>NC_079882.1:24896666-27577500 GCF_029227915.1 Hydractinia symbiolongicarpus | reverse complement strand
TCCTTTAGATTATTTTAACCTCTATACATTACAGACAAAGAATAAACGAATTTCGCTAATTTTTTTATCTGTACTGCGATAATGACGTCTAAAACAACCCATTTTATCATTGTCCTTCTGCCTAAGTGAATTTCTCCACGGGTCTTATCGACTAGTATTATAACATTATCGTGTTTGGACTTTGTATAAGAATACAAAGTCCAAATACCGACTATTTATTTAATAAGAAAGCTTAAAGCAACCAACTGAAATGCTGTAATGTCTATGACGCGGGTAACTATAGCAACATATTAATACTGCATTTTAAACTTAGTTGTAACCAGTGACTCACAAGCCAATCTGTTTTATATATAAAGTACGTGCCTTACAGTGATCAGCCAAAAAAATATATTACAGTGAAAAGAAACACTAAGAAAACATGAAAGAAAGTAAAAGTGCAGCTGAAGTTATCAAAGGAGCCATAAAAACGATCTGGAATCAATCAGTTATCGATGCTAATAGGAAAAGCAAGGAGTTAAAGTTGAAGGAGATAAATTGCGGGAGATCGCGTTGTTGGATAAACCAGAAATTAATAAAACATTAATAATTAACACATTTAAGGTCAACGCTCAATCGTGGACACCATCATCGACAAACATCCAGTCAACTGAAATTACCATGAAAATTGAAAATAGACATCTTGATGAAACAAATTATCTAGTAAAATTTGAACTGCAGAACATGTTGTTTTAAGTTTTAAGATAGAATGTCCAGCTTCGTATCTATATAATAATACGCCAGTTCCGTGTCTCTGTGACAGGCAAAGTTGATATCGCCATTTTTCTTTGATCTTACCGAAATTTTCTTTGAAGTAACCGAAAAATGCATGTCTAATATGTTAAATTTTCTGACGTTACGGCGCGACACCAATAACACTACTTTAACGTCAATATCCTATATTAAATTAATGAAGCCATTACAGTGCACATAAAACTTTGAGGCCAAATAACTTGGAAACAAGGTGGTGACGTCAATGATTTTTCACCGCGTGGGTAACTAGGGACCACCTTTGACCAATTCGGGTAA
This sequence comes from Hydractinia symbiolongicarpus, assembly GCF_029227915.1. Lineage (NCBI taxonomy): Eukaryota > Metazoa > Cnidaria > Hydrozoa > Anthoathecata > Hydractiniidae > Hydractinia > Hydractinia symbiolongicarpus. The sequence goes on along the minus strand of NC_079882.1, from coordinate 27,576,435 downwards.
GTTTCCCAAACCTGGGTCCCTGAATCCGTTTCGGGAATGGACGGGTTGATGACGTCATCAAAAAACCTTCGAACCCTAATATCTCTGCAACCGTTTGTTAAAAATACACGATCCTATACATTTTCTTGATCAGCGTTTCAAGATCTATACGATGAAGGTAACAGGCATACACATTTCTGAAAAAAAAGTTTTGTGTTCTGACATGTCTCTGCTGACGTCATCAAAATTTAAATGACGGTTATTTTTCTCTGTTATCCTGCCTAAGTGGATTTTTCCACGGGCCTTATCGACTAGTCTCTTATAATAATACGCTAAGTGTGTCTGTAACAGGCAAAGTGAATATGTTCATTTTCTTTGATCTTACCAAATTTTCTTTGAAGTAACCGAAAAATGCATGTCCATTATGTTAAATCTTTTGACGTTACGGCGCGACGTCAATAACACTACTTTAACGTCAATATCGTATATTAAATTAATGAAGCCATTATAGTGCACCTAAAACTTTAAGGCCAATTAACTTGGAAACGAGGTGGTGACGTCAATGATTTTTCACCGCGTGGGTAACTAGGGACCACTTGGGACCAATTTGGGTAAGTTTCCCAACCTGGGTCCCGAATCCGTTTTGGAATGGACGGGTTAATGACGTCATCAAAAAACCTTTAAACCCCAATATCTCTGCAACAGTTTGTCAAAAATACACGATCCTATACATTTTCTTGAACAGCGTTTCAGGATCTATACCATAATGGCAACAGGTATACAAATTTAAAAAAAAATTTTAGGTTTTGACGGGCCATTGCTGACGTCAGCAAAATATTTATACCCTTATATCTCATTAACCGCTCATCAAAAGCACATGATCATCAGCAGTTTAAGCTCTACACAATAGAGGCAATGTAAAAACAAGGTTCTCATTGATTTTTTTGTGGATGGGTTGCCGGCGTCATCAAAATTTAAATGATGCTTTTTTTTTATTCTGTTTTAGTGGATTTTTCCACGGGCCTAATCGACTAGTAAACAAATAATAGCTAATGCAACGACTTTCCTACTTGTATGCTCGCTTAACGAAGAGAAGAACATAAATAACATAAGTGAGGTATTGGAAGATATAAAACAGTTGAGACAAGACGACGTACCAATCCTACTTGTAGAAGTGAAAGAAAATAACCTCAGCAAAGGAAGGGGTGGAAATAACCTAGATGTAATATCAAAAAGATTAGGCGTTGAATATCGATCTATTTCAACTCTAGATGACAGTTCCATGCAAGAGATAGTTGAGTCTGTTGTAACAAAATCAATCATATACACACAAGAAGTAAACAAAGAATTGTGTTTATTGAATGAAGAAGTTTTTTTGGATAAAGTGTTAAGAACTTAAAAAAACTAATTTGAATGATTTTGTATTATAGTTTTTAAATAGTTTTTTTATATTGTCGGATATTTAAAAGTAAGTTACATAATTTTGTGTAAACAAACACTATTTTCAATGATATATAAAACATTAAAATGTTATTCTCTATTTATACTAACACATAAGCTGTTATTCTGTTAAAGTTTGCCATGCCACAGCAAGAGGATAAAGTAAATTTGGACTAAAAAGGTTTTTGTGCCTAATATTAGGAGTATTTTTACAGAAAAGCACACGTCAACCACTGCTTACTTTTTTAAGTACTGTCATACATACGTGTAATGGTCATGCGTAGTTGCATGGAGTTTATGCAATGCCCAGACTTTTGCTTTAAATTTTTATAAAAATCATATCATGTAAAAAACGCATTTAAAACTAAATGGTTATAATTAGAAACGACAAGTTTAAAATGTAGTCATTTTAATAGAAACTTCACGACCGAGAACATTTTCACTTCAGGAACATAGAATAGTGCGACACAATGACCCTGATCATCAAGGCCTGGATAAACTCGAAGAAGAAAAAATACTTAGAAACAAAAATACTTGGTAAACCAATTAATGTGTACATGGGAAAATGCAAAAAGCAGCCAAAAGCATCCGCAGGTGTTTAAATAATTTATCACGCCTAAAGTTACTGTTAGGGCACTGACTGTCAGATTTCATATGGTATAATACACTCGGTGGTGTATTACACCATATATTAGCAATATTTATAGAAAAAATGTTTTTACTTAGCTTGCTGCTAGTTGGTAAGTAGAAAGTATTCCGTGAAAAATCTCTCGCTAATCAAAAAAGTGTTCGTTACTCGTTAATAAAGCATGTGACTTTATTAATATCGCGGTAAGTCACGGTGATTAAGAACTAAAAAATTCAGGAAAAAAAAGTCTGCAGATAGTTCCAGAAGAAAAAAATGCGGTTTGTTTACAGAGTTCTTTGATAACACATGTCTTTTACTACAAACTTTACAACTGTTAGCCGTTCTTCAAACGTGACTGTCTATCTCAAAGACTATTGTTCTGTCTGTCATTTTATGTGGGCTTTTGTGAAACCTTCAAAGTACAAGGAGGAGGTGTTTAAAATACCCTCATTTGTAACTTCCGATAGAGTAATAACTACGTGATAAAACATGGCACAATCAAAATACAAAGCAAACATAACTGATTAATCTGATATCATTAGATTATATTTTATCTCGCATTAGACAACAGTCCAACATTTTTATGGGATTGCTGACATCAGCGGCGGACATGGTGTATTGGTAGCGCATTCGTCTTGTAATCACAAGGTTTCAGTTTTGAGTCCCCCACTCCGGCGCACTTTAAATGCTGTGTTGTCATTTGGTGCCATCTACTGACCGCTAACTAGCAACCAAGTTAGAGCAATGCTATACGCTTCTCTGGCGGTAATGTAACATAGTTACAGTCGAAGGGGAAGAAAGGCCGACCGCTGCAATGGAATCCCCAAAGTCGTTATTACTTCCCGTTACTTACATACTTACTTTCAATAGCTTCAGGTTTTTTGGATGTGGTCAGATTCAAAGTCCTAAGTGCAGTCTAAAGTTCGCGCTGGCATTGATCCGCTCTAATGTGTTCATAACAAAACTTGTATAAATTATTTTTCCTCTATTTTATCGTAAAACATATGTCGAAAATTGATCTAGTTAGCACAATTTATTAACTCTGATGCTTTTTGTTTGTTTTTTTACTTGCTGTTGATATTTGATGAATAGCGTACATTTTACCATTTCTCATATCTCTTTAGCTTGTTACAAAATAGTGACACTTATTGTTCGACGGACGTTTGATTTACAAAGAAATAAATTTACCTAAGACTCGTTTACTTTTGAAATACTGCCCAATTAAATTTGGAGTCAAAAATACGCTAACCATACAGATTTCAAGGCTGTTCAATTGTGTTTCGAAAGTGGAGGTGTTGTATTATTGTATATTGGGTAAGCGAGACAACTTGTATATATATACGTGAACTAACCTGTACATAGTTAGTTATGAGTAAAAAACATTGTATGACACACACGTGTCTTAATCTTTCACAAACAAGAGAACAATGGGGCCAATGCAATGACGAAAAAGGTTCCACCATGCTTAGGGCTTTGTTAAAGAAAATTTTGAAATTAAGAAACTAGAGATGGACTATTTAAATTCTAGAAACGAATTAGTTTTTGAAATATATCTAAGCTACTGGAAAAGAATCGTGAGACCTTAAATCTTAGTGTATTTCTGTTAAAAAAACATATGTCCAAATATGATAAAAACGTTCATTTTTTATAAACACCACAATTACATACACTTCCTTATTTTTTAAAAAACAATTTAAATTAGGTAAAGTGTGCAACGTAGCCATTATAAGATCACAAAATTTCTTCTTGCACTCAATTTTACCACACAGTTTAACATCCTAATTTCTTTCATTTCCATCTCCAAAATGTTTTGCAGCTGTAAATAAAGAGAATGCTAAGCTTAACAAAAAAAGTCGAAAATTTATTAAAAATTCAATGTGATTTACAGTTCCATCTCAAACTTCTTTTCATTTTTTAGATTTGCTAAGAGTTTTCAAATGATTTGTCTATTAATAACAAAGTTATCTCCAGGAAATATTACACTCTTCTAGCGCAATTGTTAAGTCAATATACATTAGAATTAAGGTAAACCACACGGAAACAATAAACATTACTTAATCCGCTCGGCTATAGCGAACAATTTCTTCAAGCTTATACTAAGTTAATGCAAAGCAATCGTGACTTCTATGGTGGCGAGAAAACATCTACAGATCTACGATTACTGCGGAGACAAGAAAGGACAAGGTTCCCTTTTTGCAAACTAAGACTTGGAACCAAAATCGATGCCATTTTATTGTCACTTTTAACACTAAACGTTTTATTTGTATTTTTTTTCAAGTTTTTTGTGAGACATCTTCGAAAAATCGAAAGACCTTAGGACGTGCCCAAACCTCTACGTAACGGATACATAACTTTAAAATTTGTTTTTTTCAGTCAACGCGGGACTTGCAAAAAGGTAAAACTAAATCATGTTAACAAGTTTCGTTTTGTAGATTACTTTAGCAAATTCTTATATAATCTTTTAGTGACTTGAACATCATTTACTCATTATTTTCTTATTTTATAATTTCTCATTTTTGTCGTTCACATAAAAGAAATAATACCTTTTGCATCAGGAAATTATAGTCAGGAACACATTAAGAAAAATTCTTCAACCACGTATTGATGTCGGTTCATTAGAGAAAGTAAAGTTTTAGTTTAACATACATTTACACAGATAGACATATTATATGTGACACAAAATCTTCTTTAGGTTTTTCCCACCGTGTTTTGTCTTATACGTTATACAAGCATAAAGTTCATTTGTAGTGTTTTCCAAAGAGAGCTTTTTCGTTTATATTCCAGTATTATAACAAAAATAGAAAACACGACACCTTGGCGAAAGCGTTAGTAATGCTTTTCTTTTGCCTGTAATAGGCACTCTTGCAGTACAAAGGAACTGAATTAACAAAAGTGTATATAAAAAAATTGCTTTATGCTGTTCAAATCCTGGATAGGGCTAGGATAAACATAATTATCTTGCACCTACAACAATCAGATAAATTTTTTTGCCTTTTTCGTGGATTTCTCTGATTATTTTTATATCTTGACTTTTTAATGTTGTTGTTATTGGAACAAAGTTAACTTTTAATCTCAGATTTATCAAAAAATAATAGTTTTTTGGCGCTATGACGGATTGTTTAAATACGTGTTATGGCAGATAATTCTGCTAACATGATTCACTGTATATATTTTGACCCGATATAAATTTGAGACCTTTGTTTGAGCAATTAAATTTGAAATATTTGCACCTCAATAATCTCTATAGTCCTGGACTAATATGATACATATCTTAGATATATTGAGTATGCGTAATCTTTGAGTTGTAGGGGGAGATTTTCTAATAAGGTGCCTACCCCTGCCTTGATGTTCCCTTGCCTTGCCTAGCCCTGCCTTGCTGATTCCTCTTCCTGTTTCCTGGCAACCTCTCCGAAATTAAATGAAAGTGAGATGTTATTATTATTTCTTACTGCCACGCATTTACATATTATACATATTTCTAATATATAAATATAAATATACTAGATATTTCATTACTTTAACTTAAAATATTTATCAAATAATTTCTGTAATAAAAATTCAAGAAACAAAAAGTTTTATTTTCAATCAATTGACAAACACAACTCTTTGTTTACTTCTTGCGTGTATATGATTGACTTTCTTACTCAACTGTCTCTTGGAAGAAATTGTCATCTAGAAAAGAAATAGATCGACATTCAACGCCCATTCTTCTTGATATGACATCCATGTTATTTCTACCACATTTCTCGCTGATATTATTTTCTTTTAATGCTACAAGTAAGATTGATACGTCATCTTGTATCAATTGTTTTATATCTTCCAATATCTCTCTTATACTCTCTATGTTCTCTACTTTGTTACGCGAGCATTACTGTGATATATTTTTTGACTGGTTACTGTAAGGTATGTGCTTTATATATAAAACAGAGTGGATTGTGAGTCACTGATTACAACTAAATATAATAATCCGGTTGCTGTAAGGATAATTACGTACGGGAGTAAATTGTTCCTGTAATATGCGTTTGGGACTCCACTGATAAAAATGCATATACCAATATCAGCCGTCTAATGACTTCATAGAGCGTGTACATAACGTACGAAACAAGCTGTTGACGTTTTATTTTTTAATTGGTTCCTCTGTCGTCATTTTCTTTAAGTTTGATCGTAATTTTCTCATGTCGGCATTACAAAAGAAACGTTTCTCTCATAAGTATTTAAACTTATCCTTTTATGGGAAGCTATTTTCAACGTCATGATAGAGCATAATTGTTATATGATGTGGTCATCGGGCGGACATTTGCTCATTCTCTCACACAATGTGTATTCGCAAAGCATAGGTGTTAAAGAATTGTCAGATTTGGACTTTTTTAATTGGATTGGGAATCTGATAATTTATTTTCAATAAAGTATACATAAACCGTGCCCTTACTTATCCATTATTGTTAATAAAAACATAAAATATTTTGTATATTTTTGTATAGTTGTATTTTGTTTATTGTGTAAGGTTAAAATCCTTTGTTTTACATTTTGCTTAATAGAAAAAAAATGACAGTATCCAGTTTTGCTTTTACTGCTTACTGTATGATCATTTATTCACAAGAATACGAAAAATATAATTAATGTAAAGAAAACTATATTAGAATATTACAAAAACTCAACTCTTTCTATCTGGAACATACCAAGGACCGGAAATATAGTTCCTTTCAGTGAGAATGTCGTCAAGGCCGCAACACATGCCACAAGACTATTTTTAAATGGCGGAGAGGATTATAGAACACTTTTATGAAATAAAAGGAAGAAGCTTTTAAAACTGACGAAGCAATAAAACAAAGATGACGTCTTAAGGGCATAAGATGTCTTGTATGGTCTTTATTTCCAAATTACCAAATGTCGCATCAAATATTCTCAATCAACATTTATTGGAAACGCCTACTAGAATATTAATACTGTTTTTTCAGTACAAACTATTCTTAAAATTGTATTATTACAGATATGAAAATATCGTTTGTTTGGCGACAGAAACGCTAAGCCAATCAGAAGGTGCAAGAAGCAGTGATATCCACTGGGGTAATCCGCACAGTTAACAACAAAAAACACCACCCATTTTTCGACTTTGATTCATTAAGCAAGATCAAATTAAACTTTGATCTTTATCTTGCGACGTCAACAGTTAATGCAATTTCAATACATCCTCATGAAAAGCTAATCACATAATCACTTTTGTACTCATATACACGTTTCTTTTAAATCAAATTGGTTGCATCAGATTTCTAGAACGTCCTATGCAATTTTATTAGTACGTCCTACATACCTCTAATACGACCTGAAGATAACACGTCCTAGAAATCTACAGGACATCATTTAGATGCACTACTGGTACTTTCATTTGCAGATATCCCTACTACTTGCAGCAAAGCAGGCCAAATCAGAGCACTAAGTAAAACGAGAACCATGGTTAATTAGGTTAAAACCGTCGCGTTATGTTGAGTAGCGGTGCAGAAGCAAGTCTAACGCTGCTATTCTTGAGATTTCACGCGAGATAATTCATCAAAAATTCAGTTACCTTCTAGGTAGGAGCGGTAACTGGCTATCTAACAAGAGGTATCTTTCCCAACCTGGATCAATCCATTGAACAAACAATGATGCATATATTAGAAATAGTTTCAAATAGCGTCAAATTGTACTAATTGTTTTTGAATAACGGCATCAAATCATGCCAGAAAATACTATTTGTTAATTTTAGTTACTTTAAGGCCTTTACTGTTAGTGACGGATATATAGCTTGAAATAATCGAAACTTTATATAAATATCAAATAAAAATTTCGAAGTCTAGGTTTAGTGTGGTTTCTTTCTCTCTGGAGTCCACATCTCAGAAATAGTAGATCTACTTTGTGGTTACGAGAATGTTATTCAAAACGGTCAAGAATTTGCTATACTTAATCTTAGGGATCGTAGCTACAAATACGTCATATTATGGCTAAATATTACTTATGCATAGCCAGATAAACTTTGCTAATAGTGGCTATGATCGCTAATTACACTGTGCTAATAATTAAAATTCATTAAAATAGCTTAAGTAATAACAGCTTTGCCAAAACAGAAAAAAACATAACTGACATTAGTTGTCAATTTGTTAGGTACTGCATTGACATCGCACAAAATCATTACTTCCAGATCAGAACTTCCAAATCTTTGATGACGCTACGCCTAGATATTTTGACAGAGACCGTAATAACTAGGTTATTCAAGTAGAGCATTTGATAAAATCAGTTTAGTTTGTTATTAAAGACTGCGACCCCAAAATCGATCTTGGTACATTTTAGAATTATTAAAAAACTAAGAAGCAATAGTTGCGGGAAAGAGGTTGCGACATGGTGTTTATGTTTTTGACTAAATTTTATTTTTCAAAAATTATTATGGCATTCAAAAACACACACACAACTTATCTGCATTAGAAAAGATCTTTTGTCTTTTTTCAGATATTTCTCATACATGGATGGTATGAAATGTAGCTACATATATTTTGGAAATTTAACAGGCTTTATACGCAGCTTAGTTTTTGCAGTTCTAAATACGGAAATGATCTGCGACGTGTGATAATATAAGTTAAAGGGACTAGCAAAAACTTATCAGATGTTAAGACATCAACGTATTATTTCCAGGAGGGGCCATGTCTTAGATGAGGATTCCTGCAGTATTTAATGCTCCTTTTGAGCTATTGCGCTCTAATTGACAACTCTGTGCAATATCCAACGGTCCACACAGTGTGCCATCTCCCAATTTCTCTCACAAGGCTTCGATTAGCCCGGGGCTATGGTAACATTCACTCGCCCATATTAAATCACCGCCAAGGGAAATCGACCCCCTTTCTCCCGCACAAAGTGTGAGAGATGTAACCACTACGCTACAGCGCCACATGATCTGTCGAACTATAAACTTTTTTGTGTCGCAATGTAAACAATATTTCACACATTAATAGCTATATGTAAGCTTTAATGACGCGGGAAAATATTTTTGTTGAATTTTTGTTGTGTAAATACTTTATTGTTTATTGGTAAAATGCTATATTATTATCGTATTTGGACTTTGCATAACAATACAAAGTCCAAATACCGACTATTTATTTAATAAGGTAGCTTAGAGGAACAAACTGAAATGCTGCAATATCTATGACGTGCGTTACTATAGCAACGCATTAATACTGCTAATTAAATTTAGTTATAATCAGTGACTCACCAGCCAATCTGTTTTATATATAAAGCACGTACCTTACAGTGGTCAGTCAAAAAATCACAGTGGAAAGAAGCACTAGAAAAATATGAAGGGAGGTAAAAGTGCCACTAAAGTTATCAAAGGAGCCATAAAAACTATCTTGAATCAATCAATTATCGCTACTAATGGAAAAAGCAAGGAGGGAAAATTGAAGGAAATAAATTGCGGGAGAGTGGCGTTGTTTGGTGAAGCAGAACTTAATAAAACATCAATTATTAACGGATTTAAGCTCAACGCTCAGTCGTGGACACCATCATCGAAAAACATCGAATCAACTGAAGTTACCATTAAAATAAAAATGGACATCTTGATGAAACAAATTATCTAGTAAAATTTGAACTGCAGCACAGGTCGAAAAGTTTTAAGATGGAATACCCAGCTTCATATAGACAAATAATAACTAATGCAACGACTTTCCTACTTGTATGCTCGCTTAACAAAGTAGGGAACATAGATAACATAAGTGAGGTATTGGAAGATATAAAACGGTTGAGACAAGATGACGTACCAATTCTACTTGTAGAAGTGAAAGAAAATAAACTCAGCAAAGGAAGGGGTGGAAATAACCTAAATGTAATATCGAAAAGATTAGACATTAAATATCGATCTATTTCAACTCTAGATGACAGTTCCATGCAAGAGATAGTTGAGTCTGTTGTAACAAAATCAATTATATATACGCAAGAGGTCAGAAAAGAGTTCTGTTTATCAAATGAAGAAGTTTTTGTGGATGAAAAACGAAAAGTAAATAATAATTTCGTAATATAGTATATATGCCGTTATTTTAATAAATTATTTATATTTTAGAATGAATTTAGAATAAAGCTAGTCAGATAATTTTATATATGCAACTACGTTTTTAATAATATATATAACCATGATTTATAAACTATCTGTGTTTATTCATATGGTTGCCACAACAAGACCTGAAAATAGGGCAAGTTAGGAGTAAGAAGGTTTTTATGCCCAATATTATTGGTGTTCTTTATGCAAAAAACCCGACGTCAATCACTGCCCACTTGGAAAAGATTGCCACACATGGGTGTTTAAGACATGCAGCATGAACTTTAACATAAACATGGTGTTTTTTTAAACATTTTTATAAAAAATGCTTTAAAAAACAAGCTGGTGCAAGGGCGCAAGTTGCGTATAAAATAGGGAGTGACGGGATAAACTTTATACGTGAATTACGAGCAAGGCATCCTTGTAAATCATGTATTGAAAATAGGATATTTCTTTTACAGAACCTTGCTGGGGACTTTAGATTTTGCCTCCAACGAAAAAAAAAAGTTGAGCTCATGTGAAAGATCTTTGAATATTATCTAGGAATCTTTATTGGTTTTCGAGATGCATGTCTTCAAAGTTTCGCTAATTATGGGAAATTATGACGAGCGTCATTACAAGCTCGTGAGCTTGTATTAAAACGCAAATGTGTCCTACAAGAATAGAAATTTTTGCCTCTCTGAGCACCGACACGGGAGTAGTCGTGTGTTCGAATCTCATCTTGGTAACTATTTTTACTTTTTTTTTCTTTTTACTATCTCGCCTGGGAGGATGTGTTTCCAACTCGTAACTAACTAACCAAATGGTCAATTGCAACGTCACAAATTTAAACTTCATACCTAAACTCTGGCCAAATTTGGTATTTGTTTTCGACAAAATTTGGCACAGGTAACAAAAAAATTATGCTGAACATAATAGTGATATCATAATTTTAATTTTTGTCACCTAATTGTTATTTTAGGCCAAAATTGGACCAAAAATTAAAATTACTTTATTTTCGACAAAATTTGACAAAGTTAACAAAAAAAGTATGCTGAACATGATAGTGACATCAAAATGTTAATTTTTTGTCAACTAAATGCCGTTTAAGACCATAAACGTTCCATCGCGCGACTTTCAACCATGAATGATAGGCTGCATTTTTTCTTTTTTCTAGTAATATGGTTTTTTAACTAAAGCTATTTCCTTTTTCGAACAATTAAGATCGTATATCATTTTTCTTTATTTTGCTTTTTCTCACTAAGTGACTTTCTTATACCCCGTTGTTTTTTTGTTGTTGTTGTTTTGTTTTTGTTTTTTTTTTTTTTTTTTTTTTTTGGTGGGGGGGGGGGGGGGGGTTACTGAATTTCAAAAATTTTAGGTGGAGCTTGTGGTCTTTCTTCTTCCTGTCAGTCAGTTTACTCCAGACTGACCTAACGAAAATTGAAATTTCGAGGAATTTTCTATCAATATTATTGCCTATCCGAATAGCAAAATATGTCGTGTCTAACTTCGTAACAGAAATCACAATTTCATAGACAGCTTTTTATAAACTTTGTTGGCGAGGTTGTTTGCGTATATCATACGTCTTGTTATAGTAAGTAAATTTTGAAATTAATGTAAAATGTTCAAAACGTCTGAACAACTGATTGGCCAAAAAACATTTTTATCCGTACGCATAATTAGTGAAACTTCTATGTCCAAAATCTTCTAGGAAACTGTTTAAGCTCTTTCATAGGAAATTAAATTCTTCTTTCGTGGGAAGTAAGCTTTAATACGCTCAGGGATAAGTTTAATCTGACTTAATGTGCTTTTAAAGAAAAAATTTTTGGGTCTTAAATTCTACTAATAATTAAGCCATGCGAAAAACGGAATAAAAATTAAATGCTTGTAATTTAAAAGGACCAGTTTGTGCCATACTAGCAACAATTCTAGTAAGTCCTTTAGAGCAGGGTCATTGCGTAGCGTTTTGGCGCGAGGTCTAAGCATGAAACTCTAAATAAACTCAAATAAGCGCTAATGCTTAAACACTTCTTAGATGAAAAACAAACAAGCTAAAATTAGATATCATCATCACATTTTATCACGTCTTTCTGACGTCACAACGAAGTCCAAAGTAGTAGAAGGACGATATTAGAAGGCAGCTACAAGCATGCTACAAGAACTCAAGGAATTCTAAATGTTTAAAATAAGGCAACTTCTACATGAAAAAATAATCAAACTTTCTAAACCAATAAATGTGTACATTGAAAACATGTAAAAAGAATCCGAAAGCATCCGCAGCTGTTTAAGTAATTTATAACGCCTAAAGTTACTGTTAGGTGAATGGCGAGTTTTCAAGATCTTACCTTCATTAACGAACTCTCACAAAACGCAACATGAGAAACAAGCTGGTGCTAATTCTCGCTTTATCAAAGCAAGATCCCTTCAAGCGGGAATAGTTTGCAATAGTTCATTAAGAACAATAAGTATGAAAAATAAGACTTATTGAGTACACAATTTTCAGAAAACTATATTTCAATCCAGGTTGTGAGAACTTCGTGTAAAACCGAGCTGATTCTAGCCTGGTAAACTGAGCCACGGCCAATCGGGCTCATGTGATAAGCCCTTTAGTTCCACCATTTTGTCCCAAATTGAAATCCTTCTTGGAAATGTAATAAGACAGACTAATAAAATGTTGTTTGTTATTCTAAATAATTATTATGTTAACGTTATTGCGTAAAGAAAATACCTCTTTGTAGAGGCGGTGTACGATAGTTGGAGACAAATAATACTGCAACTGCTTCTACATAAAACGTTTTATCTGCACCGATTTGGAAATATGTTAAAGTGGGTGCTTAGAGCAAGTTGAGCTAATAAAGATGAGCTACTAGACAAATACACTATCAGACGTCAAAGACTATATTGACATCTGCCAGGTTGTGATTCGGAGTCATTGCAGAATCAAAATTACCCTATTAAAGCTTGTGGAGCTGTTGGCATTGGCTAGGATAATTCTGTACATTTCTTCTCGCTCGGCATAGACATACATTAACCTTACGATCAATTGAATTGGAACAGCTCCTATTATTCGTTTGTTAAAAATATCGTTTACTAGTTTAGTGTAATCACAAAACCGAGAAGACTATAATCAAATAAATAATGTGGATAGAAAACTAAAGGTAGAAGATGCACCTTGTCATCAATGCAGCATTGTTAAAATCTTTATCGTAGAGAAAAACAATGGCACACAAAAAGACGTGCAATCAAAAAATATACGCTGCTATCAAAAAAAGATCCTTGTTACAAAAATTGACGTTTTTTATAAAGAACAACCATATTTGAAAAACACATACTCCGTGCATTTATTGTGTTTTAAGCAGTTAGAAAGAACTTTGTACTAGCTGATGAAAAAAATATGCTACTTGTTGTTGTTTTTTGGCTTGCTGTTAGTAAGAAGAAAGTTCTTGTTAAAAATTGTTCACTACCCATGAAGAAGTTTGTTTGCACACCCTCACGAAGATATCGGACTAAAGAATCTAAACAAATTAAGTCTCCAAAGAGTTCCATAAGAGCAAAAATGCCTAGTCATTTTCTTTTGTTCTCACAGAAGAGGGATCTGGTTTGTTAACAGAAGATCTTTGATTTCAATACATTTAATACATATTTATCTTTGTAAATTTTCCTCATTCTTAAGACGTGACCTTTTACAACAAAGACAAGCGAGCTTTGAAAAGTGTTCAAATTACAAGGGAGGTATTTAAAATACAGTCGACGCTCGTTATCTCGAACTCCCAAGGGACCGAAAGAAAAGTTCGAGATAGAGAAAGTTCGAGATAACGGAGGTTCGAGATAATGAGCGTCGACTGTACCCTTATTTATAACTTCCGATAGAGTAATAATTTCGTGATAATACATGTCACAATGGTAATACCACACAAATATAATTAATTGTAACTACTATGATAATCATCAGACCCCATCCTGTGTCGTACTTGAGAGCGTTTCATTCAACGTTTTTCATTTTTTTGCCCCTTTATTAATCTTTCACTGAAAATGGAAAAAACATAGTAAAATATTCTACCCTTATTGCTCTAACATCAGTGCTTTCATCTTCACTGCATTAAGATGAAAAGTGAACCTACAACCTTTGCACATGTTTCCCTTTTGTTTTGAAATAATATTTTTTTACCAACATCAAATTGCCTGAGGTCAAAGCTTGAGGGTGTTTTGTCATGGATTTATTTATTTTAACTGTCTTGTGTCATTTGTTGTGGTGTATTGTTCGCCATAATTGTCCTAAAATAAAAAACGGGGTTATTCGCACAGAACAGCTCTATTATACAGACTTAGTACTCTATTTACAGGCATGATTGTATCCAACCTCGTTCCAGTTTTTTATGCAATCATTCGGCTTTTTGTGTCATATTTTGCCTTGATATATCCCTTCTACTTCTTGGATTGAATGTTTGTCTTTTCAATTTGGCAGTTAGGAATATCGACTTGAACAATTGACTTATCGTTCTGAAACATTGATTTAAAAGCGTGACTCGATGAATTATCCGTTATCTAACTTTATAAACGTTCACCTGAATTTGACGCAACGTACAACAAATAAAGTCTGGTGGTTTAATTTAAATAAAAGATTTGAAGATTTTGTTTGACATTGAAGGACTTGGTATTGTATCTCTTCCAATGCATGATCTAAAATCTATTTGTCATGTTGTGCAGGAAATTATATAAAAAAGAAGGCTTAACCCTGTGACTAATAGCATGCCTACAATACCCGACACAACTGCAGCCACATGAAACTGCCGCAATTAAATAGGCGGTCTCGCAAGCGGTCGCCCTTGTAACCTGTTAAGCTTTCATTAAAGGTAAAACTTAACTTACCAGAGGAGTGTGCCCCGCGGTAACCTGAGCGATAAATCAAGCTGTCGCTGGTTACTCAGGCTTTCTGTTATAAAGAATAATCTGGTTTGTTAAATATTAATATAAGTCTGCAAAATACAGCTACTATTTATATTTTTATAATCACTATCAAATATGCAGATATTTTGTTTGATCACAAGAAGATTTGGTTAAATATTGTTGCAGTACGCCATTCACAAAGAGAGAAATATGACTTATATAAAACAACCAGCATAAAAATATCTATGACAGAGAGACACTTAAGTGGTCGCCTGAAACAATAGCAAACCCCAAATTTTACACTAAAGTTATAATGTACAAATCACAGACCTTATGAAATAATTTAAGGACTAAAATAAAGAAAAACAACTTGGCCGGCCACTACAGATATATTTTGCAGTGATCGCTAGCTATGCCTCGGTGGTACGTGACGCGTGCACGTGACTTCACAAGGAGCCACTTGAGAATCCGTCTATTTAACCGCAGCGGTTCCATGTAGACGCTGTTGTCCAATTTTGCCACGGTACTACAGCTGCATTACAATTATCATCTTTGTTCCTAGGCCCCTTATCTATCCTAATGGCAACGAAATTATAGCACATGCTTTGATGTCAAGGAAGTTAAATAAAGTTAAGGCTTGTAAGTTTTTAAATTTTTTGCAGTTGCAGCATTCTTGGATGGAAAAAATGTGTAATCGAGGTATAAAGAATATAATAGTATCATTTGAATGAGGAAAATTTAAATTGTTTGTGTAAAATGAGGTCTTATGAAAGCGATTAAATGAAATAACCAAGCAATTGTCAAGTAGTTGAATAGATAAGCATTTGAAATGGCTAATTCAAATAGTGCATATTGAAGTAATTAAAAATGAACAGTTTTTATTTTTAAGACGCAAGAAATACGTTCATGGTGTTTAAGAATATCATCATACGGAAAGTAAAAAACGAGTGTTTATTATACAAGTGTTTTTTTGAAGTTTTCAAATTTATACCATTACAAATAAAAATAAAAAGAACACTTAAAAAAGAACCACTTTCCATTTTTGCATAATGGTTGATAATGTAACAATTAAAAATTATAGAGAATCTAAACCTCTGTTCTTGAAGCTTTTTACAGCTTTAAAAATTTTGGATTAAAATCCTAAGAATACTTATACGGGCGATATAGAATATTTTTAAACACTTTTCTATTACAAAGGAACCATATAAAGACACAAAGTGTTGATAGGACCAAAAGTTTGAACACATCTAAAAAAGTTTTCTCCTTTAAGAAGTTTTTATGCTTGTGTAAAATGGCGACGTGTTAAAGCAATTGTTGAATTTATATTATCAGCAAGTGGAATGTAGTTCTTTGTATTTGAAAAAGTATATACAACATTAAGACGTAGAAAAATTATTACGAGCAATTCTTTTGAGTTAACCTTTGACATTTTTACTTATTTTACGCTGTAGTACCTTATATAAATATTAATATTTATTAGTATTAATACTTCGCAAAATTAACTCCTGAAATCACGCTGTTAAACTACGTGATAACAATGAAAATGTTGTATGTAAAGATATGAAGTTTGTGTTAAATATAAACAAAGGTATAAACGAATGAAGTAGTTTGTGCTAACAATATTGCGAAAGTTGATTGTTAAAGCGAAACATGATGTCATTCGTTGTTTCATTTTTAGGAACAGCCTGAAAGCATTTTTAAAATTCAAAGAAAATTAGAAACTTCTCTCTGTAACTTCTAAGAAACCTACAGTTTATTTTCCGTTTCTAAGAACAATCGGTTAAAAAAGGTAAAATATACCTTATGCTAAAATGCAACTGAAGCTCTCACATATACCTTTTATAAGGTTTTCCTATGTTATTTACAATACGTTGGTATCCACAATACGTGTCAACGATTTATTATATCGAAAAGAGAGAATATTTTGTTTTTGTGTATTTGTATCTTTCCTCTTCTTCCACAAAAGCAAGATCATCAGAGAGGTTTCTTTCTTCTTCCTCAGCTTCGTCAAATGTGTGCATCTCATTCAAAAGTAACTCGGTGAGAACTTCAAAGCCTTCTGCATCATTAGCAGATATTGCGCACCATTTAATAGCCGTTGCATTTATAAATTCATCCAAATTTTCTTGCATATCGCTCACGTCATTGCTAACATCTCTCTTGTTTGCAATAATGATAACAGGAACAGTTTTATTGTTCCTCAAAATTTTGATGTCTTCGTAAACATTCTTTATATACTCAATACTATCTAGATTGTCATACGAACAAACAAGAATGAATCCGTGCGCATCTGAAATCATTGCTCGGTATGATATTGGTGATGATTGGTTAACTTCAGAATTGGTATCCACTAATTGAAATTTAAATTCTTTGGTTTGTTGTTGTGCAGGTTGCTCATTCAAGGTTGCTGCTCCTCCAATGCTCATCACGCTCCCAACTCTGCTAACCGAAGATCTCTTTCCTGAACGGCGCATGTTAACAGTTTTTCTCTTCACGCTTTCTTTAGTTACAGGTTCATCTACATCTTCGCACTGCACCAATGCAGTTACATCATACAATTCTGTACCCGTGGTAGGTGTATACTTTTGTGTAAAGTAGTTATGAGAAAATCGATGAGCAATAGATGTTTTACCAACAGCTTGGTCGCCAAGTAAAACTAATTTGCCATACACAACACTTTGATTTGTGTCTTGTCTTTCTAGTGATCTTGAAAAAGTGGAGCGAAGTCTCTCTTTAAAAGTGGCTGATTTATTCTTTCGAAACGTTTTAGATTCATTTTTATTCTTTTTTGGCGTTGAAGCCGATCTTACTCGATCGACCATTTCACTTCTCTTACTTTTTTTTACGTTGTATAAATTTATTTTGTCATTCTGTCGACGACAACTGAGTGAAGTAACAAACAGAAAGTTTTCTGTTTACTTTCGAACGTCTTAACGTCTTTGCAACGTTATCTTTGAAACAATTGAAGCTTTTATATAAATGGTATGGAATTTATTTACAAAAAAAATTTAATTAAAACAGACAAGGTAAAGTCATACAAATCAATTAATTAGAAAAATAACATAATGGCTTAAATATACAATAAAAAAGCGCAGCGTCACTCTCTTATTATAAATTTTATTTTTGAAGCTCCACAAGCAGAGTTTTATTAGCAAGGTGACACTCATATCCTTCAAAAAACAAAGTAGCTAGTAAGCAACAGCCCAAAGTAAAAAAAGAAAAGAAAAGAAAAAAGAGCAAAAATGTAGTTTATAGAAACAACGATAATTTCTAAGACGTTTAAATCGTCATGTTACTTTCATACGAAAAATATCATGACAGCTCAATTTTGGTTTCGATTGCCTAATTTAAAACAAATATACAAATTTATTCTTTCAAGTAGATGAAGTGGACCTTGAATACTCTTTGTATCGAACATTTCCATATCTAAAACATTTTTTCTATCTATAACCTTTCTCCATCTTTTATAACTTTCACTGCGGCTTTTGCTCATTGCGAGTTCGAGATATAGTCTATTACAGTCAAAGAACAAGAAGTAAGTAAAAGCAGAAGAGAGAAACTTAAACTTGAGTTAAAAAACACACATCTGATTTTATCATAAACTTAGTTGCTCGCTCTTAGTAACATTTTTCAACCTCCATTTCTAGGTTTGAAAGTAGTTAGCGTTTGTATCACTGTCATTTAACAAACGACCTTCTTAAGTTTATTCACATCAAAATAAACAAGTGTTAAAGTAAACAGCGGAATCAACAGTTTCTTATTAAGGACAACGTTAATCTGCTTGAAACAGGAATTAAAGTTGTTTTGCAACCGAAAGTATTATATTCAGGAACTTTCTAACTTCCCTTTACAATGACGACAGTAATTTCAATGAATATCCAAGTTGGAGTTATTTAAGTTCTTATCTCAAATGATCATCAATCTAAACTCTTGTTAAATTATTTAACATTACCCAGCCGGCACAAAGACGTCTAAAATACGCATGCGACGACATCTAAAAAACGTCTAAATCTGGTCTATTTTGTCCGCTTTTAAGACGTCTTTCGCAAGACGTCTGTTAGACGTCGACTAAAAGACGTTTGTTAGATATCTTGATTAAACGTTTTTAAAACGTGTTGCAATAGACGTACTTTAAGACGTCTAAAAAGCGGACAAAATAGACTAGATTTAGACGTTTAGTAGACGTCTTTGTTAAACAGTTTTAAAGACGTCTTGCAGTGAACGTTTTTTAAACGTCATAAAATGCGTATTTTAGATGTTAAAACATAACCAGTTGCTAACTTGTTTTTAAGCATGTTGTAGACAAATACGAATACTAAGTTACAATAAATATATATTCGTTTTACAAATTTACAATAAAAACTATATATATTCTTTATATAAAAAATAACCATAGTTTTTTTTTAAAAAAAAGCCAAAATTTAAAAAATTCAAGAAAACTGTAGGCTTTAAAATGGTTTATATCTAGGATGATAAAAAAATGAAGAAACTGGTTGTACAATATAATTTTTAAGAACCTTTTTATAACAAACTGTTAACATGTCACAAGTAATATGGATTACGTAAGAAAAAAACTTAGCTAAGTCAAGAGGAGAGTCAAAGAATAATCGCAATAAATATCCAAGGTATACCCATTACTTAAACCTGAACTTTAATCTGTACTTACGATTTACATTTATTTTATTCTTCCCCTTGCATTGACATCACATTAACTTCTCAAATATATATTCTTCGTTTAGTTTGCGTTTCACTATTTCTCGATATTTCGTTCTGTATCTGTAAAACAATAAACAATTCTTCTAATCTTCAACGAGCATAGAATATTATGCACAACATAAAATCCCAATCAAGAAACTAAAAACTAAAAATATAACTGTCCGAATCTAAAAAATCTCCAAAAATATCACGATAAAAATTGTATACAAACCTACCGAAAATGTACAGTCGATTCCTTCAAAGACTTGTTGTTGTCGCTTGCATCACAAAAACATTGAAAATGTGTATTAGGGGGTCAAAAAATAAAGTAAATAAAGTATTCTTAGACAAGCTTTTAACTTATATTTTACAAAAATATCTCGTTCGAAATTGATCTAAAAGACGTCTTACAAAAGACATCTTTCGATACACCTCTTTTAGACGTCTAATAAACGTCTTTTTAAAATACCTTTTTTAGTTCCATCTTTTATAAAGCCGAGAGAAGACGTCTTTAAGACGTCGTAACTAAACGCAATATAACTAGACGTCTAAAAGAGGTTTGAAAGACGGCAAACAGCAACGTGTCTTTCAAAGACGTAAAATAAACTTAATTTAAACGTCTTATAGACGTCTTGTGCCGGCTGGGTAGTTGGTGGATGTGGGCGGGTGTGTAATTGTCAACAATCGTAAACGGACTTAGAATCTAAGGTTATTTGGTTGGTTTCAAAGTCCCAACCAATACTAATTGTTGCTGACGTCAGTATTCCGATTTCACAATTTTGTCGCGTTTATTCATCCAAAAAGGACATGGTAGAAAATGCGAATCGAGTATTCTTAACACCTATTCTGTTTGACCACTTTGTGAAGAAGCCAAAAATCGGTCTTTTATGTCTGCGAAAGTACGTGGTTATCAATGGGTTGAGTAGAGATAAAATTGGTACTAGGGATAAACTAGGGATAAAATATGGACAGGATCATTTATGATTCTCATGACATCATTTATACGTATTACTTGGCACTTAGTAATGCACTGTGCCAATGTTTAAAACCTTTCTTTGTTCTTTTTTATTGGTAAATTAGGATCTTTTTGTCCATAAGACGTTATTAAAATTACTTTTTTTTGTGTACAACTAGCTTTTGCTGTTTCATTCAAAGTCTGCGAAGGATTGAAGCTACAGCGCACGTAGCTAGCATGAGCTACAGCACGAGTAATATAACACATTTTTCGCATACCTCAGTAATGTCTTTAAATTTTTTTTCACCTGCAATAAGTTTGTATCAAGACACTTCACAAATGTTTGAAGTTTTTGACTTAGTCATACTATTTTAGCATATATGAATCCCGACAGTTATATCTAGTTTCCCCAACCAACCCAGTGTAGTGTCAGGCAATTAAGTTCTCAAAAGAGTTGATAGTTTACCGTTGTATAAGGAAAAACGAATTTTTTAACGGGTACCCTACGCTACTGCGGCCTTGCATTCCCTGGAGTCCATAATCGAAAGGTAAAAACGTTCAAAAATACAGCTTAGACATTCTGATTGATCTATTAATAAAACAAAATAGTTCTGCAAAAGTCAGGCGTTTAATACGCCATATTGTTTTCTTATGTCAAATAATTCTAGAATCAATCCTATAAAGGCCGTTACGAGTTGTCGCGGTTTGTGCTGCCACCTTAGATCCAACAACTATGGTTCATCAAAAAAAATATATATATAATTATGATAATTTATTTATTTTTTAACTTTCTATAGAGTTCTTGCACCCGGTATTATCTTGTTGAGAGTTATGGAGTTAGTCTCCACAGTTTTCTTATCAATGAAAAGTTTTCCCAACTTGAAACCTGAATTGACTATGAACATTTTGTTACTAAGAGCATAGTCATCGAACTTTCTTTTAAAATTAATTCCGTTAGAAGTGTAGAATAAAAAATAAATCGTATTTCAATAATGTTTGTTGGCACATGAGTGGATCATGGAGGTAAAAAAATATTGGTTGACACTATCCAGTTAGTGAAAGTCCGATTGTTTCTCTAACCACCAGTCGCCGTGCCAACAGACGTGACTTTTCAACGTCAATTTTTTGACTGTCGTGAAATTAACTAGAAGTGATGGAACGTCACTAAATTTCAACCACTAAAACCGTAGAAGTAGGGGTAAGCCTTCAACGAGTAGCCCGTGTTTAAAATAATCTTCTTGGAAAGTCTTGTTATTTCCGTTATTTTCTACTTCTATCTCATAAAAATAGAAGCACGAGAAAGTACAAGTAATTTGCTTTTCGTTTATATAGGTATTTGTTCATTTTAAATTAACAGTAACGCTAGTTTCTTGTCTGTTAACGATTCTGCAACGCTCTATGTAAACTTGTTTCTGTCTGCATTTTTGTGTTTGCTGTCCGATATTGTCACTTAAAGTAAACTAGAGTTACATCTAGTCAGCTGGTGGCTGCTTTCATAAAACTAAGCTATGGTTTAGCTATTTAGCTAGTCAGTCATCAAAGTTGCCCCTACAAAAGCTAAACTGTTTGAAGACAGTATAATTTAAATAATTTAAATGACACTGTCAATTTGACATTGTCTCTATTCAAGGTATAATCCGCCCATCTAAGGTCAGATGCACTCTGTATTCAAGTTGGCACATATATCCTGATCGGAACACTCTTTACCTGTGACTGTGGAAGATGGTCCGAAATGTTTTCAATCTCGCTTAAAAAGTGGTCATAATTAGTTACCGATTTACCATTTAAATTAAAATATTTACAATGCAGTATCCCTACATTCGCGAAAGAAAGTTTTCTGCTTTTTATTGATGGTTGTGTCGATGGTTGTACCGTTTTTAAAGACTTTGATTAAATGATTTTCCCTTGGAAATCCCTTGATGAAAGGATTATACCCTGATCAGAGACAATGTTGTGTTGACTGCGCTGTTAGCTAGTGAAAAAAACAATCCTGCATGAGATTTTTCAGGACTTATTTTTAGGACTTACAATACAAATATAAATCTAGCTGAGTAAGAAGAAAAACATTTCTTTATTCCTCGAGGACATTCCTCCTAACAATCAGCTTATTAAAAAAAAAAGACGAAATGCATAAGTTTAATTAAATAATACTATCTCTTCTCTGTCTCTTAACAACTATAGTCGAGGAATTTAATTGAAAAATTTATTAAATTTGATTGATTTTCTTAATAGTCCCAGAAATATGCATACTTGTAGTGACTTGTATTTTTTATTGTTTCTTCATTTCGACGAATATACTCTGTCAGTTTTTTTTACGAGGAACCACAAAGACTGTTCTAGAGTGTTTAAAGCTCCCAGTTGAGCTACCGAACTGCCATATGTGGGGAATCGGGATTTATTCTTGCGAATCCGATATCAAACAAACCTTTCCGTAATATCGATTAAACTGTACGTTACCGTATTTTTTATCTATTTGGGGGAAAAGTAATGTATTCTTATCTCCAAGTTAAGAAAAGTAAAATATCTGAAATAGATAATTACAATTTTGTAAATAAATTCAGTGTTAAAGTCAAAACGTTTGGGAAAAGGAAAATTGAAAAGTCCATACATATTTTGTCTAAGATTGTAGTCTTATAAGAGGAACTAATAAATAGTTCCAAGTCTCTTTACTATGTTACATAAGTGCTACAACACATCACTGTTAATAAAATATTTTAACTATCGCTTTTTTTCTTTTACACAAACGGAGCGCACCATCACTACTGCAGAAGAATCAACATTCAACATTTTTTGATTAACACAGAACAGATGCTTCAACCATCACCAGTTGGAAAATGGCAAATATGCTCTAATTTAACACCTGGGAAATAACTTTGTTTTAGCTCAGAAGAATGTTAATGCTATATATCATTATAGAGTTGAATCTATAACTGCGCACTACGTATTTTTTAAGTCCTTCTGTCATGTCGCACACAGAATATCAGTCTGTAACAGAGAAATATTTCGCTTTAATTCTTGCCTATTCCCTGATAGTGGGGGTCACTATGTTCATCGTGTGCAAGGACTTGTTTTTTGATTGGAATTTGGTTTTTAGTTGATTTAAATACAAAAAAAACTAACTGTTATTTTTTCCATATCTGGGTGTGGCCATAGGGAACGTCATCAAGTTTCTGGTCAGTAAAATTTCAAAGTTGTAATTTTGCATTTTTTTCTTTTTCAGCAGATAGAACATAAAAAAATGAACAAAAAATATATATAATCAACAATTTGAAAATGAGGCACTCAAGAGATACAGGGATTTCGAAGTTTTATATTTCAGGGGGTAAAATAGGTACATGTTATTAGTGTGACCATAAAAAAAAAGTTTAGGCAGTGAAATGCTTTTGTTTTGCAATGATAGTTGTTTACACAAGTGCATTCTATAAAGAGAAATTTGTTTTTTTTGCAATTTTGAAGTTATTAATATAATAGTGTTACCCCCTGAAAATATTTTTTATATCATTCAAGACATTATAATGTACAGTGTTTGTTTCGTATTTCATTAGATATTGCTAAATATGAGTGATCTTATACCTGTTAGTAGTTAAAATTGTCAAATTATATTAGTAATCTGAAGTAAAAGGTAGCAGGTGGAAGTTAAAAGATCGTATCCTATATTATATTACGCTTGTGTGAGTGACTATGTGAGTTCACGGTACTTAAATCACGGTTCACTTTCTTATGGCTTATGCATTGTCTCCCCAAAGCGTGGCGTTACGCTAAAATTGCTAAATTAAAAAAC
Source organism: Hydractinia symbiolongicarpus (assembly GCF_029227915.1). Taxonomy (NCBI): domain Eukaryota; kingdom Metazoa; phylum Cnidaria; class Hydrozoa; order Anthoathecata; family Hydractiniidae; genus Hydractinia; species Hydractinia symbiolongicarpus. The sequence continues at coordinate 27,552,032 of NC_079882.1, read as the reverse complement.
GCAAATCAGGGGGTTACTATTTAAACATTTAATTCTTTTTTTTATTACTTTAAAAAATAAAACTGCTTTTTTTTATTTTACTGAAACTAATATTTCTTTTTAAACGTTCTTATTTGCTTTTTTTTTGTTTTAAAAGCCCCACGGGGTTGCTATAGATAGAATAATTTAATTTTAACCCTGGTTTACTATGTGCGCGCCGTATCTGACGGAAACAAGTGGTTTATCAACTGAAAAAAGAAATTTGAAGCGAAGAAGGTTGTCTCTTTTTTAAAGTTATCCTGAAAAAGTTAGTTCAAACAAAGCATGCCAATGTTTATTCATCATAAGGTTAGCTTAAAGCTTATTTGTTCTTTTATATTTTTCATTTTGTGTTCTTGGACTGAGGTTGCTTACTTCACATTTGAATATGAATAATTCAAATCTAAAAATGTAAAAAACAAAACTATTGTTGTCGAGCGGGTATAAAAAGTTTATGTTGTTGTCAGAAATATTTGTTATAAAGACGAAAAACGTACGGTGATATAACCTCAAAAAGAGAACTGATTGGAAATTTATCAGACAATTGTATACATTTTCAATTCGTTATCTTTGGGATGAAGCGAAGTTTAGTATAATCGAAGTAACAAACTGATTGGACTTGTATTCAGAGAACGTTAGCTAGCGATCTACTGAGAAAGCGAAAGGAAAGCAGGTGTGTTGTTTAGGTTATTTGGTAGAGAAATGAATTTGGGTGTATAACGATTTTTTATCCGCCAGAGCTAGTTTTTCCTTAAATATTAAGTTTGTTGTTGTGTCTTGAGCCGAAAAATATTTACTTTTAAGCAAGAATATAGTCTAAAAAAAGGGGTCAGAGTTTAAAATATCCTAAGAATTTGACTAAGTTTGATTGATAGTTTTTTTTAAATATGAACATCTGTATGACGCACAAAATTGATTAGAAGTTTACTTTTTTAGTGTATGTCAAACGAACTAAACTTTTTTGTGTCCAAGCAATGGGCCGTTATATGTAGTAGAAATTGTCATTAGCTAGCTATAGTAACTTATAGCATATGCTTTATTTGATATTTTATTAAGTCATTTCATATTTTCAGGTCATAGTCATGCTAAGAACATACTGAGAATAATGAGGATAGCATTTGTCAAAAAAGTTGAGAACAACGAGGCTAAAACTAAAACGCACCATTCTTATAAAAACAGCGTGTATATCCTATAGAAGAATTTACATAAACTGTAAAAAGCAATTTTTCCAATATTATTGTTTTTAACACTACAAAGTGTGTGATTCACTGCTGATGTCGTTATAATAAACCTAAACCTAAAACCTAAACTTAATCAATGTTTACATCTGTTACGTTACGATCATTTGAAATATATTTGATTCTGGAATTCGATTATAAGTTTGGGTCTGTAAGACAAACTTTTTTTTAAATTTTTTGATTGAAATATTTCGGTAGACATATACAATATACCAAATGATTTAAGTCGGTGGTTAGTTATAATTTTTTGTTGTTGCACATGCTTATATTTTTTAAACGTTTTGGTTGAAATGTGAATTTCAAAAATTAAGAATAATGTATGTTTTTGTTTTGTATCCCTTTCATCGGTTTAATGAGAGATTCAGTGGATTCTTTCACGGGAATTCAGCTAGTAAGAATTATTCTCGGTATCATATTTCTATGATGTGATTTTTTGTGATAAATTTCCTATGAATAGTGAAAGTTAAAATTTATTTCGTTTTATTAGAATAGACACAGTTAATTTGAAAAATATAAATTAAGAAACTCCAAATAAAAAGAAAAAAAAGTGATTTCAGCTTAGAAAAGAACAATAACAAGAAGCATGTTGTAATTTTTCAATGATTCTTAGCTTTATAGTTTTTAAAGCTACTTTGTTTTGGAAATTGTTATTCTCATTTTTCATAGATTACTGCTTTTCAAAAATTTGAAAGCATCAAAAAGTTAATTGAATGCTTTATTGAGAGAGCCAATTATGAAGATCGAACATTTATTAATTCCTTTGGCAACTTGGAAAGTTTGTAAGTTGAATCACTAGTTGATAAAACGCTTTTTACCATCAAGAATGTTACAAAAGTGTAATTACTAAAACAGGCATTTCTCGTTTAAAAGCACCGTATGAAAAGTTACATGATTCAGCACCCATACAGGGAAGACCATCACTAGAACCAAAGTTGACTAGTAATACAACAAATGACAGTGTAGCTAATACACCATTATCTTAACCGAAATATTTACGCTCCAACATTACTTCAATTGACAAGGAGTGTTATATGTGAAAAGAAAGGAGGTAAACTCCATAAGGTTGCCATCCTTCCAACTGGGCACAAACTGCTACATGTCGCACAACAACTACCAGACCAAACTTTGTTTATAAGGCTCAATTCTGTCCCAAATACAGCCGAGGCAATAGCAAATGGTGTCCAATATCTAATTATTGGGTTATGATACAGCGACAAGTTTCTAGCGCATCTACGAATGAAATAAATTATGAAGTACATGATATAAACGATGTCGCAAAGGTTGTAGCAGACATTGAAATAGTAAACATTGTGAAATGTGCCATAAACAAAGTAGAATAGAAAAAATAGCTTGACAAGAACAGAGTGAATACCACATATAACAATTTATTAGAGAATGAAATTTTATAGATATTTTACGACAGAAGAGTTGGAAATTTACTGATGAATTTAATAGCTTCAGTCTTCCACAAAGTCTTTGCAATATATCGTGAATAATAGTTGAGAGACAAGGATTGATAATTTATTCCAAATGCACATTAATGTAAACAGGCCAGTAGATTAGGTTTAAAAGACTTTTTTGAGACGACCAGTGTTAAAACATCGACTGCAACTTCAAACAATGCACAACATTCAAGTTGTTACGAGATATTTTAAAGAAACTACTTTTCGGTGGAACTAAAATTAGCGAATTAAACCAGAAAAAAAAGCAAGAATTGCGAGTAGTGATTGCGAATGAGTAGGCTGTTAATAAAACTGGAAAGTAAAAAAATGGAAAATAGAATATTTTCTCTTAAGAATAATGCTACATTTAAAAACACACATCGCAAATGGTTAGCTTGTTTATCCCATGCCTTAGTTTTAAAAAAGTTTTAAACTCGCAGGATCAATAGCTGCTTATTAAGCGTTATAACCGGTTATAGTCAGATTTCAAATTTTCAAAAGGATAAAACTAGAGTAACAAATATAGCACTTTTTCAATATCATCAAAAGCTAGCTAGTCATAAACTACAAGCTTGTGCAGAGAAACGTCACATACAATCTATTTCTTCTGTTCATTCTCATAAAAATCGATTATGATTTTAAACTACTGTGTAATTTCGGGTTAGCGGTTTGCATTCATTTACATATCACCCACGCATCCACCATCTTTGTCTTAAGTCGCTATAAGATATATCGTCACTTTTGACACGCGCTTGGTCAGCATAGCCATCATTGCATCACAAAATGCGTAGGCTTTTTCATGCTCTGTTACTTTATGAAAGCTTAATATTTTTGTGGTGTAATTTGGCGACCAATTTTTCTCTGCAAATAAAGGTGCGAAATGACTTGCAAAAAAAATAGTGAGTAAGTGGGTAAGAATTTCGTTAAGCATTGGTCACTTAAATTGTGTTTATTGCTTAATCGAGACTCCCGACCATACCAATTTGTCTCCTCATTGCTTAAGTTAAAAACTTACCTTTACTATAGAAATGGTATTTATAACCGTTCCCTATCAATATACAATCTTTACAATCTTATAGTCGTGATACGAACACACGAAAAAATAAGCAGCACAATTTCTTAACGAACACATCGTGGATTTTTCACAAGCGAACTCGTGGATTTCTCCACGGGATGGGGCTAGTTTTATATAACACTAATTTGTACACTAAGTGCAATGCAGTGGGACATAATTCTAGGGCTGTTTATATGGAGACGAGCTGCCTCGGCAAACCGATCTGAATTACCTGCCAGATTCGGTTAGGCAGGTAGCTTTGAACAATTAAAACATTAAACAATGTAGAACAAGAAAAATGATTACGAGAGTATAAAAACTATATCGACAAGACAAGCTGGCTCGATAGAATGTATTTTTATGAGAAAAATTCAACCCACCTTGCCGAGATTCTGACAAATTTAACTGAGATCTGACTGACTTGGTTCTTATATGAACATGTTTTAAATTTAGTAGAGGTGCATCAGAGTAGCTGAGATCTGGGCTAGCTGAACCAGTCCGGTCAACAAGGCAAGCTCCCCTTTTTTAAAAACCCGTTAGGCAGGTTTGAGAACAATTGTAACAGGTCCTTGCTCCCACTAAAATTTTTAAAATCCTTATTGGAAGGTGATCATTTTCGTGTCATCTCAAAAAAAAAAAAATGTTTGATAAGTTATATTAAAAATTGCTATTGGATGTATTATATTTATTTTATCTTTATTTTAATGTTTTTGTCCTTTTTAGACGAATTTATTTTTTGTCTTGATATTACGAATTAATATTCACGTCGTTTTGTCTCTTACCCTGGTTATCGTAGTGCTTTCATTAACTTATTTAATGAGTCTCCATTACTAATCGACAATATTTTTAATTTAACAAATGTGGTTTCAGATTAATTTTTAAATTCATTTTTGTAGTTACCAGCTATTCCTTTCTTCTTTTTTTGTGTAATTCACGTTGCTTGTAATTATTTTTTGTATGAAAAAAAACTTATAACAGCCATTCATTAAATTTTTCTACAAAAGGGCCAACCACAAGCAATATAGACCCGACCACTTCGAAACTCCTTATAGAATTCATATTCACAGAGAATATAAGACGTGAGTTGTATTGATTCGAGATGCTAGATTTAGCTGATATCAACTCGCGCCAGTTCTTTCTCTCTAGGCCCATTTGTCCTCCACAATTTGAACTCTAACGTAGTGCAGGAATTCAGGAAACCTCACCTGTTGCATTTTTAACTATCTCTGCCTGACCACATGCGCCAAAGTAGAGATAACGTAGCCTAGCTGTTGCGAGATTTTCGTAATTTTAAGAAAACAGCCTGTTGCTAAACAATTTCTTTGAAAATCCTGACATAAAGTTTGCAAGTAAAACAATAAAAACTACTTATTTTAATACTTGCATGACAAATTTGTTATTGATAAAAACTTTTAAATTTTACAAAGTTCTTTTAGCTCAAAGCGTCCACATAAAAAAACATTCTCTAAGTATTTACATTTAAGTCAAAATATTTATGCGGTGATAAAAGTTTGAAACGATTATCTCCCCATTTGTCAATAAAATGTTTTTACTACCATAGTTCACTCATGTGCATGTTTCTTTCAATACACAAAAGCATGTTTTATTATGTTTTTTATCATCAATATGCATTCCCAGATTCACAGGTTAATGGGTCATAATAACCGTCGATTAATTAATAAAAATAGTTATTTGATACTCATAAACATTATTAAATTGGGACTTTACAACACCTCCTTCAATAGATGGCATGGGTTGTCAAGTAATTACGAACAAATATCGACTTAAAGATCATTTTTCATATCGATAATCACTTAGCGTTAAACGTGCGATATGATTGTTCTTCTCTGCGTACTTTCGACGTTTCTTCACATATGTACTTAGTAGAAAAAGTCATAGTCTTGAATCTGATCAGCAATATCTTCTTGTTCGTTGTAATGTGTAGTTTCATTCATAATAACTTCGATTAGATTTTTAAAGCCAATTCCTTTGAAAGCTGATACTTCACACCACTGTACATCCAGTTCCCTTGAGAATTCACAAACCCTATCTCCTATGTCTTCGATATTCTGTGAGTTCAAATCTTCCTTATTTACCACAAGAATAATAGGTACACGATCATTCATATTCTTGATATCTTGGTATATATTTTTCATGGATTGAAAGCTGGAAGGCTTATCAAATGAGCATACTATTAAAAATCCTTTGGCGTCTGATAAGATCGCCCTATATGTCGCAGGAGAAGACAAGTTCACGGTTCCTGGCGTATCCACCAATTGAATGTTGAACTCTTTCAGACTTTTATAGTTCTCTTTGTTTTTTATTTGTTGCATTTGTGCTCGACCAAAACTCAAAGTTCTTTTTAAACTACTTTCTCTTTTTTTGTCGATACCTGCAATCGACCTGCAGCGACAGCTAATTGTAGTTTTCCCTAAATTATCAGATATGTTTTCTGGTAATTTTGATTGGCTGTTTAACAATGCAGTTTTACGTAAGGTGTTTCTCAAGCTCTTTTCTTTCTTCTTGAGCGTTTTCTTTTTCTCGCACTCAACAAGAGCTTTAACGTCAGAATTACAAATGTTTTGAGTCGGTACGTAGTTGTCAAAAAATTTATTGTCTACAAAGCGTTGTATAAGAGATGTTTTTCCGACTCCTTCATCACCTAAAACAACCATATTTCCATACATAATCTCTTCTGTTTTACTTTCTACAGAGATTTTATGTGAAAACGTTGACCGTAATTTTTCCCGAAATGAGAAAGATTTGTACAGCCTTGTATCATCTTGGTCTGTTTTACGTCTTCCTGGCATTGTTGAAGATCTCTGAACTTGTTTATCCATCTTTACTTCACAATCAAACTTCAAAATCTGCCTATGTTATTTCAAAACAATATTATTTATAATAGCACAGAGCACGTTGTTTTTCTCATTATGATAATTATTGCATCCTTTAAACGAGGAGACTTCGTAAATTAACTGGTCATTACCTCGATGCTGAATCATTCAGTTTACAAGTTGTCACAGTCATTGATTGTCGTAATTATGAAATCAATCTATGACAATTTGTAATATCCTTTTTTTTATATACTTTTATTTCCTTCACTTTAAATAGATTGCAAATATATACTTTCCTGAATTCCAAAGTAACAGCTTTTTTATAGCAACAATATTAAGTAACCTGTTCATCCCTGTTTTGGCAAGGACGGTTGTTATTTTTCTGTTGAATACAACTCATTGTTCAGCCTACCTCGAAAACTATAAGGGGTGGCTTATCCATAGAATAGTTCAAATAGGGTGGGAAGGGTAGGAGGAAAGGGTGTTTAAAAATGTCCTTACGTATGGAACTTTGATGTTGTGACCGGCAAATTCACGCAGTGCAGAATGTCGTTTTCAACTTCAAAGTAGTCATAGCAACAAAATGCGCGTTCTTTCAATTATTGAAATATGTTTTTATATCATCATTGTAAACAATCTACAATGTGGTTAGAAATAAATAAAGCAAAACAATATAGAAAGATATAATAATCAGCTGGTAAGTGAATCAAATGCTCAATTAAGCGTAATCAATGGTAAGATTTTAATGACGGTGGAGTGTATCAAATAAAATAAAAACAAATCATCTTAGCCACATGCTCTCTTGATAGGCACAAAGACGAAGATCTGAAGATACAAGTGCAATGTTAATATGACTAACTAAATAAAAAAAATGCTAAAAACACCAAGTATCAATTTGACCTACGTATAAATTAAGTCAATTATATCGGAGAAAATAATAGTAAAAATAACTTTAAATTTATAGTTTTATAGTTTTATGAAAATAGTATATTTAGTAGTTACAAGCCTTTCTCTTACAGTGGAATTTGCAGATAAATCTCTTTCTAAATACTCAATTTATAACTTGGTAAGAAAATGGTGAGGTATATAGATAGGTTATTTACTTGAAAACACGTCATTCTTTTTATTGCGCTGAAAATATGTCTTGCTAGAAAAAATGTCCAACTACAATAAATAATTTTTTTGTATAAATTAAGACTTATTGTGATTTATTTTAATTCGTATAAATACATGAGATATATTTACTAACAGAAAGTTGGAAGATAGGATTTCTTAAAACATAGAGTTGACATGTATCAGTTAAAAAAGTTCAGCTTACATCTCATGCAGGATTTTTAATTTGTAAACGATATTCTCCTGCGTAATACAGTGTTATGATAAATGGCTACGATAATGACGTCATAAGGTCATAGATAGCATAGTGACTAATAAAATTTTCTTTATAAACAATAACAATCCTTAATTAACAATAGCTCTGTAATTAACTTCATAAAATTAATCTGCAGGAAATAATTGAATATCATTTGTATTAAAGGTGCATCCATACTATATATGGAGGAACTTATGCTTGTTCTAAAATTGAATATTTTTTTCTTTTTCCAGTTTTCTAACTGCGGACTGAAAAATGATGTAAAATGAGTTGTTGTAACATGACATTTTTTATCTTTAAAAATTATACAAATCCCAAATTTTAAAGTATTCAGGTAATAAGTTCAAAAAAAAAAAAAAAAATAGTACATATTTTGAAAAATCACTTTAAAACCATGTATTATGTATTATTCATGACATCAACAGGTGAAATATAGACACCAACTCAATGATGATGTAATCCCGTGATTTATTTACTGATGTGGAAATCTATCGTACGTAGAATATTTTAAAAGAGACATAGAAACAATGAAGTTCAATTGCTGGAGAGTTTTCTTTTCGTTCATCTACGATGATCCAAGAAAGTTCATGCTTTTCTATTTGGGCACACATACAACGCAATAATGATAAAATTTTGTGATTTATGTACTAATGCAAAAGTCTATAGAAGAACATTTCGATATTGGTTGACAAGTGACCATTCACTTTAATCAAACTTTGGCAAAAAAATCAAAATCATACAAATACCAAGATAATATTAGAACACGCTACCTCTGTCTTCATTAGTTTAGTGTCCTCGCATGTTATATGATCTCTTATCCTTATATCCACAAGTTATAACGTTTGTCACTGCTTCTACAAGTTATAACGTTTGTCACCACTTATAACTTTCGAAGTATTTTGTATCTGGTACTGGGCGCAAATATCCGCAAATTATAACACGTCTTTTACGAACTAAGCGCGCCTACGAACGGAAAACGTACCTTTAACGAACTAAGTATTTTATTATTTCTGGTTAAACACCATATGGAATACAATTTACTCGCATCATTTACTTTAGAAAGCAACAGCTGTTCCGAAGGAAAAGAAAGAAGTGCAAGAATGATATACTGTTGGTGATTAGAAAACAAATCGATGGACCTGAAAATTGTTTCGCATACATTAATGAACCAAAAACGTAGATCCAAGGCAATTAACAAGGAAACAGTTTGACAGGTTATGTATGCTTTAGCACCGAAAGAAGTAAAGAGGCGAACTGCTTTTAAGACGAATTTTTGTAGTTCGTGGTCTAAACGTTATGTGGCATATTATTGGATACAATAAAATAAAGCCATTTATTTTTTATTATTCATAAATCAATGGACGGACTTAGCAGAAAACTTCTTTGGTTGAGTGTGCCCTACAAATAATAACTTTTGCGTCGTTTGTTCTTACCTGCACCAAATCTTACACGCTATCAAAGATTTCCTGGATGTATAATAACATCCGGTGCTTTGGATGCTTTCCCAGAATCTACGTCAAAAATCGGATTGCCCTTTGTGACCAATCCTCTGGACATTGCACGCGAAAATCTTGGATTGATTTTTTGAAATAATCATGCGACGTGACGGGTTTACTACACGCAGATCAAAACAAAGTTGACAAAAATATTTTGTTATTTAAAGCCTAAAGATTTCATGTAAGCACGACCTGCTTTTGAGTGGCAGACAGAATACGGATACTAATAAAAGAGACTAGTTGTTAGCCTGTGAAAAATCCAGCTAAGTAGCCTGTTACAGTAGAGTTGATGAAAAAATATCGCATTTGTTTTTTGTATTATAGAATTCCGTGCGTGATTTAACATGAAACGATTTAGAACGACAGACAGACAACGGGTTATTAGTAACATAGAGACTGATCGTTAGCACGGGAATTTTCGGCATCATTGTTGGCCTGTTAACATGAAGTAATGAAACTATTTTACATAAGGTTTCAAAAAAAAGACAATTAGAATATTGGGTAACAGTTATAACTTGAGGAGAAAAATGTAAAGGACCAGTTACACCATGCAACGATATTACACCAGTAAAGAAAGAGGTTGTGGGTTTCGATATTATTTGGTCATTTGCAACTTATGATGCCGAAAATTCATAGACCATGGCACATTTCAGTTAAAAAAGCAAAAACAATACAATTTCTGGAGATAGCGTTTTCTTTTCATTTATCCACGATGATCCAAAAGGTTCACTTTTTTTCATTTGCGACATACGTTACAAAATTTTAAGATTATGCAAAAATGTAAAAAAAAAAAAAAACTAAAAAATAATACAACCTAATTTATTTGAGTGGTTCTTCCAAAAAAAAGAATAATATTGTCTATTCTCTACTGATTTAATAAATTATCACTTATATATAAATGAATTCATATACAAACAATTATATAAACAAACAAATCAACACATCTCAAAAAAGATGAGACGCGGTATTACACATGTCGCGGTATTACACACGAGACACGAGATAAATTCTTAGGTGTGATACCATATATATATATGAAGTATTTCGAATACTTTTCACATTGCTCAAAGACAACAAGATCTACAGGTAAATAATATCCACCATTCAAAAAAAAGAAGAAGAAAAGGGACAGTTCTTCATTTAGTACCGCGGTCCTTTCGTTACAGGGAATACGATCAATTGGAAATTATGCATATTTAATATTTATACAGTCCTTGTCTTTGCTCTATCACTTAATGTCATTATTAATTTTTGTCCATATTATTTAGGGAATCTTTCTTGTTACTCAGCATTTCTATATGTGACGTTAACTGTAAATAGTTAAGACTACTTTTCTCATATCATTTAGTCCGTAGTATTGTACATACAGTGGAATCTCTCCATCTCGACTACTCTTTATCTCGAACTTCTCTCTATCTCGATCTTCTCTCTATCTCGAACTAAAGTCTCGGTCCCTTTGTGGTCCGCTTATGGTATTTTTCTTTCTTTATCTCGAACTTTCTCTATCTCGAACAAATTTTTTGGTCCTTGCGAGTTCGAAATGGAGAGATTCCACTGTATATATGTGCTACGTATGTCTTTGATTAAGTGCCATTATCCGTTACTACCTTAACCCTATTATATATGTTTTTAAACATATTATGACCGAAATGTGGACCACCCCCCCTTTCCCCCCAACCTCCATAACTTTTGATAGGGTTGCCAAACTAAATAACGTGGTACACTTACAGTGCGTTATGAATGGAACAAAATGGCAGCATTAAATTCTTGCTTATATCAGCACTTTACTGTGACGTCATCGTCGGCTTGAATTACTTTTGTTCTAGAACGAATTTTAACATTCTGTTTAAAGTTTCAGGAAAACATATTTTCTGTTTTTTTTATAATTCGCATGTAAAAACGCCAAAAATTGCCCGAAATTCCGATTTTCCCGATTTAAATTAAACCAATTGGCTTTTCATATCGGCCTTTCATACGTTAGCTGCTTGATTGAGAAGTTCAATGTCATAAAATAATGGTTATTTAACCTTAGTAGTCATATCATGGCCATGCGTGTTTCACTTCGCAAAAGTTTCTCTGATAAAAGTATTTCGTGAAAAACAATAAATATAAATTCAACATGTTTTTAAAAAAATAACCCACCTGTAAAATAATAACCCATGAATACGTCGTTTATAAAAAGTTGTTTTAAAAAAGCTGTCTCAGATATCTGTAACTGCAGCTTATAATATTTAACGGCAACGAACTTTCAGTACCTTTTCCAAATTACGGGTCCTTTGCTAATATTTAACAAATTATGCTAAGGGAGAAAATTGGAGTGAAATTAGTATCTAACTGGAGACAATTTTGCTTTCATCTACAAAAACATAAAAGTTTCTTCAACTCGTACCTGTAAATTTTGCTTTCGGGGCGAACGTCGAATTTGCATCTCATTAGCTTAGAAATTCAAAACAGCCCAGTATATGCGGGTTTTCCTGTATCACGTGACCAGTCTGTGCCAGCGTCATTGTTAGCCGCTACGTAATAATGGCTCAGGGGCCACGAGACCCTCGGGACGAGGCAATAATTTTTTGTCCCTTGCGACAAATTACAACCTTTATATCGAACTTTTTATAAAATGCTGCTGATAGAAATCAGTTTCGTTTTTATTTTTACAGAATTGTTTTTCTTTTTCTTTACTTTGTGATGTTTTATCCACGTTGTATATAATTTACTCTCGAGATATTAAAAATGATAAAAACATTAAATGAAATGTGCAAAGCACTTAAAGAAATAGAGAAAAATGCTTTCAAATATGGAGTCTTGCCAAATACAATTTCGACTTAGGTCAAAAATAAAGAAAAGTATTTAAAAGCTTTGAAAGACAACCCTTTCGCCAAAAAGTAAAAAGTAAGAGAGTGTAATTTTGATAATTTTGACAGTGTTGTGCTCCGATGACTTTTGTCATGGACGTCAACTTGCTAAAAGGGACAGCTCGCATGTATGCCAAAGAATTGAGTTTTAGCAATTTTCATGCATCGCCTGGATGACGGGTGGAAAAAAAGATAAAAATTGTACATATTTCTCTGAAAGTAGTTCATTTTCAACACATCGCACACTTTAAACAGCAATACATTTCTTTCGGCCAATTATGTTTAAAGTGCATGGAACTTGCTGCATCCCATTACTGGCACCTTAGTTTACAGGCTTTCCCTTTATAAAGACATTTCACAAACCTTATTCATTTGGTTTAAAAACAGTTGTAGCAAATTTACCCTAGCGAAAGATGTCTAACAATTTCATTATTCATCTCCGACGCGTATGTTTAAAATAGTCCACACATCTTCCTTTTTACTTTACAACTTCTGGTGTTTGATGCATGGTCAGACTCACGACACTGAGCACAACAGTAACTATATCAATTATTTTTTAGATGAAGTGGCCATGGGGGAGTTTAATAAAAAAGTTTGTTATGATTTAATTAATAATAACAGTTGAAATAGTTTGCGATATTGATTCTCACAACTTCTAACAAAAAAGCCAAGGAAGAAAGCAAGAAAAAAACAAACTAATTTGACTTTACTATTTTGATTACAGCCTCCTAGTTATATATATTATTATATATATTATATATATTAATTTACCATATCCTTATAAAGTTTTATATAGTAAACTGCACTATTAAGTTTTAATGACATTTTCAGTTGGCAACGATAATTTGTCAGAGCAAAAAATGATACCGAATAGTCATTGGATGTCGTATTATTGCGACTCTCTCTATTTTCATATACCATAGGACATGAAGATGCAGGAAAGTTTGACATAAGGAGACTTGTTTCTTCCAGGCTACCAGAGTTGCTTATAAGTGAATGACATGCTTTTAAAAAATAAGAGACTTGGCTCAAAAAAGATGAGTGCTAGAATCCGTACGTAGATAAGACAAATGCCTTTCTCGTTTTTCCTAACAAAAAAATGCTTGCTTGGCAACCAAACTTTCTGGCTCTCTTTCTGCGGATAAAACCTCGCCAATTTTTTAGTGCCCATATGCTTTTATATTCATGATATTCCTTGGCGTGCAAACCAACATCAAGATTTGTTGTTATTATTTATATTTCTCCATCTAGGACCAGCTTCGTTAGATCCATTTTAGATTTTGAAACTGTTTCTCTCCATTTTGTGTTTTTTACATTCAACCATGATTTTCTGAGCCATATTACAAACCTGGTTTCAACTTTCTCTAAGAACAACGTCTCTTTCAAAACCGTTTCTGGAGAAAAATGAATGTTACGCCTAAAGTGATTGCATTTTGGACTGGTGGCTTTGTGATAGAAAGTTCGGCTCCACTGCTGAAAGTCTTGAGTTTTAAACCCGACCGTGTCATGCCAGAGACTATAAAAGAAAAAAATTTAACGTGCCTAATGAAGGAAATAAAATAGGCAAAAGCTAATTTTCGCGAATTTTTATTTATGTAAAAAATTCCATTATCCCTTTTTATAAAGGCTCGTTTCCATTCGACTACATTTTCCGCTATAGCGTCAAAAGCTGTTGAGCTTTTTGCTCTCGAGTAGAAATCAATTTCCATTGTGCATCAATTTTCTCACACGCGAAATTTTAAAAAAATGGCTGATTCTGTAAACAAAATATTAATTTTATTCTATAAACTAAAATCTCTTTTGTCTTATTATAATTATACGTCGAAGACAGAAAAAGGAGAGAATGTTTCAAAGAAAAAGAAAATGTGGATATCGAATACTTTTTCAAGGCTTCAGAATGTCACCAACTCGATTGAAGAATTACTATGCTGGGTCTCTCTTTTTATTATGAAATCGTCTCGTTTTCGTGAAGTTACAAGTCACAGTGAGCGGTTATGCATCACACTAAGGTATCTCACCAGTGGAGATGTTCAATTATCAGTTGCAAATAGCTTTTGAGTAAGTCCGCCAACTGTTAGTAAAATTATCCAAGGATGAACGATGTTATTTGGAACGGGATAATGTGTCGTGGATATGTTGACGTGCCAGATACAGAATATAAATGGTTCAGAGTAGAATTTGAAGAAAAAAGTGGAACTTAGTAATACAAGCTCCACCTCGTAGTTGTTCGGAATTTTTTAATTATAAGAAAACCCATAGTATATTTTACTAGCTGTAAGTAAAGCTACATACGAATTGAAAATGCTTGATATTGCGAACGCTGTAGTTTTATTTTGGTTCAGAAATATTTGTAATTGAATTTATTGTGTTGTATATAAAAATTAAACGGTATTCGTCGGTTGTTTTATAGATGTCTATTTCATTATTTTTTCATTATTCCTGCCTTTTAAATGGAATAAGCAATCGTTTACTTCAGCGCCTGTTGTATTAAATTTCTCTTCAGTATTTGCAAGTTTAACCCTATTCGGTCCGGGGTTTTTCGAAAATACTATGACCGGGAGGGGCGGGGGGGGCGGATTCCCCCCCTTCCCTTAATAACTTTCCATAGGGTTGTTCAAATTGAATCAAACTTGGCACACTAATAATACGTCATAAAAGGAACAAAATGCTGGCAATAAATTTTTGCTTGCGCCAGCACATTTTTTGTGACGTCATCAGAAACTTGAAATTTGTTAAAAATGCCACTATCTGCTTAAAAGTTAATTACTTTTGTTCTAGAGCGAATTTTTGCATTCTGTTTGAAGTTTCTGAAAGCTAAATAAAAGTTTTTTAACATATCAGTTTTTACATGGATCGAATAAAAAAATGCCAAAAATTGCCCGAAAATCCGTTTTTTTCCGATTTTTTGGGTAAAACCCGACAAAATCAAGAAATCGGACTAGTCACGTGTCCAAATTATGCAAAACGATTCTTCTTAATGAAACAAAGTTGTGTTGCAAGTTTCAAGTGCTAAGGACAATCCTAACAGGAGTTATTATATTTTTCCCATTATAAGAATTTCATAGAGATTTTTAGGGGTAGTTTCAAGTATTGGCCAATATCAAATCCTCTGAAAGGTATTGGACCGAAAAACCTAGCATGCAGGTGTCTAATAGATAAATATTGAAACTCAGTAAGTATCATAATCATATAACAAAGCAATAAGAGTGAGTTACTAAAAAAACTGAGTTACTAAAAAACGAGTTACTAAAAAACCGAATAGGGCTAAACATGTTCCTTTTAACAAGAATTGGTGAAAATTTGCTTTATAATTAGAGCTGGTTAGCTAAAAAAAGAGACAACAAGCCGACCTGGTTTTCCAAACTGTTCCCAAGCAGTAATACGCATGTTCTATTCATCATGAGACCTAGTGGTAGTATTCTATAAACATGGATATGATTCTATATCCAGGATAAAACCTCCAATATCTCTCGAGGTCTTATTGCCGCAACATCAACAGTAGTTACTTCGTTAGAATTGTTTGGTTGTTGCTGCAAAATTTGTTGATAAAGCATATTCAATTTAAGTTTATTTTGTCTGGATAAACACGTCTCTTCGTTGTTCGCCATTTTCAGATTTATTATTGTTTATGTGTTTTAAATTTTGCTGACAACTGGCAAAATTACGTTACACTCTAAAATACTCAAATATCATTGAATATTTGTTGCTACAGAGAAAAACAACGTCGCCAAAAGTATAATGAATTCAACTTTGACGCTGAGCCCAAGAGCTGCTCTCAATCACTAAAATCTCTTAACCAGAGGTAATTTTGTCAAAGTGCGCATGTGCCAACAAAAAGCTAGCAGAAAATGCAGTCAAATGGAAAAAAGGCTTTACTGAAGACTCAGTGTAGTAAAATTTAGTTAACTTTTATGGTAACTTTATAACACCTGCGCTATTGCGAAATATAATTCTCGCGAAAAAACAATAATTCGATAACTTAACGAAAGTATTTTTCTATATTGCGCATTCATTCACATCTAAACTCAAAATTGCACATCTAAATTGCACTAAAATTTTGTTAGCTCCTGGATGTCTGAAATATTTACAATATATTGTCATTAGACTTTTCTTTCCGTAATACCAACCTTATTATGCAAAAATTTCATTGTCCTTTAAGTTTGTCATTTTCTGTACATTTATGTATTGGTTAGCTACACTTTTTTGCACTTCGTCCAAATTTTTTGCACTTCGTCCAAAACATTGTTTAACTGGCTAAATCAATTAAGCAAAATGTTTATTTTTAAAGTACTTATTTTATTGATAGTATAATTTATCACTTATTCGCCCAATAAAAATTGGTTAGCACTTTCGTGCTTTTGTTTAAATTTATTTATATAAGAAATAAAAGTGTAGCGCCCTGACTATATTAAGGAAGTTAAATATAACTGTGTTAAAAAAACTTATAGAATATTGACGCTGAGTTTCGTTTTTTAAATTTTCTTTATATGAACTCAACTTTTTGGTCAGCGCCGTCAGGTAGCTGATCTTTCATTTCAGTTTGCCTTTTTGTGTTCGTGTGTTATTCTGTCCGTCCCTAGTCAGCTTCCCGACCACCTTATTAACGCCTACTTAATCCAAAGGCCGTTTTCCACCCATCAGCCAATCAGGATGCAGGAATCATGAGTTTCCAGAACCAAACGACATTTTTATTCGTTGACCATTTTCAAGGCAAGTTATTCTACTTTTCTATTTATTGTTTTATAGCTAGCTAGCTATTAGGTAGCTACCGTTAATGCATTTAAGTATTCCCAAACCTCAACAGGTTTCTAATTTTTGCCATTCGCACTGCATATAATAAGCTAGTTAGCTAGCTAGCTATATATTAACTGAAATATAGCTAGTTAATGACCTACTGTCCTAACTGCTAAAGCCGACATCAATAAAATGTTCGGTTCGTGTCATTTTTGCATATGAAAATGTGGTGGGCGGGCAAAAAAATTTGCCATCTTCGTTTAGGGTAGGCATCCATATGCTCACATTGCCAAACTAAGCGTTGATTCGACGTTACTTTGAAAACCCCCACCCCCACCCCCTGTCAGTAGTATCAGGCCATGGCAGTTGCAAAAGAGGTAGGTTTAGTCATGGAGTTTCAATTGCAGTACGCTCTGCCATCATGATGACGGAAGTACATTCTGACCAAATGTAGTTTGTTTGATGCTACACACGGCATGAAAAAAGTGCCATCCGTAAATTTCAGGCTTTGTAATTAAAATTCATAATATGTAATCCTACGTGAATTGTTCGTGAAACGCGTTCAAAATGGTAACGTTGCAGCGGTACGGGAAGAAGAAAAGGATGTTTTGTACAACTGTAGCTATGTATCTTTAAGAATAAATAACACAAGATATACAGTATATATATAACTGTTTCAAGATATATGGAACTGCAGTCGTCTTAAATATATTCAAAACATTTTATGGTATATAAAACTAAGTAGCTATAGCTAGCTATAGCTATATATAAGATTTAGATAACTGCACACTTGAAGATATTTTGTAGCTAAGGGCCCGTAGCTAAGAGCTGTTTTCCTCTTCAAAAATGGCTTTTATGTAATATGTACTCTTCTAAAAATATTGAAAAAGTCTGAGAATATTCAAAAACGTGCTAAAATAATACTAAACCATGAAATATATGGAATGATAAAAGATATTATATCTTTAAAAAATAAAATATAAAAATGTACAGCTACAGCTATAGCTACATACTCCATCCCAAAAAAATATAAATACAACATCTCGTTTTTTACTTGAGTACAAAATAAATTTAAGAATGGGGCGGTGTTATTTTGTAAAGGGACGAGAAAAATATCAATAAATATAGCTATACCAAAACAAAGCTAAACATAGGTGGCCATCAATGATATGTTTTGTTTCGGGTCCTTCGACCGCCTCATTTTTTTGGAGTTTTTCCGAGTCGGTAAGTCAGAAATTTATAACTTTAACTATAAATTTTGTAACTTTAACCGTTCGAAAAGAAAAAGAAAAAAACAATATCGCAGAAAGAGAATACGGTGAATTTGAAAATACCGAATGCTATCTCTTTATGCATTATTAACTTTAATTATGATTTACAATGCATAACAATCAATAGGTAATATATACAACAATAACCATTGTATATGTATATTGTATATGGTTTAAATACGCATCTTGATGGCAATGCACTGATTTTACAGAATCAACGTGTTAAAAGTTGTCAATTGCGAAAACTCCAAATTTCTTAAATACCGACCGACCGACTGACTCTCTTTCACGAGTATTTCGGACCCGAAATAAACATATCATTGATGGCCGCCTAAAACATCTCATATAGTTGCAACTACAGTCAAACCTGTCTACAACGAACGCCTACGAGACGGAAAATTTGTGGTCGCAAAGGACAGGTATATATAGATATATAAACATGAAAACCTTAAAAAATAATATCCAAAACGAATAAAGTATCAGTCTGTATACATCAAAACAAAACTGATATATATATATATTAAGTGGATTAATTTTTACGCTGACTTTATTTCGAGGGAATTTAATTTCGCAGAGCACCCCGAAATCCGCAAAAAATTAATCCATGCAAAAATTAATCCACTACAGGGTATATATATAATATATAAAACATCTCGTACAAGTTATAAACTTTCTCTTTGAATGTAATCAAAGAAAACCCAAAAAAACAAATATCCTAAATATATGAACAAATATCACTAGCTTAGCCAAAATATCCTGCAAATATATAGCTACACAGTCTTAAAATCATGATAAAAAGTAATAATTATAACATGCACTATAAGTGTTGTCATGTTTGTTTCAACCTAGATACATAGCTATGCATATTTCATGTGTGACAATAAGCAAAGAATCGTTGTTTCCATTTTATAATATATACGCGTAATAGTGATAACTTCAAACAACATATATATACTCTAACTAATATAGAATACTAAATTGAATACATTTTAGATTCAACAAATGTAGTAATGTCCTGCATTAAATAGCTATCACACAAGAAACACTTTCTATTATTATCAAGCTGTAACCTACATTTTTTACAACAACCTTCCTTTTCATCAGGTATGTACCTTACACGCCGCTTGTTATATTTCTTCAAGTCGAACCCATGCTCTTTTAGATATACTAGTTGAATGAATTCATGTCGGAAGGTGAAAGACCAACGATTTTGATATGTGGCTTTTTTAGCATACTTAGCGATTTGTTGATGTTTTTGCTCTCTTCCTTCCATTGTATGGATACCGAGACCAAAACCAAACAACAACAACTGTACATGGAAGGTCCTCCTCTCTTCCGCTCGTAAACAGACAAGATCCGGGCACTGTAAAATACGATCGTTTTATCAAATATATCTCTCTTGTATCTGTGCTCAAAGCGATAGGGGGTGGGGGTTGATCTTTTCGACGTTAATATCCATGGCAAAAAAAAATATCGCTTTGGGCCCAGAGACAGGAGAGATACATTTGATAAAACAATCGTATTTTACAGTTAAAATCTAAGTTGTCTGACCAATTTCACACCCTGATATTTGTGTAGGCTGTTTTGCATTTGTGATTATGTATTGTTTTTGTGAAACTGCTTTCTAAGCTCGTAGTAGTGCACACAACTCTCTCCGTCATCTTGAATGAATACATTTTGATTCAGTAGACACTAATTCTCCATGCCTTCGTGCCCCTGTTGCCATAGATGTAAAAATTGCATAATATTGCACAATATATATATTCACGCTGAAATAACTGGGCATGTTTCCTGCAATTACAGCAGGAATAAATTGTGGAGGATTTTGCAACTTTAGAATCTAAAAGTTACCGATTCGCAAAAATGAATTTCTGTCAAAAATTTGAAAATTGGCCTTTGGCGAAAATAATTCCATTTTTAAGATTTTAAATATTATTTGCCAATTTCGAGTTTTTGTCCCAATTTACAAAAAGACTTTCAAAGATGGTGGATATTTCAAAAACACAGTTTTTCATAGCCAATTTAAAATTTTGGTACTGGACC
Organism: Hydractinia symbiolongicarpus; assembly: GCF_029227915.1. Lineage (NCBI taxonomy): Eukaryota > Metazoa > Cnidaria > Hydrozoa > Anthoathecata > Hydractiniidae > Hydractinia > Hydractinia symbiolongicarpus. The sequence continues at coordinate 27,531,681 of NC_079882.1, read as the reverse complement.
GTAGAATATATCGGTGAAACACATTATCAGCCATCAGACTTTTTGTCTGCCATATTTAAAACAATGAAGTTCTTGGTGAAAATCTGCTTCGCTCCTAATACAATGTATAATGTGTGTAAGTCATATTAAAGAAGAACTACTTTGTTCATCACTAACATACTGCCAAGCAGTGAGTGGGATTCGATCCGCGGTCCGCAGAACTGGGAGCCGCTTGGCAGTATGTTAGTGATGCACAAAGTAGTTCTTCTTCAATATGAATATTTTTTTCTTTAATACGGTCTTAATATATTTAGTAGCAATATCATCATAATTTACTTTATGGGGCATTAATTTGGATTGTGAAATCGAAAATGGAGCTTTTGATGGTCCCTAATTTTCGCAAATTTTCCTTCTTGCAAAAGTTTCTTCCCTTTGTTTACAAAATATTGTGTAATTTTTTTTTCTTCTTTTCTTATAGGTCAAGCAAAAGAACAACGGTTTACTTGGTTACTTGTTTACACACGTTTACTTTGTTACTATTTAATCCCTTGTCAGACTTGGACACTACCTTGATCTTACAATATACTTTTACATGTATATAACTTATAGAATAGATTTTTTTACAATAAAAAATAATATATATAAAAAATATATATAGCTAGCTATATAATTTTACTGTTCTACTTTGTTGTACTTTTGCTATTGGAACTTTCGGTTCAACCACTCAGCTCAGTTCAGAACTACTGTTTCTGAAGAAATTTTCTCGCTCTTATTAAGGCCAGCTCCATTCTGTTCAATTTTTGTGTAAATATTACTTTGGCTTTTCTAATGGCTAGTGACGTTTAGTCCAACCCCGGGCCTGTCAACCCAGATAAAATAGTAATGGGCTCATTTCATCAAGGTCATTCTAGATTTGGAGAATCAGCGGGTAGCCAATGCGTGTGTAATGCTTTGTGGGCCATCTGTTACCCTTCTATTGCGTCTGTGCGTTACTGGACTGAATAGGATCTTGATCGTATTTTGACACTAGGGAATGATCTTTACGTCAGCCTAGGTTACACCAGTCAATATCTTGCTTTAGACGAGCTGCCCAATTCAATTGCAACTGAAAGCGGGAATATTCAAAGTCAGATTCCTATTTATTTGAACTTTCGAGAAATAGTACTTCCTTTCTCCGTGCCCAGTAATATGCCAATTATCTCACGCTATCTCGCAGTGGAAACCAAGCATAAGAAGTGAGACGATATTTGAACTAATATCGTTATTCAGAGGAAAGTGAGTAAATTTTACTATCTTGAAGCGGAAGAAAATTTTCTTTTTTTTCTTTCGTGGATAAACAATTCTCACTCACACATTTAAAGTTCCCAGTCGCGCTGACCTCAATGCCTAAGGTACTCTAGTTTCTGTTTAATTCAGGGTCATACAACTAGTCTGTATTATAATATTATAGTACTTCTACGTCTTTCTGTAACCGAAGATCGTATCTGCGAGTAACGATAATCGTATTCACGTGCATTTTTTCTATGAACTAACGACTAATAAGACGAGTATTAGAACTCGTGGCTCTCTCACTTCGTAGAAAAAATATAGGAATAAAAGTAGCTACTATGGAAGATTTATATGCAAGGATATTGCTTAGTAAAGTGAAATTCAACCAAAGCAAGTACCAAGCATATTTAGATGAAACTCATTACACTCGTTGGTTTAGAAAGGAGTGTATTCTTTAGTCTTTTCCCGCTGAATAAAAGTGCTATTTTTGTCTACTGTTGTATTCGCTAATCTAATATGGCGATTTTTATGACACGATTTTTGTGCAACGAAAGTTTTTATTTTCCTGGATCAAATTTTATGTTAGTAAGCTTATGAAAGTAAGGAAAGAAAAAAGAACATTTGTGTGTTTAAAAAAAGTAAAGTGCAATACAATAACAAAAAAAAAAAAATCAATTGTGTGCCTCCATACTTTTTTTTCATAACGTCTGTTGTAAAAAGATTTACAGATAATTTTCTCGTTGCCAAATTATTCAAACTATTTACTTCAAATTACTTTACGTTGAGAGCATATCTAAAGAAATTGTTTTTTTTCTCCATTTATATCTATTTCGATTTTGATGTAAAAAACTGCAATAAACACAAATTGAATTTATTGATATTGGTTAAAAATCTTGAAATTGAGTAATTATTGTCTATAGAACTATCGACACAATTTGAACATTTACAGACTTGATTGAAAGTATGATTAAAACATTGAATTTATCCCAATGATTTATTTTTGAGGTCAGTAATTAATTACAAGACCAAACATCTGTCATCTTTGTTAGTTTGAGGTCGGTGTTACTTTTGCCAAGTGACTTTTTAAATAAATTTGCAGTTTAGAAGTTACAGGAGAAGGGCACTTTTGCCAATTGCCCTTCCCGCCAAATCTTCGTCAGGGTCACTCTAACATCAACCAGGATAGGTTTAATTAAATGTTCGTTGATCTGGACGTGAGTGCTACTCTACATCGCCGCCTAAACAACTTTTAACTTTTTTAACATGTTGCCCAGATTTTTTAAACATCACGTCACTGGTTAGTATAAGTTAAAATATAAATTGCATACAGCCCAATCCTCCCAGAGAAGTAAGGTTTTAGTCACTTGGGTAACATGAAATTTAATGTACTTGTATAGAATTCTGCACGACTTACAAGAAAATGTCAAGGTGCATAGCAAATAACAAACCACTTGGCATCAATTAATACTTTAGATAGTTCTTTGAAAGGGCAACTCTGAACAAAATGCTTAATGTCGCTGAGCGTATGTTAGTAAAACCTCACATCTCCAACCTAAACCAGGGATGTCTGGGCCTAAAATTTGACTAGTACGATAAAAAAACAAATTACGTCTTGTGATCACTGTTATTGTACGCACCATACCAGTATGTGAGCTTCATAGAATTTAATTAATTAAGTTTTTTACAGCTTGGATCCAAAATGTCACTGTCTTTGGCTTATAGTAAAAGTATTAATTGTTTCAATTACAAATGATTGCTTATCCTTTGACAATAATAACATGAATAATTATACCAGTGATAGTAAACACACACGTAGATATTTCAAAGACGTTGGGAAATTATCTTCCACCAAGCGCAATTAAGAATATGGGACCACAATATTATTGCAAACAACAGAGCCTTTTTACCACAGTTAATAAGCTTCCTTTTAAAATTTAGTTTTTAATTAAAGTCAAATGGCAGTCATTGGAAACACAACCATATAACTATGTAGCGGCTTCCTAACGTAGCTAGATTAATTGACACTGGACTACGAAAGCATTAAGTATGATTAATTATAAGTTCAACAATAACTGACTTATGTTTCGCTGAGTTTCGACATAAGCGAAAATTATTTTGAAACATGCCGAATAAAGCATTTTCATTTGATCAGCTTTCTGTGTTACGAAATTGCAGCGTTTAGCGGCGTTATCCCAGAAGTTTTATCTAAAAAAAAGATTGAGATCTGAGAATTTGCAAAGTTTTCTCTCCTTCTAGATCTATGGTTCATGAAAGGAAAATCTTTATTTCAGTTTATAGTTTTTCAGTTCCTTCCCTTATACGTACACACATACCGAAATAACGCTGTATTCCCTTTTTAAATCGTGTATTCGTTGTCGTATTTAGCAATATTCAAAACTAAAACAATACACAAACTTCTATTGAACATAGGAAATAATTAAAGACATTGACAACAAGATGAAAATTCTTAAATGAAGTTGCATCTTACAAAACGTCTATCCACTCCTCAGTGACGAAAAATCCTTCCTGGCTTGACTTTCATCTACGAAAAATGATTGAATGTCGACCTCTCTGACGTTTTTATTCCAGACGAACTTTTGTACTGCATAAAAGTTATATTTTTCCTCAACAACTTAAGAAACTGCCAAGAAAATAACGCAATAACAACATAATAGCTATGTGACACAAAAAAGCTGTTGGAGATCTGCAGACACACATTTTTGTGAGTCTTAATATATTTTGAGCAAGCTTTTTGTTTATGTTTATTACATGCTTACCTACTTACTAATTGTGTTTTTATTAATTAAATATTTCTATAAAAATTAATTAATAGCTATTACTTTATAGTGAATGTAGCTAAATTGTGTATTTTTACTTATGCATCACCCAATGTCAAACTTTATAGAGAAAGGTGATTTACTTGGGAAAATAACGGAGTTGTCAAAGTTCTCCATGTAATCGCGTCTTATTTTCTTTATAAACATTCACCATCATAGCTTTGTTAGGGATGCAAAAATCTTCCTGTATACAGTCCCTATTGTGTAAGTAGCTTTCGCATCAACGTGGATGGAGACCAACACTAAAGGAGAGCACACGAAACTATTTGCAGCTTCTCAATTCTGTCCAAATATGTATGATTCATATTATTACCGCTTTTGTATTAATTTGGCGTGAAAATGCGAATTACTATGCCATATATAGGTAACATTGGTTTGAGGTGAAACGCTTATGCGAAGCTAAATAGTCTAAGCTTAAGCAAGATATAGAATTTGGATGACTCAAAAAAGGCAATCAAGAGAATTTGCAAAGTTGTCACGTGGGTAGGAAGGATAATTTTTTATTGCATTAACAAAATTCGTTGCGTGACTCGATAAAACTATTAGGCTGCTACTGCAACAAAAATATCGTATGATGTTTTGACAAAAAATAATTTATATAAAATATTATTTTTTTGTCAAATCTATTATTATTATTATTATTATTATTATTATTATTATTATTATTATTATTATTATTATTATTATTATCAAATCAAAGGTTAAAAATCTTCAAAACATTTTTCCTAAACAAATTTAAAATTTTCAATTTTACAAATATTTAATGGTAGCTCGTTGTATAGTGTAACACCCATTGAAAAGAATCCAAATTTTGCATATTGGAGTTTTGTGAATGGAATTTGTATTTTATAACCATCATTTCTTGTCCCCCTACCATGGGACTGTACTTTGAAGTAATCAATAAAGTTTGCACACGTCAGGAGTCTATTGTATAAATAGGAGCGTTGAATGTAGTTGGTCTTATTGGTGTAGCATATGATATTTTTCGGCTAAAATTTTAAAACAATATAGTGATCTTGTCCACCATGGGAAGTTTTAAAGTTTCTTACAAAGAAAATTTAACAAAAAATAAAAGGAGCGATTATACATATAAAATATAATTGAATGTAATATTTTTAAAGAATCAAGTATCTTCAAGAATGAAGTATCTTCATAATTCATACATGGTTTTCGTGAATGAATAACTTTTAGAAACATGCTATTCACAGCAACAGCATTAATTGTTTTGACACATACCAGAGAATTGATTTAACTCTTTTCTTTGTCGTTCTATATTACCAAGCGTGTAGAAACGAAACTTTAATTCATTACCCCATAATCCACGTTCTAAAGTTTCCGTAGCTATTACTTCCAGTATCTGTGATACTTAGTATTGATAATACATACGCATCATTTATTTATTGGCTGTTGGCTTATTTAGTGGCTTTTAAGGTTATTAAGTTGTATTTGGAGCCTTAAGCGATGTTATTGTTAAGGCTGTAATTTTAACCATTTAATGCTGTACGTTCATTCCAAAGGGTCACTAGCCAAAACAGACACTTATGCGCTATTGTAAATCTTCTGCTAGATTTTATGGCGGAAAATATGTAAAAAAATCAAGTTAATAAAGAAATTCATAGAATGCATTTCGTCATTTAAATAAGAATGTAAATTATGTATGGAACGCTTCTGGTTTCTCAACGAAACTTTTTAAACTAAGCCATAAATCTAACCGAACGGATTAGTTTAATTTTATGACTAATAAAATTATAACCACAGTATCAAAACAAAATATTTTACAACAAAAAAATAACAACAGCAAAACAACAAAAACAACAACAACAGCAAACAACAACCACAACGGTATGAAAAAAAAAAACAATTATGGGCTCTATGCTGCTGTTTGAAGTACCTTCACTTTCCCTTGATTTAGTTCTCCCACGCGCTGGTTGAAAGAAATCAGTAATTTAAAAGTAATCATTATATTTCATGAATGAATATTTCTGTCGAAAGAAGTTTATTACACATTATATGTCTCATTGTAAAAAAAACTTTGTCGTGCTTCGAAAGTTCATATCAAGCGTCACCAAAAAAATGTGTCAATTAATTAGGAACTCGTCAACTTCCGCTCGTTGTCCGCCCAAAATTTATATCTGTGATGTATCCGTTTTTCTCGTTTAAAATATATAAATAATTTACAAGTTTTTTATAAAGAACATTTTTTATAAAAACATAAAGTTATTTGTTATGAACAAATCCATTTTTTGTTATGAGTAAGAAAGCTTGTATATACATTACATATGTTTTTCTTTTGTCCAGGTTAATCATTTGTAATCATACTTAATCACATATAATTTCGTTTACGCATATGAACTCACCCCTCCCGATGACTAGTAAGATAATCAATGATACAGCGTAAAGGAAATGTTTATGTGTGTGAATGGGTAGTTCAAAAGGAAACCACTAAGCACGTTCGTAAACACACGACTTTCCAACCGCATGCGACCAAAATACTGAATTCTCTTTTTGAAAGACAGTTTCTATCAACAAGCCAACTTTTAAAACATTATTTTAAACTTGTTCAAGTTGTTTAAACTTTTTCGTCGTTGTTTTTCGTCAATGAAAGCAAAATCATCCGGCAAGTTATTCTCCCTCACCTTTTCTGCATCGTAGATGTTCATTTCGTTTAGCATATGCTCCGTCATGTTTTGATATCCCTCAGAATTTGCAGCTGAAATTTCACACCATTGGATATTTAACTTAGCTGCCAAATCCACAATGCTTTTTTCAAATACAACTGTTTTAGAGCTGCTCAAGTCACATTTGTTTGCCACAATAATGACAGGAACATTCCCACATTGTCTCATGTTCTTTATATCTTCATAAACGCTCTTTATATATTCTAAACTTTCTGGTTTATCGTAAGAGCAAATCAACAAAAAGCCATGGGCATCAGCCACGGTTGCTCTATAGGAAACTGGGGAGATTTTATTAATATCAGGTGATGTATCTACCAATTGGAATTTAAACGACTTCATTCCACATTCTGGTTCGGGTGCTTGTTCTATAGTATCGTCTCCCATACTAACTACTCGCCTAATAGACTTACTTTTCTTGCGTCGCGGCGTGGTTTTCTTCCTTTCCTTTGTAGTTACTGGACGTGAAACGCTACTTTCATTGTTATTTTCTGCGTTATCGCACTCCACTAACGCTGTTACGTCAAACATAGCTGTACTCTCAGTAGGCGTATATTGATCGGTAAAATAATTGTTAGAAAACCTATGGATCAAAGCCGTTTTTCCCACAGCATGGTCGCCAAGAACTACAACTTTACCATAAATGATTTCTTCATTTAGTTCTGTGGTCTCACCCTTTGCAAATTTACGTAAAAAGGTAGTACGAAGTCTTTCTTTGAATGTGAGTGAACGAGCTTTCTTAAGTTCTCTTCCATTACTACCTTTTCTTGGTGTTGTAAGAGCACGGTGTGCCATGTTTTATCGTCGGTATCTGTACTGCGTCTGAACTCTGAGATTCTCTTTCTTTTATATATCAATTTGTTTTTAAAAACAAGATGAGTTGATGTTATAATTAAATGTGAACAAAAAACGCTTTGTCATGCTATAAAACAGAAAAAGCAATTAAGTTCTTAATTACTTTGATTGTCAATATTTACAATGAATTTTACATAAGAGGTTAACACGGCCTCCGTTACGACGTAACTTCAATTAATTCTTTGAAACAGAACCTTGTCCGGCCACATCAACTTCAGATACATTTAGCAGGCTGTATTTATGCAAGTACGGAATCATACAGAAGTCAAGATTACTGATTATTTTGTTAAAACGAAAACGAAAGTATTTTCATGACGATTGAATATGGAAATTACAAAAGATATCAATTAAAATTTTTTTTCTAATTTCCTTCCTCTTACTCCAACGCTTAACCACTATTAGTGTTGCGGAGGTAAAAAGTTCAAATTCCCACAACTTCTTTTTTCACATCTGGCACAATTCCTACTCAAGTCATTGTGATTTGTTGTAATATACAAAAACTAGTCAGTGGCCCGTGGATAAATCATCAGTTTCACCCGTGATTAACCGCATTTTGTGTGTCTCACTACTGCGGTTACCATTTTGCGTGACAGACAGAAAGACGTATACGGGTATTATAATATAGATAAAAAAGCCAAGTTGCTGTTGAATTTCTGAGACTTTGCATTTTATCCTTACGGTTCTTATTATAGTAAACTAACCTAAAAAAAATTATTGTATGGCCATGCAGAAAATGAAGTTTTTCCAGCCGAATGTAAAGGGTATTATTTCTTGACATTATTACTAATATTGTTGACAAAAACATGGTTATATATATTTACACGTTGCTTAGTGTCCTACTTGCCAATATGATTTGACAACTTTCCCGTCATCGCTAATCGACGTAATGAATCAACTGTTGATACCGTTTCCATAGTAACTAACGAACCCTTCACAGCACAAACGATATGTACAAAATATTATGTGTTAGATTATTCTAAACTGCTTGAAGTATTTAATATATATTGGAATCAAAATGAAAACCATCGAAGTTGCATGTTCATCGATTTGAAAACATAAGTAAACGAACGAAAGCTAACGACTCTCGGAAATTCCAAGCAGTACATTAAGCGTGTCAATCATATGATTTGCGCATGTCGTAAGACATTGCCTCGATTTGTGGCATAACTTCTCAGGGTTAACTTCGCAATTTTTTTCTTGCAATGTTTAAGAGACTATTTTTGCATAGTACACCGGTGTACTTCGAAAGGTTATCGTTAAAGATGCGCTGAATAAAACGTTATATAGCTGTTTATAAAATGAACGAAGAAAAATATTTAAGAAGATGAAAATATTTTTAAAACTACTTGTAAGCTCTTTTCTTTTCAATTAAATTGTCTCGATTGTTTCGTTAGGGTAGGTTTCCACTTAAACAAAATTAGGACATTAGCATTAGGGAAATTAATAACCAGGGAAATTTTCCTTAATTAATCAGCACGATTTAGATCTACAAGACAGACATAGTGAGATTCAAATTACACTAAAAATTAAAAAATTAAAAATTAAAAACACTAAAAATAGGTTTTATTCTCCTCGTAATAGATATAATTACTTTTTTGTTTATCCTGCAAAAATATGGATTTATTTTTTCCTTGCATGAATCTAATTTCCTTCTTTATGAAAAAAGGCAAGAATCAGTGTTATCTTTTGTATTCATTTAGATCTATTTTCAGATACTCTGAAAAATAGAAAATTAATAACGAATCGAAAAGTAAACAAAAAAATAATCAAAGAAGGTTACTTTGCAAAAAATAATTCTGTAGGCGTCCTAGATCAATCATGTATGTCCCAAAAATTAATTGATTTTTCTTATCAATTAATTCAGGAATACAATAGTGTTTGCATCACCATGTACAGGGTCTGTTTTGCATACAAACTTAATCATTCTAAAATTATTTCCCCATCCTTTCTTTAGTTAGATAAATCCGGAGCATTATGTAAGCGCGTAATCAACATTGCTTCTTCTTAGTAGCAAAGAGACAAAACAAGTTTACGTTCGTTATTTTAACCTTTATTGTGTTACGTTTTTTTCGAAAAAATAATGTTTTTTTACCACAGCCATTAAAAGTATTGATAAGCTAGTGGATGAACATTTCAGAAACTAAATCAGACCACAGAAACCGTTGTTTTTATTTCTGCTACTAATATTTACGACTTTGTGTTCATGTCTCACAATGAAGATGAAATAAGATAAAATAAAATTAAAATATATTAAAATGTACCGGGTTTCTATTTCTTTCTTCCTTATTTTATAATCGAATGCCAGAAATTAGTGTCATCTGCAATCTCCGGTGCAAAGTGCTGCAAAACAACTTAGGGTTAAATCGGGCAACTCATTTGTTGTCAATATTATTTTAACTTTTTTTTTATCGGAAGCTGTTCAGTCGAAGACAGAAAACATCCTCTTTGTGGTTTGTAAACATTTTATCGTACGTTAAAGCCAGCTGAACTGCTAAAAATGTTAATTTAGATTTTTCGAAGCTCTCTCACTTCTGCATGTTTGCAATTCGAGAACAAATCAATATTATAATATTATAATACCAGTCGGCGGCCCGTGGAAAAATCCACGGTTTGCCCGCCCTGTTAATACCTCATTGCGTGCGTCTCGCTACTTGTTGTATCATTTTGCCGGACAGACATACAGACAGACGTATACGAGTATTGTAATAGAGATATCGCAGTCTGTCTGTTAGCCAAGAATGGTAGCGACGAGTATTGCGAGTATATTAAAAAATCTTACTTGTTGTATTTACTGATAGGATTTATTCCCGCCAAGCCTTGACTTCTTTATGTCCCTTTTATAGGTCTTTCCATTTTTTTTTACTTTTACTTGTTTATATTTGAAATTTTTTAAAAAATATTAGTTGGATCTTTATCACTTTTTACACATATATAAACTTGAAAATCTGTTTATTTTGATGTTTAGCTACCTAGCCATAGAGACTAAGAAGAAACTCTTTAAAATTACCTTAGCTAACATACTACAGTACTTGTGATTGTTGTTTATCCTTATTTTATATTTTGGTTCAAAGTTAGATAACAAAAGTATCGGTAAACAGCTTTATCAATAACAGTATGTTGTGCAAAGTATGTCCAGATTAACATCCTGTATTTTGATTACAATCAAAGTCCTTTCGTGGAATGATAAATGCTTAGCGTCCGGTGGTAAATACTAATATTAGCTACTATTGTTTTAGCTATAACTAAGTGTTATTTTTTCCTGTTTATTTTTGCATATTTTGGGAAGTCCCATTATTTATTTTATGCAAGGTATGCAAAACCGAGTCAAAGGATACCACACAACATAATGCCAATTTCAGTTGCTCGAAATTGTTTTTTTACCATGTCCACTCCTTTAATAAAATTATTTTGATAAAAAAAAATCGCATATATTTCTTTATTATTTAGTCAATATCTGTAAAAGCACATGGGATCCTTTATGGCTACATCTGACGTGAAAGCTGGGTTCAATCTTGTGTTATTATCTCAAAATATCACATCGTAAACATGGGAAAACTACCTAAACATCGAACTGTAATTTTTATTACATCATTAAGCCTTGGTAAGCGGTTACAAGGACTTAACACATGTCTTGAATTTAAACTGAAAGTAGTGCATAATATTTTTATGTTTAGCGTTATATCAACATCATATTTACACTTATGTCTCTCTACCTATCATATCATATCAAAGAGGAAGACACAAACTAATAAAAACTTTAATTCGCACGCCCACCACTGTTTTGCGCATTTTATTCTTCCTTCCTACTACATAATTTTCCCCTAAATTAACCTCTAACTTAGTTAATTACTTTTTGGGGAAAAGTTAGGATTAGTGTACGCATGATTTTTCCCGACAACTTGCTAAATATCATTTTGCAAACTGTGGTCATTCACGCTCGACAATATTGAAAGATAATAAATTATAAAGGACGGGGGTGAAAGAAATTTAATCTAGTTTAGTGGTACAGTTGTTGTTATTTTATTCAGTAAAGCAGTTTCCTGCTTCAAATCATGATTTTTTTTGACTTGGAAGGACATTCTTCTGAGCGATAAACTTTAAAGCGTCAACCTCATAAAAACATTGCGCAATAAAACGTATTGCTTCCAAATCCATCCCTTCGTTAAATATTTCTTAATTATACAAAAAAATTTATTAATTGTTCTCGTTACGTGTTCATTAACGTCAATAAAACATCTGGATGTTAATGAGCGAACTAAGTATTAAACATTAGAGAAAAGTAAACCTAGCGCGGATCTGTGGCAGATTGGACCACAAACGACAACAATATTAAGTTAAATAAGGTAAAAGTGACCATTATATACAATAATATCGTCTGGTTATTTTATAAATGGAAACATCTCCACACAAAAAAAATAATTACGATATACTTACAGAATTATCGCATTGAAATGTCTCACTTATTGTAATTCATCACGGTAAAAACTTTACAGTTAAGCTTAAGTAATTGAGGTAAAGGAATTTTTTTAGTTAACTGTAATTCCTTTATATTGCTTCACACTTAGAAACCTCATAGGCACACTTAGAAACCTCATAGGGAGAAGTTGTCACCTAAAATACAGGTTGGTTCGAGACGAATCATATATATGACACTATATTTTGTTTTTTTTCACTTTCATAAACAGAACTGTTGTACTTCAAACTAAAAAAAACAAAGTTTGTTTGGATTACCTGAGTTGCCAAATTGCACGAGTTTCTTCTTTTAAAAAAACTGAAGATCGATTTAAATTATGTGTTTAAATGGTAACATAAAACAGTTTCCTTGTCATCTATTGTATCGAGTTTTCATTGACGCCTGCAGCATAACTCACATTGCCGAGTAATGATGAACTCATTTATAGCTGGTTTCTAAATTATAATTATAATGGTTATAATTACAAGCTCGTGAGCTTGTATTAAAACGCAAATGTGTCCTACAAGAATAGAAATTTTTGCCTCTCTGAGCACCGACACGGGAGTAGTCGTGTGTTCGAATCTCATCTTGGTAACTATTTTTACTTTTTTTTTCTTTTTACTATCTCGCCTGCGAGGATGTGTTTCCAACTCGTAACTAACTAACCAAATGGTCAATTGCAACGTCACAAATTTAAACTTCATACCTAAACTCTCTGAGTACTTAAAAGTGATCGGCCAAATTTGGTATTTGTTTTCGACAAAATTTGACACAGTTAACAAAAAAATTATGCTGAACATAATAGTGACATCAAAATGTTAATTTTTTGTCAACTAAATGCCGTTTAAGACCATAAACGTTCCATCGCGCGACTTTCAACCATGAATGATAGGCTGTATTTTTTTCTTTTTTCTAGTAATATGGTTTTTTAACTAAAGCTATTTCATTTTTTGAACAATTAAGATCGTATATTATTTTTCTTTATTTTGCTTTTTCTCACTAAGTGACTTTCTTATACCCCGTTGTTTTTTGTTGTTGTTGTTTTGTTTTTTTTTTTGTTTTTTTTTTTGGGGGGGGGTTACTGAATTTCAAAAATTTTAGGTGGAGCTTGTGGTCTTTCTTCTTCCTGTCAGTCAGTTTACTCCAGACTGACCTAACGAAAATTGAAATTTCGAGGAATTTTCTATCAATATTATTGCCTATCCGAATAGCAAAATATGTCGTGTCTAACTTCGTAACAGAAATCACAATTTCATAGACAGCTTTTTATAAACTTTGTTGGCGAGGTTGTTTGCGTATATCATACGTCTTGTTAAAATTATACTTGATACCATCGCTCACATATTTCTAACATAATTTTTTGCAAGGTCTTCCGTAAGAAATGTCATTGAAACATCCGTGCTAAATGTCCGAAGCATTACTAATTAAAAATAGTCAATGCACCAATAATTAATTTGATTATAATTAGTCTCCATTTCGTTAAAAAAACATTTGATTATGTAATATATGCACAAAAGTATCGCACGAAAACAGGTGAAAAAATTCACTCTTTTGCATCTCTATAGCACTGATGGTCTAATGCAGTTGTTAAATTTGCATCACTTCATGACATGGAATCTATGATACTTCTTTTTTTTGGTGTTTTCGCCTGCATAACAAATTTTATAAAAAATTCACTGATGCTAGTTTAACCCAATTGCGTTTTTTTGGTATTGTGCATCATCAGGGATGGCTGTTGAGAGGGCACAAAGTGCTTGCAACCCATTTTCCCATGACTACTCATAAAGCCATGGCACTTGCCACTGGCTTAAAAAGTTTCCATCCAGAGGCTGGCTTTTCCCCCCTTCCGACTGTAACTAGGTTATTTCACTGCTAGAGATACTTATAGCATTGCTCAAAATCTGTTCTGTGTTTTATCTCTAATCTTTATTTATCGCTTTAGGTAACCACATAGTGACAGGTGAAATAGAAATGAACAATTTTTGATAAGTAATTAACCAATGAGGAACTAGTGCTGTGATGGTAATTTTTAGTGCAATTTTTATTTCCCAGTTTTGTAATTGAGCAACTATAAAAAACTAAGAATATTAAAAAAGTGAAATTAAATTAAACTAAAGCCATGACAGCCATGAATCTGTGGTTTATTTTATTATTGATGATTTTTTTTCTAAGGATAACAAAACTTTTTACGGCATTGTTACAAGATGCGCCTTTATCAAAGTTGTAAAATCTTACCCCAAAATTTGGCTTACTGTCCCTCACAATATCCAATCCTCCTGCTAGAAGAATTAACTCCTTTGTAGCTAAAAGCACAATGTGCAATTTTAAGTTAGACATTAACATGAGAATTAATGTACAGCAAATGAATTTTCGTTAAAAAATTATCTTCACAGCAAAATTGAGAAGTTAAGACGCAATTGAAGATCTAATATATTTAAAGTGAATGTAGGATACCATGAATAGTATCGAACGCAACGCCTTTTTTTGACACGACAAATATTTTTCACCAAATTGTTTATAAGGTAGTTGGAGTTCTGCAGTTGTCAACTAAACCTAGTTGAAACAACAACGTAATTTTTTTTTAAATATTTTATTATTGCGAGAAGATGAAGTCGTGGAAACGTTAGCAACTAAACACATATGCAGAAACCGTTTAAAAATTGCAGTGTCACTAGCACATGGATACAGAAATGTGTTCCATACTCATTTGCGTGGGGGCGTACAGCTAGTTCAGTTGATTAAAATTAATAAATCAACCGCATTTCAGCTCGTTTAAATTTTTATTTGAATAGTATTTACCGAGAAACATATAAGTTTATCAGCAAATGCACACGCTTTTTAAAAGCAAGCAGTATATGTATAACAGTTTCCAAACTCTTTTTAACAAAATAGAAATGAGAAAAAGAAGTGGAACAATAAAAGCAAACCTATGTGTATGATGTAACTTCCGAAATGTATGATACAATACTGCACTGGAGTGATTTCGTTATTCACATCTGATGGTACAAGCTATTAATAACTTTGTCTGACAGAACATGAAAGATTTGTGAACACGATGGAAATATTAATCACCTCTTAATTTTTTTTATATATATGTTACACATTGTAGCTTCATTTTTGATGTTGACACTTTAGACTATATTGTGGACACCTACAACTATACCTTGCCACAAAAATAAGGGTACGCCCGTTCTCTTCTCTCTATAATATTTTTGTGTGTTTACGCCTAATTTTTGAGCTCTGATTGCATGTCTATCTGTAATTGTGTTATTAGCATGTCTTAGGCAATTAGTGATAGAAAAATGTCTTAATAAATTTTGTGCAACATTGTAGCTATAATTATGATTAAAAGATATTGGTGCACGACAGCTAATTTCAAAGTTCGCTACCACGTGTAATTATATAGGCTATTTTCATTTTAAATTCACACATTTTGAACTTGTCAATGTTCACAGGAGACATGGAACATTGCGGATCGTTAAATTTATGCTCTAAAAATGTGCTGATTGTTGCTCCCATCGAGCATTTTTCACGATTTGGTGCATATTTGAAAAATGACGAAAAAATTGTCCACAATTATAATTTAGTTTGTGCAATTGTAGTTAATCTATCTATTTAGTTTTGCTAATTTTTTGCAGTTTCAAACAAGGTCCATTGTCGCTTAAATGCATTAACATATCAAAATGTATTTAAGGTAAAAAATTCCAAGCACGTCCTTTAAAATCCGCAACGAAGCATCAGTACGCATATCAGTAGTATACAGTACAGATTAATTAATAATTCTTAAAATGATGATTATAACTTAAAGGTTACATATGATAACATGTTGCTTGGTAGCTACATCTAACCACAAGTCTATATAAGTTGAAATAAATTTTGTGATTACACCTACGCAAATGAGTTTAACACAAATTTATTATACGCGAATGAAACTTCACTTTTTTAAATGTCTTAGAATGTGTTTTTGGTTACAAACATTTGCATACATTAAGCATTTTTGGAATACTGGTTTTATGATATGGTTGATTTATATTGACAGGAATCATTTTCATAAATAGCGTTTTTAGCCTTGTTCCCACGAATGTTTAACTTGGATTGATGTTCATTCTCCGAAATATGGCTAACATAGTCCTAAGTCTGTGGATAAAGCCACAGTGATAAACTACACGATAAATCCACGAAAATTTTTCGATCGCTACTCGCAATTCCAAACTTTTGTTCACAGACGAAAGTCGAATACTACAATATAGATGCAGACACTGCATATATCACTTGTCTGACGAAAACCTAATTTAATCCTATTAAAAAGAAATTATTCTCGGCTGAAACTTGCCGAAGCTTATGAAAAGATGTGTAGTGTATGGGAAATTGGAGAAAGTTGTGTAACGTTGCTGGCTGGCAATATGTACAACGAGATCAGCATCATCTTTCTTATTTCGGCATAAACATCACAATACAAACTCAATAGAGAATTTTTTGTTCAAGGAAATGCAAACCACATTCAGGATATGCCTTACGGGAATTATATTATACCTTATCGGTGAAAAATTCGAATTTCTGATTAAATGACGAGAATTTTCACCGACGAAGTTAATGACCGAAGAATAATTTTGACCGACGAATTTCGTCTTCAAAGATTTTTTTTTGTTAAATTGAAAAACCGTTCGACTTCACCAGGGTAATTTATTAATGTTGATAGTTTATGAAATGACGATTTTTGCATCGACATTGAATTGGTGCACCACATAGAAGTAGAGAAACCAATGTCGATGACGAACTAAGGTAAAATATGATGAATAAAGACGCGGGTTGTATTGTAATTTATGATGAATAAAAAAAATAAAATAAAATAAACTATAAATTTTTAAAATGACTTTCTACACATCTATCGAACCCAAATATTTCATATTGACCGACGGATATTTCACCGATAAGGTACGTATTTGCTTTCTTGGACAGTTGCTTTTGAATTTCAAATGTTTGAAAAAGCAGGAGATTATTCCAAGGTATTTTGTGTTTTTTTTACTACCGCTATCTTTACGACGAAAAATACACTTGTCGGTAATACCATACCATATTTTCCACGTATCAGAGAAGATTTGACGCAAATAACCACACTTGTGCCGCCGAAAGGAGATTGTAAAACCGACATGTTGTTTTTCATAACAAGCGACAACTATGAAATTAATCAGTTACATTTACCTTATTACTAAAAAAAGATCGAGAACAAAAGATCGACAGAAAATAAAAGTCGGTAAAAGTTTTAGTTCCTTTGACATAATTTAGTCTTTTTTTTTTACACCAAATTTTTTAATTTAGCTACTTTTTGCAACACTAAATATAAAATGACCACGAAAGTTTGAAATTTCAATTTGTTTTTTCTTTTAATAAAAAAAACAACAACAATATATTAAATCAGTCAATCTCAATAATAATGTTTTTTTCATTTGAACATTTTCTCTGCTTTGGTCCCTTAACTTCTGCTTAGTTCTTTTTTTCCGGCTCTCTTCTTTTTTTGCTACGCTCACTTTAAGCGCTATTATAGGAAGAAAATGAGCGCAGAGACTGATGCAAGAATCGTAATAAAAATCGTAAAAAAGTAAAAAAAAGCATCAGCACTTTCTATCGATTTATGTATGTTAACACCGATAAACACCGATAGCTAAGGTATGTTTCCTGAATCTGTAGTGAAAAAGCACTTTAGCAGTAGCTGTCAAAAAAACCCTTTTAAACCTCGTAAAAAAGTAGATGGACATATTTTTGAAATGCGCATTATGTCACCCGTTGTTAGACTGTAAATAAAAGATGTAGCTGCAAGCAAGGGAAGGCCGAAATTCCTTAGATTACTTACCAAATCATGAGTAGCATTTTTCTATTCTTTTGTAACAAATTTAAATGAGGACATATTATATAAACCCAAAACGCTTTATTGATTAAAATTTTGTAACGAGTGATTAGAGGGAAATTGTGGCAAAGCAAAATTGTTTTCAACCAGCGGGTAAATCTTACCTCTGTACGTGTACTTAGAGAAGTACTAACACCATTTTGAAGAAGTTGACTGGTACATCATATTTCTGGTCGCTTTATCTAACTTACAGGTATTAAGTAGCAAATAGGGTCGAATAGATAACTGTTATTAAATATATTTTTGCACACACCAACGTTTTAGAAAGATAAAATACAATAAAATATGTTTCATTTTCGTTGATTCGCGTTATAATTGCGTTTTTTAAAGAATGTGTATCAGTCTTGGAAAATGTAATAAAAAGATTTTCAGCCGGCGTGGAAATAACAGCATTTCATAATTTATACCAAACAAGTGTATTGGCGTCAAGTTCAAAGTACATTAGATTATATCATATCATTTGATAGGAAAGACTCTTTGCAACGCTTTAGTGAAAACCAATGCAGCGAATTCCGGTGGGACACTAGTTCGCCTGCAGTACACTCTTCCTCGCAAATTTACATGACAGTAAAGATTCAATCAGTTACACGCTAATGTAATAGTTCTACAGCCTTATTCTTCTATTTCCGTGAATTTTGTTAACACGTGTTTTAAACAAAGAACGTAGGTAACGTAGTCAGCATGATTCCTTTCATAGATTAATAAGAATGAAATAACGTTAGTCAGAATCAGATGTTCTGATTGGACAATCTTGATTGGTTAGTACGCGAATCCATTCATCAAAAGAAAATATTAATTATCTTGTTGACTTCAAAATAAGACGTTATGTTGAGATTCGTTGCATTTTTTCTTGCAATTCTTTCTAAGTTATCGTAAGTACTGCTTGATATTACCAATGATCTACAAATTTGTCAAGAACATGTACTCGCACATAGAAAAAACACAGTTTAGGTTGTCATAGATACTTCGATAGAACTTTCTTTATTATATTATTTCTTTTACCGGGAAACCCCTTAGCAGCAATTCAAAACTTCTTTAATAATTTAAACAAGGTTAAATTAGTTTTCATAATCTTGAATCATTGGTTTAACGGACCTGTTAGAAACACCCATAGATACTAAAAAAATATATATATCATTTTCCATCTATAAATGAATGTTTTGAATGTTGCTATCCATACAAGCAGCTATTTTCTTATTTAAGGTTTAAACTTGAACGGAAATCTTATTTGAAAAAAAAATTTTAAAATAGAATACAGTATTATAGCACAGAAGAACTTGTTCAGCAACAATATGGCGCAGAAAATTCGCCAAGAAATTCGTATAGCTGCTGGTGTAATCGCAGGGTTACAACTTTTTTTTGGGTTAAGCATGTGTATTTGTTGCTTTATTTTCGCTGGTAAAACTTCTGATGCATTTGCACCATTTTGGACGGCTATACCAGTAAGTTTACTACTTTCTTGGTATTTGGTGCTAACATGACTTTCATGAAATTTGCAATATTCAAGGATTGCAAAAGTTATCCTAGTGGTTGTTTTAATGTGAAGTTTAATAGCAAACGAAATAAATAATGTTATATTTAGGCGAAAATTTTTTTAAATTCCCAATAGCATATTCAATCCGGATTGATTTCTTTTTCTATTATTACCAAATACTGAGAGAAGTAGTTACCAGTAACACTATTTATGAAATTTATCCGCTTTTTCTTTTTCTAGTTATTGTTTTCAGCATGTTTTGGAATTGCATGCGCTATTACAAGGAATCAATGTTTGGTAAGTGTCTGATTAATGCATTTTAATCATTAAAACCTGTAGGAATGTGTGTTGATGTTTTTTTTATCTTATGTTTGACTTTTTCTTGCAGCTAACTGCCTGGCTAGTTATTGATATTATTCTGACAATCATGTTATTCATTGGTGCTGCTTTAACATCGATTGCAAGTGCTCTGTTTAGCCTCGCTGTTAAATATTTAGAGAAATACGGTTGTTATGATATCGGAAATAATTGTGTGTGTCGAAAATCCTTCGGACACACACAAACATTCCATGGTATGTCATTAATCGTTGCTAAATAGCTTAAAAAGTGTTTCTTGGATTTTCCATAAAATTATATAAACACCAACTTTAGATATGTCTTGTGACAACATCAAAATGGTTCATTCCTTACTGGAAGCACTGACAGCATTTGGTGTACTTGGTGGATTATCAGCCTTAGCTGCAACCATCTTTGCTTGCGCTGGACTATGTTGCTACAAACCGAAGGAGGTGATTATTTTTACTGCTAAGCATATAAAAGATTTAAAAAAGGAAATTGTTAAGCAGGGGACGTGATTAAAGCTGATTAAATTTGGAACAAACAGGAGCAAACGTTTTTTATTTCAAAACTAAGGAGTCAGGAATAAAATTTTTGCACAGCACTCGTTACAGTGCTTGTCTTTTATAATATTAAAACACTATCTCTTACATTTATTTCTTTTTCTTCATTTTTGGTAGCTGATAAAAATATTTTAAAAATAATGGCGTCAATATAAAGAAAAGGCTACCCCCCTATACACCATTCCGACGCATAGTACCGGCATATGTTTTTTATTCAAATTTTCTCTTTATTTTTAGAACAATGTTGTTCTTGCTCAGGGCGGTCAAACAGTAATTATATCGAGCGCCCCACCTGTACAAAACAATCACCCACAAGGGATTATTACGTACCAACCGCCGGTCCATCATCAGCCACCACCACCATCTTATTACGACAATTGTCAACCTCAAGACACAAAACCTGTATTTATACACTAAAAACTTGTGTGGCTGAAATATGTTGTCGCTAATTGTTTTAATCTGGCCCATTGCATGCTTTTACGAGCAACACTTTTCAATCTTAAGATTTTGTAGGTTTTACGATATAGTATATTTAGCTTTGTGGTATGACTATGGCTTATAAAGATCATCAAAAATGTAAAAACCACTTTGAAAACCACAAAAGTGAAAGGTGCTTAAATCTTAAATAAAATACATTTGAGAAATTTCTTTGGTACTATGACTGGTAAAGACTATTTTTTACTTTATATTATTGCGCACATTTCAATACAAAAAGTAAACACAATTTCCACAACTCTCACAAAGTACAATAATCTGATTAAATAACTAATTTTCAACCTGTGGTTTCCACACAGAGCACAAGGAAAAAGTTGGTAACACAATAAATAATAATTTTTGTTGCGGTGTGATATTTTTATATTTGTAGTTAAAGAGAAGATTTAGTTTGTATTTATAATTTATATACTACAACTGTTGATAGCATGACTAGTATTATGTTGTTATGGTTACCTGAACACCTAATAAAATTGTAAATAAGCATTAAACACTAAATGAATTAAAAAGGTTAACGTTGTCATTTATGGTAAACACCTTCGATAGAATTGCAACGGGAATTTCCTTACTTTGTTGCTTTTTTTAATTATTAAAGCAGGCAAGTGAATTGATATTATTCGATTAATCTAATGTATTCTCCAAGGTTAACTGTTACTGTGTTGCTGCTTGATGACTATCTACCTAGGAAGATCACGTTAGCGTGCTTGATACTTTTCGCTTGATTACTCATTTACTGTGTTGCCAACCGAATCAAACTTCCATTTTAATTACGTTTGTCGTCATATAAAACTCCCATGACTCACATTTTAGAACAACGAGAATTCTGATTTTTTTACTTCCTGTTGGTTGACCTGGCTGCTGCTTCCAAGAGTTAAACCTTGTTGCTTGTAAAATAACGCACGTATATTCGTATTTTCAAATAATGTAATCAACCTATAACAGACGCATTGGATTTATGAATGAAACTGTACGATGTAATCCTAAGCCATTGTAATCCCTCCCGTGGCGATAGTTGGACAAACTACAAGGGTAATCAAGAAACGAAGCTAGTGTTAGAGTTAGCAAAGTTAAAATCGATAAATTAAAATCTATATGCTAGTATGAAAGTAACCACGATAAACGCCACGATAATTTTCTCGATAACTACGACGATACGATGTTTTTTTTTTCTCAAAAAAGAAAGAAACAGTTCAATACAATTTAAAACATTTTAGTACAGGTCGGAATAGGGTAGGGTACTTTATTTTATTCATAACATCCCAATTGCAATGTGGCCGCTGTGTGACCTTACGTAAGTAAAAAGAATCATTTCATAAAGTTTTCGTCAATATAAGGCTGAGTTTTTCCAATCGGTACCGTAGTAAAGGTTTTGCAAACTTGCGGACCAACAGGACCCATCATCCTTAGTTCACAGCGCTTGCTAAACCTATTCCTGGTTAAAAAAGAATTAGCATGACTTTTAATTTATTGTGATATTTTTTCTGTCCTTATATTTTGTACAGACCAATTAGATAAATCCATTGTGTAGACTTCGAGGTTGAAGCAGAAGGAGTAGAGTTGGCTGTGAAAACTCGAAATCTTTTGTCGGTCCCTTCAGTCCTTGCAATCTCTTGTAGGCGAATTTAAACTCCGTTGCGAACGAACTCCGTTATATCAAACTTCCGCTTTGTCGAACTATTTTTTCGGTCCATTTCGTTCATTTTATCACGTTATCTCGAACTTTTCCCTTATTTTTTGAGCAAAAACATTTGATTTATAGACTTTATTTTATTTTCTAGACTTAGAGACTTTTGATTGCTTACAATATTGGATTTTTAAAATCATCCACATTTCAAAAATGGCTACCAAGAAGAAGCTCATGGTAAAAACGTTGGTTGAGAAAAGTAATGCTATGAAAGAATTGCAGACAGCTGTCGCAGAAAAGTATAAAGTGCCCAAAACCACTATATCCCCGTGGATATAAAATCCATATATTCTGTGCTTTTTTTGTTCCTCGTTTTCGGCTAAACAATGTAAACAAAAACGTAAACTGTCTCGCACTTTAACGGCCTTTGGCGCTCGATATCTCGACTATCCTTTATCTCGAACTTCTTCGTCAGTCCCTAAAGAGTTTGAGATAGTGAGCTTCGACTGTAGTACGTATATACTCCCAATATCTTAACCTGTCCTTAATCCAGCCCGAGACACTATAGATTTATTAGTTACCTGATGCGGTTTAAAAGAATTTAAGAAGAACTGGGTTCACTAAGTCGTACGGCAATTTTTAGCAACACGCATATAATAGTGTAAGGCATTTAAATCACACAATTTTAGGTTTTTAGGGAAAACTACGTACCCTAAAGATAAAGTTTTGCTGCTCTTCTTTTAAGATTTATTAAGTTTTGTCGAACCCTCTAAAAGCAAAGGCTACCCCAACAAAATGGCTACTTATGTATTAAATCTTCAATTGAATGTACTTCATCACTTGTATCAATGCTAAATGTACTGAGTAACAAAGCTGGTGCTATCAAAACACCTTTTAAAACTTTAAAATCAGACAGAACGAGGCTTCTTTAACTGTCTATGTGCCACGTAGCCTTCTAACAGGTAGTTTAGATGTCATGCAAATCTGTCTTCTTGTCATGAGTTTGACAAACTCTTGGAGGTTCAACTACTAATCACTTGGGTTCAGTTGATTCCTTGATTTCCAATCTGCTTTGACATAAAATATTCTTGGCAGGTAATCTGCAGTAATTGTCATCTACCTGCACAATAGGAAATTTCATATAACCTTTGCATAATATTCCTGACTCTTGCTGCCCCAATTTTGTTCAAATAACTTAACGCAGTCATGTTGTTAACATGGATGCGTACTACTATGCTCGTCTGATGAATCAGAAAGGTGTGAAAGCCAATTTCACTGCTTGGAGTTGCATTACATTTATGTGTCTCCTAACTTTCTTCAATTCCACCTCCCTCCTGTGAAGACAACCTTGACAATTAGATCCCAAACCCCTTTTGAAAACGTTGGCTGCCATCACCATATCTGTTGGTGCTATCTTCAAGTGGCTTCAGTGCTGCAGAAGGTCCTTCAGATTTTTAAAATTTGCTGCATTTTTAAATATCAATGGTGTAGTCTCTCTAAAAGGTCAGCTTGAGCTGCGAATAACAGCTTTCCCATAACTTTTGTCGGTCCCAATATTGTGGCTTGTGGTTTGGACATTCGTTAAGCACATCTTGTTCTGATATTGCTGCCTTTAGACTAAACTTCGGTAATTGCTTTATAGTTTATGACCAGAAGGAAATTTATCATCTGCCGTGGTTTGAAAAGTGATTTTTTATAATTGACTACAGAATCTAGATTCTGTGAAAGAAAAATCAATGTCTCTAAGCTCGTTAGATTAGCTTGGATGTAGTCTGGCACAATAAAAGCATATCGTCCACAAACACTGTTTCTACTCATGATGTTTCTCAAAATTTTAATTGTGATTTTTATTTTCGTTTTGTAAATATTAAGGGACTTGAACAAGACCAAAAAGTAGGTAGAGCAATTTCCGTCACAAAGAAACTTTAGATATTTTTGATAGACCTTTTGTCTATCGGAATGCAAAAATAAGCATCCTTAAAGACCTTTACACTTATAGTTGGTCTCTCGAAGTAAGTTCTTTACCACGCCCAAATAATTATTTTAAAGTGATAACTCTTTTATTATATGATTGGTCAAATGCCTCGTCTTTTTTCATCACACACAGCAACATTAAAAATATTACCGCTTATCTGTTTAGTTATTGTCACTGAATAATATAAACATTATCATGCCATTACCAAGCGAGTTTATTCTAGGCTACGCTTCGACAGCCATATATGGTAGCTGTTGTAGCTGAAATATATATGCAGGTTCATGAAACTACAGCTTTAACAACTGCAGATAGCGCTCCCAGAGTTTGAAAATGATTTGTGGATGACATCTTCTTAATAATTAAAGAAGCACATCCAGATGCATCTCATGAACATATAAATAATTTACACCCGAAAATTGAATTTACAATTGAACACGAGAAGAACGGTACGCTTTTTTACCTCGAACGAAAAAAACTTTAAATATTATTATCTTTACTTCTTTATCACTTATAGTAGAGTCAGTCTAGAAATGACTTGTAGCGATTGTAACAGAAGCAGTAGCAACATGGTATGTCGCTACAATGCAAATAAAATATTTACAGGTCTAGCCCTAATGACACAAATAGCAAATTCTCAATACTATCGTCCACATAACCGTTTTTTGCAATTACAGATTTCCATCTGCCATGATCTTGAAAGAGGCGATCATTTACATGTCTTTTTTGGCTGCTACAGTAGCACCACCTCGCCGGAAGCTATGCGTCCCAAACAGTTTCTCGTCTAACCTGATATCTTTAATGTATTTCAGGATTGCAGATCTAGCTGTTGAATGTGAAATGGTGTATTTTTTTTCTGATGCAATGTGTTGCAGATGTTTTGCAAAAGTTCATTGGCCGGAAAAGAAACTCTTCTGCATCGTTGATGCAGGCCATGTTTATACACTTTCTAGAATTTTAACAGGACATATGCCAGAAGAAGTTTTGGAAATAAGCAACCAGAATCCGTCACGAAATTGATCGGTTTTCGATTTTTCAATAAAAAGCTTGTCATAGGATGCTTTGAAATTAACGTCTGACAGTTTTAGAATTATAACCTCGTATATTTAAGAAAGCCAGCAAATGCTAATATCATCATCGTGAAGTTTCGAAGGTCTAATAAAGTAATATTGTCGCCTTTCAGCGTTTTATAAATTTCGTGGATCTGATCTACAGTGACAACTTGTTTCCTCTTTTTCGGATGGTGGCAGATTCGTTCAGCTGGATTCAAAATATATGCAGACAATATCGTATTTGTAGGATCTGCGTAGCTAGAAATATTGTGAAAATATGTTATTGCGTAATGGCTACTTTTGATAGCATTAAAAGATTCACCTGACTGTATTAGGCTGACAAGGAACAAGACAACATGTTCGGGTTTCGATGGCAATGGAAGGACTTTCGAAAACTGGTCGCACCATTTTCTCCATTTACTGAAATAAAATTGTTATTTTTTATTGTGTTCTCTGCACGAGCATGTTGAAGCACGTCGTCCAACTTTTCAGCAAGAGACTTAAGTTGTGCATTTTTTCAAAGCTAAAAACCAGAAAATCTAGTTTTAAAAATTGAGAACCTGTTCTCTCGAAGACCTAGTTTTCAACATTCAAATTGTTTGAACCCCATTCAATTATATTTTAGTTATTGCGAAGTCAGTAATTGACTTTAAAAGCAACAATGCCTACTTTACATCTAGAAGAGCCCAACAAAGAATCTTTAAAATGTCCTTGTTTCCAGATCCCAGAAGTATTGCTCCCAAACCAATAGTCATGGATAAATTCCTTGTAACCATTTCCATTGTGCAGGAGAGGCCAAAATTGTGCAGGCCAATGCAGTAAATTAAGCATTCGTTCGAAGATTTAATACGGTTTATCAGATTGATCAGAAGAAATACAAGAAGATAACCAATCTTGAGGAAAAGCATCTACAGCCTCTGTACCAGGTACGAGATATTTTGAGTTAAAACGGTCAACCTTTTTGTTATTAAAATTAGCCAACCTGTCGATGGTAAATGGGGACCATTTAGTGTTCAGAAATACGAAAAAATTTGGAGTTATTTCTCAATCATCAGGATCAACCAATGTTTTGAAAAATAGTCCACTTTCACGTTAAGTTCCCTAGGAACCCACGTAGCGTCTAACGAAATATTAAAGTATTTTATATGACTACAAATCAATAAAGTTAGTTTTTGTAAATCAGGTTTGCTAATTCCATTTTTACTTACGTACATTGCTGCTTCGTTATCTGTTCTCCCAGAAATACAGGTGTTTCTAAAACGACTTCCACACGCTTTTAAACGTAGAGCTCTTTACACTCTCAAGTTGGTTGAAAATTTTGTGACAGATATTTTCGTTAACTAACCCATTTTGACTCTCCAAAGAGGCTCCTAGGCCTTTGTTACTTGCATCAGAACAAACAATAATCTTCGCTTTTGAATGGTCCACAATTAGTTTTTTAACATTAAGTGTGATTAAAGTGGCGTGTGGCCTTGTGGTTATAGAGTTCGCAATCACAAGGTCTGTGGTTCAGTCCACAGCGCGGGCATATTTAGCAAGTGCCTTTACCACAGCTACGGGTCAACCCGTGCCATGTGAGGGAAATTGGGTAGGTATTACCGGTGTATACTTAATGTGTACATTCCGAACACAGGACCTACATTGATAACAGTTTTTCCTACACTAAAGTGGCTATATCCTGTATAAATATTCGAAATAATAGTCTAATAATAATAATAGTGTCTCTCTAAGAAAAAATCTCTTTATGCGCTTCGGGATAATTAAGAATGTTCAATCTACTGTCCCATGATAACTGATCGTCGATTGCATTGTATAGAGAACGCGTTTTTAATCTGACTATATTTGATAACAAAAATTTTGTTAAAGCAATTTTTCCTGTTAAACGATCAACAGTCAACAACAATCTTGCAGTAGTGTAAGGGCTTTTTAATAGAAATTTATCTGTTATAATTATGGATGAGATACGTTCTGGATTAATTTTGTAAGTATTTTCTACTAAATTTATTGTCATTTCCAACCAAGTCATACATTGTACCGGCTCCCATATCGTTGAATTCCGCCGAACGCTACGCAAAGCCGAATCTTTAAAATTGCTTTAAAGAAGTTAGAGAGATAGAGACAGTGCAGCTAGGCTGGACGTACGGGGTTGTGATATCTAGGCTAAAATTGTTATTACCTGAAAAGCCAATAGCAAGGCTTCGTTTCGTTTACAACTAATAAGAATACAGATTTAAATAATCTGATCTTCCACGACCCTGTAGTATTTTACGTTTCTTGGCCATTGCTTTGGACTATAACCAAAAGCACTTTGAATTCTGCTTGAACTGAATCGTCATTTGACTGCTTGTTGGTGGAAATTCCAGAGTAGTTTAGTATACTTGATATGAGGTAAGAATTATTGTATTTTGATTAGCTAGCTGGTGTTTTTTAGCTGATCTGCAGATGTCTTTGTCTAGTCACCAAGCTAGCAATAGAGTAGTTAGAGCTAGCTACTAGAAAAGCAAAGTTTTTAGTTTGGTTAATAGTTAGCCAACTGGATGTAAGTACCCCTTTTTCTTTAGGTTTACAAGGGTTTTAATTATCCATTTCATTGATTTTTAGATTTTTTATCTGAAAGCTTGGGCACTTTCTCGAAACCGCTTGGTAAATTGAGACGTTTTAATAAAACTGTCAGGGGTGTGATGAAAGAACCGTTCAACCCTATATGTTAGAGAGCCACACCAACTACAAGAGTGATAGCCCTCAATTCCTATAACGAAAGCCTTAGCACTATAGTTAGAGCCCTTGTGCCTCCCTTACTTTTCCAACTTTTCCAACTTTTCCACTTTTCGATTTTTGGATTCCTTGCCGTAGATTAGTTACATTACGACATCTTTTCGTGTGGTTGGACCTGCATAGATTTGGCTTGGAATTCTTCGCTTGGTATTCATTGGTCGACGAAAGCATTTATAAGTCGCTTTCCACAAGGCCTGCTTAATTGTGAAGCCTGTCTTGTAGCAGCTTTGGAAAGTTGACTTGTTGAGACAAGTTTTTTTTTTTTTTTGCGGCGAAGAAAACCATGTTCTTACATATTCTAATATAATAACCCTTTACAACTGTTAATAAGTATGCGGTGCGTGTTACCATTGCTAAATTCAAAGAGAACCACATCATTACAATGAAAAAACTACAGATAGAACAGGAGACATTAGTCGTGGAAAGATAACACTAAACATTTAACAGTTGACACTACAGTTCTAGAAATAATCAGGATTGAGTTATCGGAGAGCATCTGCTTTTGCGCTAGTTAGATATCGAGCATCTCGATAAATCTCCTCTTTTTGTGCGTACGTGATCCACGGATGAGCAGAATTTCCTCGATCTCAGCAGACTGTAATTAACTCTTGTTCGTACATAACTAACAGTTGCCCTATATTCGTTGTTCTTTTTTAGCGATATATGCTGTCCTAACTTAGCGTAAAATCTACGATACTCCCGTCCCATTCCTCCAGTAGCGCTAAAAACGAGTGGTATGAACGCACTATTTTCAGTTTGTATGATTCTATATACACATATATATATATATACAAAAAGCTTTTCGAAAAAGTATGCTACGTCACCAAAAGTATTCTACCAAAAGTACTCTCAATGTATTTTATCACAGAAATATAACGTATAATTTTATCTCAGAAATACCGAGGATTACAAAGTGCGACAAGATAGAATTAGCAAGTGTGGCAGGTCGGAGGATTACAAAGTGCGACAAAATGAGTTTTGAGTTTCGATTACAAAGCGCGAAGGAAATTTTAAGGGATGTACTACATATGTCTTAACTGTTAAATTAAACACCCAGTCAGAGGTAATTTATAAATACGATAAAGAATTAGTAGGCTTCTACGTCAGCTGTATATCCTTCAGACATTCTCGGATTTTTTAAAGTCTTATCCTCACTCAAATCTCTACCAGATTTTACTAAACTTCTTTGAAAGAACTGTTATGAAGTTTCACGTAGGAAATACTACTTCACCTTTCGTATTGACCGTTCGAGATAAACTCAAAATACAGAGATACAGGTTTTTATATACCAGCACGTGACACACAGTGCAACGTACAGACTCCTAAACAACAGTACTGAACATAGAACATACGAAGTATCGATTGTGCATCCAATTAAAATCTGTTGATGTTTATTTAAATTTCTACAAGTTGAAATTAAAAAATTCACTCTCTAATTTCAAGTTCCAACGTATATACAGACTGGATTACCATTGTCGGTCATCCAGGCTCTATACTGGCTCTCCTTTAAGAGGTTTTAAGGATTTCGCACCGACAAAATTGATATAGTAAAATTTTTGTGCAACCTTATTACTGTCTATGAGAGAGTGATGTGCAACTTTTACATGGCTAGCCTCTATGTCTGTTGTTGGAGTGTGTGTCATTTATTGCCTTTTATCTTTTTGGGTAGTTTGTTCACAAAATATGTAAATGTGATCATGACTCTGGTCGGAAGCTCGTTTAAAAAACATGTTTAATTATTTTTTGTTTGTTATGTGCAACGATTGAGACTAATAATAATATACCTTATAAAAATTACAACGTCATCCAAAATTTTATAATGATTCTGTGCTCTTCAAATAAGGATATTCAGATAGAATATTAAATTATCATGAAAAATGTAGTTTTTAGAGCAGTATAATATTCTGGTTGGATTTTATTTAGATTTGAAGATAATAATTATTTTGAAAACGAGGCTATCCTTGGAAAACTCGGCTATATAAAGGGTTTGACCGTCTCTGCTCGGAATTGAGGCACTTAACGAACAAAAATGTTTACCAAATTAGTTAATTTTTTTTACCTTTTGCTAAGGAACTTAGAGATAAGAATCATTTTTGGTATCGACCTCTTTAATTGAGTTTGGCATAATTAGAAAAGTTGGGAAAGGTCTATTCCGAGGATCTTTCACCACATTATATATCTTATTTTTAAGTAAATGATAATGCTAGTAATTTTATAAACACACTGCAATATTTGAAATACGAATGGAACTTGGATTGTACAAAATGAGACGGATAATTACAAAGAAAATTAATAAAAAATTACAAAAACATAATGAAGTAAACTTCATCTTGTTGTAGTCATTGTAGACTTGTTGTTACTGTATCACTGAAGGAAGTAAAAATTGGATTGTCTTGTACACTCGTCGTGGTTTACACACAGACTTTTGTATTATTTTTATCGTATTATGCTCACAGATGCGTTTCACCTTTAATCCACAGTGCGGTGGGTTTCTTTGCCGCTCACACACAAAATGACAGTTGAGCTGCATCTTTGTTTTCTTTGTTGCTATGGTAACAGGACAACAATCTGTATGAACTCTTCTTGTAGCACCACAGGCGAGCATCAGACCTCTTTTTGTGTTCTTTTCAGCATCCTTTTTTTCAACTCCCTCTCCTTCACCTTCACCATCAATCTCTCCATCATCACCATCAGCATTATCTCCATTATCACTGTCGTCATCATTCTCATCATCATCCTCGTCCTCATCATCATTATCTCTGTATTCATCTCCATAATTAACCTTTGTATCGCCCACCTTACTGTCTAATATTGCTTCATTCACATCTCCGTCATCCAACAACATATCATTCAAATGCTTATTAATTTTGAAAGCGTGTGCAGATGACAAAGAACATAATAATAATATAATCCAATTCATCTTGAAAGAATCGATTTAAGTGCGATCTACAATAAAAATATAAAAATATAAATGGCACAATTTTTTTATGGTTTTTAGACCATGCTATGAAGTTAATTAACTCACTTAAGGTATGGTTACACGTAGCCAATGTTAAGTGTATGGTTACACATTAGGCAGGAAGAACCTTGTGCCGGCAAAAACCTCATGTCTGTATAAGATGTTTTAGGCTACATGAGATTTCATAAAAACAGCATTTCATATCTATCTTCAAGACTGCATTTTAATTTTTTTTCAGATTTTTGCATGAACACCAGCACTAATGTCAGCAGATCTCGGTTTGGATTTTTATACCCCGAAATTAAAATAATTAGCTAGATCAGTTTCTTATCAGTACTCTCACTTTATTCTGGTATGACTTTCACGTTGCCAATGGGTAACCATACACTGAATGGTAATCAACTACATTTTCTGGTGAGTCATCTGAATGGCAGGATTATCATAATACATTCAATGAATAACTCAAAGAAAAAAAATTCTTACTAAAATATTCCTGAGATTTCAAAAAATGACTTAAAAAAAATGCTTGTAAAAGTCTTCTCAATTAGTGATTTTAACTGACTTGATTCGAATTGTTAATTTTTCTATTGAAAATAAAGTCACATCCACCAATGCTAAGCTATTTTATCGCCGACAACCTTCTGGGTTGAAAACTTTATTTCCGCCAAATTCTATTAAATTTACTCTTATATTTTGTCTCAGTTGTAATGTCACATTACAAGATCCAAATATCTGTATAGAAAAGTTTGAATGCAATCCTGTTTCTTATATAATATACAGTAGAGTATAATATGCAACAAGAAGTGAAACAAAATGTAGATACCTTGCTGTACTGCTCTGCTTTGTGCTCAACAAAACTCACAAAATGACTTGTTTTGTCCGAAAAAGAATGTTCCGCTGAGAACACACAAAATATAAAACTTATCACAATGTTGGAATGCGTTGCTATAGTAACTTCATATAGTCCGTGCAAAACAACTGTTTTCAATGCAGAATAGAATTAATTGAGAATCTTATTTTCATTAAGTGATAAGGGTACGTCCTTATTAGGCAATATCCTGTGACTACCAACAAGATAGGAACTTCTCTTGTTTCATTGGTTCACTCAAATCATCTGTTTTAATATTAAATTGCTAAAGTCTCAGTGCAAACATTATTATTTTTGGTAAACTTCATTTTAAAATATCTTTAAAACCTTTACGCAAAGGAAATTAATATTTGACAACGAATAGATTTAAGTATTTTCGAAACAAAATACCGAATATTTAGTATATTACAGAAATAGAATATAAAATTAATTTCCCGCGTGGGGCGGTGTCACATTTTGTGCGATATGTCTACAGTCACTATTTATTCTTATGTATTATTATCTGTTGGCGGTTTCGCATATACAATACAATGTTGTAACCCCGTTTTTGGAGAAAACGCATTTTTGGCGATTTGAAATACAGTAGACATAACGAACCCTCGATTTAAGGAAAAACTCGATTTAATGAACCAAAGTTAAGAAACTCTTATAAATTCCCTCTATATAACGAACCCCCGATATAACAAACCCTCGATTTAGCGAACCAAATTTTCCGTTCCCGGAATCAATAAAGCTCTATATAACGAACTCAAAATATCAAACGCCACAAAATACGACAAACAAAAACCAAAACACACACAATGTTTTCAATAATTTTACACCACGCAGATAGCACTTTACGTACAGAAAAAAGAAAACGCAATGCAATGTCATCCAAATTGGGTTATTTGGACCATAACATTTGACGTTCAAATAATCTAAAAACTAAGTGTGAACAAAACGCAAAGAACTATATGCAATTTTAAGGTGAAAAAAGCAAATTAAAACAGCAAGTGAAAAAAATGAAGCGAGTAAATATCCTAAAACCGATAAATATAAAGCGCTGCAAAAAATTGCACAGGGCAAAAGTACAAACAAATGCATCGCTGAGGAATATGGTGTCAATGAAAACGGAATATGGTGTCAATAAAAACACTTTCCCTGCCTGGATTGCAAATAAAAGAAAGAGTACCAACAACGACCTTCATGCAGCTGTTTTTCTATGGTTTAAAAACGCGCGTTCACAAAATATTCCTGTCAACAGAATTATTATCAAGGAAAAAGCCAACACTCTTTCCAAAAGGACCTTCTAATGGACAAAAATTTTAGCGATTTTGGGAAAGTTGGGAAAAAATTTCCATTTTTTCTGATATCTCGATATAAATTTTTCCATTTCCTTTATTATATCGAGAGTCTATT
Organism: Hydractinia symbiolongicarpus; assembly: GCF_029227915.1. Classification (NCBI taxonomy): domain Eukaryota; kingdom Metazoa; phylum Cnidaria; class Hydrozoa; order Anthoathecata; family Hydractiniidae; genus Hydractinia; species Hydractinia symbiolongicarpus. Next base: position 27,498,195 of record NC_079882.1, on the reverse strand, counting down.
GTAGTTACAAACTCTTTAAAATCACAATATCACAATAGACTTGAAATTACTGTTGCGAGATCGGGAAAGCATTTAAAAGCAAGAATTTCTTAAAAAAGTTTTTATAAATCGTGTCCAATATCATACTCTGCCATTTCCTATTACTGCGAAGCACGTGACTTAAGCAGGTTACTGTCTTATTGTCTTATTTATTAGCTCAAAAGGCCTGACTTACACAAAATAGTATCAATTCTAATAATTTTGGAAATGTTCTCTTATGTACCTAGTACGGGATCTTTTTTTTCGGGGTTTTTCTTAGAATCTTTATAATCTGTTTTAACTGACTTCATCACGAAACCAAACTGAAGCTAACTTTGTGTAAGCACGGGTTTAATGTGAATTTACGTTTTTTGAGTTTCTCCGTACGATTTCCTGAAGTCCAAAACCAAAATTTCATTTACCTCGTTATAAATATTACAAATATATTTTCTCCACTCTAGTTGAAACGCAAGAAAGTGGCAAGTTGCTAGTTCACGATTTCCTGATTAAGTGTCTTACTTGATGGTAATTTTTTTCGTTTTAAACACTCTAAAGCTTAAATAGTTTTTTATAGCTAAATAGATATATTAGGAATTAATAAACAACGTTTTGACAATAAATACATCCGAATTTTTAATTCTATTAAGGATTTAACTTGAATATTTACCCACAGTTAAACATATTCGCTGCAATAGATTTACGTGGCTGTCTCTAGAGTTAGGATATTGCGGAGACTTTGCGGTGAATACAGTTTTGTTTAATCTAGAAGGTTAAAATCTCAAATTTCTTCCCGTTTTCCAACTAGAAACATGATAAAATTAAATCTAGCATTAAATTTTGCGAAAAATTATTTATAAAAAAATACACGGGTAATAATTTCCGCAGATGACCTAAAAATGTTTTCAAATAATTTTTTAAAGCAATGTATTTTTTCACAAAATTGCACTCAGATTACTCCTCACTTGAAATTTTGGCAATAGCATTAGGTATTTGGTAGATGATCTTCTTTAGTTGTCTTAAAACGCTCACGATTTGCCTTCCAACATTCTAAGAACTGAACATTTCAAACGTTGTTCGAATTGAATGGTTAAATTCTAGGAAATGTACAATGAAAATATAATATAATATAGCCACTGGTATTATTCAATTAATTTGCACCGATTTTAGGATAAATTTGCCTGTCTTAAATTCCTGTTTGTTGACTGTTGTGAACATTTTTAGATGGGATGGGCCAATGAGAATTTGAACTGGTTGACCGACTAGTCTTATCTAGGTGATGCAAATTTGGCACAATAAGTATAACACTGCACTTTTTATGACGAATTAACTGTAAAAGATCAGGTGAACACAAAATCCAGTTGTCTCTGCCTTACAATCGATATTTGGATACAAAACTTATAACAGATTCTACGACTTTGTAAAGATTTTTTGGTATTGGATCTTTACTGAAAATGGAAATGAAAATACTTTCTGTTTCTCAGAGAGGAATTTTTGCATCCGCGGGACTCATGTGTATATATTTCTTATATAATTCACTTTCATATGATCATATAAAAAACTATTCGTACTGTTCATATTCTTCAGCTGATACCAATATCTTGATATTTAATACGCCAAGAAAACTGTGTATTAGAGGTTCATGTTTATCTCTCACTTTTAAGCCCAAATAAAATAGCAGAGCCAGGTAACCTAATTTGTCAACTATCTTGTTTTTAAGTACATAATTAATAACGACCGCGACACGACATTCCAACCTTTCTGCATTAGAATTTAAAAAGAAACTGAATCGGTTGGAGAAACCTCAATCCTGTAAGCGAACGTTTTCTGTCATTAAGATTGCATTCGTGGTTGATTGTGAGTTATATAGAAATGGCGTTCTCAACTGCTTGTACTAACAATCTTTAAAATGTTGCCATGGTTTTTGTATAACTAAAGGCTAGAGCTAGCTAGCTTGCATCTAGTATAGCATTAGCACCACAAAAAACTATATAAAGTTCTGAGTAGCTATATATTTGTACTTTTAGTTCTATGTCTATGCAAGTAGCTAAACATCATAAATATAAATGTGTTAAATAGGTGCCAATATAGCAAGAAAACGAAAGCATATGAACCCCTCGTTATGTCCAGTTTATGTGCAGCTTAAAATATCAGAATAACCATAACGTTCAGCATTGCATTAAAATTAAAACAAAAAAATAAAAAGAAAAAGTAGAAAGAGCTGTAAAATAAACAATGCGAAATTATCGCGTTTACGACCAGTTGAAAACGTAAAACTTGAATTCAACGGCGCGGGTTAAGAACAAAAAGCACAAGTTTTGGCGAAAATAGCGCGCTATCGACTACTTTGACCTTGAGCTTCACAGTGTTAATAATAAATTGCACAGTAGGTATATTTAATGTGTCATGGAGATTTTAATCTAGCGAATCTATTTTAATTTAGCGAATAATAATGTAAAATTAATGAGTTAGAATATTCAATAAATACTAGTCGTTAGCGTGAATTATGTTTAATATAAAATAAACCACGATTAAGTTTGATATTATAGACACATTTACTTGATAAAACAGGTTTGATGACGGTGTATTTGAGAACATAAATACAGTTTTATGAAGATGATTAAAAGGTAAAAATATTTTTTATAACAGTATAACCAGATAAGATTATTTTGTAGGCGACATTTTTTAACTACCTCTAGACTATCCATGACTTTAAGTGAGAATAGAACTTTTTAGAATACACTCATTTAGAATAAACAATTAAAAAAATGGAAATTCGTCCTATAAGAATACAACAATTAACACATTAAAACAATTCGGGTCTTTTATCACTAAACAAGTTTTTTCAGTAGAACCATTTTATCAAAACAATGAAACTGCAAACAGGTAAACGAATGAGAAGAAATAAGAACAGTGGTGAGGATAAAAGTTTGATGATCTGTTTTGTCTAAAAAGAAATCAAAAAATGTCAAGGATAGAACTTTTTAATGCAGAAATATTTTCAGAATTAGTTGTTCGATTTTGTAGACCTTTTCTAATACACTGTAAAACAAACAAAAAATCCTCAAATTATCAAAAGAAAAAAAAACGATACAGGTTGAACATGAACAGCTCAGGCGTTAAGTTAAATTCCCAGGTTAGTATAACAAAGTATAGTTCCATGTGTGTCATGTAAGCGTAGGCCAGGCACCGGTAGCTCTGTTACAACAAATATTGGATAAAATGTACATAGATGTGTTCACACATTAAACTCTTTAATTAAAAGCATTGATTGGGATTCTCATAGTGATTATGTGTGTTGTTTTTAAAAAAGTGTTGTTAATTCAGGAACTGTTAGGTGTCCAATTATGGTAGGTATTTGATGAGTTTCTGATTTCATTTCAAATTCTTCTGGTGGCAAACATAATTACCTTTTCATTTTGTGTCTTTCGTGTCAATCGTTTGAAGTTTTTTGTTAAAAAAATCTATGATTTTTCCGTTTAATCCATTTCCGTTGTGAATTTTTCCATAGACGGCTTAAAAATTGAAATTTCATCAGTATAATGTTTCTGAATCACTTCAAGTAAAATTTCAGTGTCATACAAGGTCTTTTCGTAAGTTTCATTGCAAATTTTTAAGAGCTCGCCCTTGTAAATGATTTGTTTATCTTCTAATACTTTATTTCGAACGTAAAAAAAAAGATTTTATTGAAATCGACAGGGTCATTACTTGAAACATCAAATGAATTTATTCGATCCCTCGTCTAGTTTCGATAACAAGATCTATGAGATTGAACTGCATAAGCAAGAATTGCTTTCCAATCCTTTCCTGCAAGGTCTGCGCCGAGACGTGGTAGATCTTGCTTAGATCACAAAACATTTTAATTTGGATTAACAATAATACCGGTGTTACTAAAAATGATTTTTTTATTATTTTCAAGACGGAAAAAAATTACTCGTATAGCTTTTAATTCATCTATGGTATGCCGTTCTTCCGATTGTCGAATCTTACTACTTAGCCTGTTTGCCTCCAGTATGTCAGTAGTTCCAGGCTAATCCCAATATTTATACCACTTCGTACACGCGCAAAAGCTTTTTTATTTCATCAGATCTTTTTATGGCGATAAATTTTTAAAAACTTAAGATAATTTAGGTCTACATACAAACATTTTTGTTTTTACCGTTTGGTCCTAATATTATTTCATAAAGTATAAATGCTCGACAGCCCAAATATTCAGATTACGGACATTGCAAAACCAAAGCATTTCGCATGGTGTCATAAGTATTTTGGTACCACTGTTAATTTATCTTTTTTAATTTTACTGAAGTTTCACTTTAAGTGTCAAATTTAGTCAAAACGATATGCAATGCCTTTATAATTTTTCTTAAAAAAAAAGAAGGTCGCACAATGCTTCAAAAAAAATCTCTCAGACTTTGTGAAAATCCTTGTTTTAATTTGGTTGGGTTTATAACATGTGAATTAAAGATTACTTGACTGACCGAAAACAATGCATAGCATAAAACGACACAACGACGTCCCTAACTAATAAAATGTGGTTTTCCACAAGGATCCGTTCTTAGACCCTATCTGTTTTTGATTTACATAAACGACTTACACAATACTTTCAAAATGTTAAAATTTTTTCTATTTGCTGACAACACTCATACTAACATTAAAGATCTTTTTAAACCAGCTAACCAAGAACTTGCGCACATAAACGAATGGTTTATAGCATAAAAAAACTCTCACTCAAAAGTAAAACTTACTATGTAATATTCTATAACTGTTACAAAACCAATGACTTCCCACACAAACTACCTTTGCTTAAAATAAATAATGTAAGCATAAAAAGAGAGAAGAAACAACAAAATCCCTTGGCGTAATTTTGGATAAATCATTACCATTGGAAATACAAATACAATCTCTATAAAATTTGGAATCTCAGGCCAAACGATACTTAAGTTTTCATACACAGTTTTATGAAGTACCAAAGATTTTAATTAAAATCTAGCACATTTTCAATTAGACATAGGGGACCATACGTTTAGAATACCTTTTTATCTGATGCAATTAAAGCAAACAAAACTCTTAAAATTTTTAAGAAAAGTAAAATAAAAATTATTAAACGATGGAACTTTAGACATTTATAAATATTTTTAGATGCACACTCGTATATAGAGACCTTTGTAGATTATACCAGTCGTTTTCCTTAGTCAGTATAGTTAGAACATTTCTTTACTATATTATATTTGATACTAAGTACGAATTTTATCTATCTACAAAAATCGTATAACCGGAGTTACAATTCTCGCTTGGGGAAAAGGGGACTGGTTCCCACGCTGCAATAATTATACATTGTGGGTGAATTATCAATGTGCGGTTTCAAAAAAGCTGTACAAAATGAAAAGATGATCGTGAACCTTTTAACACGTTGAACAAAATTTATTTTAGAGAATATGCTTGCATCCATGCAAATTTCTTACAATTACTGAGGACTGTGTTGGTTTTCACGTTGTGCGTTTTGAAACATGTGGATGGTTACATCACAAGGCTTCCATGCAAGTACCATGGCAACTTCTCTGATATCCAATATAACAAGTACTCCCCAGGGAATGCTATTAAATCGATCCAAACAATAAATAGAGACAAGTGTATGATTGAATGTGTGGGAGAATCATTGTGCAAAGCGTGTAATTACCATAGCACAACTCAACTATGTGATCTTCTATCTTCTAATGTTGCAGCAATTTCAGCAAAGAGTGGATCAATTTATATGCGAACAGATAATACAAACAGAAATGTAAGTTTTTTCGCTGTTGATAAATCTGTGAATAAAACGACTAATATTCAAAATCATATCAGGCCATATCTTACGTGACAGTAAAGTTAAATTACTATGTAGTTTGGAATTTTTTCAGAAGCACTTTTACAAATATGTTGCTTAGCAGAATTGGATTTTTCACTTTAATTTAACCATTTTCATACAGTAACTAACAAGGTTTTGGATCGACATTTATGTGTTTAATCTTTCTTGTACCGCAACACGCTGCAATTTTTTCCCTGAGAATCAGGTGCTATTAATGTGGAATGCAACTGAAAATTTCAATATATATAAAGCGAATACACTTCTTCGATCGTTCAAAACACACACAAAAAAAAACACTTTTATTGTTATCATTTTTTCTTTTTAAATTTAAAATCTTGACTACCGCTATGAATACGTCCACCAATTCATCCTATCGTTGGGAGGCTACCTATCGCACGTCGATCTGGTCAATAGTTAACCGTCTGGATTTTTTAAGCGGGCAATACGGGTTTTTTAGGCATTCTGAATGGCTTAGCGCTCTTGACGACGGGGCGATATTTTGCGGTATTGCCCGTCGTCAAGAAAAATGGTAGCTTAAAATGTAAACAAGCAAGAATAGTTATTTATCTAACTCCTACAATATTTATCGATAAAAACATTTGTCTCCTCCCATTTTCAGACTCGTTTCTTCAGCTTTTTGGTTACTCAGTCAATATAAAACTCGTTAAAGCCAACGTTATTTTTGACTAGCTAACGAGCTAGTTAAAAAATTTACTTCAATATTCGCTTTAACTAAATTTTAGTTGTACATTCAACTTTTCTTCTGTAAGTGTCGAACATCATAATGTTTTGTTTACAGGGACTTATTCTATAGGGACTTTCGAATTCTTCTCAGTCATTGCACCGACTCGCAAGCTCGGTTGGCACTTAGACCTTGGGCGATATTTTGAGATACAGCCCGAGGTAATCGGTTATTATTGTATTAACCCTATTCATACCATGCCGCGCTGTTGCAGCACATATGGTTTTTAAAAAGCCGCCATTATTTTTTGGGGGCACCGTTCATTGTGAAACCGCCTGACTTTTATTTTTTTTATATTTAGAACCGGTTTCTGGTAAAAAAAAGAATTTAAATAAAAAATCCTGCTAATTTTAACGGTTTGTCATGACCGGTCAGAAATTAAATTTTTTGAAGATTTTTGTTGTTTTTGGGCGACTCTTACATACAAAATCTTCACAAAAATATTAAGCATATGCTCTTCCAATGTTACAGTGACTTTTTCTAATATATTTCTAACTGTTTTTATATATATTTATTACAATTTCAGTAATAAATTATAATAATGAAACGGCAAAAAATATCTGCTCAAGATGCGGTAAACGACATCCTGCAATTTGTCTACAACGATGAAGAAGCAGACGACACTGATGATGAAAATGATCTAAATGATCTAAATGGAAATGAGAATGAAGGTATATCATTAATTAATCAATCTGTCCATATTTACGCCTTTTCATTGCAAATTTATGAATAGAAATAAGTAACCGTGCATGGTCAATATTCGCAGGCGATAAGGATGAAGAATTCTACCCCAACTCACGTTACCCAAAAAGAATGCTCACTTATCAAAGAAAAGTCTATTCCATAGAATCTGCTCTAGATGAGTCCAGCTACCAGCCAATGAATATTCCAGAAGAGGTAAAAAAATGAAAGGGATCATTGAAAATAACCAAGATAAAAAGAAAACACTTATATATAACTTTTCAAACCAGAAACCAGACAATATCGGTCGACAGAGAAGGGCTGACGTTATAAAATCAGGTCCAGTGCCCAGGGCTAGAAATACTTGGGAACTTGTTGATGCATTTCACATGTTTTTTACCAAAGAAATGTTTGAACTAATACTAGAAAATACTAACAGAAAAATTAATAACTTACGTGCATCGCTTTTAGAAGAAAAATTGCAGTCGTTTATGAAAATCACGATAATCGACGAGATTAAGCTTTTGTCGAATTGATGTTGTATAGGGGACTTTTCAGCCTCAATAATTTCTCACTCCTAAAGCCCTTTTCAGATAAATATGGACCACCAATATTTGATGCAACCATGTCACGTAACCGATTCTTTTTTCTTTAACGGTGTTTTTGTTTTGATGACGAATCTACACGTGCTGAACGGTGGAAACAAGATCGCTTTGCGGCTGCACGAGAATTTTTTGAAATGTTCAACAAGCAATTCATGACATCTATGAAGGCAACAGACCTTTTGTCCTTGGATGAAACTCTGTATCCTATGCAAAGCCAGGTCGCCTTCAAACAGTACAATCCAAATAAACCTGCAAAGTACGGGCTACTTTTCAAGTCGTTGAATTCTGCTCGCTACCCGTATACATCTGTAACTACACCATATGCAGGCAAACCACAAGCTGGAGATGGTGAATTTTACCGTCCAGGTACAGAAAATGTAACCACGTATATGATCAATCGACTTGACAGCAATCAAAAGCTCGAAGGTAAAAACATCTCATTTGATCGTCTTTACACAACATTTACCCTTGCGACATGGCTTCTCACTGAAAAACATGTGACTTGCATTGGTACCCTGATTGCAAACAGAAGGGGTTTACCGAAGGATATCAAAAATGTTGATAAGCGGGAAGTCCTTTCGACTGAATTTTATTGGGATGACAAGAATGATCTCATCTTGGGTTCGTATGTTGTTAGTACCTCGACAAAAAAAGAAAAGAATGTAATGATCCTTTCTACCTACAGACCCTTTCTTGGCACCACTATTGACGATGGGAAGAACAAAGCTATGCTGTACAAGCTTTACGATTTCACCAAAGATGGGACAGATATAGTTGACCAACTGATGGGGTTTTACACCAGCAAATTTAAATCACGAAAATGGTCAATGGTAGCATTCGCATACATTCTCGACATGGCACGCGTAAATTCATCTACTGTATTCGCGCTGAATAATAAAATTGATCCTTTGAAACAGGATTCTTTTGATTTTGGAATGTGCCTCGTTTTCGGTCTTGTTGGTCCTTTCGTCAAGCAACGTGATCCGGCAAACTTAAAGCCAGGCATCAAACAGAAAATTGCATTGACACTTGCATCAATGGGTATCCCGAATGTGACCTCAACACCGGGCAATGCTAGATTTCCCGCCGTAGGTGAAAGAAGAAGAAGATGCAAAATTTGTATTGAAGGGATGGAACATTGTGTAACTCAAAACAAATTACTAAGTCAAAAATCGTTATGTCAATCGTGCGGTAACAGAAACATCTTGTCCGTATTTGCCATAGTTGTATGGACTAACTTTTGAATGCGCAATTGACTTTTTTCATCCAGTTGTCTTGTTTTATTTCATTTTACTACTTTAGGAACTAGTTTTACTAACTTTCCTTTGCTTTTTATATATTTTACTGATATAAAGTATGGAAATTTACTTCGTTTTACCCTGATTTTCCTACTTTTACGTATAAAATTTAGGAAATTGTTAATTTATTTGATAATTTTTCGGACTAATTTAGCTTTTTCTTGATTTTTGTGGTTCCATTAGGTATTGTGAATACTTCATACAACATTTCAGATTAAGAAAAATATTTTTTATTCAGTTGTAGGCCCAATAGTGATGTACCTCAACCGTGCAATATTCATACTTGACCGTATAAATTTTTTCGTATTTCTCGCTTTTTCATGAGAGATTTTGGAAGCCTAATATCACGTTTTCTTGAATCAAATTTGATTTTAGGTTAATTTAGTATATATTATTGGCCTAGAACCAAGTTATATATTTTTTTCTATTTTTTTCCACCCGTCCTGTTGATTTAGGGACGACATACGTATTTTACTTTTTTGGCTGACCGCGATTACTCAGAGGTCATTTTATGGATGATTTTGTAAGTTTATATGCTTTTTATTATCTCAAAGAATTCATTTTATGTTAAATAAAGCGTATCCAAAATGTAAAATCGAAAGGACTTGTCGTTCCGGAGTTATGGCATCCGTGCTGTTAGAGCGCGGCACGGTACCAGTTAGATCCCGGTGACACGGTATGAATAGGGTTAACAAAGCACTGCCAAAAACATCAATGAGCCATTCAATAATTACGTAACATCCAAATTCGCCCTTCTTATCACCACTCCTCCCATTCCTTGCAACGCATCGCAACAAATCTAGTAATACCCACCTCACTTGTTACGTAATATTTCGAATCTTAAGATCCCATCTATTTATTTCCTATAATACTAAAACCTTTATGTAACAGATAATCAGGGAGTTATAGTCTCTAGGCTAGATCACAAAAGTAATTTACAGTTGTTTAAAGTAACTTTTGCGTCTCCCAATGATTAAAATAGTTTTGTAGTTTTCTACTTATGTATGTGAAATGAGTAGTTTAAAGCTTGGAAAAACCGTGGAGGGTGGTTTGTACAACATATTAGAAGCTCTTTTAAAGGATTGTTCTCAAACATTTGAAGTTTTGAAGAAAGCTTAACCTAAGGTAATTACGAGACATAACATATTTGCGAAACAAATTCTCTGTTGCATAACAAAAAAGCTTAAAATTTTTTATTAAGACCGTTATGACGAAAGCTTTTGTAACCCAAAAGATTTATAAAACCGAAATGTCAGCGTAAAAATAGGACTCCTTGGAACTTCGCTTCAAATATTCTTTCACTTGTTCCTCATAGAATTTTTCCATATATCTTAAATCATTTCTTTAGAGAGGACCACTTTGTAAAAGTCTTAACCCATGTGCTGAATCACAAATGTGTGATGACGCTTGCAATGATGATGGATACACATGTGGTAAGGTTTTCTCTTCTTCTTCACCTTTATTTTAGATTAATTTTTTCAACATATACACAATAAAAATCACTTCTCTTGCTAGGATCCCAATGCGTGTCCCTTACCACGCTGGTCTTTAAAGTTGTTATTTTTAAGTCCCTTTTGTCATAGCAGGATGGGAGGAAAGTGGTATGGAAGTGGCGGGAGAACAATAGGTGGGCATTAAAAGCTGGAGTTTATCTTAATAGGCGTCGTTTTTATTTTGCATGATTAAATCCTTAAGAAATATTTATAAACATTTACAAGACAACTATGCCTCATATGTTTGACAATTAAATCATGGGCTGTCGATTTAATTACTGCTTCCTAGCATGATAGCTGCTCATTAATAAATGCCTTGAATGTAACTTTATTAAAACAAAGGACGTTCAGATTGTTAAAGTGGAAGACTTAACCCCTTTTGGTCAAGGATTTCTTATAGGTTTTTTTAGAGGAAATAAAAATTGGCACCGCCACTGATAAACTGACAAAGTTTCCGAAAAAATTTTGGACTTAAAAAAAACAGGTGGCGGATTTTTTGTGTTTGATTAAGATAAATATTAAATACTAGCTAAATCAGACGATTGTCATGTAATGGGATTTTATAAAAATTAATAGAATAAAAAGTAGGAACAACTGGGCTAGCTATCAATATTACTATCTAGTAATCAGGAAGAAAAAAATGTCGTACTGATTACTACACATAAGTACTAATTATAAAGTCTATCGACAAATGTAGTAATCTCGGCTATTTTTTAATAGGTTTGCACAATGTGAACTTGTCAATGTTCACGTCGGTTTTAGGATCTTAGGATATTTCGTTAAATTTTGATGACGTCAGCATGACCCTTTTCTTGATATTTGTGTACTTCGTAGCTATGAAATGCTTGAAAGATGCAACTAGGACATTCTAAAAGCTGTTTAACACACCGTCGCATATATAAAAGTTGCACTCTCGCAGTCTAGCGATCTCGGCGTATTGGCCACTTGACGGTTTTTGCTACTGCCTTAAAAATTGGCGTTGTGTTTGTAGATAGCAATATTGTTATATAACTACCAATACTTCCTAGCTAGTTATGACTATAACTAGTACCGTAGCCAAAAGTTAGCATGTACAAACAACTTGTAAGGCCAATAGCGTGGCATATTGGTCTAACGTCTAAAAATACAAATAAACTTCGAAAAAAATAGGCCTTATACCGTTATCTTTCCCTTCACAATAAAATTGATTTCTTAAAACTACTTACTTCTTTGTCAAACAGATCGTGATGGCATGGACTTAAAAACCGTAATTGAATTAAAAGGCGTCTTAATTTTTCATTGATACCTTGCTTGTTACTTCATATGGATTTTCTTTATTTCTTTGTGTACTTTGCACATGTAAAAATTTCTAAATCTTTCTTACGCCACACGATGGAAATCTATAAAAAGGAAATATGTTTTTTTCTAGTGACGTTGCAGAATGTTGCTTCTCAAGGGATAGTATCCTTATCTACAACTAGATATCCTGGCCGATATGCTATAGATGGAGACATCAGCAACACTCACTTTGCATCGACAGAACCCAGAAAGACAGGTTGGATAAAACTTGATCTGCAAAGTACATACCACGTCTTATATGTTAGAGTTTGGCGACAATACATTTTTAATAATCTAAAACTAAGAGTTGGCATGTCCGAAGGTGCTTCTAGTAACCCGATAGTAGGCAAAGTATTAGGAAGTGGAGGAAATGGTTTATCCTACTTTTGTACAAGTGGTAAAACGTTTCTCAAAGCAAGATATATTGTACTTCGCAAGGAACACATTGAACAACGAAAGATTGCAATTCGAGAAATCAGAGTGTATGGTTACAAAGCTTAAGAGATTACTTTCCCCGCATGTCGCTTTTGATGTTTGTCCGTTTGACAAAAACTAAAAGGGTAAGAAGCCAACCTTGAAAGTTTTAAACCAGTGCCATAAAGACGACTATACATAGAGCTTATAAATAAAATTAAATGTATTTCCTGTCACAATAAAGTAAATTAAATTATCAGAAATTAATTAACCTGCATTAAATGAAAGAACTGAAAACAGCCGTGAAAGCTTTCCAACGCTTTGACAATGAAAACAAAGCACATAATACCAAGATTTAATACAACATCCGTCGTACAGAGAAAACTTTAATCTTTGTTGAAATAGTCACAGTCCACAAAGAGTTTAAACATTCCGAATACCACTGATCACAAGATAAAATACGTACTAATACAATACGTACTGAAAGGTTGTCATATTTTCTGTCTCATTCTTCAGTTCTATCACTGCTTCGGGCAGTTAGTGAACTTAGTGAACCTCTCTGAGTAGTTTCTCTGCGCATTATGCAAATTATTTAATGTTTTGATTACCTATCTACCGCACGATACAATTCTTTCTTTTTTTTTTGTTTTTATTTGATAGTTGTTATTGTAAAGAAATTTCTGATTTAAAAAGTTGTATTTTTTTTATTTTGAAAAAAGTCTTCGTCATCCCGCGAATTAGATTCGCGCCAAAATTACTTATCTTTGATTTCAGTCAAACTCATTAAATTTAATTTCCGTTAGAATTTCCCCTTGGGGTTTGGAAACGATCATCGGGCTAGATTGAACAGACATTGTTTTCCGTATTTTAGGAAAATATTTTTTAGGCACTTAGTTTAGTGACAATGAATGTATACGATTCACAATAATTACAATATATTTCCTACGTCATAATGTTAGGAAAATATAGTCATGGTATGGTTTATTCTATGATTATTTCATGGTAAGCATTTATCATTTGGAGCCTTTTTCTCATGACAATTAGATTGGAAAGAAAATGGTAAGTTTAATTCAAAAAAATTGCCCGAACTTGCCCTTTTATATGCAGGCGTTTGCAGTTTATTGGCTCCCTCTTGTGCATTAGATTTGTTCTGACTGCCACCTTAATTTGTTCTGACTGCCACCTTGTCAGGGTTTTTTTGAGGCCACACTTCTGGGGGTGAGTGAAAAAGTTAAATTGAGATACAAGAGAAAAAAATAAATTTCGTCCCATACATGTGACTTTAATCATATTCTTTCGGTATGTGGAAGAAACAAAATGTGCGTGTCACACTTAATGTGTATAAGCTGACATATACCTTCCTAAGTGAACAGTGCAAAAAAGTTTGTTATCGTGCAAAATTTAGTACAAAAATTATGCGCGAAACATTTTGTGTAAAAATGAACAAGTGAATAAACTTTTTGTAATAAAGAAAACGTTTTAAAGGCATCTCTGTTTTGTCTAAAACTCCGAATTTTATTGGTTTATTTCCTCTTTTTGTGAGGGGAATGCTAGCGCTAAAATTATTGCACACAAAATATTTATATTGTAAATTAGTGTGCAACTATTTTGCACATAGCTACCAACAAAATATGACCACATGGGGTAACATAACAAACAATGGAATTTTCCACAAGTGTTCTCAAATATGTGTAGCTATAAGACAACATTCTGGGATATATTGTGCATGTCAGTGCAATCAAAGTACCCATAAATTCTAAAAAAGTGCCAAAATGACACTGCGAAACAAAGAAACTGTGTTTTTCTAGTTCTCGTAACCTATGCTGAGAATTGTATTTGATATATATCGGAATTAATTGTCTTTAACTACATGTTGCTATTTTTACTTGTTTTGTATGGCGTCATTGTAAGGGACTGCCAACAAATAGGGTTATATATTGAAAGAGGATTTCCTTACCAAACTTGACACGCTTATTGGCTAATGTCGCAAATAAGCATGTATGTATGTTAACCTTGACGATAAGACGTGGCAGTCTTACATATATAAAATTTCAAATGAAGAAATTTCGAATTGTAGTATGTATGTATGTCTAAAATCTTAAATGCGATAGGTGTGGCAAGTTTTGCAAGGACCCCTTAGCATCTCGTTTTTTTTTTGTGTCTGAACAGTTTTTTTTATAAAAAGATTGCATCGATTTATGTCATGTCGATTGAACAATTAAAGCATTGCTTTATAAAGAGACAGTAATTGATTAGGTTTTAAATCAGTTGAAATTGTGATCTTGTTTCTCATATATTCCAAATGTTCTCTTTTTCAGATCAGCTGTTATCAAAACATCGATCATCAACCTTTTTAAAAAAAATACTGAGCGAGTGATAAGTTTTGAACGCCTAAATACCAAAACATTCAAATGCTAATTGCTGAATTAATGAACTATTTATATTCGATCAATCTTCTAAAATTTTCCAGAATTTTCTAGAGTAATTTCAAAGGTATCAAGTTAAAGATTTTATTTGTTTTTTTATTTGTATTTTATTTGTTCAGTTGTGTTGTATATAAATACACTCTTTTTATAAGAACCAGAAATATTGTGTGTTCTCAATTTTTTACTTTCCTGGAATTATACAGTATATTACAAATTTTTAAAACCAGAAATCTATTAATTGATTCTGTGAAAAATTCTGCGTTGAAAGATAATTCCCATGTTGGTTTTCAGAAAAAAGGGAAAAATCTGTAAAGTTTCAGCCTTGTTATTTTTCTTATTTTATTTTTATTGCGTTTTATTGTTGTTGTAAAATTTTTCTTAGAGAGAAAATAGGTGTTTCTAATTTAATTACATTAGTAATCGAGAACTGAATTTTAAAATTTTAGAATATTTAATGATTTTGTTCCCCGTATTTTGGTTTTAAGGTCCAATTCAAAGTTCAGTACTTTTTCAGATTATTGCTAACAGCGGAAATTTTTAAGCTGCAGGGCTTCTTAAATGCTTTCTTAATTTTCTCATATGTATATTCAATTCCTGCACCGTCGTCTATAAAAACTAATATGTTTATTGAATCTTTGTGCCAGACAGAAACTAGTGGCCTTAAGAGCTTAGTAAATCCATTTGGAGCCGAAGAAAGGCCAAAAGGTAAAACAGTAAAAACATAAAACGATTCTTTGTTATTTCTTTTCCGGGAAAACCCAAAGTAAATTTGGTGTTCTGCGAACATATTGACATGATGGTATCTTTTTCTTAAATCAAACTTGAATAAAAAAGACCCAGGACGAACAAATCGACTGAACTCGCGCCAATCATTAAACTTTACGTGTTATTTTACCAGACATTCGTTTACATGGCTAAGATTGAGAATCGAACGCTTTCTTCCAGACGAGCTGATAGCGACAGAAAAAGGATTAATAACCTCTGATTTAAAAGGTACTTTGATTGCTCAACCGGCTACGGGAAGTTCGTCAATAGAATTTGATACGAATTCATATTAAGTAACTTATCTTTAATCATTCCTGTTACCTGAGGGCGTTGTGCAATCTCTTTCCGAGTGTCCACGGTCACCACACTGCAAGCAGATGTCTGTCGGTTTTGTTGTTGCTCTAGGCATAGTGATTTTGAAGCTAGGCCTTCTGGAAGATGAATTGATGTGTTGGTCTCTACGTGTTATTGTTGATGAAGGGTCAATCTTTCTCCATTTTTGTTGTTTTGACAACGCTCTCTTCTCAGCTGCTCTGATTTTTTTCTCGTCTGCGGAATCACTCGCTATACTATCTGATTCGCATTTCGCTACTGTGCCCCACCCACCCGGTGACTTGTCAGCGATGCGTATGAGTTTGTTTCTTGCTTTGATCTCATCTATAGTGGTTTGAATTTTTTTTGTAGATCTTTTTCTAGAACCATTTTGAACTAACTCAATAATTTCTTCAAGGTTTTCTCTCAATTCTTGGTTGACGTTAAACTGCTTCTTATTCGCCTTATATTTAAATTCATGCTCTCTCTTTATCCTCTTTGGGTTTCTTCAGATACAATGTCTCTTTTCAAAATAGAACGTTTTGCATCAAAGTAAGCTTTCAGTTCTGAAACTGCTTCTTTAGTCGACATCCTACCTGTACCAATTCTATCGATTTGTGATGAGTCGCAAGACGATACACCCGTAAAAGAGCTAGGACACGTGATAAAGGCGCGCCAAAGAAACAAAATAAACTCATTTCCTTTCGTGGGCACTCTAGTGTCTCAAAACGGTGGTAACCTTTCAGTATCAGTATACCACAA
Source organism: Hydractinia symbiolongicarpus (assembly GCF_029227915.1). Classification (NCBI taxonomy): domain Eukaryota; kingdom Metazoa; phylum Cnidaria; class Hydrozoa; order Anthoathecata; family Hydractiniidae; genus Hydractinia; species Hydractinia symbiolongicarpus. The sequence continues at coordinate 27,481,520 of NC_079882.1, read as the reverse complement.
ACTTACTCATAATGACCAATAGCTACACAATCACCAAATGTCCTGCGAAGAAAGTGTGGCGTCCTATATACTGAAATGTAGTCAATGTAGTCAGTGGAGAGAATGATCAAAAGAAAGAGTTATCTCATATAAACAACGCCTTACTTGCAATTGGTTACTCGAGACAAAACATAAAAAAAGTTAAAGAAAATCAGGGTATTAAAAGATAACATAAAAAAAGCCAGTGTTTTAGTCTACTGTCGCGTCCCGTGTAAGGTTTGTGCTGCTGTTTATGTCGGTGAACCAAAACGAGTGCTCAAACAACGTGTGCAAGAGCACAAAAGAGCTGTACCCAACGCAAATATGGACATAAAAGAGATTGCGGATCATAAATGGAAGAATGATCATACCGGGACAATAAAAACATCAAAAAACAAGAGTCCTGTTGGGTAGCAAGAAACCATAAATATTATAGACTGAAATACTCATATCAACAGTATTTTCTATAAACTACCAGAAATGTGAGAACCCGCATTACGGAAAGCGAATATTTAGAAAAAAGTGTAAACTTTTATAAGAAGGAAAGATTTTAATCATTCTATTGCTTCCATCTGGATCCTTGAAAAAGTTAATTAATTAAATTTCTGTGATCTGATTGGTTGATTTGATCCTCTAATTATCTGCTCAACTAATAAATAGCCAACAAAGATTACAATCATTGTGCGTACATAACAACTGTTGCTGTCGAAACGTAGCCTAGAATAAACTCGCTTGTTTATGACATGATAATATCTATATTATTCACACAAAGTAACTTGCTTTTAAACTGGCTTTTTAACTACTTCCATGGTTAACATTCTCTTAACTTCTACTTGCAAAACATAACTTTCCTCTTGACCCATTGTTTAGTGCCTAAGGTAATTGGCTTTGTTGTGCCATTTCTAAGATGAAACATCACACCTCGAAATTACTTTTAAAATATGAGGTTTTTGTGTCTAGTTTCCCAACTTGGAAAAGACATTGTTGTATTCCTGCCCGTGGAACAGTTGCCAACTTATCTGTGAGCAACTTTTTCACTAAAAGGTGACCTAGATTGATATTCACTGGCATAAAAAAACTGAAAAACTACAACAATAGGTTTATGTTAGCAATTCTTTTATAAATAGACTATATGTTAACCCGTGGAAAACTCCACGGATGCGCCCGTCAGAATAATTAATTTCTCACAAGGGGATCCGGAATTAAACTTCATGTGGCCATTTTGAACAGACAGCTGTTATTTCTTTACCCTGTGGACAAATTCATCGGAATTCGCCAATAATATGGGTTCCCAGCACAAATATCTCGTGCATCCGTGTTTGTCTGTACTCTCTTCGCATCTTTAAAAAATCTGAAACAAATGTCTCTTTCCTACAAAAGCTACACAGGCCACAATTGAATGATTGTATTCTATTGTTTAGCCCTAATCTACGCTGCGCCAACTAGGCAAAACGTTTTAAAAAATGTGATAGACCTCTTTATTGCGATGTGCCACTTACTTATTGCATTTTCCGCTTAAAACCCTTTGTTACGTGAGCCTTTTTATTGAAGCAACTAGAGCGTTCATACAATCTTACTAAATATTTTGAGACTTGTTAGAAAACGTTAAAACCACTGGGAACGAAATTAAAAGCATTTTCTCCATTTAATGTTACTTCAGATGTAATAAGGCTAACTGAATGGGTAGCCAATTCCAAGAGTGTGAATCGGTACCACATTCGTTTCGCGCGGAATTCAAATCTGACTGATACGATTGGCTAACCAAGACAAGCTGGGTACTAATCGCTCGCTACATTAAACTCTATTGACTGTTCATAGTTGTCCGTTACCCTAACTGGTTCGTGCAAATCATTATCAAAAGACTATTAGTCCTGCAACACAGAACATAATTCTCCAATTTTTGTATCTATTTCCCAAATGTACTTAAATTTAAAATAATTATCATATGAGTAGGTCTTTCAGTTTGCTAGCAACCTCATTTGTAAAAACAAATCAAACAAGATGGATGTTCGCTTTGCGCCTTTATTGTTTCTACTGTCGTGTGCTGTGTTTTGGTAAGCACTGTTAGACAATTTTATAATTTAGCAGACAGATATTACATTTTCGAAATAATCATCATCGTACAAACTGTGTGCTTCATTTTTATTTATGAAAAATATTCGGAAAGTTTCGCTGCAAAAACTAATGGAAAAAAGGGTTTTTTTTATTTGCGATAAAAAATCTTTGGCCATTTGAGCAACCAAGTGGTATCAGAAAAATTGCTTCCATGACTACAGGTATAATTACGTAAGATTTATTTGACTCACCCATTCTGGCTTTATTTTAGTGTTTCTGCATACAACGATCGCGGAGTGTTAGATGTTGCTTCGTTTAATGTTCAAATATTTGGAGTTAAAAAAATGAAAAACCCCGTTGTGCGGAAATACTTGACTAAGGTAAAGCCTGGTAGCAGAAATGTTATTCATACAATAGCAAATAAGTAACAAATGCGTGTGGATGTGTTGTGTGTGTCAGACAATGTTATTCATACAATAAACTGTTTGCAGAATTTTGAAAATTTGTATTCACTTTTGCAACTAGATCATTCTACAGTTTGATTTGGTGCTAATTCAAGAGATTCGTGACAGTACGGGCACAGCAATACTTGATCTTCTGAAGCAGCTCAATAAAGTTGAACCGAAGTGAGTAGAAGTTTAGTTGACTTTTTGTAGAATCCTTAAGGAATTTAAAACATGTTTTTTTTTCTGATTTAGGTACAAAGTCATGGTAAGTGATAGACTTGGCAGGTCAACAAGCAAGGAGCAGTATGCTTTCATATACAGGTATAAACCAATAAAAGATTCTGTAAAACAAGAGCTTTGAGCACCCAAAAAGAGATAAGCATATTTTATATGGCCAGTCTCACAAATATCGAGGAATATGCCCTGTCTATTATTTCCAGGAGGGGCCATGGCATAGATAAGGAGTCATACAGTATTGAATGCTCACTTTAAGTTATGCAGACACAACTCATGTCCGCGCTCTATCAGACAACTCTCAAAAGCTCACAGTGTGACGTCACCTGACATGACTTGGCACAGGGCTATGGTAAAATTCACTGTCCATATTAAATCGCCGCATAATGAAACCGAACGATCTCCTGCACAACGAGCGAGGGTTATAACCACAATGCTACAGCGTCACTAAAAAGACATCGAGCTCAGTTTCGCCCTAACTACTAATAACCATTATTACTTTGTTTAGATCGGATTGGTTAACTCCTGTGTCAAGCTTTACCTATGACGACAAGAATGACGTTTTTGCGCGAGAGCCCTACGTCGTCCACTTCAAAAGCAAGAAAGCAGGTAAAATTATACAAACATGGGATGTGGGAAGATCAATAATTATGCAGCGTTAAATTGTTGCATTTAAAACAACCCAAAATGCTTGTTTTGGAAAAACGACGTAATTTGAAGAACACAATATTTTAAAAAAATGATTTAAAATGCCGCACTTAACAAATGTGACCAAAATAAGGCTTTAGTCTTTAAAGATTTTATTGAAATCAAAAGTTTATCGAACAAGACGTTTCATTGCTATTTAGAAATTCAAGATTTTGCAGTGGCCGGAATTCACACTGCCCCTAAGGACGCGGAAAATGAGATAAGCAACTTGACGTTGGTTTACAACAACATCGTTCAAAAGTTAAAGACTCAGAACGCTATTATAATGGGTGATTTTAATGCTGAATACCATTACACTAAACATTGGAGAAGGATCAAATTGGCTACTGATCCAAGATTTTATTGGTTGATTGATAACACATTCGACACGACAACAAAAACGACCGACTGTTCTTATGACAGAATTGTAGTGACCGGTGACTCGTTGTTAAAAGCTATAATTCCTCTCAGTGCCAGTGTATTTAGATTTGACGAGAAATATAAACTGACACAAAAAACGGTATGTTACAGGCATTGTAGGGTTCACACGAGGCTGCGATTTTTTAAGCCAAAATATTTGTGGACGGCTATTTCAAATCTTTCTTTTCTTGCCTTTCCAAAGGATTTTTCACATACAATCGAAATTCGGTCGCTTTTGCATATTAAGAGGATGACAGCTTTTTTTTATGCTAAAATTTTCTAATGCCTGAAAATTTATAGATTCAAGACGATTTTACACTGCTACATAAATAACGACTGCTTCTGGTGCTACTCTCTTTTTTTAGACCCAGTTAATAAGCGATCATTTTCCAGTTCGTCTTCAAATAAGTAAGTATTTTTACTTTGTAGTTCTTATGGCTTCTTGGGTCTAATGTATCTTGTAATGCTTTTTACTGTATTTTTATAGGATCAGCAGAGGAGAAACACAACATTCAATCTTCCATCGCCATGAAAGTTTACAATAACAAACTTTCTCTTTCAAGATTGCAAATATTGAATATAAAGAAGTCAGCCATGCGCAAAGGAAAATATAAAATTGAAGCAACTAGCAAAGGAAATGGTGGCTTTGTCATCAAAAAATCTGCGACTGGAACAAAGAAAGTTATTTTGTGTTTATTTCAAGATTTCTACAAAATGTTTTCAAACATGATCACGAAAATAGAAATCTCGACTGCCATAAGAATGGTTAACCAATTGGACTTTCGAAGATATCTACCCAGAGGACATGGTCTCTTTAAAACTTTATATGATTTTTATAAAGACAGCAATATCAAGTACGAGGTAAAGTTATCATGCAACGTGTCAGCACATCCTGCGCCTTATTGCTATCTGGAAATTGTACAATTTGGTGGTAATAATATAGTCTCCTAGCTTGACATTTTCAGCGCCATTCAGAGAACTTTAAAATAGATAGAAAGTATTTGTATGTAAGTATTCTTGTGTTATTAAAAAAACTCAGTATCATTCCAAGAATTGTTTTATTCTTTCATTCTTCTTTTGTTGAACCTTGACTTTCAATTGCGATTAGTTCGGAAAAAAAATGCTATCTCGTTTTTGCTTACATCAGTCGACAAAAAAATATAAATAAGAGCATCTGATATCAGACCAATAGTAAACATGGCATGTCTTACTTGTTGAACTACCCCAATTGCATTTGCAATATTTCCATTAACGCGTTCGTAAAACACGACAACACTGGGAAGAAATGAAAAAAACAAATATGTAGTCATTAATAAAACAGGCAGTAATAGCTTTTTTATGTTCCCATTTCGTGTGGATGGCTCAGCCGTGTTCTGTATTGTATTATTCGGAACTACTTGCACCCGTGTTGCCATTAATTTCTTTACAATATAACCATATGTTCCTAAAGCAAAAGCCATAACTAAGACGTCTAGGATCGGAAATATATACATTTCTGATATACTCACTAGAACGTTTAAAAGCGTGCTTTCGTTGTAGTCACTTGTTGCAAGGTAATACACCAAAAGTGAACCAAAAAAAGCAAGGGTTATTAACCACGCCAACACAATTAATTTCTTTGTATGGTTTACAGACCAATAAAGTGGATAGCGAATACTTAAGTAAACCTCTGCAAATCGATTCATTGTGATGACGATCATAAAAAGATAAAACGATAAGAAAAATGAGAGTTGAAATATGTAAACAGCTATTACGACTGGATTAGAATCTCCGTAATTGAAATACAGGAACGATAACACAAATGGAATCAAGCATAAGAAACTCTCTGCTATACCCAATTGCAACAGGAGAAGTCTTTCGTTGGAGTTTCGACAACAACTTCTTTTATAAAGCAAGTAGCAACCCACAATGTGTAACGTCAAAGGAATAAAACGAGCTGCAACTAAGAATGTCAAGATAGTTTGCATTATTTAATGGTAGATTTTCTTTTAATAATTTCTGTTTCTGACTAATAAAAATACATAAATCCCTTTTTCAGTTCTCTGATAAGATTTTCTTCCAATTATTTTTTTTGTCGTTGCTATTTCTGTTTTACAGGTAAGCAAATAAAACATAACAGAAAAAGATTGAAATAATTAAACTTTTCATAATAATTGCATATAAATTGGAAGAATAAAACAGATTGTTTGTATTCTAAAACAAGTTTTTTTCATTTAATATAAAACCCAGGTTGTTATAGAAATTAAAAAAAAATAATAATATGCGATGATATATAGCGATAAAGGTCACAGAATGCTGATGTCAGCAGCTAGGATCACTAAACTAAACAATGCCCACGAGATCTTATGGCGAGAGTTAAAACTTTTCAAAATGGCGGCATAGTGTAAACAAACACCGAGGCACAAAGGAGGAAAAAAATCGACATAGATTTTCATTTAGGCAACTATTATACAAAAAATAGAGATGTACCTCATTATCAATGCAGTGTGACATTAAATATGAAATATATTTATCATACGCGAACTTTGAGAGATAAATTGTTTATTCCAATAATTCGAAATATCTTGGCAGCTAGGAAGCAATATGCACATATATTTGCATATTATAAATTACTTACATGTTGATACATAAACCAGTTCTTACAATTAAATATAGTTCCCATTGCTTTATAGGGTTTTACGTTAATGGCGTTCCCTGAAATAATGCGTCAAAGAATGATGCATTATTTCATTTGCTTGCTTAACAAAAAGTAATAGTGAGGGGTGACTGAGATGAGAATGTGGTGACTTAGATAAGAATGTAAAAAAATCCTCTCAAACAAGATTGATTACCACAACAGATCCTTCATATCGAATCGAATGAAGCCCTATATATATATTTGCCAAAATAGTTCTGCAAGATTACATAATGAAATCTTATTTCTATGCTCTCGATGAATTACCCTACAATTGCAGAAACGCAGATATTATAGTAAAAGCAAGAAATTGTACGCAATCTGAAAGAGAAGGTCTTGTATTGTCGTTACAATTAAAGATTGAAGCAAAGGTTATGAAGGAAAATGTGAATATTTCAGATAGGTTGATAAATGGTTAATTTTCATATATTTTAAAATAAAACATGGACCAGAAGCAACAGTATTTGTGAAGTTAGATGACATCAAATAGTGTTAAAAGCAAGGTAATAGCAAACCAAATCAGTGTGTTCCAATTAAAAAAACGGAAATACCAATTTACATGAAAATAACAAATCTAGCTGTTGACCATCAATACGAAGAACTCAATTTCCATTGATATTAGCCTAAGTGTGCACTGCCCATAAAGTACAGACGCAGGTTGAGTGCTGGTGTTGTCAGCTTTAAATTTGAAAAGCAAAAGTCATTTAATCAATGACAAATGAATGTCGCAATTAGTAGTATAATCAATATTATTAACTTGTTTTTTATTGGCCAATATTCTTCTTCTTGTTTCAAAGTTAACCGATATGTTACACGAGGCTTTAAAAAGACAGTTTTTTTAACCCTTGTAGGGGTGGTGTTATTGATGACCTTGGTATCACCATTTCTTTACTAAATTCACCATCTTTAAAAAGTCATACTGTTAATATAGTAGAAGATTTGCTTCTTATGAGAATCAATATGTATGATATACGTAAACTAGCTCGCAAATAACAGACGTTGACAGTCATAATCAATTTTAGTTTCCAAACGAGTACCAAAATTTATTGAAATTGGAGTTCTCCAGATGTCAAAATGTGGAGCACGACAGCAAGAGCAGCAAAGATGGCGTTCAATGTTTACAACACGTGCTACTACGCTTCTGTAACTTTAAAACTGCTTATTAATGTCACACTGTAAGTCCTGCAGGTATCCAATCTGGCTAATTTTTTTCACCACTATGTGTATAATTAGCTATGTGATAACGTTTCATCTTGACAGTTTGATGGTTCCGAGATCAAAACCTTTTCAAAACCTTTTCTTTCTTCACTTTTCACAATTAGACGAATCATTTCTTTGCGTGTCGAAAAATGTTAGACTAAGCTACGAGATTTCCTGGACTAGTGCGTGCTACTCTTAAATCCAACCTTGTTCCCTCTGACGGCCCAAGCTATAGAAAAGCAACAACTAACCAATACACACGCGACTTTTAGTGCCAAAACGTAAATTTGTTGATATGGTTTGAAAATACACTTTCAGTTACTGCCGCAGTGGCCGGGTAGTTTGAAGTGACAATAAATTTTTCTTCTCTTTTTCTCATTTTTTTTTTTTACTTTTTTTTCAGGAAACACATTGTTAAGCCTCAGAGTGTAAAAATATTCGCGAATTTTCAAAAAAAAAAACCGTAAAAATTCAAAAAAATTAACCTAGGTGGCACGGGAGGCGAGTAAATCTTGTTTCAAAAAGGAAATAGCTGTGGTTAAAAAATATATATGTTACCGGCACTATCACAACCAGCAAACTTCGGTAAAAAGATCAAGTGCACTTATGGCGTGAAGACAAATAACAAGAACGGGATTGGAAAATTTACGTTCTTTCAGAGTGTTTCCGAAATCATATTTCTGTATGTTGGCGTAGCGAAAAGAATTCCGTTCTTGTCATTATTTACAATATACTTTAACTTTTGCTTACATTTTAACCAAACTTTGTAAAATCGATGTATTTAATAAATAAATATGGTGCAGCGCCTTTGTTTCTCTGTTACATAATGTTGTGGAAGTTTTATTTTTCGTAAACTACTTTCCAGACATTTGGGGTGACCTTAATTCTGCCTACATTCAATTTTGTAAACTTTGGTGGAAAAACCTTTACTTTACCAGTTAGTTAAATAATGCTTTTGAACACTTATCTTATCTTTTGGAAAAATAAAATTAGAAAAAAAAAAAGTAAAAATATATACCAAGATGAGATTCAACACACGACTACTCCCGTTTCGGTGTTCAGAGAGGCAGAAATTTCCATTCTTGTGGGACACATTTGCGTTTTAACCCTATTTGGTCTGGGGGGGGGGGGGGCGGATTCCGCCCCCCCCCTCCTGACGGTTTTTTTTTTAATAACTCCTGATTGCTTTCTTATATGGCTATGATACTTACTGAGTTTCAACATTTATCTATTACACACCTGCATGCTAAATTTTTAGGTCCCATACCTTTCAGAGGCTTTGATATTGGCCATTACTCGAAACTACCCCTAAAATCTCTATGAAATCCTTATAATGGGGAAAATATAATAAATCCTGTTAGGATTATCCTTAGAACTTGAAACTTGCAACACAACTTTGTTTCATCAAGAAGAATCATTTTGAATAATTTTGACACGTGACTAATCCGATTTCCCGATTTTGTCGGATTTTACCCGAAAATCGGAAAAAAACGGATTTTCAGGCAATTTTTGGCAATTTTTTATCCGATCCATGTAAAAACCGGAAGATATGTTAAAAAAATGTTATTTAGCTTTCAGAAACTTTAAACAGAATGTAAAAATTCGCTCTAGAACAAAAGTAATTATATTTTAAACAGATAGTGGCATTTTTAACAATTTTCAAGCTTCTGATGACGTCATAGTATGTTCGAAAAACCCCGGACCAAATAGGGTTAATACAAGCTCACGAGCTTGTAATTAACAATTAGTTTGGTTATGAGTATCGTTAAGGGAAATAAAAATGTCCACGATAAGCACTAATAATTCTTAGGAATCAAGCAATATTGTTTATATTAGCTTACTCATAAATTTTACAACTTTTCCAGTCGAAAATAGGAATGCGATCTTTCATATTGATTTCGCATAAACATTGCATTGGCTTACTACTGGTCATAGATACGCCATTAATAGCTGGAAATTTTAACTTCTGCTTTCGGCATTCCTTGACACACTCCTCCACGCTATTTTTTGGACCTACATCTATTTCATCATCGCCCATACCTTCTCCAGACAAAAATTTGCATGCAATGGCACCTAGAAAACAAAGACGAAAGTTATTTCCATAATATAAGCTGCCTTTAGTGTTTTATACATAATTTTATTATTGTTACACGTACTGGGACATGAATCTGTGTTGCATTTTCTTTTTTGAATTTTGTCACCTTGGCATGGATTACCACCTCTTAGTGGTGGAGTACATGTTCTTGTTCGTTCTTGTGTTCCACCACCACATGATTTGGTGCACTTGGACCAAGCCATCCAGGTAGAATACTGTCCGTCAACTGTCAAAAGAAACAGAATAAAATGGTTCATATCAATATTGCAATTCACAGAAGGCCAATCATACAAAGGTTTTAAACAGATTGTTATTAACTTTGTAATAAACACAATTAATTGTTTCTGCAAATATTTCTAATCCTTTAATTCCCAGCGTTGCTGCATGGAAAACAACCACTGTTGTACGCGCAAAATAAAACAGTGCAAAAGGAGCATCTTAACGTTGTTTTACGAATTCTCTACAAGGCAACTTAGGTGAGAAAAAATGTGAACAAGCTGGACCTAAAGGTTATACACGGAAGTATTCTAAAAACGAATATTTTTACTTTTAGTTACCCTGCAAGAAAAAAGCGTTTGAAAAGAAGATAGTTTAAGATAAAAGATAGATAAAATACCAGGAATGCTTGCAAAGCAACTCTTCCATGATCTTCTAGTGTTCCTTTTCTTCATGCCAATGTTGCAATAACATTCAACATCTCCGTCCACTGGAATGGAAACGCCATTGATGTCACTATATTCGACTGCTTTCTTTTCGCAAGCAAGAAGACATTCTACGGGTTTGTTGAAGAAACCAGCATATACATCTGTGCCGCCAACAGCCTCACCAGAACTAAAGTTACATGTGTACCCTGAAAAATAAAAAATTGTTACGAAGTGAAGGATATGATTTATAGTATCAACTTTATCTAATTTTTGTAGATTTTGTTTATAAATTTTCAGCATTGGCAGCAGCGCACAAGAAGTCTTACTTGGGCATTTTATTTTGTTACATGATTTAGTGTCCACTGAAGGACCATGGCATGGCTTGCCACCTCTTAACGGAGCAGGATCGTTGCATTGGCGAATTCTTTTCATTTGACCGCCCCCACACGATTCAGAGCATTCTGACCATGACGACCACTCGGAATATCGCCCATTTACTATAAAAAAAATAATAAAAAGCATCAATACATAATTGTTAATGTAATTATAAAATACTTTAATGTGATAAAGCAGAAATATGTTACCAGGTAACAGCATAAAACAACTTTTCCATATGTAAGACCGTGTCCTATTCTTCATTCCACGTTCGCAATAGCATCTTACTTCTCCAGAAGTTGGCACAGAAACTCCATTTATATCTGGAAAGCCTCTAGCCTCCGCAGCACATGCCAAAATGCATTCCACAACAGATGCTTTTTCACCAAGGTATATGTCACTACCACCGATTCCATCACCTGGTTTCAGCTCACAGGCAAATGCTAAAATAAATAGAATTTGCTATTAACTTACCTTGTTACTAACAAATGCTTACAACTTTAGCGAAATACAACAACTAACATGGACACGTAATCGCATTGCAATGTCTTGATTGCGTCTTTTCACCTTGGCATGGCTTCCCACCTCGCACAGGCTCTGTACATCCTCTTGTTCGCTTCTGAACACCTCCATTACACGACTTCGAACAAGGAGACCAAGTGGACCATGGTTTAAGTATTCCATCAACTAAAACGTCCATGAAATCTTAGTTTTTACCTCCTCGCACGAACGTTCAGGTAAAGTAATTTTAATCAAATTAGTGCGCTTAAACATCAGGTATACTTCATATAAAAAATTGTATATTTTGAAGGACATTAAAATACTTGCCTATCATTGCACAACAGTACTAATTATAATTTCCAGAAAACTTATTCCTTTCTCAAAGAATGAAATAAAATATATTTTCTTTGTAAAAATATTTCCCACGTAACGTAAAAAGCATACAACAATATCAACAAAATATTCTGCAATGTCTTACTTGGAACCAGCATAAAACAGCTCTTCCAGATTTTTGAAAGTGACAGCTTTTTCATTCCACGCTTGCAGTAGCAACTGATCCGGCCACTGGTTGGAACAGAGACACCGTTAATATCTGTGAAAATTGCTCGCTTTCTATCACATGCCCATATACAATCCACAACAGAACGTTGTGTTCCTGCAAACAGATCTTCTTTGGCTATTCCGTCACCAGGCTGGAATTCACACTTAAATGCTAAAATTAGTAAAATATTTCCTTTAGTTCATTCCTTTACGACTAATATTTATTTCTTCAAGTATTTTACTCACGTGGGCATTTTATTCTATTACATGTCATCATTTGTTTTGTGGTTCCATTGCAAGGCTTTCCACCACGAACAGGAGCAATACATTTTCTTGTTCGTTCTTGCAAACCTCCATCACATGATTCTGAGCATTTTGTCCAGTCAGACCACTCAGAGAAATATCCATCAACTAAAAAAATCTAAACGAGTTTCATGAAACTGCGCAATACTTTTTCGGGACATATAATTTAAACCTTTTAATACGTACTAGGAACTAGCATGAAGCAACTTTTCCAAGTATACGAACGACTTCTGTTTGTCATTCCTCTTTTACAGTAACAGCTAATTTCTCCACTGTTTGGGACAGACACACCATTAATGTCCGGGTATATTGAACGTCTTTCGTTGCATGTAAGAAGACAAGCCACAAGTGATGATTGCACGCCAGCGTAATATTCTGTTCCTCCTATCCCGTCACCGTTTTTAAAATCACATTTGAAATCTAAGGAGAGAAAAGGAGGTATTATTCGCAACTACTGTATTTTTTGTCATCTCTTGCCATGGGAAATGTGCAATACTTACCAGGACATCTTAAAGTGTTGCATGGTTTTGATTCAACCTTCTTGCCAAGACACGGTGTACCTCCTCGTGCTGGTTCTATACATTCTCTTGTTCGTTCTTCCTTACCACCGCCACACGATGCTGAGCATGAGGACCATTGTGACCAATCGGAAAAGTAGCCATCAACTAAATATGTCAAGACAGAAATAAAGAAACCAAAAACGTCTTCTTAAAGTAGTGTTATCTTAAAATTAAGTGTAAATATAGAAATATAAAAATTTGTTACTGGGTATTTGCATGAAACAACTTTTCCAAAGCAATGAATAGGTTCGATTATACATTCCTCTTTTACAATAACAACTCGAGTCGCCTCCCATTGAAACAGACACGCCATTGATGTCTGGATAGGTTGCTCTCTTTTCATGACAAGTTATTACACACTCTACTTCTGAGTTTGTCTTTCCTACGTAGATTTCTTTAAGACTTTTTCCATCGCCGCTTGCAAATTCACACCTAAACGCTAAAATTAAAACATGTTTTTAAATTCCTTCATGATGTCAATATTTAAAAACTCTATTTCTTGCAATAAGACGTAAAAAGCAAGTAATGATTAACTGTTGTTATAAAAAAAATGTTATAAAAAGTTCAATACGTACAAGGACATTTAGCCATGTTGCATTGGTTTCTTTCCATCAATTGACCGCTACATGATTTACCACCACGTTGCGGTGGAGTACAAGTTCTTGTCCTTGTCTGGTTGCCGCCATCACATGATTTAGTGCAAGAAGACCACGTTGTCCATTCTGATAATCTGCCATCAACTAATGGAGTACATAAATTATTGTGATAAACAGCTAATTGACAGATATGCTCCTTAAAAACGTTGTTAATTTTTCTTCTTGCTCTATCATTACTTTATTACTCGTTTTTAAATACAACACACATCTGCTCCATAAAATAACTGCCGTCGTACCTGGAAACAGCAAGAAGCAGCTTTTCCAAAACGATGAAGTGGTTCGATTTCTCATTCCTTTCTCGCAATAACATGTGACTTTACCGTTTGTTGGAACTGACACACCATTAATTTCTGGATTATACTTTCTTCTTTCTACGCAATCCATCACACATTCCGTAACACTGATACGAGTTCCAATGTTCCAATCAGATCTTCCTGAGCCTTCACCACTCGCAAAATTGCAGGAGAAGTCTAAATGAAATAAAACAATATAATACTTTTGATGACAACACGGTACCTAGTTACACTTGTTTTAAACCATTGATTATACGTGCCTTAAAATGTAACCAACATGCTGCATTTTCTTAGACGACTTCATTACTAACCTGGACAACTGAACGTATTACATTGTCTGCTTTCAGTGCTTGGACCTTGGCAAGGCTTTCCCCCATTTTTGGGGGCAGTGCAACTTCTCATACGATGTTGAACTCCGGAGGCGCATGATTTCGAGCATTCTGTCCATTTCGACCAAGTTGAATATATGCCATCCACTATGAAATGAGAAAACCTTTTCAAAATTCTGTTTTGGAAGTCATTATTTTTAGGGAATTAGTCATGTCGTGCTTACACACTAGTAATAGCACATACCTGGTAAAATCATCATACAACTTTGATAACCTTCCTCTAACGTGTTTCTACCAGTCATCCCTCTTTCACAGTAGCACCATTTATAACCAGTCTTCGGAATGGTTACACCGTTGATGTCATGATACACGTTTCGTTTCTTGTAACAAATCGAAACACATTCCTCCGCAGTTTTTCCCATTCCACCATACACTTCGTCTTTTCCTAATCCATCTCCAGTTACATATTCACAAGTAATATCTAAAGAAAAAGAGAGACAATAGGCAGGCTTTTAAAACGAAGGGACAGTAAGGCGAGAGGAGTTGCCAGTTGGTATTACTTTGCATAAAAACAGAGAAGGAAAAATTACTGAAAAATTCAAACCTGGAGGGCATTCCTGCGCATTACACCTTATGGTCTCCGTAGCAGGGCCAAGCCTTAAACAGTTTTTAGCAGTAATCCCTTTTGGTTTTGGATTCGTACATGTCCTTGATCTTGTTTTAAAGCCATCGCCACATGTAGCGGAACAAAAGCTAAATCTTGACCAGCTACTGTAACCGCCGTCTATCACTAATAAAAAAAGCTAACCCTGTTTACCTATTGATTAGTAAATTGTCATTCTGTTGTAATTAATTTTTAAGTTTTATTAAAAGAAAATTAAGTTATACTATTTTACCTGTGTTGCATTTTTTGACCATGCAATATCGAGTTTCAGTGTAATCTCCAATTTCAGTGCAATCCTTTGCCCCTTTGCCTTGTGGTTCAGGATTTGTGCATGTTCTTTCTCTTGTTGAAATACCCAAACCGCAGGTCATGGAACACGCTCCAAATTTACCCCAGCTACTAAAACCACCATTGATAACCACTAAAAACAATTTTATGGTATTTCTTTAACCTTCTTTTATATTTGCAATATGCTTGCCTGAATATGTAGTTCAAATACATATAATGTCAAGTTCTTACAATGAATAAAACAAAAATTCACCTGTGGTTTTATTGCTATCGGAGTCGTTAACATTCAATTCGTAGATGTACTCTCCTCCGGCATTTCCCGCGCATTCAGCTTTTTCCTTTGCGTTGCATACAGTAAATTGTCCAGTAATACAATTGCTGGGGTCGCTGTGCTTGCGCATTTCCATTTGTTTTCGTAATGCTTTAATATCATTGCCACCAAAACACAATCCATAATTCCTTATCCCAAAGTATTTATATTTGGAAGATCTAGCTTTCTTTGAACAGCGACAAGCCAAGCTGAATAAAGAATTTCGCTTTTCAATATGGAAATTAAAAACAAGGAAGAATGAAAGTTTATTAGTTCACACACCTGTGTATGGAAGCGGCAAACTTTCCCCAATCCGTCAAATGATTGGTTGAATATTCTGAAGTCAAGTCTCGATCATTTACAAGTTCTTGTTTAAATAAGCCAGTCATACCGTTGAAACAACCAATCTTTTGATAATTACGCTTGCAAACAACGTGTTCTAAAAACAAATTCATGAAAATATGGGATGACTTACATGTGTGTTATGTATCAATAGATTGGCTCAAGTTAGTTCTACATTCTACGCGGAGATCAAATCGTTATATTTACGGCTCAAGGTTAACACATTTTCTTGGTATTTTGTTCCTTTAGAAGTCGAGGAAGGTTCCAGTGTTATATAAAAAAAAAAAAAAAATCAGGGTAAGAAAATAAAAAATAATATTCCCATATCGAGCATGCGAACATTTCTAGATCTTTTCTATACTCAAGACTAGACTCTCAAAATAACATTCCCACAAATGTAGAAAATCTTACCTTCCGTGCATTGAACATGTTGCCATGCACCGAACAAAAGCAGAATCCGAAATACTATCATAGCTTTTTCAACATTTAAAAAAAATGCAACAAATGTTTCTTAATATTAGGATAGGTTAAGTTTTATTTAATAATAATTGCGTGTTGTTAAAGTGTATTTGTGATATCTACAACAAATTATCGCAAGCTAGTTTAAATGAAATATTCCTTTTAACAAAAGATTTTTATTTGCTTTAGAAATAGCGTGCAACGCTTCAAAATTAAATTCCTTTCTTTTAAATGGCGTTTGCATCCATGGTCTATGTTAGCAACATGCGAACCTATTTGTATAGCATACTGTTGTCATATGAAGTATACAAAAAACAATCCCTTTAAATGAAATCTTAAAACCAGTCGACGCACAGTTAAAAGGCTACAAAATAGGCTATTGATTATCGAATTCAAAGACACTTATGTCGAATATAGTTAGTTTAATAATTTACATACACAGAACCCCAAAAACCCATTTTAAAAGAGCCTTTTAAAGTCCTTTAATAAATGGGGAAAAGTACCCACCCTCCAGAAATTCTGCAAAAATAAAAATTAGTATGTAATAAAACTTGATAGTATATAGTATATAGTATATAGTATGTAGTATATAGTATATAGTATATAGTATATAGTATATAGTATATAGTATATAGTATATAGTATATAGTATATAGTATATAGTATATAGTATATAGTATATAGTATATAGTATATAGTATATAGTATATAGTATATAGTATATAGTATATAGTATATAGTATATAGTATATAGTATATAGTATATAGTATATAGTATATAGTATATAGTATATAGTATATAGTATATAGTATATAGTATATAGTATATAGTATATAGTATATAGTATATAGTATATAGTATATAGTATATAGTATATAGTATATAGTATATAGTATATAGTATATAGTATATAGTATATAGTATATAGTATATAGTATATAGTATATAGTATATAGTATATAGTATATAGTATATAGTATATAGTATATAGTATATAGTATATAGTATATAGTATATAGTATATAGTATATAGTATATAGTATATAGTATATAGTATATAGTATATAGTATATAGTATATAGTATATAGTATATAGTATATAGTATATAGTATATAGTATATAGTATATAGTATATAGTATATAGTATATAGTATATAGTATATAGTATATAGTATATAGTATATAGTATATAGTATATAGTATATAGTATATAGTATATAGTATATAGTATATAGTATATAGTATATAGTATATAGTATATAGGGGAGGCAAAGTAGGTTCGATCGGGGTGAACCATTCTCAAGGGAAGTCAGAAAATGAAAAGGTGAATGTGTTATGATGAATATTCACCTACATAATTTTGGAACTTCCATGATTACTTATTTCGCAAAATAAAGATTTTAGCTTATTGTTTTTGCTATGACGGTAACAAGAAATTGTAACTTGTGTTTTCAGTTAGCTAAAGTTGCAAAAAGTTTATTGTTATTTTTTTGTTGCAAGAAATCATGTTGAAGTTAGGTTAAATTTTATCAATTCTTTGAGAGATAATTTAGCATAGAGAAAATGTCGGGTAACATTTAGGCCAGGCTACGACTCTATTTGAGCTGCTAATTGAACATATTTGCGGTGTAAAGTATAATTGTACCAATCGTTACACCCAAAGTGCGGTACAGATAAAATTAATGTTCTATTGTTGAGGATGCCCTAGTAGCTTAGAAATAGCACAACATCCTTATCAATTGGAGTCAAAGTTCAAAGCTGGCACCAAAAGCAATTTAATTCTGCCGAAGTATCAAAACGAGTCTTCAAAATAATTTTAGAAAATCATTATCTCCTTACAGCCAGGAAGTATGACATTTTATAAGAAGTAACCCATTTACTTTGCAGGAGTTTTTCTGAGGGAGATATTTTGATTTTAATAAAACACATATTCCATGCAGATCATAATTTTTTTTGCACCAAAAGGTCTTAAGCTAAATACATTGTAAATGTTTTTTTTCCTTAGAGCAAGACGCATAGACCAACTACTAGCATATCACTATCTGCAATAAAAGTAGTTCACCTTAGTTCATACTTGTATCCATTTTTCGGATAGTATGGTTGTTTGTAAGAAAAGAACGGGATGACATCAGATTGCTACGTGGATAAGCACTAACAATGAGAAAGAGGTTACTTAGGACATGGACAAAATCAATCACTATTGGACACAAGCGATTGTCTTAACTTCTGTGCGTCTGCTATTTCTTTCACCTTAACCACGTTAACGACGTTATTTTAGTTATTTAAGCAGTGTTGCCATGTACCATAACCAAAGAGTTTCTTCACAAAGTATAAATAATTTTGTGTCTTTAATGTTTACATGACTTAGTTTCAAGAAGTAATCAAAGATGGCGGTATTTTGTATCAACATTATATTACTTCACCTGAACAACTCAGGAATCTAGCTCATCCACGTCTTAAACTTAATTCGAAAAATGGGACCAGTTGAAAAGGACCACATTATGAAACAAAAAATGTAAGATGAGCTTAGATCTCTTTTTCTTAAACTTCTTAAATTTTACAAGTTTTCCAGGAACCAGAGCCATTCGATCCTGTCATTCTTCTCTCACAGTAACAATTCACTCTCCCTGCTGGTGGAATAGTTACGCCATTTATGTCTGGATACTCGACCCTCTTTGCAACACAGGCATTAATACATTCTGCCACTGTCTTTTTGTACCCAATGTTAATTTCAGTACCACCGGTACCATCTCCTTTGACGAAACTGCATTTTACGTCTAAAGAAGATTTTATATAATAGATATTATACAGTTTCATTTTGAAATTGCTCAGAAATAGCACAAAATTTAAACAAATATGAATTTATAATATTTGTATCTGTTTCACAAATTACAATTAGCTCATAACTTTAACTCATAACAAACTGTATGTGGATACATTAGTGTGATACAAAATTTCTTTCTGTTTTAATTAAGTGAGGTACAACGATACTATCACGGTTATAACGCTTCATACTTTCCTCTTAATGGCGCATGGGTAAAATGTAACAAAAATTAAATAATCGTGGTAAGTTACGTACGAATAGTATCTTATTGTTCTTGGATTATGAAATTTCTATGAACCTGTAAATCCAAGTATGAAAAAATGACCTTCCCTCGTATTACCTGGACAAGCTTCAGTGTGACAAGATCTGGATTGTACAAGAGGACCATCACATGGTTTTCCGCCACGCTTAGGTGCTGAACATGTTCGTGTGCGTTGTTGACTTCCACCGTCACATGACTTTGAACATTTAGACCAATCAGACCAGTCAGATAATTTTCCATCAACTAGAAAAAAGAAAAAAGAAAAAAGTAAACATTTAATCCTGGAAAGTTTAAAAATTAAACAGTTAATTAAAAGAGAAAACTAAAGGCGGTTGTTTGTCACCCTACCTACCTGGTAATAGCATTTTGCAAGTTCTCCATGAAGAGCCACCATTACTTTTCGTCATTCCTATTTCACAATAACAATTCACTTTACCAGTAATTTTACTGGGAATAGTCACGCCGTTTATTTTTGGATTCTCAAATCTTTTCGCTGCACAAGCATTTATGCAATCTGAAATTGTTTCCTTGTATCCAATATTAACTTCCGTACCACCTGCTCCATCACCAATAACAAAGTTGCAAGGAAATTCTAAAGATGTCAAGATGTATTCAGCACGTATGTAATCTTTTTAAGGTGCCAGTCTAATTTTAAGACAACAATTGCAATCTTGGACAACAAAAGATTTTATTATTAGCTATAAGCACAGAATTGTTTTTCATTAGCAGTGTATGATTTCAAAGAAATATGAATCAATAAATTTTTTTCCTTATTTCCCATCAACAACTACAAAAGACATATGTAATACTGATTATCAGAATAAATAAAGAAACCTAACGAAACATCACTGAATAATATGCATAGATTGCGCTAACATTCCAATGAAATACGTCATAAAGGAACCTGCTTTATGGTTTACGTTGGCTATTTAAAACTCTAACAAGCTAAATCAGTTAAACACGAGGTAATGTCTCTTTTCTATTTGACTGCATTTTCCGTTATAGCGTAAAACCTTACAAGATTTTCTTTTAGCGTGCATGCCCTTAGTAAAAATCTTTGAAAACGAGCCTTTACAGACAATTAATCGAACACTTGAGAGGCAATCTTTCTCAACGTTTAGACGCACTGCTTTTTACGAAGTACCTTTTTTACCAGACGAAATCATGCAAGAAAATAAGACTTTTTTTATTTCCCAAAAATCCAAAAGAATTAAAATATCCTAACAAGAAATGCTCCAGTCATGTCTCGACGTTCCTTGTTTTCTTAAACACCTTGTTATTTTATAACCACAGCTCTTTCACCATGGTTTTAAGCTCATTTATTTTCCCCACATATGAGATCTTGGGTCTTACTCTTGCGAAATATCAAAAAAGCATTACGTCTTTTACAAAAAACATTATTAAGTATGTAAACCAAACTCACCTGGACAATTCTCAGTGTGACAAGATCTGGATTGTACAAGAAGACCGTCACATGGTTTTCCACCACGTTTGGGGGGTGAACATGCTCGTGTCCGTTGTTGACTTCCACCGTCACATGACTTTGAACATTTAGACCAATCAGACCAGTCAGATAATTTTCCGTCAACTTAGAAGTAAAAATAATTAGGACTTAACAAAAGTTAAGATGTTTATTTGAATGTTAATTGCGGTTAAGAGTTGAAATTTCTTTTCACCTGGTAGAAGCATAAAGCATGTTTGCCATGAAGAACCTCCGTTGCTACCAGTCATTCCTATCTCGCAGTAGCAGTTAACTTTTCCACTTATTTTGCTTGGAATCGTTACACCGTTTATTTTCGGGTTTTTCTTTTTCCTGTCTGCACAGGCGATGATGCAATCTTGAATGGTATCTTTGTAACCAATGTTAACTTCGGTACCACCTGAACCATCTCCAGTAACAAACTTACATGGTATGTCTAAAGTATATATAAGCATTACATTACATTACATTCGTCTTTTTCTCTATGCATATATTCAGTTATATACCTCTTTCACACTCTTTTACATTGCATGTTCTAGTTTCTGTGTATGGTCCTAATGAAGAACAATCTTCGGCTGTTTCTCCTTTTGGTTCTGGATTGGTGCAAGTTCTTTCTCTTGTTTGTAGTCCTGATCCACATGTAACTGTGCATTCACTGAAATTGCTCCATGCACTGAAACCTCCGTTAACAACTATAAATAAATTTTGCAGTTTTACATAATGTCGGTGAAAGTTATTAATTTTGCCTGTTGTGGATGTACTCTTAAGACATTAAAAAATAGCATTCATATGGCACTGTTGGCAATAAATTTTACAACTTTTTGGATGTATTTAATCCACTGACCTTTTGCATCGCCTTCTGTAATTTCGTAAATGTATTCACCATTTGCTTTTCCAGCGCATTCCATGTTGCTATCAGCGGCTAGACACACTCTGTATTTACCATTGACACAGTTGTTAATTTTTTTATTCTTATTTTGGACTAACTGCCTCTCCAAGGCAGAAATGTCATTTCCTCCGTAGCACACTCCGTAAAAGCGAATGCCGAAGAATTTTAAACCTTTTGCCCGAGCTTTTTCAGAACATCGACAGGCCAAACTAAATGCAAGGTAGCTTTGAAAATTGTTATGAAAAACATTGCAGTGCATAGGAATTACAATTTTGCCATCGCATTGTAAAAGTTAGTCATACTCAATACATGAAGGAAAAACAGTTTGCAGTAACAAATTCGCAACATTAGCGCTAATGCCTTCCATAATATGTGCTCATAAATTTAACAGAAGAATTTCTGATGTTTAAAGACCGAAAACTAAAATTACAGACACTTTGTGCATAAAATTTTTATTTGAGTACTCTTCTCATTTTTCTTTCTCGTTTATTAAAGCCTTTCTAACCTGTGAGTCGAAGCTGAAAAATTTCTCCAATTGATCATTAAGTCCATGGAATATTTTGACTTTAGATCGCGATCGTTGACAAGTTCTTCGGTCAACAAATGTTCAACGCTGTTGAAGCATCCAATTTTTCGATAATCCCGCACACATGTAACATGTTCTAAAAAAATAAAAATTATCAAATTCCTTTAAATGTATTTTGTAATTTCTCAACTCTTTTTCTGGTAATCTCCGAGGCATGCCGTTTTATAGATTGAAACTTAGTGGGGTTTTTCTTTTTTGTTAGATTTAGGGTAGTTAAAAGTTTTTGGTTTGATGTCACGCCAAAAAAGGGTGCAATCCGACGTTTTATTTATATATTTTTTTCACGATTGAGAATATATGATCACACTCCGCTTTTTCGTTTCAAATAAGTGCAATAGACAAAGTTTACTTACTGTTAAGTGCTGCGTTCACTTTAATGCTGACAAAAAGCAAAAACAAAAATCCTAGACACTGCATGTTTATTATTTGCCTTCATCCAGAAAAGTTGAGTTAGCTATGTTCGCTTGTTTGTACCTTTATAGCGGTACATACAAAGGTATTACGTGTAACTGTGCATTATGCAGGTGTTCGGGAAAATAAATACGTGATTAGAACGGTTGTTTTTTGATTAAACTAAAAGTTGCATATTATTTGTTCACATATTGATAAAATTGGACAGGTGCGCCTGTTAATGTATAGAAAAAAGTTATTAAAGGTGGACTGCGTTGCGACACGGCTGCTGATTAAAAGTTTTCGAAGCCAGTGTTGATTTTGAAGACCAGACCGACTTTTAAATGTAACAGCTATCAATAAGAAAACAGTTTTGATCAAAGATTAAGAATGTTTTGATATTGAAAATATTCAAATAAAAAATGTGTAAATCACACTCCACAAAAGATTAATCAGTCTGTCATAAATACCAGTTTTGTTTCTTTGTGAGTGCTGAATTATTTATATTTAAGTATTTTACTCATTTGCCAAACGGATGTCCTGTACAAAAATTTTATTTGCATAAAAGTTTGAAAACTAATGTTATTTTATAACCACATAAAGTAATTACTTTGAAGTAATCGATCCACAGTCAACTTTGGTCTTTCTTAAGTACGACCACAAAGCCTCTATGCTCTTAAGATACAAAAAGTTAAAATTGCTCTGTGATTAATGAATGCAACAAGAGAAAGCTATTCTCTTTTCCCAAATTTTAGAAAACTTGCAGTTCACCTGGTTAGATGTTGATTTTCGAAATTTGACATTGTTTTCGCAAGCAAAGGCGTCAGTGTCATTTCTTCTGAAAAATATTTGAATAGCAGTGATATTTTAAATTCTTCACAGGGTTTACATGATGAATTGCCACCACTTTCGGACAGTTATTAGTAACAGTGGAATCTAACCAAATAATCTCCCTCGAGTAGCTGAAAGAGGAATTCGCAAAAATGATTTAGTTATAAAACCTATGTTATGTTATAAGCGTAGCACTACCTACCCGTCAATGCATCCATAAAAACAGAAGCTGAAGGTTTTCAACTTGTAAAATATGTCACTTAAAGCATATTTCGCATATGTATTTCCTTCTTTTTAAAATATGTGCTTTTCTGAGCTGTACTCCTTCTGGATCTATGACACTTTGGACTTCTTGTACTATTTTTCTTGGAAGAAAGATTTAAAATTATAAAATCATATTATGATACTTCAACAATGTTGACATCATAAAACCTACTCACCTGCTGACTTGGATGTTATACTGAACTTTTAATTTGTGATGCATATTTCGGCATCCCAAAAGTCCTCCACTAATTTCTATTTCATTCTAAACACTACGTAGGTCGATAGCATTAGTCTACACAAGTTATGCGCATACAAGAAAGCTAAAAACAAAATAGACTTACCTCAATAATTTGATTTCCTTCGAAGCAAGTTTTGTTCCTTTAAAATGCGTTTCAACTGTCGCAAACTAAACATAAATTAGAATAACATTGTGGATTTATAGTCCATACTTAAAAATACCTAGTCTCTCTAATTTTTGAAGCTATCGTCTTTAAATAATTATGTCAGCGCATGCGCACATTGAACACAGGCATGTGGCATATAAATGTGCTGCTTTTGTTGGGACTTCAAGGGGAGCAGCGAATTAAATTTGTTCTTCTGCTTTTGTTATGACTTCATTAGTGGGGCAGCAAATTAAATTTGTTTTGCTATTTGTGTTATGACTTCATAAGTGGGGCAGCTAATTAAATTTGTTCTTCTGCTTGTGTTATGACTTCATTAGTGGGGCAGCAAATTAAATTTGTTTTGCTATTTGTGTTATGACTTCATAAGTGGAGCAGCAAATTAAATTTGTTTCGCTATTTGTGTTATGACTTCATAAGTGGGGCAGCTAATTAAATTTGTTCTTCTGCTTGTGTTATGACTTCATAAGTGGAGCAGCGAATGAAATTTGTTCTTCTGCTTGTGTTATGACTTCATAAGTGGGGTAGCAATTTATGCTTGTGTTATTTCTTTATAAGTGGGGCATATTAAATTTTTAATATTTCTTTGCTCCATTTAGGGTCAAATTTCCGAAACAAATTAAATGGCGCTAATGGGCTTCCGTAGAATATTTTTCTGTTTATTGCTATGGCGACGGGATGGAGGGGAGGGGAGAGGGGGGGGACAAGTAATGACTTTGTTATTGACTCTCTTACAGATTTTATTAACATGATCCGCGTAATTGAGTTTGTTGTGAAAACAGAGTTACAGAGTTGCTCTTTTGAAATTCAACATTTGCATCAACATTAATATATCAGCATTGTTACAAAATTGATCATCATCAAGATTAAGTGGTATTCTAAAAAATAACGACTTTGCATTTCGACGCATTTAGTTGTGTAGTCCTGTTATTGGAAAATCATTCAAATGTGTTTAATTACGTACATTCTGAAGTCGTTTTAACTTCAAATATATTACCAGGAAAAATAAAAAGGGAGTTTTCATCAGCATAGTTACAGTTACAGATATTGTGCTAACATTTTTTCTTTCACTATGACATTGATTTTGTCCATTCGGTTTTCTGGCTTGAAATTTGGTTTGACAGCTTTCAAAATGTTTATTGTCGGATAACTTTTTACATTAAGATTTAAGAAGCAATTTTTTCTCACGTCTCTTATAAGTCAAACACATTTGTTTCGTTGCAACTTCTTGTCATTTTTATTTTTAATACTAGGATCATTATTGTATCAGTTCTTCTTTGTAGATCTCTACATAAATTATTTACGATCCCACTTTGTTTTAAATGGCGGTTGGTTATTTTGTATTATTTTCTTATTTACCTTGTTCAACCGAAAATAGGAGCCTTACAGGGGCGGATCCAGAGTTTTTTAAGACTTAGTCAAAATATTGCTACGCAGCAGCATTATTTTGACGAAGTCTTAAGTTTACCAACTGGGGTAACTTTGGGGGCGCTGTAACACCCACCACCCCCCCCCCCAAGCTGTAAGCCCCCCAGAAGCTTTCGCTAATTTGAGCTTTGCAGGTACAAAATGGGCGAAAGTTGTCTTTTGATTTATCTAGTTAATATCAAAATTGACGAAAAGAAACGCTAACCTATTAGAAAATCTTCTAAGGACATTTTTTATAAGAAAGAACTCTTCCTCCTACATTTTTTTTATAAGAAACTTTAGCATTTGGTCGAGTCTGGAGTTTCCTAAAATTTCGATAATTTGAGCCTGAAATGTTTTTTAATTTTCCTTAAAATGTAGAACTCAAACTGTGCATCAATCAAAAACAACAACACAGATTAACAGGGCTTAAGTACAATAATGTGAGACAATTGTGAATATATTTCAATATTTATAAACTCTTACTGTTTCTGCCAATATCAGGCTTCATCAGCATGACTAGGTGAATCAAATGATTACATCAACCATGGACAGCATATAAAAACACAAATATAACAAAAACAATAACCAATTACATGGAAAAATAGGGTTATGAAAAGGTAAGCCTTAGGTTGCTCATTGTATACCGACCTAACAGCATCTAAGGCATGATTTCCTTATGGATGTAGATGAGCACAATTCCATTTAAACGATCCTAAACCATGATGCGCCTAGTGTAGTTTTAAAGTTTACGTAAAGAGAAAAAGAACAGGAATCCCCACCTCCCTCAAAAACATAAGTTTGTTCAAATTGAATCAATGTGGCACACTTATAGTACGACATCATCAGAAGCTTAAAATTTGTTAAAAATGCCACTATGTGCTTAAAATTTAATTACTTTTGTTCCAGAGCGCATTTATGCATTCTGTTTGAAGTTTCTGAAAGCTATATAAAGGTTACTTAACATTTTTTCCGGATTTTACGTGGATCGCATAAAAAAGTGCCAAAAGTTGCCCGAAAATCAGGTTTTTTCCAATTTTCGGGTAAAATCCTACAAAATCGGGAAATCGGATTAATCACGAGTCCAAATTATGCATAATGATTCTTCTCAATAAAACAAAGTTGTGTTACAAGTTTCAAGTTCTAAGAATAATTCTAACAAAAGTTATTAAATTTTCCCCATTATAAGGATTTCATAGAGATTTTTAGGGATAGTTTCGAGTAATGGCCAATATCAAAGCCTCTGAAAGGTATAGGACCTAAAGATTTGGCATGCAGGTGTCTTATAGGTAAATACTGGAACTCAGTAAGTTTCATGGCTGTATAATACAGCAATAAGGAGTTATTAAAAAAAAACCGTCAGGGGGAATCCCCCGGATCGAATAGGGTTAAAGCAATAACTCCTTTTATCTTCACACCTCGCCTTATGGAGTGTATATAGCTATTTATCTCCACCTAAAATTTACTAACCAAGGGATAAATATCTCCAGAAAACAAAAATCTCCTTGAATGAACACTTTCTAAATGTTCTTTTTGCATTTAACGAAGAGATTTAACATTAGCACACTTTAAATCAACACATGTTATTACGAACGGATGCAAGCCAAAATGCGTGAGTATTTGACTGATCTTGACGGATTGGAGTTAAAACTATAGCCTAAAAGGTTATAAGTAAGCGCGCAGTTCGGAACCTAAATTTTTACTACAGACCGCATATTGCTTGTCTACACATATAGCGTAAAAATTACGTCAGGATTTTGACGTCACATGCCTGTAAAGTGAAACGGCAGGATTGCGGGCCATAGCTATTTGATTTTTGACTGACTGAGTGACTGATTAATTATAACAATTTAGTCAAAATATGTAAGGTATAATTTGCAACCCCTTAGTCTATATGCTGCAACGTCACAACTTTGATGTCAACATCGCAATAGGCGATATTGAAAGGGCTGCACAAAAAATATAGAATCTGAACTGATTTTTTAACGCGCATCGTTTGCAACACACGTATCGTAATCCCCAGAACGTCGACATCATTAGCTTGCATTTTTCCTCAACTTCACACGACTTATCTGATTAACCCAGGATCCGCGCCTGTCTTATTGTCTACGTAATTTCTATAAGACTTGGACACTATTTGAGAAATAAAATTTAGAATTATTAAATTTATTAGAATTATAAAATTTATTTTATTTTTACTTTGAACGAAAAAAATATGATGATATTTTTCGAGAAAAAATAAACCATTGTAACTTGATATACTCGGTATATCATTGATTAATTTTATTTACGTTTTATGAAGTTAAACACCAAAACAATTCCAACATACTCACTCAAAAAATGAATATAATAGCGATAATGCAACATGGACATTATATCCATATGTACGGAGATATTAGAATTTCCATTTCTAGGGAAAATGTATATAATATTGAATTTGAAACGAGAACTGGCAGCGTCCCAATACTAGCACAATGAGGTTTTAGCTATGGATATGAGGCTGTTTGAAGAGAGTTCCGGAACTACGAAACACACTTTGCCAACACAAAAGGAAGGCGGTTCTCTTTTTTGCGTTTGCCTCTAGGTTAGAATAGGTTCAATTCAAGTTTGTTTTGTAATAATGTAGTGTTGATTTATGTATTTTCTTGTTGGTTAGAGGTTTCTGCATAAAAAGCAACTATAGATGTCCTGACTAGGTGTTGGTGTGGCAATTATAAAGACAACTTCATCCCATAACTGCCCATTCTTTTTTCTTTTGTGCTTTTTTAAAACAGCAATATTAGCTATTTATAGTTAACTAGCTATGGGATACATTTATGGTGACTTTATTGGATTACAAGCCATTCGGAGATATGTTCCTCACAAGTATAAAATGGGACTAGGTGACGCTATTACTGGTCTTCCAAACACAGTTTTAGTGACTGACGCTGCTCTATACACCTTCCTGGTGTGGCCAGCTTAAGGCACAGCAATTTTCGGAGTGAGTTGTAGAAGAGGTGCTATCCAGAGAAATGCGAAAACTTGCTGCGGCAATCGAGGAAAGAGACGTTGCCATGACCATCCTAGAGGATGATCTTGATGCCAGGGATGAACAACTTAGTGTTCTTAGTCAAGATAACTTGGAAATACGGCGGTTACATGTCCTGCACCGACATTAATATGACAAGGTGCTATGCGTGGTTGATAAGAACGATCCTCACGAGCGTGGAAAAAAAGGCAGTCATAAGCACTGCATGGTCCGATGCCAGCGTATGCAACTCAGCACAATAACAAACACGTTAAAAGCGATGTACCCGGATATGACTGTTAGGAAACCGAAATGCGACGATCTGAATGCCGTCCATGCCTGGTGCCGATTTAGAGACGACACTCTAAGCATTGAGAATTTTTACCGCAACACTTTCACATTACCTGGCGATGATACGCGGGAGCTATTCGAAAGGTTGTTTGACATCGATAAGGCGTAGGCAGGAGTTAATTTTACTACCTCTGTGAGTAGTAAAATTACCACTTAGGGGTGGAAACCTCTGGCCGAGCTTCCCCCATATTAGAAATGTCATCGCAACTTTCCCTGTTTAACGCAGTACCAGCTGGAGCAGTTGAGACCATGTTCGATGAACAACACCAGCCTCTTTTTAAACCTGCTAATCTGGGGAGATTTTGGGGAATTGAAAAATAAAAAATATGGTAATACTTTCAATTTCCTATCTACCAGGTCCGAAATAGTAGGGTTTAAGGTGGCCCATCCCATGGGCCCCCTTGTTAAGGCAAAAAACCAACATGAAGTCATCGTAACGTTAGATGGCGCCCTAGAGATTGTGCAGTGCTCCAGGAAACCCAGGGCTGTAGAGATAATCAAATGGCTCGCGAAAAAAGGTGTTGAAAAATTTCAAGATGAGGTCAGGAAGCAGCGTCAAGCCCTCGAAGAAAGGGATATGGTCCTGGCACTCTTTGAAGACGATAGGTGTTCCAGGATCAAGAAGGAATATTACAGCAACGCGCCGTGCCTTACCTTGAAGATCCTGGAAAAGATAATGGTATGGTTGTGATCAAGAAGAACAACAACAATACCTTTCCGTACCTCGCCATATGTGGTCAAC
Source organism: Hydractinia symbiolongicarpus (assembly GCF_029227915.1). Taxonomy (NCBI): domain Eukaryota; kingdom Metazoa; phylum Cnidaria; class Hydrozoa; order Anthoathecata; family Hydractiniidae; genus Hydractinia; species Hydractinia symbiolongicarpus. The sequence continues at coordinate 27,451,991 of NC_079882.1, read as the reverse complement.
AAGGGTACATGGTACAAAACATTCGGAACAAACTTGTTGACTACCCCAACGGTGAGATTGTGGTACTAGCAAAAACGACACCAAATGCCATTATACAGTAAAACTGGCTTCGAGAACATGGCTGTATCAAATTCAACCCGGAGCGTGTTAGACATTTTATGCTTGCTGAAAACTACACACATCAACATCTCTTAGAGCTTACGGAATAGGCGACGCATGTCTCAAAGAGGTGGACAGATCTGTCCACCTGCATGCCAAACACAATTTTAATGGTCTCCAACACCTTACACTTGGGAAAAAAGAGGTTTTAATTTTAGACCCGTTTGACCTCCTACTAGAAACCTTTGATATAAAGAATACGGAAGCATATGTACAACAAGAACAATTTTAAAAAATCTACAATATCCATGTATCTGTACTACGCTGTTGCATTGAGGCAGCGTCGGTGACTGTTTATTGCCAGCAATGCTTGGAAAATTTTAGGTTTCGAAATGGACTCTACTACGCAGGATTTGATCAACCTGATGGTGAGGAGCTTTTAAACAGGTTAGCATCGGATGAAAAAGCATGGGGAAGATTCGCAAGGTATGAGATGAGGACTTAGAGAATCATATAAAACGTCTAGGGCTGCATATTGTTGATGCGGGCGTGAGCAAATACGGCGTTATCTGTTAGGAGATCATCAAAAATAAGGAATTAAGGCTATCAAATTTAGCTGATTTAACAAGAATAAGCAAAATCCTCAAATTTCCTATAGATGATAGACTATTGGTTGACATTGACCTTGATAGTGAACCTAATGTTATCAAAGGTATAGTATATGGGTATCCGTTCTATATCCTACTTCCCTGGGATTATCTGCGAAATCCGAATGAAGATGACGAGGATGAAGAGGATAAAGATGAGGTGTTGAGGATGATCTACAATCGTGGACATAATATATCGACACATCTTTGGATAAAAAATTTCTTCAAAAAACCCCTCCCCCTTTCTTAATGCTGTGGACAGCCTAAACTTGCATTTGACAGATGTTTTGACTTCGCAACATTGAGATTGGGGGAGGGGGGAGGGACGAACTCTAATTTTATATGAATTTTTGATTTGTCTCATTATTTATGTCCACAATTGTAGATGAAATTGTAAAAAACATTTACTACTCCTTGAAATGCTTTGGAGGTACTTCGACATCCTCTGGGACCTGCATGAATTATTCGAAAACAAAACTTTGATTGAGCCCGTCTTTCAAGTAGCACATCACATGACTACCCGCTACGATACGATCCAGTCTATACGTTTTTTGCTCCAAAAAGCATCAATTGCACGTCTTGTCGCATCACCATGTTCTTCTCCTGGTTGTAACAGATACAACCCATCCTCGGTTAATGGCTTTTCTTCGGGATTGTGTTACGCCTTTGTGAGCGGTACCTCCTCGAGCTTGATCGCCCTACTAGGGTTCATCCCAATCATGGCAGTCTTGGTGTTGTTTAAATTTTTCACTATGAAGTACAAGTGTTTCACCCAAGTACTACTGGTCCCCTCGGAAACCAACTCTTGCGCATCTTGGGGCCCAAAGAGTCTCTCAGAGAGTACCTTGTTGTACGACTCTACAAACGCCATAAACGTATGGTGGTATTTGGTGGTGGCCCGCCTAATATCCACACCCTTGTCCTCCAACAGTTTCGTCACTGCCGACTTCAATTCGGAGCCATTGTCACACTGAAAGGTTTTCGGATAGCAAAGAAGTCTTGCTTTATACATGTTATAAATGTCCTTGATCATGTTCGCAATTTCGCTAGCTTTTTTTTGTACGTAGGGACCTGGCTACCTTGTACCTCAAAGCTGCGTCAATGCATGAGGATGTATTTGTACGTATTTCCATATAGCTTGTCATGAGGCATGTACAAGAGATCAAACTGATGCATCTCGTTGGGTCTCGTATTGGTAAAGTAGAGATAATTGATACGTCTCGGACCCTGAATATGCAGGAGCCAGAGCAGTTGCCTGGAAAGCCAGTGAGTGACTTTCTTTTGGATAACCCCCCTGGTTCTCGAGGATTTTAACGCCTTTCCGTCTGGTCCAGAGGTGTTCCGAGGTGTAGTAAATTTTACTTAGTTTCCACCTCCTATTCGGTAGCGATGTGTGTTTTACAAATACTTGTAGGCAAAAAACCTCAGAAGAGTCAAGGAGCTTGCAATAAAGGTGAGTTCGCCGTTTTGTTGTTGCTTTGAAGGTGTGTAAAAATCGGACAATTTTGGAATCTTATCGCTTGGCGCGACGAAGTACTTGTACATGTCATCTCCGGGCTATCTCAGGTTCTCTCCGGCTCGTCTTTTAAGCTCTCGTTGCTTGTTAAACCAGTCGATATTTGTCTGTCAATCCTTTACCCATTGTTCCTGGGCTGCTTGTAATTCTTCAACCGCTTCATCGTGCCTTTTGCGCTCTGCCTCGCCGTGCCCCGAAAGTTTACTAAACAGGAAATTGCTACCACTGAAAGTCACCGCGTTGATTAGTGATCCCCCTGTCATGATTGCAAAGGTTGCCATTTATTCAACATTAAACGCTGCGGAATCTACCAACCAGGATTTTCAGCTGGGTAGCAAGTATAAGCAAGTATACATATCCTCGGTTCCGTCAGCCTTTTTTATGATTTGTAACGTGATACCGTCACTAAGACGTTGTGAGGGCCTTCCAGACCGTGCAGACTATCATTAGGGGATGCCCTAAAATCGATAAAGAACGCGTACCTTTAGGTCATAAATACCTATCGTGTAGGCCAGGCTGGTAAAACAGCAAGCCTCTCGTTTACTCGAACATTTTTCCTAGTGGAATACGAAAGGTGTTACCGTACGCGGCAGCAATGAACTTTTCCTGCTCAGTACCCACATGATCGCTCGCCTTTACCTGGAGGGCGCGTTTGTACCGTCGTTTGGATTGATATCCTGCAGGATCAAGTAGGTCTCCCGATCAAATTTAGGCAGCCACAGGTCTCGATACACCGCAAGCGCATCTTAGTCGCTAATGCTTTGAATCTCGTTGCCATTCATGGTGATACGTAGGTTTTGCACCAGGCTTTTCCCGACATTGCTTACGATGGTGCGTTTAGTGTTGGTACCCGTAAGTTCCAGATCGAACAAAAGCTTGATGCTACCTGTAAAGATGACATCGTTCTGCCCCATTTTGGGAATATCCACGTGCAATTCCTCTTTTTGGTTGATCGTAGAGGGCACACAACTTACTTTGACACGCTGTTTCTTACTCTTAATTCCAAAAAGCGTTTTAAGCTCCTGGTAAGGATCGAGTTTAATTCCAAATGTGTTACTCATATCTTTATTTTAGGGTATTTTTCTTAAAAATAAAGGATGCCGACGAACCCAGTATATGAATACGATTTCACGCCAGAGGAGAACCTTCCAGATGACAGGGGAACTCCCCTGTCATCTGGAAAGGGCCGAAGGAAGTTTCGGAATCAAGGGCTTTGTAGAAAAACAGCTGGAGAGGCTTGGAAAATTTTTTAGATATTTGGCAGGTAAAGCAGGTCCAGCCCTTATTGGTATTATTGGCACGGTTTTCTCGTTCTTTTTCAGAGTACAGGCAAAGTTTGTCGAATATACAGCCAAACACCTGTACATGGCAATCGCTGCTGCCGTCGCGCTCGTTGTGGCTTATTTTGGAAAAAAGAAAGTCTATAATGAGCCCAACCTCTGTTGTAATCAGCACGGCCTTGGTATCCTCATGTTTTTCCCCTGTGGGGCTTCCCTGTGTTCAGGGGGTGGTTTGATAGTATGACTAGGAGGTACCGCATGTTTGATAGTATGTCTAGGCGCTAGTTTAATAACATGGTTATGGGCTCATTTGATAGCCTGTTTAGGGGGTACCGCATGTTTGATGGTATGATCCGTAGGCTTGACATGACGCTTCAAATTGTTCACATCAACTTGCACCCCAACGCTTACGTTGGCACGTGCAATCAGTATATTGTTGTTGTATCCCTAAATTTAACCGATGCGCATGTTCGTATCACAAGGCAACATGTACACACTGGGCATAGCAGCAAAATTAACCGGAGTTCGGGCATGTTGGAGCACTTTTTGGAACTTGCCCTACATTTTCTTCCCGCCGAGGCATACATTTAAATTTTAGCAATAGGATTTGCCTTGTTGTATAGTTATCTGCGCCAGAACCGGGTAGGGATGCTTTTGCCCCCACCTGAGAGGCCAGCAACAAGACCACGTAGACGCAGATCAACTCTTCCGCCGTAAGGTCTTGGCTTGTAGGCATAATAAGTTTCGCGTAATCCCCACCATGAACCTTTGTCGGTAAAGACATTACCGATTTAAATTTGTACAGAACATTGGGATCCGCACCATATTTGCGACATACTTGTGTAAATTCAGAGGTTAAGTAAGGGTCTTTGTATTGAGCAAATGGCATTGAAACCTTCATTCTTGCTAATATGCAACGCATGTGGTAATACACGTGAAACTGAAATATTGGGTTTACGAGTGGTACAGAGCCCGTCACATGCTTGGCGGATATGCCTGATGCCGTGGTTGCGTAATGGGTTGCGAAATAAACTTGAATGTACCAGTAATCCAATGCTTGCCCATCTCAGCCAACTTGAACGGGGCATAAAGGTAGGTCGTAGGACTCCGTCGATACATACAGGTCTTGTTGTTCCAAGTTCGTTATACCAAGGGACCATCCTCCCCTGTTTGACTTATACCTAACTCTCAAGTTGTATGAGTAAATGTTTATTCTTTCTTCTTAGAAGAAAGGATGAAACAACTCTACATCACTGATATCGAAAAAACAACTATGTTTCAGGATTACCTAGGGCAGGATACCAGAATTGCCCTAAAATGGATTAGTATTCGACATACGGTGGTTAACATTTACAGCGACAATGACTTTACCATTCGTTAGGTGGGGCCAGATCAGAGGGTTACTTGAATCGAAATTATGAAGGGTCTGTACAGGTTCGAGGATCTGGCAGCTACTGTCAATAGTCATGCACAGCTCATGGGTCTACCTGCTCCAGCTGGTGAAAAGTATTATACTATAGGACTTGTAAAATATATGACTATACTACAGGGCGTAAACGCATGATATGTATACTGAAGGGCTTGTAAAACAAATGGCTTTTAGTCATCACTTAGCAGACATTCGACTTTAAAGTCCTTGTACCTATATTGCACGACCTGCACCTGTGAGTAGTAGTTTTTCCCCTGCACATACACGGAAGCTATAGCCAGGATAGCACTAACTTGACAGGGTTCATCATAGGGTACACACATACCATGAAATTTTGTTGTTATCGTGTCCTTGTGGTATTTTAGTTTTGCGTTAATATAGCTCTTCCTTTTCACCGGCTCCGTCGTCAAGTTTTGAGATATTAACTCTTCGATTTTAGTCCACATTTGACGATACTTTTCAATCCAGTCGGGCTACTCGTCGAAATCAAGGCCCATCGCTGCCACGGCGCCGGCATTTTATTGGCCAACTCCATTCAGGGACCAGATTTTAGGCATTTTTATCCTGAGGGCCATTATGGTGACTCGCGATGGTAGCCCACGATATATCGTGGATCCTTGCCTCCGTTGGCAGGGATAGGATCCGATACCGCCAGATCATTGATGCTAATATCACTGATGTTTGTAAAAGTATACGCAAAGCCGTAGAATTCTCTGGGCTTGGCAATTTTTTTTTCAAATTTTAGAATCCTTTATTGAATTTCAAACAAGGTCCGAAGATTGCTTCTGTCGTTTCTGGCACATGCGCCTACCCCCATAATCACTTATATTCCTGGTAGCAGTACCAACACAGCATCTTAGCCTTTATGATGAGTCTTCGCCCGCAGCTACACTTGTCGTACTCATCGAGTATGCGTTCGCAGTCGTCGCATTGTTCTTCCATTTATCCTATGACTCTGAAGATAAAATAACTTACTCTTGACTCCACAACTTTGCATCATCTGAAAAGCAGAAATCTATGATCTTGGCAGGATGCCTGGAATTCCTTTTCTGCAGTCCGGGGGGGGGGGGGGGGGCTTTCCTTTGTAACGCCTTTTCAACAAACACAGCGACATTTCGTACGCGCTCTCATACACCTTTCACTGCTCCACGGAAGCCAAGTAGCACGAATTTCCACAAAAGTAGCCCTCGTACACGTACTTGCCGTTGTGTTCGCCCATATGAGCAGCCATGTCTTCTTTGACATGAAAAAATCCAGATTCCGTTGTATGTTTTGTGCTAGCCTGCGGGGGGTGTACCTCATAGGGGAGCTGACGCATTTTTTGTCGCACAGTTCTACACAGCACCAGTAACAGAGTACCATTTTATTGATGATAACCTGTTTTACACAATAAAATTTGTTCGCGCTGAAGTTTTAATTGGGTTTTGGCCAATTAAAACCGATACTTACCAATCCTTTGATAGTCGCGCCTATTATCTAGGACCACAGGACTTTTTGGGATGCCAGGCTGCTTTAGCTAGCTCATCCTTAATCCTAGACTTCTCCGCTTTCCTTCGGCGATAGGAATCGAGTACAACAGGCTCATCTTCAGAGGCTCTGATGCACATGGTTTGCGTCTTAAACCAGTCCGGAACATAAACGAACATATGAGGTATTTCTTCAACAGCCCAATTGCGCATTTCTTGCGTCTTGAACCGATTGGTTAAATATTTGAGCAACAGAGGATACTTTTCAACAGCTTCGTTACGCATGTCCTGCGTCTTGAACTGGTTTGGTACATACCTTAACATGTCGGGATCCTATTCAATAACTTCGTTGCACATGTCTCGCGTCTTTAACCTGTCCAACACATTTTTGATTAGCCATGAATCCTCTTCAACAGCCTCGTTGCACATTTCTTGTGTCATAAGATGTTCCGAAACATATTTAAGCATATATGTGAGCTCCTCAACGGCTTTTTTGCACATGTCTTGAATCTTGAACTGATCCGGGACATACTCGAACACGTGGGGCATTTCTTCAACGGCCCAATTGCACATGTCCTGCGTCTTGAACTGGTCCGGTGCTTTCTTGAATATGTGGATGTCATTTTCAAGTAAGCAGTGTGCGGGGAATTTACGTTGGAGTGTGCCAGAACTTTTTACTCATTTGCAGGATGATGTGGATGTGCGCATCTGCGGTATGATTGGGAGTTTTCCTCATTATGCATGAATAAGCACAGCATGAAGGGGACTTGCCCCTCTACGTATTGGATGGTGTGAATTTGTTGGGTTTGACCGTGTGTGAGCGTGCGCCTGTGCCAGAACATACAATTCTCTATCTCTATTATGATAATTAGACATTTTGATAGTTTGAAAATATGATACTTTGGTATTATTATACTTTGTTAGTTCCCTGTCACAGAAAGATCGTTGAAAATGACTGACAAAAACTTGTGTAGAGTGCTACAAAAACTGAATCTAGAGAAAGTGTTTTCTTAAAAGTTTTTGCAAGAAAAGATAACTGCAGACATTTTATGGCAGCGAATCTCCAATGACATTCCCAGAAGTATGACATTTCAAAGAACGTTTTAGAGAATCTTATTGATGCGAGTTTGTTTGTAAAAGAGCTGTTATCCTGTGTGTTTCAGAGAGAACAACATAACGTCGTATGGCAGAGTTTCATTTCTGAAAAAGCAGTTTCTTAGAGATAACTGATGAAGAACTGGATTGTATTAATTCAAATCTGGTCTCAGAATTTTCATGTAATAGAGAATTAATGGTTAACCAGCTATTAAAAGGAAGAGGTTTTACTTGTACCAAGATTTCGGCTTAGAGACATTATTCATCGTGGAGATGAAATTAGTGGGCAAGTTAGGAAAAAAGGTCGAATGACAAAAAAAGCCTACAATGTGGCCGGCCCAAACAACCTTTGCCACGTACACACCAATCATAAATTAGTGAAATTGTATTTCATTGTCTTTGGGGCTATCGATGGCTTTAGCTGATTTCCTGTATCTATAGAATGTATTAGCAACAACAAAGCGGAGTTGATTTTTTCATCTTTCTTAAAAGGTGTTGATAAATTTGAATTAATAAGTAGATTTCGATCTGATTAAGGCCGGGAAAATGTCCTTATTGCAGACTTTATGATACAGAAACACGGTGTCAGAATGGGAAGAATAGATACTGGGAAGAGTACAGATAATCAACGTATATAGCGGCTTTGGCGGGATGTTTTTGATGGAGTACTATCACTTCACTATGAAATAATTTCCTTCATGGAAGAACATGATATATCAAATCCTCTAGGTCCAATCGATATTCCAGCTCTTTTCTTACCTCTAATTAATGAAAAATTAGACTCATAGAGGAGCGCTTGGTCAAAACATCAAATACGCACTATCAAAACTTCAGCGACCGAGCTCACCTCTTTTGGACTCTCAAAAGGACAATAGCCAAACATTTTTTTTTAGTCACGCCTTAACTTTTTAGAGACATGTATACATAAACACTACATATTTTAACCGACAAAAAAGAAAGAAAATGTGGTGTTATATTGTACCTTTAACATTTTAAAAGTGCCATGTCTTATCTCTGCCAAAGTCAGAAGTAATTAGCAACATATCGTTTAAACATGTGGGTGAAAATGCCATGATAAGCATCCAGAGCTAAAAAGGACTCAATAATGAAAGCCAATTGTCAACTTCCTCTACCCTAAACTTACAATTTTATATAGCTAAAAGCAGGTAAACAGGGCTAGCTACATGTGTCACTCATTTCTGCTTTCAACTAGCTAGACTAATTCTAAAATTACATTAGTAGGGTAGCTAGCTATATACTTTAGGCTAACAACACTCCAGGGTAGGTTTTGGATAACAAATCAACAAATCATCAACTCATTTTCATGTTTATGATTTATATATATACTTAGCTAGGTAAATGCTGGGTAAGCAGACAACAACAAGTAAAAATCAACCTAGCAATTAGCGTTAATACCAACAGCCGAACAACTTTTCTAGCAAGTCAACAAGCAATTCTTCTAATAGCCTTTTTTCTTTTGTTATAATTAGATAGTTCTTTAACAACATACTTTCAATAGAGTTTGTAATATGAGATGGTGCTAAAGTTAATACAGAACATGCAGATTTAAGTAACGATAGAACGTGCAAAACAGCGAAGGATATTTTATCCTTTTTTATAAGTTCAAAAATTTCATCAACATGTTCGTATTCAAAACAGAGAATTTTACGTTACGTATTTGTCAAATCTAAGCACCATATTTCTATTATTTTTTTATTTACTCTTTATACATCTGTATAAGTATTTGAAAAGAAAACAAAACAAACATGGAGCTTAAATTGTTCTGGTATCGACTTAGGACTGTTGTAATAATGGCAAACTAGGTATGGGTACTTTCTTAACCCTATTTGCTAAGTGATTTTCACACATTGTGACCGGGGGTCAATAACTTTTGATAGAATAGTCAAAATTGACATAACATGGTACATTTACAGCATGTCATGATAAAATCAAAATGGCAGCAATCTTCTCTTAACACTTTTTCTCTGAGGTTATTGGAGCTTCAAATTTCTCCAAAAAAACCGATGAACACCAAATATCTCAGATTTTTAGTTAAAATCCAAAGAAATCAGGAAATCAGATTATTCACGTGTCCGAAAATTACAGAGTGATTCTACTCAATGAAATAAAGTTGTGTTGTAAGTTTCAACTTCTAAGTATAATCCTTATGGTTACGAATGTATTAACGAATAATGTTGTTACGAGTAATAATGTGCGGGACCAAAAAATTTAGCATGTAGGGCTCCTATTGATAAATATTAAAACTCAGGAAGTATCATAACCATACCGAGCAGGAAAGAGTTAATGAAATAAACCCCCTCGGGACCGAGTAAGGTTAAATTAAGGCTGCCGAAAACTGTTGTGCCATACACGAATGATCTATATGTGAATACGCCTTGTGTGCGCGCACGATGAGGCCAAGGACAATAATATACGGGTTACTTTCTAATTTCATATGCATTGTGTCCCCAAAGCGTTGCCTAACGCTAAAATTTACTAAGTTAAAAAAACGCAAACCAGGGGGTTACTCCTTAAACATTTAACTCTCTTTTCTTATTACTTTAAAAAATAAAACTCTTTTCTTTATTTTATTAAAGCTAATATTTATTTTATTTTAAAAAAAATCTTATTTGTTTTGTTTTTTTGGTTTTTAAAGCCCCGTGTTGGTCGCTAAGATAGAATAATTTAATTCTACCCCCGGTTCACCATGTGCGCGCCGTATCTCACGGAAACAGAGTTTATCGACTGAAAAAGGAAAACCGAAGCGAAGAAGGTTTTCTTTTTTTTCAAAGTAATCCTGAAAAAAGTCATTTTAAACGTTTACTCATCATCAGGATAGATTAAACTTATTTATTTATTCTATCATTTTTGTGTCCTGGAACCGAGGTTGCTTTCTTTTTAAAAGAAACTATCCAATTCGAATGATAATTCGAATTTAAAATGTAAAAAATAAAACTGCTGTTGTATTGTAGAGCGGCTTTTGTTGTCGAGCGAGCATAAAAAGTTTATGTTGTTGTCAGAAATTATTGTTACTAGTCGATAAGGCCTGTGGAAAAATCCACTTAGGCAAAAGGCCAATGAAAAATAGGTTGCTTTAGATGTTTTGCTTTAGTCAGTAGTGCATATACAAAAAAAAATGTTCTTAAAATCTTACACGAAATGTCAAATGTCAAATTAAATCCTCCACACAAATCTTACACAAAATAAAAACGAACAGCTTGCAAGGTTTAAAATCTAGTTGATAAAAAGTTACAACATCGACACTCACAACATCGACACTCACAACACCAATACTCACAAAACCGACAGTAAGAACACCGACAGTTACAACACCAACAGTCACAACACGATAATAACAATGTCAGAAATAACGCATCTAAAATATGTACAACTTATAAGTGATTATGTTTAAAATCCTCAGTATTTTACTCTCAAATGTCAAAAAGGAGGCCTGCAAAGAGTTAGCACAAATCAACAGAAATAAGTTCTTTACAAATTTTAAATATTGTCTTTCCCTTAAAAGCTTATACAAAAATATGAAAAAGCGATGTAGTTTCGAAAACATCAAATTTAAATCTAGAAAAATCAGTCATTTCGGTTGGATACCATCCTATTTCACAAAAATTTACACAAAGTGTAAAAATCAAGCAGTTAAGAACACAAATATTTTCCTTTTTAGTTCCGTACTGCCCTTTACCAACAATTTTAAACCTAAATGTCAAAAAATCAATGAGCAAAGAATAAACTTGAATCAACAAAGATAATTATTTTGGAAACATTGTATACGGTTCGTAAACAAAAGTTTACACAAAATGTAAAACAGATCGGTTTTTGAGAAACACATCTAAATCAACAAAAATAATTGCATTAAGCATGTCGTATAATTCCATTACCCATCAATCTTTCACAAAAAGATTATGAAGCACATCAAAATTTAGAAGAATCAGTCATTTCATGGCATACAGTCATCGCCTATTAGATTACAAAATCAGAAACAAAACAATAATATATAACTTAACACACACTTTAAGGTAATGTGAAAAAAATTATAGATGAATTTCAGCGTGACGTCATTTATTTACTTTTTAGCGGTAAGCTCTTTGGCTCTGTATTTTGCGTGGCAGGATGCTAGGATTTGGTGTCTTTTACTGTGGATTTCTTCTAACCGGACATCGAGGTTATAAACTATTATTGACTATAAATTGATGGCTTCTGATTTATTTGAATTCATTAAGAAATTTGGAAACTATAGTAGTAAGCTATAGAGGAATAACAGAGAAATAACAGAGAAATAACAGAGGAATAACAGAGAAATAACAGAGAAATAACAGAGGAATAACAGAGGAATAACAGAGAAATAACAGAGGAATAACAGAGAAATAACAGAGGAATAACAGAGAAATAACAACAAAAGTCATCGTTAGAACTAGCCAGTATTATTTTTATAATTTTAATTTTGTGCATGTTATTTTTTTACCAATCCTGTTTCCTCTAATTATCGAGTTCAGTGAGAGAATTATCCAATTTAGACAACAACACCTTAAAATTAGTCGCATGTATATGAATTTCAAAACATTAATTTATGCGATTAAAATAATCCTATTAGTTAGTTAGATTTTTCTAAACATTGCATTTCACAACAACAACATAGAAATTGCCGGTAATTCATCAGTGATTTTTAATGTTAATGCCATCATATCGTAACAAGATCTACAGTGAGTTCATTCTAAAAAAAGCGACAGGAAATGTACAGGTATGAACCTTGTGACTTTACAGAATCCCCGAATATAGGAATAAGGTGTATGGCTTTCGATCAGGTGAATTAAATCTAAAACAATATCAGCGCTTACATAATTCAGCAAGCAATCTTAATTGTTAGATTAGTTGAGCTTATAAAACCTTCTGAAATGACGTAACTGTTTATTATGCTTTTGACAAGGGTGGATTGAGAAATCCCATGGAGCAAATATCTGTACTGCTATATTTAGACATAAAGCCCTGGAAACGACATTGGAAACGGCACTTTAAAAAGATATAGAAAAGATCCTTCACTTGAATTGCAATGCCCCGTCCATACGCAAAGATTTTTCATTAATTAAATTTATTCGGCCGTCAACTCTATTGTGCAGAGCTAGAAGCGCTGAGCAAAGTAATGTATAGGATCATGTACTTTCAAAGAACACGTAAAGGTTTAAAACTTTTGCTGATTCAGCAAAGTATAGCCAAAGTAAAAAAAATGATTTATCTTAAATTTGTTGAGTAGGTTGTCGCACAAGCATAGTAACAATGTCGAAAAATTGGGGGTAAAAATCGGTTTGTTGCTTATAGTGTACATAATACTCCACCGTACCAAAAACCGAAAGGAATGTTTAAGATGGGAGGATCGGATGAAGCTTTGTAAAACTTGTTCGTTTTGTCAACAATGTTAATTTATGTAATCATGGTATTTATACAAAATCGATTAATTCCGGCGCCTTGATAATTATAATTTATTTCTTATTTAAAGCAAAACAGTTGAATATGCAGAGAAAAAGAAAATGTGTTAATAATTTCTTTTTCAAGTTTTCAAGACTTGGACTGTAATCATGGACAAAATATATTAAAACAAAACAGTTAATTATATATTTTGGATTGTAGCATTTTGAAATACAATTTGCTTGTCACTGTTGTGTACAGCGAATTTAGGACTTAGGTAATTTGACTTCTATACTTTACTTGCTGCCAAACTCACGCACGACCAAGCACGACCAAGATATATGCCACGCCATGGTTCCTGGCGAGGCATATATCTTTTTGTGGGAGGATAGAAAATTCTACTAAAAAATTTTAAACCATGTTCATCTACGTGTGGGCAAGAAGCGATTTTTCAGAATGTTGAATGCGTAATATTGACCATTTGAAGCTTTTGTCCATATTTGAAAAATTACGAAAATACTGTCTTTACTTCAATCATTGTGTCCAGATTGTGGTCGTGTGACATAGGGTCGCAATAATTGCTGTATTGAATAGAAATAACAAACAGTGATCTTATCTGAGGTTAATTGCCCCCCTATTTTTTCTGTATAGCAACGATTAAGAAACAATGGATTGCAAATCAACATTTAATACAACGGAATCTGTTTCTGTTAATTGTTAATGATATAATGAAATCAGGATTAAAGAATTGCATGTTCTCTTTAAATGCGTTTTCTTCGTCATTCGATATAACACTCTCAGCATTTACGAAGTCATACCTGAGACTTTTACAGACTATCTTCTACCTTCAATTTACATCTAATTCTCCAGGTTAGTATTGCGTATAAATTGTGATGGTTATGCATTGTGTCGTTGCTTTATATTTGTGTTATTGCATTGCATTGTTTTTAAACAATTAATGCCTTTTTTTTATTTTGCTTTTTTCTATACGATCAATATCATGTCATTTTTTATTTCCTCATTTACAACGATCGTTGAAAATGACAGGTTAAACATGTACCGAAATCGTTTTTTGAAGAAAGTGTGGGTCAAATTAAGAACAAACATTAAGATTCTCCTTGTTTCCTTGTATAATATTTTTGTGTCCTTTTAATTATTTCATACTTACGTACCTGCGTGATTTTTTTATTCACAGTTGCGCGTTGAGAAAGTAACCTAATTCGTGCACAATTTTATCATTTTCTCCCTTTTACACAAATTTTTTGTTCTAAAAACTTATTATAAAGCACTTTATCTCGTGCATATTTAATCCTATTTATAAATAATAGAAGCTCCGTAAGGAAAAACTCCACAAGAATATAATAACAAAGGAGTATTATACCAAAGATGCGCGAGATAAAGCTGCTCCCACACAAGAAGTCTAATTTAAGATTTTATGTAAAGAAATCTTCATACTCTTTTTTTCTGTGCAAAGTTTTTTATATATAAATTGATTGGACAATTTGACCGGGGCGACAAACCAATCTCCACCCCCCCAGGGGTTCTTGCCTTTTTTCTGCAATGTGATTAATTTACATCTGATATAGATGGTGATTCACGTATCAAAATATTGAGAGGACTATAACATGTTTAAAATAATTAACCAATAAAATGGTGAATCGAACAGTAAATATTTTTACAAAAGATATTTTTTTAGCTCATTTTTCCTTGTTAATTTTAAGAACACAACTTTTAGCAGAAGAAAAAATTGTATGTAGCTACAATCCAAGTGAAAAGTAGTTTATAATAATGCGAAAAGTAACCGCAATTGACAAAAAGGGCGATAAATACAGAATTACGGTTCTTTTTATAGTATGTGGTGTGTGAATAATGGGGATTATGAAAAGTGTCTCAACACTTTTGACAAGAATTGTAGCTATACAATATGACATATGACACAATCTCTAACCTTTTGGGTCAGACATCAGATTGTTGGTGCCTTTTTTGATAACAAGTTTCTTGGCTAATTGTTCTTAGCACCTATAATTATTTTACCAACATAGTTCTGGAAATGTGAACCGAATCATGACCCTATGGATGATGTTTATCAGTAGTGAATTTATCACACTAAAGTACACTATATTGGTGCTTAAACGCAGTATATGTTGCTTTTGGGAAGACTTTTGCCATAGCTTAACTGGAAAAGCTGCTAGTTAAGTGAAATTTCGTAGCAAAGGCTTAACCCTATTCGGTCCGGGGTTTTTCGAACATACTATGACCGGGGGGGCGGATTCCGCCCCCCCCCTCAATAACTTTTCATAGGATTGTTCAAATTGAATCAAACTTGGCACACTTATAGTACGTCATAAAAGGAACAAAATGGCCGCAATAAATATTTGCTTACGTCAGCACATTTTCTGTGGCGTCATCAGAAGCTTGAAAATTGTTAAAAATGTCACTATCTGCTTAAAATATAATTACTTTTGTTCTAGAGGGAATTTTTACATTCTGTTTGAAGTTTCTGAAAGCTAAATAAAATTTTTTTAACATATCTTCCAGTTTTTACATGGATCGAATAAAAAATTGCCAAAAATTGCCCGAAAATCCGGTTTTTTTCGATTTTCGGGTAAAATCCGACAAAATCGGGAAATCGGATTAATCACGTGTCAAAATTATTCAAAATGATTCTTCTTGATGAAACAAAGTTGTGTTGCAAGTTTCAAGTTCTAAGGATAATCCTAACAGGATTTATTATATTTTCCCCATTATAAGGATTTCATAGAGATTTTAGGGGTAGTTTCGAGCAATGGCCAATATCAAAGCCTCTGAAAGGTATGGGACCTAAAAATTCAGCATGCAGGTGTCTAATAGATAAATGTTGAAACTCAGTAAGTATCATAGCCATATAAGAAAGCAATCAGGAGTTATTAAAAAAAACCGTCAGGGGGGGGGCGAAATCCGCCCCCTCCCCCCCGGACCGAATAGGGTTAAAGGTTGCTAACCAAGTTACTTTTTTAGTTACTTTCGGCTAAATTTCACAGGTAGTCTTAAAAACTGGGTTGTTTATTAAAAAATCCGGCTAACATGAGATGTTGAAAACATTTTATTTTATACTTAGTTACTCAGCTATCTAAGCCAGCTAGCCTTTGATAAAGCTTTTTGTTTTTTTATTGAGTATATAGCTAGCTAGGTAGTAGGTACAATCTATGTCTTACAACTTTGTCCCAAAGAGGTATTAGATTGGTAAACTAAGCTAGCCGGCTAACAAGTTAGCTATGTTATGCATCGATATGTTATGTATGTAACAAGATCAACTCCCTCTAATCAGCATTATCACATTCCTTTAATAAGTAATGCTTCTTAAAAGATTTTATCACTATAAAATTTAGTTTCAGGGCGAACAAGTAATAAGGTTTGAAATAAAACTTTCTAAAGTTAAGCGTTGAAAATCATAAATAACCAAGATTCATTGCCCTGCTGACATGTGCAACTAAAGAACGAGGACTCGATCAAGTTACTTTTACTACAACTGAGAGACAACCTAATTAATTATTCATAGAACAATAAATATACTGGCTATGAAAATCACCCTGTACCATGATCTTGTAGCCGTCAAGTAACCGCTATCGGCTTTAACATCAGGCAACAAACCCAGGGGACGACGATGGGCGACAAAATAACTAAAAAATACTTTAAAAAAAAATTTGAACCTACCCAGACAAACAATGACTAAACTATCGTGCCGTGAAACTTTAATAGGATTAGACATAAAAAACAGTGTTACGGATTTTCACCAAGAAAGTAGTTCCAATTTTCTTTTTCATCTTTGTTTTACACAGTTACAAAAACTGAAACAGGTGAAAATCTTCAGGGGGGAGTTTTTTTTTCTTTCATTTTTGTTTTCTACTTGAGTTTTTAATTGTGTTACAGCTTCACGATACATCTTGATGTTTGCGTGCACGCAGGCTTACATGTTGTCAAAGATATTGCTTCATATATTTTGATGTTTGCTGCTTTATTATAGTTTATAATCTGATAATTCCTTATCTATAAAAATAATTTGACACAGTTTTACCCTCTGTATGTAGATTTTATATTTTATACTACGGTTACATTAAGTAGGCCGAAGAACCATTTGTATATTGATGAATGCCAAGTATATGTATAATAATAAAAAATAATAACTATTATAAACTAAGGCTGCCATCTTTTCTATCTTGTGATTGGGGTTTATCGACAAGTACAAGGTGGTTGATTTGGTTACAAGGCTTGGGTATTTTTACCCTTTTCCTTCCTCCCACTGCTAACCTTTGACACTCAGACCATATTCTGAGAGGTAAAAAAGTTAATTCTTTGCTTGCTTCTCTTGTATTATCGTTTAATTGTTGTAGTTGTTTGAACTTTAATGTCACACAATAAATATGCTATAAGCTTCGCAACAAAAATTAGTGCAAATGCGTTTTTTGTCAGGTTGGCATCGTGTACAAAAATATAGGTATATACGTAAAAATAGTTCGAAGTGATAAAAGCTTAAGTTACGTCGCCTACCAGTTATCAAGTGGCTAGTGCTTACACAGTTTGTAAAAGTATTTTAAAAATAAATCTGTAACTTTTGGAATTTTGTGATAATTTTAATACAGTGAATATATGTTACTTAAAAAGTTTTTTTTATCCTAGACTCAAAATTGAATTCTGAGCCGGAATATGGACGAAGGTATTACGACCTCAAGCACATTCAAATCACGATGGGAAGATTTTTACACTGGCTATTCCATGCATGGGGTACATTTTATATTTGAATCAAAAGGTATCAGAAGAATTCTTTGGCTGCTGTTGCTGTGCGGATCTTTTACATTGTCTATTTTCCTTTTTGAGGGAACCATAACAGATTTTCTTGAATACAAAACCGTTGCAATACGTGAAGAAATATTTGGGGTTGAGCTGGTTGAGTTTCCGACTGTTACAATCTGCAACCTAAACTCAGTGTCAAAACAAAAAATACACGAATTGGGTTTAAGTGATACTGATATTGCTGAATTGTACAAAAGCTTCAGGAACAAAACAATGAATCCCAACGACACAAAGACCATGACAATCATGCAACAGTTATACAGTCGAGGTATCAAAACTCCGTTGAATTTTGCTAAACATCTTGAGTTGGAAATCCCAGATATGATGGATGACCCTGTTGTTATTGCTCTAAGCAGGGAGCCGTGTTCTTTTCGGAATACAAAATGCACAGACGTAAATTTCACAACGGTTTTTTCTGATAAATATGGTATTTGTCAACAGTTTAATTCGTATTATCAGTTGGAGAATAGGTTGCATGTAAATGAAGCGGGAGAAGGATTTGGTTTACATTTGTATTTGAATATCCACGAAGACGATTTGCTTACTAGCAGAGTTCCATATCAAGGCTTAGCAGTGTTCGTACATCCCTTTGGAACTCCATTCAATTCACAACGTTCAACTTTGGTGCCAGTTCAACCAGGGACAATGAGCTTTATCCATGTTAAAATGAGCAACGTAAGTCTATGTTTTTACGTTGATTGGTGTATCGTGCACAAAAGTGCTTCAATGCATTGGTGCAATATAATGTTTCTGTAATTTGCAGTAAGTTGAGTTTATAATGTATAAATAAATAATTTTTTTTATACAGCTGCAACTTTTAAAGTCCCCGTACAAAAGTGAATGCGTAGATGAACAACTATACTCTATTGTGAACAGTACGATTTATTCGAAACCAATGTGCGAAGCTGATTGCATCATGAAGAAAGTGAAAGAAAAATGTGGTTGTCTTCCTTTGCATTTTATACACTTACCAGGTACGAAATATAAAGTGTTTTTTAGAGTTATAATGCGACGCAAAGTATGACTGTTTAGTTTAGATAGCAAGATTTTGCCTAACCATTTCTTACTTGTGAACTGACTAATCAAGCGGATAACAATAAAAATCTGCTCCATCCCGTTACGTTCTGTTCCAGCACGTTGAAGAACGAAAATTCGTTTCTACGTTGCTCGGCTATAACAACAACTTAATATGGATGAAAACCACGTGCTAGCTGCTGTCGGTGGTTTGTTGATGTCGCTTATTATTTTTTGCAGCTTGTAAAAAATACTAGTCGCTTCGCGGAGCAGAAAAGAAGTTGAAACATTTCAACTTTCTTTTAGCTTCTTGGAGCGGACAACTTTCTGTTTCGGTTGCGTAATGAGCTAACAATGAGCATGCGCAAAGCTTTGTTTTGGCTTGATTTAGTCCGGTCCGCGGAACGTTTTTCGTGTGCGGATATTTGCCTTAATGTAACTTATGTAACTTATTAACATATCAATTGTTTTCTCGACCAAAGAATTTTATTATGCATGTAGATATGTTCTTTTGCTAGTTTTGCTAAAGTTTTTGATCCTTGGTTTTAATCAAACATAGTCAGAGCCAATGTATATTGTGAATGATTGTAGCTATATGATGAAGAATTTCTAGTCAGAGCGGAATTATGTCACTCACTGTACAAGGTAGAATATCTGTCACAAAATTCTTTTATGCTAGCTGCAGTCAACTTTTATGCCAGCTACGTCAATCTCGTTCCCAGGGCATTTGGTCATTTTGTTAAGAATTGCATGCGGACCGCCGAGAACACTGTATTGCTATAATTTATGCAAAACAATCTTGGATGGAAATAATGAATAGAGTTTTTTTTTAATTTAATCTCAAACAAGTTAGTTAAAGTGTTTTGAGTTTTTGCTTCGAGAAAACATGATTGCAGTGTTGCCTTCGCTTTTTTTGGCTACATACAAATTTTACATATATATTAATTTTAAAGTTTTCAGCCATCTATAGCTAGCTAGCTAGCAAAGGTCCAATACTTACTTTTGTAGCTACAAAGGTTGTGCAAACCAAAGTAGCTAGCTATACACTTTTTTGATTATGATTTTTAGCTATATCTTTATTTCATATTATAGTTAAAAGTGAAAGTACTTTTAGCTAGCTATAGCTAACTTCCAAGCCACGGAATTCTCAGAGGGTTTTGTGATTAGATGTCTATTATTATTTTATTATTAAAATTATTTACCCAGGATAGCCTCTTCAGTTTCTGTTGGTACTGCTATCAACAAGGGTCCTGCAAAGGGGGTCCTAGCGCATTTAAAGCCATCGTCCTAACATGCATATACACCCAAATAAATTGTATTGTCTAAAAAAATTTACAATTATTAGGTCAAAATTTATAATTGTCTTTAAAAAAAATCTTATCGCCCTGCCTTAAATGCCTAAATTCGAAAAGTATAGCTACTACACAATCATTTTTTATGCTAATCCCATCAGACCAGCCTAAAAGCATCTCCTAACAAGTTTTAACTCAATATCTTTCTTTTTCATCCTTCTTTTTTATCATATTACACTTGATAAGGGAAATGGTGGAAGTTTTATATGCGCCCGAACTATTGAAATCAGAAAATTGACTTCGCTTAGCTCCGCCAAAATCTTTGATATTAGTTGACTCGTTTCTACATATTTTCTGTTCGGGTTTTTTGTTTTTGCGAGAGATTCTCGTTTGGCATGTTCAACAACGGCAGACTGTAAGTTGAATATTCACTAGGAAACGTTTTTTGGGTTTCCATGCCTTAGATGCTGGAGACGTTAAATTGACTTAAATTTACAGTGCGTTGGGAAAGTTTTTACAAATAAATATATATAATTAATCAAAGGGATCGGAAATGACGTCAAACCACAAAACCAATCTTCTCATTGTTCATTGTTAAAAAAATATTTTCTTTTTGTCACAAGCTTCTATAAAAGTTGGAAGAAATAGAAAATTTTTTTATCACTAAATCATATCTCATGCCCAACAAAAATTATTGGCTAGTCAAAGAAACGCTCTTTATGCCATCCCCAGTTATAAATACAGCCTTAACACTTATTAAGTGTTAATATTATAGCAGGTTTTTATTTAAGTTTATGTAACCTGCTAATTAAAATTAGAAATAAAGAACTGTTTTAAGGGTCAGCTTCTTTTTCAAATAAGTGACGAAACACTTATATATAAAATTACAGTGGCGTCACGTTGAGGAGAAGAAAATTAAATCTCTTTGTACGACATTTTTAAGGTGCAAGACCTGTTTGCCAGTTTAAAGACTTGAGTTGCGAGTTGGATTTTGTAGGCAAGTACATTCTCATTATTGTTGAAGGTTTATCATTCCTTAAACATGACAATTCTAAAGTAACATTTCTTTTAAAAATGTTTAAAGAATACGCACGCTTCTAAAATTGTAAGTCGCTGCTTGACTTTGTAATTGATAAACAAGAGTAAGAACTGTAGTAAATCATTAACTTGTCTGTTCCTGAATAGGAATATACTACGAGTGCGCACTTTGGGGAGTGTATAATTAAAAAGTACATTAAGAATGAGCTAATTGAAATAAAATATTAAATTGATACAAATTTAATTTTAAGGCAAATACGAGCGTCTGAAAATGGACTGTCACAAGGAGTGTCCAGTCGAGTGCAAATATACAAAATATGAAGTTTCGTCTGATCAAACCACACTTGGTACCAGAATAACCACATCCGACATTATGAGCATACCAGGGTGGAACCTGTCTAGAATGGATACGATAGAATATGTTAGGTATAGCTAAAGTACTGGTTATTTATTTAAGTTTATTTATAAAAAAGGATTGTAAAATTTTGATTGTAAAAAGTTTTAATTTCTGTAATATGCAACCTTTTTACAGGAAAAACCTTGTGGGAATGGATGTTTCATTTAGTGATATCTCGTATGCAAAAGAAACAATATCGCCCACAGTCACATGGACATCTTTGCTAGGTTAGTTATTGATTTTTCGGACAGTGAAATTGCACTACCTATTGCCAACATTCTTAAATTATAACCAGCGTAAAAATTGGATCCAATGTTTTAGTAACTTTTTTGCGGAACTTTTTTTAGGTCGTGTAAAGTCATCAATTTGTAGCACTGTGCTTTTTCATTTATACTTTTTTTTATTGCAGGAAGTATTGGTGGAAATATTGGATTATGTCTTGGAGCAAGTCTGATAACATTCGTAGAATTCTTTGTATTCTGCTTTGATATGCTTGTTAAATGGATGAAAATAAGATGCTGTGTTGGTAATCAGGCAAAAGAATCGAAAAAATCAGATCCAAAAATATGATGTAAACTTTCAATTACTTGAAAAGAACTCCCTTTCATGTACAGATAAGTGGAGTGTAGAAACAAGACCGACGGTTACTTTTTGATTTTTAAACGCTTTGAAAGGACAATGTAGTCATCTTAATGTCCTTTTTAATCGACGTATAATTTCATTTATAATTTTACTATATTTGGTATTTTTTCATAACAATATTATTTAGTTTTGATAACTTTTTTTCATATAATGTAAGATTTGACTGAAAACTTTGTAATAAGATGAAACTTTTCAAGTTTGTTCCTTACTTTCTTACTTTCACATTTTCCAGAGCTCTTTGTCTACCATTTTGAATTTACCAATTATTGGAATATTTTTGAGTTAGGGTAGTTCACTACAACCTTGCATACCCCGGTACTGCTTAAGATATTGAGGTGAAACTTGGCCAATACGTTCAACATAGGATAAGCAATGATGATTTTATTTTATTATGTGATTATAATATAGGAAATTTAAGTTTGACCCTTTCGGTTTAATGTTTCTGACAGCCAAATAAATGTTATTTAACAAACTCTCCGGTTTTTACATAATTCACATGAAAAAAACCAAATTCAATTTTATCTGATCTTTGAATAAAATTCAAAAAAACGGGAAATTGGATTACTCATGAGTTCAAAAATTACTGAATGATTCCCTTTCATGAAATAAAGTGGTGTGCAAGGTTTCCACTAACGTATAATGCTGGAAATTAAGTTTCTTTTTCAGATTCTGTACGGCAATGCTTTATGAGTTAGTATTTCAGGCGATTATGATACTTTGCCGTTATATTATCATACTTTGGCATTGTATTATGATACTTCGACATTATCTTATGATAGTTTAGCATTGTATTATGATAGTTTGACATTATGATACTTTAGCATTATGATAATTAGACATTATGATAGTTTGGTATTATGATAGTTTGGCAGTATGATAGTTTGGTATTATGATAGTTTGGTATTATGATAGTTTGGTATTATGATAGTTTGGTATTATGATAGTTTGGCATTATGATAGTTTGGTATTATGATAGTTTGGTCTTATGATAGTTTGACATTATGATAGTTTAGCATTATGATACTTAGACGTTATTATACTTTGTTAGTTCCCTGTCCCAGAAAGATCGTTGAAAATGGCTGACAAAAACATGTGTAGAGTGCTACAAAAACTGAACCTAGAGAAAGAGTTCTCTTAAAAGCTTCTACAAGAAAAGATAATTGCAGGCATTGTATGTAAGCTAACGTTAAAAGATTTTGCGCAGCTTGGAATTGTGGATAGAACTTTGATTATGAAACTAAGGTTGAGTGCTTGAAATATGGTAGCAAATCTCAAATGACAGTACCAGAAACAAAGACGTATGACATTTCAAGGAATATTCTAGAGAATCTGATTAAGGAGAGTTTTGCTGTTTGTGAAGTAGCTGCTATCCTGTGTGTTTCAGAGAGAACAATATATCGTCGTAATGGAGAATTAATTCTTAACCAGCTATTGAAAGGAAGATGTTTACATGTACCAAAATTTCGGCTTTGAGACAGTATCCATCGAGTAGATAAAATTGGTGTGCAAGATAGGAAAAAAGGTGGAACTGAAAAGAAATCCTACAATGTGGCCGCCCCAAACTTCCTTTGGCATGTAGATACAAATTATAAATTAGTGAAATTGTATTTCATCGTCTTTGGGACTATCGATGGCTTTAGCTGACTTCCTGTATTTATAGAATGTATTAGCAATAACAAAGCGAAGTTGATTTTTTCATCTTTTTTGAAAGATGTTGATAAATATGGATTACCAAGTAGAGTTCGATCTGATCAAGGCCGGGAAAGTGTCCTTATCGCAGACTTTATGATACAGAAACACGGTGTCAGAAGGGGAAGTATAAATACTGGGAAAAGTACAGATAATCAACGTATATAGCGGCTTTGGCGGGATGTTTTTGATGGAGTACTATCACTTCACTATGAAATAATTTCCTTCATGGAAGAACATGATATTTTGGATCCTCTAGGTCCAATCGATATTTCAGCTCTTTACTACGTTTTCTTATCTCTAATTCATGAAAAATTAGACGCATGGAGAAACGCTTGGTCAAAACATCGAATACGCACTATCAAAACTTCACCAATACGGTTATGGGTATCAGGACAATTGAACTGTCCCGTAGATGTTGACATTGGAGAAGAGCAATTGGCAATGTATGGTGTAGAAGGTTACTTGAGTGAGGGCTCTGATGATTATCGTCCTACACTTTTTTTATATAAGAAACCTGGCGAAGGGCCTAGTTCTTAAAGTTTCTTATTTGTAGGCTGAAATTCAATGTTTTTGGTTGCAAAAATTTCTTATTTAGTTCCTTAATTTTCCTAGTTAAATAAGGGTTTCTTATATCATATAAATAGCTAGTTCAAAAGAAAAAAAAAGCATTTTTCGTTTCAAAGCCTCTTTTATTAGAAAGGTCTCAACAACACAACAGCACAAAACATAACTATACAACTCAAGAGGAATCAAAAACATAACCCTAGTCCACTAAAATCAAGTCCACTCCATCGAAGTTATCCAGTTAAAGGTAATCTTCTGATTTATCTGCGAAGAAGACACGGTGCCTTTGTGTTATACCATGTAATGATTCCCACGTGATAATCTTCATAACAAGTTTCTTATTTCAGAAATAGACATAGGCTGTAGTGGTAAAAGTTTCTTAATTTTTAAAGATTCTACATGTAGGTTTCTTATAAACATGTTTCTTATAAAAAAACCCGTGTATTTACGAGGTACCTATTGACAAAGTCTTGTGCCTACAACTTTATTGGAATACGAGTATAGTCTGAGTATAATAGCCTTTTTAGGTGTATGTCATTTTATTTAAGTAAACAATCCTTATTAACATCAAGTATGGTCGAGCTTCTAATAAAAAGAAGAAGAAAAGTGTGGCATTAAAGAAAAAAATAGTTGCCATTGTGATGTCAAGGAGTTGAACTTACAAATCTAAGAGACCAGTGAAGTTAGTAAATGAAAGGAAAAAAACAATTGAATTGACTGGTAAGTTGAAATTTGTGAGAAGTGTTGAAAGATGTATTTATTTCTGCTATATGTTTAACCTGAAATTTACAATAAACTTTAGCTCCACAGTTACCTGAATGCCTGAATATGTTATGGAAAACAGCGAAGAAGGTTAGGGTGTATTCATATAAAAATGCGAATTCATTGAAGCTTTGGTTTCATTTCGAGTTTTAATTTATATATGTTTCACTTTAGCTTTAAACAGACAACTGCAATTATCAGAGAAATTTTTGGGCGAAATTTAAGCTAGCCGGAAAGCTCTTATAACCTGGGCTGTTGTATTTTGAGAACTTCCAGTCCAGGTTTTTTTATATTTTTGCACAAAAATTTTTTGTATATAGATTTATTTATTTTTATTTTCCATATATTTTGTACGTGTTCATTTTCATTTTTGATAACAATACGTTTGACATGGAAGTTCACAACGTGTGTATTTTCTTTGTTTCCCAGAGTTTGTCCAAAAGAATTCACCAAGTTCTTTCATTTTGGCTCCAAATATTGCACTAAAACGCTATGGTTATTGGCTCTTATTCCATCCAAAACTTGGAAGAGTGAGGTAGAGAAAAATTTTAGTTCATCATTGCTAAATAATAGAGGAATACGGCTTAGTATATGAAAGAATATCTCAAAGGCTGAAATTAGATTTCCCGCTGGAGAACTTCCCGTAGTACGCCTGACCAA
Organism: Hydractinia symbiolongicarpus; assembly: GCF_029227915.1. Classification (NCBI taxonomy): domain Eukaryota; kingdom Metazoa; phylum Cnidaria; class Hydrozoa; order Anthoathecata; family Hydractiniidae; genus Hydractinia; species Hydractinia symbiolongicarpus. The sequence goes on along the minus strand of NC_079882.1, from coordinate 27,426,153 downwards.
ATATTTTTCTCTATACTCACATGTTGTTCTGACACCCCGACTCTAGTAATTTTGCCTTCTTGGTATGGATTGAAAAATATTTCCGCCTGTTTACTAAATCCGTACTCGGAATTATCTCATTTGAAAAAAAAACCCGCGAAAAAGTAATTAAATAAATAAACTTTAAGCCAGCAGACTAGTTGTCATACTAATTAAGAAAATTTCTTTAACTGAGACCGAGGGAATGCGACTAAATTTATGCATTAATGATTATAAAATGTTACCCCGACTAACCTTAACCCCTTTTTTGTATCTGTAGCATATATACTACCTACGCTCTCCGTCGCATTGATAATGGCGAGTTAAGCGGCGGGTCACCATGAGAAACAAAATGGAAATTTAAAATAACCCTGCCCTAACATTAATCCTGAACTCCGGCATAACTTTCAAGGTTCAGCCCCACTGTGGTATAATTATCATTCTTTTTTTAAGTGACTCGTAAAATAAAAATATCGCGCCACAAGTAAAAAGCGCATTACATGTCATATGAGCAAGCGAAAATTCGAAATTTATATATACAATCTTCATATTAAAATATGTACATTTGAATTTGGTGTGTCACTAAACCTTAAAAATTCAAAAATTTTGGAAAGCTTACCTGGAACCAAACTGCGTAAATCAGGCCTATCAGTAAAGGGAGAACAAAGGCTCACTTAATTCTGAGAAATGAGAAACTAGCTTTGCCATTAATCCCCCCCCCCAAAAAAAAAAATTCTGGCTGAGCAATATAAATTTATCTCACATGAAAATCAATGTTCTCTTTTTTATTATTTCCGGTAAAAAGAACCAAAATAAATAAAAAAGACTTTGTGATAAAATATGCGTTTATAATCTTATTCTATTTATTCAGATTGTAACCTTGGGGAATGATTTATTACTCTGGTTTTTTTATTGATAGGCCTGGTAAATATATTTACGGCAGCATTAAATTATTTTGTATGTCCCGGACTATTATAAAAACAATCACCCAATTCGTAAACATACAGACATACACACACTTTTTATTTTCCCACTTTGCAAAACAAACATATATGTTTTGTGCAAAAAGAGTAAAAACCACAGAAATAATAATTGAAAAAAATGAACTTGAACTGTAGGCTAGCTAAGTACAGTTAGCACTCACAATAAAAACAAAGAATAAAATATGACAGACTCATTTTTGTAATTAAAAAAAAAATACCAACCAAACATATTTTGAGGGTGGTTAAAACAAAAACCATAAGGGGCCTAAACAAACGAGGTTTGTAACGCCTAGCAGATTTCATCAATTAACATCCCCACACACCCAACCACCCCCTTAATGGATACTTTTATTCCTAACCCCAGATAATCCAACCAAAATTTACTATTTACACATTGAACTTCCGATCGACAGAGCAAACCTTTGTAACAATCTTGCAGAGAGCGGAATTTGATACTGGAAAATGAACCTGTCATGGATGACATTTGCCATTGTTCAAATAACCAAGAAACTTTATCCCATACCTTCTGCCTTTATGTTTAACTACACAGCTAAAACACAAAGAAAAAAGCCATGACCATGACTCATGCATGAACAGATTTTCATCATGAAATAAATATCTTTAGAAAATCTCAACCCTGACCACTACGCCTTTTGTTGAAAAAAACCATTAAGCGTCCCAAACCTATTTTGTTGCCCACCCCTAGCTAGCTATAGGCAGATTTCTTTGTTTACATTTTCAGTGGTCCTCTAACTTATATGTGTGCTCTATGATGCTTTTGTAAGAAGAAATCTGCTAGAAATTTTCTATTTTATCAGGATCTAGCTAGCATATTTTTGCATTCCACACGAGGAGATGTCAGTTGCTGAAACTAAACAAAGAAAGCTATCTGTTTTTAGCTAAAAATTAGACTATAAGTAACGCAAAAATCGACATATAGTTATATAAAGATTGTGCTATAAAGCATCGTCTGGTATTCTTCTCTGAGGAGTTATCAGTGATATCCGTTATTAGTTTGTAGCTGGCAAGCTAGCTAGCAAAATACCACCATCACAACTTTTGCAACCGAGCCAGCCATTCCCTTTTTCCCTTTCTTCTTCTCTCTGACCTTTTAAATTTAAGCAAACTGGCTATAGCTAAACTAGATCTTGGTGGATAATTTCACAATACTTCTTTTTATGGCCCTTAAGTCACCAGCTGCAAAAGAGAGGGCAGTATAGGATTCGTTCAAGTTAGGAAGTTAGTGGCTCGCACAGCTCAATACACCAACTTTCTTTTTTGCATTAAACGGATTGATTATATATTATATTTATTTCATGAAGCCGTGCATATGAATATAATATCTTAATATTTTGCATTATCGCTATTATAACCATTTTTCTTAGGTGACTATGTTGTATTGCAAGGTAATATATGTGATCATATCTTTTAATTTTTAACAAGACGTATGATATACGCAAACAACCTCGCGAATAAAGTTTACAAAAAGCTGTCTATCAAATTGTGATTTCTGTTGCGAAGTTACACACGACATATTTTGCTATTCGGATAGGCAATAATATTTGTTACGCACTAGGCAATTATTTTTAAAAATTGATTTTCTTGAACGGAAAATTCCTCAAAATTTTAATTTTCGTTAGGTCAGTGTGGGTTAAACTGACTGACAGGATGAAGAAAGACCACAAGCTCCACCTAAAATATTCGAAATTCAGTAATTTAGTAACCTCCCCCCCCCCCCCCCCCCTCCAAAAAAAACAAAAAAAAAACGGGGTATAAGATCTTAATTGTTCGAAAAAGGAAATAGCTTTAGTTAAAAAAAAATATATTACCAGAACTGTCACAAACAGCAAACTTCGATAAAAGAATCCTGTACACTTATCAGAGAATTTACGCTTTTTCAGAGTGTTTCCGAAATCATATTTCACTATGTTTGCGTGTCAATAGCGTAGCAAAAAGAATTTTGTTCTCGTCATTATTTATATATGGTGGAGCATCTTCGTTTTTCTCTTACGTATTTCTGTGGAAATTTTATTTTTTGCAGACTAAGGTATTTGGGGAGACCTTAACTCTGCCTACATTCACTTTGGAAAACTTTGGTGGAAACACCTTTACTTTACTAGTTAGTTAAATAAAGCTCTTCAACACTTATCATTTTAAAAAATACACAAGATGCAGGCGCTGCTTAAACTATCTCGCTATTAAAAATGCACAACTATGAAACATCGAAAATGCAACCCAATTCTACAATTTCTGCTAAGAAAAAATACAGGCAATCATTCATGGTTGAAAGTCGCGCGATTGAAACGTTTATGGTCTTAAACAGCATTTATAGTTGACAAAAAATGAACATTTCGTTGTCACTATCATGTTCACCATACCTTTTTTGTTAACTTTGCCAAAATTTGATACCAATTTTGGCCTAAAAAGTCATTTAGATGACTTCTAAGTACTTAGAGAGTTTAGGTACGAAGTTTAAATATGTGACGTTGCAATTGACCATTTGGTTACTTTAATGGGGATTAAATTTCGCGCATTTCGCGATTTTGGGTACTATTCGCAAAAATATATATAGCGGAAATTTTGAAAAATTGCTCAATCGAAATATTAAATTTTGGTTTTTCTGTCATTTCAAAGTCCCTGAGGCTTTCTTTTTCGTAGGCTTAATTTTTCAACCGAGTACTGAAGATGAAAAGATAAGAGAAACTTGACAAAGGTTTCGAATCAGTTGACCCTTTCAAGGATATCGATCCTTTGCTCCCAGCTTCTAATGTAGATGATCAACCGAAATTGAGTTCTCTTTCCAGCCTCACGGATGAACAATTGAAAGTTCCTTACATCCCCCACGAAGTGAAATAGTAGTAGTCGATTTAACGGATGAAAAATCATCTTTTTTGAATTCGATCGTTTCGTTTTTTATCTAGTTATTTTATTCTACCCATAGTTGATATGTTCTACCTGACGTTATAGTTGTGCTGAAAGAGCTTTGAATTAAAATGCACAACTACATTTTGTCTCGGTCGGTGTAGAAATGACAGGTGTAACGAGGGTCGATGAGACAGTGCCATTCGGTCCCGAACCCTTTTGACAACTTATTGCTATTATGACTTCATCGGCGAAATTAAGTTCCCGCGGAAGATTTAAACATCCCTAATCCGCGAATCCACGGGTCTTTGTGTCTTCTTTATAACGGAACGGCGAGACGAAATAGCCTGGCACTGGCACTGGCCGGTGTTCAACACCGCAAAATATGCGGTGTTTGCTCGATTACCGGCCCTTTTTTAAGCGAGCGAAACAAACTACCAGACAAGCTCGTCGAGCTCATGGCGAGATCCATTCCTTTAGCGCAGCAAATGGAAAACTTAATATATATACCAGAATTCAAATTTATCTATAAAAAATTAATTTATGGTTTAGTTTATAAAAGATTTATTTGCATGGGTTAGTATTAAAGTAAGACATAGCTATGGCATGTTTTTTAAATACAGCTACCTACTTTGTCATCTGGTCCATGACTTTGTAAAATAAAATTAGCTAGCTCACCTAGCAGGGTACAATTTCGCATGTTGTGCAGTATTTTGGAAAAAAGATGTAAAGAAGTAGCAATGTGAAGCCTGCACATGATGACTTCGAGAAGTGGTTAGGAGAAGATGTAAACATAAAAAATTGTAGCATAATGACAGAATGTACCTACAACACTATTGTTAGTTACTTTAAAGATCATGTAGTACCACCACCAAGCATTCTTCGTCGCATAAAAAGAAATAATTATGCGATAATGAGTTATCCTAACCTTGGTCTCGTTGATGTACTTTGTCATCCAAAAGATCATTTTTTATTAATTCCTAATTGGAAATACAGCCAGTGTTTGGAAATTTAATGTGCGTGTACGTATATACTTGCAAAAATTTAACATGTATTTCTAACATCTTGTATAATTATCGGTCCAGTCGTCTAATTGGTAGGATATCCTATTTATGGGAAAATGCATTTTTGATGGAACAAAGATACATGTAATTTATTATATTAAATTTTAGATAAACAGAGCGTATAGTAACATTCCAAGAACGGCAGTGGAGTACTACATTAGGCACTGCCCAATTAAAGTCTGTACAGCCTAAAAAACGCCATTAAAACCCATTATATCTTGTGGCTTTTTGCAGAGAATACAGATATAGTTACTGATTTTCTCGGCCAGGGTTATGTTCATAATCATGACAACAGTATTTTTTTAATTATCTACTCAGGCAATGGTAAAGAGTTTGAAAATGGTTTGATGAATTGTGTCGCTGCATCATGGCATGGAAAACCACATTCATACAAGCTTGATTGGATTCTGTTGTAATTTTGTTCATGTAATTTTATTAATTTTTTTTTTACGCTTTAAGTGTTCACATACATAAGGCAAGACTATAAATTGAAAAGATGTCTAACTGGCATAATTTATCTCATTTTCATGCGTTTAAGACTTTTCCAGTATTAAAATGTTCCAACGATGTGGGAAAAGCCTTATTAACAGCCTTGTATTGCGTAGAAAAACCAAAAAAGATCGTTTCACTTTCCCTCGTATTTAACTTCCTATACAATGGTGTGCTACAAAATTCGTTCGGAAGATTCGTTAGTCATTTAGGAATTGACCGTTCAGAAGTCTTTTTATTCGATTGCTCCCGTGCGGGGAAATTTGCTCTTCAGTTTAAAATTTGTAATCCTTTAATGTCGCACTTTTTAACACTTTACAATCCTCGCTATTTCTGACATAGAATAAGCTTATCGGCGGAAGTTTATTTTTTTATTCAGGAAAGTTTTTGCACTTAACGTATACTTAAAATGCACTTTGCAGTCCATTTATAGAACAAAAATAATGAAAACTAGACGTTATTTTGACAAAATAGCTCAAAGTGAATGAAAAAAACACGACAAATGGTAACATCGCTCTGGGGAAGGCAACAATTTTAGCGAATGGTCACTTTTAAAAGTTTTGCTGGAAAAATCGTGTTATTTACAAAAGATTGCCCAGCATAAGTTTTTCAAATTATATTAGTTCAAGCCAAAACGAGAGACATAACTAACCCAAGGTTTTTCTTACATCAAGAAACTTTTGATGATACACATGGGGAAAAGTAGATGAAATTCGAGCATGCGACACAATCACTTATAAATGAAAAGTAGACACACGAGCGTGGAGTTAAATATTAACCTGTGAAAAGCAACAGTCAGTTCGTTGTTACAGACAAAAAGCTAGAGCAATTACTTAATATAATTAATCAAATTAATTCCCGCAGCACTACTTTGGTTCATGTCATGCTTGAGTAATGTGAAATTATAAAGGCTATATAAGTTTGTTCCACGTTGATTCAATTCAAATTCAACTTAAAGAACAAGTAAAAGCCCACGTTTAGAATTCGCGTAAGGCATGTTTTCTTTTGTACTGCAACCAGAAAGTTTTCTACCAAACAGATCAGAAGTATAGTTTTATTTACCAGCTTAAGCAATTTAATTTCATTTTAGCATGAAAGATTGGAATGTTTACTGATATTGCCATAAGACTTATTTAGATAGTGGCCTAATAATGCAATGTTTAGGCAAATTTATGTACTAATTTTATTTTATCAACCTTAAGATATCTGCATTCATATTTATATAAGAAGCTGTTGTACAGTTTGTGTACAAAATAATATCTACGCCGATTTAACTAAAACGCTATCTATCTAGCCACGTATACTAAGACAAGTGAGGAAACATGCAGTTGCTCTGGTTGCTTTTGCTAGTAACTGTCACCATAGTCGAAGCTAAAGGTAAGGCTTACATTTTATCAAGTTCTAATGGTTTATGTTAGCTTATTTCTAGCGCATATTTTTATATTACTTCCTAAATGCTTTTACTTTTTCAGAATTTCGTTGTAATTTTATTCCTGGCGATGGATCAGGTGGAACGGAAATATTAATTGGATACAAGAGAACAATTTCACATTGCATAAAGGCGTGTACAGAAAAGAGATGGCAAAATCCTAAAATAAACGGAGTCACGATTCCCAGTAAGAAAACTAGCAACGTGGTAAAATGTTACTGTGAAATAGGGATGACAGGAACAAATAAAAATACGAGATGGCAAACTTGCTTTATGCAGCTACCAGGTAAATTAGGATATTTTCTAAATTAATACAAATTTTGTATCACTATTTTAGTCGGGTTATTTAAAGAACTTGCGTGCATTGTCAGTAACTCGTTTAGAATTGTCATGCAATTTTATCATTGGTGATGGATCGGGTGGAACGGAGGTTAACATTGGCTACAAGAGAACAGCTTCAGCGTGTATCAATGCGTGTGCAGAAAAGAGATCGACGAACCCAAAGATAAATGGAGTTACGATTCCTAGCAAAACCGCTGATAAATTCAAATGCTATTGTGAAATAGGCATGACTGCTACAAACAGAAACTCCAAATGGAAAACGTGTCTTATCTCTCCACCAAGTAAATTTGAATTTAATTATTCAATTTAAGCGAAATTCTGAAAACTTCCTCTAGTATATTGTTTGTTCGAACTACAACAGTAACAACAGTTTCAGCGTTTTCGCCGTGCCATTAAGTGCATCGCCTTCCTAAATAATTACAATCACTTAATTCATTTAGAATTATCATGCAATTTTATCACCGGTGATGGATCGGGTGGAACGGAGGCTAACATTGGCTACAAGAAAACAGCCTCGGCATGTATCTATGCGTGTGCAGCAATGAGATCGAAGAACCCAAAGATAAATGGAGTTACGATTCCTAGAAAAACTGCTGATAAATTCAAATGCTATTGTGAAATAGGCATGACTGATACAAACGGAAACTCCAAATGGAAAACGTGCTTTATGTCCCTTCCAGGTAAATAATATATATAAACAAGGCTTTTTTACATTAACGAATTTCGGAATACAACGGTTAAGATTTGCTATTCATAACCTACCTAAATTTAACAAAAATCTAATATTTTTAACTCGGGTTTATGGAATCCTTTAAACGGTAAATCTGAAATTCTCAAGCTTACTTTAATTTGTAAAAAAAGGATTGGGAGCTTAAAAAACTTTTTGGATTGCAGAACTTTTTTCTTCTAGCGCTGATAATTTTTTATATTTCAGACGCGCCGTGCAAGTTCATAAAAGGAGATGGTACTGGTGGTCCTGAAATACACATGGGGTATAAGAAGACCGTGAAGGAGTGTATTAAGGCCTGTGTTGCGAAGAAAGCCCAGTATTCTGACATCAACGGTGTAACTATTTCGCGCAAGGGAAGAGTAAATTGTTATTGCGAGAGGAGAATGACAAGCTCGAATGGATCTGCATCATGGAAGACGTGCAGAATATAGTCTAAAGATTGTAATTTTTTAACTTAATACACATATTTTTATGCATATTGCTGGTGTTAGTATAAAATACATATATATTTTCCTGTAGTACACGCTGTTCATACACATATATGAAGTTGAGCTAAGTCCATGTGCTTATTTTTCTCGAACAGCTAAGCATAAGAAAATATATTTCCAAACAGAACCGCTTAAGTTGATGGTGATGTGGGAAGGCAACGTTCATAATTGCTTCTGAATTCCAAAAACGCAAAATCTTCTGTAATTTCTACAATCAAAAATGCATACAATTTGTAGAAAAAGAATTTATCGGCAAAACATTTTTGAATGCGTTTTGAACCCCCCTCCCCCCCCACCCCCCTGTGCCCCAATCATACCTTTTAAAACAGCGATTTTCCAAAAAAATTTTTTTTTTGGCTCGTACATTAACCCTATTACCGACTTTCATGCAGCGCAGTCTGGCCACTAGTAAAACGCTTGTACGGACAAATTTTTTCATAATGGTTGCAGAACAAGAAGAAAACAACAGCATTAAGCAGGAAATTTTACCTTCTCTCTTATACAGTTAGTTTTAATATCGATAAATACAAGAATGTCAATTAAAAATAAAGACGAATGTTTAACTTGGCTTGTTGAGCGTGGTCTATCTACAACTGGCTCTTACCATGAGTTACAAATGAGGGTTAACAAGTTTAGTTTATATCCATCATTAGCTGAGAAAATCAGAAAGAAGACAGAAAGGAATTACCAGTTTGGCACTAGTCTTAGTACTTTTGATATTCCTGAAAAAACAGCTCCATGTGAAAGCTTGTACCCAAAAGTGACTTCCTCAATATTTCAACTTCATGCTTCCAATAAACGAAAGGGAAGTATAGGGCAACAGCAAAAGGCTTATACAATGCTCACCAGCCGAAAAATTGTGTTAGTAAAATCCCTCAAGCAATCAGAAGAAGATATTTTTGTCAAGGCATTAGTAAAAAAATCCTATGGCGAAGATATCTACACCAGCAGATATTCTTTTTCATTGTGGTGTCCCCCTTAAAGCCCCTTGTGAATGCCCAGTTGGAGTTTGCGGCTTATGTTGTCACGTACCAACTTTGTTGCTTTATTTAAAAAATTACCACACAAGTAATAAAAAAACACTGGCATTGACATGTACTGAGCAGTTACAAAAGTGGCATCGAAGAACAAAGAATAGATCAATTCCCATGATGCCTTTACGCGAGATTAAACTAAAATCAGCAAGAATATGGTCAGCAATGCTGAAATAATTCCTGCTGATCCTGAAAATTCATCTTTTAAATGTGACATAATTAAAATGAAAAACAAAATAAAGGAAATAATTAAAAAAATTGAGAAACCATTTGAACAACATTGCTATGAAGTCTTACATCAATCTTCCATAAACTCATCTCTCAAAGAACACCTAGAATTTAAGTATAACACTTTCTGCAATAAGTTTAGCTGACCATGATTACACTGTTAATAAGACTTATGATAGCAGTATCCAAATTCCCACTACAAAAACTGTAAGTATTCAAGAAAGTATTGACCGTGCAATTGATAATAAAAAAAATACTTTAACAAAATGTGCAAGTAAATCTCCTAACAATACTAATTATAAGAACATTTTACATAGTACTCAGCAACAGTTAAAACAAAATAAAAATAACATTGAGATTCAACTTATAAGTACAAAGCCAATTCATCCAATTATAAATTCCAATTATGTTAATGTTAAACAGAATACAGATGAATGGCTGTCACTTAGAAAAAATAAAATAACCGGTAGTCGCTTGCCTGCATTACTTGAAATATACGGTTACAAAAAGTTGACACATATTGGAAATTAGTAAATGAAGGTTTACAAAAGAGTGATTTATTAAATACAAATTTTAAAAATTTTGTTAGAGGTCACCAGTATGAAGATGAGGCACTGACTTTTTTTCAAAATCAAACTAAATTACAGACATTACCAGTGGATTTTTCAATCATCCATCAGATAAAATTTATGGTGCTAGTCCTGAAGGACTAATTTGTCCTGGCTTTCTGTTGGAAATTAAAGCGAGAGGAGAAAATTCAGAAGGTCCTTTAGAGTCTACAAAAAAAGTCCTGGTTACTTTATACAAATGGAATGCACACCAACTGATTTTTGTATATTAATGTCATATCATATAGAATCAAAGTCTGCAAATTACTTTATCATTAAGAGAAACAATCTTTTCTGGTCAATAATTAAAAGTGTTACCACAAGCATTTATCAAAATGTTCCAATTACCGAATGGTCCCATAAAGAAGAGTGAGAATTTTTAGAGTTAGAAAAAAAGATTTTTGCAGAGTCCCAGAATTTGAGTCTCTTAAGCCACTGCGTAGTTATATCAACAGGATAGTGAAGGAAGTACCTACTGTTACATTTATATAGTTTAAACAAATACGTATATTATACATATATTGTGAGAGAAAGCAAAATATATAGAGAGAACAATTATAGTATATATTGGAGATAGATAGTTAGTTATATATTTAGTTAATTTGTTTTAGGACCTATTGGTGGCATAGTTAAATTTACTATATGACACAACACTAGCCATGTGGATGATAATAGATCCACTCTTTGTAATGGCCAAACTGAGTTTAGAATTGTCCACTCCCTCACTCTACCAATAAAACGTTCAACATGAATTCTTGTAGAAGCAATATCGGAATTTGAAGCCACTTCAGAATCACAAAACTGGGCATTACTTTTCTGCACTGGCCGATTTAAATAAACACCTTTGGCCGATTTAAATAAACACCTTTAGCTGAACAGCAGTCTTAAAATACAAATCCTCTGTAAGGCATTAGCTCATGTCCTTCTTTTATGCATGCGAGAACCCCAGTTTTTTCCGTAATGACACTGTCAGAAATTGAACCAGGGTAAAAATCACTAAAGATAAGTCCACTACCATGGGCAGATATTCCAATCATTGCTTTTCCATTGACTGTATTTTTGTAATGAGAAAACATTAATGTGTTCAGATCAAAATTTGTTGCATGCTGAACTTTAAACTCAGTACAATCTACGAACATGTCAGTAAAACCATGACCGCTGTTTATAAAGATTTCATGCATTTTTTTAAAAAGAAATCCATCAACAGGCTTGAGGTCAAGTTCATTAAAAATAGTGTCTAGAAAAACTATCCATGCAACGAATATACGATGCACAGTACTGTCACTGCAGTTAAGCATGTGTGCCATTACACCAAGAGGAAGTGAATGTCTGCATATGGTAAAAACTGAAAAGAGTTCTGTAGCTTTTTCAAATGATCTACTCCTACCTTCTTTACAACTGGGATATTCAATAATGGACATATATGGTTCAACAACTTTAAATACCACTTCAAATTTTTCTGTAGAGTCCACATAAGTATTGAAAATTAGATTTTAGCAAAAGATTCGAATAGGTGAATCTTTTCTTTAATTCCATAGATATAATGTTTTTCTGTTTATCATTTTCTTTATCTTTTTGAGACATAGATTGTTTAGCATATATCAATTGTGTCTTCAGTGATTTATTCTCTGTGTGTAAAATGTTAATTTTATTATTAGCTTCATTTAGCTGTTTCTTCAGTTCTGTTAATTCATTGTTAGAAGTTGAAAGTTTAGAAGTTAACTGTTTTCGTGAAAATGTTTTTTTACGAGTTGATATGAGCATGGAAGGATTTCTAACAGTCGGTTGCTTTCTAGATGAATGTGCTGAATTTTCTTTTCTTGCTATTTCTAATTTGCTTGATGGAATTATAGCGGCTTTTTTTGGCAGATGTTGGTTGATTAATAGATTTGTATCTTGCCGAAGCTTTTTCAAATTTACTTTCTAATAATGATATTTGTGAATATGGTACAACAATATTAGGTACATCAGCAGTATTTTTTCTTATTCCTCCATGCCAATGTTTGCAACACATATGACCATTCTTCCAATTTGTACCATCGGTTTGTAGCACTTTACGCTACTTCATCTGTAATGTTAGGTCTCTAGGCAGGCGATAGAACTTTATTGGTTCCCCATTTGCTGTTTTTGAGCGAAAATTGTTAAAACAAAAGGCGGATGAGCAAAACCATTTAACCATTGTTGTAAACTATAGCTCGCTGTATCTCATAAACAATCTGACAGTCTGACTATAACTAGCTGGCTAGCTAACTTTACCTAGCTAAGGTAGAACCACAATGTTGTTGATGATAATCACCACTTAAACAATTTAAACAAATTATTGACTACAGGAGAACTTGATAATTAGTATTTAATGGTAAAATATTAACTTGCTGAAAAGAAATAGTATAGAGCAGTATGTCTTGACACTTGTCTGAATATTTCTAACTACTTTTGCCTCACAAAAACACATTTTCAATATATTTTACAACGGAACACCGAGACCTTCAAAATACGCCAATAAATTTGTCCCTACAAGCTCTTTATTAGTACTCAGACCGCTCCGGTAATTTGGTATGGACTTTGTTGACCCTTGTAAGTATGGGGGGGGGGCATAAAGTGCCCGCGGGCTGTAACTAGTTCCGTTTTGTTTTAAGTGACGAGGCTTGGCAAAAAGAAGCATCAATATGATGTGACATAATTAGTAACAAAATATATAGGTTGACATGCACAGGAAATGATGACATCATAATACGACAATGGTTAAAGAAAATATGTCTTTCTTGGAAATTCTCGTTGTAGAATCTTTTTTAAAACTATTTACAACACTAGTCATTAAAAAAGTAATATGAGAATGTAAGATATTATAAGGAACATTAACAGCTGGTATAAAGACAAAGGATTTCTCTAAGGAGAAAATGGGAATCAATCAGAATTCAAACCTTGAAGTATTTTCTTTGAAAAATCTATATTTGAGAACTGTAGTGTAAGTAGCTGTCATGGAACAAAACTTGGTATATCTATTAGCACTTATGTCAGTAGCTACTCAATAAAGAGAGTTTGGATTGAATTGGGAGAAAATAACGTATGACGTCATCATATGACAATAGATATAGAGAAATAGGAAATTACAAATATTCCTGACTGTAAATTACCAATATGGTCTGCGAATTATTCAGTATGTATGTCAACATTGTATTTTCACTGTCACATACATATTGCCATATCCATATAACCGGTTAGTTTAGAAAGCATTTATTTTTAGCACTACAGTAAAGAAGTTGATATGACCACCTGCCAAACAGACCAAAGTGACATTGACAGGACAATTTTTGGAAATTTTTATTTTTATTTTTTGAAAGTACAATAAAAGTTAGAAAAAGTCACAAAATTTCAAGTAATTTCATTCAGTATTTAAAAAGTTATTAGATTTTGAAAATGACGCGGGCACTATACGCCCTCCCCCAATACCAAATAGGGTTAACACTAAGTATCACATTTTCTCTAATCAAACTGGCTACAGTACTTAACCCCACATGACGCTTGCGCAGGCCTCTCGGTTCTGTGCTGTGATTGCGCGTATGACATTAACGTGGCCTATTCCAGTGGACTCTCTATAACTGGAACAGCCACGGGAAATCAGAACAGTTTTTCCAAGTATTTGTATAACTTTTTGATAAAGGGCCAATTATTCGTGATTTTTCTCTCCTATATGGAATGTAGACGAAATCTTTTTTTGTACAGGATAAAATCTCAGCCTTGTGAGCTAAGAACAGACTGAAAAAATACAAAAGAATCGTGTTTACGTTTTGTTCGAAAGATATTCGAATCATTAAAAACCCTTCACACATGTTGATATGAAATATTCGAATCAGTTAAGACTCTATTTACGTTTACAGAGCCAAAACAATGCGAAAAAAAGGCTTGTGTCATATTAAGTTCTAAATACATGTTGCGACGTTCGAGTTATAGAGAAAAAAATACCCGAAGAGATAAAAAAGAACGTTTGAGTTAAGGAAAGATTGTTATAGGGAGTGTAGTGCAAAAAGTTGGAAGAATTTGTAAAACAATTTCCAAAAAAACCGCTGATAGATAGGAAACCTTCAGTACTGTTTTTTTGTTAGTCCTGAAATTAAGAAAGTAATAATATCAATCCTCCGTAATATGTATTTATAAGAACTTTTTCTACATATGCTTGTTTTCTAAAATCTGAGTCATTTAGGAATTGACCGTTACTGAAGTTTTTTTCGATTATTTCCATGCGGGAAAATTTGCTCTTCAGTTTAAAATTTGTAATCCTTTAATGTCGCACTTTGTAACACTTTACAATCCTCGCTATTTCTGACATAGAATAAGCTTATCGGCGGAAGTTTATTTTCTTATTCAGGAAAGTTTTTGCACTTAACGTATACTTAAAATGAACTTTGCTGTCCATTTATAGAACAAAAATAATGAAAACTAAACGTTATTTTGGCAAAATAGCTCAAAGTGAATGAAAAAAACACGACAAATGGTAACATCGCTCTGGGGAAGGCAACAATTTTAGCGAATGGTCACTTTTAAAAGTTTTGCTGCAAAAATCGTGTTATTTACAAAAAATTGCCCAGCATAAGTTTTTCAAATTATATTAGTTCAAGCCAAAACGAGAGACATAACTAACCCAAGGTTTTTCTTACATCAAGAAACTTTTGATGATACACATGGGGAAAAGTAGATGAAATTCGAGCATGCGACACAATCACTTATGAATGAAAAGTAGACACACGAGCGTGGAGTTAAATATTAACCTGTGAAAAGCAACGGTCAGTTCGTTGTTACAGACAAAAAGCTAGAGCAATTACTTAATAGAATTAATCAAATTAATTCCCGCAGCACTACTTTGGTTCATGTCATGCTTGAGTAATGTGAAATTATAAAGGCTATATAAGTTTGTTCCACGTTGATTCAATTCAAATTCAACTTAAAGAACAAGTAAAAGCCCACGCTTAGAATTCACGTAAGGCATGTTTTCTTTTTTACTGCAACCAGAAAGTTTTCTACCAAACAGATCAGAAGTATAGCTTTATTTACCAGCTCAAGCAATTTAATTTCATTTTAGCATGAAAGATTGGAATGTTTACTGATATTGACATAAGACTTATTTAGATAGTGGCTTAATAATGCAATGTTTAGGCAAATTTATGTACTAATTTTATTTTATCAAGCTTGAAGATATCCGCATTCATATTTATATAAGAAGCTGTTGTACAGTTTGTGTACAAAATAATATCTACGCCGATTTAACTAAAACGCTATCTATCTAGCCATGTATACTAGGACAAGTGAGGAAACATGCCGTTGCTCTGGTTGGTTTTGCTAGTAACTGTCACCATAGTCGAAGCTAAAGGTAAGGCTTACATTTTATTAAGTTCTAATGGTTTATGTTAGCTTATTTCTAGCGCATATTTTTATATTACTTCCTAAATGCTTTTACTTTTTCAGAATTTCGTTGTAATTTTATTCCTGGCGATGGATCAGGTGGAACGGAAATATTAATTGGATACAAGAGGACAATTTCACATTGCATAAAGGCGTGTACAGAAAAGAGATGGCAAAATCCTAAAATAAACGGAGTCACGATTCCCAGTAAGAAAACTAGCAACGTGGTAAAATGTTACTGTGAAATAGGGATGACAGGAACAAATAAAAATACGAGATGGCAAACTTGCTTTATGCAGCTACCAGGTAAATTAGGATATTTTCTAAATTAATACAAATTTTGTATCACTATTTTAGTCGGGTTATTTAAAGAACTTGCGTGCATTGTCAGTAACTCGTTTAGAATTGTCATGCAGTTTTATCACCGGTGATGGATCGGGTGGAACGGAAGTTAACATTGGCTACAAGAGAACAGCCTCAGCATGTATCTATGCGTGTGCAGAAAAGAGATCGACGAACCCAAAGATAAATGGAGTAACGATTCCTAGCAAAACCGCTGATAAATTCAAATGCTATTGTGAAATAGGCATGACTGCTACAAACGGAAACTCCAAATGGAAAACGTGTCTTATCTCTCCACCAAGTAAGTTTGAATTAATTTTTCAATTTAAGCGAAATTCTGAATACTTCCTCTATTTGTTTGTTCGAACTAGTAACAACTGTTTCAGTGTGTTCGCCATGCCATCAAGTGCATCGCCATCCTAAATAATTACAATCACTTAATTCATTTAGAATTATCATGCAGTTTTATCACCGGTGATGGATCGGGTGGAACGGAAGTTAACATTGGCTACAAGAGAACAGCCTCAGCATGTATCTATGCGTGTGCAGCAATGAGATCGAAGAACCCAAAGATAAATGGAGTTACGATTCCTAGCAAAACCGCTGATAAATTTAAATGCTATTGTGAAATTGGCATGACTGCTACAAACGGAAACTCCAAATGGAAAACGTGCTTTATGTCCCTCCCAGGTAAAAAATATATATAAACAAGGCTTTTTATATTAACGAATTTCCGAATACAACGGTTAAGATTAGCTATTCATAACATACCTAAATTTAACAAAAATCTAATATTTTTAACTCGGGTTTATAGAATCCTTTCAACGGTAAATCTGAAATTCTCAAGCTTGCTTTTTACTTTGTGAAAAAAGGATTGGGAGCTGATAAAACTTTTTGGATTGCAGAACTTTTATTTCTTCTAGCGCTGATAGTTTTTATATTTCAGACGCGCCGTGCAAGTTCATAAAAGGAGATGGTACTGGTGGTCCTGAAATACACATGGGGTATAAGAAGACCGTGAAGGAGTGTATTAAGGCCTGTGTTGCGAAGAAAGCCCAGTATTCTGACATCAACGGTGTAACTATTTCGCGCAAGGGAAGAGTAAATTGTTATTGCGAGAGGAGAATGACAGGCTCGAATGGATCTGGATTATGGAAGACATGCAGAATATAGTTTAATGAATATTGTAAATATTTTTTTGTTGTTAAGCTCAGGAAAATAGTGTTGTCGGTATAAAGTACATATATTTTTGTGCAAAGTACACGTTGTTCAAGCGCATATCGAAGTTCAGCAAGTCCATGTCCTTCCTCATTTCTCTCGAACTGCTAAACATAAGGGAAAGCACAGAATAACAACACTTGGATGCACAACGTTCGTAATTGCTTCTGAACTCCAAATACAGACGGCCGTTTAAAACATTATCTTCTGTAATTTCTACAATCGAAAAAGCAGAGCATTTGTAGACGAAGAATTTATCGGCAAAACATTTTCGAATCCGTATGTATTTTTAAGAACATTTTGTACAGTTGCTTGTGCGAAAAATAATAAAGGTGAAACTTTAAAAAAATTGAAGCAAACATCGAACTGTAAAAACTTCTTTTTTACAAAAATACTTTCTTATAAGAATCAGGACGAAGATTTGCCATTTAAGTTGATGCGCTGGATCAAGGGAATAAATAGGTCATAAAAACGTCTACGTTGTTCCTTGATGAAAACGACATGCAGGCGTCTGTCGCAAATATTCGAATGTGCACAAGGTGCTATTTTTAAATTCAAGACAAGATTTTTTTGTTCGGTTCTCAGTTAGGATTACACGCATTTCTCTTGCCATTATCCCAAATTTTAGTGTTTCAATTTGAAAATTTTGATTTGAAAGTTTCGAATTCAATGTCGTATCCGGTACACCGCCGCATTTTAAGGGAAAGGGACCGAGAACTAAGTGTATTAAAGCGGTCCTAAGTGCTAGGCAATTGTGAAAGTTCGGAGAGACATTCGTTTTTTTTGTTATCTTGTACTCTGTAATGAAAGGGTACAAAAAAATACGACTCTACTTAAATATTTCTGATACTTTCTTTACATCAAGGTATCTTCATACTACATAAAACTACGGTGGATATGGTGTAGTGGTAGTGCATTCGACTTGTAATCGTAAGGTTTTAGATTCGGGTCTCCACTCCGCTGCACTTTAAATGCAGTGTTGTCAGCCCATTTGGTACCGTCTACTGACCGCTAACCGGCTTATGTGCAATGCTATATGTATCTCTGGCGGTAATGTAACATAGTTACAGTCGGAGGGAAGGAAGAGCCAACCGTTAGGATGGAATCCCAAGGACGTTAAAACTTCCCGTTACTTACTTACCCAGCAGGCACAAGACGTCTTAAGACGTTTTCAGATGTCTTTTTGAAATCTTCTGGTAGAAAACTGTATTAAGATGTCTTTAATGCATCTTCTTAAGAACGTCTTTCAAAAGACACCTTTTATACGTCTTTTGAAAGTAAATAAATTCGAATATTGTAGTATACGCATTTTAGATGTCTTTTAGAAGATCTTTAAAAGACGTCTTTTAAAAGACATCTAAAAGTTATTTTTCACTTTTAATTACTTTTAAGAGCCTTCATAATACGTTTTCATTTCAATACGTCGTAATTTTGTTTTCCTGCACCCCCTGGCGGATATTCTTTGATTATCGGAACATTCAGCAAAAATTGGCGGTATTTTAATGAAAGCATCTGCGGGACACCTGTTGTTTAAAAAGGAAATACTTTTGTTTGTAATTCTCGGCAAATTAATTTATAAAATTATAGTACGTAAGTGTATTAGCTGATTTATTACGTTGTTACCTTTTATGTATGGTGTGTTTTCTGACTACCTTTCTATGGAAATTTATCTGGAAATAAGCTATTATTTTCTCTCTAGATTCTATCAACGAGCGTTTTAAAGATGCGAATGAACAAGAAATGCGACACATAATTGGGACCAAGCTGACAAACGCTCCAAGTTAGAGGATCAGAGACATAAGGGGTACATTAAATCTATAAACAAAGGAAAAACCCTTTCGACTTTACTCATTTATGAATGGCATTCATACATTTAATATTTTTCTTTTTGTTTTTTTGCACTGACTTCTTTATTATTTTAAACTAGTCGTTACCCCGCCTTTGAAAAATCCACGGGTTCGCACGCCGCAGCTAGGCTACCATTTTGCGTGACGGACGGACGGACGGACAGACGGACGTATACGGGCATTATAATATAGATAGTCGTTAGCCCGTGAAAAAATACACGGGGTCGCCCGTCCTTTAAATTAACCCGTTGCAACAAAGTGGACAGAAATATATCGCATTTGATATTCGTGTTTCCGTAACATCATTTTCTAACGCGGCGGGGGGTCCGCGCAGAGACAGACAGACGACGGTTATTATTATAGAGATATTTATTTTGTTATTTCGACCTTGCAAGCGTTACGACGAATTTCAACTACTAGCAATTTTCACAGAATTTTTAAGGTGATTCTTTCCTATGGCTTAAGCTTAATATGCTTAAGATTTTTTCGATTAGAGTTCCAATTTATGCTTAAATAGCATGCTTTATTTAAAAACTGACGTGGAAATTAGTGTACATCTTTACATGGATAAGTTCATAGGTAGAATTCGTAATACAGATTATTTTAATGATTACAGTTTTTAAATATTAATATGAATGATTTAATTGTATAGTGTTTATTATAAATAATATTTTATTTATTTATTTCCGGTTATATTTGTTTACTGTAATTGTAAAATATATTTATTGTTTAATACGAGTTTGATATAAAAAGTTCAAAATATTTTAATCGCAAAATATTTGACGTCTTTGATATCGTTATTTCTGCAATTTATTAAAAATGTACGTTTCAACCTTAATGTACAAAAACGTCTTAAATTTATTTTATAAAATGCCTATTTTTTCTAAAAAGTAAAAAAATACAACTCAAGGAGGACGTCTTATAGAGAGATAAAGGATGTCTTTTTAAAGATTCATTTAAAAAGTTGCATTAAAGATGCATTTTGGGCGCTGCTACATCTGTAAAAGGTCTAAAAGACGTCTTAAAAAAGATCTGCCGTAAAAGAATTTCTTAAAAACGTCTAAAAGACGTCTTTGGAAAGACGTCTTTTAAAAGATGTCTAAAAGAGATTTTTTAAAATGCATCTTTAAAAACACTTAAAAAGATGCATTATACACGGACAAATCAGCGCTAAAAAAAGACGTCTTTTAGAATTGCGAAAGATGTCTAAAAGACGTCTTTTAGAGCTCTTTGTGCCGGCTGCCACTTATAAACCATTAAGTAACATCGCTTTTACATTCATTTGTTGGACTACCCTAAGTCATAAAACCTTTCTGCAGACGAATTTTTATTCGAATTTTAATTTGCATTACAAGAAATGTCTTCGTGAGGCAAGCGTAAATGTACAGTGTAATTTTCCGTGTATTTAAACGGTTGGCTTACTTAGCACGAAGTATTAATATTTGAAAGCGCTTGCCATTAATATACCTTCCATTTTCCATTAATATACCTTCTTTTGTTTTGTGATACCAAAAGATTGATTTTCATATTCAGTTGTTACCAAACGCGTTTATTTGTTTTTTACAAAAAGTCATGAAAGTAAATTTTTTTAACCGGATTTAACCCCAACTTGAGTGCGCATTTACCAAGGACAAAACTATTCCTGCGAAGAAACAAAAAAGCATTTCGAAAAGAAAATATGCTGTTTTTTTTCTGATTTTACAAAAAATGGAAGGCAATGAAATAAAAATATGCCTTTTTTGGTAACAAAGAGGATATTTTCCACATGTAAGAAACATGTAGAAGTAGCTACAGGTTTCTTAATTTTTTGGAAAGCGACTAGTCAGTTTTTTATAAAGTGGTTTCTTATATAAAAACCCATGTTGGACGATGGTAAATAAAAGTTTTAAGTTTTATCACAGATTTAAAAAAAATTAACTATATTGCAATTAACAGACAAGGGCTGCACTTAAATTGATTAAATGCTATAATTTTCAACTGTCTAAGTAGTAAAAAGTCAGATAAATTGTTATTACAATTATTTACCCAGGATAGCCTCTTCATTCCTTAAAAGAACTGTTATCAATGAGAGTCCTGCCAAGGGGGTCCTAGTGCATTTAAAGCTCCTGTTTGAGCTTCAAAGGAGTGCAAGCACAACAGCTGCTCAACTAGACAACCGCCTGAGATATCAATCCTATTCTCATGATGAACGTTAAGCAGAAAGGATGGATTTCCACTTTCATAATCTTTGGGATAACTCGGTCGGGGTTTGAAACCAAGATCTTCCGCACTGAAGGCGAGCGCTCTACCACAAGGTCACCAGTCGGTTAAAGAATAGTGAGTAAGAAAATTTATTCGCTAAAAATAAAAATTACTTGCACAAAATTTAGTCATTTTCTCCTATTCCATTTTACACAGTTACATTTTGAGACTAGTTTTTGAAAGATTTAACATAATAAAAATAATTTCTCTTTTAATGCAAACGCTATGTAAAGGACAAATGGATAATAAACACTTGCGAAATTTAAGGAAATTTATGCCTTTTTTCAACTAAACTGAAAATCTCAAAACTTAGTGACATTAATTTTTAACTAGCTGTTTCCCGTGGAAGAATCCACTGTATTCCATTTAATTTATGTAGCAGATATATGTCCATCAAAAAACAAACAATACAGCAGTGCACATCTTACATCTGCATTATTATATAAATGACCAAAAAAACTGCAGTACATATGTGACATTTAAAATCTAAATCTACTAAAATTACTTGCTCTGACCATCTGACAAATGCAAAAAATTATTCGGAAAAAAGTTTTTAAAAAGCATTTCAACATACATCTCACCCATAAAATTTAAATCACCCAAAACGCCACATATATACAAAAAAGCTGATCAATGTCAAACACAAATCTCTCTCATTGTATATGTTAAAATCAGTTAGTTTATAGCAAACCCTGCCAAAGGTTGACACACAATGTGAAAAATAACGGTGTTTAAATCTAAAATTAATAAAGTCCTTTTAGCAATTTACATGCTGTTTTACCATCAATAAAGTAAACAAAATTTCAAATCTCACATAGTATTCTGTCACAAATTTCCATAAAATATATATATAAGTCATAATGAGTCATGTTAAACAACAGCAATCAATCTATATATAAGTTCATTTTATGTCAATTTTTGCACCAATTTTGCAAAACAAAATACAAATTCTAAATAATACTAAAATCTCTTATTTTGGTCCTTCGCATACCGACGGTCTCCCACAAAAGTTTAATCAAAAGGTAAAAAGTGAGAGGTAACGACAAAATCAAAGTTTGCAAAATTTAACTATTTCAGTACATATATCTACTGCATATGCCCTCTAAAACAATATTTTAATCCAAAATGCCAAAGAAAAAGAGTTTGCAACAAAAAACAGTTATTTCGATAATACACTCTTTCCTCACAAAAGCTTCACAAAGTGTAAAAAAAAGAATGGTTGTAGGGAGTGCTTCTGATTCAACAAAAAAAGTTTTTTTGACATATTGCATCTAGCCCTTACCCATTAAATCTTACACAAAATTTCCAAAACTATATACGATTTAGAACATCAAATTTAAATCAAGAAGGATCAGTCATTTCGATATATTGCACGGAGTCCTTCCCAGTAAGAATTTATACAAAATATAGAAAAACAAAGCTTGCAAGGTGTAAAATTGAATTCTTCTTCTGTGTATATATATGGTCCTTCCTCGCAAAATTAACATAAAATGTCAAAAAGGTTCAGATATAACATCTAACACAACAAAAATCAGTTCTATCAGTATATGTCATGCCATTGTCTTCCACCAAATGTTCCCCTTAAAGTTTCACAGACACAGCCTGTAAATTAAAAACAACGAAGATCAGGTATTTTGGTCTATTTCATACCATTCTGTTCCAAATAACTTATAAAATGTAAAAATTGAGTGGTAAAACAGAAATTTGCAAAATTCCATTTTTTTATATGCATGTATATTATATGCCTGCAATAAGTTAATTCAAAATGTCAAAAAGAAGAAAAAATTAGCTTACAAAGAGTATAAAATTGAAATCAACAAAGTAGCTCTTTTGGTGTATTAAATATAAGCCATACGCACAAAAGTTTACACTAAATGTAAGAAAATGGTTGTGTTTAGTAATTCTAAATTAAGAAAAATCAGTTCTTTTAGCATGCTGATTAAGGTTTTTGCCCACAAATTCTTACATGAAAATGTCAAAACCACAATTTGAAACAAATTAAATTTACATTTTAAAAATAAGTAATTTCTGAACTTTATTTTCAGAATATTTGGAGGAAAAGAACTTCGCAAACCAAAAAAAACCCAGGAAAATGTTTAAAATCTTCAGGGTTAATAACGTTTGATGGGTTTTGTGGGAATATATATACTGGGAATCTTTAGTTTAAAGCTAGCATTAGCTAGCTACAGCAGCTAATAGCTAGTCACTTAAATATAAACTGGAGACTTAGCTAGGTATAAAGAACATGGCTACATATATATATATATATATATATATATATATATATATATATATATATATATATATATATATATATATATATATATATATATATATATATTTCTAGCTAGCTAGCTAGTTGTTGGTGGTGGTTGGCTTTTTATGATGCTAGCTATAAAACATGTCTGGCAACAATAATATAATCAAAACTGAAAATAAAACATGAAAAAACCTTACAGAACATTGCTATGATTAATTTATAAAACCATGCTCTTCTTCAAATGTTTTTTTAAAGATTTATTTTGAATGAAAGAGTAGAGAATAACTAAGGAACAATGGAAAATATTGTTGATTAGAACCATTTCAACGACTAACAAATATACATAATACCACGTATTATGATTTATCAAACACAAAATGGTACGGAATGTCAGTGTATAAGTACATATTTGCATTTGCATTTTGCTGATTAAGTAGAAACCAATATATTCAAACTAAAATATTCAGACTAGCTCTTCATTTGCCAAATTATGAAAGGGTTTACTTTCGTGAAGGTGATGAAGCAGCTGCAGTTGAGAGAGCTGAAAATCGCCTTTCTCATCTCACTGCTTGGTTTCTACTTAATCAGCAAAATGCAAATGCAAATATGTACTTATACACTGACATTCCGTACCATTTTGTGTTTGATAAATCATAATACGTGGTATTATGTATATTTGTTAGTCGTTGAAATGGTTCTAATCAACAATATTTTCCATTGTTCCTTAGTTATTCTCTACTCTTTCATTCAAAATAAATCTTTAAAAAAACATTTGAAGAAGAGCATGGTTTTATAAATTAATCATAGCAATGTTCTGTAAGGTTAAAATGAATATATTGGTTCCTGGTGCAACTTCTTTTGAATTTTTAAGAACGTTCAATGACCACTTGTACCCAACTTTTCGCGAGGCTTGCCTTGCAAGAGGTCTTCTTGAAGGTGATGATGAGTGGGAGAGGACGTTGGAAGAAGTGACTGCTGTCGGTTCTCCAAGGCAATTAAGGCAAACCTTTTGTTTCTTACTTACCCATTGTGATTTAAACAATCCACTACAGCTGTGGCTGGATAACCGCATGGGTATGATTGAAGATTTCAGTCGTACTATGGAAGAAGTTAATGCAGAACTTGCTGCTCTAAGCAATATAGCAACAACTATCAGACAATCAGGTAAAAGTCTTGCTGATTTTGGCTTACCAGAAGTAGAAGAACTTCCAGCAGACCCAGATCCGGATTTGGGTTTGATAGCTCAAGACGTAGCCCAAATTCGACCTACATTAAATCGTGATCAGGTGAATGCAGCAGATACCATTATTGGCGCTGTAACAAATGTTTGTAATGGTAATCCACAGAACTCCCGCTTATTTTATCTAGATGGTCCTGGTGGCACAGGAAAAACATATACTTACAACTACATTATAAAATATTTGCAAAGTAGGGAGATAAAAGTAGCAACCTGTGCTTGGACTGGAATAGCTGCAACTCTTTTGAATAAGGGTGTCACTGTACACTCTTTATTTAGGCTACCCGTTCCTATAGTGGATACAAGTACGTGTAATTTGTCTCCTACAAGTCATCAAGCTTTATCTTTAAGGGAAAAAGATCTTATTGTATTTGACGAGTGTAGCATGATTCCAAAGTATGCTTTACAGGCTATTGACACTATGCTTAGAGATATTACCAACGTCAATCTCCCTTTTGGAGGAAAAGTTGTTCTTTTAGGCGGAGATTTTAGACAAATTTTACCTGTAGTCAAAAAAGCAAGACCTGCAGAAGTGATTGATGTATGTTTAAAGAGCTCATATATATGGCCATTAATAACTTCTTTTCAACTACGGTTAAATATGCGAGCCGGACTACAAGAGCAGGAATTTGCAGATTGGCTTTTGCAGCTTGGAAGTGACCAACTTCCCACAAAACCAGCTGTTCCTTTTAGGGACTGCATAGAAATACCTCCTACTTGTGTATTAAAAAACAGTGAAAATCTCATCGATATCATGTTTGATGGCATTATTATTGAAGACTATTCGTCGAGAGTTATATTATCTGCGACAAATGAAGATACGTTGCAGATAAATGATGAAGTTCTTGAAAAGATCCCAGGGGATGTAATAACATACAATAGCGCTGACTCTGTTGTAGCAGATGATGTTGAAGAACAAAATTTGTATCCTTTAGAGTTTTTAAATTCTCTTACTCCGTCAGGTATGCCACCACATTCTCTTAAACTAAAGGTTGGCGCGGTAGTAATGCTGTTAAGAAATCTTGACTTAAAATCAGGATTGTGTAATGGCACAAGGTTAGTTGTGCGCCACTTAAGGATAAACACAATTGATGCAGAAATATTAACTGGTATAGCGCAAGGTCACAGAGTTCTCATTCCAAAGGTTCAATTAACGCCTTCTGACACTGGCTTACCTTTTCAGCTCCGAAGGCGTCAGTTTCCGTTGCGATTGTCATATGCAATGACAATTAATAAAGCACAAGGACAAACCTTTGAAAAAGTTGGGATTTTTCTCCGAAGACCTTGCTTTTCTCATGGTCAACTTTACGTGGCTTTTTCAAGGGCGCGTTCATTCAACGATATTAAAGTTAAAGTGTTAAGAACAGACAAACAAGGATATGTTTTAAATAAATCCTACACAAAAAATGTTGTTTATCAGCAAGTACTTTAGTCCAGCTAGCAGTAAGTTTTTGTCATTTTTGAAATTGAGAAATGTTGCCTGTCTGGCAGGATTTTGCATCTTTACATGCACATTATTTTCCGTTTAAAATTGTTAGAATAAAATTTTTTTTAAATTTTATTTTATTGTAGGAGTTGTTTTGTTATATCAAAATGAAACAAAAAATACAAAAAAAAACAAATTTTCAAAAAAGTTGTTAACAAGCTTTAAGTTCTTTAAAAGCATTCTTTTTAGGACAGTCAATTGTTAAAAATTACATTATTTGAATTTTTACATTATTAATTCACAAACATTTAATTGCACAATTTTTTTCTAAAATTGAATTTGTTAATAATAATCTTTTTTGAGTTCTCGCTTTCTTTTTTCTGATTAAAGTATGATGTTAATTCACAGTAACCAGGTGGGATGAGATGATTCCTGCGCAAGATGATATGATTCTTGCAAGAAGAATGCTATGGATTAACATTTACTTTAAAATTGCACACAGGTGAAATTTGAAAAGCACTTTTATTACATACAGGATTTCAGTGCAATCCACTGATAAAAAAAACGTCAATAAATAAATGATTTAACTCAAATTTAAAGTCTTTCACTTTAATATTTTGTTTTGCATTGCTTTTCAATGTTCACCAACTGTTGTCAAGCGCTTGTACTGTAATATGCAAACAGTTTATTTCATATGTTATATCCAATGACCTCTCCTCTATATATATAAATATCGTATATGTCAGCGCAAGAATAGGTTTATAGTTCTTAATCAAAACACCATATAAAAGAATTGGAAATTGGAAAGCATGTGTAAATAACTGTCTAGGCAAGTGCAATGTGAAGAACTTGATAGCTTTAATGTGTGTGCAAGCCTAAAAAGGGTAGAATCATAAAGACTTAGCTTTATGTCTTTTTAGGTGAAGTGCAAAGACCTATGGCTTACCTTCCCGTGGTGCACTTCGTTAAGTGGATTTACCATATTCGTAGCAGTTCTTTTGGAAATAATATTGGAGTTATTGTTCGCTCATTTGACATCTATAAATTTTTAGTTCATAGAATTTTTTTCGGACTTAGAATTCAGTTTTTAATCAGTTTTATATATATAGTTCATGATTACAAATAGACTGCATTGTTATGGTCTAATTTTTTTTTATTTTGACTTCTAATATATATTTTGGCAAAACATCATCGCTTAGAGCTAAGTAATATTACTGAAGAAATGTTGCAAATTTGACTCTTATTGTATTACAACTTGGATTTTCATTGTTCGTACTTTTAGTAATGTGTATATAAGAACAAGGCTAAATTGCAAAAATAAAAGATTTACAAAAGTATTTAAACCCTTTAATTCGTTAAATTTAACACTTTACAGACCCTTATAAAAGCCAAAATGTTCTTCTTATCGAATTAATTACGTCGATTTATTTGATTAAAATAAAAGTTAGAGACAATTGTTTTACGTTTTTGCAAATTTGTACGGAACCAAAAGTAACTTCAATCTATAAATGAACAAAATTGTTTTAAATGAAATGTTTTTACCCAAAAAATTGCTACGAATAAGGAACTTTCCATGAACTGAAAGCCAAGGCCTTTTTAAATTGCAAAAATGATAGCTTTGTAGATCTAACCATTATTATAAACGGTAATAAAAAATTAAAATTTTAGTAGAAGTGAACCTGCGCATTATCTTTAAAAGTGCTGCAAAAATTATGGATCCAGTGGATTAAACCCACGACCTTTAAAAAAAGTTTTTTTTATTCTACTTTCAAAGTGTGTTATAATACTTTATAAAGTTAAACAAATGACGCACATTTGTTTTAGGTAATAAATATATTAAAATGGGTGAAATAGAGCTAGATTTTGAGATGGATGATTTGGAAAACAATAGTAAGTATCCCACGATTGTTTGTATAATTATCTTGAGTATAATAATCCATGTAATTTTATGTAAGCAGAACAACAACTGACAAAGTTTGCTTGAAAAAAAAGCTATAGCTTTTCGATTCAAAGTATTATTATTAGAAAATTTGCAAAAATTTACACTGGAAACAAACTTTGTTAATTCTTCTTTAATGCACATGTCAATAATTAATAATTCACAATTTATTTTTCCTCAAAATTCTATTTATCTAAAAGGACACAGCCAAGAATAAATGACTTTTTTTGCTTAGTTATGGAAGAAGACGAAACGATAATAAAATTAAAAAAAGAATTATGGAACATGCAAGAATGTCGTCGAAAGGAAAGTAAGTTTTTTATTATACTGAGGTGCAATCTCAAGGAAATACTTTAACGATTATTTTCGTTTAATTAAACTTTATTTGTCTAAGAAGAACACATCTAAATTTAACTACCAATAGAATGAAAAATAAATTACTTTTATATTATTTTCAAATTAGGTATTGAACAAGAAAAGTCCTTGGTGACGTTGAAAAAAGAGATTGACTTACTGAAAGAGGGGCGTGACAAGGAAAGTAAGTTGCTCATATATACTGTGTAAACTCAGTGAAGGGAATATCGATTAAAAACCTTTTTTTTTATATTGACTTTAATAAAGTTTTACCAATAAATCTCCTTAGTTGCAGATCATGCCGACGCTTTGCGTCAAATGAAAAAAGAAATGCGAAGTTTAAAAGAAGAGAAAAGAAGGGAACGTAAGTGTCATTATACGTTTCTATTAGATAAAATGAAAACACATGACTATAAACTCATGTGTGTACATCATTGATCATTTTTATTACCTAAGAATGACCTAAAATTTCAGTGTTTTAATGACAACATCGTAGACTGTTGCGAAATCTTTTAACGTCATCATTCAAACTTTCTTAAAAACGTTCTATCAACAAGCATAAATTTCATGGTGAAAAAGGACAACTTAAATCAGCACATTTCATGACTTTACAGTGCAGATATTATATTATGTCGAGCAATTTAATTTTTAATTTTAATTACTTTCACAACTTACCTAAAGAGATCAATCATAATTACAAATTTCAATTGTTACTTAAATAGTAAGTAGTAAGTAACATAAAATTGAGGACACCGTTAGCACTTGCACGTAAAATCTTTGATTATTAGAAGTTTAATTTTTTTCAGAAAAGGAAAAAGAGAACGACGAGCTTCGTGCTCGCTACAAAGAATATAGGGATGAGAACCCTGGTCCAAAATCTGAAAGATCGTTTCAGTTTTGGAAACATAATGGGTATAAAGACAGTGAAAAATTCAAAAGGAGCTGGAAGAAACAACTAAATAAAAAAACTACCACCAGCATTACAACTAATGATAAACAAACACAGTTCCCCGAAACACAAGAGCGAAGTCGACCCTGCACTGTTGTGTCTAATTGCCATGACGGAACTATCACTTTTCATTTTGGAAAATGAATCTTTTGTCATGGTGATGAGATCGACAGTGCTTTATAATTAAACATGTTTTCAAACAAAAATAAAATTCTGCGGAGTAAAAACAATTCTGAACAGACTTCGTTTTTGTGTTTCCTAACAAATCCATTTGAATTTACACAAGTCGTATTAATTTATAGATAGATAACATGGAGGCATTCAAAAAACAGTTTGTTCAAACATTTTAAGGCAAATACAAATTAGTTGACGGATGAGTACATAGTAATGACTATTTGAGCGTTTTTGAATGCCCCCTATTGTGTCACGTTGACACTACAAAGTAGCTGTTGAGAAGTTTTCATAACATATTATTTACGGAACAATTCTCTTAATTGAAGTTTCTGTTGCGATTCCAGATGGCTTATATTAAATTACCCATTTTCAACTTCATTTCATTCTTATTTTATTGTCACATTCTTTTACTCACTAAGTGATAAAACCTTATTAGTATGTAATGGTTTATTACATTCCACCGTTTACATTATTGTGTTCGAATCTTTCAGATAACTCCTATTTCTTATCGTTAATAAAAGTGCGAGGATAACTTAAAGAGTTTATGTTGTACAATAAATTAAACAGGTAGTTTAATATAGCACACCAGATTTATTTGTCTTTCTTTCTGACTACACCTTCGAAAACACAATTGTCCATTACAGTAGGTTATTATTTCCTTTTCCACACTTCTCCATACCACTGTTTTCTTATGTTGTCTAACACATGCTCTTCTTTCTTTTTTAGGTGAAGCGCAAAGTCCCATGGCTTGCCTTCCCGTGGCGCGCTTTGTTAAGTAGATTATCTCTTGTTTAAGGGATAATCCACGAACTAAAAGTCAGGGCAATAAAAACATTCCAAAATTCGTTTTTACCTTATGCATCGCGGATTACGGACATTCAATCAACTTACACATACCAAATGTAAGATTTTTTTTATTACGTATATTGTTTTAGCTGTTTTTCGTCAATAATAGAATTAATTGTCAGTGTAATTCATAACAGACTTTCTTGATATATATAGATATTGATTAAAGTGGATTTCTCCACGTTCTCCATGTTCTATGTTTTTATTTGGCACCCATCATATGGACTCGATGAGAGATTCAGCTTCACAAACTGTAAAAAAAAGAATGGTTGATTCTTTCACGACCATTTCTTCGACTTATTTGTGAATTAATAATGTAAAAATTCAAATAATGTAATTTTTAACAATTGACTGTCCTAAAAAGAATGCTTTTAAAGAACTTAAAGCTTGTTAACAACTTTTTTGAAAATTTGTTTTTTTTTGTATTTTTTGTTTCATTTTGATATAACAAAACAACTCCTACAATAAAATAAAATTTAAAAAAAATTTTATTCTAACAATTTTAAACGGAAAATAATGTGCATGTAAAGATGCAAAATCCTGCCAGACAGGCAACATTTCGTTTAAATTGAAAATGTACAGCTAGCTACAATTCTCTGATACATTTCCAATCAGTTCTCTTTTTGACGTTATATTATCGTACGTTTTTCTTCTTTATAACAAATATTTCTGGCAACAACATAAACTTTTTTTATTCTCGCTCGACATCAACAGTCGCTCTACAATGACAACAGTTTTGTTCTTTACTTCTTAGATTCGAATTATCATTCGAATTCGATAGTTTTTTTAAAAGAAAGCAACTTCGGTCCCAGAACACAAAAAAGATAGAAGAAACAAATAAGCTTTAATCTAACCTCGTGATGAGTAAACCTTGTTTGAAATAACTTTTTTCAGGATTACTTTGAAAAAGAGACAACTTTCTTCGCTTCGGTGTTCATTTTTCAGTTAATAAACTTTGTTTCCGTGAGATACGGCGCGCACATGGTAAACCGGGGGTAAAATTTAATTATTCTATCTTAAACGACCAGCGGGGCTTTTACAACAAAAAAACAAATAAAACCATTTGTCATTGTAGAGCGACTGTTGATGTCGAGCGAGAATAAAAAAAGTTTATGTTGTTGCCAGAAATATTTGTTATAAAGAAGAAAAACGTACGATGATAAAACGTCAAAAAGAGAACTGATTGGAAATGTATCAGACAATTGTAGCTAGCTATACATTTTCAATTTGTTTTCTTTGGGATGAAGCGAAGTTTAATAATCGAAGTAAAAAACTGATTGGTCTTTTATCCACAGACGCTAGCTAACTGAGAAAGCCAAAGAAAGGCAGGTGTGTTGTTTAGTTTATCTGGTAAAGAGATAAGTTTAGGTGTGTAACGTTTTTTTTAACCGTTTTAACTTTCAGAGCTAACTTATTGATTAAAGGAATGCTAACATAGAGTTTTTTGGCATAAGGGTATATATATTTATATCGTTATTAGCAGCGGGTTATATATTTACACCTTATGTGCTGATTAAACATTCCAAAATTCGTTTTTACCTTATGCATCGCGGATTACGGACATTCAATCAACTTACACATACCAAATGTAAGATTTTTTTTATTACGTATATTGTTTTAGCTGTTTTTCGTCAATAATAGAATTAATTGTCAGTGTAATTCATAACAGACTTTCTTGATATATATAGATATTGATTAAAGTGGATTTCTCCACGTTCTCCATGTTCTATGTTTTTATTTGGCACCCATCATATGGACTCGATGAGAGATTCAGCTTCACAAACTGTAAAAAAAAGAATGGTTGATTCTTTCACGACCATTTCTTCGACTTATTTGTGAATTAATAATGTAAAAATTCAAATAATGTAATTTTTAACAATTGACTGTCCTAAAAAGAATGCTTTTAAAGAACTTAAAGCTTGTTAACAACTTTTTTGAAAATTTGTTTTTTTTTGTATTTTTTGTTTCATTTTGATATAACAAAACAACTCCTACAATAAAATAAAATTTAAAAAAAATTTTATTCTAACAATTTTAAACGGAAAATAATGTGCATGTAAAGATGCAAAATCCTGCCAGACAGGCAACATTTCTCAATTTCAAAAATGACAAAAACTTACTGCTAGCTGGACTAAAGTACTTGCTGATAAACAACATTTTTTGTGTAGGATTTATTTAAAACATATCCTTGTTTGTCTGTTCTTAACACTTTAACTTTAATATCGTTGAATGAACGCGCCCTTGAAAAAGCCACGTAAAGTTGACCATGAGAAAAGCAAGGTCTTCGGAGAAAAATCCCAACTTTTTCAAAGGTTTGTCCTTGTGCTTTATTAATTGTCATTGCATATGACAATCGCAACGGAAACTGACGCCTTCGGAGCTGAAAAGGTAAGCCAGTGTCAGAAGGCGTTAATTGAACCTTTGGAATGAGAACTCTGTGACCTTGCGCTATACCAGTTAATATTTCTGCATCAATTGTGTTTATCCTTAAGTGGCGCACAACTAACCTTGTGCCATTACACAATCCTGATTTTAAGTCAAGATTTCTTAACAGCATTACTACCGCGCCAACCTTTAGTTTAAGAGAATGTGGTGGCATACCTGACGGAGTAAGAGAATTTAAAAACTCTAAAGGATACAAATTTTGTTCTTCAACATCATCTGCTACAACAGAGTCAGCGCTATTGTATGTTATTACATCCCCTGGGATCTTTTCAAGAACTTCATCATTTATCTGCAACGTATCTTCATTTGTCGCAGATAATATAACTCTCGACGAATAGTCTTCAATAATAATGCCATCAAACATGATATCGATGAGATTTTCACTGTTTTTTAATACACAAGTAGGAGGTATTTCTATGCAGTCCCTAAAAGGATCAGCTGGTTTTGTGGGAAGTTGGTCACTTCCAAGCTGCAAAAGCCAATCTGCAAATTCCTGCTCTTGTAGTCCGGCTCGCATATTTAACCGTAGTTGAAAAGAAGTTATTAATGGCCATATATATGAGCTCTTTAAACATACATCAATCACTTCTGCAGGTCTTGCTTTTTTGACTACAGGTAAAATTTGTCTAAAATCTCCGCCTAAAAGAACAACTTTTCCTCCAAAAGGGAGATTGACGTTGGTAATATCTCTAAGCATAGTGTCAATAGCCTGTAAAGCATACTTTGGAATCATGCTACACTCGTCAAATACAATAAGATCTTTTTCCCTTAAAGATAAAGCTTGATGACTTGTAGGAGACAAATTACACGTACTTGTATCCACTATAGGAACGGGTAGCCTAAATAAAGAGTGTACAGTGACACCCTTATTCAAAAGAGTTGCAGCTATTCCAGTCCAAGCACAGGTTGCTACTTTTATCTCCCTACTTTGCAAATATTTTATAATGTAGTTGTAAGTATATGTTTTTCCTGTGCCACCAGGACCATCTAGATAAAATAAGCGGGAGTTCTGTGGATTACCATTACAAACATTTGTTACAGCGCCAATAATGGTATCTGCTGCATTCACCTGATCACGATTTAATGTAGGTCGAATTTGGGCTACGTCTTGAGCTATCAAACCCAAATCCGGATCTGGGTCTGCTGGAAGTTCTTCTACTTCTGGTAAGCCAAAATCAGCAAGACTTTTACCTGATTGTCTGATAGTTGTTGCTATATTGCTTAGAGCAGCAAGTTCTGCATTAACTTCTTCCATAGTACGACTGAAATCTTCAATCATACCCATGCGGTTATCCAGCCACAGCTGTAGTGGATTGTTTAAATCACAATGGGTAAGTAAGAAACAAAAGGTTTGCCTTAATTGCCTTGGAGAACCGACAGCAGTCACTTCTTCCAACGTCCTCTCCCACTCATCATCACCTTCAAGAAGACCTCTTGCAAGGCAAGCCTCGCGAAAAGTTGGGTACAAGTGGTCATTGAACGTTCTTAAAAATTCAAAAGAAGTTGCACCAGGAACATGAAGCAATAGCACTCTAAGGTAAAATCTTTCACCTTCCTTAGGGTTTGAAGAATACATTCTGCTGATAATTTTACCACCCCCTCTTCTTCTCACCTTCCATTTATTTTGTGATTTATCAAACACAAAATGGTACGGAATGTCAGTGTATAAGTACATATTTGCATTTGCATTTTGCTGATTAAGTAGAAACCAAGCAGTGAGATGAGAAAGGCGATTTTCAGCTCTCTCAACTGCAGCTGCTTCATCACCTTCACGAAAGTAAACCCTTTCATAATTTGGCAAATGAAGAGCTAGTCTGAATATAACATGTGATTGGTCATGCAAATTGTAAGCAAAAAGACGCCAACATGCCTCTGGAGAAGATACGTACCTTGCATCAAGAAAAGTTGTTACTTCATCATGATCTAACCTTTCGTTTATCTGAATATTCGCACAGTCAAAACCTTTATATATATACTTATAAAGATATTTTACAGCTTTAACCGTCATACAGGCCTCAATATTTATATGAGCATTGTATTTTTTTGACAAATAAGGGTTATAAGGAACAATCCATCTGTTATCAATATCTGAATTTCTGATAGTAATAGTCCTTCCATTATCACGACGCCTATATTTTGGATAACCATTACGATTTGAAACTGTGGAATTTGAGAAATCTTTAGGGAATTCTTTGGAGCATTTCCCATCTACCATGCAAACAGAAACAGGATTTAAATGTCCGCATGGACCATGAATCATGCAACTTTTTATTGTTTTATATAATTGCGGATCATCTATTTCAAGAGGAATTTCCGCTGATATTATGGTATCAATATCATCAGCATGGCGGAGCTTGTCTTCGTGAGTCAAATGTATAAGCATATGGACATGTGGAAGTCCCCTTTTTTGAAATTCTATTACATGAACATAAGCTATGGTTTTACCTAGTACTCCTCGCGTGTGTATATCTGCAAGAAGTTCTCTCAATTTTAAATTAAAGACCCTTGCTATAAGGTCTGGCCGATCGCATGGACTTTGACCGGGAAAGAGATTGTCTTTAACCTCTGGCCAATTTGGATTACATGTGAAAGTTAAGAATAAATCAGGCTTTCCATATTTTGCAACAATGGCCATTGCGTCCATGTAATTTTGACGCATTGCTCTTGGGCTACCTTGAAATGAAGATGGAAGAATTATAATACGTCCTGGATTGAGCTGTCTTTCGTCAGCTCTGATACTCAAATGATCTACCAAGCCCTGGTAAGACTCAGCTCTTAGTTGCGCTTGATTTCTGCGTATAAAATCTAAACGTTGACCTTCAACCTTAGTATATGCATCAACAATGTACTGCTGCAATAATTTTTTGCCGTAATGAATAGAACTGAAGCTATTCCTTACTGCAAGTCGATACACATAGAACTGTAACATTGTTACTGTTTGACGTCTTGCTGTGCGGTGTTCTTCAACGTGGAGAATGTTATTATACCATCCTGGATCTCCCCTTGGAAAAAAAACGGGATACATCATTGGGTCAACATTTGCCGACATCGTAGAGAGATTAGTTAATGGTCGATCCTTTGGATATATTACAATATCTCGTGTGGTCGGTGGTGCACCATCTTCGCCAACAAATACCACAGCTACTTCATCTTGAGTTGGAGTGTTATATCGCCTCCTATCTCCACCAGCGAGCATTCGCATCGTTACTTGAGAAGCTGGGCGATTTTCACGCACTGCTCGTTGATTTTCCTCCATTTCAACTGCAAACATATTTTTGAACGCTGCACTGAAAGGAGATTCTCTTTCCATTACAGTATGAAGCATGTGCATTACCTCTTCTAAACACTCGGCATTTGCTGGATTATTCAAACGAATGTTAAGTGCTTCTGTTGAATCTATTATATACAACTGGTTGAAGGAGGGTGTAACATTTTCAGGAGGATGCAAACAGCCAGACCGATGAAAAAGCTGTCCACTTATCCTAAAGCAAGGGGGCCCATGTCCTTGTGGAGGTCTTATATTTGCTCCTAGAGAGGCAAAAGCAAAAGATGAATTATATTTTCGTATATTTGTTTGAAAATTTTTACATAATTGCTCCCTTCCCGTAAGCAAGTGAGTCAGCTCTTCAGGGTATTCATTTAATTCAGGAAGGGCTACTTTACCGGATTGACAACATTTAAAATTTCCTTCATTTTGAAATTTTTTACTGGAACAATATGGACATGTGTCAGACATAGGACCAAGTGTGTGTACAGAAGTTTGAGAAACAACACCAAAATCCCTTGCAATATTATGAAAAACTCTACGTGCGTTTTCTCTGACATGCCTCATGTTTTCAGCATTACGTGCAAGTCTCTCTTCTCGTACTCCTACTTGCTCTACTCTCCTCGCAGCAGCTACCTGCTGTGCATTGCGCCTCCTTCTAACTTCCGCTTCAGCAGGAGTTTCAATTGCCCTGTGTGCTAACATGCGAGAAGTATTGGTGGACCGTCGACTTCTCACTTCAACATGCGGTAAGGTGGATATTCTGGAGGAAGAACTAACATTACCTAGTGGATCATTTTCAAACTCTTCTGCTATATTATTTGGTGCATTATTACTATCTATATTATTATTAGAATGGTTGGTATTATTAGCAGGCCGCTGCAAAACAAATCTGCCTAATGAGTTTAAAACTACTCTAAACCCATTGCTACCAGCCATTACTTACGTACACACAAGATTAAGTTGTCCTAAAATAAAAAAGATGTATCTGTTACATCTCCAAAAAATGAGTATAATAGACTATATAATAGAGAATTATAGCCGGAAACTTCAGCATATTATGTAATTACAATAACTATGTATACACATGTTCTTATAAGGCACAAATCATTACTCGATATGTAGCTAGCTAATTCAATCACCTTTTTTTACAATTTTTACAATTCAGAATAAAACAGGATTTTATAAATTAGATGCATAAAATGTGGCTACAGACTAAATTTGGAGAAAAGCTATGAAGCAAAAATAAGGTCGTTTATCAATATCGTGGTTCACACGTTAAACAAAAAGCATGTAGGTTCAAAACAAATGCTTACGTAATTTTTGGAGTTTGGTGTTCTTACAAACATACCTAACCTAGGTAAGGTGTAGCCTTATATGCAAATTAGCAAATCATTTACCTTGTAAATCTCTTCGCTGTAAACAAAAACTTTTTTCTTTTGCACAGTTTGTTTTGTTTATTTTTTCTTAGCGACGTAAAAGAATTAGATTCTTAATCGAACGTTCTGAACCAATGAACGCGTTCGAAAAACGTCACATGATAACAATAAGAAACCGTTACAAAGCCAAAACAAAAGGATTGAGATCCCGCTTGCCCACGCTTATGAAGGAGTGACCATCGGACCTAGGGCAGGAAACCCGTAATTCTTTTCAATGGCCTCACCGTGCGCACACACACACAAGGCGTATTAATATATAGATATACATCGCAAATTAATTTCACTATGTAAAGGTTGGACAAGTGAGTAACCCGATTTCCCGATTTTTGTCATTTCTTGGAGACATGACTGTTCAAACCGAGTCGGTTTCTTCAATTTTTCACTTTATAGAAATGTATAAATGTTATAATTTCCTGATTTATATTTTTTCTAATATTTAAGCTGATAAACAATTTGGACTGTTTTGAGAAGTTGATTTTAAGGATAAAAAGTATTAATGAGTAATAATCTTTACAAATTTAGCGTATTATTATTATTTTTTTTATTATTATAAAACTTAACTTAGTTCCTTAGTAAGAGTAGCTAGACATCTTTACACTAGTTTTCATTTATTTTTTTCTTTTGCTACCTGAATGTAACGTTCGAATTTTCCAAATTAAAAACAAAGATTTGTAAACGGCCTAATTTGGAGCCAAAAAGGTTCGGATCAGTAGGGTATTTTTGGTGGAAATGTTAAGGATTTTTTGAAACGTCAGGAGTACATCACAGAATAAAGCACTGAAAGTTGATATTTTTGTCACTGTAAGAACATTTAAACATACATAAAATACAATCACGAGACTGGATATTTACATGTAACATGTGTGATACTAACAATTAAACGTTCATTAGTCCAAAAACTACAGACATGCAACTGGAGAGAATGGAAGATTTTCTATATTCTACTTCTAGCTAATACTTTAACGTGGTATGTTATTGCGTAGTTGGCTTTTCATTAGCCGCTCGTGTGTTAACTGTTTTTCTCTTCGTATCTCCCCCCTTTCGTACAGTGTCTACATTTTTAAGAGATTTTTCAATGTATTTGCTTATTTTGCTCTCGCTTTTATCCAAACTTTGCATCAACGTTTTGTCGTTATCGTCATTTTCTTCGTCTGTACCTCCTTTAACATACTCAGAAGCCGGGACAAGAGATGGAGTCTCGTTTTCGTATGGTTGATTAGCAACAACAGCAACACGTTCAAAAGGGACTTTCGATTTATAGCCATGCCGTAAACCGTATCCAATACTTTGAGCAAAACTGTTATGACCCATGTGACCGGTTCCAGGATGATGCAATAAGTTTGCATGTCCAAGATCTTCAAATGCAGGGTCTCCAATTTGCTGATCAAGATGATGCATGTCACCGCCTGCACCACCCCAACCGGAGAAGGAACTGCCAAAACCACGCTCCCCTTCTACATCCCCATGCATACCTCCATAATCACCGAGCCAAGCATGTCCTCCCCAGCCATGAGACCCAAAACTGTCTGGACCGTGCCAGGCTGAGTAATCTACACCGTGTGGCCCTCCTTCGGCAACAGCAAGCGGTCCAGCTCCATATAAATTTGGTGCACCCCACGAGTGTCCAAATCCATTACCAAGTCCACTATCCCAGCCACCATTACCTGTGTGTCCAATACCCAAGTGATCATTACCAGCAACAATGTACTTTCGTGATCCTCGTTGACTCTTGATTATTTTCGTTTTGTGTGGTTTTGAAACACTTGACCTATAAAATGCAGAACGATGGTGTAATCATGAGGCTGTAAAGGTTAAACAGTATTTTTAATAAGTTATACAATGCAATTGTTATGTAAATATACTAATAAATAACAAGACTTGGTGTCTTATAGTATAGTTTAATGTTCTAATAAAGTATATTTATTTGTAGTGATTATTACGAATCCTAGAAGTAAAACAATAAGGACAACTGTCTAACTACAGATGACTTGCAATGTTTACAAAATTTCACAAAACTTTTGAGCGAATTTTTCTACACGCGCTTCTTGTAGGTAAAAAAACCTTATCATAGCTATTTTTAGAATTCATTTTATTTTGGAAGAACAACATGCACGGGAAATTATTAATAACTGGTTTTTTTGACATCTGTCGTCTGTTGATTGTATATTTTCTTATATGCAATATCGAAACATTACGTTTCGTGAAAAGTGGGAAAGTGAACTATAGAAAAAAATAAACAGTCATCCGAGTATCAACATTACAAAGATTTCCAAGAAAAAAGAAAATACTAAAATTGGTGTCGTGTTTGTTACACCTCGAATTAAGTGTTTAATAAACTTTAAATAAGTTAATTTCACGTACTTGTACCAATATGGTGCACCCCAACCTCCACCAGTATGGCCAGGTTGAAACCCACCCCATCCAGCACTTGGTGGACCATAATAATGTGTTGGTACTAATTGCCGCCCACTGTGTTGACGATGTTTCTTAGAAGGATTACTCTTTCTAAATTAATTAGTTGAATATAATTAATCAATAATCGAATGTTTTATATACGTGTATGCAAACATTTCTACGTACTTGTACCAATATGGCGCGCCCCATCCACCGCCTGTGTGTCCAGGATGAAAACCGCCCCACCCTGCACTAGGTGGCCCATAGTAGTGTGTTGGTACTAACTGCCGACAAGGGCACTCACTTTTTCTAAACGAGTGTGATGTATGTTGAACGTATGTATAAAAGCAAATAATAAGAACATAACAAATACGATGTGCAAGTTAGTAGTATGTTAATTGTATTTGTAATTTTGATAGCTATAGAATTTAAACTAAATATAAGCTATTGCTGGACACATAATGACTACGTTACGTACTTATACCAATATGGGGCACCCCAACCTCCCCCAGTATGGCCAGGCTGAAACCCACCCCAACCAGCACTGGGCGGTCCATAATAATGCGTAGGTACCAGTTGGCGTCCATGATGATTGTGATGAGGAAGTTCTTCTTTTCTAAATATATGATATATATGTATGTGTGTCATTTTGTATATAGGTAATTGTAAAATGGGAGGATAAAGGACGAAATAATGCGTGAGTTTCATATGCATCTGAGTAAAGTTACATCACTATAGTATTGACAGCTTGGCAAATTTTCTGTAAACATAAAGCTGTAACATTATCTAAACGTACTTGTACCAATATGGTGCACCCCATCCTCCACCGGTGTGACCTGGCTGGAACCCACCCCATCCAGCACTTGGAGGACCGTAGTAATGCGTAGGTACAAGTTGTCGACAATTGCAGTTACTTTTTCTAAATGTATATGCGTATGTATAGAAAGTATCAACTTGCTAAGTTTAGTAGATCTGCGACGAAATAATACATTAATACAATTAACATGGAACGTACTTATACCAATATGGGGCACCCCATCCACCTCCTGTATGTCCAGGCTGAAAACCGCCCCAACCTGCGCTTGGTGGACCATAATAATGTGTGGGTACGAGTTGCTTTCTTTTAGTCTTTGGAGGTTTTAACGCAGGGACATCAGGTTCGTCTTCTTTCGCTTCTTCTTTTGGTTCTTCTTTGTCAGCTAAAACATTTTCAAGTTTCATGCT
The DNA here is from genome assembly GCF_029227915.1 of Hydractinia symbiolongicarpus. Classification (NCBI taxonomy): domain Eukaryota; kingdom Metazoa; phylum Cnidaria; class Hydrozoa; order Anthoathecata; family Hydractiniidae; genus Hydractinia; species Hydractinia symbiolongicarpus. The sequence continues at coordinate 27,384,881 of NC_079882.1, read as the reverse complement.
ATTACGAAAAGCAATGAATTGTTTATGAACTACTTACTAATGTAAATATACCTTTATTGCATGGACAATCTATAGGCGATCCACACCCATATTGAGGATGGTAGTATGGATAAGGGTATTCCCATAAACTGCCAGGATAAAAGTCTCCGTGGTAATTGAATTGTTTTTTCGATAAATGTTGTTTCTTGTTTCCTTTTCTGGAAGTTTTCTTTGCTTGTGAATTTTCTGTAGTAGGACCTATGTCATTTGCAGGATCCTATATAAGAAAATGTGTTGATGACTTTCTGTAATTTGGCTTACTATTTCAAATTGTATCCTTACGTCGCTGTTTTTTAAACTGAAGTGAATAATAAAAAAATATTTACCGTTTCGTCCGTTGCGTCTTCAAATTGATCCTTTGTCTCAGAGTCAACTTTTTCTTTCGCCTTACTTTGTTCGATTTTTTCAACTTTTGATTTTTCTGAATGCACTTCAGATTCACTTTCTTCGGTCACGTCAACTTTGAGGTCCTCTCGACCATCATTTCCGTCCTTGTGAACATACTTATCGGTTGATTTATCCCATGGATCTTTTTCTTCCGGTTGATCGTCATCTGATTTGACTACGGTAAATAGACACAACAAGAATAAAACATAAATCCAACCCTTCATAAGGGGCATGACCGATTCTGAATTACCAGTTAACAATTTACATTTATATCAAATAATAAAACGCTTAATTATTTCCGTTTTTTTTAATTTTTTTTGTGCACGATTAGAGAGCTTGTCTATGTCTTGAAGAACAAGCAGAATGTGCGGCAATCAATGGTTTTCACTGAAAATGCTGGTTATTGTCAAAAACAATTTCAGAGCAAAAACTATTCAGCATGCTTAAACATGCCGAAAATGTTTTTTTAATCGTTCATTTGATCGTAAGGTTTATATGAAGTTCACTGTTAGTGCTCTTAATGTGTTTTCCTGGGTTCAAACAACTCTACTTACTGGGATAAACATTACTCCCATTTAAGGTCATAAAAAAAGAATGTAATTTGGGATATCCATGTTTGTGAAAGGGTCACACCCATTCTACACGCACGAACGATGCGCACGTTTTTGTGTTGAGTTTGAGCATACTATTAATAACACAAAGTTGTAACTTGTAAATAAATTGCCTTTAGTACCTTACCCAAGACACTTTTAAAAAGTTAGAGTAAACTGAACGAAAATACAAAATAGACTGTAAATCTTAACTTAGTGACTTACACGAAAATAAATCAAAACGTTGGATAGCAAGTATAAGCTGAGTCAAGGCGAGGTTCTAAAACAATTGGTACCGTCTTTTCTTTAAGCTACTTCCCTCATTTAAAGAATTTGTTTTCAAAAAATAAAATAAAATGGAAATGAAGTTGCCAAGCTAAAAAAATATTAGAAGTATATTTATATTTGGCGAAAGATTAACAAAATATTGGACTTAGTCACATTTCTTCAAAATTTAAATTTATTAACGAGCAAAATATATTATTGTTATCTAAAAACAATTAAGTGGAGACTGTTTTCAGTTTAGTGTTTGGTCGACAAAACACAGCTGTGGCAACATTCAAATTGAGTATGATTTCTGGAGAAAAATCATTTAAAGTTTTGTAGGTTATGTGGCTCAGTGAATGTTCATTACATTGTTACTGTTCACTAAATAGGTTAGTTTGTTTACCAGTAAAAGTAAATAAAATTAATTAGCTCGCTATTATGATAATTTTGTACCTTTGTAGAAAAAAAGAAAGAAAAATCATACTGAATATAGCCACCGGAAGCACCAATACAAATCTTCAGCGATAATTATACACAAATTCACGCTTTGTTAAGCTCATTAATTATTTACGATTTAGATTACCTAAGCATGCCTGTCGATAATTTCGCTTGAAAACACTAATTAGCGGTGAAAAAATTTGTTTAAAATGGAAATTTGAAGATTATTTATATCGAGATATATATCAAGCAAAAATATAATTTTACATCAAAAAAAGTTATCTATTTGTTAGGAACGATAATAGACAACAGAGCAGTTAGCTCTTATTTGAACAATGTTACTTAAAAAATTGCTACTAACCGTGGCATTATTGTTTTGTGTATGCAAGTTAACTCTATCAAGACCAACGCACATTGAGGCAAGCGATATTATTAAAGCAATTCATGACATTGATAATATTATGAACGACAGAAGTGATGAAAGTGACGATTCTGATGACGATGATGAAACAGATGACGATTCACTGTCTCAAAGAGATGAGATAAAGAACACAACGGCTAATGCTGGTGTTGCTGCAAATAAAACAACAGCTGAATCCGTACCAGAACCAGGAAAGGATAAACCTAAAAACGAAACATCCTCCGAAAAGCTTACAGAGGGTAACAAAGAAAAGCCAAAAGATGCACCAGCTTTAGGTGATGGACAGCAACTTACAAGCGAGGGAGCTGCAGGCTTAACAAAATCTGATCAAGAAAAACCCAAAGAAAAAGAAGCTTTTGCAGATTCCTCTAAGGAAAGCAAAGAAAATAAAACTGCTGTTGATTCAAAAGCCGAACAAGGAAGTAGTCAAAAAACAAAAAGTGCGGAAAAGGAAGAGAAAAAACCAGATGCCCACTCTAAAAGTGAAATTTCCAATGAAGAAAACAACGAAGATGAAGGAGATAGTGATAGCGATTCAGCTTCAGAGAATAGTAAATTAGACAATGAAGATACAGAAAAAGAAACAGCTTCTGAAGAAAATAAAGACTCTGATGAAGAAAAGGAGGAAGCTTCTGAAAATAATGAAGATAAAGATAAAGAAATTGAAGCTGACACGAATGCAGACGCAGAAAAAGAGGAAGCAAATGAAAACGAGAATTCCTCGCAAAATGAAGAAGTATCGTCTTCAGAAAGTGCAGCAGAAGACAGGGATCAAGAGAAACCGTCTGAATCTGACACAACAGAAGATACAACACAAAAAGAAAGTGCAGAAGAAACTAAAACTAAATCAGGTGCAGAACAAAAAGATGATGAAGAAGATAAGGTAAAAATGTTTTTCATTTCTCCATTTGAAAAGCAAACTGAAAATGATGCAGATGATTCCGCTTCAACAAGGCAGATCTTGACATATCCTGCAACAGGACATGGGTGGGGACATACACATCAATGGGGTCCGTCTCACATTTGGAATAGTGATTATCCATACTTTGCTTACGGATACAGTTGGGGCTGTGGTCACCACGGGTATGGCCCACATGGACATATCAAAAAATCTTCAATTAAAGGAAAAAATAAAAAAAGTGATTTAATGTGCCGTGATTATGTTCTTCTTCCTGCGATGTCAAAGGCAGCAGTAATTGCTCCACCGATGGAAGACGAGATGTCAGAAAATGGAGTAGCACGACAAACAGTTGTAAGCAAAGACGTAGCGTGCAACGATGGCGATACAAGTTGTGCACAACGACAAGTAATTGGAAGCATGGCAGGAGGGTCTTTATTTGGTGATGGCATGGGTGGGTTAGGTATGGGTTTTCCCGGTATAGCTGGTATCCACACAGGAGTAAGTGGATATAATGAAGCTGGCGGTCACGGTGATCACGTAGGGGGCCATCATGGCCATGGTCATGGTCATGGTAACTTCTATGGAGGAGGATATGGTGGTGGACATGGTGGTCATGGTGGTCATGGAGGACATGGTGGGTATGGTGGGTATGGAGGTGCATCCCATTTTTTTAAAGCTAATGATCATGGTTTTTCAAGTTATTGGGGCAGTAGAAATGTCGTCCCAAAAGTAGAAGAAACAGGCCATATTAAAAGTAAAGTTAATAAGAAAGCAAGAAGGAGATATTTTGCTGGCAGTGGATTTGGGGTTGGATCTAATGATTTCAATGGAGCTGTTGCCAATATGCCTTCAACAAGCTCTATTGATTTTGCACCAGGTGATAACGATAATGATATTGAAACTCCGACTGTTTTGGATGGTGGCAGATTTGATAGACTTAGCGGTGGCACTCCAGAGCTTGGCCACGATTTTGGTGGAGTAAGTGGATGGGGCGCAATTGGTGGTGGAGTTGGACAAGGCAGAAAGTTCGCTGGGTGGGGTGACACATTTAACACTGGGGAAAATTTAGAACAGGTTGGAGATAACGGTGTTGCCGGTGGATACGGCATTGGGGCACCAAATGGGTTTGTTGGAGGTTACGAACACGAAGAAGACGATGTCGAACAAGAAAGTCTTGGAGACGTACATGGGCCTGTCGGAAGGCCGTATATGGCAGTTGGTACAGCACAAGGATATGGTATGAGACCAAATATGGGAGGACCAATTGGACAAACCGGAATATTTAACGCTCCAATTGGGAACATTGCATCAAATGATTTTGGTGGTCCACTTGGACTTAATGGTGGCATTACTGTTCATGGAAAATATTCTAATTTTGCATATAAGTCAAAAATTAAGAAGAAGAAAGGAAAAGCAGCAAGTAAGAAGTCTGTCAAAGGTACTGCTAGACAAGATATTGCAATGCCAGACGAACAAGCTATGATGGATGTTACTAAACAAAGACAGTTAATTGGTTCACTTGGAGCCAGTACACTTTTTGCTGACAACGTCGGTGGAATGGGTCTTGGCCATCCTGGTGTTCCTCAAATGTCATCTGGTGTATCTGGCATACCAGGAGAATACGGAGGTACTGGTGGATTTGGACATGGTTGGGATGGAGAGGGACCAGGAATGCATCCTCATGGATATAGTAACTATGGGTATGGCGAAGGTGGCGAGGGAGGCGAGGGAGGCGAAGGTGGCCATTTTAGACAGCAATCAAATGCAGCTGAAAATACACCTCAACCTGAATCTTCTCAACAAGGTTGGTAATTTTTTTATGGTTATTAATTATTACGTTTGTACGTACGTCAGAATACCTACTTACATATACTTAAGGTGCTCGAAATTGAATTCTTTACAGCCACGTAATTCGTATTTTATTTGGAATTTTAGAGTCTGGCTCAAAAAGAGCTCTAATCTACCCTCATGGCAGTCTTGAGGGAAATCAAGTTATAACGGGACTTTCTGGAGCACCTTTGTCAGGTTCAGAGGTATTTTAATTAACTTATCTTTGTTGTATGTCGCATGATTGTCATACTTTCGTTGGTATATGTCAATGTGAATATAAATGTCAATGTGAATGTAATACTAATCCTATGTGAAAAATACCAAATAAGTTCTTTGGATTTAATCTGTCAAGAATAATTTACCTAACCAATTGATAGTACAATTTAAGAGCCGTTATATGTTCAACAATGCAAACAAGAAAACATTTGTTGTAATACCGCCGTACAGACAGTAACTACGAAAACGGACTGTTTAGGATTTGGATGATAACGTACCATATAACGCTGACCATGGTGTTGTTCCATTCATGGGACATCACAATGTCAGAGTACCTGTCATTCGTCATCATGCTCCAAGTCATGATGATGACGTAGTTGGACCTATTGCAGGACCAATTGGGGACGATGACGATAACAACAACCACGTGTCAACACCCGTTTCAGTACCATACACCCGATATGGTAACTTAGGCAATTACTATCATCACGTTACAAATCCTTATCAACCAAGACATGTTCATGTTGGTGTAGGAACCCCAAACGTTAAGGTGGAAGTAGAAACAAGTAAATCTCAAATAGCTCGTAGTCCTGCTGTGCATGTATCAGCTCAAGTAAGGATAATTAACTGCTTAATAACCAATTGTTTTCTGTTTTTGCATGTTGTTTGTGCATGACTAACATAACTGTCTTGTTGTGTGTCAATGTACATGACATGCTACACAATCAAGCTGTACGTTCTAAAATATGTATGTGCTTTTTTAGAAAATGAGTGAAATAAAGAAACTTGTGCATGATGTATCTGATTCCTTGACCAAAACAAACGAAAAATTGAAAGCATTAAGAAAATCGCATACACCAAAAGGTGGCAAACGACAAATAACTCCTGCCTTTACACCTGTTGTGTCAGAACCAGCTGGTGTACCAGACATTAGGTAAGAGATTCTTCTTTTAAATTTTCCTAGAAAATACGTATGATTTTTAACATTGTTGGATACGTAGCGTGGATAAATTAACGCATTCATTCTTTTTGTACTTATTAATTTATAATTTTCCATATTCTTTCACACAGATATCCAGTTCCAGCTGCAGATAGATATCCTCTAGGAGCAGGGTTAGCATATACATTATCACTTTTTTATTTTTGATTTAGCGCACCTAGAAACAAACAACACCCTACGTAAAATGTTTCAGACTTTAAAAACACATTTTTCTTTGCATTTTCTGCTCGCTTTATCATTTTTTCTTTGAGCATTTTTTCAGATGTAACTAGAAACCTTATAACGTCCTTTTATTTGATAGCTACATATGGCCTTCAGCTAATTATGGTCATCAATACGGTGGACCATATGCTTGGAGTAAATCACACACACCCAAGCATCATACTAAAAAAGGTTATAAACACAAGGCTAAAAAAGGTATTTTCTTGCCTGTATGGTTTTTGTCAATTGCGTAATGTGCTTTTATGACTTTATCTCCTAAACTAGGAAGCAATAGACATGTTTGCGTTTTTGATTTTTTGTACATTTATAACATTATCACTAGGTAAACATAGGAGATCCGTTGAGAAGGAAGAAAAAAAGAAGTCCAAGGTGGGAACAAAAAGACAATTTTTAGCTCATCCCGGATATGAAGGACATGGCGCTGGTGAAAGTTATCCTTATCACGGAGGTAGCAGTTCTCATTTTGTTTTGCTGTTTTACATGTTGACACTGAATACTATACACAATTTATATATAAATATAACAGAACGCAAACACATAGAAGTCGAAATAGTTGAAATAGAAGCATAACAGTAGCTTGTATGTTAAAACAGGGACTGTTGACTATGGTAAACGCATTCTTAAAGTGACTTATTTAGTGAGGAAGTTACGATGCACAACAGAACAATACAGCCACTTGCATGACCGCCATATACGTTTACAGCAATATACAATCCACCTTTTTCCGTTTATCTATTCACCTTACCCAATAAAACTTATGAACATACCTTTTAAAACCTTTATACGCATATACAAAAACAAAAACAAAAACACCCATTCTAATACTGAGATTTCCATCCGTTATAGGGCTACCAATATATGGCGTAGGGATGGGTTATCCAATGTCTCACGGCGGCTACGGTGGTCATGCAGGTGGCTTAGGAGGTGGTTACGGCCATCACTTAGGCGGAAGTCATATACTTGGAGGCTATGGAGGTGGTTTTGGTGGAGGTTTCCACGGAGGTTATCATGGTGGTTATGGTCATGCTATTAGCATGCGACCTGTCCATGTCGTCTCAAATCATGGCTATGGCGGATTTGGTTCACATGAAGGAGGCTTTGGGGGACATTTAAGTGGATATGGAGGTCATGAAGGAGGATTTGGTGGTCACGAAATTGGCTTTCCGGGTTTACATGGCTACGCAGGGTTAGGGGGTGGCTATTATGGACACGGTGGCGGTCATAGCCTGGGAGGATACGAAGGAGGAATGCATGGGGTTGTTTCTCATATTCCTCAAGGTTTCATAGGCGGTCATGGGTCAGAAGGTGGATATGGATTAGTCGGAGGCGTTGGAGGTATCGGTGGATATGGACATGGCATGTCAGGTGGAATGATTGAAGACCATGGTGCTCCAATGGCTCATGGACATATGGGCGGTTTTAGTAGCTTTAATGGTTTTGAGGGTTTCACAGGCGGTGAGCATGGAGCGGCTGGAGGTGTTGGTTATGGAGGCGGTGATCATGGGTTATTTGGCGCTGCTGAACATGGTTATATAGGAAATCATGGTTTTGGTCCAGTCGATGGTGGTGATGTCGGTGCGGCTGGCGGGGCTGGTAGCCTTGGAGGATTAGGAGCAATTGGTCCAGCAGGTGGTATGGGAGGCATGGGTGGAGGTATGAGCAGCATGGGAGCTATTGGAGGTATGGGTGCTATGGGAGGTATGGGTGAAATTGCAGGAGGCGCAGGTGGATTTGCTGGTCATGGTGGAGAGGCATATGGACATGGTGGCGAAGGACTTCCAGAAGGAGAGGCTCTTCCAGGATATGGTAGACAAAGTATGTTGTTTGAAATAACAACATCATGTTCTTTATTTCCAATTTTTTACATCAAGTTTGTGTAGCTTTTTGGTAGGCATAAAAATTTCTTACCTAATGTGTTCTAGATATTGACCAACCTGAACAACCTGGCAGTGATCAAGGATCGTTTGCACCAATGGGCAGAGGTCCAATGTCTGAACAAATGTCTGGTATGGTACCGGAGCCACAACAAGCTATGTTCCTCCCGCAGGTATTATTTACATTGTGTATATACTTCTATTTAAAAAACAATATTGCGAGCATTTAGCTACACCTATTGTTTTCTAACACAGGGAATGACCCCATACGGTGCTGATCTAAGAGCAATGGAATATCCAGGCAGTAAAAAATCTGAAGTCCCAAAAATTAAATCAACAAAGAAAAGCAAAACTCCTAAGAAGAATTGAGGTATCTTGAAATTTTTGATTTTATTATTGTTGAATACATGTGCCATTTCCTTATGTATTTTCACTTGTATTTTTAGGTTTCTAATTAGAAAGAGTGCTGACGTAAACTATTTAGTTGTCTTTTCTGATAGAAGTAGAATCGAAAACTACGCTCATGACATCTAACTTTTTTTAACATTCGCCATGTGCTCTCAATCCAGACTAATGTACTTTAAAATCTATCGATCTCATTGAACTGATCCTCAATGATTAACATCTGGTCACTGTAATTATTTATTGTTTTTGTTTTTAACGTACAATATTTTATTGTGGCGATTTTAATGTTTCTACAACTTATCTTGTGGCCAGCTAATCTGATTTCAACTTAGTCAACAACTAACACTTTCATATATATTCCTTTCACATTAGATTTTTTTAGAATACGTATTATACACTTTTATGTTCTTACATATGTGTTGCCTATTGTTTTAGTGTCACATCATCAAAATTATATATGTCGACCTCGTTCCCAGGGAATTGTAAGTAATCCTAGATAAAAAAAACAATACCTGAGAACAAGGTTGTATTTATGTGAATGTCTTTGATTTATGTCCAAGAAATCTTTTTGTTGATATTTCTCGTTTTTGAAAGCACATTGATAACACCATGTATTATTGGACATAAACCACAGATATTTTTATCCATCGTAAACATCATATAGTGTGTTACAAAGTATATATTTTAATAAAACGCAGATTTATTTTTGTCATTGGTAATATACAATTATACAGAAAGAAATTTGTTTTATATACGTGAATTTATCGACGCGCTACTGACTGTGTGCAAGAAATAAGTCGTGCTACGAAATAGTGTGGAATTTGAAGGACAGACCATCCTGTGGATTAACCACTAGCACATCCCATGGGTTAAACACTAGCACATTTAATATTAGCCGTATTATGTGTGTTCAAAACGGTTGCGCACAGCTTCATTTCGGGTCCCCTGCAGAGTAAGTAATTTACTGACGGGCGAACCCGTGGATTTTTCTGCGGATTAACGACCAGTCTCTATAATAACAATAGCCGAAGGACAGGTTGCATCTAAATATAGTGCTAAGTTGTATAAAGTATTAAAACTCCATTCCTACAAATTCTAGAATGTTAAAATTTGCTTTGCTCAATCATTCACTCGCAATATTAGGTTGTGTAGTCAAAAAGAGTGTAATGAATTTAACAGCATCAATATACATGCGCTTGCTAACTACTATTTCTGCAGGTAAAGGAAAAACACCTCAAATATGATTGTCAATTTAATTCTAACAGGTGTCGAATAAGCCTTTTTAATGCTGATACTCATACTTAAAACTTTTTATTGGCCTTGTGCCCACTCCATGAAATACACGGACAACCATATTTGCATTCTTGTTTACATAACACTCCCACGTGGTTTTTTTTAAATGTAAAAATTACCTGTAGTCTTTCTGTGCGTGGGTGAGAAAAACGTCGTGTTACGAACACACGAAATATAGCGGGGGATTTAATGAAAGGGCGACGCTGAAAATGGCTGCAGGCAGCTTCATTCTGTGTTTCTTCACAATTAATTTACTGACGCGTTAACGACTAGTCTCTATAATGACAGCCACATATTATTTTTCACGGACAGAATATACTCTGCCTGTTAAAAGAATTTTTTTTCACGGGCTAACAATTTGTCCATGTTATGAGGCTCGCTGTCCGTCTATAAACCAAATATTGAAATATCCACGGCCGAACTAGTTTGTTATTAATATTATTACTGTCACCAAAGTAATTTCATTTTTTTAAGTTTCAACTTTCAAAAGCTTTTTTTCACATTTGAATTATGGATCAAAGATGCATTTTAGATGCCGTGCTGCTCTTCTGAGTTGGAATAGTTGGAATTGTCTGACAATTATTTTTTTATATTTTGTAATCAAATAAATGTGTTACTTGCTACAAGTTAAAGTGATGACGGACAAAATGATTCCTATTTCACACAATCCAGTTTAAAGAACAATCGTTTTTCAAAAGTTCACAAGGTTGTTCTTACAAAATGTGTATGAAGTATATACTTCAGAAACTGTTTTTAGAGGTTAACAATGATCAGGATTATCCGACGAAGCCCGATTGGAAAACTCGAAAGCTCCGAAGGAATCTGATTGTGAGCTAGTAAATTTGTGCATGTGTGTGTAGCCAGCATGGTTTTTTTCTTCTAAATTGCAAAATCGGAAATTAAGTGAGTTAGAGAAGATACGCCCAATTAGTGGGTGGTAAATGGTATTTAGACCCATTTAAAACATGATACTAGGGCGGTAAATAAGATTATTTTCTTTACCTGACCTTGTTTAAACAATACATGATTTAAACATTTTAACAAAGAAGTCTTATCTGACTGTAAAAAGTTTTCCCAATATGCACATGCGCCATAGAATGACTTTGAAAGGATGAAGGATTATCACAATGAGCATTTTCCTTTCTAGTTGCCTTATCGAATGTCTAGCTTATTATAAGTTTAAAAAAAGCTGGCGCTCGAATTCTTAGTCTTAATGTATCTGAATGAAGAATACAATCATTTTAACTTTGGTTGTACTTGTTTTGCCATCTTTTAGCAAATATTATTGTCAGCTGTATAATTTACTATCAGCAAATAAAAATTACTGAAAAATTAATATTTGGTCAATTATTATCCCACTAACCATACACTAAAATGATCATAACAATAACAAATTTTGTCTAGACCAGCATAATGATTGCGGGAAAATAGCTATTAAAAAAATTGTTTCGTCAGTGAGGTCACAAGACTTTTATAAGTTACGCAAGCAAATATATTACCATAGTAATAACAGTATGGAGAGTTGAAGATAGCTATTACTAAGTCAAAAGAACATATGGTATCAATTCCTTTTTTTCTATGACAATAACGTAATAGTTCATTGAATTATTGGTGCTTACTATCGCATGAAGCAGTCAAAATGTGCACGGTCTCCTGTGGAAAAGATAATTTTATCTCTTACGCATACACGGTATTAGATGAAACAAAAGCGCATCTAATTTAAGCATCGTTAATAAGCTAAGGAAAAGATTGCTATCGGAAATAACTATAGAAAATATGGTTAGCATTATTAATGTTTATGAATTCTATTATATACATACAAGTATAAAAAACAACAACAACAAAACAGAAAAACTAAATAAGAAATATAATACATATCATTTATAAAAAAGATAAAATTAAAAAAAATAAAGTGTTTTAATTTTGTCGATTTTAAATCCGTCGGAGATCTGTAAACAAATAGAATAAACGCGAAATAAAAATATATTGTTGCTTTGTTATTTTTCTCATACTTGAATTGGTTCATTCTCGGTTAACGTGGTTGTTTCGTCTGGCACGCTAGGCGCCATGCTTGTCACATAGCTTTCTCTCCGCATAACTAACCTTTCACGAGATTTCAGTACGCCAAAGCATTGTCTCAATATTTTCCAGGAACTTTTTCTTAAAGACCGTGTAAACATTAAGTATGCAAATGGATTTACACAAGAAATAATAAACGGTGAATATGTTACCAACCAGTTCTCCAAACCATTCACGTGTTTATCCGTTGAAACTTCGTACATTTGACAGATCATAAAATTACCCCAAACAAAGACGAACGGAACTGTCATAATGGCTACGTTCATTGCAATTTTTATTTCACGGCATCTTGCTGGCCTTGTTGATGAGGCCTTATGGATGTCTGATTGGTTCATTAAACTTATCATAACAATAACCCTAGTAATTTTTTGTTCCATTTTTATATTCTTTAAGGCTGACGTCATAATAAAACTATAAGATATTAACACTAAAATGCAAGGTATGAAAAAGGTAGTTACTGCGGCTATACAAAAGTATACTACTTCATAAGTCTGGTTGTCGATCCAAATTCTGAAGATACCAAAGAGAAATAAAAGAAATGAATAACTCCAAAGTGTTTGAATAACATGTTTTGCTCGCCTTTCACTAAGATATCGCGGATATTTTAGCGGCATGGAGACTGCGATAGCTCTTTCTATACTGCTCCCTGTCGCATGCAGCAATGAAGCAGCCCCAAACGCGACATCCATGGATGAAAAAATAAACTTTTTAACTTGAACATTAGCGTTTACCATTGCACCAGTGTTAAACAAGATTACGAAGAATATCATCTCGAAAATAACTAAAATATCAGCGATTGCTAAGTTACTGATAAAATAACCAGTAGTATTGCGAAGTCTTTTTACCTTGTAGACCGTCATCAACACTAACAGGTTGGCAAGAAATCCAATCGGGGTTCCAATTATTAAGCAAAGCATAGACAACATTTCATACTGATGGTAAAGGTGTAGTGTCTGGGTTGGATGAGTTGTAGGGTGGCACATGTTTCTATATATAGCTGCATCACCTGGCATAGATGATGTGGACAAATGATGGCATAGATCATGCAGTAATTGATCAGTGTTACTATGTGTATTTCCAGCCCCAACTGTACCGTTCAGCATAACTGAAGGTATAGGATCGCAGCATAAGTCATGAAACAACAATTCTGATGCTGTAGTGTTTGCATTGTTAATATCTACTAAGGCGCAAATGTGTGGCAATAACTTTCTCACGACATAGTGTGTCAGACCTTCACTAACATGTAACTCTTGAACAAGTTGCTCGCAAGACGTGATGTTTGATGTACTATTCATCTTCAATTCAAACCAGTGTGATTATTTAATATTCATAATTTTTTTTCGTATCTAAAATGTAAAAAACAACATTGTTAGATGACATTTAATCACTACGTTGTTACGAAAGAGTAAAAAGCAACTGATAAAATGACAGCAACTAATGGACACATTCACACATATTAGGTAAGCACATGCTAATTGCGTGGATTTTTGTTTATACGTATTTTCAATTAATCCTATTTATATATAATAGACAGACCATGACTCAGAGATTAACAAAAGAAACCTCAATTTAAGAAGAAAACAATTTTTAATAAGAATGAAGTGGATTTTTTATGGGAAAAATATTAAAGAAAAAATGACAATTTGTTCTTAGTCACAATAGCCAAAGGCAAATTGATCGTGTTCGCTACTAATAAACTGACAAAATAATAATGATAATAATACATTTTTTAAATTCTATTTATAGTATATAAATCTATTTATAGCAGTCATAAACATACGTTGGTTGAAGGGGATTAAAGTATTTTTTTATGATCAGAGATATGGATCGATTTCAGAAAATTTTAGCCTTTTTGTGAGTTTTTATCTAAAAGTACTGATCAAAAATATAAAGCACCAATTCTGTCATCTCTTTCTTTCTCTCTTTATCACTCTACCTACGTTATCTCTGCGCGCTGCTTTATTTTCAACCCACGATAATGTTAAAACTGATTTGATAAAATGTAATGCAAATTTTAAATCATAAATTCTCAATCAAATAAAATTCGTCGATAAAAAATAACTATATACATAAAAACATAAATGAAATAAAATGTATGTCGTAAAAATCCTACCAAATTCTAACAATTTCTTTAATTTCTAATCTTAACTGTCAATTGACATCGTTTATTTAAAACCAATACACAACCATTGGTCTTATTTAAGACAATCATTCTATTCAAATCTTCTTTTCGTTACTCAGTAACCGATGTCTGCTGACGTGATGAGTTTGATAAAAGTGACGTCGTTGTCATGGTACTAGCTCGTCGCAAATCATTTAACTTGACAAACGTCGTACTGATCACCCGATACGATTCCTTTCTTAAGGATCTTGTAAAAATCAAATATGTCACTGGATTGACACACGAAATAATAAATGGTAGAGAGTTCATCATGAACATGACGACTTCATTATTCGTTATCTCATCATTGATCACTTCTACAATGCTATAGATCATATAATACCCCCAACCAAAAACGAAAGGCGTGGTCATAATAGCAAGATTAAGAGCGAGCTTGATTTCACGAAAACGTGCGGGACGATTCGGCGTGTTGGGGCCTAACATGGCAATAGCAAAAATGGATTTGTATATTTTCCTGTCCGTTTGTAAATTCTTCAACGCAATCAATGCAATCTTGACATATGAAATCAAAACAAGCAAGCATGGAACAAGAAAACTGCAAACGACAACAAAGAAAAACACATCATCTGCATACTTTGCGTTGTTCCACCAGTACCTGATGAGAAAAATTATAAGGACGATGACACAGTATACCCATATAACAATCATTGAACCAATGGCTCTCTTCTTCGTAACTATTAAGGGATAACTCAGTGGTTTAGCAACAGCAATAGCTCTTTCAATCGTGATAGCTGTTACATAAAGCAACGAAGCCGAGCCTAACATGGCATCGATGGATGTTATTATGATGTACAACCCTTTCTGATGCGAAGTTATGTTAATATACTCCAAACTCACAAACAGATAGCTAACACTCTCAATAATCAAAATCAAGTCAGTAAAAGCAAGATTACATATAAATAAGCTAGATGCAGTTTGAAGCTTTTTGCATTTCATCACAGTTAAAAGGATCAGCATATTTGAGAGAAGGCCAATTGGACCAAGTATTGTTATTAAAAGGATGTAACCTAAAGGTACTTCAGGGTCCTGGATGTTCTTCGTTGGTGATATGTGATCATAAGAACAGAAATTTATCCGTGATGAATTCGTCAAGTTCACGTTATGACAATTGTAGTTCAGGAAACTGTTAAGTGCATTGTAATCCACCGGCACATTGCTGGCATTTTGACAACAATATCTCTCAAATCTGTTTGTATGATTGGTAAGATTGTACGCAGCTGCATCGCATAATTCTTTTATAATGAATATTGGAAGATCCAGTGTTGGTTTCATTCCCTTTAACACGCTATCGCATGATGTGCTGACAGCTGTGAAATTTGTTGAATTTATCATTCTTGTTGAGTTCCTAAGATGCGTGCGTGGTAGCTTTAAACCTGAAACAAAAAAATAACTTTTTGCAATCAAACATAAAGAAAAGATAATAAAAGTAAAAACATCAACAACATTAACGACAACAAAACAACAATAACAACAATAACAACAACAACAAAAACAATAACAGCACATTAGCAATGCCAGTAAGAATAGCAAAAACAAAAATGAAAAAATTAACAAATAAAAAACAATAGAAAAATAAAGAAACAAAGAAACAAATAAGTATATACATGACAAAATTGACAATAAGGATAATTTCTAAACACCATGCTTTAAAGTCTTTTTAATATAATTAAACCCAGCAGGACTTTTTTTTTCTTTTTTTTAAACTCCCACACGCTACTAAATAAGTAAAAAATATATATAGCTAATGAATTTGTTTCAAACATTTTATGTATAGAATAGACATTACCTATACAATGATTTACGTATAACCAAACTAACTAAAATGGCGCTGTTTATTGAAATATTGTGTCACCTGTGTTCATTTTAAAATTTTGTTCATTAAACATCATCAACGCGATTAAATTAATTACTTCAAAACAAATGGAGTATACTTCACTCTTCCTCACAGTGCTTATTTTATCCTGGAAGGTGGAATAATGGCAATTAGCATAAAGAGTAATACAATATTATTGCTAATTAATAACTTCGCATAGCATTTTCACCTTGGTTATGTTTGTCCGTCAAATCATCCGGTACCGACAAGAGGAAAAGTAACTCACAAAGCATTCAAGAAATGTAAATGTATAAATAACTAGCCCTAGGTCCTTTGAAATCCAGGAGAATTCGCCCGCCACTATTTGTTGCCACCATCTTTAGTTCACGGACAGAAAATTGGGTATTATAATATAGAATAGTTTCGAGGCCGTAAAATATCGCATTTCATGTACAAAATCGCGCAGAGACAGTAATATATATAGATAAACTGTACGAATACGTCGGTGAACTGGCTACCTGTGGAAGCAGGATAATTCAGGATGTTTTCTTTAATTTAACTGATCGGCGTATCCATGCAAAACGAAACAGCTGATAGCAATAAAACAGACAAGACTCCTCCTTAAGGCAATTTCTTTCCAATCTGATGCACTAATGTTTAAATGGAGTGTTTTTGTTTATGATTGATAACCATTAAACAATTGTCAAATAAAGAAAAAAACAGATAGATGGTTTGGTTTAATTTCATCACATAAACTCACTCATCTTTTGTTATTTATTTAATTCTTTATTCGTTTACATTTCTATATATGACCTAAGTTTCTTTTTAAGAAAAAAATGTATTCGAGATTAAAATAAGATCATCATTGCTTAGATTAATTCTTATTAATCCGAGAAATTGCTAATAAAATAGGGGTTCTTTGTGAGATGAGAGAGGGTTTAGAAAGATAACGGGACATATCTCTCCGTCTTAAGGTTATGGTATGTCTATACATTCTAATTTTCTCTTGACCTGTTAATTATTAAGTATTTAAGCAGTGGTTTTGTCACGTTGATAGTTTAATTGTCAGTCATCAAAAACAGCAATTTCTGGCAAATATTGTCCCAGTCATGAGACAAAACGACCATTATTAATGACGTGAAGACTAAAAGTATAGACAACAACAAAAAATAGCGTCTAGTTCCTATGCGAACCTAACACATCTAAATGCCTATCTATCTAAAGGATGGAATGTAAACTCAAAAATGTGTTTACAAAATCCTTTCATCCTGTTTATTATCAAACTTTTAATTTCTTTTCAACAACAGCTCCGCCCTTTAGTAATTTCTCGTGCAATATTTATTTTTTTGACCTCGCACTACAAATATGCTCAAACTTCTCAAGGGAAATCCCATATTTCCTGTCCTTTGTTTAAAAGTACCAAAACTGAACAACGTGTATTCCACTTTAATGACAATTTTAATTCCACATCTCCTCCTGTCCCTTTTCAGTGTATAAAGAAATGACTAAAGACGTGCTGTGACTTTTTCTGAACGTATCTTAAGTTACTTCAAGAGACGATCGTAAACGCTTGAACCAAATTTGTTTCACAATGTTTATATTTCCTGTTAAATTGTCCTTTAGTTTTCCGTGGCTAGAAAATGGTTGAAATATTCCATTGATCCACCAAAAGTAATTAAAATAATTTTAAATGCACGGTTTGTTTGTCTCTATCATATACAACACGCTGATTCGTCCTTTTCCATCTCAATTCTTTGTAACGAAAACAGCATGTTGTCTTTTTATGCAAATCCTATCAGCTTTCCTCTTTGTAGCTGAGTTATCAAAGAGATTGAACAAATAGCGTTCGTGATGTTACAACAATTTTCGAAAACCCGTTGGTAAAGATAAGATTTTGGTCCTGAGAACAATAATTTGATCAACATGACGCCAATTTGTCTAAATATCATACAGATACATCTACGATAAAATGCACGAGAAACGTTTTGGACAGTTTTTTTGGACAAGCAACTTATTTTACATCTTTACCTATATTATTCAGATCTAAAGAATGCAGTTTGAACTGTTTAAAAATTAATTTCTTATTAAACGAACTGTAAAAAGAATTTGATTACCTGTCTACAAAATAACAACAATCCAAAAGGGAAAGCGCTTCTTCAAGTATATGTTTTAAAATTCCAAAATAAATTTTCTATTTGCTTCAAATCAGATCATGTATAAAGGGGCCTTTCAAATAAAAAGTCCTTAATTAGACGTGCTCTCCTGGAGCTCTTTTAAACTAAAATGGCATTGATTTGTCGTTATCATATCAGCCTGTTAATATAAAGTTATGGAATTTGCTTGGAAGGGGTTATTAAAGTGATTATAGGTGTGATTAGAATGGCTTTTTCGATTACAAAACCCCGGGTTTTTTAAATTGTCTCCAAGACAGCCAGCACGTATTATAATATAGGAAATGGGTCATAAGTTAAACCCTGAAAGTGATATGAAGAACTACATGATAGCTATAGTATTTTTTGTAGCCTGGACTAATTTTTTAAAAAAATGATTTAATGAAAGTTTTGTTTAACGTGGTTTGCCATTGCTTAACTTTGGTGAGAAAATTAGTGAAAGCGCTTCTGATAAATCACCTACGGCGCATGATTTTATTTTTCACATTTAAAAAGGACTTGTGCAAGTGTAAAGTTTTGTATTGACTGTTATTTCTTATACGTATTTATATTATGTATGCTAGTTACCAAGAGGTTGAATGCTTCCATTTATTCACTCACAGGTAGTGTTTAAAACGCTAGTTTTGGAACGAGAAGTTAAATTTATCCTTCGCTGTTTTGCGCATTTCGGCGCTCTATTGATGTCATTTCAAAACCTTGCTGGACCACTTTGTTGTGTCTAATCTTTTTTTCTTTTTTTGCGAAATTTTAATCTTTGGTTGGGCCTTCATATTGTTGACTAAATAAAATATTAAATAATTTTGAGGTTCAAGCTTTTACTGCAAAAATATCCCTTAGTATGAATTCCCCCTGTTCCCCTTTCCCTCTGTCAATTTTACAGAAATGAAAGGCGTGGAGCAGACACTATCCGAAATCTGCGTTATCAAAAAACGGTGTAACAACGTTCCCATTGGGAAAAGAAGGGGGAAGGGGTGGTCTGTTATTGAATAATGCTATTTACTCTTTTCCATCTATGACTTTTATGTTTTAGCTTGCAATACTATTACGCAAAGTAAAAAGTGTATATCAAATAGTTTTGTGCTTTTAATGTTTTATGGACAGATAGGTTTACGCATATAACGTCATTTTAACTAAGCGACGTCATCATTATTGTTTTTTCTCGAATGAAAATTATTTTTGCCTTTACACGTCTGCCAAGTGATAAGAGGGAAATTAAGGTATTATGACCGTAATTGCAGTAAAATGGTCTGTCATTGGCGTGATAGGCGTTATTTTTGGCGTCAAGGAATGGAAAGGTGTAAAAATCAGGTATTTCAGGTACTTCATATTCAAATCTCAGGTACAAGTATTTTAATTTCGTAACATAAAAGTCAATATTAACTATATCCCCTCGTTGACCTTCAAGACACAAACAAAACTATCTTAAACTATAAAGAGCTTAAAATGCTATTTAATAAGTCTTTTTGAGATTTTTGGAAATTTTTTTTGAAAGTCAATATTTTGCATCTTTATGTTTAAATTACGCTGCATAAAATTATGACATCATCAAAACAACTGCTATTTTTTGTTATCAATGATTTCAGGCCACCTACTGGCTTAAAATTATATCAATGAATTTACAAACTTTCCAGGACTCTTAAATCTTTTGTGACGATCCTATATCACAAACAACATAGAACAAAAATAACGAAAGAAAAGTAATGGACCATTTAAAAATAAATGTGTCATCATTTTCCCATTTATTAATACATTCCTGCCTTTGATGAATTTAAATAAGTGTTTCACAAGAAAAACCAGATATTTATATTTAATTGTGAAAGTTCCCTCCAATAATTTATATTAAATGAGCGTGGTTTTCAACAGGTAATAAGCTTAGACCTCATGCTTAGGGATTGTTTACATTAGAGGCAAGAAAGGGCGATTTCCGAGTCTGAACATTTGGCGTTGTGATTCTGTCACACTTAGCTGGGAAATTGTCCTGAGAAGAAAGTTTCCATTTAAACACAAGGTTATTTTTAGTGTAATTATTGACGAAAGCGTGATCCCGCAAACGTCCTGTTCCCATTCCGCCTCCATGTAAACAGGCCCATAGAACTAAAATTAATTTTTTACTAAGACAGACGAAGTCTTAAAACCATAAGCGACTCAGTGATAAGAATAGAACTGCGTATCATACTAGTAGACAGAGATTTTAAGTTTAATATTTTATCCCAGATTTTGTCTAGTGCTTAAAAATATTTTTTATAGTTTACATCAACCTAATCTTTTTTACTTCTTCATTTCTGTTTTTAATCTAGAAATTTTGGGTATTCTTTTTTCTTTATTATATTAATTTTTTATCTATTTATCTGCACGATCTTTTTAGGAACACTGAAATACCAGAATTTTTAACGTTTTTTAACTCTATCCCTATTTTCCCCCCTCCCCCCCCCCTCTCCCCTAAAAAGCCTAAAAAATTTTATTGAAGTAAATAACACTACAATGGTGAACGTAATGCTCAATTCAACGCCTTCGGTGTTAATTAAATTCCTAATATTGTAGGGTAGCGTTCATTCACAGTGTGGATATCGTATACAACCCTCTACAAAATTAGTGACACTCCCCCTTTTTTTTTTCCTCAATGCGAACGTTTGGTCCCTGCTCAACGTTTTTTCTTTCTGCACAATTGACAAAAGGAGGAGAAGGGGAAAAAGAGAAAATTTCATACTTTGCAGTGAAAATATACTTGTTTCACATAATCTCTCTTCAGACGTCAGCTCTATTAGCTGACGTATGAAGTCAAGCTTAAAACCTTAAAATTGGTATATTTAATATTTTATGTTAGTGTTAATATTTTATTTAGTGTTGGTGGAACAAGGTTTTTATACAAAAGTGGTAAAATGGTTGGAGTGTTCCAGTGGTATTCTATATGGCACGTTGAAAACTTTCAATCACGTATATTTTACTTTATTCCTTAACGACGAAAATGAAATTATCTTTTTTCTAATAATCGTAAAAATTCCCAAGGAAGTCTATTATATCCATTATCTCTACTAATCTTTCCTTAAAGATAAATTTTATTTTTTACCAAAAAAACTTCCATGTAAAAATCAAATAGTTTTTACATCAGAATTCGTCATGCAGTTATAAAAGTCCTAATTTCAGAACACAAAGACTAAATGGATGTATTTCATGGAAAATGATCTTATATAATGTAATGTCAAATCACTTTATCATTCCTTTTTGAAAAACTCAACTACTTTAACACGTAACATATAATTATATAATGGAATAAAATGAGATGAATGAGTTAAAAAAGTAGTATAAATACCTTTTCTAGCGATCTGCTCAACGTACAGCACAACTTAATTATGAACTGTCACACATTGGATTTTCGATTGATCAACCTATGGAGGAGAAGTGAACGCTCGTTAAGAATGTTAACAATGATACAAGCCATGACAGTTTGTAATTAATTTGCGTAATTTAGATATTTATTGTTCATCCACGGTTGGTTCCTATGAAACAGAATACGTAAGAGGTTGGAGATGGAAACTCGATCAGAAAAAAACTAAGTGATAAAAACATTTGTTACAAAAGACTTTGCCAAGATAAAATTAAATTTTCTACATTTGGTATCATAATAGCCGATCTAGTTATGGAGTGAAAATTAATCCTCTAGTAAGCATACACGATTATTTGGAGACACTTAATTGAAACATGCTTCCTATTATTTGCACTTGGCTTCAATCGACGATTGTTTTCGTTATCAATGTTGATAAAAAAGATATTTCGGTGCTATAATGGAAATAATTGAACAAAAAAAGTGGATTATACATGCGATATTTCCTTGTAGTCGGTAAGTTAAGCTAAAAATATAACTGTTCCTAAAAACTAAAATTTTTTGTCGCCAAGACGCCAAGATTTTATTTCAGTCTAAGAGGATTGCAGTATCTGATAATGCATGTAGCTAATTACAATATTTTAAAAGAGGGTTCCTTTAATCTTTTCACTGTAGGGAATGATGAAATCAGGCGATGTTCGAAGGAGAAAAGGGAGAGGTTACTAAGGGTCTTGTCAGGGTATCTCAATTAACAATATTGGGTTGAGTTTGCATTTATCTTTTTATATAACTTGATAACGCCTTTGTTTGATAAAAATAAGTTTTTTGTCCTCTATGCTTTCTTTTTTAAACAAAAACATACAGTTTCTCATCATATCTAATAAGCTTTATTGTCTTTTTCGGCATTCGAGAAGATAAGAACAAATTTGCATATATAATAATTTGAAGACATAGGAAAAATGTTGAACTATAATTCAATTTAAAATGCTTTATGAAATATGTCAATTATTTCTGTGTCAAATGAATTTCAATCACAGGGCCAACAGGCTTTTTACTTTCGAACAGATGTCCGTATCAGTACATCACTATAGCGCATGCGCAGAAAATAGATAAAATTTCTTCTAAAACTATGTAATTACATTTTAACAACATGCTTACTATGATATAAAAGATCGAAATTGCATCAATTTGAATCTAAATTGATGCCAAATTGCTTTTGAATTACTTGTTAAGGGCAATGCTGTGACTTCACTGAAAAATAAGTTTTTTAATAACCGTGTTAACAAGCTTTGATCACGTACTAACCCCAGCCTTCCATGCTGTTGTGACGGTGATCAACATAATTATACACGATAGCTACAAAGTAACGACATATTTGCTCATTTCCTATTGCGATTATCAAATAATACGAAAATTTTCGACATAGATTTATTTATGATGTTAGCCAACACCACGTTAGTCAAATGAAATACTTCGTGATGCAATTTTAAAGATTATTTTAATTCTAATGATTTTTTTTTAATGTGGTTTCACGCTGGCACCTTAAAAATAGTCAAGGCATAATTTTATATCAGCTCGAAGTAAATTTGCTGCGGCATTTATACACAGTATTATTTAAACCATATGCTTCGCCTGTTTTTTTTTCACGCAATTCCGGATGCTAAATTTGTCAAAAACCTATTTTTAGGTCATTCTGTGCTCGCGTAGACAAACTTGATTGATAATGAGGTTGATACAATGCTTTTAAATCTTCCTTTTACATATGACATTTGTTAATGGCTCCTCCAGAATTAAGCACGGCTAGCTGTATAAAACTTATATGATGACGCACCTAATTTTGCATAAAGAAAGATTTCTACAATTTAAATTTAGGCTACATTTTTTTTAAAAAAAAACAATGCCAAAATCTAATCAATCGCACAAAAAGTTTCCAAGATCCTAAATAATTTGTTGGGGCGAATATTTGATAGGTAACAGCTAGTATAAATGAACTGAATACTTTGAAAATAAAAAATAATAAACTTACGTAGGTTAACAAACTTTTTGGGGCGTTATTTCCTGTTAAACAATGTTTTGGACGAAGTGCAAAAAATCAATTGTTTATGAAAAAGTGTTTTATGTTTTGTGTATAAAGGTGAAGGTATCTTTAAACTGCGCGGTTGGTCTTAATGTCCCTGTTAACCGTGCAGGAGATATGTACTGTGCCAGACCAAGCCAAATTTTTTACAGGGTGTGGTAAACCTTGAAATACGAAGCATGTTTTCCAAAAAACTCAAAATATCCATGGTTTTTTGCCGATAATATTTCATCATTGAACCAGATGCTTGCCAACCTGCAACTTCGACGAGAATGTGCACTATCAAATAGGAAATTTAATTCTTTCTATAAAGGCCTCCATTTTGATCTCGAAGTTGAGTGATCACGTGTTCTAGCTGATAGATGACGGGTTGGTTTATTAGCCTTACTTTTGACTAATTACCATGCTGTGGAGACTAAATGTTAAGTAAAGCCCTTTATCAATGGCGCTCGGGCGGGTTCATTTATAATGACCTGTTGCTACTTGCGTACGCTGATTTAAATTAAAACGAGTTTAGATATGTCTAGGACAGCGTGTAAAGAAAGCAGAGGTTGCTTTATTTTGGAAAAATTTAAATCCGTAAAATGTTTTACCTTTTAAAAAATAACAGAAAGCTAACTCGTAAACTTGCTTTTAAGTCCATCAAAACGAATCATTTTATGAATCGTTTAAAAATGAGGTACAGAAAATACTAAACAAACATTAATGGTACCGAAAATCTTACGAACTATTCCTTTCTTTCAGCCTTGCCATTTTGTTTTAAATATCCTATTTTCCAATTCTTTCATTTTCTTCCTCACTGAGTAGTATATATTTGATCTAGAACACATGTTTTCTATTTTCATCCGTGCTGAAGCTTACGAACGCTTAAGTTCGGATTGTTTGCCTTGCTACTAATATGTTGATTCTGCAATCTTTCATTTATAAGAGATGGGGAAACACGATAGTATACACAAAACGCATTCTCAAACAAAGAAATAAATCTGCTAAACAAAACAGCACGTATACAACTGTCAATTAAATCTCCCATAGTCCTTTGCGAGAGTTAAGTATTTCGTGGCGAAGGTTTTTTACCTACTAATAAATTCCCTACTAGATATACGTACTAGGAAATTATAACAACACATGGAAAAAGTTACTATTGTGACCCAGAAGCAAGCTCATCTTTTTAGTATGACATGAAGAATCGTTGATTGTTTTTGTACCGTTAATTGCCATGGCAACACCCATACGACAGCAAACAAACTATTTCAATCTGTATACAATGTAATTAAACTTCATTTTTTTTAAAGTTTATTTTTTTAGTGTATTTCTCAACTTTTAAACATGCATGCGTTATAAGAAACATACACTATAAGAATTAGAATCAGACCCTTGCTTTTGTTCCCATAAAAATGGTGTTCAGAAAGAGATTTGTCAACTTGTCGAGCTATATCTTTAATTTTTCACATATTTCTCGAATCAACAGTTGAAAGCAGCTTTAATCTCAGTCTCAAGATAGAAACATCGTTTTTATTTTATCAAAAGTGCAGGAGGGGGGAGCGGGAATGGGTTTCTATGAAAACTTCGCTTTTGTTGAAATTAAACCTTCTTTTTATCAATTTTTGTTTCTTATTTTTATGTCTTAAACGCAGTAGAAATTACACATGAAATAAGTTATAAGATGTCTTCTAGTGTTGACTATTAAAAATCGCATTTGCGATTTTTAATATTTTTGTGTCACCGTTAGTGCACAGTTAAATGGACGATTTGTTGCTTGTAAAGAAGGATTTCTTTTGATAGCTTGTCAACAAAAGAACACGCCATACGTTATTTTAAAACCGCAGCTAAGTAGACAAACAAGTAAATGTATTTATTTATTGAATTAGTTATCCATTCATTTTTTGCATTCGGTTGGTTGCTTCGACCTCACCGATATGATCCAATCAAAGTGAGAGTAGCACATTTTCATTTACGGATTGTCTCCTTCTGACATCATCGGTCGTTCAAAACATGATTTCCAGTTCGCACCTAGTGTCACTATTAGCACGATAAAACTAACAAAAGAATTATAAAAAATTTTTAATAGCTAATTTTATTTAAGTCAAATTCTTTAAGAAAGATAAGCTTTAATTAATTAGATAATATTGTTTCCGAACTAATTTTCACTAAAAACACATATTTCGCCGTACTTTTCTGTGTTTTACAGTCTTATCTGTTCGCTATCTGCTTTGGAGACCAAATTTTCCTGTTTGCTCAAATAGGTTAATGTGTCCATAGAAATCAACCATCTTATTAATCACGTTTATCGTTGTACGAAACCATGACTTTAAGAATGAGAAAAGTCCCCTAAAGTAATCTGTTCCTTTAGTCCCTTTTTCTGTTTTACTTACGCACTTTAAGCTAGCTTTCACTTACCAAGTTGCTTCATTTTCTGTAGAATTTGATTCTACTTATGAGCACAAAAAGCATGTAATCAATAAGAACTATTTCTAATCCATAGGAGGTAGAAAATAGAAAATCCTAACGTGTGAGCTAAAGCTGTTGTTCTATAGGGTCAATGAGGTTGAGGTGTGGGATGTACATCCCTGATACCCGCTCTTCACCCTAAAATTATTTCAGTGCGAATATCTGGTATTGTTAGTGTAAACATATGAATATATTAAACTTCACTCTGGCTATTTTCTTTGGAGGTTAAACAACGACCCTAAGCGACTTTTTAAGTACGTTTATGAATTTTGAGCCCATGTCATATAGTTGAGTCAATGTTAAAACAAAAGGTGTGTTTTTTTTACCTACTAAAATTTTGTGAATAATATGGAAAGGACTTTCGTTGGATATATCACCAAAAGGTTTGAACGCTGTAAATAATTTATCTCGTCTTTAAATCAAAAATGTTATCTTCATCATCAATGTTAAAAAATATAATAGCTAGTTAACTTTAAAACCATGCCGCATTGAAAGAAAGAAATTATTTTCTGTAACTCTCACTATAAAAACTAATTTCGCAAACTCCTCCCTTAATTTGGAACTGTGATTTGCAGATAAACTGTTTTGTTTACCAAGTTCAAATCGATTAGTCGATGGTTTATTATCATAGATTCATCTCCTATTTATTATTAAATATACAGAAGAAAATACACTTGTATGTACAGGACACGCAAAATTTAACACGATTCGTAAAAAGGAAGGGAGGGGGGGACCTAAAATAATTCTGACTCTTCCCTTTGTGTAGCCTTAAAGTGAAATAATTTGTGTAACACTTTAACTTCAGTTTTTTTTAGTTACGCAGCTAGCTAGCTACAATGTTATAGCAATAGCCAGAATGTTATAGCTCGTGTCAACACATTACAAATAAGGTCATTTTAATTAATTCGAAGCTACAAAAATATATTTTCGCATCAAATGTTTGTTTAAAGGAATTCAATTTACCGAAAACAATCAAACTTCATGTCTGAGATAAGCTGTGTTGCTATATATAGCGTCTAATAATGTTGTCAGAAAATTTTATCTCTTTAAAAAATCACTTTGTTTGTTTTGAACCTTTCCATCGCTACTTATCTACCATTTTTAAACTTAACTTTCATGATGCATACATAACTTTATCATTTAAATATAGAATTTAAAACTTTCTTTGTACGATTTGACTGTTTATACAGAAGCAAATACCTGTTTTGTTTCCATTTGGCATTAACTCGCGTTAAAATGGAGGTCTATTGAAAATCAATTTTTCTATTTTTATTATCACGCCTAATGAAAACGTCGGTGACTCATTAGCGTGGCCATTTTAACTTTGATTAGCGCGCGAGATGAATATATAAAAGAATTTAACGCTGGATTTACACATAAGAAGAATCATGAAGATATTCTTTAATTTTTTTGGTTAAAATAAAAAATACTGTCACTGAGAATATTCGCCCAAACGGAAATTTGGGGTACTAGCCTTTTCAAAATCTGGTCAAGTCATAAATTTTAGGCTTGTGTTACAAAAATTTGTTTTGCAATATCAAATATATTTATACTTCATGCAACTGAGCAAGCGTTACATTAAAAATTTATCCGCACGTATCCTTTGAAAAATCGTATCCTTTGCGAGTTTTACATTGAATATATATTATATTAACAGATTTCTTATCTAAACATCTAATTAAAAAGAAAGATTGGAACAATATAGCGTTGTTAAATTACTATTTAGGTGACAAAAAGATCGCAAGAAATTATTACGGAGATAACACTACAGCAACTAAACAAAGTTTACCTTTCTCTGGGAGAAAAAAAGCAAGTAACATGCCATGCAAACTCAAAATCGCTCCTTCGTTTACCATCTTTACTTCAATCAAATCTAATCGTTTAACACGACATAAACATCTTAAGATGCTTTAAAAATTGATGGCAGAGAAAACCTTGAATCAGTGAGATGACTGTTGTTGTTACAATAATGACGCGATCAGCACCCTGCAATGTCACGCAAAGTATACAAGCAAAAAATATCCACTATGTTTATTTTTAAGTGGTTTCTTAGTACGTTGATTTTAAGAGCATTATTGACAAAAGTGAATATAAAATCCACTTTTTATCTGCTTACCTATAACCAAAGATGTCAGATAACACAGTAGGCTAAACTAACATTAAACTTTAGTATTATAATGTTTCCGCAAATAGAATGCATGCTTAAGTCAATAAGACTTTTAAAGTCGTATCTGTAGTACGTGCAACACAAAGAACTCTTGCTGGAGTTGTGATACTGAAACATATATAAAAGAATAAATGGAAATATGATATGAGAAGATCTTTTTTTATATCGACAATGAAATTAATAAGTTGTTTTAATTTGTCTGGATTGCTTTGAATGATAAAAATAATTGTACCGAATGCGCACATGTTAAACAAACATGGCTGCCAGTGATGATAAACTTATGTACTTAAGTTAATAGCTATCACTGCGACACGTATCAAACAATTTCACGAATAGCTTTGCCTCAGCGCGAGCCTGTACATTTTTTGGTTTGATTTTTTATAAAAATGGCTGCTAAGAAACTTTGTATTAAATTGAAATGGTTCAGTATTATTTAGCAGGTACATTTTTAGTTGCCGGCAAAGGCTACCAACACCAGTCAAATCGACGATTCCCTTATATATTTGTCTTAAATCAATTGTTACTGTATAGTTATGTATATAAATTTAAGCGAAAATCTGGTTCGAGTTAAGAGCTAAGATAAACAGTATTTCTCACTTTCGGTATGACATTGAATATATTCGTTTATGGCATATTTGTCGGCGTTTTATATTTTTAAGTGAGTGAATACAACAGCAAACAGTATGCTGAGTGTGAGCCTGCATCGCTGCTGTTATTTATATCAAATCTTGTAGATTGTTTCGCGACATGAATTTATGGTTGTGGCAGCAAAAGAAACACACAAAATTGCAGCTTTGCTTTCCACTTACACACACACACTAATTCTTAAAAAATGTGGACATGGTAAATACAGATACTTTTGCGTATAGCATGAATAAATGTGACTGCAAGCAACGTAACTGATAGTAATGCAGCTAGCTTCGTGTTTATTGATATTCTTTATTGCAAATACTGTTAAATTAAGACATTGTGTTAATACACCTGAAGTTGGACTTCGTCGCCATGAACGTGATATGAAACTTGATCCGAATCAAAGAGGACTTTATATAGATTATGGCTATAGTGAAAGTCCAATCGGTAGTTTACCACCACAAGTATGTAAAGTTTTTACATTTACCAACTTGCATGTTAACAATACTACCATTAAATTTCAACTTCCTTGACTAAATAATATAGCTAGCTATAGATGTCATGTCCTAATTATTTAATTCTTTTTATTCGTTTCATAAATCTCCTGTGATCGTACACTGGAAGCACAACAATAATTTACGATTTTTAAATTTTAATAAGATCAAGGGGATATTTTATAGCAACATTTCTAGAAAAGTCAATTTTGTTCACAAACACTATGTGAATCAATGCAACGAAGGTAATCTTCTTCTTTTTAAAATGCTACTCATAAGCAAAACATGTTAATCACATGCTCCATGGTATTTTATAGACATATTTAATTCTATATAATATATAACACTTTAGGGAATATTTGAATCACCTCAACCAAATCAACCACCTGCACGTCGAACCTACGAGAAGAAACATAGAAGCATGGTACGGAGAAAGAAAAGACATGGAATGAGAAGGTTGACAGCAGGTTTTCGAGGAGATAGCGATGATGATGACGAGGACGAAGACGAGGACGACGATTATAATGATAATGACGATGAGGATGATGATGAGGGTGAGGATGAATACAAAGCAGGGAAAAGGGCCTACATGTTGCAGATGCGTAGAATGCAGATGGAACGTGCAATGGAGCGAAATGCGTTAGGTAATGAAGTAATGAGAACAAAAGCTCTGGCTAATTCTCATATCACCAGTCTTCAGATGCATAACATGATTTTAAAAAATGAACTGCAACAATACACAGCTGCCAAACAAATGGTAGACCACATGGACAATGAGAATGAACCAAGGATTAAATCAGAATTTCAAAATATGATTGATCGAGATGAGTTACACCGCGTTGCTTTAGCAAATTCACATGAGCAAAATATCAATGTTGATACCTCGATGCTAAATCACGATAGGTCAATTCTCGCGTCTAAAGCTCAAGAATTGAGCATTGCTTCACATCAAAACGATATAAATCAAGAAATTACAAATAAATTGGATGAACTTTACCAAACACCAAATCACCAAAGTTTTCAAGGTTATGAACAAATTCAACCAAACTCGTACAGTGAAAATATCCATGGGCCACAGTTTTCTTCCAACACAGCAAGCCAAATGTCAACTCTTGGATCAGTCTTAAACAATCAGATCCCTACGAATAATATACAAAATAGGCAACAAAGCGGGGTAATGTATCCACCTGTGATACCATACCATAATGATCCCAACTCAATGGAAGGAACACAACGAAACATCTTAGGACAACCAAGTTACATAGATAACAGTGGTTTACATTTGCAGGCTCAGTTAGGTTTACTGGAAAACAGTGCTTCAAAAGCTCAAAATCTATATAACATTTTTTACAAGAATGACCAAAGTGTGGTTGGAAATACTTTAGAAGGACATCAATTAAACAACATAGATTTTGATTACCCTCCACAAGAACCGCTTAACAATGGTGGCATGGACACCTTAGCTCTCGCAAACTCAGACGTAAGTCCGTCGTTTAGACATAAAATACACCATCGAAAAGCAAAAACGCACAAAAAAAAGATGTTTAGCCTTGATAAAGTGTTAAAATCTATATCTCCACCAAGTAAGCCAAACTTGTTTATTGAACCCAATGAAGTAAAAACGCGAAATAATGCTAACAAAATGTCAGAGCTACCTATAGCTATACAGAATAAAACTAACATAGATCTTTCCAACAAAACACATCCTTTAACAAATGCAATCAAGAAAATTGATGATTTGGTAGATACCTTAGTAACTATGGATACCAAACAACGGTCTCTTCAGGCCGATGCGAAGCAAGACAAGGAAAAAGATTCGAAAGACATTCAGCGAGTAACTGCAAATACATTCGATCTGCTGGACACGTTAATGACTATCAATCCACACAAAAAATCTAAGGGAAACCTTCATAATCTTACTGGTGAAAATAGTTATCCCTCAGTTGTCATTAATAATTCCAGCATAAACATTAACCCATTACCGCAGAACAAGGAGAAAAATGCGAATAAAAAACATGAAGCTGAGACCAGAACTAAAGAAAACGGTGAAAATATGGAAAGCTTAACTCCAAATGAAGGTAGTGGCCTAGAAAAAGCTACAGGTGATTTGATTAAAAGCTCAGAAGATGCATATACTCCAAATCTAAACAATGATTCTCAGCTTAATAACCATACGGGGGATCTGTCAAACAAACCAATTTTGAGCATATCCACACAGTTAGGTCCCACAAATAAAAACTTAAAAGTTCTTACCCAAATTTACGATAAGGACTTGGAAAACACAAAACTGGAAACAAAAGATAAAAATGCCCAACCAGAAACGAAAAACGAATTTCCAAAACATGATGAAGTAGAGACAACATCGGAAACGCTTCTTAAAAAACAAGAATCAGTAAGAAAAAAAGCGGTCCAAGCTTACATGATGCGAGAAAAAATAAAACAAAATTTTAAAAATTATAAAGACCTTGTTTCGGAAGTCAAAAAAGAAAGTAAGTCAATAGGAGAGATTGAACCACAATCGAAATTCGTTTCAAACTATTTAGAAAACGAGCCTGTTATTGGTAGTAAGAAATCCTACAAGACACAGAAAAAATTGAAACCGAATCAGAACACGTGGGTTTTGAACGTTGATCAGGAAGATGAACACAGAAAATAATTTATTTATTTATTTGTTTATTTTCTAGTTCTGTTTCCCATAGCGTACGTAATTGTTTTTATATTGTAAATATAGATACTAAATATGCCTTCAAACGTTCTTTGATACTATTTTAATACTTGATATGTCTTCCGATGTTTTCAAAAATTTTGATTTTTTTCCACCCGCGCAGTCTCTATCCAAATGTTACTACAAACAAACAACGAAATGTTATTATTGTTATTGTTACCATGCCAACATTTTTATTCATTAAACTGAGTAAAAAATTCAACCAGGAATCCTGACTAATTAACCGATCATAAGTCATTTACTTAGCGGCTGCATGACATAAAGGCTTTAAAAGAAATTGACAATTATTTTTTAGGTTTGTCTGAACGCTGCAGGGCTCCAATTTTCGTGGGAAAATGTCTACTTAATTCTTTCTATAAATTATACCTAGCAGGAGATTGACGTCATCATGAACAGTTTGTTGAAAAACAAGAATATTTGAACATCAAGAAAACAATCATTAGAGAATGTAACAAAATGAAAAAAACTTTTCCACTCTATCTGATTTTAAATAAAAGGAATGGCAGGTAGTTTTTGCATAAGAGCTATCATTGTTTTTTTAACGATTTTAATTATTCTTGCAACTCTCTGCCGCTGACCAGTGCTTCGTAAAATCATAAACTCAACATTGTTTCAAACAATTACTTTCTATTTCACAAAAAATCAACAGCTTACAAATAACAAAGAAATCAAAAAATTTAAATAATTACCTTTTTTCTTCTACATCTTCTTTTCTGTAGTTGTTTATTTTGTCTTCTTACAACATTTAGCTGGCGCTTTGCTTTATGATCGTTATATTGAATGCTAGATCAGCAATAGGCATGATTAGACCTCTCATTGTGCTTGTCTTACACAGATCACCATGTGTTTTAGTGGGTATGCTTAATTTATAATTTATCAAAGGCGTGGTTCCATCTGATCATTTACGTATTTTAGCAAGTTATATGAGCATTTCATACCTAAAGTTGGGTTATTTTTCACTTATATTTCGCGCACCTTACTGCTTTGAGATGCATTATGACCTGTGGCACACGTGAACGCACTGATCTTCAAACATACACAATTCTTGCTGCGTTAAAAAAAACAAAGTTCTGTTGTTACCGCAATGCTTCCAGAACACGCCCCTTTTAACTAAACGCCCGCTTTATTACACGCACGCCCTTTTCAATAATTTCCGCCATAAATCCCCTTTCATCGCGAAGGCATTTCGAAAAAAAGCTCAAAAAGAATCAAATTATTAGAAAGATTTTTTAGTCTTACCAACAAAAACACAAATATACGGATGCCGATGATTTTAAAACACGCTCTTTCAGATGAATAGTCCGAAGAACCATTGGTCAATTCAATAAAATATTGCGGCTTAGCTTTAACAGTTAATGATACTCAAGATGAATTGATCATGTGTGAAAGATAAAAGCCTTTTCTTTGAAATCAAATGTTTAAATATTGGAAGAAAATTTTGACAAAGCTGCATCAGTTTGTATTATAATTAACTACCACAATATTGATAATGATATAGATATCACGAGAAAAATATTTGTTCCATTATATTAACATGAAAAAGAAAAAAGTAAGAACTGATTAACGCCCCTTTTCTTAAACGCCCCCTTAAATAGTCGCCTTTCCCCTAAAATCATATAACTTAAAAACAACCCGGGCGTTTATTTTAAATATAGCCACATATAAATTTAAAAGACCATCAGGATAACTTAACCCAAACAAAAAATAATTTTAAATTTTTTTGCCTCCTCTGAACAGCTGATCTGGGTCATATCTATAAACAAGCGTCATTGTTTGCTGGGTATTAGAAACTATGGAGGTGAATCTAGGATAGAAATATTGTCCACTAGACAAAGGGGGAATGCCAATAACTTATTTGTCAAAGTTGTCATCTGATATGAGGGTGGGGTTTATGGTAATGTTAAACCAAATGTTAGCTACTTCTTTATTAAAAATGTATAATGTGATCATTCTACAGGAAGTTGAGGAAAGAAAGCGGAAGTGATGATTTCCTAGCCTGTTCATTGAAAGAAATTTGTATGCTGAATGATCGCATGTAAAGCTTTCCTTTCATGTTTTCCTTAACGTTTTTAAGTTGTATTCTGTAATAAAAAAGAGACTTAAACACATCTAACAAGATTGTATCCCGTCTAGCGGTTTAAAATAGACATAAGTCACAGACGACACCCTTTTTTACACATTGCTAAATCATGACAGTTGTGTAGCAGATTATATGAATATTTTTATTCGCCTTAGTCTTATTATCACAAGTGGGTTTCATAAATTACCCTTGACCTCTAACCAGGTATACTGTTTTAGGGTATATGATTGAGTGCTGAATTTTTGTAGAATAGCTACACGCTAAAATCTTTTTTGTTTTTTTAGCTACTTCATAAAAGTACTAAAGCAACGTATTTTTTTAAGACATTCTACAACTGGTTAAAAAATTTCATCACTAAAGGACAAGCAATTAAGGGTATATAGTTTGGACTTTGTATCCTAAGATATATAAGAAATATCCTTATAAATTATGTTGGATGCTTTAGGATATAGTTCTATGTAGCCCAGATTGTTCTCAACTGTTCCAAACTATGGCCAACAGAATTAATTTCTAGACTTAGAAAATGTTAACCATTAGGACCATGCATTTGGGGAATTTGGAGTGTTACTCTCATAGTGATAAAGGATTACCACGAAGCTTGACATCAATTTTTCTTAGCACTTCGGAAGAAAGTCGGGATAAAATTAATTTGAATGACGTCATCCGCTCCAAAATGAAGGTTTCAAGTATATTTTATATATCATATATACACATATTAATGTGTAAAATTACTTGACAGAAGCTTGAAAAAGCTGAAATAAGACTTTGTGACTGTAAAAATTGATATTTAAAGAATTTTTGTTGGATTTTTTTTCACACCTGTTTACCGTTGACAGCAGACATGACGTCATACTAAATATGTTTACTATCCTGAAGCTGGCTGAAAATGATAACACGTCACCTAAACTCAATCCCTAACACGTCACCTAAACTCAATCCCTAAAACGGTATTTTTTAGAAGTTTTGCAAAAAAAATTGGGAGGGGAGGGTTTAAAATTATAATGTGAAACAAGAAGAATGAACTAGACGACAAGCGAAAATCTGAAGATCCGTAGAACCTCCGCAGACTAGTTTATTATGCAAAAACAAAGTAAAAACTTACTAATGGTTTAAATTATGGTTTGAATATACTAGCTTAATTATTACCAAGTTATTTTTAAATATTTTTTAATCGACTTCGTATTTTGGATTTATTTTCTGCAAGAAAAGCTGTCTACTGTATATATTATCAGCTACTCTTAAAACTTCTCATTTTTTTAAACGGTTTAGTTTACATATTACTATTCATAAATCTTCAATACACCTGCGCCAGTTATTATCATACGCATGAAATAAAGGATGAAAAATAAACATTTTATTTCAGAATTCTGAATAAGCTTTTCATTTCCTCTTCATTTCATTTCTGTTTTAAGAATTAGTTCCTGTTGGCGCTTTTTTTATAAAAAAAATAAGACTTCTTCTACCATTAGGAATCCAGTATGCAAAAATTACTTAATACTTATAATACGTGTCATTATAGGTTGAATCATCGGCGCATCTATAAAAACGCATTATCGCAAGAATTTCATTAATTTATGATTTTTTGACTGTCTTGACGACAGGAGATTCAGCGGTTTGGCATTTATGGACAACAAGGTCAATGGAAGCCACCACTGAAAAATATTTTTTTACGTGCTTAGTGTAAATACAATTGATACGTCAAACATGATTCTTTTATTAATGAATTTTTATTTGACAATAAAAATTGTTTAACTAAAACCTTTTTTTTCAACATTTTTAAGATTTGTTGGTTGTGGGTGAAAATGGTTGCTTGCTTGCTTGTCCTCTTTTTCTGCATTATTTTGACGTGTTTCGGTAAGACTTTCAACTACTGACAATTTTTGTTGGTTTAATCTTCTTTTCATTTTTTAGACTAAAACACTTATCTAGTAATTAAGCACTGCTTTAGATCTTATAGAAGTCTGGAATTTGTAGAATATTGGGTATCAAAAGTAACTTTGTGGTCTTAAATATCGAGATTACCGGGAACTAGTGCGCAGTGTTGCTTGAACCTTAACGATACAGTAACCCCTTTTTCAAACACACTCAGTATATCTGAAATATCTCCTAATGACAACATAATTATTTTTCTGACAATATTTTTTGAGTTAAATTAATTTTCTATACGATGTTGTATTTTTATTAAATATAAAAAAAAAATCCAAGGAGGAAAACGCACTATTTCACGCGTAAAAAAAATTAAAATGTGTAAAGACGATAAAAAAATATTATTTTTACTTTGTTTTACCCTACTTCATGATTTACTTTTGTAATTTTTATTTTGAGAATTATTATAAATCATTTTACGGAATAAGATTTACGAAATAAATTAAATGTTGCCCCTTATCCCCAAAACAATATATTAACACTGGTACAGGATATCCAAAAACGATGAACCTAATTAAATAAGTTTTGAGGATATTAAAATCGAGTTTTGCTCATGGAAACGAAATGTGTGAGAGCAAATCCCTGATTTAAATCCACAAATAAACACAAAATAATATCTAGATTTGCTCCGGGATTATAATCAACCAGACAGTATAAATCCAGTGTGGCCACATACCACCCTCTTAAGCAAAAAGTGAATTAATCAGCCTTTTCTGGGTGAGTGAGACCATTCTTGCTCAAAACGTTAAAGAAAAAAGGAATTCCTGATAAAAATTACGTGAGCAAAGAACAATGGAAGTAACCATTCAAAAACCGCGACCAGTTTTCTGATAGCAGAAAATGTGTTTGCGACCCAGCACAAATTTTCCCACCTCAGCTATTTCGATTTCCTGTCCGTAAGAAAAGTCATGCTGTTTATGGCTAATAAATAAATATAAACAGGTAAGAAAAAGATTGTGACCGAAAATGTTCAACATTTTTGCTTCGATTTTTTTTCTTGCGTCATTGGATGACTTACAACTTACAAAAACATGACTGTGCATTATTCTTATCTTTCTATTTAGCTTTAACATCGGTCATTATTCGTGAACTGACGTCAAAACAGTCCGACTTTGTTTATCCAAATTTATTCCCGATCTTTTCAAAAGTAACATTTAAATGTGCTGCAAGAAGTACTCCCCTTCCAACGTTCAAATGGTATAAAGATGGTAAAGCGATGAATTTCACTGTCAACTCTCGTTTAAAGTTGACAGAAGGCGATTTAACTATTTACGACTTGGATTGGACAGATGCAGGTGTATACCAATGTGAGGCTACAAATGAATATGGTCATGAGTATAGCGATGACATTGTTTTCAATGGTAAATAAAAACAGTATTGAGTTTTAGACACATTAAGGATTTAAAATTTCGGCACATTTTTGAGAAGCTTATCAGATTTTCTAGAATTTCAGCAGAAAAATATTTCGAGAAATACGAAGAATATATATGTTACGGAGGTTGTGATAAAGTTATACATACTAACCGGTGATTATGTGAAATAACAATAGTCCTAACCCTGACCCTTATATCGCACGGTGAATATGCATAATTTCCAATTGATCATATTTTCCGTAACATAAATATTCTTTAAAAAAGTTTAATTAAAACTTTAGGAACCGCTATAACGAATGGATTTCGCTCTGGTCTTCTTGATTTTTGATGGCCTTTTTCGCCGAAATCTTTTGTTCTTAATGCAACCTGTTGTATTTGTATACAAATTCTTCAGATATGAAAATATTTCACTACTAAGTAAACCTTCAACCAATTTATTCTTTGATTTCCTTATATATTTTTATTTTCTTTTAGTGGCCAGTGTTTTTTTTTCGCCTTACAGAAAAAATGATGCGGCAATTTTCATTGATGGTTATATCGGTGAAGCAATTCAAATTGACTGCCCGAACACAATATTCATGAATATCAAGTATTATAATTGGGGATTTTATAATGATACGAAACCATCATTGTCGCAGCTGAATGCTGGAGTTCAGGTTTTTCCAAACGGAACTCTTTTTATTGGCAATCTAACACAGAATAATATCAAAACTATAAATGCTAACAATGGCATCCATTGTATGTTGTATGCGAAAAACAGATGGTCTTTTTCAAATGCTTTTAAATTTATTCCAAGAGAAGGTAAATTCTACAGATCTTTAGTACCTAACCAGTTAAGATGGATATCTGAAAGTATTTAGAGAGCGCAAATTATTCTCTTTACATAATTAATTCCATTTTATAGAGAGATTATCAGACCTTCCTGTAAGTTTTAAGAAAGGCATATCTGGTTCCAAAGAAGTTGCAGAAGGCGAAATCATCAAACTTGTCTGTTCAGCAACTGGAAGGTATTTCTATCTTGTGCTTTTGTTGTTGTTGTTATTGTTGTCTGTTGTTGTTGTTGTTGTTGTTATTGTTGTTGTTGTTCTTGTTTACTGATGTTTAGACCTACACCCAATATCACTTGGTATCATAATGATGAAAAAGTAGAAAACATACTGCCATTCAATTTATCAAACAATAATGAGAATCTAAAAATTACAGTTACAATGGATTCAAGTGGAAATTATACATGTAAGGCGACGAATACCATCCAAGGCAACGTAACATCTGTGGAATCTTATATGGTTCTTATTGTAAAAGGTAAGACAATTCTTTTTGGAACAATTAAAGATTGATATAACCAGATAATCTACAGTACCAGTGAATTCAGATAAACCTAGTAGTCTTGTAGTGATCCACAGAAGGAAAATTGCAGATATAATGCAAGATGGATAGGGTGGATTTCGTTGGAACATGCTTTCACCGCCAACGATTTCAAGTGGGAAAATAACTCACCATTTTTCCTTTATTTTTATGGTCAATTCATGGTTGAATTTTGTTAGGACTATTTGGATTAGCTGCAATAACATTCTATGACTTAAGATCAATTTGGGAAAACACTAATTGCTGTAGGATCTTTGAGATCTTTTATTGAACCTGGAAAATAAATAGCAAAATATGTAAAAATGACAATGTACCCAGGAGCAAAAAACATAAGATGGGACTCCCACTTAAGCATATTCTATAGGAGGGACGTTGGTAAACTTGCTGCGGTGGTTAAAAGAGAACAATATTATAAAAATCGCTATAACTTTTTGCTAAAAAAATTTCCATTGAAATATGAAAAGATGCTTAAAGTGATTAATAATTACTTAGGAGTGCCAGCTATCCAGGTGCTGATTTTAGCAGGAAATTTAAGTGATGAAAGGAAATAGAAAAGACAATTAAAAATTATTTACAAGACATATTAAACTTGCTTGCCTAATTTTTTTAGGTCTGACAACTCCATCAAACGTCAAAACAAAAGGTGCAGAGGTAATTCCTTCCATGGCAGATAATACTACAACAAGATGTAACAGGACATTATTCAATGGAGCAGAAAAATATTATTACGATTTGGTTCTCGTGATGACTGTTGCTGTTCTTATCATCCATAATATTATGTAGATTATTTGCTTTCGCGGTTTTTGTTTTTTTTTTAAGCAGATTTTTAGGAATATAAAATCTTGTTCAAAGCGTCAAGGTAAAGGAAGCGCCAGTATTGTAGCACAAAACCTTTTAAATGTAAAGTTAGGGTTCATCGTAGATCTTTGCATCAAAATGCATAGGAAGGTAAGTAAAATATTTATTTTTTTTCATAAATTGCATTTGAAAAACTGAGCAGGGTTATCGCACAGTTACGTTTTAACGCATTTAAGCTGAATTTTGTCCTAAACATTCTATTTAAATATTTAAGGGAAAGTCGTTCTTAATGTTCGCTGTTGTTTTTTCAAAGAGCTTAACTGATTTGGCATTTCTGAAGTAGTCAAGTTTAGATTCGGTGTTTCTTATATTTCCTAGAATTGATTATAAGTATTTCTACTACTTTTTATTTCCTGACTATGTTATTGTAATATCATAATTTTTTTTTAAAACATACATCATGTAGTTCGATTTGTAATTTTCTAATAATATTTGCCTTTATATTTGATATAGAGTTGGACAAAAAATATCTAACATGTGTTGTTCCTATTTAAGCAGGGACTTGGCCGGCTTTTATTTGGCAAAAAGTGGTAACAATATTGTGTTATGTTGTGCATTTAGGCTCATACGACAAAACATTTTTTTGCTTTAATCGCGATAATGAAGCACTCGATAGCTACTTAGCAACAAACAAGTACATGCCTCCTCAATAACTAACATGAAAAATTAACGGGGTGAAATAATTTTGCATCATCATTTGGAAAAAAGTATTATTATTATTATTATTACTATACCTATTAACAGATCGATGCGTAAGAGTTAGATTCAGCAAGCTGTTTGGTAGTTTATGAAGTACATTTTTCAATAGCTTACCTGGTTTCGCTTACCTGGTTTAATCAAACTCTTTATTATATAATACGTACTTTGTGATATAAACCCCCGTTCAATTGTTTGAGTAAATAAAAGTCACAACCACTGTTTCGCTTTGTGTGTTTTGCAACCCAGAGTCGCATATATCTGACATATAGTAAACTTCTATGCAGAAAAAAAAAATGTTTTCAAATTCGACAATCACTTGGCTCTTCGCCTTTCTTTAGACAATATTTACTACGCCGCAAGAAAATATTCCAAAAACTATTCTGAGTGGCGAGTACCTTTCGTTCGTCTTACAGGTGTCTTCTATAGAAAGGTTGACTGCATATTGTTGCATTAAGAAATAAAGGTTTTCAAATTTGTTCTTTTAAAATATCTTGATATGCGTTCTCTGTTAGTAAGTGTGTTCTACAAGTAACACAAATCATGGCAAAAAAACAGTATTTTATTGGAGTTATCTGCTAAGAATCTTACAGTGCTTCATTTTATCACCTAGCTACTAATGAAAGACAAATTGCAAATGTAAATTAACCATTGCAGTATAAAGAAGTTTGATATTTCGGATAACATAACTAAAAGACAGTACATCCTCCGATCTGCTACTAGTGCTTTGACGTTTTCAGAAATTCAATGCAGCGCCGGTTACGTGTTTTTATCTACGACCATCCGGAATTAATTACTTTTTGACTAAATTAACTGTACGAAAGCATCATGTCTTTTGTATGCAAGAACATGGAGCTGATGTTACTATCCCGACTGCAGTTAGTGTAGCTAGCTAAAGCAGAGAAGCTACACAACAATTAAAAAAATGTTCATGTAATTATCTTCTGCAGATAACTTTTATTATAAAATCCTCTGAAAAGTTTATAAAATATTCTTTTACTTCACCGACATGGACAATTTAAGAAAACTTAAATGGCAAAAAAACCTGAGAAGAAAAATATTGTTAGGTTTTACGTTGCAGGACAACATAAAAGCTAAAAAATGAGATTTTGTTTGTAAATATTGAAAAATGCTGTGTTAAGGAATTTGAGGCAACGCCGAGCCTGAACTGAGAATGTATCAGTTTGATGAGCAATTTTTGCACATGTGTGGTATAACTTTTTCATATTCTCACTAGTGTTTCAAGCCCTTTTCAATGAAAACAACAACATTTCTCTTTCCGTGTTTCCTAACGTGCATTGTTTCACTCGTACAAGTAGATTTCAAAACTTTCTCACAGTTCCGTTGCACTGTCGACTAGTATATGAATTCATAGTATTTGGCAATTGCGCAATATTTCCTTTATCTTTCTTTTGAAAACGTATCACATTATCAGCTAATTTTATAGTCCATTGGGTTGATAATAATTTCGTCCAAATTGTTGAGTTTCTCACAAATTGTTTTGTGAAAAAACTGTTTAACATTTCTTAATTGTAACTATATTTGACTGCATTCAAATAAATATTAGAGGTGGGACAAATGTAGCAGGACAACTTGAAAGTGTCAACAGAAGCGTTCTTGAGGTGAATTAACTTATTTAAAATCTATCAAATATTATATTTAATGACGTCACACATGTCAGTAAATCGATATTGTCAAGTAAAACATATCAGCTACACTCTATAGGGTGTGAATTAGTGTTATATAGAACAAATGTCATATATTATCTTACCTCTTTCAAAA
The DNA here is from genome assembly GCF_029227915.1 of Hydractinia symbiolongicarpus. Taxonomy (NCBI): domain Eukaryota; kingdom Metazoa; phylum Cnidaria; class Hydrozoa; order Anthoathecata; family Hydractiniidae; genus Hydractinia; species Hydractinia symbiolongicarpus. Next base: position 27,342,810 of record NC_079882.1, on the reverse strand, counting down.
TTCGTTTTTAAGACTTGATAAGATAAACATTTGCGGTAAACTGTCTTAAATGTGAGAAATAAAACATTAAGCAAGCTAGGTCTCCCGAAGGTTTTAAACGATTATTATTTTAAATGCTCAAATTTGAAAAGATCAAGATATTTGCAATTGAGGCATTTGTTAAGATATGCAATACAGTGTGAGAGAATACATCAAATATATGGTTTGAAAACAGGTATACTTTGACTTTATATTTCGATTATTGGATCTTTGTAGCTGAAATTTCAAGAATTTTGCTGAAAACTGAAGGTCAGATTTTAAGACACTAATATAAAATATTTATTTAAGTTAGGGATGAGGGAATATACACACATAATTTATGTTTTTCCTCATTTTGTTTTTATATCTGGAATGACTCAAGAAGAAAGGAAAGCCGATATATAAACTTTCGTAAATAACCAGGTTTAATCAATTTGCATAAAAACATTTTTTTTTTCAGTTGAAAAAAACTGTCCTTCGAGGATGGAACAATCATACTAGGCTCACAGTGAATTGGTAAAAACAAGTCTTTTGAACACAAAAATCGTCTGCCTGTTTGCCTGTCTGTTACGGAAACACGAAATGCGATATATAAAGGATCCCCTAGATTTTTTCACGGGCTGACGACTAGTCTTTGTTATAATATCAGAATACGTCTGTCTGTCACGCAAAAAAGGGGCTTTCTTAATCTTGCTGCGAAATCATCGAAAAACGAGGCATGATTTATTCCATTTTTTATATATCTTAGTATTCCATTTGTTTTTCATTCAATAATTAAAAAGAATATGTATGGTTAACATTATTTCAAACATAAAAAAACGTTATCAAAAACGAAAAACAAGAATCGTTAAATTAGAAAAATCGTACGCTTTGTGACACGTTCTGTTGTGGAGTGCAACAAAGTTCTACGGATGACTGCGTGCTTGGTGGATGATCTTATGTAATGGTTGCCATTTTGAAGGTTTGTAGGTCGTTTTTGAAACCAAAATTTTTAAAACCTTTGAATTGTGCTTTTTTATATATTTGGGATTATAAGATAAAAATATTGTTATGCTTTCTATCCAAACAACCGAATTTTAAGAGTTTGGTTACAAAAGTAGATTCCGAGATAGCTTAGTTATTGCTATTCTTATGAATTTTTTTATTCATTTTGATATATATGAGCTCTTTATTCTAGCAAAAATTATTTATTTTTATGTTTGGGTTGTGGCTACCTAGCTAGCGGCTTATATACATCTGACTAAAAAAGTGAAATAGTCATAATAGTCATAATAATTCTTATGCTAAATCCTTTTATTACTGTCATGAAAAGTTATTCTACAAAATATAATTGCTGAATGATTGTTTTAAGGACAGGATAACAACAGGCAGTTTCTTGTGCTTTTCATTTAAGCCGAAGTTGCAATAAAGTTTTTTGGAAAAGGGTATTACGCCTACAGATATGCAACATGGTTATCCTGTACTCAGCCCAGTGTTAACGATGGCCTGGCTGTTTCCGGTGTTTCTATTTAACCAAAGTTGCGATAACGTTTTTTGTAAAAGGGTATTACACCTATATGGATGTGCGACATCTTTTACCTTTACTAAGCGCTCAGTCCAGAGTAACATTCATAACATTTTTGTAATTGTTGGGTTGTAAACTTTTTATGTCAGCTAAAGTTATAGAAAAGTTATTTTTTGAAAAAATATATTACACTTGATATACTATAATGTTGTGTGCGCTTCACTTGATTTACGACCTACTCAACACCTGTACTAAAAAGCTTCACCTGAATATGTGGAAAAGTTTACGGTTCTTATTAATCGTTTCATCGGGTGTTAAACGCCGGATAACACAGGTATCCCGGCTTGTTTGATATTATTATTATCATTACTATTCTTTATTTTTTAAACTTTTTTTACCATCACGTGAATTGGCATGATTCTTTCGAAATCCAACTGAAAAAGAAATATACACTGTTATAGTCATACCACCTTTTTTGTGTGTGTCCCTGCAGCGAAATCCATAATGATCGGAAAAATTCAGGAAAACGAGAGTTTTTCTAACATGATCCGTAGTCACTCATTTTTTACGCAAACCTTTGTGCATTTTTGAAATCAAAATACAAAATCGCGCAGGGATCAGTTCAGCTATTGGGAGGCTGCGATATAATATTTTTATTTAATCAACAGTCCTGCTAAACCATTTTCGGATGACGTGGTTGCAGTCCGAGGGGCGTGTCTGCAGGCACTTCTGTAAAATAACAAAGATGATTTCATTTTGTGCAATGCAGTTGAGCTTTGGAGTTCTTACATTTATTCCTAAATATTTTACTTTCTGTCTTCTTTTTTAAGTTGAGTTTTATGTCTTTTGAGTAAAAATCGCATCACAATTTTTGTAACATGTATAAAGGCTAAACTAACTAGTAAATTTTAAGATTGTGACACAAATGTACATGGTGAGGAACAGCATAGCCATCTAGCCGGTTAATTCTCTTTTTTCTTAAGTGGACATGTAGTTAGGTAGCTACGCCTTGGCCTATATTATAAACCCAGGTGAAAGTTTAAAGTTTATTTAATACGACAGGTACTGTGCGCATGTCTTGGAATTCTGCAATACTTTTACGGAGGGGTAAAAAGCCGTTTCTGCATTTCAACTTTCACAACAGAAAATGTCTGGTGACTGTTTTTGTCAGGATGGTGTTATGATGTGTGAATCATGTGGGTTTTATTTTAGCCGCTGTTGAGGGAAAGTCTTATTAAATGAATCCTTTAAATTCACTAGATGTGCTAACTAAAGAATACATGAATTAAGCGCTTTAGCCATTTATGCGAGACCGTTCACCTGAACTTAAGCGCTAAACGTTACATTCAAGTAACTTAGCTAGTTTTTGTAATAATAGTAGCATTCTGTTTGTGTGTTCAAAATGGTTTCGCTTTTGGTCACTTTAAGCTGACAGGTCAAATTGCTTGATTCTTTTGTAGGTTAACATGTAGTAGCATCATATCTCTTTTCAAAAATTAACTCAATAGCTTGTGATATGATGTAACGTTATATATAATACATAGAATAAATACAATCTTTTTTATCTAGTAGTGATTTGTAAAGGCAGTTAGCTGTGCACGCGAAACTCTGTCATCTGGCCATCTGGTTATATGAAGATTGCAGCGAATTTATTCACGCATAATGCAGTAAGTTTATTCGTTCGTTCTTCCATAAAATGAAGATTTATGAGAAAAGTAAAAACAAGATAACATTTCAAATTCGTGAAGTTTTATTAATTTTAAATGCACATTTCTTTAAACAGATATTTATTTTAAACATATAACCTGCAGCTCTCGTTGAGATGTTCAAACTGATTTTTTGGTTAGTAGAATCCAAGTTTGAATAGTACAGTCAAGCCTCTCTGCATAGCAGAAAGTTGAAGAACAAATAAAAAGTGTAGGTTTGAGACAGATGTCAGCTCAGATGCTAGAGAATGTTCAAAAATCTTTTTACCAAGCATAATGGACACAAAATTGACTAAAAATTACAATTACTTATAATAAATTGTTCTTTTTCTCCATGGCTTTCATTTCGTAGAATTCAAAGTACATGATTACCACAGTGTTTGTGAGCCGTGCAACAGGTGTCTGTTCTAAATATCAGCCTTCTGCAGCAGGTGTCTGCTATTTTAAAGTTTTCCAATCTAGTTTAGGCCGTGAATTGATAAGTTCTAGGAAAACTGTCCGATCTAGTTGGGTGTCGCAAATAGGGTGTCCACTCAGGACAAAACTGACAGTATCTTTCAACCGTTTTATTTTTTCTAATGAAAATTAACTTGTAAGCAGGGTCAGGCTCGATATAAATAAAGATTGAAAAAAGAAAAAACAACAAATGATGTTTGGATAGAAATTAACGAGAATGTAACTTTACTATCTTTTTTATTTTCTGTGGTTTCATACACGTGTCAAAGTCAAAAGCTCTCTCGTCATTCAACTCTCACGCCATCCTCATTTTGATCAAACTTGACGCATTCGTAATTGCAGACCTTATAATTGTTTTAAGTATAAAAACATGGATTCATTATGCAAAAGTTTTGTGAGATGGATTACTTCGCGTCCGAAGGCCTAAAATTTTCTTAGTAAATTCCTGGAATGAAAAGTTTTTTTGATTCTTTTATATTTTTTATTAATATTTGTAAACACAGGCTATGTGAAGCTTAGAATGTTCTTAACTTGTTCTTAATATTCTTTCTTTAAAAGGGAAAGGTTTAACATCTTTTATATAAGAACAAAGTATATAAGAACACATGGCTTCAAGTCATCGGGACATGTTAAGAACGTTCAAGGCTTTATCTACAGCAAGAAATAATCCTTTAACATAAATGACAAAATAAGAAGAACGTTAAGAACATTTTAGGAACATTTTGAGGCTTTAAATTGAAATATTTGAAGGCTTGTAAAAAATAACATAAAATGTAAAAACAGACCAATATAGACTATACTTCTTGTATCATGAAACTGCTAATTTATAAAAATAAAAAAACTCCGGTTTAATATTCAACTTAGCGCTTTTTACAGTAAAATAAACTGTGATCGGCAAAATATGCACATATCAGTGACATTAAAAGTGTGTTATAACTAGAAAGAAAAGAGAACAAGTCACTACTTCGAGAACCACATTATAATCGCACCTATAATAACAGTAAAAACTCTCATCCAAGTACATTTTATTGCTTTAACACACAAGCAAGAATGCACGAAATAAAGATGCAGGAAATATGTACGGCGGCTCTCCCATGGAATTTTCTACGGGCTAATGGCTAGCTAATATTGAAACAAATCTTGATAGAATACATCTAGATAGCTAGTTACCTAACTTGGTCTAAGTCAAAGATTTATACCAAGGGGTTGTTAGCCGGTGAAAAAATCCACCACAGACAAGTTGATAGAAATATATCGCATTTGCTATTTCGTGTCCGTAAACGAATTTTTTTTGCGCACAGACAGACGGGTATTAATATAAAAGACTAGTCATTCTTAATATATCGCATTTCGTGTTTCTGTAGCACGACGATTTACTTTCGCACCAACAGACATAATACTCCTGTTATTAATAATTTTTTATCACATTTTATCGACACTTGAGGTGCACCCAAGAACAATAATTTTCAATGTTTAGAAAACTACTAAATATTTTATTCTTGTTCAAAATATAAGTGTATTTCAGTGTGTTTTTTAGTGGTTTAATTTACATTAGTTTGAAATATTTCACTTGTACATGCAAAGCTAATCAAATTGTTCTTTTGTTGTTTTCACATAAAGGTCGCTGGGTAACAAATTAAGTTCGTCTAATTTGTGCCCCCTACAAAGTTAATTAATCTTATTAGGTTTAACTATTGACGCAAACTGACCACTATCAGTACATTTTTGTTTTCATATATTTTGTTCCACACGCGATATTTCCTCTTAAGGATAATTTTTTGTGGTGAACCTCGATCTGAGGATTTGTTCTTCGTTTTCACAAGAAGCAAGCGTGGTCAAATCCGACTTACTCAACTGTTTCAATTTTATTGAACACAAATCCTTTTATGTGGATTTGAAATAAGAGAGGATCCTTAACAAGCTTGATGTAACTTACTTTATATGAGAGCAGTTAACTTAAATCTCTTCAATCTACACCGAAAATTACGACATCAAACAAGTACGAAGTAATCACAACACAATCTCAATGTTTCTTGGACGAATAAATTCCACTTTATCTGGTGTTAAAAATTGACTGCAGGAGGGCTGTCCTACATTGAAATTAACAATCAGTCACGTGATCTAATTAGACGTACCAACTCACCAAATACAATATAAAAACATTATTTTTTTGTTTTAACTTTAACTTAAAAATAATATCAGTTATCAACAAAAAAAGATTTTTGAACGACTGTTAAACGACTGAGTAAAAATCAATCGATTTAAGCCTGTAAAATATTTATTGCATTTTTTTCTGCCAATATAAGCGGGTTAAGCCCACTACAATAACGCTTGATACACAAAGAAGACCGAAGCGAACTTTCGAATATTGGATAAACATAAAACATAATTTTGGTTTCTAACACAAATCAACTAGTTGCTAATAGGCGATATGTTCAAAGAATTGTTGTTTTTAAACCATGGAAAGGATAGCGAACAGTTTACTCATTGTTTTACATTTTAAAGTCTACATTTATAGACACATGCGTGGTTTAGGTGAGTAGTCTGAGTACTAATTGTAATGCTATATAGCTAGAACAAAAAATTGCAATGTCAGCATTAGCTGAAGTAGCATTGCATTTTTGTTATTATTCTTTTGTTGTTTTTTTTGTCATAACTTTTTGTTATTTGCCAAACATGGTATAACCTTGTCTTATTTGGATGCATTGTATTATCGAAAGGTTTGCCATCAGGGCACATAATAACTTAAGAACAGTGCATTGAAATACGTAGCATAAATAAAATTGTCGTCAGTCTTAAGTAAAATGCTGAAAAGGTAGGTGTGACGTCATCGATTTTTTGTTTGTGGTAGAGATATCTTCAAATAAATTCTCCTGTTTTAGTGTTGTTGATAGTAGCAGAGCCGCATGATAACAATGTCATTATATAAATTTCACTCTATGTTAAACCATAACCTTTCTTTCACCGACATGACGGACGTGCCGGACGTCAATATAATTTTTCCGGAAGCATAACGTTATCACATTCGAACTTGTGCGGCGAGGTAAGGTTAAATTGCGGTTAGAGCAACGCTTTATAAGGCTGATATTGCATGGCGATAATGCGCTGTTGCAATTTCGATATACCTTGTGGTACGTATAAATATATGCGCAGTGCGTCAATTTTATTTTGTTCAGTTCATTTAAAAAAGTTGTAGAGGTTGTTAAAACTTTTTTTTCTAACCGCGAACCAAAGTGATAGAAAGGCGTAATCCCAGTCTCTGTGAACGAGACTGTGCATTTTTGTTTCTTGGGGTATAGCAATAAGATGTGGTCACAGTGTAACTAAAAGGAAGCTGGAACGTGTAAAATACGAAGCTGCGAAATGATAACAGCTTTATTAATATTTTATTCGTTTCATATACCATTCAATATTAATCAATGGAGAAAAAGATCAATTGATAAAATTATGACACATAACATTGTTCTTTTTTTCTGATTTCTAGAAAAAATTTATTTGATGGGACATCAGATACTGCAATAACTCGCAGGAACTTCATAAAGTTGACGCAGATGCAACCGGACGTTTCTTTGTCACAGAAAAAGTTGAAGTTAAGGGGGTTTTACTTGGAAAAGTTCATTGGTAAGCTTATTAAAATATTTACTCCGCATAATGTGAAATAGAAAAATCATTTGCATTCAATTTTTTTTCGGTTTTCTACTGAAAGGAAAGTTACTGCTTTTCAAAGAAATTATTTTTTTTCCGTCTTTGGTCCTTACACGTGCATTCTCGGACAGAGAAATGACCTCTCGCTGAGATGAATTTAAACTGTGTATTCCGTATCTTTAAGTTGTGAAGTAATTTATTTCCGCAGTAACTGTCACTCATAAATAATGTCTGCCTTAATTACTTCAATCGTTTTTTATATAAAAACACAGCACGTCTCCTCAGAATGGGTTTTAGTTTTATAAAGTGCGCGTGTCAAGTCTTGCTGAGAAATGGTTTGCTTAACAAAACATAAACTTCCAACTGCTTTTTCGGAAGTTCATTGTGTCGGTAATATATTAGTTAAAAGATATACTGCATAACTTCACATAGTTTTCCATTCTAGCAATGATCATTCTGATGATGATTATATAATTATTTTTCTTTTTTTAGGTAAAGGAGCTTTTTCCAATGTCTACGCGTGTCGAAGGAATTTCTCTCGGAAAAAGTATGCAGCCAAGATAGTGGAATTTAATGGCGACAATAAATTGAAATGGGAAACAGAAAATGAAATCGAGGTTGGTATGTTTATAACAGATGACGTCGTGTTCATTAGCTGTTGACCTTTGTCGGACATTTCTTGTAACGTCACGGAATCATCGTTTGTAACATTTGTCGGAAATATTATTTGTACCGACATCATAATTGCTTCTGGAGCCATTTCCAGAAATTAACTGTTAATAATTATACAATCTTTTGAACGGAAATGTAATCTTTTTGTAGGTTTTACAGCGGCTTAGCCATTGGAGCGTAGTACGTTTGCATGGCGCGCTGAGGGATAATGAACGTACTATTCTTATCCTGGAGTATATCGATGGACCGATGTTCTTAGATGGTATCATCTCATGGCCTCACTTTTGTGAAAATGACGTCAAAATTGTCATGAAACAACTTCTGTCCGTTTTGGAGTTTTGTCATGAGAAGAGAATTGTACACCGGGTGCGTATATCATTAGTACTTTATAATAACAGCTATACTCTCTGGGTTCAAATTGGAAGCTTTATTTCGGATCATCCACAAAGTGATTTGCATTACATGCTTTTTTTTCTTTAGAATATGCTTTATAATAATATCAGGATGGACTTTTACAATATGTCAATAAGAGAAATAAAAATAATAACCAATCTGGTCAAGTTTTGATATTTCTATAATAAGGATATGCGAAATATCGATGTGAGATATACGTACGTCGTTCGGTTCGCAAATAAGCACTCTTAGTTACTCAACCTCTTTTTTAAAAATCATTTATTATGCTATTCATGTATCTTTTGTAGGACTTGTGTCCAGAAAATATTATGTGGGCTGATGTACCGAGCGCATCAAAACAGCACGCGTCCCCGTTATTAAAACTAATTGACTTCAACTTGGCAAGAAATATTCCAGGTAAAAAAAAATAATGTGTAATTTTGTTATGTTAAATTCTTATTTGCCATTTATATTTTGCTGTTTGATTTAGAACATTCAACCTGCTTGCGGGCTGATCCGTTAGGGAATCCATCATATATGGCACCCGAATGTCTTCAAGATACGCCCACCATTTCGTTTGGTACAGACGTGTGGGCGGCGGGCGTTATTATGTATACACTCCTTGTATGTGCTCTTTTGTATTTTCTTCATTGCTACTCATAGCATATGTTTCTTTTTCGCTCCTTTCATCGAGCTGAAAAGGCTTGATAAGAACTCTGGTAATGAGGTTAGTATTGTAAGGTTTTTGCTATCCACGGTCTACTGTAGCATTACAATAACGCAATCTATCTCTGGTGGTATATGACATCATTAAAGTAAGGCCGTGGAAAGTTCTAATTAAGTTAAATTACGTCTTTTAGGCTGGATACCCTCCTTTCTGGAATGACAATTACAATCATCTGCTTCAGAATATCAGCGAGGCAAATTTTGTTACTCCAGATGATCTTTGGAACCACGTGACATATGAAGGAAAAAATATGATTGGCAAAATAGTAAGCAAAAGTTTTCGCAGCATATTTTGTGTGTATTTAATTACTTTAAGCAGTGTTTTGTTTTGTCAGGTAATGAATTGCCATTATTAAGAAGAACTAATACATATCTGTCAAATTAGACATATATTTAAAGACGGGTTTATCAGTTCATAATGTAGAATAATTACGCTAAATCTCACTAATGACAAATCTCCTTCCGTTATATATCATTGCAACAACATTAAAAGTGTTTGTAGACCCAATCATGTTTTTAATGCTTATTTTTTTACGTCTGGAAAGGAAAGAAGAATTTTTATTTATTAAAAAATAAATGTTCTATCACTCTACCGTATCTGCACCTAACACTAGGTGTTATTAACGGTCGAGCTATCATAAACAAACAAAAAATAAAATAAAAAAAATTATTTTTTAGCTTTGCAAAGATACTCTTCAACGTCCAAGTACAAGAGAGCTGCTCTCTTCCAAGTGGTTTCAAAACACTCTTCGCGATGAGTCAACAGAATGGACTGGTCATACGCGCCTTATCGTATTCCTAAATCATCTTGCTGAAAAAAGAAAGAAGTAAGTGAGTGTAATAAATGAGACAAGCCTTTTACATTTGTTTTAATATATTGAATTTCGTACTTGTTTGTTTTTGTTTATTTGTTTTTTATTTTCCTTCATTTTGTTCCCATTTTTGTAGAAAAAATCATCGAACATATAAGTTGACTTATACTGAAAGAAAAGCATTTGTTCCTGCTGCTTCCATGATATCACAACCACTTCAGTTTGATGTAAATAATAACAAAGAATGCAGGACAAATAGCAATAACAAAAACAGTATTAACAGCGATGGAAACAACAACAACAACAACAACAACAACAATAACAACAAAAACAACAACAAACATATAAAAGTTATGCTTGATGAAATCAAATCCAATACAAAAATGAATTGTCATTGGTAAATGAAGAAAGCAAATTATGAATTAAAAAAAAATTCTAATCAAGTTTTCCAATATTAAAAAAAAAAAGAAAAGACAGATGTATTTACAAGAATAACAATTTCCTAATCGGCTTGGTATACCTTTTTATCTAATTGGCTCTTCATAGCTATTTTTTCCTAATTAACTTAAAGCTTCAATCGATTGCTCGTTTCTGTTTTTAATCTGTAATGAATGTAATCCGGAATACACCGCCTAACAAAGTAATTGGTTTTTTAGTGTGTTTGTTTATTTTTAAGAGGAACAATTATATAGTTCGATATGTAAATATATGGCGTTTGTAAATATTTATGTATTTAATGTATTTTATATATTTTTTGTATATTTGAAACTAAACTCGGATAATGGTGTTCTTACTTTTAATAAAAAAACACATTCAACTTGTTAAAGCTACTACACACTTTTTAGAGTGGCTGTAATACCTTGGGATAAGAAAATCTCTTTCTTTACTCCAAGCTGATAACAGACCAGTAATTTGAAGTTTATAAAATTTAGCTAAGTCAGCTTCTTTGTCCGAAGAAATCTTTCTAGAAAAAATAAAAATATAAAAATAGCGAGATTTTCGAGTTACCAATAGCTTAGGTATTTATGTAGAATAAAAGGAAATATTAGTTCGCAAATCAGATTTTAAATCCTGTTTGAAAAATATATCTGCACTTTTTGAAAAAGAAGATAAGGAAGTTAACAAATGTCACAAATTATAAAACATTTACTCCAAGTTGCTTATCAAAAATACGTGTGACTTCTTGAAAGTTGAGATATGAAGACTTAAAGTCGGCCCTTGGCAAATGATACTTGCCTTGTCCTAAAATTTAATGACATTTTAGCCAATTTAGAGTCAGTTTCAAATATTGCCTGGCCAGTAAGTCCCAAACATGGTAGGACCATCTACGTCACTTAATACGAAAAACGTATATGAATTTTAACCTTGTCTACCCAACTAAGAGTCTGTGGCTTCGCAAAGAGGTTGAAATAAATCTTTAGTCCCCGAATAAAATATAATCAACTTGACTAAATTTTACCATACTATCTTAATTTACCCCTTTTTACATCTCAGGAATACAACCCATTCTTTACAATACTTTACATCCTTTAACATCGTGCATTAAAGAACATTTCACGTAAAATTAGGTGCTCTTCTGCTTAAATGATTTCACAACAACACTACTTAAGCAAAAATCTTTAATTGAGAAGCTTGCTTTAAATTTTCGGATAATTCATTTTCTATCAACACCAAAATTTTTATTGAGCCGTGTTTTAGGAAAACCATAGTTTAGTCGGGGAAGGAAATTTCAAAAGTTAGCATTTTTAGATTGCCAGGCAACGCACTGATATTCACCACAATAGGTTAAACCACAGATTCAACATTCAATCAAAATCATGATCCGTCTACCTATACGCCTATCTGCACGCCTTCCAAAGCGTTAGTATGGCGACTCTTAGTTCACTAGGTGTGAAAAAACGATATTCTTTGCTATGCAAAATTTCGCTTTTCGTGTTGAGATTTAAATTCGTGTAAACAAATTATTTACTTAGTGCAGCCTCGAAATGGCACAGAATTTAAAATAAACGAATAGATCTTTTTGATGTATCAATGATACAGCTCTAATTTAGCTTGGTTTTGCGTGCACTGGACTGCACTGGAAAGTTTGTTAATAAACAAAGATGAATATTTCCTAACTGAGAAGGTATTAGCTGCTGCGATGACATATAGTAGAATAGTTAATGATGACAAATTCATGAATGATAATAATTGCAGTACTTATGATAAAAACTTTGGGAGTATTGTTGATAACAATTTCATACTGTTCGTTTAAGACTTTAACAATACTACAGTCAACAATACAATGTGTTTGTTCTTTAATATCGTCACATGGACATGTAGCAATCATAGCAACAGATTGCAATCATTGTTGTAGAAATCTTAGTAAGTTTTGTCAGAAAATTCCTGGAACAATATCACTTTTTTACAAATTAATTTTATTAATTTTAAGTTTTTTCGGCATAGAGTTGCCAAGAGCTCGCCATCGTGAAAGTCACGCCATTCCAGAGGTATTCTTTTAACCATAACCACAGATTTTGTTTTCATGCCTATTTTTTGAGAGGTTTTATAGATTTGTCTTCAGGTAACTCATAAATTTAATTTTAAATTGTTCTTCGATGTTGACTTGTGTCATTTCTGTCAGTTTTGTTATTTTATACCTTAGCCCTTTTCCGTCCGGCGTTTCTCGAACATATTATGACCGGGGGTGGAATACTTCCCTTTTAGGATCGATAGGGTTAAGGGAAGACTTGCATGCCCGTCATAATGGTAACCTATTTATCACGTTATTTTTATGTTGTAGCTGTACCTAAAGGGAAAAGATTTGGGCAAAAGAAGGATGTGGAGACAATTGGCAGATTTAAAAAAATTTCGCCAAATTATATTCCCATCAATTTTTTTTCCATTTCCTCTAAAACATTTTTCTTCAGTTTACTTATTTAGCTCACTGTCCCGTTTTCGCGAACATCTTTTATATTCCCACAATAAAACGTGCGCTATTTCTCTGCTTTACTAAAAAATACATCTAGGCTTGCCTCGAACACAGTTAAGAATATTTCGCGCATAGAGAGGGTTAAGATTTTGCGCTGCTGCATATATTTCTCCGACTGCTTTAGACGTACAAACAAATATTCATGTATTAAAAATATTGTACAATAGCTATACATCAGTGGTAATGCCTAGATTAATGTTTATGTGGTTATATAGAAGCTTCATGTATGGAAAGGGTGGCAAATAATTGCAATCCGTCCGTCCGTCCGTCTGTCTGTCACGCAAAATGGTAGCTTAGCTGCGACGGGCAAACCCGTGGATTTTCCAAGGGCGAACCCGTAGATTTTTCCACGGGCAAATAATTGTCTAACAATGTCGTATCAAATTTTGATTTTGATTATTAAAGTCCTGAACCGAGGTCCTGCGCGAAGTTTCTTTCTTTTGCTTTGCTAATTAGAATCGGTTGGTAGACTGCGTTTGAAGTTCGGACCTAGTGTTCAATTACACCTTACCCTGTCTTATCAGAAAAAGGAATATCTATAAATGTATTACATAAAGTAGTGAAAACATTTCTGCGTTTCTCAGTTACATTTTCACAAATCTCTCTGGATTGCACACGGGATCCATACACCGACAGGTTGCTGGGATAGATCCGACTGATTTGTGAAGGCGTTTGCTTTAAATACCGCTGGAAGAAGAAAATGGCGAGCGGTTAATTATATCTTTGATATAATCTTTAGTTAATTGTGTAACTCTGGAAAAGGTACAAAAAATAGTACGAATCGAGGTATTTGCGCCATTGTTGTTTCTGGCTTTGTCGGGGTGTGTTTTAACACAAACAAACCTGCAAAAAAAGTTATCAACACCTATTGGAAAAATATTTAGCGGCTATTCAGTTAGAAAAACACACAAACAGTCAACAAATAACAAACAGGCAGCAAACGGCGTAATCACCTTTCACTTGAGTGTTCGAAGCTTTTGACGGAATTAAAATGACGAAAACTTTCAAATTTAACAGAGGATTTAGGAGTACTTTCCTTTACTAATACGTAATGCACAAATACAAGTTTACATTGTTTTTGCTGTTTGTTGTTTTCACTCACATTCTGTATAATTGGTTTATTTAAAGACACTAATATTTTCTTTGTTGTTTTATCTAAAATATACCTAACCTTGAAATATCTTAAATTTATCGAACAATCTTTTTTCTGCTTTCTATAATGGTTGGAAAACTTTTTGGTCCACGAATACAAGGCAGTACAACTGCAATACAATTTAAAACTATTGTGTTCTTGCAGCGTCTAATTAATTATACGCATGAATGCTGCCTTTTCTTAGTTGTTTTACAATTCGTGTTCAATTAATTGATCTGTTCGAGTGTTGTGTATTGTTATGCTTCGTTGGTTTTCAATTGATACAACCTGTGAAGTTCATGCGCAAAAAGAGTCTGATCTCATCTACTCTAGCATTATCTTGTTCGCTCATAACAGACTTTCTAAAATTAATTTTGCAGAAATATAAACAGAATTCAGTTATTTCAAAGTACATGGTTTAAGGCCGAAATTACGGCAAAATGCAAGTTGTTATATGTGGGGTGTTAGTTTTTATTGTATTGGTGACTGGAAGACCGTACGAACTTCAAGATGAGAAAGCCGAATCAAGATTTACTGTCCACGAAAAACCGCCAGAGTTAGTTGTTAATGCAGGTCCTGACGGTGTAAAAGTTCAAGCTAAACCATCCAAATTACAAGTAATAGAGCATCCATTTGGAGGTCATGGCGGCTATAGAGGTGAAGGCTGGGGAGGCCATGGCGGTGGATGGGGTGGACATGGAATTGGCGGTGGTTTCGGAGGATTTGGTGGTTTTGGTGGTCATGGAGGTAGTTATGGCGGCCATGGAGGTGGTTTTGGCGGTCATGGAGTTGGATATGGCGGCCATGAAGGTGGTTTCGGTGGTGGATACGGTGGTGGATTTGGTGGTGGATTTGGTGGCCATGGAGGTGGTTATGGCGGTCATGGCGGTGATTATGGAGGTTATGGTCATTTCGATGGTGGTCATCATGATCATACAACATACGTTCCATCCCACACTCCACCTGTTCATGTTGGTCCCAACGCTCCTCCAATTCACGTAGGCCCACACGTCCCAGCTGTCCATGTTGGCCCCCATGTTCCAAGCATACATTACGGTACACATGCTCCATTATATCATGTTGGACCTCATGTTCCATTTGTACACATGCCTCCTCCAGTTCACACCGTGCACGCAGGACCTATGGGTCCACCAGTACATGTTTCCTCTCCACCAACTGTGTACCATCAACCACCAGTTGTTTATCATCAACCTCATGTTGTTGGACATGCTTCTGATCATGGCTTTGGACATGGTTATGGAGGCGGTGAAGGTGGTTATGGCGGTGGTTACGGGGGTGGAGGCTATGGAGGCGGATATGGACACGGTGGGGGATATGGGGGTCATGGTTTCGGAGGCCATGAAGGGGGTTATGGTGGCCACGATGAAGAATGTTGTGAAGATGGAGGACATGGTGGTGGTTACGGCGGATATGGCGGATTCGGTGGTCATGGTGGTGGTTATGGAGGTGGTGTTGGCGGTGGACACTATGGCCGATCGCGCATCGAAAGACCAGCAGCAAAAGAAAGACGTTCAACAAAAGGTGAGTTTGAAACAACTGACAAGACAAACACGAATAGACTATACAAAAGACAAGCACCGTACTATGGATGGCATCCTTTTCCAGCTAGTGTTCATGTAGGACCACATACGCCACCTATTCACATTGGACCACATTACCCCCCGGTTCACGTTGGTCCACACGTGCCAGCAGTACATATAGGACCTCATGTACCTTACATCAATATACCAGCACATGTCCCAGCAATTCATGTTAGACCACATGTACCTGCTGTCCATATCAGTCCTCCTGTACCAATTATTAATGCAGGAAACCATGTACCAGCTGTTCATGTTACATCGCCACCCACAGTGTACCACAGACCACCTATCGTTATTCATCAACCTCATATCGTACACTCAAATCACGGAGGTTACGGTGGTCACGAAGTTTATGGTCACGACGGAGGCCACGATGGCGGTTTTGGTGGCCATGAAGAGGCTGGTGGAATTGTTGCCCATGAAGGAGGCTTTGGAGGTCATGAAGGAGGCTTTGGAGGAGGCTTTGGAGGTCATGAAGGAGGCTTCGGAGGTCATGAAGGAGGCTTTGGAGGAGGCTTTGGAGGTCATGAAGGAGGCTTCGGAGGTCATGAAGGAGGCTATGGAGGCTATGGAGGCTATGGAGGCCATGAAGGAGGCTTTGGTGGTCATGAACTTGTTGGAGGACATGAAGGAGGTATTGGCGGTGGTTATAGTAACGGCTTTAGTGGTGGAAATGATGGTGGTCACCTTGGTGGATATGGTCACTTTGGAAAAAGAAGTGAAATCGAAAGAGAAGAAGAAAGGAGATCAGTCAGTGAAGAGCCAGAACAGGGTAAGATAACATTGAAAAGCTTGTATAGCATGATCAGACCTAGACGTCAATTACTTGGTGGAAATTCAGATGGTGGCGATTCAGTCATTTTTGTTCATCCTAGTGGATCCCAAACACCTGTTGGAAACTCTGTAACAGGAGGATCCCCATTACCAGGACTAGAATCTTCTGGCATGAAACCAGGAATGGGAAATGCACCTATTGAAAATCCAATGGCGGGAGGCGCTCAAGGAGGAGCTTTTGCTAAATCTGGTCTTTCTGGACCTAGTAGTCTGGGGAACATGGAGGGAAATTTTCCTGAAATGTCTCGCAGCATGCAGGGATTAGGTGGTATGGGTGCTTTGGGTGGTATGGGTGGTTTGTCAAGTGGAATGGAACAAAGCAATTCAGGTGGTGCTGTAGACGGAAACAATGGTCTCCCAGAATCCATAAGTTCAGCTATGAACATGCCGAGCAGTAACCAACATGAAGAAGGTGCATTTCCAAGTGAAAGCCCAAACATGAATATTGGAGGATTACAGGGTGGTTATAGCGATGAAAGTAACCATGGTTCTGAGGAACAAAGTCAAATGAATTATCAGCGTTCATTATTCCCCAGTGTCAATTACGTCAATGCTATCCCTTATGACAATAACGGTAATAACAACATAGAACAGGATGACTTAGACAATTCCACTGAACGTGACGTTAAATCGACTATACCTCGTGAGGAAGACGAGGAAGACCTTCATACGCGCGTACACAAGGACGAAATACCACACCCAGAAGACTACGGATATTAATTTGTTTAATGCTTAGGTACGCTCCTGGACGTTTGTTTTATGAGGAGAACAAAATGACTGAGTCGCCGATAAGCCATTGCCAGTTGGATGTTGACATTTTCATTGGAAGTTACTCTCACTAAATCAATCACAGCAACAACAAAAAATTTTTTTTTCTTTATTTCAGCCAGAAAACTTTTCCATGAAAATCTCTAAAACTGGCAATGACTTTTTCCATCGACTACCTTACAACATAGTTTCCTTATCCTTTCTTCTCGAATAGATAAATCAGAAATTTTTTAAGAAAAAAAGAAATTGTATCTGAAATGGATGTATTTTGACTCTTAATAAAGAACCTTTTAAAAACCTAAAAGAAAAATTGAAATGGAATTATAAAAATACTATATTTTATTACTTAATTCGTGTTTTTTTTACTTTAGCATAATTCCGAATGTCTCTACAGACTGGATGTGAAACATATAACAAATTAGAAGAAAACGTAGTTCGAAAAAGAAATATACTCACTCACTAAACTAAAAACTTTCACTTCAATCATACCGAAGTGATCATTAATATCTCAACATTGAGATGATGAAGAACACTGCGAACGCTACTATTCATAATAACCACATACATCCAATTATGTACATTAATTTATTTATAATAATATTAACATGTATTTTTATACTGCTGCTAAAATGTTTCGTTGCTAACTTCAATTCCACTAGCCTGCCTTACACAGATTTAAAATTAAACCTTAAATAACTCAATAATTGATATAAATACCCTTTCATCCTTGTCTGATCCATAACCTTATGTTTTTTTTTAATTGCAAAAATATGTTATATGAGATGATATTTCATTTAGATTTCCAACCATGTTATTGGTGCAACAAGAGAGTTCCATATATTTTTAGTTTGTTTTAAGCAAGAAAGTTACAATTTGAACCTACATTTTTTTTATCTTTGTTTTCTGATTCAAATTAAAAGGAGGTCTAATAAGCTTATTAATTTCATTGTATTCCACCACTGCGCATTTATTTTTAAAAAAACCTGCAGGAATCACTGTCATGCTCCGAATAAACGCCTGGATTGGTTATTAAATTTGATTTTAAGGGCGTTAAAAGAACGGCGTCACTTCAAAAGAGTTAAATAAACTTTTGTAATATTTTCTGTCTCCTGCCGACGTAATACATACTTTATTTCTACAGCATCAACAATTGTCATCGCCAGTTATATTAAAAGTTGGTCCTGCATCGAGTTTTCCATATTTTGTGTAGTTTTTATAACGATCTTTAACAGCGAAAGTCAATATTTGCACTATTTTTGAACAAAGGGCCTTCTAAAATGGGTGGGCCGTTTATAAGAGGGGAGTACTATTAGATGCGGTGTTTATTAAATAAAATATTCAAAGAATCGATAAAGGCATCTAATAGTACGGGGCGTTTATTATTTGGAACCTCTGGCGTTTGCACATGAAATAAGCTAAAATTAGTTTTCTTTTTTGGAATACAAGCGTAATCGGGGAGAAAGAAATGTATGATGTGGCAGGGGGTCATAAGTAATAGCCACTTTACCTTAAATGGAGCAAGAAGGCGTTGCTAATTCGAATACAAACGACAACTATGGTCAAATAATAGCATAAGAATATGCGTTGTAAGTGTTAGTTTAAATTTGTGCAAAATAATGACAGCTAGGAATGCAGACTGGTTTTTTTACTAAGCACACATCATATGTTTCCTGTTGCGGCTTTGTTAAAATGTTATTATGCTTGTAGTGAGTGTTTCAGAAGCTCTGAAACTTTTTTGCAAGAACTTTTTGTTTAAATAAAGAAAATAATATTTAGAAAACAAAATTGCGATACTTTAGTTCACTATTTTTGTCAATTTCACGCAATTTATTTTTAAGCACATCAAACTTTGGCTTAGTCAAATGCACGAAAATGTTTTATAAAAGAACAAATTTTTTCGTGCGGCGTTCAGTGTCGGAATTTTTACCCCTGTTCCGCCCGATGATCGGATAAGTCAGATGTGCGCGAAACTTTCATAAATTATTGTATGTTAGATTGTTAGCTATTGTTGTGATCTTGGAGGTATACCTCCATGTTGTGATTTATGAGTTCATTTTAAAGTAAGAACCTTATAATCAGCGGATAAGAAACCACCGATCATTCTAAAATATACCAACAAGATGGTGGTTAAGGGCTGCACTTACCGCAGAACTAAACTAATTTTATCGTATTAAACGTCCGTCTCCTATAACTTCCTCTCTAATAATGAAATAAATAAATAAATAAATAAAGGTCTGTTCCCTCATAAACGCTGATAAAAGTAACCCTTTTTTTTAGTCAAAAATATGTGCTTTTAGAGTTTCCCAGTTTCTGATAAAATCAGTAAAACAAAGTTTCGACGTACATGTTAACATGTATATCGAAACTTTGGTGGTCGTTTCACAAATTAAACTGTTAAATAAAAGATGTTAGAAAACTAACATTTTCTTACAATGCATAAATCGTGACTTTGTGTTGCCACAATTTTTCGCGTTTTATAAGCGACTTTTTTATTAAATTCTGGCAACTTCACCGAAATGATTCGTAACAAAATTCATCAATTATAACATGAAGTAATGAAATCGCGAAAAGAAATCAACAAATATAAAGGTGAAATGTTGAAGTTACGTTCTGGTAAACTTGGACATCAAGCTGCAAGTTATTCTTGCAAGTAAAAATGCCCTCAGCCAGTGATTGTTGTTACTGCAAAAAAATCTAGTAACTAAATCGATCGAGAATGAGGGAATTGAGTCGTTAGCAGAAAAAAGTTTCTAATATATTGAAGAGTTACATGATGATAAACTAGTTGTAACAATTTAGAAGGCACTTTAAAGATATTACTGGTGTCCAAAGAGATTATGCTGCAAAATTTGCTTTTAATGTCAAAGGAATCACGACTTGCGCGTGTGCGCAAGGAGATGATGTAGCAAAAAACACGCAAATCAAGAAGATATGGACATGTCAGTGACAGGAAGGAGGTTAGATATTTAAATACAGTCAACACTGGAGATGTAAAGAAAAATGTGAAAAAAAAAACAAATAGCGAAAATTTAGATTGCTTAAATGGTTTGACGAGTTAGCATTACTTTCGGTTAGTTATTTCGTGAAGTCACTTAAAAAGTGAAAAACGTGACTCGCAAAATCAACGCACAAATTTTTTTCTTAAGATAAATGACGTGAACGGTACTTAGCAACCAAAAGACACCCGTTAAGAAAATTGCGTTGGAAGATGTAAAAAACCTCAGGTGTAAACCCTTCAAAACTTCCCGCCAGAACTATACTTGCTATGCTTTTTGAAAAAATCACACGTGTAATTGCTGGCCGAGCATGTATGCCAAGAATTAACACAGCAGGTATATTGTCCTGGAGGTAAAGTTAATTCTATGACTTCACCATTCTACTCTAAACTTAAATCATGTACTCCACTTAATCATGTCAAAGTAAAAAAAAATCATCTTAGAACGAAATTTTTATTTCTTTCTTCTATGACGTTCATAGACAAGAATAAATTGAAATTTTTTTATCTTTAACAAAGAGATGCATTATGCACAACCAGACATGTGTCAAACACGTATTTTGCCAAGTAAGAATAGGCAAGAGAAGAGACAAACGGCTTCCGTCAATAAACTAAATATTCTAAGTATTCTAACTTTGACGGCGTTAGTATGCCGCTATTTTATCTCAACATTTTATGCCTATTTTTCCAAATCTTTTTATTGCGTGACAACATTGTGTTAATATTTTTTTCCTACACAAAAATTATGTCAAAATCTTTCTAACAGGTGGGTTATGTAGCTTTAATAGCTACTTTCCACAATTGATCTGTAATAAAATTTGTATTGAAATACGGAATAATATTTTGTATAAACGTTTATTTCAGCAAACTACGCATTTTCCTTCTGTCTAATTAACTTTACTGATGATGTAGCAAAACTTGAAAGGGAATCAATTAAACGTTCCATTTGATTAACTTGACAGAATGACAATTAAAAGAATTGATGACGAACATGGCTGACGTTGAAAGGTAAATCAATTGTCAAAATGTTTTTGTTCATATCAAAACCTATTTAAAAATATGTCAGAAAAATCTATGCACAAGAACTGATTGTTAACAATTTTGATTTCGTAGTTATTGGTTGCTGTTGTTTTTGTTGTTTTCATAGTTCATATTCTCTTCTCATTAAGATAGGTTGGACAAAAAAACTTTCGCTGTAATTTATTTGATTTGATTTACGCGAAAGGTTAATTCATAAAACACATCAAGTTTTTCAACCGTCAACGCTTATCTCCATAAAACACACCAAAGTTGGTCAAATGCAACTTTCTCCCGTAAAATACACTAAGATTAGTCAAACCGAACGTTTAATCCCGCTAAACAACCTAAAATCTAAAATCAGGAAAATTATGCTCGCGAAATATTCATATTTTTCAGAAACACAAAAACTTCCATGATAATAAATCTCTTTTTTTGCCAAAACACGATAATAATACCATAGTCGCACGATAATTATACCATAGTCGCACGATAATTATACCATAGTCGCACGATAATTATACCATAGTCGCACGATAATTATACCATAGTCGCACGATAATTATACCATAGTCGCAAGAATCGTTTATGTTGCAGTTCACAAAAAAACAGTAACAGGCCGTGCCCTTAAAACTATCTCCAGTTCTTGTGACAATGCTAGATAACATCATCACTCTAAAAGCTATAACGCCAACATTGTTTTTTTTATCGTTATTGTTGTCTACTTGAGAATATGATCTGTCTCTGCTAGCGACACTGTACCTGAGGTCTTTCAGTCTGTTGGGCTACCTAAGCAAATTGGTCTAGAATTGCACGAGTCAATAAAGAAAACTTAATTTTTTTTATTTTTACGACTTTATGTAACATTCCATATACCAAAAGAATATACCTTGGAAAGAAGGCATATATAATTTTGGTAATTATTTTAAAAGCCTGATCCTCTTGTTCTGCAACACAAAGAACTTACATGAAATCGTATGCAAATCTTTTCTGGTAAAATACTTTTTCAAAAGTTTATTTCTACCAAATGATCTGAGAATCCGCGAGAATTATTTTCGCGAAGATTAAATGTTTCTTTTCTTAAAATACCTACAAAAAACTGTTGACAGCCTTACGTGTTTAAAATACGACATAAATGACAAAATCTAAATGAAAAGAAAACATTCAAAGTTCTTTTCACTGCGTCCAAACCAAACATTTCATAAATGTCGATATCAAATGACGCAATGTTTTTCCCTAAACCAATCAAAATTGATTAAGGGTTTAGCCACAAATATTTTTCGTTGACAAGTAGAAAAAGGAGATCTACACAGCAGTTTTGAGTAGTAAAACGTTGCAGAGCGGTCAAGAAACTGTTATGTTGAAGTGTTGTACAAATGAAAACTTTCGTTAGGCAAATACTAAAATCCGGTTTCAAATTACTACATTGCGAAATGGTATATTGACAAACTGACAAAATTCTTTGCGATTCATCTTTTTCACTTACTTGAACATGGCAGCTAATGAGACCATCAAATTAGGACCATCAAAGAGTATCAAGTTTATTTCTTTGTTACTCGCTAATTAGATTATGCATAATTGTAAAATACAGAACTACGCAGATACATTGTGTTGTAAGAATTTTCATTTTTGCTCAAAGCTTTTTAGCGAGAGGTCTCTATAAGTTTTTTTTATTAATTCTTAAATCATTTTAATTAATAATTAACCATTGTATAGGCCATGGTTGAGGATCACCTTCCAAAGAAAAGTTTTTAATTTTAACCCTTCGATTGGCTAAAAAGAACTTTTCATTACATGCGATTTAACCATATAACCTTGATTGAGCAAGTATTTTGCTCTTTCTTTACCCGCCCCTTCACCCCTTTTCCCCTCCCTCTTCCCCAGGCTTCTACTGTCGCCACACTAATTAAATGGTTTGGAAAGGACTTTAATAACACGATTTAAAGAACAATGAAAGAACTTTCTCTTTTTCCAGAAGACAGCATGTTAACTTAAAACCAATCACAAAATCATTCCTGACGTCACGCAAGACTTGAGGACGACAGTTTAAAGTCTAGGTGTGTATCCGGTGCGACAACCTGAAGCAATTAATGAGAATCCCTGCGCTTAGCAATTTCTTTCTGTTTGTTAAACTCAATTAACTTATCGATCAAGCAATACGTGCTGTAGTCATCATATTTCAGTGCGCAACATTTTCTTTACAAAAACTGTCCTTCTGACCTATAAATATTTTATTTACATTTTACTTTAACTTATTATATAATGTTCAAGTTTAACCCAAAAAACAGTGAGAGCAGAGGAATTTCAACCATCTCAAATATGTCTAACTTCCCCACAAACGGACATATATGTGCATAGTACTATTACGTGGAGACTATTTTCGAAATTCGTTTTCACAACCAAAAAACATTTTGTTTGCATGTCTAATACAAGTTTAGTGTTAGAACAAACATTTAATAAAGTTGAAAGATTAAAAAGTTATGTCTCCTCGATGTCATTCAAAAGTCTAAAAGATGATTTAAAAATAGTTTTCTGACGTTAATCTACAAACGTTAATACTGATAATAATATTAATCCCGTATGCCATGCTAATACTATACTGGTGCCATGGAAGCAATAGATTGAATGTTACCCATGATTCATTGCTTTCACAAACAATATAAAGTTGACTAGAGAGAAAGATCTACCGCATTTAAAAATAAACTTCAAGTGTGTCCCGTTGACATTTTAAAGAGGGCAACATCAAAAAACGTTGACAAAATAAAATTTTGTCATTCAAAAGATAGCTTACTCTAAAGACACATAGACACACGACTTCACATAAACATCTCACGAAAAATGGTCAATGAGACAAATGAAGAGCGAATGGCACGAGTTGTTGTATTGGGAAGCCAAGGTGTAGGCAAAACTGGTATGTGTGACCACTTTAATCAAATTTATAATGTACCGTATAAAATTTATTTTAGGTATAAGAAAAAGAACGATCTTTTTTTTTAGAGAATCTCACACAACAAAGAATATATGATATTGATATTTAAGTAAATGAAATACAGGCCTAGAAAATAATTTATATTTTTTTTGTAAATTTGCGAATAACTCTTACATACTGCCAAACAACTGTGTATTACGCATGAAAATCTTTGGCACAAAACATGTTTTCTTACGTCAGCTTCGTCATAGAAGACTCTTGACTTAAAATGGCGAACATCAATCAACATTATTTACTATCGTTGTGAGAAAAACTAAAGTTTTACCTTTCCAGTTATATTTTGATGACATGTTTTTTCTTTGTGTTAAATTATCAGGGTATCTTCTCTTTAGCTTTGGTGGTACGCTGCTTAACCAGAAGATTCCTACCAGAGTATGCTCCATGCAAAGAAGCTTCTTATAAATACAAAAAATCAAAAGATGGAAAAGAATTCGAGATGATGATTGTGGATTCAGACGGTCAGGTAAAAAATTTCGGTTTTCGGTTCTTTTAAAAATGAGAAATAAAGAGTTGAATGAAAAAATGAATAAATGAATGAATGAATAAATAAATTTAGTAAGACTTTGAGCACTGGTGCTGGCTGTGTACAGTGAAATACCACTTTTTCAATAAATCCAAATAGACTGGAACATACAAAAACACAAGAAATTTGTTTTTTACCATTTCATTTATTTTCCTTCTTTTTTTTTAGAACAACGACATATACCGCTACACAGAAGCATTTGTATTGGTCTATTCAGTCACGTGTAAAAAAAGTCTTGATCGAATCGAATCAATGGCTGCAAACGTTCGAAATCTGAGTACTAAAAACGAACCACTGATAATTATAGTAGCCAATCAAATAGACTTAGTTCAGAAAAGAGAAGTTACCAGCCATCAAGGGCGCACGTTGGCGAGTAGAGTGGGCGCAGAATATCGAGAAGTTTCAGTTGCAAATGATGTGGATCAGGTTGTTGACATGTTCCATTATCTATGTCTCAGAATAAATGGAGAACAAAAGAAACGAAAAGCACAAAAATTAATAGACATGTTCAAAAGACGGGGGTCGTCATAAAAGCAAAACTACTTAATGAGAATATGTGGACGTATTGCAGATGCACTTGCTGACACAGCTTTGTTGAATGCTCCAGCCGAACAATAGAAGTTACATGAAACACGTTGTTACCCTGTAAATACCTCAGGTGTACAGCCTGAGAATTGGCGACCAAACTTGTTGTCTAAATGTAGAGGCAGGTAATAATTGTGGTGTGGAAATGAAGTCCATTAAGAGGAATTCGCCGGCTTACTATTATTGCCACTAAAGTATAAATATCTATGGCAAACATCGGTGGCAAATATCGGTGACAGATATTTGTGGCAAATATCTGTTTTGACACTTCAAAATAGACATGCAGATTTTTTGTATATCATGTATATTGAGTACTTTTTTATTGTACATTTTGTATTATATATAAATATTGTGTATATTATTAGTTTACTCTAACTTATAATTTTTTTAGCGAACACAGAAACGGTACAAAATAATGCAGTTTTTTTTTTACTGTTTTCTATTTTATGGCTAATCAAGGGATGTAAAAAATTGTTAATATTAAATTTAAAGAGGACTAAAAAAAAATGCGTGAAGGCTGGCCAGTTATTTTAAATCTATAATACATTGTGAACCAAGCTCATAAAATGAACCTGGGAAGGTTTTAATAATGTTTTTAATAATGTTCCTCAAGTTGTTTTAAAGAAATATGTACATTGGAGATTTCTCCGGTCCTGTTTACACATATTTCCTTTTTTATTTAAAGAGGTACTCGGCACAAGCGCTGCATCCAACTTCGTTTCCAGAACATTTTAACCTTGAAATAGTGCTACCCCTGTACCGAGGTTGGTTGGAATTTGCATTTAAAAATGTATTATTTACTGCCACTACGCGCAGAACGATTTTAGTTTTCTTCTAATATTTTTGCTGAAGCGTATATTTCGCTAGGTAACTTTAATATATGTTTTTATTGTTCCAATCAAAACTTATAGGCAACCACTAATAGGAGCTTTTTTCGGATCATGTATTATTTTAACTTGGTTTGAGTGAAATACGCATTTACCTTCAACGAAATTATGACCACACGCATGCGATGTTCATGATCGCCTTATCGTTTTTCCTATCCAATTTGTGAAATCATCTTGGGTGCTTATCATCACGAACGTTTTTGATAAATAAAATATTTAAAAATTTTACCTAATTACATTAATGCATGTTCATATTGTGTTGATTTTTAACTACAAAATTAAATGACTAACAGATTAATGCCCTTAGCGCTTATTTAAAAATGGAGATTTTGTTTTGGGCGTTTGGGCGTTTACTTAAACAGGAAAAAGGGAAAATTTTTCTAAATGAGTTCGACAAAGCGAGCTTTTTAGAAGTTTAACGAACATTTTGGGCTCTATTTACGAAGGTTGTATATTTTTTATTAAATTCTGTTTAAAATTCCCCTGCTTCAAAAGAAAAGCTTCTAGGCGATTTACGCCTTCCAGCTTATCTCGGGCGTTTAATCGCTTACATACGCCATTACTCTATATAAAATGTAAGAATGTATCCAATGTCATCTTTGAAATATTCCTTGCACCCTCCATTTAAATTTAGTTGAAGTAACATTCAAACACAAACCTATACATATTTCTTACGTAATGTTTTTTTATTTACAATACAACAAAATTTTGACAAAGAAAGTAAACGTCGTGATTTTTTTTGTTTTGCTCATGATTTACAATGGCGCGTAGAAAGAAATTGTTTTAAGGATTTGAAGTAAATTTCCAGGGTTAAGTTTAAGTATCTGTACTCATTAAAAATATTTATTTAAAGCCACTGGAAACTGCTTAATAATTTTTAATATATTAAAATCCATTCCTTATTTGTACATTTTCATATTGTAGTATTTTTAAGCTATTTCAGTATGTAGTTATTTATTAATAGAATTGTAATTGGATTATGCTATTCTGACCTGTTTTATAATAAGGACTATTTTATGAGCCTTGCAGGGATAGAGTTAAGTTCTTTTAACCACAGCAAGCAATTAACTAGATAATCGCCTAAGTTATCAATCTTATTCTAGCGCTAAACGATAAGTATAAAGGACACCTTTATAGTTGCTGGCATGACTCAGTCGGGCTTTAAAAACAAGACCTTCCTCACCGGAATCGAACTCTCTACCACAAGGCTGTCAGCCAGTTAAGCAGGTTACTTTATTTGGGATAAAGTTTCGCGGGGATTAAAATTCCCGCAGAATTTTAGAAAATAGTCATCCGCAAAAAAATTTTCCCGCGAGATTTTAAAATAATTGTCTGCCCCGCAAAATTTATATGAAATTTTTTAAAACATTTCCATGGTCGAAATCTTCACCACAAGCATTTGTATTTTCCCTTACTTCCTAAGTCACCTCCCCGTTTTCCGATAAGAAAAGAAACGAGTTAAAATTCATGCTAAAATCTATTCTATCTTTCAAAATAAATCTTGTAGACTATTTAAGGTCCACCTTTAAATAGTGGAGTGCGTCTATAATTTGATGTTGTGAGTAAGGTTTGGATTGAAGCCTCGCGTTCTCGTGATATTTTTCGAGGTAAATGACCGACAGTTACACCGTTGCTGCTGCATGTCTCTGGCTAGTTGTCACGAAAATTAACTGAGAGCGGATTTTGCCACAAATGCGAAATCAAGTCCTCGTAAAATATTATAAAATGGCTTATCTGCTAAAATGATTTTCCGCGAAATGTTTGATTTTCACGGGTGAGCTTAACCGCGAAATTTAATCCCTGCGACAATTCATCACATTAATAATCAAAGTGGGATAACTTTGAGCATTTTGATTTTTGCTGTTACACCGCAAACGTTTTCTCCACCTAATTACGTTCTTAAAATACTCCACTCTACTATAGAAATGACTCTAATAACTAAAAATATAACTAAAAAAGTGTAACTGGTAGTTGAGAATCTGATACTCCCATCAAGTTGAAAGCGTAATAAATATGGACATGAGGAAAATAGCGATCTAAGATGTCGACGATATATGAGTTTACCCTCCGCAATTTAAATATGGTATGGTCAATGTTATATACAAATCATAACTCTAAAAGCACTATCCCACTAGCGAAAAATGCTAAATGGAGCCAGCCTATTCTTAAGTAAACCACAATTATTCAACAGGAATGATTGTCTGTCCTTTATATCGCATTTCATGTGTCTGTAGCACAGCTATAAAGCCGCGCAGAGTAAGCTGTATATATCTTGCGGACGAGTGTTACATGGCGTACCTGTATTTTTTGCACCTCTATTCATATCACTGTAGAAAAGGAAAGGGACTGAATGCTTGAATATTGCAACTTAAAAATGTGGTTGGAGCACAGTTCAAAGTTACCAATTGCTTATAAAATTTAGAAATTGTAAGGAATTTAAGACGTTAAATAATAACAAAGCAAATATATTACACAAGTGATGGTAAACAATGTTTGTCTATGTTTTATTTGGATTTCTTAACCTTCACACCCGGCCCAGGCGTTGATATCAAGTCGGGGCTGAGTGAAACATCATATGTTTTCGTGTAGATTGAAAAATACCGACCACCAAGTGAAAGCAACGGAACTGTCATTGTGAGTGCGCCTACAACCGCTGTGGCTGCGGCTGCGCACTTACCCAAAGATGAAGCTGGAACAATATCGCCGTAACCAATGGAAACAACAGTTTGCATCGCCAACCACATTCCTTCAGGTATACTTGTTATTGGTGTTTCTGGAGCTCCCAGTTCTGTATAATATATTATTCCTCCGAACACTACACACGAAATAAGCATGCAGAATATAAGCATAAGTAAATCCGACAAACTTTTTGATAAGATATGCAGCACAACTGAGAGAGTTTCGAAGCTCTTTGATAATCGGATCAGCCGTAGGATTCGAAAAGTTCTCAGCACCCGAATGAACAGGATGCTTTCAACGTGTTCTTTATTTAGCAAATAAGTTAAAAAAGATGGAAATATGGCCAAAAAGTCGACGACGTTGGAAAGCGATGTTAAAAAGTGAATTGTGTTGGGTGAGGAAACAAACCTAAGTGTAAATTCCACGGCAAAGAAAATATTTAGTGCTAACTTAAAATGGTCCCATGGGTCAAATAGTGCAATGTCATGTCTTTGATGCAGTTTAATGCCAGGAGAAGTTTCAAAACAATCCAGTATGACGGAAAATATAATGAAAAGTAAAGACACGAAGGCGTAAATTCTTGCGTAAAGAGAAGACTCTGGATACTCGAAAAAATCCCACAAAATTTCTAATGTGTGCCCTATTTGTCGAGGTCTGGTAACTAACTTTCTTTGTGGGTCGTATCCTTCTCTTTCTTTCATTGATTTAATTGCATCCTCTCCCAACTCGTAGAATATACATTCAAACTCAAATTGTTCCATCGGTATCCATGGCGGCCGAACAAGGCATCCATTTGATTGGTAGTAATACAAAATGGCGTCAAAAGCTGCGCGTGAGCGGTTAAAAAAGTAAAAGTTATCATTCTGCATGTAGAACTTTTCTCTTCGTTTTTTATCTCCAAGTAATGTTGTTGGAAAGCGTCGCAAGGTTCTCTCAAACGTTTCGTACAAGCAGCCACTGATGTTAAGAAAGATGCGAGTGTTCGGTTGCAGCATATCTAAACAAAGAGAATGAATTTTTTATCAGAAAGTAGGAGTAATCCGAAAACAAAGCCATGCGCTGGATGCAGTAACCGCATTTTTGTACTTATTATTCATTCAAGTATGGACTGCTCTATACACACAGTTTAGTATTTTTTGAATGAATACATAACGAGTATTTATATTTTCCCAAATTTTGTTTCATTTCGTTTTAAAAGATCTTATTTTTATACCAAACCAAAGTTGATCACATAAAGATTTAAGTGCGCAGTATTTTATGAATCTTAAGCTCCATTCATTCAACTTTTGCGTTAAAACAATCTTACTAATGAGGCCGACTATTTTTTCCTAATTTTCATTGTTTTTTTATTTTGTTGCCTTGGTTACTCAAACTTATTCCTTTGAAAAGATACTTTATCTCCTTCATAGATAGAGTTAAGTAGCAAACTCGTTCCCAGGGTTTCTGCCTTTATGAACGAATCAAATGCTGGGTACCTGGATTTTTGGTCTTGGTACCTGGTCCACTTTCAGGACCCCGGGTATCTTTTCCTATATTCCATCATGTTTTACCTGTGATGTTTAGACTGTGAACTAGCGAAGAAAGGTAAAAAGCAAGTGAGAACATATAATTTGTAATTTTACTTTTTTTACACACAGCGAATATGTAAAAAAGAACCATAATTGACGAGTTTGCGATTGATAAACTTTTTTATATAAAGTAAGGAATGTTAAAAAAATATATTCAGAATAAAATCTTTTTTAAAAAATAAAATGAAATAAAAAAAATTTTTATAAAAAAAATTAATTTTTCTAGACATCTAGCTTCTTCCACACAAAGTTTTAATTTGTCACAAACACAGTCTAAAAAATTACAAATAAAATCCATAGCAACCGGAAAATCTTTTAATCTACGTTTTATTTAACAGTGAACAAGAATATTTTCCCTTTTTTATGAAACATATTTTCTTTTTCAAATATAATCGATTTAGACATTTTTTCCCCTGATTTTTCATAACGCATCCTTATCACACTAATTAAGTAAAAGTGTTCACAAAGAAACTTCGAAATGTATAAATTAACAACTTATTTCTACGAGACGGAATGTTCTGCGTGTGGGGTGAAAAATTAAAGACTTCGATTGGCTGACAACTATTCTCGCCGTTTGCAGGCCAATTAAAATGCTTAAAATGATTCGACAGTGAAGATTAGATTGAGTTCATGTACAAGTAAATCCAAAATCATCAAAAATGAAATGGAATTTGAATATTTTTTGACACAGTTCGTTGTTTTTTCTCTAACTACCCAGACTCTAGAAAATGTTACACGGAAAAATATGAGATATTGTGTTTGTGGCTCTTCTCTTAGCCAATCACGTTAGAGATATTGTTAAAAAAACAATAAAAAACTAAAGAAGAAGATAGTTAAATGTTAATTTCGAAACCTTGTACATTTAATCCTTTATTTGTTATGCAAATATTGTTTTTTTTTCTTTTCTTTTTGATAATTCTAAAATCGAACCCTACCAAAGAAAAATGATAATCGAACAGAAATTTCCAACCAAAAGCCCACTCTTGTTGTCAGATTTTTCACGTTGTGATAGAATTTTGAGGGTGACCACTCTCGCATGCATTATCCACAGACTAACAGCCTATTGGAAGCCTGTTCATGGCTACATTACCTATAATACTTGATAAGAAACCTTATTAACCTTTTCATTGCACGTGCAGTTACATTCAAGCTAGCTAGCTACATCGATGAAAAATGTTGACAAACACATTTTTCTCTTTCTTACCGACGCCTTGAAAAAAGGAGTGGTCATCTAAAAATTAAATACTCCCAAATTTCGTAATTCACTATTAGCCCATGCCCCCATAATAAAACCCAGCCACCCTCTTGTTACGTTTTAAGGTTTTTGGGGTTTTTTTTGCATAAAATATACCCGGAAGGCTTGTAATTGTATATATAATTTTGCAACAATTTTAACAAATTTTGATGTATATCCATGGAGTTGTATTCCGTACCTGTATCAGTCTGCTTCTTCTGTTTGTTTAAAATTTTAGAACGCAAAATATCCAGAAATCTCCTTTTTCTTGCTAGCTTTCCATAGCTGGTAAGTTTCGTTACATTCAACATCTTCAAGGCTTTTCAAATATCTTATCCACTATTTATTTAAAACGTTACAAAAAATATTAATTCTTTCTTTTTTATTTTTTCTCAAAATCCAAAACGGAATAAACAGAGACGAAGCCGCGTGGATGAAGTTTTTCTGTTTGTTTTATTAAGCGGATACTGTTTTTTAATTTATGCTTTTTGAATCTTTATTTCATGTTTTTGTTGAAAAGAAAATTCTTAATTGCTCGTCTCTCTTTAAAAAGAAAGGGTCTCGTTTATTCAGTTTGGATGCCCTTTGTTGGCAGCTCGTGTAGCTGAAGTTCACATATGCAATAATTAATAATATATGATCATTTATCATCATTATCATTCATAAAAGTTTATCTCAGTTTTCCTGAAAGATTTATAGCGTTATTTTCTTATTTATTTGTTTGTTTGTTGTTTTTTTGTGTTTAGTGCGCAAAAATTTTTTCCCAGTCCTCTTTTATTTGGCACCGAAGTGTAAGGAGCTGAGGGGCTCGTCCGCAGAATTGACAGATTGTACTATTTCTTAGCTAAGTCTTTTAAAAATTATTAGAGCTGTGTTTACTTGCAGGATAAAACAACCTTTTTATAAAAACAAAGAGATTTAGATACAAGAAACTCTTAAATCTTTAATTGTAAAGACGTGTGCCATTATTAGATTATTATTGGGAAATGCAAATATAATTTAGTCGGTATAAACACATACCTTCCATATTCGACTAATGACATTTCTGGCGAAAGTGACCAATTTCACAACTTTTGGGACAAAAATTTTTAAAAGAATTATTTTCAAAAAAAATAGGTTAGGACAGCATCGAATAAGCCATTAGAGAAAATAGAGCCACGAAGAAATGTTATCCAAAATTGATCTCTGTCTGTTCTGAAATCGCCGTACGATTTAGCTATATTTAGTTATAACAAAATCGTAGTTTAGCTTCCCCACTTTTTCCAAACATTTCATGGTTTTTTTTTTAACAAACTTATTTGGACATTTTCTAATTAAATAATAAATAAACGTGCATGATGACTGTGTCAAAATAATAATTTTTTTTGTTTTGTTTACTTAATGAGTTACTTAATGAGTTTTAATATTTATCTGAACATCTATATTTCAAATTTTTAGGTCTCGTACCTCTTATCATATAATATAATGGCCATTACATAACATTACACGTTCAAAATACAGTATATGATTAAATTAATATGCAGCTAGCTTGCTAGGTTAAATAAATGTAGCTAGCTTGATAGGTAAAACTAGTGAAGTCACATAAGTATAAATAACCCATTATTTCAAATTCAAAATGCTAATGGCATTATTTTTGAATGAGGAATAAGATCTTTGTGCTCTTTAAAATCAAAGAAATCGTTTGTGCAAATTGTTTTTACACATTAACCAATGGTTGGATCAAATTTAAAACAGGAAGTCGAGGGGACTTGAAAAATCTTGCCTTTGATTACGACTTTTATCAAACCGACATTGTAAGAAAGTGCAATGCTGCAGCTGCAGGCAAAATTTGTAAAATAGTATAAAATAAGAAATATTCACCCACTTGAACCAAAGTGATACTTTGTACCTGACACAAAATCAAGATTTTGACATCTTTTAGCATGCTGTTTTGTTTACTATGGCAAGTTTTGTCAAAATAAATGAACCAGCCTTAGTTATAAGTCAGATCTAGGATCAAGGACACATAGTACATGAAAAACAGTGCTCTATAGAAAAGTACAAACGAGGCATTCATACCTGAAAATGAAGCACAAAACTTACCGTGACCACAGAAGTCTATTTTAGTAAATCATTCTCCCTTTAGACGCGACTTAACAGTTAGTATATCGCAAATAAAATAAATGTTCATAAAATTTATAACATTATAACAACAGCTCTCCCTCACATCTGCTTTTTCTCAAAGTAGAAAATAGAACACACACGCCAAACTTCATGCGTGTGTGTGTTCTTCCTAATTCGCATGCAACTATCTAGCTATGCATTTTTA
Source organism: Hydractinia symbiolongicarpus (assembly GCF_029227915.1). Lineage (NCBI taxonomy): Eukaryota > Metazoa > Cnidaria > Hydrozoa > Anthoathecata > Hydractiniidae > Hydractinia > Hydractinia symbiolongicarpus. Next base: position 27,308,787 of record NC_079882.1, on the reverse strand, counting down.
AAACATTACTTTGTAGACAACAATGAAATCATTGTATTGCATTTTATATAATGGCTCCAAGAACGAAGGCGTGTGGAACTAAGTTATGTAAAAGATAGCCAAAATCTTCACTTAATACTTTCTTAACTTGAAGATAAAAACAGACGATATGGGCAGGCTTTTTATTAAAACGTATGAATTCCGTTCACTTTACGACGTCACTATGACTAATAAATGCTCCTTTATTTACAGCAAAAATATTTTTAAATGGTTGGCACGATTTTAAAACGTAAATGATGGCGCTCAATGTCCATGCAAATAACTATCGCAATGCTATTTTAATTTCGCGTTAGAATTAAATGTCCTTATTCTTTTTTCCTCTTCGGCTATTCACATGACCATAGCCTAAAATGTGCCTAATTATAAACTAAGTTCTTACTAAAGAAGTTAAGTTAATTCTTCAAAGTTAAAAAATAAGCGAAAGTAATTTGACTTACGTCTGTCTGGTTTAGCTTGAAACTTAACAGGTACATGAAATTCCATGAGAATTTGCTCACTCTCAAATTCCTTCTCGTCGAGCTAATCAAATTATCAAATACATTTCTTGTATACAATACTGTCTTCTTTTTTGTTATCTGCAGGCAAAGCATTTAGTTCTCCGTTTTATATATTTTTGGCCTCGCATTGAATTCCACTACCACGCTGATTGTATAAACGGCTAGATAATTCTTTTTCAATCTTTTTGTTCAAAGTACTTTCTCACTTCAACGAATAAAACAATTTGAGAAAGCTTCTGTTCTGTTCTTCTATTTTGGATAATCGTTAAAAAAATAGAATATGAATTGTATTTATGAATATATATAATATAAACAAAGAAAAATAAAAGAAAAACTAATAATAACAGATTAAATTTACTTTAGTATGATACTTTTACGTTAGAGAAAGAGAGTTCGCTATACTTTTTCATATATTATAAATGTGATATTTTTCTAAGTCTTTCTTTTCTTTTACAATATCATGATCACGTGATTTACCGTCACATACGCACAAAAAACTATAGACTATAAGAACATATTATATATAAGATTATATATAATTAATTTATAACGTAGGAAAGACATCAAACAAAAATTTGAAAAGAATTGAAAATTCAATATTTTAAAAAATATCGTTGTTACATATTGAATTAAAAAATTTTTCCCAGGTCTAAATATATCTCTATGTATATCTAACTGAGTTTTTCCCTGGAAACAATTTAAAAATAAATTAAAAGTTCACGCTAAAAAACTCATTTTGCGTAACCTTTATTATCGCGAAGAAGTACTAGCAAAAAGAATTAGCAAATCAAAAAAATCTGCTTTGCACCAGTGAGATGACAAACACTATTACGTATGATTTCTATCTGACTCTGATCTGGCTTTTCTTTATATTTTGATCAAGCATAAGCTTTACAGAGTCCGTATTCTTCATTTTGCTACGTTCTAATGATAATTCTTGAATTTTTTTCTTCTTATTTTTTATGGTACGATTAAATTCTGTTACACGCAAAGCACGATGAAATGTCAGATTAAGACACGCACATGCGCACTAAAACTTGTCAGACACGTAATTTTTGCTGACTCAGGTATTTAGCTTCATCAATTAAGATATTCCAGCATCTCAAATTTTAATTGTTGACGATGTAATTTTCGGACAGCAATTTTGCTAACTATACTTTTATGCTAAGATATTTTCCTTACTTCATAGGGTGGTCATAGGTTTTACAATTTTTGGTTTAAGAGCAAAAATTTAAAATAAAACACAGGAACCGTAAAAAACCATTTTATATGTTAGGATTAGTCAGAATTTTAAAAGAACATTATAGAAAAAACATGTCACTAAAATTTTTGGTCCAAATTAGGTTATTTAAAATATTTTAGGAGGGGCCATTTCACGAAATGTGACCATCCTGCTTCAAAATTGTTTCATACATCAATTTAACGCATCCATGATACATCAATTACGGCCAAGGAAGTTGCGTGTTTACGCTACCACGAAGTCCAAAGATTAGAAGAAGAAAAACTAATGGTTAAAAAATTCCTCATATTTACATCTTGTTACAAAAATTTTAATAAATGAAAAAAATATAATATAACAAAATAAAATAAAATATGATATCAAAATCAATCTTTCTAAATTTATTTAACAGCAAAATAAGAGACGGCGTAGCTCTATGTTGTAAACACACTACCTAGCTACTTTCAGTTATAAAAAAAAGGAAGATCCTAATTTCAAATGGTTTTTTGAGAGTGTCAAAATGTCATCTGATTCTGGTTATTCTTATTAACATTTTTAGGTCTCTCAGAAAACTAGGGAAATATATGACGTATCAATGATAGTAAATATTTTCAGGATTAAAAAAAATAGATTATATGCACGTAAAGTTGTAAAAAAAACGAAAGTGCTCGGAAATATTATTTCTTGGTAATTCTAGACTCACATTATTTTGCTCTCATGATATATATTCATAATATGTTTTTACCTTTTAGCAAAGTATTAGCCTTAACGTTCTTAAAAACAGAGCTTTTACAAAAAAGGTGTATTTTATATTTTAAGTTAAATACCGTAATGCTTCGAATAAACGCCCCCCTCCTATTAAACGCCCCCTCAAATATACGCCCCTTCTTTTCAGTCATTTTTTAAATAAACGCCCCCCTCGAATAGACGCCCCCTCGAATAGACGCCCCCTCGAATAGACGCCCTCCCTCACAAGGGAGGTTTATTCGAGGCGATAGTAAAAGTATACTTACTTACTTACTTTTTTTTAAATCATAGGTTTAAGGTTGGAAATTTAGCTTTTCGCTTGTGAAGTTCATTCTCTAAAACATGTGAATATCTTTTATTTTCTGTTGTGAAGATATATATTATAGGTATCCTTAAAAACTGCAAAAGAGACGAAGTGTAAAAAATTTAATAAACGCCCCCTCTTTTAAACGCCCCCCTCGATTAGAAGCCCCTCAAAGATGTCAAAAAATTTAATAAAAGCCCCGGGCGTTTATTCGAAGCATTACGGTAATAGAGAAAAAGAGATCATGGTGAAGGAAATGTTACAGTAGAGTACAGCTTCTATAAAGTGCTACACAGGGACAGCAGAGTGTCACCAGTTTCCTCCTCTTGTATTTATAAGCTTTCTTCATTTGAGTTTTTGAAGCTGAAACTGCTTCCACCGTAGATTCAACATTTCGTTGAATATTATCGATCATATCGCCCTAAAGAAAAACAAGTTTCTGTAGAGCGGATTACTTTAGGTATTAGATGATTTTAGAATACATGCCCAGTAGACGAAAACGCTGCTGTTCTAAAGGGTATTCAATATTAGAAAGATCGCCGGTTCCCGAATGCAGAAAGGAAAAAATGTCACAAAAACCGAAAAATGTTCATATTTTATGTATTTCGGAATAAATAGAATTTGATTTGAAAACGGAAGAGAAACTTAATACTAGATAATTTTTGCTTCCATGTGTTGCTAAAAGGGAGTGGCTAAAAATAGTTCTTGAAAGACTTAAGTTGTGGCAAAGAAATTTGTCGCTAGTATTGAAGAAGGGCGGACACAAATGCATAACACCTAATGTGAAATAAAATTTCAGATTTAAAAAGCTGGGCAAATGAGACATAATACAGTTAAAATTAAAACGAACTAACCTGTAATTCAACCATATACGCTACCTCTTGAAATATCTCAAATAATTCCTAAAATTATAAAGTATTGCAAATATTTCTTTCGACGATTACGTCATAAGGTCTTACGTTCCACCGCAGAGCTCTTTGTTGATTTGTTTTTTTGAACAAGTAGAAATAACGCTTATTGAGCTAAATATATCTTACCATTATACTTTCTTCCAATTTAAGGATTTCTAAATGTCTTGCTTCCACGTCTTTTAAAGCGTCACGGCTAGCATCTGTCAAAAGCTATACGATGGAGAACAGAGAGAATGCACCCAACAAAAGATGTCACTCAGACTAGTATATAGTAAGTAATATGCACAGAAAGGTAAGCAAAGATTGTGTGAAGTGGATGATGGCGTGTACCTGCGCATGAAAGACATTTGTAGTCCCATTTTCAATCATTTCTTCTATTTCTTCTGCGGTTTTGTTTCCTCCACCTAAAATATTGAATATTTCATTCTATTTCCTAACCCGAAGTGTAAACAGAAAGACAGTAATATGGGTTAAAGAGACCAAGAAACAGGTGCTTATTCTTTATTTTAATGACGTACACGAAATAGATGTTAACATGACAAGAAAAACAAGTAGAGAACAAGTAGAAACGAGTTTCTGGAAGTGTTTTGTTCAGTTTTTTGGCATTTGATTTTAAACCCAATTTGCAATTACTCCAATGCTTAAAACTTTAATTCTTTATTATTTTTTATCTCAATTGATAAGATCCCTTACATATATTGACTTGTCTCTTTATTCTTGCTTTGCATTGATCTCGATGATCCATCTGCAGTTTATTGTATTCTGACATAACCTCTTGGAATGAGAGAATCAAGGTGTTTATCTAAGCATCAACAAAGAGAGAAATGCATGTGCTATTCAAATACTAACTGTAATCCTGGTCAATGTTAGGAGACTAGTTGTTTATCGGTCATTCTTGTCCCCTTGTTAGCAGGAAGTAACAAGATTACTGCGCAGGGGCGTAGTGATTAAGTACAGCTGCGCGCAATCATTTTATATGAAGAAAATACGGTTATTTTGTATAGACTAGCAGTAAGCCGTGGAAAATTCCATGTGGTAGCTCGTCTTTAAATTACTCGCTAGTTCGTGTGCCCGTAGCACGATGTGTTTCAAACAGACAGAATACGGCTATTACTAAAAGCATAGCTCGTGAATAAATCCATGAGTTCGCCCGTCCTTTATAATCGCATTTCGTTTTTCCATAGCACGCCATTTTTCGTGCACAACAGAGGGGATATTATTAGTATAGAGACTAGTCATTAGCCCCTTAAAAAATTTCACGTGACTTTGTCGCAGCAAAGTGATTAATAAAATTATATCGCTTTTCCTCTTTCGTGTTTCTGCAATACGACTTTTTTTTCTCCCGCACAAACAGACAGACTAATAATATATTAATAAAGAGGAATTTTAGGCGGTGGAAAAAATCCACGAGTTTGCTGGTACTGAGATTTTCGTAAGATTTAAATTACCTGGCCAGCTTTTATTCTATCTTCCGTTGTATCTCCAAATTTATCCTGCTCTGCTGTCTTTTCAAGAACTGCAAAAAAATTAAAAGATTAATTTTTCATATATTTTAAAATTTATATCGTATTTACTTTAATGTTTAGTTTAGGACCTGAAAAATGAACTCTTTAGGCGGGCGGATGGTTTTTACAAATTACAAAAATGGCGGCAAAATAGTTATTTCTAAAGCTACACGTCAAAGGAAAGAAGATATCCAAATTTTAAAAATAGACACAAAGATTGCAATCTAAAACGTGTTTATATATATGACAAGCTTACTTTTTATATCAGAATGTATATATGTTGTTGTTACTTTGATGGTAGCAATCAGTTGGTCCCTTTCTTCATTTAAAACTAAAATAATGAAAAACACTGAAAGTTTAGCAACGAAAAAAATATTGGAGCGATGACGTTATCTTGACGTCAAGATGTTATGAGCAGAAATGGTGCAGTGGTACAGTATTTGATTTGTAAACATAAGATTACAGGTTTAACCCTTACTCCGGTTTAACCCCTACTCCGGCGAACTTTAAACGTAGCTTTGTCAGCCCACTACAAGCCATGTACTGACCACGTACCATCTTGTATGTAAGGCCAGTAAGTGTGTATTACTAAAATGTCACACCGAATCTTAATGATATTCTCTAGCTATAAAATTGGTCAGCGCTGTGACCGATAACTATGTCAATGCACGGCGGGGTTTAGGTAAAGCATACAAGGATACCAGTATGATCCACCCTCTTGGGTATGGAACAATTGGTTTGCTAGAAGGAATGAGAAGAGCTGAGGTAGTGGAATATGATTAGATGAGGTTTGTCTTGCGTTTCACTAATTTTCCTTATCGGAATCACTAGGATAAACAATCCTAAAAATTAATAACATTCTAAGAAAAAGTTCAGATTGAAAACTATTGCAATTCGTTCAGCCGAACCTGAAGTTAGATAGAAAGTGTTGAATGAGAACTTACTTTTTTCAGAGTTGATCGCACCTAAAATTTGATGTTGTTTTCTTTCAAGTTCTTTGATTAGATTTTTCGCCAATTCAATATGTTGTTTAACGTTATCAGCCTGTAAAGAAGATATTGTAAGAACATCACACACTGATGGCACATGAACTATTTTACTTGGAAAATAACTCGTCTTTAACTCGTCTACGGCATAATTACATTGTTACTCGAATTCTGTTTGGTGGACTAAATTTTTTCCTCTGTTTTTTTTTTACTTTTTAATTTCAATTCAAATAAATATGTAAAGTTTAAGGTTAGGAAATTGATAAACTACCAACCAGTACATTACAATTTTGTCTTTAAAAATTAAATTATAATGTGTATATCAAATTATTTACTGTTATTGCATTGTTTTTTCTTTTTTAAGCAGCGAACGTCAGCAAATAAAGATAACTCGATTATCGAGTTAGAGAGTTAGCGAGTTTTATCTGTTCCGACAAATACTTTAAAAGGGAAGCTAAAAATATTTTTTTGAATTCATTGGGTTGAGTAACGCGTAATTTTTGTAAAACTTGTAATGTTTATTATGCGCATTACTCGCCAGCAACATCCTTGTTTTCATGCAATATTGTAATATTTCATACACATTTGTCAAGGTAGATCTGCAACCTTGTTCCCAGGGCGCTTCTACGCCTATGATATCCTTGGGAGCCGTCCCGTCAGAATATCATAAGCGTAAAAGAGTTCTGGGGACGAGGTTGGTTAGTTGTAGTTTGTGCTTCCTAATGATGAATTCATTTCAAAAATCTTGTATTTTAAAAGCCATCCAAAAATTACACAACGATAAGTTGGCATGACAATTTTTTCTATCGAATTGCTACTGAAAACCTCCCGCTATTTTGCATATCTTCTCAATCTAAGGAAGTCAACCTGGATTTAACTTAAAAATTGTGATAATAATTTTATCATTCAAGGTTCAACTGTTCTGTGGCCATTCTCTCTGTGGGTCCTGAAACGCAAATAGGATTCTAAATGTGACGTCTTGTATGATGTTATACATCATTGGATGGCTTAAGAACCTAAAAAGTTATAATTGCTAAAATTAAAAACATCATTGACATTAAAGGGCTGTTTACATGACAAGCGGGACGGAAAGGTTGATGGGACGGATGATTTTGTCTCACCTTTATAAAGAAAAAAATTTAATGGGGTGTTTTCTCTTTTCGTTGAAATATGCCAAATACTTCTCGTTTGTCTCGGGACAGTGTGTTTTTATGAAAGGCCTGAGCCGGGATTCCTCTTAACTCAAGCGGAGTCAGGTTTTAGTGTAATTATTGATGATTACATCGGGGTCCCGATAAAAACGTCACGTCCTCTCATGTAAACAGTTCTTTAAAAGTTTAATTAATAGAGGCACTCTTAATGTCATTGCTCAGGGGATATAAACAGTGCAATAATAGTAGTTGGGCAGCGCTTGATTTACCTTAAATAAAAAATCTTCAGTTCTTGGTTTCAGTTTCTTTTTTTCAATCGCACTCTCCATTTCCATGATATAATCAATATCCTCATCTTCCCCATTGCTCTAAAAATGTACGCAGCCATTATTAATTTTCCATATAAATGCAGTTGCCTGGCAACGAATAGAACTTTGCGATTTGTGAAATATTTTTTACTTGTTCGTATGCTGCTTGAAATTCCTTTAATCGATCTCTGACAACCATTTTATCGTTTCTTTCATGCAACCGGAATTTTCTAAAGAAAAAACTCTCTTTTATAAAAAAATTTACATTAGAACATTAATTATAAAAGCAAATACGTAAATACACACAGGAGTAACTTTTGCACGCAAACTCGCCACAATGTTTTCAAATTTATGAAGAAAACGTTGCCGTTTTTAGAAAGCTGTTACCTTTTTTTACTGTTAGTAATATTTTACTACAAACAAATTAAAGAGTTGCGGTGAGATTATGATTGGACGGTCCCTGGTTGTTGCTAATAATTAATCACATAATGGTTCCTTAATTAAACAAACGTTCTTAATTAGTTTGGGACATTTGAACGGGAATGTCAGATGTGAGAACATAACACGCTTGGGAAAGTAAACTTTTACTGGCTGAGTGCAAGTTCTAATTACTCAGGATTTTTCATGCTTCAGCTATAAAATATTTCTACAAAATTTTTGTTAAAGCTGGCGTTGCTGTTTAAGCCGGTGAGGCTCACTAAAATGGTGTTGAACTTTGTCAGCAAATGTTCTTTTCCATTAGACAAAATATATTTCGAGATAAATGGTTTCCTGTAATTTGGTTAGGTAATGTACGAAATGTGCTGCACCTGAGCAGAAGGTCATTTTGAATAATTCGAACACTAAATTTTCAGAAAGCTTTTTACAAAATAATTTATTAAAAACGAGTTAAAAAAAATATTACTCGTCTTACAATCCCTTAACTATCAGAAAAAGAAAACCCACCTGAAGTTGATATTTTCTAAGAGGTTTGAATATTTACGAAGGAAGCATTGACGGTGGCTATCTTAAAAACAAAGAAAATGACGAGAAAAAAATATATACTATAATTTATGTCATCTTTACTGTTTTTTTCTTTGCGCTAAGTAAAAGTTAAGTAAAAAACCAACGCAAATCACTTTATTGTGATATGCTGTGACATATATTTAAACAAACTTCGTACTTACGTTTATTTCAAAGTTTCTCACTTCGAAGCTTTTCGTTCTTCTTGTACTCAATAAAGTAATCTCCTAGAATTATATTTGAAACCCTGGATCATTAGAAACTTCATATAATTACATAAATAAATAATCAACATTTGTTGTATACTTTAGTATGAAAGAACATTTGACTCGGCCATCCACTTTGTCTTTTTATAACTGATTGGTTTAATATTTTTTTGAGGCTTACTCAGACTCGATGTTTGAACAACTGTTATTATAAAATCTAATTGTGAGTGTATTAAAAAAATGGTAGCCTGTTAAAAAATATCTTTTAATTCAAAATATGTGCATTCCTCAATGTGGCGTAACTATAAGTTTCAACTGATGCGGACGTGCAAAAAAAAAGTCAATTCAAACATTGTATTATTCGTATAATTAAATTTAATGGCTAAATCGCTAATTAGAGAATATAGCTACAGATACACTACGCTATAGTGCTACGCGTTTTATTTACAGATATATACCTACATTTGCGGGCTTTTTTGGCTAATACACAATTTTGGTTTGAATCAACTTTGTTCCCAGGGAATTTTTTCCTCTCGCTCCGTAATAACAGCTCAGGGGCTACGAGAACCTGGGGAAAAGGATGTCCAATGGTCTCTTTACGTTTTTTAGTTAGCTATCGTTACGCATCAAATGTAGATATAGGTGTAGTGTAAATCAACCCCGTTCACAGACGCTTTTGACTTTTTGGCATATAGGTACATCTACACTTCATTTTAACTATTCCATTTATTATTTCAGTTATGTTTACATGATAAATAGTAAATGCTAATGTATATAAGCCGAAATTCCACAATCATAATGCAAATTAACTTCGTGCAGTCTACCAACACTTTTTTTATTACTGATATAAAGCTGCAGTTACACTGAACTTGGATTTATCCACATCTGTAATGTCAATGAACTTTGTCAACAGTTTCTTTAGGCTATTTACTAACTGTACTTGCATTGCTTGCACAATTCTAGCATAAAACAACCTCATTCACAGTCTTCCAACAATTTCTATTTAATGTTATATAGCCAAAGCTGCACTGAATCTTGACTAATACAAAATTTTGTTGTCAATCAACTTCGTGACTCTAGTGTAAATCAACCTTGTCCACAATCTTTTTACGCGTTTAACTTACCAGCATATACCTACAATTGCACTACAACTTAGACTAATCCATAATTGTATTAACAATCAACACCGGCATTTAGAGGTAGCACAACACGAAGAAGATTTTCTTAAAAAGAGAGTATGGTTTTTACGTTAATAAAATCTCTAGAACTTATAACGATACAAAATAACACTTGCCATGTGTAACGAGCTTAAAGTTTTAGTCTGTTCATGTTTTATGATTTCATTCTCTTATCACGTGCTTAAAAAGTTTATATAGCTAAGCTTCTTGATTAAATAAATTGAAGATTGAATTTTGAAAATTCGCTAAACCTTTATCGCAAAAAATTTGTAACCAACCTTAATTCCAGCCAATTTTTTTTCCAATTTGAATAATCTGAGTAATAAAAATTTTATAACGAAAGTTCAAAAGAACTTTCTTTTTAGTTTTGCATAGAAATAAGCATGAAAGAGCTTTTGAAAGACTTTTGTATCGCCCGGCAGAAGTTTAGTTTTTGTATTTTAGTGATAATAATATATAAGTGTCGTGTGTCTTTTTTTTAGGTAGAACAGAAGAAAAAGCATGTGTGAATTACTTCTAAATCAAAATGAATTCATTAAAAAGTTGCAAAGATTTTTGGCGATGAATAATGTTTTTAATACCGTTAGTATTTTTCCATTTATTACATTGCTCGTTGTTGTTTCACTAAGAATGCCTTTCTCGTCGCCTCATTCCAATGAAATTTTCCACGTATAATAGATGGACGGTGAATGTTTTGTCACATCAATCAATCTTTTCATAGGGTTTTTGTTTTCTCTTCTTTAATATTGTGGATGATCAAATAAGCAAAATAATGCCCTGTTGACGGTCGCAATGTAGGGAGAACCCCGCATTTGTTTGGACTAATGTAGGTTGTAAAGGATCCCAGGAGGAGTGCGCGACACTTTTCTAATTCTCTCTTGCTGTTTGAATTTCCGCGCCCGAAGGCGTAGGAAATTCTTTAAAACCGTCGTTTTTTCGGAGCATTTTTTGAGAAAAAATCGACCCTGGGATTTCACGTTCCTCTGAGAGGATAGTATTGGTAAAACTGACTAACTAACTAACCCTGTCCCAAATGGTCAATTGCAACGTCACAGATTTAAACTTCGTACCTAAACTCTGTAAGTACTTGGAAGTCATCTAAATGACGTTTCAGGTCAAAATTGGTATTTGTTTTCGACAAAATTTGGCACAGTTAACAAATAAAGTATGCTGAACATATAAAGGTGACATCATAATTTTGATTTTTTATCATACCAAATGTCATTTTAGGCTAAAATTGGTCCAAAAATTAAAACTAATTAATTTTTGACAAAAATTGGCACAGTTAATAAAAAAGGTATGCTGAACATGATGGTCACATCAAAATTTTGATTTATTGTCAACTAAATGCCGTTTAAGACCATAAACGTTTCAAACGCAAGACTTTCAACCATGAATGATAGGCTATATTTTTTGTTAGCAATTTCTTTTAAAATGTGAGTTTATTATGACACGTTTCGTTTTGTTTGCGTTTGTTGTAAGATATAGTGTCACTTGTGTGCTTTATCTTCAGAGCTTCATGCATCAAACATCTTTGAATGTTTGGCACGATAACACAACGAATTAGCAGGTTGTCATCAAATGTTTAGGTAGCGAGCTTCTTGTTCATTATTTAAACAAAGACAATTTAAAGGATATAAAATTGTAGAGCAAACTAGTTAAGGCCAGTTTGAACCGGTTTTGAAATTTGCATAGTAAGTTACACATAATTTGAGAACATGATTAATGGCACGAAACATACAGGGCAAAAGCCGACAGCCTCGTTCCAAGGATCCCTTGCTTTTTTTACATTGCATTACATTACGCCTTTTCGCCTCAATGTAAAATATGCAAGGGATCATGGAAAGGAGGTTGCGGAGGCAAGGTGGTCAGAACTTATCTGAATAGAATGTTTTTTAATTAAGCTTCACCGGAAAATGAATATTAACTACAATTTAAAAATAACAAACATTATTTTGAATAAAACCAACTTAGAAAATGTTGATTTTATCAACAGAAATATTGAATGGGATAACTCTGTGTAGTAATTCTGCGCCACATAACACAAAACTTTATGGTGCGGACCCAGCGATAGTGTGAAAAACAAGTTTTTACGACATGGATTTTCCCAACCCGCCAAATAAAAAAGAACGCTGCGAAGAGGATAATGAAGAAAAAGAGAATGCGGATGAAGATGAAGACGGTGAAAACGCAGAAGAAACAGTATTTTACAAACGCACATTGCCAGACACGTGTATAGCTTTAAACAGTGTGAAGGGAAAGAAACTTTTTCAAGAATCGTTGCTGTCTGGAAATGCTAATATTTATTTCCGCCTTGCAGAGCAGTTTCGTACCCAGGCCGAACCCGCTTACTGTGGTCTGGCAACACTTGTGATGGTTCTCAATGCGTTGGAGGTAGCTATATCCTGTTAACTTTAATTCACTTTTTAATCATCTTTGTCTTGATCATTATTTAAAGCTTACAATACCTTGTAGGTTGATCCAAAACGGCTATGGAAAGGTGTTTGGAGGTGGTATGATGAAGCCATGCTTAATTGTTGTCTGTCACTGGATACTGCTCAACAGGAAGGTATTACAATGGAACAGTACATCACTCTAGCTACCTGTAACAATCTAGCGCTCAATGTGGGTAGAATGAACGATGTAGGTGTATCAATTAATGAGTTTAGAAAAATAATTAAGGAGGTGTGTGCAGGAGATGAGAAAGTTTTAACATGCTCCTACTCAAGGGAGATCCTTGGTCAAACTGGGGATGGACACTTTTCACCTATCGGTACGAATAGTTTTTTGTTTATTTTTTTGTTTCGTTGTTTAACAACACATCTGCGAACAAACTGTTGCACTTTTAATAGCCATATGATAAATCAAGAAAGGAAAGAATCATTTATTTAATTAACTATCTTACAGATTAAAAAAAAACACCTCACTCACTTACTCACAGTTAAGAGAAACATAGCTTAATATTGATTCTAAAAATTCACTCACTATGTCCACCTTGCTTTTAATCACACCTAAATCAATATGGTATAAGCCTAAAAAACATTACCATGTTTTTTAAAGATTTGTCTCCTGCAATGTTTTGTTTACAACACAAAGAAAAACAATAATGGCAGATATGTTCGTTTGCATTTCCTGTAACGAAAACTTTTCGTAAATTGTTTTATGCGTTTTGTTGCATGTTTACAATAAAATTGACTGTTTCTGAAAGTTTTACGATAATTTTATCCATACTAGTCTTGTTTATTTATTCCTATACCATCGATAAAACAAATATTACCTCTAGTGTAAATTAAGCTTTAGCAGATTTATTTTCTATCCACAAATGTTTTAGGCGCTTACCATGCAGAAGAAGACATGTTATTGATATTTGATGTAGCTCGCTTTAAGTATCCTCCACACTGGATAAAAGTGAGTTTGATGTGGGAGTCAATGAAAGCCTTAGATTTATCAACAGGTAATGTATTCTTCTTAAACATGTATATTTCCTTTTGTGCGGCTTGACTTGAAAATTCTAAACGTTGAAAAATGTTAACAGTGTAGATCCAGTTTTGTGTATCATAAAATTATCATAAAATATTTTTGCTGCTATAGGTTTGCCCAGGGGGTATGTGGTGATGAAAAAAGCGGAGGAGATACCACTGCTACTATTCACAGTCTCGAACACCTTTCGTGTCGCGCTAGCAACTCGAACCAACGAAAATACCCCCATGAGTTTTTTCTTAAAAACGTGGAACACATTTTTGAAGTGTGAAGTATCACATGACCATCACACTGGTGACTTCCATACGAGGCTGGATAGCATGATTAAAAGAGTCCTGGACACTATTGAAGAAAGTCTGGCAGCTTTCTTTGAAGAAGAATCCCTGTTTTCGACGAAAGAAAAAGTATGTTGTTTAGATAAATTACCAACAAATAAAGCAAACAAGATTCGTCAGCTGTTATTGTTTCTTCAATTCACCGAAATCTTTGTTAGCGTGGACGAATGGGTTCATAACAGTAAGAATAATAACTGTGTGCGAGAAAATCTGTGTAGGCGAGCAAACTCGTGTACGAATAAAAAATACTGTAAACATGCAAACAATGAACAAACCTTGATTGACATCGAAGAAGCTGTCAATCAAAATGACGTAGTTATAAAAAAAGACAGTCAAGTACGGAGTCGGAAAACATCACACGACTTTTCTTCCAGTTGCGACCATGTTAGGCAAAGAAAAGTGATTTCATGTAATCATAACATCAAAAACTCTGATTTCATTACAGAGAGTCACCATATTACATTAATGCTGTTATGTTGGCCTTATTGCAAATGTGATATAGGAAAGAATGCTTGGTTTATGGCAGCGTTTATTGACAAATCATTGGCAGACTGTGACGCATTGTTATTAAATGAAATCAAACTTTTAAGAGCACAAATGAAGTCACTAATGTAACAAAAAACCTTGTAAATAATCAACGTTGTTATTGTAACTTTTATTTAAAAGTAAATAAAAATTGTTTCACTTAATTTCTCTTTCTTTGGTCACTCATATATTTTCGTACTTTACGTTGTGTAGTTTTTTTGTTCCCAGGTTATTTTTTGTTGGAATTTTTGGAATTATGAAAGTAAATGGTACGTTTTAGAAGCAAGGAAAAAAAGTCTTGTCATGAACAAAAAAAATGCGTACGCATCAATGCAGAAAAATATACATCGTTCTAAAAAAATAATAGCACATTGCGTGGGAGTGCAAAACCGTTCTCCATGTTTACATCCCGTATTTTAACGCTTCAATAATACCCTTCATCACACTGTCAAAAACACCATCAACTGCTTCATGGACTAAATCCCGTGCTTCTTCGTGAATATCTTCAAGGTCCTCACGTTTCTGTCTTATTGGAGTGTCATTGGCCATCTCATTTACAAATCCAGTTTTTCTTCTTATTGGAAGATGACTGAATATATCATCATCCTCATCATTATCAATGTCATCATCCATATCATCATCATCATCATCATCATCATTAAAATCATCATCGTGAAGTGAAGGAATAATATCAGCAAAAGGAAACGGAATGTGTCTTCTTGAACTTAAAGAATGATGCTTGCTGATCTTTCTATTTCGATTTTTTCTTTTTCTTGAAAGTTGTGGTTTTAAGAAATACCGATTGCGTCTTTTCATTTTTCTTCTTTTTCGATGTTTTTTTGTCTTTCTCTCTTTTTTCGCAGACTTTTCGTTCGAAAGTAACCCCGGAAGCGGGAAGCCATCAAGATCATCGTCGCTGTGAAATGAGAAGGCTGGGGACAACTTTCTGATACTAATTTTAACGATTTTCGGGTTCCTCTTGTTCTCTTCTTTCTTTGTACACACTTCAGATTCCAAGAAGAAGAAAGATCTAAAAAATACATCAAATTTGGAATATATCCCTATGACAACCGAAGGACTCTTTGTGTATAGACCTGGTTTTCGCCTTTATCATAGTAAAACTATAGTTAAACACAATATAATATTCTTTTTGCGTTGTAACAGTCCAGGTTTAAAAACAAAACTTACTGCTGTTTTTGACAAGACAATCCAGATGCACATGGACACCTGTTCGGTAAACCAGAAAGTGCTTCTTGATAATATGATTTTTGTGGAGAAAATAATGAAGCAAACGGGTCGCTTCCACAATCATCACCCTCCTTTAAATATGGTTGACAAACTCCATCGCCGTTGTTATTTAATGCGCAACAGTGGTGGTCTATGCAGTCTGACGTAGAAGAACAGAGTTGTCCCTCTCCACCTAAAAGTTTGTAAAAAAATGTATACAACGTTAAATATAGGCTAACTCTGTTTCATTTTTTTCTTAAAACACAACCCTAGACCTGGAAACGAGGTTGTATGCGTACTCAATAACAATACCTTTTGACTTTTTACAAGTTTTACTAACTTCATCGCAAGTGTGACCAGGACAGCAAGATTCACCGTTCCCACAACTCTCACTCTCTGTATGACATGATTTACATGTGTATGAGAATCTATCGCAGAAAGCGGTAGAATTGCAATCTATCGAGTCTACACATTCAACCTAGATGAAGAAACGGTAAGAATTGCACAACAATATTGGAAAAGTCAATTTCAAATTTATCGAGCTACGCAAGGCTGGGCACGAAAGAAATCGTCGAGTGTAAACCGATATTCGAAATATTAAGAATCTTACTTGGGATTCGTCTCGTTTAACCAGATTGTCTCCTTCTCTTTCGACTTTCTGAATCGTGTGGTTAGGAAATTTAAAGAACTCTGTCAACTTTTTTTCAGCGTTATTATTGGTATCGTTTGCAGATTCTTTTTGTACGAGTTTTTCGATTTTCTCAATACCATTTGGTAACTCGATGACTTTATCCGTTTCGACAGTATTTGTTTGCGATGTTTTGTTTCGAAAGTTTATATCCTCTATGTTCGAGTCTTCTAACATGCCTCGAAGACCACGAAATACGTTATCAAAAAAATCGTTTCCTCCATTGTTAAGTATTTTAATTGGAGTACAAAGTGACTCCTTTTGAATAAATGTTATAACGAGAAATATTAAGAAACGCGCAACCGCCATATTAGTTTTAAGCGCACTTCATACAGCTTCGTAAAGTTAACCTTCCGAACACATTGTTCGATTAGTTACGCTTGAATGATCTTTCACACAATTTTGTTATTGAGCATGCGCAATCTTAATATTTCTTCAAATTTTGTTAATCTTAGCTTGCCGCCACATTACACAGAAAATCACTTAAATAAAAAAAAAATTCTTATGCATGGCTTTAAGTTTATATTATGCTTGTATCCAGGGCTCTTGGGAGGGATTAACTTTTAAAAGAATACCTAAAAGTTAACCCCGGATCATCTAACGACGGAATCAGTTGTTGGAAATTTTACTTCAATATATCTTAAAATTAACAATATTAAAAGATACCTAAAAAGCTACGTCTACCACCGGATAGAGTGCGAAAAGAGGATGCAAAAAAATTAATTGCCTTTTTGAGATATAGTGTGTTAAATGCCGAAAATTAGCCTGAAACAGACACTTTTATGCTAATGTCATTTCTCTATTCAATTTTCTAAATAATTAATGCAATCATTCGACAGAGGTGAAAAACGGTATGGCTTTCTATTCTAGCTGTGTTGAAAGATACCGAATAGTAAAAGTAGTGAATTATGCTGCGCAAAACATTATACGATAATAGATTGTGGATATCTAACGAAATATAAATAAATTTATGAATTTTACGCTTTTTTAGAGGTATTTTAGCTTTTATGGTAACTAAACGAGTTTAAGATATCCTGGGTTATACCCATTCTATTTCACTGGATTTTTTAGCTATCGTAAAAATAAATATAATATCAGAGCACGCATGAGCGACTTTGTTTATTGCTTAATTTTGTCTAGATTCAGACTGTTCACGAATTAATACCCAGACCCCTTCTGGCCTAATTTTTCTTATTTAATATTAAAAGAATGGTCTGTAAGTTGGAAACAAATGCCTAATAACAGCATGAAATCTGTTTTGAAATTGTTTCATTAAAAATAAACTGCTTAGATTGTTAAAAAATAAATGGGAGGGATAATACAATAAACAAAATGCGTGCAGTATGATTGAAAGTAAAAGATTTGTGACATGTCTCTCAAGAAGAAGTAATACAAATAATGAAACATGGTATGAATATTTTGACAGTTGAGTTGGTCCTCACATGCGCAATTCTAAGTGTCACATGTGAATATAAAATAAGTCCAGCGCTTCATCTCACACCAGAGAAGCGGGAGTCGTCGTCGAAAATAGAGTTACATAAAGACGGATTATATCTGCATTTGACGGGTTCGAAGAAAGACAATTTTGACAACGAATATAGCGATAGTACCGTCAATTATAGCAATGGAGTGGACTTGAAATTAACAGATGATGGTGTAATCATACCTGGCTCCAAGCAGTTTACAACTTACAGAAGTCAATTAAAATCAGCAGATATAAGCAACTTGAACAATGTTGTCAACAAGAATAACCAAGCTCTTGAAAATGGCGTAGCAAGTTCCTTAAAAAATAATAACGGTATAGCTGGAGTTTTAAATCCACTGAATTCTGTGAATACAAATCCACTGAATCCTGCGAATACAAATCCACTAAATCCTGCGAATGCAAATCAGCAAGCTCTATTGGCAAGTCAGACACAACCAAGTACAGGTGTAAACCAGGTATTAGGCGTAAACTCGATCCAGTCTCCAGTCGATGCATTGCAAAATCCATTGTTAGAAAATGCAGGCGCGGGAAAAGTTGAGAAAGAAAAGTTATTAGACGCAAAAAGTGAGGAAATTGCGAGAATTGAAAAAAATCTAAAAGATAATTTGGAAGCATTGAATAAATTAAAGCATGATAATCAAGTTGAAAAAGAGAAGTTGAATGAGCAAGGCAACTCGAATAAGTCATCGAATTCAGCTGTTGAAATTGACACTAAAGGTGAACATCCACCAGAGAACGAAAATAAACTATTGAATAAAGAAGAAAAACAAAATACAGAAACTGAAAAAGAAGATGGTAAAACAAGCGATCCTGTTAAGGCTTTACAAAAGGAAAATGGCGATGGATTAGCTCCTGCTGCAGAAGCTGTAAAACTGGAAGCTGAAAAAAACACAGAAGCTAAGGAAGATTCACCCGCTACGACAAATATGCCGCAAAATACAACGTTACCCAGGGGCGGATCTAGCAAATTTTCTTTGTAGGTCATGATGCGCAGCATCATGACCTACTAAGAAAATTTGAATATACAGCTGGGGGTCTTGGGGGGCGCTGTAAGCCCCCCAAGCGTGGTCAGGGGCGGAGCCCCAGAAGCTTTCGCTAAAACGGGCTTTGCGAACCCTGAAATAGGCTTAAACGGGGACAAAAAACAACCTCGTATGCAGACGTTTTAGACCTTGATAACAGAAACGAAACATTCTCATAAACGCCGCAGCTCAGCATAAACACTTCAAATAGAAAAAGAATGACAACTTAAATGTATTTCGTTAGCATAAATCATTTTTAGACTGTTTCGCCCAATGTCAGGGCTCGTCAGCATGCCTAGGACAAACGAAAAATAGAATGAAAATATAGTTCGTTAAGCCCGACATGGACAGTCATAATGCCGCTCCGGAAACCAGGTACTGTCGGCTGGAGTCAGGCCGAGCCCGGAATAAGGAAAATTTATTTATAGAAAGAAGTTATTGTTAAAGTGGAAGTAAAGAAATGGCTCTGTCAACTGCACGCACAGGAATTAATTATCATTGCAGCTAGCTGTTTTGTCACATCATCGTATGATGATTGTAAAATTTTCAGAGGGTTGAGTATTATCATTACAGCTTGCTGTTTTGTTACATCATCGTATGATGATTGTAAAATTTGCAGAGGGTTAAGTATTATCATTGCAGCTTGCTGTTTTGTCACATCATCGCAAAAACAAATGTACTGTATATAACTACTGTAAGAAGGTAAATGAAAAAAACTAAAAAGAAGGTAATTGGATTCATAACGTTATCATCACCTTCATCACCACCACGTAAAATTTAAGCATTCGAGAAAGCTTAGAAGGAAAAAAAAGACTTAGTTACTCCTTGACCCAGGTACTGTCAGCGGAGCCTACTGAGCCCGGGGACAATTTTGAATCAATCAGGTTTGTCATCACCAAAAATGGGGAGGGGGGGGGGGGGAGAGGAGAGAGAGAAATATATTGAGTATGAAACTTATTACAGAAAGTAGTTTCTTAGGTATGGATTTGTACAAAAAATTATACTTTATTTTAAAATTTATTTATATTTATATATTTATTCAGAAAAGGAAGAAACAATATTATTTATTTTATTACTTGTTAATTTTAACTTTAGATATAAACAATATGAGTATATATTGAGGCTACATAGAAAAATAATTGATTTAAACATTTTACTTAAAATCCAATCTCCTGTTTTTAACAGCAAACTTATTGATGACTGATGAGGTGGATGGTACAAATTCTTTGTGTATATGTAACAAAGCTAAGCCATTTAACCTATCTGCCACCATTGTACTGCGATTGTAGTTCTTAAGCCTTCTCATTGCAGAGAAAGAGCGTTCACATTCGCAGGATGTCACTGGTAATGTGGCAAGAATTCTTAAGGCTACAGTCAAATTGTCAAATTGTAATGATGGAATTGCTTTAAGAGTGGCTGAAATATTATCAGGATAACTATCCTGCATCTCCCAGTACTTATGCCAGAGATCTAGCTCAGCATCAAGAGCTAAAAAGTTTGGCATGTCATCAGAATAAAAGCTACAAAAAGCTGTAAACTTGTCTTTCCATCCCAATAGACCATGTTTACTAACTAAAAACATCATCTTAGATGGAATAATTGACAAGCCCTGATAAGAAGTCACAGTAGATATGTCAAAACGTAACTTCAATTCAGAATTTAAATGGTCCAACATTGGAATAGTTGTTGTCCTTTTAAAATAATCCGAAATGTTTTCAGCAGGAATGTTAGATCTGTTTTTTTGACGTCCACAAGTTCTAGGTTTTGTAGGAGTAACACATACTTTTTGAGCTAGAGATACAGCTTTCTCATACCACATTTCATGGTAGGCATCAACTGAATTTCGTGTAGCCATGGCTGCACTTTTAAGAGCATCAATCATATGAAGTCCCTCAAAAATATCGTTGGATTTGCTCTGAAGCATTCGTGTTACTGGCAGTGTTATATCAAATACAGACCGAGTAATTACCATTGTAATAATAAAATCAAAACTTGTAAGTAATTTATATAAGGACAAGGCTTTTGATGATGTGTCAATATTGCATTGCCTTTGAACAAACATCTCCTCAAGAGTGAAAACAAGAGGGACATAAAGTTCTTGGAATGTATCCATACCTTCAACACGTTCAATCCACCTTGTGCGACAAACATCCTTAAGCTTATTTTTTAAGGAATCAGGAGCATACAATTTAATATTTTTCACAAACATGTCTTCCCTTACTTGGGAAAAATTAAAAAAATAGGATATCTCTTTTATGTTATCAAGCACATTTCTAATTGTTTGGACTGAACAAGAGGCACATATACAGAGGTTGAGGCGATGACTATGACAATGAGTATAAATAGCCTTCCTGTTGATTCTCAAAATATGAGCAGAAAGACCATTAATTCTACCAGCCACAGCGCCAGCCCCATCATAACCCTGGCCTCTACAGTCTTGAACATTTAGAACTAGGTCATCACTTAGAGCTTTGAGAATAATGGAAGCAAGAGCACTTCCAGATAAACCTTCCTTACAGTGAAGAAATCGAATGAAATCTTCTTTAATGTCAAAATTGCTATCTACATAGCGTAAAACTAATGATAACTGCTCTTTATTGGATGTATCTGATGCTTCATCAGCTATAATCGTAAAAAACTTGTTTTTCTTAACTTCAGAAACAATATTTTCTGTGATTATATCTGCACAACAATTAATTATTTCATTCTGTGAAGTTTTAGAAATATAAGAAGAATTCTTATTACATTTTAGAAGATGATTTTCAAGGGTTGTGTCTCCACCACGTACTCTGTAATTTAAAAGATCAATAAAATTGCCAGTTGAACCAGTTGAAAAATTTCCAACTTCAGGATGATATTTACTATCATCCCTGTGGCCACGAAGAGGAATACAAACACGACCACATAAAATTATGGTGTCAACAATTGGTGTTAAGAACTTTCGATTATCAGCAACCTGTTTTTTGTAGTTGGAATCTATGATTACACTGATTGGTTGAGTTTGTCCTAAAAAATTCTTCACAAATGCACTAAAAGTTAGGCTGGTTTGAATATGTAAACCATTTTTTGATGTTTCATGTTGTTTAAAAAAGTTTTTGGCAGCTGGCCAATGTCGAAAAGGTTGAGAAAGCAATTTCTGTAACTTAGAAGTTTTGTTAGCAACCTTGTGACCAAAAAGGATACATGGCAAACAAAATGCTCCATCCAAAGTTGGTGAATATTTAAGCCATAAAAAGGTCTTTAGCCATTCATGCCGAAAGGAACGCCCACTTTTTTTAGGAAAAATAAAAGATTTATCGGGCACAAAAACATTGGTGATTAGGTTGTGTACACCTTTATCATTTAGACCTGAAACTTTAGAAAGGAAAGAGGCAACGTCATATTGATGTTCAAAATTTAAAACAGTAGCAAAGGAAATATCATTTAAAGCTTTGTCATTGTTATTAAAATCTTCAGCAGATGTGCTATTATTGTTACTATCTTTATAATCTTCAGTTAGTTTATTGTTAAAGGAAGCTTTATTAGGAAAGAAATTAAACTGTTTATCTTTAATCACAGGTTTTACAAGAGATAATTTCCCTGTTGCCTGTGCATCCGGAAAAAACCTTGTTTGCCTTTTCACAGGAGGAGATAAAACTTTTGTGTCCGCAGCTGAACCTGACTTGCGTTTATGTATCTGCTTAAAAATAATTGGAACGAAATGATTAGGTGCAAAATTTTCTCTGGATGGAAGTAAGCCCTCATAGCAAAACAAAATGTGAATAGCAAAAGCAGAGCTTGGTTGTCTAGGCTCTATTAATTGGTTAAACAACATTTGAGCTTTTTTGCATCCATAATCTGGGTAATAAGAAAATATATTCCTGTTTGTGACAGATGACAGAGCAAGCATAGCAAGAAAGGAACAATATTTCCGATCTACTAAATTTAAAATGGCTACCTCCTTAACTAAGTCTTCTTGTTTTTTGTCTGTGTTAAATGCAGAATTGCAGACAGACATATTGAGAATATCTTCCATAGATTTAAAGAGACTTTCTGGAAGAGCAAGGATAGAAGAAAATAGAGGATGCTTACAGTAAAAGCTAGCATTCATCATTAGCTCCACTGACACAAGAATTCGTAAGTCGTCAACCATCACATTTTTCCCAAACAAACACAACGCCATAGAACTGTACAGGCAATTTCCATTGACCTGAGACCTGTAATAAAAATAGGTATTGCTAGCTATTCTAAAACTTTAACTACACATTTTGCCAAACTGCTGCCTATTAAAGGTTTGTTTATGAAATTCAACTTGCTCAATATATAAATAAACTAAGAATGCATCAACAAAAGAAACTGAACAAGCAAGACATATTTGAGATGACCTTTGCACATTTTAAAACAACAAAGATTATTCATAATCTTTTTTAAGACAATATTCAGCTGCATAGTTAGTGGTCATAGTAACAAAAACGCATAGCTATTATAGAAACAACAAAAGATAAACATAAACAACTCACTTCAACGTAATTGCGCAACCATCCTTCTTTGCTTTCACATAGGCAGGAAGGTAGTATTCTGCATGGCAATTTCTTTGGATAAAACCAAAAGTAAGTTGTTTTTGCAACACGTCAGTAGATGGCAAAACAGAATTACATTTAAACTTTTTATTTAATTCGGCGTAAATTTGAGGTAGCTCATCAAAATTTTCGTTTTCAAAAACTAACTCCACACGCTCTCTCAAGCTCTTGCAAGCCATGTTGAGAACGGAAAGAATCTTCCGCATGCCTTACTTATATTTATACCAACATGCTACAAATTTTGACAGGTTTGTTTAAAACTTTCTGACTAAAAATAGGTCAGGCCCACATAGGTTGATTCTAGTCAACGGTGAAAGCCTCGCGGGATAACCTAGAGCCAAGACTGGCTGGCTTCAAAATTTCTGACTAAAAATAGGTCAGGCCAAGATAGGTTGACTCTAGTGTATGGTGAAAGCCTCACGGGATAACCTAGAGCCAAGACTGGCTGGCTTCAAAATTTCTGACTAAAAATAGGTCAGGCCAAGATAGGTTGACTCTAGTGTATGGTGAAAGCCTCACGGGATAACCTAGAGCCAAGACTGGCTGGCTTCAAAATTTCTGACTAAAAATAGGTCAGGCCAACATAGGTTTGATTCTTGTCGACGGTAAAAGCCTCGCGGGATAACCTAGAGCCAAGACTGGGCTGACTTCAAAATTTCTGACTCAAAATAGGTCGGGCCCACATAGGTTTGATTCTAGTCGACGGTAAAAGCCTCGCGGGATAACCTAGAGCCAAGACTGGCTAACACAGGTCAGGTCAACATAGGTTGATCCAATTCGCGTTATGAGAAAACAAGGAGAAATATTTCGATCTTCAGATTCCGGGTAAATTCGACAGAATTCGATTTCAATCCTCGGCATTTTTTTACTAGGTCGCGTGACAGGGTTGACCTAGTCTAAATCCGCGCCTGTTACCAATAACAACAACGGAGCTAAAAACTACGACAACCCCCAAAACAACAACAGTGTCAAAAACTACGACACAAAAAATAACAACGCCGTCTCCAACAACAACAACACTGCCGTCAACGAAGACTTCGACGGCACCGATTACATCTAAAGCAAAAACAGCACCCCAACCAACTACTTTAGCTTCTATCACGCCGGCTCCAACGACACCGCCGCACACACCAACTAAATCAACAGAAACGAAAAATAACACTACATCAGAAATCACGCCAGTAACTGAAGAGCCGAAAATAGAAGATTTATCAACACACAAGGACGATAAAAAGAAAAAACAAATCAAAATATTAATCTTAGATGCAGATGCCGAAATTCCGGAAGGCTTAAAACACACAAAAGAGCCAGAAGTTCATATTCTTGACTCAGCAGATCTACATATTCCAAATCAGCCACTACCACCACCAATATCACCACCACAACCTCCCGTTCCAGTACAGCGACCAATAAATCCCTGTAAACTACCCGATATATCTCAACATGTGTACGATTCATCTCCACCTAAGCATGTTTATGGCTGTCTTCCTCAACAAATGTTAAGTCGGTTACCGCGACCAAAGATAGTTCATCGATACATCCATCATTATAAAGACGACAGTGGTGATAATGGATGCTGCCTCGGTGATCAACGACAACGGATGAATGAAGTCAGTGAGGCTTCATCGGAGGATACTCCCTATCCATCTAATTTTGTACCACAGGAAGAAGAATTAATGTTTCCGAGACACAAACATAGACATAAGTCATACCAACAACGCTTGAGACCAGAGATACATTATCATTTCCATATTTCAAAAGATAACTTAAAGGGGGTAGGAAGTATGAATAAAATGAGAGACATACAGACAACACGTGATACACCAAATACAAATGAAGGACAAAGCTATGTTGATCCATTGACACGGGACTTTTCTGATCTTGATTTGCTACAAGGTAAACAAGAAGCTGTTTCTAAAGCCAGTATTCTGAATCCTATCATTGGTGGGTTGATTCCCATGTTGAAGTCAAACGAGATAACAGGTTATAGAAAAAGTATTGACCAAAGTGTAATTGAAGATCAGACATTTGGTGCATCGGATATTAGATTTCCAAACGTCGAAGGTAGTATATCGAAAGTCATGAATTCATTTAAAAGGACTCTGCGACGTTTAAAAACTAACAAAAAGAAAAGACGAAGTAAAAATTATAAGGTCCACACGAGTAGGAAATTATGATATATTCTTCAAAAAACGTTTGCGATTAGAAACAACTTGTATTATTGCTTTTTCGTTAATTATTTTCAATACAATAATTACAAATGGTTAAAATATTTACAAAACATGTTAAAGACTAGATAAATTATAATTAGTATTTTTGCACCCAAACGAGATATGAATAAGTTTGGTCGCATCTCGATTACCTCTTAATTTACTAATTCAGCGCCAATTCTTCCACGCCCTTTCTAGCCACTATATCAATCCAGCTTCATCAAAAAGGTAGAAAAAACTGCATTTTACAAATATTTACATGAAGCAAGCAATGTTTACAATTTGTTTTACTGAAAATAAAAAATCTAAATGGAAGATTCTGACCGATTACCCTTGGTGATATCGTGCATACCGTGGGTACCCTGTATTTCGTGCGTTTTGCGTGTCTCGTGACTAAAAGTCGTAAAAACAACATCAACTCCAAAGTGTCTGTATTTTTGACAATAAAGCTTAAGTATTCTTCTGTTGACGCAAAATGCTAAAAAAATGAAAAATCCTTGAAAGTTAACAACGATGAGATATATGTACATGCAAAACGAAGACGCAATAAATGCACCTAGCAACCCGAAACACCATCCTGTTCCATTGACTATCGATATCTTGATGAACATTCTTGAAAGAAACATGACGTCATTGTGTGAAGACTGGTGAGCCATTTTAGTGGATTTCTTAGCCTTAGAAATGTTTCGGATGGTAATAATTAGAGCAAAAATATTGCATATAACGATTAACAAAATTGGAAGGATAAAAAGAAGAAAATGTGGAAGTAGTTTTGTAATGAAGCAATGATTATGCGCGCCATATCCCATTCCACAATTTCCTGCGTACTCCAACATTAGTGATATAAATATTACACAACCACTACAACCAAAGGAGATGATGAGATAATATTTAAATTGCTTTCTCTTCCATTGGTTATCTCTTAAGAAATTCCTTGAAAACGTATACCACAAATCAAATGATGATATTGCTTTCCACGAGAAACTTTTCAACATCACAAAATGCAGTAATATTCCACTTGCAATACAAAAACCACCATGGATTCCAATTGTTATCACCAATTGAAGTGTGTGAACTATAAGAACACAACAGGATAGCGCCATGATATTTTTACCTGGCAATGTTCTCAATTCAGAAAACAAGAAGTACGTGGCCAGCAAAATAATCAATGTTATTGTACTAAAGATATTTCCACCGATTCCAACAGCATAAGAAATCTTAGAATCTATCAAATTCTTCATTGGGATGGAAAAGTTGTGCGTACCATTGGATAACATACAGATTCCCGTTCGTTCTATAAACTCTCCTCCACTTTTTTCGCAGTTCTTTGTAATCTCTTCGTTCAATACACGCAGTGACCAAACATACATACTGTCATGAGATACATGGTATAAACAAAGGCTATCCGTCATTAGATTAAGAATAGCCATCTGTATCTTCCAGATGAAATCTTTATGGAATAAACTTTTATTGGTGAGCAGAGATTCATTTATTCCATATTTACTTAAAGTATAATTCATAATTTGTTCATCCGTAGGTCCACTGCAATCAATAACAGAATGTTGACATGTTGAAAGTGACAGGATGGGCAAAACCAAAGTAATTTGAAACAAGGTCTCCATTTTTTACCTGTATGAATGTATATCTTCTCCTTTTCAAAGTCACAACCAGCGATATAAACAACAGTCCAAAAATTTTGTTCTTTGCTTCCTTTTCCGAGCAAGTGGTCCAACCAGCTGCTGGAGTTTTTATAAAAGGAATTTAATAATTTAAACAAAAATTTCCAACTGTTGTGTGCGGTTGATCATTGCCATATTTTCGCTGTGTTAAACACCTGTAATTCATTACGTAGAAGTGACAAAAAATTTAACACGTATATATTCAAACCACAATTTTTTGATAACAAAAAACTAAAACGAACGTTTATGTCAAAAATAGCAAATGAATTCAAAATGTTGGTGCACGCTTTTTTTTACAACACGAAATAATGCACCTAACAATCAATGTTGTTGAAGTTCTTCTATTTTACCGGTTCAGTACTTGCTTAGTTGTTACATGTTGACTATCTATTCAATGTGTTCAATAAGGTTAACTTCACGTGTTTGGTTGCTCAGTTGTTCTGGTGTGCCGATCATAACTACATTTTTAACCACATTTATGTGATACGAGGAATTCCAACATTTTAGGATTAGGAAAGTCTCGAAACTATTATTTTTTCACATTTTTGTCTTTTCTTATATTTACTCACCCCGGGATTTTACAAGTTGCTTCGTTTTATGTTAAAAGAATACGAGACTAATTTTGCGTATAACATATTGCTCATAAAGGAAGCGTGTAATTGCAAAAAAAATTGAATTAAAGATTTAGTTAATTATCACAAAAAATGCAAATTTGTGATGTTCGCGGTGTAATTCACAATTTGCGAAAAATATTTATTAATAAAAAAAAGTATTTTCGAGGAAACTCTTATCCATGCTTCCATGCTGGCAAATTATTGTAATTTTATTTAAATTGGATCCATTTCTCAGTACAAGTTAACAAATAATTCAAATTTCGAATACTAACGCCGAGATTTTTATATGTTTGTCTCTCAAGCTAAACTACCTGCCATGTAAATGCTGCACTAAACTGCGTAAAATTTATTCTCGTTTAACAGCCACTAAAAAGCTACAAATTAAAGACACTTGAAACAGATGTGCGTGGGGGCAAGGGCGCAATCACTTTTACAAAAATATTCCACCAGTTAGCTAAAAATATTCACATATAACATTATTCAGTCAAAACGAAGTAATAAGAACTCGAACTATTTCGTTTGGTAACTTAAACCTTTTTAGACCTACAAAGTATCAGTAATTATATTTGGGTCGAGATTATTTTTACATATTAATTCCTTAAGAATAATTATTGCTGCATTCAATCTTGTGGGGTTAATTTTTGCTATTAAGAATTCGTTCACTAGTCATAAAAAAGTATCGCAGTAACATTTTGAGATACGATTTGTAAAAATAAATTCCCAAAATAGAGGGAGAGTCTAGATAAATCTCGCAATAATTATAATATTTTGCCATTAAATTGAAAAAATAAATCCAAGAGAGATTTTATCTAGCATTAAAAATGCATTTGGATATACAAATTAAAGATCAAATTTCTATATATCGCAGTATTGACCAATCCTAGCACGGAAAACTAGTGTCTCCTATAAAATGTTGCTTCCATACCTAATATATCAAATTGTGAATGGCATATTATGGCAGTTACCAAAATTCTAACTTTAAAAAATTGAAAACATATTCAAACTTTTTATATTTCAGTAATATGATTTTTGACTAAATTTTGTATCCTCCCTTAACCCTATTATACATGGGGGGAGCACAAAGTGCCCGTGGCCTCTTTGACTAGGCATAACTTTAGATACACATGTGATTAAGTGCTAAAATGTTGTGACTATTCCTAACTTTTATTAGGTCTTCTGATGAAAAAAAAAAATTTTGGAAAGATTTGGTACTTTGCTGGGGGTATTGCATTTTTTGGACAGGGGTAAATTTTTTGGAATTTTGAAAACCGTTGACATTCATGTAAGAATGTTATAAGATGTTGTATTGAGTATATAAATATTTATTACATGTATGTTGGTTACTAAGTGGTAACCAATGTGTTGCTAAGGTGATATATGGTTGCTAGGGACAAAAAGCAGACCAGATTAAGAAGGAATTATCGATCCAGCATATTGACGTCATTTCGGATCCCAATGACGTCATTATATTGCTTTCCTTGCATCGATTATCTTTAAATGCTCTCTTCTACATATGTGCCATGTTTAATGACATGAGCATCAATATTTCTGGTAGAATGGGCCTTTTTATCTTTATCGTTAAGGTAAGAAATTTTCTTGCCGAAATGACGTCATTTCTAATCCCTATGACGTCATCAAATTATTTATACCTGGATTAAGTTTGCACTAATACATTCTCCAACTGAGCCAAGTTTCATCACTTAAGCACAACTGGTTCAGGATTTATGACCCGCGGGCACTCCCCCCCCCTCCTCAGGGTTACAAGGGCCAAAAAAGCTCAGGTATAATAGGGTTAATAAAAGATAAATACTTTTTGAACAACGGAATTAAAATAAACATTTTACAGTTACATTCTAAGCTATATAGCAGTTTGTAGTAGTACACTACTCCTTGTGTATACACAGGCCAACAACGTAATTCAAACTTTCGTTAAAATTTGAAAAATTTCACTACTTGCTAGTAGGTTTGATTGGTTGCAAAAGGATGGTGGTATCTTCAGTTGTGTTTATAGAAAAACAAATATCAAATAGAAGACTCCACTTGATTGTCTTCCGGTATGACGTAATTATCGTGCGTTTCGTGTGCATAGTGCGTTTCGTGTGCTTCGTGGTTATCCTGTGTTTCGTGGCTATCGTGTCCAAAGCTTGCAAAAGTATTTTCAAATGTATAATTAGATTTAAGCTGTCTGTATTTTTGACAATAAAGCTTAAATATTCTTCTGTTGACGCAAAATGCTAAAAAAATGAAAAATCCTTGAAAGTTAACAACGATGAGATATATATACATGCAAAACGAAGACGCAATAAATGCACCAAGCAACCCAAAACACCATCCTGTTCCATTGACTATCGATATCTTGATGAACATTCTTGAAAGAAACATGACGTCATTGTGTGAAGACTGGTGAACCATCTTAGTGGATTTCTTAGCCTTAGAAATGTTTCGGATGGTAATAATTAGAGCGAAGATATTGCATACAACGATTAACAAAATTGGAAGGATAAAAAGAAGAAAATGTGGAAGTAGTTTTGTAATGAAGCAATGATTATGCGCGCCATATCCCATTCCACAATTCCCTGCGTACTCCAACATTAGTGATATAAATATTACACAACCACTACAACCAAAGGAGATGATGAGATAATATTTAAATTGCTTTTTCTT
Organism: Hydractinia symbiolongicarpus; assembly: GCF_029227915.1. Classification (NCBI taxonomy): domain Eukaryota; kingdom Metazoa; phylum Cnidaria; class Hydrozoa; order Anthoathecata; family Hydractiniidae; genus Hydractinia; species Hydractinia symbiolongicarpus. The sequence goes on along the minus strand of NC_079882.1, from coordinate 27,278,245 downwards.
CCATTGGTTATCTCTTAAGAAATTCCTTGAAAACGTATACCACAAATCAAATGATGATATTACTTTCCACGAGAAACTTTTCAACATCACAAAATGCAGTAATATTCCACTTGCAATACAAAAACCACCATGGATTCCAATTGTTATCACCAATTGAAGTGTGTGAACTATAAGAACACAACAGGATAGCGCCATGATATTTTTACCTGGTAATGTTCTCAATTCAGAAAACAAGAAGTACGTGGCCAGCAAAATAATCAATGTTATTATACTAAAAATATTTCCACCGATTCCAACAGCATAAGAAATCTTAGAATCTATCAAATTCTTCATTGGGATGGAGAAGTTGTGCGTACCATTGGATAACATACAGATTCCAGTTCGTTCTATAAACTCTCCTCCACTTTTTTCGCAGTTCTTTGTAATCTCTTCGTTCAATACACGCAGTGACCAAACATACATACTGTCATGAGATACATGGTATAAACAAAGGCTATCCGTCATTAGATTAAGAATAGCCATCTGTATCTTCCAGATGAAATCTTTATGGAATAAACTTTTATTGGTGAGCAGAGATTCATTTATTCCATATTTACTTAAAGTATAATTCATAATTTGTTCATCCGTAGGTCCACTGCAATCAATAACAGAATGTTGACATGTTGAAAGTGACAGGATGGGCAAAACCAAAGTAATTTGAAACAAGGTCTCCATTTTTTACCTGTATGAATGTATATCTTCTCCTTTTCAAAGTCACAACCAGCGATATAAACAACAGTCCAAAAATTTTGTTCTTTGCTTCCTTTTCCGAGCAAGTGGTCCAACCAGCTGCTGGAGTTTTTATAAAAGGAATTTAATAATTTAAACAAAAATTTCCAACTGTTGTGTGCGGTTGATCATTGCCATATTTTCGCTGTGTTAAACACCTGTAATTCATTACGTAGAAGTGACAAAAAATTTAACACGTAATATATTCAAACCACAATTTTTTGATAACAAAAAACTAAAACGGACGTTTATGTCAAAAATAGCAAATGAATTCAAAATGTTGGTGCACGCTTTTTTTTACAACACGAAATAATGCACCTAACAATCAATGTTGTTGAAGTTCTTCTATTTTACCGGTTCAGTACTTGCTTAGTTGTTACATGTTGACTATCTATTCAATGTGTTCAATAAGGTTAACTTCACGTGTTTGGTTGCTCAGTTGTTCTGGTGTGCCGATCATAACTACATTTTTAACTACATTTATGTGATACGAGGAATTCCAACATTTTAGGATTAGGAAAGTCTCGAAACTATTATTTTTTCACATTTTTGTCTTTTCTTATATTTACTAAGAATACGAGACTAATATTTTGATAACATATTGCTCATAAAAGAAGCGTGTAATTTTTAAAAAAAGATTGAATTAAAGATTTAGTTAATTATCACAAAAAATGCAAATTTGCGGACGTGATGTTCGCGGTGTAATTCACAATTTGCGAAAAATATTTATTAATAAAAAAAAGATTAAAACTTCTGTATCGTCATAGAATAAATATAAAAGAATTTTCGAGGAAACTCTTATCCATGCTTCCATGCTGGAAAATTATTGTAATTTTATTTAAATTGGTCCCATTTCTCAGTACAAGTTAACAAATAATTCAAATTTCGAATACTAACGCCGAGATTTTTATATGTTTGTCTCTCAAGCTAAACTACCTGCCATGTAAATGCTGCACTAAACTGCGTAAAATTTATTCTCGTTTAACAGCCACTAAAAAGCTACAAATTAAAGACACTTGAAACAGATGTGCGTGGGGGCAAGGGCGCAATCACTTTTACAAAAATATTCCACCAGTTAGCTAAAAATATTCACATATAACATTATTCAGTCAAAACGAAGTAATAAGAACTCGAACTATTTCCTTTGGTAACTTAAACCTTTTTAGACCTACAAAGTATCAGTAATTATATTTGGATCGAGATTATTTTTACATACTAATTCCTTAAAAATAATTATTGCTGCATTCAATCTTGTGGGGTTATTTTTTGCTATTAAGAATTCGTTCACTAGTTATAAAAAAGTATCGCAGTAACATTTTGAGATACAATTTGTAAAAATAAATTCCCAAAATAGGGGGAGAGTCTAGATAAATCTCGCAATAATTATAATATCTTGCCATTAAATTGAAAAAATAAATCCAAGAGAGATTTTATCTAGCATTAAAAATGCATTTGGATATACAAATTAAAGATCAAATTTCTATATATCGCAGTATTGACCAATCCTAGCACGGAAAACTAGTGTCTCCTATAAAATGTTGCTTCCATACCTAATATATCAAATTGTGAATGGCATATTATGGCAGTTACCAAAATTCTAACTTTAAAAAATTGAAAACATATTCAAACTTTTTATATTTCAGTAATATGATTTTTGACTAAATTTTGTATCCTCCCTTAACCCTATTATACATGGGGGGAGCACAAAGTGCCCGTGGCCTCTTTGACTAGGCATAACTTTAGATACACATGTGATTAAGTGCTAAAATGTTGTGACTATTCCTAACTTTTATTAGGTCTTCTGATGAAAAAAAAAAATTTTGGAAAGATTTGGTACTTTGCTGGGGGTATTGCATTTTTTGGACAGGGGTAAATTTTTTGGAATTTTGAAAACCGTTGACATTCATGTAAGAATGTTATAAGATGTTGTATTGAGTATATAAATATTTATTACATGTATGTTGGTTACTAAGTGGTAACCAAGGTATTGCTAAGGTTATATGTGGTTGCTAGGGACAAAAAGCAGACCAGATTAAGAAGGAATTATCGATCCAGCATATTGACGTCATTTCGGATCCCAATGACGTCATTATATTGCTTTCCTTTGCATCGATTATCTTTAAATGCTCTCTACTGCATATGTGCCATGTTTAATGACATGAGCATCAATATTTCTGGTAGAATGGGCCTTTTTATCTTTATCGTTAAAGTAAGAAATTTTCTTGCCGAAATGACGTCATTTCTAATCCCTATGACGTCATCAAATTATTTTTACCTGGATTAAGTTTGTACTAAGACATTCTCGAACTGAGCCAAGTTTCATCACTTAAGCACAACTGGTTCAGGATTTATGACCCGCGGGCACTCCCCCTCAGGGTTACAAGGGCCAAAAAAGCTCAGGTATAATAGGGTTAATAAAAGATAAATACTTTTTGAACAACGGAATTAAAATAAACATTTTACAGTTACATTCTGAGCTATATAGCAGTTTGTAGTAGTACACTACTCCTTGTGTATACACAGGCCAACAACGTAATTCAAACTTTTGTTAAAATTTGAAAAATTTTACTACTTGCTAGTTGGTTTGATTGGTTGCAAAAGGATGGTGGTATCTTCAGTTGTGTTTATAGAAAAACAAATATCAAATAGAAGACTCCACTTGATTGTCTTCCGGTATGACGTAATTATCGTGCGTTTCGTGTGCATAGTGCGTTTCGTGTGCTTCGTCGTTATCCTGTGTTTCGTGGCTATCGTGTCCAAAGCTTGCAAAAGTATTTTCAAATGTATAATTAGATTTAAGCTGTCTGTATTTTTGACAATAAAGCTTAAATATTCTTCTGTTGACGCAAAATGCTAAAAAGATAAAAAATCCTTGAAAGTTAACAACGATGAGATATATGTACATGCAAATCGAAGACGCAATAAATGCACCTAGCAACCCGAAACACCATCCTGTTCCATTGACTATCGATATCTTGATGAACATTCTTGAAAGAAACATGACGTCATTGTGTGAAGACTGGTGAACCATCTTAGTGGATTTTTTAGCCTTAGAAATGTTTCGGATGGTAATAATTAGAGCGAAAATATTGCATATAACGATTAACAAAATTGGAAGGATAAAAAGAAGAAAATGTGGAAGTAGTTTTGTAATGAAGCAATGATTATGCGCGCCATATCCCATTCCACAATTCCCTGCGTACTCCAACATTAGTGATATAAATATTACACAACCACTACAACCAAAGGAGATGATGAGATAATATTTAAATTGCTTTCTCTTCCATTGGTTATCTCTTAAGAAATTCCTTGAAAACGTATACCACAAATCAAATGATGATATTACTTTCCACGAGAAACTTTTCAACATCACAAAATGCAGTAATATTGCACTTGCAATACAAAAACCACCATGGATTCCAATTGTTATCACCAATTGAAGTGTGTGAACTATAAGAACACAACAGGATAGCGCCATGATATTTTTACCTGGCAATGTTCTCAATTCAGAAAACAAGAAGTACGTGGCCAGCAAAATAATCAATGTTATTGTACTAAAGATATTTCCACCGATTCCAACAGCATAAGAAATCTTAGAATCTATCAAATTCTTCATTGGGATGGAAAAGTTGTGCGTACCATTGGATAACATACAGATTCCCGTTCGTTCTATAAACTCTCCTCCACTTTTTTCGCAGTTCTTTGTAATTTCTTCGTTCAATACACGCAGTGACCAAACATACATACTGTCATGAGATACATGGTATAAACAAAGGCTATCCGTCATTAGATTAAGAATAGCCATCTGTATCTTCCAGATGAAATCTTTATGGAATAAACTTTTATTGGTGAGCAGAGATTCATTTATTCCATATTTACTTAAAGTATAATTCATAATTTGTTTATCCATAGGTCCACTGCAATCAATAACAGAATGTTGACATGTTGAAAGTGACAGGATGGGCAAAACCAAAGTAATTTGAAACAAGGTCTCCATTTTCTACCTGTATGAATGTATATCTTCTCCTTTTCAAAGTCACAACCAGCGATATAAACAGTCCAAAAATTTTGTTCTTTGCTTCCTTTTCCGAGCAAGTGGATCCAACCAGCTGCTGGAGTTTTTATAAAAGGAATTTAATAATTTAAACAAAAATTTACAACTGTTGTGTGCGGTTTGATCATTGCCATATTTTCGCTGTGTTAAACACCTGTAATTCATTACGTAGAAGTGACAAAAAATTTAACACGTAATATATTCAAACCACAATTTTTTGATAACAAAAAACTAAAACGGACGTTTATGTCAAAAATAGCAAAAGAATTCAAAATGTTGGTGCACGCTTTTTTTTTACAACACGAAATAATGCACCTAACAATCAATGTTGTTGAAGTTCTTCTATTTTACCGGTTCAGTACTTGCTTAGTTGTTACATGTTGACTATCTATTTAATGTGTTCAATAAGGTTAACTTCGCGTGTTTGGTTGCTCAGTTGTTCTGGTGTGCCGATCATAACTACATTTTTAACCACATTTATGTGATACGAGGAATTCCAACATTTTAGGATTAGTTTTTAGGAAAGTCTCGAAACTATTATTTTTTCACATTTTTGTCTTTTCTTATATTTACTAAGAATACGAAACTAATATTGCGTATAACATATTGCTCATAAAAGAAGCGTGTAATTTTAAAAAAAAGATTGAATTAAAGATTTAGTTAATTATCACAAAAAATGCAAATTAGCGGACGTGATGTTCGCGGTGTAATTCACAATTTGCGAAAAATATTTATTAATAAAAAAAAGATTAAAACTTCTGTATCGTCATAGAATAAATATAAAAGAATTTTCGAGGAAACTCTTATCCATGCTTCCATGCTGGAAAATTATTGTAATTTTATTTAAATTGGTCCCATTTCTCAGTACAAGTTAACAAATAATTCAAATTTCGAATACTAACGCCGAGATTTTTATATGTTTGTCTCTCAAGCTAAACTACCTGCCATGTAAATGCTGCACTAAACTGCGTAAAATTTATTCTCGTTTAACAGCCACTAAAAAGCTACAAATTAGAGACACTTGAAACATATGTGGGTGGGCGCAAGGGCGCAATAACTTTTACAAAAATATTCCACCAGTTAGCTAAAAATATTCACATGTAACATTATTCAGTCAAAACGAAGTAATAAGAACTCGAACTATTTCCTTTGGTAACTTAAACCTTTTTAGACCTACAAGGTATCAGTAATTATATTTGGATCGAGATTATTTTTACATATTAATTCCTTAAGAATAATTATTGCTGCATTCAATCTTGTGGGGTTAATTTTTGCTATTAAGAATTCGTTCACTAGTCATAAAAAAGTATCGCAGTAACATTTTGAGATACAATTTGTAAAAATAAATTCCCAAAATAGGGGGAGACTCAAGATAAATCTCGCAATAATTATAATATTTTGCCATTAAATTGAAAAAATAAATCCAAGAGAGATTTTATCTAGAATTAATAAAATGCATTTGGATATACAAATTAAAGATCAAATTTCTATATATCGCAGTATTGACCAATCCTAGCACGGAAAACTAGTGTCTCCTATAAAATGTTGTTTCCATACCTAATATATCAAATTGTGAATGGCATATTATGGCAGTTACCAAAATTCTAACTTTAAAAAATTGAAAACATATTCAAACTTTTTATATTTCAGCAATATGATTTTTGACTAAATTTTGTATCCTTCCTTAACCCTATTATACATGGGGGGAGCACAAAGTGCCCGTGGCCTCTTTGACTAGGCATAACTTTAGATACACATGTGATTAAGTGCTAAAATTTTGTGACTATTCCTAACTTTTATTAGGTCTTCTGATGAAAAAAAAATTTTGGAAAGATTTGGTACTTTGCTGGGGGTATTGCATTTTTTGGACAGGGGTAAATTTTTTGGAATTTTGAAAACCGTTGACATTCATGTAAGAATGTTATAAGATGTTGTATTGAGTATATAAATATTTATTACATGTATGTTGGTTACTAAGTGGTAACCAAGGTATTGCTAAGGTTATATGTGGTTGCTAGGGACAAAAAGCAGACCAGATTAAGAAGGAATTATCGATCCAGCATATTGACGTCATTTCGGATCCCAATGACGTCATTATATTGCTTTCCTTGCATCGATTATCTTTAAATGCTCTCTTCTGCATATGTGCCATGTTTAATGACATGAGCATCAATATTTCTGGTAGAATGGGCCTTTTTATCTTTATCGTTAAAGTAAGAAATTTTCTTGCCGAAATGACGTCATTTCTAATCCCTATGACGTCATCAAATTATTTTTACCTGGATTAAGTTTGTACTAAGACATTCTCGAACTGAGCCAAGTTTCATCACTTAAGCACAACTGGTTCAGGATTTATGACCCGCGGGCACTCCCCCTCAGGGTTACAAGGGCCAAAAAAGCTCAGGTATAATAGGGTTAATAAAAGATAAATACTTTTTGAACAACGGAATTAAAATAAACATTTTACAGTTACATTCTGAGCTATATAGCAGTTTGTAGTAGTACACTACTCCTTGTGTATACACAGGCCAACAACGTAATTCAAACTTTTGTTAAAATTTGAAAAATTTTACTACTTGCTAGTTGGTTTGATTGGTTGCAAAAGGATGGTGGTATCTTCAGTTGTGTTTATAGAAAAACAAATATCAAATAGAAGACTCCACTTGATTGTCTTCCGGTATGACGTAATTATCGTGCGTTTCGTGTGCATAGTGCGTTTCGTGTGCTTCGTGGTTATCCTGTGTTTCGTGGCCATCGTGTCCAAAGCTTGCAAAAGTATTTTCAAATGTATAATTAGATTTAAGCTGTCTGTATTTTTGACAATAAAGCTTAAATATTCTTCTGTTGACGCAAAATGCTAAAAAAATGAAAAATCCTTGAAAGTTAACAACGATGAGATATATATACATGCAAAACGAAGACGCAATAAATGCACCAAGCAACCCAAAACACCATCCTGTTCCATTGACTATCGATATCTTGATGAACATTCTTGAAAGAAACATGACGTCATTGTGTGAAGACTGGTGAGCCATTTTAGTGGATTTCTTAGCCTTAGAAATGTTTCGGATGGTAATAATTAGAGCGAAAATATTGCATATAACGATTAACAAAATTGGAAGGATAAAAAGAAGAAAATGTGGAAGTAGTTTTGTAATGAAGCAATGATTATGCGCGCCATATCCCATTCCACAATTTCCTGCGTACTCCAACATTAGTGATATAAATATTACAGAACCACTACAACCAAAGGAGATGATGAGATAATATTTAAATTGCTTTTTCTTCCATTGGTTATCTCTTAAGAAATTCCTTGAAAACGTATACCACAAATCAAATGATGATATTACTTTCCACGAGAAACTTTTCAACATCACAAAATGCAGTAATATTCCACTTGCAATACAAAAACGACCATGGATTCCAATTGTTATCACCAATTGAAGTGTGTGAACTATAAGAACACAACAGGATAGCGCCATGATATTTTTACCTGGCAATGTTCTCAATTCAGAAAACAAGAAGTACGTGGCCAGCAAAATAATCAATGTTATTGTACTAAAGATATTTCCACCGATTCCAACAGCATAAGAAATCTTAGAATCTATCAAATTCTTCATTGGGATGGAAACGTTGTGCGTACCATTCGATAAAAAACAGATTCCTGTTCGTCCTATAAACTCTCCTCCACTTTTTTCGCAGTTTTTTGCAATCTCTTCGTATAATACACGCAGTGACCAAACATACAAAGTGTCATGCGATGGAGTCTGTACGCACAATGTATCCATTGATAAATGATAAATAGCTAAACGTATTTTTTTGATAAAATCTTCTTGGAACAAGCTTTTGTTGGTCAGCAGAGATTCATTTATTTTAAATTTACTTAAAGTATAGTTCATAACGATATCTCTATTCATGATATCCCTACAACTATGGTTTTGACAATTGCAGATCATTAGAATTGACAAACACAGTATACTCTGTAGTACTGTCAACATCTTGGCTTTTTATTTCTATCACTACATCTGTTAACGTATCGTACGCCTTTTATTTGTAAATTTAAAAATAAAGTTTGAACTAAAATAATTTTTTCTCTCTTTCGAAAAAAGTGAATGTTGGACCACCGCAGGATTGAGAATCGATGTTACTCTTTAAACAACTTAATAATTTAAAATAAATTTGAACCGTTGTGAAATAATTCTTCTCAGGCCAATGTGTGGTTCATGGTAGCTGTATCAAAACACCTGCAATATAAAACGTAAATCAATTTTGTAATTCACATATGAGCTGTTAAAAGAAGAAAATAGTTTACGTGCACCTCAAGTCACCAACACACATACCCTCACTAGTTGGAAAGTTATTTAAGAAATCTTGAAATCCAAATGTTTCCAGCTTTGAATGAATCTTTCGAGTTATACATCTGGCTATTTTCCACTTCAAGAAAATTTTCCGGGGAACAGAACAGAACGGATAGGAACGAAACAGAACGGATAGGAACGGAAAAGCTTCTGAGCATGCGTACTTACAATGTTTACAGCGCGTTAGTGGAAAATTTTCCTTTTCGTTCCGTTCCTAGAAAGTATAATCGCGTTAAATTTTTTCTTTCCGTTTCGTTCCGAAAATTCTCTTTAAGTAGAAAATAGCCTACACAGGTTTTTTCACGAAAAGAAATTTCCCGCGAAAGTCCCCAGTCAATTACTGTGTACATTTTTTATTATCACTTCCAATAAATGAATACTTTTGTCTTTATGAATCCCTCTTTCGCAAACAGTAAATGTTATTCTCTTCTGGACAATTAAGAAAAAAATTACGTGACCTAAGAAAACTTGCCGACATAGAAATCGTCTTGATAGTAAATTACATAAAAAGTCATGATTTTATCACTTAATTAGCGTTGTTATGACCAAAGGGAAAATCAAATTGAAAACATGCAACTAATTATGATACATATCAATATTTTTTCCCAAGATAATAAACCTTTTTAATTATTATTTATTGATTTTCTCTGGTGAAACTTTAAGCAAATGAACAACCTCGCACTTAGTCCTTTTATATCCATAAGATATTCTTCACCAGCAAAAAATAAAAGTGAATTCATGCCATTTTTTGGACAACCTTTCGTATTACTATAAACTACTTTAGGGACAAAACATTTCGCTGGTTAAATCTTGGGACGAATTTGCGTAAACTGTTTTTGCCAAAAGCCAAAATTACTTCATTTGCGCGAATATAAACTTTTGCAAATGGCGACAATACTAATTTTTCTTTTCTCTTATTATTAGGAATCAAAAGTCTGCATCCATTACTGTTTAAGGAATCGGAATCTCCGAGAAATGTTCATGTGACCAATAAAGAATGAATACACCAAATGTTATTGTAACTTTGAGGTTTCTCCGTTTTTAATTTTTTTGTGGAGAAAAAACTCCCGCGTCTTAAAAAATATCCAAGACTTCGCGTGGTAAAAAGTTTCCCGCTTTTGCTGATTTATAATTTCCAAAGCCATAAACTTTCGCGAAAATGACCAAAAGACGCATAAAAACGCGGATGTTGTTGTCCTTAAAGTAAGAGAAAATAAAGAACAACCTCATTCCCAGATCATTATGGGTTTTTTTCTGACACCAAAGCCAATTAGGATCCCGGAAACGAGGTTGTTAAACACATTGTACTTTAACGCTCAAATGTAAGGAACGGGCTGAAAAAAGAAATGTTGTTCATGTAAAATATAGCTGCATAAGCTAATTTCTATTTAATTAAATTTCCAACATTTAAATTATATATTCAGATTTAATTTTTTTTTTCTTTCATATAAAGAAATTCTCCTTGTATTCTATACTACTTAAAAAATATTACCAGTCAGCGAAAGTATGAAAATCAAAAGATCAAAATTATGAGGAAGTAAGAACAAAATTTAATGCAATTCGAAAACATTTTCGTAAATTTAATTGAACGGTTAACATCAAACTTATTTTTTTTTTTTTTCTTATATTTTTTAATTAACAGAATGTATACCTTTAACTTTGATTGAAACGAAAGTAACAGAATTAAGTTTTCAAATATATTGATGTAGCTAAGCTACCTAAATGCTTTTTTCTAGTATAGTGCCACTATGATTTATAAGTTATATTGCTTTTTTATTTTTCTAGATGTGACACAGTTCCTGACAATTGAAGACGATTTAATGACGGCTGTTTCTGAATTTGTACATTAAGCAGACAGGAGTTCTAGGGTTAAATGAGTTAGCTGTTGTAAACCCTTGGGGTCAATGGTACAGATTATTACGGTCAATATAACTTAATCTCGCGTCGTTAGTTAAACAGAAAATGGAACTTTTTGTGTACGAATAAATCACAACTTTCACTATAGCAACCAACTTTAAATTCATATTTATATATGAATGAATATATCTCATCGGTATGTTACGTCTAACACAACAACTTCAGCACCAGTCCTCAATGTACACTAGATAAGTTGAATTTAGCAAGTCGTTAAGTGAGAATACTTCCACTGGGATGTGCGAACAAAAAACATGATCAAAATCATGATTATGCAATGAATTTGACAAAATTTCGTCATTTTGCAGAAATTACACGTCTGTGTGTTGTAAAAAGTTTTTTTTAGAGATTTATTCGTTTGTAACTATCCATGTGACTACACACTCGTTAATCTTTACAGTGCAAAGAATTAGGAAAATCCAAAGGCTTTCATGCAGTTAAATGTTCTTATTCCATAAAATAACAAATTGAGAAAGATGGCACCTACTCGATAAAAACCTTAAAAAGCACTGGGAAGGAGTTTTCAAAGGAAAATTAACGCTATGTTACCCTATTCCACGGGTGTATGAAGCAAGTTGTAAATAGTCGGGCTGACTGATACATGTTAAAAACTAGCAAGCACATGTAACATACACAAATCGGAAGAATCGAAAGTCGATTTTTTCTATAAATTCATTGAAACACGCACGCTCGATGTTGTCTACAAGTGCTAATGAAATATTTGTAACCTTCATGTTGTTACAGGTGTATAAACACGGGGGTTGATCAATCCGATGACGTCACAATAGACATATAATCAGCTGAGTTGATGTTGCTAAGATACATGAAATATGGAGAGAAGTATTAGCTGAAGTTAAACTACGCAATGCTAATATCAGATTTGAAATATTCGATATATTATATAAATCTAAAATGGTTATATAATGTTCAGTAAAGGAGTTATACACTAATTAAAATAGTGGCCATAAATAGTTTGATGTAAAAATAACTGATTGTATTTTCCGTGTTTTATTCCTGACGGATGTACAAACGGAATATATTAAATCTAAGTTTGACATGGTATACTATGGAACGCCAAGGCTGCCTTATTCGATGATTTCATTCGGTCATAAAACACTATTTGTCGCTAATTGTATTCGATTTTGTTAAAATTCATTCGATTTTGTAAAAATTCATTCGATTATGCGCTAAATTCATTCGATTATGCGCTAAGTTCATTCGATTATGCGCTGAATTCATTCGATTATGCGATGAATTCATTCGATTATGCGATGAATTCATTCGATTATGCGATGAATTCATTCGATTATGCGCTGTTTGCATGTGATAAATTATTCGATGCGCTGAATTCATGCGCTAAATTATTCGATGCGCTGTTTGCATGCGCTAAATTATTCGATGCGCTGTTTGCATGCGCTAAATTATTCGATGCGCTGTTTGCATGCGCTAAATTATTCGATGCGCTGAATTCATGCGCTAAATTATTCGATGCGCTGTTTGCATGCGATAAATTATTCGATGCGCTGAATTCATGCGCTAAATTATTCGATGCGCTGTTTGCATGCGATAAATTATTCGATAGTTTTGGCGCCTCAATCAAAATTAAAATTAAAAAATGGTAACCTCTGAATTTCTTAGAAAATTAACAATTTCGCGGGAACACTTTACCATAGTGTTACGATTAAGCGTCAGTCTAATCTTGCAAAGTACATCGAAAATTTCTGAAGAAACTACGGAACATTTATTCTCCTATAATATAAGAAAATGAATACAAACGATAAGAGCTAAAATATAAAAAATATTCTCTCTGAATAAAACAAAAATTAAGTGTCCCTTTGGAAAGGGACACCGTAAACAAAACGAAGTTTACAAGTAAACAACTACCAATTATAAAATAAGTTTTGAATCAGTGAAAAGGTAACGAAAGAAAGCATAAATGTTTGCATTTAATCACAAGAGTTAAGTTCCTAATAGGCATAAATAATAAAACTGTCGACGACTTTTAAATTTGTCCAAAAAATCGACTAGAAAAGGCTAAGTCATATAAACCGAACAGAGCGTTTTCGTCTGGAAGGGAAATAGCATTACTTTCCATTGGTAATTGCAATTGATTAATGCAAGTGTTACTTGTCGGAAGAAATCGACCTTCTTCCATCACCGGAACAAATTTTATCGAAGGGGCCAGTGCAAATCCTAACAAAGGCTCTTCTTCACTTCCAGTGACAAACCTTAGTACATCGGGAAGCGAAACACCCGAACGTTTTCCACCTAAACAGTAACAAAAATAGAAAGTTTATATATAGATATTTCTTCCGCACATAATTTCTTCCCTTAAGGTAGCAGAAGCCAGCTTCCTTTGTGAAACTCTGCTCATACAAAATAAAAAATGTTTGGCTATTTAGTTTATAGAAAAGCGGAGCGAGCGCGTGGAAATTTAAATTTGACACTTACCATGTGCTTGCCTCAAATATTTCATTAATGACGGATAAAGCTTTTTCTGCCTGTAATGTTCGTTTGACCCTTCAGCTGCCCATTTTGGCTGAAGCAAGTTGACCAGTTTTTTAAAAGTGAAAGTAGCATTAGGATTGGGTCGGAAAAGGTGTAGCATGATAGGAAAGGCTTCCACAATCTGAAAGCAATGATAACTAATTATAATGATAAATAAACTCATTGAGTGTAGATGTAAATACAATGCTCAACAGATCTTTTCCTTATGTATTTACTTACCGTATTTCCTCTATTAACGCCCCCTCTAATAAACCTTAAAATGCTGAATTTAGGTATTAGAAAACAGACGGATAAGAGGAAATACGGTATGTTAAGAGAAAGCTTTATGAGAAAAAGCTTCTTTTAGAGAAACATCCAAAAATATATAATACAAACTTGGAAAATTCCAAGATCCTTGAAAGCTCTTCGGAGTTCATTGAATTTGCCAGGTTCTTCGTTAAAAAATATTTTTTGCAGGTCATCTTCTTCCAAAAACTGTGGAAATGGGCCATTCTGAAGCAAACTCAAGCCTAAAAAAATAAGAATAAACACTCATTTTCATAGAATATTTATCTTTTTAGATTTTTTTTTAGTTTTTAAGAAGCTCACAACAACAAGAAATGTTTTTGTGTTCCTTTTTTCAATTTCTCACAGTGGTATAACGCTGAGTGTAATTACGTACCAAAAACTATTCCAATATCATAATAATCACTTAAAGGAAACAAGTTTATTTCACAATCAAAGTATTTTTCTTTGATTTCTCTTATTATCTGTTGAAAAAACTCTTTTCTTGGCCCTCCATAATCTTCTGCCAACTAAAAATATAATAATATAAATGATAAATAATATAATATAATGATTACACAAACATGTCTGGTAAAATAAACAAATTAACTGATGAACAAAAAAACAATCTTAATATTAAACATGAAGATAAAAATAATACTCTTTCCTACCTCACCATAAAACTGCACAGATAAACAAATCAACTTATTTTGCAGTTCCCGTATCTCTTCTAAACCAGTTTCAATAAGATTGGCCCGATCAACCATGATAAAATTTGTTGGTCTGTCATCATGAACCGCAATATCAGTTATTTCTAAACTTCGACCTTGAACTAACTTCTGCTGCATATACCGTAATATCTCGACTGGTGAATTCACTTGATTATCAATGCAATAACTGATGATGTTGTTAATGTTTGCATTGAGATCAAATTCTTCGTTGTTATTAGCATTATCCTGCTTTTGATCTCTTGTTTCTGGAATGTACTCATAGCTTATTCGAAAAGCAGATTCAGTTTCAGTTATTTCATTGTTTTCCTCTTCATGGGTCACCTCATTTGATAACACAGGGGGTAATGCAACTTCTGAATCATCACTAGATTCATAGTATGGCATGCATAACTCAGTATGTTGTCTCAGTTCTTCGAGACAAAACTCCTCAAAACAATTTAAACATTTTTCTTTGATAGAAGTTGTTACTGTACTTGCCTTTTGCAGAGGTATTACCGACAACGACTTTTGAATTGGACGTATATAAATCTTTCCTTGTCCTATGGTAGCTTCATTATAACTCCATTATCTGTTACACCTAAGCTTTCGAAATGCTTTAGAGAAAGCTTTGGTATCAAATCAGCGGTTATATTTTCTTCACTAAACTTCAAAATAAGGTGTTTCAATCCAAGTTTCTTTAATATAGCTCGTGTTCTTTCGTCAGCCATATTAATTTTGTAATCCTTGAGTTTTGATTGAGGCGCCAAAACTATCGAATAATTTATCGCATGCAAACAGCGCATCGAATAATTTAGCGCATGAATTCAGCGCATCGAATAATTTAGCGCATGAATTCAGCGCATCGAATAATTTAGCGCATGCAAACAGCGCATCGAATAATTTAGCGCATGAATTCAGCGCATCGAATAATTTATCACATGCAAACAGCGCATAATCGAATGAATTCATCGCATAATCGAATGAATTCATCGCATAATCGAATGAATTCATCGCATAATCGAATGAATTCAGCGCATAATCGAATGAACTTAGCGCATAATCGAATGAATTTAGCGCATAATCGAATGAATTTTTACAAAATCGAATGAATTTTAACAAAATCGAATACAATTAGCGACAAATAGTGTTTTATGACCGAATGAAATCATCGAATAAGGCAGCCTTGGCGTTCCATAGTATACTGTCTCGTTACCGTGGTGATATATCACCACATACACATTTTTTCGAAAAATATACTTCATTCAATTATCCGAGCCTCGATAATTCTTAAGAATTTCACATTTCCAAATCAGGAGTGATCCTCGGGTCGACGATAAGTTAATGCATTTTTTTTATTTTTGAAAACATTTCCGAAGAACTTTTATATGATTATAAACAGATGGAATTATAATTTATTTAATAAAAATAAAAAAACAGACCGCAGTATTGTATAAAAACAGTTAAAATTATCATTTTTGATATTACCTAGATTTCTGAGATTGTGGCTTTCTTATCAGAAAGATCTTGTTATTTCCTCAAGACAAAGCGGCTTTCACAATTCACAAATTATTCTCCTAATAATCCAGTGTTTGATTTCAACTACCCTGCAATTACTGGATAAAAATTTAATCCAAGAGTTAAGAATATGTACTACAGTGTAGGTGATAATTTTGATGACCTAAGGGAATATCGGAAGGTCTCTACTCGAGAAAAACAATTTTACCACAACCAACACACGATGAATCGAGAAGCTCGCTGACATGAGTGTAATTTTTAATACTATATATAACTATTTCTTCACAACAATTTATAACGGGACTCTAGATCCGGTCTTCGTTCAAAACAAACTTAGCACACCTAGAAGAGTTTTAGATTAAGCCTTACAATCTACTGACGCAAAAAAAAACTTCATTAAATTCAAAAACATTTTTTCTCATTCAGACATATAATTAACGCGCGCGCGCCAATTTTTTATCATTGAATGAACCCAAGGCGTAGAATATTTTTTTCTTTCTGCATTGTTTTCAAGCGCGAAAATATTCAAACAACCTGTTTTCAACCAATCTCTGTCAGGCAAGCATGATCAAATATGCCAATGACTTTTTGATCGACCGACACCGAGGAATTCGAAAATAAATGCTCAATACATGCGCCGAAACAAGTCAGGCATAAATTTGTTGCCAAACATTCTGAATAGCAACACCTCGTGCGTTTCTTAGCGATAAAAAAAAGTTGCAAAAAAATTCCGCCTGCTTAAAAATATTTTATTACAATCACGATGTCTCCTAGCAGTGAAAAGACAATTTTTATTATACAAAATTGTTTCTATTGACAATTACACAAAGGAAAAAACATAATATTAAGTATTGTTCTATCTGTAAAAAAAATCAAAACAATAAGATTTAAAAGGAACACCCGCACTTAAACATGATTGAGTCTTACCATAACAACAAGAAATCTGATTGGTCGTTTTTGTTTAAATGCTTCAGCATGATTGGCTCTTTGTAATCTTATGCCTTTTATTAAAGCTTTTGTTATTATCATGTCTGTGTTTAAACAAAGAAGTAGTAAAAATTTGAATTTCAAAGTGGGATTTTAACTTATCCATATGTCTTGAGATACATCAGAAGACACAAAGTCGCAGTGTACGCAAGGATTAAATTGTCAATAACTGCACTGGAAACCATAACTTACCGAGTGTTGTTAATATTGAAAGCTGATTTCAAGTTTATTGGAATATTTTATTGGAAGTTCTAACAAAATTTTATAGTTTCAAAGTATTGATTATTAATATAAACTTTTTATTCCCATGTTACTCGAAGAGATTATGGAGGTGGATTTATCTATAGTGAAGAAGGAAAAATTGGAACTTGAAGATTACGGACAGAATACTGGAAATATTTTGGACAATTTTTTGTCAGAACATGATTATAACAACTTTCCAGAGAGCGTTCCGACTGTTGTAAGTTGCTTTTATTTACAACTCTTAATTCTTTGTTTATTGTGGAGGAATGCGTTGTGGTAGTTCTGTTTGTCCATATCTATAGGTACTTATGATACGCTTGAAACTAAATCTAAGCGACTTTTGTGAGTAGCTCTTTTCTAAGGTTTTTATTTGCTTTTTATTTTATTATTTGCCATGTTTTATTTCCTTTTTATATTTTTCTTTATTAGATTTTCGCCCTTTCTATTTCACTGAATTTATAAACTCAAATTTATGAAATCAGAATTGCATTTGATTTTCATATTTCTTCCGCATAAAAAACGTTTCCTTGCGAAAAATTACCAGTCAGCGAAAGTATGAAAATTAAAAGTAAAGATCGAAATTATGAGGAAGTAAGAAAAAAATTCAATGCAATTCGAAAGTATTTTCGTAAATTCGATTAAATGATTAACATTAATCTTATTGTTGTTAATGTTCTGTTATTAATTCAGTTTTCATGGATTTTCGTTTATTTGAACCTCCCACCAGGCCTTTTCCTGTAAGAACAGATTTGATATTTTTGTGTGATCATGAAGTAAAAAGGACAAATTATTAGGTTCTAGCTATCTTTATTAGTAGAAAGCACAGTGGCTGTTTCGTCACATAATATCCTGTTTGGATAAAAAGATATAAATAAAAATTTTAATTGTACAATAAAATTTCTTCTTCCTAATCTATGTACTTCCGCTACAAATCATACATGTATACAGCTGATCATGAAGTTAGACAGTCAGGTGTCATTAACTTAATGTAAACAAAATGTTTATTTTAACACAGGAAATATCAAAAAAATAAATGTTCGTCTGTCACAGGAATTTTGACATAATTTTCGGAAGTCTGTGTAATTTTATATCGGTTGTTAAACTTTCAGAAGAAAAACAAAATTAAAGTGAAGTTGTTATTTTAATCTTGTGTGATCAAAAAAAAATTTATTTATCGACCACGAGTTACTCTGAGGAAAACCTTACTAAAAAGGGAATGTCCTTTGCGTGTGATATTTTGATTGGTAAAAATTTATTTTATGAAAGCTAAAATTTGAAACTTAAGTGTTAATATAAAAACGAAAAAAAAAAACACCTGAAAAATACAAACGAGACATATTGTAATTTGTTCGTCAAGCAAATAATTTTTTCACGTTTTCATTCAATTTGGAAAAAATTTATTTTTAATTGTTCTTGATTAAAAATCATAATTTACAAGACAAACTTAATTCCCAATGCATTGCAAAAAAACCACCGAAGCCTCTTTTATTGCTCAATTGTGAAGAGCTGGGTGATATACGGTTAGTAATTGCCACTCAAATGTAATATATGAATGAGCAGTAAATACCGTGATGTTCAAATTGAAAATTCACCTGTATAAAACATGGGGTTTCTATAAATCAATTCAACGCAAACTTTTATTTTTAGTCATAAGTGGAGACCGAAAATTTTGTCACTAAATTCAACGTGTATGTCACCATAGAGCTATCGTGAAAAATATCTGACAAATGGCAAAAAAATCGGTGTACCGAAAACTTAATAGAGTTTTTTAAAGAAATAGAAATATAAAGAATAAAAAGAAATATTTTTTTCCTTATTGTCAAGTACGTAAAAACCGGTCACTATTTGTTTTTTTGTTTGTTTTTTAAGTGGCAGCACAAACATTACCATAATAACAAAGGAAGTTGTTTCGGTAGTCACACGTTTCCTGTCATCTTACCCTTTTTCCTAATACTAATTATGCTAATTATATTTCGTTTATTTTCAATCAATAATTGCATAATTAAATTTCTTTTAGCCCTGCGAAGAAGACGAAGACGTAAATGTTGATTGGCTTTCCAGTTTCTTTGATGAACCGATACACGATAACATGTCTGGGTTAAATCCACCATTAAGTGACATCGCAAGCACCCATTGCACCCCGTCTATTTCTAAAATGACATCAATAAATGGGGGTGGAGACAATCTATTTTTTGACTCCCTTTCCACTTTCACAGAAGACTACATCAATAATTCGTCTTTAATAAATGAATCAAATAGTATAAAATCGTTACCTTCACCGACACTAGGGAAATCGAATCCTTTGTTATCACAAACAAAACCACACACTACGAATACGTTGAACTTATGTAAAAATCAAAATTATCCTGTCAAAATTGAAGAAAATAACAACATTAATTTGAGTAGTAAAGCAACAGAAATGGAAGTCGATAAACACTTCTCCAAGACAGAAAAACAAAACCAACAGAAATTGTTATTATTTATGAACACGCCTGAAAATCGTGCAAAACTAGCCGGCACGAATTTTAATATAATCAACGCCAATTTACTCAGCAAAATATCTGGTCAAACAGGTAACACTGAAAAAACTAAAAATGTCATCAACTTAAAGAAATGTATAAAATTAAACAATAATATAAAAACAGAAGAACCGCAGTACTTAAGACAAGAAGATGTAACCGCTGCTAATACATTCTCAAAATTTGGACAGAATAGTATAAACGGTATTTTACAGACCAACGTTTTACAAGGCTTAATGAAAGTTGACAAAGAAAATCAAGAAGTTGATTCTGGTAAGTGAATTAAAAAATTTGAATATATATATAACAGATATTTTAGGAAATCAATGTTATTTTAAATACGAAATAATATTTTATGAGCAAATGTTGCTTGCAGAGGTTCAAAGCTTTTTAAGTGGTCGTAGAGTCGGCCATCTTTTAAGTTCAGGATCTTCCACAAACGACTTAGAACGTACAGACGGATGTGGTCAGTTGCAATAACAAATAGAAAGATCATTTCATGTTAGTAATCATAGGGAAATTAGACAAGACAGTATTGAAATTAGAATCTGTGCACGGAGAATCGCAAACAATCATAGCTAATGTTCTGTTTCAACGTGCCATAAAGTAATTCACTATCGTGTATTAGTTATTTTGGAAAGCATGAATCATGCATCATGCTATGATGTCTATAACAAGATTACAAACGTTGCACGTTCATGCCAAATGAAAAAAAATATCTCTTTAAGATTGATTTGTCAGTCCATTATGCTCAAGAGAAAGACAGTGGGCATTTTGGATGTTTTAAAATAAAAATAGTGGGCATTCGTTACTAAGCAGAGGAGCAACATACGGTGGAGGCCCATGAACACGATACAACAAATTAGGATTCTTTGATATCCAATTGAAAAGACATGATAACTGCATACAAATGTCATGAATCATCGACCATCTAAATGACTAACTCAACTCGTAAAGGAATCCCCTTATCTGTTAACTATAGAAACAAACCTACACTCTTAAGAAAGGCACAATACGAGGAGGACATTCTTTCATAAGAAGTCAGAAATCACCATAGCGATATATTAAAATTTCAGATGTAAAAAGTGTGATTTCTAAACTTCCTTTGAATGTTAATCTATTGTTGTATTGATCCGACAAATGAGGAATTGTGTGCAGATATTGTTTTCCCTCAGCTCAAGTAAGATTAACACAGACATTTAAATAAGTCTTCCTTTGTTAACGATATATAAATTGTAAAAACTATTAAAAGCGTCATTAAACTATAATCTCGATGTTGTAACGGATTAAATTTGAACGAGTCTGTTATGGGGTTTCCCCTGGTTCCAATTGACATTTTGTTTACATAACTGTATACACGATACATCGCTATTTACATCTCAACCATGTTGGTGGAAGTTCTGTTTGATCAACTGTCAAAGAAGGCTTGAAAAAAATATAAAATCCAATAAAATGAAAAACATGTTTCATTATCCTTTATTTCGTTTAGAAAATAATAAAATTTTGCTTTTAAAAGCATTATTTTCATACATGTGTTTTTAAGCCAAAATATTACACAATAGTGGGCCTTAGGACATCCTAAGAACACTTGCATCTTACAGCCTGACAACAACATGAGCAACCCAAAACGTTATTATATATACGCTTTGTTTTAAAAAAGTGCTTGTGTGAAAATTGCAATGCCTACAGATTAACAAAACTGTATACAAATAGGCTAACATGTTCTCTTCCCTCTGTTCAGCAAAATAAACATAAAAATCTTCATCTGATTTACAACTGGAAGCTAAAAAAGAATTGAACTGACTTAAAAAACCACAACGTTTTTTTAAACTAAGTGATAAAAAAATAGCATGCGTTTTACCGTATTTTTTATTTTTTTTTCAAAAGGTTATGAATCTCCTTCGTCTTCATCTGGATCATCACCATGCTCTCCTCCAATTGATTTGGATCGTCGAGATAGTTACAATAGCTGTGAAACACTACAATATATTGATATTGTAAGTAGCAATGAGTGCTTGTTTGATAAATTTTGTCTCACGGTGATCCACCATGGAAGCCCAATTTAATAATGACATTTTGTGAACTTTTAGCCTCCACATGAGCGACAGCCATTTTATTTATCTGAAGAAGAAAAACGAACACTCATAATAGAAGGACTCCCAGTACCAACTGGTTTACCCTTGAATAAAATGGAAGAACGAGCATTAAAAAAAGTGCGAAGGAAGATTAAGAACAAAATTTCAGCTCAAGAAAGTCGAAGAAAGAAAAAAGAATATATGGAAGCCTTAGAGAAAAAGTAAGTTAACCGTCTTGTCATTCAGTTCTTCATTTTATACACAGCTCTCAAAAACAGCAAATGAAAAGTGGAATATCGTTCATTGATGTTAGAATCGTATCTGCAAAGCAGGAAAAACAGTTGGACAATCTGGTCACAAAGTTTCTGTTGTAAACTGTACACCTTTGTAGATTCTAAAATATTTATTCTTTTAATTATAGAGTTGATTCGTATGCGTCAGAAAATAACGGTTTAAAGAAAAAAGTGAACAGTCTTGAAGTAGCTAATCGATCACTAATCATACAAGTACAAAAACTACAAGCGTTGGTAGCTACTAAAGTTGGTAAAAATGTTGGAACAGTAACTAAATGCAACCAAACTGATGGTAAGTCACTTTTTTGTTACTAACACAACTTGTAGAAGTGATCGCTCATTATCATAAGGTCATTAATTTTGCGCGAATAATTAATATAAATCGCTAAATTAATAAAATAGCTAGAACTCGCCAAAGACCCCAAAAATTAATTTTGCAATCAAAGAGAAAATAAACCAAATTCCTTCCATCAATTCCATGTAAAGTCTAATACAACAGTAACAAA
Source organism: Hydractinia symbiolongicarpus (assembly GCF_029227915.1). Lineage (NCBI taxonomy): Eukaryota > Metazoa > Cnidaria > Hydrozoa > Anthoathecata > Hydractiniidae > Hydractinia > Hydractinia symbiolongicarpus. The sequence goes on along the minus strand of NC_079882.1, from coordinate 27,255,531 downwards.
AAAAAGAACAGCTTCTGCTGCTTATCATGCCTGGGTATGCTTATCATTCTTTCGTCTTTTTTTTTAGAAATGGTCTCTTAACACAAAGAAAACAAGACACAACTGTATATAAAACACATGAATCCGTTCGACGCTATCTGGAATGAGCAATAATATTGTAAAATATTTTCTTAAATTGTAATTTTAATATGGAATTATTTATTTAGTGTTTTTGAATTAACTTTTCCTTGTTTGTAAGGAAAAAGTGAGATTTTAAAAAAAATAAAAATGATTTATACAAATATTTTATTCACTGATTATTGCTTCAAGCCATTCTTGTGACACGCCTTTTTCTTAAAAATATGCTTTATAAGAATAATAGTCTGGGATTATTTCAGGTTAAAAACAATAGAAAAATAAGAATAAAAACCATCTTGTTAGCCTGAATGCTACGCGAAAATCAAATTTTGTGAATTTTGTAAACTAGAAATCCAAATTTCGCAAGAATAATTCTCACGGATTCAGCGAATAGCTACTAATTTCCTTTTTTACGTGAAATTATAATCACACACATTTAACAATTATATAAATAAAATTAAATTAAATTCAAAAATAATTACATGCTCTTATAAAATTATAACATAGTAAAAAAGTGTTCTATTAACAACACAAATTGTGAAATATTAATTACCGAAAAACGAAAAGATTATGGAGATGTCCTCTATGAAGATTTGGTGGAAGTATCGAAAAGGATTATTAGCTAGCCTCATCTAAATATCTTGCACAAAAAAACACTTTGATATGATAACAATAACACCAAGTAAATTTACAACATGACACCAAAACTTAATTCGAATCTAATTTCGAATATATTTCGTTTCCGCAATATTCCCTATAACAGCTCATCTAGCACAAAAATATTACATCAAATTGCAATTGTATGTATCCAAAATAATTTATATTCTTACGTAAAATTTACACACATTTTTTAAATCCTCAATATAAAAATAAAATCGAATTAAATCTAAAAATAATTGCAATTTTTTTTAAAATTATACCACAGTGAAGATTACTTTTTTTCAATAAAAGTGACCTAAACAAACTCTACTCAAAAACTATTCAAATAACTTAGTTAAAAAAAAACTATTTGAAATCTCTAAAAATAAATAATGTGTCATTACTTCAAAGAATCCTTGAAATATGTTTCGCGGACATAAATTCTCTCTATTTTTGGTTTTCGCTTGTTTATTCTTGCTGGCATTTTCATGGCAAGCCCATACACAACATCCATAGGCTACATCCATACGCTGTGATATCTACACATGTTTCGAAAGGTGATTGTCGCGAAAAACCGTTGAAATATCAATCCGCAAAATTTGTTTCTCTTGAAAAATTTTTAAGAGAGACAATTCTCAAAAAGTTTATTTTTTTTGGAATCGCGAAAGTTTCTTTCTTTGAAGTACATAAAATTATAACTGCACTTTTAATAATTCATTATTATACAAATAAAAGGAAAAATAAAAACAATGCAAAATAAAAATTCAAAAGAAAATTGGATTTTCTTTATTTTTAAAGCATTTTAGCATTTTTGCACTTAATATGCTAAAAATGAAAAAATTGGCAAAACTTACTTCAAACAGAAATAAAGAAGGTCAAATGGTTGGTTGGTTGGCACAACAAAAATTAAGTAAAAAATTTTGATCTGTTCAAAACATTAATATGAGCCGAAATTAGGACTTTTTTTCAAACACAATAGCACAAAATGAAAAACAAAAAATCACAAAATATATCGTTATGTTTTAAAATACAACCTGTCGTTAATTCTGACGGATAATTTTGCAAAAAAATTAGCAGATTTTCTAAATTCTTTGCGATTAGATGCAAGTAACAAACTTAGTTCAAATCTAAACATTAGTTTGCACGAAGAAATTGGCAGCTTATAATAAACAAGTAAGGAAATAAAAGGTGTTATAAACACAAAGATAAGTTTAAATCTAAAAAAATGACTTAAGTATACGACATATAAATAAAGAATTAACGTGCGCAATTTTCAAAATTTGTCGATACCTCAACCCTTTCATATCCACCAATTTTTAGAACTACGTTAATTATTGTAAAAAAAATCAGCCTTAATTCTAAAAAATCAAAACACGCCACTACGTCCTTGGTCACTACGATCTTTGTAAAATATGCTGATAATGCAATCAAAAGAAGAAATCATGCTTTATCATAGGATTTTACCATTAAAATCAATGAATTGATTTGTTGCTTTAGTTGTCTTACTTCGTTATCCAAAATCGCTTCACAATCCTTCATGCTATCCTCAACATATTTATATAAACAGCACACGTATCCAGGCTGTGAGTGTTGAGGGTACGGCCAGCTTAACAATAACATGGTCACGTAATGATTTTGTGTCACTAAATTTTCACCTTTGTTACGACATGATGATTCCACACTGTGATCTGTGCTGTTACTTTCATTTTCAGAATGATATTCCGGACGTTGACTGTATGAAACCCCGACCCTTGAGATTCTGGACCTCCTCGACGAACACCGACACATACTTTTAGGTTTCACGACACCTTGATTATTAAACTTGAAATTTGCGAACCAGTTTTTTACAACTTGGTAAATTTTTAAACTCTCAATCGATTTTAGTAACTTCTCCACACCATCGACATGCTCAGTTGGTAATACATCTATACAGCAGGTATTAAATTGCGTGGTGAACACTGACTCCTCTTCTAATAGAGCTGCCAGTGACTCGTTGAGCGATTTCAATGCATATGTTACCGCTCCCTCCAAATTCTCACACACTCCGCAGCAATCAGTCATCTTAAGGAATTCTTTCCACGATTTTAAAAATTTTGCCATGTTACTGCTGGAAAGTTTCTCGGTTGCAATGGTGACACGAAATGTATTTGAGAGGCGAAACAAAAGAAGTGGCATTTCCTGAGTTTTACGCATTATTATGTAACCACGGGGATGACCTAAATATCAATAATATATTCAAATCGATACCTAATACTACTGCAACAATATAGATATTGATTTCCAAAAAAGTAAAAAAATCTAATAGTGTGTAACAATTAATGATGAAATTGTTTTCTATTTTTATTTTCTATTCTACACATCTCATTATTCACATTCCTTTGAGAGTTTCATCAAAAAAATTTATTATATATATAGTGGTTTTATTGTATAGCAGTATTATTTACCTGACGATGTAAAAGTTTTAATTACGAAAAGCTTCGTGTATTTTCATGGTCAATTTTGTATATTCTTTTATATAATAAATTACTGATGAAGAGTGTCCGTTTTTCACGATTTTCCATAAAAAATATTAAAAATTTGTGGAAATGGGCAATATGTTATTGAATTTTGAAACCTTTGCTAGAGTAGTTAGCCAGTCATGGTAAGTTTCAATCGAAATGAAATAAACTGAAACTAACTGAAACCAACAAAGAAACCAAGTTTACCGTACTTTTGAAATCCTGCATCATATTTTTTGTTGTAGAGAATTGTTTTGTTGTCTCGCTTAAAGTACGAGAATCATTATGAATACTGAGTAAAGCCAGTGTCTTGCTTAAAAATGGAAACAAAAAAAGGTATATAAACTATAAGAATTCTGTACCTGTTGTTTTATCGAGAGCTTTCATCGCATTCCACATCAGATCAACTGTTATCCAATGTGGTGGATACTTAAATCGAGCGACATCCAAAATTAAAAGCATGTCTTTCTCTTCGTTGTACGCACCTGAAAGAAACACCCAATGAATTCATTTAGTGTGGTATAATAAGTAAAGGTTGGTTAACTTTTAACTTTATGAGAATACCTTTACTTTCTACTACAAAGATTGGAACCTTTTCAAAAATTGAGGAGCAAATGTATAATTATTAGTGGTAGTTCTCTGATTTGTATTTTAAAATTTTGTTTGACGCTTCTGAAAGATGAGTTAAATGACTTTAAGATATCCAGTCTTCTTATCAAGAACGATGAAAATAACATAAATAACATTTGGTGAAGTTGAAAAAATAAAAACTTTTCAAAAAATTGAAATTTTCATGATCATAGACTATTGTAGAAATTTCAGTAATAGCTATTAAGCAATTTCTGCCACCTCGCCAAGAAAATTTATAATTTAAAAAACAACAAATTTCCACCGACATGGTTTGTATTTAATTTAATTAAACAACATAAAATCGAACTTTTTTAAACATACCTATAGGAGAAAAATGTCCATCCCCAGTTTGTCCCAATACTCGACGTGAATATGAGCATGTCAATATTTGTCCGCCACCTGAACAAATTCTTTTCACGACATTCCTAAAGTCCTCTATGCTCTCATCATCAGTGATTCGCACTGTATTGATATCCAAATTGTTGCAAGTAGCAAGACATATAAACTGCTCCATGGTAATTCCTTGTTGTTGAACAACATCCAAAGACAAACAGCAGTCTAACATCTCCTCGTGATACCAACGCCAAGCACCTCTCCACACTCGTTTTGGATCTACCTATAATTAATTTCATAAATATCACAAATTTTGTATTGACTGTTGAAACAAACAATGCAACTTTCGCTTGCTGATGTCGTGATGTCTACGCTCGTGTTTGACCTTTACTTGTGCAAGGAAAGATTGAAAAAACCTTCTAAAAAATCTTCTAAATGATTTTCAAAATATATCTTCATTAACTTCCTTTTTTTCTTTATTTAATATGAAGAAATCTTCAAAAAATGGTCAAATATTTCAAAATTATTTAAATGTCTCAAATTCAGTAAAAAAAAAACTAATTTCCCATGTCTTACTGGCTTTCCAGACTTTGTGAAGAGCCTAGAACGAAAAAATGATTGCAAAATTCATCAATTAAACAACTATATGTTTTTTTTATATATAAGAAACTTGAAATTGTTGACTAGTAAACATTTTAAGGAAATTTAAGGAGTAAATTTCTAAACTAACAAAAATCCTGTTGAAAAGCATTTTTGAGGGATAGTGCTTGTACTCAAAAAAAATTTTAAAAACATCCAAGTTGAACCTAAAAACAAAAGTTTGTTTCTTATAAGAAAAATTGTAACAAAATTAAGTTTTATAAAATTACTTACAGCTAATGCGTTTAAAACCATGACAAGAGTAGAAAGTCCACAGTATGCTGGCTCACTTTGTGTGCGAAACTGCTCAGCCAATGGAAAGTATATGTTAGCATAGCCAGTTAATAAAGCATCTTTAAAAAGTGCTTTTCCTTCTTCGCTGCCAAATGATACACAAGAAGTGGGTAAAGTTCGACGATAAAACTGGATATTAGGTGGCAGTGCTGAAGTACTTGCTGGCTTCATCTTGGTAAAAAATTGTTTAATGTTTAAATAGCAGTGTAATATTTCTGTGTGTGAATATTGTGAAAAGCAAACTAGCTACAAAAGTTAAGATGTATTATTTTTTAAGAAATATTTACATAATAGAAATAAAAGTTACATTCTTGTTTACATAAAACCCACCGTTATGACAACTGATTAAGAAGCATAATGGTAGGAAACATAAAGAACTATTAATATGCCTTTATTTTAGACCAACTCACATCTTGGTATAGCATCTTTCTTGCACATCAAGACAACCACAAAAAATGTTCTTAAAACTATTATGGAATATTCCAGCATATCCAAGATATTAGTAAAGATATCCTAAGATTTTAGTAAAGATATCCTATTTCAAATTAAACTTGCTAAATTTCCAAACTGACAATAACTGGATAAGACATTTAAACATATACACCAATTTCTTTTTTAGAATACTATATTTTCTGTTAACAGTAAACTGAACTACAAAAATGACACAAAAAACACGTTTATGTGCGATCAAAAATAGATAAGCCAAAAAAAATATATTTTGGTTCGTAACGAGAAAATACAAACTCATAACCCGAACAGCCTCATTCAGCAATACATTCAAAAAACTGATAAGAGTGTTCTTTCTTACAGACATCTCCACATGTTAAAAGAAACAGTTTTTAAATTATGTGCATCCTATACAAATATTGAAATAAATTGAACAATAAATTTATTATATATACAACATTCAATTTTATGGACATGCATTGCAGTCATCGTGTTTATGTTTATTGTTTTTTGAGCGCTTATGGTAGTTTTTAGGGCCTTTACATTTATCCTCATTTTCACAATCGGAATCCTCTTCAGAAGAAGATTCTCCAAACATACGAGGCTTCTTGTAAACACAGCAACCTAAATAACAGACATTAAACCAACTTACATCAAAGAGCAACTAACTTTTAACATGCTAACAGAATCAAAAGCTAATCAGTTCAAATTATGTAAGTTAAAAAAGGAACATTCGTTATGAAAAACGTTTTAAAAATGACGTCGATCTATTATTTATTGTTCATAATAGCAAGATCACAAGACTCTTTTGGCTGACAATAAATAGAAATAAAAAGTATTCAGTAAGCAAAATACTGGTTTCCTGTTAGTTAATTATTTTTTTGCTGAATTTTAAATTTACACACTTTAAATAGGACTATCTTACATTTTGAAGACTTTTTTCCCATATTCTCATTATCAACTGTTCCTTCCTGCCATTGTATCTTTTTATTTGATTTTGGAAGCTTAAGCCGTAATGTGGGTGTCTAAAGAGTAGTGTTACGGCAAATAAACTAAACATGATTGTTGAAAATTAAACCTGCTCCAACAAAAATTAATTAGAAATTAATTATTGTTTTGCAACAGAAATTAAAAATTGTAAATAAAAGCATGTTTTAACAGCCATACAATAATGGCTGACAGAGTAAAGTAAGTTTTTTCTAATACCATCGAATAGCTTTTCTGTTTCAGGATTTTGTTTAAGATAAAATGTCGATTTTCACATATGGGTTAATTCAATGGTAATTTGCAATAAATGTGACAAAATATTGCGAAAATCAATTTTAATAAAAGGCAAACCTCTTGTTTTTCTTCTTCTTTGACTTGCTCAACAACTGTAGCTGTTGTACTTGGTTCCACCACTGTAGTCACAGACATTGTCAATCTACATATTCTTTACATATTTAGACACTGTAACAAAAATAACATGATCCTTAAAAAATTTAAACTTGGTAACAATAGATCTATAACAGAGAATGTTTAATGAATAAATGAATATGTAGCTTACTTAAACTAGCCTTTCTCAAGAATATTAAATTTAATTCTAAACCTTAGATGTAAATAAATTTCTCAGGGCGAACTCAGAAATCAAATGAACCAATCACAAAGAGCCAATTACAAGTGTAAAAACAGTCTGTATGTTTTGTTTTCTTGGGTGGAACTTCTGCAGAATTTTCGCTTTTTTTCTGCATACAGGGTTAGATTTTTTACAACTTTTTTGTCCATAAATGCTGCAAAACATCACTCATAAATTTGTTTTATCACTTACAAGGCCTTGACATTAGTTTAACCTCTCACAGCAACATAAAATTAGTAAATCTATTGCAGCGCACTTTTAACTTCGCAGCCAAATACCTTAGACACAAAAATTGGTCAAATCGCATGTCTGCTTAAAAATCAAGGGATTGATGACGCCATTAAAAAACCCTTAACCTTAGTATCTTCCTATCCTAAAAAATACATGATCTCATATACCTCATTTTGGTCAGTGTTTCATGCTCTACACAAAAGAGGCAACAAGAGAACAACTTAAAGTAGTTCTCTTTCTATATCTTTTAATGGTTCGTTAAAAGCACAGCAATATTTTGATGAACGTTAAACTCTACACAAGAAAAGAAAAACATTTTACAAACTTTTGTTTATTGACAGTTTTGTAGACAAGATTCAATTTAAACAGGCTGATGGATGTCATAACAGTATACCTAAAAAACTGTTCGCCTCTCTAACTAAGTGGACAAACCACAAGCAATGCTCCATTTAAAATTTTTTTGTCAATTTTGGGTGTTTTCAAAGTTTTTTTTACTATAATTTTGCAATATTCTGAGGTTCTAAAGCACACATGCACAATTGTAGGTACACAATAAGGTAATTCAAATATACTTTAAAAAAGGAATTGTTGAACATTTAAAGCTACGAGAAGTGAATTGTTGAAAAAAGTAAGAACACAACATCTTGTTTCAATGTTACAACTTGACAGAAATATTTTTGGAGATGTTGTAGAAAACAACTCAATGAGAATGATGGGGATGGACAGACTGAATCAATATTTGCCTTGGCCATAAAGGATTTATACAAGCCAATGGAAAACCAAACATTGATAGGTCATGATTTGGGAGCACACATTGTCCAATATGTCAAATAATTGTGGACCACGACAGCTGATGCAGCTGTTAGAAATCAAATTGTCAATGGTCACAACTATCACACAACCTGCAAGGGGACTCTAAAGAACTTTTGGGACCTGAAAAGGTTTCATCAAGAAGAGATGACATTGGAATCAAAATCCAGAAGTGATGCAGAGATCTTAATGTAATCAATACACAGAATAGGAAAGTGTTTTTAATGGAATCAAAAAAAATAAAATGGAATTTTATGCAATGATTAAAGAAAATTGATTAATTTCAGTTGTGGGAACTTATGTTTAATAAAAAGACAGCCAAGTATATGTAAAAGTGAACAAAATCTATGACAACAGATCAATCCAAAAATGATTTGAATAACCAATGTGATGATGAACCATACAAAAATTGATGTATTCACATCAACTCATCAAATTTTTATGCAACTCTTAGACTTCCCAACTGACGTTGATACAGTAATTAATATTGGCAAAGTCATTGCAGTGTTTTATATATTTCTAGGGCCAATAATGTGGAAACTCCCATATGCGTAAGTGCGGCCACCTAGGGAAATTAAACTGAATCCCCAAAATTGGGCCAGACCTACCTGTTTCAGGACCAACAGATTTATATGTCATTAAAAATATTTAGACTGCAATATCTCTGTTGTATACCGTTTGTTATTTAAAGCACGTGATCTTATACATTTTCTTGATCAGCATTTACAGCTCCATAATAAAAATGGTTTCATCAAAAATCACTTATTATTTTCATTCTTAGTCTACTTGATCAAATCTTTGCATGGGACTTCATAACAATAACAATAGTGTTATTAAATTCCTTTCAATATATTGCAAAGCCTTGAAATAAAATAAACAATCCTTTCAAGAAACTTGTCAAAACCTAAATAAGAAAAATTACGAAACCTTGAGTTCACCCAAATGCTTAGGTTTCTTATAAAAAGGTGATTTGTGCTCAGTTTACAAATGGAAAGTATGGCTTAGAAATGGATGCACCAACCCCAAGGGTTTTTTTATCAAAATGGTGTAGTTTTGTCCTGCTTTTCCATTTAGAAACTTTTGTCCTGTTATATGGCTTGAAAACCATTCTAAATTGGGATAGCATTACAACCTAGACAAAAAATATCCACTTTGGTTGACATATACTTGAAATAATCAACTAAAACATTAGGCTTGACAAACATTATGATGCAGGATATGTCAACACATTAAATCCCTGAAATTTCAACATCAAAAACTAAGAAATACCCCTAAAGGATTTATAATCATACTTATTTATCGAATCAAGTCCACATAAAATTGGAACGTAAAAACTGCAAAAAGACTGCCGCGAAGGCATAATAATTAAGCCATTTCCGGACGTTAACTCAAAGGATTTGAACATAATTTCATTTTCTAAACATAGAGATAGTACAAAATGCTAAATATGTTTTCTGGTTGCGGCAAATAGAGTAAAACTAAATTTTGTAAAATGGCAAAAAATTACCCTCACCCTCCTCGACTATATAAAAGGTGGTAAGAAAAAATTAGTTCAAATTTATAAATAAATATTTAGGTTCAACGCAGAAAAAAAGCAGCAATTAATTAAATTAATTCTGGTGTTCTTCACAGTGGTTTATTTTAACCACCTTTACACACAAGATGATTTTTAAAAAACAGTTAGGATTTCGCAGCCAGCATTTTACCTCTTATGCACTTATCAGGCTCACTGAACAAATTTGCTTATTCTTAGACAAAGAACACTTCTCATGTGGGGTATTTATTGATCTACAAAATACTTTTGATACTGTAGATTATGGAATTCTTCTTGTCAGACTATGGAATTAGAGGTATAGCTAAACAATGGTTTAAATCATACCTATCCAATCAGGATATGTATCAGTATATATAAGCAAATGTTTTGGTTAATAGTCACAGCTCCAATCCCAAAATTTCCATCTCACATGGTGTACCACAAGGCTCTGTTTTTACTATATACCAATGACATCCCTAAATCAATAGTTAACTGTGAACCTTTTCTCTTTGCTGATGATACCACCTTGATTTTAAATTTTTAATAAAGTGGCTCACTGCCAATAAAATTGCTCTAAATGTGACCAAAACAGAAGTTATTCTCTTTAGAAACATCAAGAAGAAAACTAACTATAATATTAAACTAAAACCAGGTGGCCAACATCTTACTCTCTCATCATCAGTAAAATACCTGGGGGTATTCTTAGATGAAAATTTATTATGGTCCTATCACTATAGCCCTTGCTCTTAAACTTTGTAGAACTAATGGTATTCTCACAAAACTACGTTATTACCTATCACAGGACACCCTTTGCACTGTCTATTTTGCTTTTTTCCATTCTCACCTTTCATATGCAACACAAGTTTGGGGTCAAAAACTTCCAATTATTTCTTGATATTCAGACTTCAAAAAACTGCAGTTTGCCTGATAACAATTTCTGATCACCATGCCCACTCACAACCATTATTTACCATATTACACATACCCACCTTTGCCGATCTTGTTTTACACTAAATGTTTTCTTAATTTATAAAGCTCTTAATAAAATACCACCCTTACAAGTTAAAAAATAAATTAATCTGACTTATCTATCAAATACCAGAGGATGTTTCAACAAACTCCTTTCAATTTCTATTAGAACTTTAACTTATGGCACTAATTCCATTCACTATCAATCACTAACTTCTCTTCAAAATCATTTCAACACTTTTGACCTCACCTCACTCAGTCTATCTAGACTTAATTTATTTACCTATATACACAGTTCTCCAAAAAAAATTTTCGCTCATTTTAAAGCTTTTGCTATTGTCTGGTCTCCTGGCTGCTTTAGTTTGTATTAGGATGTATCATATATTTATATTTGAATTTACATTTTTTTAGTCCATTTATGTACAATCTATATAGCAGCAAATAAATACTACTAGTAGTAGAGCTTTTAACAGTGCTTCATTTTTGGACTTTGAACCTCTTTTCAGGGTAGCGAAGCATGCTAGAAGTGCCAAAGAAGGAGAGGCCTATATTGGCGTTTCTGTTTACATTAAAGCACTAGTATCCGGACCCCCAAATCTTGTATTGTGTTATACTACTTATATGGTGGCTAGAAAGCCAAAATTTTAAAAGTAGCAAAAACTTAAACGAAATAAATTCTTACTTACTTAATTACTAGTGTTTGATTGTACAGTTGTTTCAAGGTTACGAAAAAGGGAGAAAAACAAACAAAACAAAAATTATTAAATCATGAGAAATTGAAAAGATCAGAAAAATTTATTGTTCAAATAACAATAACCTGCGTGTGATGATGCTGAAAATACTTTCAGTGCAAAGTCTATAAAATTTGTAAATAACAGCAATTAAAAAAATTTAAATAAATATTAATATATACTTTGTACTGGAAAAAATAGATTGTTTGAGGTGTTTTGCTGACTTTGAAAATTTGGTGAAAATTAGTTTATTCTCTGCCTGTAAGGAGTAGAGATTAAAATGTTGATCAAAATAATGTATGGAATCATTTTCGACTAACACCTAAAGAGATATAAGTGTTTTAAAACTGCTGTATTAAATATTCCTGTTGATAACTACATTTCATCGCATAGATGAATTCTTTGTTTACATTTTCAGTGGTAAGCTCTTTCTCGGCTCTGGTATCTGCGTAGGAGGACAAAGATAAGGATGCTAGGTGAAGCAAAGTTATTTTCAGCCCATTTCTTCACACAAAAGACTTGTTAGGACTTCAAATAAATTCTGATATATAAGAAGGCATTAATCTAGACATCAATAATAGTTTAAAACCTTAAACCATTGTTCCCTGAGAAAAAATCCACAGGAAAAGACCCCTCTTCAACAAATCCTGGTTGGCAAATGTCACATGATACTTTTAAGCCAATTACAGGTCAGTATTTTTTGGGGTAGCTATTATGGTTTGAGGGAAAACATGCTGTTTATACAGTCATCTCTTCATAAATAGACGGTCTGAGAAAAGGTACAGGTCCGAAAAAGGGTCTGCAAACGATGTTCGAGTGGCGCTATACTGTTTTTTGGCCCTTACTTGCTCCGATCTGAAAATCCCAGGAAAAAATACACCCGACCGACCAGCCGACTCATTTTTGCAGGGTCTTCAGGACGCGATCATAAGATATTTTTTATGGTAGCCTTATCCCGGACTGATTCTTTATAGTGGCGCCGTAGATTAGTGGTTATAGCTCTGGTACTCTGTGCGGGAGACTGGGGTTCGATTCCTCTTGACAGTGATTCAATATGGGTGAGTGAATGTTACCATAATTCTGGGTTAACCCAAGTCATGTGAGGGAAATTGGGGAGATGGCACACTGTGTGGGTTGTTGGATATTGCCGGGAGTTGTCTAGTATAGCACGGGCTCTGTGTAGCTCAAAATGAGCATTAAATACTCTAGGACTCTCCATCTAAGCCATGACCCCTCCTGGAAATAATGGACAGGGTATATTCTTCGATATTTGTCAGGCTAGCCATGTAAAATATGCACATCTTTCTTTCTTTGATAAGGACTGAATATTTCATAAAATCTTTGTTTTCTAGCTAACTTTTAACATGTCATATTGCTAATTTATATAGCTTTAATTTAATCCGATACTTGTAGTTCTGGATTAATCAAAGCTTGACCATGTTTGTTTGACCATGAAACGCCTGTGTTTCCTCACAACTAAAAGTTTGTGCCACATGACGCTCCAACCAAGAGAATATTTCACTTAAAACATAATTTGCTTATAAGTAAAGAAAAACATTTGCCAATATAGTATAAGGATTAAAACAAATTAGTTCTATAGCTACCTAGCTAGCTAGGAAGCTAACAAAAGACACCAAAAACCTTACGTCGTACACACAGCACAGGAATAAAAAATAATATTTCACGTATAAAATAGCCACTTCGAAATTATTATCTCGTTAATATATACTTATGCATAAAAATAGCCAACCGGCTTAAGGAAACAGATTACTAAAAATATTACCACTTGTCCACAGTCAAATAAACAACAGAAACACAGACCAAAAAACTTCAGTTTTGGCTAGGACCTTTTGGCTAGAAAAATTTGCACTTCTGTTCTACCATTTTTGCTCTTTATTTTTCTAAGCAAATCCTGTATTCTCGGCCTGATCGCAGCAAAAATTTCCGCGTACTACAACAAATTATCACACGACATATGCCATCATCCATCTCCTCCCACTCATAGTCACAGAACAAAATAAATTTTAAAGTTCGTTTCCACAAGTTGTCATATAGCCTTTTCTATAACAGATTCGCGCAGATTTTAGGGCCTTTGTGGACCCTGACGAGAATTATTCCGTGTAGCAGATGTGTTAGAAAGTAGTGTAAAAAAAATTATAAAAATCGAAACAAGTTCAATTAAAATCGGATTATTATTATGGGGACTACGCGTTATCGTTGCAACACAGCGATGCTTTACAGCAGTCATCCTAGAATCGTACGGATGATGAAAGGACTAAATAAAATATATTTTGGTTTCCAAACAAGAAAAATCCATAGAAGAAGAGCTCGAAAACTACTCTGAGAAAGTGCGGAAATTACAAAACAACTAACAAAAACGCAATTTTGCAGAACCAAATGTTAATTCTAGGTTCTCTGATTATACCATGCCATGATTATACCTTTGTGCTATTAAAACAAAAAATAGGAAACCTTTTAAAAACTAGTTTCGCACTATTGAATTTCCCTCAAATGGTTTTAGCAATGTATGTATCTATTATAGATCCGAGTTGTTTTTTGTTGCAGTGGAAATAACTTTTGAAGGCTTGTTCGTACATACCTCCGTAGGTCCCATATTTTTGTAATATGCACGCTTTTTGTTATAAGAATCATTAGAAACCACCAACCTATCTCAAGAATTTGGCCATGTTGTTTTTGTTGAAGGATTTTTTTATAAAATTTTCTGTAATCTATCAACTTCGTCCCCCGGGCTTGTTTTTAGGTAGCCTAATAATTATGCTGTTGAACATTTACACAATTATAAACACCATCTTGCATTCATGGTAGGTGAGAAAAGAAACGATCGCAACCAAGCACAATTGTTATCCGTACGTACCTTGATAGAAATTTGTAACAGAATCCATACTTTGATTTTTCAATTTATAGAAAAATGCAGACTCTAATTGTTCTTAATAATAAAACCGATGATTTGAGCCGTTTTTATTTTTCGTTAAAATCCGAGGCTTGTGTTCTTATAAAATTGTTCTTATAAAGCAAATAGAGTGTAATCCACACCAGCCTTTTTACCGTCATAACAAATTTGTTGAGCGTGATAGATGATCTACCCGTAGCATCAACGGTTGCTAGACATCCATTGATTGCAAAAAAAGATTGTTTTCGTCTATGGTTTTATGTCTAGCCAGCTTAATAACAATAATATTAACTGCTGAACGATTACTTGTCTGTTAACAAAAGTGAATTAAAGTTTTAACGTCGGAAAAAAGTATTAAAGTCATGATTCAGGCACGTCCCTTTCCGCCCTTTTTAAAAGTAAAAAGAAAGTAGGAAACGTCCGGTAAAATTGCCTGAACAGCATTAGTTTTCCAATTTTAACAGATATTTTTGGATACTCGAATTGAATATGTTTTTATGTTTAATAACGTCTAATTTAATGTCTAATACCGTAAAATGCCGCAGATAAGTCCACCCGAGTACAAGCCCACCCGCGTAAAAGCTACCCGCGTATTATTATATTCAGGGGAATGTAAAAAAGTACTCAGTATTCCTTC
Source organism: Hydractinia symbiolongicarpus (assembly GCF_029227915.1). Lineage (NCBI taxonomy): Eukaryota > Metazoa > Cnidaria > Hydrozoa > Anthoathecata > Hydractiniidae > Hydractinia > Hydractinia symbiolongicarpus. Next base: position 27,240,496 of record NC_079882.1, on the reverse strand, counting down.
TCGCGCCACCATTTTTAACTGCCGCATAGTTTCTGATTATGCCATACGTCATGCATAAAATATGCAACACGCGTATAAGCCGAGCCCTTCAATACCTAGGAAAACAAAAAATTGTTTTTTTTTTAAAGTGTGTTTTCCGTTCTTGCACCATTTAGGTAATAAATATACGGAATTTCAATATTTTTTTGGTTAAAAATGCAAGTTCCTTTTTCTTCCAGGATACGTTTTCGTGCTTGATCAAGGGGAGGAATTTTTACTATATGTAAAACTATTATCGTGGCTCGACTGTCATAAAGTAGAACCCTTACAGACAACTGATGAAGAAAAAGTCATGTAGCCAGAAAGGTATATGGAAACAAACAATCCCATTCTGAAGATAAACACGCAAATAAATGTATCAAATTTGGAAAGATACAACAAAGCTGTCTAGCCTTATGTATATATAGCCTTGTAGGAGATTTTCCACTGTTTTCTTGTAAGTAATGATGTTGCTTGCTGATCTTAAGTTCTTGCAGATCATTAACTTAAGGTTAATGAAGACTCGTAAACAATGTGGGAACGTCTTTTAAATAAATGTTGCTAACCCTTTAAAACTATTAAATTCTAACTATATAAAAATCTGGTAGGTTTTGTTAACAAAGAAGCAAAAAAGACATTCATTCGTCACAGTTACCAAACATTAATCGTGCTGAACATGACTAGCTCTAAAGGAGCATTTTGAAAAAAACTGCTATTGTTTGAGTAATTTGATAGATGAAATGTGGTTGATAACAAAAATCTTATCAGATATATGTCGTGGACTTTAAATTATTTATACGGTGTTTCTTAAAAAAAACACGTTAAAACGCTCTTAATAATGGCAATATTTTTTTAAGATGTTTTTGGCAACTAAGGAAACTTTTTGCTAGGGTTCATTTCCACTTAATGTCAAAAAGTGAAGAAGGGGTCCTGGGGATGAGGTGGATTTTAATTTTTAGGTTAATATTTCTTAATGCAAAACCATGTGGATCCTAAGGTTGATCTAAATTTTTGTTCTGTTTTTCACCCATGGATAATCCTGGTTTTTTTATTCTTACCAAAGTTCGTATCACTGTTTTGATTTCAGAAAAAATTAACACAAAATTGACCACACCTCCCGTCCCCTCCACCACCGCCACCCTCATACCCTAAAAACATAATACGATTTTTATCCTACAAAGAACAACCTAAACACATTTAAAAGCATACAATACAAGAAGTCTTGGGGAAGAGAATATAGTTTTAGGGTGTCAAGTGAATTAGCGAATATATTCTTTTTTGTAACTGTTACATATAATCATTCTCATCCCCAGAGCTCTTTCATACGAACCTGAAAGAGCTCTGGGGACGAGAATTACATATAATTAACAGATCATTTTTATTTTTTAAAAAAACAGAAACAACATGACATTTTGTGTAACCTTCTGCTAACATGTGAATATTGTCTTTTTATAAAAATGTGCCAAGCATCAATTTAACGGGTTTTTATTCATGCAGTGTAATTATCAGCATGTTATAGAAAACGTGCAAACTTTATTATATCGTGAGAATATAATAAGTAATAAAAATATTAAAAGAAAGATAATTAACAACGTTAAAAATCTTTACATGGTTTAATTGAAACGCGGTTAATTTCAAATGAAATCAAATCGTTCACCTGGGATCGTTTTGGCAACAAAACATTGTTGTTGTTTATCGATTTTTTTGCTCTCAAATTATCTCTCAAATTATCAATGTTAGCACAGTAATTTTACCTTCCCCCTAAAAAACGTATACTGATCATCATCCTCAGGCTCCCATAGTGCTAAAGCTAAAGATGGCATGTTGTCAAGTTTTGTGTCGTCAGTAATAAGTTGATGTGGGTATATGTCCTCTCAGGTCTGTAGCAAGCGGGGGATGTCAGAGGGGCAAATTCCATAGCCTACTAATTTTGAAAAATAAAAACGACGGACGTGTTCCATCTATAAATATTAAAAAACCTAACAAGACCTGGATCTAAGGTTGTCAAAAAGGCAAAAATACTGGGCAAGATGGTCATATAAAATTTACTTTTGTTTTGTAAATACAAAGAGAAATTCTGTGACATAATATTTAAAACTCTTTTTTAGCAATTTTCAGCTAATGAGCACTACACGTCTTATGTTTTTATCAACCGTAGCTAAGCTGCATTTTTGTTACTATGTGGAACAGGCACTTACTTAAATTTTTTCTGCATTTTTGCTAAAAATGGGTGTGCCAGAATTGCTTGTTTTTTTAGAACCCTTTTTTATTTCTAAGAAAGGTCGCAGTTAAGTGGATAGTTGATTTATATTTTGTACCATACTGTTCGTAGTTGTACGAACACTTGTTTCTCAACGCGATGCATGCTGGTACCGCGTTTTCTTAAACCATTTTCGATACACCTGTTTTCGAAAAACGCATTCTATGCGCACTCCTCGCCTGCGTTTCATCGATACGACACTTTTTATTTTCTTCTAGTTTGCACGCATAACGAAAGTGATGACTTATTGCTAGAGAAACCAAGCTTTAGATGAATTATCTTATTCACTCAAAGTTAGCGTGTGTATATTTAGTTTTGAGATGTCAAGAAATCGTTAATAATTTAAATGTGCTACAGAAAAATAAATTTAAAAAATATATTGTAGCGCAGGAAAACGTAATCTAGGATTCATATGCATGTATCAAGCAGGATTGCTTTCGTCATACATATTTTTTTACCATTTGAAAAATCAATTTTTCAAGAAGAGAGCTTTTTTAATGGAAGATTGCATAAACTATTTCACCATCAGATCTTTCAAGTGTGACACTCGAGTAAATATAGTAACCGCGCTGGCGTTTCTGTTCAAAAAAGGAACCAGGATATTTGATTTTAGCATTGTTTTTATTTTTTCACATATATTTATTTAGCCTAAAGTTGTTCTTATTTTGATTTAATATTTCCAGCATTTTAATATTATTCACATTTTTTGTGTTGCTTTTTTTCAAAAAGAAAATAAATTTTTGTAACATTTCGCCTTGCTATAGCTTTTTTTTCGTCAGTTATTTTCAGTATAATTATTTCTCTTAAAAAATTGTTTTAATAAGAAGAATAATCATGCGTAAAATTGTTTTCCACGTTGAGCAACTAATATTATTTCATGCTTCCTTTTGTACAATAACGTGCCATTGTATTTGTACAGTTACCTGCTTAGGTCGTGCTGCTATATTTATTTTAACGCAAGTTTTTTTTATGTTAAAATTTACTTTAAATTTTAAGAAAATATGATTGAAGTTATCGTTGATTTTTAAAATATTTATAACTGATGTTATTACACCATATTTCGCGTCACCTCTAAAAAGTTTGTCAATAAATCTTCCAAAGTACGTCTCATTAAGTCTGAAATACTGACTTAACGTCTATTAGCCATATATCGTGATCACTTAACTTTAAGATATCAAGATGAGGCTTACACCAAAATTCCCATCCGACAGTGTTCACTTTCATCTACTTTGAGTTCATTCTAGACCCCAAAGCTCTTTGAGATAAACTCGAAGTCTTAATCTCAAAGAGCTCTGAAGACGAGAATGCCTTGAGTTAGGAGGTGGCCAGAAATCGGTTTAAAATTTAAAGCTATTTGTTAAAAAATATTGATAATTTGGGATTCTTCAAAAAAAGGGTTAAGCCAAGATTATATTGGTGTTGTTATATTTTTGTCTCAGTTAATAAAAACATACCACAGGTAAAAAAAATTCTTTCTTGACAAATAAATATATTTGAAAAATGAAACCTTTAGCAGGGTTTTATGTCAACGTTAACAGCTAAGAATGTATAACAAAGCTTATTATAAAATCCTTAAGATAAATCAACTCCTCCTCCTTTGGCAAATAATCAGACAGACTGGTTTTCACTTATCCCTCGAATCTATGATTCCCGCCTTTTTAATATCCGTCATTCAAGTGACACTTAATTTTCAGACACTTCGTGAACGCAACAAAAACAACAGATATGGTATGAACCGACATATGCCGGATTCTTATCACATAAATTAAGATCGTATATACAAATGATACGTTAAATGGTTTGTTTTATATACAATTTCTTTAGGAACAATAAGTCTGACATAAAAAATAAATTTATAATATTACAGACAAAAAAATACATGTATTATATCGTACGATATTAAATATTGACATAACGTTGCCCATCAATGGCCGCACGCACTATAATATGTTTGTTGAAAAAATATGTAATTTTTGACAAAGTAAATAAGGATAATGTTTGTATATATTAAAACAAGGGAGGGTGGGATTACATCATGTAGGTAATTTATGATGTAAAAAAATACAAACAAAAAAAAACTTTGCAAAAAATAGTCTTTTCAAAATGAAAATATTTAAATTTATATCTTCTTGGAAGAAATGCTTTCGTGTTTTCGAACCAATAGGAACATCTATACGGAAACCTAAAACCAACAAAATAAACAAATAAATAAAAAAGTGAATAAAAACAAAAACAAACGTCTCTTCAAAATGGCGGCTGCTATGGCGATACTACAGATAGCCAGATGCACTACATCGTAGTAATTAAACATTCATTGAAGCGTATGCGAACATACAATGAATGAGAAACGTCAATATAGTATAAATGTCACCCAGCAAACCGGCGTTTTAAATTGGATTCGGAAATAGTTATTTTTTTTCAGGAAAATATGTAATGACTTTTGAATTTGTCAATAAAAAAGGTTCATCATACCTGAGTTGAGGGTGATGACCGTAGTCGTCTTGAAATAGGAGAGATATCTTTTCGTAAAGATTTCTGGGATAGATCCATTGATACGCGAGGTTTCTTTTTCTTCATAAAATCTAAACGAAGAAAAATATTAAAATTTAATACTTATCAGGTTTCTTCTTTTTTGGAGTTTTCTTTGTTCGAGATAGAAATCGCTGAGTCATTTTTTACAAAACTCTACTTCATGATATATACATTGAATTATTTATATAAACAGAAAATAAGAAGTATTTCCTAAGAACACGTGTTGTTATGTACAACAAGGAAAGGTTCACTAAAATTAATAATGCTAAACTTTTGGACCCCAATGTTTTGCTAATCAACCACTCTACACAATGGGGAAAGACACTAGCCTTTAGAAATTATTTTAAGCTTTTAATACCTAGTTAATTATAAAATAAAATATATAGATATTATAAGCCAAATCATTAAGTATAATAGATAAAACATTCAAATTAATGAGCGGTGTAAGTATAATAATTTTCTTGCACTCCCAGGTGTAAGGTTCAGTATAGACGCCGATATTTACACACCTCGGCATCATGTTTTATCACAGAGCTCAGACATATGTGCCTCCACGCGTTATCAATAATTAATAGGGTAGCAATATTTTTCTTCACCAAACAAAGAAATTTTAAACAATAAAAAAAATTCATTTAGGAAAAAGTTGTGTACTCATCGGTACAAACATCAAATAGTGAGGCGGGCCTGTCCCAATTTTCTAATAAAAAAAATTATATCATCTTAGCAACAGAAGTATAACAAAAAAGAAATACTGGTAAATCAGTCCCTCCTTCATATCAAAGTTAACGTCATGGAAGATAACAGTTTTTTATGAAGACAATGAAATAACTACCGTCCTATGTCTTAGCTTGAAAATGCTAGAAATATTTTAAAATTTAGTTCCTTACCATCAATACGAGGCTGAGAATCTCGTTTTCTTTTTCCACCACAGGATAACATGTTCGTCGTAGAAAGCACTGTACGAGTCACAATGTCGTTCAGGTTTGACCGATGTAACCGAGGACGAGTTGGGGAGGTGTTAACAATACGTACAATTCTACAATCTTCGTCAATCACTTTGCTCTTATCTTCTTTAGTATTATTCTCTTCAAGTCTTGATCTTAACCCTTCAGAAACTGAATTTGGGCTCAAGGAAAGATGTCTTTCTTCATGCGTCAAACTATTTTTTGCGACTTTTTCCTCTTCTAAAAATGCTGTGATTAAACTAACTCCAGGCTTTACAGTATACTCGGCTACTTTAGTTGGACAAGCAACCCATTTAAGTCCATTTTCTTTATTCTTTGGTATGTTACGTTCAAAGTCAAAGTTCCATAACTTTGTCTTTATTTGTATGTGTTCGTTATATTCTTTTTTTAAGTCTGCTTTTATTTCATCATGATCGACAGTCCCAAATAAACTACGACAAACTTTTTTTCCAGCAGGAATATTGAACAAAGAACGTCTCAATTCACTTATAAGTGCCATGACTCGTATTATTATAAATCACTATAAATTACTATAACAAAATTCCCTCCTTAAATTTTAAATTTTAAAAGCTTTTTGCACCGCTGACTCAGTGGCCAAACAAGAACTACTCAACATAATCTTTTGGTCTGATCATATGAACAGATCAAAACATAACAAAAGCCATTCATAAAATAATAAATAAAAATGATTGGCTAAAAGATCAAATAAACTTTGATTTGATTGGCTAATAACACTTTGTGTTTCTATTGTTTTATTTGAAAGGTATTCCCCATAGGTTCCTGTGTTTTAATTGTATTTTAAACGTTATGCCTACTGGCGGGAAGAAGAAAAACAACAATTACCAGCTGTGTGTGTTAAGTAGTTTTAGAATTTTTTGCCGTTTCTGTTTAAATTTCCCGCTGTGCTATAGTTTAATAAGAACACAGCTGACACTAAACCTCTAGAGGTAAACTTTGAAAAAAAAAATTACCGCGCGAACTTTTTGAAAAATACTTTGAAGCACATTAAAAAACAAACTTTATTTTTGTTTTAAAATTCAGATATTTGAAAACTAGATTTGTTTGATAATCTTAAGATAAATAAATAATAGGTAAAGATTAATTAGATAAGTTGTTGACAAAAGTAGTACTGGGACCACAACCAGAGGTCATTGCTGTAAATATCAACTTAGTTTCTCGTGGTTTATGTTGCTGTACAGTGGTTGGTTGGTCTCTTGATCGCGGAGGTTATCAATTATTCATCTTTTATTTTTCAATGGCTCGCGACGATCAAGTTTAAAACAAAGTAAAAACAAAGAGTTTAAGCTGTGAACAACATTCGATAGACTTATTATAAGTGGCGTAGGGATAATATCAAATTTCTTTTCTGTCACATCAAATTAAAAAGTCACCCTGAGAATACATAATATTTGTACCCCATCTTTACTCACTAGAATTTCACTTTTTCCCATAACATAGACTTCCCTATTTCGCTTATTTCCAACCTAACCCAGAATCAAATGCTATTCGCAAAATGTCCTGGAGACGAGGTTGATTTTCTTCTTATTAAAAAAAAATAATTTGCAGCTTTTTTGTACTTTTCTGTATATTTATTATTAGATCTATATTAATTGTTTATTTTTAAGAACATTTTACCGATTGAATTTTTTTTAAAAAAAACCTATTTTTTACGAAGAGATTAAAACTTTCGTATTTTTTTGCGCGACACGTTGTGAATACAAAAACCGTTATACAACTAACCATGTGGTTTACCATACTGACATTTCGTGGTCAGTCACTGCTAATCAAACTAATCAAGCGTACTTCCTGTCATGTTGCTGAAAGTACAACCAAGCAATTCGATTATATACAGCTCAAATGTTGCCATGCATGAAACATGGTTTTCAACTAATGACGGAACATGCTATCAGAATTTTTACCTTCAAAGATGATGCATCATATAGATATTTTCACAATAAAGCGGTACTAATTCGGTTTACCCTTATTGCATTAATTCATCACCACTCTTTGAAACAACTTTTACGAGGAGAGAGCATAAGATAAACAAGCGTGTCTTAAGGAGGGTTTCCACTAGAAACAAAATTGGTCCAACCCCTTTAACGAGGTTAAAAATTAGTCAAATCGGGCGATCGGTCAACATAGATCGCATCCTCGTCCCCATAGTTTGTTGCCTATGTCAAAGTCGCTACCGCTTACTTGACGGCTAAACAAGTTTTTTCGTTGCCGGCTTCGATGTCAAAAGGCAAAATGTTTAAAACATTTAAGGCTTTGTCAATACCTGAAAATTACTAAATATATCTTTAAAACTTCAAAAATGACAAAATAGCAGGAACATTAAGAACAATTTAGAAATATAGTTAGGCTTTAAATGGGAAGAGTTAAGAACATTTCAAGGTTTCTTGAGTGTTTTTTTATAGGGAAAGAACAACGTGTAATTGTTGACGTAAATCTTAAAAAAACATTTCGTGATGCATAAGACATCACCATTATATTTCATGACTTCAACCTGACGATGCAAGTCACGAAAAAATAAAAACATCTCATGAGGAATGAGATTTTGTTATCGTGCGGTCATTTTGAAACAGATTTCATCTCATGCGATCCATTCTTCCTCGTGACGTACTTAGTTCTAACCTGATGTATTTACTAACTAATTTACAATAATGGTTTTTTTTAAAAAAGATTCCAGATATAAACTCGCAGGTGAACATTTTCTAAGTAATGCATTCAAAACAGTTTAATCTTTCACGAAGATAAAATTTATTAAATATTGCCGCAAATTTCCTGACATTCTTCACATCGACCACTCTTCACATTAGAAAGCTAGCCCTGAAATACTAAAACTTTTGAAAATAAGTTAATTGGTCCTTTATAATGTGCGACAGCTGTTATCAAAGTTTCTAAATTTTTTCAAGTTTATTAAAATGGCTAATTAAATATACATTATTACCAAATCATAAAAAGATTTCTTCCTTGACTGACATCTGTTCGCGTGTAGAAATAATAATCATGATATTGAAAAATAATAATCTTGGAGAAGGAGGAGTCATAGAGTGTTGAATTACTTGTTTTAAAATGTGTAAAAACCCTACATAGCTAAGAAAACAACAAAGATACGTGTTTCCTTATAAGAACGTCTAAATTTAACCTCGTTGAATATGCCTATTTTTGACATATTTTCAGTCCCAAATATGTCTTTACTAATTGAGTTCTTCCGAAAATTAGGGAAACATATATTCAGATGGTAATGATTTTTTTTAGAGTTTGAAAGAAATGGTTGATGTTGAAGTTATTTAAAAACATACATGTAGTTGCACAATAATAAAATGAGAGTGAAACAGTTAGGACAGGATTGTTTCCTAGTAACTCTAGATTTGCATTATTTCTCTCCCCCGATCTCTCCTCTATCCCCTTTTTGTTGCTAGTGTCTAAAACAACGAAAAAAAAATCACAATCAAGGCATAAAATATTCAAGCTGGCACTTTAAAATTTTTTGAATACTTTAGTTATGTATCTGGTATACCATCAGCCGTATTGGAGTCCAATGTATCCCCAAAAGGTTTTAAACCTTAAAAAGTGACTGTTTCAATCAAAACTGTACCAGTAAGCAGATGTCAACTATAAAAAGAAATACCGATTACAGCTTTATTCATACGCTTCTAATTTAATTTAGGAACCCAGGAATCAATAGTAAAAAAATCTAACACCTATTTCAAATGCGAAGTGACAAGTGCCGATTAAAAAAAATCTATTGTGACTTGATAACGGTTAATAGCTTATAACTTGACAGCTGTCTACCAGGTTTTTTTTAAATAAATAGATTATTGTTTAAAGGCCTAATCACCATATCTTTGAATAATTAAGTAAAGGCTAGTTTACACACAGCGCTTTATTAATATACTCAAAAAAGATTTTATAGTTGAAGAAAAATAGAGTTGATACGTGATAAGCTTCCACAGTGAAAGGAATGTGGTGCTATTATTACTTTGTGCGAGCGAGGAAATGAAAGTACTACATGCTCGTTTAAACGTGATGTCTATGGTCACATAATTTCATTGGAAGTTCTTTTAAGTTTTCTTAACATTTTTTTAGGGAAGGTATTTAAAATGTTTGAACCATAAAAAACCACATCCGCGCCCCGTCCACGCAAAACCGAGTTTGTTTGTTTATATTTCGTCTGAAGGTCACCTCATCTTAAGTTTGATCCTTTTTTATTTTTATTGTCGAAAAAGATCAATTGAGTGTCATTTCGCTTTTAATTTCTTTCAAACTGTGATGGACAGTTATTATATGTTATAAACTGAATTATATAAATCCAAGCCAGCATGTCATGATTAACAACAAAACCCTCTTGTTATTGTTAAACTGCCTGCAGAGCGTTCGAGGAGTAATCCTAATATTTCTAAAATCTGCGAAAACATTCTTTGTTGTGAAAATCTAAAAATATTTTTTAGAAGAAGATTCTTCTTGCTTGAAGTTTAGATCCTACAGATTTATATTTTGAGCGCGTAAACATCTCCTAAAAGCTGGTGAATAGTTTCTTTAATAAAGAATCGTTGTATTTAGAACCTCTTGTCTGAGGCGTTATAAAGCCTTTCGGGTGTAACAATTATACTACGCTAAATTAAAAAAAACAAAAAACTAGCGACTCCTAAATTAAATTCTCTCTAAAATTTACTGATTCTACTAAAAAAATAGTTCCATTAAAAATTCATTTTGTTTGTATTATTACACGCATCCTTTTTTGAGGTCCAGTCAAACCAAAACAATGACTTTTCTTGTAATATTTACAGAAAAACCACAATCGTGATTTCCTAAAACGTTTTTTTATAAGAATCATACATTTTAATTTTAGCCTCCTGATTCTTAGAAAATCGACATTTACGCCTTAAAAATAATTCTTGAAAGCGATTCTTAAATAATGATAAAAAATCGACTAATAATAATTAGTAATGCTTTGATAGTTAAAACTGAAGTATTAGTCGGTCTTTTCGTCAATTTTCGTCATGGTTGAAGAAATGATTATAAATGAGAAAATAGAAGAGACTACATTGTTACTTCTACGCCGTGAACTTTGAGAGCAAAAATAGTAAAATGGATATTTCAGAAAAACAATTTTCGTGTCTCATGATCGAGCTTCTACATCATTCTTACAATAAAATTCTAGAAATTGAGCCTATGATTCTTATAAAAAGAATTTTTCTAGAAAAAGTGTGCAGTTGAAAACATTTAAATCAACAAAATGGTACGCCTCAAAGTTTAGACAAATATTGTGTACCCAAGCTAAAAATAAGTGTAAACGGGCAAAAAAGGCGGGAAAAATAGTGATTAATTTAGTGATTCATTTTTTATGAAAAACACTGCTTAAAAGTAAAACTAAAAAATAAACATCTTTGATGAGGACAGATATCACTTTGTTTGTTTTGCTTATCAAATTTATTCATCCCTCTGTTATTTAAGGATGGACACTTGTGAATTTTTTATTCCAATCAAAACAAAACGCGGAAATACACTGCTAGTGACTGTTTTTCAAAAGCAAACATTCCTGTTGGATGAGCAACCATGGCTTAGTAAAGATGGTATTGTAATTTTTCCCGCGCAAAGATTAGAAGAAAAGATCATCACAATAAAATTTTTCGTAGGATTTTTTTCTTTTTATTACTTTCCGTATTTGCTTACATTATCATTTGCTTTATTCTCTTAGTGTTAATTTCACAACACTGAGAGAAAACTAATTTCACTTTACACTCCTCAGAAAAAAAGCGGGTTTTGCAATGAAAATCAATCCAAAGCAAAATTATATTATAAACAACACAAAATTTTGACTTAGACTTTTTCTTCTTACTACGGATTCAACTATTGGTTGCTTGTTGCTTGTTGGGTATTGATTTTATAAGTTTTAAAAAATTATTCTTTATTAAAGTTAAGAAACATCCAAGTTGTTCAACTTTTAAAATCCTAGCCTTCTGGCACAATATATTTTCTTGTTACTTATCAACCCGTTAACAGATAAAATGAAACAAATAATATTAAACGTAAAGAGATAACAAAAGATAAACTTTTTTTCATTCCTCCAAGATGACAAGGACTTATCTAGATCACATATGGGCTCAGTCACACCATGGACGCTGATAGGCAGCACTAGTGTCACTATGCCTCAACGATGAAAAAAAATTCAGGTTCCACGAAGCGTCTTTTATTTGAGTTAATTAAACAAAATTTTAACTTAACCAATGACTATGAATGGCAGCTTTTTTCGCTTCCAAGAAGCTCTGTAGCACCACCTTCGTCCTGTTATTAATATGAGAGAGTCATCTTCTCTTATAGCAGAGAGGTAAAAATCCCTGGAGACGAGTGTGCTGTAGCACGTAAATTAACCACATTCTGAAGACTTCACTAATACAAGACGATTTAGTCAATTTAAACGTTACACAGCTTACACGATTTTTTTGTTAATCCAAACACTTTTGCGTCTGCATCTGTTTTTGCGTCATCATTCGTTAACGTTGATTATCTGGAAATGTTTAACTAGTTGTAACAGAAGTGAACGCCTAACAAAAGTGTTTACTTAACCCTCCAAGCTTAATCTAAAATTATAGCCGCAGTACACTATTTCAATCCGGAAAGGTAATCGCGTTCTCGAAGTTAAAAGATAAGCTTAGTAGCAATTACACTAGACACTGCAATAAAAAATGAATTCACAAACACGAAAATTATCATCCGTTAAACATAAAAGGGTCGAAGATTGTGGTACATAACTTAAATTGCATACTTTCCGGAAACTAAGTAATGCGGATGATAGTCTTTGCTATAATCTACGCAGGTAAATTCCGCCAAAATTATTACAAAACTTTTAAGTTCCGACGAATTTGTCGAAATCAAGCATTCACTGGATGAAAACAGTCTCAAGTGAAAAATATCACCATTGTTATTTTAATCATTTATTATAAAGCAAAGAACAAAAAAGTTACCCGTAGTTCTTCTAAATTAACGCGGGAAAATTAATATTTTTTCCAACTCGTGTCTTTAAATCTAAATAAAAAAAAATCAATTTTCAAGCGATGGTAATCCGCATTAATAATAAGAGGAAAATGAACCGGCCGCAAATTAGGGACAGTTTGGCTTTTTTGTTGTTAATACAAAATACAAACTATTTCATTTTTTTTGTTACTTTTTATTCTCTACTATAAAAAATAATGGAAAAGGCACTTAACTTTAAGGTTGATGATTTGAAAGAAATTGAGAATGATCCATTTCTTCATTCTCGCAAAAGTACTACTTTTGAAATGTTCATCTCGAATAAAAGACAAGAAATCACTTCTTGTTTTTGTAAATTTCATCATACACAAAGTTATTTTGTTAACCCTCAAATAAAGAAATGAAGACTGTTCTGTGTCAGAATTAAAGGAGAATGAAATAATACAATAATTGCTATAGGTCCTAATTTTTCAGCTTTAGAAAAGTAAAAGCCCGCGAATAGGAATACTGACCTGATTTGTAAAATTCCCTCTTCCTTCCACAGCGTTGGCGGAGAGATTGTTTTCCCGTTGTCCGGCAAAAGTGTTATGTTTAGACTTGAAACGGAAAATGGTAGACGACAGCTGTGAAACAGTTTCAGTTCCTCATGCTTGAACTGATGATTCGATGTTCTGGGCTACCTAGCTATAACTTCTTAACTATATCTTTGTGTACGAATCTTCAATTACACGTATTTTCAAAGCTAACTATACTCATGACTCATGCAAATTTAGGAGCCATAGCTAGCTAGCTAAAGTATATAATATTTTATTCATAGCTAAGAACTTCCAAAATTTTTTTGTACTAATTTGATGCCTATAGCTAGTTAGCTAGCATACAGCTAGCATATGTGATTTTTTATCTACAGTGAATTTTGTAGTTCATCTCTACCAGGGATTCTGTAATACAATCAATCATAGTGCCGTGTGTTTGTCCTGCATGTGCAGAAATGGAGGTAACTAGTCCGCTTGGTTTGTTTAGGGGCCTTCGAAAAAAATTTTTGGGCCCTGTTAACGGGATATCGCCGCTAAGGGGGGAGGAGGTCGGAAGCTTGAAAAAGAACCAGCAGTAACTAGCAGTAACCAGCAGTATTTCGAAGTAACCACCAGAGAACCACTAATATTTTGAAGTAACCAACAGAGAACCAGCAGTTAAATAGATAAAACGAAATAAACGCAACTACCGCTTCAAATGTGAAACATTTTATAATGTACACAACAGTTCATGACCCATTTGTTGAAATGTTTATGTCTGGTGTGCTTTATGCAACAGTTGATTAAAAGACAGAAGGCTTTTTGAAAAAAGTATATACTGACTGTATTAGTATTTTAAAACCACACGCAAGAATTAACAAAAACAAAATTAATATTTTAAATAATGAACTAATATCTGAATTGTAAACCAAATATAACGAAAAACACTATACGGATGAGAGTCCAAAAGGAGACATTTTTTCCTTTTGGTAGACAAAGTTAAAGTTCGAATGAATTAAATGAATTGAATGAATGAATTAATATTCAGCACAGTTTAAAGTCACGAGCGTGAGAGATACCTCTACTGCCATTCTATCCACTGTTGAGGAATCCATATCAAACAAATAACAAACAAAGTTTTTTATTTTTTGCAGCGATTACACTTACCTTTAACGCTTCCTAAAAAATTATTTCGCTTTATCAGATTATGTATACATCCATGATTTGACTGAAGGATTTTCATTTTGCAATTCGTGTATGTAACCCAAATATAACGAAAAATAATTTTATGCTTTCAATATGAACGTTTTTTACTTGAAACATGTTACATTTTATTTCAAAGAATAAACTTTAATCCTGAAAAGACTATTTTCGTTCTGTTTTTTTTTTTTGTTTCCATAATTGCTGTTAGGCGAAATAAATAACTAAATAACTTAAATTGATTAATTATCGCAAATTCTGCGACTTTTATTCATATTTTTGAAAATTAATTTCCGCGGAATGCATTTTATTGGACCTCGTGAAAACAACTTAAAAGTAGCTAATTAGCAAGAACAACATAAAGTATCAGAAAAAAGCCCTGGGAACTAGGTGCCCTTTTATTTATTATATTTGGTAGTTTAAAATCATGAAGTGTTGTGCATAAAAATCACAACACCTTTGCGCCGCTTTTGCCGCCTTATCTGGAGTAAATCAATAATAACTGCTCGTTCTCTTGTGGTTACTTAAAAAACAGCTTGTTCTCTGGTGGTTACTTCAAAATACTGGTGGTTCTCTGGTGGTTACTTCAAAATACTGCTGGTTACTGTTGGTTACTGCTGGTTCCTACTTTTAGTATCTACGTAAGGATTGAGAAATTTCAAAAATTTGTTCGTGGCCTGAAAGTTCTTCATCGTTCGTGAGCATAATTCCTCTTGTCATCAATTCTGATAACTTTTATCTATAAAACACGCCCCTGAGCCTTCCAAAGTTTATCCGAATGCGTGTATTTCACAGACGGAAAACCGCTAAAAGAGGGGGCGGAGGGGGTCCGAATCTTACCAGCAATATCCCGCTTTTTGAAGGCCCTTGCTATGATGGCCCCTATGGCTCACGTTTCTTCCAATTTAAAAACACTCCTGATCTATGATCCGAACAGTTCTCTTCTGTGTTCTCACACTTCTCTTCTGCATTTTGACACTTCTCTTCTGCACTTAACACTTCTCTGCATGTGGCCCCGAACTTTCTCTTCACAAACAATTTTAAAAATCTGGTCCGCAATTTTACACCCTTGCTCTGTATAACTTTTTTCACTTTTCGGAAGAAGTATACCTGGCAAACACGTGTTCAATTTACAAATATAAATATTATTATTAAAATATTGTAGCCAGTCCCGAAGCATGTGCATGAATAAAATAATATCACGAATCAATTCAGATCAGTAGCAGAGTAATTATTTTATCAATAGACACAATAAAGGGCAAAATAAATGGCTGCCCAGAGTACTCAAAATCATGGTGGTGTCAACCAAGCAAAGCACATGTTTTTTCTTTATTATAATGGATTTTCCTTACAAAAATATCAGGCTAGGATTTTAGATAAAAACAATACGTATTTTGTTTAGAACAATAAAGAAATAATGACCAGTCTGGTTATAATTTTGGTATTCTTATAAAAATGTGTGTATTAAAAAAGATAAACGAATGCCTTAAATGGATACGTTATTTATTCACTATTGTCTCCCTTTTATATCAAAAACGCAAAAAACCTGGAGGTGACGGGTCGTCATTTATTTAAAAAAACGTGAGTTAACAAAATCTAGCTCAATCAATATTCCGGACCCGACTTGGGTCTTTGAATTTTTTGAGTTCATGGAAAAGAAGTGTTTCTCACTTTGAAAAAGAAGTGTTTCAAACGGAATAGAAGATTTCAGAGGAAAGAAAAGAAGTGTTTTTATTAAGAAGGGAAGTGAGCCATAGGGGCCATCGTACCTTACATTTTTACCTCAATTTCTGCCCACGCAATAAATGAAAATAGACTTAATGTTTTCCATGCTAGCAGCCGAGGCAAATTGAAAAAAAACAAGTTCATGTTGGCAAAATTTTGCTGAGGCAAATTTTTTCTTTGCATATTAAGTTTTTTTAAAAAATACTTTTTTATTATAATAGCCCATTTATTCTCCATTCCTTACTAATTCGGATCCAGCAGTCTAATAATAACACTACAGTCCTGGTCTTTTGAGGTGCGCGAATGGCCCCCGACCTCCACATGCTCCTGCAAGAATGAAGCAGCGTCTCCAATCACACATCAAAAACACAGTTACTTTAATAATGTGCACCTGAAATGTCTTTTGTATAAAGTAATTATTTACTGTACTAATAATCAAAGATCATTAGGTTGTATATCGCAGAAGTCCCTGGTGGCATGCTTCAAAAATGGTTGCCATTGGCACAGCTTAACATGTAGCAAAACTGTAAAGGAGAATCGATTGTTAGAGTCTTCGCAGAACATCTCTTCTCACAAAACCGAGGGCAGGGCTGACTTAATGCCTGCTCTGTCATGTGGGAGACAGAACTTCTGGACTTCTTTTAATATGATGTACAATTACGTAAGGTATAGAGAACATTAAAGTCGGGCCCTTTCCTTCATGCTGACACTCGGCTGGTGCATTACACTGAGACTCGAACGAAAGATGGAAGACCATTTGGAACCATGCCACAAGTCAGTCCGACCTTCATCGTCACAGAGAATACTGCGAGAAGAGTGCGCACCCATGCAAGTTAAATGTAACCAGAACATGGGAGAGGTTAGGTGTCCTGTACCTTAATACAGCTTTCAGACGAATGTTATCGTGATGTAATACCAAAGAAAAAACATGTTGAATAAAGTTTAAAAAATCTTTTTAAAAGGGGAAAGAGAAATCAAAAATGTTTAGATATTTGATGCCAAAAACAAATCTGCCAACACATCATCTCGTCCAACGTTTCAACCTTGCACTTGTGGTTAAAACATTTTACAAAATTCATTTCTATACAGCTTAAACAACATAACGCTGCGGTAAACAAAAAATAGTTAAGTGTCAATCGCACTTGCAAATATTCACATCGCACTCGTAAATTTTGCTTACGAGTGCGATTTTTCGCACACCATAGCACTCGTAATTTTTTAGCGGGTGCTTTTTGTAGCTCTGGCATAGTTTTATTCAAGAAATGGCCTGAATGATCTGTCTTTTGGTGTCTGTCCAGGTGCTTCCTTTTACAATAATTTTCGACAAAAGCTGATGGAGTGGTGCATATGCCAGGAATAGAGCCATAAATTATTTGTATTGAAAATCCCATAATGGGTATATGTATAGCAAACTTTTATAAGGATGGATTGTCAGAATATTTATTCCCCAAACTCCACACACAAACCCAAAGCTTCTAATTATTGATGACCATGGTAGCCACATAACCTACGAAGTGGTAACGCTAGTGCAGGAACACCACATGGAAATACTAACATTGCAGCCGCATACCACAAATGTTCTCCAGCCCCTAGATGCTGGACTTTTTTCCCCTGAAAGTCAAACATTTGAAAATTGAACAATCGGATGGATTTAAGTGTCACTGGGGATTATGCAGGGTTAAAAAAACAAAACAAAAAACTGTAGCACATTATTTACAGTAAGGAGGAATTTAACAAAACATGACAATTAATTCGGTAAGCAATGCCTTCTGAAAATGAAAAATTTTTCCTTTTGACTGCAAACTTACTTGCGGCAGCAAACATTGTGCTGAGACACTTGGCTGACATCTTCTGCTTGCCTCCACATAAACCTAAGGAAAGAAAATCATCCTAGAGTGGTTCAAAGAGTTGAGATGATGTGCATTTATTCACATTCGCTAGCCTCACAAATATTAAGGGATATACCCCACATAAATATAATATATATGAAAAAGGTGAATTTCTAAACACAAACCATATTCTGCACAACAGGAGTTATTATGAGTGACTTATTCATAGAAGTGGCTAATTTATCTAACTTTACGAATTTAATTTTGTTAATGCACAGACATGCATAAAAACTAACGCAAGAATCCTCTTGTGCATAAAATTTTATCCACGAAGCCCCCAAAAGTTTGATTTTGTAGACAATCCAATTAAATAATTAAAAATTGCACGTCTAGACAACGTTTTCACGTACAATTTGCTGATGCCCATTGACAAGTTTGAATATTTATAAGGAATTCTGAAATACATAAAATTCTAGTAGATGACGCTGTCTTTATCTTCATATTATGTTAGAACCATTATCTGTCAATCATTTATAATATTACAACTGTTTAAAGTATTTCTAGTTTCTAAAAATCAAAATACATAATTTGAAGAATATTAAGCTCTCCAAGAATGCTATCCCCAGTTGATGGTCTGGGTTCCATGGTAAGATAGAAAAGTTTTTATTTTTGATCACATTTTTTTTTTATATATCCAATAATCGTCTAAGTTTGTGTGTAACACTTACAATAAGGATGTTTTTATATCTCATTTGCTTGCTCAAAAAAATAGCTATTTGTTGACATTAATACATTAGTTTGATGTCAACAACATGGTTCTTCTTAATGAAGCCATTGCATTGCACTAACTTTGAAGCCAAAAAACTTGGAAGAGGGTCGAAAAATTGGACATTAAAAAGTAGTAAAAACAGATGATAGTCAAATGACATACACACATATATAGTATAATTTCATCCACCAGATGTAATTTACACTTATATAAAGAAACAAATATATAACAACATCATGATCAGCACGTCTTATCCTGCATAGGTAACTAGGGGGCAATTGATAACATTTTGGGTATGTTCCTCAAAGCTAGGTGACCCAATCACTGTTGGAACAAAGGGGTTGATGACGTTACCAAAAACATTTAAACCCTCAATAAATTTTATATCCTTTGCCAAGCTCTATGTAAAAAGGCAAGTGGTATACAAATTTGCAAAAAATTAATTTCTGTGTATCAACAGGTCATTGTTGACATCACCAAAAACTAAATCATAATTTTTTTCTTCATTTTTTTGCCTAACTGGATATTTCCATGGGTTATCAACTAGTTATATCATAATACACAAGTTACTTTCGTGTGTCTGACTGGCTGTGTGCAGGCAGAGAAAATTATTGTTCAATTTTCTACAATGACACCTTATAACACCTTTTTGTATTTTATAAAACTTCTATTTACATTCCTCAGAACAACTCAAAAAATTGGGGTTTTCATTATGTCTGTGAGTGCAATTGCTTTGTTTACATGGGCAAAGTTTAGGCAACAAAAATTAATATATTACTTTTTTTGCTGCCTTTTTGATTAATTAACAACAAACCAAATTATATGTTAAGAAATACTAAAATTTCTAACTATCCCTTGCAAATGGATTCTTCTACAGCTCTTACTACTAATATTTTATTTAGGATCCATTTCACATGATCGAGAAGGATATTCCTGACTTCGAGAAGCCAGAACCAAAGTAAGAAACTGGTTGCTTTTGTTTATGTTTACACCATTAAGATTTTTTCTCTCAAACAAAGCAGCACTTGCAAAAAGGATATTGCTTTATCTAATCTGATTGTAATGTGTGATAGGGTTGCGCAAAAAAATGCAAAAAATATTTTTTAGCTTGATGTGAAATGTAATATATTTTTACTAACTTTGTTTCAACCTGTGAAGTAAATGAAATGTTCTACCAAATCACGACTTTGTGCAAAGGATGTGCAAAATAGTGATTCCCAAAATAAGCATGACAGGAAATTTCTGTATGTTTTTTTTATGCACTCATGACTATTTTCTGAGATAATGCACTATATGGCTAAGTATGGATAATAGCAAAGGAATGTGCTCATTGTTATGAAGTGAAAGGTGATTGTACATGCAATTCAATATGTTGAAGTTTCCTTATTTTGTTGTGATTATGTAGGAAATCATTGCTGGAAAGATTGCTGGATTGTTACAATGAACAGAGCAGATTAGAGAAGCAACGAGGGGTATATTTTATATGAACCAAATTATGTATTAAAAAATTTATCCAAATTAATTTGTTGCTTATTTTTACTTCCTAATTTGCTTCTTTTTTAATGTTATAATAATTATCACTGTTATATGTATATTGATATATGTTTATTGGGCAAAAGTAAAGTTAGACTTTTTATATTTGGACAGCCTAAGTTGTCCAAATATAAAAAGACTAACAAGTCCTGGGGATGAGGTTAGCAACAATCCTAGCAGAACCGCACCGTGCAACATTGCCCATCTTTTTGTAAAAGCGATTAACTTTACACAGTGGCTTGGTTTTGCAAAGGCAAAAGTTCTGCAAATTATTATGCAAAATTTTAAATATGATGGAGCTATGCGTTGTAAACCGAAGGTAAAGATGAAACTTATTTTTAACAACTGGGTGTTAAATTTGGTATGTTAAGTGAGCTAAGAGCCGTTGTATTGCAATAAAATTGAATCTATGATGTCTATTTATAAAATATACGCTTTGAATATCAGAATCAGCTACCACCACCCAAATGCTACCCCAATTGGGATGCCCCATGTTACCAATTAACCCAAATTAGCCTGTTTCATTTTATTTTGTCCATGCTTGTAGTTTTTATAAATATTAAAACATACTTTTCATCCATTTAATTTTCTAAACACTTATTTCAGGAATCCACTAAGGAGTCATATTTACTTGCAAAGATTGTAAAAGAGGACAATCTTAGTGTGTTGATTGTTAACTTATATGCTGGTAATGATGGTTACTCATTAATGTTGAAGAAGAAGGACAACACTGAAGTTGAAACTGTCAAATTGCCCTATGAAGTAAGCTTTTTTTTTGTTTTGAAGTTAATTTAATGGCAGCTTTACACAAAGACTTGTAAATATTATTATTTTTAGGAAAACGAATTTTTGGAGTATTTAGATATGCAACAGGTATATGCTTAAAGCTGAGTTGTAACTTGAGGAAAAGTTAGCTGTTTTGTGTTTGAATTTGTATATATTTATAAAAACATGTTGATGGGTCAGACATGGATTTCAAGCTGTCCACCCTCTTTTGTAGAGGGATAGATGAGAAGGTGTTGTATTTCTAATAAAAAGGAAGTTATTTAATTCAAAACGAGGTGGGGTTTACTTAGGTGAATAGCCATTTCTTTTTCATCAAAAGGGTGGTTATTGAGTATCTTCTCTTGAAATTTGATACCTAGCGTGATAACAATTTTTTAAGGTAGCATTTCTCAACAATGGCTTTTCACACCTTATTAAGCCTTTAAACATCTAACTTCATCCTGCTTATGACTGACTATAATTTTTTAGTAGCGATTCTTTTTTATTGTTCCGAGTTTCCCTTTCATTATATTAACAAATTTTTTTAGTTGCCTCCGTTATTAGTTGATGTGTTAGAAAGTGCTCAGGTGAGTTGTTTCTTATTTTATTAGAAATTTTACTACAGTACTCTGTACAAACGTTTATCTTCTTTTATGTCATGAAGGTTGATATCTATCATGACGGCTGTGTCATAGTTCAGCTTCGTGATTACAGAAGAAGTACACAGAAAAATTATGATGTCACATATGTGTTATTAAAACCTACTTCACAGGTATCATGGTTTTCATGCTGTTATTTAAAAACTTCTTTCTTTCTTTTTAAAAAAGATTCAATTTAAATTGCAGTACGAAAAATAAATGCTTTCTTTAAATGGTTTAGACTATAGTACGAGATGTAAATGCCATGATGGCAGACACAAGTAAGTGGAATGAAGACGATAAGGCCATGTTGGAATCACAACTTGTGTTGGCAATGCAACCTAGGCTTTGTCTTGATCCGTCTCCATCTGTTTTATATACTGCAAATAAGATTCAATATCATGCTAATAAATGGAATCACAAAGGTTTAAAAAGGTAAGGTTTTTACAATACTTAGCTAACTTATGCATTACTTAAACTTGCAAAAAGTTAGATGTGAAAAGAGAAAAATAAAAAATAATATAACATAATTTTTGCTGGAATGCTGGAGTGTATATATATATGTATATGGATTCCATAAATGTAAGAGCTCCATTTCAGCATTAATGAATATGGGGAATTTTATTGTTTTGTTTTATGAATTATATTTGGACGGCATAGGCTGTCCAAATATGAAATGCCGAACATTAATTTTGTCTAAGATTGTATGGAAATATAGTTTACGTATAATAAAGGTGTCGTTACGAAGTTGTATGATTGCATCAGAAGTTTTTTGTTTGTACTTTTGTTGCAGGGATATCGTAAACATTATAATAAAAACACTAAATTTACAAATTGAAGTATCTTTAATTACTATTTTTTGTTGTTTATACCTCCTATAGTCAGAGAATAAGTATATTGCCCAAAAATGAAGAAGAAAAATTATTATGGAGGGGTTGTAATGTAATATATATTTTTTTACAAAATGTATTTTGAAATGTCTTCTTCGATGTAAACAAACTCGTTAAGAAGGTTTAATCTTAACAATGCATCCAATACTTGGCAAAAACAACCTTTTCTGTATGGCGTAATTTTGATTTTTCTTTTTAGATCAATGAAGAGATTCTCACAACCTTATCTAAATAGAGCAGTTTTATGTTCGAACACTCCCTCGCCACCATGTTTGAGGTTACTTGATTTCATTCAACGCAATCGCGATAAGCGATCTATCAGTTCTTTACCTAAATTGAATCGTGCAACTCAACATACTGATATGTGGAAACAACGCTCACCAACTTTATCTGTACCTACAAAAATAGATGTAAGTATAATATTCTCTAGCTACTTCAAGTGAACTGGGTTCTACCTTAATGCTACTGATGTTTGCAGATTAAAAAAATAAAAAATTGCAGGAAATAATTTTCGTGAAGAATGTAAAAAAATAATCAAATATTTTTGTGAATATTTAAAAATTAGTTTATTTCAATAAAAAGAAAAATTAATTAACAACAAATTATTGACGGAAATAATAGCTTTTACAAATTTGACAAATTCTTAATATTTTCGTGATGTTTCGGTATTATTTTCCGCGAAATGTTCTTTGATTATTCGCTGCTATTTATCACAAAACCCCCGCGAAAATCAGCATCTGCGAAAATTATTATTATTAGGTAATTGGATTGTGGTTGTTTTTTTTCAGGTTACATCCTACTCCAAACTTCACGAACAGCCCAAATATACAACAGACTACACACCAGAGAAGATTCAGGAAATTATATTGGAGGGAGAAAAGACTAATAATCGATCGTATTTTTGTCGTGTCACTATTCAAAGACGTGGCTCAACGGGGGAATACCTGGGTGATCTTTATTTGGAAGAAGACCATGGGGCACAAAAAGAAAATACACATAAAGACGGCAGAGCTTGCAGGTTTTTCTCTCTATAGTTAGAAACAATACTGTTTTTATATTAGTGTTTGTTCTATATTTTAGTTATGATTTCTAATGCAGGTTTTCACTTGGTAATCGACTTACTGCTCAGCGGTATTTGCAACAATTCCAAGAACTGTATACGGAGGAAGGAAGGAAATCCGTCAAAATTTCAACTTTTGTTGCTAATCAAAGTCATCAACAGAAATCACAAAGTTCATCATCTCAGTCGCAACAGTCAACAAGTGCTACCACGGCGTCTTCACAACATCCCAATAACACAAAATCAACAGTAGCGTCTTCGAGCATACCTACGACATCAGAATCGACTTTAACTGTAAACCTCACTCGTTCGCTAGGAGCCAACCAAAACTCTGTTCTATCACAAGGTGGAAACACGTATATTTTAGCGAGCTCGGTACAGGGTCAACCTTTTAATATTGGTTCTAATGTTGTCATGTCAATACCAAGCTCTTTAGCGCAATCTTTAGTCTCTGGAAATGCCACGTTTTCAGTCTCAGGTAAATTTAAACTACTATGTTTTTGGTACTATGTAGGTGTCTTCAAATTTTCAATGGATATTATGTGAAAATTTCTCCTAAATGTATTTGCAGGAAACCCGTATTTTGTGAATGCGTCTGGAAACTTGCAACAGTCATCAAAAAGTCTTCAGTCTCCAAGTAAAGTAAGTCTCGAAATAAATTAACAAGTGAAGACAATCATTTTCATATTTATAAAAAACGTGTCGCTTAGAGATGTTTTAGGGTAGAAAGGATCTGTTTTTTACTGTTGTTTATTTAGCCTGCTGTGTCTGGCACTTCAATGAGTGTTTCTTCACACGGTCAACTTACTGCTGTTCCCATTGCTGTTCAGGGTAACAATGTCAGTATTGTTTCTGGGAATATGAATGCTCAGTTTATTGCAAAAGCAACTCCACAAGCGATTCGACCTGCAGGAGCAACTGGTCAAATTATGTTACAGGTATTACTTGCTGACATATGTTGGATTCTTCTAACTGTTCCATTCTGCAGAGTGTAAGAAATTACTGAAATTTTATTTAGAATGTCGCATCCACTCAACTTGGTCAAAGACTTCAGGCTTCATTTGCTGTAAGTTTGTTGATGTTCTTGTCTTTTGATTGTGTTAAACGTCCAATTCGCTTTTGTTGTTATTATTGCTTTGATACTGTTATTTTGACGAATATTGTTGCTACGAATTAATCTTTCTACGCGAACTTTGTTTTTTAATAATTATTGTAATTATTTCCTAGGTCCCAGGTAATCTTGTTCCGATATCTCAAATGACACGAGTTGGTGGGCAGCAAAAGGGTCTTGCAGGAGCAGGAATGCCTTCGGTCATGGTGCATGGTAAGCAAGTGATGGTACAAGGCTCCCCTGCCATGATTCAAGGTCAAGCAACATTCATTCCCAGCCAAACACCGTTAATTCCAGGACTGCAAAGTGGACAAACAGCTATAATACAAGGCGGATCTATTTTTGTACAAGGACAACCTGGACAGTCATTAGTGGGTGGGCAAGCACAGGGACAAACTGTCATGATTCAGGGTCAACCAGGTAAGTCAGATAAAACACCTTCAACCAAATACATATATTACATGTGAAAGTAAAACTCGGATGTTACTTGTTGTTCATAGGTCAGTCACAACATAATCAAAATGCGTTGCTCCAAGGTCAAGCCTTACAAGGCCAAGCAGTGTTTATTCAGGGACAACCAAATGGTGGCGGACAAGCTATCATGCTGCAAAACCAAGGTGGACATCAAGGCCAGGTACAAATTATAACCACAACAAGTTCATCCGGTCAACAGCTTCAAATTGTTCCTCAAATCCAACAAAAAGGAGGTATGTTTTTCTCTTCACCTTTATGAAGTATGTGCCACTTACATGTTTTGCAAAGAAAATGTATTTTTAGGTGCCTCGTCAGCTTCTGGTAGGGTCCAGTCCTCAACCGCGTTATCAGCTTTGACTTCACAGGTAAATTTAATTCCTGTGCAGCAAGGCGGTCAACAACAATACCAACCTATCGTCCAGTTCACACCACACGCGCAACAACCAAGACCAGTGACCCAAAGGCGGAGAAGCAGCACTCAGCCAACTATTATTGGCGGCGGAAAGAAAAGACCACCCGCACCAACCAAACAGTCTCCCTCGTGATTGTTATTTTTTTCAGCACGAAAGAAAAATGAAATTTTTTTTTTGGTCCTCCAAATAAAAATATATGCTAAATTTTTTCATTCTTAATGTTAATGTTTCATTGTTAATTTAATGAAAAAAATACTTTTTATTTATTTATTTTATATTGTGTTTATGTACTTATTTTTATTTGTATATAAGAATAGAAAGAATATTTGTTTTACCATGCTCATACTCACTTTATAGTTTGTAACAATTGATTTTATAGAATGAGAAATATTGAATAAGATTTGTTTAAGTGTGTGCGTACTTGTCGGACTCATGTAAACACATCTCGGCTGCCTTAATGGAACTGATTTTTATGGGCTTTTAATTTCGCGGGTTAAATAAAACTACATTTTGCGGGCACTTATTTTCGTGGATGACGCAGGAATTTTGCCAAATATATTTTAACAGTTGGTGTGTTAGTGTGTAAAAATAAATCAAATTATCAAAAAATTCTCGTATAGCATAATAAAATTAACTTTCCTTTTTTTAATCCGGCTAAAATAAGTTATAAATTGTTGACTTTTTGGTATTTTTTTGGGGGGGAGTTAGTTTTAATCACAATTTTAAATTTTGGTAAAATTAATTTTGGAAAACTACGAAATTTAGTGAGGTAGTTCGAACATTTTTTAACAGGGAAATGTTAGAACATCCTGCGACACGAGATTTGTCAACACTTCTATTCTTTTACACAGTTTTTGAAATCAAAACCCTTTTTTATTAGAATCAATGAGTTTGATAACTTTTTCTACACCTAAATACAACACACATTTTGGTAAACTTCGGCTATTTGATTTTGATATAGATATACATAATTTTCGTATTGAATGAATTTGTAGCCAGCTGGACAGAAATATTTTTACGGGACAACAGTCTGGAGCAAATTGATTCTTGTCCAGCCCTAATCAACATAGTCACAAATTCAAATTTTTATGAACAAAAACAAAAAGGCCTCGTATCTTTTTTTTGATAACTTTAACATGATATTTTTTTAGAATTTATTACAATAATTTCCAGCAGAACATGGCAGATGATTTCAAGTATAAAATATTCTGTTGATGATTTTGTTGTTTTTGTTTTATACTGTGTTATTATTCGTTTGCCGTCATTTTTATTTCAGGACAGCGCAACCGTTGCAATTTTACAAACAATTTTTGGTGAGAACACATTATAACTAAAAGCGAAACTATGATTTCCTGCTTGTTTTTAATTTTGGATAATTTGGTATCGTTTTGAGTTTTTTATCTATATACAACAATTTGGACCGCCTATAGTTTCTCAAAATCTTTCTCATTGTCACGTTTTGAAAATAGATTATCGGTAACTGTTCATTTCTTCCTAAAATTGACCCTTTAGCCTAAAACTTCATGAAATCTCATAAAATCTAAAATTTTGAAATTATTTTTTAGAAAGAAAATATTCGACCCGATGGACGTCAACTACTGGAGTTCCGAAAAACACTTCTCAACATAGGTATGCTTGTGTGGTAATATGCTCAACTTGACAGTTTTGTCGTTTTAGGATTTTTTCGGCTTATTTATCATTTGCTTTTTTCCATATTTTATTTTCCACTAAAAATAAAGACGGTTTTTAAGCGGACAACCAACATGTCATACAAGTACAGTATTTGAGCTTGTCCTGAGTAAGACCTAAAAAATAGAGAATGGTAAGTAAGCGTCTGTGTGTTAGCTCCTGGTGTTAGAGAAGGTAACTTAGAACCATTTTTCCAAAGTCGATGATGATTTGTTTATTTAGGTTTTTATTAACACATGCGCCATTTTTAGGTGCTATCAATACAGCTGTTGGCTCGGCATTGGTTCGTCTTGGTGATACAACGGTTGTCTGTGGTATAAAAGCGGTGCGTGATATATGCAGGATTTTTTAAATCCTTTTTCCATATGCAAGTACTTTTAAGTACCGAAAAATCTAATCGTCCCCTCTCTGCGATTGCTATTTTTTAGGTTTTTGTTCCAACACCTACGCCTAGATTTCAGTCCCATATTTATTAATTTATTGATATGAGAGAGGTGTTTAATGATTTGGCTATTTGATTTTCCTCATATTTGAATACAAGAAAATGATCAAAACAATGTTGAATTGCAATGTTTTACCTGACTAATGCCACCATAAATGCTTCGCTCTCCTTCCTCTCGAAATCAGTAACAGCTTATATCATTAAGCCGAGTGATTGCTCTTTTCTAGGAATTGGCCGAACCAACACTAGAGCAATGTGGACAAGGTTTTTTCGGTATGTATGCTCATTTTTTATATGCGTATCTTATTTTAAGTTTTTTTACACCCCATGTTCGACTCCCAATGCTTGATATGTATTAAAAGTTACCATTTACTAAAGCGTTTCGCAGAACTACAGCCGAAAACGCAATTAAAAGTTTATTGTGTGAGAAGAAGTTTAAAGTCTGTGATACTGGTAAAAATAACAGCCATACTTTTTTAATTAAGAAAAAAAGGTTTTAAAAGTTAAAAAGTAATTAAAAAAAAACTTTTTTATACTTTTTATATACTTTTTTAAAAATACATTTTAACTTTTAAAATCGTTTTAATTTTTCTTACTTGTGATAGGTTTTTGAATTTTTTGGAGCCGCATGTTCTTATAAATTGTATATTGCGTTTTCGAATACCTTTCAGGGATTTGTTAATTCAATTTTAAACTATTTTGCTGTTAGTTCCGAATGTTGAACTGCCAGCTCTATGTTCACCAGAATTTCGGCCAGGACCTCCCAGTGAAAAAGCGCAAGTTTTAAGTCAATTTGTGTTGGATACAGTCTTGAAGTAAGTTATTTTCTTAAATGAACCATAACAGGGTGTGATTTTTTATACAGAAATTAGATCGAGAGAGTTTTTTTTCTTTTCTAGCTCTGAATTGATATCTCTTGAAGATTTATGCATTGTTAATAAAAAGGTAGCTATTCTTTAGCTTGTTTCATCAATTGTATGTTTTTTATGAACATGAAAAGTAGAGAACTAACTTTCATTTTTAAACTCGAAACTTACCGTATGCTTATTTTGAAAAATGATGTTTTACAATAATTTTCTCCTCATATATCAGTTGAAAACACTTCTCTTCTAGGACGGAAAATTGCTCATTTTCATACAACAAATCTTTCAAGATATAACTCTTAAATACTCCAGAAATTAGAGATGTCAATAAAATTGAGACTGGAGCATACCAATATATTTTAGTAAATCTGTGGATAAATGTGCTTCTCTAAACGTTATGCTTATGAAAAAACATATAACACGATTTAGCTGTATTTTACTTTTTCTATTATTTGTTTCTTTCAGTTGTGTTGGGTATTATACGCTGACATGGTTTGTGTCAGCCATGATGGAAATCTGATAGATGCCTTGATGACGTCACTTTACGCTGCCCTGCGAAATAGTAGGTTCTTTTTCTTGTCGGCACCGTCTTTTTTGTCTTCGCCGTCATTGTCATTGTAATCAGCATCAGTTTTGTTGTTGTTATCGTATAAAGCAATGTTTTTGTGTTTTTTTTTTACTGCAGCGAAGTTACCACTAGTTAGAATCAACGAGGAGAGCGGTTTAACAGAAGTACTGGACGATGAGAAACATGACTTACATCTTCGAAATAAACCCGTCTCAACGACAATTGCAGTTTTAGATGAGTTAGTGCTTACTTAACTTTTATATTTAAGACTTGGTTCCATTGGCGTCTGAAATAGACCAACAAAAATAAACTGCTGAGTTCTCAACAAAATTTGGCACAGTCCATGCTGACATGGTGGCGACAACGAATTTAGATTGACGCTTATTTTTTTCACTTCTTGTAAACCCTAAACTGGTCAGTTTTCACTAGTAGCGGTTTTTCCCTAATTTTAACCGTTACAGCAACTTCAAAGAATTGCAAACCCATAAATGGAGAGTAGATTGCGCAAAGTATTTCTTTTATTTCAGAACGACTCTTCTAGCTGATCCCACCTACGAAGAAGAAGAATTGTCATCATCGATGATCACCATTGTTGTGGGGTCTGATAAGCAACTTTGTTCAGTATATAAACCAGGTAGGGAGAATAAATATAGCATGTAGTCTGAAAATCGCCCATGTTGCCAGCTACTTAATAATCTACAATACTTTAGGTGGATGCCCAGTTCCTGAAAGTTTACTAAAGTCGTGTATGCAGACGGCTTTTAATCGTTCTGAAGATATAAACAAGCTGCTCTCAGAAGTAGACGAGAATATAGATAGATGAAACGTATATACGATTGTTAGAGATACACTAGATATGTATGCGCCTATGTTGACGCTCGAACTCCGTGAAGCTCTCCTTCTCATGGATGAAAAAAGAATAACGTTGACTTACATTGTGTAATTATTTAAGATAAAAAGTAGAGTACCATTCCAAATGTTATTACTACAATCTCTGAACTAAACTTGGTTGTTCCTGACGATGGAGCGTCGAGCACTCCTCCATATTTATTAAGAAAATTTAACACGACGCCATTGGTCCAGCCAAAGCCTTCTTGTACTTTGTATTCTCCTCCATTGCCAGCTTTCGAACGTTCATTCACATCATATTTTTCGTACATATGACCTGTTGACAGCCATGACAGATATGCAGTTTCCAGAAATTTTTTTGCCAACGATGCTGCGGTTACTTTAGCCTTGTCGTTTTCTTCGTCGGGACTAACTTTAGAGAGGCCG
The DNA here is from genome assembly GCF_029227915.1 of Hydractinia symbiolongicarpus. NCBI lineage: Eukaryota > Metazoa > Cnidaria > Hydrozoa > Anthoathecata > Hydractiniidae > Hydractinia > Hydractinia symbiolongicarpus. Next base: position 27,209,987 of record NC_079882.1, on the reverse strand, counting down.
TGTACAGCAATGTGTTGTAATGGTGGCCAAGCATTGGGAAAATCCCACTGTTGACCAGAATTTATCAAAGATGTTGGTAAACCAGCTACATAGGTGAAAACTTTAAGACTTTTGAATTTTTCAAAGGCTTTGTTAGTCTTGGTTTTATTCAAACTTGAGGAATTGTGCGCAAGGATCCATAATGGAAAAAAGCTTGAAGCGTAAAACTCTTTTACGTGTTTCTTTGTTTGTACATTGTAGTCCAACCACGAGCCATATTCTTCGTTCCATAAAAACTCGTCGATTAATTGTTGTCGTTGTTTAGCAATTTCAGTGTAATAAGCCGACGTTTTAGCGTCGCTAAGAACATCATTAAACAACTTTCCAAGTGTATATTCAACACAACATAAAATCGAATTTAGATCCACTGGAATGATATTTCTTGTCTGGATGCTGGTCATATTCATTCCATCTTTGAACCATCTATAAAAGAACATGAAATATGAAAGTATCGCCTAAATTGTTATTTACATTGATAAACCTTATGAGTCTACCTGGATGAAAAATCCCATCCGCTCTCCGCAGCAGATGCTATGTGAGAATAGATCTCCCTCTGTGCAGTTTTGTTGTTCTTATAGCCAGCTTTCATCATGATTTCAACATCTTCTCTGTATGATTCTGGTCTAGGATATCCCATCATGGTGTTGTAAATATTAAACTTGAGTGGTCCTTTGACACGTGGGTATTGCTGAGTATTTAAGTCGACGACACGATACGTCATCCAAAATTTGTATTCTTTTACGAGAGTTTTCATATGTCTCTGTAAAAAGTTGCTGTCTTTCGTATGCGACCAATACAAATCAAACATTAAAGTAAGAAACGGCGGTTGACTTCTGTTTTTGTAATACTTCCTTCCACCGTTTGGTACAAACCCGATTTCGTCAACCATTTGAACAAAATTTTCAAGAATATTTTTCGTTATGTTGTACATCTCGCATTGTAACAAGCCTTCGATCGACCAGTATGTGTCCCAATAATACGTTTCACGAAATCTACCACCAGGCACAACGAAAGGCTTCTGTAAGTAAATCAATGAATGCCTCTTCTTGTTTTCTTTAACTTCTGGTTTCATTTTACGAACTAATCGCGACCACACAGAACATAAATGGCTAGCCCAGCGTTTGTAGCGCGGGCTTTTTATTTTATCAAAAAGTTTCGGCTTCTTCGGTGATTTTGTAATATTGACAGCGACAAGTTCCTTTCCTGGTAAATAAAAATATTTTTGCACCATTTCCATGAGCTTTTTTGGTGTTGTTTGGTTTAAAATTTCTTTTATTTCGTTTGTGATTTCCATCTTTGCTGGCATATCAACAAATGTTTTTGAATCGTTAAAGATATGCGCCGTTTGTACTTTACGGAGTATTTGTCCAGTACAGAATATAGTACTGTTACATGGTAAAATATACGAATCGTTGCTACCCGCAGTTGCGAAGCAGAAAATCAAAGAAAACGTGAAATATTTTATTGTGTCTTCCATCTTTCACATCACATCGACAAGAAACTACAGTTTTATTGAATTTAAACAATTTGAAATTTGAACTTTCTATGGATTGAAAAAATAAACACTTCACAATAACAACGTTTGTACATACCCAACCGCACTTTATAACTTTGTTTAAAAAAGAAACCATTTTTCAAACTAGGCGCGTATATTTAAACGTTTTCGCCATCGTTCCCTCGTCCATCGATTTAACCAAAATAAAATCTATATTCTTGTCTAAACTTTGTCTTGTATGGATGTGCAACCACGTTGATTGTCAGAAGGAGAAAAAAAGACCTGGGTATGAGGTTGAATAACGTCTAAAATGTTTAAAAGAGAAAAACAAAACCCGAACCTAAGTAATGGGATCGAGTTTCAAACAAATTTTATAACTTGGACTTCCATTATCTAACTTGTAGTGCAATGAGCGAAGGAAAAAAACAATTATTTTTTTAATAAAATATCTCTTTATATTTCTAACGACATGTCAACCGTTCAAGTACAAAGAGTTTAAACAAAAACATGGACATAAATCGTATGACTTTGTCCGTAGGGACAACATTATGAAATGATATCCGAAAATAGATACACAGGCATTGATGCAATATTTTTATTGAGGATAGGCTAGTCCCCACGACTAAACAAGCTCGCCTTTTGTTTAAATCAAAATTAGTATCTGCGGTGGCGGAACTTGGTACGTTAGTACAGTTATGATATGTTGACAAGTAATAGATGTTTTACTAGTTTTACCGTAATAGATGACATTTCACCCATCATCTCCATCTCAGTGCTCATTTTAAGTTAAGGCCGTTTATTTACCTACGGTTTTACAAGATCATTTTACAAATAAGGTCGGTTTTACAAGATCATTTTACGAATAAGGTCGTTAAATACGACGACTGGGAAACAACAACAATAAATTGAATATATTTAATACCATTATTTCCAGTTCTAGTACGTTTTAGACACTAAAATTTTGAGAAAAGTCATAACTCGGCCTGGACTTTGAAAAAGTCAAAAAAAAAATGTTTATTTTTTAGATCTGGCTAACAACGCGCTTTAGAATCGATGAACGAGATTTGAACACAGGGTCTTAAAAGCGTGGTCATTAAAACTGACTAAGTGTGATCGTAGTTTAGTGTACCTTAATAACGAAATCTATAGAAATTCCGAAACATTATTAAATATTCTGAAAATCAGAGTTAAAACTAAATACTTATATTCATCAAGCAAATGGCTACGATAATTGCTTAAAGCGCCACTAAATGTGGGGTTTTTATAAATAGAAGTAAAAACCCAGTGGTCTCAACAATTAACAGAAATGAAAGACGATTGTTAAATGCACATTCTAAATTAAGATTTATGTTTATGTGTTGACTGAGATTAGTCTTGGAAAGAGAGTGATCAGAAAATAAGAAAAGAACAAGTCTAAATTTTGACAGCCAGTTATATATCCAAGTCTTTTTATGGTGTGATAAAAATGCATTGTGAGGACTGGGGACCAAAAGGGTTAGCCCATGGCAACACCGCCGACTTGTTTATTTAATTGACTGTCAAAATGAAACAAGAAGTATCAGTAGCTAATGATAAGTTTTTTAAAATCACCTATTAACCATCTCCTTGTCCTCAAATAAATTTTCAATACAAATATCAATGGTTTCATGTAACGGAATGTTAGTGAACACAACATGTTGTCTTTTTTATTTTAAAAAGTGTGTAGGGCATCGACATGTTTGGTTTCTTCTATAGTGGTGGCCTTCTTTATTTAAAAATACAAAAAAATCACAACAATTTTTCTTTATTTCCAATAAACTATGCAGCCTGCGCATACAATTTTTTTTTTCCAAATTTTAACTTTTTTTATTCACTGGATGTGTATATTCTATTTTTATCATATCGTAGCTTTGAGATCCCAAACTCGTCCCAGGTTTCTTGTATCTTTTCTGACATAGAAGGGCGATTCTTTGGGGGACGAATTGTGCTGAACTCGAGGAGAACTTCGCGCAGTTTCCCGGCAAATTCAAGATTCGGCACCGTATAAAATAGTCATCACATCAGCGCAAAGAATAAAGATGGCTGACGTACATACATCTGATCTTGAAAGTTTATCTGCCTCTGTTGGTCATGGACACAGTCATGGACCTACCCCAGAGTTTAAAGTTCAGTCACTTGATATATATCGTGCTGCACAACTTGGGTAAGTAATTTTGAATCACTATTAATAGATCAAAATTATTTCAGTGTGGCCAGCGTTGGGTAAAGAGGGCAGGGGACAACTCTGCAAATTGGACTATCATGCCAAATTAGGATAGTAGCTTACTTAGTAAAGCATCTCCCATTTAGGCGATTTTTTATTTCCATATAGTGTATATACATAGCGTATAATCCGCCAACTCCGTGAAAAAAAACACATTTGACGTCCTTATAGCTATCCATATCGTCAACATGGGATAGGGGCCTTCGAAAATTTTTTGTGTGTATTTGTGTGTATTTCACAGACGGAAATCCGCTAAAAGAGGGGGGGGGGGGGAGGGGGTCCAAATCTTAGCGGTGATATCCTGCTAACAGGGCCCGAAAAAAATTTTCGAAGGCCCCTTATTTCAAACCTTTATTATCGTAGCGCTATCTGTCGCGAACTGTTCAGGGAAGGGGGGGGGGTATGACAAGAAAAAAAACCCACGTATTAGTGGACAAATAAGCCGGATCCGACATGTACTATCATCCAATAAAGCCGTGATAGATCCTTCAACTCCGTGAAATTTGAAAAACGCGTTTTCTTACTTTCTGATGACTAGCAAAAATAATTTTAAAATTATAATATTCATTAGAAAACATTCTCGACTCATTGGGCCCTCAGAGGTATAACATGACCATAATTATTATCAATTAAGTGAGATAACAAAATATATCAAAAATGGCCGCTGTCGCGCTTGACTTGAAAATCACAAAAAGGTATAGCTGGCTGAACTTACCGCCAAATTTTCGTCATGCGCGATTTCCGACTCCCCTAAAATGATTAAGTTGTAGTATCAAACCCCCCGAATCGAATTCATTCATTAAAAATGGTAGGCAGAGCTGTTGTAAGTTGTTGTAGGCTTCGAAAGCAGTTTCATGGAGTTATCGGATTCACGGAGTTGGCGGGTCATACGCTACTACCCTAGTATATATTGGCACCCTTATAAAAGACAGTATTTAGCCCAGCGGGTAAGTATTATTTAATTAGGTAATATTTTCCAAATCCAGTGAATCCGCATCATCCAAATTGGGTAAGACATGCCTCATTGACCCATTTACATTAAAATTGACCCATTTACATTAAAAACTCGATGGGTCCATCAGGAAAAATCTCCATCCAAAAGTATAGCTAAACAAAGTTTCCAAACTAGATCTTTTTTTTTAAATGCTACCATATATTGACCTAAGTACCTGATTATCTAAACAAACAGATCTAGCGACTCTTGCAACTCGTTAACTTCACAATTTTTAAAGGAATTCCTGCATTATGATATTTTTTTAAGTTGTTTATTAAGTCCTTTGGAATTTTTTAAAAAACTTCTTTTGTTTAGGATTTAAATATTGAGAACTTATGATGTCATAAATGCTGACGTTACATTTCTACCTTCAATTAAAGGGGCACTCCAGTAAAAAAATTGTTATTTTGATAAGACAACACATTACAGTATGTAACTTTACATGTATGCGAGTTTTACGACGTAACGGTCTCATGTCTACATAAAGAACGTTAACATATCTTTTGTTTACACACAAACTTAATTGCTTTCTATTGTTATCGTTGTCGCGAGTCATAACAATAAGATTTGATGAATCCTTTTGTTGTCACATGTAACATGTGTTAAAGATAGTGAAGGGTATTGAAATGTAGTATTTTAGAAAAAAGAATGAACAAAACACTTATTTTATTTATCGATAATTCTGTCCCTTTTTTATGAATTATCGCTAAATAGTGATCGATAATTATAGCTTGTTATCAAATTCCCTGGAATCGTCACATTTAAAAAAACTATTGCTGCTACTTTTTAAAACTTTTAGTAATATTTCTTATCATCGAAGCATGTAAAACTTTTAAAAATTCTTCTTATAAAAAGCAACGTTTAACAGCACAAACGGAAAAACCCTACTTTCAGGACTTTCGCTTCACGATAAAATTTCGAAAACAAATTAAATTTTAATACTAAAGAAAGAAAAATCTAAAAATCTAACTTTTGACATTCTTGATAGATCTAAACACTCATTGTGAGAACATTTTGTTTTGCGATTCGAGCTAAAAAGCATTTCTATCGCCATTCTTCGTTCTTAAATTTTAAACCTGCGATCTAAAAAAGCCTTTCTATCGACGTTCTTCATTCTTGAATTTTTGAAACGCAATCCAAAAAACCGTTTCTATTGCCGTTTTTCGTTCTTAAACTTTTATAACGCGATCTAAAAAAGCATTTATATCGCTGCTTTTTGTTCTTAGGTCGAGCATCTGAATATTAAAACAATGTTTTTATTTCATTTGTTTCCATTTATATGTGAAATATAACATTTAGCTTTGTGTGAAAAAAATAAAATTGCATGTTAGGGTTAGGGTTTAAGATTAGAACTCATCATCATCATCATCATCATTCTCGGCTTAACGTCCGTTTTCTATGCTAGCATGTGTTGGACGGGGTATATTAATGACCCTCTTCCAATCTGATCTAGACTGTGTTAGATCTAAACTCAACTTCCTCTGTATCAAGTCTGTCCTTATAACCTCCTGCCAAGTCTTTCTCGGTCTGCCTCTGGGCTTTGCCCCAGGAACTATCAAGTCTCTACACTTTCTTACCCAATTATCCTCCTCCATTCTTTCCAAGTGCCCCAGCCAATTCAATCTTCTTATCTGGATAACATCTTTAATTCTACAGAGACTTAGCCTGCTTCTTAGCTCATCTGAACTCTTTCTGTCTCTCAGACTGGCGTTACACATCCACCTAACCATTCTCATATCATTCCTTTCTAAACGATCAAGATCTTCCTGCTTCACTGCCCATGTCTCACTACCGTACAACATAACACTTCTTACACAGGCCTCATACAACCTACCTTTTATCTCAATTGACAGGACTCTGCTAGTCAACAAAGGAAGTAACTCTCTGAACTTTTTCCAAGCAGAACCTATCCTACAAGTAACACTTCTTCCAACACCCCCTTCACTGCCCAACATATCACCTAAGTAACAGAAGTTCTCAACTATCTCTAACGAGCCACTGTTGTACATCATTAAAGCTGGAAATACTTCATTCTCTATAATCTCACCTTTGCAACGCTTGCATACAAACTGAATGTCAGCTCTTAACCTTCCACTAATACTACTACACTTCTTATGTACCCAATGCTTGCAAGTCTGACAAAAAATTGAGTTACTACCAACCCCTTTCCTGCAAACTCCACAAGGCCACTTTCCAACTACAAGGTCACACTTGGCTGCAATGCTACTAATCATGACTTTAGACTTTGCTGTGTTTACCTTTAGCCCTTTCTCTTCTAGTCCTTTCTTCCACTTCTCAAACTTTTCAACTAATTCTTCCATCGACTGTGCTATGAGAACCAAATCATCTGAATACAATAACTCCCATAGACAACCTGTTCTGAACTCCATCGACAGTGCTTCTAAGACTAGAATAAACAACAAAGGACTAAGTACAGAACCCTGATGTACACCAACATTTACACTAAATTCATCACTAAGTGAATCGTTAATCCTGACACGACTTCTAGCATTGCTGTACATAGACTGTACCATCGTAACTAGCCACTCATCCACACCTAATTTTCTCATAGCCCACCAAATAACTTTGCTCTATCAAAAGCTTTCTCTAAATCTACAAAGGCAAAATAGAGATTCTTTCTCTTTCCTAAATACTTTTCCTGAAGCTATCTGAGTAAAAATATTGCATCTGTAGTGCCACGCCCTGGAACAAAACCAAATTGGATCTTATCTATATCAATTCTTTCTCTAAGTAACTTATCAATCACTCTTTCAATAACTTTCATTACTTGATCAACCAACTTCAAACCTCTATAGTTACCCCTTTCTAATGCATCACTCTTGCCCTTGAAACAATTCACTAATACACTCGACTGCCACTCACTCGGAATAGCACCATCCTTTAGCAAGACTTGTAATAAGCTCAACTCCAATATATCCATATGCTTTTACCGTCTCTGCAACAATACCTGATACTCCTGCAGCCTTGCTAATCTTCAATTTCCTAATTGCCTCCACTACCCATTCTGTCTTGACCTGCATAGCTGACCCTTCTACAACATCATCATCAGACAAATTATCCTCGTCCCAATCAAACTCAGTGTTAAGCAACCTCTGATAATGATTCTTCCAAGCTACCCTTTTCTCATCCTCTGTGCTAGCCAAAACACCTTCATCATTACGTATACACTTCTCACCTACAACATCTTCATTAGTCTTCTTCATTTGCTTTGCTATCTTGAATACCTCATTGCGCTGGTCTTCCCTTCTTTACACATCTGCAAATCTGTTTCTCTCTGCTTCTGATTTTGCCTTATACACTGCTGTACGAGCGCGATGCTTAGCTTCTAAGTAAATATTTTTACTACCACCTGACTTCCACTCTTTCCAAAGTTTCCTCTTTTCCTTTATACACGGGTCAACCTCATTATTCCACCACCAGGTCTGTCTATGTCTAGCTGGTCCGTCCACCCACAGGTATCATCAGAAGCTTCTAGAAGACAATTCTTCAAAGTAGTCGAAGTACTTTCAACATTGTCACTATCACATTGACCATTGTGGGCTAACTGCTGAACTTTTGCACTAAATTGTCTTGCTACAATCTCTTCCTTCAGCTTCCAGACTTTTCGACGGGGCCTGTACTTTCCCTTGGCTTCTTTAACACTCTTCAAGATAATATCACAAACCAGCAACCTATGCTGGGAAACACACTCTTCCCCCGATATAACTTTAACGTCCTTCACCACTTTCTTGTCTGACTTTCTAACTAGGAAGTAATCTATCTGTGTCTTACAACCACCCGACTCATATGTTATCAGCCTACTCTGTCTCTTACTGAATGATGTGTTGCAAACCACCATGTCCGGTGCCATTCCAAACTCAAGCAATCTCTCCCCTTCCTTATTTCTGCTCCCAAATCCATAGCCTCCATGCACACCTCTATAACCTTCAGATGACTTCCCAACATAACCATTAAAGTCGCCGCCCACCATAACAAGTTCAGTGTCTCCAAACTTTGATGTGACTGCTATTAACTAATCATAAAACTTATCTTTATCTTCCTCACTGAGTCCACACTGTGGAGCATAAACTGACAGAAAAGTGACAATCCTATTACCTATCAAAAACTTTATCACTATAATACGACTATTAACACGCATAACATCTATTACTTTTTCTACCCACTTCTCTGCAACGAATATGCCAACTCCTCCATATCCATCACTATTACCAATCCAAAAAGCTTATACCTTGCCCACTGCCTCAGCTCAATCGAACATAGTAACATTTATAATCTGTGAAAATTGAAAAGAAAAAGAACATAAAATTAAAAAGTTAAAAAATGATCTCCATTAGAATTTGCCAAATACATTAGAGATAGAAGTCTTAAACGAAAGCAGACTTTCATCACAGGTCACTTGGTCTGGAAGATTATTCCACACTTTTGCAGCTCTAAATGGGAAGGCTTTTTTGCCAAATTCAGTGTTGACCAAGGGAAGTGTGAACCTGTTTTTTGAAGCTCCTCTTGTTTAATGATTATTTTTTCAAAAGGAATTTTGAGCGCATGTAATCAGGAGCAATGTGTTTCAAGGCTTTGAAAACTAATATGGCATCGTTTTTGATGAGTAAATTATTCATTGAATATTCTTCTCTTTCCCAAGAAAGGTAGACACATTTTAATCGTTTTTCTAGTTTACCCAATCTACCTTTGGTGGCACAAAATTGCAAAATAGCAGTGTGGACATGCTTTTGATGATATCTTGACATATGTAAAAACTGTAATTAGAAGCCAACTAGTGTAGATGAAGATTTATTATACAATATCTGTGTGTAAACTCAACTGTAAATGGTCCACCTTGGTTGGACTTGGATGAAGTTGGGCGGGTATAAATGATGTACTTAAATTGAAGTAGAGCTACTTTGTGCTTGGTACCATACTGCCTGACAGCGAGTGAAATTTCATCTATAGTCCCCAGAACTGGGAGTCTCAGATAAACCCACTATACTACCTATGACAATATCTTAGTGATGCACGCCAATAGCTCCAGATTGGTATAATGTACCTTAAAGAGTACAAATTATATACAAGAGAAAGTTTTGCAAAACTTATTTTGCGAATTTGACTCAAATCTGCAGAAATTAAAATGATAAAATGGTTCATTCACAAAAAAAATCTTCACAAAGTATGTTAGCAGTGCTAATTCATTAAAATTAATCTTCACAAAAGGCATTTTTTGGGCGTGGCAAATTCATTCAACTTGTGTGTTTTGTATTGATAGGGATTTAGCAAGATGTCAAGAAATCATAGAAAAGAGTGGCATCGAAATACTCTTGGAGCAAGATGAAAGAGGACATACTGCCATGCATTGGGCATGTCTTGCTGGACATAACAATGTCATTCGTTATTTTATACAATGCAACGCTCCTTTGGATAAACCAAGTAGCAATGAACTTGCACCAAAACCAATGCATTGGGCATGTGTTAACGGCCATATATTGACTGTGGATTTATTACTTCAGCATGGCGTTTCAATCAACACAACAGACAACCGTGGTTGCACTCCTTTAATTATTGCAACTCAATATGGTCAAACTATGCTAGTTGGATATTTGATAGGTAAAGGTGCTCGGAAAGATTTTACAGATATTGATGGTGACACAGCCTTACATTGGGCTGCGTTTAAAGGTAGAAATTAGTTTTTGCATTAGTAAGGTTAAACGACATTTTTTGATATTCCACTGTACTTACAATTTTTCTTGTTATTGTGTTTAGGTCATGCAGAGATAGCACAGCTGTTGGTTTACAGTGGATTCAACGCGAAACAGAAAGACGATGTCGGTCAGGTAAGACCATCATGTTTATGCAAGATAATTTATACTAGGAACATGATAATTGATCTTATGATGTAAAGAAAATTGTCAAAGAAACATTATCAGTACATTTTTTCTTCTGTACCTAAAACTTTCAGTATGTAAATTATCTTTTGTGTATGGATAGCAGCATGTCTTGATAATGTGTTGAAATATAGGAATTATTGGAGCATTACAGTGCCACAAGTCAACTATCTCACTGTAATGCCGCCTCAATTGTAAGGTTTAGTTGTCTTCTAAGTATCTGATATTAAGACAGGTTCTAATTTTTGATGGGATGCGAAATTGAGCATCGTTATTTTCTATGTTTTTAGGCTCCACTCCATTTAGCATGTTTGAGTGGCAGTTTGGAAACAGTGCGATTCATCACCATGCAGGTTAGATCTTACTTCCTCACCATCTTCTGTTATTGCATTTTGTTGATATCTATAAAGGTAAATAAGGTAACATGCGTTTTTTGTGACAATCGTTTAGGAGCCTGATTTATTTTTGAAAGACAACAACGGCAAATCAGCACTAGATTTAGCAAAAGGTAGAAATTATAAAGATATCATTTCTTACTTGGAGAAAACCATCAAAATGGAAACATATTGCAGCTTTTGGTATGTTAACTTGGTTCATTAATGCACTGATGTGCGTGCAGGTGCAGGTATTCATTGTAAATTTTGTTTGTTGTTGTTTTTTTGTTTTTTTTTGCAGCAAGAAAGCTTTCAACATGTTAGGGGGTGAGAAGCGCCATCTCGTATTTTACATGATCTGTCTCATTTTCTTCAGTTACCCAATGTATTTCTACCAAGTAAGTTTGTTGTTGTTATTGTTGAGTATATTGCTGCTATCGGTTTGCTCAAGTACGTGGAAATGTGGAACGTGGAAGTAACAGTAAATTTATTGATTTATTTATTTCAGTTTTCATATCTATGGTCAAACTTTCAATCAACAAACGTTATCTTTCTTTTGTTGAATATTCCCATGTGGTATTTCTTTCTAAAAACTGCTAGGACGGACCCTGGGTATTTAGAAAGACATACAGAAGGTTATGATTTAGCGTTAAAACAAGTAAGTGTATTTATACCCTTACCTTTTGTATAGTGAATGTTATGCTTGGATTATTTTGTTTTGTTTTTCGATTTAACAGAAAATTAAATTGCGTGTGTATTACAGGTATCCCTGCATAAGGAGTGGGAGACTGATTCTGAAAATAATCCTTTGACAAGACTGTGTCACACGTGTCGTCTAGTGCGTCCTCAGCGCGCTAAACATTGTCGCGTGTGTGGCCGTTGCGTCAACTATATGGATCACCATTGCAATTTTGCATATAATTGCATTGGAGCAAAAAACAGGTAATGTAACAGTTACAGTCGTGGGGAGGAACAGCCGTTAGGATGGAATCCCCAAGGATGTTAAAACTTCCCTTCATTCCTTCTTACGATTGTAGAACATTTGTCCTCTTTTTACTGTTTTGATCTCATATTTTTAATGTTTTTAAAATATTATCTATTTTAGAGTATACTTCATCCTGTACTTAGCATCATCAGTGATTGCATCATATTTTGCATTTTTTCTGGCCAAGCAAGTGTTGAACGAATTTGGTTGGACTCCTCTTCGCGTTGTATTTGCGTTGCTGTATATTGTTTTCGTTCCAATGATGTCTTTTCTTCTAGTTACACAAGTAAGATATTAACCGTGACATTTACTTACCATTACTTCTCTTTTCTTGACAGTTCCAGTCTGTAAAGATGAGTTAGAAAGAATGATTTAGTTTAAGAACATAAGCTTCCGCGAGGCCAAAAATTTGGGTTTTTTCACAGTGGCCACACCTAAAATTTCCTAATTAACTTAAAATTTAGACCGGAACTATCTATTTCTTTTAAGATTTCCTTAAATTGTTTATCCTTGTGTTTCTGAGTAGTTATTTTTCATCGTCACGTGTTGAAAATAGATTAGTACGTAAGTTAAGAATATCTTCGTTTTTTTGTCAAAATATAATAATTATAATTTTCGTAAAATATAATATTTTACAACAGCAACGACTTTTCGAGTGAGGCTTGTCATAACTTGCTAATATCTATAAATTCGCGAAAGACGCAAAATTCAAGTAGTTTTCTTCTACAGTAAGTAGCTGACTAAGTGAACTGCGAAGTTTTAAATCTCCGCTCTCGCGCATTGTTAAAACTTAAATGTTGTCAGTCGATTTAGTGCACGTTACTGAAATAAAAAAATTTAAAGAGATCCCAAAATATAGAATTAGATTGGACTAAAAAGCTCCTTGTGCTCAAGATATTCTTAAAAATATTTGATTTAATTATGCTGCATAAACTGATGATGTCTTATTTAGGAATAGCTAAATTTGACGTTCTTCTGTCATCGGTACTTTTTGACGTGTTAAGAGGTGTGCATTCAAACTTTATGAATGTATAGATAATATAAAGGTGAATTGACTAATTATACCAAAATGACATTTGTTTGCTCGTTCCAGGTCTTTTTTTTGGGCGGTGGCCTTATATTTTAGTCGCAAAATTTCAAAAACAGTGTCGTTAAAGCTCCAAAGTCCAACATTTTGTACTCTTTAAGTATCCCATTTGAAATTGCTTTGAACTCCACAACTCATATTTGTGTTTTCTTCACAGCTTCTTATGATCTCGATAAACCTGACGACAAACGAGAGGATCAATATGAAAAGGTATACCTATTTGCGAGATGATCAAGGCGTATTTAGAAATCCTTATGACCGTGGCTTCTTTAAGAATTGGATGGAATTTTTTAACTTTCTACCGGCACTTCGATATGGAATTGATCGCAAAGAAGGAGAGCTGTTTTCTGTCTAACCACGTAAAACTGATAGTTTTTTTGTGATGAATTCATAAAGTCTCGATGGGGAGTGTTGCCGACCGATCGAGTATACGGTCGAATGTTGTGGCAAGTATACATAAGAAAACAAATTGATGAACACGATGAAGTAAATTGTATTATTTTTTTAGCAATTGATAATATTTAAATACATAGCGGTTACATATCCTTTTATTTGCATTATCGTCTTTATGGAGTCAAATTTCAAAACAAGGTAACACCCTAGGCGTATCATTTTTTTTTGCAAAATTCATAGACATTTTTATTTTAATGATACGTCCTTGAATTCTATATTATATGAAAAAAAACTTGATGCCAACCTCCGTTGACAAATGACAGTTCAAAAGCTTTGACTGTAAATTTAGCTTTCGACTCTAGCCGAATCCGTGATGTATTTGCAAATAAATACGCATTACTGAAATTTCATTCCTTACTTTCTCGTTACATAATAGGATAATTACCAATTTTTCTCTCTTCAGTTTTTTAAAATTTTTTTGTTATTAATTTTCCCTATTTTAAGTACGTACGCCGTCTGCTCAATATTAGCTCTGTTTCCCCCACAAACTAAGTTTTTCGTCTGACATTCTTACATTTTCCCGGCTGCCTTTTGGTAAAAAAAAGTTGGCAAAGAACATCAGCAAAGTCACTCTTTTCGGCCATTTAGTTGGGAAACAGCCTTAACTCGCCATTCGTCCCAGACGGCATCCTGTTCCTCAGGGTTTGTTGCCTGATGTCAAAGCCTCTGGCCTCGATGTTATAAAGGGAAGAACCCCTGGGGACGAGTTGAAGTGCTACCTATTTTAGATGCATTTTGATAGTTCGGATCTAATCTGACAATCTAAGTCCTTTGTAAACATTGACAAGTGAACTTTCATTAGTTCAAATTGCGAGAACCTAGGATAAAAATAACTATTTGTGGGGGTCAAAATTGGCCACCCAATATATTTAGGGGATTGCAGCTATAGTACGCTGTTAAGATATTTTTCAGGTATTTTTAGTCGTGACAATATGTTTACGTTTTTTGTTGCTGGAATAAAAATACTGGCGCTAAAGTTCTGCTATTTTTTGATTGCATAAATAAACGTTTTCCTTATGACGCGATCGCATAATCTGGCCATATTTTAGCCAAAATCGCTCAACGATACCAGGGTAATTTTCAGTCTTTTCTCATATGAAAAAGGCAAAAAACCTTCAAGACGAGGGTGGATGTCGGGCCAACACAAGTGACACAGCCTCCACCTGAACAAACTCAATAAAAGAAATTATAGTATAGAGACACTGATAATTTCTGACGGTGTGGTCATTGAAACCATCTGTAACTCAATTTGTTGACTGTTTGTTGTGTGGCGCTTCTCTGGAATTTTCGTGCAACTTTGACCTTTATTCATCTTTAGAACGCACACGCCAATAAAATCATTATTTTTAAAAAAATCCTTCAGCGAAAAATTATTCCAATACAAATAGTTTTTAGGAGGAAAAATTGGGCCAATAATACTCTTACTTAGGGGTACATTCAAAATCACATTGTTGAAGTATTTAACAACGGCAGTTGTATAGTTATTGCATCAATCTTACACATTTAAAATCTTTTTAAATATGTCGGAGAAAAAACCATTAGTTTCATTCTGCATATTTTGGTACTAAACCGATGTAAAATTATGTACAATATATCGACAAAAAATTAACCAAAAAATATAAGTTCAGTGTTTAAAAATAATTAGGGTTAAATTTCGTGTATTTTTCGCGATTCCCGGGAAAAAATCCGGGAAATCGGATGAAAACCTTATTTATGGACAACCGCAAACGGGG
The DNA here is from genome assembly GCF_029227915.1 of Hydractinia symbiolongicarpus. Lineage (NCBI taxonomy): Eukaryota > Metazoa > Cnidaria > Hydrozoa > Anthoathecata > Hydractiniidae > Hydractinia > Hydractinia symbiolongicarpus. The sequence continues at coordinate 27,194,691 of NC_079882.1, read as the reverse complement.
TCATCCGTGTTAAGTCCTTAAGAAATGTTTCTCTAAGTTAAGAATCCGTTTAACTGAAAATTATTGCGTTTGGACGAGGTTGAAAGCATTATAAAAAAAATACAAAATTGCTGGTATAAAAACAAATCAAAAATAGAAATTTGAAAAAAAATCAAACAATTACGTGTTTTGCTTTAAATATTCTATCTGAAAATATAAACAATAACAGAGTAAAAAATAATTCACTTTTTTTACACACCTAACTGACAAGACTTACTCTAGTCTCGGCAATAAAACGGTAAGCATGATTTCTTTGTTGTTAAAAAGTTTATAAGAAGACAGATAATTTAATTACACACAAAAAGAGATAAATATTGAAAAGACAAATTCGAATTTAAATTTACAATTGTTTATCAACTAAATATAAAACACACAAAATTATGAGTTAAACTGAACTAACTTATTTTTCGAAAAGAAGATTTTCGAGGTAAGGGCGGTGGAGAGTCATTTTCATCATCCTCCTCCTCACCTTGATTGTTTACATCAACTTGCGTGACAGATCTTCGTGCTGGAACCTTCGGTCTTTCTCGAGTTCCTTGAATATTTCGAGGGGCAGGCACGGGCGGGGCATCATCTCCGAAATACATAATTGGAACAAGTTCTTTAGGAGAATCATAAAAATCTTTATCGTCAATTTTTTCATGTGAAATGTTACCATATAATTTCATATTTTGTAAATCAGTTGAAGTTGGCTCTTTAAACCCATCAAGAGTTCGCGAGTTTAGACCGTCATCACGTCCGTCCGTGCTACTGGTACGTGAAGATGGCACTTGACTATCATCTACATTCTGGCTGCTTCCAAATGAACTTTCTGAACTGTCAAATACACTGTCGCGGTTCACTTCCAGGGAATTAACGACTTCTGTAAAAAAAGTACTATGAGACTCTTCGCCTGTGTGGCGCTTCTGTCGAGGTGGAAGGGAAGGGGCTTCTTCTTCTTTTATAAAGGCTAAACTTGGTGCAGACTGAAAAGAAAAAATTTAATTTACACTTTTCCTATCTTTCGAAAGCGTTATCATTTAAATCATTATAAACTTACAGCAGTCAAACCAGCTTGTTGGAGACCAAGTCTTTTTAGAGCTGCAGGTGGAATATCCGAAGGTATTGTCGGTGACGACTGCAAATCCTCTTCACCAGTTACTGATGGCACTGAAGTACGGCGAGGGGGTAGCGGTGGGGCCTTTTTACTGAAATAAAAAACACGCAGACACTAAGAATTATATTCACTGGGCATTAGCCCATGCAAAGTCCGCGGGTTCGTCTATCATACATGTTCCGGTCCTTGAATTATCGCCCGTCGTTTATATCCGGGTAACTCTATTCTGTGTATACTTCGAACAAAATACGGGTATTAACAAATTAATTCTTGTGAGCAAAAAGACTTACCTGTCGGGAGTGCTTTCACCGGATGCCATGTGTGGTACACTACTGCGACGAAACATGTTTTGAAGAGACGTTGATATGGTTTTACCCGGGGTCTAAAATAAACATTCACATGTTCAAGTCCTTAGCCTATTATAGTTTAAACTAGTCGTTAGCCCGTGAAAAAAATCCACGGGTTCGCCCGCCCTTTAAAATTTACCCGTCGCAACAAAGCGGCTAAAAAATATATCGTATTTAATATTCGTGTTTCCGTAGCACGTCTTCCTATCTTAACGGGGGGTTCGCGCAAAGACAGACATGATACGGCTATTATTTTAAAGAGACTAGTGGAAAAATCCACGGGTTTACCCGTCCATAAATGACCCGTCGCAACAAAGTGGATAAAAATATATCGCATTTGATATTCGTGTTTCCGTAACATCATTTTCTAACTAAGCAGGGATCCGCGCAGAGACAGACAGAAGACGGCTATTATTAAAGAGACATTTAGCACATTTTACTCGATGTGTTAGCGCCTACCTTTTCTCTTCTGGGGGTAATTTCACCATCCGACGACGTTTTTGTTAGATTGTTACCGACGCGACGAGTTTCAAGTGGTGAGTTCCTAGGCGAGTTGGTTTTTGGCGAAGCCCGTCCTGGTGCAGTTCTGTTAAACCAAAAAACCAAACGGGTTATGAATAATAAAATAATTTTAAACACAGAGAAGCAATAATTCAACGTACCCCGTTAAGTTAATTGAATTCGGACGTGCCAGTACATTCTGTAGAGAGTAATAAAATATAATAAAGGCTAGTTTAAGAAAGACAAATTCTGAAAATTTTTTAAGCTATTTGTTCACATCATCCCAACATTTATGCACAAAAACAAAAATCAACATCCTTAGAATTTTATGCGCAAATGTTTGTATTGTGAAGTTCAAGACTAACCTCCATTTGCTGTCCAGTTTCGACACTGACTTTCATCGCAGAGTACATCATTACCATTTTCTCATGAAAAGGTTTTAACTGCTCAGTTGCGAACGTTTCATGAATATCCAGACCTTCTTTCAAAATATTTGACTAAAGAAAACAAGAAAAATATTTAAATACAAAAATAAAAAAAAATAAATTAATAATCTAATGAAAGAGCACATACCTGGCCTTGTAAAAGAGTCTTCAGTTGTTGCACTTTGTCAATGTCGTCACCATTGAAAAATAAATACTCATCCGAAAGAAACGCCTGTAAATAACAAGATAACGAATTACAAAAATATAATAATAAAAAAAATTCAATTTTCAAAACACCACACCCTTACATTTTGATAGTTAGAAATACCACCGTTAACATTTGCATCAATGACTCCATTTAATATCATGCTCAATCGATTAACATTTGCATTTTTCTTTTCTTTATATTCTTCAATAATATTGACCAGCTCCTGATTTTTCGATAAGATTGATTCGATTGCATTTTCGATTGGAGTCATATCAACCTGAAAAAACCAGACATGCGCAATGCAATAAATTCATCAGTTTCTAATAATTTAAGGGGAATTGTCCCACAGTAACTGCTTTTGTTTTTAAAAGAATCTTTCTATTATGAGTAAGTCATTAAATACCTTGAAATCGTGTATAACAATTTCTTGTACATAATTACATTGCATTGCATTGCATTACAAAGTTACCTTTCTGGTAGATTCGATGGTGCTCCATTTTAGAATGTTGGGAAACTTTCTCTTTGTCCAATGACTTGTCCGTTCCAACCACAGCGTCTACGATAAAGTACAAATTTACAGGATAAAAGTGAGAGTACATATTTCACTACATGCATGAAGAAGGAAGCTACCTTAAACTCATTGGCTGGGTCTTTTTCTCCTTTATGGTACGGTCTGGAGAACACAAATTGCGTCACTTCATTGGATCGGTAATAACTAAAAAAAAACGAGCAGTTAAAAACCAAAAATACCGACATTAGAATTACAGTATCGAAATTAAATTACATCCATTTTTTAATTTACCTGGAAATTTTTTCGTCGACGGTTTTAACTTCAAAAATCCCCTCATTCGTGACAGGATTCACATTACATATTTGAATATCTAATGCTAGTTAAGAAAACTGAAAGCTTAAAAGAGACGCTCATAAGATAAGATACAATTCCTCGCACAATCATATCAAGTTTAAAAGGATACGTTGTCCAATGCCCTGTACGATGGAGACATCAGGAGGAGTGTTTTTGTACATGATCTAGAAAAATAAATTAATTGTTTACCAGCTTGTATTCTTTCACCACACAAGGCAAAAATTGAAACACTATACCGTAGGTGACATACCTCAGCGCCAGGAAATTCATTTTTTATACGAGATGTAAATCCAGCAAGTGTTTCTAGTTCCAGACCTCTGTATATCAAGACCTGGTCCTGCAAAAAAGTAGTTTAGGTTTACTGACATTCAACCAATTCGAGTTTAAGTTAATTAAAAACAAAACTTTAATACCTTCAAATAATGCGCGAAACCGCGCCCATAAAACGAAACGCGGAAATACGTCGGAGCTGGTCTCATTTGCTTCATTATATTGTCATAAAAATAAGCCTGTTTGCGCTAAAAAAGAATGACCCACGGTAAGTAAAAAAAATGCGATCAATCAGAAGTAGAACACAAGGTGAAAACAACCTTACCAAGATTTCACTTAGTTTTGTGTAGTCGATGATTTTGTTTTCGTACAGCTGAGCTAACTCTTTACATAATGTGATACCACTTTCCCATGTCTAAATAGAGCAAGCTAGTTAGCGTGATGTAAAAAAAAATAAAAATCTTGATTAGTTTGAGTACTAAAAAACAATACCTTTCCTTTATCAAGGTAGTCGATTATCTCTAGATACAACTGTTCCTTTCTATGCCACTCTTGCTGTTTCGGAAATTTTAAAAACTTTGGCAATTCAGTATCTGTCCACTAAAAAAATAAAAGATTAACAAGAATCTGAAACGAGATGAAATATTGCACCAGGGTAAATTGAAGAATTATATTTACATCCATGAGTGACGCATGCAGTTGTAAAGTGAAGCCAGCTTCTGTGTAATTGTTACACAACACATGTAATTCAACCAGTTTGTAAATGTATTTGATATACATATCTGGACGTCCGAGATCCTTGTAAAATTCCTGAAAAGAAAGTTGACATTATCTATAATGTAATGTAGATACGTCTGTCTGTTATGCAAAATGGTACCGCAAGTAGCGAGACGCACGCAATGCGGTATAAAAAAAGGACGACCGAACCAGTGGATTCTTCCACGGGACGAGTAATAATAGATTCTGCTAACTCAAAAGTGGGGTCGATACTTGTTGGAAACTCAATGAAAAAATAAAGTTTGACAGCTGGAGGTGTTGCATCATTTGCTGATAAAAGACACGTTGATGCTGATGTCAGCATTTCTTCTTATCAAGAACAATAAATTTTCAAAGAAATCGATCATGTTTTTTAGATTCTCACCAGCAGTCGCACAGTGCACAACATCTTTTGGTCATTGTTGCTATCATCATTGTTTGCAACTCTGAAAAATAACGCATACAATTTTTATAGTCCTATAGAAGCTATTTTTATTATTTACGCTTTTAGTTAATTTTGTTATAAACTTAATAGTAATAATACAGTAGTAGCATTGCACTCTGCTAACCACATACCTGTAATCAAGCAACCGTTTTAACAGTTCTGTGATGGAATGAACTGATTTCAAGCCTTCTTCGTGTAGTTGTGGATCTCGACACTCTGTGAATTTGTTCGACATTCTAAGCAAAAAGTAGCTCTTAATTTTTAATCTAAGTCAAAAGAGCGGTTTTGCAACAAGCAGTGAAAAGTGACCTAGTAGCAGTACAAAACATTTACAATACTGACATAAACAAAATGATCGTTACTATCGTGAGCACGTCAATACTGTCGCAAATAGATTAACAATGCTATCGAAAACATCGTCGTTACTCTCGCAAACAATATCGTTACTGTTGCAAACAATATCGTTACTGTCGCAAACATTATCGTTACTGTCGCAAACAATATCGTTAATGTCAAATAACATCGTTAATGTCATAAACAATATCGTTACTGTCGCAAACAATATCGTTACTGTCGCAAACATTATCGTTACTTAGGTGAAAATTTATCATAGCACATCCGTATTTCCTTCTCACCAGAGAATGCTTCCCCCCGATCAGACCTCTGATCATGACGGGCGAGTATAATGCGTGTAAGTCATATATGAATTATCGTTACTGTCGCAAACAATATTGTTAATGTCAAATTAACATCGTTAATGTCAAATTAACATCGTTAATGTCATAAACAATATCGTTACTGTCACAAACAATATCGTTACTGTCACAAACAATATCGTTACTGTCGCGAAGAATATCGTTACTGTCACAAACAATATCGTTACTGTCACAAACAATATCGTTACTGTCGCAAACAATATCGTTACTGTTGCAAACATTATCGTCACTGTCGCGAAACATTTTTCATGACTGTGGCAAAAAGAAAGAAAAAATAACAACATACATCTCATGAAATAATTCCTGAAATTCCAAATCTCCTTTTTTATGATTCATCAACAGTTCTAATTTCTCGATTAATTCTGCTTCCACCTGAGAAAAAAATTTACCAAATGAAAAAATAATATTAAAATTTAAATATTTTTCAAGCAGATGGAGCTAAAACCGTACCCTTTTAAAAGTGTGGTGCTCAGCGAACTCAACTTTCATCATGTCGTAGAAGATTGGAATGGTAGCTTTTCGCAGTTCTACAAAGAAAAAAACAAATCAATGTGCGCGCCTGAACTGAGAACCCAGCTACGAGTCACGTGAGAAAACAAACAAACAAGTTAACCTACCAAGCTCAGGAACGAGCGTCATCTCTAAAAACGCGCCAATCAAAGCAGGTATGAAATATTTCTTCATGTTACCTGAAAATAAAGGATAATTAAGGTGAAAGTGACCACGACCAATTATATTTCTATTTATGAAATTAAAGCATACCCAGCATATCCCACATTGCGTGAATCTCGAATCCCATAACAAGTCTCATATCATCATACCTGTTGATACAACATACGTGAGCAGTTTGATGCTGTAGTGCTGCACAAAATTTGAGGTTGCAAAGTATAAAAAGTACCTTCTCAGAAGTTTTGCTCGCTTAGCAGTAGGGAAAGATTCCAAGCTCAACGTCGGTTGCGTTAAAAACAGAACTGATAACTGGAAATAATTTTGCCACAACTAAGTAAAAGATAAGTAAATAATTTTTTTCATATGTTTAAAGAGATTAATTAAAAGTCTTAATTAAGGTATAAAGACAATTGTACCTGTTGATCGAAATATTCACTCTCCAGAAAGTAATCTGTAAATGCTTTCGAGAAATACTGCACAGCGGTTAGAATAACGCTAAATTATCGAAATAGACATAGTTACAAACTGTATTCAACAACAAAAGAGGATTATTTCGCGCTAAATTAGACAATACAACCTAACTTTAAAATTTCCCCGGACTTTTTCTAGGTTTTCACTAACTTTTACAAAAATCTGCAGTTTTCAAAGCTCTTTTATGTTCTGTTACAAACCTAAGTTACATTTATTTTTTAGACTTATGTTTCATGCGGCTTTTTACATAAAGAGCTGACATTTGTTAGCAAGATGTGTTTATAAAAGGCGAGATGGTTTTCTCTAATTTTTAAGAAAAGAAGTAATATGCTTAATGCTAGAAAATTTCCCTCGAATGAAATTAAATGTTTAAGACCAAAATCAAGTCGCTTTCAAAAGTATTATAACTTCTTTTCTTTTTTTTTTTTTTTGGGGGGGGGGGTTTCTGTTTGCTTCAAGAATTTATTTTTACGATGACAGCCTAACTCGGCTGAAGTTGACTGATAGAAAAAAAAAATTTAATAGGATCGATAAATAAAAATACGTACTGATTCCCAGCAGTTTTCAATGTAAACCAATCCTTAGGGAATATTTCCATTGTCAGCAATTCTTTAAAAGCTACGGTTAATTTCTTCATAAAATCCTACAAAAAATTAAAGTGTTGTTTACATTCACATTTGCGTGAAAACAATATGCGGAGTGTGTGTACAGAGTGAAGTGAAAAACAATACGCGGAGTGCGTGTACAGAGTGAAGTGAAAAACAATACGCGGAGTGCGTGTACAGAGTGAAGTGAAAAACAATATGCGGAGTGCGTGTACAGAGTGAAGTGAAAAACAATATGCGGAGTGCATGTCCAGAGTGAAGTGAAAAACAATATGCGGAGTGCGTGTACAGAGTGAAGTGAAAAACAATATGCGGAGTGCGTGTAGAGTGAAGTGAAAAACAATATGCGGAGTGCATGTACAGAGTGAAGTGAAAAACAATATGCGGAGTGCGTGTACAGAGTGAAGTGAAAAACAATATGCGGAGTGCGTGTAGAGTGAAGTGAAAAACAATATGCGGAGTGCATGTACAGAGTGAAGTGAAAAACAATATGCGGAGTGCATGTACAGAGTGAAGTGAAAAACAATATGCGGAGTGCATGTACAGAGTGAAGTGAAAAACAATATGCGGAGTGCGTGTACAGAGTGAAGTGAAAAACAATATGCGGAGTGCATGTACAGAGTGAAGTGAAAAACAATATGCGGAGTGCGTGTACAGAGTGAAGTGAAAAACAATATGCGGAGTGCGTGTACAGAGTGAGGTGAAAAACAATATGCGGAGTGCATGTACAGAGTGAAGTGAAAAACAATATGCGGAGTGCGTGTACAGAGTGAAGTGAAAAACAATATGCGGAGTGCATGTACAGAGTGAAGTGAAAAACAATATGCGGAGTGCGTGTACAGAGTGAAGTGAAAAACAATATGCGGAGTGCGTGTACAGAGTGAGGTGAAAAACAATATGCGGAGTGCGTGTACAGAGTGAAGTGAAAAACAATATGCGGAGTGCGTGTACAGAGTGAAGTGAAAAACAATATGCGGAGTGCATGTACAGAGTGAAGTGAAAAACAATATGCGGAGTGCGTGTACAGAGTGAAGTGAAAAACAATATGCGGAGTGCATGTACAGAGTGAAGTGAAAAACAATATGCGGAGTGCGTGTACAGAGTGAAGTGAAAAACAATATGCGGAGTGCGTGTACAAAGGGAGGTGAAAAAAAAAAGTTAACATACTCTTAAATCAATTTTATTTTCATAAACTTCTAAATAATTTTCGTAATGTTCTTTTTCCATTAATTTTAGTATTCCAAGTAGACAAGCCACAGATAAACCCTGAAAAAATAACATATTGTGACAAAGGCTTAGAATAAAAAATTAATAAAAACAAACAAACAAACAAATAAATAAATTAAACATCTTACAGTCATCTGTCCTCTTCGATCAATGGTAAGTATAACGTTGAGAAGAATACTCAACATGGAAGAACTAAGCAAACTGATGTCATTTGACACTTCACTCTGAAAATAAAAACACATGTATATTTATAACGGTACATGTGTCCACAGCAAATAGACTATAAACACACTTATATATTTTTATCATGGTGCGTGTGATCGAAATAGACTAAGGAATAATTTCTTACGGTGCCCAAATGTTGAACAGCGGTTATACAATCTCCCAGAAGATCAAGACAGTTCATCAACTCTTGTTTTCGTTCCATATGATAACTTAAGTTCTTTAAAACGAGCGGCATAAGGATTTCACGTCCATCTAAAATAATAGCAGAAATAATATAAACGAGAACGATTGCACCGCCTCAGCAGAAGCAGAAGTGTCTTTGATTAAGTGGGACCAAAATATAAAAATATAATCAAACAAACAAACAAACAAAAAAAGCAGTCGTGTTGGTAAAATAACTCCTATAGAGAATAGTTGTAATAAAAGGGAAGAAGGGATATTAAAAGAAAAGTTATAAAAACTGACCTGCGTTGATAAACAAATTACTATCGACAATTTTTTGTAGACACAACAGTTTTTGTGCTTGCACTGTCGAGCTTGCTGTCTTTGGAATAGCATTAATTATCTCTTCAACTAAAACACTAAAAGTTATAAGCCTTGATCACAACTTGAAGAGAAACATTTAATAAGCGCACAAAAACTTTGCATTACTTGCAACAAGCTGATTCGTTAATAAAAAGTTGGTCAATGAGGCAAATTAAAATCTTGCTCAGCCATACCTGAATTCATGCTCAGTCAACACGAGAATAACATCATCACACAGCTTAGGTAAGTTTCTTAAAAAGTCAATCTAAAAAACGGAAACATATATCATTATCGCATTTGTTTGAAAGATTAAAATACAGTATGTGCGACCAGGTATACCTTAGTCTCATTTAGAGTTTCACTGGCCACTCCCATCATGTTTGCAATACTCCTGAAAAATTTCTCCAGAAGTTCTTTAAAATCACTTAACACTTCTGTATTTTCAGTTGAACTGTAAAAGAGGTTTACAAATATTAGATGTGGAAAATGTAATCACCTTTCAAGATGAAAATACACATTGGAAACATCATCTAACCTGTTGTGAAGTTGGTATGAACGAATTATTGTTTTGCAGATGTACATGATACTCTAAGAAGGAAATTCATTGGTGGATCACAATTTTCATCGTGCAAAGACAAATGTGCGTTTTTGCGTCTTTATTCTACAATCGCGAAATTATTATTTTTTTTTTGTCATATTACGAATCTATTACGATGGAGTACAAAATATTCAATTTAACAAAATCGCGAAAATCAATTATTGGAAATTTCACTTCGCTTCGTCAAACTCAAATTCGAAAATATTTGGAATGGCGTGTTTTTCTAAATTAAATACTAATGTACCAGCATCGAATTCTTCAAAGTAATTTTCAGCTTGCTATCCAGACAGTTTTCGACCACTTGACATAAACTGTATATCAGTGACCTGAATAAAATCAAGGAATATACGAATGATACAGGCTGTGTTTTAAATGAAAACATTGCACCGTATTGAGTACCTGTATGCTAGCGCTGCACTGAAATGTTGCTCAATATAGGTACTTAGTGTTGATTTAAATTGTTCGTATTTCACTTCCTCGACAATCTTTGTTATGGAAACCTACAAGAGTTTGATAATTTGATTTTTATTAAAAATATCCATTATCAATGTTATCTATAATTGGTTAATTTGTTTTCGTGGTTTCAAAAATGTAATTCAGACAAAATGCATTAAGTTTAATAAGTAACACACGTGGCCTTATTAAAAAGATTAGGCTTCCGCCATTGCTCAATGAGAAAAGAACTGATTTAGCCTGGATGATTCTTAGTAACATGTTATACGAAAAAACGAGGTGTTATGGAAATGCTTTTATTGTGTATGTTGAGTTCACGACAACAACATTTAAGCAATTTGATGTTTTATATTTTCAAGAAAGCTTCCAGTTTTTTGTTGAATGTCCACTTTGCGGTTATTTTCATGAACTTGCTAAAGTTTCAATTGAAGCTGAACGGGCACCTTAAAGGCTGGGGACGAAATTTATTTCAAACTCACAAAGACCTGAAAGGCTGGGGACGAAATTTATTTCAAACTCACCAAGATCTGAAAGGCTGGTAACGAAATATACATTTTATACTTACTAAAACTTTGAACACTGGCACCGAGAGATCGTTATTATTCTCAGATAAAATATTAAAGAGCGCATCGAACACATCTTGAAGAAACTAAAAATACAAAAAAGGGAAAAGTCAACATTTTATTCTCTTATAAAGAGTGTAAATTATTATAATTACTCTCCAATATTATTAATTGTTATTTCTTTGTTATTTTTATTTGTATATAATTAGAACACTTTGTTGGACTGCATATTTGCTGATCAGTTGCAACTACGATTACTTTTGAACAGATTACTTTTGAAATTTCAACGTCTATCTTTAAGAAAGTATTGACTATCGAGGATGATAGAAATGCTATAAAATATTATTCTTTTATTAACAAAGGAATGAATTTCTTTGAAAGATAAATATTGCTTTTTAACTTTAAGGTCGACATGTTAAATAAATATATAAATTCGTTGAAGAAAATATTCTTTGTTTTGTTTTTTATATTCCAGTGTAGATTTTCATTCTTACTGAAACTGAAGCAACAAAAGATGAAAAGAATTCACTATTAGACAAGTTTCGTGGCTTAGCAACATTTCGTTCAAAGATTTTTATAAAGAAAAGAAAGTAGCAGCTAAGCAAATATTAAAATTGAAAACCTTAACAAAGTTTGATATTTTTAACATTAAAAATCTTCAACAAAACCAACATATATCAGTTTGAAGATGGTAACTTCAGAGAGCATTGGAGAGGAGGTCCTACCCTCAACTGTAAAAGTGTACGTTGGTATTTTACTATCGCTCATCGTTATTATTGGATTGGCTAGTAACTTGGTGGAAATATTCTCTGTGGCATTTTACAGAAGACTGCATGATCACGTGATCAACATAATAATAACAAATGCGGCAGTGTGCAGCTTTCTAACCGATGCGATATGTGCACCAATAGTTGGTATATATGTGATAAAAGAATGGCCAAGATGGCCGCTCAGTACAACTGCGTGTAACATTACTACATATGTAACAGAAGCGAATTCCTCTGTACTCACGTGGACATTTGTTTTGATGTCAGTAGAACGTTACTACGCAACAATAAAAAGAAAACTAATCCCCAAAAAGGTTGTGTTAGTGTGTCTAGCTGTGATCTGGATAGTTAGTATGTGTGTCCATTCCACTCACACGTTTCGTGTGACTGAAAAAATAAAAGATATCAGTGGAAACAACATGACAATATGTAATCAATTGGGAGGAAATATTATGAATGAAGAAGAGGATACGATAAAAATCACAATTAATATTATCAACATCGTATGTGTGACATTGACTTTCATACCGCTTCTTCTTACTGCCAACCATTTACGCAGACTTCAAAAAATGAAGATGCCGTCTTCAAGCAAAACATTTAAGGTTTTAAAAGTTGAATTCAAAGTTGTTTTAATCATTATCTGTCTATGTTATGCTTTCTCTCTCCCTTCCTGGATTATTTCACTTTTGCAAACAAGCAAACAAATAAAAGCCAAAGTGGTCATACTATCACGAATATTGTCATTCCTTTGCACGGTTATCATACCGCTTAGCTGTTTTATGTTTTCGAAGTATTTCCGAAACGCTGTTATTGACATGTTCACTGGATGCAAAAATTCAACCTTGCGACTTAAGCAACCGCACAAAGCAGATACGATGCGCAAACCTTTAACGGCGCAACAACCTCTGCACTATGCAGAATATGAAGAGCTCAACACGCCACCAAAATTTATCAAAGGGACATTTAAAACTTCCTCCGAAAACAATGACATGGGCAATGTGAGTATAGGTTCCCACGATTTTTCCCCGATACATACTTCAGCCAAAGACAATGCTTCATACACAGGTTCAAATGATGACTATTCGTTTAGTGATACAAAGTTTTAAAAAGATAATACTTTCTCAGATATCATCACGGTTATTACATAGGTGCTAGTGTAGAGGAAATATCTACTTTGTTTTTCGCGCTACAGAAGACAATACTTCAAAATGACAACTACGGAGTTGTGTATCAGAAGAAGAATTTTGTTTATTGACACAAAGAAAAGGCGATTTATATTTGTGCTACTGGAAAGAATATGTAGCTAGTTATTCTTTATTTCAATAAAACAACAACAACAACAACAACAACAACAACAAGATACCTTGATCACTTCTTCAGGTGACACCTTCAACAGTGACTCTAGAGCATTTAAAATTTCTTCGTGTTTCAACTTCCGCCATTGCAACAGATGAACAATATCAGCTAAAAACGTAATAGCTCTGATAACCAAGTGATGAGAAAGCAAGACTATTTTGTGTAGGTTCCTCTTGTAAATATTAGCAAAAAATACTGCCTTAACAAAGAAATTTTAGCGGATAACAAAAATTATTAAATTTAGGGGGAATTAAATTGATGGTCAGTAAAAATCTTTTTTTTAAAAAAAAAAACATCAAAGTTGGTTTTCCCTTTTAAATGGGGCAACAGGAATACAATTACTTAACTAATATAAACTGGAAAGACAATCAATTTTTTAAAAATTGACAAAGAGCGATAATTTTGGCGAATTGCAAATAAATTTAATTTTGGCAGGAAAACAATATTTAATTTGGCAGATTTATCTTCACACCACCAATTTTATTCTCCTAAAAATTTCTTTCCTTAATATATAAAGGTGTATGTAAATCGTATTGGTACTAAAAATGTTACTCACAATTTTGTGTAAGTTTAGTTGAACAGAGTAAAGTGCGAATCGTGAAACTTTCTTTACTATTTCTGTGGGGGCCAGCAAATACCACACCCGTTGTTTCTTGCTTGGTCAGTTCAGAACGATTATGTGGCAGCCGAAGATATGATTGCACAGATGCGAAGTTAATAGAATTGTCTAACTAAAAAATATGAATCGTTAGTGCTTAATAAAAAATAGTAGGATTAAGACTTTATCCTACATTAAAACATATTTGTTCTAAACAAGCCTTAAATGGTCTAACTTTAGTGAGGAGAATCTTTTGGGAACTAAACAAGGTTTATTAAAATGCACAAAATTTATCCATGCCAAATTAAAAAAAAAACATCATTTCTTCAAAAATCAAAAATTATGACTAAGTGGATTTCAGAAAAATGCTTTTGTTAAAATAACTTAATGATATTGGATTTTACAATGTTTTCTTTACTAGATACGAGTCTCAAATTCTCAGTTCTGTATATCGTCATCAACTTTTTTCTTCCAAAAAGGAATTTGTTTTTACACACACACACACACCCCTTAAAGCATCATGTTTTGGTTGATATTTCAGCACAAAAATGTGTAAAACATGGAGAAGTGTACCTTGTATATGAAAAGACCGTAAGTGTCATCCTTAATAACAGTGCCATCATTCTGTAGAAGCTTGATGAAAGAAAAACCAAATATTCTTTCCCCTTTAACTTTACCTAGAGCAAATAGCACCTCTTTACACCAGCTCCAAAATAGTACTAAATTATTTATACAAGAAGCGCAGGGTTTACACTTCATAACAGAGCATGTTTTTGTGGTATATTGAGAGATTGCAAATCGTAGTGTAAATTTGTTGAAAATGTGTTGTGCATGAAAATAAATAAGAAAGTAAAAAAATCCGAAGAAAGATACTTGCTTCATTGGCTTTATGAAGACAGCACAGGCAATTTTTTTATTATACAAGATTTATCATAGACACAAAACCTTGATTCCACATAATTCTTAAGGCTTCATTATTTTTGTAAAAAAAAATCTCAGTAAAACAAGATACCTTCATTTCTTGAGCAGTGACTGAATGTGAATCTAAGATGTGCAGTATGAAATTGTTCGATTGGTAGAGACACCTACATATTACAGGAACAGTGTGAGGTTATACACAAATAAAAATGAAATAAAAAAAGTGAAAACGAACGAACTTTGATAGTCTCGTTCCAGTTGGGTGAATTCGAGTGATAGAGAACATAGGAACGGTATTCTGACACAGGTTTATCTCCTGATCCAATATAGATGCAATCCTAAAATTAAGAAAGAAAATAAACATAGAAGTAACAAAATATACTATATAGCAGTTTTCTAAGACAAATTTCTTAAGATACAATCCAAAAATTGAACTTCTTTGGCTTGGATGGGTTTAGTTTTCATAGTTGTTCTCAAAAGAATTAGCACGCTGGGCGTGAGGAGGAGCAAATATGAGCCTTTATTCAACTCATTATCGTACTTGTTTAATTTATAGTAACTGTACTAAATAACATGGATTATACTTGAAACGTCGTTTATACATACGTTAAATACTTGTCCACGATCTGATACTGCACATAAAGCAACTTCAACATTCTTACTAGATGACTTTGAACCTGTTAGAATTAAAAACCTTGATTATTTAGCAAAACTTTAAATATAGTATGTATTATAAACAATAGCTAAATAAAAAAATACCTTTTTCGAAATCTGCTTTGCACAATGTCACATAAAAATCATTCCTCACATAACCTAAAACACGAGTAGTACAATGATAATACTTAACGTGTGCTGTAAACATTGACAAAAAATACATAAATAAATGAAAAATGTGAAGCAGATTAAGAACATCTTGTGTAGGGAGACAACAAACAAAAAAAGGAACATACCAGGTAGTATGACCTCTGGGAAACCAAGTCGTTGTGTTAATGTACACTTTCCTTTTTCTTTGACAACCTGTAATTATGAACAACATATAATATGTGACAAGCAAAGTAAGTAACAATTAAGTATTCCACAATCCTGGACATAATATTATTGGAAAAGGACGATTTTTGGCTATTTCTCAAACTGGCTAAATGGAATCGCCTTGTCAAAACTCTGCAGCAGGCAGACTGTAAAAGCTTCGCTTTGGGAGATGTGTAGGCCAGGTAAATAGCGTCGAACATGCGCTACTGGAAGTTTCTACCATGTCTGCATTTCGAAACAATCCACACGACGGTCTGCTAAGGTGCTAAAATATGGCGAAACGCGGTGTGCTGACATCAGCAAAAATTAGTATGGGTTAGGAATTTGAAACTAACCAAATAACCTAAGACCTGAAGTCCTAAGTCCGTTTGCGATCATTGACAAGTTCGTAATGCCTTTGTCTTTTGTAGAAACAGTGTTTATAAGTGCTTGTGGGATGAACTATGAATTAAGTCCGGGATTGCAGATGATGTTAAAATTTGTGAACTTTTCTCATATGCTTCTCTTTAAAAACACATTTTATTATACAGCAGAAAAGCCTGGTGGGCATTTGGTCCTTAAAAATTTATATTGAAAAAGATAATAATTCAAAATTGTACAAGCATAAAATTTTTGGAAAAATTCAAGTATTAATCACCAGCCATTGTAACCAAAATTTAAGAACCACAAGTCGTAGAGACCCATTGGTGGTCCCTATGACCTTAAAGAAGAACATTTTCTGCACTAATTCATTGTATTGTTTAGTAAAAACAAAACAAACCTTTTCTACATCCCCGTGAAACACTTTTACTTCTACACACACACCTAAAAAGTAACCAATTTTTTAAAAATTCTGACAATAAAACTGATTTAGATTGAGCATCTTTTACAATTTAGACATACCATAAGCATTTGAACCAAAAGTATTATATTTTGCGTTTTGTTTTCTGATTATATAATCTTCCAGCACATGGAATTCAACTTCATTACAACTAAATAAGAACATTGTTTTAAATTAAAGGAGATAAAATGATGAGTAAAATTGGTAATAATAACCTAATACAAAAATAATTTCATATCTTACTCAACATAACGTATATGCTAGTCCGCATAATAATTTATCTGGAAAAGTATTTAATCCCTAAGGATCATCCTTCGTTATCACGCAAATTTTTTACATACATACATACATTTTTACATACATTTTTTACGTACATTTTTAAAGGCTTTTTTCAACATTTGTGATGCTTAGAGGGCTACCGTTTGTTTACATCATGTAAAAAAATTCACACATGCACGAACAAAAGGTAACTATTTGCAGAATAAATTCACTGCAAATGTATTTCATCTCAAACAGAGTTATATAATAATACAATAAATGGAAGATATATTTAAGGGCACTAACTCTTTATAGAGTGGAAATTAATTAGAGTGTAATTTTTGAAATTTGCTTTACTAAAAGGTGTAATTTTCTGAAATCACACCTTTTATGCAGGAAACAGAGAAAAGATGTTGCATTTGCTTTTTTTTATAACCCTTTTTGTACCTAATCAAAATTCAATTGACATTTCTTGAAAGACTTACATTGTATTTTTTTTATTTTCTCCTTTTTTTATTTGCAAATAAAATAGAAAGTTCCAAAAAAAAAATTATTGAGAAACTTAAAAGTGTTGAAAAATTTATTGTTTTGTTTTGAAACATATATTTTTTTCAGTTTATTATTTGGTAGTGTAAGTGTTAAAATAGCTTGAAAAACATAATACTAAATTACACTTTTTTTTTCTTTTTTTTACTAGGTTGTAATTACATGATGCCAAATGCTATTAATCACTCTTACTTTTTTAATTGTCTTTCTGAAAGCAAAATGTTTCTTTTACTTTAGACTCACACGCTCTTATTCTCCCACTTTTTTATATCCTAAGGTAAGATTTTACCCTTAGCATTAATTTAAGCATGGGGAAAACAGGGGGGGGGGGGGGGCGGTAAGAAGTTGGTCCCATTTATAACGATGGGAAAATGCACTATGAAACATGTTATTACTACCAATCACCACAACATCTTAATAATTTATTCAGACATCACCAGTGAGTGCAGACGCGAGAACAACATACTTGTATATTGGTATTGTATATTCTTTTTCATCGTCATGATCTCCAGAAATAACATCATAAAGGTCAATAACTAAAAGAATAATAGTTCAGTTTACACTAAAGAAAAATAAAATCACAGCATTGACATCACCTTTTACCTACCTCCAGCTCCATATGGCCTTCTATACTCAGCATTAGCTGTTTTCTTGGAATCTGCTACAAGTTTTCCTGGAACATTTACAACATTGATGATCATTTTATGTTATGTAAATAATATAAATAATAAAATATAAAGAAAAAGAAAACAAATGAAAAAAATAAATAAAAAAGTTTACCTTTTCTAAATATTTTGCATACCAGATACACATCTTTCATCATATCAGAGGTTGTCAAATCCTAAAAAGATACAGAGGTAAACAAATAAAAAAAAACACAGATAAACAATTTAGCATAAAAACATATTCACACGTACTTACAGTAAAAATACCAAACTGCTTTCCTAGGAGTTCCAAATCAAATGGAATGCCAGCTTTGGTAAGTTTTGCCATGTACTTCTCACTAAATATACATTTCTGTTTTAATTCATGTAACTAATATCTCATAAATTTGTTTTTTTTAAAAATAAGGTACAATACCTAATGCTAAACTCCATAATAAGAAGGCGAATAATTTACCTGATGTATGAACCAGATTTTGCATCGTACAAAGCAAATAAAAGAATTGATACATCACCAACGTTGCACATGAACGATTTAAACGATATAAAAACATGATGGCTAACCACACCTTTCTCTGGCACTGGTGCAGTTCTTTTCACAGTTGGATATTTTGTCAACGTTTTAAACTTATTGCTTACTCTTCTACCATCTTTTGCAGTTGGCTTTGTTCGTTCGGAGCTAGCTACATGAATTTTGTAAAGCTCAACAAGACTTGTGTCATCTGCATCGATAACTTCACTATCCACACGTGGTACAAGATCTAAGTTAAGTTTCCTACAACAAAATTCTTACATTTTTATTGAAAGAAAATGTTAAAAAGCAGAAAATATTTATATTATAATATTTAATATAGTTATAGTCGAATACTTTATAAAAAATATATATACAGAAATTTAGGAGAAAGACTTTTATGCACCTTAATGTTTATATTATTTGACTTTGTCAGAAACCTTGCAATTTATACACAGTAAACTATAAGTTAAACAGGAAATTTCAGTGCAGTTGATTTAGCATCTATACATTTAAAGCTGTTAACTGAGAAAGTGTAGAGACTTGATAGTTCCTGGGGCAAAGCCCAGAGGCAGACCGAGAAAGACTTGGCAGGAGGTTATAAGGACACACTTGATACAGAGGAAGTTGAGTTTAGATCTAACACAGTCTAGATCAGATTGGAAGAGGGTAATTAATATACCCAGTCCAACCCATGCTAGCATGGAAAACGGACGTTAAGCCGAGAATGATGAATGATGATGATGAGGCCTGATGTCAGAGAGGCATCAAATTATTTAAAAAATTATAAAATACAGTTCTGGTTTAAATAACTATTCAACACAATTATGTCACTCCATTTGTTGTTCTATGACTTTCAATTTGCTAGGACCAAGCATAAACTTTTTTCTTTTTTGATGACACTTAAATTAACTAGACTATTGCAAAAAAACAGAAGAGCAATTCTTGATACTTTAAGGAACAGCATTTTACCATACAAAAAATGATGTGTATATAAATTAAATTTAACGACTAATTTTGTCAAAGTGTGCATGCATTAACAAAAAAACTTGTGATCTTTTCGCACTATAGTGGAAAATGCAGTCGAATAAAACGAGCCTCAATCAATTATGGGGTGTGGGCATAATAAGTGTGATCGCATACTGAGGTAGTTCAACTTTTAACTGGTGTAAGTGAGCGAACAAAAGAGGCAAGCGTTGCTTAGCATCTCAAGTGTAAGTACCAATAGATAAACTTTTTTGTCAAAGGAGGTAAGTTTTAATTAGAAAAAAATGTAGCTTTACAATTTAGAAGGTCAATTACCATTACTTAAACAAGACTGATAGCCTTGTGGTAGAGCGTTCGCTTTCAGTGCGGGAGGTCTTGGGTTCAAACCCCGGCCGAGTCATGCCAGAGACTATAAAAGTGTGAATCTATCCTTTCTGCTTAGCGCTCAGCATGAGAATAGGATTGATATCTTAGGTGGTTGTCTAATTGAACGATTGCTGTGCTTGCACGACTTTCGTAGCTCAAATGGGAGCTTTAAATGCGCTAGAACCCCCTTCGCAGGACCCTCGTTGATAGCAGTACCAATAGGAACTGAAGAGGCTATCCTGGGTAAAATAATAGTAATAATAATAATAATAAAAGCTACATTCTTGAATCCTAAACATATATGAGCACCTCAGACACTGATTCAAAGAAACACAGTATTCTTTCGTTAAGGGATAACTCACATATAAAGTGTATGGTAAACAATAATCTTATGTTTAGATTTTAGCATTCCCTTACGCTATTCTGAATGTCAAAATTGAAATATTTAATCCTTAAAAGCACAAGCACCTGGACATAAATTTACTTCAAATGCTTTCTATTATCCAAGAAATTAATATGAAATAACTTCAAAGGTTTTTTTGCCTGCCTCTAGCGTTAATTTGAAGTTTAGCATACACCTTTTGATTGCGAGTCACCCCTAAATTCTTTGTTTCTTTGTAGAAAATGCAAAGAAGTTTTATCACAGGAAAATGGACACCATACCTATTGATAACATCAACTTTTAATGTAACTTTTTCACGAACTTCACTCTGCTGATCCTGTGTAAAATTCAACTTTTGGTTAGCATTGTAAACAAAACCATTATGAAAAATCAAGGATAAATCTAAATACCTTAGTTAGTTTACCGAATATAATTTCTCTTCTGTGCTCCATTAGTTGATTCATAGTTTCCCTTAAAACTGAATATAGTTGCATTTTTCTTTCCTAAAAATGTGAGCATTTTTCTATGTATTCACACATAATCTAATAGACACAAAACACATATATGAATAACCTTACCAAATAAAAATCTTTAAGTAGTATTCCCCATTCTCGAAGGACTCCAGTTACTTCTTCAACAACTGGTTCTAAAACTGGCGTAACCATTTCATATGGCCTATAATATTGACATCACAATGAATTCTAGTTAAGCATTTTGATTTAGTAAGAAGCATTTAAATAAGAAAATAAAAAAACAAACAGAATAATTACCCAGGATTATTCAGAATGGCATCTTTAATTTTAATACAGTTTTTTGGAAATATACCCTACAATAAAAAATGATGTTGTGATTACTTGAAGCAGCAATCCCAGATAAACACTTTATTTCACATAAACAAAAATACCTTCATATGACTATTTCTCATTAATCGACCTTTAAACCATTCTAAATACAATTTTTTAAAAGTTTAGGATAAAATTAAAAAAACAATTTCTCAGTAAATGAAAAAAAGGCAGCATATTGCACATCCAATTTTTTTTATAAGTGTCCAGGCATGTGATTTTAATGATCTCATTAGTCCATCTATACAATAAAATAAACTTTGGTGGGTGTGAAATTGGTTTTGCACAAGACCTAAAAACAACGCGCCCAATTCTGTTTTATCCGTATGGAGAGGTATGCAGTTGTACACATGCTGGAATGACAAGATTGTCTTGTGAAGGCATTATATATATACCATATTTACATGTTTTATTTTATTTAGAAAATAAGACAAAACAAAAGTGCAAAGATAAAACTGATAAAACTAAAAATTTTTGTGACTTTTAATGTAGAATATTAAAATTAAAAAAGACATAAATATTTTGTACCTATGACTAAGCACATTTTTTTTAAAACAAAACAGCCAAACCTAACAATACTAACTGATTGGGCACATTGTTGGCTAAAATGCGAAAATAAGGTGTTTTACATAAAGGTGAAGCATAATAGAGAGTATTTGCCAGAGATGCTTCATAATGATGTTTCTCAACAAGCAGATGCCTACTTATGAAAAAACAAATGAAAAATACCTCCACATTCCTCGAGTATTTGAACTGTTTCTCCAATTCGTAGGGACAATCCATGAAGAATTGTGTTAGCATGAAAATTGCACACTGCTATAATTACAAAAAGCTTTAATAGTTCTTACATGTATAAACACAGGCGAGTGATGGGTTTTGGAATAAAAGGAAAATGTTTTAGGTGTCTGCTGCTCACACTAACTGAAGCACAAAGCAAATGCAAATAAAATCTGAAAATAATATTGCTACATATTCAATCTTAGGAAAGGATTTTAAAGGTTGCAAAAAAACCTAGAAAAAGATTTTGAATTGGGGGAGAATGATGGATTTAAAAGGTCTAAGACACCCTGTTCCTATTGATTGAATTTCAATGATTTCAGTTAATTCTGCAAAAAATCAATTTTATACCATTTTAGCAGCAGGCACACCTGCTAATTCAAGATTTTAAAATATTACTCTGCAGAAAAATAAAAAAATAACTAACCAACTCCATATTTTGTATTTCTTTCTGTAGGTCTCCAAACTTCTCCTGCCATATTGTTTTATTGAATGTCTATCCAATGTTTTTGTTTCATTTTATTTTTATTTTATTCTTCTAAAAACAAAAACATGCAACACAAGACATGCGTCTACCAACTTCCTTCATTTGTCAAGAGCGAAAGATCGTAAAATAGTATGCACTTCTGTTTCATCCGATATGTAAAGTAAATTAACGATGAATTTTTAACACAAGATGACCCATTCAGTTTGAAGAAATTGAAATAACATTTATCTTTTATTGCAATTACCATAAAAACATAATTGTGTGGTAAGATTTTTTTACATGGATATGGTAAAATAATTATAAAATTATTAAAATAAAATTAAACATTTAATTGTCTGAAAGTTTTGCTTTCATTTTAAAAAATACACCTTTAAACAATTGTATACATACAAAAACTACTTCTTTTATTATTATTCTGAAAAAACTGCAAAATCATAGCAAAAATAACATCATTATATACAAAGAAAACCTCTGAGGCTATGGTCAGCTAATCTCCATTACATGAACATAGCAATATTACTTTGTGGTTATCGTTTATTGTAGTAATAATAAATACTGGTATTTTTTATATCAACTTGAGCATTTTCTGCAATAACTGGTTCTGTTTTGTATGCCAGAAAACTGCTTTGCTTATTATTTGTAGTATTCACCACACCTTATTCTTAACTTACTCAGACTGTCCATTTAATGTCAGCTTTACAACACATGACAATAATAAAAAGTATAAACTCTCATGAATGTCAAAAGTAAATTGAAGTTGTATACAATAAATCAATCATAAACACAAAATTTTACCAAGAGTAATTTGTTCATGTTGTCAATCTTTTCACGATAAAAATAAGCATTTACATGCTTCTTTAAAATTGAGTGTGTAATTCATCTTTGTTATTGAACTGGCTGATAAATGTATCTTTTTAGGTACATACATGAGCTATCAGGCATAAGAAACCTAGAAATTGTCACAAAGTTTCATAAATAATTCTTAAAGCTTCTTTAATTTAAACTTTGTGAATAAAAAGAAGGGAAAAATTTCAGCTAGACGACCGCCACTCAGCTAGACAATTGCAAGATATTCATCCTATTTCCCATATGTTTAAAAAATTTAAAATTAATTTGTTTCAACATCACCAATTTTCACTTCCAGCACAACAAAAAATTTTGACTTGTAGGAAATGTTATCTCAATTTTAAAACTCCCCATGTGAGTCTTTTCAGACTAGTGTCACGTGATTATTTATGCAAGTTGCAGGAATATGAAAATAGATTTGTTTAAAGCAATGTATGTAATAAACCATGTATTTGTATCATGTTCTGAAAACTTAAATATTTTTGACAAAATATCATTTAAGATAAAAATAAGCTATTCTCAATTACTTTATAGTACAGTAAAGTTTATTTTTAAATCACACATACGGAGTAGTGTGATATGTTGGTCTAAGCTTTATATATAATTTTTGCTCATAAATTTACCACTCGTTTTCAATAAAAGATGTTTGTTTCCTCCTTAAATTTGAACCCAATTTGATGTTAAATAAATAGAATAAAATAATTTGATGATGTCAGCCTGGACTGAGAATAAATTGATGACTTGACGTCACTTTGGAATTAGCACAGCCATATTTAATTTTGATGCAAGTGGAGCAAGTTAGACTTTGACCTCCCATTCTCCATAGCAGAGCCTACAGACAGTGCTAAAATGGAGAGGCCCTGTTTTTGCCTATTTTTATATATCAGCATATCAGTATTGTATTTAAGCCTCTTAAGCATACAACACAAATTGTGGGGGTTTAGTTCTATTAAATATGGTTGCACTCACTCCAAAGAGGCATGTTGTAAAATTGGGACGCCAGACGCTGTTAACTCGGGACGCAGGACCCATGAACTAGGACACAGGACTTGGGGCGCTGGGACTTACACATTTTAAGAGTTTTGTGGAACTGTGTATCAGATGTGTAAAATCAGGACACTGCTTAAATGCTTCAATTTTATTTCAATTCAATTTTAATTTCAATTCAATTTATTTATTTGCAATAGAAAAGTTGAAATTACAGTAGGTATAATCCATTATATAAATAGTTACATATAGTTATATTTAATGGCTGAGGACCAACACCATAGCGAAGCTAATAGTAACGTGAAGGCCACCAAATGGAGGAGTAACAAGAGTAAAGTGTAAAGGGAGGGAAAATACTATTCCATCTTCCCCATACAAACCAAAGGGTAAAAATAATAATAATAATAATAATAATAATAGGATGAAGAAAATTGAAACACACACACACACAGACAGACATTTTGCAATATAGAGATACGTTTGATAAGGTTAGAGACAGATTGACCCCAGGCTTGACAACAATAAATAAGATTTGAATAAAAAAGGGAGTAATAGACCTCAGTGGCATATAGTGTCTAAGCTTAGCAATAGCACAATTAGCAGACCTTAATTTCTTTGGAGTATCATTAATTTGAGGTTTCAAGAATAAGTTGTTTTCGAGAAGAAGACCAAGATATTTGACACAGGTGGTTTGGGAGATATTTTGCCATTAACTTTAAGGTTGAAGGTCCAATTGAGTGGTTTGTTTTTAGGCTTAAAGATGATAAATTCTGTTTTGATGGCATTGAGAGATATTTTGTTGCCATTTAACCATGTGCAGAGGTGCTTTAGGTTGATTTTTACATGTTTGGAAAGTCGTTTAACATTCCAGCTTGAATGGAGGAGATTTGTGTCATCAGCAAATAGGTAAATGGAAAATAAGATAAGTCGATGGTAGTCATTCACAATGTGTGTTTCAAAATATATACACGTTTGAGCAAAGATTGAATAGAAAAAAACAGAAACTGTAAAAAAAAATAAGAAAGGTAAAATCAAAATCATACACAAAGCGTTGTTTCGTTTTAAATACCATCAAAAATGTGTCATGAATCATAAACACCTACCACAACGTTTTTTTAAGCAAAAAGGAGAAAATGAATGCAGGATTTTTTGTGATATCACACTGACAAAAGGTGTTAGGGTTTGTATAAAGGTAACGTTCTTCATCTTGTGAACAAAAAAATGTAAAGTATAAATATAAAAATATCTAAAGTATACCGATTGATTTTAAAAGAGTTTTGTGTCTTGCACTTGGACCGTTAAGTCATCCAGTACTAATATTGATGAAAAATGAAAAAAATTATCATATTTCGAAAGACAAGACTTTTTTTAGATGGTAATAAACATGAGTGAAGTAGGGCGATTGGGTTAACTCTTTTGACATCAGACTAACGTGGAAGCGTTTTGTCTTTGATGCCACAATCAAATTGTCTGGTCCTTTATGCTTTCCTTATTGCCCACCACAACAATAACAACATGTTACGTTCTTGGGACAAAATTTTATCATTGTCAGCTGGAAACTATGTGGAGCAGGATCTGGTTGAGAAAGCTGACATGACTGGGAAGACATATAGCTGGTGCAGCAAAATGTCGGCTCATGATATAACAGTGTTATTAGAACTTCCATTTTTTTTTTTTTTTAAAATATCTTACTTCTTAAGCTTTTAAAAGACCTACTATGTATCATCTTGTAAATGTTAGGTGTTTTGAATAACCTTTTCACAACACTTACACTCACAGTAGGAATACTTTTTTATTCTTGCAGTCAGAATGTTCTCCTCCGTTGCTCTCTGATGGGTACAAAGTGGACTTTTCACGGTCAACCATTTACAGTAGAAATCTTAATTAAACAGAATTCACAAGCAAATCGTCGCAAAATGGCAAAGATTAAGCAATATCTAAAACATATTAAAGATTTGACTAAAAAAAAGAAAAATTCCTTGAAAAATCCAGTATTGTATTTATGAAGGTTTCACCACAAAAACATGATTATGGCATTTGTCTATCATTTCACAATGGCTGCTTAATCTGAATACTGGCCCGTGATTGGTATAACCAGTATTATGATGCGATCACGGCAGCAAGAATAGAACTAAAAATATATAAAAAATGCTGACTTTATGATCTTTTTAATTATAGCGTGGGTCAGTATTTTGTATCATGTAAATTTTGCCGCATTGCATGCCACGTTCCGATATCAGGATCCCGCGTTGCGTCTGGATTTCCTGCGACCTGAGTACCGCGTCCCAACTCAACAGGGTCCCGTGTCCCACATTTTTTTTGATATGCCCACAAAAAGGCTTATAAAAGTTTGAGGACTTATATCCTTGTATATGCTTGTAGGACCAAATAAGGCCAATTGCCTATTAAAAAAAAATTTAAAAAATACAATAACAACTGGAAGGATCATAGCTAGCCTATAGCTAGCTAGCTAAATGTAGCTAAGTTTGCAACTACAGGGTTTTCCTCTCCCCCTTGGGTGGGCCAACCCACACGCATAAAAAATGTCCAGGTCAATAAAAATAAAATGGTTGGCACGTTTCAATGTTTCTCATAAAAAGGAGGGAGAAAGTCAGGAAAAGTGTTACTTCCAACATTTGAACTCGGGAACCAAACCTAAATTCGACCAACTGACAGACAACAACATACCAGAGTGTTTGATTTGCCTCGATGTACCCGTGCCTTTATTAAAATACTTATTTCGATGCTTGTTCGTCCATTTTCGCTTAAGGCCGGTTTCCACTAGCGAAACAAGAAACCGTGGAGCGGAAAACATTTTGCATGAACTATTTGAATTAGATACAATCTGTCTTATTAATATGAAAAATAAACTCAATTTATTCCGTCGATTTCTTCATAATGAAGTCACTCGTATAATACTTGTCACACAACTGTCTACAGATCTCCCAGCTGGGTCTTTCCTTGGTGACGTCATACAGATATGCAGACAACAGCATATTGATGTGCTGGATTTGCTACTTTCAAATAATACACCTGTGCTGAAGGAAAACATTAATGTAGACGAAACAATAATAGACGAACTGAGAATGATTATTGAGAATTGGTATATCCCCGAACACAGACTGCGTTTTAAATCGATTTTAGAGGCCAACATCAGACGATTATATTTTTTATTTTATTTTTTGTTTTTTTATTTCTTTTTTTTATTCCTTTCCCTTATTGTTTGTAATATGTACCCGAATGGGTGTTAATTTCAAAGATGAAATATATATATATCGTATTGTAACGTCCTGGACAGTCGTCTATCGTCTCGTTTTACGTAAAATTTGTGTCCATGTTTAGTTGCAAAGGTATCAAGCCAAAAAACAGATTGTATTGTGTATTTATGTTAAAGGGTTGAAGCATATGTTTATAATTTTTGAAAAATATAGAGTGAACATTGTGTATTATAATAGCCGCCCTGCTCCACCCGTCCCTTATCTATTTTAAATCAAAAAGCCGAAGCATTTTGTTGTTTCGTGTATACATCCCGTGGACACATATTAGTGTGCTCTGATTGGATGGCGGATTTGTGTATGGCGGAGAAGCTAAAGTGATTTCGGCAGTTTTTTGGCGCGATTTAGATATAAAGAACAATACCCGCTCCACCGCACGGAATAATACCATAACGGAAGACCGGCTGAAGTGAAAACCCTCCTTTGAGAAGGCCTACTTTTAAATATTTTGTACAATGCAGGGAATATCCTGTATGTTTGTACGGCGTACCCGACAATTTTGTACATTATTTCTTCCTATTGCTTTCCGATATGTGTAGTCTAGGCCAGGAGTTTGCGCCGAATAGATAGTGTGTAGATACCAACATGGTGTAAACCATACCTTGAATACGTATTCCGTCTAGCTTAAAACGGATTCCGGGAAAGAAAGAACCCCAAAGCACATGGTTTGTTTTGAAACTAAGAAAACAGTAAGGATATTTGCCTTTTAATTTTGGTATATTTTCCATCATTTATAAGAGTTTTTTCCCTATATGGAAATTGGCAAGGACATTGTTGTTAGCTATTTACTTGCCAATGCATGAGTTCACAGTTTTAGCTAATCATTGTTGATTGTTTAAATAAATATTTCTTTTGTCACAACGCTCTTACTGGGAAACGAAAGCGAACTCTTATAAATTAAAAAGACTGTGACCATGAAGAAAAGTGAAATAACTTTTTTATAAAATATTCTAAAAAAAAAACTTATAATTCTGGAATCCGGGAGCATGCTTGAAATTTTCTAATGATTTTAAAAACTTTAAGATACAATAAATCTTGTTTTAATAATTGTATGACCTTCTATTTTCTTGCGCACACTAGCTATCTATCTACCTAGCTAGCTATAAAAATTACAGACATTTACCTAGTATGGAGATTGTCTTCTGCAAATTACAGAGATTTTTTTGTCAGCTAAAATTTAGGTCTTCAATAGTCTCTGTATCACGACACAAAAAGGATATGAATCATTCAGGCTCAACCTACAAACCAAGGATCCCATGATCCAGGAATCAGTTGTTTTGCAAGTTATACACTGCTTATTTATTGTAATAATGCTGCCTGTACATTCTGAATACCTTAGGAGTACTAATTTTCGCGAGTACATATTTTCGCAAATTTCACGTTTTTTGACCATTTTCGCAAAATGAAATGCCCATGAAATATTTCGCGATGTTATATTTGCGAAAATTAATGCCCACAAATTTCTTTTTTAATTGAAATTTGCGAAAATTAATACCAGCGAAAAAAGCTAAATTTATCAGGTAGAGGTGATAAACAAGCCAACCTTAAAAATACCACACATATATTCCCAAAACCTAATCGACTACAACTTTATCACATCGTTTGTTTTTCTTCCCAAACATGTCTCGAATGTCTCTTGACCAAACTTACACCTTTTTATTTTATGTGCTTGACAAGGCCACACATGGCGTACATTTGTTAATTCCCACAAAATCGTTCTCATGGATGATGGATAAGAACATCCCCGTTATCTTTTCATCTTTTGGTTTGAGATAGAGTTATATATATTTTTTGATTTAAAGTCTACTTCCGTGAAAATTAATTCCCGAGAAAATTCGAAATACGGACAATTCGTGAAAATTAATGCTCGCGAAAAATCAAAATTTCTTCAATTAGCGAAAATAAAAACTCGTAAAAATTAGTACTCCTCAGGTACGAAACAAGAACACATTTATGACACCTAGACTTAATTTTGAACTGGTATATTATAGCACAAAACAAATATGACTGTAGGTTGTAGGTTGAGTCTAACTGCTATAGGGCAAAAAGTCAAAACAAGCAATATTGTCTGACCCATTGTACAACACGTCCTGTTTGTAAATGGGGGTCCAACTTTGAATATTATCGTTATACGATGTGACCCATTTATCAATGCTCCATCCCAAATATCAATGCTTTGAAGTTAGTAGCAAGAATCAGGAAGAATCATAGAACAAATAAAAATACTGTATATAATTGATTTTCAATCTATATTTCCAATTCAAAAACTAGTATATGAACAAGGGCTCGGATAAGTAGCCCATCTTTTAATGTTGCGCATGCAGGCGTTGATAGTTGGGCTGTCCAATCTTTCAACACTCTGACCTAACTTTCATGAGCAAACTTTTAAATATCAATGTCTTAAGAGCCTTGGAGGTTGGCAGAAGATAACAACTTTTGTCATACTTTGCAGACTTTCTGCGAAGGGAGTTGTGCATATAAATGGTTGTGCCAATAACATTTTTCTATGAAGAAAATCTTTTTCCTCTGATAAATTTATGACACAAAGCATCGTTTGAATTTTATTTTTAATTTTAATTTTTACCTTATTTGCGGTCTGCTGAATGCAAGACAATTGTGCAAGCCTTGCAATCATTCCTCTAAAGTTAAAAAGTCGTAAAATCATCCGAAATATTCCCACGTCCTTTTGTTTCAGACCTCTGACTAAAAATCCACCTACTTCTCAGTAAGCACCCTCTATATTTAGGTTACCAATAGTATCATCTCTTAATAAGTATTACAAATCTTTTGTGTGTGTCTGTTATTTAGAGATAAAGATATGACAGGTTTTAATGATTTGCCAGAGTTGGAAGATAATGAATGTTCAGATTATTCTGCTGTTGATTTAAAAGGTAGTGGCATAAACGTACCAGATCTGATAAGAGGGAAAGAGACGTGCTTTGAAGTTGACCCTACTTCAGTCGATCCTGTCAGCGAAGAGGTGAACTCCTATTTTGATCAAGAAGAACTATTTAAACAACTAAATTTCGAGTGCTTGGATGAGGGCGATGATTCTGGAGATGAAAGAATGACACCATTTTCTCGTATGAGACTCGATATGACTGTCTTGACAGAAAATGGCGGTGTTATGAAGAAAATTATTAAACAAGGTGCAGGTTCGATAGTTCCGCCCAGATCTCTATGCAGGGTGCATTATAATGCCTACTTGGAATATTCTGACGAGCCTTTCGATTCAAGTCGTTTGCGAGGAAGACAAACTCAGTTTAAACTAGGAGAGGGAGGTGCATTGCCGGGTTGGGAAATTGGTGTGGCAACTATGAAACGCGGCGAGCTTGCAAGGTTTATGTTTGAATATCAGTATGCGTATGGAAAAATGGGTTGCCCACCAAGAATACCAAAAGAAGCTGCAGTGTTGTTTGAGATTGAATTGATCAGTTACGTTGATCAAGAAGCTTCGGATGATTTTGAAAACTTTTCTGAGGAAGAACGCAAACAGTTATCGTTTGATGAAATGCTAAAAGTTGCGGACTGTTTAAGAGTAACTGGTAATGAAGCCTTCCAGCTTAAACAAATCGGAAGGGCAAGTGGGAAGTACAGTCAGGCGTTACGGTTGTTGGAGAACACGAATTTAGCAGACGAGAAGGAAGAAGCCATCATGAAGAAATCAGCTTTAAAGCTGTATTTAAATTTATCTTTGTGCGGCTTAAAACAAGCAAAATACGGTCGTTCTTGTAAATATGCAAGAAAAGCATTGGATGTTGAGCCGAAAAATATAAAGGCACTGTATCGTTTAGCGCAATCTTTACGCAAACTTTCAGAATACGAAGACGCGAAAAGACAAATTGCAAAAGCGCACAGGATTGATCCAGGTAATAAAGATGTAATGCAAGAACTCCATGCTCTTGACGAAGAAATGAAGAAGACGAAAAAGCACGACAAAGATTTATGTCGTAAAATGTTAAACCTTAAAACTGGAGTTAAACAACCAGTAGAAGCAAAAGTCAAAGCCCCTAACCAAATGCTCAGTATGATAACGGATCGAATGAAGACATTTTTGGAGGAGAAGGACATGCCATATCTTCCTCTCCCAACATCGTTAACAGAAGAAGAAATTGTTTGCGTTGAAGAAGCTGCTAAACAGATGAACTTGCATGTACATCGCTCAAATCAAGACGGCCTAACTTCCCTACGTGTATCAAAGATTGCCAAAGATGTGAAGTAGACGAAAATCATTTTGTTAGAAGAACTTTTGAAGAAACAATTTTGTTCTGAAAGGTTTTTTAAGAAAAATTCTTTATCAAAAATATAATTGAATGTTCTTTCTGGTCATAATAGACATTTCCAGAATTTGCCGATACTAAAAATGATTCTTATCCCTAAGTTCCTTGGCAAAAAAGGTAAAACAAATTTATTAATTTCGTAAATGTTTCTGTTGGTTAAATGCCTCAATTTCGAGCTGAAAGTTACGGTCAAAACCCCTTATATAGCCGAGCTTTCCAAGAATGGCCTCGTTTTCAAAATAATTATTTTCTTCAAATCTAATTACAATCCAACCAGAATATTATATTGCTCTAAAAACTACATTTTTGTCATGATAATTTAATATTCTATCTGAATATCCTTATTTTAAGAGCACAGAATCATAAAATTTTGGATGATGTCATAGTTATTATAATTTATAAAATTTTGGGAAAGGTGTATTGTGTTTTCTTTTTCGTTAATTCAGCTGAATATGTACAGAATTACAAAAAAATTAAAATCTTCTAAATAACCCTAAATTTGGACCAAAAATATTCATTTCTCCGTCGTCTGAAATTAAAGTCGGTATTTTTTTGATAATGTGTCGATCCTAAAATATAGAACTGTTTTTATAGTTATTTGCTGTTTCTTAAATTATGACAATTTTAAATCCATGGCTATCCTGATAATTATACTTTATTTTAAGCACCCGTATGGAAAATCAGATTGTGTAATCATTAAGATAGCGTTGAGGTCGTTACGCGAACATAAGCTCCAAAAGCAGAAACTTACACAATATGGGGAACCTCTGTTGTTGTGAATTATTTTCCAGGGAAAAAATTGCGAAAAGTTAAAAGCTTTTGTTGAATGAACTTCTGCGGTGAGGCATAAAAATTGCAAAATTATATTTTTTGCCCAGACTTCAATTATGCTCTTTGTGCATCTAAATTTGAGGAATTTGGACTATTTTAAATAAGTTAAAGAAGTTACGAGAAATTCCAGGTGAACCTTTTTTAAGAATTCATGATTGAAATCACATTCAAGCTACGAGAGCTCGTCTGCTTATTCAACAGTTTTCTTTGCGCCCTTTTTCTATATCCAATGAATTTTCAGATGTGTGGAAAATGAATTGTATAGCGTTGTCATGTCTTCATTTGAGCTGCGTTATCGAGTCTTCAAAAGTTATTGTTTTTGTGCTAATGAAAAGACTGAAACTTTTTTGGTACTCCGACAGCGAGTATATATATCTTTAATTGATTGGCAATCGTTGGTTTTTAATTAAAAAGCCAAAATGCATTTATCATTTGGGATTCCGCATCTGTTTTAAATGTAGCTAAGATTTGATCGTTATGGCATCTAATCGGCGTAGTGTTTTTACACCGCCCCCTTCGAGTTACGATGCTGTAGATCTAAATTTGCTTCCAAGGTTACATCGTGCCGTCTGGAAAGGACAATTACAAAAAGTTATGAGGTATTTATCCGAAGAAAGAAATTTAGATAAACTTTATGAGACAGATTATCATGAAAGGTAAAAAAATTGTTTCAATAACCCGCTTACATATTGTTGATGTGGACGTTGTTTAAAAGTGTGCCTTTTTTCTAGAACGGCGCTTCATGTAGCTTCTTCCTGTGGTTACCTTAACTTTATCAACGTATTGTTGGTGTTGGATACACGTGGCATAAATGTTCTTGATAACGATGGTCGCACTTCTTTTTTTAAGGTAAATTAATTCCACTTTCTCCCTGTTCTTTGTTTTCAGAGAAGCGGAAACCTTGTTAAAAGTAAATGAGGATATTTTCTGTAAGACCTATTCACCATTTTTTAAAGACAGCGTTTTTTATCTGACGTGTTTTTTATCTAAGAATTTGACAGAGATCCTGATATTTTTGACGTTAAAACTTAGGAAGTACAGAAAAAATCTTTGTGAAGGGGATTTTCACAAAGCTGAATTAAAAAAATTAGGCGGCCAATTAGCTGCGAAATTTATTTTTGATTTCCATGGGAAACAAAAAACATATGCCAAATTTATTTTTTGGAGAATTAAAAATAAAAATTTTATTTTGAATTCGAGTTTTTTAAGGATAAACACGGAAGACAGCGTTCCAATTGGTGAAAATTTTACAGCAAAATATTTCCCCGCTAAAAAATGAAACTTTTTCTATTTTTCGTCGAAGCTAATTGTTCGAAGCAAACTTAAAACAAAAAAACTACGCATGCTTTGTGTCCAAATAAAACACTAACGCTTAAATAAACGGAAGGGATAAATGTGGAAAAGTGTTAATAATCATCCACTCGTCTGATCTTCTAAATAAACGCCTCGAAAGAGATTTTATCGCAGTATTGGGCGTTTAAACTGTCATTTATTGTAGTATCTTATAAAGTAAAAATCGTCATTCCTATTCCTAAAATAAGATTATCGCGTAAAAACAACAACAACAACACAATAAGAGAGTATTTTAGGTTTTAAAAAGAATTTGATTTTAGGCTGCACAAATGCTATCTTTGGACTGCATGGAAGAATTGTACAATAACGGCGCGAAAATTGATCTGCACGATAACGCTTTAATCACACCAGCCGAATATTTAATCATGAAGCACGGCGATGAAGGACTGGCGTGTGTTCAGTTTATTGTCAAAGAAGTGGGAGTTCACCAACAAAACAAAGATGGCGTCACTCTCCTTCACTTAGCTGCTTTTTATGGACACTTGAATATCGTCAGAATGTTATTAAAATTTAAAGCTAACGTCAATTTTTCCGACGACGGTGGAAGGTACACTCTAGTAATCTAACGTTCTCTGTTTACCTGCTTGAATATTAGCTCTCAGAACAATTATTGACTAATTAATCACATTGGACATTATATTGCTTGTTGTTAAGATTTCTCATTTAACTGCCACTGTTTCTAATTTAGATCACCGCTAATGTATGCAGCCCAAAGCAATCAGTTTGCAGTCGCAGAAGTTTTACTTGAGAAAGGTGCTAATATATTTGCTAAAGACATGGATCATAAAAAAGCGTTAGATCACGCTATTCAGTCTTCCAGGTGAAGAACTCATAAAATATTAACTTTTAACTGCTCAATAATACAGCTAAATTATTAAAAAATAAAACTGTCTTTTTGTTTTAATTGTTTTTTTCTTTCATTTATTCGCGTTTTTAACTTATTGTAGAACTTGTAATATCTTAAAAGCTTGGGAGGAAGACATGTTGCAAAGTTTTAATACGACGACAAACAGAGGTAGAAATACAGCTTTACTCTTGCTTTTTGTGTTTTATATAACTTCTCCACGCTTCTAAAAAACAAGAAATGTCCATTTTATCAACTCTCGTGTTATTCAAATACAATACTTGCTATGTAGCAAAGTTATCTCGAACCTATCAACTGCACTTTTTAGTATATGTCCAACCGATAAATACTGGCAGTCCGAGCAACGAAGATATACCGGTGGAGATCAGTTATTCTGGAGAATGGGAGAGCGCATCAAGAACAAACTCTGATGTAAGTAGGCTTTAATTAATTTCTGTACAAGGTTGTGTATAAACACAATACTTTTGTGTGGCAATAAAAATTTGTAGGCTTCGTTTGATCCTGACGAGAATTTGAATAAATTAAGCAGACTGGTTCATCGACTGGAAGAAGAGCATAAAACCCACGTGACTGCGTTGGCATTGGAAACAGAAAAAAACAAAAAATTAACATTGGAGAGAGAAGCAACGAGCAAAAGGTTGGTTTTTCTACATGTAGCTTTTTATTTAGTTAACTGGTATGAAAGATTGTACAAGATCGTGCCGGTTTTTAATGTCGCGTATACCAACGAATTAAGACTGAAAAAATTTTTTCTCCTTCGATTGAACACACTCCTTAAAAAAAATGAATTATTTAAACTGCAGGAACAACTTTAAAAAAAATCGTAATTTTATAACAAACCAAAACGATTTAAATCTTGGGTTAGCAAATGTGCATTCATTTATTTATTATTAAACAATTTTTGATGGACGTTCTTAACTTTTGTCGTGTAAAAAGTAGCAGCAAAATCACGAGATAAATTAGCAAAGATTTTCTGTGTGGCAGCCTACTTTGTGTGGTTTCATATTGATATGCATTGCGATTTAAAAAATCTTAGGTAAATAAACTCAATAAGTGTTAGCATTTCTAAAATTTTAACTATTGAACAAATAAATGCGGACGGGTTATCAAAAATAGTTGTTCCCTATTACTAAAATATTTCTTTTATGTAGTAAAATGAAATCGAAGAACCAAACTGTCGAAGAAGCGAGTTCAGCTGTTAGACAATCACCAGGAAGTTTAAAAGGTTCTGTCAAGTCTTTCTTCAAACGAAAATACGCGAGTAAAGAAGAATGGGCAGTGTGTTACGATAAGCTTGTTGACCAGTATGATGATCTACAGAGATCGTACGGAAAGTTGCTTATGGTTGAAACTGAGAAAGAGGCTGAGCTAGAGGAAAAATTGGAAGAGCTTGAGTTGAAAGAGAGGCAGCTTTGTAAACATAAGGAAGAAGTGAAAGCTTTGCAGAAAGAGTTGAAAACAATGAAACGAAATACAGAAGAATTATTATTGAAAAAAATTACCTTGAAGGATGAAATAAATTTTCTGAGAAAATCAATACCAAAAGAAAAGTTAAAATTAACAGAAATTTGCAAAAGTAACGAGCTCGAAAATAGCAAGAAGTATTCCCAACTCGAAAGCCTACAGGATGCAAAAGAAAAGAAAAACGAAGAAATAAAAAGTCTTAAAACAGAAGAAGAAATGTTACGTCACACTGTAGAAAGTCAAAAAGCAGAACTTCGACATGTTGAGGAAAAAAGAAGAAAGTTAGTGACGAAGTGTGGAAAGTTGAGAGAAACGTATCGTATAACGAAAAGAAAGCTATGACAAAAACCATCGAAGTGGGGTATTTTCACGAAGGCTTGGCAGTGACAAAACTCTTATTGTTGTTGCTTCATTAAGCTTGTTATATTTTAATTTAAATTTTTTTACATAACATAAACATATTTATACCTTTAACTGTTCTTTCCTGAACAAAGTTGTAGTAATTTTTAAAGTATCATTAGATGAATTGGTATTTAATTTAACAACTTGCTATTTTAATATCAAAAATTTTCGGGAAAAGAAAACCTTGTACTTGAAAAAGCCGTAAAATGTATGCGATTCGCGGTTTATTTCGCGTTTATGTTAAATTTAATGTCTTTTTAGATGTAGCAGGATATATTCGCGAAATATTTATGAGTAAACTCCTGATCCAGATTTCGCGAAAATTTAATTTTGTTAAAATGAGCGGTACTGTCAAAGTTTCTCACAAAGTACCCTTAAAATTGATCGTAACAGTGAAACAGGAAAAAACGTAGGAAACATTTTTGTGCTTGGCATATCAATTTTGAATATCAAGTTTACTTTTATCATGAAATGTTGAGCGTATGAAGATTTCTTTTATAAAGCATTTTCATGTGTGACTTTTATTAATTTTTTTTTGGAGAACAAAAAGTTTTGTGCATTTTCGCGAAAAATTATTTACAACCTGCCCTCTTTTACTTCATTTTAAAATTCATGCGTGCGTGCTAAATATCCGTGATAATTAGTAAGAAATTTTTAATTCAAAGATCTAAAAAATTTGTAGGAGTAAAGATCTTTGTTTTATTTCAGTCACACTAAATATTAAGAAGATGAAAGTATTGATCACGGGAGCTTCTGGATTACTTGGTCGTGCAATTAAGACAGAATTTGAAAAAGTGTCTGACTGGAAGATACTTGGGTTAGGTTTTACAAGACTCGATGGTGGACTGAAAAAAGTTGATCTCCAAAATGACGAAGAAGTTATCCAATTAATAGATGAGTTTAAGCCGGACGTTTTAATCCATTCCGCTGCAGAGCGTCGCCCAGATTTTGTTGCAAATCACGAAAAGGAGACTGAGCAATTAAATGTGAAGGCTACTGAAACTTTAGCGAAACATGTAAACAAATATGGCGGATTTATGTTGTATATAAGCACCGATTACGTGTTTGATGGCACATCACCACCTTACAAAGTTTCGGATGCTACTAACCCGTTAAACAAGTATGGAATGAGTAAACTGCAAGGGGAACGGGAAACATTGCTTCATTGCAAATACTCTGGCGTGTTAAGAGTTCCGATTCTGTATGGACCACTTAAATATGTCGACGAAAGCGCGGTTACAAGTAAGCATCCACTTATTTATCTTTGTAATATGCTTCGTTCCTTACCGATCTCATTTCAAGGACATTTTTTTCGCTTTCGTATATATGGCCAGTGCAAACGCACGTATCAGAAAGTGCAGAGGAAGCACTGAAAACGAAATTATTTCGTTACAACTATAAAGACATTTCGTTTTGTCTGAATAGTGAAAGCTTATACATAACACAAAAATTACAGTTATCGGTAAAGTTCATATATTTGTCAGTGTGGCCATAAGAAGTGCGGGACTTATTGCAGATTTAAGCAAAAATCGCATGAAGTAGTTCTGTGCAAACACCTAACAAATGGGAATTATAACAAAGAAATTTAATAGTTATGTTTTAACACTACTAAAAGTATCCCATGAAAACCCAATAACTAATAAATCCCACACTTCATAGTGTCGATTCGCGCTCATTACTTTCGTTCTCAGCTAAATTTTTCGATGCTGAAACACACTAATTAATTTGGAGCAGCAGTAATTTCGAAAAATGTTACATCGCATTTCAATATTTTTAATACCCTCCATGTTTGAAACGTTAAGGTAATCAAGAATGTGGTAAAAAGGTGCTGGGAACGAAATTAATTTCGAAAAGGGACTGGTTCGAGGCCAATATAATTTCATAAAAAAATTAAAAATTTTGCAGTTCAACTCTTTTTTTTAATTTCATTTCTCCAACAACTGCAGTGCAAAATGTTTGGAGAAATATTATATTGTTAAAGTGAAAGTTGGATTCGCGGTAATAAATGTTCTCAAAATGCAAGGATCTTGCATTACCCGTAAAATAATGTCACAAAATCAGTATAAAAGTTACAAACCGTAGTCGCAAATTATGAAAATTACGAACATCATATTGTTTACAGAAATTCCATACTTGCCATGTTATTGCCATAACAAGATGTTAGAAACATATTCACCAAACCGCAAATAGACTGATATATACAATAAAGTACCATAGTACAGTTCATTTTTTAAAACTATATTTTTCCAGGTCTGCTGTCCATTCTACGAGATACTAGCAAACCAGCTACCATTTCTAATTATGAACAAAGGTACCCGACAAGTACTGTCGACATTGCTGTGGTCTGTCGGGAAATAATCAAATATCGTCAAAATCACCCGTCATTTTGTGGTATATGGCAGTGGCGAAGTGACGACAAATTAACAAAGTACGGCATGGTGAAAGTTATGTCGGAAGTGTTTAATTTGCCGGTGTCACATGTAACACCAAACAACAGTCCTACGTCAGGAGCAGCTAGACCGTATGATTGCGAATTTGATTGTTCTGAGCTGGAGGCCATTGGTGTAAGCCAGAGAACACCGTTTCGTGAAGCGATAAATGCGTGTTTAAAACCTTTTCTATAGACGCCATGCTATAGCCGAAAAAAAATCTTCGTGAACTATACAGTTTCTTTATATTTCTTTTATCAAACTGTATTTTAATTTCAAAAATGTTTAAAACACTCTGACATATTGCGGAAGTCACCAATTGCATTTTTAATACTGATCCTATATTTAAAAGTTGGCACCAGGCTTAAAATCTAATCACGCAAGTCGAAAAACAATTTAGATACTTTGTTATCGTAACTTTGAGAAAAAATATTTTCCCCTGTTTCCTGAGATTTTCAAATATGACCCAAATTTTTACGCTTTCAAATATACATATATTTACGGATACATATTTAAGAACTGGCTTTATATTTTTTATATACAAATAAATTTTACAAACAAAATTTTATAGTAATACCTATGCCTACATTTTCTTGCACTAGTAAGCGAATTTATTTTTTACGGCACGTCTTTTTACACGTCACTTCGGTAAGCATCATACAGCGAGATTACTTTGATAGTTGAAGCCAATGTATTAACCGATACAAAAGAATTCTTCCATCCATAAAATACAACCTGTCGACAAAAAATATATGCTGGAAAACTAAAACTCTATATTTTTTCATAGACCTTTATATTTTCAATTCAATGTAAGTTTCCACTCAATGCGTTGTAGTCCGGTCGTTAAACAGAAAAAGTACCCCTACACACACAAAATTAGTAACAAGTTGAAATTTAGTTGGGAGTATCCTACAAAAAGTCA
The DNA here is from genome assembly GCF_029227915.1 of Hydractinia symbiolongicarpus. Classification (NCBI taxonomy): domain Eukaryota; kingdom Metazoa; phylum Cnidaria; class Hydrozoa; order Anthoathecata; family Hydractiniidae; genus Hydractinia; species Hydractinia symbiolongicarpus. Next base: position 27,154,727 of record NC_079882.1, on the reverse strand, counting down.
CCAAAAAAGTCCACTTCAATAACAACAAAAGAAATATTCGGGAAGTACTACTATGCTCCAAGGTTGTTATTTAATTTAAATCAAATCATACATACAAGCCTCGTTCCTGAGCAGAGGTTCATTAGTATACATATTTTGCTGCACGCACATTTATGAGGATTGTATTTGTCTTGCTTATTTTACTTACACTTGTGTTTTGTTCCGCCATTATAAAACCATTATTAGAAAACCTTCCTCCCACTGTTGTTTCTAGCCACACAAAAGCAGCTGGATAATCACATTTCAAGTTGATTTTGTACTCTAATTTCGTCAACTGACTTAACGAGACAATCTAGAAAATAAACAAATAACATTTTGCTGACATTATCCTCGATTATTCAAATCTGCAGTGTACTAATGAAGGGGTAATTTTTTAGGTAAATAAGTCTAACCAACCTTTATATTTGGATCATTTAACGTTAATTTTGAAAATGATGACAAGAAAACGTCACTCTCTGATATGATATCTTCTTTGTTTTGATATCTCAGTTGTAATTTAACAAAACATTTTAAATCATTACACAAACTTTCAACGTCGTCTTCAAAGATGAGCATCTAAAAACCAAGAAATTGCAATTAGTGAACCTTTATCAACCCAATTTTGGTCGTTTCTCATTCGTCAAACCCTATTTTTTTACCTAAACAAAATTTAGTTACTTAGATCTGAAAATATTCGGACCGATAAGGCATCCACCGATCTTCGACCCTTATCTCTAATTTTCCTGACATTTTCCCTAAAATTTTAATTTTGAACGAAAAATTGTAAAGGTGATAAAAATTAAGGGAAATATAGATACAATACTTACTGAAGCCTTTTCCGATTCCACAACATCCGCATTTTTCATCCAAATCACATCAAAATCATCCCATTTATACACTTTGACACTAAGAACCAAATTTAGTGCATCACTTGGATGGTCAGTAACACGATAAACTTTCAGTTTACCATTTTCTACATGGCCAGTGATGGAAACAGGCTTGAAAAATTGTTGCGCGTAATAATGTAACATCTAAGATTATATAAATTCATGCGAATATTTATACCTGTAAAATGTTTATACGTTCTATGTTTGGCTCACTCTCTTATTTATTTATTTATTTTTTGGTGGAGTGGGTTATGGGCTTATAAAGGAGGAAGTGGTGTAATATTTTTTTTCAAACCTATGCTTTGGGGATGTGTTAAGAATATAAAGTGGGTTGATTTTCATTCTGAGATCTTAAATAGGGAGTGATAGTGGCAGTTTTCTTTTGTTCAGGTTGTTTTTTGGTTTGGGGGAGTAGTTTCAATATTATTCAAATTGTGCTAGCACACCTCCTTTAAACACAATGCCTTTTACTTTTAATTCCGACTTCATTGGCAAAAATGTAGATAATTTCTTGTATATCGTGTATACTTGTTCCTTATGATGTTAAGAGTTTTTTTGGAAATTACACGTGTATTTTCTTTTATAGGCCCACTGAATATTTCTGTTTAATCTGAATTATTATGGAAGGAGGGTGGTGTCTGATTTCTTTACCATTGGAGGGGGAAAGAAATGTTTGTAAATTGAAACGGGTGGTATCCAAAGGTGTATCACTTACCTTCCACCTCCCACCATATTCTATTGACGACCAAGAAGGTGCCTGCCAAATATCATTCAACTGCCAGTAGAGAGCACCCATAGTGTGCCCAGTGCCATTCACTAAATTTCCTTGAAGTCTTCTGTAATGTTCGCTTTCGTATTTGACGCATGTAGCTTGGACAATTTGTGAAAGATAGATCATATACCAAAAGTACTGTTGCTCGTTGGATAAGGTCGGTAGGTTGTAGTGAAGTTTTATAAAATTTTCCATTTCTTCGTTACCTGAAAATAAATTTGTAAAGGCTAAAAATAAAGTCAAACAGACTACATAGGAGAGACAAAAAAAGAATTATTTAGAAATGTTTTGTTAACGGAGAATCTGAGTTGGTGCAGAACCCGCAAGGCGCGTAAAGTGCAGTAATAGGAATAAGCAAAACTGATACCTAATTGCATGATAATTTCAAGTATCAACACTAGAGATAGACGCGGTGGTAATACAAGGATTATAAAGTATTAAATACATTAAGAATTAAAAGTACTTTCTATTTTCAATGTCTAAATTTTACTGCTTTAAAATGTAATGACGGAAGAAAGTCTTTATGAAACTTGTTTTTAACTAAAGTATAAATTTAGCTTTTAATAAAATATATGCAGTCTTTGTACGCCGAAATTCTAAAAGTCGTGCAAAAATATTTCTCATCGAACTTTTTGCCTCCCTATTATCTATATGACTGCACACGCTTGTATTTTTCAGCGCACTCATTGAAAAGGCCTTTATTGTAAGACTAATCTTTATAGAGTCCGCTGTGATGAAAACAAAGAGAAATCAAATTTAAAAATAAAAAGTCATGGTGAACAATACTCTTTCGTACCATTTGCGTGGTGCTGCCGGTGAAACATTAGTGAACTGTTCCATTTTAAGTCATCTGTTGTAGCCACCTGCGACATGGTGATGAATGATGGATAGGACTGATAGCCATACTCCGAAGCAAATCGTGGATTAGGAAACATGCTTGAATTCCAACAATCGTTTCCGTAGTCGTAAAAATGAACTTTAAGGTAAAAGAAAGTAAACATAATATTTACTTTATTTGTAGAAAATAATGCGAGAGAAATTTTTGCGATTTTGGATTACTTTCTAGGAATCGGTAATTTTAGTTGTCATAAAAAACTTAAGCGCGGAATAGTTTTTGCGAATCGTTTTAATTTCTTTTTAAAAAGTATTTGTTTGTTGCAAAAAAGATCGCCAAAACTGGCAAAAATTTCTCCCGCATTATTTCCTACGATTAAAACATTACGACGCACAGTGTAAAAGGGTCGGATGACTGTAAGATTTGCCCGTACAAAAGTATTCAATCTTACCATCTCCATATAAGGGATTTTGAGGATCTTTCGCAATATAGCCAACTTTTTTGCTTTCCAAACCATTTGAAGGCGATGATGTGATAAACGGCCGTGTCCAATCTTCACGTTTTATGATTGGCTCAATGGTTTCAACGTATAGCTAATAACACGAGTAAACGTTTAATTAAACAAGTTTTTACTTTTACGCACAATTTATGTGAAAACAGTACCTTTACATAGTCCTTTACAAGTTGTTTTCTGTTGGTTTTTACTCCGTCCCTAAACGAAACGTTTTAAACAATTTCATGATTTGCAATAGTTTTTATCGCCTTTTTTGAGCGTTTTTCAAGGTATTTTGCGATATTTCTGGGTTTCGAAGCATATAGCCACAAGAGAAATACTTTAAAAAGTAAAGAATGCAAAAAATACCCCAAAATTAGAAGTGTTAAACATTTAAATTCAGGCAAAATTAATTATTTAAAAAAGTAACAGAGCATCCTACGCGATGCAATGTTTAATAACTAGACAAAAATGTTTTAGGGATATCAATATTTCTAGGTTTTTCTCAAGAGAAGGCTTTAAGGTCACTTAGTCTAATTTCAAGGTTTTCTATGGCTTATAATTTGACAAGTGTAGCGGACATATTCAAATTTTTTGAGTCTCCTCACAAGCATAACAAATCATACGAACCACCATGTTTGCGCAATAGCAGCCTCGTTTTCATTATTTCCGCTCCAAGCAATAATAGAAGGGTGGTGTTGTAACCGTCGAACCTAAAAAAGCGCGCGATTTAAAAAAACATAAAAACAGCAAAATAGGGAATAAAAGAAAAACAAGGACATTGGAAATTTACCTGTGTTATAATTTCTTTCTGAACACTTTCCAGAAATTTTTCGTTGACAGGGTACAAAGCTACAGCAAACATAAGGTCTTGCCATATCACAATCCTGAATGAAGAAGGAAACAATTATGGAATGATAAAAAATAAGGTGAATTATTAGAAAAAAAATTACATACCCTAGTTCATCTGCTAACTCATAAAAACGCTCCTGTTCATATACACCTCCTCCCCAGACTCTTAAAGTGTTTATATTCGCGTCAACTGATGATTTAAATAAATTCTCCAGCACAACGAATGATACACGTTCTTGAAAAGCATCTAGAAGATAAAATTTCAAGATGCTGCGAGTCAAAATGGGCGAGTGAATGTTACTATAGCTCAAAGTAAACCTAAGCCATGTGAGGGAAATTGAGGAAATTGTACACTGTGTGGGCCGTGCGGACGTTAAAAATAAGCATTAGATACTATAGGACTCCTCGTCTAAGTCAGGGTCCCTCCTGGAAACAATAGACAGTGTATATCCCTCGATATTTGTGAGGCTAGCCATTTAAAATATGCACATCTATTTATCTGTTGCTACTAAAACTCGACATACCATGATGTTGCCTCGCCAAACTAGAGTAGTAACTTACCAGCGGGGATCCAATTCGCTCCTTTGAGAAATATTGGACGCCCATTGATCTTAAAGTAAAAACTTAAACCTAAAATAAGATAAAAACTAGTACAAAAATTCATTGATCTAGCCATAGATAGAAAAAGTCGGATGAATCGCGCAAGATAGATGGAGAAAGAACATCCTCTGCTTATATTTCTCTATCTCTTTAAATTAAAAATGTACCTTACCATTTGAATGTTCAATCGGCTCTTGAACAAGTTCAACTGTCCTAAATCCAAATTTCTTATCGTTCCATACTGAGTGGAGGTTATAGGGATGAATAACAACAATCTATGGCGACAATTTTAAACAATTTGATTTATGAAATTTCCGCCGTAGTTTAAATTCCACGTATTTGATATTCGCGCACCTATGTACACCGAATTTTCGTGCACTTTTCCAGGGATAACAAAGATTTACACACAGTTGACTCTAAATAACTCGAACACCCAAATATCGTTAGGTCGAACAAATGTGTCGGTCGTTATACCTAAAAACCCTTTTCAGGCTAAAAAATATCTATAACTCGAATACTCGAAAATCGAATTTTTCTCTTTCTCGTCAACTTAGTAGAATTCGAACATATGAATTCTCGATAGGTCGAACTTTTTTAACATCCCATTTTACTGAGCGATATTTAGAAGCTCAGATTTACGCCAACCAATGCTTATAATATTGTAATTATTGATGATCTTTAATATCTTGTGAATGAAAATATTGCGAATACTTGCCGACAACGTAAAATTTCGTGCCGCTAAATGCACGAAACAAAACTTTTTTTGCGCAACCAATAGTTCACTAAAGGTACAGTAAAAAGCCTTATAGCAGACGTAGAGTGGCTACGACGGGCATATTTATGAAGAACAGGTAAAATCACTGTTAAAGCAGACCATTTCAAGGCCCCGTTATAAGTTATCCCTATAACTGACTTCGCTACAACAGAGACGTCCAGCATGAGTCGTAGAAATCTAGTCTTTCAAGAAGTTTGTTTATATTTACAGATAACATTTTCGTTTAATTCTTCTTTTATCGATAAGATAACGTAAACTCTTAAAGTAAGTTTTCGTAAAGTCTGCTTTCTTTTTTGAGGGTAAAATAGTATGTTTACATTATCAAAATCAGCCTTTTAACATACTTTGCGGTCGATTTCGCGACAGCTAACACCCCAGAATAGGTTTTTGAAGTAATATAAGCCAATTTGTACGTAATAACGTAACTATCTACGATGAACACTTTTTTGAAGTTATGATGGTGTCCGCTAAAGAGGGCTTTACTGTAAATCTAATTTATTACTAAAAAAACACTTATCAATCTTACTGATGCTCTATATAAAGTTTGATTGCCATATCCATTCGGCCACCACAAAGATATCATGTATTTGGGAATAGACATAATATCTAATGTAATTTTCTGTACACCAGTTTTAACTTTGATTTTTTGAGTTTGTTTAAAAACATCAAAACCATAAGAAAAGACCATCTCTTCGTCAATGTAACTCTCCATCGTCACTTCAAACATAACATTCCAAATCTGTTTATCTGCAAAAAGAAAAAAGATGTTCAAAAACGTCAAGTTAAAAGAAACACAGTCTAATAAAACTGCACCAAACTAACCGTTGTGGTAAATTGTATGAACAAGCATATCATCCAGTACCACTTCTTCAGCAAATTCCAGAACAACATCTTTCCTACATTTAAATTTCAAAATGCATTGACAATGATTTACAGGCCGTTTTTATTTTTATTATCGTAGTGCAGCACATACCATATTCCAATTGTTGGGAAGGAAGGACCCCAATCCTAAAAAATAGTTTCAGATTTTTTATACCAATTTATTCAATTTGGTTTTCACAATTATTTATAAATCTTTACCCAACTGAATGAACATTGTTCTTTTCTGATAAAATTCTGATGATTTCTTCCATGTTGTACTTTTGGAAGGAATTGTGGTGGAACATTGTAACCATGCTTGAGATAATAATTCTCGCTTCTATTTTTTGCATATAATGTTGGTGAAGTAAAATGAATTTCCAAGAAGTTTTCTTCTTTAAGATAAGGGGTTATGTAGAATGAATATGTTGAGAACATGTTATCTGTCTTACCAAGCAAATTTTTATTTAACAATATATCTGCAACTGTATCAACACCATAAAATACTATTCTTGAGTGCTTCTTTAGGTTACTTCTAATTACTAAAATAACAAAGCTAGCTTCATAATTAACAGTAATAACAAAAAAAATATATATATAAAAGCAATAGCTATAGCTATGATTAATGGTAAAACACAACAAAAGAAATATCCTTGATATTTGATATCCTTGCAAAGCATCAAATTTTTACCTTTAAATTCTGTCCTATAGCTCCAACTTTTATCTGCTATCCAAGCATATGTATCATCTCTTTTTCCAAAATACGGATCTTTTATGATTTCATTATCTATTAAAGCTGTATATACTGAGCCAGGAACATTGGCTGGGATCGATATATTTAAACCATAGCAGTTTATACTCCACGCATTATCGGATAGGTTAATTTTCTCATTGCAAACTGCAAGGTGTTTATGGAGACAAAAAAACATGAACGAACGTAGACTAACAAAAAGGAGATTCATTGCTACCGCATTGGTTCTCGAGCTGGTACTGATTGACCGCCATTTATGTTTTGATTAAATTCACGGTTGACGAAATAGAGAAACGAAATAATTCCATAAGCATTGTGCCTGCACCTGCGAGAATTTTAGATTATTTAAAAATCCAAATATTATGGGTCAGATTTAACTATGATTAAACCAGGTTTTTCTTTAAAAAAATTGTTAAAAAATGTTAACAAATTTCTCTTGTTGTGAATTGAGTTCGTAGCAATTCGCGCGCCATAAATATTTCTGCCGTTACTATATACAAAATCATATTTTCAAACAACACAATATGGCTGAGGAATTGAGCGAGGAGGATGGTCGTAAAGAAAATCCTAAAACTGCTCAACAAAAAGAATATTATTTTCAAAACAGAATGGATGTGTTTCCTTCTAGGTACCCAGCAAGTAGAAATAACTTTGATAAATCAGCTTGTTTTAATGAGATGACTAATCTGGACGTAAAAACTGAAGATTTGGACTCAACAACACAACAACAACGTGTTTCAATATTGGGCAATGGTTTATCGTTATTAAAAGCTGTTGATTCAGAGACTCCTCTAGCCTGTGAGAATGTCTTTACAACAGAAAACGGGTACAAAACTGAAATCATTTCTAATAATAATCATGCAGGGTCTTTGCAGCAAAAACGTAAAAGCTCCTCACATCCATGTTCACCTGTTGTCAAGAAACCAAAACCTGGATTTTCAAATGTTCGAAAAAAGGAATTTCAAGGTATAGCTAGCATATATTTTACAGGCATTGCACAATAATATTCTTTGCTACCCTAATATTTTCAATTTATAGTCCATTTAATTGAAAATAAGACCCTTTTATCTTTTTACTGAAGTAATAGCATTTGTAGCATGGTGCAAGGATTGGGTTTACTTATCTATCATTGCAGCATAACATAAGATGTTAATGTTTTAATTATGTGTCTATAACAACAGACATGTACATAAATACCTAGCTATGCATACTACTAAAGAAATTCTGTTAAAAATCCATCTAAACTGACATAATTTAAAACCATATCTTAAAGAAAAGATAATAGTGAAAAAGAATAATCAATTCCAGTCACTTTTTGATCCTTTTTTATCATCTTTTTTATTATAATGAATATTTATACAGGATAATCAATTCAAAATTGCAATATACAGTTATATATATAACAAATTTGTTCTCTCGTTGTGTCCTGTTAAAAAAAATAATTTAAGCATTTTGATAAGGAAATTTGTTTGGAAAAAAATTGATAAAAACAATTAAAAGCATCATTATATAATAACTTCCTTCTTTTTACATTCATACAAGTAGAGATCACTCCTCAAATCTATAGATTAAGGTGAGCAGCCAATTTGCTTCATATCAGACCTTGCAAGTCCCACGGTATTGCCATGGGACTTGATGCGCATAATACAGAAACTCGTAAAGATTCATCATTAATTAGCTGCATCAGCTTATTATAAGATAGAGTTCTTTTTTTACTAAGTATTCACACTTTCCTTCAATATCAACTGCAGTTAATAAAGCCTTGTTGTAACCAATAGGTAAATAAATAATTTTATGAATAATTATAATATTTATTTATGTTCTTTACAATGTCAACAGATCCACCGGTATGGTCTTTAATAGACCAACATCAGTGGTCGTTTTAGAACTGGGGCAGGCAGTTTTCTTTGACTAGTATAAAGCCCCTTAACAATCTCGAAATGTGGTTGAATAAAGTTTTTCAAATTGTTTATTAAAGTAGCAGACACTGCTTTCTCTGGTAGAATGTTCCACTCATTAATAACTTGAAAAACAAATGATTTTTTTATCCAGCCTACTATGAGGCTTTTATATCTTTTTTGAGTGTCCACTTGTCAGTGAATTCTCACACAGTTCAAAAAAGTCATTTGGGTTCAAATTTTCATGCCCATTCATTATTTAAATACTTCTATAGGTCAGCTCTTAATCTCCTCATTTCCAGAGACATCAAATTACAGTGTCCTTTCTTCATATGGTAGATGACCAATACCTGTGATCATCTTGATAAATCTTCTCTGGACCTTTTCTATGTTATCAATGTCATTTTGTAGGAATGGTCTCCATGATTGTATGCTGTATTCAACATGAGGCCTCACTAGGGATTTGTATAATATACACAAGTTGCTTTTGGTTTTCCATTCAAATGTTCGTTTGATGACACCCAAGGTTCTGTTTGCTTTTGAAACAGCTTCTGCACATTGCTTACTAAACTTATAGTTGCATCAACATACACACCAAGGTCTTTTTCAACTTCTACAGCTTAAACTAGGTGGTTATCAATATATAGTACTCATGGTGGTGATTGTTCCAACTAATGTGTAGACATTTCTATTTATTAAAATTGAAAAGCATACACCAGTCTTTTGACCAATTAAACATATAGTTTCAAGATCATTTTGTAGTTGATCTCTATTGCTTCTGTTTTTCACTTTGGAAAATAACTTTGTGTCATTCGCAAATTTGAAAACATGACTGATTACATCCTCATCTATGTCGTTAATGTAAAGTATAAAAAGAACAGGTCCCAAAAGAGATCCCTGTGGTACACCACTAAGCACTGGTAACCAAGCTGATTCTATACCAGAAATATCTACCCTCTGCTCTCTCCCAGATAACCAGAAGCCAATCCAGTTTGTAATATTTTCTCCAATTCCATGTGCTAAGAGATTTTTAGGCAGTCTCTTATGGAGGACTTTGTCAAAAGCTTTACTAAAGTCCAAGTATATAACATCAACAGGGTAGCCTTGATCTTGATGTTCAGTGATTTTGTTAATGAAAGTCAGGAGATTTGTGAGCAGGATTTTCAAAAACCATGCTGAGAGTCTTTAAACAAGTTGTTGTTTTCTAAGTTATCCCGCACAATTGACTTAAGTACTTTACAGATTTGCGAAGTCCGACTAATTGGTCTATAATTGCTAACTAGCCGTTTTCATCCCTTGTTTCCTTTCAACCAATCCTTACAATTTTTATTTTAATGCTTTTCTTGAATTATATTGACAATGGTTCATATAGTTCCAATGACATTTCTTTTAGTACAGTTGGATATATTTTGTCAGGGTCTGGTGATTTGTTTGGCAATAATGCATTTAGTTTGTTTCGGACACCTTCAACTGTGATTTCAATGGACTCAAGTTTCTTGTCTCCAAAATACAGTTTTTGTGTAAAAACTGAGGCGAAGTCAGCCTTGTGAATCTAAGTTGGTCGACCTGAAAACCAACCTTCATTAAATTAAAGTTGGTATTTACATGCCAACCTATATTCTTTCCATAGTCGGCATGCCGAGAAAATTAATTTACTACATCAGCAAAACTGACCTTTCACAAATAAGTATTAAAAATGTAGCTTCAACGAACTATTGCCGTTTCTATATTTCTCTTGGAGCTTTACTTGCTATTAACAAGATTCTTCGAGAGCACTCAGTATAGCGTCTGTATTTTGTCACTGTCAATCAAGTTTCCTGCCTTTATCAGGGCTGGTCAAACGAATGAAGGAATGTTGGCTCGTCGAAGTGAACTCCCCATTTTGTCATAAACCTTTTTAACATTCATAATTTACAGAATAAATGATTTACCTTACTAGTGAAATCCCCGTTATCGAGCCCCCCCCCCCCCTGACAGAAATACCACGCTATAGGTTTTATCTACAATTAAATCTATGACATAATGTCTGTTCCTCCTGGAAGTGCAGTTTTGCAGTCTTGCTTCATCCGTGCTCTGTCAGCATTCACCTCCACATTAGTTAAGAACCGCATGACTGGAATTCTTGTGGAAGACCTGGTTAGCAATGACGAAGGGGCCAGGCAATAGAGATTCATGTCCACGTAGTTCTTTTAACTAAGTCAGGAGTCGGTGAATTAGCTAGGATGGTCAGGTTGGCTATGAATAGACTTGCTTTTGCCGACTTTGCTGACCTGTCAGATCGGTTTACCGACCTAATTTTTGCTTGAGGTTGGCTAAAGATTTCACCGTTTGAGATTGGTACTTATGTGCCGACTTGAATCCTTCGGATTCACAGGGCTGCGAAGTATTTGTTTAAACATTTTAGCAGTTTTTAAATGATTGAATAATCTGAGTCCTGCACTCTATCCTACTGTATCCTTGGTTTTCATTTTGCTTCTTGAGTAATTGTAGAATGGTTTGGGGTCTTTTTTAATGCTTTTTGCTAATTTTTGTTTAAATGATCTTTTGGCATGTTTTATTTCCTTAGTAGCTGTGTTCAGTGCTCTTTTATAGCTGGATTTCCATCAGTGCGAATTCTCTTATCGCTCTGGCTTTTTTGACCCATTGATCTTTTTTCGCACTAGTGGAAATTGCAGAGCGACACTTTTTTTGCTCTTATCGCCCAATTTCAGTGCAATAGTAAGAGCGACAATTATCAAAAAGTTTTCATATTTATCGCTCTGAGTTTTCGCCCAAAAGTGCAACTTCAAAGAAATACCGAATGTCCATTTAAAAAAATTGAATAGATTCTATTGAAATTTAACTTCAGCACATGCTTACACGTGTTGAGTACAAGAAATAGTTTCATATGTGTTGTGAACCGAGCAGTGTTGTAAAAAAAGTTTTTATAAAATGGGAAAAACAAATAGGTGCGACTTAAGGGAAGATGAATATTTAGCAGAGGCTGTTCGAAATTTTTCATGTCTGTACGACTAAAGTTGCAAAGAGTATCGAGAAAAAGATCGAGTGGCAAATGCTTGGAAGATTGTTGAGGAGGAGTTAGGATGTGAAGAGGGTAAAGTTTATCCTTGTTTGTCAGTTCAATGCGCTACATTTTTGCGCTGTTAAAACTTGAGCGTATTCAGCTTGTTCTATTACTTATTTGGAAAAAAAATGTTTTTAAATTCAACTGTTTTAAGGTGAAGCTATTCGAAGATGGGACAACTTGAAAAAAAGATACAGCAAGAAAAAGAATAACCTAAAAAAGAAATCTGCATTGGGATCAGGTTTGGCTGACGTTGAATCATGTGTCAAAGATTTGAAAGAATACTCTTTTTTATCTTGGCTTGATAAGCATTATCAAATGAGAGACACAAAATCAAATATAGCGGCTCCGGAGGATGAGGAAGATATTGATTCTTATTCGGAGGCAGCGGTTGAAGATTATTTAAATAACGAGAATGACCCTGCTACAAAATCACCAAGTTTGGCCAAGATGACAACTATTGATCCACCATCTGTTACTTCAACAAAGAGGAGCGGGCGTAAGAGTACGAAAGAAGAAACAGAAACGTTTGCTTTGAAGAGCATCGGCGAGGCTTTTGCATTGAAAGCAACTCAACGTGGTAGTGCTAAAAAGGACGCAGATGGCCTGTTTGGGGAAATGGTTGCTGAAGAATTAAGACAAGTATCTGGGTGAAGCAAGATTATGCTAAAGCACAAAATTCAAACCGCAATCTATGAATGTCAAATGGAGGCTTGGAATGGGTTGCAGCCTAAACGACAGCTACACATGATGTCCCCACCCTCAACTCCTAGTTTTGGTAATTCTCTCCATTTCAACGCCTACGGAAGCCCTGTATACCAGCAACAGCAGCCATTGCATGAAGATAAAACCGATCATAAAGGGTATTACACAAATTTGTTGAATGAAAAACAATAGTTCTTTTTTTTGCATAAAACAAAACTGTAAATACAACATTGTAAAAGGTCTTTTCAAAATATTTATTACGCCTTACATGTCGGTACTGCCATTCAACAGCACCCTCTTCACTATTCACAAAATCCTTGATTGCTTCCCGCATTTCTGTAGCACTTCTTTCTGGCCGGGAGCCCCGTACATTACATAAGTCATAAAGACATCCTTCGTTCTGCCCCACCTGTCTTCTCCATTCCCCAGGCGTAATCTCCCCATTCGTGTCTGTGCTATGGACAAAACCATTTGGACAATACATTGCGGCTTCAGTTTGGCGTAAGTAATTGTGTAAAGCAATTGCCCCGAGCGTAAAATTTACAATATTTTTTACCGATGCTTTTATTGGACGGCTAAATATTCTCCATCTAGCCCGCAATAAGCCGAACGCGTTTTCAATAACACACCTGGCACGAGAGAGGCGATAGTTATATACTCTCTCAGGCTCGTTCAGCTTGCCAGGATATGGGCGCATCATATTTTTCTTTAAGGGGAAAGCTTCATCTCCAACTAGAAAATAAGGTAATGGGTCAAATTTACATCCAGCTAGTGACGTAGGTGGTGGGATTTGAAGGGATTGATTTTCCAGTTGCATTCCAATTTGACTCTTTGATAAGACACCACAGTCGTTGTTACTTCCATATTGTCCTACATCTATGAAAATGAAGTTGTACTTAGCATCACAGACTGCTAACAGTATGATGCTGTAGAACCCCTTGTAATTGTAATAGAGTGATCCTGAATTGGGAGAGTTTTCCATGGCAATATGTTTCCCATCGATTGCCCCTATACAATGTGTGAAATTCCACGTGTCTTCGAATTCATTTTCGATTCTTAACCACTCTTCTTTGGACATAGGGGGTCTTACATATTCGCTTAGGTTCTCCCAAATTGCTGCAGCTGTTTCAGACAGAATTCGTGAAATAGCACTCGCGCTAATGCGAAAGTTGAATGATAGAGATTGTTGAGAATCTCCTGAGGCAAGATAACGTAAAGTAAGAGCCAAGCGTTCAGCTGCAGGAATTGAATTTCGAAAATTTGTGTCTCTTTTTTGGATTGATGGACCTACCAGAGACAATAAATGTTCGAATCTATCAGGAGACATTCGAAGAAATCTATGAAATAAAATATTAAATAAAGTTTCAAAGAAAGAAATAATAGAAATGCTCTCCATAACTATCAAAAGGAAGCAAACTTGGAACTAAAATTTACTAGATACCTAAAGTAAAATTCTCTATCGTGCAATTTCATTTCTTGAAGCAGTTGATTATACACTCCTTTCAATTCTTTTTCTCTATAAATTTGACGAACCCAGGAAAATGGCGATTTTCTTCGTCTCTTTTCCCTTATACTTCTAATGACTATTAAGGCAGCTACAACTTCTTCTTCTTCTGAACTGTCTGCCATCTTGAAATGTGTGTGTTCAGATAAGAAAATTTCGCACAAAAAATAATTTGTATTGGCATGCTATCGCACTGAAACTCATTTGCAGCGTAGAACTCCTGTCGCACTAAAATTTTGTGTAATTTTAGAGCGATAGAAAGATTCGCACTGGTGGAAATCCGCCTTATATTCAACGTAGTCTTGATAATCTCTGGAATTGCTGTAAACCCTCCACCATCGTAATTTTCTTTTTCTTGCTTGATGCACTTTATGATTCCACCAGAGTGGTTTGTCCAAAGACTTTCTCTTTTTCCTTGGTACATACAATTTACCAGCTTCTTCTATTTTCATCTTGATGGTATTCCATATTTGATCTACAGATTTCTCATCAAAATTCCAGTAAACAGTTCAGAAATATTGTTTCATTTTTTTTGTATTTCCCATTTCTGTAATCAAAGTATTCTTTTTCAGTTGTGAACACAAGTTTCGATTTGCAATTTAAAATTAACTATATTATGATCACTAGAACCAAAAGGCTCAGTAACTTTAACATAAAAATCATTTCTTTTTCAGTCAAAAATACTAGATCTAATATGTTGTTTCCTCTGGCAGGTTCACTGACATGTTAATGCAGATAACTTTCAAGAACAAGGTCAATGAATTTTTTACTATCGTTTTGTGCATGTAGGGTTTTCCAGTTAATCGATCTATAATTGAAATCTCCATGCAATATCAAATTATCATTTTCTGTCACTGTTTTTTGAATGAGGTTTAGCAGGGCTTTCTCTTCAATTTCACTTCTGGAAGGGGAGTTGTAACAAACTCCTAATTTAATGTTTTCCCTCTTACTTGTGGTTAAATTAGACTAAATTGATTCAGTGTTTTGTGTGGAAGATAAAATTTCATCCTGTGTAGCATTTAATGATTCTTTTACATATGCAATACAACCTCCCCCTCTGTGATCTGTACGGTCTTTGCGAAATGTTTCATACCCGCTATGTTTAAGTTAAGCGTCAGTTATTTTATCATTCACCCATGTTTTAGTGATTAATTTAATGTCTGGTTTCTTTTCATATATATATGCTTTTAATTCTTCGTATTTATTGATGATACTATGTGCATTTAGTAGCAAGCAAGTGAGTGGGTCAGGATTGCTATGTATTGCAGTTTCATTTGTATTCTGTTATTCATATTATTCATAAAAACACAATTTTTTCCAACTTGAGAACATTTAATACCATCAATAAAAAAAATTTTCTTGTTTTTGTATATAGTTCACTTGCTCAGTATCAACACAAACTTTTTAGTAACACAATGTTTAATATTTACAGTTGGTCTTGAAGAGTTCATTGGTTTTGTTGGTCATGTGACGGGGGGTTTATGGTCATTATTTCCCCTCTTCGAATCTTGTTTTTTCTCTCCTTTTGCCAAACCGGCTTTGAGTTCTTTTCTGAGAGTAAAATCATTCTTTTGTTCCTTTTGTGTCATATCTTTATTTATGTATATATTTTTCAGTCAGTGAAATCTCTAATTTTGTTTCCAGTAGGCAACAGTTTCTGTTTTTGGTGCTTGTTTGTAAGTTTAACAAACAGTTTTAGGGGTTTTGCATCATTCGGTTTATGTTTCACTCTCTCCGCTGACACTATTTGAATGCCCTGTTGCTCAAGAATATTGTAAACAATGTGCTCGACAAGTTCCAAATCATTTTCAAATCTATTGTGATCGTCCTCATTTACATTAGCATTGTCAACTACATTCAAATTAGTAATAATAACATTGCTTTCTTTTTCTTCTCTTTTCTTTGTATCTGATATTTCGTTGGTAATATGCTCTGTTAGTTTATGATTTTGTTTAGGATCTTCAAGTTCTTGTACAGCCTCTACTTTACTTTCTATTGATGTCACCTTTTTCTTCGAATTCATGTTGCACGCAAGCATATTCCTTTAAAACTTTCATAACCTCTGGTGCTTTAACATAACATTGATTGAACTTACAATACCAACGTATTATTTGATCAGATTACAACAAGGCCTTAAACTCAGGGACCTTACACTCAGGGACCTAGAAATAGTTTAAATTTTTTTATCTGTTCTCCGAAAAAACAATTATATATATACTAAATAGATATTGGGATTTCTTAATGATGTCATTAATTCATCTCTTCAGAAATAGGTGATTTGACCCAGCTTTGAGAAATTCACCTATCTCAGGTTGTCCTTAGTTACTCCATGCAGAACTTCCAATTATTTTCAAGTTATTTAGCCTTAAACACAAAGTGCAATGCAATGTCTTCGCAGGTAAGCCGGTAGACAAAAACAAAACGAGCGTTTTAGTGATGTTTTTACAGGTCTAACCAACTAATGTATAGATAAATGCCGATGCTAACTTATCAAAAGTTTGACTACTTTCTCTATTTACTTGTACAGGGGTACATTGAGTTGGTTTTCATGCATTCTTGTCTACAAAATAACCAATTAAATTCTTTTTAGAAGGACCTAAGGGGTAAACCTCCCACTTAAAAAGGATACGCCTGCCTCACCAAAAGTATGTTGTCATTGATATTCTCCCAAATCATACTTTTAGATGTGAAGTTGGAATCTGACAAAATTGCAAAGAAGAAAAAGAAAAAATACTACAAAGACATTCTTGAAAAGCGATTCAATGATGTTGATCGTTGTGTGCGTAAAAATATAGATAGCACTTTAAAATTTGGAAAGTATATCCATACTTACATAGATCCCAACGGAGGAGCGAAGGTGCTTCATTCTTACGCTGATGAACTAACACATGTTAAACCGGAGTACTTGAAAGATTTTGCCCAGGAATTTTTAAATCTACTTTTCAAGGAGCAGCATGAAGGGCAATCTGATTATGTCATGGGAATCGTACATGACGCAGCACTGTGTTTACCTGAACTTATATCTTATTTTAAAACTGCGCATCCAAACATAGTTGTAAAAGTGGAAGCCCTGTGCAAGAAGTCTGATGTATCAACAATGAAAATGAGTGATTTTAGTGATCTAGTTGAAAACAGTTATGACAATGGCACTTACAGAGCAGGAGGTTTGCTACAATTGAGCTTGGTGGGAACTGTCGCAGAAGAGTCGGGAGGTTATTTACCTGATATTCTTGACATGATGGAGAAAGATCCTTTTTTGAATCTTACATTACCATGGGGAGAGTTTTCCCTTTTAAATGGGTATGATAGAGCGAAAAGCAATGATGGTCCTATAATGTGGGTTAGACCAGGTGAACAAATGGTACCATCCGCTGAAGTGCCAAGATCACCTCAAGGGAAAAGACGAAAGTATGTTTATTTTCTCGACTCAAACTTTATTATTTTGTGACTAGAAATCTTGTCTGGCTTATTTATATCCAGAGGAGTTAAGATGATGAGCTAAAAGCGTAAAAAACATGTGTAACCTTTCTTGCTTTTTTTATGGGAACACAGGACATTGTATATCCAGATAATGTTAAGCTGGGTTTTTTTTCTATTGCATGTTTTAATTTCGAAGTTATTTTTTAAGTGAAATGTGTTTTTATGTTTTAGAACTGCAGTTAACGAGCTTCAGAAGCTCCAGTACCTTCCGCGTGTTTCTGGTCCTCGAGAGACTTTAGCTGAAGATAGAACAAAGTGTCATGCAGATCATGTTGGACATGGACTTGATAGACAAACAACCGCTGCTGTTGGTGTTTTAAAGGCTGTCCATTCAGATAAAAAGAAGTATTGAGTTATCATTTTTATTGTTTTGACATGTTTCTTTCCATAATTATTACCTTTTTACAATTTGTAGTGTCACCGAAAATTACAGCATTTAAAGTCATCCTTTAGTTCATGGTGTATATGAAAAATTGTAACTTCGCTTTAAAACAAGCTTACGATAAGAGAACATTTATGTAGAACACACGAATCTAAACGTTAGCAAGCTTTAACCATCTCTCCGTAGGGGAGACTCTATTTTAATAACATAATGAATTGCCGCTATTTAAGGATCACTTCAAACACACGTTTCACATGTCAAAAAAAATAAAACGCAAGCCCTTCTAAAACACTCGTTTTGTTTTCATTTTAGGACTCACCTAAATCGTGATTGCAAGGATGTCATCGCATTTCACGCTGCAGACCATTTGGCGGTTGTTGATAAAATGCAACTCGATCTTTATGAACCTCCCATGTCGCAAGTGAGCTTTATTTTTTAAGTTTAGTTATTTTCAGCTTAAATATATTTTCTAGCGCTTATAAGAAACAATGGAGCTATTTCAGTATTGCTATAAATGTTTTGTAGTGTGTCCAATGGATTGACGATGCCAAGCTAAATCAGTTGAGACGTGAAGGAGTGCGTTACGCCAGGATCATGCTTCGTGATAATGATATATACTTCATTCCTCGAAATGTGTGTCATCAATTTAAAACAATTTCTGCAGTCACCAGTATAGCGTGGCACGTGAGGTTAAAGAGTTATTACCCGGATGTTAAGACTGAGTCTGAAAGTTCTGAAGAGATGAACAGTAGCTCTTCCGATGGCTGAAGGTAGTGAGAAAAAGGAAGTGTATACGAATAAGCTTTTAAGAATTATATGGAGTGTGAAACAGTGTACAATGTACATATGAAAATAATTATTTTACAACAGATATCCACTGCTTTGTTAAGTGTACTAATTTTCGCGCGAAATTTAGTCCAGCACTTACGCGCAAAATATTTTGCACCATAATTTATACTTAGTAAACCATGCTTATCTCGAGAAACGAAACTGATAATGAAAATTTTTTATTCCTACCGTTCATGTAAAAGAAACCCGTTTATATTAACTTTAAATTATCACGGCAAAAATTAGTACGGTTATCAATGTAGTATATTTACTATATACAATAAGGGAAGAGAAAAAGACAAAAATAGGGTTGATTTAGGTGGAGATAGTAGATGTTTGCGAGGTTACCTGGCGTTTTATCAGCGACTAACTTTTGTACCTTGTTTGAAGAAAAATTGGCAAAATAATAAAAACACGCATAAAGAGAAAAAAAGTCACCCGTTACTAATTTATTTCGCTGATAGATCTATAATGTAAATTCCAAAAAATGCTCATTTTTTAATAATTATTAATATTGACGCGATTTTTACCATATATATTCTGTCCACGCCGATACTCCAGTATTTTAGCCAATCGCCAAAATTAAATACGCGTCAAATTTTGTACAATTTGTACTTTAAAATACCATATAGTTCTATTCTAACTTATCAATTCCAAGATTTCATTTCTCGTGTGACGCAAAATGTTCCGACTAAATAATGTCCATAGTTAACTCCGTCATGTATATTTATAGATGTGTATGTACATATGTATATTAAAATATTTTATGGTCACAGCTGTGTTAAAGTATTTTAATTTTACTCGTGTCGTTTTTTGAGTGACGACAATTCCATGGGACTAATTTTGCACTTTATTTTGACTGTTCCGTTGTCTTGGTGTTTTGTGGCGGTTACTTTATTATATTGAATATTTTTTTACTTGAAATGTTTTAAAGGATCCTGTGTTATAAATTAGATACACTTCGTGCCTAAAGGTGAATTTCCAAAAAAGCCAAATGCAACGAAACCAGAGACCTCTTCGCATGCGCAGTCATTATTGCGTAATGTTTACATGCCAGTGGCTATTGTAAGGAAGTTCATAATGTTCGAACTATCTAGCAGGGTGCCGGAGAGATTGCACTAATTTAAATTAACCAATCTAAATTAAGCTAGCAACACATTCGGCTTTTCACTGCATTTTGCTGCAGAACTTATAATCAGATAAGATTTCGCTTTGTATCGCCTTTATGGAAATTCGTCTTATTCTTTATATATAAATTTTAATATTCCGTCTAATCTTAATTTTTTGCTTTTTAACATCTACTGCTAAAGTTGTGTTCTTATGAACTCATTTTTATCCTTTCTAGTTCGAAATATGATTTATATATTGTGGGGTTATACTTGCAGTGATTCCAGCTTATTTACGATTTATTTAACAAATTAATCATCGTCGTTGTTTTTCCCTCAACTTTATGTATTTACCAGCTTTAGGTACCGCTAAACGGAAGGGGGAGGATTCAAATGAATATTGGGATGAAAAAGTTATTAAAAATTTGGACGTTAGAACAATTTTAAGGGGTTGGAAATACAAAACATGGGTTTTCACAGGAAAGGCATTATTTAGTTCAAATGACATGCTGACGTCGCCAAAAATTAATACCATTTAGGATTTTGAATCTAACCTGAGGACCTACGTCCACTGTAAAAATTGACAGGTGAACATTGACAAGTTTGAAGTGCTTATTACTTACATAGAATTGGCTTTCTCAATTACTTCTGATTACAAACTTTGAAATTCCGCCGTCTTTTCCCCCTTATTTATATCCATGGCTGTAGATATTTCAAATAAATACTTTGATGATCTCTTAATTCAAGCCATGTGAGGGAAATTGGGGAGATGGCACAATGTATGGGCCGTTGGATGTTGCAGTGAGTTAGAGCGCGGACCCTAATTGAGTTTGCGTAGCTCAAAATGAGCATTAATAATCTAGAACTCCCCATTTAAGCCATAACCCTCCTGGAAATAACAGTCAGGGTATATCCCTCGATATTTTTGAGGCTAGCCCTGTAAAATATACACATCTATCTATTTAATTATTTTCCCATGATTGTTGCGAAAATAAATAGGTTGAAGCTTGGCTAGCTCGTATGTTATAACAGTAAAGCGAAATTAATTTAGACTGTTGCGAGCTAGTTTGCGTATGTTATACGTCTTGTTAACTTTTAATTTCTTTCCCAGTTTAGAGAAGAATTTGCAATTGACATAAAAATATGAATTTTACGTGAAACCAAAAATATCAATATTTCTAGCATGCTTTTTTACTATCCCAAATTTTTTAAAAACCAGCAGTTTAAACATTTTGACTAAGTCTAAAACAGTCCTTGCATGGGTAACCGGCACCCAAACGACATATGTACCTGAAAATCAACGGCCTGCACACCAACGAGGCGATCATACATGTATTTGAGGCTGTAAAATGAACTTATTTCACAAATCAATTAACAAAAAAAATAATTTTTTTAGAAGGAGTCTAATATAAATTCAGTTGTAATGCTCTTCTTACGCTCTTTTAACATAGTGTTTGTCAAGCATTCTCGACCCCAGAGCTCTTTGAAAATCTCGACTGTCTAATATTTCTTTAGAAAAAGTAAAATACTACAAAAATGACATTTAAGAGGAGGGGAAATTGAACTCCTGAAAATAATCATGCAATATCAGGGTTCACGAGACATATCTTGAAAAGAAAGCGAGTTTATTTTCCATGAAACGTGGCCATATATTAGAGGAAACACATTTTTTATGCGAAATTTTATTAGAGTCGTCCATTGGCCAAAGTCTCTTCCAAAGGTTAATGAAAATTTATGTCTGCTAAATTTTTTTCCCTTGGAAATAGTGAGGTTTGCATATAAATACATGGGTGCAAAGTGGAAATACCGGAATTCAGGCGCCCGAGGGCATGTTCTGCCCGGATAATAAACGCTGCCCTGATTAAGTACGGCAGCTTGCCCCGGTTAAGAACAGGGCAGAAAAAACATAATCAGGGCAGGCCAGCTTATTACTCAAAAAATATTATTTGGCACTTATAAAAGGAACATAATCAGGGCAGGCCAGTTTATATACGACAGTCAAATATTATTCGAGACTTATAGAACGAACGTAATCGGGGCCGACCGGCTTATATAGGATATTTTTATATTATTTCTCACTTATTATAGAACGCACATAATCGGGGAAGGCCGATAGAACAAATATAATCAGGGCCGACCGCTTTTATATCATTCGTCATCACTTCTGACAAGCGAATAGCACTGGTGGCAAAGTTGTTGTTGTTCTCAAATGAAACGAAATTTCGTGGCAAATACTAAATTTTGGGATTCGCAAGTTTAATAACTTTTCACCAAACTTAATTCCCGCAAAAAGAATAATTTAGGGTCCGTGAAATTTAGTTACTTCAAATTATGTTACAATGTATTTACCACAAGAGTAGTTTATACTAAGAATTACCAATACTTTTTTCTTTCGCGATGTCTAGTTTTTAGGGGTGTTCTATCTTCCAGAGAATGTTTAATTCACAAAAGTTCGAAGAAAATGCCAATCACCGCCTGCCTGGCCAGCCATTATATCAGCGTTCATAATCCGGTCACCACAACATAACCAGTGCAAAAACACATAATCGGACCATGCGTACATAATCCGGCTGTCCCGGTTGTAAACAGACCGTTTTCGCAATCTGGGCAGAACGGGCATCACTTTTCTTAGAAATTTACTTGCAACTTTTTGCATTATCTGTTATCTTGAAAACGAGGCCTGAATGCAAAACATTCTCGCCAGCTGGCTTTGTGAAAAGGAAGTTATGTACAAAAGCAAAATGGCAATGCAGAACTAATGATGAAAGGTTTGCTTTCTACACCCCTTTCTTTTTATCAAAATGAAATAACCTTCTTGTTTCTGCTAGCTGGACAACGACCTGCAACAAAATACAGCCAATGTCGTCTAGAATTTAGCTTACTGTAGTACAATTAAATTACAGGGTGTTCTGAACTAATTTTACTGTAGCTACTTTGGCTAAATTGTAGAGTGACTTTTTTACCTTTCTGCTAAATCCTAAAAGAGAACTGTCAGCTTTGTGGACTAAGTGCAAGGAATATATGTAGTGCTTGTGTGGAGAATTTAGAGGGGTATGACAACAAAAACTTGTCACACTAGCATGGAGTTTTTCCTGATCGCAACAGTCAGTCATAGCGCAATAAAATAAAAGCGGTTTCATTTTCTTTCAGTTAGATTTTGGTTCAAATTAGTTGAAAGTCTGTATGCCAAATGTCCCGTAGTTTAACAAGCCAAACTTTTCCTTTTTAAGGGCCACTCACATATCGTTTTTTCCCACGCTTCGTGTCGTTCCGACGCTAACTTTACACCTGCCCGCCCCCTCCTTTGCGTCAAAGCCCGTCAAAGTATAAAGAAAAAGTTAAATTTGTAGACTTTTATTATGTTAAAAAATCGATATTTCTCTTGACATTTCTTAGCATTGCCCCTAAAAACCCTCCAGCCCGATGGCGTCGGAACGACACGAAGCATGACTCACATTTTTATATTGATATTAAACATCACTTGAAGAAGAGCCTTGGCAGTCAAAAAGATCCTAAACAGCAAATCAGATCGCTTTTTTTTTCTATTTATTTTAAAGAAATTAAAAAAAAAAGAAATAAATATGGCAAAGCAGAACAAAGTTTAAATAGGAAGAATTTTGCCATTAGTACTTCAGGGTGAAACACGGAAACCGACTGGAAACACGGAGAAATGATAACAAAACTAGGAAATCCAGTGGAAATAATTAGAAAACAAGGAAACAACTGGATAACGGGTAAACTTGGAGAGCGTAATTTTCTCGCAATTGTTATCATGGACTCATAAACTTGAAAATAGCTAGGTCATTTTTGAATGAAAGGATGCTGATATACGTTGCATTCATACATAGGGGGGGGGGGGGGGGGGGATTTTCTCACAACTTAATTTAGATTTTGATCAACAACACTTTTCTTTAATTTGTTTACATATTGTTGCAGCACAGCTACAATTTTTCCTGTAAATCCATGTATATACAGCTGTATCAATGTAAGTCAACAATACATATAACATGTTTTCACTGTAAGTATTAGGATATCAAAAAACAAAATTAATTAGCATCTACATTATAAGCTTTGATACAGTTTTAATGAATGAACTTTTTAATCTTTTTGTTTGAACCATGGTCTTCAATTTTGACAAAAAATCACAGATTTTCACGTAAGTTTGGGGCCAGAACAGGGACTAATGATGATCGAGTGAAGCACTTATTTTAAGTGTCAACATCAACTGTTTAAACGTTACTGCCATTATTCATCCTGTGCACCACGCCTCTCTCTTGTTTCCTATTCTAGCATTGCATATTCTCAATTTTTTTTTTTTTTAAGAAAAAGAATATAAGAATCCAGACAAAGCACTAACTCTCCTGGTTAAAAGTGCCATTATAAAACTTTTGTCAACACCTAGGCCCAAGGTTCTCCTCAATAACATCTCGAACTGTTTCAAGAAACAATCAAAATGCTTTTAACATACCCTGAGCTGACATTTTTGTGCTACCTCATAAGTGGGGAGGATTTCCGAAAACAGATATCAGGGATTATATTTTTTCAACTTCATTAGCATGAAATTTAGCAACTCTGAAGCTCTCTTTTTGGTAATGTAATGTGGTTTTTGCATAAACTGTGAAGACAGTCAGGGAATTTTAATTAGGTTATGATAGTAAGTTCCTAAATTGAGCTATCCAACATGGTTTTTGCTGCCTATCACTCTCCCATTGCATAGTCACGACAATTTTATTTACTGTCAGTTGGTATAGTGTTTAGTTTGTTTTGATTTAGGAGCACATGGGTTATACTGTGGTTACACGTGAGTAAAAGCTAAATTTTCCATGAAATATTTTCACAGCTGCACATAGCCTAAATAGTCTCTTTTCTAGCCTACTTAGCCCAAGCCTGGTCAGGAGTGACATGTGATCAGGTGCCTGTGCCTCCACACCTGAATTAATTTTGAGGTGTTATCTTTCGCTTGGGTTTTCAAGGTGTATTAGAAAAAGTGCAGTTTTTAACACAACACTGTGGTAATTTTGTAACTTGTTGGCAAAACTCACTTCTTTCATCAGCAATTTATGCTAAATAAAAACTATAAATAATATGCAAGAAAAACATGAAAGTTCAAATCCATAACTAAATATTAACATTCAACACAAAAATACTGCATTTATTTAAATAAATTTTAGCGTTTTCCACGATGATTTAATTTAACCACAAGCGCTACGACATTCTTTTGATTTAAACATTTTCAGTAGTTAAAATGCTACATAAAGAAATCAAAAAAGATTAGATAAATAGCAGAATTTTACGCTTATTGTGCACCTATTATGCTATTACGTAATGTAATAGCATAATAGGTAATATAATCGCACACCTTGCTAATTTGGGAGAGGGATGTGGAAAACCTCCAACTAAACTTCATACTAGTTTCATGTGATAGTCTAATTTGCGGTTGTCCCTGACTGAAAGATTTAAAGGGAACTTGAGGTATGTAATAATGAGCTTATATTGTTGTGCTTAAAAAGTTGCTTAACAATTTTTAAATATTTTTAAAAATATTCACATTTAAAGAATTTTAGATTTAATTCATATTTAAGGAATAGCAAATTTGAACATCTCATGTCATCAGGCCTGTTAGGCCTGTTAAGGAATGTGCCTTTAAAAGTTGCTTAACAATTTTTAAATATTTTTAAAAATATTCACATTTAAAGAATTTTAGATTTAATTCATATTTAAGGAATAGCAATTTGAACATCTCATGTCATCAGGCCTGTTAGGCCTGTTAAATTTGAACATCTCATGTCATCAGGCCTGTTAGGCCTGTTAAGGAATGTGCCTTTAAACGTTATCAATGAATAGATATTATAAGGATTAATTGATTAACATAAAGTTTTTGCCAAAGTAGAGGGAAGAAATGACACTGGGCTGCATTAAATCAAAATCCTAGGGTGTCAAATGACAACATACTGATATCAAAACGTATAAAACATATGATATATGTTAACACAATCAAATAAGTAATATATATATATGTATATATATATAACATTTGTTATTTCATTTATAATATTCTGTGTATTCTATAAGCACCATAGGTTTTGTCGTAGAAACAGACAAAATACGAATATTAATATAAGAAATAATATTAGTTTGTTTCATCACTTAAAACCATTCTTAATATTTTGAATCTACAAGATCAGGAAATGAAACATAAATTTATATATCCCACAATAATAACTTTTTTATCACTACAGTTTTGTTTATTTTACCTAGGAATCTTCTTCGCATCTGAGCAATGTATGTAGACCGCAATGTAGAACTGTTAGTTGCTAAGGACAGAACTCCAAATGATGCATCGTTTGATGAAAGCTCAAATCTACCACCATCTTATGAATCTATATTTGGTCAATTTAAAGAAAACAAAGATGGCTCTGACAGTTCTTTAGCATATTTCAAAAAAGCAGCAATGATGTTCGCTGGAACTGGTTTGTGTATTTTTATGTGATCATTTTTTTTTAAACCTGTGTGAAATAATTTTTATGTTTTCATTTCTGTTTACTTTAGCTGGTTGCACATTCTCATTGATGTTATTATTAGCTCTACCAATGTCTATGATTATTATAGGTATTTATTTTAATTGTTATTTTATACCTGGCTGTCTGATTCCCACTTTCGTGTCGAAAATGGCATTTTCTTGTATTAAGCGGATAAATGACTCCGCAAATATTAATTCGTGTAATCTATAAGCGGCTAGTTTTTCTCTTAAAATGAAGATGTCTGCATATCCTAAAATATACTGACGAAGTCTTTGGGGATCTGGACTTTTTTTGTGTCTAAAACTCAAATTTGGACCATTACTTCAAACAGGGCAATCTATCCAGAAAAGAAGCGGGGAAGGAATTTTATACCTCTGTAGTTTATATTTCAGTATATTATAAATGCAGATTATACAATTTTAGCTAATTTTATAGCGTCGCAACCCTGCTACCTGCCAAAATTGCTACATTTTTTTCCTTGTAAACCTTTAATGTCAGTATTTTCTTAAAATTCTTGAGAAAACCAGGCCTTTGTTTGATGTGGGTATTAAAATTATTTTAGGATCAAAATATAAAGATGATTGTCCGGTGGAGCCCTTTATACCAATATATCTAATTGTTGGAGGTTCGTTTGGCATCTTAAAAACAGTTATAATTATCCTGCAGCGAATAATATACAATGAAGATATATTTTCCAGCGAATCGAAAGAGAATCACGTTGATGAAAGACCAATCGCATGGATGTTTCTCGATGGTGTGTTGAATATTTTTCTGTTCACGTGGTTTATAGCTGGTAACATTTGGGTGTATTCAAAGTATAAACCTCACTTTATCCCTCCACCGCATGAACCATTGAACTACTGCAATAAGACCTTGTATTTATTTGCATTCTGGATTATCACAGTGTGTTATTTGGTGATGGCGATGATTTGTTTCTGCACGTGTTGTTTAGGTGTGTGTGCAAGTTGCACGGCTTATTTTGTCACCAGCTCGAACACGCAGTTACGACAAGATGAATAATGCTACCTTGAATACATATTTTTGAAAAAAACTATGTTTCGCGGTTTACGTGGTTTTTGCTGGAATCTATGGAATTAAAATTTTTGTGAAATTTTCAAGGCTCGTCACTCATCGGGTTACAATTGTCTCAATTCTTCTTATTTTTGTTCAACAGTCAAAAATTACTATATTATCAAGGAAAATGTAACTTAAAAAGAGTACGGAAGAGGGGAATTTTGAAATCATATTTGCTTAAAGATGAACTGCATTTCCTTTCTAAATTAAACTCTAAAGAAGAAACTATATTAACCAACAGGGAAATTAAATATAAGCAAAAATTGATTCTTGAAGAAATTTGCGAAGTCGCGAAATTTATTTCTCGTAGAACTTCATTTCGTTAAATAATACAACAAAACATGTATGCAAAAAAGAATTGAAAAGTTTTATACATTTTTTTGTGGATTTCTGCTGCAATGAAATAGAATATAAAACATTATTATGAATTGGGTATCCAAATTATTTTTATACTTGCATTTATTTTGCAAGGAATTTGGTTATATCATAAAAATTATATTTATACATATAAAATTATCAAATTATATAAGCAGGTAAAATTGAATATTCTTATGTCTTTTTTTAATAGGATCATTTATTTATATAAAATTATTTTAATAAAAAAATGCTATTTGGTTTCATTTTTTATTCATTCTCCCCTGCAGGTGTATTTCGCGACACAGACGCCTGAATTAAGGGCTATTGAGTCAATTACTTAAATAAACAGCCCTCCTAAATGAATGTGATTCGATAGCTTACACCAGTCGAAGGTTTTTTATAGAAACTTTTCTTTTACGGTACTCAAGGCTGTATGACAGGCTAAGTTTAGCAAGATCTATTTATGTGCGTGTGAAAAAAAGCACTAATAATATTCTAGCTGAAGCGAGACTGAGTAGAGTATAGATGATAGGGTGTCGCGTGTCGCGTACAGAGGATTGGATCGGGTAACACGTAAAATTTTAAAGGAAAAAAATTGCGCGAAAATTGAGTGAGATTGATTTTTACAGATACTATACTTTCTGAAATATATTTGGATGTTGCGGAGAAAGTGTTGCAGGGTTATTTCACAGTTTATAAAATACAATGTTTTTCTACAGAAGGTAGAGACTTCTACTTTGCTTGATAACTATTCTTAGTTTAGAGCAATAAATTCCCTTATTATTTATTTTGCATAGACTTACATAGACTTGCATAATTTACGAATAATTCAAAAATCCGCGAAAATAGCTGGAATTATATTCGGCAGAAATTAATTATTCCACAATAGGAATTGTTGAAACTGAATATTTTTAGTGAAAAACGATAGCATTATAGAATTGTAACAAGTGTTAAATTAAAGAAAATAATGATTACTGAATCACTGCCATCTTGATAGGCATTATAGGTCCTGCTTTTTAGCCTGGATAAATATCCTTCTTTTAAAAATAAACTTTAGCTGAAGTTTCTTGGTTTTATTTTGTGAAAAAATCATGCGTCATTCTTTACGTAAAACATCACAATGAAACTTCGACGTAGGTGTGAATTATTTTGACAATTTTGATTGGCTTGCAGTACACTAAATGTTTGTACAACAGAGCTGTTTTATGTTAAAATTTGCACGATCTGGTTGTGTTCTAAAAAACGTTTTCCCGGAAAGATCCAAAATATAACCCCAAAAAAGGTTATATTTCAATGCACGTTATGGTGAAATTCCACTTAAAAACGGTATGGAACGGATCGGAACAGTGATTTCTAGAGTCTTATTGGTTGTCGAACTTTTTCCGTTTCTATCCGTTGTGATTCAAACTGAAAGTTAAGACCATTTCAACTTTTCTTACGGACAGGAACAGAAAAAATAATAAAACAAAACATTAATTAGCAGGTACTCAAAAGTATTTTTCTTGTTCCGTTTTTTCTGCTTTAAAAAAAAATCAGCTTAAAATATTGAAAAAACATTCCTTCTTGTTTTCATAAAATTTTAGTTGTGTAACCAGAGACCTAAATGAGTTGGGCTGTTTATGATCCCGCCAATCTGACGAAGTTAGGGTTTCGTACAGGTTAGTACATTGCACGTATTTTTTTTAAAAAAAAAAACCCGTTTATAAAAAACTAGAGGTTAGAGCTCCCAAAAAATAAGAAACTTTCAATATTGAATTTTGTAGGCTTCAAAAGCTAATAAATGTAGTATCCCATGAAATATATTTTTTATGAACCCTTTGTCGAACACTTAAAAAAACTGCCAGTACTAAAGGTTTATCAAACCTTGGACTTTACAAAATATACATGCTTCTAATGAAAAATTACATCTATCATTTTTTCTATTTTATTTCATAACATAACAAAATAAAGCATACATATTGGAAATTTAACTTGTGATTCCACTATCTTTTACAAGCGTGGCTTTGAATCCGTTTGCTGTAACACCGGAATCCGATTTAAATCTCAAATACATAATTTGATAAGAATCGATCCTTAAAAAGCTTCCTCGGTTGCCGTAATATGTGCCGATTTTATTTGCTTCTAGAAATAAAACCATAAGCTCATTTTCAAACAACGCGGTTATATCTTCATCCGCATAATTACTGTTGTAGTTAGCCATGTAACGATAAATATACTAGTGCTTGGGTGTGTAGGAATTTTCCGTTTTCGGAGGGGCAGAGAAGAAAGGAATTATTGCAGTCTGCATAACCAATACTGTGAAATCAGTGCGCAAGTTTACTTACTGGTCAACTTAGTTACCGAACTCCATGCCTCTAATACATCATGGCTATTCGCAGTTCTAAAGCGCTCGAATTGGAGTGATAATTTTCCTTGCGGGATAACTATTTGCCACGTACATGTAATGCCATGTGGATAATTCGCTGGATAATTAGGTGTCTGAATGATCGCCCCAAATGATGTGATATGCCCTCCGCAGGCTATAAAAAGCAAAAGAAAAAAAACAGTTACACGTCTTTTCATAAGCAACCCAAAGGACTAAACAACTGGTCAGGCTCAAAATTTCAAACGTAAAGACACTAAAGCTTGCATCTGGATAATCTAACAATATGTAAAAAAAACAGTTTTTAAAAGAATGAAGTCGTTTTTGTAATAAATAAGATCACTAAAGTACAACAGTTCCTTGGCAACTAAGAATGAAATGAAAAAACGAAGTTGCTTATAAAGAAAGTGTATTTAGTTGGCATTTATTTACGGTCCACGGTAATAAAAACACGTACGGTTTTTTAGGCCGATTGTATTGTTTGTATTGCTCATACAAACTTCAAAGAAGTTATGCCATCAGATTTCTCTCAAATTAAAACCGTAACACTTACATGTTTCAGCGTATGTTGCAGAGAAACCATCAGCGACATTTTTTTGATTCGTGACAAACCTGATGTCAACTTCGTTGCTAGGTGATGTGATTTGTAACGGTTTAGACAGAGTACCAGATAACACCATCATCAATGCTTTGCTTTTTCCATCGTACAATTCCAGACGATCGTCACCTTCTGCGGTTACCAATGACGACACGGTAAAAGCAACCTGCTTATTTGTTGCTAAGACAACTTTCCACCGACAATATTCGTTATTGCCATACGAGTTTGGATAATTAGGTGACGTGATGCTTCCACGTGGTCCTACTAATTTATCTGCTCCACACACACCAGCTAAAAATGTTATTTTTAGTATTTTATACGCCGTTTATTTCTTAGAGGTAAACGACATTCCTTGTGACGTAATGTTGTAATCAAGTATCAATAGAAAAAAAGAAACATTCACTCAAATTTGCCAAAACTTTTACAAAAAAAGAATATAGTTAAAAAAAATCATTCCAGTGCATTTAGAACTCTGTATGGTCCTCCTTTTTTACCTACCAGTACGCGCGCATGAACAGAAATCCGCAAACTTTAGGAAACATTGAAAAGTCAACCATATATAACAGCCTTTTCTTTACCTTGACAGGATGGTACTTGATCACTCCATCGGCCATCTAAACCACACATCAATTTTCGTGCTCCTTTCAAAGAATAACCCGCCTTGCAGTCATACACAACTGTCGAGTTAACAGAGAATCGGTCGCCGGTAATTTCACTATGCGTGGGTACTGAAGGTTTACTGCAAGTAATCTCTATATAAACACAACAGAACGTTTGTAGTTAGGATGTATACAATGAAAAATATAAAAGAAAAAAAAATATAGCTACCTTGACAAACTGGAACAGCGCCAGTCCATCTGCCACTCAACATGCATTTTCTTTCTCTATCTCCGATTAAGCGGAACCCATTTTCACAAGAATAAACCACTGTCTTTCCGAATGAATAATCTTTACCAGAGATGCCGCCGTGTTTTGGTTCCCCAGGGTAACCACAACTATTCCCTAAAATTAGATCTATCTCTATAACGATAGCCGCGTACTGTTCAAAATAGTTGCATCGCAGATTTGTTTCGGACACCCACAACGTAATTTGAATACTTCGTGCTAACAGGCGCACAAAAATGCACGAAATAGGCGTTATGTTGAGGCTAACAACTAGGCCTAAATAACACTGAAAGCATATCTCCGATACTCCTAGCTTCTAGAAACGTTACGTGTTAGGGGTTTATTAAGACCTTTTATTAAGTTTCGGACCTATTTTGTCTTAGAGTATATTTCAGTCTAGGGTCCTGGAACTTATCAAGTGTCTGTGATAACAAATGAAATGAAACATTTTTGCAATGTTATTGCAGACAAATAACAGAATTAAATCGAGAATTATAAATGCTATTTCCCATTAGGGACACAAACAAGATATTACTTACACAAACATGTAGGCGCGATACCACTCCACTCTCCATTTAGCTGACAAGTTCTTACAGGAGGTCCAGAAAGTCCATAACCAGTATTGCAAGAATATTTGATCTGAGCGTTGTATTTGAAAGATAAACCAGTTACTGCTCCGTTTTGAATAGGATTGGGACGACCACAACTCACCTCTAAAAATAGGTGTAAAGTGACCGCACCTTAAACCGTTGACAGTCAGTTATTCCTGTTTTCTCACAGCTTTCCGTTTTCCTCACTTTGATTAAAAAAGGGGCTGGTGGCCACGTTATAAATTACTTACCAATACATTTGGGTGTTTGTCCTGACCATTGTCTGTTCGATTGACAAGTTCTATAGTTGCTTGATTTATCCGCTAACATGTATCCCTGGTTGCACTTGATAATAATAGTAGCTCCGAGAATCAATGAAGATCCAACAACTATTCCATTAGAAGGTGCAGCCACGGATGTGCAGTAGGATGCTGTAGATATTAAAAAATATATTTAAGAAATAAAAGATATATACTTGTCTTGATATGCCACCGGAAAGAAATGTAACCGAAAGATAGGCCACTGAAAAGAAATACCACCCAAAAAATGTCACTGAAAAAAATGTCACCGAATAGAAATGTCACCAACAAAACTTTTTGCATACTCACGCACGCATCTTGGTTGGGAACCACTCCAGCTTCCATCTTTTCTACAATTTCTTTTAGCATCACCAATTAATAGAAAACCCTTCAAACATGTAAATGTATATGTGCTGTCCTCGCCACTTCCTCGCTTTGAAGCTTGCCCGTTGTAAGGACTTGATAACGGACCACAGGTGACAGCTGAAAATTTGAGTTGAAAAAGTAAAATCATCTGCCTAATTGGAATTATTTTGTCACTTTTGTCAGACAGGATTTTCCACCGGCACGATGTAATATTGGAATTTTGGAATAGCACAAAAGAGAAAATTTAAGTCTGAAAGTGTTACCTTAAATAACCAACTCCAGTCCAATTTACGCGTGCTTATAAAAAACGTAAAATATAATTACAAACAATACTGCATTCACAAACCTTCACATAATGGTTCAGTACCAGACCACTTTCCATCAGCACCACACGTTCTTTCTTCAGGGCCGTTCAATCGATGATTTCTATCGCAGGAGTAGGTAACTGTCGTTTCGTATGATCCATAACCCTGCGACACTTTTCCATGCGATGGTGCGCGCAATGATGGACAAGCAGCGCCTAAATTTTATGCACTAGATGAGATGTTAAAAATGCAAAAAAAAAATAATTAATAATAAATATAAACTCACGGATGCAAGAAGATTTGTCAGCGGCCAAGTAGAAACCAGGTCTGCATAGACACTTAAATCCAGCCCTGGTATTCACACACAACTGTTGACAATTGTGAGTATTAGAAGCACATTCATCGATATCTAAAACAGAAAAAACAACTTCACAATCCTTCTTTAATTTGTGGACAATACTGATAGCACGAATCGGCTGCCGTAAAATAATAAATAAATACCGTGGGCGTCTAATTTTTCACCCTTTGAATGTGCTGTGCACTAGAGAGGGGTTTGGGTGTTTTGGGTCTGGATAGTGTAAACTCACCTTCACACGACCTTTTATCAGCGCTTACTCGATAGTTAGTTCTGCATTTACACGAGTGACTGCCGTGAGCATTCATACATCTTTCTTGACAGTTTCCATTGTTCAGTGAGCATTCATTCACATCTACAAAGCACAAACACGTAAATTGTAACAAGAAAACTTCCTTCACTATAATAACAAAAAATATCCTACGCACAATCGAGAAAAGATATTTATTCTTACCCACGCAAACCGTGCCTGATTTTGTAAACCCAGGGTTACATGTACATTTATAGGAACCAATCGTGTTCACGCATTTGTGTTGACAATTTCCATTGGACGTTGCACATTCGTTGATATCTAAGGATAGAGTTTTGTGTTATTTAAACAGGCTACTTATTTCTCGATTTGACAGATTATTTATTACAAATCATCTTTGGAATTGAAGACGTTGGTGGTTAAGTAACTATTTATTTTAAACCTTTCAGACCGAATTTCGCTAAAACGTCCAAAATTCGAAAGATTTCCCCCAATAAAAGAAGTTTCGTTACTATATTTAGACAACAATGTCTCAATGTTGTAACAGAAATACTCACCAATGCATTCTGGGATAGGATGATTAAATTTTCCACCCGTACACCGCAACTGTGGCTGTCCGCTCAATGTATAACCAGAGTTACATGAAAATGTGAAGGTAAAACCTGACGTTGACACATGACCATTTGCAAATGTATTGATTGATGCACAAGCAATCTCTAAAACAAAACATGCACAAATAAACATATGAGAATGTCCTCTTAAAAAAAAAGAGTAACAGCTTTATATATTGTCTTTGCCTACATTATTGACATAAGATAACAATTTTCATTCATACTTAAGCTAAAACGAAAGCTAGCTTGCAGTACGACCATAAAATATTTGAAACTACATATATACCCTGTTCACAATTTCTTCCTTTATATCCATCATTACAACGACATGTGAATCCGCTCAGAGTTTCAATACATTTTCCCCGTCCACTACAACTTTTAGACGTACAGTCACTGCCTACAAAGAATAAGCAAAAGAATCAAGAAAATAATAAAACCCCACAAGACAGTTTCAACAATAACAAACTTACGTCCGGAGTAAGGACATTCGTATCGAATCTTTACAGTGGTTGGACATTTGTTTTGATTATTTGAATCGAATTTCTTCTGGTCTGCGTTATTACAATGAAATCCATTCGTTGTGCATTTAGCGTCAATTAAGTTCAATGCATTTATGTTTTTGTTATCCGATGTCATGCACTGCGCGGAAATTGTTCGGCCAGAGCAGGGCGACGCTTGGTTGGAGGTCCACGAAGAGAACTTAGTGTTTGAAACTAAAGTAAGATAAAAAAAACTATTTATTTGTGTCCAGTAACGAGATTACAATTAGGAAGGGTTATTTTCGTGATTTTGATCATAGAAATTTAGAACATAGAACTAATCATAGAAAGGTTAACGAAAATTGCAAATAGTATCTGTAATTAAAAAAATTCACAACTTTTGCGAATGGTGAAAATTTTCGTAAATTTTCAGAGGATATATTTTCGCAAATTGTAGTGAAAGCAGCAAAAAACCGCAAATAATAATCTCGTTAACCATTGTTGCGTAAAGATGGTATTCCTGAGAATTTAGCGATGTAAAAATGTTGATACTTGCCTGAGCAGAAGTCTGTCACCTTCTTCACCTCATCTGAAAGAGTTGCATAAAAATCAGGCCATGCTATTGTGTTGCCTATCACGTGATCACATCGGTGAGCTGAAAGCTGAGTGACGTCAGAAGGCCATAAAACATAATTCCACACGTTTAATTGCGACAGAGATCCGTCTAAGGCTTCACCAGCACTAAAATTTCTGCCTACTTCATCTTGCTCTTGGCCCAAGATAAATACTCCACCGGAGGGAATATACTAAATTTGGTTTAAAAATAAATAAATATGAATTTTTAAGTTTAATCTAAAATTATGGTGTGAATAAAGTTTTAATATTTCAGTAAGAGCGTAAGAAGTCTAAATATATGTACCTTTCCTTGTTTGAAACCCACTCCCTGCGACACTGGTAAACCATCTTTATATGCTTTATACGATCCTGATCTTGCGGACCAAGAGACAGCAACATGATGCCACTGGTCGTCAGCAACAGAGATATTTGTCTCCACTTCTTCACCCATTACAACCAAAAGAAGATTGTTGACGTCACGAAGGGCTAATGCATTATCCATGGTGTTGGCTGAAAATTATTATTCCGTTATTCCCGATTATGACATACCGCACATAATAAGAGCTGATAACGTCTCAATTTCCAAATACCGAATACTAAAAGTTGCGGTCATTGTCAACACCTGTGAGTGTTGATTAACAATTGCTTCAAAATAGTTTTATACATGGGATGCTCAAAAAACATATAAATAAACTTGAAAGACAAACAAAGTAAACTCACTATCGTCGCCAACAGCATAAGACAAAACCGTTCCGGCTTCGATGTCCTCAGAAGAAGCTTTCACCCAAAATGCAGCGGTAAACTCGCTCAGGTCTCTGTGAAAAGACGTTTCTGCGTACCCTTGCACACCACGATCGAAAACAAGATCGAAATTGTCCACACTTCGTCCTGCATATATTACACAAGTTAGTTGATAATTTGATAAAAACATGTGGATTTGTTGTAAAATTTAAATCCCTACGTTTCTCGCAGTTAGTTCCATAAAATGTGGGTGGACATTTACACTTGAAACCGTTTACTTTATCTTCGCAGATGGCACCATTTCGACACGGATTTGACGCACATTCGTCTTTGTTGATTTGACAGCGGTCACCAGCATAGCCAGCTGGACAGGAGCAAGTAAAGTCGCGCACGCCATCGACACATACACCGCCGTTCAAACATAAATTGTTCTTTTCACAATCATCAATGTTGTCTTCGCATCTTGAACCGGCAAAACCGGGCTGGCACACACAACTGTAACCCCGATGTGAATCTATGCACGTAGCGCCATTTAAACATGGAGAAGAAGCACATTCCTAAATTAAAGAGGAATCAATCGTGTCCTTGCTTGATTTATTCTGTCAAATATAAGAAGACATAACATAGTTACTTACGTCAATCGTTCGTTCGCAAAACTTTCCTGTCCATCCTGCCCTACAAGTGCAAGCAACGCCTGATGGTTTCTCGTAGCAAGTTCCACCATTTTGACAAACCGAAGAATCACAACTGCTTTTTTTCTCAGAGCAAAATTTTCCATACATATTTCGCGGGCAAACGCAAGCAAATCCGTTAACCTGAAATTGTTTTATAAAATCACTACCAATTAAACGAATACGAAACTAAACAAATGATTGTTACCGTTCCTTCTTGACATTAATATTTCGAAGGCAAATAAAAGTTCGTTTTAAGAACTTGCGACAACCTACCTTATCGACACATTTGGCATCGCCGTAACAAGGGTTACTAACACATTCATCTTTTTCCTCCTCGCAATTCTTTCCACTGTAACCGGGTTTACAATCACATGTAAAATCATTCCAACCACTACGACACGAAGCTCCGTTGAGACAGGGCGAAGAGATACAGTTGTTAATTACTAAAGACAATATCTCGTAATAAGTAACAGGAGGTTTAACGAATCTCGTAATAAGTAACAGGATGTTTAACGAATCTCGTAAAAAGTAACGAGAAGTTTAACGAATATCGCAAAAAGCAACGAGAAGTTTAAAGTAACGAGAAGTTCGACGTGATTGAGAATCGATTTCAACGTTCCAGTACCTTTCCATCCCTTTTGTTCACGTTATATAAAAAATCAAAACAAATGAGGATGAGGTGGAATAAAATCTAATAGTTAAGTGTGTACCTTTGCATTCCGTTTGTTGTACTGCACCCATACCATGCGTAGAAAATTTTCCTGAGCATCGCATACACTGTTTGCTACCTTTATTGGGTTGGTAAAATCCAACTGCGCACGGAGAGCATGGCTCCACACCTGTTTGTGAGAAAGTACCTCGAGGACACAACACTAAAGAAAAACATATTAAAATATAACACCAAATAAACACAAAAACAAAAGGAGTAATGAAATGAAAAAACTTACTTCCGCATTGGTTCAATCTCTTACTCCCCGCGTCCAAAGTTGTTGTGGAGCCTGGACACTGGTGACAACTTGTACCGTAAAAGTTTGGTTGGTAACTTCCTTTTTTACATGCTTTGCAATTTTCCAAACCAGTAGAGGAATACATACCAGGTTGACAAGGAGCTAACAGAGTTAAAACTTTCTTTAAAAAACTCCGGTTAACTCGAACCTCGGATAACTCGACCCTTTTTTCGTCGCTTTAACTTGAACTATAATCTCATTTTGGACTAAATTTGACTAAACGGGGGCTTCTTTTAATTTGAACACAAGTCGATTTTCCTCGGTCCCTTGGAGGTTCGAGTTACCGCGAGTTAACTGATTATATTATGTATTGTTTAAAGTAAATCAAAAGAAAAAAATTGTGCAGACCGTTTTTCAAAAAAGAAAAAAAATTGTGCAGACCGTTTTTCAAAAAGGAAATAAAATCCAAATTTCTGCAGAACTAACTTTCGCGAATATTGCGTTTCTCAATAATTTTTTCGTAAAATAATTTTCGCAAAAAACTAAGTGATGGATTACCTTTGCAGTGTGTAGAATTAGAAGTACCAATTGACATCGTAGTTTTGCCTTGTGGACAAGCTGAACAACCGAGTCTACCAGGATATTCCGTGTATGTTCCTTTTGGACATTTTACGCACTCTCTCAATGCTGTGTCAAAGTAACTTCCAGCAATACAACTGACTAAAAATTATGAGAGAACAATTCCATCAATGTCGGCCAAGTTCAATTTCCGTAGTGCTCAATAATATAGTCAAATCGAAAGACACTCATTAGGAAACACACTCGACGAGCACCTAACCAAATCGTTTACTAAAATGGGGAATGGGTTGTATAGTATGTTAGAGTTTGTTAAAGTTGAAATAGAATGCAACCAAAAAAGTGCAAGTCATTGTCTCTTCAAAATATGTCAGAATGTAAAAGCAAAGTGTCTCACATGGCCCAAATAATTTTAACAATGTCAAAATCGTTCCATAAGCTAGGATACCATAATCATAGAAAACCGAATCTGTTTGTAAAAAACTAACAACTACCTGTGAATAAAAAGTATAAAATACTCACCACATGTTTCTTCAGCTTGAATCTGACCATGTACTTGCTTCTTGATTGTGTCATACACCATACCTTTTAAACAGACACCAGTCACTGAACCAACCTCCTCGACATGGTCAAGAACAAGAGAATCTTGGTTGATTTGGATAACTTTGACTTTACTGGCAGCAGATGATGAGTCTTGTTTGATGTTTTTTACATTGCCAGATAAGTGCTTTACTGCGGCAGTTTGTGTGTTTTTGTCTTCTTTTGAAAGGATTTCCAAATCGATTTGAATAGTCATGGTGTTCTTGATAAAAAAAGTAAAAAGTGCATGCAAATAGTCTTAAACACTTTTAATCTCCCTTTAATATTTGTAAAAAAAATTGCAAACTTTGTGCAGCTGTATAGTGGCACGTCTGTCAAATCTCTTTAAGTGTAAACTAAACCTACCGTTGCCCCTCTCTTTCGTCTACCATTTACAGCTTGTGTCTTACCGCACTTGATCTGCACGTTATCTGCTTTGCAAACTCTTCCATTGGCAGCATTTGCACAGCCTCCCTCATTGCGAAGCACCTTGTCTAATATTTTGACAAAGTTGTCGGCGATTTGTTGCCTGGCTTGTATGCTGTCATGACAACTGCCGGAGAAATAAAAGAATTTCATCTTTTGTGTCATACCTTCTTGACGCTGCATTGCTAAAAATATAAGTACGCAAAAAAATTTGGAAACGGAAAGCAGTGTATCCAACTTTCAACACAGAAAATTGTTGCTATCGTTTTGCTGAGCATTTAACATAGCAATAATTTGGTAAGCCGTCGGCTAGTTAAGTGGTTATTGAGCTTTCATCAGACACATAGGAGCTCTCAATGTAGTAGGACATTCTTTGCCAAATCGTAGTCAATGAACAGGGAATTAAAAAATCGCCTGGATAAATAATAAAACCAATAATAAAAACAATGATAGCATTACCTGTGCAATCTGGCCACATTAGTGGAAGATTTGGTGGCAACGTCATCCAGAATCCAGCCACGCTGCAAACATATGTTGGAGCTTTTGGTCCATTGAAGTCGTAAGGATTCTGACAACTTACTGTACACAAATGACCATATCCGCCAACAAAGTTACAACCTACAGCACCATTGATAGGGGGATCTCTTGCTGGACAACTCTTTGCTAAATCAGATAAATTGAAATATGATTTCTCTGCAAGTGTAAAACCAGAGACAAAGAGAAGTACAAACACCTACGTTCAACCTTAACAAAAAATTCGCAAGTTGCACGATTGCTCGACGAATCTTCAATAGTGTATTCTATCTTATTAGCTGGACCAATTGGAAACGTTGAAGGATTTTGATGTGAGTTGTAAATCAGTTTAACACTACCAGAATTGTCAGTGTAGCTTGGTTGGTCCCAGCTGACACGTTTACTAGTGTCTGATGCACTTGATGTTGTGGTTGGAAGATCGCTAGGACAGTATGTAAATTTTGGTAACTCCCGATCTAGAATCGAAAATGAGGTCATGAAAAGAATGTAAAACTAATGAGAAAATCAAAAAAAAAATTTCAAACTTACCAATAACTTCAACACGAAATGTGCAGGAATCTGAATTGCCAGCAGCATCGACAGCTGTAAAATTAATGAGTGTTACACCAATTGGAAATTCATATGGTGATTTAATTGTTGGTGGGTCTTGGTAAATTACAATGTCATCTTGGCCAGTAATGGAGTTGTCGCGAACAGTGGGTTCTGCGTAAGATATTTCTTTGAAGGCTTGACCATCTTCCGTTTCAGCAGTTACATGTTCAGGACATATTATTGTAGGTGGTGTCAGATCTATATAGTATGTACCAAATTGTGATGTTTACGAAAAAACTTTATTTAACAGAAAGTATTGTTTGAATATGAATAATACTTTTGTTTATAAAAACTTTAATAATTTTTAGGAAATTTATAAAATGCTAGTCGTTAGCCCGTGTAAAAATCCTCGGGTTCGCCCGTCCTTTTTATACCGCATTGCGTGCGTCTTGCTACCTGCGCAGCTAAGCTACCATTTTGCGTGGCAGACAGACGGACGGACGGACGTACAGACAGACGGACGTATACGGCATTATAATATAGATATATTCACATACCTCTGCACATTAGTTCGGTTCCACTCCACGTTCCATCATGTAAACAAACTCTTTTCTGGTCACCAGATACAAATTTAAAACCTGACTTGCAAGAGTATGCGCATGCGTCATTAAAATTAGTAGTTGCTGTTAAACATTTCACTGGATTGATATTCACATTATCTATTTTTCGAACTGTTGGACAAGTGATTACTAAAAAGATTGAAACACATTTTTGGTAATTTATGAAATATCTATTCAAATAAGTGTTGCCATCCCTTTAAAAAAGCACCTAAATTCCTGAAAAGTACCACTTTTGAAGAAAAGTGCGTACGTGGGACGCTGGCCATTTTGACATTATCAAATTACAACTACTTTGGCAGAGGACTACTTCATTTTGTAAATTGTCGTGTTGTTTAGTTATCCAGACGTAGTTAGAGTAAAACCTCTCAAACTTGCAAGGGAGCTGAAAGCTTGTTCAAGATAGTGTATGTTTCAGATATAGAATATCCGCGATAGAGTCTCTGTATAAAAATTTCTTTTTTACAATTTAAAAGCTCGGGAGATTTATTAAAAAAAATGTTTTAGAAGGATTGTTATGTATTAAACAAGTGCATTCAAAAACTTGTTATACTCCTCTGAAAGAGTACCCTAATGTCATTGAAATAACAGCATTAGTAACACTAAATCTAGTAATAACCTCTCACATTAAGTTAATTTTCAAAAAAAAATTATTTTTACTTTAGTAAAACAGAAAAGCATTACTTTGACAAAAAGGCAAGGCATGACTCCACTGTCCATCAGATCTACATTCTCGTTCATTTGCACCAACTAATGTATAGCCTTGATCACATGTGTATGAACATTTATTTCCAACGCCATTACCATTACACATCAACTTCATGTGAGGAGGGTTTGGTGGCCATTGGCATTTCGTAGCTGGATATTAAAATTCAAAAACAATAAATAAACAAACAAACAAACAAACAAGCAAACAAACAAAAAAACAAACAAACAAACAAACAAACAAAGTATATTTTTTATAACTTAATATATTTATTCAATTACATAAATACATTTAGGCAGATCATTGCAGAGTATAACTTACGAACACATTGAGGCATTGGCATATTCCATTTTCCATTCATTTGACAAGTGAGTTTTCTGCTGGAAGCTACTTCATTTGCAATATGATGGTTTGAGTTGCAGACAAATGTACAAGTCTCTTTAAAGAATTTTCCACAGGATGACACTTTGCCATTACTGATATGGTTTGGTAATGCAGGACATTGTACAGCTAAAGCAAATCAAAATGCTTCAATATTAAAACGCTTTTGCAAAAAAAAACAAATTTTACATATTTTTAATTTCGTCTATGCTTACGTGTACATGGTTTTCCCAAATTTGGATACCCAGTAAATCCAGGTAAACAAACACAATCATGAATAGATCTTGAACCAGTGACTTTTGTAACTGACTTTGGTGGACAAGGTTTACAAGGATCTGGTGATGAGTAAGTCTTGTACGTTCCAGCTGGGCAACCTAAAGGGAAAAAATTAATGGTATGAGAATTTTTTAGAAAATCTATTATACATTCTATGTTATTTAATCAGGAGATAAACAATTGGGGAACTCTCAATCAAATGTTTTAGTAAATGTCTTGTAACTCATAAAAGCAAGTATTTTGATCACTAAAATTTTTATTGCAAAGATCAGATGTGGCCATTCTTATAAACAAAAAAATAAAACAATAACTTGCGTCTTAGATAGTGTATATATAAGCCTGTTACTTTGCCTTGCCTCACTTTAGTTCGAATTTAACTTCTGTCTGAAAGACAGAGATGAAATGTTACTGCAGGTGTCTTAACGCAATGAAAACCTTTTTAGCAACTTTTTCATCTTTATGGTTTACCTTTGCATATTTTAAATTTTCCTTTGCACAGCTAAAAGCAATGAAACTGGCTGAACTTAAGGATAAACAAGGAATGATGAATAGCTTTCGGCGAAACAATTAGAAAGGTAAATTTTAGAAATCTGGTGTACTTTCACTTAAGAATTGGGTTAATTAGATACATATTGTGGTTTACTTCAATAAAAGAGAAGAAAATGCAGCACATTATTTAGAAGCATAAATACTCATATTATTTAGAAGCATAATTGTGAAAGGTATATATGGTTTAGAAATAGAAACACCCTCTGGGAAATACATTTTTGGAAAGTTGTAAATAGAATTAACAAGAGAGTATGTTGTTTTTAAATCTGAAGTTCTCCTAGAAGTTTTAATTTTAGAAAGTTTTTATTTATCAATGAAATAAATGGTTTAGAAACTGAAGCCCCATTATTTATCAATGAAATATATGGTTTAGAAACTGAACCCCCATTGGTACTAGTACTACCTTTGGGAATTCAATGGGATATATATAGCAAGATCTAGTAGAAGAAACATACGTAAGGAATGTGTTGAGACAAGAAGTAGTTACAAAAGTAAATCACAATATTTTAGGGTAGAAAAATGAAAGTGTAACTGGTGTAATAAAGCATTGGTCAACAGACAAAGCAAGTCCCACTGTTGGTTTTAAGGGGTATGGAATGGGTAATAATGATGATACAGATCAAAATAATTTTGTTTCATTTACAGAAACTGATGCTGAGGTTAGATTATTTTCAGGTTCTTACTAGTTGATGAACAGTAATGTTAGTGTCTGGAAGTTTTATAATTTCCTATAATGAGAATAAGAAGGACAATGAAAACTACCAGATAGTGCGTTGCTTATATTTTTAGAATGCAGAAGTTAGCAATGCAGAAGTCAGCAATGTGTAAACCACCACACTCAAAAGATTTACTAAATTAGTGAGTTTAGCAGTGTCAAATAACATTCAGACATCAGTTATCCATCAGTCTATTTCGACTAAATGAATATTACTGAAAAAAATGTTTTTTTTAACCCATTGCTTAAATTGACTGGTCATAACTGATCTCTAACTGTTTATTATGAGTGCAGATTAGGTCAGTTCACCTAAACCACTAGCAAAAATGGCAAAAACAAAACCGTAAACAAATGAAGCATAGTTTAAACCGTACATTAATTAATTTAGTTCAACCTTCACATTTTCTTATAACAAATGTTTTTGTTCGTATCTTAGATAAAACAGCAAAGCTCAAATACTCCAAAAACTTATTAGCAAATACTTTACTTAATTTAAGCAGTTGACATAAAAATGAAAAGTAAAAGGTAAAGTTTTTACCTTTTTACCGAATTTGATCGACTCAATATATATCTTACCCATTTTCTAGTCCAATCACAAGTTTGTGTTATATTTTGTTGACACTTTTTTGGCCTGTTTTTATAAAACCTCACAAATTTTTGTAACTGATCCCTCATGAAAAATGGTTTGGTCGTGTATAACAGTTTTACTCATTTTCTATGAATCCATGTAAAAGTCCTTAGTAGTCAAAATTTATATTTTATATAGATATACCACTACCTTACTTAATTCAACCTATTTTAAATGCTATGTCATCTATCACTCAAATATGTGTTACATGTGGAAAATTAAAAAGTCATAGAAATGGATGATAAACTTATTGCCTATC
Source organism: Hydractinia symbiolongicarpus (assembly GCF_029227915.1). NCBI lineage: Eukaryota > Metazoa > Cnidaria > Hydrozoa > Anthoathecata > Hydractiniidae > Hydractinia > Hydractinia symbiolongicarpus. The sequence goes on along the minus strand of NC_079882.1, from coordinate 27,110,113 downwards.
AAGTAATTGGAATAATTATAAAAGGGGTTACAGTACTGTGAAAAGGTTTGTTAACATCGTGTTCATGTAATGAGCATGGTGCACACGAACCATGATAAAATCGTGGTCTTTATGTATAACAAACATTCAAACATTCTATCGTGGCCACCACGCTAATATTATTATCTCCACGAAGGATCGTGTGTCCCACAATTATTTTCGCAAGCTCCACGATTTTTATAGCCAGTATAATTTAATTCTTTTCATAAAGTCTTTCATTAAAGTTAATTTGTTTGTGTCAGGTTTTATCAAATTAAAGATATTCGTAGTTTTTGCTTGGTGTATACTTTTTCGTCATGGACGCGATTGTTTTCAAAGTCTAATGGTTTTAAATGTTGAAATAATTCTAGAATTCCAGTCTGTCCGTGTTGTTTGTTTTGTTTAGTGCCAGGTTTAAATTAGATAAACTGAGTTCTTGAAAAATTTTCATAGACAAAAAACATCTCTATTGTACATTGTTTATGTAATCTGATGTGATCAAATTTCACACTAACCAAATCACAGGAAAAAAAATTGACAATACTGGAATGGTAGAAAAGATGTATCACTAGTTAATTTTTTAAAAATGCAGATTTTTTTGCTTTCTTGTTTTTGCTATATTTGCATTTGTTCTTTCGTTTGTGAAAACTTTTACTGAAGCCACAATGTGTGATGTGCTCATTATCTGACTTCTTGCTCATGGTCATGCATCATTTAAATTACAATGTTACATAATAAAATCATGTTTTATAAAGATAAAATGGTAAAAATGCAGAAGAACGCTATGATAAGTTTATTTTTATCAAAATAAGTGAAGATGCACCCTTACTTTTACCCTGAATAAAAAAACAAATAAAAGTGAAAATGTAAATGTAACTTTATGAGTGAGTGTGTTATTTTAATAAACCTAGAGAGTTCTTTTACACAATAAATTATGTATGTCCGGAAACACACTCAAGAGTTATTTTGGAAAGTTTTGCAGGATAAATGTAGTCTTTATAATTCGTTAACAATTAAAGAGCAGCAAGAACTTGTATTCAGGCTTTAACATTGTATAGTTTTGGTTATACTTTTGTATTTTGCGTTATGGCATTGAACTATATAAGTATATTACAGAACTTAAAAAGTCTTTTTATGTTTTTTAAAAGCTCTTTATTTTCAAGATATTTGATAAATATTTCAGCCCCTTGAATCCACAACGACATTCAGCTTACAAATATACATGAGTAACCATAACATAGATTTTACTTACGATAACATTTGCCCATAAGGCCAGATCCATAATGTCCAGGAGGACAAGCACAAGTGTAAATACCACTTATGGTGCCACAGGAACATCTTGCTTTTGGATCACATGTAATGCCACACAATGATTGGTCAACAGTTTTGTACAACTTCTCAATTTGATCTAAAATTATATTATTTAACTAATAGTTAAAAATACACTAAAACAGTTGGGAATTCCAGTGAGTGTTCGAGGAAGCGGTGGTTAATCAAGGCATTGAAATTGTAAAACATTAAACAAATTCACAAACTATTACAGAAAACCCAGGTTCAGCATTAAAGGTTTTGAGTAAGTCCTACAGAACTCAGGATGTTTGAGGTCAAAGAGAAACTTTAATTTATATACCTTCTATGCTCATAAGGTAAAAAAAAGTTGAAGATCAAAATGACTATTTTAGGGGCTGCACTGCTCAAAAAATTGGGAATCTTTGCAAAAAAATGTGAAGTAAATCTTACACATCAACGTTAGTACTGTTTGGTGCTTAAAATACTCAAGAATATTCACTCTACATATATTTATACATACATTAATAGAAATCATTACACACAACGTAAAATCACGCATCATTCAGTGTTTAAATTACCAGGTTAGGAATCACAGATCAATTTTGCCTACTAAGTGTAAAATTCAAAAATCATAACAAAATATGGCGTGGCTTCAAAAGAAAGTTTTTTTTAAAAATTTATAACGGAATAGGGTGATGTTCAAGTCTTGAAATTTATAGATGTTTAGGCTAAAAACTATTTTATAGTTACATATATAGTTTTAATTCTGCAGATCACTTCTGACATATAATTTCAAACCCTTTGCAGTTTGTTAAATCTTTGTTCTCATCATCAACTGAAAGTCTGCAAAACTTACTCTTCCATCAATATTTCTGTCTAACTCACGAAAACATCTTATAAGTTTGTTATCATCAAAATGTTTCAGCTTCATATTAACAGCTCTTTTAAAATCTTTGAAGTCAATAAAGCCTTTGCACCTTGCATCAAAATAATTGAATATTTCTCGTATTTGTTCATCTTCATCTATTGACTTGAATCGATTTGTCATAAGCGTAACAAAATCAATCTTGTTTAAACCATAGTGCTTGTGTTTTCCATTTTTTAACTCGCTTCCACATTTCCGTAAAACTTCTTTTATTTCAATTGAAGATATTTTAAAGCCAAATAGACATAAATATGCTATTTTTAACTCAGTTTTGTCCAGAAAACCCTTGTTTTCTTCATCAACAAAGTAAAATACTTTTTCTATCTCACGTTCGTCCATACCTTTCTAGACTTCAAAGTTTAATAAAATTAGGAAAATCAACCTTTTTAGCCATTTAATGAAAAATGAAACGGTTGGGATAAAGAGGTTGAGATTATGACTTTATAGTTAATGCACAGGGACCTTTCAATCCTCAAAAGGCAAAACTTAAATCTTTTAAATGATTATATTACAAATAACTAAATATGCAGGCAAAACTAAGAAATATGTATATTATAGTTATAGATTCCAAGTTTAGCATTACCTGTTGTTTTTTACCAATTTTTTCATCTTTTACTATGATAAATCACTCAAAGCATAAAATAAAATGCAGAAGAGCAGTGTTTAATATTTAGGAAATGAGCCATATGGGAATATTATACTTTCATGTTTTTGGTAGACTTGAACATGTGAATCAATAACATGCTAAATTTTTATGTTTTAAGAAGATGGGAATAAATTCAAATGTGCCTGCGGCCAAAGCCTTATCAAATCCACCATGCTTGAAAAAGCAAATGACTTAAACTCCACAAATTAAACGGTGCATCAAAACTTACATTAGAGCGAACTTACTAAAAGCAGTAACTACCTAAACCACCTGAAACCATCACATTCTTTCTACAATATTATTGTTTCTTCTTGTCTTGCTGAACATATTTTCTTTTGTGTTGAATGCTATTCTAATCTATTTCTTTGCAATCACATTGAGCAGATGGAAACAATTTGCTTCTGGTAACAGAGCCGTATTGAAGGTATCATTTGTAGGCATTATTTATATGTAATTCACAACCTAGTGCACAGGACATAATTATTAATTGCTCTTGAAAATGTTAAAAAAAAATTTTTCTCACTACTGCCACTCGTTTTATTATACACAATGTGATTGCTAAGATAAAAATGGATAACAAAATTATAAAAAAACATCAGAAAAGAATCTGCTGCAGATTGTTGTTCCTTTTTACTTGTATTTTAAAACTGGGCTTATGGTAGTTTATAACTATATATTTATACAATGAAAACAGTTTATTTTTATTCTATTATTTTTACATTTATTTATATGTAGGTGGTTTAAAGTTCTACTAACAAGGTTTTTACTTATCCGTTATTTAGTTTTATTAGATATCCACGTAGATGGTTAGAGCCGAGATTGTGGGAACAGGTAGTTTTTTCTAATTTCAGCTTGTTTACGCTGGTTTGAGGTGGTTACAGGTTGTTTCAGCTCGTTTTAGGTTGTGCAGGCAGTTACTGCTTTTAGTAAGTATATACAATGTGTTGTTAGAGAGGGTGGGTGTCTAACACTGATGTTTGTGTGGCAAAGAATTACAACAATGGTTGTGTACATAGTTGTAGTTATAGCATCTTGAGGTATGTATGAATCTCTTTATGTTGTATAGCTATACATGTAGATACATAAAGCCTTCATAAAAAACAATTCTTTTTGCCACAGAAAGACGTTAAAAGATGGGGCTAAAAAAACAGGTGGTGCAAAAAATCTGGCAATAAATAGAAGATATATAACTGTGGCACCTTGAGTTTGGACAATCCGCACAAGGTTTATCCTTAGCTATTGTAATTGTTATTGTAATTGTTTATTTTATATCCTTGATTAACTTGCGAAATGGGGTGAGGAGGGGGAGGGAGATGAGGTAGATAGACTTGACTTGAAATGACTTGAAGAGACTACAGTAGTAGTTATATAAAACAAATCTTGAGTGACCTTCTTATAAATAGACCTAAATATTACTCATTTATATCTAGCTAACTGGCTTATACACAATTATTTCATGAAAAACACACAGTGGTCGTGGTAGCGCCAACGACAACGAACAATTTTGTTTTGTTGTGTTGGGTATCACGCTTTAAAATTCGGACGTACAAGGAACGATAACATAAACAAACAAAATGGTTCCGACGGAAGCAACGTGCACAAACTCGAGCAGACGATCATACAAACTTGACAAGGTGTGTTTGCGAAGATTTAAATCATGTCTCGTTATTTTATTCCAATCTTGTCTATCAAACTCCACTATGCTGTACATCCTTCTACTTGGAATATGCTTAGGACAGCAGCTTGTCGTGTATAACGTGGGTCTGCTTCCAAGTGAGTTTATAACTGTTTTAGAGGGTCGAGACAACCGAAACTTCAAAGTTCTTCTCATCAAAGCGTTCGCACTGATATTTTCCGCAGCGATATATAAAAGTTTAGTAGAATTGGTCTCAGGATATTTGTATTTAACATGGAGAAAATTGTTGACAAGTTTTCTTCATCGAAAGTATTTTTTTAAATCTACATTTTATCGCGTAAATGTATTGAAAACAGAAATAGATAATGTTGATCAAAGAATAAGTCAGGATGTAAACCGCTTCTGTCTTCAGCTTAGCGATATATCGCCAAAGATTGTCATATCCCCATTGGTCATTATTTACTACTCTATTCAATGTTTTAATTCAACTGGTTATGTTGGACCGTTTGTTATTTACACATACTTTGTAGTCGGTACAATAATAAACAAACTAATCATGTCTTCTATTGTAAATTTGATATTCAGACAGGAACAATGTGAAGGAGATTTCCGGTTTAAGCTTACACAAATCAGATCATCTGCAGAGTCCATTGCACTTTTGAGAGCGGGAAAAAACGAACTTCAAAAAGTTACTACCTTTTTCGAACGCTTATTTAAGACCCAGAAAAAAATAATACACTCGGAACTTTTTTTGAACTTTTCTACAAATCTTATCGATTATATCGGCTCTATACTGAGCTATGTTGTCATTGGAGTCCCAATACTTTCTGGAAAATATAACGATATGTCTGTTGTTGCGTTAAGTGCGCTTATTAGCAAGAATGCATTTGTTTCTATGTATCTCATTAGCTGCTTTAGTACCTTAATCGACCTTTCGTCACAAGTTACAGATTTGTGTGGATATGTACATCGAATAGGAGAGCTAATAGAGGTTTTAAAATTACAAAAAAGATGGTTCCAGACTCGACATATTCAAGAAATAAATGACGAGTTTGAAGGTGGAATCTTACTTAGTCTTAAAAATATCACTTACACCGCTCCAAATTCTCTTCAGATACTTGTCTCAGACTTATCTTTAGATATCAAAAGAAATAAAAATATTCTGATAACAGGAAATACAGGTTCTGGAAAAAGTTCGCTTCTTCGTATACTTGCTGGAATTTGGAAGCCAGAATCTGGTATTATTCAACAGTCATTTGTTTCGGAGGTCACTAATGTTCTTTTCTTACCTCAAAAACCATTCCTAACAAACGGGTCTTTGCTTGATCAAGTTGTTTACCCTGTTTTAAGAAGTTCGATACAAGATTACGAATTAACAAGAGATAATGTGGAGAAAGCTTTGGAAGCTGTAGATTTGTTACATTTAATTGAAAGGGTTGGGGATATCGACGTCGCGCCTGAATGGTGTTGGGCTGACAATCTTTCTCCTGGTGAAATACAACGAATATCATTCGCTCGACTATTTTATCATGAACCTGTGTTGGCATTTCTCGATGAAGCTACTAGTGCACTCGGAATAATAGAAGAAGAATGTTTTTATGTCTATTGTGCGCAGTTGGAAATTACTGTGGTAAGTGTTGCTCACAGAGAAACCTTAAGAAGATTTCACGACTTGTGGTTAAATATAAATGGTGATGGAACATGGGATTACACAAATTTGTAAATTCCCTGTATCGAAAATCTACAGGTTGTATTTTTTGTTGTTGTTGAATAGACCCCTCGTTTTCACCATAATTAAGACTTCGCAAGATTCTTGGCTGCGTTACATTGGGGCCAAAGTTAAGACACCAAAACTTGTGGACGAGTTTATTATACTTTATAAAATCCCTTCTATTAAGCGCTTGAAAGTATCAAGCCATCAGGACTTAAATAACGAACCATTTATGGTAGTATTATTTGGAACAGTCTCAGAACAAAGTAAAAGGTCATTCGCTCCAAGAACGAGTCTTTTTCCTGCTAGTAGTAAATAGAAAAAATGTGGGGATTTTAGGCTATATTGTGGTAATTTTTTTGTTATAAATGTTTAAGGTTTCTATTTACGTTTTAAAGTAAGTAAACTTTCATTGTCGCGAAAATTAATTTTTACGAATTGATCATGTTCAAGATATTTAGCAAAAAGTTTTTCTCGCAAATCTACAGGTTGATTATAAATTTTATTTATATACTTAAAAGAGAAAATTCACAACAATCTTTAACGACTTTTTACAACATTTATTTTTTTGTTTAGTATATAGTTTCATTATTGTTCACGTAATTGTTTTATCTTTATATGTTAAACAGAATCTTCCAGTTACGATATCGATTTTTCGTATTCTTGTGTAAGTCTCTTTAAAAGTGACTCGAGTTCACCCCCAACTCTCGTTTGATCTTGCGTTATTGATATTCTTGGTGTTGATTTGGTGTTATTTTACGTTGATATACGCTTTTTTACATTTGTAACAAATTTTCAACGTTGCTTAAGTTCTTGTATTTTACATAACAACTGCGGTTTAATTGTTGTTGTTTTTTTGCTATTTACAATCAGTGATAAAAAATTTGGTACTACGGCAAAAACTATTAACTCACCGATACTACATAGCCGACACGCTTCGAAAGTGCAACTTTTACATGTGCGTGGGAACTCTCGTTTTAACATGCCATAGTTATGGAATAATCCACGTCAAGTGCCAGGAAGTCCGAAAATATGGGAAAAAGGGTGTAGAGTTTGGATTTAACCAAAGAACATAAGATACTAATTGCGCTGTGAACATTGATAAATGAACTTTAACAAGTTCAAATTGCAAAATCTAATATAGAAATAGCGAAGATTACTACTTGTGGCGATGGACTTCAAAATTTGCACTCAAGTGCCCACATTTCTTGTCACCGTTTGTACTTGGAAAAATCTAATCCACGTGTTTGTTTGCTCGGTTACTCAGTCCAAAATCTTAAAAACCATTTAAAAAATTTTAAAAAAATATGAAAATTCCTAGACAACTTTTCAAGGTCTTTTATATGAATAACTTGCTTTTTCGCAGGATGTAGATTTAATCATGCTTGCTTACAAGAATAATTAACTATTGTTTTGTTTTTTTGCTTTGCTTTGTTCTTTAAATGATTTGTCTCGTGTTTCTTATAAGATGTTAGGTATGAAAATTTTTGAAGCGCTGTATTTTTTCTTAAATCTCATGACTATTACTATGTTGTGCAGTGAGATATCGATATTATTTTTATATTTTTGACAAACCCGACGCAGATCTGCATTATACGAAAGATTTAGAGAATGATTGTTATGTTGCATGTTATTTGAATATCGACTAAAAACAAACGTAATTATGAAATTTTTTTTGGTTTCGCTAATTTTACCTATCCCCCCAATTCTGTTAATGTAGTTAAAAGGTAGCGAAAGATTTCATACCTCCTCTTATTCTGGTAGCCAAACTTGCAAATTCAGAAAAATCTCGAGCTACTATAACATTCGCTTCTGAGCCAGAAATCATTTTTAGTTGATATTTGGAAACATAGCCAACTCCAACGGAAAAGATTTCCACGTCGTATTTACTGCGATCTCTCAAAACATTGGCAGTACTGTAGGGTGACCCTCCGTAGTTCCAATGACCATCAGTCAGCAGAAACACAACAGTGTTTACATGCGTTCGCTTCACTTTGTTAGTGTTTGCTCCATCCAAAATTTGCTTAGCACGAGCTAGAGCTCCTTGCATGTTAGTAGCACTGCCTTTTCTATGTTTTACCCTTCCAAACTCCTTTGTGAACGTACATTTATCTTTATCAAGATAGCTATAGTCTATATAGTCAAGTTCTTCTTTCACATGTCTGCCGAAAGACACTACAGCGACTCTTGAAGCGATAGGTTGCACGCTAATCTCACTCAGAAGAGATTTTATAAACTCCTTTTCCGTATGAAAACCACTGTCGCTGACACTTCCAGAAACATCGAGTAGAAATATTATATCAGCCTGACTATTGTTGTATTTCTGCTGAAATTGATTTAATCTTTGAATTCTCCAATCACGACTGGCAAAAATGCACCTAGCAGCGCTAACAATAAGCAGCAAGGCGAATGGTATTGATCCCATGGCAAGGTTTCATGTATACATACACAATATAATTTTAATGCTGGAAGGTTTATTTTTCATCCATCAAATGAAGAAGCGGTACATAATATGAATTATAACTGTCCGTTGGTTTTGTTTGATCAGATTGTAAGCTGTGAGTACATCGCCTCGCTTGCAACAAACACATTTAATGAAAGATCACACAAAGTTTGTAATTTGTTTGTACATCTGTCAGCCCCAATTTCGTGTCGCCGGTTACACTATGTTTTTCTTGCAGCGAGTTGGTTGATAGATGCACGCCTGTGTCTAAAGCGTGTTGTCATGTTGGCAACAACAGAAAAGCATTCGCGAGATAGTACTTGAAAATTAGTCTTAAATTTTTGACCCATAAAAATGTATATGGAAAAATATTAAACGACAGAAGTAGGACACTCTAGCAAGTACTCATCGCACTATTAAAATTATGTCCAGACCAACTGACAAATTGCATGGCAAATTATCCTATCTTATAACAGATGTTAAGAATATTAAAACTTATTTAGTCAGGTGTAGCCATCCATTTAACTTATTAGCCCTAAATCACCTTCCTTTTTGAGTAGCCTTGTGTATTCCAATTTTTTCAGGTGTTTAAAATATCTAAGTTCAAAAATTAAATTTCTTTCTTTTCTTTTTTAATTTAATGGCGGCCACTATAATAATTCAAAACAAAGAAGTATACAGGAAATAAAAAACAAAGAAAAGTTATTGAAAAAAAACTTGATCAGCTATAAAAAATATACAAATATACACAGAAAATTAATACAGAAAGAAATATTAGATAATGATATTATTCTTTAGCTCTGCATGATTTGATAAAATTTGCGTAAACGTCTTCAAAACGACTGTTCAAATCTAGCACTTGCGTGTCTTTATCCACTAAAAAAATTAAACACAAGAACGTCTGTAGAAGCAGCTACAATGTTTGTTTGCACGTATCCCCGGTCTATATTTATACGAGGATAAATTACAAGACTTACCGTATGTAACTTCAATAGATGGTGAAGAGCCATCAGATTTAATTTCAGCAGATAATTTGAACTTGGGATTGGTTTCAATCAGTTTTGGAGATGATACACGACGTAAAAATTCCCTAAAAAGTATTTTCAATAAGAAACTGTAGTACTAGACAATCCATTCTTTATTATTTTTAATACATGACTGATAATTACACACTTTTTATGTGTAACATCAAGCCTAAATTCTTCGAAGTGTTTAAAAAAAAAGAACAAACATATAAACAGAACTCAAATTTCTGTTTAATCACGTTTGTCGAATGAAACTTCTTAGAACAGGTCTCGAGAACCTACATAGTCAAAAAAGACATACGTTGACACATAATCAAGCCTCTTAATTTTTGGGAGATGACTTATATCTGCATGTCGGTTTGCTACAACATTTTGTGAACAAGCTTGTATAGAAGGTAGATATTTACCATATCAACTTGGTCAAGATTCTTTAACCTAAAACTAGTCAGATCAAGGTGGTCTGACCTAGTTTGCTTTGTATGATTTGACTGGCTAATAATTTAATAGGTGAGTTTATTAGATTTTTTATTTATTAATTTGTCTTACAGAAGACGGTCCTAATCAAGCAATTTAGCAACTCCTTTTGTGTGTTCTCACATATAAAACAGCCTATATTGCTAACGACAGAAATAGGAAAACGTTATCTTCAGAGACTGTTGTTGTGCAAATATGTTTCAAAAGTTAATTGGTGATTCGAATAGAAAGTTTGTACTGTATAAACTACCTAATAACTGTAAATCAACGAATCATTTTATTAACAACTCAGATCAACGAATCATTTTATTAACAACTCAGAAAATTAACGCGCAGAAAATTACCGCGGTTTGTCGAAAATATGCATTTCTTGAGCATGAAATAAACGCGTTTTTCAAAATAAATACTTTTTTGACGCACGAAATTAACGCAGCCATGGGAAAATTTTCTGCTATTTTCTGCTCAGTTTCTGCTATTTTCTCTTTAAATAAAAGAATTGAAATCAATCACTTAACCAATCACCACAGCTATCTTTTAACTATTTAGAATTTTTTCACCCTCTTCATTTTTGAAGTGGTAATAGATATTTGTCATCACTTTGGCAGGGTGGGTTTGAATGTGGATAATTTGAGATCGACTTTAATTGTTGTCACATCTTTCTCTGAGTAAATTTGGAGCTCCTTCGTTATCGTATTACTTTAATTTTTTCCACACTTTTTAACACAAAATAAACGTTCATAAAATTACCACAGTCAAAAATGTATGTATCACGCGGATATGAAATTTGCACGGCATAAAATAAACGCTGTTGGGGGGCAGACTGCGTTAATTTGATGAATCGGTAATTTTCTGTAATGAGGTAACGCGCATGTTTATTGCTAATATTTCACGAACGTTTCTCTATTAGCTGATAAGATTTATAACAAAATCAATAACATATCCATGTGATGTGGGCCTAATCCTGCAAAGGTGGTGAAAGTGTCTGAGTATACTGAAGTTGAGCTTATTGCTAGTTTCTGCCAATCAGATTAAAAAGGATAATGTTATCACATGTGAAACATTGACAATCGAGCGTCATAGTCAATTGTTTAAATCAATTCAAGGCAAAGGTCACGCCATAGAGGGTTGATCAAGTAATGGAAGTTATAGAAATAGTAATTGATAAGTTGCATAGAGAAAGAATTAATAGAGATAGAATTTAGTTTTGTTCCAGGGTATGGTATCACAGATAAATTGTTTTTTACACGGACAACTTCAGAAAGAGTATTTAGGAAGAATCTAGAAAATCTAGAAAATCTAGAAAAAAGAATCTCTATCTTTGTAAATTCGGAGTAAGCTTTTAATAGAGTACTATGTAAGGTTTTTTGGGCGGCTATGAGAAATTTACATGTAAACGAGTGGTTAGTCAAAGCGTGCAAAAAACAAGCTAATTTCATATAAAAGAGCTTATCAAGTTATCTAAAAATTTATTTAATTTTTTGAAAAATCTTGATTAGTTCTGAAGATTTTGGAAGTTCTACTAATTATGCACGACATCACACTTAACTATTTTTTGTTTACCACAACGTTATATGTTATTTAGGCTGTATTGAAATGAATTTTGTAAAACGTATTAACAAAGAGTGCAAAGTTGAAACAACGTTGATAGCGATGATGTGTTGGCAGATTTGCTATATGTTTTTGGCATTCAATATATTTCTAGACATTTTTAATTTCTCTTTCCCCTTCTAAAAAGATTTTTTAAACTTTATTCAATATTTTTTCTTTGGTATTACATCACGAGAACATTCGTCCCGGTTATAGTAACTTCCATGAGTGCGCACTCTTCTCGCAGTATTCTCTTTGACGATGAAGGTCGGACTGACTTGTGGCATGGTTCCAAATGGTCTTCCATCTTTCGTTCGAGTCTCAGTGTAATACACCAGCCGAGCACAAGAGTGTCAGCATGAAAGAAAGGGGCCGACTTTAATTTCCTCTATACTTTTTAAACAAAATCAATCACGAAGAAATGAATGTTATGTAATTAGCGTAATAGCATCATCGCTCTATATTTTAGAAAAAGAAAAAAATCTAGAGTGCGATAAAAAGCACTCGTAAATTTTTTACAAGCGTGCGGGCGAGTGCGCGTGCGATTGCACTTCTCTCAAGTAATGGCCTGCATCAGTAGAAAAAAAGGAAGATTACGGTTTAAAGTGTTATAAAACATACAATAATAATAATAATGAATATAGGTAATGAAAAAAAAAATTGTTCCCTCTAAAAGATCGCAATACTCATCTTGCGTGAAAAATATACCAGCGTATGTGGTGTCACATATGTAGGGAAAACAAAAATGAATGTGGAACAAAGATGCAACAAACAGTGCCCTCCTCACAAGTCAGAACCAACCAACCATCTTGTAGAAAACCCCACACACGCAATTACATGGAAGGTTATTAGTGATGCTCCATTGAATGATAGAAAGAGAGATAACTTAGAAGCTCTATCATCAGAGACCTGTTTTGAATGAACAAGTAGATTCCCAAAAGTTATGTCTTTTTCGCTTTGGGATTACTTAGTACACTCGTTTTAAAACCTTTCTTTTATATGTATACATACTTTTTAAACATAATCAATTCTCTAGATTTCCTTTTATCTCTGTATTTATGAATTTTTGTTTCCCTTGTATATTTATTGCACTGAAGACGGACGTAGTCCGAAAAGCTTCTGCTTATTTTATAAACATACTAAAATTGTTTTTTAACATTTATAATAATGAATAGTAATATAATAAAGTAATCAAGATTTTAGGAAGTTTCGTGACATAAATTTTGCAGTTTCGCAGTCCCAAAACCGCAAAATTGCAATAAATCGGTCTTTGGATCAACTGCGATATTAAAATGCCAAAAGAAGATCGTCCCTGTGAGGAAATTTCAAGCCCTAGTGAAATTTTATTTAATAAAGGTTTTCTCTTAATTTACAAGACAACAATCCTTTATATAGCAGAACATTTTTGTAATTGAGACATTGTAAACAGAAAAACTTTTCTCTTAGTTCAATTTTCTTTAACTTGAACCACAAAATAAAATGTTATACAACGTAAATTTGGAAAAAAATGCAAAATTTAGATGCCATAAAATTTTCATGCTATAAAGTAAATACACTCAATCATAGTGCCATGGTTTTCCTACGCCCGCATCATATAACATTACATAATGCCATCCCAAAAATATGCATGCGCAGAAATGCAGGTAAAGAAAACATTAGTATAGAAAAAAACATAGCCAGCAGAGCGAAAAAAAGAAAAACTGCTGTGTTACAGGATGTACGAACAGCCGATTTTTAATCAAAAAATGGAAAGAGACTAAATGTTCGATTCACAAGGTATTACGTCGTATTAGAGCAAATGTTGTGGCGCCGTAGATTAGTGGTTATAGCTCTCGTACTCTGTGCGGGAGACCGGGGTTCGATTCCTCTTGACGGCGATTCAACATGGGCGAGTGAATGTTACCATAGCCCCGGGTTAACCCCTGCCATGTGAGGGAAATTGGGAAGATGGCACACTGTGTGGGCCGTTGGATGTTGCCGGGAGTTGTCTAGTAGAGCGCGGGCTCTAATTGGGTCTGCGTAGCTCAAAATGAGCATTAAATACTCTAGGACTCTCCATCTACGCCATGGCCCCTCCTGGAAATAATAGACAGGGTATATCCCTCGATATTTGTGAGGCTAGCCATGTAAAATATGCACATCTATCTATCTATGTTATGGTTTAAATTATAGTTAAAAGATCGCCCTTTCAAAGATTACAAAAATTGTGTATAGATGCTGTGCTCGGAGCGGTACGCGAAAGAAGCCAAGCTTTGAGTGCAGGTTTTATTTGTGTGAATTTTAAAATAAAATTGTGCCAGTACACTATGGTTGAAACATATTGTAAATAAATGTCGAAACCTAAATTTCCCCCACGTTTTTATTGTGGATTTTGTTTGTTTTGAATGTCTTGTTCCATGTCTGATTGGTTTGTTTACATTTTTACCTCGAAATGTATAAAGTAGGGTCCCCAAGTAGTCAAGTTTTTGCATCAGAAATCTTTACATATTCATCATTTTTTAATGGAAAAATCTTAACTAATTGGTTGCCGTGACTTAAAAATGGATGGCGTATTGCAGTAAATCAGGAGTTTCATGAAAAATAAAAATAAACTAACCTGGCTATAGTTACTGCATTACTGCTACAAAACGGATCAAATGAAATACGCATTGCCTTTACCATTTTCAGCGTCGCACCTCTCGTCGCCATTTTCGCTTTCGATCTCTTCCGGGTTTGATTCCGGCTGGGGCGGGACAACTCCCGGAAACTTTCGGGGAAATAATCGGAATTTTCGGAGAAAAACAGCTTGTGTACGACACACTCAATCCCCGTTTTCAGGCCTTTTGGGTCTTATAATTTTCCGCCACGATACGAATTCTTGGGCCACAAAAAAAGAATATGACTAGAATATAACCGTTCTTTAGTCAAAGGCGGCCTCACATTTTTCTAGCTATGCTATAGTGTGGTCTCCTGGATAATTTTTATAGTTGTGTGGATATCATTATTTTTATATTTATATTGTAAAACAGATTCGTTTGAGGGCACTAATATATGCGTATAATTTTAAATCTGGCGCTTTAAATTTTTATTTTATTTTTGCTGTTATGCTTACAAATGAATAAGTCTTGTAAATTTCTTATTCCGAATAAATTACTACTTACTTACTACTTACTTACCGAGTTTCTCCCATTCCCAACAATAACTTTGAGTAAAAAATTATTACCTTTCCATTAACTCGTCAAAAAAAGCTATACTGAATACCGCGCCATATCCTGGAAAAAGTTTAAAGGTTTTCCTAAAATCTTGGAAATAAATATTCCAATCTGAACTAATTTTTCTCGTCACCGACCACCTACGGAATTTAAACGCTGATCCCACCAGGGAAACAATAGAATAAATAAGGCACCCGACTTTCCGTCAGTGAACCAAAAATGGTAGCCGCGAGTAGTAACGAACGAATTCCCGTCATTCCACGACGTCAGGCTGACAACTGTTATTTTGAAACTTTCAGAGCAGAGTGTCTGGCTTTTTAACTTAAAGGAGGGGCACAAATAAAGACGCATTCTCTTTTTTCTGTGCAACATAAAAGAGCACTTTCCGGAGGATCCACCAACACAAAACGTTTGAATAATCAAATTTTTTTTATAGATAATTCAATTCGTGGAGAGAAGTATTACTACAATACAAACTTTCAGATGTTACATGAATGTCCAAAATCCATAAACCACTATAAAAACTAACTTTGCAAAAAGTACACAAACGCTAATTCATACATACACTAATTTGACCGAATTTTTTGTTCCCTTGCCTGCCTTTTGACATTCTTCTTTTGTCTCTTCTTTAATTCGAACATTCGTTAATTCGATCATAATTTTCGATACTTTTGCGTGTTTGAATTGGCGGATGTGTAAAAGCACAATATAGTTGGATATCGAATCTTGAATGCCCTTACACTTCAACGCAATTCGTAAACAATAAGAAATAATGGTAGAAATTTACAAACGAAAAACACACATCGTGGTAGGCTTTCCAGGTAACAAAGCTGATAAATTTAAGGTCCATTTGCTACGTTATTAGAAACGTAAATTAAAAAAAATCCTAAACCTATTTATTAAATAAGTACTATCGTTTGCTTTGCTTTTGCTCTCGAGGAGCTTTCTGGTCCTTATTTCTTTCTGTTTTGTTGTCATCGCCACTTCGAGATTGTTTTTGTGTGTAAGTAGTGTTCCTGCCTGATCTATTTTGTCCACTGCCAGTTCTATTTTTATTTTGGTCGTTACGTCCTCGAGCAGAGTCTCTGTCTCCTCTTCGGAAGCCTCCTCCGCCACCCCCACTTCCACCACCACCACCACCTCGACCTGATCCACTAACCGAACGTTTTTCTTCCGTGTTTATTGTGTGGTTGTGAATTACAATCTGCTGCAATGAGAAAAAAATGAGAAAAACTAGCAAACCAAAACAAATAAACAACTTTATTTAAACTAAACTTACTTTCGTTTTATTTTGTAAAATTGTAGTCGGGGCTTCAGGTCCAGTAAAGGCGACAAATCCAAAGTTCTAAAAAGATTTACATAAAGAAATTATCAATCAGCGATATTTCTGACTAAAAAGTTAGACAATAGTAAGACAAACTCTTTACCTTTGGATTTAATCGAACTTCAACGATGGTTCCATATTCTATTAAAAAATTAAAAAAAAACAATCAATAAAGAATCCCACAAACAACTTTTAACAGAGCAAAGATTGATAAAATTATTAAATGAAAGAGACCTTTAAACGCTTCCCTGACGTCTTTTTCAGTCACTGTTACTGGTAAATTTCCAATGAAGATCTGATGACTATCTGGTGCAGCGCCCCTTCTCCTTGGCTCTTCCGGAGTTTCCTTTTTAGTAACAGGAGCTTCTTCGCGTTTCTTAGGTCTTTGTTGAGTCTGTACAGGCTAAAAGGTAACGAAATTAAAAGTAAAACAAGACAAAAACGAGGGAGATAAAATGGTGACAAGGGCGACGATAACCAACCTTTTTTGGAGCAGGTTTAGACACCGGCGAAGAGTTGGCTGACGTGGATGTGGTATTCTTTTTAGCAAGAGCAGCCCATGTCACTAAAGTACAAAGAACTTATTATAATAAATTATAACTTGACAGAAAATTAGGGTTGAAAAGAATACTGATTTTAATATAAAGCATAGAGATGTAAATGCAAAAGGATATATTGTTCATACCAGGTTTGCTGGATTCATTAGCATCTGGTTCAGTGGGCTTATTTGCAGCCTCAGTCGTTTCATCAACTTGTACATCTTCGTACTCCTTGAATTCAGTCCCATCATCTTCTTTAGCTTCTTGTTCATCACTAGCAGATGCTTCATGTGATTGTTCAACTTGATCGTCAACAGATTTTGACACAGGATAATCCTCTTCAGCCGGTTTTGCCTTAAAGTAGTAACATGTCAATGTAGCTACTTAAAGCCACTGGTAGCTAGAAAAAAAAAACTAAAAAGGCAACTCACAAATTCATCACTATCTTCTTGCAAACGATCATCTTCCGCATAAGCATCTGCATTTTCTTCAGTGGTTTGTGCAGGACTGAAAAAAATGGAAATCAGAAAACAATATTTTGGTATTTGTTATCAGCATGTGTTGTTTGTAGAATAAAATCAATACATACGCATTGGGAACATATTGAAAGTGGTCATCATTGAAGTGATCATCATTGACAAGTGGAATAGCAGAAGCAGCATCAACAGCTGGCACTTCGGTTTCATTGTCAGGAATGGTATCCATCTGTCCCACCATGCCAGCAGGGTCATGATTTTGGTAACCATTTTCTGACTCTAGAAAAAAAATTACTTAGAGACATCAGTTTAAACAGCGTGTTTTTTATCGACTAAGCAGCATCAATGACTTTAAATTCAATTTAGAGAAAAAAATATTATGGACAGCACACTAACCAACAGTTCCATCCACAGTTTCATCATTCTCAGTATCTTCAAAGGTTTCGTCCTGGTATCGGAAAATATCATTGAACACGTTGTATTTCTTGGGTTCCTGATATAAACAATAGAATTTTTTAATTGTTTGGTAACCTCCTTTATATAAGGATACATGGCATAGTAACAAATTTGTCTAATGGCACTTAATACAAACATTTAAATACGTCACCTGTTGTGCCAAAACAAAGGTTTGCATAAACTTTCTCATTGGCATTCCCGCATTAGATAGTTCTCCAGTGACTTGGATGACGACACCTCCTCCAATAGTTGGGTGGCTGTCCACAGATCTGATTTTTGCATGACAATTTCGGAAATGCAGTTGAGATATTTTGTCATTTATCGCCTAGATATAAAAAAACGTGAACTTAGGATAGTGTCAATACAGAAATAAAATACATAATATATAAATACCTCTTGCCCACAAACTGGATCTTCTGATTTTGCATTAGGTGAAACACCATGGGTTAGACGAGATTCTCTTGTGTAAAATCTAGACACAAAATACTCTATTAACATTTTAATAATCTGCGTAAATTTTCTCTGAAATTACGAGATAGTATTTGACAGACCTGTGAAGTTGCGAAGGATCCTTATGAAGCATGGTGTAATATTGACGTACAAACTCATGGGCAACATATTGTGTATTTGGTAGTTGTGCCATAACCATTTCTGATTTCTAAACAACAACCTCAAATTATAAATTGCATATAGTGATACAAAATAATTTTAAAGAGTGTAAGGATTGTGTACAAACAATGCAACCAATTGCAAATTTGCATTGCAGGAAGAAAAACTTTTTTTGATTGGTTTATTCTATTGTTCTTTGCTCACGTTGTCAATATCAGGAAATCTTTTTTTCGAGCGAGAATGGGTTCACTTACATCTGAGAAAATATAATTAATTCTGGTATTATTTAAGAGGGTAATGTGACCATGCTGGCTTTGTTGCTCATTGGTTGATTGAAATTTTAGCGATTGCAATTTTAGGGATTTGCTCTGACATTTGTTTGTGTCAAGCTTCGTTAAGGAAAATTGAATTAGATATCCTTGAAGAAAGCTTAGTTAACTAGGGTAACCTTTCGCAAGTCTGATAGGACTTTGTGTTCAAGTGAATCTATAGGTGCAATGTGTAGTTCAACGCAACATTTCTTTGAAGTTCTTGTTATGCAATATCAAAGATTTTCTGTAAAATTAAGCTTTTTATCATTTTTCTTAAAATTCAAACTAAGTACAATTTATTATTTCAGGAAAATTGTTGAATTAATAATCAATACCACTTACTAAATCAATAAACTATAGACTTTTGCCTAAGATTATAAAACAGCTATAATAAACTACATATAACATAAGAAAGAATATTTAAAAACGTTTCTTTAATTTACGAAACTCGTCTTTTTGTAACCGACTAGTTAATGCACAGAATCTTTAAGCTAAAAAACAACAATTTAATTTTGCTGAATTTGCTACGTGTGAATTTCTATTGACTTTTCACGGCTAATGACTTCTCTAAAGATCCATCTCAGATCATGTTAAACTATGCTTAAAATCATGCTAGGGAAATAAGGGAGATGGCGCACTGTATGAGCCAATGGATGTTGCAGAGAGTAGTCTAGTAGAGAGTTAACCTTAATTGGGTCTGTATAGCTCAAAATGAGCATTAAATACTCCTTATCTAAGCTATGGCCCCTCCTGAATGAAAATAGACAGGGTATATCCAAATTTGTGAGGCTAGCCTTGTAAAATATGGACATCTGTCTCTCTCCATGCAACAAATCTTCAAAACTGTTGTTTAAATGACCATCATCTTGTCTCTGAGACTTTATACAGTTCTTAAATCAACAAGCATGGCATCAAAAAGCATGGCATCAACAAGTATGGCCTAAAGATCTTCAGCAGAAATAAAAAAATTTATAGAAAACAGGATTGGACAAAGTCTTTGGTCCAGCTAGAAGTTTGAGGAATATCTCTCGCAATTGTTTCCTGTGGTATTTAACAACCAATCACTAAAACTGCAAGCATACCTCAATTAATGGAAATATACTTTAATTGACGGATCCCTTGATTATGCATTATCCCTAACTGCATGATAAATTGGCTATTCACTTTAAGTTATAGATTCTAGGAGATAAAAGACCAAAATCTTTAATCATTGTTGTTTGTTGTTGTGAAAGAAAGCAGGCTCAATGTTTCTTAGTTTGTCTTATTTCAGGCAAAAATTTTGAGCCTAAAATAAGACAAAACAAAAGACAAGTAATATTCTTATTCGAAAGGTTCAACATACACGCTCGTTGCCTATTGCATTGCATAGAAAAGAAGCCATTATGTACATTGCGATAAAAAATGTATTTTATCATTGTTTTGTACAAACAGGAAAATGCAAGTGCACATAGCAGACTATGTATTTTTCCTGTTCCTAAGACTTTTATAATGAGAAATTGTTTCTTTTTGATGTCCAATTTTCATCCTGCATTTTTTGTTTCTGACACTAAAGAGTGTTTTACTACATGAGAGTTGTTCTCTTCTACATTGTTTTAAACATGAGCTTTTATTCGCCTTCTGCTCTCTCTCCTATGAACATGTGAATAAAATCAGGACATTTAATTTCGTACATTGTGTTTGTGTTTCCAGCATTAATCTTTTTTTGTTAGATCGCATTTTAAAAATTTAAGAACGAAGAACGGCGACGAAAAAGTTTTTTTAGATCGCATTTTAAAGTTTAAGAACGAAAAGTGGCAACAAAAAAGCTTCATTAGAGATCGCACGAAAAACGGTGATAGAAATGTTTTTTAGGTTGCATTTTTAAAAGTTTACTTCCATTAAAAAAACTTTCTCTTTATTCTCATTATCACCTATGATCGCGACACATCGAGACAGATTTTGCACGTTGCGCGTTCAAAATGTTAAACAACCAGGCCTTGCAGGTTAATCTTTGTTGTGCATTCATTTTGCAGTAGAAAAAGGGGGGACGTTTTAAATCGTGAACCACAAAAAACGATGATCGAGCGTCTACTGGTATAGCGACTCTCTCAATCTTAAATTCCTTTTCTATGTCCGAAATAGTATACATAACTATACTGTTGTTTTCATAAATTTAATGTTAATTTTTCAGGTCATCACAAGCAAATAGGAAAAAAATTTGCTTTGTTTTCAAATTAAAAAAATCTTTATCCGCGTTGTTCAAATAAAACTTCAAAATTCATTAGGAAAGTTCAGGTACATAAAATTTATACAGAAAAAAAATTATACCACACGTGGGTTTTAAAATTGTTTGAATAACAATTACAGCATAAAGAAAATAATCCCTTAAATTTGGACCTGCTAAAGTTTCCAATAGTTCCACAAAAAAATTATCTACAATTAAATCCATGATAAATTGTCTGTTCCGCTTGTAAGTGCAGTTTTGCAGACTTGCGTCATCTGAGCTTCGTCGGTGTTCACCTCCGCATTAGTCAAGAACCACATGGCTGGACTTCTTGTGTAAGACCTGGTTACCAACGACGAAGGGGCCAGGCAAAAGAGATTTATGTCTACGTATTTTTTTAAATAAGTCAGAAGTCGTTGAATGCTGGAATGGTCAGGTTGACTATGAATAGGCTTGTTCGTGGATATAAAGGACCAGGATTATTCAATAATTCTGAGATCTAAAAGTGTCCAACCAAGACGGAAGTCTATCAAACGTTTTAACCGACAAAAGTTAGAAATGAGCTATGGACATGTCCGACCAAACTAGAAATATGGCGGTGTAAAGTTTTTTAGCAAAAAATATAGCAAGCAAAATTGATCGCGAGCAAATAATTGCTTAAGAGGTTATTTGCTTATGGCAAGGCCTGACAACCTCAATCCAGTACTGTATATATACTCTATACTTCCTTTAATTAATTTTTCCTAGCCGGCTAAGCCTTGCCCACAAAGCATAAGGAAAGTTTTTTGTTGGATAGTGAACAAAAATGTTTTTAGTGTATAGTACAGCCTGAATGTAATCTACCGCAGACGCGAAACTTGCATGAATAGTTACACAGAACAATAACATTGGATAGCTTTTGTTTTTTAAGAAAATAATTGCCTCGCTGATAAACAATGACCCAACGCGATCGATTGTTAAATCACAATAGGTTGCAAGATCAATTTTAGCAATCTATTTTGCGCGAACTCTTTTGAAATTTTTAATTGCAGTAATTAAATATGAAAGTTTAGTTAGATCGCATTTTAAAAGTTTAAAAACGAAAAGCGGCGATAGAAATGTTTTTTTAAATTGCATTTTAAAAGTTTAAAAAGAAAAAGCGGCGATTAAAATATTTTTTAAGATCGCATTTTAAAAGTTTAAAAACGAATAGCGGCAATAGAAATGTTTTTATTTGTTTCAATAAAAAAGTATGTGGAAGGATTATTTTACGTTGTTTGTTAAGAAAAAAATGTTTTCATCGAGAAATGTAGATATTGTATTTACACCATTTGTTTTACAAAAATAAACCGCAGTTGTATTCTTTTAATAAAAAAATGCGCGAGTCATTTAATAGTTGTGAAATATAAACGCGCTGGACTCTTTTTAGATAATTAAATCAACAATACATTCTCGCCTAATGTTTTATAAAACTTCGCGAAAAATTTTTATTATTTAATTATTTCACGCTAATACTTAAGGGAATAGCTTATCAATACATGTACACAATGCATCTCTCTATTACAAGAAATCTAATTGCTACGATAATTCTTCACGAACGCATTGTTTTTTAACACGCAAATATAAACTCGCAAAACCCTTAAGGGATTTAATTATAACAAAAGACAAACAACTGCCGTCCTCCACGCAAAGGTCTGATATTAGCGTGTACGCGGTAGATTAAATTCAGACTGTACTGTAAGGCGGACGTCACAAATATTTGGTGTTACAGTCACACGACCGACCCTATTTTTTGATCGAAATTTTTGATATACTGAGTTGGAAAAACTAGAATAACAAAAAAAATATTATACGCTTGTTGTCTTTCCACAGCCATTACCTACCATTATTATTGTACGTTGCTTAAAAATGCGAAAAGGGTCCTGAGAACTAGTTTAAACCCACTCGTTGAAACTCCATTTAAACGAGGTGTAGAAGTTATTATTAAATATCAGCGGATTAATGGAGTGCGGTCATGGTTGGATACAATTTTTTGAGTTTTTGAGTCATCATTTGCCAACCAACCGACCGACTTTACTTATAGTGCTCAAATGACTCTAACACCAGATATTTGTGACGTCCGCCTAAGCTCTGAAGATAGCAATTCCATATTAAAAATTAACATTAAAAAACACAACTTATTGGATCGGGCTCAATAAGAAAAAAATGAGGGGTAAATCAACTTTCTAGTCTCTGCAATAAATGATTCAATGCTACTGCTGAAGACAACACAAACATGTGTTTGTTAAGTTTTTATCACAGAAAATACTTTTTGCATAACTATAAAGACTACCCTCTTTTTAAATAGCTACCTACATAATTGATACGTTCTGAGTGCATACAACACCAATAGTCTGGTTGGCTGGTTAGTAGTGTGGTGTTCTAGTGCACACACACACAGCATGCAATACGTCCACATGGAAAACTCTTAGCTAGCTAGTCATTACGAGAAAATAAGCCGGAAAGGAAATATATTGTTAAAATTATGATGATTATAATGAGAAATACAGTTAAAACATGCCTAAAATATATAACAAAGTACCTTGGTTAAGCTAAATATGTTATACACACCCACAGATTGTTTGACTCTACTTTTCTTTCACAAGTTTCTCCAAAAACGGCTCGCTGCCCATCAGGGAAAAAAACAGAACACAAGCTGTTTTCTGTGTATTTTCCGGACCGTTCATAATCGAGCGCCTTCAAAGACAAAATTCGTGTCGGATTCCGAACCGATGTCACATAACATAATGCTCTAAAAAATGGACTCTCTTATTACGCCGTCAACAATATACGCCCCTGTGAATTTTTGAAAATTTAATAAACGTTCACTTTCTAAACCAATTCTATAATAAACAGCCCTAATTGATGGCAAAAGGGGTTTAATTTCAACTAAATCAGGAAAGTCAGATCGCCCCCAGGTGTTCTTGCCTTTTTGACATCGAATCGAGGCAAGTAAGCGCTAGCGCTTTGACATTAGGAAACAAAACCCTGTGCTTGGGTGAGGATGATCAGATCAAAATACGTTGTTTAGATCATCCGGCCAATGGATGGATTGAACGAGGAAATGGATTGGGAGAATTTTATTATTTAAAGCGGCTGCTTGCAAATTTTGAAGCTGGTGAAGCTGAATCGGTGAAGAAAAGGTTATATAAAATTAAAGTGGAGAAGTGCCCAGATCTCTCGGATGCCTGCACTTGCGCATGTGAGTATCATTAACTTAGTGAATTCGAGTAAGAATAGGTCGCTGCGATATGGATGCCCACACGCGTGAATTTACCGCTCACTTGGTCGCTTTTTTCACATCTAAATTACAATTACATAGATAAATAGCAGGTGCGGATCCAGGGTTAGTCAGATAAGTCGCGTGACTAAGTGTAAATTTGACGAAAAATGTTAGCCAAGCGAAGATGTCGACGATCCAGGCGTTGCAAACGGAGGGCGTTAAAAATTGTAATTTTTGCGAAGCAATTGAGCTTTGCGAGCGAAGCGAGCGAAGCGAAATTGTGGAGCACGTTTGCTACACGCGAGGTATACCAAGAGAATTATTGAGATTCTCAAAATTTCGATAGAAAAAAAATCATATAAAATCAGCGTAAAGAAATAGGACTGATATTTTTGCACATAAAGCTAGGGTATTTTTTTTTCTAATAAAACAAATAAGTTTGGACCGAGGGGTTAAAGTATAAGTTTAGTAAAAAATGCAATAGGTACGGCTCGTACCCCCCCACCCCCGGATTTTGACCCCCCCCCCCGTCTTTTGGTCCGGATTATACGTCCGCCGAACTTGAACACACAAAGAGGAATATGCCGTGAACAAGAAACGGTAGTCGGCATTTTAGACACGTATATTTTACAGACCCAAAATATGCCTTATTTCTTTGTATTATAGCTAATTATGGTATAAATAATTAATTAATTACTTTGCAATTTTGCTTCTAATACTATTATAGTTGTATTTTAATGAAATGTAATAGTATTAAAACGGTTTTCTTCTTTTGAAAAAATTTATTGCTAGTCCTGTTTCTAATCGACTTTACTTGTGTATTTTAAGCTTTTTTGTTGCTGTGCTTTTTCTGGAGATTTTAGTTGGATTGGAAAGCTCCTGTGTAAGGTACCATTTCCTAAAGAAAAATTGAAGTAATTTGTACAATTATAACGCGCCGAGCTGTGTTTTATTTTATTGTTTCTAAGAAGATGTAAGAATACAATATTATCAATTTTAATTGGTTTTATCCAAATCAAGGTAAGGCTTAATCACACGAAAGGTAGCTAGCTAGCTAGAGCTCAGTTTTGTATAAAAGAATTGAAAGTAATTTGTAGAATACATATGGAGAAGCTGTATTACTACCTAACTGATAGCCAGATATAGGAAAACCTGTAGCTAGGGCGCAGACAAAACAAATAGCTCTGGGCGCTAGAGTGAGCTGACCAACCGTTTTTTATCATTTTTTATTTATTATATATATAAGTAACCTGTTACAGTAATTAAAAAAATATCCACTTTTGCTATCAAACCAACAGCAATGTAATTGTCAATAGGAATTAGTTTTCCCTACACCCTCCCTGAGAACAAGGTTTAAAACGACATTAAAACATTAAAACTGTCATTAAACAGAACTTCAAGGATGCCCAAGCACCACGTCCTCTAAATGGCGTGGGCATCTTCGAAACTGCTTGTAATTTTAGAACAAGGGTGCTGATAAGCTGCATACGCCGTATAACGTGCAGGCGTTTTTGGGCAAGTTTAGCGTTTTGCAAAAAAATTGAAGTATTCACCCGAAAAAACCTGCATAGACCATAAAGTAAACTATGTGGTAGTAAAGTTCTTAAAAGAACTGTTTTTGATGGTTTTTGATAAAATTTACTTGATAAATAACTTTTAATTTTTATTAACTTCTTTCTCTTAAAGCATCTTTTTCCAACTATCGTCCACAAGGTATGTTACAAGGAATTGAATTTTGAAAATGCTCCAGGCAAGTTCGGGAAAGTGCGGGCGGTTTTGGAAGACAATCACTAATTTAATTGGAAAAGTTTCCCGAACTTGCCCTTATATATGTGGCTGTTTGCAGCTTATTGACACCCTCTTATTTTAGAATATTCTTAGGAATAATAGACCAAGAGAAATTACATCACAGTTTTTTGTCCACCGCCCACGTGTGTTTGAGAACAACCCACATAACAAAGTTCATTATTTTTTAAATTATTTGTGTAAAAATTACTATTTCATTCACGATAAACCATTTGTCAGTCATTTTATTCGCCCAACAAAGAATCCTATCCAAGGTGCTTTTCTATTAGTGCTGAATTTAATAATTGACATGGTTCAGCATAGTTTTTAAAAGGGTCTGATTGCAAAATATGTTTGCCAAAGTTCAGCACTTGTAATATTTGTGTATTTGTGTACTCAGCTTCTAAAACACACACAAGAGACATTATAATTTCCTCTGGGTGATTACATTAATGTTGGTTGAAAAAAAACTGAATGATGAGAAGCATATGTTTTTAAATGGGTCTAGGACAATAAACTTATTTAATTTCGCCTGGCCTTGCATCAATCACATTCTGAAAAAATAAACACTTCTAAAATGATTTTGTCAGATTTGGAAACTGTTGGTATGGTTGGAACTTTGTGTATAAAATTAGTAAAGTTGCCAAATTGTTTAGTTTTTTTCTTTTATACTTTTCCGAATTAGCCTTAATTATTTATAAGATGAAAAACAGTGCTTTTAATTCCATTGACTTGGCCATCCCTTAAAGGCACTGGAAGCTTCACTATATGAAAATGTTTTCTTTTTCTTTTAGATTGTGTACAATGGGAGTGAGTGATGTAATCTTCTAATGCGTGTGGTGAAAAGAAGGCGAATCCGTTATTGTTTTTCTGCCCAAATTTGAAGCTATTTAATAAATCTTGATAAAGTTAAAAAACTGTTTTGATTTGTTTGTTTTTGTTTTAATTGTTTCCCGTGAGTTTTCGAAATTCGTTCCAGCAGATTCTGTGGCTTCTACTGCCGGTATTTTTACGTGAAAAAAATACTGTTCTGTTGTGAGGTCATTTACGAAATCGTTACGTTAGGACCAACTTCTGCGGGTTGTACAACTCGATGTATCACATATCTTTCGGAATACTGCTAAAAGTGTAATTTTGTATTGCGCTCTTTACTTTTACCATTCTGTGGGAAAAGGCGGTACAAAATTTTAACACGCGTTATTCGTTTTTGTTAGTTTCGCGTAATCTAATTTTCTCGCACATTTTGAAAAGAATATCCCACGCACATCAAATACTCGCGCAGTCTATTCGCAAAAAAAACTGTTTTTGAGCAACGAATTGTTCCGCAGAGCGTTCATTTTCCTACCTCGTCCCCAGGGTTCTTCTATATGATATTCAATTTTGATGTATTTCGGAAGATGTTAGCGCCAAAGAAACAAGAAGCGCTAGGGACAAAGTATTGGATAGTTTAATTTTGCTTGCAACTTGCGAAATGCTTCGCAACCTTTTTTTTAATTTCTAGTTTTACGGCGAAAAGCCATGGTTCACAGCCCTCTCCAATTCGCCTATGCGATGTTGACGTCAAAGTTGTGACGTCGCTACCATATAGACTGAGAGGGTTTCAAATTATAGCTTACAGATTTTGACTGATTCATTTTGACTAATCAGTCACTCAGTCAGTCAAAAATCAAATAGCTATGGCCCGCAACCCTCCCCATCTCACCTAAGGGGCCTGTGACGTCAAAATCGTGACGTAATTTTCACACTCTATGCGTAGTCCAACAATATGTGGCCCGCAGCCGCCCAAGGAAATTTAGGTTCCGTACTGCGTGGTTACTGATAACCTGTTAGGCTATAGTTTTAACTCCCATCCGTCAGGATTAGTCAAAGACTCACGCCTTTTGACTTGGATTCTTTCCGTACTATTATTAATTATGGCCGCAGCAGATATGTTGGCGCGGGTGCTTACTGATTTAAAGTGTGATAATTTTGAATCTGTTCGTAAAATGCAAAAAGAACTTTTAGAAAGTGTTTATTCTCGAGCATTTTTGTTGTCTGGGGATATTTATCCCTTGGTTGGTAAAAGTCTTCATCGGAATTTAGGTCCAGATATATACCTTCCATCTGAGGCGAGGTGTGAAGATAAAGGAATTATTGCTTTAAGGTGAGAAGTATGTTTTTTACTCTCCAACACACCTTGCATTTATTTAAAGGTTTTCAGTATATCTGCTACGAAAAGCTAGTTGGGGAGAGCTTTATACAACAGACTATTAAAACCAAATACAAAAAGATTTAATTAGCTAATAGCTAGGGTTAATACACCTTTACGATAATTCGGAAAAAATAACACTCCATCGTAGCTTATTTTGCAATCAGAGGAGGTAAACATTACACTTTTATAAGAGTTTATTAAGGAGAAAACACGTTTTTTCGTGATAACTTTTCTTGCCACGTTTTGTTTTTAATGAAAAGTACACATAAGTTGTATCTTATTATTATTAACGTTTCCTGAAAATTTTAAAGAAATTGATACAACGGAAGTTAAAAAGCTGGAGAAAACACGCTTTCGTCTCTAACAAACTCTCATAAAAACACGAGTTTTACCTCCTTTTTTCCGATATTGTAAAACAATGGAGAGCCATAGGAACGCATGTACAATTGAATTATCATAAAGGTGTATTGTTTTTGTAATATGAGCTTTGAACAGAGTTTTCAGCATTGCGGAGGAATTCTTTCTCAATTAATATTTGTGTTGTTATTAGAAGCAAGAACTTGACATCTGGATAAGTAAGGTTGGTGATGAAAATAAACAACTCTTCGAATGACTATTAAGAAACAAAGTTTGTTGAGTAAAAGGTCATGGTAAAATATATTATTTTTAGATCCAATCCATCAGGAGACTGTCTATACAGCTCAGCATCGTTGGTATAGGTATAGGTGATAATTCTCTTGTTGATGTTTTGAGAATCTTGACATCCATAGAACTTTTCTTGCATCCTTCCTTTTATTCCAATCATACTTGTTTTCAATTTGCTTTTAAAAACCAAAAGGCAAATATTTTTATATCTGAGAAAAGTTTATTCAGATTTTCCCTTTCTCATATTGTTTGTGATATGACTCTTTCTCCTGAGGAGGCAGTTAAAGCAGAAGCAATCAACAACTGTAGCCCCAAAAAATGGTTTCCTTTTCTATCAATACTTGCCTTGTCAACAGTAATAAAGAGAAAAATTAACACATTTTACCCACAATTCGGTTTGTTACAGTTTGTTACAACTTTCTTTACACAGTGCATACCGCCACACCCATCTATTTTACCTGATGAAGATCAGTTAAAAATTTTATTTTGTTATGAAGATATTGTTGTAGGTGTAGTCTGGTGTAGACTTCAAGCCAAATCATTACGTTCCCCTTTTTCCAGGTTGCAACTTTCTTAACTGAAAGTTGCATTTTCCTATTTCAGCATGCAAAAAGCAGTAAAAAGCCCTTCTTAATTCTTCTTTTAAAGTTCAAACGAAACTTGAGTTTAGCCCTATAAATAAACAAATATATCTGAACAAATACATGGGTTGAGGTGTGTTTGTATCATATCACATGTATGTATATTTCATTTTCATTATCCTGATCTTTCCATATTCTTATTGTTTTTGTTATTATTGTGTTTTATTTTGCTGTCCATGGCTGGTGTGATCATTTGATTCACCTAGTCATGCTGATGAAGCCTGATATTGGCAGAAACAGCAGGAGTTTATAAATAATGAAATATATTCACAATTGTCTCACTTTATTGTAGTTAATCCCTGTTAATTTTAGTGGTTTTATCTATTTAAAATAAGACGTGTAAGACGGAGATTTGATTCTTATAAAAGATGTTCTTAGGAGATTTTGTTATAGCTTAGCGTTTCTTTTGGTCAATTTTATTAATAACTAGATAAATCGGAAGACAATTTTTCGGCGATTTTTGTACCCGCAAAGCTTAAAATTTAGCCCCCAGCTGCTAAATTCAAGACTCAGTCTTGACTAAGTCTTGAAAAAGTCTGGATCCGCCCCTGAATAGATAATTTATTTGTTAAAGAAGGTTAGTTATAATGGCAGTTTAAAACTAATGTGGACCTCCTGAAAATATAAAATTTAAAACAATACATTATATATACAAATACATGAAATTAAATGAACTTTACATAAAACTCTGTAGTTTAATAATACTCATAAGCATCATCTAATGCTTTACCAGAATTTCATTCAGAATTGAAACGTCTTTTGTTAGGTCTAGTTTGAAGGTTTCATATGATTTCCGTTTTATATCATCTGCTAGTTCCACAATACCGAGGCTCTATAACGAAACGATGTTTTATATCGAATAGTTTTAAATTGTGGCTGTTCGATGAGCATATTTTTTCGAGTACAGCGAGTGGTCAATCGTTTTTCAACTAGAGATGCTAAAGGAGATGGTGACAATTCGTTGTAAATGTTATATGTTAAACACGCAACACGTCTCTTGTAGTACCAGCTAACTTGTTTCCAGTTACATGTCTTAAGAACAGTTTTATCGCTCAAATTCTTTTTTATTCTACCGATGAACTGGCAGCTTTTAAATGAATACTTTCTATTGGTTTCATAAGCGTAGACGAACTGTTTCCCCAGACACTTATACCATATGGAAGCATTCCACCAAAATAAATCGATTTCATATCACCAGGTTCCATAAACCTCATTGAGTATAGCTTCTTTACCTTTGATCGAAAATCTGTCAATGATAAGACCAAGACATTTTGTGGAGCTGGTAACACTAATTGTATTTTCATTCAATTTAAAATGTGGATATGGACCGATGAACTGTTGACGAGACATAAACATAATTTCTGTTTTACCTGCATGAATATTGAAGCCGTTCAGAAAAGCCCACTTGCTAACCTGATTTAATACTCTTTGGATTTCAAGAAAAGCTTGTTCAAACGAACCTGTGATACAAAACGATGTTGTATCATCAGCAAACATATCAGTCTCACCATCATCAACGTTATCATACCTTCTTTTACGCTGTTTTTAAATGATTTTTCATACAACTCATAGGAACAATTGATGGTGTTAATACATGGAGTTACTCTATATATGAGCTGTATGTTATGGTCAGGTGAAATGCCCCCATTTAACCTCTTGCCAACAGTTGCAAAGTGATGATTAAGTAAATTTGCCTTGGCTTGGTCATCTGAAATTATTTCATGTTGTTCATCTTTTAGAGTAGCAATTTCACAATTTGATCTCTTACCCTGAAAATCATTTACAGTTTTCCAGAATGACTTACTACTTGATACACCATTAAACTTTTCTTTTCAAAAATTCATTTCTGCAAGACGAACAAGGTTTGTACATTTGTTCTTCAACTTTTTTATATGCCTTCCATTCTGTTGAGCCTTTTGATGTTTTACGAGCTTTTAAAAGCAATTTGTGTCTGTCGTTTAGTTCTTTTCGTATTTCACCATTTATCCATGGTTTTGAATTCTGTCTCACCTTAACTTTTCTGACAGTTACATGTTTTGTTACAATCGATTTATAGAGGTGTTCCCAACACCAAAGTGAATCGTCAACATCATCGAAAATAGAACAAATCTGCCAAGGAACATTCTCAAAATCTTTTATTAATTTCGATTCATCAAGGCACTTTGACACTTCGATGAATTTTGGTGTTCGCTTCGGTTTTTTAAAATTAAGTGATGTATAAGCCAAATGATGGTCGGAGATACATGGATCGTAACATCCAGTCAGACAAATATGAGATTTGCTGAAAAGTTGCGTTGTTATAATGAGATCTATTAGACTGCTTGATGTATCTGTTATACATATTGGTTGTTTAATCAAGTTCACTAAATTAAAACTATACAAGGACTTTGCAAAACTGTTAGTTACCGTATTGTCAGTTTTGTTTGAGTAAGACAAGTCATAGTTGAAATCTCTTAAAATAACCATGTTTTTACGTTTTCAACACACTGATTCCAATATTGGCACCCAACCTTGATCCCAGGGCCTGAATAGTATGACGATAAAATGTTTCATCCTCATATAAAAAAAACGCTACAGGCCCTGGGATCGAGGTATGACGCCTGTTTTCTAAAATCAAAAAAGAAATTAAAAAAATCCGTCATTTGAACTTTGATAATGTCTGGCTGGCGTGTTTAATTGGCTAGCATGTTTATGTTAGACAAAAATTCGTCCTGCTCGTCAAGGCTTGTCATCTATAAATTCAAGCATTAATTCACATAACAAATCATTCCAAAAATTCTACGTGGCAAAAACATTCAACTAGCTTACAAAAATACCCAAATATTTTATATGTACTTTCAAAAGTTCTGCGCGCAACAATTCATCTGTCTGTACGATTCAAAAGCTACACATTGCTATTTTGTAAACAGTGATGGTAGTTGCTCGTCATCAAGCACGCCATTGTTTGTTGGTCGATGTTTCTCCGAATTAAGAGCGAAGAAAGTACGTAAAAGATATGAGAAGTTTCAACCCGATTGTTATACTGCTCTAAGAAAATGTTTCTGTACTGTTTCAGTCTCGATTGTTGTTTTCTTTTGCTGCTTGTTAACTTGCTTTGGTATATGTACTCCACGCTCGCTCCCAGGGATTTTTACCTTTTTGATATGAGGGCACACGATCAAAAAAATTTTCGCCGTCTTAGCTAACTTAGACTGGTGCATCAATGGAAATCAAACTTTTAATTATATTTGTTGTTTATAAATGAGGAATATAATTAAAAGTATAAATACGAATTTGAATGATTTTTGTACAACAAGGAAAGTCTTGGAAAGCTGGTTTTTGCTTACTAGTTGCTTCGTTTTTTAAAAGAACTTAGCCTTAAACGGAAGATGTTGCTAATAATAAAGAAAAGAGTATCAAGAAAGTCGTCTTCGTCAACTGTTTTTGTCTAACAAATTGAAGTCGACGCGCTCTCTCATTTTTATAATTTTACCAAACCTTGTTTTTATTTTCCTGTAAGATGCTTGAGTGAGAAAAACTCTAATAAACGCCCCTTTTGATCCAAATAGTGGGGGATTTTTGTTAGACGTTTTTAGCCGTTTGCAATATTCTTGAGTCGCGTTTATTTGAAGACGGGCGTTTGATAAAGAATGGGGTTTATTAATTATTCTTTCTTTCTTGGCCTTTTGGCACCTCTTACTTGATACATATGGTTACCATTTTGTATTTTTTTGTATTTCAGGTAAATGGTACGTTTTTGCTTCGGTGTGCAAATTATTTTTTTCTTAGAAGTATTTCAAAGAGGTTTCATCAGAAAAATAATATAGAAAGCACTATTTTTTTTAAATGAATTAAAGTAAACTCTTTTAGTGACTCATTTTACCTAACTCCTTTGCTCAAGACTCTTGAGATAAAAAATACTATAGCTAAGATTTTATGATGTCTGAACGTGTATATTATGGTATTTGTGCTAAACTTACTTATCTTCTAAAGCGTGGTGTTATCAAAGAAGGACTAAAGGTTCATGTTGGAGGTAGCTAGAATATAATATTACCAGAATAATTTCTTTACAATGTTTACAAAGCTTAGAAAAAGTTGCAGATTTTATATGCAGCCCTCGAAATTAGCCCAAAAACCCGAGACCCGAGAGAGTGAAGTGTTGGTAATTTTGAAAATATTATGTTTTCAAGCTTCATCTTACTTA
Source organism: Hydractinia symbiolongicarpus (assembly GCF_029227915.1). Classification (NCBI taxonomy): domain Eukaryota; kingdom Metazoa; phylum Cnidaria; class Hydrozoa; order Anthoathecata; family Hydractiniidae; genus Hydractinia; species Hydractinia symbiolongicarpus. The sequence goes on along the minus strand of NC_079882.1, from coordinate 27,076,563 downwards.
CTCTTTAAATATCAGTCTTTTCAGAGAGGCGTGCAATCGCACATGCATGCCTTGACACACGCCTAAATCTTCTCAGACGTGGCAACATTTTCTAATTTGTTGAATTTTATTCATTTTCCCTAAAAGAAATAAAAAGGTGACAAAGTAGAATTTGTCATCATTTTTATATTTTTAACGGACGATGCGTTACCCCTCCCCTCTCTAACGGCCAATTTGCCGTTAATGGAGACGAAAACTGTTTGTTGACGGCCCCTAAAGGAACTACGTTGACATAAATCTATTTTGCCCGGCCCCTTCGCTGTTGGTAACCAAGTCTTACACAAGAAATCCAGCCATGCTTAACTAATGCGGAGGTGAACGCCGAAGGAGCACAGATGAATCAAGTCTTCCAAACTACATTTACAGGCAGAACACACATTTTATCATGGATTTAATTGTAGATAATTTCTTCATTTGACTAAACAAATGGAAATCATAGCAGGTCCGAATTTAATGGATTTTCTTTATGCCCCAAGTGTTATTCAAACAATTTTAAAATGTGGCATGGAAAACGGACGTTAAGCCAAGAATGATGATGATGATGATGAGCATAGGTCCAGTTTGGGGAACTTTTTGCTTCCTGAATTTACCCCATTTATTCCAAAAATCCAAAACAACCCTTTCAAGTCTTTTGGTCTGGCTACAAAGTCGTGTTTCTAAAATACATGATAATTTGGAGCAAAATTATTGTGGAAGCTTAATCTCTGCGCAAATTTGGGGGTAATTTCTTTAAAAAATCATCATACAGAAGATAAAAAGAAATAAAAAATTTAAAACTTTGTTTCACTTTTTGAGTGTGTAGCATAGGGCAATAGTTTAAAATAAACCATATATATATATATATATAAATTGAAACTAAAATAATATCACCCAAATCCTAAATCTTTGTTGCAAATTTCACAATCACAGCTTTATTTCACTTGAACTATTAAGTATGAAAACTTAAAATAACAATAGTAAAAGAATTAATAATTATTTGGAATTGTACAAACCTTATAGAAAATGTCTGTCCGTTACCCAAAATAACAAGCAAGAGAAAAAATTCAGGTATTCTCATGACTTGTTTGTGGCAATCTTGTAAATATGCTGGATTGTAAAAAACTACAACTTTTTATGCTAGTTTTTGTGTCTCACAAAACTAACAGTATTAATAATTGTTAGTTAGAGCTGTTTGAATGATACTATGGGTAAGAAGAGATAATGCTGAAAATTTCAGCCATCATTTTGTTCTGGACTTAGAAACTTTAATCAGGAAAAATTTTATGTAATTTGCGATTTTTTACTTTTTTGCAAAACTGTGAATATTTATATTTAATACAAACTTTCTAATATATAAATATATATATATATCAACTAAAATCTTTTTTTTTAAAAAAAATCAGCTTTAAAATGTTTTACTTTTGAGTTGCCAAAACTTGTTAACGCATATATTAAGCATATAATTACAAAAAACGAGGCGACAATGCTTTAAAAGTGTGTATTCTCAAAAAATATTTGTACTTTTGGGTTGACCAAGAATAGCTTCTAAGATATCCTGAAGTATGAACTATTTCCATTTTTTACACAGGTTATGTGGACTTAGATGAGTTGATGTCAGTTCGCTTGTTTCGTGATGTCTCAGAGGAGCAAGTTCTTCAGGTGCTAGCCAATGCTAAATCTAACAATGGTGAAAAAAAATTCCAAATCGAAAATAAACTAGGATCAACTATGGTCAGGTGTAGGCAAGGAAGAAAATTTGAAGCCAGTGTAGGTTGTTGTTTTTACCTTTCTGAGTTGCATACAGATAAAATTACTAAGTTTGAACATGTTGTATATGTTAACATATTTTAGTGTTATCACAAGAATAGCCGAGTAATGCGACTTGTGGATTTATGTTTGAACTTGATTTGTTCGAAAATAAAGGAATATGATTTGGAAGACTTCCCTGATACTTATTTACTAGAGTATGTAAATATGTTATATGCTCTTTATTATTTGATTTAATAATAATTTGGTAACCGTAATTACCTTTTTTAACTGACCATCCTTTGTTTAAAATAAATCTCAAAAAAATGCACAAAATGAAGATTTTCTTTTGTCTTTTTAGTAAGATGTTCATGAGACTGAAACATGAACGCAAACTTACAAATGCTGCTTTAAAGTCGTTGATTAGTTCCAACGTTGAGTGTTTCAACTTTCACCATATTTTGGTCACTCCTAAGACAATTCGTCTTCTTTGTCAAAGATGTCCGCATTTAAAAAGTTTAAATCTAAGAAAATGTGGTTATGGAGTTTCTGATCACACTGCTTCCATTCTTGCCAAGGTTTGTTAATCTTTAACTATATAAATTAATGCAGAAAAAAATGATTTCAACATAAGTTCTTTATCACAGTTTTTGTCTACAAATCACAATAATTACTATTCACAAAATGCACAGCACTTGCAATAACCTTAAAAGTAGTGAACAATAATTTATGTTTTAAAGAGCAAAAAGATGACATGCTTTGATTCGCAGTATTTATTTGTGTCAAAATCATTTCTGTTCACTATAATTTATGGCCTTAGGGTAGGTATACACTAGCGATAAAGCTCTATTTTATATAAGTAATGTGCATATCACCGAAATGTAATGCGTTTTTTTGTAGGGGTTGCCTTATCTCGAAGACTTAAATCTCTCTTCATGTAACCTTCTGACTAATGCAACACTAGAAATATTTCTGAAACGCAAGACACCATTAAAGTTCCTCTCAATATCTCACTGTCCAAAGTTTACAAAGTCTGGAATAGCAAGGTTTGTAAATGAATGCAAAACATTATGTACATTGGTGGTACATGGAGTTGATTTTATGGATGAAGACTTCTGCAATGAATTGCAACATCAGAGACCTGGTGATCTAGTGAATATTTATTATAGAGATTATGACAAAGAATACATAAGAAAACTATGTTTGACTGCATAACCACACAATTACTAAATTTTGACACATTATGACCAGATAGTCCCATTACAGGGTTGTAAAAGGCAAAGCCCCTGCTGTGTTTCTTGTGAAAGTATCGTGCTGTTAAATAATAGAAAACGATGGTGCAGTTTTTCCAACAGTCGGTGAATAATTCTATGCGAGTCATTCGAAAGAATAAATCAGGGGAAAGTTTAGAATTTTTCTAAAAATTCCGAAAATTGTCCATGCGTTAAAAGGTTAAATATTTAGATATTTATTACAGATATATTTAGAACAATTTATTGTTTCATTTCTAACAATATAAATATATTATTTTCAATATTGGTAATCCTTAACTCTGGCTTATTGACTATATCTTGTATTGTTTAAAAGTTTAGGTCAACCTAAACTTTTATGTATGGTAAAATTTGATTGTTATGTAGTCAATTATAATTTTTTATGAGATAATCACTAAATTTAAAGTAATGCGATATAACATTTTATCAAGCTAGGTTTTTTTTAAGATTATTTTTTATTTAAAAAAACGCAAGCATTGGATTTACCTTGTTTATTCCTCACTTAGAAAAACATTTTTGTTGTATTTACACTTCCATGTTTCTATAAATAATATTTAATTTATATAGATTTTACATTAGCTAATTATATTTGTATACATGCCATGTGTTTATATATTTTTTTATAAAAAATAAGATAAATTGGCGTTAATCGAACTCCGTAAATTTATTCGAAACTACTCACTTCAAATTTAGTTTGTGTTACTTGTATAAATGCTAGCAAATTAGACATAAAAAAAATCGGTAAAATAAATTTAAACCGTTACATGTAAAATAATTGGGTGCATAATGGTAGGGAAAGCTTCTCTGGTTGGAATATTGGCATCATTGGGAAGGAAGGCTTAATGACAAGTTTACTGCACTTTTTATTTCATTTTTGATTCTGAAAATTGTCGGACAAATTTTTGTTAAAAAACTCACACATTACACATTTCTGTGAAATCTTTCTACAAACATCGCCAGAAAGTGATTGATAGGATTCGTGGAACTTGACTCAAAATTTAACACTTGGAACCAGAATGAAAGACATACATAAAGAAGAAATTGTGTACCATTTTATAACTTCAGAACACAACAACAAGCGATAATATGCTGGGCTCAGTTTTGATGCAGGAATTTAAATGTACATGTTTAAGTGTAGTCCACACTGCTATAAATTTATATTGTGCAAATTTATTGTAGTAAAACTAGTGTACAATTCTGTACAATTATAATTCAAGAAGGATATAAATGGTTCACACTTTTGTTTCGATAATACTTTAATACACAAGAAAACAAAAGACATATTCAATTCTTTCGAAATTGATTCAGTGAAAACTAGCCTTTAGAATTTTTTTCACTAAAAATAAAATTATTAGCGAACGCATCAACAAATCTTTTGAAATGAGATGATACGAGTAGCTCTTTTTTTATTATACTTTTTGTTATCTTTTTAGTTTAAAAAATGTCATCTGAGAAAGATTTGGAAAATCAATCAAGAAAAAAGTCATTTGATGAAAATGGTATTCCAGATTGCTTAAGATGGACAGTGTCGGACGTTGAGCAATGGGTAGAAGAAGATTTGAAATTTCCACAGTATAGGGTTTGTAAGAAATTAACCATTTACGTAATAATTCTTAACCTATTCGATTTCGTGGACGGGGTATCGCGCGCATTTAATTTTTTGGAAAACGCGAAAATAAGCCCATTGAATATTTGTGGATAATATATATAATTGTGTTTGCGTTTAACCAATTTAGTCATTTTCCCCCGACTAAATTCCAGATGGAAAACGACTGCAAATTATTTCATTTAAACATTTTCTCTGATTAGTCCTTAACTTCTGCTTAGTTCTTTTCTTCTCGGCTTTCTTTTTTTTCTGCTACGCTCACTTCAAACGCTATATAGGAAGAAGATTAACGCAGAGACTTTACAAGGCTGTTTTTCGTGTTCTCTGTATTACTGTTATAGTTTGATACTGGATTGATAAATAGGCTAAATATAAAAATAGGCAAAAAAAAGAAAAAAAGAAAATACATGGTGGTCGGTGAAAAAATCGCAAACAAATTTGGTTGAACAAAAAAAATCGTAAAAAAATTGTCGGTAGGCAAAAAATATTAGTCATTTAGTGTAAGATAATTGCATGGTGATCTCGGTCCTGGAAAATCCTGGAAATTTGTTAAAAACGAGGTTTGTAAAATGATGCAACATATTTGGCTTCCAGTGTTTCACAAATACTTCTAGATTGCATTGCATCAAGGTTTTATTGGGCTTGTGAGGTTAGCAATTTCTCCCGGAATTGTCCTGGAATATCAAACATATTTGTCCTGGAATTTACATTTTAATTTTCTGTGGTCATTCGCAAAAATAAATTGTCGCAAAATTTATTGAATATACCCATTTGCGAAATTAAATTCTTTCAAAAAAATGTTTTTGTTTCAGCTTTGTTTTTCAAACAATCTCATTAGTGGAAAAAAATTGATTCATATGAACGCTTCAAACCTTCCAAGAATTGGCATTACAGACTTTGAACATATTAAGGTAATAATATGTTGCATCTGATTCTGAGGAATTGTATCTTGTCGAAAATTGTATATGTTCAATGATCAGTTTGCGTAAAGTGATAAGCAGAAATAAGTATAGGAATAATAAAGCTAGATTGCTTCAAGATATTAGGTAAAAAAAGATTTAGCATTTTTTATGAATAGGGCACACAACTACCACGGGCAGAAGTTTTGTAGTTACTTCTTATGTAACTCTAAATATACATAAAAGGTTGAGATATATAAAAAACAATTATTTTTATAGGAAATTACAGCAAAAGTACGGGGTTTACTGGGTGTCAATTATCCGTATTGGAACAGGCCGATAAACTTGCCACCCAAAGACACAATGGAACATTTTATTGAAAGAAAATCAATCTCTGGGAAGGAGAGTGATAATTTGACGTTTGAGGAACATGTACGCTACTTGAATGAGTTTGAGCTACACGGTGTATCAAAATAGTAATACTATTTAAAAAACTTTCTGAGAAAGGTTTTTGCGGATTACCGGTTTTTGTGGGCTACTGCGCACCGACCCCTATGTGTTAGTTTCTCGCAGAAGGTATAATAGAAAAAATAATATATTTCTACTGTTTGTAATTTTTATATATATATTTATTTGTGCTAGGAGCTTGCGGTATTGCGCTTGTTAATGTGCATACATGAAGTTGTAAAATATATTATTGAACTAAATCTTTTATCACTGTTAGGTAGAAACGAATCCCTCCCCCCACCCCGCCCACGTATATGTTATTGCGTAATTTTCGGGTAGCCCATGTCAACCGTGACAACAACAAACACATTTGGCATAATAATTTTTTTTTCTGTTTCATTTTTTGTATTCCATGTTAATATATTCCTTCTTCTTCTTTTTCTTCTTCTTCTTTCCTTCGACTCCATTGTTGCTAAAACGAAAGTAGTAAGAGATAGATCGGCTTTTTGCTTACTATTTAGGTGCAAAAAAAATGTCCACTAATTAGAGGTGTCCGTCATTCAAGCTTATTTTCGACACGACAATAAAAACAATGTTTCTTCATTCTTTATTCTATGCAGACCTATCGAAGTGTCTGTAGCCTAGTTTACTAAGAAACCTTATTCAGGAATGTTAAATCAAGTTTTTCTTCTCATATCAAAGCATAGGTCACCAAAAAGCACAAAATAATTTCTAAGAGCAAACTCCGAATTAAAATCAACTAATGATCACAAACCCAGCGTGGCTACATGTTATCCCTTTGAATAATGGCGAAATTAAAAGTGTTTGTTTAGGTGCGTGAGACCATTCTTGCTAAAACATCTTCCCTATAATGATCACGTGAGCAAAAAACAATAGAAGTTTCGTCAAATCCATTGCTTACTTGCATTTCATACATCACTTCAGATGGTATACTTCTTTTCATGTTCATGAAATTCATTCCATTGTATGCAGCTGCCTAAAAGTTGAGATTGATAATTCACTTTGATAATTCAGATACTGCCGTGTTGTGTTACTCTGATAATTTTCTTTTACATACCTTTCCCAATCTTGGCGATGTCTCAAATGCACTATTACTCGTTCCGTTTTTTATCGCTCTCATTTTGGACATATTTAGGCTGGGAAAGTTTGGTGATCCAAGCGAGGAATCATAATTGCTTGAGGGGTTTGACCACATCTGACGTTTCATGATCTAAGAGAGAAATATTTTATTATGTGTACTAACTTTTTATTTTTGCGTGGTAAATGTAACCAACCTTGTTCCCAGGGCAATTTATGCTTTTTCATTATCCGAGATGGATTTCAAAAAACCGAAAAATCGCCCTGGGTATGAGTTTGAAATGAAACCGTAATTTTGTTGTAGTTATTTGAACTTTATTCCGTTGTATGTTTTTATATCTGGACAATAAGACAAGCAAAAGAGACACCACGCCCTGTGAACAAGGTTGGGAGAAACTTTTTTTAATTTTCATGACACCTTGAAGGAATATTTCGCATGTACTAATTTTGCGATAAAAACATTTCAAATGTACTAATTCTTATGTTGTATGAATTTTGAATTACAATTTGACCAAAAATGAGCGGGTATTGATTTTCGCAAAAATTACTACACGCGAAAATTAGGGCGCACGTGATTTCTTATCTTGTTACTAGGCAACGATAATTTTTTCGTAGATACAAAAAGGAAATACTTTTAGGCTACCTTTCTGTTCAGCAGACAGTATCCAATAACATATAATATACCCTATAAAATGTAAAAATATTTTTTTGAAGGAAAGAGATCAAACAGCTAGTATTGAATAATGCAACGTCATCATTTCAAACCTGTAGCGTGTTGAAAAGAAGGAACAGGTATTTAGCAAAGCTGTTTTTATCCAACATATGTAATATTGCAAACACCCAGGTTGCTATGACAATAGGTAGCAAAATGGAGGAGGCTCGAATATCATCTCTATAATAAAAGTAGTAGAAAAATTTTATCTAAGGTTTCTTAACAAACTATAAACAAACAAACAGAAAAATAGAAACTCACTAACCTAACGTGACATATTTCATCCTTCTCCAACACAAACGTTTTTTCATCAGGAAAACTTGATTCTGAGCGAGGGGAGAAGTACACACCAACAACCATACCAAGAATTACAGTATTTAACTAAAATTGTAGGAAGGATTTGAAAGTAGGTAAAATAGTTCAAAATTTTTAATGAATTTACATATAATATTTTCCCCACCAGCCTGCTGCAAATTTTTCAAGCCAAGCTACCCCACTGTTCCATAGTTAATTAACGGGAAAAGAATATTCAGTGGAAGGAAACTTGGCAAAATTTAGTTTGACGGATGCCAAAACAATTCACTTTTAACAGGAATTTAATATGGCTTATTTAAAGTCAAATTTCCTCCCTTTTTCACGCTCATTTGTGTGGCTATTCCTTTATAAGAAGAAGACCTACAATGATCAATAGAGCTAGAGGTGGTACCAGCATTGCGACTAAAAGTGTGTCTGTCACCCAACATCTAAAAAATAAATAAATGTTTGATGTAACCGTACAACGCTGCGGTTAATATTCTCAATATTACTACGTACACATTGGTTTGGATTCCGTAACTGTCGTAAAATATCCCCAAACTTATCATTGATACAACACAGGGATAGCCATAACCAAGAAACAAATACCAATATACTCGTTCTGTGTATGTTTGTTTTATTATGTCGTTTAACTTATGGTATGAATGCCAACTTTGTGCAAGAAACCATGAAAATAATGCGGTGACGAAGAAATGGAACAAAACTGTCAACGCTTTGCAGACACCCTAAAAAATTAAAAAACAAATCTTAATTTCAAACCTTCTGAAAAAGCTAACATTTAAAAACTTAATACTATAATAAACGTATCCCGTTACGCGTTACATGCAATATGGAGAAGAAAATAATTTTTTATTATCAGTTTCATTTCAGACTTATTGTTCTATCATTAATTACACTGTTCATTTTTCTATCATTAAGCTTTTTTTACCTTCTCCAAGTCAATTTCACTTCCAATTCCAAACATAAATATGACCTCAGTTATAACAGTCATTATTGTTATATTTGCTTGAAAGATCAAAGAAATCCTGCTCATTCTAAAAATAATAATTATGTGTACCGTACAGGTTTCAAATGATCTGAGAAATTTGTAATTTTTAAGGACTTACTTGCTGCAAGAATATGTTAAAAGTGTCGCCAAAAAACAAAATGTGGAGATTCCAAAACTCACATATGATAAAACAACATATTCATCATCTTCATCGTTTTTAGCCTAAAAGAGATTTTATTTGGAGCATTATTAGGGAAGTTTTTTATTATTTGGATTATTTGTACAGGATAGTCACATCAATGTTAATAATATGGGTCCTGTTCTGAATATATACATTAGTTATACACCAGCATTGCCTACCCAATCTTCCTAACATGGCATGGATTGACCCGTAGCTATTTTAAAGGCACTTGCTAACCATGTGGCCCGAAGCACCGACCTTTAAATTACGAAGCGAACTTCATAACCACTAGGCCACGCGTCACAAATGACGTACATCGTATGAGATGTTTACACGCGTAAAAAATTCATCTACACTTACTGGCAACTTGGTGTAGTTATAAAATAATGTTTGGTGTGCTAAACGACTGCAATTGCATTCAATCATTTTTTCCAATACTTTTGTTTTACATCTATTGGTGCTCCAAACGAGTGAACTAAAAACAATCAGTTAACAATACAGCTTTAACACGTTCTACCAGAGAGGAGGTGGTAATGCCTCAATTAAAATCAGCGCTCCCTCCCGTCATATAAACACCCGGTTTTAGGTTAAGAAATCATGATATGCGTTTCCTTGAATGAGCGCCTTGTCTAGAGCTAAAATTCTTCATTCTGCCGTAATGCAATTTTTAAGTCAGTTTCTATGTACTCTTGAATTCAGATTTTATCCGTTTTTAAACTAATATTTATTGATAATTTATCTAAATTGCATGTACTTATTCTTTTCATTTCCTTATTTCATTTTAGGGCGAAAAACCATTGTATGATATGGAACCCAATTTTATGTTTAATAAAAATAATAATAATAATAATAATAATAATAATAATAATAATAATAATAATAATAATAATAATAATAATAATAATAACAATAATAATAACAATAATAAAAATTTAAAACCAAGGCAAGTAACGTGTGCAGCGTACACAAGATTGAGGATACACTATCTTAAAAAAGACACACTCTCACCTATTATTTTCAACAAGTTGTGTACAGGTGACATCTGATGAGTTAGACACCTGAAAGAAAACGTTTGTTTACAGAAAATTAGCTGTTTTGAATATATTTTTGTAATCAGAAATCGAACGTGGTCCAAGCTCATTCGCAGGATATTTTTTCCTTGATGATGAAGTTGTCCCTCCGTATTAACGGCTCAGGGGCCACAAGAAGGGGACCAGGTTGGAACGTGGTACTTACTGTTTGTGGGAATGAAATCTTAGCTGGTGTATCAAGAGGTGATTTATTTTCGTATTTCAAAATCTTGCTTGTTATAAGTTCTCCGTAAGTTTGAATTTGTGTTGATGATGGAAGTAGTAAGCTAAAATATTGATATATTTCTTGATTCTTTGTTTTTAAATTTACCCACAATTTGTGTTTGAATACAGCAGAATGTTAGTTACCTTTTTGGTGAAAGCTTTAACATTAGGCTACCAAGATGTTTATGATATGTTGTCAGAATTCCAGTATAAAACTCTGAAAAATATAAGGAATATTAAAGATTTATTGCTGTTTCAAGCTGAAAAATATTCACTAGTCCGAAATATCGCGAAAATTGCCAGATAAAGTTTTGCGAATACCTTTATTTAAAATCTGTGATTTTGGTAATTTAAGATTTGTTGAAGTTAAAGGCAAAAAATATTTAGCTATTTATTACGAGAATTAAAATTAAAAACATCAAGAATAAAAATTTTATGAAAATTTGAGATAACAGAAAAAATGCCCTCCCAAAAATCATGAAATTTGTTTTGACAGAAAAGTGTTGCTCAACCTACTGTTTATTTCGTAAACACTGTTTGCGAACAGACCACCTTTTCCAACAGCGCAGTTGTTTGCTGTGCCATCTTTGTTGTAAGTCAAATGCAATGTCGGCCCTGATGCACATAATCCGCCATCTTGAATTGTAAATACATTGTATCCAAGGGAGATAGCAACCACTCCGCACTTATGGATAGCATCTTCTCGTCGAAGGAAATGATCTTTGAGCAAGTAATGTGTACCTTCCAGTGATAACTGAGTAACATGTCGCGAGTAGTCAGCCCAACAACCAATTGATGTGTACAACCCTAAAAAAATTGTCCCTTCAAATAAAATTTAAAAATCTAAAACATTTTGTTAATTTTTTTTTAAAAAACACTAAACCTACCTTTATCATTTAGCAATTTGTCGACATCTTTTTGAAACATGTTGCTTGGATACTCGACTGAATATGATTGGTTGGTTGTAGAGGATATGACCAGTGACGTTTCATTAAACCGCCTCATTTCAACTAAGTTAATATGAAGATCTATAATGAAGAGTTTAAAAATAGTCAGCTCGAAAACGCGAGTTTGTAATAATAATACTAATCCACAACCTCGCCCTAGATATTTTTTCACTTTTTATTGGGATGGTGGTTAAGGAAGAAGCCCTGGCGGCAGCTAGTAAAAAAACCATCTTTCCCATACGAACTTTTACTACACATGCGCTGTGGAAAGCATAACGCATTCTTTTTTAAAACAAAAGGAGCCCTGCGGACGAGGTTGACTAGTTAAGTGACAAATTTTTTTAATGTAATGTTCTATTTTTATTTTTTTTGTTTTTAGAACTTTTAAGTTCCCTTTAACCCTAATCGGGGGAAGGTAATTTTTGCCGTGCCATCTATCTATTTTGTTATAACGTCACTGTCCTGTCAAAAAATGAAGTTTTAGTTTGTTATCAAAAAATGTCTCCCGCCAATATCCCGTTTTTTTTGACAAAAATGGTGGTATTAAAATGTTTTCACGTTTTCATTATACAAAACAGTGTTACCCATTTCTTCAGCAGTAAAAGCCATGTTGAACGATTTCAAATATTCTGGATGCGTGGTGGAATTCTTACTCATCTCTTCAATCATGTAATCAGAGAAAATCTTGGCCACCATATCAATAATAACCACGTGATTATTCAACCGTTTGAAAGCCTAAAGACACAACGATAGGTTGCTATCACATAATACCAAAGTCTGTTTTTGTATACGTAAAATTGCGTATTCACCTGTGGTATCCCGTACCAAGCTTCATGATTTTTTTTGCAGATGATATAGCTTAGTATAGTTCCCACACCCTGAAGAAATTGTTTTGATTATTAAATATTGCTGAGTGAGGAAATGGTTTGCGAAAAAACAAACAAACGAAATTCAAGCTTGCGAATGGAACCTCGAGATACATAAACATTAATAACTTTTCTTCAGCATTTATTTCTTGTTAAGCTGAACCTGTTATTGTTAAAAAAATTTTAACCACTTACTTCCAAGACTGTCTCTACTTCACTCATTGTTTTATCTTTTATTTTGTTCTTCATAAAAACCATCATGGAGGAGAGAATATCTTGTGTTCGAATCAAATCTCCAGCATATAATATATTCATCGAAGGATGCAATTCCGTTCGTAATGATTTCAAAATTTTATTCACGTTTGAAAGTGTGATTGATGACAGATTGTGAGATGACACCTAGAATAAGAAAATTCTTTAATGAAAACCTTCTTTCTCACATTTTAAAAAATTTTGAATAATTTCTTACTAGTCCATGAATTTGTGTCAGTTCAGGCTTCACGCAACTAGTAAGGTCTGGGTCGTCCCAGACTCCAAACTTGTTGCAATATCTGGTTGCTGAGCCTAAAGATAAAAATAAACAAATAAATAAATACAGAAGTAAATAAATAAAATAAATAAATATAATTTTTCTACTTCAAACCTTGGATTTGATTGTTTGGACATTTGTGTGATATTGTTGTCTCTGCAATGCTTGCTTTCCAATGGAGACCTTGACTAAAGTCTTGTGCACAGAAACTGTGCTTGATGTTTGCACTTTTATTCACTAGTAAAGATCATGAATCATAATAGAATTATGTTTAAGCTTGCCTCATCATGAAATAGAAAGGTTTGTAAAAAAAATTAGATGACCAACAAATCGAAAAGTGTACGCTTAACGTCAATGCAACGTTAATGTCAATCCGATATTTAGATTTTGCCCCTCTTCCTCCCGGCCTTAAACTTCAAAATCAAAAATGTAATATTTTAAGTATATCGTCAATCACTTTCCAGCTTCCAAAAAAGTTTATGTTTTAACGTATAAAATAAACATTAAGGAATTTACCCCCTCTCTCTCCTTCTCCTCCCCCCTCTGATATCGCATTGATGTTTAGTGCATGTGATATTTGAGTTGCCGACGATAAAGATGAAGAAATTTTCGTGAAACGGAGAAGACGAACGTAAATTTTTAATACAACATAATAGAACATATTAAATCTATTTCTAATAGAACAACCATTCGTTTCTCACGAAAACATTTTAAGGTCGAAAGAGTTTTTTAGTTTTTTATTTCATTTCAAAAAAAATTGTACATGACTTGGTGTAATTTCTGCACGCGAATTGATAACCCAAACATATTTAAGGACGAAAAAAACAAGGCGGCATATTCTGCTTCCAGTTCGACAAAAAACAAATGAAATTTTGTAATTCTAAAAGTTTAAAGGTTATTTGTGAAAGCCTAAGACACTGAGACCATAACGATTTGATAAAAGGGATACTTACCTTGACATTTTCTTTGACTCACCTCCAAAACAAAGCCTGGATTACACTGGCAATAAAAACTACCTTCAATGTTTACGCATTGTTGAGCACAACCGCCATTATTGTTTTCGCACTCGTTTACGTCTTAAATAAAAATTTAATTCATACAAACCTGAAAAAAAACTTAAGATTTAAAATCGTATCAACGACTCACCCATACAAATTTCTCCATCGCCTGTGTAGCCATCTTCACAAACACATTGAGAAGTCCCGTTTAGTCTGTTTTTAGAACAGTACGAATTGACAGAGCATCCTCTTGTACACGTGCCTAAACACATTTTAATAGTCAAACATAAATGATAAAAAAAATTACAAAATTTCAGTAATTTAACTGTTTCCAAAATTACCAATTTCGATGACTTCAAACGAACTCGGATTCACATTCATATCATTTATTTTTCCTCTTTTTAAAGATGTCTCGATTTTTTCAATCAAAAATTGTCTCCATGGTTCGAATTTTAACAACAATGTGGCTCGGATACTTCCAAATCTAAAACAAAAAAAATTTTATACAAGAAGGGGGGGTTCCACTCCGCCCATTAATTCAGTTATTAGAGTTGAGAGTTCAGGAATTTATTAGCTGGTGGGCGTAGGCGAATCTAATTGGCACTAAGGCTCGCTTTCTACTAGACTGCTATAGCGCAAATAGCTCACGAACTTTTTTTGTTAACGATTTTTGTCAATCCAGGAAATTGATTTAAGAATAGTGTTTTATTTTTTTACATGTTTAGTCTTACATCGTTCTTATTTTGTTTTTATACTTTTTCTTTATTTTATAATTCTTTTTAATTTTACGATTTTAAAATCTTTACAAGCTTTGCATAATCTTAATAATCGTTTCTGCGAAAATCTCTGCATTAAAAGATAATTTGCATGTATTTTGTGTAATATCATTAAAATTTCAGCCCTGTTATTTTTCTTATTTTGTTCTTATTTCTCAGCCTCAATGCTTTTAAAACTGTTCTTAAAAAAAGTGTAGTATCTTTACATACCCCAGCCTTGTAACATTGCTGGATATAAAACCGCGTTCGTTCACGTAGATGGCATCAACCTAAAATTCGATTTTTTTTGCACATAACATCCGAACAAAGAAGTCGTACAATTTTACACTATCAAATGTGTTATTCTTGTTTACATCAATGGAAGTCATGAAATAACTGGTGTACCTCTGTTTTAATTGCAGCTGACATGCTCTGAAACTGTTCTGTTTTTTTGTCAAACATGTCATTATTCCACTGTCCATCCATCACCGATACAATGACAAGATACGCCACAAGCGAGTCTAAAAGAAATAAACAATTTTAATTCGTTTCAGTATTTAGTTTTTAACAAGATGTCCAATTTACTCACCCATACTAACTTCTGGAATATGTTTTTATTCAACGTCTCGTTATAATATAAGGTCTCATTCTTTGTATATTTATATTATTTATTTATAATTATTTAGGAACAAAAATTGTTTTTTATAGTTTCGGTTCATGAAAAAATGTTGTTTTTATTCATCCTGCAAAATGTATTGAATAAAATATAGTAAAAATGTATTTTAAAACTTTAGTTCATAAAAACTTTTTCTTTCTTAACTTACCCTTTATATTATTAATCATATTTTTCTTATCATGAAAAAACCACGTTATTTCTTTGTTACTAGGCTAGAGTTTTGACAGCAGTATTTCGTGTATATTTTACACAGTTTTTTAATGCACAAACAAGGAGAGACAACGTTTCTGCCCTTTTGTCGTTTTGACAAATTTTCAATCTTGCGGTCAATGCGATCGACGTCGATCGATTCGACCACATTCGTTTGAGTGGAAACCCGCCTTTAAACTCCTTTTTGTTATGACAACACAGAAAAAAAATACCTTACAGTCAGAAATTTTCGCGACAACTAATTTTCGCGATTTTTGGGCATTTTCGCGAAATTAAAATCCCGCGAAAAAACTTTAATTGACGAAATCGCGAAAATAAAAACCGTGAAATATTTTCTTTTTTTCTTCATTTTTTAGACTACACAGGGCAGTAGACGTAAAATTTTTGCAACAAAATAATTCAGAGATACCCCGTTTGATAAAACCTGGGAAATTTAAAGAAGAAATGCACTTTTAAACACAATTTTAGAAGGCGGCTTGCCTGTTAACATAAATGGCATTTTGTGTTATAAATAATTTTTTTTAAACTTTCCTATCTAACTCTTACACCTATGAAACCTCTTCAGTTTTAATTCTTTTATCCCTAGTGACATTCCTAAACAGATACCAAAGGTCAGAAGAGGTCGGAGGACATGGGTCTAGGCAAACGCCGAGACGAGTTTGAAAGGTTGTACTATCCTCGCTTGATCAAAAATAAAGGTTCTTCCGCTGCCTTATTGATTATAACATTGACTTTTTATAAATGTAGAGTAGAAAAACGTACTTAAAAATCATATTTTGTTTTTCCTTAACTCCGTAACTCTATAAAATTCGCGAAAATTAAATGTCGCAAAAAAAATTCAAGGCAACGAATCGCGAAAAAAAAAATCACGAAATTGTCCCAAAATTTTAATCGCAACATTTTAAATTTCTGACTATAAGGTAGATCAAATTCGGTTCGCTACCAGGCAGCGTGTAAACAATCTAAAACCTAGAATTGCTTTAATTATTTTATGACATTGAAAAACAAATATGGTTGCATGGCTTCCACTTTTCACAGTGAAAATGTCCACAGACCTAGGTTTTTAGGAGTTGTGTAGAATTTCTTATTCCTTCCAAAATTATCACATTTTGAAAACTCTGCAAAGCAATTAGTCAAGAAAGAGGTAATGTTTCACGCTTATTTACTGTGTTCAACATTTCAGGTGTTAATTTCATTTTTTTTATTGTCAGCTATTATCATTTATTTTCTTCCATTTTCAACGACTTGTGATGGATGAGAAAAGAAGAGAGTTTTTTGTCTTGTGGGAAGAGAGAAATTAATTCAAGATCACGCGTCTTTCTTCCTGATGAGATATCTATGGTCAAACCCACCTGAACAAAATATTCCATCTCCAATCATCCCTGGTTTGCAACGACATGTGTACGAACCCCTTGTGTTAATACATTCTCCCTTCTTCTTGTCGCAAATGTGAAACTGCTGCATGCATTCGTTAATATCTGGAAAAAACAGGAAATAACTTTTTATTCAAAAGTAATTGTCGACAAAACAAAACGTTCAGATCTAAACTACTGCTCATTGGTGTAGAGAATGAAGTCCAGGGTTGCAAAAACAACAAAATATTTTGCAAAAATAAAAAATTTTGCAGACCTTTGCAATCTGTTCCATTACCAGTAAAACCAGTCAGACATTTGCAAGTATATGAACCAAACGTGTTTACGCAAGTTGAATCTTTGTGACAGCGATGGTTGTTAAGTGTGCACTCATCCACGTCTAAAATATAATTCAATCAAAGTGCGTGTCTGGACAATAAGTAAAACGTTTTTACTTAGCAAATATTTTTACCAGAGCAGGCGAAACCATCACCAATATATCCATCATTACAAAGACATGTGTATGATCCTTTCGTGTTTGTGCAGCTTGCATTATTGTTGCAAATATTAAGCTCTGGAGTGGAGCATTCATTGATATCTAAATGTATTCACAGCATGTACTAAATCCTTTTGTACTAAATTTGAAAGAAACTAAACAGGATAGATTACGATTCCTCAGAACGAGGAGCTCTCCTCAGACTCTTTGTTATTATGGAACCACAAACAGAAAATACAATTATAGATCACTTGATTCAGATAAAGAATACAATGTGTTACTTTACAGGAAACAAATTTATCTTACCGCTGCAATTTAATCCGTTTCCTTGATAACCTGTGTTACAATTGCACGAATATGAAGCATATTCTTCGATACAAGTGGCATGTTGGCTACACTTATGAGTTCCAGTTGAGCATTCAAAGATATCTAAGAAAAAAATTTGAATGTTCAGAAAACACCTAAATAAACTTCGTTACAGGGAACCTTCTTCACGCATTTTGCGACATGCAACCATCTTGACAAACCGTTGTCTAAATCATTTAAGAAAATAAATAAGTGGTTGGCAATTTACTTGTATGGGGTACTAAATTGTCTTTTAGGAGGAGGAGGGAGGGCATAACGGGGTTTTAACCTCGTGTGTCAAAGAATTTCTTAGTTATTTATTTTTGTGGGTTTTTTTATTTAATAGTTTTCGCTGTCTTCTTTCTTGTTAAAAAAAGAAAAAACTGGTGACGAGGGTGGATACTTGGATAATTTGCAGAATTTTAACGATTTTTTTACGTTGAATAACTTTTTGAATAAAAAAAATATATAAGTTCTTTCGTATACATGCAGCTGGCGATAAAAATACTCGTAAAAACGGTGCATTCTAGCTGGGAGTATATAATAGAAAGAAAAAAATCCACGATACATGACACAAATTCCATCTACCTTCACAATAAGTTCCATTTCCTTTCAATCCTTTCAAACACGTGCATGTAAACCGTCCATAAGTATTTTCACAATTTGCATCTTTGTGACAATCGTCACTACCCAACAAACATTCATTCAAATCTAAAGTGTTCAAGGGTTGTCGATCAAATTGGAAAAAGTAAGTTACTTGCTAAAATAATATGCAAACAGAGAACATTACCTTCACAGACGGTTCCATTACCCATAAATCCACTATTACATGAACAGCTATAAGAACCAATAAGATTGTGACATGTTGCATCGTCATGGCAACTGTGTATACCTTCTTCGCACTCATCAATATCTGCAATATATAAACAGAACTAACTTCCTAAACAATTTTTGTAATGTATTTTAACATTTTCTGACTTAGTATGTGCGCGCACTGTTACTGTTGCTGCCTATGGCATCTTACCATCACATACAAACCCGTCTCCACGGAAACCGATATAACAGCGACAAATATAGGAACCGTCTGTATTTCTACAAGATGCGTTTGAATGGCAGATGTGAAGTTCATTTGAAGAACATTCATCGATATCTGGAAGAAAACAACAGAAACTAAAACTGCATTTCAAAAGTAGTAGAGAAAATGGTAAATGAAATATGAAAGCACACCGCTGCAGTTGTATCCATTCCCTTGATAACCCGTGTTGCAGAAACACGAATATGAAGCATATTGTTCAACACATGTTGCGTTCTTGTTGCATTCATGAGAGTTGATAGAGCATTCAGGAATATCTAATTTGAAAGAAAAATATTTTTAAATTCTTCATAACAAAGAAAATCCGTACACCAACGCCAAAAATATGACCGGTGGTTGTCACCTCAAGCAAGGGGTATTGTCCATTAAATAGAAAAAATTGATGCTAATTTGAATCATTCGCTAAAAACACAAAAAAGCAGAGGTTAAATCGTAATGAATGTCTATTTGATAAATTTTGAAAAAATGAGTCCGAGTAACGCAAAGCGATATCATTTGAATTGCGCAAAATCTTCGCTAGCCAAAAGAAGATTTTATGAGGCGTGACATTCCCTTGGTCGTCGTATGTACATAACTTTGTAATGTCACAAATAAGCGTGATATAAAAAAGCTTACCGTATTTTGTGATAATTGTTATTAGAAAATTTAAAGAAGTAAAAGTTTCTGTGTTCTATTTAACGTACACGTGCACATGAAAATATATCTGATGATTCTACCACTTTCAGTTAAGAACTAATTCATTCGGTGTGGAAAACTGAATTACCTTCACAATAAGTTCCATTTCCTTTCAATCCTTCCAAGCATGTGCATTTAAACCGCCCATACGTATTTTCACAATTAGCATCTTTGTGACAATCGTCACTACCCAACAAACATTCATTCAAATCTAAAGTTTTCAAGGGTTGTCGATCAACCTGGAAAAAGTAAGTTACTTGATAAAATGTTGTGCAAATAGAGAACATTACCTTCACAGACAGTTCCATTACCCATAAATCCACTATTACATGAACAGCTATAAGAACCAATGAGATTGTGACATGTTGCATCGTCATGGCAACTATGTACAGCTTCTTCGCACTCATTCACATCTAAATCAGAAATTTCAGTTATCTAATATATAGGCATGTAGATAAGATCATGTATTTGTCGTTTAAGTATCTGTGAGAACTGTTATTGTTTGCTATCCGAAATTTTAGTGAAAAGTCTTGTCTCCTAAAATGTGATTTTTTTCGACTCCTATAAAATAATAAAAAAAATCTGAACAATTAATCCAATTTATAAACATAGAAATATGCATGCGCCGTAAAGACAGTATTTGGAGTAGCAAAGTTGTGCGCTAGTTTTAGCAAGTCTCACAATAGAGTTTCTGTTCTGGCTGCATGCATACCATCACAGAATGTTCCATTCCCCATGAAGCCATCATCACATGTGCAGTTAAAAGAACCAATCAAGTTTCGACACGTAGCGTTGTTATAGCAATTATCCGTTTCTTCGCTACACCTTGGAGGAAAGAATACGAAAGGAGAAACAACTCTTTTAATTCTATTGAAACACTGCGTGAGGTTCTAGTAGGTGTCTGTATAGAAACTTAATTTGAAATTTTGGCGGTTGAGTGACTAAATTATTCGTGAATAACAATTCGCAACTATGATTGGTTATAAAAACAATTAGATAATTTGATGATGAATTTGATAGTATTATCAAAACAAGAACCCATATTGAAATCGGTAAAATTTCTTTTGTTTTCATGTTAACATAATTAGCGAAGAAGCACATGCTCGAAACTTTTGTAAACAAAAAGAAAAAGTTTATATCTCGTTTTAAAACGACGTTCTGTTATAAGAAGTTATTTCTTTAGTTAGAATAAACATTAATCCAGCACACATTTTGTCGGCACTCGTCCGGCGCATATCTATCTATATTGTTTTTCATGATCAAAGTGGTATACTCAAGCATGCAAAAAAAGGTTAATATCATGGTTAAACGCCTATTTCCAAACGTATTGTTGAAGTTTTTAACAGCAATGTTTACCGACTTATATTAGGCACACTTTCCATACAATAATCACGTGCCTGCAGCGTGTTCCAGTCAGATTTCAATACAAAAAAAGTTAGCCCCTAATAAAGGAGAATATGGAATTTGATCATTTTTTTTGCGAAAAAGACTCGATCGAGCACCTCACGCACTGATTCTTTTGAAATTAAAAACAATAGAAAATTCAATACATTTAAAGCGCACAGAAATGAAGTTGTTTCTCCTTCCGTATTCTTTCCTCCAAGGCTACACTCATTGACATCTAAATAAAACCCTGGTAAAATAAAAGTACCAAAAAGTTGCGAAATAAACTTAACCGGAATTACTTTGTTACCGTAACAACTGAATCCATCTCCCGTGTATCCCGTGTGACAGACACACGAATATGATGCGTACATTTCATAACACGTCGCAACTTGGCTGCAATTATGAATATTCGAACTACATTCAGTAATATCTACAGATAAAAATATTCTAATTGTCAATTATACGGAAGATTACCATTAAGGAAAGAAAATTTTTGGATAATCGATAATTTCCTTGGCAGTTGAGATCGTTTTAGCTACTCTCACATTGAACAAGTTATTCTGTTCACCTGCTGAATTCAAATCAAAAATTTACATAAAGTGCAAATCTGTTTGTTTTTTCTTACTTAGCATTAAAAGATAATTTCAAATGAGCAGACAACTGAATGGTTTAGATCCAAAAGAAAATCGAAGTACGAAGAAATGGAAAATTTTATAGTAGAAATTCTTGCGGATAACCAATTTTTGGATGAAATAAGCAAAAATAAGTTCCGCGAAAACAGTTTCGTAGAAATTTCTTTTACAAATAATTTGATCCTTCAAGATATATTTGATTTCTTTAAAGCATACCTTTACAATGTGTCCCATTCCCTTCCAAACCAACTTTACAGAAGCAATTGAATAAACCAATCAAGTTTTGACATGTGGCGTCCGTGTGACAGTTATGCATGTTTCTTGCACATTCGTCAATATCTGATAAAAAACACATCAGAGAAACCCAGTACTTAATTTTTTTTAATACCTTGTTGGTAAAAATGGGCGGCACAAAAAATCACTTTAGTTAATAATCACATGCACAAGGTAAGTCATTTTTTCCCCACTATATTGTTTGGAAAGAGGTATATAGTTTATCTTTCCATTATTACAATTCCAACTTAAAATACCTACGACCTTTTATTCTTATTTTTAAGCCATTTTGTTTCTTAATGCACTTAAAACGGACAAGCAAAAACCGGGAAAAAAAAGTAAAAATGTCTGGTCAGTTAAAAAGTCGGTAGTCAGTATAAAGTGGACAGCAAATATGAACAAGCGGTAGAATTACATATAAAGTGGACAGCAAATATGAACAAGCGGTAGAATTACATATAAAGTGGACAGCAAATATGAACAAGCGGTAGAATTACATATAAAGTGGACAGCAAATGTGAACAAGCGGTAGAATTACATATAGAGTGGACAGCAAATATGAACAAGCGGTAGAATTACATATAAAGTGGACAGCAAATGTGAACAAGCGGTAGAATTACATATAGAGTGGACAGCAAATGTGAACAAGCGGTAGAATTACATATAGAGTGGACAGCAAATATGAACAAGCGGTAGAATTACATATAAAGTGGACAGCAAATGTGAACAAGCGGTAGAATTACATATAAAGTGGACAGCAAATGTGAACAAGCGGTAGAATTACATATAAAGTGGACAGCAAATGTGAACAAGCGGTAGAATTACATATAAAGTGGACAGCAAATATGAACAAGCGGTAGAATTACATATAAAGTGGACAGCAAATATGAACAAGCGGTAGAATTACATATAAAGTGGACAGTAAATATGAACAAGCGGTAGAATTACATATAAAGTGGACAGCAAATATGAACAAGCGGTAGAATTACAAACGTTTCTTGACTGGTAAACTACTTTATTGTGAATAAGATCATGAAAAATTAAAACTATTAATTCGTAGAAATATTTATATAAAAACAAAAGAACAGAAAAACTTTCCACAACATCCTGTATTGATCTTTTTTTCTCTGTCTTCGTACCGCCTGTACGAGGTAAAAGGTTCTGGGAAGGAGGTTACCTTAAAGAAGTTATACCTGAGCAATTGATACCATCACCTTCGTACCCAGGTATGCACGTACAATTAAACGATCCCTCTGTATTTGTGCAGACTGCGTTTCCATGACAATTATCTGTTTCAATGAAACACTCGTCCACGTCTGAAACATACAATACGGATGCATCTTAATGCAGCCGTCACCATCAAATGTGCTAAGCGTTTAGATCTATCTTTGCGCTTTCGGATCGGATGTTAGCGCGGTAAGTAAGTTAAAAATAACGATACCCGAGAGCACGTGTACCCATTTCCAGCATAGCCATCAGCACATTTACATATATAGGAACCATCAGTGTTGGTGCAACTCGCGTGCTGGTCACATATGTCATCGTTGCATTCATTTATATCAACACATGCAGTACCGTTGCCTTGGTAACCTCTATTACACGTGCATACAAATGAGCCGTTTAGGTTGGTACATGTAGCATTAGAATGGCAGTTGTCAATTTCTTGCTGACATTCATTGATGTCTAAAAAACAAAAGTCACCTGTCACTGAATTTATCCCTTCATTGGATAGCATTTTATCGCATTTAACAATTAGAACAGGATTAGGAAGCGCAAATAATAATTCATTGATTTACTATTTAGCATTGTTGATTTGCATAGAAGTTATGCAATTAAACCACATATTTAAAACGACAAAATATAGTAGAAGAATTTAGCAATTTTGCGTAATTTTTTATATAAAAATCGCGAAATGTCAAATTATTTATCGGCGAACCGTTGGTAATCCTTATTTTCTTTTGAATGTCGTTTTTTGTATTAATAAACACCGCAAAATAATAAAATTCTATAATAAGATAATTTTTTTTGCAGTATGTTTCAAACATTTGTCGTAAAAAATATTTACGACAAATGTCGTATTTGTCGTAAATAATATTCTTACCTTCACATGTTTTCCCATCTCCCTGAAAGCCTTGGTTGCAAGTGCAAAAATACGAACCCTTCGTGTTGTCACACATGGCGTCTCTGTGACATACAAACCTATCTACCGTACATTCATCAATATCTAGAGAAGTAAAGACTTGCTTGTTTTCTTGTTATTTGTTGTGTGAAAGTGCAACCACGCATAAGCAGCAACAGGTCAGTGCTCTATATTTGTATAAACAATGGTCTACTTTACCTGAACAATTTTTGCCGTTTCCTTGAAATCCCGAATTACAAGTACAGTTGTACAGTCCCTTTGTATTTGTGCAGAAAGCGTCACCATGGCAACTATGTGTTTTGGTTAAACATTCATCGATATCTACGAAAAAAGACAGCATTAACAATTAAAGTTCACGCTTGTATAATTTTGTCACTGTTATCCCTAATACTACCAAGATAAACAAAAGCATGGTCTATCTCCTAAACGTAGTATGACATTTTAAATATGGACCTACCGTAGCACATGGTACCATTTCCTTCATAACCTGGCTTACAGTAACAATAAAATGAACCATTTGTGTTGACGCATTCTGCGTCGCTATGACAATCATGCAAGTTCAGCTCGCACTCGTTGATGTCTACATATAAAGCAGGTAGTATGCTAAGATCCTTTTTCGAGATAGAGGAGGGAAAATTTTTTTGGAAGCAATATCTCTAAGATTAATTATAGTGAGATGAAATTACGTGTGACGAATTCTAGGATTTTTTTTCTCACACCTTGCTCTTTTTTCGCGCAAATTTCTTATACAATGGTTGAACTGTTTCCCTTATTTCACTTAACATTTCTTAGTATCATGCTGAGAACGTGAAACCACTCCTAACGTTTTACTAACCTTCGCAATGAAAACCATTTCCTTTATAGCCGTCATTGCATACACAATGATACGATCCCTTTGTGTTGTGACATTGAGAATTTTCATCACAATTGTCAATTTTCGTTTTGCATTCATTCACATCTAAATAAAAGACCAGACTATTTATTAAAAAATGGTTTAAAAAAAATTTACAAGACTTTTGTCATTGATTTTCTGTACCGTGGCATTTGTATCCATCGCCTTGGAAACCAGTTTTACACGCGCAGGTGTACGAGCCATCTGTGTTGGCGCATACTGCATTCACGTGACATCTATCTATCCCAAGAGCACATTCGTCACGATCTAAAAAAATATCTTATAAATTAATATCACGAAATAAATAAATAAATAAATAAATAAATAAATAGTTTGACGTGCACGCGTAGACGTGACGTTTGAATTTTAAATTTTGAGAACACGATTTTATATAGTGTACTAGTTTTGTTCTAACCAGCCGTAAACCACGTGCACTTTTTTCACTAGTACAGATTAAACTTGATTATACAAGTTTTGAAAACTTCTACAGGTCAGTTCTACCCTTAAGACATTGTTTTCTTTTATCGCGGGTTTTATGCAACTAGAATACAATTAAATGTTACGTACCGGTACAATTGAAGCCGTCTCCTACGTACACATCTATGCATGTACAGTCGTACGAAGCGAAGTAGTTTTTGCAAGTGGCGTTTTGATGACACTGATGTTTGAGTTCCACTATGTCAGTATCACATTCGTTTATATCTAAAAAAATTAAAATCGTCTCAGAATCAAAAACTAGACAAAAATTAATGAATTCACCTAAACATTTATAAGAATGTCTTTAACTCTTTTACGCTAGGCGGTTTTCAAAATTTTTCTCTGCTGCTCTGTCATTTTGGACACGTAGGAATATACTACTTCTTCGTGGAGAGACTAAGCTCGCTCAAGTGGACACCAAGCTTTAATCAAGAAGGTTGGGACGAGTCCATGAAAAGTTTAAAATACTTACTTAACAATACTTAAATCACAACGATAAATATTTCAAATATATATTTAACATTGATCCTTTTTAGTAAAATGCCAATCTCCGACACTGAAATTTTATACATGCTCTTTCGACATAAGTACCTTGAAGTAATGTAAAATACTGACCAGAACAATTAAACCCATTGCCATGGAAACCACTGTTGCATGTGCAGTTGTATTCATCCTTCGTGTCAACACAAAATGCTTGTTCATCACACTCATGTGAACCAATAGAACATTCGTTCACTTCTGCAAAAAACAAAATATATTTTAGATATACAGATAATAGTTACAAGTATATTTCTTAATCAACTCACGTACCTTTATACCATTCACATGATCTACCATCACCACGGAAACTTGACTTGCACGTGCATGTGTAAGAACCAATCGTATTTTCACACACGGCATTTGTATGACATTCATGTCCCAGAATGCATTCGTTACGATCTAAGGTAGAATAAAGAAACATAGTGAAGATAGTCGTTATATAGATTTTACAAATTATAATAATTTTTTCTAACCTTTCGTAAAATATTGTGCGACGAAACCAGTGTATTCCGTGTCTAAATCGGAGACAAAATGGAGTGTCAACGGCCCGGTAACTGTGATGGAGGGTGGTGATTTAAGCCCGCAGTAGTTTTTGCCTAGCATTGGTGAAGCGATGTTAAGACCTTGATGAAGTGTCACATAATCATAAGTACAGTTAAGTTGGTATTCAATGTCAAATTTTGGAAACTGCAACGTGACATGCATACCATAACCAAAATCAATCACCCAAGAACAAGTAGTAGCTCGTGGATACAAATCCGGATAATTTGGTGATTGAATTACATCACTTCGTTTGGTCATTTTAGTGTTGCACACACCTAAAACGATTTAGAATTTTGATAAAAAGGTTGCTGGTTTTGACTTTTATCACATCTTTATCACATCATCCTTAGCGGCGGAGTGAACGCTCAAGCTATGTGAGGGAAATTGGGGAGAAAGCACTATGTGGGCCGTTGGATATTGCAGGGAATTGCCTGGTAGAGTGCAGATCTTAATTGGGTCTGCGTAACTCAAAATAAGCATTAAGTGCTCTAGGACTCCCCCATCTAAGCCAAGGCCCCTGCAGAAAATAAGGCTAGCCATGTAAAAATATACACATCATCTACAAACACAACCTCGTTTCCAGGGTTTTTGCTTGATGTTAGAACCGCTATGGTTTTGCCTCAGTGTCAAAAAAGAAAAAGCCTTGGAAACGAGGTTGATCACAAGCACTATTTACCTTGGAATTCTAACAAGAAGCCACGATGTTTTTTCTCTGCAGTTTTCATATGAATCAGCACATTATTCTGTGTCGTTAACAAGTTAGTTCTTTTTCTCCAGCCACATAATTTTTGAAGGAGTCGACTCGAAGTTGTGTTACCATCATATATTTCAGTAAAATCTGTTGCATCGCTACAATTGGTTTCGTATTTCTAAATATCACAATGGATAACATAATGCTGTGAAAAAAGTTAAAATATCGAAAATAATTTATAAACAAAAATCTTACATTTTTATCAACGTAACTGCTCATCTATAAATAAAAATGAGGTAATTTAAAAAATCAGCAAATAATTATTTATGCGTGGACATATCAGAGATGTTAAATTGGAATGTTGGTGATATATAAAAATGTTTTCAGAAACACTTACTGCAAAATCTGAAAACGTAAGTTCAATGACATTTCCCAGTGCGACTGTAATATGCCATTTACAATTTAAGCCCGATTTATAAGTGGGATAACCGGGTGACTTGATCTGGCCATTCCACTCTGTTGTCTTGAAAGTACAATCATCGTCTGTTAAAAACAGATTTCGTTATATATTTAAAATTTGAATAAATACAGTTTCAAGTCACTGCTCGATACACTTATAAATATAGGCCCTATTCGAACCATTTACTGAAAATGAAATGACCCATTCGGTAAGCCAATATATATGTATAAGTTACAGGTCGAGTGGATGAAGAAGAAGAGGAAACATACGACACAAAAATATTGAAAGTTGATTTTCTTTGTTATTCTTGTTCATGCTGACAATATTTACATTAATAAAAACACAGCTTAGGTTATAATAAATGAACCAACCTGCTGAAGATAGGCGTAGAAGAGATAGGTAGAAAAGTTGCATTAAAATCATGTTTTATGTTCGAAATAACGTTTAAAACTCTTGCATGTAAAAATGCGCACGAAAACTAAATTATCATCCACGTTTTTTATCCTTTTTTAACATGCTGCCATTTTTCTTGTTCAAGTTCCAAATTTATTTTAGGAGATATGAAAAACACGAGTTTATATCTTAAAGAATTGTAAGGAAAATTCTTTGTAGTTTTTTATTACATATTAAATATTAAAATGAAATGCAGTTTGATCGTCGAGTGAATAAATTTTATAGAATCCTTAATAAAAATAAAGTCGAAATTAAGGATTCAATAAAAAGACCATTTTCATTTCGGTTTCTTTCGATCTTTTCTACACAAGAAGTCATAACAACTGATAAATACTGCTTTAAAGATGTGTAGGCCGCCATCTTGTATTGAAATGTTTATAAATATACAGCGTGCATTATGGGAAATAATTATACCAGTTTCCTGTGGGCTTTTTTATTATTAGCATTTTATTTTTATATAAACTTATTTCTTTTAACTCCTTCTGACACTCTGACGCAAAACTTAACAGCCATGTTCTTCTGAAACTCTTGTTGTTTCCTCCAGGTATATAAAAATTTTCTTATGTTTTACGAGGTATTCATATAACACAGATCGGCATCAACTCCATTTTCAACAATACAGCATGCTATCCGTAAATTAAAGATCAAAATTAAAACCAAAACAATCCTTGGATGACTAAAGGTCTTCTTAAATCATCCAAAAAACAAAAACGAAGAATTTTTGAATTCAGCAACTGGGAATGCTAAAAAAAACTTGGGATGTCATAATGAAGTTATAGATCGCTATAAACTTGAACACGACACTCTTCCTCAAAAAGTTACGGTTGACAAAAAACTATGTTATAATAAAACAAAAAATTTCCGAAACTTTCAATGACTTTTTTGTAAAGGTTGAACCTAATTTAGCTGAAAAAATACCAAAAGATAGAATCTTTTTGAATTCTTACCTTGTGTTCCACAATAACATAAGGAATAAAATTAATCTAACATTTAAAGAACTTCAAGATGTTTTTAAGTCCAAGAAAAGTGCAGGAGTGGATGATTTAAATTAAAATGTATTAAAAAAAAGTTTCCGGTATTGCCAAGCCGCTTTTACGTATTTTTAATCTGTCTTTAAAAAAACTGGAAATTATACTGATCAACACACATCTTTTAAAGCCGGTGATGATTCTAATGTAATCAACTACGGACCTATCTCTCCCATGTTTTCAAACATTTTAGAAAGAATTGTGTATAATAGCTACGTCAATACTCATTGGAAAATTATATTCTTGAGGCATAGACCAACCTATCGAAAGCCTTTGACACCATAAACCATGATATTATTTTCAAAACTTTATAATTACGGAATACGGGAAACACAACTGAAACTAGTAAAGCAACTGACGGCATTGTGTTTTGTTTGGAACAGGCGTAACTGGACTCAATTGCATAACATATTGGGGGCTACAAGGTTCAATTCTTAGACCTCTTCTTTTTCTTATTTACATAATTGGCCTTTACACCTGTTCTAAAACTCTTGTGACAAAAGTTGTTTGTTGCAGGCCATAACCCTAACTCTAACGGGCTTTCAAACTCGTTGTAAAACGTTATTTAGACGTTGGGTTAATTGTGTTAAGTTTGAAAGGCACCCCTCCTTATTGTGTTTAAATTTAGCTATCAGTGTAGCATCTTTCTGTGAATGCATAAATGTACCAAGATTGACATATACCCTAATTCATGAAATTTTCGTGCGGGTTCAATCTCCGCGCATCTTTTTTTCGCGCACCTAGGTTCTGCGCACATTTATTTTCGCACAGATTTATAAAAATTTATAAAATAATAGTCGGTACTACGTTCTGTTTTCGCCAAACCGCAAAAGTTTTCCCGCAAAAATGTTTCCATTAGAAATGGTCTCTGAGAAAATCACTACTAATAAGAAAAAATTTAAAACATTTTCGGGAAAGTATCGGGGAAGATAATATTTTATGATTGGATTTGTTTTAGAATTGTCTAACCAATAATCGACTGCGTACTAGAGAATTATCAGTTTCTCTGAATAAAACGAAATTGCTTGTGTCCCGTAGTAAAAATAAGTTGTGTTCCATCGCAAAAATGGCTCTGGCTCAACAACGACCAGTCATATTCACGAGAAATAAGCAGACAAAGGAGTCCTGAGACAAGGTTGCTAATTTTAATTCATTTCTGCGCCACTAACAGCCTCTTAAATCATATTCACAGGTTGCGGATACAAAATAATTTCGGAATATTATGCGCATAGACTAACCAGCAGGATTTGCTGTAACATTGAGTCAGATATTTGCTTTCGTTTTTTAGGTCGCCATTTTGTATCGCTTCTTCTGTTCACACACCAAAAATCATTATACAATTTACATTGGTACGGAATCATTTTGTTTTTCATATTGAATAGGCTTGATTTACACTATCTGATACAGAATACATTTCAGAACATCTATATGTCCGCAACATGTAAACATTCAGTGACGCTCGAAGCAAAACTTCGAACCCAAGGCTGACTTGAATTTTGGCATGAAAACAATCTGCAAACATAGTATAACCTGACTTGTTGTTATCAAACCTTCCTGATGGTTATGGTGTTGCGTGTCTGGTTTAAAAATCCAGTATGAGCTTTCAAGCCGTCAGGCGTCTTGTTTGTGATAACAACCATTGTAACTGACCCAGGACCAATTTTTGACATCTATGACACCTATCTTTATCACGAAGGGTATTTAAATCAACAAATAGTTTGATTTCAGTGCACACAAGATTTTATTGCCACTGTAATACGCGAGTGGCATGTTACACTCTCCTTGCAGTTCCAAAAGAGATTTTGCACAAAATCAGGGAACCACCGCTAAAATGGCCGCGAATAGTGTCCACGCAAATTTGTAAAATAAACGCCCGCAAAAAAAAATAAAAAAAAATCGCTAAATGTTACTTTGTTAATAAATTCTAAAAATGATAAAATACATTAAGTCTAGTTTAGTCTTTGTCACGACATGAAAAATTTTTCTCGACTTAACAAAACCAGTGTTATCAAGACAACTAATGTTTTCAATTAGATGCATCTGATTTAGAAACAACTGTTGCGGTAGGCTGTGCCAACCAGTCGTAGACTTCACTGCAAAATTTATACAACGGAAAGCCTTCAACATTGTAGTAACATCCGTCTATCTTGGATACCAACGTTCCGCCGACATCCTGAATGCCGTAACTATATTTTTAACGTCAAGGAGATTGCTGCGTAAAAATTCAGCTAAAGCATTGTGACAGTGACACATGTACTGGTCAAAGTAAGAGATTTCATTTATCTATTGACATTGTCTGGCTATTGTCACACATTGGGAAATATTAATTTTTGGTGATTGTAACTGTTCGAAATTGCCGGCATACGAAAATCACGATGATTTATCACTTCATACAAACAAAATATGAATCAGTAGATAGATAAATAGTCGTAAACTTGCACTGATAATTTATTTATTGAAATTATCAATTACCGAAATTAAATTCTAGCGAAATTTAAAAAATAAAAAAAATAAAAATTCGATTCGCGAAATCGCGAAATTAAATTCCCGCGAAAATTTATTCCTTGGAGGTATCAGATTCCATGTAAGTTCCCTTAGTCATATTGGGTGAGTGAACCATATATCAGGACGACACCATATTTCTTATTCGTATGTATGTGATGAGCTTTGTATTACGATTGGTAGAAAAATATATTTTTAAATTTTATTTATGTTTAAAATTAACTAATGACTATTTAAATGTCCTTTACACTTTAATAAGGTTTATTTAATTAACGCGAATTTTTCAAAACTCGCGTTAATTTTGTGCCTCGTTAACTTTCTGAACTAAGGTAATAGTCAACAAATTTGATAAAAGGCCTATTAGAAAAAGGATACGCACCAGCTTTGTCCCTAAAAATAAAACAAAAGAAATTTATAACTAATATTACTAATATAACAGGGGGTAAAATTATGGCCAATTTAATGCCGAAATCGCAAATTTTTATCTTAAAGATTTTCACAAAATTTCTTTGTCCCTAAATTTTCGAGGTTCGGGACAACGGAGCGTAGAACAAGATAGGTTATTTCTTAAAATACTTTTAAAAACAGAGGAAGTCACGAGAAATAAGGTTACTTACAGCGGTTCTGCAGAATCTGCATACATTTTAATGACG
Organism: Hydractinia symbiolongicarpus; assembly: GCF_029227915.1. NCBI lineage: Eukaryota > Metazoa > Cnidaria > Hydrozoa > Anthoathecata > Hydractiniidae > Hydractinia > Hydractinia symbiolongicarpus. The sequence goes on along the minus strand of NC_079882.1, from coordinate 27,044,375 downwards.
TATTCTGGAATGTCACCAAATTCGACTTGTGTCATTTCGTAAAACTGACGAAGCTCCGTATTGCCGCTAGTATCTGTATGTAAAATGAAAAAAATTTTTTTTAAGAAATTTGAAATATTTCTGGTAATTCAAAACTTTAAAACTTCAAAACAGAAGCTCCGCGAAGAAGTACACACCCAATAAAAGAAGAAAGCAGGTTATGGAGGTGTGCTCGTGGAGGTAAGGTCGTGGAGGTGAGTACATACGTAAGATAGGTAACTTCTCCGACATATTTATGTGTCTACGGGATTACACACCATATTAGGCTTACAAAGAGCGGAGAAGCTTACCGCTTTTTACAAGTGCGACGCCGCTGTACACTTCATGCTTCTTCAAACGATTTAAACTAAAAATCAAAAGGTTGGATCAAACATTAAAATATGCATGTCTCGTACGACTTTTTCGAATAAAAATAAGTTTAGCTGTAAAAAGTTAAAAAGTCAATAGTTATTACCATAAAAGCATATTGAGGGCGTTTTCATTGGTGTGCGGTTTTTCCAGGATTTGGTTTTCGGCAACCTGGAAAGTAAGTTACCAACAATTTCAATGCAAATATCGGAGTGAACACTTGGCGGAACGGAAGCAAGAAAGCGCGAAATAGAACGTAGAAGGGCTTTTCCTATTTGTTAAAAAGTAGGAAATAAAATCATCAAACAGAAAGTATTTTGATTCTTCTCGTATCTTTTTCTTCGTTTCACAAGATCAGCCGGATTAAATAAGACTAAAAACATTTTTTCTTCTATGTTATCGACTTAATTTTGTGTCACTCGATCTGTCCAAACTTCGTTCGCCAAAATTATGGTCGGAATTTATAAATTTCAATTTTTTTATTTCATAATTTTTTTCAAAATTTCGTAACGTAGGGCAAGAAATATTTTTGCTATTTTTGATTTTTGTTTGTATTAAGAAAAAAATCCTAAAAATCTATAGTTAGGTACCAAACACACCAAAAAGCTGAAGTCAATGCAAACTTTTAAGACTCTATATACATTTTATGTCCATACCTAGTAACTGATCTTATTTTTATGACAGAAAAGAAGTTAATAGCACAAATTCTCAAAAACATTCCCTTAAAGAAGCAAATTTGAGGGCATTAAGATACGTACGCAAGCATGAAGGGATTTCATGTATTAGGAGAAGCAATTTCCTATCTAGTCGAAGAAGTAATATTCGTCAATGTCATAGAGTATTTCGCAAGAAAAAAAAATGTTCTTCATAACTTTTATACTTCTCCTTACCACCACAGTGTCGGTACCAATAACAAATCTTTTGCGTTTCGCGTCATCCTACACAAAATACATTTATTAAAAAACAAATCAAAATGACTTAATAAAGTGATCTATAATTTAGAACAATACCAAAGTGATATCCTCCATATAAAGAACGACAATAGGTATACAAAGTTCTCACATTGCACCAAGAAGTCAACTGTTTTTTGCAGTAACTAGATAAAAAAGTAATTCTAAAGTCTTGCTGCAGGTTTATACCTTTTCCAGTCGTTGCATAACTTCAAGTGCTTTTTGTTTCGCGTTTTCAACTACGTAATCTCTTGGATGGTTGAAAGACTTTTTATCGAGATTTTCTTCGAAGTTGGATGGAGTGATATTGAATACCATCCCCTAAATAATAGTTGAAAAACAAGCAGATGAGCGAAAGGAAAGAAACATTCAAACGTTTATTACTTTAAAAGATTAATGATTCGAATTATACGTGGTTGGTTCTACTAAGAGGAACTCACAACATGGTTCAAGATATTCTTTCGTCTTGGTGAAGCACTAGCTAGGTGCACGTCATACTCTGCAAGAAGTTTGTTTACAGCATGTATCATGTCTTAATCTAAAAAATTACTTTCACCTGATAAAATGAACGTTAATATTAAAACCAATACAGACAGGCGTATTTTTTTATCAGGAAATAATCTATTTTTTTCGTTAAAGGAGGAATGTAGAGAAGACAATAGTATACACAAAGCTGAATCAAGTACTGACAAAGAAACTTAAAATAGTTTCAAAGTAAGTGAGTAGCTTTAATTTTATCAAATTATAATAATTTACCTTTAAATGGGAACTGTATAGACTGTTTTATATAATTCTGCTTCTTTAAAAATAGACAATAAACTGACAAATATTGCAAAAAAACCTATTGACTAATAAATTCAGATAGGAATTTATTCACAAAAAGTATGCTAAATCCATTTACGTAAAGATTACTATGTTTTTTTCATTCTGTGAAGTACCACGTAGGAATGGAAACGAAGACACAACAATATATCTAGAAAAAGTATTCATCTTTTGAACCATGTTATAGTTACAAAACATCTATCTCAAATTTGTTACATGTATGTTACTTCTCAAATGTGTTCTTTGAAATGATCTTCTTTAGTCTCTCCACACAAGTTGACATATCTTTAATTCGCGTTGAAAAGGGTTTTCACTTGCCAAACATATTAGCATACATCTGTTTCTCTTTATCGTTTTTCTCTTTCACTAATCTTTTTAAACGAACCATCTCTCCTTGAATAGCTAATACATAAAAAAATACATCACTTAAAAACACGAAAATTATTTTGGAATTTTTTGCGAGTCACCACCCCACCAACCAGCTATTTAAGTTTCTCATAAAAATGCAACAACCAAAGACCATAAAACTGCTTGAATCAATAAAACTAGCAAAATAGACAAATTCTCAAGTAGGACTACACCTTTGTCGTTTGGAGCAATCTTTAACGCATCTTGTAAAACAGTCTGAAAAAAAAAATTGTTTGAAAGTTGACAACTACAACTTAGCACCAAAGCTTCAGGTGTTATGTCAAAAATACACTGGTGCATGGTGCGTTTAATTTGAAGCGTGTTGTAATGGTGATGTGGACATGGTGTTTTAAATCTTAAAATTTAATACGTCTGTTTTAAACAAATAAGATATTTAAACGTGTACCTTTGCTTCGTCATAATCTTTCATACTTATATAAGCCTGAGCTTTTCTATAGTAAGCTTTTACATTCTTCTCATCCAATGAAATCACCTAAAAAATGACAGTAAAATAGTATCGCTGTAATTTTTTTTCCTAGAGCTCAAAATGTTTATAACTATAACGAACATTTACTAGGATTATATCGGAATTACAAAACCTGAACATGCGCATGCGAGGCTGTTTTAAAACAATGTCAATAAAGACATGGTGGTCTCAAATATTCATTAAGCAAATAATACTGATTTCTGCATTCAAGACTCCAAAAAGTTGTCATTCTTTGGAAAACCTTTTTCTATGAAAAATTAGGACAATTTTAGGGAAAAAAAAAGCTCGAAAAAATTACACTGTAGATAATTTTATCTTATTACTTATATTTATTCGGTATATTTAGTTTCATATTTTCTATACCAGAATTTTTCTTTCAGCACCCAACAATGTTTTACCTGGTCGCAATCATCTACAGCTCCAGCACTGTCATTTAACTTCAATTTCACTGCCGCGCTATAAAACAAATCGACATGTATTTTAAATTGCGTAAACAAAGCAACGCTGGTTTGGGTCTGTCTATACCTTTTGCTTTTTGTGTTGCAATCGTCAAATTACATTATGTACGAGTATTCATTCTTTGCATATATTGGTACCAAGTCATAAAAGATACTAAATTTTAGACATTTTGCGAATTTGTGCTAAATTTACCGAATGCTTTGCTGAAAGTTTAATTGAAACACCTGTTGCAATATAAATTAAATTTTTTAATCGTTCGCGAAATTTGATTTTCGCTAAATTTCTTTCAGTTATTCCTTTAGCGTAATTTAAATCTAGCAAACAAGGTATTTTCTTCCTTAGGAAATATAATTTCCTACCTGTTTAATAAACATGGCAGTAAAATTTTATCAAACGCAGCTTCAGTTTCTTCTCTCTTCTTTTTCTTTTCTTCATTTTCAGGCTTTTCTCCCTCGTCGTCATCAGAATCAGTATCTTGAAAACCTTTGTCGCTATGATCAATATAACGAATAGCTTTGCGATATTTTTTCAAAGCTTTGTCAAACTTTTGTGCTTTGAATAAGTCGTTGCCGATTGCTTTGATTTTTTCAACCGCTTCTAGGATGTCTTCAGACTAGAAAACGAAATATATTTAATAAACATGTTAGTGTAGACAGATGTTTAGATTTCTAATATTTACACCTAAAGTTAAAACATGTTTTAATGTGGTTTTATAAAACCATGTTTTATGTATACCCGTTCATACCACAGTAAAAACTGTTTTAATGAAGCCAGTTTTCATAAACCTAGTTTAATAAAACAACCTGTCGAGGTTGTTTTATTCGTGTTTTTATCTAAAACCCTATTCGAACATAAACAAATATGGCGGACCCTGGCGTGCTCTTGCAGCACGAAAAAGTTGTTCACATTAGAAGACTAGACGTTGACCCGTGGAAAAATCCACAGGGTCGCCCGTCCTTTATGCATCACATTTCGTGTTTCCGTAACAAAAAGACAATGAGGCGCACGTACAGACAGACGACGGCTATTATTATAGAGATAATCGTTACCCGTGGAAAAATCCACGGGTTCGCCCGTCCTTTATATTTACCCGTCGCCACAAAGTGGATAAAAATATATCGCACATTTGATATTCGTGTTTCCGTAACATCATATTCTAACTCAGCGTGGGGTCCGAACAGAGACAGACAGACGACTGCTATTATTATAGAGATAAATAGAGCAAAATATAAAGAATTATATGTAGTTGAACTCATATTCGAATTAAATTTTTATTCAAAAGAAAACCTGTTGGTGTATTTTGCACTGGTGGAACTATTATAGTGGTTATTATAGAGGTTGTGCACATCAGGAGCAGTAAAGGACGCCAATATGCAAACCACACCAGGCTGTATATCTGAAGACACTTTGTTATTAAGCAAAAGGCGAAGTTTTAAAAGTGAAAAGACAATTGTTGTTGTGGTCTGCTTGCAAACTTCCAATTTTCAATAAACATTATGATGTAGCTAACCTAGCTATCAGATAAATTCTTTATAATTTTTATTCATGGTTCAGACAAGAGAATATTTTTTACTCCTTTCAAAGATGCTTCAAGTCAGAATATTGAGCATACTTAGTTTTATTCTTGATCGTGGCAAGTGTGTTGTGAACTGTAGGTGTGAATGGTACATGTAAAAACCGAGTTTTAATGAAAATCAGTTTAAGTAAAACCAGATTAATTTAAACCAGTTTTTTTAGGTGTGAAGGTATAAGTCATTTTGTTGAACCTAACTTAACGGCCAAATTTGCAACAGTATTTTAATTTCACGATTGGCCACTCTGGTCATTTCCCCGATTTTACTTTCGCAGATCATAACAAAAATAAAAAAGTTAAAAGTAAAGTGCAACCTCAGACATATGATATTAGCGGAAAAAGCGGCGGCATTTGTAACCACAAGCAGTGAGAAAAACGTTTTTATGTAAGTAACGCGAACTTGTCAAAGTTTAACTGCCAATGTTCACAGCGGACTTAGGATCTTAGGTTAATTGATTAGATCCAAAAAGTTGAAGGGCAGTAATTTTTGCTGACGTTAGCACGTCCCGGCTTTTTGGACCCCTCTGGGTTAGGGAAAGCATGGTTCCATAACGCGAAAGTGTAGCTAGCGCATTGTGCACATTGTTTTTTTGGCTTACAACCCTGTCAAAGCAAAACTATTGTAGCCAACCTGCAGTAGAGTACTGGCAAAGTGATGCTGTGAAGCGAACTCAAAAAATACATGTCCAACAAATATTATGTCATTAGTTGCAGGTACTTTAAAGGAAGAAACTTTCGCGAAGCGAATAATTCGATTTCTAAAACCGCCAAAGTTTATTCTCTCGCAAAATATTTTTTTTTACTTTACTTGCATTTGTACACATGTGTGAAATAATACATAGTTCTTTTTTTCGTTATTCACGAAAGTTTCCATAAAAAATATTGCAATTGTTTTGCCTCGCGGAACTTTGTTTCACGAAAGTTTCTACTTTTGAAGTAATTTAGGCATTGTGTTATCTATACAAGATAGGTCCTAGAAAAAAACATAGAACAGAAATGAATAAGTTTATACCTTGTCGTAGTTAAGTTCTGATTCTTCTGGTGAATCAGGTAGCAGATCACCAGTTCCATCATCTTGGACGAAGCCATCATCTTCACCCGGAAGTATCTCTCCGCAATCTTCGATTCTACATTTCTAGAAACATAAAAAAATTAAGATGGAATCAAATTATGCAACGTCACCATAATTTCACATAAACTTCATTGCATGGCAGAAGTTTCTTACCTTAAGCGGTTCCTCTCCTGCTTTCTTTACCTCTTCCAACTCACGCACCACTCCCATTCCCTTCAATACCTTTCCAAACACGACATGTTTTCCATCCAAATGAGCGGTTGGGACAGTTGTTATAAAGAACTGACTTCCATTTGTGCCAGGACCGGAGTTGGCCATGGATAAGAGCCCTGGCTTGTCATGCTAAAACAAAAATTTAAACATCTTTACAAAAAATATCCTGCCATCCAATTATTTTTTCAAAGGATGTCCGAGAGATTATACTTTTAAGTCGAAATTTTCATCTTCAAATTTTTCGCCATATATTGATTCGCCACCAGTTCCATTAAAGTTTGTAAAATCACCTCCCTGCACCATGAAATCTTTGATAACTAAAACACGTGTTAAAACAGTAAAAAAGACGTCAGTAAAAGTTTTTAAAAATTTGTAAACGTAAACTATCCGCCAATATTTGAAGAAAAAAAAAATCTTAAAAACAGAAACATACTACGATGAAAAATCGATCCTTTGTAGTGAAGAGGTTTTCCTTTTTCTCCCATTCCTTTGTCACCAACGCACAGAGAGCGAAAGTTTTCAGCTGTTTTTGGTACGACATCATTGAACAGCTCGAAAATTATGCGACCAACTAAAATAAAAATAACGACTGAAATATTTAAAATTATAGATGAAATTATGTGAAAAGTACATGTAACACAGTATACTCTCGTTTAATGGGACCTCAGGTAAGTGTGGTTTTTGCTAACTGGGACCGTTTTTCTCGATCCATTGAACCTTCTTACCAAACTTAACCAGGAAAACTTCGTCTTACTGGGACCCCGCATAAGTGAAACTTCCCCTAGGTGGGAACTTTTTTCCCGTCCCGTTTGAGCAAAAAACTTTGCTTGAGTGGCACTTCAATGCAATGACTTCCAAGATAAATACAAAAAATGAATTCAAAGACATTACATTACAAAATAAAAACAAGAGCTTCTTTACTGTATTCTGTTTGTTTAGGCTGATTGAATGAACATACATGCTGGGGTACTGTGCAATACACCTATGTCTTAAAAGGCAATAAAAAAACTTGTCACAAATCAATTGCTTCAAAAACACAGATTTCTGTGAGATTGAAAAGGCCGATGTAGTTTGTGATGATCCATTTTCGGTGCTGACCCATCATCTACATGCATTCTAAAGATTTTTTTAAAAACAAATAAACAATTTTTACCTCTTTTGTCAAAGTCACACTTATATGAAGTCTCCTTTAACCGGGACATTCTCTAAACGGGACTTAATTTTCTGTCTCTTGAGACTTCCACTTAACAAGAGTATACTGCATAATAAAGTTCATGTGCTAGAACCAACTTCCCTTTTACTCACACACACAGGCTTACTTTGCAAAGTACAAGGTTATAACCTTTATTTTCTGATGCTATCATATCATCATGTTAAAAGTGTACACACAAGTAGAAAAGAGATACTGTTTAGAACAGCTTTCAAATATCACTAAAAGTACAGAAGCAATAATTACTTCGCTCTCCACCAACGCTGACATCAAAAAAAACTTTTGATCTAGCTGATTTCTCTGTCTGTTCTGTCATGTTTTTACGTTTTGTTGTTTAATTGGTGCTGTGCCAAAATGTTGGTGACAACTCTAGAAATACAGTATCAAACGAGATAATAACTTGTGAAATTGATGAAAGTCATACACACTTTTTAAAAAGCATATAAACACCACCGGGTATCCACTCAAATTTTCCCAACACTTGTTTTAACCAAAATTTCTGGCACATCCCTTATTTTTCCAGCTGGTTTGAGCTAGTACAGATATTCTGATAAACTTGTAAATGAAAAGTATAATGTTCGTGAAATAATAATGATAAAAAGACTGTATGCTAATGCTTTAAAACAGACCAGGGATATAATTCTTCACCCATATATGACTACTTAAACCTAAAATTCTTAACATTTTCCTCATATATCCCATTGCTAAGTTATATATTAATATTACAGAATGTGAAAAACAACCAAAGCAAAACAAAAAACAATACCAAAGCCAAAACAAGAGCAGAAAACATATCGTATGAAGGAATTGTTATTGGGTATGTAAAATATACAATTTGTTGATAGTTAAAAATAATAAATCAAAATAATTGAAATGTGCTAAAATATAGTTTACGGAAAAATGTTTCAGATTTCTCAAAAATGTTCTATAAAACCTTACAATACTGTAAATGACTGATAAAAACCATAACTGTTCTAGGGACACTTTAGCCTTAATGCCCTGGGTGGAATATATACCGTCCAGAAAACATTGATTTTACACAATGTACTTTTTCTTAAACTTCATGCTATGTATGAAATTAATACTCAAAAGTTCTTATTTTTGTTCTTTCAAAAAACATAAACGCCAAATTTTCAAAGTAGTTCATATTCAGTTAATTTTTGAAAGTGTAAACACTGCCTGAAGTCACTTCTTTTTTATCGTATTTTAGATCATAAAAATAAAAACTTAGAGAGGCACTCACTGAGAGGGACACTTTTATGACCCTCTGGAATCAGCCAGAAAAATCGATCAAACAAATAAAATCCAACACATTAAAATCATAGTAGAGTTAATGTTACTACTACAACTTATCTGTACAAAAATAAAATTATAATTTAAAAATATAAATTACATATATATATATATAAATACATATGTATCAAGGTGTTAAGAGAATTCACAAAATTTTTTTGGTATTTCTTATGGTTATTATAATAGGAAATAGCATGTATTTTGATGGAGAAGTACCGGTACACAAGCAACAATACACAATAAAAAAATATCCCCTTCAATATTTTTCTGATCATGGATACTTTTAATCTATTTAACAATTTATGTTATTGCCATTAATTGTTTCAATATAATTCAACACCTCTTCAAAATCAATTTATATATGCAACTGCTGCAAATGAAATTTGTAATGAGATATTTATTTCTACGGATCAGGTTTTATTTTTCCATATGCAACTTTAACTTTATTATTAGAATATCTTGCAATATCTGTAAACCGGTCTTTGACAAACATGTAAAACTCGTATTCCATTTGATAAATTGGATCATTACGAAAATGTTCAAGTGTTTCTTCTTTAAGTGGCTTTTTAACTTTAGTTTTCCTTATATGAACACCACCATCTTTGGTAAACAATTCCATAGCTCCACTAAAAATTGATGGAATGGTACTTTCCAAAAATTCTACAAACTGATCAATATGTTCGGTAACACCAACCAAAAAATAATAATTAACAACATTAAACTTTGCTCTCTCTAGTGCTTTTTTGTTACCATGCACCCAACATTCAGGATCAGAGCCGCAGAAAAAAGGTATCTGCAGCCATAGTTTACTTGCATCACACATGTTACTTTTCTGTTTCACACATTCATCGAAGGAACGTTTATCACCTTGATGTTTTCTTCTTTTCTTCGGAAGAAATGTATCTCCATATCTCATAAAATAGTAATAAGACACAAGCCTTTCAAGAGGTTCTCGAACAATATTAACATAGACAGGTTGTTTGAAACCCATAACCTGGAAGTTTAGAAATGGAAAATGACCATGATATATAGCTGGTTTTCGTTCCACCCACGTAGTAATGTTTCTTGCAAATAGATTTTGATCTTTAAACGTAAACCTACGATTGCGTGAAGTAACATTCACATAAATTACACTAAACATGTTTTTCTCGTATAGAGAATACAAAACACTCATAAAACTAGTGCTCCCTGTTTTTGGAATACGATTATATATAATCACCAAATCACTGTATGGGTCAGGTGGTTTTTTTGAGGTATAGACATTACGATCAAATCCAACACTAATAACACCATTCGAAGCTTTTTGAAACACCTGGAAACAAAACATAACAACCACAACCACGGCCACAAAAAATAATCTCGATTTATTAAGGATTGGCATCTTCCAATGTTTTTACAACTAAAAGAAATATTTTGATACATGTAAACAACCTTTACAAGAAGAACAATACAAGTTTTTTGTACACTTCATATTTTGGCATGGTTCCTCTCCATATCCTTACACAAAACTCCAATTTGTATACACAATTCTTTCATAAATAAATTATTTACAATATTCTTAAAATAATATAAGTGAGCACTAGTGAAACTTATACTCCTTAATATGAAAAAGATGTCTCCAATCTTTTAAGCATTGGAAGAGCTTCATGTTCTGGTGTCAACAACGCAAACTCCAATAAAACCAAAACTTGCAGTTCACAAGATAAAAGGTCTTTACCACATAACCGAAATTGGTCACAAATTTCCTATAAATATAATAAATACTTAGACTTAATTTTAATTTAGGAGTTAGATATTGATAGAAAATACAATATATAATTTAATGGTATACCTCAATACACGTTTTTATATTTCTGCTTTTGATGTCATCCATGAATTTGATTGATAAAAGTAAACAAGCACCTTCAATAAGAAAAAACATAATAAAATCCTCTAACTCAATTTATGCTAAGTCACAGCGAGTCCAGAGATAAAAAGAAAAACTTGTTGAAACACATTACCTGCAAATAATTTTGAGATCACAGTTAATCTAAAGATTTACTACAGAAAGCTTTTTGAAACCACAACTAACAGTGTCTATTAGTTAGAAAAACAACCATTAAAGATGTAATGATATATAGACCTCAGCATGCTGTGGCAGCAGTGAGCATCTATCAATAGCAAGATTTAAAAGCGGCAACATGCTGTGAAGAAACAAGAGACAGTACGAGAAGAATAAAATCGATTTAGTTCAGCAGAATTTAATTGCTGTTCACATAGGAAACATTGTTAATGCAATATAACTTTACATATGGAATGTATTTATATATAGAAAACAAAATTTTGGAAATAAATTTCCAGCTCCAAAGTTTTGAGATATTTTGTTAACCATCTGATTTGTTAACTATCAACTTAGGGCGTTGATACATGATTCGATTAATCAAATTCGATTAGTCGAATTTGATTAATTGGATCGTGTATCATGCAAAAATGGTATGCTTTCGGCATGCTCAGACTAGTTGAATTCGATTTTTAAAAAGTCGGACTAGTTCAAATTTTTTGATTAATCGAAAGGTTTTTAGTCAATCAAAATGCTTAAAATCTCTACATCAAATGTGCGTTAAAAAGAATGCGAGTTTCTATATAAAAAATAAACATTAGTAGAGAAACTTTAAAAAGATTTTGCCGTCAAAAAAGGATAAAACAGAAATCAACGAGATTTTTATCAGTGAATGAAGCTTATTAACAGAAAAGTAACAAATAACACACTCCGTTTCTAATGTTTTCTCGAATTCTTAGTTTTTGTAATAATAACTGTAACAGCAGCAATTGCAACACTGTCTTCACTCTCTAAAGACATTTTATCGAAAGGAAATTATCAAAAATCTGTCCAGTTTTTAATAATGTTCAATATAATTTCGATAAATCGAATTCGAACGTGTATCATCACCTTGCCACCTGTTAAGTTTCGATTTAATTTTAATGCTCAATATAATTTCGACAAATCGAATTCGATTAATCGGATCGTGAATCACCACCTTCAGGTTAAAAGCCAGAGTTGTGATTGTCCTCATAAATAGAGATAGTCTGCCTAGTGGTTTGTTACCTGTGTCTACCACTCTGCTTTTTCTTGAGGGGAATAGTGGTTTCCATTGAGGGACATTCCTCCAAAAAAAAACAACTAAGTTGTTTTTTGCATTGCCCTTATATAATTACACGCTATCTTTAACCAGCTGAGTCACAATAGGATGAGAAGTACATCTTAAACCCTTTGTGATTGTACAGACATAATAATATTAAAAAATTGTAAAAAGTATTTCCATACCAGCAATGTACTTTCGATTATGTTTAGTGATGCGAGTCTAAATTTCAAGTATTAAAGAAAATAATCCTTCAACAAATAAGAACAAGTTGCACACTATATCTCACACCTCATTTAAAGTTTTTATATAAAACCTTTACATAAACATACCTTTAGAATAACTTTTTCAAAATAAACAAATGCAAATGTTACAACAGCAGCATCCAGTGACATCTGCAATTTAAATATAAACAAAAATGCAGGTGAAATGTTAAACCAATTAATGCTGCATTAATGAGAAATACAAAACAGATAGTTACCTTAAGACTTATTGCTAACAGCTCGTCTTTTAAACTAAACAAAACAAAGAAAAAAAATATTATTTCTGGTGTCACTTCCCTAGTAACCACTAAATTCATGTTAACAATAATTGAACATTGCTTACCTTCGAAGCTTTGATAAAGTGATTGTCACATGTGGAAATTTTTCTTTAAACCTTTCATTGATGTCTTTCTTAACTTCTGATGGTTTTGCATACTGGATAATAGAGACCTAAATGTTGGAAGACAGATTATGGACTCTGTAACACATTGTATCCTCAGGTTAATTAAATACAGTACTTCTGAAAATTAAAACACTTCAGAAAACTGTTTTAAAATCTGTAAGTTTTTCCAGAGACGGCCCATATTCACTTTCCTTAGTTTGGTGGTCACATAGATTTTTGATTAGAATTCAGCTTACAGTAAATGATGGTAAATTTAAAACTTTGCGATGTTTTCCTGATGTCAGTTGTGGATCATCCACTGCAAGTGGGTCATATTCCATAACATGGTAATCTTGTGAAACTATAGAAATAAATCGCAAAAAATAGTTCAATTCTATTTTTTAACAGTTTTTAAAAACAAACAACTACTTAACACACCAGCTCCTTGTTCTCCTTCCTCTTCTTTGCAATTGTGTTTCCAACTTTCTGGAAAAAGTAAATGATTGTACGAAACTTCCTAAATATACAGAAAAGATTTCCCAGTGCCATTTAAGTTTATAAACAAGTTATAAACGTACTGCACAAATATTATCATCAACACAAAATAATGTGTATACCCTTTTCCCATCACCCATATCAATATCTTCAATGAAATTCCCAGAGGTATTAGTATTTGTATGGAGAGCAGAATGTCGCTTTTCACTAAAACAATCAAAATATAATTATACACAATTAAATTTGGAACCATTATGTTTAGCTAACATTTTTTGAAGCAACAATGTTAAAGTTCCTGTATTTCTTACCATGAAATTAGTTCAGATCAAATTCAGGAATGTCTCTCAAAATTAATTTATTATTAAATAAAAATAGAAACCGAATTTTTGATGTGCTGTGATGCGATAATGTAGCTTTTTAATGTAGACAAGCAAACCTTCAACAGTCTGTTGAAAGTATATACATATTCACTTACTTATTAAAAACAGAATTCATATTTTTGTAAGATATGATAGAAAACAACTGATAAGGCACCTGATGTTGACTGACAAATAAAATTCTAAAAATAAAGAAGATGATGATTTAATTATTACACATTATGGTTTACTGGTTGACAACTTTACACATAGCGTACGTTTTTTTCTCAAAAAACAACGTACAACATGGTATATGTGATAGCTTTTTTAAATATGCTGCATCAATACATTTTACAAATTTTGTTATTTCAATTTTTACTGCTTTTTTTATTTGTAAAATGCTGCCCTCCAATGTTTTTTTTTCGTAAAAAGTAAATAAAAATCTAAAAAATGATATGTTTTATAACTCTCCTAACCTAATTATTGATAAAAAAATTGTATCTCACACAACGAAGGATAGAGATTTTAAGAAGCAGTATTAGAGGACGTTTTCTTACCCTGATGTTTACTTTCTGGTAACACAACATACAATCCTACCTTTTGTCATAGAGTTGCTGATGGCTGCTGTTATAACTGCTGGGGTTAGCTAAACGTTTTACTTTATTAAATAGATCTTTTGTTGCTTCCATAGTGGATCTTGATCGAGTGATTTTATTATATCCGTCATACTGTCCAGTATCGAAACAATGTGGATCAAGTGCAATTTTTTGGTGACGCAATTCTTCTTCAACATTTTTTGAGCCAGTTACAGAAACTGACTGTAATAAGTGAGGCTTTTTTCCTTCGAGTGATGCATTTGATATGAGCAATGCCAAAGAAGCATCATTGGCAATATTTCCTGCATTGTGGCAAATTGGTGGTTGCTCAACCTATATTTAAGAATTTTTTTTTAATTTGATCGACCAATGTGAAATGTTGTAGAGAGAGAGAGAGAGAGAGAGAGAGAGAGAGAGAGAGAGAGAGAGAGAGAGAGAGATATGTATTGGCACTTTTGCAACTCTATTTATGGCACTTTCGCCACTTGTATGGCACTTTTATCACTCATATGGCACTTTCGCAACTCATACGGCACTTTCACCACCTTATTTATGGCACTTTTACCACCGCGCCTATGGCACTTTCGTCCCCTGGCACTTTCGCAACCCGAGGGCTCCCTACGCGCATGCGCGGATATCTCGTTTGGCAAATTTTTAAAAACATAAGCGGGGACATATATTTATTTCATTCTGCTAGCAGCTTTTGACCAACTGTTTATACTGTTTTTAGTAAGTTATTGAAGTTATTTCTTATATTAAACGTCTAACAAACTTTGTTGTAAGTTAACACATATTTCTCTATGGTTTATGGTTGTTTGACTTTACAGCGAAAAACAGAAAGCTTTGCTACCAAGCTAGCTAGAGCCGGCTCATCTAATGAGCTGTATTGAAAATACACATATTTCTTCATGGTCTAAAGTATTTTGTCTTTATAGCTAGCTAGCTAGCTAGCTAGCTGAGAGATAATACAGTCTCATTTGTCAGTGTCATTACTGACAGCAGGCTTCAACATTAAGTAGTAGTAGTATATATAGCTATATATAAGAGAAAAATTGCACTGGAAATGTTATTTCTCTCAAGTTTTGTTTCTTGATCATTGCAGTGTTCTTAAAGGGAAATATAAATGTTAGGTATTGCCGGAACTATACGTCTGACGTTTTCTGAAAGAGGGTGCCGATAAGCTGTAAACGCCCGCATATATAGCTACAGGCGAGTTCAGTGCGACTTTTCAAATAAAATTGGCGGCTGTCCCCCGAAACCGCCCGCACTTTCAACTCGCCCGGAACATTCCCGAAATGCAATTCCTTGTAACAAACCATGCAGACGATGATTGGGAAGAAGGCACTTGAAGAAAAAGGAGTTAATAAAGTTTATATAAACTTTATTAACTCCTTAACTGTATTATAAAATAAACTTTTTCAAAAACCATCAAAAACAGTTCTTCTAAGAACTTTGCTACCACATAGTAAGTTTATTTTAATTTTTATAGTTTTTTTGAATCATATATTATTGTTGTTTTTTTTTTTTTTTCGGGCATTGTTCGGGCCTATGCAGGGTTTTTCGGGCAAATACTTGAATTTTTTTCAAAACGCCGAACTCGCTTGAATACACCCGCACTTTTCACGGCGTATTCGCGCTTACCGGCGCCCTAGTGTTTTCTGATAGCTACCTTCTAATCTAAAAACCAAGTATATATGTTTTTACGTATGTAATTCAGTTCCTGAATTATGGCACTGATGACAGCATATAAATTTGTCAAAAATAAATTTGCAGAAAATACTAAGTAATTCTTAATATTGAAATAAGTCGGATTGGTTCTGAATTTACCTTGTGCTTTATAACAAGTTTTTATAACACTAAGGTTTGGAAAAATTGAGAACTGATCCGACCTGTGTTATCAGTTACTCCAAGTTGACCGAGGTTTTGAATAGTCAAGAATGGTCGAAACGGTTCGGCTTCTACCAAAGCGGGTTGTGTTGTCTTGTTATTTCTACTGTATTTTTAAGGCATTTTTTTCAGCAGCGATTGATTGTTCCACCAATCTGATTGGTTAACGTTGTATATTTGTCTGTAGCTAGCTATCTAGTGACTTATTTTACTAGAGTACTTAAGCTTGCTAGATTTCTTTGTTTATATTTTAACTATGGGCTCTTCTAACATGTGTCTGGCATGTGAAAAAGATGCTAGTGAGCTACAACTTTCTACAAATGCCATGAGTTCTTCAAACAATAGTACAATAGTCAGTGATGGACAACAAGGGTTATAAAATGAATCTTGAATTCTTCCAGTCAGAATGTCACATGGTACAACTTTCAGTTGAGGGAAAGCATGGACCTTTCACAGTCAAACTCTCACAGAAGAAGCTTTAATTATTCAAGAACTACAATTATATATCTGAATTAAAGTAAGACTAAATTAGCAAAAACGCACCTAAAACTACACAATATGACAGGTTTGAAGTTAAAACACAAAGATTCTACAAGAAATTCAGCCCCTATTTATAAAAAGGTGACTGCGTGAACAGCGTGTTTTCCCTCAATTCATAATGGCTACACTAAAAAATACAGACATGTATTTGGTTGAAAAGTATCGCGTCCCCCCCCCCCTCCCCTCTGGTTTGTACACAATAAAAATTGTTTTTGATGTACACATAGAAAAAAACTTCACTGTCATAAGTTATCAAACGCCAGCTCACTTTAAATTCTTTCTTTTAGACAACATAAGGTTAAAAGAATATTTTTTAAAGTCTTTTATTCATCTTTTACTTATGTTTTGTAAGAAATTGTTGATTAGGCCACCGGCGAAAATATGTTTGGTTAGCATCATTTCTAATTACAAAAGTGAGTCGGTCGGTCGTGTAAAAATTTTTCCTGAAAAATTACAAAAATACTATATTTCGAAGCCATATTTTGTTATTCGTTTTAAATGTACGCCAGCTGTATTTTTAGCCTTCATTTCAAGTTTGATTTTTATCAGTCAGTGTTGTTCCCATGGTTTTCGCTTGTATTGTCGTATAAATGCGAAGCAGAAAAATATAGCACTGAGTAGTGCAGCGCAGTCCCCTATCGAAATAACATTCGGACATAACGACTGTAATTCGGAGGACCACTGAAAAGGTAAATGGTGGATTTTGTTGTGTGTTGAAGTTTGTTCGTGGATTGTTTGGCTTATTTTTTACAAATTTACTGACTCCCTGACTCGACTTTCGCCTTTCAAAGTGAGTCGGTGGGGTGACTCTAACCAATTATATTTTTGAGGGTGGCCTTAGTATGTGCAATGATCTAGTGACTCATCTAGACAAACTTGTTTCAGAACTAGCAAAGCAATTAATGCCTCACCTATTATCTCATTTCCCAGAAATGGGCATGTTTGCATGCACAGGAGTTTTCATATGCTTGTGTTGGTGTTTTGTTTTCTTAAAGAGCTCAAAGTTTTATAAAGTGTTTATGATCCAGCTTTCAGTTGGTATTCTGTTAATTTGAAGACATGAATATACAGGTGCAAATCCTGTCTGGATCTTCTATTTAGTTTTTATCAGACCAGTGTTTATTTAAGAATACCAAGGGCAATGTATATATGTTTTTAAGTGTACTTTTTGCTATTAAAAAGTTTTACCATGTTTCTGGTTGTTATTTTCTATAGGGCAACCTTTATTGCTGACCCTAGTTGACCAGATCCTTTCTAGTCACTATGGGGCAACTTTTGTTGTTGACCCAAGTTGACCAAGGCTTCTAGACAGTCAACACAAAATGTTGCCCCATAGTGACTAGAGGGTGTTTGGTCAACTTGGGTCAACAATTAATGTTGCCCCATAGTGACTAGAGGATGTTTGGTCAACTTGGGTCAACAATATGATATGTTTACAGAACACACAAAGATCTGGCGTTTGTTCTAATTTGACTCTGCAAGAGTTTAACAATGGCTGCTGGGAAGGAGACATGTTCCGGATTCGTGTAAAGAAACATAAACCAGCTAGCGCTTATGGAACAGCTAAATTTTATCTTCAGCGCCATATTTACGATTACATGAAGATTTTCGTGGATAGCGTAGGAAGTCAAGTTATTGGACAAAGTCCGTACCTTTTTGTATCATTTAATGGTGGCCAAATGGACTCTGGACAAATTAGTCGGCAAATTAATGCTTCTTGGCAAAAAGCTGGAGTTTACGGCGGCGACAAGCATGCTCGGAACTTGACATGCACAATATTTAGAAAATCAGCTTCAACAGCGGTCCTAGAGCATCACCATCAAGGGTCGAAAGACGTGGCTGATTTGCTTCTGCATTCAGAGAAAACACAAAAAAAATATTACGATGTTCGTCGGAGAGAGTTAAGCACAGCAAGAGGGGCGAAATGTGTCGGAAATTTAATAAGATACAATTTCTTGATCCGGAATCGAGTCCTGTTCCTGAAAAATCTTATGTTGAAGCAATGACAGCCCAAGACGGAAATGGTCCACTGATGAAATTAAAGAAGTTGAACAAGTTTTTTAACGCGGAAATTAAGAAAGGGTTGTGTCTTTGAAGCTAGTCGTGGAAAAAGAAAGTCATTTTAATTTGTTGTGTGGAAATCCGAATCGTATAATATACGATAAAGTTCGATCATTATGCAAAAAGATAACTCTTGATCCCAATCAAACTTTGGGAGGGATACCAAAAGAAACGCTGGTGGAAAAAATAAAGAGATACGATGATACTGCAGGTTGCGATTTGCAAATGGTCGCCGAGGTTCCTGATGATAAAGAACTTGAGTCCTACTAAGCACAAATGTTAATTTAAAGCATAAATGTTAACCATTTTTTGGTCCCCCTTAAATTAATTTTTTCCAATAACTAAATCTTTTTAGTGTCTATGTCTAAGAAAATAAATGTTCGAAAAATGAATACTGGTATGTAACGTAGCCACAAGTTTGGAAAAAACTATTCTTAAATAGTTCTCTTTACAAATACATCAACCTAATAAGTCGAGTTATTAAACAAGAACTATCAACAAGGTTAAGTCAAGCCGACATACGAAATTTCTTTCAGTGAAACTTTATGGGTTGTAACAATTGTAAGTTTGCCTTAACTGGAACTAACATCTCATTTTTGTCTAAGTTCGAATTAACGAGAGCTTCGCTTAAGTCTTTAACTGTTTTCTCTGGTCCCTTGGGGTTTCGAGTTCCAGGAAATAACTGTATATATAAAAATTTCGGTTCTATATACCATTAAGTCGCGTTTGGTTTACTGGCGAAAGATTTCACTTATCCAATGTAACATTTAGTCTTATCTATTTTTTTGAGTTAACGCTTTATGTATTCTCTATTAGTCAGTTAGTCTCCGTTCTTCCTTTGTGACGCCTAAGTGTTAGAACTAGGCTAACGCAAGTCTTGGCTACTACTTCTGTTGGGAAATTGCCTGTTAATGGGCTTCACACGATAAGTTTTTTATCGAGCGCTCATAGCGTTTTTATATAGGACTTCTAATACTGGAAGGCACTCCACCCTAAAATAAATTTTAGACGTTAGGTAGACTGCAAAGTTAAACTCCGCGAGGTTTTAAGACTCCTTTACTTGTTCTTATAGTAGATATTAATAAACATTGTTAACCCTTCGCTACTATTTGTTTTTGCTAAATAATACCTTTCCTCACGTCAAAATATCACGCTTTTTTCTGAAAAGTGAAAGAACGTACTAGAAATTATCTTATCAGTAAAGTAATCATTTCCAAGTAAAGGCAGGTGGTACATTTTTTGCTCGTCTGGTATAATTTCTCCGGTACCCTTATGATCTACAATAATTTCTTAGATTTCAAGTTTTGCATGCAAACATTATAATAGGTTAGCTAACACTAAGCAAAATAAGCAATAAAAATAGACCAATTTCAGTCCTTAAATATTATTGTCAATGTCGTTTCACAGGATTTTTGACCAAAATTTGCAAAATTTGAGAAATTCGCAAAAGTTAGGTTTCGCGACAATAAATCCTAAAGCAAATATTAAAAAATTATACAACTTTTTACTAACATATTATCCGAACAACATAATAGCGTAGGCATTAATACATCCTAAAGGTGGTAAAAGTGCCATTTTATAGCAAAGAGAATGTTGGTTTTAATGTAAAAACAATAATTCAAGGTAATAGTTTTATATTTTTACTCACACTAGTGCTAACATTGTATGTAAGAAAAGTGAAGTAAATTCCTTGTAAAAATATGGGTGTGGTCTGTGACCATGCATTTCTCAAATATGGCACTTTCGCAACATCTGCAAAATTCGGACCAAGGCCTAAAATCAATCATTTTCGACATGAAAACATTCTTATCAGAAGTTAATTTTTTGCTTAGGCTTAGAAAATAGATTTGGCCATTAAATGGCCAAGTTATAACTATATTTGATTTCTTTTGCGGATTTTATAGCATATTAAGGTAAAAAAACACGAAAAACGCTTTGTTTCAAAATACGACGTTGAACATTGGGTTAAATATGTATACTCGATCTTCACCTTACCTATGAAATCGTAAAAAATCAAAATTTGGGAAAAAAACTATAAAGTGGTTATCGGAAGGGTAAAAGTAACACCGAGTGGTTCTAAAAGCTTGAGCGAATGGAGCCGTATGGACCAAAAACACTTTTAGGGAATTTGGAACCACGGATTCTGGCACTTTTAAAACCTGGGCAGTCATCTTTTGGCTCAGATTTGTTAGATTTTCCGCAATAATAAAAAACTATCACTGTTCTGCAGCATTTAGACAATGTACTTCATAAAATGATTGGACTGGATATGGTAGCGCAATTATAGGTACTTATTATGCGCATGTGAAGTTTGGGTTGCGAAAGTGCTACAAAACGCATTTCCAGAGAGAGAGAGAGAGAGAGAGAGAGAGAGAGAG
Organism: Hydractinia symbiolongicarpus; assembly: GCF_029227915.1. Lineage (NCBI taxonomy): Eukaryota > Metazoa > Cnidaria > Hydrozoa > Anthoathecata > Hydractiniidae > Hydractinia > Hydractinia symbiolongicarpus. Next base: position 27,023,424 of record NC_079882.1, on the reverse strand, counting down.
AGAGAGAGAGAGAGAGTGAAAAACAACAACAACAATAACAAGATATTCGATAAACAATCGAAAATCTTGAAAAGAAAAAAATGTTTCCAACCGCAAGAAATTAAATAATAATTCCTGAAAATGCAATAGTTTCCAAGTCAAGGAAACAAATGATTTAAAGAACTCATTTTGTTAATACGAGTTTCTATCACAAAACATGGAACATTATGGAGGTAAATCACAATTTGCAAGTTAATAGTTACTACATTAAATCTAAAAATTACAAGTTATATACTTTTTGTTTTTTAAAACACAAGATGTGAGTTGAAATCCCCTCCCCCACCCCCACACTGGCACTTTACTTCAAGTAACACATCCTTTAACACATAAACCATGTAAGTGATGGTTTTGTCTTGGGTAATACCAAATTGTGCAATGACAATCAGCCTGATGACTCACAATCAGCCCTACTATCAAATCAGCCATGTCTCATACAAAATGTTTAAAACAAAATATGGATATTTAGGTACAGTTCTTTCTTTAAAATGCATTATGATCTGGTTTCTACAAGTCATTAAATCTAAGAAGTTAAACAAACTATTTCCTTCATTCTATGAAGGAAATAGTTTAATTTAAATAACTGTAGAGAACAAAAACGCTAAAAAAGGAGATATACAGAGTAAAAAACGACTGCTCCATAAACCAAACCAAAAATAACACAACAAAAACAAATCTCTGCATCTGATTATATGTTCAAATATGGCTTTTTCTTGATTTTAAATAACTAGGTTTTTTCAACTATACACAATGTAACACCAAAAGTTATCATTGCAGATCCAAACAATACTTTCTTATTCAACTGTTCACCGAGAAAATAACCAACTATAATAGTAACTACAAATGTCATTGAATTAACCACTGGTACAGTGATGGATATATTTGTTTTTCCCAAAGTCATATAATAAAACACAGAACCACATTGATTTAACAAAAATGGCAGGGTAAACCTCCAGTTCTTTATGAGATAGATGATTTCTTGAATGATTTGATGGAAAATAGAAGCACATTTTACTTTAGTAATGTCTTTAGTACCCAGTCGCAGTAACGGATTTGTAACTCCCCATAATAATGCAACCAGAAACATTTCCATGAAATTTAATATTTGCACAGCCATATTTTGTTAATTCAATCTGTATATAATTAATGAATTTATGTTACACATGTTCATTGAAAAGTATATTTTATTTCAGTAAAAAATAAAAAAAATAGCTTACACTTAATTTTTACTTCTAAAGTTTACTTAAACAGTGTATGTCAACAGAAAATATTTGTTTCCAAAACAGTTCTTTTTCTTTCTTGTGTTTTAATATGGGCACAGTTTACAAGGTACTTACTTTACTATCATATAACAATATGTTTTCTAAAATAAGTATAGTGAGCAGCATTTGATTGCACCCAACAAATCAAAAAGTTTTACTTTGTTATTTTGACAATTCCCGAATTAATTAGCAACCACACAAACGAATTGGTGATGCTGCTTTAATAAGGTCTAATTGCTCATGTAAAACCAAAATCACATGTCTTTTTTGACAGAATGAATAATTAAATATCACATGGCGTGACACAATTTTGGTTGGAATGTCATGGCATGTCCTTTTGAAGAAAGACACAGATTTTTCACAGTTAAATAGATTACTGGTTCTCATAGCAGATTCAATAAATGAGTTGAAAAGTTTGAGACATGGAAGAAAGGACTAGAAAATTAGTGGAAAGTACAGTAAATGTAGCAAATTTGTCTGAATGCATGATCAGTAGCATTGAAGTGAGGAAGGGCTATGTAGTTAGAAAGTTGGAAAATGGCTTGTGGAGTTTGAGAAAAGAGGTTGGTAGTAACTCAATTTTTGTTGGACTTGTAAGCATTGGTAACATAAGTGTTGTATTGTAAAAATATAACCTGACATTCATTTTGCATGCGATGGTTGCAAAAGGAGCATTAAAGACAACAAAGTGCAGCTTTAATGATGCACAACAGTGGCTTGAACAGAAATAGTTAACAATTTCTGTTACTCAGGTGATAAGTTGGGTAGTGAATGGGATGTTGGCCGATGTGCTATCTGAAGGAAGGATTGAATAAGCGCAAATCTTATCGATTGAGGTATAAGCTGTATGAGGACTGTATAAGAAGCGTTATATTGTACGGTAGTGAGACATGGGCAGTGAAACAGGAAGATCTTGTCCAGCTGAGAAGCAGGTTTAAGTGTTTATATCAAAATATTATAGGCCAGAAGATTAAGTTTGTTGTGACATTTGAAAAAAATAGAAAAGGATAATTGGGTAAAAAAATGTAAAGACTCTCCTGGGGCCGGAGGTAGACCAAGAAAGACTAGGTAAGAGGTAACAACCACAGACTTACTTCAGAGGAATTTGAGTTTACATTAAGAACTAAAATTTTTGGTAGAAAAACTTTCGGACACAATTTTTAATTTCACCAGAAACATTTTCGGACAAGACTGAAGTCAAAATATGTATGAGTGTGAGCTTTTTGAACAAATTTTAACCAAATTTCATAAGTTATGATTACGGGAAATGACACAAAAAGGAAGACTAGAAGCATATAAAGTGTACACATATTCAATCATGTAAAAAGGGGTCTTCAGGATCCAACTTTAAGGATAGAGCTTCAGCCAAATGTGAAAATAAAGAAAATAATAAGTTCAAAACTGCAGTTTTTATTGATTTTCTGATTACACTATATATAATTTCTATGCACTGGTCCTTTTTTAAAAATTTTCAGACAAAAAAAAAACTATACAAAAGTATTTCCATCCGAAAATTTTTGTTTCTAATGTAGAACTTACACAGTTTAGGGTCAGATTAAGACTAACCATGTAAAATATGCGCTATCTATCTATTGTGATGCGTGTTGTTTATATTCCCCACACCACTAACGCAAATCGACAAGCAAAATAATGCAGGCCGTGAGCTGTAGACCAGCTCATTCAAATCCTTATTTTTGAATCAAGCCTTCTTTTCACCTTGAAATTAAAACGTGATTAGTTTGAATAGTATCATGTGGAAACATGTCTCTGGAAATAGTTTGTAAATAGTTTAGATTTAGGACATAATCAGTGAAAAGATGCTACTAGCCACAGTAAAAAAGTTTGCCACCATAACTTGACTTTCTTCACCCTAAGTCTGTATTTTACCGTCATAGAAAAGTAAAAATTGAAACTTGTGGTACAAAAACAACCAAAAGCTTCAATCCTGTTTTCCAAATAGCATGACTACAGACCCTGGCTTCAATTAACTTTAATCTTGTAAAAAGTACTTCGTAAAGCATGTCTATCACCCGTCACGTAACTATAGAACTTTTTGAATGTTTACATTCTCGAGGGTAAACCATCATGGCTCTAACAACTGCTTGGGCTTACTGCGAAGAATGTAAACATTCAAACAGGCCTGCACCATACAACTGTTTCACTATGGTCAAACCGTGGACAAAGTTTCCACAATTTTTTTTAAAAAAATTGTATTTTTTATCATTTTTAAAATTATTGTAACTTTGTTTGTAATATTGTAATTTTAATTTTACTAAAGTAAAAAATATTAGAATAGTCTACCTTTTTCTTCATAATAAAATAAATATTTTTTATGTGTTTGCTACATATTTCAAGTACTTTAATCGAACAGAACGCATAAAACACATAAAATTCGTAAAACATTATTTTTCTGCCGGCTAGATTCAATACACCTTTAAGATAATTCAATTGTACATGTGTTCCTACGGCTCTACATCCTTTTACAATATTGGAAAAAAAGGAGGTAAAAATCGTGTTTTTATGAGAGTTTGTTAGAGACCAAACCATGTTTTCTCCAGTTTTGTAACTTCTGTTGTAACAATTTCTTTCAAATTTTCAGGAAACGTTAATAATAATAAGATACAACTTATGTGTACTTTTCATTAAAAACAAAGCGCGGCAAGAAAAGTTATCACAAAAAAACGTGTTTTCTCATTAATAAACTCTTATCAAAGTGTGATGTTTACCTCCTCCGATCGCTAAATAAGCTGCGATAAAGTGTTAGTTTTCCTGTATTATCGTAAAGATGTATTGACTAAGAAGGAAATTAACTCTCAATCAAAAATATTATGCCCAGTCTGAAAAGGTATCACAGGATGATTGTTGCAACTAAATTAAATTCTAACAGTTCATTAAACTGTTAGTTTAATTACCAGTTCCTTGCTGTCTTACTGTTGCTTACTGATTTTCATAACATCATAGATGCTTGCTAGGTAGTAGTGTTACAGTTAATGCCTTACCGACTGTTGATCATCACTTTGTTCTAGGTTACTTAAGTCTATGCTACCATCAAATGTAATCGAATTAAGAAATATAAATGCTTCTTGCAGCCGTTTAGTTTTGTACTTTCTCCTTGCCTCCTCTCGAACGCTTGCCATACCATGCCGGAATTCGATATCACGCCATCTCCCTCCTTCACGGCTTTTAGCTTTCCCCCTTTCCCAAAAACCAGGAAGAGGACCGGGCATTGAAAAGGGTCTGCCAGATTTTTGGGATTTCTCAACCTCGATTTCAGGGCTTTTTTTCTCTTTTTGATACAAGTGTCAGTTATACGATGGTTCACTTTTTCCAATTTAAAAACACTTTTCCTCTATAATTTAACTCTTAACAACTCGATTTTTATACAAACAACAAAAAGTCTATGGCTTCTTTTTTCGCTTTCTAATACGTTAGCGTAAAAGAAGTTTCACGCCAGGACGCATATCAGAAAGTTAAAAACAAAGCCCCGGGGCGAGATTATTAAGAACGCAGGGTGTTAGGGGGTGATTTCATTAAATGTTTGCATTGCAGCAGCTGCGAAGGGAGTGGAAAAAGGCACGATATTAATTAAACATCTGGTGATCGAAAACAACGCATCAGAGGCTCTAATTTCTTTATAAAAATATACGAATTTTTACAGCCTACTTACAATAGAAAAAATACTCCGAGAAAAAAACGAAATAGCTAATAAAAAACCTTTTCCCGTACACGCCACAACAAAACAACAACACGTATAAAATCTTTAAAAAACATTCATAAAAGAGAATTGCCATTTCATTATTGTGAATAACCATGCGGGAAATAACTATTTACAAAGAATACAAGACTAAGCTCGCAGTTTGCCACTCATTTGCAATTCTCTTGACTTCTCCTGATCTCATACCCAAGTTAATTAAATTATTATATAAATTATCGAATTTGTAGAAATAAATAAAAATAAAAAGTATATATTTCTATTACGTGGGTGTGCTTCTGTGTGTGATGTTTTCATCTGGTCTGAATGAACTCTCGCTAAAATTTTGAAGATTTTCTATTTCTTGTTTCACATCGTTGTGAAGATGTTTTTTAACCTGCTGAATAACCGACGGTTTTAAAGTTGTTTGAAAAGTACGGAACAATATTCTAAAAGAGAAAGTCAGATGTCCTTATATGTCGCATATAAACCTACAGTTTACACTAAAAATTTTTTTAAATTTGATCAGGTAATGCTAAAAACTAAGTTCGGCTTGTTTGCAAAATTGCAGTTTGAGATTTTACATCGCTTTACAATGTTTGTGTACAAAGTAAGGCCCGAAATCGAAATTTACTGTCTGTGTGGATTAACGTTTTTCACACGAAACCCTAGAAAAAATAAACCCTTCCTGCATGACGCCATTTCATAGCTGTTCGACATCTCGTAGAGCAGCCTTACATGTTTTTTGATCAGCATAATGGAATTTGAAAATAGTCTCCTGGTATGCTTAAAAATCTACAAATACATTGATAAAGATGCTGACTTTGTTTGACGCACCCGTGATGACACGAAAGATAAAATTGATGCAACTGTACGACTGTATCAACAATTTATTCCTGTCATTTTCTCATCCTATTCTCGAAAGAAAACTATCAGTTTTAATATTGATTAAGCTTTTCAAATATTATCACTTTGAATCACGTAATTAAGCTAAACTGAGTTAAGTTCATAAAAACAATTAGAGAGTTTCAAGGACATTGCCATGTTATTCCAAATAAATTAGGAATAATTGAGGAGATTTTAAAAGTGATGCAAAAGTGAAAAACAATATGGCTGTATCTATGCGGCATTTCTACGCATTTTAAAAATAAAAACATGCAACGGGTCATAAAAATAAAATTGACGAGATTTGAGAAAGTTGTTAAAAAATCTACTTTTCAAAACTGGCGAGAATTAAAGTGTTACAAATGAAATATATAGTTTACCTTGGTAGCAGCGCCAGCAGAGGACACAAAAACGTTAGCAACCAGAACTGGGATGTGCCCATTAACTCAAAAATAGTCCAGTATATATTTATTGACGGTGAGATAGCAGAATAAATAAAAAAATACACGTAAGACAAAACTGCACTGCCAAGAATGGTGACATAATGAACAATAGTCTAAATGATAAAGTTTGCAGCATTAGAAAAAAGTAACAGTATTTGATGTAGTGTGTAAAAATATGAGTTGTGGACCTACCCAGTTCGGAGTTTCAACAGCGATGTGGAGCGAAGCCGTCACTACCGCCAATTGGTGAAAGGTGACGCCTGCAATTAACATTCCAAAGTCCATGGAGTAATATGTAAAATACGGTATAAAAAACAGAACTAAACTTTGATAAACAGCGTCAAGCATCGCTAACCAAAATAACTTTCTCGAGTATGCTTTCCCTAACTGTCCCCATTGATAAAGTAATGGTCTTCTAAGTACAGATTCTTCACATAAACTTTGATCGAAGATACCAGCTATGATCGGTGGTAGTGATGTAAAAGCTAAGTTAAATAAGATCAATGATATATCATCGATGGCGTTCGAACCAGAGAAGCCATTGCAGAGTTGATACCAAAATAACAACATGACAAACATCTAAATAGAAAATCAGTTTAAAAAGTTTTGTCGAATATCAAAATGTTGCGCCTTCAAATTATAGTGTTTTCCAGTAAAAATGCTGAAACAAAATAAAAATAAATCGATGCTTTTTAAAATCTCCATTGCTATAGGAAACATTTGACAGAAATAATTACTTCTTCGGATCACACATGCTATAACGTGCTGAATGAAAAATATTTTCATAGAGTAGGGAACAAGTGAAAAAAAACAACACGAAATTCGGTAACGGTGAATTACTGGAAATGAAAAAAACTTATGATGAAAACAAACCAAAAAGAAACAAGAAGCAATCATTACTGAAATTTAACTTACAGCGTTTTTATAGAAAAAATAGACAATCATGCGAGCAATGCGATCATAACACCAAAAACCATGAAGCAGAAGAAGTCTTTTTAAAAATCGAAATCTCCCTAACACAAAATCACTCGCCATTACAGCTTGCACACCTTCTTGCCCCGCAATTCCTACTCCAATCTAAAATCAAAGTAAAAAAATTTCTTTGTGAAGCTCCCCCTAAAAAAGGATCAAAGAAAAATTGCATCGATAAATGCACCAATAAATACATCGATAAATACACCGGTAAATGCACCGGTAATACCTCTGCCATTTGTAACATGCTGACGTCATTCGCTCCATCACCGATTGCTAGGGTCATCACCTTCAAATTTTCACGAACCAAAGAAACGACTGCGGCCTATCAAGACAAAAAGTTCCACAAAATAAAAATAAAAATAATTAAAACCGAAATTTTCTCATATTTAACTGTAACTATATTTCACCACCTTTTGTAGGGGTGCAGCACGACAACAAACCACCGCATCGCAATGCTTAGCAATCTCGATAAACTTTTTATCCAAAGGTTTTTCCAGTGCGAAGCCCAACGTAATACCATCAATGATCATAGCGAGAGGTGGTCTTCCATTACCAGCACTTGCACCCAAGCTGCTCGTTGGAAGCACAGTATAACTTGGCCATTTTGAATTCACTCTTTGAGAGATTTGATCCAACAATTCGTTACATTCGCTCTAAATTTACAAATAAGAGTAATGGATGTCCTTTCCTCTTCACACAGCTTTATTTACATCAACCGTTCGCCCTTTAACGCCGGCCCTTTTAAAAAGAAGTTTATTTAAATGTTCACACTAGTTCAGCAACAACACTCGGTCCTTTTTTCTACAGCGCAGGAGAGGCGAAACACGAAAACCGGCTTACTTTTGTGTGAGAATTAACCGTGATAATCTCCATGGCTGGGTCGAGAAGTTTGCATGAAAAACCGATATTGACAGCTGTTTCCTGGAAAAAACGAGAAAAATTTAGGTCCAAATAAATATATGGCCAACCTTATCATACATTTAAATAAATTATACATTAATAATTTTATCACCTGTTTGTCGCCAGTCAGAATCCACAATTTGATGCCTGCATTTCGTAACGAAGAAATAGTTTCTGAAACACCCTCTTGCAGTCTGTCCTCGATACCTTAAAAAAAATTACATGAAAAGTATAAACAAGTTTCTTAGTATATTTTAATCTACAAAACCATAAGGAAGAAAAAACATTACACTTCGGACAACTATAACGCACAAGGAGGTTATCTCACCAGTTGCACCAAGCAAGGTAAACTTCCTTTCGATAAATTCTGCTGATGCAGCAAGTTTTTGATCACGATCACGAAGTGCTACTTTTGCTTCTTCGTGTTGCACTAGCCAGTTTGTATATTCCTCTTCTGTCAAATCCTGTAAAAAAAGAATTGAACTGGAGTCAATAGGAATGACAACATTAGTATTGACAAACATTTAAGTTAAATATAGTATTTTTTTACCCTTTTTGCTACACATAAAGTGCGTAGACCTTCTCGAGCAAACACCTCCAAATGAGCGTCAGTAACTTGCTGCAGCTCATCTAAATAAAACATAAACATAATCAAGTCTACTCTCATAAACTGGTATAAAGCATCGTTATTACAAACTTTGTTGCAAACCTTGATCATGGTGCAAATATAGCATGATTGCAGTGTCAGCGCCTTTACTGTACATTTTAATTTTACCCATATCATCTCTTACAATGATTGACATGCGCTTGCGAGCAGAGTCAAATTGCAGAACTTGCAAAATATCGTAAACTTTAATATCACCAGTAGGAGTTGTAAAAAAAATTTGTTCCGGAGTTCTGTTAGCTAGTTTGTAACCATAAGCTGCAGCTGCTTTCACTAGAGCACCTTCATCTGGAGATTCAAACTCATAGGTAGGTACTAGCCCATAGTGCATCCAACTATTTATACTTTCGATGCTTCTTGACAACCGGTCTGACATGGCTTTTGAAAACATTCGGACTCGTGGAGGAAATTCGATGTTTAAAAAATCGGAACCAGGTTCCCTATTTGGCGTGCCTGCTACATTGTTTCCATCTGTCTCTTGTTCGATAATTATATTCGGAGGTAAAGTCTGTGAACGCATTTGTCTGCTTAGACTAGTCACTGAAAGTTTTTTCGTGGAGCCATTCGGTACGGAAGTTTTTCTTGATGGCGCATCATATGGCAAGGTGACATCTAGAGAAGATTCCAATGTATTGTCATTCGTCACAAGAGGTTGCTGTGATACGACCACTGTGTTACATATGGCTAACGCAGTATAAAATTCGTCCCATGCATACTGAGATTTAGCACCCATTTCACTACGCATGTTCTCTGTTAGGTGCTGACACTGTCCAGCAGTATCATTGTCATCAGCACCTAAAAAAATAAAGCAAGAGGTTGGGAGAAAAAAATATTTTCAGAATCAAATTTTCTCGAAAAACTGTCATGTTATCTAGCAATTAAAAAGTAGTAAAAATTTAGTGGCAACTTACCTTCTGGATGGTCACCAGAGATGCCATATATTGAATATTTTTTGAATACCATTTTATTTTCTGTGAGAGTTCCAGTTTTATCTGAAAACACATACTCAATTTGACCCAAATCTTCATTGATATTTGTTGCTCTGCAAACACGGTATTGAGATGTCTCTGCATAGAACATTTCTTTGTCGTTGTTAATAAAATAGACTTGGCCAAGTTTCACAAGTTCAACTGATACATACAGAGAGATTGGTATAATCACCTGTGTAGAAGAACGAGAACACAATAGGACACAATTATTTTTTTAAAATGAATCATCCAGAATTACTTTTCAGTTCCTAACATAGTATTATAATCAAGGGAAATTCTGTGAAGGAGGTGCCTGTGCAGTTAGAGGCACACAGGCAAGTGGAAAATACATTAATTTAAATCTACCGCCCAGCGCTAAGGAAAAGTAATCAATTTATAATAATATCGTCGCTGCTATGACTAAATCGTCGTCTTAACTCCTGCACTAAAAATGTATGAGTAACACACACCTGCAAGATAATAATAAAGGTCCAGAATCGTAAAAACCCTTCCACTTTAGGAGCTTTTGCTTCATCTGTCGAGTATAATTCTTCGAACTTGTCATGCTCACCGGTCCAAAAACCACAACCTAATAAAGAAAATCAAAACCAATGTCACAACCAAAAACTGGGACTGTATATATTCTCAAGTTTTAAGAGTTTGTAAGGAATTCTCCAAAAGTCTTTTTTAAACCTTTGTGTACATTCCATATAAAAATAGATAGAAATACCTAACGCTCCAACAAAACATAGTGTAAACAGAATAGCAACACAAGCAACTACATCTTTGTTGATGTCTTTTTCCAGTCGGCTCCGCTTGTAACGACATCCTGTGTTATTTAACATGGCTTTTGTATCATGGCCTGCCGAAGATAGAAAAGAACATTTACATTAGTACAAACAAATTAAGTTTGTTTTGAGTAATACTCTAAAATACTAAGAATTTCAGTTCAATATAAAAGTTGTACTCCTATTATTATATATTTCAAAGCATCTTTATATTGGTCAGTATTTTGAAAACAGCAACAGACAAGAAGTACACAATTTAAGTATATTCATGTGCTTTGAGGCAACTGGCTTAAGGACACATAGTTCCACGCTTTAAATTCTAACCATTCTGGTCATTATTCTTATTTCTCTACTGTTTTAAATAAAAAGCCTATTGAAATAGACCTATTGAAATCTCACCTTGGTATTCTTATAAACCACCTTATAAAAACGCATTTAATTAACTAATTAAAAGCATATTTTTAAGTACTGTGATTTTTAATTATCTTAGTCTTCTATCTTGCAAAGAATAATCACTGAATTACCTGCATATATGACAATCCCAGTAAGATATTCTGTATTTCTTATTGTGCAACCTCGCAGAAGAAGGTTATCCTTATCAACTCCTAACTCAGAACCGTCTTGATGTATTCTGAAAAGTAAAATTCATTAGTTTTTTCAATAAATATGGCTGTATTAATTGTTAATAAAATGTTAACAGGCTATAAGAAAATATATAAAGCTTACATATATCCGTAAAAGTTGTGTAACTGATTATTCGGTTTTTCACATTTTATTTGAAATAAAATATCTTTTGTTTGAAAATCTTTATCATCCTAAAAAAAGGTTGGGGACGATAGAATGATTATGCTAGATGGATACATGCTATAGTTTTTAACCTGAAAAACATTCAGCAATGCAAATAGTTAATGAGACTTTTTTTTATTCCTTATCAATGTTGCGTAAATTGTACATTTAAAGCAAAAGCAAACAAACAAATATACCACAAAAACAATCATTTTAAACCTAATTTTCTACCTCAATAAAACCTTTAGGTACTTGTTTCTGCTTCAAATTATTTTCACCATCCAAATTTGCAGTAGACACATGGCAAATCCCATTCTCATCACTTGAATTTACAATTAATATATCTGCTGGAATAATTTCGTTGTCATACAATTTGACAATGTCTCCTACTTGTATGTCCTTCCACTTTTTCTGAAGATATGTATCAGAATCACTAAAAGAAAGAAAAAATATATAAACCTATTGTGAGAAGCTTACCAGCGACTTTACTTAATAATATTAATGTTGGCACTCCACAATTCAAATGTGAATGTGTTAGCATATCAAGCAGTCAAATAGTTTAAAGTTCGCAATTTTTGCTACGTAACCATAATTGAGTTAGAAAAATTGATGTGTGAATTAGGAAAATTCATTGATGTCTCATACATCATTGTCTTTTTGCGTGTAGAGGTGTAAATAAATGATACTTGCATATTAAAACAGTAAAAGAATATAATATACCTGTTATAAACATCTGACATACGATTGTTAACTACTTTATCGGAATTATAACGCTGTCTATCTTCAATTAAATCTTTAATTGCAGTCACGGCTAGTACAAATATTAGGGGAAGCATAGCAATTTCTTTGCCAAATGCATTTACTAATGGAATCCAATTGAGGATGATAATGAACAAGAAATATACATTTGCAAAACGATGAAACTGTTCAAAGATATTTTTTGGAAAAAAAGTTAGCCATGTATATTTTGTTGTTTTGATTATATTTCCCTTATGTTGTTTAACTTCTGATCTGGCAGAGGTATATGTCTTTGGTATAACGTTCCAAGTTTCTGTGTTTTCTGTTGACAATCCCTGTGTTGGTTTAAACTTCCCCCTCATTTTTTTCTTCTAAAAGTTAACAAACTATTAAAAAGGATGATGGTGAAATCATAAGAACACACAAACCAATTTTATAACAATTCAACCATAGCATGAATCCTGAAAAAAAACAGCAAAAAAAAAACTAAACTTTAAAATACATGTCAAAAAATACACTATCTCTTTGCATTTTTTTTATTGAATAATTTTAGCAATTCCAATATTATCATATCAATTTTAATGTATTATATTCTCTTTTTAAGATGTATTATTTGTCAAACAATAAAGTTATTTTTAAAAGAAACCATAAAGACAATAATATATAAACACTTGTTGAATTCTAAATGAGATTTTTTTGACACCTGTATGAAATATATTTTTCAAAATATAATTAAAAACCTCCATAAAATAGATATTTAATATGAAATAAATTATAATCTAGGTTATACATAACTTGCACAGCAAAAATAAAAAATAGTTTTTTAAAAAATTATATAAGTAAAACCATAATTCAAGAGGTACCCTAAATCCTCGAAATATTTGAAAGTTTCATAGGCCCATACAGAGGCCCATAAAAGCTTGTTACAGTTGTTATTTAATTGCTATGGTTCTGAAGCAAAAACACGAAAGCAAACAACAACAATGACAGATAATGTTAGAAGTATATTTCTCTTGTTTCATGTCATAACTACACTTGAGTTTGGGGAAAGGGGGGGGGGGATGTCAGGTTTGGTATCAGGGGGCCCAAACCAGATGCGTGTGTTTCCATCCTTACCCTTAGTAAGACGTATCTCGTGGAAACGTCTGCGTATCTCGTGGAAACGCTATCTCAGCAACTCGCTTGGAAATTGCCTATATCTGAGCGACTCACTTGGAAATCGCCTACACCTCAGCAACTCGCTTGGAAATTGCCTACATCTGAGCGACTCACTTGGAAATCGCCTACACCTCAGCAACTCGCTTGGAAATTGCCTACCTCTCCGCGACTCACTTGGAAATCGCCTACACCTCAGCAACTCGCTTGGAAATTGCCTACATCTCCGCGACTCACTTGGAAATCGCCTACACCTCAGCAACTCGCTTGGAAATTGCCTACTACCTGCTATGGCGTATCTCGTGGAAACGCACCTCATTTGTTAGGGAAACAAACGCATCTTCATCCCATTTGGCTGACGAAGGAAGCCCGACAAAGCCAAGCCTCTCAACAAGGTATAAGTACTTACTTCAGGAACCGCAATTAACATGTGGTGAACTGTTGGTCCACCACCATGTACCTCTGTTTTTATAAATTGAGCAGGATCTTAACATAAATGTGGTAACTAACGATCTATCCAAGCTGTCAATAGTCATATACTACTAAAGTGAGAGAGCCATTTTTTTTTCAAACAAAAATATTTAAAAATTTTATCAACAATATTATCAGCAAATTTTTTTGTTACATTTAATTTCTTGTTTTATATATAAAGTTGATTTTTTTTATACTATATAGTATACACATAGAACAGGCCTAAGGGTAATGTCCTACATTCATTTTCATGTATCATAACACTTTATATTCCTACATTTAGAGTTAGAAAATATAGAAAAAAAACGAAGGTTTAAAAGAAGAATAGGAGATATTTGAAAATAATATATTTAGAACATTAATTTTATTGTGTACATTTTGTGCATAATATTATTGTGTTTTTGTGCATAATAAACTATATAAATGTATGTACATATATTATTGAAGATATCCTTTCATCGTTTGTCTGTTTAGTATTCATATTACTATGGAAAGTTTACCAAAACACCAAAGGACAATTTGCAAAAATCTGAAAGACTGTCATTGAAATATCTAGAGAAGGACAAAGGTATCATAATCCAACTGGCTGACAAGGGGAGAACAATGGTTATCATGGATACACCTGACTACATCGACAAGTGCAATGAACACATCAACAACAGGCCTTACAAACTTCTCAAGAAAGATGCTACAGAAGTCATCACTGCCCAGGCAAATGGCTCCGAGGTTCAGATGCTGTATCCAGATTCCGCACGGTTGCTGAAATTGCATTTGCTGAATCCCCATTGCTCAATAAAATACGACAACCCCTGCATGAAACAGATTTCAACACAGAACAAGCCCCAAACGATGCAATGGAAGCCACAGTAATTGAGCGCATGCAAGCATTCTATGATGCCAAACAAGGCATTTAAGTGACCTCCTTAGATCATGTACGTCATTGTGGGAAGGATGACCAGGCCCTACTACCAGGCCCTACTACTTGCCATCTCTGATGGGTTTCTAGATAACTGAAAAGATACACTGCCCATGCTCCGTCAATTTTGGAACATTTGTGGGAGGCTTTCAACATGGAATGGCATCGCCCTACTAGATAAACGCATTATTATTCCATCAAGTCTCAGAAACGAAGTGTTAACATCATTGTATTCTGCCCACCAAGGGTGCACTGGAATGAAAGCTCGATCTTCAGAATGCATTTACTGGCCTGGACTCAATTCTGCCATCCATATTTTTTGAGACAACTGTCGTACGTGTATCCAACACACGCCTAGTCAATCCAAAGAACCACTCTCACTCTCACCACCTCTGGAATGACCATTCCAAAAGATCTGTGGAGACTACTTTACCATCAATGGGAATCACTACCTCTCCATAGTCGACCGATTTAGTGGCTGGATTTGTGTTTACCATTTTGGTTTGAATGAGGCTACAACAAAGAAGCTCATATCAGTATGTTGCAATTTATTCACCACTTATGGTGCTCCTGATGAATTCAGCACTGACGGAGGGCCACAATTGGCCTCCAACGCCTTCAAAGCTTTTTTTACTGAATTGGGGTGTACACCATCGACTGTCTTCTGCTGAATACCCCAGTCTAATGGACGAGCAGAACTTGGTATAAACGTGTTCTCTATGATAATATCTCTAACAACGGCTCTATAGATAATAATAGAGTATCTCGGGCCATTCTACAATATCGCAACATACCATTACCTGACATTAACTTGAGTCCAGTCCAAATTCTATTCAACAGACAACTTCAGGATCACCTACCAGTGCACCCCCATCACTACTGCCTGCACCAAGATTGGATCCTTTCAGCTAAGCAACAAGAGGCTGCACTACATAACCGCAACATTGTCTTAGCTAAAGACTATAACAAACATGTACACGCACTGCCTCCCCTTCCAGTTGGCACTCCTGTCGTCATTCAAAATGATGGAAAGAAGCATCCTCGCATATGGACGAAAACTGGTCGCATAGTTAAGAACCTTCCCAACCGCCAGTATCAGATTAGGATGGATGTCTCGGGACGTCTCACCTTACAAAATCGATGCTTCATTCGTAAAGTAGTGAAGCCAACACCCCTCACAACAGACAGACCTCACCATCCAAGACAGCAGTACCCCTCCTGAATTAGCAACTGAAGTACCACCAAAACTCACGACCGGTTGATTACTGCAATGTCTTGCTTCACATAATACACCAGGTCGTTGTGAACAACAGCCCCTACCTCCTAAACGTTTGGTACATTTAACCCACCACAATGGAACTTAACTCACATCGTACAGCCGATAATATCACTACATTAATAACTATTTTACTAAAGTTTAAAGTTTTGTTTAATGACTTTTAAAGACAGGAGAGATGATTAGACTTGGAACTCCATACATTCTAACAATTATCTTGATCAACAGACCATTGATATCCATTATACCCCAACAGGGGAGATGTTAAGACCTAATTGACATTTACATTCTTATTGTCCTTTTAAATTAAATATATTGCTGGTCTTAGTACCTATATAAATAAGTGTCTTCTATTACTTATTGAACTTATCTGAATATACTGTAGCAATAAAAAAGTAGGAGTAAATACTCATTCATAATTAAATTAAATGCTATAAAATGTTTTAAGAAACATCAAAAGGAAGTGTCTAAAAGAATAGACAGCTTGTCGACAACTAGCATTTTTTATGATTTGCCCAAATTTTTTTTACACACAAGCAACAATAGATGCTATACATTTCCAGAATAAAGAGTGAAAGCTCATTCTTCATTTGCTTTTAAATTCTTACATTCAAAATACTAGAAGCAATATTTATTGTAAAGGTCTAACTACTTTCAGCATTAGGGATACCCTTTTAAACTTGAAACTTACCACAAGCGTTGTCCAGGTATTATTAAACAATTTGGTGAAAAAAGATTTGATGCCATCAGCATTTTTGGTGATGACGTCATCAAATTCAATGACATAAAGGATTTTCAATGCGATGAATTTAATAAAAAAAATAATGAAAACAAAAAATACTAATATAACAATATAAACTAAGAAGTCACATAAAGCTTGTGATTATGACTGTTTTTTAATTTTACAATTAATCTTCTGTGAAAAATGTTGTATTTGCTGCTTATTTTTTCACACGGCCTAATTTATTAGTGTGCACGATAAGGTATTTGCGTACACGTTAACTTATCACACAGGAATCTTTGTGTGCGTGAAACTTAACTTAAAAAGTCCTGTTTGAGAAAATTAGATGGATAATGGAATATTGATATCGAATAAAAGTGTGGAAATTAAAGTAAAAACAATTTCTACCATATAATTAGTCATATGAGCAGCTAATACTGTACGTACTGTACCTGTAATAGGCTGATTATCAGTTTTCCTGAGTTTTAAATCAATAGAATAACAAGTGTACAAAAATCAATGTTAAGTATGGGGCGGTAGTTAGTTTATAATTATAACCTATTCCTATTCTTGATGTATAATAAAAATATGTAAGTGATCTAACTATCGCTAACATAACAGTCTATACTTTACTTCTCTTTTTTTTAATCTTTGGGGGCTGTTCTGCCCAGATTGCGAAAACGGCCTGTTTACAACCGGGACAGCCAGATTATGTACACATGATCCGATTATGTTTTTTTTGCACTGGTTATGTAGTGGTGACCGGATTATGAACGCTGATATAATGGCTGGCCAGGCAGGCTGTGATTGGCATTTTCTTCGAACTTTTGTGAATTAAACATTCTCTGGAAGTTAGAACACCCCTAAAAACTAGACATGGCGGAAGAAAAAAGTCTCGACGTAATTCTTAGTATAAACTAATCTTGTAGTAAATACATTTCAGCATAATATACTTTGAAGTAACTAAATTTCACGGAACCTAAATTATTCTTTTTGCGGGAATTAAGTTTGAAAAGTTATTAAACTTGCGAATCCCAAAATTTAGTATTTGCCGCGAAATTTCGTTTCATTTGAGAGCAACAACAACTTTGCCACCAGGGCTATTCGCTTGTCAGAAGTGATGACGAATGATATAAAAGCGGTCGGCCCCGATTATATTTGTTCTAATCTAAAAATTGTTGCTTCAATACAAAAGCGTTTAACAAACATAATAAACAAAATAAATTAGATATAGATTTAACAGTTCATTAACTTGGTACAACCGAACTATTTGATACAACTTGACAACTCACTCAAAACAATATCATCCCCCATTTCGATTCTTTTATAATATTTATATATTTGTTCTATAAGTCTGGAATAATATTTGACTGTCATACATAAGCCGGCCTGCCCCGATTATGTTCGTTCTATAATAAATGAGAAATAATATTGCACTGTCGTATATAAACTGGCCTGCCCTGATTATATGTCCCTTTTATAAGTGCCAAATAATATTTTTTGAGTAATAAGCCGGCCTGTCCTGATTATGTTGCCCTGATTATGTATTTTCTGCCCTGTTCTTAACCGGTGCAAGCTGCCGTACTTAATCAGGCCGATGTTCATTATCCGGGCAGAACAGGGCCAGCTTGAACAAACCAAAACAACAACTCTGCACTTTTCGAAAGTTGTTTTGATTTATGACTTAAAACAAGAAAATAATAACACTTCTTCAAAGCATCCTCGTTCCCAGGCTTTAAATTTTTCCAGGATTGGCCAATTTGTGGTCCTTTTATTGCCGTTCTTACAGTTTTTATACACAATCTGTCATATTTATGTATTTCTGAATAGCGTCCTAGTAAATTAGGCTAGACTACACAGAAAAAAAGTAATATAAAGTCCACGATGAATAAATTATGTAGCCTCCTGGCCTGGGAAAGAGGTGTTGCATACAATGCATCACGGTTTTATGAATCTCACACGCTCGGGACCACGAACCTGGTTAAAAAAAACGTTTTGATTCTCCTGTCTGAACTAATACAGTTATTTAGACCTCTGTTTTTTATTTATTCCGTTGTAATTTGTATTTAAACATTTCTGTATGTTTTGTAGTCAGTATGTATTTATTTCAAAAAATGGTTACAAATTAACTAATGATAGAAGGAGTGTGAGGAGAAGCATACTAAAAGGTGCAATTTTACTACTTATATCATCAAATGAAGCCTTTTTAAGAACTATGACAACAAACTTTTAGCGAAGTTTGTTCATAATACCATCACAGTATATCTGACATTCTTTTTGATAGATAAAGTGTTGTTGACATGGACTCTGTTGAACTTACCCAAACTTACCAAAAAAAAGCCCCTTTAATTTAGCACAGTTTTCCTGCAAGTTGGGACCCTTGCTTCTTCGGAGTCCCTGCCCTGTTATTTCTTTGTCTGAAGACTGGTTGGTGTCTTAAGAGCAGGCAGAACATTATTGTTATTGAAACCATTATACGTTGAACTTCCCGAAAAAGCCCCTCTAATTTTGCACCGTTTTCCTGCAAGTCAGGACCCTCGTTTCTTCGGAGTACCTGCCCTGTCATTTCTTTGTCTAAAGACTGGTTGGTGTCTTATGATCAGTAAGATCAGTAACATTGTTATTGCAACCATTATAGCTATATTTAAACACTGACACAATAGTCACCTAGTTTTCTCTTGCCATTTTGTGACGAAATGTTTTGCTCAAATCCTGACAGCTAAATTATTTCTCCTATCATTTCAGGTTTTTTACCATAAATATATATACTTATATAAATATTTACAATGATTATTGAAAACTTGGATTCCCTGAAGGTCTGGTTGGTTAAAAAGCTTGAGCCAATGTAAGTTACCATTTCAATTTATAGTTCGATTAATGGATTTTGAACTTCTTTTTGGTTGCTCCTAGCAAAAGTTTTTCCCCCTATCTGTTGGTAAGTTTACAACCAAATATTGGTTAATCTGTGGCAGTTTTAAGCTTCGAAGAGACGTTACAAACAGTACAAAGACATGTTTTTGTCATTTCAGAACAAAATACCGCAATTTGTAAGCCTTTACGACTAAAATATAAGAATTTTTAAGCTTCATATGGCCTTGTGTGTGTCACTTCAGAATAAATTAGACCATCATTAAAGCTTTGTGAGCACACACTTTCCTAACTTTAGAATGAATTATACATGTACAACTATTTTTAACCTTTGGGCAAAAACATTCTGATATCCATTTGTTTAATGGTTTTCATCTTTTTCCTTTTATGCCGTAACAGCCATTCCCTTAAAGTTTCTTTCTTATCCATGCCTAGTATTTGTTAAAAACAGTAAGACAGTGGAAATGAAAATTTTAAATTTAAATAAAAAAGAAATAAATCACGTAAAAGTGAGCACTCCCACTTAATTAGTTCTTCTACAGTCCCGTCCGACCCTAATTTTCACGAAAACAAAAAAAGGAAAAAAAACAAACATTTCTTATTCCATCTTGTGATAATATAATTTATTTCAGTATTTAATTTCTAACAAAGCCCTAACACTTCAACCCATACCCCAAATATAACTATGCAAACTATTTCAGAATCATTTTCTACCACTACTATGTGTCGTTTTCACTTTTGAAACATACCAATTAAATGAGCATAAAAGATAAACAATGATGTTATTTTTTGTTGGTCAAATGTCAATCTACAATTATACTAAACAAGGTGAAGCAAAAACGTTACTTTAGGACCACCATTGGTAAGGCCAATTGAAGTTGATTCTTTTTATGGTTATTTGTTGCTATAAAACTAAAATGCGCGATGCGCTAATTTTGTAATCACAAATATAGTTACGTGGTTAAACAGAAGTTTAAATTTTTATGTGATTTGTAACAAAAATTAGCTGCTTTCGCTAAAGTAGTTATAATACAAGTGAAAAACAAGACAGGTTATTATTGTAGTAACACCCTCCTTTGTTATGATTATTATATATGTTTTAATTTACGCTAGCTAAACTGTAATACAGCAAGACTTTTAGCCAATACAATTTAGGAAAAATAATAGAAACAAGGTAGAATACGATTTTCGTAACATCTTCCTCCATTATGAATTTTAAATAAATGATTTTGCAATGCGAAAGACTTTATATATTATCAACTGAACCATAGTCTGTGAATAGAATTTGCACTTAAATTTAGATTTTCCTATAAAACTGGGCAAAAACATTAAAATAACACTAAAATTGTTTGTTTTGTTAATTTAAGTGGGAGAAGAATAACTTGCTGTATAAATTTCGAAACAGGGCAAGTATAACTAACTGTATAACTTTCAAAACAATGCAAGTATATTCTGTACAACTTTTAAAACAACACAAGAAAAATTCTTGCTGCATAACTTTGAGCATGCTAGTATTTTATCTTTTCACCTTAAAAACTAGTTAATTTTTTCAGTGAGACAAATTATTTTTCCTTCCCAACTAAAAAATATAAACATGTGTATTTTGATAAATACTGAATTTGTATTTCCTATGTGTAAAAATAAAAAATTTCTATGTCCTAAGGCTACTCCAACTTAATTAGTTCTATGGGCAAAGTCGATAGTAGCTTATGGTTTCCTTCTCTAAACGAAGCCAGTTTTATATTAAAAATAACTTATGAACTTGTAACAAAATTATTTTAAGGACAGCCCTGACATGAGTTGCATATTCTCTGACTTTAGATGTGATGCTGACCCTTCTGCATTAGCAAAATATGTAATTGCTTTAGCAAAGAAAGACAAATCAGAGCCTGAACTGAGAGCACTTTGTGAAGATCAGCTAGATGTGTTCTTAGGAGATGGTATGATATTTTTTTATCAGCAACTAAGGTCATGTTGTACAATTACCAATCTATTTAATCTTGTAATTTTTATATCTTTGTTGTCCTTTGTAACATCTTTGACGACATCGATGATAAAAGCATATACAAGAACTCACTATTCCCTATTAAATAATCATAACCTTTTTAAGCATACTGCAAGATTTTGGCATGTGTGCACCAAAAAACATGTCAAGCCTGCCTTTAGACATCAACTTTCCTAATTTGGCATATTTCACTTGCTTTTATTGAAGATATTATTTCGGTTTGTCTGTTCAGTATTCATATTACTATGGAAAGTTTATTATTTCTTGAACATGATAGTTTAGCAGGTCTGCTAAACTATCATGTTCAAGAAATGATAAACTTTCCACAGTAACACCTTAGTTTATTTGTGTATAGGTGGGGTGGTTTCTGCTATCAAACACATCTCTCCTGAATAGGCCTTAAGTATTATAGGCAGAAGCGAAACATGATCCCAGTCTGAACTTCGAGACCCATAAGTCTAACCCCAAAACAAATTCTAGATACATATTCATATCCCACTTGAATTTTATAAGTTTATCTTAAGCATACAAGGGCTGAAAAAACATGCTCACAAAAAAGAGTGTATTATGTTATTTTGAAATAAGATATATATAGGTAAAATTTTCTTTAAATTTTTACTCAATTATGTTACGTCTAGAAAATGTCTAGAAACATTTTCAACTTAATTTTGATAAAAAGGTCATAGAAACATTCATAGTGTTGTGACACTAAAACACCATCACTTTTTTTTTCAGTCTTGTGTATATTTCAGCTGGCTGTGTCATTTTTGACCATATTAGACTGTAACAGAAACATTTTTCAAAAATCCTAATGTTTGCTAGATTAGTTTCTTCTGTTCTGTTTTCCATATAGTTTCTCCACAATTGTTGTTTTTCCATTTTAGAAACCAAGCTATTTGTAACCGAACTTTTTGATACTTTGCAAACTAAAGAATATGCACCACCAACAGAAAGCATTGTATGTTTATTTCTTATAGTTTTTATAATTTAAAGTTTTCATATTACATGAGTGATGTCCAGAGATGATTCTTGATAAAGGTTATACCCCCGCCTTTCACAATCACAAAATTCTTTTCCTTTCTTCCTGCGAAGTTTCGTCCTTATTAGCCAAATTTCCCAATCCCTACCTTCTTTTTTTTCTGGAAATTGCAAATTCCTCCCCTCCCTTTCCTTAACAAAAGGGAGTTCTGAACTATGATATTTCACTTTGTTTCATACTTAATGTTCCTGATTTATGATTCAGGCTGCTTCTGACAAGGGAGGCATAAAAAGAAAGTCGTTTGAAGAAAGTGAGAAAAGTGAAGTTGAAAAAGTTCAAAAAACTGAAAACAAAGCAGATGTTGGAAAAATATCTGAAAATGATAAAGAGAACTCAAAAGAAAGTAAACCTAGAAACAAACCAACCACTGATGTTTTGGAAGGAAGAAGAAATTCAAATGAAAGCAGTATTAGTATGAATGATACATCTAACAAAACAATTGAAAGAGTGAAAAGTGCTTCACGTCTTGATGCAGAGGTAAAAAATGATGATGTTAATATGAGAGGTGCATCTCAAGATAGATCCATGAAGAGCATGTCACCTGCTGTACGATCTAGACAGGGACATTCATCAAGGAGAAAATCTCCACGTT
The DNA here is from genome assembly GCF_029227915.1 of Hydractinia symbiolongicarpus. NCBI lineage: Eukaryota > Metazoa > Cnidaria > Hydrozoa > Anthoathecata > Hydractiniidae > Hydractinia > Hydractinia symbiolongicarpus. Next base: position 27,000,245 of record NC_079882.1, on the reverse strand, counting down.
CACCTACACGTTCAGGCAGTCGTCATTCCAGAAGCTCAAGAAGAGACAGATCAAGAAGAGAACATAGAGATGGTAGCAGAGAGCGAAGACAAAGGCGTCGTAAGAAAGAAAAATGCAGAGATTATGAAGGTAAATAGCATATAAACATACCATTAATTAACAAAAAACTACTTTGTCTTTTCCACGATATACCATTTATTTAAGAAGGTTTTTATAGAAAGTATATTATAGTTTTGCTTGTATTTATTTAGAAAAAGGAATCTGTATGCTTGGTGAAGTATGCCCTTATGACCATGGGTATGATCCTGTTGAAGTTGATGATCGAAATTTACCTCAAATGCTTTCGCTTGCTGGTTTGCCTTCATCTCAACCAAATTCTACACAACTACAAACTGCACCTGCCTTACAGTTGTTGCAACCAAATGTTATGCCACAGCGCCCAATGCTACATGCAATAAATAGTGGTTTATCACTAAATCCTGGGCTCACAACAGTTCATGTGCAGAGACCTAGACCAATTCCTTCTCCAGTTGAACTACCTGGAAGTCAAGTACCAATATTTCGACCAAGAAATCCTGCTGCCTTTATGCAAAATATATCACCTCCAAGTAAATTGTTTTAAAGTTGTTGTTTTTTATTTCATCTATTTTTTTTAACTTGGAATTCTTAAAGGGAATCCGAAGTATAGAATGATGTTAGACTTATATTATAGAGCTTAAAAAGTTAGCTAACAAGTCTTTTTAAGTTTTTTAAAAAGCTCTTTTTGTTCTCAAGATATTCGTATTTAAAGAATTTCAGATTTAATTATGCTGCATGAATTATGCTGTCATATTTCAGTAATAGCAAATTTGGACATTTTCTTTCATCAGTAATTTTAGACCTGTTAAGGGATGTGCATTCCAAATTTAACAATGCATAGACATTTTAAAGATTAATTGATTAACACAAATTTTTTGCCAAAATGACACTCGCTTGCTCGTCCCAGGCCTCTTCTTTTTTTGCTGACGACTCAAAAACTCAGGATCTGCACCTTGGTTTGCAATGAAATTTTGTTGGTAAGCTTGTATATATGTTTACTCACAAAATTTGATTGCAACTCGACATGCAGATCCCAAGTTATGAGTTCGTTAGCAGAAAGTTAAGAGGTCTGGGTCGAGCAAACAATTGTCATTTTACAAAAAAAATTATGGTAATCAATTAACCTTTATAATACCTATGCATTGATAAAGTTTGAATGCACACTCCTTACAGGTCTAAAATTATTGATGAAAGAAAATGTCTAAATTTGCTATTAGTGAAATATGACATAATAATTTATGCAGCATAATTAAATCTGAAATTCTTTAAATGTAAATATCTTAAGAACGAAAAGAGCTTTTTTAAAAATTTAAAAAGACTTGTTAGCTATCTTTTTAAGCTCTATAATATAAGTCCAACACCATTTTATACTTCGCGTTCCCTTTAAAAAGACAATTTATAAATACCTGTGTGATCATGACTGTGTTTATAGACTTACTGATAATTTTAATCATCAGAGACTGATTTTGTATTTCAGTTACTCCACTACCAGATCAACTAGTGCCAGCTACAACAGCAGAAACAGCTAAGGGGACAGCAGCCCCAGTTGCTGTGTCTGGAGAACCTTACAATCCAGAACAGCCATCAATTGAAGTCGAAGAGGCTGATGTGCAGAAGAAAGATGAGACCGACACTTCTTCCCAAACTTCTACTGAAAAAGATCTAAAAACTGATTCAAATACAGAAAAAGACACAAGATCACAAGATGAACTAGTTCAAATTGCAATGGGAAATATCCCCCTGACACCTATTATGGGTTCACAACCAAACAATGTATTTCAGTTACGTGGAGGAATGATGCAACATCCGCAACAGCAGGCAATGCCTACCCAATCCTCCTTTACCAATGCATATCAGCCCAATCTAAATCAACACACATACCTTCCTATGGCAATCAATAGTCAGCAGCAGTATCATCAACTTCAATTTCAGCAACAGCAAGCTGCTATGTTAGCTGCTCAGAATCTGCAACAACAACAGCAACAACAAACAGTTGTCCAAGTACAGTCATCGCAACCAACACATAGAAGAAACACTGTTCTCGAAATTAGAAAAATACCTAGAGAATTAAACAATATTATGAAATTAAGTGAACATTTCCAGAAATTTGGAACTATCACAAAATTACAGGCTAGTTGTTTTGGTTTTTGTTTTTATTTGATTAGCGATAACACCAAACAAGAATCAATAACATGCCTTGTTACAATGAAAATATAAATAGTTGTTTCTTAATACGATTTTGCTGCATTAGATATGACTAATAAAAATGGTTTAACATCTGAAAATATGGTTATGATGATTAATTAGTTATGCTCTTATTATTAATAAGAATTTATTAAGTTATTGTGCATTTTTAGGCTCCGTTTCAACAAGACCCTCAAGGTGCTTTATTAGAATTTGCAACATATCAATCTGCAACTGCTGCCTATAATTCGCCTGAAGCAATTCTTGGTAATCGCTTTATAAAGATGTTCTGGCACAACCCAAACAGAAATCAAAAAAATAATCAACAAGGAAACCCAAATTTAGTAAGTTCATTTATGTAACCCTTCTTTTTCCTGCCTCCCGGACAGTGGGTGATCTTGGTTACCATCTTAAAAGGGGTATGTCTCAAACTCTAGACTAAATTTGCTGCAAGATAAAGTGGTTTTAGCCCCCCCCCCCTGCCTAAATAAACCACAACTTACTTTTTTGAATACACAACTTTCCTGTAAACAAAAGGTTAATGCTGATGCAAACGTCTATGATTTATAAATAAAAAGAATGTTGATGTGAATGCCAACATAGCATTAACGTCAACAATTTTTCCACCAAAATGTGACAGATGTTAAACAACAGTAATCTGTAGGTCGCCTGATCCATATTAAAATTTATTTCATGCATTTAACCTTGAATTTTGGCTTCAAATTTAGGGTGTAAACAGTAACCAAGGTGCAACCGTTAGCCCTACTGAAGTTTCTCAACAGAATGAAGTTGACCTTAAACCAAAGAAAATTGCTTCCTCTGAAGAATTAAAATACCGAAATCCAAAATCAGATCCAAAGCTTGTTCAATTGGAAAAGAAGAAGGTAAGTTAATTTTATCCTCAATAGTAATACATTTGTTGAGTGTAATGTTTAAAAGAGTAAATAGAACATTATTATGTATTTATTTTTATTTTTTTCAGCAACTGGACAAACTAAAAATTGAGTTAATGAAGAAAAAACAAACACATTATGATGAACTCATTAAAAAGCAAAAAGTTGGTATTTTGTGTTGTCTTTGTTGTTTTTGTGGTGGTAATGTGAAGAATGTTTGACTAAATAACGTTACGATTTTAGGGAATTCTAACAAAGTTGCAAGATAAAAGCTTATCCAAAGATGATAAAAACAGATTGCTAAAGGTAAGAAAACTAAACTATATATTTTATCAAACTGAAAAGAAAACATAATTGTTTTGTATTGCTATCTCTACCGTACATATTGTAACCTCATAGGCTTTCAAACATTGCGACACAGCTGTGCAAAAACTCAAAAAAGAATTAATAGAAGATGCTACACCAAAACCTCAACCACAACAACTCTCTTCAGTGCCATCGAAACAGTATCGAGATGTAAGATTTTTTTAGACTGTTATGATGGAGTAGCCTCTGAATATCAGATTGAACTAACACAACGATAATAAGCCTGAACATAGGCCCAGATTGACTAAAAAAGAAGCATATTATAATTATAGTAGCTCAGCTCAGTAGTTATTTATTTCTGCATTACTTAAAAATATTTTTGAGAAGTTTTGCTTTATGAAAATGAGCAGTTTTTCTGTGTAAACGAAGGCTGTCAAAATAAAAAAGTGTTTTAAACTTTAAAAATCTTTAATTTTTGTTATAGAACGTACTGAAAAAAATAAGCATACCGTTAGTTTTTGATTTAAAAATGAAAGTTAATCGAGTCTGTTCTTTGTATTTTTTAGTTTATAAAAATGTATGTATATTTTTTATATATTTCCATCTTTTTTTAGTACAAGAAAGAAATATTAGACAAAGAAATCGATATTTATCATGGCAATTTAGAAGGGGAAGAGTTGGTTGAAGCGAAAAAAGCACTTGATCTGCTGAAGAGAGAGGTTAGAAATCGTTGTTATTTTACTGTTTTAAAGTCTGTCTATATATCTTTGCATTATTTTGTTGATTAATTAAAGGTGTTTGCATAAATTGTTCACTAAAATTTCTTTTTAGCAGTCAGCTCAAACCGGTGGCAGAGGACGAGGATACCATCGAGGGAGAGGACGTGGGCGAGGCTCATGGTATCGAGGTAGAGGGGGTCGTGGAAGAGGTGCTTTCCAATCAAGCACTGTGGATAACCGGCCAAAACAGATTTTAGTCAGTGGTTATAATGCTGTTGAGAAAGATGATGTGCTAACCCATTTTGCTGTATGTTTTATGTTCTTGTAAATTGAAAGCGTGAGTTTTGTTATCAAGTTTAAATGTTTATTTAATTTGTTTTTATTATAAAAACAGGCTTTTGGTTGTTTGGACAGAGTTGAAGAAACTGCGAGTGATAAAATGATACTGACGTTTCCTACCCGAAAAGCTGCTGAGATTGCAGCTATACAAGGCACTGAATTTCGTGGGAAGCAGCTTGCTCTTGCTTGGTTTACTGGACAATTGAAAACTGCGCATACTGCTGGTGAGAATCAAACCATCCAGCGAAGAATGACTCGATCGTTAAGTCAAAGTTTAATGGAGAAAGACATGGACGATGAGTTGGTGAGTTTTTCTCCAAATAAAAAAACAATGATAGTGAAATTTATCTTTAAAAAAGTTTCACCAGCATTTAAAAAACAAGCAGTGCTACTTTCTTTGCAAAACAGTTTTTCTACATATACACATTTTTTAAGTAGAGATAATTTTATTGTTTCGCTAGTTTTTATTAGAGTGCATCGACAATAAAAAAATATTCAACAAATATCTGAGTTTTTGGATGCTTTTAATTTTAGTTGGAATTAGATAAAGATGAAGAAGAACTTTTGTTGGCCGGTGTTGACGATGATGAGGATGAAGAGATGGAAAGTGATGAACGTTCGTGGAGAAGATAGTTACCAAGAAGATGTTGTCAATACATAATGCACTTCGATTTGAAGATTTTAGTTGAAAAAAATGTTATTTAAACGAGTGAATTATGTTATTTTAGTTAAATTTTATTACTTCTAATATGAAAAATGTATATTTTTATTATAACGGTATTGTTAGATTGCATGCTCTCCACGTTTCTTTGAGCAAGCGTATATTTCTCCTGCTTTTTCTCCGTTTTAGTTTTTAATCTATTATCAGATTTTATTTTTTTGAGAGGAAAGCATGCATCTAGCTTATAGATCTTAACATTGTTGCAATTTAATTATCGGTTGTTAGAAATGAAGGATGATCTGTAAAAAAAAAGAAGATGGAGAATAAAAAAAGAAAACTAAATATAAAGAAACAAAACAGATCATCTGAATTTTTTGTAAACATTGTTGTATGAAAAGAGTATATTGAAAAGAATATATGACAAGAAAAATAAAAAAAATAAAAGAAAGATTTAAAAAAAATAGAACGAGGAAAAATTACAACAATTTGGCACAAAAAAAACAACCCAAATTTTTAAAAAACATTACTTGGCTATATAAATACTGATGCTGAAAAGAAGAATAAAGAAAATGTGATGGGAAAAAGAAGAAGAAGAAGAAGATGGTTTAAATATTTTCACGATTACCAAGCAAGTTAACATGTAATCCAATGCAGGCTGTTTTATAAGCTTGTGCATTGGTTAACTTTACACACCTATTATACACGAAAAGTAATTAATTTAATGGATGGAAATGTTACGAAGAAAACAATAGTGTGGCCAGGATGTGCTTAATGAAGTTTGATGTGAGAGATGATCAATTAATCGAGGTATGATAATTTCATACTGTCTATTTTATACTAATAAGGAAGTGTATATATCGCATTAGTTTCATTAGTTGGATTTTAATGATTATTTTAATAGTAATTATTTTTTTGGTGTTTTTTCCATTTTGCTTTGACTGGCATGATGCTGCAAAAAATTCTTTGAATCAATAAATTGATCATCATTTGTGTTAAATCCATTGTTAAAGCAAGCGTTTTTTCCATGACTGCTGTGTGTAGAATAAATTCGCTTCATGTTACTTATTTTTTGCAAGTACTTATACGAAGGGTTGAATTTACTTTTCACGAGGTATCAATTTTCGCGGATGATGATTTGCAAAACATTTCGCAGGATATTAATTTGATACTTCGTTAATTTCACTGGGAAAAATATGATACCTCATCGGTAACGCCCAAAAAGAGGAGGTTCACAATCTTAAAAGTTTTTGTTTTGTTTTAATAAAGGATTGGAGGAAGCGAATTAATACACGGCACATTATTCGCTCGACCTTTTGATTAATTATTTCTCACATACATTTCTTAAAATAACAAACGGATATTTTCAAATCCGTAAACAAGCGCCAGGATCAGTTAATTTGATGTCAAATATACAATTTAATTGTTTCTTTATGTTCTTTAATTGCTAATCATGGGTTAGTGGTTCCTTCCTTTATATTCTACTTCCACACAAAAAAGATTGACAAGTAGACAGCTATCATGCAGAAAACCTGTTTCTATTTTTAACATCGTTATGTCCTGAACCAGGGTTCGAGGAAAACATGGCCTAGTCATGTGGCCTACCCGCAAAATTATTTTTTTTTAAAATCAGGAATTGCAACATTTTACCAGATTTTTATTAAAACTTTTTGCGCAGATCAATTTTTGGGCAATAGCAATATAACCTTATTTCTCGCGTATTAATTTTTGCGAAAATTACCAAATTTTTTACAAAATATACATTGCAAAAAAAAAAATAATAATAAAAAAAGTTTATAATTTTCGCGCAAAACGTTTTTCGTGTAATTTCTGTACTTAGATAATTTCTTGACCTTTTGCCGCATTAAAAAAGGCTAGAAACAATTTTACAATCTTAAAATTGTAAAAGAAAGGGTAACAGACAATGCATTCTACTTTGAAATCTTTTTCACAACAACTAATAAATTTACAATGCACAGAAGAGAAAACTTGCGTTTAACGCTGTTTCAAGATGAAGTAGAATTTTAAAGATTCTAAGAGATTAGTGTGGGTTCAAATAGTTTTAGTTAGTTGAAAAAAGTCCAAAAAAATCAGACGCGATAAACACAATTTCAATTTTTGTATAATGAAAAAAGAATTTAGGAATTATAAAAAAACTTTTCAAACCTTTTCTACATCATGACTATAAAATTGTGCAAGAATAAATAAGGGATTAAAAGTAAATTTTAAAATTCGCGTTTATTTAATGACCGTTAATTAAATGCAGTGTTAATTTAAAGACTGTTAATTTCATGATTTGTTACTTAAAATACTGGTAATTTGGTGACTTTTTTATAATGTGTTAAAGCCTAAAAAACATCAAAATACAATTCTTTTACAAATTTTCTACTATTTCCTCCTCATCGGACGATAGCTCAACGGTTTTTTTTTCAGCGATCTTTTTGAAAATAGCTTTTGTATCATCTTCATACTCTGATCCAAGTGGAAAATTATCTGAAAGCACTTTTTCTTCTAAAATTTTAATTTTTTTTTTAATTTTTTTTTCTAAACAACAAAAACATTTATTTCTATTTCCAAACCGCCTTGAAAAAACAACCTTTCTGAACTGCGTTAATTAAATGCCTTTTACAAAATGATTTCATTGAACCGCGTTAATTTCATGACCGTTATTTAATTCGCGTTAATTTCTTGACTCGTTCATTTTATGGAATAAGGTAAGCGCGCCTTTTAATTTCATCAAACGCAAATAAGCACCCTTTTTACTATCTTGCCTGCGAGGATAGTATTGGTTTCTAACTGACTAACTAACTAACCCTGTCCCAAATGGTTAATTGCAACGTCACAGATTTAAACTTCGTACCTAAACTCCTAAGTACTTGAAAGTCATCTAAATGAGGTTTCAGGCCAAAATTGGTACCTGTTTTCGACAAAATTTGGCACAGTTAACAAATAAAGTATGCTGAATATAAGGTGACATCATAATTTGATTTTGTCACCTAAATGTCATTTTAGGCCAAAATTGGTCCAAAAATTAAAACTGCTTTATTTTCAACAAAAATTGGCAAAGTTAACAAAAAAAAGTATGCTGAACATGATGGTGACATCACATTTTTTTTTTTTTTTTGTCAACTAAATGTTGTTTAAGACCATAAACTTTCAACCATGAATGATAACCTGTATTTTTGGTTAGCAGAGATTGTAGTATTGGGTCGCATTGTCGATGTTTCATAGTTGTCCATTTTTAATAGCAAGATAGTTTATGCAACGCCTGCATCTTGTTGTGATTAGAATACAGCTTAATAATCACCCCTGGGGGTTTTAATTAAGAGGGCGATTTTTTAAAAATTCTTCATAAAGGAAGCCGCTTCATTGAGAGTGCGACTAACCGAAATGATGCGCTAAATCGAGCATTAACATTTAGACCAGTTTTGAAGTATGGATATCAACTAACACCACCCACTTCTTACGCGCCATAAGGGAAGAAAGCATACAAATAACAGTTGTGCCACTATGGGTTATGAATATGATGAGTACAACTTGCAATATATCAATTACCATTTTATGATATTAAACAAACGTAAAATGAAACATCTCTTAATATTTTGGTTTCGAAGTAGCCATCATGTTGCACCGCTTTAACTCCTGTCTCAACTTTTTTGTCCCCAAACTGGATGAGGGAGAGCAGAAAAAACAGATTTTTTACATTTTGCATGTATTAAAAAATTGATCGCAGACCTTCGAAACTCAGTAAGCTAGCTAAAGACAATCTTGCAGTCAGATTTTCAAATTTTGCAAATTGTTTTTAATTCTGCAAGGATTCCGCAATGTATTGTGTATTTTTAATATCAGTTTTATTTCCCATGAGGAAAACTCACGTAAGAAACTTCCGTGTTTTTTATGTATTTATAAACAGAAGAGAGGTTTACATAACCACAATACAAAATACTAAAAAATAAAAAAAGATTTGTCATCCTGCTTCAGGTGATTTAATAACCATAAAGATCAGTTAAAGACAATTTTGTATCCTCTAGACCGTATTTGCTAACTTCAATCTAAAGTGATAATTACAGAACGATTTCTATTACTCATGTAGCGGTCAATGCATTCAATTAGTGGGATGACTCAAATTGTTAATTGTTGTAAAAATCAGCAGACAATCCTTAAACTAGAATCGTTAAAATTTGTCATAATTCAAATTATAATCTGCAAACGTGCTCGACCACCAATAATAAAAAAAATGGATTGGAGTTTATATGTATCAATTTCTGTTATTCTTGAACACGGAGTGACGTCTTGCTCTCATGGAAGCACGTGATCAACCGTTGTCAAAACATATTCTATCGAATCATACGTCAATCCAGGTTTTAATTATGAAGAACTCAAGAAAAGTGCTTGCACTAGCCCGAAAAAACCCATAAACATAACAAAAACATAAAACCAGTCAGTAGTAGAATTTGAGGAATTGCTTGCAATAAGTTTCTTTTATAAATACAAGATTTTGACGATTTTTTAAAATTACAATCAGCAAAAATTTCCTCTCATTTTTTTTTAAAAAGAATTACAACTCATGTTTACATCAAAGTTGAAATAACCCTCAAAACTGCGTCAGTGTTTGCGTGTTCGTAACCCTTCCTTTGACCCCTTTTACTTTTTTTCACATACTAAAGAAATAGCGAGAAATCATATCCAGTTACAGGCAAAACGCCTACCGGGTATGCCATTAATTAGAGTAACCAATGCAAATTTCTGAAAAAACGGATGCAGTAATGAAGTATCCTGTTCAGTAGTGGGTGGACAAACTCATCAAGGAAATAAGGATTTTCTTATAATCTTGTTAATGAGGATATAGGGAGATTGACCAATTGTTGTCTCACGTGATTATGATCTCCACAAGAATAGGATGCAGGAATTTATCACTGACGACGTAGAGTATCTTCATGAAGTAACAAACTGTATATTGATATCTGATAGAAGCACTGTGTGTTAAAATTTGTTTTGTTTATCCACACCTCTTTAGCATAATCAATCATATGATTAATCATATATATATATAATGGATGATAATATTTAACATTATGCTTTGTGCCTTCTTTTTTCTGGTCATATTAAACGACAGGATAAAATATTCCTTAATTATAATTTTTTAACATAGCATTTACAAAGAGCTTTTTACTATCAAGACTTGATTTTTCACAATACCTTTTCATTCAAAGGTAATACCTTAATTTTTCCGAATTTTATCGACATTTACGAAAATTTTTCCGAAAATTCAATCTGCGAAAATAAATCCAATTTTTGAAATATCTCAACATGTTTAATTCGCGAAATTCATTTTTAGACTTAAAAATTATTTAACTTAACGTAGTATATTCATAAAAACTGCAGACAAATATGAATCATTTTGTTTATTACTGAAAGGATTTCCTTGCTGGGTGTAATTAAGCTTACATTAGGAAAATTTTGAAAAGATCACCAGCATCCGCTCATTATAATAACTAAGTCTTTTGTGGTGGCAGAGGTGGAGTGGTAATGGGTAATTAATGGAGTATACTTTTGTTGGAATCACAAACTCGTATCCGTTCCCAAGAGATTTAACAAAACGGATGTCAAACTCGAGACTTGGCTTGCTTCGATCCCATGATCCAATACATTAATTATTTTTATTTTTTCGAAACTTAAGACGCAGATTGGCTGAAACGCTATTTAAATTCTAAGATTACCATTTAGGATTTATAAAATATGTTTTCCAAGCGATTTCAGCTGGCTTTAAAAAAATTGGAGGGTTCATGTCTTCCCTGGTTTCGTCAGCTCTGCTAATCAGCATTTTAAATAGCTTTTCTTTTTCAAGAAAATTTTCTTCAGGGTTAAAAAATATCCAGGCTACACCCCTAAACACGTGTACATATTATTTAAGTTATTAGTGACTTTTCTTCTTCTTTTTTCGTTTTTATTTACTTCTACTTAACATTTAGTTTTTTTTCAATCATGTATGCAGAGACTGTTGTGTGGGCCGCGGCTCCGAGTTACTTAGATTGTTTTCCACGTTTGAATTAATTTTATGTCTGAAATATTACGAATTTATTGATTTATTATGCATCATGATGTAAACAGATGGCGAGGGAAAAAATTTTGTTTTGTTGGTTTTGTAAACCGTTTTTTAGAAAAATCTAAATAGACGCGTATTCAGAAATTTTAAGCGTAAAACACTAACTTCCAACTTTAGTATTAATTTGTACACACATATGCATGACAAAAGCTTTTTTTTTCGAGATGGTTTCCAAATCAACAAAGATGTCATTGTGATTAACTTTAATGATGTCATTCAGATTTAGCTGTGTCCGCCATTTTAAATTTGTGACGTCAGTAAATAATGATCGGCATAATAAATAGAAGCCAGCTCTATTAAAATACTCACTCTTAAACTGTGCTTCAAATAGATAACAACAAAAAACAAAGATTTGAAAACAAATATTCACTCAAAATGCTAGGTAAGAATCCGATAAACTTTTTTTTGCATACAATATATATATATATATATATATATATATATACACTGTTTGAACTTTCTTTAATATTAAATGTTTTGTTGCTCTCTGGTTCTTATGTTTTAATTTCTATCTTTTAGATATTATAAAACCAACGACGTACGAATTTGAAATCGATGATGCACTCGATTCGCTTGACTTATTAAAACCAAACATCGTTACACCGCTACCAATGCAACAAAGCGGTAAGGCTGGGAGCACAATACGTTTATTGTGTCTCCTTACCGGCTACCCACCACTTCAAATCGAATGGTACTTAAACGGCGAACTCATTTCTTCTCTGAATGATCAAAGATTTTCATTTGAGAACAATACTAGAGCACTGGTTATCAAAGATTTGAAGATGCAAGACAGTGGCTCGATCAGTTTTCATGCAAAAAATAAATATGGCGAGATAAGCAATACTTGTTATCTAAAAGTTGAGGGAAAATCGTCGAAGAAAACAAAAGCCCTCTCTATGTTACCAATGAAAAAGAAGTTGACGATGGTGATGAATAAAGGAAGATAATTTTTTAAAGATGAAAAATAGCAGGAATTGGTGAAATGTAGAAAGAACTCATGATCGTGTTTACTGAAGCAGAAAACTGTTTTAACTGGAGTGTTCCAGAAAACTTACTTTGAAGTCACGCCAAGCCACACTATGATTGTTGACTATATATCAAATTACAAAAGTAATAGTTCACATTATGTGGGTGTCACCTGATACACTTTGTTTTACAAAGATTGGCAGTTATGATATAAAAAAGCTTTGCTCAATTCACGTAAATTGGATTTAATCCAAGACATTTCTATAAAAGAAATGCTATGTACTATTTTTATTTTTTTGCTTGTTGTTTATCTGAAATAAAATGTAAATAAAATATTAGACATATATTTAGCTGTGTAAAGAATTTTTAAAAAATCATTTAAAATACAAAAATTATTTAAGAAAAAAAAAAGTAATTGAAATAATGTTTCTTTACTGATATCATGCAAAAAAGGAAGACTATAGAACAACAATCTTTTTTTCTTGTTCTTAATCCAATCTTCCTAATTAGATCTAATTAATTACCTATGTCATCAGAGTAATTACAATTGCTTAATTATCTCTATTCAAAACTGTTTTTCTCGCGATAACGCTGACGTTTGGACTTTTTATTTAGCATGAACTCTGACACGAGGATGGAAATAAACCGGAGAAAAGTCAAAAACAAATCCCTCCCTACTTACTTCCAAATGGGTGTGACCCTTCTGACCTCATAATTTTACTAACAAATTACCGTTCCCGTTGACCAATTACCATTAAACCGTCATATTAAGAAATCCTTTTAGTCCATGGAACTTTGCCAAGATATATAGGTTCATGATCTTGTTAAATAAAAGAATTTGTTAATGATAAATATTTGTTGAGTTGAATTTCACAAACTATTTGTAATCAGAATTTATGCAGTACAGTCATATGGCTGTCAATGTACTCTATGTCAGGTATTTCTCGCTGGAATTCGTTTGTAAGTCGAGGATGTATATATTTCGACATTAATGTTGTAATGAGTCTACGTAGGATTTTTCTAAAATTACACTCCTGTCTGGATACTTTGGATAAGGACTTTCCACATATATGTATATGCCTTACTGTTGTGAAATAATAACAAAATCGTGAAAACAAAAGATTAGCAAATATAAAAAGACAATCAACTTTGTCCGAAGCTGCTTAAGTGAAATGAGTAGGCTGAAGTACTTTAAAAAATAACCTTTTGTAAATTATTAAGAGCATATAGAAAAAAAAACTTCGTTCCCCAAATTTCGCTTGTCATAAAAGCAACATGTTAAATCAAACACACAAGAATTTTCATGCAGGATGTATTTTGATTTTCCAGCAAGTCAGCACGCAACTTTTACCTTTTAACAATTACTTTCTCGTTAGTAGGCGTGCTAATGAAATGATAGTATGTTAATTTTCGTTACAAATCGAGTAGGTTTTAAATTGTCACCACACAAGTGGAACAAATCACCTTCAGTAGTTACTCACTTTTAAATAGTAAAACCTCAAAAATTCTCTTCAAGAGATTATTTTGGTTACAAGATTGTTTAGGTATCATTTACAAAGCTAACCACGTTAGATGAAAACGTGTGTTGAACATAAACTTTTCACCATGATTGCTTCGCCATGCACCCACAGTTTCATCGTTCAGATAAAGTTATTACCGACAAAATATTTATTTTAATCGTTATTATTATCACTCTGAAATATTTTAAAATTGTTTTAAGTTCAGAAAAAGTAGTGCTAAGAATGTCCTGTACTATTATTTAAGTATGTTTGACTGTTTTTCGTTTCGATTTGTTCTTTCCTTTAGAGTGTCATTAAGTCAAAAACTTAAAATTGAGAATGCTTTTAATGGACACCGCTATTTAATAATTTCTTGGATGGTCGAGTCAAAATTAGTTAATATGGGATCTGCATCTGTGTTGAAATCTAAAGGTTCGTCTATACAGAAATTGATATAATAATTCAGACTCAAGTAGACCCCACAATTAGCTGAAAAGACTTAAACCAAAAATTCTAGGCCTTATAAAAAAACATGCGAGCTATTTTTTTCTTTCTTTCAAAAACAAAAATGTTCACAAAGAAAAATGTGTTGCGCATTAATGTGTGAGGTAAAATGAACGAAGCTTACACGTCACGACTATTTTTTTTCAATACACAACAAAATTTTGTGAATACGTACGAATAAAATTAATAAGTCATTATTCGTGACATAAGTTCTGTTAATTTCGGTTTCTATCCATGATGGCGGCAGCATTTTGCCAGTGACGAATTTAATTTAGTTTTAATTTTTTTAATTTCCAATCTCGTTGTTGGTAAGTGGTGGTAACAGATGGAATCTATCCTTTTTTAAAACAAAAGACTCGTGTTTTTTAATGGGCGTTTTCTCAAGTGAGGTTATAGACATCTCAAACAATGGTTCTTTTTATTATGCGCGAACTTCCGATACCTATTTTCGCTTTCTGTTATCGCTCTCATCAATCTATCACTGTTGTTATCACGCAATTACGACAATGAAACTTGATTAATTAGTAAAAAGCAGAACAAAATGTTTACCTAGTAATCAGAGTGAAAAAAAACAACATTTACAATTTTATACTAAGGTATAGCTTCTTTTGTTTCTACCTATTCTGGTTAAGACCACCTTAAAGGTTTAAACGTCTCCATGGGACCATGCGATATATTCAAACCTCCCTGGGGGAGAAAAAGAGCCCCGGGTTTAAATCCGGAAAAAAAGGAGTGCGGCCGTATTTTTCCGCAGATAACCCCCGGGCTTATCTCCAGACAAAACATAATAACTATATAATTCAGGTAGGAAAAACGTGTAATAAGGGGGAGTAAAACTGTAACAATGTGTGGTTGTACAAAATTTCTCCGGAAAGAATTCAGAAAAGTATCATCACCAGTTTCGTATTCGTCATAGCTCATCTCGCTGTCATCTTCAATTTCATTGTCCCTCCCTTTGCGTCAGTCATTCCATAACCTTCAAGACAACGGATGCTAGCTAAGTGATCTCTGACTTACCTAACTTGTTAGATACTTTGCACTTTGAAAAGGAACAAACTAAAATATCCTTTAATGATGTTTTGCCCCCCCCCCCCCCCTCCCCCCCCCCTCCTCAAGAAAAAATGGGTGAACCTATACGTGGGTGAAAGAATGCTGTATGTTGAGAGCTCGACAAAACATTCTTGCAGTGTACTGTGTGTCCGACTCCTTCAATTAAAAAGTGGGAGAATTAACCACCAGAAAAATTTAAAAGTTTCTGAAATCAAAGTTAATTCAGAAGCAGAAGCTGAATTTAACGAAAAACTAAGTGACGTCATCAGGCAAATAGACATCAGACAGTTGATACTCAACCAGAACCATTAGATCACCACTAGAACCACCATTTATTAAAATGTCAGTATTGAAGTATCCCAAAGATTTGTCCACCAGTTGAAGAAAGGAAATGTTACAAGTTTTTTTTTTAGATTTATTGGGAAACAGTCATGATGAGTTCCAAAGCGTACGTTTGTAAAAGTAGGGATTCTCTCAAAATTTTGCAGGTCAAGAAGCGGGTATAAAAACTATCGTTCATACAATAATCAATTTGAAGATGAATCAAGTGATGTATAATTCTTGTTGATGCCCCAAATGCCTTTTATGCAGTGAACACTAGAGAGGCATTCCGCCACAACATAAAAACTATTTGTGCTTCTATGGCTATTTTTACATGCAATTTTACTCCTTAGAAGCAAGGCTTTTCGTCATTGGAGGCTACAATTTCATGTCGAAGGAGAAACAACACCGAGAGAACCAATAACAATGGCTGTGTGTGCAGTGGCCTATGATTATATACGTATAGCTCATAATATAAACATGATTCTTATGCTGTTTGAAATACATGACACATTCAATGATCTGAATCCAGTAAAAGCTGCTGCGTATACTAATGACATCGCTTCTACGGAAAAATTGAACAGTTAAGGTTACTGTAAAGGAAAAAACTCACTTGATGAGTAGTCTCAGAAAAACCCTTATAATTTATCAATACTGTTATATATTTTTTTTTATTTTTTTTTCTGAATGCTTGATGGTGCTATTTTCGTGAGATGGTAATTTTCCAAAAGGAAAATATAATGAAATAAACACACATCAATCTTTCTGTCGTCATAATTCGCTAATCAGTAATTTATACAAAAAAATCCGGGAACTCTCATTAGAATAAAGCATGCTTTGACTACAGCAAGTTGCCGGTAACCTCAAAGGGGGAGTTCATGTTGTTTTTCTCACATACGAATGAACTTTCACTTTCATAATACCCGCTCAAAATCCTCACTTTTAATACTCAAATATCATAATTTTTATTCTATTGTTTTATGCACTTATAGCAGCTAAAGCAAAAATAAAGAGTGCCTCGAAGCATTCTTTATTTTGGCTTTATTAAAGCATGTTTGAAGCAAGTAAACATAATTTGAAAGGCATTTTAATGAAGCAAAAATGCGTTCACATTATTAAGCTTGCTTTAAATCGTGCTTTAAATTTATAGCATGCTTTTATAATTCTAGTGTGAACCCCCCTACCCCATATGCATATTCCTTAACTTTGATTTTTTTAATTCGATAGTGAAAGTAAACTATCTAAAAAATATTTTATGCATATTTTTATACGGGAGTCCCATATTATGCATAATGTTTACAAAAAATATGCTCAACTCATTTTGCACATATTTTTCAAAGGTGCTAAGGATATAACACCTGTAAAAAGGCTTTTTCCAGAAAAAAGGGATGTTCCAAATATTTTCATAGACTATAAAATATGTCATTGAAAAGAGTTTTTTTTTTCTATGTGTCATGAATTTTTTGCAAAAAACCTAAATAAAATAAATTGTTTCCTTTACAGTAACCTTAAGTTGCAAAATTTTTCTCGAAGTGCAAAATCTTGGTTGATTGTGAAGCCAGAAAAATTGGAAGAAGCCAAAACAATATTTGCTGGAATTAACATTAGTTTTACTATTTAAGAAAGAAGATATTTTGTGAAAATGTTGGCAATGAAAAAGTCAAAAACATTCTCGTCAATCCGTTTCGTTTACAAACATTGTTATGTTCCAACCACGAATAAGCATACGAATTTTTTTGGAAATATTCAGACTTTTATTGTACATGAAAGCTTCTTCGCCGTAAAACACGGGCCAAATCGATCAACATTTTCGGTCAACATTCTCGTCAACATTTTGAGCAACTACATTCTACTGAAATGTGGCCATTCATTCAATTTTTTAAAATGGCGGAAAAGGAAGCTGCAGCATGTTTATGCTAATCTCTTCTTTTATTTCAGAGAGAGCCTTTTCCCTGACATCTCTTTTTGAGTAGCTTCGATCTGAAATGTCCCAGAGACAGGGTCTTTCTTCATACAGGTCAATCAGTTTCTCCACTAATTCACCGTTCCATTTAAATTTTTGTTTACCAACAGTTGTAGTTGCAGGATCAGCTGAAGCAGTGACTGCCACCATTTTCAAAATGAATATATTTCTATGTTTTGATCTTATTTTCATGCAAGTCATGTATACACTCGAACAAAAACATTCGAATTCGTGCTGGAATATTCGAATTTGCAATTAAATAATTCGAAAATACTGAAAAATGTTGCCAGAAGTGTTGATGGCTATAGCAAATCGTAGCAACATACAAAACTCCTCAACAATGTTAATCAACATTTATAAAAAGGTTTATAAATGTTGATCAACATTTTTAGAGGGTTTTTTCTTCGCCAATATGTTGATACCCATAGCAAATCGAGTCAACATGTTCATCAACAAATGTTGACGGGTAATGTTGCTCAAAAAGTTGCCTTGATTTGCCACGGCCTTAACTGAATCTTTAAAAAAATTAAAGAAAATCTTATTTCTATGACGTAGCAAATGAGAAACATAAATGGCTGTGGCTTACAACTCTTTCAATTAAGGATATGCGAATGTTGTAAAGGTGTTAGGGTATAACCGTTGTTGCGGCTGTTAACAGGAGAAACCCTGAAACCACAAAGCAACACCAGTGGAGAAAAGGTAGAAAAGACCTGTAAAGTAAAGCACCCAAAATCCATTTGGAGTTTACCAAACTTTGAAGAGTTAATGCAGGGTACACTGCGGGGGTTAAATTGCCTTAAGGTATTATCTAAAGATCGTGAAACATTGGCTTAGATGCTGAATTATATAAATTTGCAAACTTAATCCTGGATGACTTTTTATTTTGGTGAAGTCAGATCTTCGAACTTTTAATATCGTAAGACTTCATTGTCGTTATATCTAACCTATTTAAACACATGTCACAAAAATAAAAAAATAAATTTCGTAACATGCCCTTTCAAAGTTAAGCCAGTTTTAACCACAAATATATATATCTATGATTTAACGCATTCCTCGGAATTTAATTTAGCGCATTAATACCAATTCTGACAAGATTTGTGCTCCAGGTACAAACATTCACTACGAGGCAAAATATCCACGAAGAAGCAAAAGAAATACAATAATGATTAAAATGTATTTATTTAGAAAATATTTACAGATATAAAATTATGTATATAAAATATGGTGTATTGAATCTAAAACTAATAAAAAAAACAATGAAAATAAATTCAATGAGTGCAAAAAATTAACGGTAAACAAACAACTACGTAAAAGCTAATTAAAAAAGTAAAAAAAAAATTTTACGTACAATAAAAAGATACCGAATTAATTTGATTAACTTCAGTAATTATTACACAAACAGTATAGACACGACAGCTTTCCCAAACAACAATATTATGATACCATGCATGAAATAGTTCTGCAGAAGGGTTGCAGTTGAATACACAGTGATCACTTCGTTTAAGGCTGTCTTCACTCGATTCACATCGTTTGAAATAAATCGGGTAACACCCTTCTTCAACGCTGCATTGATAAATTTTACATCCTCTTCCTTTGTGGCTTTCTTAGTTGATTCATTCCAAGAAAAAACGCTAAAAGAACCGAGGGTAGTCGGTCCGTATTTTTTCTTAATAATGTCTTTGATTTCAAGATTGTCAGTTTGTTTGTAATATTTATCATCGTTATAAATATCAAAAGAAAAATCCACAAAAGACGCATTGACAGCCTTGCTGACTATACCTGACGTCAGCAAAAATTTAGCGAATGTCGATGATGATTGATCTTTAAAGCAGTTTGGAGGAAAAACTTCCAGTATATCGTGATATTCGAACTTGATTGCACTTGCTTTTAATGGATCAAACATCTTTGCATCTAGCCACCAACCAATTGCAATGTTTGGATTGTAATAATTCAAGAATTTCAACTTAAATGCATCTCTCGAAACAACAAACACGTCATTTTCTAATTTAAGTTTTTCAATGAGCTCAGAAATCTTTTCGGCCAACCTGTCTGCAACCTCTCGATCTAATGGACCACGTGGAGGAGCGTAGCCAGGAACAAGCTAAAAGGAAAATCAGAAAAAATTGGAATTGTTCTCAACTTTAATGCGTTCTGAGGATTTTAAGAAAGAATACGAAGATTAGGGATTTCGAGGAAAAGTAGGGATTTTAACAAGCGCTGAATAATAATACATTTTACTTTATTCCAAATCTTTTTTATGTTGCAAACCTTAAATTTCCATTGGAGAAGCCACGCTCTGACATATATTCTGAATAAGATTTTTAGGAAAGTCCTGTTTACGATGTCGTCAAACTTCTGCATGCTTTAAAGTTTTTTTTAACCATTCTTATCACTCCGGACAGGTGATTGTTTTTAAACATACATACTTGTATGAATTCTGTCATCCTCTGCGCGTGAGAGTTTATTTCAAAAGAATATGCAGAAAGAAAAACCGAATATTGTGAGAGCGCATGTGAAAGAACCAAATCAAAACGTGAACTGATAATTTTTTTAAAAATTGACCTTATGCGGTTAAAACAGCTAACTATATACACATAATAAAAATTGGTTTGTTTGTTTGCTTGTTCGTTTGTTTCGCTACTTTTTCCATCTTAACTAATGGCCGTGCTTCGATAAAAAATAAAGGTCTTCTTTCTTGATTTTATGTCTTTATATAACTTTATATCAGCAAAGCACAACAACATCAGCTTCCCTTTTACACGAGGAAATAGTAGAGAATTTTTAATCCAGTGAAATGGACAATAACAATAATTCAAATTCAGTGTAATGAAAATTTCCTGAACTTCGCCGCCGCGATGAAAGGGCAAACCAATATCACACTACTTCGTACGTGTGATTTAAAAAAACTAAGACAACAACAAAAAAAAATTTGGAAAATTTAATTTTTTTGTCAGCATTGGTTGGTTTTTGGTTTTGGTTTCGTTTTGCGAACCTTTTTTTAAAGTTCTCATAATGAAATACGTAACAAATGTATATTTTGTATTTTGAATACATTTATGTAAAATTATAACAGGAAATATTGTTTTCTTCAATAAAATAAAGACCGCATAGTGATATGCCTAGACCAAATGTGTTTTGTGATTAATCAACTTTGGCGGTGGACCTTATTTTTTGATTTTTCTTTGTGATTTTAGAACTTAATTTTGCAGATGGGGTCCAAAATCAAAAAATAATTTTTTCTGCAATAATTTCTTGCATGAAGAATTCTCCACCATTGTCTTGTTACTGACATACTGGCTCCTTAAACTTTGCTTATGATTCATCTGTCATTTTGACAAAAGAACTAAGAAGTAAAAATTACCTTACCTCAATATATATCAACATATTTTTCCCTTGTAACTCAGATAAAACTGTTTCGAGAAGAGGTATTTTCGCAGTTGATTTGTATGATTTCGTATTCTTGGTTGTGCCTGAAAAACAGACGAAAACATTTTACCCTTGAACTTCAAACTTGAAGCCTTGACTTTTTTAGGAGAAAAATTAGGAGTGACCAATTTAAAAAAAGCATTCTCTAGGTTTTTTTATAAAACTATCCAGCTTTAAAAAATGATAACATTGAAAAACAAAAACGCTTTACCCACCTGAACCATAATCAATATTTTTTAGCAAATTCATCTTACTTATTTCGCTGTATGGTAAATCCAACACATTAAAATCTTCTCCAGTCATCCTCTGCAAGAAAAATTAATTGTGCACAATACAATTTAATAAGTTTGAAATTACATGTGAATTTTCAATTTAATAACAAAGAACCTAACAAGACTTTATAAAGAACATTTATTTCAACATGGCTGAGGATTTACTTTAAAATTAGGTTATACCAGCAAAATTCTTCCTGTTCTATGTTTTGTTATAATATTTGAAATGAAATAACTAAAAAAGTATTTATAAACACATGACAATACAACTTACATAGAGATTTTCATCTCCAAAAACAACTAACTTTTTATCTTTAGTAAGCTGCACCTGCATATGAACCCCATCGGCTTTAATATCTATCAAACTCTTGATTCCTTCCAAACTGTTCTCCTGAAAATTTATTATGTTCCCCATGTGACCAATCACTAAAGGTTTTTTAAGTTTGGAGTATAAATGATCCCGTGGGATTTCTTTTAGTTTTATATCTGAATAACATTTAGTTATGGTAGCTTCACTTGAGCCTAATAAAATTATTAAAAATAAAAATTAAGTTTTCATTATAAAACAGAAATTATTTCTTCTATAAACAACAACGATATTTACCAACCTCTAGTGAAAGAATACAATATGCATGTATACATTAAAATGTTGGATGTAAGCATGATTGTAACATTTATTTTTTACACCTAAAATTAAAAATAAAAGTAATTAAATTACATTAATAACAAAAATTTTATTAAAATTAAAAATGTTATTAAAATTAAAAATGTTATTAAATATTTGGTATAATAATTTTAATTTACTTTTACTTTCAGTATATACATTACAGGACATTTTTAGATATATTAAAATTCAGCATGTATTATTACAAAAAACAGACAAGGAAAATTCTCTTGAAAATCAAAAAATGTCTGGCTTAGTTTGAAATAATTCAAGTACCATAATCTAAATTAGCACCCAACATCTTTTACGTACCTCTTTCCAATTAGCACCCATGTAAATTTCTTAAAGCTCAGTAAGTGTCTATGCTCTCCATTTACAGGGAACACCTAACATAACTTATTTCTTAAAATATTGGTCTAACAAGACATTAATTTGGGATCAGCAGTTTGGAAACTGGTCTTAACTTAACAGTAACTTCCACACTCATTTTTCTTCCCTTGCATCTTTAAAACATTCCTTGCATCAGGTTTAGACAGAATATGAAAAGTTAAAGATGCATTATAGTTTTTTGACCTGACAATTTTTTTTTATCAATCAGAAAACGGAAAGGGTTATTCCAAGCAAATGAAGTAACTTTGTCCATAACCTATGGTCTCATGCTAAATTGCAAAGTGTATATTGCTTTCGTTTCTTGCAGCTTTCAGTGTCTAAAATAACTAACGGTCACCATAACTGCCTAGAATTTAAAATAGCTGGTCAAGTCAAAAAAATAAATAATGACTGCATAGTAAATGCGGGATTATTTAATTACATAAACTTTGTAACTACTTTTAGGACAAATGTACAGTATGAAACATACCAAATTCCATGCAAAAAATTGTGCTAACAATATAATGTTAATACTTTATTAAAACCACTTACTTTGTTAAGAGGCTTGACTTTTTATTGCATCCAGTACTCTAGTGTCAACAGGGATGACTACTGGGATCATGAGAGGATATACTTCAGAAGCCCATGTTTTTTCAAATACAAAATGGTAGGCCAGTGTGAGAAGTGGTTTACAGGACAAGGTTACTAGTATTCTCCTTATCCCAGAATTTCAAGATAATCAAGCCTAAGACTATTGTAGATCCAGGCCCACAGATTACCCAGAAGCAGCTAAAGTCAAATATTTATCATTCATTGTTGACAGTTTGGTTTTCTCACCCACCTTTTTCAACATTTTGTTTTCTTTTATGTATGTGCATTAATCACTTAATGTATTGGCATTGATGTCTACAACTGTTATTGTTTCAACTAAACTACAATCACTAAAACCCATGTATCAATTCGATAATCAAGCCATCATTTAACATAAGACAAGCACCTACAAAACCAGTATATTTACCCCCAAGGATCTTTTACAAGGGACGACGATCCATAATGACACAGGATCTACAACACAAGATAGAGGATTCAATTGGCATCAAAGGTGCGGGCATGCTTATACCAGTGTTTTGTATCACAGTTTTCTTGGTGATCCAATTTGCCTGCTTGCAGTTTCCAATTTTTTCCTCTTGTGCACTGATAACATGCGTTGATATGGATGTCTTTCCATTGTCATCCAAATGGGGTGAAGATGCATTTGTTTCGCTAGTGAATGAGTTACGTTTCCACAATATACACAATAGTTGGTAGTAGGTGTTTTCACAAGATTTGCTGAGATGTAAGCTTTCCACTAGATTCATTTTTACGAGAGACACAGGTATTTCAACCAGAGACACCACCCCAGATTAGTTATTATTTCCACAGAGACATAGGTGTTTCCACAAGAGATACTTTAGGTGACTTAGGGTTTTTGCAAGAGATGCACACATTTCCACAAGATACGTCTTAAGGGTAAGGATGGAAACACACACACATCTGGTTTAAGGGTCCCAATACCAAAAACTCAAGTGCAGTAACATAAAACAAGAGAAATAAACTTCTATATATAGCATGTTGTTATCTTTGTTGTTGCTTCACAACCACAGTGATTAAGGTGCAAAATATCTAGTTACAAGGGTGAATTTGAAATTATGTCAAATTTGTCAAATTTGTTATTTCTTTTTTTTCAGTAACCCATTTATAGTAATTAAAAAGGTGATGTTTGCAGACATTTTCTTTCGCGTATCTACAGTTTAATAATTTTCATTGCAAAATGTAAATGCTTTTGGGTATGCCCTATTTTTGGAAAGAGATCAAGAGAGTGGGTTAGTTTTTCCATGTTAGTTTGATAGTATTAAGTATAGATATAGTAATAATTTTCGAAACATCTTTTTATCTCCATCAACAGCTGTCAAGACTTAGGGTTGTAGCAGGAACTTAAGTTTTGTTTTAAATAAAGGTTGGGGCAACTTAATAATTTGTTATTCTATAAAAAAGCTCCACCTATGGTTTATAGCTAGTTAAGGAGCTAGAATGATGCAATTTTGCAGACAATTTTAAACCACCATCACCACCCTCTTAAATAAACTAAAAATGCAAAAACACATCCTCTGCATAAGTGTCTCCCATATTAATGATGACTGACCCTATGCTGCTAGCTACAGTCCTGAGGCTGTGAAATATTGTTTAATGTGGCGCCGTAGATTAGTGGTTATAGCTCTCGTACTCTGTGCGGGAGACAGGGGTTTGATTCCTCTTGACGGCGATTCAACATGGGCGAGTGAATGTTACCACAGCCCCGGGTTAACCCAAGCCATGTGAGGGAAATTGGGAAGATGACACACTGTGTGGGCCGTTGGATGTTGCCGGGAGTTGTCTAGTAGAGCGCGGGCTCTAATTGGGTCTGCGTAGCTCAAAATGAGCATTAAATACTCTAGGACTCTCCATCTACGCCATGGCCTCTCCTGGAAATAATAGACAGGGTATATCCCTCGATATTTGTGAGGCTAGCCATGTAAAATATGCACATCTATCTATCTATCTAATGGTATTAGCTATACAGGGAGAAAAAAAGGTGCAAAAAGGAAAAATAACAAACTATGCAACATAAACGGATGTAAATAAGGGGTCATTGAAATAAAGGACAAAACAAGACTATTTAACAAATACATGAAAGAGGGGTGATGGGACGAATGAGAATTCTGTAAATATCACCTGGGAAAACGGGAAAACACGCTAGCGCTGCTTCTTTCTATGTCCTCCCATAACCTTCTTTTCTGTTGAATTTTAAAATGCTGTTCTGTTGGAATCGAGAAAAAGCTAGCTAGCCATAGAAGTTACATGGTAAGCCACTAACTGAACATGTTTTATTTTTAATTCGTAGGCTAATTGATAGTTGTGGCTAGTTTTGCTTGATGTAACACCGTCTGGTTAGTTGCTTCCTTTTAGGTCAGAAAATAATCCCAAGTATTTATGTTTACATTTTTACAGTTGGCCACCATTCTTTAAAGTAAACACAATTGCTGATTACGGGATAACGCTGTCGGGTAGGTAATGCCAACTCGGGAAAGGTAGATGTCATTCTCCCACAAAACTTGTCAGATGACAAAAGATGACGAGAAAAAGTGAGTTGTCAATCTTTTATGAATTTTTCTTTCTATTGCTAAAATAATAAAAATTTTTTGCCAACAAATGTGGTGGGTAAATAAATCTGTGCTCAATTCCTTTTTGGTTCCAACTTATTTCAGCGAGCTGGCTAGCTTTTGTGTAGCTAGCTGGCTAGATAGCTACAAAAAATCACTTTACTGTTTTGTTTAAGAATACAATGGCCCCAATTTGATTGGGATGAATACCTCAATTGTGACACAATCAGTAAGGTCAGGATGGAATATTTCAAGCTCTGTAGATAGCTTATATAATGATGCTTGACAAATTCAATTTAATCATATATAACAACATTTCGACTTTCCAATAATAGCAAAAACTAGCAAAATGTCCGCATTTTACAAATTTTTGTTAGCATTGGGCTTAAAGTTTACCACACCAGGCAGTAAGTTCACCACTTACAAGGTTAAGTTTATTTGTAATTGCTACAGAGTCCAACGTCATATTTTTTGCAAAAACAATAGTTTGGCGCCATAGCTTATTTTTTATAATTCTTGCACTTTGTATCAGCGATTTAATACAATGAGAGAAAATTACGTAGTATGATAAAAATAGGCATAAATATTAAAAGTTTTTAGGGAAAAACAATTAACACATGTCAGCAAAATTCTTCTGAGGTAGTTTTTTAAATGTTAGTAAAGTCACTAATTTCTCAATTCACTACTTTCTACATTCTCAATTCTTAGTCTTTTAATTTAGCATAATGTTTCCTTTTGTGTTTAAAATGCCAGTTTTTATGTTTTAGTTACTCCAAAATATAAACAACAAAACTGCTGCAGTGTTCTAGTGCAGAAATTGCAGCAACAATTATTTGTTGATGCTCAACTTTTAATCGATTGTTGTCATTTTTTTAACGTCAAAAAACAGACATATATAAAATCTGATATGAAAATATTGCAAAATATGTAAACAAATATATTCCAATCAAGTTTGCTATAGCAATTATGAAGCTTCACAAAGATTATTCTCCTCTTTATGGAAGTCACCAAAGTCCCTTTGTTGTAAAGTCTACACACTGCTAACCTGAATATTAGCTCTGATCCTTCCACTGTAAAGAGTAAATTTTACACCAGATATGTACACCAAAGAAGTTATTGCTCACTAAACTATTGTAAATAGTAAAAACCCACCCATATAAGTAACTGGCTCAAGTTAAATAAGCTTACTATAAATACTAGTAAGACAGAAGTTATATTTTTTGGTAAGAAGACTAGATTAAAGTCTTGTAATGATGTAATTATTCGTTATGATGGCATTCCTTTGGTATCTAAAAGCAAAGTGGAGTATCTTGCTGTGGTTTTTGATAACAATCTAAGCTGTAAAATAAGATACAACAGTTCCAAATTGATATCTGACACCAAAAATTTATTAGTTAATGCTCTTGTTATGCCTTATTTATACTACTGTTCTTCTACATGGTGCAATGCTAGCAAGTCTGTATTGAATAAAGCAGATAACTTGTACAAGAATATAAGCATATTTATAAATACTTTAATGTCAGAAATTTATGTGGGAAGAAATTTTCGCTAGTCACCCCATTCGCGTAATTTTTTGTATTTCGTGGAATTACTTTTCGCATATTGGCCAGAAAAAGTATTTTCGCAGGAATTAATTTTTCGCGACTTGATAGTTGAAAAAAATATTTTACGATGCTATTTTGGTGATATTTTAAAAAAAGAAGAAAACTTATTGGTTTTTCTTACATGAGTCACAATTTTCCCATGTTCTTTACCAGTCTACCCTTGTTATCTTGGAAGGAACGAGGAGAAGTTAGGGAGTAGTAGCATCATCTTCAGATTTTTGAAAAATTTCGCGAAATTTCGTGAATCATCGCAAAATGGATTTTCTTTGTGGGAATTTATTTTCGCAAATGAGCCAAAAAGATCTTTTTCGTGGGCATTTAATTTAGCGAATTTAGGGTCCATTCGTGAAATTCGCAAACAAAATTCTTCCCGCAAAAATTTCTGACAATGTTAACAATGCATCCAAATGGGTCTTCCAGATCTTTTAGGATATCCTTTAAATTCAGATGACCTAGGCTCTGAAACAGCCTTCCTTCTGAGTTAAGAACTTTGCAGAGTTTGTTAGAATTCAAGGAGGCTTCTAGTAAACACTTCAAGCTAAGGTCTTAATCCTAATCTAATTTTTCTTATATAATTTTACTCATAGTTTTTTATTTTATAATGTTTTCATTGTTAATAAAAAATAAACTATTTTTAACCTATCTGTTTAAAAAATATTACTCCCACAATATAATGTATATGTAAATGTATAATGTAATGTATAAGTAAAGCGATTTTTCTGTGCATGCAACTAAAAATATTCATTGTTATTATTATTACCCACATTGACACAGAAAATCAAATATTTTCAGGGCAAAAGAGCACCGCTTTATATATTTTTTACAAAAACGAAACCATTAAACCGAGGCGCATGGACTTGGAAAAGTCTTAGTTTAAGAGCTATGTTGCAAAAGTTACAAACTGTGGGTGGTAGAGAACAATATTGGAGTGCATCAGCTCACTTTTCATGTCAACCCTATAAATTGTTAATTAAAAGAGCTCATTCAAAAAAGAGTGCTAAAACATAAACAAGTTTTTGTAAATATTTTTGCAATTTTTGTAATTCCTAGAAAAAATAGTTTATATAGCTTTTATTTGAAACAAAAAAATTAGAGGATTCCAAAAAAGTTAATACACTAGATATTAGTCTAGAGTATAGGTCTTTCTTATAAAACAATTCATTTCTAAGTTTATAATTTTTTATACACAGTTTTATTACCTATTTCTATACTTATATATGCCTGAAAAAAAAAAACTATTAACAAGTGACAAATGAAACATATTTTTAAATTAAACCCTGATACACTAGTAGACCAAAAACGCATATTTACCTTGTAAACGACAAGTGTATAAAAGCTTGTTAAAGTTTTAACAAGCTTAAGTTACCAACGCACATATTGCAAGGAAATAGCATTTATACAAATAGTCATAAAATGATCTTACCATGGCAGCAGGAGTTTGTTTCTTGAGTGTGTTTAACTGTGTATAGGGTAATAGAAATTTGCAAGTCATCACGATTGCTTTTGGGGTACGTTTCAAATATAAAATATAAGAAGTTAGCACAATATAAAACGCCCCCTGTTAACATTTTTTTATTTTTAAAAGGTTCAACATTTTGTGGCATGTACTATGATACAGTGATAAGTTGTTTATTTTGAAAAGGAGGCTTTTGTACATCTAAAATAATAAATTATAATTATTACCGAAACAAACATATTGCACCTGGTATTTGTCATAAAAATAAGTTAATATAAACAAAATGTTGCACATGTTAACTGAAATTTATAAAAAGATCAACTTTTATCCTTGATGAAATAGATCAACACACATCAATCAAGTATTGTTGAAAGAATTTATCACATATTATTATTCCAGCTTCTTTCATGAATAAACAATACTAAATTGTTAAAATTGAAAATACTCCATGGTAAACGAAAGAAATGCCATTTTCAATTTTCTGAACAGATTAAAGTTTTAAAGTTTGATTTATAGACACATAAAAATCATTGTTTAATAATGGAAATGTAAAGAGTGTGAAAATATTTGTGATTTGAAATCTAGGAACACAGAGAAAATGTTGAAAGATTTCTCTATGAAGCCTACCCTGTTTAACAATGGTAGGATGGTTTAGGCTCGTTCTTTATGTTCTAATAATTTTATATTTTAATTTTAAAATTTGTTTATGTTTTTACTAAAGGTTCACTGTTGTTGACCACTTTACTTCCACGGACAAACAATCATGAGGACACTGTGGACTATGGTGATTATTACAAAGGACTTGCACTGGCTTTGAGTTCCTGTGTATTTATTGGGACTAGTTTTATTGTCAAGAAAAAAGGATTGCTAAAAGTTTCAAGAACTTCTTCATCCAGGGCAGGTAAAGGAAGCAATTCTTTTTCTTTCTTTAATTTAGTATGTATTACTTAAACTTTGAATTTCACAATTCTTTCATAGGTGAAGGGGGATATGCTTACTTGAAAGAATGGATGTGGTGGACTGGTCTTATAACTAGTATGCACTTTTACAGTTTTACAGTATATTAAAGCGTTGTTTGCTTTAACTGAAGTTTATTTTGCTGACATCTGTCTCATTTGGAACATTAATGTTATGTTTAGTGATCATTGGAGAAGCTGCAAATTTTACAGCATATGCATTCGCTCCAGCTATACTGGTAACTCCTTTAGGAGCTCTTAGCGTTTTAGTAAGGTTAGTAACCTTTATTCTAAGCCAATCAAAGAGGTGTACGAACACTACTAAATTATTTTGATTTTTATTTAGTGCTGTGTTAGCATCCATCATGTTAAAAGAACGTCTTAATTTGCATGGTAAAGTTGGCTGTTTTTTATGTATCGTTGGCTCCACAGTGTTAGTCATACACGCTCCTCCCGAAGATGGTGTGAACACGATGGAGGATCTTTCTGCTAAACTGAGAGAGCCATGTAATTCTTTTACGTTTTTAAACTTTATTCCTATTACATTGTGGTCGGAATTGAATTAACTTACTTTGTTTTTTAGTGTTTATTTGTTACACTGCTGCTGTTTTCATTGGAGCTGGCGTCCTCATGTTTTATGTTGCTCCGTCTCATGGAACGAAAAATGTATTAGTGTATGTAGCTATATGTTCCGTGGTCGGATCCTTAACTGTGATGGCCTGTAAAGGATTAGGAATTGCGTTGAAACTTACACTGAATGGAAAGAATCAGTTATCTAATCCTGTTACGTGGATGTTGTTAATTGGAGGCGCGCTGTGTATCATGGTACAGATGAATTACTTGAATAAAGCTTTGGATGTTTTTAATACTTCGATCGTTACGCCGATTTATTACGTCATGTTTACGACGTGCACCATTTTGGCTTCCGCTATTTTGTATCAGGAATGGGCAAACCTGAATGCAAAAGACTCTCTTGGTTCAATATGTGGATTTTTAACTATTATTTGCGGAGTTTTTCTTCTGCACGCTTTTAGGGATATCAAATTTTCTTTACGAGAACTTTATGGTTCTGTTTCTGGTACCAACGACAGAAGATTACACATGAATGATAGAAATACGCTGATGAATGGAGAGACGAATGTATTGATGGCTAATATTCTGGATGATGACGAAGAAGTTAGTGATGATGTCTACCTTGCTAAGTCAGGTGGGCTGAACAGTCCGACGGATTTAACTACTAGTAAATTTTAACTTTTAATGCTTATTTAACCTCGCTTTTAAGTAGAGCTTGAGATTTATTTATCGTAATCAAGTTGCTAATATTTTTTGACTGTAAATGTATTCGTTAATGTATACATTAAATTATTTTTATATTTGATACACGAAGTGATCGTTTTGTATTTTATTCTGTCTATAAATAAACCCGTTTTTGTCGTTCAATAACCATCGTTTACCAAATAATTTTGTGTGTACTAATTTTTTGCGAATTTTTGCTGATTTTATGAAAATAGGATACCCTTAAAATTTTAGGTATTCTTTAGGCCCCCTCACTGTGTCAGCATGGTTGACACGAAAAGTTTAGCTTGAATTTTTTTATAATTTAAGCGTGGAGTCCTTGAGTACCAGAGTTACTCTTTCTTTTAAGAGCTATAACGGCTGCTAAAACAGTCTGTTGAACATGGTGGTAGACTTCACCGTAATCAATGTGATGTTAAATATCTACTATAGATATACAATCTCTGTTTATTAGTCAATAATCAGGTTTTTTCTGGAAACTGAAATATTTAATTTTTTTATACTTGACATCTTCAATATCGGGAAAAATTTTTGTAAAACCGAAGGGGAGGGAGATTTTCATTTATATCAGGAGTCTGAAACCAAACCAAACCAAACTGAACCAAAAAGTACCTTAAGATTTTGTTGAAAACGTTCACAAAAATAGTCGAGTTTTCGATCGGAGAAATCACGATCAAACAAGCCAATATTTTTGATTACATAATCACGTAAGCTACAAATGCCTTAGTAAAAAAATAAATTAAGAAAATACTGCTATGCTAGTGAATGACTGTCTATTCATGCACTGTTAAATGACTTAGAGTTGCAAAAGATATCTAGCAATTTTTTTTAATATGTAAGTAGTTAGCTTTTTATAGCTATCTAGCTCAATTATACAACCTAAATAAATGTTAAAATTATCCTCTATATGTTATTTAACTTCGCCAGGATATTGTTTTCCTAAAATTTAACCATTAAAATTATCCATGCAGTTAGTAGTTTGTTCTTTGTACCTGGCTGCAAGCTCTTCATTACTACCAACAACTTGTTTTTTTTCGTATGGAGAGAAATTTTGTGAGTACCAGATGACTCCATAGCTTGAAATCATTTAATGTAAGCTTGCTAAGTAAAACTGGCTCACAACTTGAATTACTAGCCATGACAAACCAACAATAGCAGTTCTCTGACTTAACTTGAGGCACCGGTGGCTCAAAATTTTCGTGACTTCGTGGCCCGGATTCAATATAAGATGCACGAAATAAAATTCCGGCAGGCTCGGTGAGATTGTAATACCGTGTATTGTTTTTGTTTTTTTAATTATTTGCATGTGCAATTTGTTAAAAGATTATTATTCACTATATGATAGTACACCGACAATTTTAAATAATTACATTGAAGATAATGTTTTAAAAGTATAAAATTTAACATTTCTTCATTTTTTAATAAACATGTTATTTTTTAACACACATTCGCCGGGAAAGTCCTTAAAAAATTTTCTTTTTTCTTTTAGTTCTTAATTTAGCTTCCCTAAATAAACAGGTCCTTTTTATTCTCCCTAAATGCAATGGCGTTAATTTTTGCTACTTCCAAGAGCTTCTTTTTCACTTTCTGATAAGCGTGCCAAGGTTTTCAGCTATTAACCTACAAATTGGGAAAATATATGTCCACTAAAATGTTTCTAAAATAACAAACTTGGTGACTTTCACTATTTTTCTACTTGGCAAATTTTTATGAAAACTTTTTTGAAATCTTTTATGTTGGGAGGTGCCATTGAAACATTGTTAAGCTTTGCGTTACTTCAACACAAAAACCATATTTAACAAAAAAAATTATACACAGATAAATCCAATTCTTCCCAGGGCATTTTTCCTTTTTGATTACACGCTTTTCCAGGCAAAACTTTATGAGTAAAACGAGATTAAAATTTCATGGGAATAAACTTTAATGGCCAACAATATAGTTTAAACTCATTCCTCATATTCTACATATAAGTTTCGCCAGTAAATTACTATTTTTGATAAATAGTATGCGCATTCAACTATAACTTTATTTCAACTTAGTAAATTTTCACAAACATGGAATATTTGTCCGGGAATAAAATGATCAATTGTACGTTTCATGTGACATTAAACTGGCGGAAAATCAAAATAAGAAACTATAAATTGGCCATTATTTATGATGCTATTCTCACATAAGTATCATTACATCGATCTTAAATGTTAGAATACCACTAAATAGAAATGTGAAATCTGAGTCTGTTGTAGGCGTTGGAAGTCCAAATGTTAAAAACAGTGGAAGTTCAACCTCGTCCCCAGGGTCTTGTGGCCCCTGAGCCGTTATTACGGAGCTATCAACTTATCAACAAGGCAAAATGCCCTGGGAACGAGGTTGGTGGAAGTTATGAACGATGATATTTTATGATTTATATTATGCTGTCAATCTATTTTCTTAACTTTTTGTAAATTGTAAGAATCTTTGGATTAATTTCATTTTAATTTTTAAACAAGATGCCCTGTGGCTTGAAGATTTCCGCCATTAGCAATAATCTGAAAAAGTACTGAATTTTAAAGAGAACTGAGTAACATGGAAACGAATTCAATGAATATTCTAACAATTTTTAAAAAAAATTAATAAACCTGAAAATTGATGGACAATAAAAACAAAATAAGAACAACGACGAGACTGAAAATTTATCTATTTTCACTTTTTCTCTGAAAAACAGCTAGAAAAATATCTTTAAAGGTGGCAGCAAATCAGTTACGAAAGGTAACTTTTCTTTTGTAACACACTTGTCACGATTTTATAGCTATAATACATTATCTTTCACCAAAATATTCAGACTTAACAATTCCTATTTAAGTTAAAATTCATGGACGATTAATTAGTTCTGCTGAATATAGCTCTAGTCTACGTGCTTGCAAAAATTTTAAAGGAGGAAATAACGTAATTATTAAAGGGAAAAGTTAATGACATCAAAGATGGCGCATTATAAGACGATCTTCATTATGCTAGACTGCACGAGCTTTAACTTTCGATAGCATATAAACTTTAAAATAAAGTATTATTCATTGGATAATAAAACAATTTGTTGCACTGTAAAATTAACAGGAAAAATTTTAATTTTTTATTTAGAAAAAAATGTATTTTTTGATATACTTTTTTAAACCGGATTCGTTTATCCTCTTTTCTTTCAGACGTCGCAAGGAATTTCCGATCAACTGCCGTGCAAATCACTGTTGCGTTCTGTATACGCTATTCATCAGCGCATCCAGGCTTCGAATGGTTATCTTTGGTTGTTGCCGTGACTCCTCAGGCCCGCGGAAATCAAAGAGCACGAAAAATAACAAAAGTGTAGATCGATCACTAATTATATTTTTTGATAGTTCATGTGTGTTTGTATCGCCGTGTTCCGGATGTCAGAAAAGATACAAGATGCCCTGGGGACGAGGTTGCTTTTTCATTCTTTAATGAAGATTTTTATAGTAAATAAACATACGTTTCTACCCTTGTTCAACCTTGATTCCAGGGCTTATTGCTTTTTTTGATAATAAAAAAAAACGCAACACAAGCCCCTAGGATCGAAGTTGACCCCTGTTATGGAATATTAAATCGTATAAATCATTTTTTATTTTGACGAAATTTTTTTGTTGTTATAAGGAGAGGCCAGGTTGCTATAGCGATTACCTCCAAAGAAAGATCTAAAGTTAGGAGCCAAGAGAACCTAGGGACGAAAAAGAATAATGGTCAACACGGCGTTCTCAGAAAAACAATGACGTCATAGCAAAGTTGTTGACGTCAGCAAATTTTTCATTCAGCCAAGCAATTTCTTTTTCTTGTCAAATTCCCTCAAATTTAACAGGGATTAGGTCTGCTCTCAAAACTTACATCACGTCCATGCTAGTGCTGGTGACAAGAGATAGGTTCGGCTGAGCATTTATTTAACAGACGACCCACGAAGGAGATAGTTTCGCTGGAATCTGTCTAAATTAAGGACCAGTCTATTTATTTATTTAGTCGTTTTTTATTAAGTAAAGTTTGATTTTTAGATGTTACTTGTAAGGGTTTTAATAAATGGAAAGCCAAAATTATTTAGATGCAAGCACTATAAGCTTTCAGTTTTGCAAAACATGGTTAAAAATAATATTTGCATGTCCACATTATATCGTAACTCTTCATGCAATAACAAAAAAGGGAAATAACAAAACAAAGTGAAACCAACTTTTATGGCGACTTTTTCTAAATTCTTTTTTTATGGTCAAAAAGAAAAGTTTATTTTTATATGATTAATTTTGTTAAATTTATGTTTTATTTTAGCAAATTATATATCCCTCGATATAGGCTGGTAATGTAAAGTAAGAACATCTAGCTATCTATATAGCTAGCTATATATCTAGCTAGCTAGTACTTCTGCTAGATGGCTTCTTTATAATTTTTTAAAGTTTTTAAATCCTTAAATTTTATTTTCACGTGTTTTTAGTATTTTTATTTTGAATGTTGTGCTTGTAGTTGGGTAGGCATGCATTTTTCATTTATTGGGGATTATGCAAAATTCGAGGCTCTGGACCCTATGGACACTGTCCCAACACTTTGGACGCGGGACTGGCCCGTCTTTAGACAGGATGGTCCCATCTATTGACGGGCCTGGCCCAATTTTGGACAAATGTATGCAAATTCGTCTTAAGTTGGTCCAGGCCCAACTATTGACAAAGGAATCTCCCGCTTTTAAAATTGTACCAAAAAAGGAACAGGTCTAACTATTGCCCCTTTTAGAAACAGCCACAACATGGGCCAGTCTAAAGACTTCCAGAATAAAGTTAAACCTTATAACATAGGCAACACACTGTTGCAAATTTAAAAAAAATTGAAACTGTGGGCAAATGCAGTTGTGATGTCCGTTCGTTCCACTCGGCAATCATATCTCTGTCCATATCCACTTTGCTCTGACTATTTTGTAAGGCTAAGAGTTATAGCTGGAAATATAGAATATGGCGGATACCATAGCATAAAACTGTGTTGTTTACTGATAAATAGTATACGTTCTTTACAGACATTATAGCAGTATCTATAGGAGAGGACTAAAGAGAACAAAAAATGTATGGAGGAGAATAAATCATGAATTCTCTAAATATAATCTATTACAAATATAGCTAAAGTAATGATCAATAAAAATACCATGTCATAAATTCTTTTTTCTTAAAAATTAAACAAACACAGACATTAATTGACAAATAAATTTGACAAATGGGGATTAGTAGCACAGTCGGTAGAGCGTTCAACTCATGTCTAAGTGGTTGTGGGTTTGATCCCCACTAAAAGGCTGTCGTCCAGGTGAGCAAGAATTTTAAAAAAGGTTTCTGTAGCTTAAATGGGAGCCTTAAAGACGTCGCTCGAAACTGGTGAGACTGATACATAAAATATAAATTGACGCAACACAATAATCCTTTAAATAACAGTCATAGCCTCTGTTTCTTGAATATATATATATAACAAAATAATCCCATCATGGCTGCCCCAGCCAAAACAATTCTGCCTCTCAAGCTACGTAATAAGTCAAGATGCAATAATTGAGCCCTTGAAATTAGAATTATTTTACGTCAGCAATAAAACTGCCGACGTGAGATACATTTCAACTGATTTACGTCAGCATTGCGTCAGCAATTTTTTTTGCAGTGGAATTTTTCAGCTGGCAATAACTTTCATCATTCACCTTTTATTAGAGCTAGACCTCTCATAATTTTAATGCATCGATCTCCTAAGACGATGACAAATGGGAATGGACAAATACCTTCCGGATGGTGAAATTCGTTAGTTTAATAGTTCACTGCTAACTGTCTTTTTATGTTTCGAGATGAATTCATTAGGTTAGGGCATCATTAGGTTGTATATCACGGGAGTTGCCAGTGATATGCTTTGAAAATTCTTGTCACCAGCACAGTGTAACATGAAGCAAAACTGTACAGGAGACTCAATTATTAGAGTCTTCGCAGAACATCTCTTCTCACAAAACCGAGGGCAGGCCTGACTTATTGCCTGCTGTGTCGTGTGGGAGACATAACTTCTGAACTTCTTTTTAATACGATATATAATCTTTGCGATTATTATTATTAGACATATTTGATTTCTCTTTCCCTTTTTAAAAAGATTTTTTAAACTTTATTCAATGTTTTTTTCTTTGGTATTACATTATGAGAACATTCGTCTGAAAGCTGTATTAAGGTGCAGGACACCTTACCTCTCCCATGTTCTGGTTGTATTTAACTTGCCTGGGTCGCACTCTTCTCACGCTATTCTCTGTGACGATGAAGGTCGGACTGACTTTGGCATGGTTCCAAATGGTCTTTTTGTTTGAGTCTCAGTGTAATGCTCCAGCTGAGTATAAGAGTGTCAAGGACTTTAATGTTCTCTATACCTTATGTTCTTTGTAATAACACTGACCCTTTTGTGATTGTGGCATTCATAAGATTTGTGATTTTAGTGCCGCTTATAAGTCCAGCCTAATGGTCTAACTTACTAAAAATCGAATGTAATTATTTTGTAGTCGCAATGAGTGAAAGTAGCTCAAACAAAACCAAAGTTATTGTTATTTAAAAATTTCACAACAAAATTACGTCAGCAATTTTTTTGCCAATGCAACTACAGTATCTTCGTATTTTACGTTGACAGTGCCGAATGCCGACGCTAATTTTAAGGGCTGATAATTCCATCAAAGATATCTTGAAAAGTAAACATAATTAATGTTTACTTGTATTATATATAACATGACATTACACCGAGCTGAATGTTATATCTTGATATCTGAGTCATAATTATTTAGCTAGTTATTATGCACACAACAATCCGGGTAAAAACATCTCCAATCATGCAACAAGGAAGTCTCTGACAAATAATGTTGTTTCTCCTACCCACAACAAGCTTGAAATGCATAACTCGATTTAATCTCAACTAGTCATATACAACAATACGCCAGAAAAAGTTGCAGCAGTTCAGTTTTTTACCTTATTGGAGCTAGTTTACGTTAAATACAAGGTTTTGATGTATGCAAACATCTTTTAACGCCATGTTGCAAGTTGGTTCTGGCCCGTCAATTGACAGGGCAGCATGTCAAAAGATGGGCCACCCTGTTGAAAGATGGGCCACCATGTCTAAAAATGGTCTGTCCCGTCTTAAGTCCTGTGTTATAAGTTGGGTCAAAATAGTTCCACTGTTTAAATATCACCTCCCACTTTAGAAAAAGTTCATTTTATCTTGCTTATACTATGTTGAGAATTAGCAATTTAACATTTATTTCGTAAAATTAAGCAAATATACAGCCACATTTTCTTATGTCTATGACATGCTTTCCTGTCAAAAGCCGCCATTTTGTGTTAGTCTCGGATCCGGGTTAACATGCATGAAATTTTCTGATCATTTTAAACAAAAATGACCAACATATTTAAATTCAGAACCAAAATTTATGGAAACATGCAAATTTTATACACTAAGTACAACTGCCTCTATTAGTAGCCAAACTTTTGGTGTTGTATGAAGAATGACCACACAAATTAACTGCAGTGAAAATTTTTCACTGCAGTTAGATATTATGGTCAAACTCTTAAACGTCTTGACTTCAAACTGGATTAAACCCAGTTTGACGTCATCTCGGCAAAAAAAGTCTCTTGAACATGTTACCCAAAACCCATTAAATAAAACTCAGAGCAAAAGAAAAATACCATATATATAAATTATTACACCTAAGTTTAATTTTGTGCATAATTATGAATAGTCTTTTTGTGCTATACTTTATAAAAGAAATAGCACTAAAACGCATCATTTTTCAGACTTCCAAACAGTTAAGAAACAACAAGCTGCATGGAATCATTCACAAAGTCTTTATGCTTCCAGAACAAGTTTTGATAAAAGATGAACACTTTTTACCAGATGTTTTGATTACATATGCAGAAGAACACCTGTAGCAATTCTTAACCTAAACCACCTGGATTTTGCACTTGAGCATAACCCCTCTGCACAGTTTGGTATAAGTTGCCGCTCTTTTTTTATGTTACACTGTGCCTACACACATTGTTTTATAAAAAATTAAACCCTAAACATTATTCTTTTTTACTATTTAGTTACCAAACAATAGACCTATTTTTTTAACTGTAAATCCCAGCCTGGTATTCTTATAAAGGAGAAAGCGATTAGATGCATCAGTTTGCAGGCTTTTTTTTCTCTGCATGCTATTTCTTGCTTGTTGTATGATCATCTGGGCGTTTGCATGAAGTTCAACTTTGTGTTTTTAGTCACATGCCCGTGATGATCAGCACTGCAGTTAAGGAAGTGTTTTAATGACATTCTAAACCAAAAACGCTTGTCAGGTCAAACTAAACAACAAAAACTCTGTCTATCTGGGTATTTCTGCTTGTTTTGTACACTTTTGCAGTCCTTTAACAAAAACTCTTAAGTGCCTGTTATAAATTTTTAAACACAAAACAAGGGGTCAAGAACCGGCTGGTTATGCATGAAAAACCTCTTTAAATATACAAAATCCTAGGCGAACGACTTGGTGAGCGAAATTATCATTCAGAAGTTGACTTTACAAGTCCTCCCATGAAGGAATTTATTTACATTCTGTAAACAAAATAGCCACAGGCACGAAGGCTCTTCTTTGGCTAATTTTTTGCAACTTTAACAACGAATATCTTGCAAACAAATCAAAACAAGTATAAAAAATATTGTTTTCGTAATTGGTACAATTTTCAATTGCTTTTTTTAAATGTTAGGTAAGCTTTAACGTTGATTAATATGACATTAGCCCAAACACTTGTCTGCCATATTTATTCTTAAGCTCGCCTGGAGTTGAGTATGCAAGAACACAGTGACAGTAATAAATTACAGGTATTAAAAAAATGTGACTCTGTGATGTAAGGTATTGACTCAAATACACCCAATAGGTTTGTAAAGATCTACCACTTAAAAGATATAATATGTATGTTAGGTCACTATCACTAAATGCTACAATATACCTTAATTATAGGATGTTACCATATCATCATCATCATCATTCTCGGCTTAACGTCCGTTTTCCATGCTAGCATGGGTTGGACGGGGTATATTAATGACCCTCTTCCAATCTGATCTAGACTGTGTTAGATCTAAACTCAACTTCCTCTCTATCAAGTCTGTCCTTATAACCTCCTGCCAAGTCTTTCTCGGTCTGCCTCTGGGCTTTGCCCCAGGAACTATCAAGTCTCTACACTTTCTTACCCAATTATTCTCCTCCATTCTTTCCAAGTGCCCCAGCCAATTCAACCTTCTTATCTATATAAGAATTCTTATCTTCCTTATCATAAATACAGGATAATCATAAAAACGAAATGTTGTAGACACACTTACTCTGCAAGTTGCATGATGCATGCTCTAAAGTATTACCTTTCAATCAGGGAAAACGCTAAACATGGGATGCTGCAATCTTAGAACAACTTTATCCATACCAAATAGGACATTTGCTATTTACCAAATGTGTAATGCAGCTTCCTTCCTTTTGCAAGGTTACATATTAATTGCTGTTTTGCTTAATTTATGGCTTAATTGAAATAATATTTTTACTAGAGGTACAAGGCACTGCACAACATTGAGCACGTGGTAGATAAAAACTGCAGAAATAGAAAAAAGGATAAAAGAATGAATTCCTTCGTAAACAAACATAATTTTTAAAGCACCAATTTAGTCTGAATTTAATTATCAAGCTGGCTAACTTTTCTTTGATGAGATAAATTTTTTTAATATTTAAATGTTAGATGTCCTTAACTTTAGATAAATTAAGAAGATGTCGATTACTAGTGATCATAGTGGTTTATTTAATGATGCTGTGATGTTGATGTCAGAGGATTTCTCAGGTTCATCTAACTTAGGAATTAGGCTTGTAGATGGAAGCATTTTAACTGCCAAAGAAGTACAATTATACCAAAAGATGATGAAAATGGTCGATGAAAATAAGACGTTAAAACAGGTTTTAACAAGAAACAACGAACGTTTAAAGGTAATTTTTTTTGTATATTGTATATTGTTTGTTTTGGAAAGTTGTAAACTTGGTTTTAATTTTGGAGGTTTTTAACTCGGGCTACTTAAGGCCAGTCCTTTTTTATTCACAGTTTTTTTCAAGCGATTTTCTGCACCATTAATGGGTCTTTAATTTCGCTGGAAGTAGCATAAAAGCAATATAGTGTCTTTCAAATACTCTGTATCAAATTGAAATATTTACCTCCTGCGAAAAGATATGACGTAGTCAATCTCAAAAATAGCTTTAGATTTACTAGAATGCGCGTTTTCGACATTTTGGCGATTTATATAAACTTACGACAGGGTTAACCTGTAAATAAACGACATAAGACGCTCTTTTACACCCTTTGTCGCAAAAATTGTAGTTGTTCAATGACGCGGAAAATCGCTTAAAAAGCGCGGGCATATGACGTCATCAAAATTTTTCACAAAAGGTAAATTCTGCGTTTTACTATTCATATAATGATATGGTGGCCAATAAATTATGCCACAATCTGTATAACTTGAATTAT
Organism: Hydractinia symbiolongicarpus; assembly: GCF_029227915.1. Lineage (NCBI taxonomy): Eukaryota > Metazoa > Cnidaria > Hydrozoa > Anthoathecata > Hydractiniidae > Hydractinia > Hydractinia symbiolongicarpus. The sequence continues at coordinate 26,958,908 of NC_079882.1, read as the reverse complement.
TGAAAATGACCCTGAAATAAAAAAGGACTGGCCTTAAGTAGCCCGAGAATGGTACTGGGAGGGACTCAAAATAATTATTGCTATACATTGTTGTAAAGCACTGCTACAAAGTGTAGTGTTTGTATAACTAAGTAATACACAAAATATTTAAGAACGCAATTCTAATGTTGTTAGGAAATTTCATGATTAAAAAACTACACTTATTTATTCAGACTTAATGTGCCTTAAATATATGTCTCTTCTTATGTAAAGAACAGTTATTAATTTCTAGTCAAATGGTTTTTTTCAACAGGAATTGTAAAAACAAGAAAACTCGGTCTGGTAACTAAAAAAACAACAACAATAAGTGTCCTAGAGAAAACATTGGAAACATTGTTTAGCTGTAAACCACCTAAAGTAGTAAAACCAAGATTTACTTGGTTCTGTCTCACTACAGCCTAGAAAGATCTTTCTATCCTTCTAGGTATACCTGTAGGTAGCAGTTAGAGCTGCTATAAATCTTTCACATATTGCAATGAAAACTCTTATAACAGCTAGCCAAAAATTCTCTATTGGTGCCTAAAACTTCAATATTACAAATTTCAAATTCGCAGATTAAAATTTGCAATTTGAATACAAATACTGTCTTTGTAAAGCAATTTTAAAGTTGCGATTCCTATTTTTTCTTCAATTGTTTGTATTACCTATTAATAATGGCTGTTGCAGCAAAATAACCATTAACAAGGGATCAATTGCAATTGACCTACAGTCCTCCCCAACCAACAACCAACATAATCATCCAATTACTAAAATTATTTTGGGGCTAGGATTTCATAATCAAATTTAAAGTTGCTAGAGATCAATACCTGCTATGATGCAGATTGTTACAATTATCAATTTTATAAGCGCAAATTCGAAGCCTGCAGTGTCAATTGTAAAACCAGTTTTTATTTTGTGTGTACTTTGTTTCTGTTACAACTGCTTAATCTGTTGATATTTTAATATTTAGAAACATTTTGAAGATTGTGGCAACTGGAAGAAGATATACAAAGATAAGGAATCTGCTTTAAGAAATGAACTTCTGGCAGAAAAAAAAAATTCTAAGTTGCTGGAAAGCAAATTGTCCAACTACGAAGCTCTTGCAAATACTGATTATAGTTTTTCTGGTAGCAGTTTGATTGAAGAATTGGAAGAGTATAGTAAAAAGCTACATGATTTGGTTTCCCTACCACCATGTGAAGAGGTTTTATATTTATACATATATATATATATATATATATATATATATATATATATATATATATATATACCATATATTTAACTTGTAATAACAAATTAGAGTGCTCGATGTAAAATCATACAGAGCCTTAATAATATTGGTAAGGTTAAAAAGTAAATACGACTTGTATACAACTTAAAGTTTCACGCATCATGCGATCATCAGGTATACATAATTGTTTATAATTGCGAAGTAGCGAGCCCAGAAAAACCAACCAAACTGTACATTGGCCTAGCCAGTGGAAAGTTTAAGTTGCGTTATGGCGTCCACAAATCATCCTTTCAGCACAGACACCTTGCGAAAACGACACTTGCCAAGTACATTTGGGAGCTCAAGGACGAAAAAGCACCATACACCCTGAAGTGGTCTGTAAAAAAAAGGGTGGCCCCCTACACCAACATCACAAAGCGGTGCGCCCTATGCTTGGTCGAAAAGTTTGAAATATTGACGTCAAAGCACCCACACCTTTTAAATAAAAGATCTGAATTGCTGTCTAAGTGTTTGCACGAAAGAAAGTTTTTATTGAATTACAATGGTTAAGATAATTATCTTGATATGGTATATTTAAAGTGATTACTAGCAGTTTATATAAAACGTTTGTAAAAGTTTTTTATACTTTATATGTATACCTGATGATCGCATGATGCGTGAAACTTTAAGTTGTATACAAGTCGTATTTACTTTTTAACCTTACCAATATTATATATATATATATATATATATATATATATATATATATATATATATATATATATATATATATATATATATATATATATATATATATATATATATATATATATATATATATATATATATATATATATATATATATATATATATATATATATATATATATATATATATATATATATATATATATATATATATATATATATATATGTATATATATATATGTATATATATATATGTATATATATATATATATATATAAATAATATATTAAAAAATAGAGTAGAAAAAATGTGTTTAACAAAAATAACACAAAAAAAATTCAGTTGAATACACATAATACACATTTTTTCTGGGTAAAACTCATATCTAAAACTCTGAAACTATATTTATACCGGTTACACTTTATTTTATTGTGATAAAGATATTTATTTGAAAATGTGATAAATATTTTTTTTTCTTTGCTTAACCATTTGTAAGTAACTAACAACCTGAATGTTTAGGAAGTTGAAGAAGAAGAGTATGCTGTGATGCAGACCATTGCTCAAGACACATGGGAGATTGTAACAGCTTTCACAAATAGCCCGAATGTTGATAGAAATAAACTACAAAAATTTCAATCAGAGTTAATTGATGTAGAAAGTTCATGCAAAAATACTCCGGCTAGTATTGTAAGTTTATCTTCTGTATTATTTATTTGTTTGTTTGTTTGTTTTTTATTTATAATGCAATGTTTAGTCACAAAAAATAAATAAAAAAAGTATTTATGTTAATTTATTGCCTCCTTATGTATTTCATACAACAGGGCCAGTCTTTAAAAGCAACAATAACAGCTATTCAAGACACTGTACAAAAACACAGCATTATTCAGTTTGTTGGTGGCAAACAACAAGTTTCATGGCCACAATATTTGGATCTTCAATCAAAATTTGAAATCACAGTCCAAGAAAATCGCCAATATCGCCTTCAGTTGGAAGAAATGACAGACAACCTTTCCACCAGTACGCAAAAAAACGAGAAACTAACAAATGATTTAGAAGAAGCAAAAAGCAAGCTGTTTAGTCTGATGAAAGAGCTCGCAGAAAGTAATGAAAAACTGAAAAGTATGCAGTCTGAGATTTATTGTTTAAAAGAAGCACAGTCTGTAGAATTTGTCGTAGAAAACATTAAGAAAGCTGAACCTGCCGGGGCCAGTACTGAGGTTTTAAACAAAGAAATCCAGAACTTGAAGAATGAGATTACTAGATTGCAAAATGATAGCAATGAAACAATGGAAGGTTTCGATAGAGTTGAAGCTCAAAATAGTGAGCTTTTGTTGGGAATACAAAATTTGAAAAATGAAAATGCCCAAATTAAAAATGATTACAAAGAAACAGTGGAAAGGCTTGGCAAGGCTGAAACTCAGAACAGTGCTTTGATGGAGAAAATTGAAGAATTGCAAGCTTTACAAGTAGGTGTCTCCAACAAATATGTTTCTACCACAGGCTACCTGTAACTTGGTATAATCTCTGTATTTTTCCACTGGTACCTTTTATGAATAATGTAGGATATTTAAAAATTTGCAGATTGCAAAACAAACTTGTCATAATCTAAAATCATCATTACTATTTTAATCACAAATTACATATTGATTAGAAATAAAGAGTAGGAGTCCTGGTGACAATGGGACAGTGGGACTGCTGACTGTAGTGTATTAGAAGTGATATCCACAATTAACCATAACTTTATCTGTCAATCTTTTTTTAGAAAGAGGAAGAAAAGTTTGAAATTATAACAGAGGTTTTGCAACAAAGTAATTCAGAGCTAGACGAATTGAAAAAAGACCTACAAGCTAAAGAAGATGAAGTCAAACGACTTGAAGCAGAAGTTAAAAAATTGACGGAAGAAAATGAAAAATCTCAACACAATTTTGAGAAGGAAAGAAGTGCTTTGAGATCAGAAAAAAAAGAAGTAGGTTTTTACCACTTTTTTCAACATTACAAAATTTTTACATTTTTTTGACGATATATCAAAGGTTTTGCGACATGTGTTCGATTTCCTGAAGTTTTTATGGCAGGTGACCTTTTGATCCTTTAGTGTCAAAAAAAAGTGGAGCAGCTCAGAAAAAGGGAGACAAAAGATTCTGAAAAAATAGATACACTGAAGAAGGAAAACAAAGACATGAAAAATCATATTGAAAATCTACAAAAGCTTATCAACAAAGTAAGAACAAGCCAGTAATGTAACTTAGTTGCTAGTTTCTTGGAAGATTGCTGTTTTTTGTGCTTTTGTAAATTTCTGAACAATTAATATATAGGCCGTTATCTGATCTGTATTCTTAGTTTTATTATTATTCTCTTTTTGAGTCATCCCAATAGAAGTACTATAAAAGTAAAATATTTTTTACAGAAAGCAGAAAAAGATAAGGAGGTAGCTTCTTTAGAGTTACAATCAATGCAATTTGTTAACAAAAGTGATGTGGATATGTCAATATGTGAAAGCATCACTATCTCCACAGATGATCCTGGAACTTTGGAATGCAGCACAGATGACGAATTCGCCAGCTTGACTTATGATGATAGCGTGAATACTTATACTGAAGTTGGTGTGAGTGACAGTAGCGGTGAAGAAATCAAAGAACTAAAACAAGAGATACAAGAGTTGCAAAATCAGCTTGCATTAAAAGAAAAAAATATGCAACAATTATTGGAAGAAAACACGGAGATGGATCAGCGTGTTAAAAGTATGACAGAACGTCAGGAGAACGTAGGTTTGGTTGAAGAACAACTAGCTAGGTACATGTTTTATTAATTTTACAGCTCATATTGTAAATTATGACGCAGTTGTTTTATTCAACTATAGCCCAGTTACATTGTCGTAAAAAAATTATATTTAAAACAATATTATCACTGACTCTCAACGTATGTATTCAATCTCCAAGAGTTGTTGTGTTATAGGTACACAGAATTGGAAGAAGAGAACAACCATTTAAAAATTGTAATCGCAAAATTGGAAGAAGATTTTAACAAATTCACAATACAGAAAGAAGAAGAAATGAGCCATATTATGTATGCATTTTTTAACTTTTAGCTCTATGATTTATGGTTATGTAGGCACGTTTCAAATTTATTTTTTAAATTTTAGTTCCGAATTAAAGCTTAGCAAACACGAGTTAGACACAAAGACTCATGAAATAGATGTACTTGAACGCAATTTAGAGAAATCTAAACGAGACTACAATTGTTTGTGGGAGAACTATGAAGTAAAGGCAAATCAACTTAGTGTAAGTTTTGTGTGTTGAAGAGATGTTTTAAATGTTTACACACTTCTTCACAATATTTATATGCGAACCAGAAGAAACGGAAGCAGAAGATCTCATATTTTATTTTGATCAGCATTTTAAAATCCAAACAATACAAGCAACATGGAAACAAAATTTAACAAAAAAAATAATATATTGACGCGGCATTGCTGACATGATCAAAATGTTTAAAATCAATTATTTTTTTCGTTGTTCATTATTCATACACCTCTTCTATAAGACACCCTCTCGATTAAATGCGACCTGTCAATGATCTTTTTATTAAACGCCCCTTCTAATAAATAACCTCTCTATTAAACGCCCTAGCCGATGCTGCACTATCTTGTAATATAATTGGGATGTGGATATTAAGTAAAGTTTTATGTTGTATTCACAAAAAAAAAACATTACAAAGTCCTTTACTGTTTTCGTCAAGACCTTCTATTTATAGTAAAATGATATCGAAAAATTTGGAGGGTGAAAAAAATTAATTGCTTTAATTATATTATACATTGTGTGGTAATCATTTTCGGCTATTTTTAGGAGTTAGAGAAGAGCACGCCTTATGTGCAGCAACGAGTTGATAAGTTGACAGCAGAGATGCTTGGAGCGAGAGATTTGATCGAAGAAAAAAAGTTAGAAGTGGAAAAACTTCAGGCACAACTGGTGGAGCAGGATCACGCTATAAGAAAAATGGCTATTGATCTGGATGCTTTGCCAGCCTTGAGAATTCAAGTGAGATACTTTATTTGAGAAATTCTCGTCCATGTTTGCGAATATTGAGAAGTTCTTGTCTATTTTTGCGAATACTAATGTTTAATATAATCGAAAATTTATTGATTTATGAAGAATGAAAAACATTTTAAAGCAAAAAAAAAAAGTATGAGGCAAGGAGTTTAATTTTTTCCAGCTTAATCAACATATATTTGTCAAAGACATGTCCCAACATAATTTAAGTTTCCTGAACAAAATAAATTGGATGCAAAAAAACTTCTGTCCAATAACTTCTGAGGACATATTATACATAGTAGATTAGATTGGGTCCAAATTCTCTAGCTCTGCTTATTGCTGCTGGCGTCAGCGTAACCCTTTTTTCCTCGTTTTTCGGCGCCTTTTTGACGCTGACATGGAGTATTCCGTTATTATGGCATGTTAGAAGGTGCGACTATCCATTTTTAACGCTGCTTACTAAACCTACATTTTTGCAGCCTCCTGGCTGGGTTATCAACAAATTGATGCTTCTTGACTATCTTAAAAAATGGCCTGCTTTTGTGCTCATATTTTAGCAACTATTGCAGAAATTGAAACCTAAGGCCATGTAAACCTTTTGTAGTTAGCAACAGCAGATTAATCTATGCAGTCTTGTACGTATATGTCACTATTGTTCGACAAGTCCTTATTCCTTTTCTTTCTACTTCATCAACTTTTCCTTCAGGTTGATGTGTATCGTAACGATTTCAACGCTGAGCGCGAAGCAAGAGAGAAACAACAAAACGAACTTGTTCAACAAAGAGAACGTGTAAAAGAACTTTCGATTGAAAACCATCGTATGAGAGAACAGCTACAAATATATGGTAACTCACAACTCAGTGGAATGGCACGTCGACATGGTACACAGTCGCAAAAATTCACGCCTCCGCAGCAACCTATTTACGAAACTGTACATAATCCCGGTGTAAGATCAACGGGTAGCGTATCTCACTATCCGCAAGATTACCATTATCATGGTCGCCGTCCAGGTTCTTCAGGCTCGCAGCATGGCAGCAACCCATCCCTGTATGGTAGGGGTGGCGACAGCAGAGGTAGTAACAGCTCTATTGAAAGTGCAAGTGCGGATAAATCAGACGACACTGAACAAAGAAAATGTCCGAAATGCGATAAACTTTTCCCTGATTTGGACACTCTTCAAATTCATTTAATGGATTGTTTGGATAACTGAGGCGAGAAGTAATGTTCTCTAGTTGGAACTCCCATGTAGATTAAGTTGTACAGGTCACCCTCCCCCGTTTTTAAGTGATCTCATTTTAGAAGATTTATTCTTCTTGTTTTAAATTATTCTTCCTCTTTACTTTGCTTTGTAACAGCGCACATGAGGTAAAAAGTCTTATTTAAATTCCTGAGACCCCTAAAAAAGGTTTTTAACGTTTTTTTTCGAATTTTTGATCATTGGAAATATTTGTAGATTTTTAATTTTTCTTCATTGTCCTGAGGTGAACTTTACTTTAGATGTATGTACTAAATAAATAAAATCAAATGTTGTCCCTGCCATTATGAAAGACGTCTTTAACGTTTCTTTTCGCACCAAAAGCAAAAGTATTACACCATTTTTTTAATAAGAAACCCAAAATTCTAATCAGGCTGATCATTATTTGTGTTTCTATATTGTTCTAAATAATAGACTTCTTGTTTTTAATCCTAAATCCCAGTCTAATATTCTTATACAACATATTCTTATAAAAAGAGGAAATATCCCATCATCCATCATTCGGACAATAATTATTATGAAATTTTTTTAGAATGTAATGTAATATGTAAATTTGCTGAAGTAACTTTATATTAAGCACTTTTATTTTGGGAAATATAATCTTATAATCATAATTATAATTATATTTTTTTTTGCGAACTAGCACATCCTCTAAATCCGATAGAAAAGGAGAACAAATTCTCGTCCCCAGACCTCTTCGAGATAAAACCGAAGTTTATCTAAAAGAGCTGCGTGGACAGATTTAGAGGATGTGCTAGTTCGTAATATTTTTAAGGTTAAAAGCTGCTACTAGCTTAGGCCTAAAGGATATCTATCCTATTCAGTGCCGTAACCACCGGGGGGGGCAGGGGGGCCCGCCCCCCCCCCCCCCCAATAATTTTTTCAAAGATGGTTATGACAAGTTAAGAAAAACGTTTTGTCTTATGTTTAAAGACCATTTGTTATATATAAACAAACTAAACACTTATTGAGAATGATTTATAACCGATTTCCACTCTTTTATTTATTTAAAACGCGTGACTCTTATACTTGCTGCATGGAAATGATGATGAAATTGGATGGAAACTACATTCTGAAAATAGTGTTTGTGAGAAGACGAGAACGAGTTGGACTGACTTCAAAAAAAAAAAAAAAAAAAAGACCTGAAAAGTAAGTGACTTATTAATAAGTATATATTTAATTACTTTGTTAACCCCACCACTGCTTTTTAATTCATCCCATAACTGTTATCCAAGCAACCTTTACACTTGTTTTGCTTTTCAGACGAACAAACGAAGAAGCAACAACAACACCTACAACGACGACACCTACAACGACAGCACCAACAAACCCGGAGAATAATTTTAAGGAAACAACGAGATCCATCTAAACCGAACCAACCTCGTTCTTTAAGTTTTCCAAAAACAACGTTTGGTAAAGATCCGAAACAAAGATCGTTTAACCCAACATGGTTTGACAAGTTCCTCTGGTTACATTACGACCAAAATAAAGACGCTGCTTTCTGCTTTACTTGTCTCAGCGCTCTTAGAAAAAGCATGATTTCTGCAACAAAAGCAGAGACAGTTTTTACTGAAACCGGCTACCGAAATTGGAAAAAGGCGCTTGAATCTGGAAGAGGATTTTCTAAACACGAATGTAGCGACTCCCATAAAGAAGCCACTGAAAGACTGATTACTGCGCCAGGTACATCAAAGGACATTGGTGAAATCATGGTAGATAATCTTGCAGCCACAAAGGAAAGGAATAGACGAATGCTGTTAAAACTGTTGCAAAGCGTTCGATATCTAGGGCGACAATCACTTCCGTTTAGAGGAAATTGGGATGAGGAAACACACAGCGAGTTGAATTCGAACTTCCACCAGTTACTTTTACTCCGATGTGAAGATGATAAGGAACTGAGTGCATGGCTTGCAAAAAAGCAAAACTACACGTCACCGGCTATTCAAAACGAAATGCTGCGAATCGAAGCACTTAGTATTTTACGTGACATTGCAAAAAATATTCAGTCAGCTGAGATTTTCACAATCATTGCAGATGAAACAGGGGATGTCTCAAATACGGAACAACTTGTCATTTGCATTCGGTGGGTTGATGATGAATTACAGGCTTACGAGGAGTTCATTGGCCTCCATCCACTACCTGATACTAGTGCTGACCAAATCGTTTTTTTAATCAAAGATATTCTTTTTTAATCAAAGATATTCTTAACTTGAAATTAGAAAATGCTCGCGGCCAATGTTATGATGGAGCTGCATCCATGGCTGGTCACAGATCTGGAGTTGCTACCCAAATCAAATCGTTGGATGAAAAATGTTTGTACACACACTGTTACGGACATGCTTTGAATTTAGCTGTTGGCGATGTGATAAAAGAAATCCCTGAACTTAAAGAAGCGTTTGGAACTGCCTATGAAATATGTAAACTTGTCAAAAAATCGCCAAAGAGAGACACACAATTAAAGAATATCAGAGAAGCAACAGGAAATGAATCCAAGTCGGTCCATGAGTTTTCTCCTACACGATGGACTGTGCGAGGTGAGGTTCTTGAATCCTTTCTTGAAAACCATAAGGAATTAATGGAGCTTTGGACATGGTCATTATCGAATGTTAAGCTTCCAGATATAAGAGCGAGAATCAACGGAGTAATGACTGTTATGTCTAGTTTTAATTTTGTCTTCTGCTGTTGTCTTGGTGAAACCCTATTGAAACATACAGATAATCTTAGCAGGTCTCTCCAAGGAGATATTTCGGCAGCAGAGGGACAGCAACGGGTGTCGGAAGTCTTAGCTGTGTTAGAGAAGATCAGAAGCAACGAATTGTTTGAGCTATTTTGGGAGCGAGTTCTTGTCTGGAAATCACAACTCGGAGTATCTGATCCTAAACTCCCACGAAAAAGAAAGATGCCAGATTATTTTAACAAAGTATCAGATGGCCCTCCTGAAACATATCATTTTCATGACACTGCCAAAGATCACTATCGCCACGTTTACTTTGAAACTTTCGATCTAGTTATTAACTACATCCAACAAAGATTCGATCAACCTGATTACAAGACATACGTCAATTTACAGGAAGTTCTTTTAAAATCGATCACTGGTCAGGAATGGGAAAGTCATCTAAAAGCAGTTTGTCGTTTCTACGAAGGAGATATCAACGAGTCACTTGCTAAAGTCCAAATACCGCTACTCCCAGTCATCGCATCCAACCTTGGTTACGACAAAGAGAAATTCAAAGTAACCGATCTAATCAAGCTGTTACAAAGTTTTGATCAATCTCAAAGAACTCTTCTAAGTGAAATTGTCAAAATAGCGAAATTATTGTTGGTAATGCCGTCCACAAACGCCATCAGCGAAAGATCGTTTTCTGCTTTGAAACGAGTCAAAACGTACCTTAGATCAACAACCACGAATTTACGTTTGAACAATTTGATGGTCCTCCATATTCATACTGATTCCGTTGACAAAATGGATTTAACTCAAATAGGAGATGAATTTATCGATAAACACCAAAGCAGAATAGACACTTTTGGCTATTACAATAGATAGCATTTTTAGTCTTTTGTTCATGAAATTTATGTAAACGTTTATTCCCTGATTTAAAAAAAAAACTCAGAAAACTGGAGCAATTGTCTGTATTTTCCTTTATTTTCGTGATTTCTAGTGATTAAATTTCTTTAAAAAGTACTCTCAAAAAGGCTGTTTTAGCCAATCTAGCGCACTCAAAATTCAAAAATTTTCTTGGCCCGTCGGCCTTAACCATGGTCGGGCCTCCTTAGACACTGAAACTAGGCTGGCCCTCCCAAAACGAAATTCGTGGTTACGGCACTGCTATTAGGCCAGGCTAAACTTTGGCAACGTAATTCTTTATTTGTACAGGTTTCAAAACCACATACTTCGGCAAGATAATTAATAAAAAAATGTCTTCAACGCACGATTCTCATATGATGTTCGATGTTAAAATTTAATTCGTTGACGGCAAAATTTGATATTTTGGTTTTTTGTTATTAACGCGCACGGGCAATGGATGTTAGCCGAATTCTTTTGGATTCTATAATGTAGAAATTTCAGTGTAGATAATGCAGATAATTTTTAGATGAAGCTGCCAAACCAGATTCAATGTAGACTTTGTGGTCATTTTATTTTACTACACTTATTTTTTTGCGCGATTTGATTGGTTGAAATATTTGTACGCTTATGACGTAATTGGCCATCAATTTTAGTGTTTGCGTTTTGTTTGCATAGGAAAGTCTTTTGTCAATCTGTTATGTTGACTTAAAAAATAAAAACTCGTTAACCGGACCTTTTAATAACATTCACACACAAAGTAAAAGAAAACGACGAAAGTTGAAGTGTTGGAAAGGAATTGTTACGTAGCTTATAAAAAACAGAGACTTTTTAAAAATAAGATAATTACAATTAAGAACTGTACTTGATAATTAAATATCCTCTGGATTACATTTTGACATTCTTGTTGTATTTTGGTTCAAATATGAAACATTGAATTCACAGCAGTACACACGAAGGTAAGAAAAAAAATTGATCTTAAAAAAGCGTTCAAACTCCATCTTGTATATATCTGTAGATTAATATTTTGTTTACCGTTTAGAAAGATGAAGATATTAAAGACCGTTGTGTTGTTGATGGTAATAATAAGGATTGGTAAGCTGTGTTTACACTTGTTTATTTTATCTTGAAGTTGGATTGATTAAATGAATAAAAAATAAGTTCTGAGAATAAAGAAATTATATACGCTAAAAACATCTTCCTATTGTTAATTTTTTTATGATGATAAATTAATTTATTTACTGTACTAGGTAATATCATTGCATATTCAAGCGCTTTCTTCATTTTTATTTCACAAATGTTATATTAAATAAAATAACCTCTAAAATAGAAAGTAAAAAAAAGTAATAAAAATTATTTTTGCTGTATATACATCAGCAAAAATATATGCATAAAAATATGGTTAAAAACTACAACGAACTGTCCATATAACCAACCCTGAAGATGTACACAAAAAAGTTTATAAAATTAAGAGTTTGCTATATCGTAGGTTTTATCAAAGTTAGTTAAGGACAGCATTTCGCTTGTTGAATTGAGATATGGGTCATCAAAATGGTCTGCCGTTTTAAAATTTGAATTTTTTGCTGCGTTAAAATGTTCTTTCTGTTTTTCTATTTATTTTTCTCTCGGTGACGTCATCAAAAAAATTACGTTTTGGCGCTATTGCCAAACATACTATCGTAATCAGGCGCATGCGTAATAAATGTGTTTGTTTTGGCTACATTTTGGAATAATGAAGATAGCAGAACTAAAAATTGATTCAATTTTTATTTTACTTTTGTTGTTTAGTTTGTCTTTTTTTATGTTTTGTTTTTTAATTTATTAATATTAGAAGAATCGATTGTTCTTTACTTCTGAAAAACCACAATCTTCTTTATACTTGACTTAACTAATTTTTAGCTGATAATCCTGAGATGCCTGCGCCCACAATAATAATTATAATTGTAACCTATTTCGTGTTTAACCAACCGCTGCAACTTTGTCCCTGATAACCAACATTGTATGAAAGAGTAGAGCTTATTTTATTTTTGAAGTTTTTACTTACTTTCAAGTATTGACAACAACATTAAAATATACATGCTTATCTCCTATTCAGAACGGTCACCTGAGAGCCCCTAAAACTTCAAGTAGCTGTTTTTTTAACAATTTGGGATAGAACTGTAAAAAAATCACATATTTTGGGTATTTTTTTATATTTTTGAAGTTCTTTATTAATATTTAATAGTTTATTTCAATTAACATTTATCGCCACTATTTCTTTTGTGGTTTATAAGCATGCTTTGTTCAACCGTGGATCCGAAATAAGGGAAAAATAATATATTTTCAAGTAATATATGTAAGAACTAAAAAAGTGCGTTATGTTTTCAAAATTCTTTTTGGACTTTTATGCTCTCCAATAAAGATCAATAAATTGGTCGACCAGGTCTGAACAGCAAGAATATTTCAAAATATCAACATTATAATTATTTAAATTTCCTCAGAAATAAAACAGCATTAAATTTTTAAAAAATACTGATGTCATCAAAACGTACTTTTTACAGTGATTTAGGCGTGGTTTTTACCTTTTATTTGTCGAATGTTATTCATACCAATGTTGTAACATATATTCAAACAGAAGAGAAGTTATGTGGAGAAAGTCATGAAGACACTTTTAGAACCAGATTTGTTGTGAAAGTAAAAGAACTTTTGCGGGTTGGCTTTTAACAGGTTTCTTAATAGAAAGAAAAATATAAAAAGGAGATAAGTTTTTTCTCCTCAGATGGAGTTTTGTAAAATAGCAATACCGCACAGGACAAAACAACAAAACGGTGAAATAAAAATACACTTCCCCTTGACATAAATACATATTTTTGTTTGGACAAGGAAATATGATATTCGCATAATTTACGTGTTGATTTCTTATTTATGTTTTGAAATGTGACGTTTTCACACATGGAGAATTATTTTTTCAGAGGCTGTTTACAACTGAAATAGCGCCTTACTTTCTTTGTGTAAGGTTGTAGTCACAAAAACTTTTACAAATGATGTCAATCACATAACAATTAAAATTATGACTCAAATGATGACTGTCAGCGATATTTTTGCTGAAGTCAGCACTTTTTTATAATCCCAGTATTTGAAGATCTATTGTTAGTATATATTTTTGGTGACAATTGTTTGAAAATATAGCGAGGGGTGAAAAGTATTTTAACTATTTTATGATGTACGGACCTCAATATAGAACTCCATAATATATTACATGTCAATATATTCTCTAATATGTCAAGAAATATGAAAAATATAACATAAAGTTTTAGAAAACGGGTGATTTTAAAAAATGATAATGTAGTTTAGGGGTAATTTGGTTAGCTAGTCGTTAGCCCGTGGAAAATCCACGGGTGCGCCCGTCGCAGCTAAGCTACCATTTTGCGTGACAGACAGATAGACGGACGGACAGACGTATACGGGCATTATAATATAGATTGGTTTTATGTTATTTTAAGAAGATATTCTTGCCCGCATAAATAAATGACGTTTCGTATTTATAAATAAATATATTACAAATATTTGTTTTATTAGCTGTAAGATATTTTCTCATTTTATAGAAAGTTTGGTATTCAGATCTAAACAATTTGAAATATATCGACCCGTCGTGATAGGAGAAACTGTCAACATAAACTGCACGACAGATGATAAAACTGCAACATTGCAACTCGTCAAAAAAAATGCAAAATCTGAACAAATATTGCAGGTATCACAACAACCTCGTCACTAGGACCCAGCATCGTTTTGATCAGTGTTTCTCACAAACATGTTTCTTATTGCGTGTATGATTGGATATAATAACTTGCGTTTTTTGTCTATTTTGTTACTTTCTATTTAGCCTGATAATTCAGTTTTAAAGTTATCTGGTCAGACGTACAGGATATTGATCTCCGACGAAAACGACGATGGTGTATATATGTGTAGAGCTCAATCAAAAGGATTCCAAATCGAGAAAACTTTGCATATCTACATCGCTGGGAAAGGTAATTTTCGTTTCTAACATTTGCCTTGTAATAGACTTAATATATTGTTATCTCTTTTTGTCTCTTGTTGAAAGGATTACAAATCTGCTTAGGATTTTTGCAAATTTCATTACGTAAGAAATACACACATATTTTTCTTTGGTTAGTTACTGGTGACATACCGCAGCCTGTGATTTCCAAATTGGACAACATCGTACAAGAGGGTACCACTCTGAATATCAAGTGCAGCACTTTAGGGACATTTTCAAAACTATCATGGATTAAAGAAGGTACTCCTGTTCCTTCGGAGAGAGTTACTGATATAAAACCTGAATTTCGAGATGGTACAGTGGTCGTTGAGAGTGTCTTGAAGATAGAAGACGTAAAGCTAGCCGATGTTGGGTCATACACATGCAAATCTGTGTCTCGTTTTGACGCTTCAAAAACAGGTCAAGCTTCAGTATCGGTGAATGTAAAAGGTATGTTTGTTACGTCTCACGACAACACATTAAAGCCCATCAATAAAACAATTTTGATCTACGATGGAACATTAAGATAAACTGACTCACATAGTTGAGTGAAAGAATTTTAAGCGATTGCAGATTGCACTTTTTTACTGAAAACGTGATATCCAACCTCGTTCCCACTGCTTGTTTACGGGAGTAAAAAAGTTAGTAGGTAGCGGATAAGAGGTTGGTACACTATTGCAACGTTTTTTGTATAATTTAAAATATTTATTTGACGTCAGGTAAAAAACTGGCATGGTTGAAGAATTCTCCCAAGACTTTCAATGCGGTGACGTCATCTCCTCGTTCGTCTGTTGTCATTTCCTGCGCGATGACACATCCGGCGAAGAAGGTGAAAATTTATCGAGAGGTGCCAGGTTCTCCTTTAACCGAAATTTTATCCAATGGAAAGAAATATCAAGTTATAAACAACCAAGAGTTGGTAATACATGAAGTTAGTAACTTGGATTATGGTACATATGTTTGTAAAACAGAAAAAAATCTATTGAAAGAGAAGCGGATTCAACTTTTCGTTAATAACTGTGAGTATTTCTAAACTCTCTTTCCTTAAATGTCATATACTTTGCAGAATTGAATTTCTCGATATGACAGAAATTTATTCGAAACAAAGATAGTTTTTTAAACTCGTGCTCAGGTCTCTTTTACATGCAGTCAAAATATAGGTGTAAAATAGTTGTAAAAAAGTCTGGGGAGAATTTGGTACATTCTTTATTTTCCATCAAATATAGCAAAGAAACGTATTGGGTGGATGTCGACCAGCGATAATTTTTAATTATTTTTATTTCTTTTGTTGGAAAAATATAATTTTTCCCTTGCATCATACTATATATTTTTGCGAATTTTTGCAAATGTTATTTTTTATGATTTCTAATGTTTCTTATTTTCGGCATCTGTTTTGTTCCATCAATTTGCTAATATGTTTCAACTAAGCTACAGTGGCGGGAGATACATGTTTCTTTTTAAACGTAATTTTGAATTCTGACAAAAATTCTGGAGAATTTGTTGGATGAAAAAGTCGCTATATAAATTATCACGAAATTTTGAAATTTTCTAAAATTTTTTAAATTTTTTAACGATCTAATACAAAGTTCTTATAAACAAAAAATGTATATCGCTCGTTGTCTTTTTTGGTTTATTAAAAATGTTGTTTTAAGTTGGACAAAAATGACAAAAAAATTAGTTTTACAAAAGATTTGTCGGCCGACTTATTTTCTTTTTTGAAGGAATTTTGGACCTACCTGGTACATACAGGCCAGGTCTTAAAAAGTGACCCGTGCGTCCGTTACCAGCTTTTCTCAGGATTGGATCATTAGTTTTTTTTCAGTTTTGCGCAATAATTAGGAACAGTAGAGGCTCGAATGTGACGTCACTTCTCTGAGAAAGAATCTTATCGGCTTATTAACCTCGGATTTATGCGCAAAAAGAGCAAAAATAGTCCCAAAATATGGTTTTTAGGACTTTCTGAGAATTGGATTATTAGTTTTTTCTGATGTTTTACACAAAAATTCAGCAACTATCCCCCACCAAATAATAAAACGTCAGGCTATTTTTAGAAATGATGTCATTGTTTACAAAAAATAAAAAAAGTGAAAAAGATACCGTGGAAACATTTCCTATTTGCTCAACCAAAACAAACCATTGTCATTTTTATGAGCTACTTGAATAAGCGAGCAAACATTACATCCATACGAAAGTTGCTTTTCCTATAAACTTTAAATCACTAAAATTTTATGCTGACACAAAAAAACAGAGCGAAAAATAACATTGATTTGTTATTACTATAATTTTTAAACGAATTCTCATGTGCTGTGATTCGCATATTTTAAAAGCTATCCCAACTTTATAGAAATATTATTCCAGTTCAAAACTTTGCGACGAAACAATTTTTGCATCAGAGTTTTTTTTCTCGGAAAATGTTTACTTTCTCAGTACTAAAATAAAGAGTTAAATGGAGTTTAATTAATGCGTAATGTATTTGCTCTGTTAGCTTTTTGTATGGAATAACGCCAAAGAAAGCGTTTATCCGAATATACGTGGGTTGGAAATCTCCACCTTTTTCGTGAAAATGTTGTGGCGGGATCCGCATGTTGGCACATTTAGAATCACAAGTTTAAAATTGAGATATTGAAAGATGCACTCTATTTGTTTTTTTTTTCTAAATGTCTTACTTGCTTCCGATGTGTCTCGTTTGACTTCTCGATGATGTGTGTAGAAAGAATGGTGTGAGTGTGATGGCTGATTTGGTTTGACATTAAGAACTGCTGCAAAGACAACTTTTCGGTCTCGTATGAATGTTTACGTTTAGCTCTTTTTTATTTTTCTTTCCCTGTAACTTTCTTTGAAACTGATAAAAGATAATACGATTTTTTAATACGAAGTTGACATTCAAGTTGAAAATTGATTTTTAAGTATTTTTTGTGAATATTTCTTACATTATTAGTTTTTCTACATAGATAATGCTCAGTTTGAATATTGACGAGATTACAAGTTACGTGTCTGTTACTTCATTTAAATCCTGTGATATCTATCATCTGAAAATGTTTGTTATTTTAACCCCTTATGCTTTTGTTGGATCACATAGCGACTGGTGTGGAGAGAAGTGTGTTGGCTGATCATTTATGGCTTTGCTGGGACATTTTAAACCGAGTTTTATTCACTCTCGTTTGGTTTTTACACTTGCTTTTACAAATTTTAAACTTCAAAACTTAACGCTAGAGTAAGCTTTCAGACACCAGTGACCTTGTATGTTTTTGATAACAGAGCGGTAAATAGGTAAAAGATCCTAGGAGCGAGGTTGTTAGGCATAAATTTGTTCTTTCGTAAATTTTTTTTAAAGAATGTCATACGATTATTCCTCAGGGGAGTCTTACCTCTTTTGCACGTGGCTTTATATCCAGAGATGTTTCAACTGGTATATGTATGCTAAGAAATTGTTGATGCTAATTTTTTTTTAATAGCTTTCAAAAAATAAAATTTTCTCACGATACCTATGTCATGTTGTGTACCATCTACTTGATGTTAATATGTCTCTTAAAATGTATGTATACTTTTTATTCACGCCTCATCGTTTTAATTGTAAATAATTTTCTATGCAATTTGGTTTCACATTTTATGCCAGTTAATCCGATTTAATCAGATTTTAACGCATTAGTTTGCTCTGGTTTATCGGTTCTCATGATTCGAATATACAAGTCAAGTATCTGCCATTTTTAGCGCAAGCTCCTGATGACGTTAATTTTTTTGCGACAGATATTTGTTTATGAGAGTTTGGCCACGAATATATAAAAAGCGACACTACTAACAATTGTCGTGATTAATTGTGTATAAAAGTTAAAAAAAATATTGTCTTTGGATTTTAGACGCTGTTGGTCAACCGAATGTTTACGTAACTCCAAAGTATATGGATTTGGATTTCAACGCTGCAGCAAATGTTACCTGCACCACGTATGGAAATAATGTCAAAGTACAATGGTTGATGAACGTAAATGCTGGAGGCTTGCCGAAATTACAACCTGTACCGTCTGAGAAAATTTTAGCTACATCCCGCATAACTCCGCAGGGAAACACAGAAAAAGTTTGGACTTTAATTTTCAGGAATGTAACAACGAAAGATTCTGGAAATTATATTTGTCAGGTCACTTTAGATAGTTCTCTTGCATTTAGTGAGACGGATGTCGCTGTGAAAGGTAAGGAGAATCTGTCGTATTCATGTACTATTTTCACTTAGGTTTTAACGTTGCAAGCGACCACGCCCTTCTGACTCATCTATAATTATTTCTTTGTTTAGCTCCTCTGTCTCCACAAATCAAAAGGTTTTCTTCACAAGTAACGAAAGAAGATCAAAAAACTTATCTAAACTGTCGCAGCAAAGGCGCACCGAAACCCGAGGTTAAATTCTTTAAAGATGATGTTGAAATTCTCTCAAACACAAAGGGATATCAAATCCAAGATAAAAAGTTATATATTGATCGACCAAAATTTCCAGACCACGACGGATCGTACACATGTAGCGTGAACAACATGTTTGGAAAGGCTACTGGAAAAGCAAAATTGACAGTAACAGGTAACTAATGTTTTTCATAAATTAGGTATTCATTTTTTTATGTTTATACGTTTTTACTTTATTCTTCTTAGTGGCACCACTTATCGATAAATCAAAGGAAATTATCGTAGTCGGTGGCTCAGAAGATCTGGAAATAAGCTGCAACATTAAGAGGTCAAACCCTATCCCGGATATCTCTTGGGAATTCCAACCGTGGCCATGCGCACCGTCGGTCGGTTACAATTGCACTCCGCTTAGTGCCAAGTGGCAAAGAGGTGATCCTCAAATATATGATATCAGACCTAAAAATAGGGAAGCTATGAGCTCAACTTTCAAAGTTCCTCAGAGTAGCGTGAAAAAATTCTTCATAAGATGTACCGCTGCACATAAGTATGGTAGAGACACACATTCTGTTATTGGAATTATTGACAAACGGGGTATGTGTTTTCAGTTTGGTGTGGTAGATATCATTTTCAAATAAATATATCTAACAATTACGCTTTTATATTCATCTCTGTTGTTCCCAACTTCGTTTCCATGACTCATCCGACTTCCAGCCAATGGAACAAAGTCATCACTCATGTTTTAATATTTTTTTAGATGCGAAAAACATGTTGAAATTAAACCGAGAGAAATTATCGATTGACGAGAAGCAATCTTTCTCTTTGGTTTGTACTGGAGAAGCAGGACTTTTTCATAGCCTTTCATGGGAAGTAAATGGAGTTTCTGTGGTTGCTAACAACAAAACGATATCTATTGAAAAATCTGGGTCGATTTTACATAGGCAAAAATCTACTTTAACTATTACCAATGTAACTCCTGCTCAATCTGGACTGTACAAATGCGTTGCTGATCCAGCAAGAGCAGAAGATGATCTGGTAACGGTGATCTCCAATGTTAAAGTTAACAGTAAGTTCTCCCTCACTGTGCTTTTTTTCACGCTCGTAAAGTTTAATTTACATGTGTGAATAAATACATAGAAGTGTTTACTACTCAATTTATCTCAATATACGTTATTTTAGAAATATATAAACCTAAGATGGTCTCGATAAGGAGCCCTCTAGTCATAGATGGAGACAAGGCCGTCATCACTTGTGAAATTGACTCTCATCCTCCAGCTGAAGTCACGTGGTATCAGAACAATATCTTATTGAATAATATCGGAAAGTTATTGAACGCGAACGAATGTGAAAATAGTGAGCGAGGCAAATACTTTAAAATTCGAGACATAAAAGGTAACAAGTTTGGAATAGTGAGTCACCAACTTGTAATTTGCAAAACATCGTGGAAATTGAATAGTGGAAGGTTTCAATGTTTTGCTGAGAATGCTTTGGGAAAAGTACATCAAAATATTACAATGCGTATTTATGGTGAGAAAGTAATATCAATATTTCCAGAGCGAATTATTAACTGTTGTTTAAAACTGCCATCTATATGACTTTGTTTTTTCCAGCACCTCCGTCAATGATATATGAACAGACAGATGAGTATGCGAAACCTGGGCACAAATTTGTCAGAAATTGCTCGTCAGAGGGAAACCCAAAACCAGTAATATGGTGGGAAAGAAAGAAAAATGGAGTATATATGTCGTTTACCAAGAATTCCACAAATGGAATAAGGTAGTGCAGGTTATCAAACTTTTTAGCTGACTTTGATGATACAAATTTCCAGTTATTTTTTTATGTTTGTCTTAGTTACCTCAATATGACGAACGTGAAAGAGGATCACTATGGTAACTACAGATGCATTGCGGCAAATCAATTCGGAACGATATTTCAGGAAATGATATTACGTACGTGTATTCCTTATTGTTTATCTGACTTTTCTTGTCCCCTTACCAAGGCCTTTTTCGAAGAATTTGATGTCTTTCGTCATAGGACGTCCATTAATAACCGCTTCAACACGAGGAGCAGAGAACATGAACTCCACCGCATCTTTAGTTGCAGCCATAATCGCTGGACTGTTTATCATCATCATAATTTCAGTCATGGTGGTTATTTTATACAAGAGAAAGAAATTATATGGCGGATTCTATGTCTTGTCTATCCCTCCTTCACCGGACTACTTCAAGAAGATAGATCCAACCAAAGCATTATCGGATCAGATCAATAAATTACCTTATTTTCCTGAGTGGGAGTTTCCAAGAAGCAAAATCAGACTTAGTAAGGACTAACATTTATTTTATGATTCCTCTTAAATGTTTACAGTGTATTTTTAACTAATAAATTTTTTTTGTAGAGAACCAAGTTGGTGCAGGAGCGTTTGGTGAAGTTTATATTGCGGAAGCAGTTGGAATTACCAACTTCGATCCTCGTTACAAACTTAGCACGAAACATAAGGCTTTGTTGAGCAAAAAAAGATTTTCATTTAGTTCGTTTCAGCGTGCAAGATCGCCTACTTCTGTTTCGAGCATTTCACGCAATGATAGTGTCGCGTCGTCACGATCAAGTCGCTCCACAAAACCCTTGCTTAAAGATCGGTCCCAGACCTCTCTCGTTGCTGTAAAAAGACTCAAAGGTACTGTCTTATCACTTTTGGAACTAAGGTCACACATGCAAACAGTTAATAAGTGAATATGTGAACTTTGTTTTTTAGAGGATGCAACCACGGTTGAATATAAAGATTTGATTTCTGAAATGAAAATATTGATTCATATTGGTCACCAAGAGAATATCGTGAATCTGCTCGGAGCATGCACTAAAGGTAAAAAATTAGATTGAGAAGAAAACACAACTAACACTAAAACGATTCTTTATGCTCCAATTTAAAGCTTTCTTTAATTTTAGTAAATACTGCGTTCTAAAAAGATGTCCCTCCTGAATAAACCTGCTTCATTCTGGTCTGCGTTTTATCTTATCTTATCACTATTTGTAATTATTCAATTATTTTCTTAAAGGTACTGAGCAAGACACTATGGTTATTCTGGAGTTTTGTCCAAATGGAAATTTATTGTCGTTTATGAAGGAAAGAAGGCAAATGTTCAAACCTATATGGAGTAAACAACACGTCGGTATGGAGAAAGAATTCACAACATTCGATTTATGCGTGTGTGCCTACCAGGTTGCGAAAGGACTGGACTTTTTAGCTTCTAGAAAGGTAAAAATACACTATTTATATATATATATATTCAAGTATATGGTACATAAAAAATTCTATTTAATAAATATTTTTATAATTTGATTCTTATAAACAGTGAGATTGTAGTAGTCATAATTTGATCATTACTTAAGTGTGTTCATCGTGATGTGGCTGCAAGGAATGTTCTGGTTGGTGAAAACTTCACAATGAAAGTCGCTGATTTCGGTCTTGCCAGAGATGTTTACCAAGACGAAAGATATGTGAAAGTTTCAGGGGTATGGTTATTTTAAATGAATACAACAAAGTTATGCTATAAAAGTACTGCCACCAGAATATCAATTCACTGTATGTACTTTTAGGGATTACTTCCAGTTAAGTGGATGGCCATTGAAGCAATCATGGACAGAGTGTTCACTCACCACACTGACGTGTAAGCTTGATTTTATTTTTTTGCGACTTGCGATGAAACTCACGGCATTTTAGTAGGTAGGTAAACGAAGAATTTGTATACATTACAGGGGATGGTAAGTTATGGGAACAGAAAAGTTCTGATAATGTTGACGTTATAATAGTAATATATTTTTAGATGGTCATACGGAGTTCTACTCTGGGAGCTTATGACTCTTGGTAAGCCATTTGTAAAACAAATATATGCTTTTGAGTTCTCATCTTCGTAACCAACAAGTGGTCATCAAAATACGTGTATTTATCTTTCAGGTGGTTCACCGTATCCAGGGATTCATGTGAAGGATTTGATTGATTATTTGACATCTGGTAATCGAATGAATCAACCACAATTTTGTCCTAATGAAATGTAAGTGAGACAACATGTAAACCAATCAAAACTAACCTCTCTCTCAGGGTTACCACGCATGCTTAAAGCACCTCACTTCTCCTCAATTTAAAAAATCTTTACAAAAATCTTGAATTCTTTTCTAAAAGTAGATTCTTTAACAACCTTCTTCTCAATTTTAAGCAGGCAACCCTGTCTTCTATCATTTTTTCCCTGTCGGTATAAAAGAGGGGCAAAAATACATTTAATAGCTACCTGAACTAATATCATTAGCCAGCATTTTGTCTATTTGTTTGATTTATTGTTATTCTATTTTTTGTTTCCATAGTTACAAGTTAATGAAAGATTGCTGGAACGAGGTTCCCGCAAAGCGACCTTTATTTTCAGACATTGTATTGAGATTAGCCCGTATAATAGAAGGGCATTGTAATCCCGAGGTAGGTGTAAACATTTTCAAAGTTATTGTTTAAATTCTCAAAGTTATTGTTCAAATTTCCTATCGCAACACTTAGAAAACTTGATTTATATTCGTAGGAAATAAATCTTTATTTGGATCGCCATCACATTAGTGGTGGATCGTTCTCCTTCGCTGATGAAGACTATTTGCGACCGGTAGAAGGTGAAGTGGGTTCCTTCCATTACTCTCCTCCACCGCCTTACTGTCAATCATTCAGCGACACCAGTGTACAAAAGGATGTGGACAGCGCATTCGAAAGAAAGCCCAGCGAAAGATATGTACCAGATAATAGATTCAATGACGATTTAGTCTCTACGGAGGAGAAGGTAGATGAATTTAAACAAGCCACCGATACAAGTTCAGACAACTCTATCGAACCCAAAGCAAAGGTAACTATTTTTTGTCGAAAAATATCCCTTTTGGTAATTTCTACGCATATCTTGCATATCTGTAATAATAATAAATCTTTAGATGGACGAATTTGTGAACGAAAAAAATGACAAAATTTCCATAAACATGCCTAAAGATGACGATATGAACAATAACATCTACGTTAACGAGCGCCCAAGTACGCCCAAATATCCAACTAAAGAAGGGCGGGCAGAAAGTGTAGATGAGGATAAAGACATAGATGAGAATAGCGTGTTACTGCACCGTCGCACGCCTTCTCCTGTAGAAGAACTTAGTAATTTTATTGACCAAGAATACGAAAAAATGGGGGCAGATGAACAGTACGTAAACACTTGATTGTTGTCGCTGAATTTTTTATACACTGCAGTTGAAAGATTGTTTTACGTCATGGTGATATTCTTACGCTCGTGTTCAGTGGATGTACATAAAGTTTTGTATCCATTAAAATGGGTGTTTTTCAATTTTTTATAATAATATATAGAACTAATATCTAGCAGGTATAAACAAACTGGTTTAAAAGCAAAGAAATTTTTGTATTTAATTTATATATGAGTGAAAATATTGCGAGTGAAAATATTGCGAGGTACGATAACAACGAACTCGATTCATAGCTGTCGAACAACAACAGCGTTTTGTTTTTTTGTGAAAATTGTTATAATGACTCATTCGGTGATGGGGGCTTCCCTTTTGCTTAGGGGAACATTTTTTGAAGGTGTTCAAACAATTCAGCATTTTTTTAAAAAGCGAAGAAATATGTTTGATTTTGCGCGTCATAGGAAATCTTAATTTTTTACAGAGGAAAAAAAAATGTCATATAGTTACTTATATAATCGTTAAAAAATTTTTATTTCGAAAGTTTTTCTAATTTCAAAAATTTTAAAAATTCAAATTAAATTTAATTTGATACATAAGAGTAAAAGAATTATAATATTTCAAATATATTTATGCTGTTGCAAAATTTGGCTTTAGTTACCATAAATCTTCTTCTTTATCCCGCTCGTACTTTAACCAAGTCCCTTTTGAATTGTTCCGAACCTACTTCAATCATTTGTTTAGTCAGTACTTGTTATTACTCTCTTTACAAGCGCGGAGCATAATTTACGACATAAAGTACCAGCGTAGTAAAAATAGATGTGGCTAAAAGTTACCTTGTATGAGGCGAACTCTCTCTCTCCAACATTTTTTGTTGCCAATTGCATTATACTTCCCCTTCCCATCACGTATCATTTATCAAATTAGGCGTCCATCCAATTAGGCGCCTGTCGAAAATAAAGGGTCACAAAACCAAATAGTTGTCTCTTCTGAAAGACTATTTTTTGAGGTATTCGATAAGAAGTTTAGTAAAATTGAAGTAGAACTACTTTATCCATCGTCTACTTCCGATGTGTACTGAGCGGGGTTTGGGTCAAAGATAACAATCTTGATTGACCTATTAAGTAATTTATTTAATATATTAGTGTTAATTTGATTTTTCTTGCTATTCAAACCTTGGAGAATAGAAATCCTTATAGATCAAACGCAATTTCGCCATGCCTTCCCGAAAAAAGAAACCAGGTATCCTGGTTACCCATTCAATGTCCCGCATTTATTTGGTTGGTGATTGTTTTCGTTTAAATATAAATTACACGGTATCGTTTTCTGAGAACCAATCATTACTTCATTCAACCAGCATAAAAAATCCATCAAATGTTAGTCACTTTTGTTATATCCATCAAATCATTCACAGAAGAAGAACGTTTGGAAGGTACGTTTAAAGTAGGTTTAACGGTCGCAGGACTGAAGGACAGCGGTACCAAAATGCTTAAAATTACATGTTTTTATAAGCATCAGGTTTAAATAAGGGATAAGGGATTTAAATATGCTGAACATATTTCTCAGCCTTGGTTAATCCTTCTATGTGTTTTTTTTTTCTTGTGTTATGGGTTCTTTAATTGGACAGAGACTAATTCCTTATACACAACAACACCACTATACTGTATAAACTTGGCTCGTGTAATTATACCCTTAGTTTTATTGGTGTTCTTTTGAATATAAAAGTCGGGACTTCATCTTATCGCAAAAAACTTATTATAAAAACGTTGTAAAAAGTTTGAAATAGAAAAATGTAAAAATATTGATGAATATTTTTTGTCGTCATTCTAGTCATTCTATATTTTTATAATGTTCGCTTTTTAGGGAGAGTTTATAGTGAAAAAAGTTTATTTAAGGCACAAAAAATGTCCACAGAAAATGTCCTAGTATCCACTTTATGATTGTTCGCTATGCAGAGAAGTTTAGTCTACGATCTATCTGTTCCAAGTACCACTGCCCGTCTTATAGACTGTCCGTTTTGGACGGTGTCCGCTTTAGCCGTTCTCGACCTAGAGGTTTTAATTTCAAAAAGCTCTGGGGACGAGAATGCTTCATTAAAAAAATTCCCGCGTTAAACCAATTCTTTCTAGGCGCAAACACAGCAATATTAAAAATCATTTTACTTATTACTGGTAATTTTTTTCCTTCTTTTTTATTTTTTTTTTTGCTTGTTTGTTTTTTAAATGAGAACCTTAAGATTTCGGAATATCGCCAGTCTATATTTTTAAGTAAAAAAACAAATTGTCTTGTGGATTTTGGTCAAATGTCATCTGTCGAAACTCTTGAAACATGTGGCCCATAGGAACACAAGGATAACGACCACACCAATTTTTTTGAGTTAACCCCCGGTAACTCGAACCTCCTAGGGACTGAGGAAAATAGTTCGACGTAACGAATGTTCGAATTAAACGAAGCTCCAGGCAAAGTCGAATTTAGTCTAAAATGAGATTATAGTTCGAGTTAAAGTAAGGTAACAGTCACAATAGCTAGATGATATTTTAGGGCCTCCTAAGACAATATATGACAGTTTTGAATATTAATTGTGGTGTTCCACAAGCATTCAGAAAGCTGTCTTCGACGCACCCTTCGGAGTGAACTCGTGATCAATACACCTTTCCCGAGACCATGAGTCATACTTTTTTTAAACTCGTAAAATATGAATACCATATTTGAATTCAGCATAGTTTGTTTAATTTATGTGTAAAAGTTTAACTTGATACGCTAACAGAAAGTGCTATTTTGAGGAGATATATATCACAGTTAAAGTCTTCTTAAAGCTCAAGTTACCATGTCCCGCCTCGTTTTAAAAAAGAGGTTGGACATGCCACAAATCTTTAAATTAGAATAGCAGGTTGTTTACTTGCTGCATTGTTTCGAAATTTTCTTTGTTTATGACATTTTTGATAAGGAATTCAAATCTGTTGTCCGTTTTTCATAAAACTGAACAGAAAAAGTTGCGGCACATCAAAAGAATAAGTCTCGGGAAAGCTGTATTACTTAAGACTGAGGTCTTAGGTATTTGGTGCTTTTCAGGTCGAAATAGTGCTGGCGTATACCTTTTGTCGATCGACAAAGCCAAGAATGTCCATAAAAAAATCTTTAAACAAGTCTTTTGCCGTTTAAGTTCGGAATCCACGCGAAACAAGAACTCGCAAGATCGAAGCACCCACGATTTACAATTTCTTCTGTCGATGCAGGCATTAGTATTCCTAGTGTTTAAATAAACCGATTTTCAAATTGAAATTTTGTCTTTGAGTTATTTTGTCGAAATATTGCCTGTTTCGCCCTGTTTTAGCTTCTCTGTTGTCCAAAAAATACCGCATCAGTTCTCTGGAAGACGAGTCAGACTTGCGAAAATGCGCTTCGCTTAATCCATACGCGTGACCCTTGAGGAACAAAAGCGGCCAAAAAGGCGCTTGAAGTAACGTATGTAATTCAGTTATTTGGTTAGGCGTCGAGCAGCAAATTGTTGATTTTGCCTATACTTCTCCTAGCAACGGGTAACCATGGCAACCAATCAATGAAATTTTTGACTTAATTTTTTCGTACCGTCACATACTATGATATCCTCATCAAGTATCTTCAGAAAAAACAATCCTCTGCGATATAGTTTTTTCTAGGGGTACCACCTTAATATGACTTTAACTTTTCACCATATAATCTTTTTATCTGCATTCCATAAATCTATTGTAACAAGCTTTTAGGTGATCCCTGTTTCCAAATTGAAATCTAGAATTCCTATAGTTTTTAAGCATTCTGAATTTCGCTAAAGCACAGCTAGAAAAAGTGATTGTCAAAATCCAAGATTCCGCTTAGTCAAATTTCCACAAAGTCAACAAATATTTTCTTTTTGACAACAACATGAATTATATTAGGGAGTTAAAAAACAAGTTTATCTTGGCACAATCAACCTCGTTTTCAGGGTATATTACGCAAAGTCGTTTTCACATCGCTGCGTAAAAGTTCGTGAAAATCACAAAAATCTGGAAACGAGGTTGCAATGTAGCTCTATTTAGTTAAACAAATATTTTCATTACATGTTTTTTATTGAATTGTGGTTTTTAATTTTCGTAAGAAGGTGACAGTTTGAATACAAACAATAGAGTGTACTTTGCACCATAAACCTGTATATAACTCGTTTAGAACATCTGTCGCTCGTTATGGTCTGTCAGACCTTCTTAGTTACAACTAGTCCCCATGCCCCGGTGCCTTAGAGGAAATATGTAAATAAAAATAAAATTAAAAACACGATAGTTAACATTAATATCATAACCTAAGACTAAACTCTATTGAAATAATATTTGTATGAGAATATCAGTGCGTAATGTGCTCTAATAGTTCCGCTTTTAAAAATCTACAGAGATCTAGGTACGAGCTTGATTTGGTACGTCTACACGTCACAAAGGTTTACAAAGATGTTGTAATTCTATTGTTTTCAGCCTTTTCGCACATTCTTATTATCAAACATTTGAAATATCATCCTTTTGTTTAAAACAAGTTTCGCACGCTCATTTTGGTCACGTGGACAGGTCTAGCCCTCACAACGCTAAGCATGTGTAGTTCTGATATTTTAGTTAGTTTATTAAAACAGTTGATTGAGAAATACAAGATGTGTGTACAAGTAAGTAAAAAAGTATTTGTGGTTGAATATTTGTTTTATATATTTTTTTTATTCTATAAAAGCTTCTTGAATTTATCATAAAAATCCGTGTATTTAGTTTTGTGTTGGATTTTATCATGATTATTTTTTAAGTGATACACAAATTGCACTGTTCTTTTGAAGATCTAGGCAGTCCATTTTGCAAAAAAATGGGGTCCAACATGGCAGTGCCTTTCTGAATTTTGATGCTGTTTACATGAGCAGAATAGGACGTTTACCGAGATGATCATGTCACGCCTTTTTATGGAAAAAAGTTTCCCAGCAGGTTTTTAAATTAAAATATGCCAAAATTATCTCGTTTCGTCTATAGACGACATGCGTGCATAAGGAAAAAACCTCCTGTCTGTCTGAGAAAACTTTTCCAAATAAACACATAGTGACTGTCAGTATATACCTTATTACATGAAATTAACGAAGCATAAAATTAACGCGGTTTCCCCTCCTTTGCGTTAATGTTATGACACAATTAATAATTTTGTAATTGTGTTAATTCGTGAACGTTGACTTTGTGCAAACATTAAAAACTTTTTAACGTAGAATCAATGAAATTTGATAACAAAAGATTTTGAAACAAGTATTCTATTCATTTATTTCTCCACTCTCACTCTCCCTCGCTTTCGCTGGATCGTTTATTGTCCAGAATGTCCTTCAAAATTTGTGATCAATCGTCAAAATAATTGGCATACTTAAACTAAAAATTGTTTTTTGCTACAATTCTTCAAAACTGTGATCCTTTTATGCACCCGTTTCCATACACCAACAAAGCAAAGTTTCGACCAACTACATTAATATAATGCACGTTAGTTTTCAGTTTTGTTAATTTCTCGATAATTTCCTGATGTAATTACTGACGAGAGCGGGATAGCGGTAAATGTCCGGTGTTCTGGACAGCGCCCCTCTTGCCTCTCATGTAAACATACAGCCCCACCTCATCTGTGAAAAATCCGTTGGTCATTAATCTCGTCGGTGAAAAATATTCGCGGATAAAAATTTTCGTCATCTATCAAAATATTCGTCATTTTTTTCGTTTAACTTATAAAATATTTTAGCCGGGTATATTTAGAGAGAAAAAATCTTTCGTTTTATTTTCTTTAAATTAAATAACTAGTTAATTATCATCAATGAAAATACAGTCCGCGTCTTTATTTTATCATTTTGACTTAGGATTTGTCACCAAGATTTGTTTTATTTATTGTTTTGCAGGTTTTATTTTAAGGGTGGCCCCTTAGTACAAAATTCTATAATTCCTTTTTAAAATTAGGACTTGTTTTTGACGTATTTCATGAAAAAAAACACAACAAAAAGCTTTCTTACGGTAAAAAATTAGTGTTCGTCCAAGAAATATTCGCCGGTTATTAAATTCGTCGATGAAAGTTTTCGTTAGCTAGGAAAATATATGTACCGACGGTTTTTTCACCGATGAAGTATTTTGTCGTTGATAAATGACCCATATTCATGATTTTGGCATGTTGGTATGTTTGTCAAAAAGTGGTGCGATGAAAAAATCGCCACCGGGGATGTGTTGAACACACTCAAAACAGGCAGTGGTAAAGGACAGAGAGGAAAGGCGGTTAAAAGTTCTATTCCCACAAAACATGTTTTAAAAAGAATTTTTTAAAACATTCAGGTAATGTCATCGTTCTTATTTAACTTGATGGTATAGTTACATACAGTAAAATCTATTGCGCGTAAGCGATAATCATGATAAAAGCATTCTCTCCTTGGGTTCAAAATTGAAATCAGCAAAAGTAGCGAATCTTTATGCTAACAAAGACTAGGTTTGACTGAAAACACTCGTTTACCGAGGCATAGAATTTACTTCACTTCAGGGCATTACATACCTTGGTTTTTGATTCTCCCTGTGTTGCCCACACAACTGTACACAACTGACTGTGTATGAGATTGTCTCCGTTTTAGACCAGGAGATTGTCTCCATAATGGAAAAGTTTCTTGTTGAAATAGAAATTTTATAGTCTAAGGATTGTTGCCAAAGGATTTCCATCTTTTTTTATTGGCACATGGTGGATCAACAAGCAGGGGTGGGGGAGAGTGGGTAATAAATACACCCAGCTAATACTGATAAAATAATAAAGTAGAAAAAAATCTTTTCAGAGTTAGTTTACAATAGGTGAGAACAAAACATTTTTAAATGAGTATATCTGATACAAAAGCTTAAAAATGTATATATATATATTCAATAACTATCAACCATAGCCAACACCGACTACTACTGCTACATTAAAAATCAGACTTTTAAGGTCCTTGATTTTGCAAAGAGAGTTTAAGAGTCAACTTTCATGTCAAGGTGATAATGAATATTTCATACAAGGTTACCTAAATGTTGTTCTTAATTTTCTAAGTACTCTGATCAACTACGTTACTGTACAAATAGGTAGAAGAGAAGGAATAAAGACTGGTTTACCATTGGCACAGAGCTTGAGGGGTGGGTGAAGTATAAATTGCCTGTATGTGATGACAAAAAAAAATCATTTGTCGACAGCCTCACCTTTGAATGCATCATTCCTAGTTTTAAATGCTATAAGTCTTAAGGACTTTAACAAGTAACCAGCAGTCTTCACAGAATGACCGAATAACCAGCAGCGAACAAGCAGTCTATATATATTGAACTACCAGAGAACCAACATCGAACAGACAAAATGACCAGAGAACCAGCAGTGTAACTAACTGAAATTCTGTGTAGGAGAGCAAAAACACTAGCTTAAAATATCCCCAAACCTAAATATGTATACACTGACATACACCGACCAGGGTGTATCCTTGCGCACTGTGTACAAACTTTTTATAAGAACGGCTAAAATCTTGACTAAATCTTAGCTGTCTTATTTTTTCCACATTTTCCCACCTGATTTGTTCCTATTTTGTTCTTAATAATAAGAAGAAAAATCAGAATTTGCTCTGAAATTTAAGTGCTTATATGTAAAATTTATTGTTTTTGCTGTTAATGGAATTCTATAATTGTGTTTATGAACAATCAAAGCAATGTGAATAACATTTAGCCAACATTGTACATGAGAAAACAATCACAAGAAAAAACATTTAGTGCTGACTTAACAAGAATTTATATTTAAAGCGTGTACCAGAAATCCCCCAGTTGTTCGGCAGGTCTCTTTTTCTCCATAGTCTCACATTTTTCTTAAAAAATAAAGATATTGAATTTGCTTAAATTTTTTGGCTCGTATTATTTTGCTTCGTTAAAATTTTGTTTTGTCATAAATATATAATTTTGCTGCTGCTTCCTTATTTTTAGTGTGAGACGTGAAGTTTTTTTATCCTCTGATGCTTTTTTTTCTTCAGTGATTAACTGGACTATTCGTTCAGTGACTTCACTGATGTTTCACTGCCAGTTCCCTGGATGTTCTGTATACACAGATTGTTTGTTGCTGATTCTCTGGTCATTATGTGTGGACTGGTTGTTACCTTTTTCAGTCCTAATAACCTGGGATATATTTATTATGAGTATGCAACCAAACAGAATGACATTTAAGCAATTGAAAGAAGATAAAACCAAAACAAATAACTACACCTTTTTGAAAAAAAGCTTGTGTTATTACCATTACAAGACAAACTTATTTGTGCATTGTGTTTGGGCCTGCTATCGAGCATGTGATCAAAGAAGTATTTGTAAATGAGCCGTTTGATATTATTTTGACTAAATCACTTCTCAATAAAAGCACAGAAAGTTAAACAAAAACAAAAGTTAAAATAAGCACCCAGAACAATCATTGAAGGAGGGTAAAAAGTCTAGAATTTATGTTTATTTAGAATGAACCTTGCAGTTTTCTTTTTGCTAGAACAACTTAATTTTACATCTTAAAGGCACGTAATCACCCTGTAAACAACTTTTTTTGAGGTACCTATTTTATAGTAAAATTGAAAGATATATATACATGAGATAACATTGTCCTGAAATTTTCATTGAAAACTGACAACCAGAACATGTTCAAATGTTTCATAGAAATAACAAACTCACCCCAATTTCTCTTAGCCTACAGAACTGCCATTACATTTCATTGCAAGAATCATGCGATAATAAACGCACGGCAAAATCAATCACATGATTATAGTTTCTAGGGAGGGGGCGAGAGGGTGACAGTAACAACTGATCTGGGTTTTGTATGGATATATTTTGGCAGGGATTACATTCTTTTTCAAAATATATACTGCATTTAAGACCAAACCTCAAAGTAATTATGCAATGATAATTTCTCCTTTGCAGCAGCAACAACATAGCTAAGTTTTATATTTTTCATGATGAAATTTTTGTCACAAAAAAAAATTTCTTCATTTTTAGGATACTGTACATTTTGAATCATTTTATTATTTAAGTAAAAGATTCCTTGATATATTTATTCTGGAATGCGAGCTACGCTAGCCCAAAGAGATGTCATTCTTTAAACACAACAAACGCAAAGATGACAAAATATCAATTATTTTCCCCACTCGGTTTCAGCACCCTGGCAAGATTCCATATGAGATCGCCCCGGCCCCCCAAATATTCTCTGACCTGTTTTTCCAAAATCCTACAATAAACAAGCAGCACGCGAAAAAAGAAAAACAGATAAGATAACCTTTATATTGACTTTTACCTTGGATTTCTGCACCACAGTTTACTATGGTTTATTTTTTGTAGATTTCTGATATCATCATTTATTTGCAACTCATTGTATTTTAAAAGTTTTGACAGTTTTAGTCCCTTTATACAGCTGAAAGCATGGCTGAAAATTCAAATGCTAATGTTACTACAGTTATACTTCTCCTAATACAACAAATGTCGAAGGCACAGACGACAATATGAGACAAGCAATTATTGCAGATGTACTCAGTGTTATAAGAAAGGAGTTCTCTCTTTTAGGAGGAGATCACTGCCTACATCTGGTGATTCCCTGTCTGTCCATGCTGACAAATACCATCTTGTTGATGATGAGGATAATATACCAGCAGATACTTCTTCTGAGCATGATAATGACAAAAATGATGAAAATAACTTAACAGAGCATTCCCCAAATAAACATGGTGGCAAAAGCTGTCTTGATTTGGATGTTGCAGAAGACATCCTCTTACAAGTGGATAATGAAATGCCACAATCATTAGACCTTGGTGAAAAAATCAAAGAAATTGTTGCCACTAGAGTTACGGCTCATTTCCTGGAAAAATGTCTTATTCCAGAGGTAAAAAAGAAGATAGAGAAAAGGCACTTGCTGCCTGAAAACTGTACTAAAATGGCTGTGTCAAAGAAGAAAAAAAAAGGATTTTTAATCTCAAAGTCTTTCAGAATTTCAAAAACGTAATGAGAGAAATTTACACAACACACAGCAAACACTGTTGAGTGCAACATCAGCCATTATAGAGGTGGTTGAAAAGGTTTTACAGTCTGATGAGAGGAAAAAGCCCTTGAATTTGAAGGATGTTGTCATGAACTGTCCTGATGCAATAATATTACTTGGGTCAGTCAATACAGACTTAAATAATAAAAGAAAACAAAATGTTCGCACCTCTTTGAACCTCAATACCGGGATCTATGTAACCCGAGCAGACCATGCAATGAACTTCTGCTTGGGGATAATTTACAAAAGGGTATGAGAGAAGCCCAGGAAGCCTTGAAGCTTGCCTTGTCCTCATCCAGTACATATAGCTACAGCAATAGCAGGAAATATCAATCATATCCTTATGTTGGAAGGTTTAGTAAAATCCCTAGCTCAACGACAACATCCAGGAAAGATAACCAGAATTTTTTAGAGAAGGGCAAGAAACCACAACAAAGCCATCGGAAGCCCTTCAACAGAAGCAGGAAAT
Source organism: Hydractinia symbiolongicarpus (assembly GCF_029227915.1). Lineage (NCBI taxonomy): Eukaryota > Metazoa > Cnidaria > Hydrozoa > Anthoathecata > Hydractiniidae > Hydractinia > Hydractinia symbiolongicarpus. Next base: position 26,924,012 of record NC_079882.1, on the reverse strand, counting down.
AACTGCAGCCCTCAACGTAAGTACCTATATATCAAACCTTAAAACTAAGTTAGCTAAAAATGCTAAAAATTTTCAGGCAGGTGCTATTTCTAGATGTTTGCATGCATGGAAAGAATTGACATCAGACCATGAGGTGTTGTCAACCGTTTCTGGTCTAAAAATAGAATTTGAGGAACCACCAGAACCTGGTAATGCTGGAAGCATGAACTGTTCTTTCTCTGCTGATGAAAACAAATTTATCAAATCAGAGATCACCAGGTTACTTAAAAAAGGAGTAATCATAAAGAGTTATCATATAGCTGGAGAGTTTATATCTCCTATTTTTCTCACTCCAAAGCCTGGTGGTTCATTCAGACTCATTTTGAATTTAAAAAAGCTAATAGTTTGTTGTTTAAGAAAGTGGTCAATAAAAGTCATTATCATCAACACTGCAAAAAGGGAAGAGGCAGGATTTTTAATCATTTTTTTGCTTTCATTGTTTGTAGCAGGGATTGTGGCATACAAGTATATAAAAAATAGATTTATTTATCATATTAATATGTTGTAAACATCCTAAGTGTATAATGTATAGTCTTACTGCAAATTAGACCTTTGTTTTGATGTCAACATGGTTAAAGAGATTTTAATGTAATATTTAATAGTTTTAAAATTAGTGAAGCCATTGTTTTTTATTTAAAATTTTAAGGCTAAGCTTTATGACCTGATCAGAAAAACCTTTATACCCTAATATCTCCTTAAGCATTTGTCAAAAACATTAAAAATTTTAAAATCATTAATTCTTTTCTACTAGTCTAAACTATTCTGTGTCTGGAACAGAAGGGGATGTGCTTATTTTCTTTTGAAGATAAAGCAGTCAAAATATTCAATAAGATTATTGAAGCTATTGCATTTCAAGTTTTAGACATACTACCTTACGAAGATTAATTTTGGCGAGGATTAAATTTGGCGAATATTGGCGAAATTCGTCAAATTAAGTACTTGCCAAATTTAACATAATTTACCGTTCGCCAAATTAAATCCCCACCAAATTTGAAAAAAAAATAAGTTTTTTTTGAATTAGGAAAAGAAATATGGTTTTCCCCCCCAAAAAAGTTTTTTTTGTATTCACAATGAAGAAGAATAAAATTTTTATTTCCTTAACAAACCTTGTTTATATATATTTATTCGTTTTTTTAAACATTTTAAGACATAAAAATTCATTTCTTTGTATCATTCGCCAAAATAAATCCCCACCAAAATAACATTTTTTTGTATTCGCCAAATTAAATCCTTGCCAAATTTTATAAAATTTATCATTCATCAAATTAAATTCCCGCCGAATATTCCATTTTGGTCATTCGCCAAATTAAATACACGCCAAAATTTATCCATTTAAAGTAACTTTAAAATAATGTTATCTCCTGTCTTATTTTATTGATTTGTACCTTTAAAGAAAGAACTGAAGCTCATGTGTTGTGAGTTGAATTTTTAATTTAACATTTTAAAGTTGTAATACTATAATTTTTTAGGTTCATTTACAGTTGCAGTATTTTGTTTTTACTTTTTCTGTCATGGTTTTGTTAATATTTTGATATCTTGTTTAATAGTTTGCAAAATAATTACGAAAACGTTTTTGTTAATTATTTATATACACAATATTTATTTAGATCAATCTTTTATGTTTTTCATACCAAAAGCTATCAGATTTCAACAATCTTGTTGTTCCTGAATGCAGTATACTGTACGTTCACACTGTCAAACAGTTTTGTAAAGGAAGCTTGTTGTTACATATGAACTGTCTTGTTTTTTAGGTAAAAATAAAAAGTTAAATAATATAAAATGTTTATGGTTAACTTGGTGTAATAAGATAATTTAATAATGGCGGCAAATTTACCCTATGAGCTTTTAAAGTTTAAAGAACACACAAAGTTGTTGAAGCAAGTGAAAAGAGAAACTGACAAGGCGTTTCATGAAATTCAACATTCAGGTCATTTTGCTCCTGATATGTTAAGGGCTTATTTATTACCAGAGGATGAATATCATGAACTTGCTCATATATGTGAAAAACCACCAACAATAATTGTCCTTGGGACATCATGTTATGCCAAAGTTTGTGCAATTAACGAATTGGTAGGCGAGCCAATCTTACCACTAGTAGAGGAAGGCGACCATTCTGTAATGTGGAGGATGGTACGATTTAAACATGGATATTACTCCACACTGAGCCTAGTTTTACCAGATAGCTTTGAACTAGCAGCAGCTTTGGATGCTTACGAAGGAACTTGGCGTTCTGTTCCTCGTGCTGATTTAGAGTTACGTGGAAGAGACAAATCTGATCCAGCATTAACTTCTGCAGTAGCGGAAGTTTGTCTAGATCACCCTTTATTAAAAACTGGTGCAGAAATAATATGTGCTCCTTCAAATTCAGAAAACTGTGTTGAGCAAGTATTTAAGAGCTGTGTCGAAGATGTGTTGCCAATCATCATATTTGCAGTAGATACAGAAACTCTTTGTCAAAATGTAAGTTTCGTTTTTCTTTCAAATTTTACTTTCGTCTAAGGAGAAATTCTTAAAAGCCAGTGTGCTACAACTAGTGTGGATGATAAAAAACTTACTATGGGTAAATTTTTACTAAATGTGGATGGACTCCCTAGAACTTTTTTGCAATTTGTATTTACTGTAGACAATGACAATTGTAAATTATGTTGTAATTATGTTATCAAGCTTTTTTAGACTAAAATAATTTCCAAATAAATATATAAATAAACAAGTTTTTTTTACTTTAGGATATCAACGAACTTGCTCAAATCAATTCCTTTGCAATGAATTGTTTACCAGTTTTCTTTATAAAAGTTCCACCACGATGTCAGCATGAACTAACCGAGTCGCTTCAAGATGCTGCCAAACAAGCCGCTTCTGCTGCTTCTGACATACCATCCCTGTTGTATGAACAGCTAACAGAACTAGGTTTTATAAACAAGGAATCAAAGCTAACTGACGATCTACCTGCAGCTGAAAGTCAGCTTGTTTCTTCGAGATCTATCATAGAGAGTGTTCGACCTAAAAGTTCACTAATCGAAGATTTTTCCCTGTTTCCTTGTTTTTTAATGTTTGTCAGACAAGTGTTGCAATACCACATCATCGCCGCTGCGTGTGTGTTGAATGATGCTCACACTCGCTGTCTTGGTATGTTCATTAATTCAGCATTTGATATGGCTAGAGACATAAGCATTACGCCAAAGAGGATTTCCTACGCAAGGGCCAAAGAAGAGGAACTTTTTCGTTCGCTAATGGATATTGCAAACAAAAAACAAGAGGAAATTAAAGAGGTGATACATGGTACTGTAGAGACACTTAGTCCTCGTTTGCAAGAAGAGGCCGCCTTTCTTAAAATTCAAAATGTGGAGTTTAAGGAGAACAATGAGTTGGTTGATCTAGAAGAATTAGAGAGATGCACACATCAAGTGCAAGAACTTGTTTTGAGTAGATTAAACCAAGCTGTCGCTGGTAAACTAATCAGCTCAGTTGAATATTTAAAAGAAAGTTACGTGGGTACGTTAACAAGATGTTTGTCAAGTTTGGAAAAAGCAGATGCGGAATTTGCACGTGATTCTAGTGGTATTGCTTCAGTGGCGTTAAAACAAGTACGTTTTTCTTTAAATTTCCATTTGTTTATTATAGTATTCTTATATTGTTCTTACTTTCTCTCTGTGTGTGTTTTTTAACACAAATATCCCCACTCGATTTTTTGTTCCCTTAATTTCATTCTCAGTTAAACATCTTTTATTGACGGTTACATTTATCACTTCGACTCGCAGACCTAACGACAATACGCAACTCTACGTATAAACACAAACGTGACGTCACTAAGCAAATGATGTATTAACTCTTTGATAAATGCATGTTTAGCGTGAAGCACTTAAACCCCAATCACATATACCTTCGTTTTCTCAATTCGTATCAATAAATGTTAGTGAAGGACTGAGGAGTTGTGGCTCCGCAAGTGCTCATCTCAAGGAGGTACCTACTTGTCTTTCTACTAACAATCCTCCTCCGGTGTAAATGAAGTAAATTTTGCCGTTGCGTCCCTATGATAGTTTGCAACCGAGGCCTGACGGGGTTATAGTATATTTGTTATATCTTTGTATTCCAGGTTCTGGACGCAGCTTATCAAGTTGAAGTTACTGTACAAGCGAGTTTCACCTTGACTCGATTACTTTGGGAAAAATTAAAACAAGCAGTACAAATGTTGCCTGGAAAAAGTTCGCCCGTCATTGATGGTGATTGGAAAAGAAAAGTAGCTGCTGAAGTTATCCGCTGTATAAGCGAGTCTCGCTTAGCCAAAAATATATGCTCACAATTTAAGACGAGATTAATGCGATCTCATGAAGCGTTCACGCAATCATTGAGAGTTCTTGAGATGAGACATAATGGCAGATTAGAAAAAAAAGAGGAACAACGAGTGAGGCTGAGAAAAGTGTTTGCTCCAAGAGTTGCTCGATGTGTCTTAGACAGTACATCTCTTCGCGATTTAGTTCTTTATGGTATGCCTCAACTTGGACGTGAAATTGGACGGGGTCAGTATGGCGTTGTGTATGCGTGTGACAAATGGGGCGGAAGAGGACCATGCGCTATCAAATCAGTCGTACCTCCTGATGATAAGCACTGGAATGATCTTGCTTTGGAGTTTTACTACACCAGGTAGGAAAAGAACAATATTTTTGCAATTTGTTGTTTAACTACCGTGAAATACCTGAATTCCTGGGCGTCTATTTGACATTCATACACACCATGGGCTTTTTTTACTGCTTTTTTTACAAAAAAAAAAAAAAAAATTGCAAAAGTTTTTGAAATTAATATAATATAATATAAAACATCTCTGATATCGATTAGACGCATGCAGGCAAAGTAGGGATCTACTTTTGTGATATTCTAGGGCTATACCTGAACACGAGCGACTTGTTCAAATTCGTGGTTCAGTTATTGATTACAGTTACGCTGGGGGTAGTTCTCCTGCAGTTCTTCTTGTCATGGATCGAATGCAACGTGATCTGTACGCAGGTATTAAATGTGGTATGAGTTTTCGCAGTCGCTTGCAAGTAGCACTTGATGTGGTAGAGGGGCTGCGTTATTTACATAGCCAAGGTTTGATCCATCGAGATATAAAGTTAAAAAATGTCTTAGTAAGTGTTTTTTCCTACTTCATTCTTACTCATTATTTCTTTTTTTTAAATTAATATCTAAGGCATTACACTTGTATGTCCTTATCATTTTTAGCTTGATTCGAAGTTACGTGGAAAATTGACAGATCTTGGATTCTGTAAACCCGGGGCAATGATTTCTGGTTCTATTGTTGGTACGCCAATCCACATGGCGCCCGAGTTGTTTTCTGGGCGTTATGATCATTCGGTTGATGTTTATGCGTTCGGTATTTTATTCTGGTATATTTGTGCTGGCAGCGTTCGTTTGCCTAGCTCTTACGAACAATGTGCAAGTAAGGATCAGTTATGGAACTCTGTACGTAAAGGTGTTCGCCCAGAACGATTGACACACTTTGATGACGAATGTTGGAATTTAATGGAACAATGTTGGTCAGGCGATTCACCCGCAAGACCTTTACTTGGAGACATTCATCCGCGTTTGAAAGCCATTAAAGAACGAATCGAGATTCGTGATGCACAAAAACGACAGTCTCGCCCCAGCTCACGGCCCCGCTCTAGTCATATTCAAGGTCAAACATACATATCGTCTAAGCATGTGATGCAGATACCTCTGGGAACAGCACCCACACTGAAAAAGCACACGTAGCACCTTAACGACTGAATAAAAACGAGGCTCCCGCATAATGAAACTGACTCCCGCATGATAATGAAAGTGACTCTGTGTGATTTCTTTTGTGTGGACGATGACGTACATAAGAAAATACATAAAAAGCCACAAGACATTGAGATTACAGAACCGAAAATAAATTCACATTTTTATATGCGTCTTTTTATAAGAAATGAGATTAGCGTGCAACCGCGCTTAATTTTTATAAGGAATTTTCTACCACCACGTGTATGAGATTTTTCTTTATTTTGAACAATTTCATACGTATTTTATACTGCATTTTTTCAGTCGCAGTTGAAGCAAAATTGCCAAATTTGATAGGTATTAAAGATCGATTTCTCTTCATCTGCCGAAAATAAATATGTTTTCTTTAGAACAATTTAATACTAGCGAAAATTTATTTTGCGAAATTAACAAGACAAAAAAGGAAAAAGAGAATTAAAATGTACACATGCAACAAGTGACTTATTAGGCTATAATAACTCTTGATTATCTCTCAGCTTTACAGGATTATTCATTTTTTCATTTTTTCGAGAAAGGTGTTGTTTTCACGACCCAAAAATCTTGTAATGTATGGAAATATATTTTATAAATGTGAAGAACAAAAAATAAAATTTGTAAATGATCAGAATTAATAAAAAATATTTTTTACATATTCTTTATTTTCTTCAGTTACCAGCGGAATCTTCACTGGCATAACTTTTTGTCCGTTTTTCTTAAATTATACAGTGAAACATCACCAGACATCTTTTGTAACGAAAACCTCTCCACAACGATAAATGACGTCACAATCGCGGACTCATCCCCATAGAGGGTGTCATTTCAAAGTTTCGATTTACATTATGCCCCAGAAATGACCTTCGTACGCCTAACAATTGGTCATATTAAATAATTGTTGACAAGTGTTATACAGACACACTATATTGGCATTATATTAAATTGTCTTTGCCATGGCGAAGCAAAATGTCAAAGTTTAAGAAGGTAAGAGGGCATGTTTCTAGGCTTTTTGTTTTTCCATAAATCCAGACTTCATGCACTTTATTTTACCAAACCCCGAGCAGGTTTTTAAAGCAATATAGCTAATTTTGGAAGAACTTTTATGTAGCAGATACCTCCATAGCGGTAACATGTATAAATGCTTTGTCAATCCGTTAAAAACAACGCCAACTTTAAATTTAAATAACAGGCACTGGGCTTCAGAATACTTTCAGACGTAAAACAACCTCCCGAGTAGTCTTGATCATCCAAACGTTTTAATTATTTACGTTTATATTAGAGCGAAGGGAGTGAAACATTCTGAACAATTAACAGTCACCTCAAGTGTATTCATTACTCACAAAAAATGTTGGTTAGAGCTGTGGCTTTGAAACAGTTATAAGCAAGTCACATGTTCTCATGACTACAAAATACCATCACATATGCACTATGGGTTTTTTATTTTAGAATAAAATTACAAATAAATCGTCGTATTGACTTGATACCGAATGAAAAAGAGTTTTCCGTTTTGATACATATAAAATAATTACACAATGTTAAACGTAGTTTTTTATAACAAGTATGCACGTGATCTATGCCATCCAATCAAATTTACACATATTATGAACCATCGACAGTTTTTATTGTATGACGTATCCAGTTGACGAATTGACTTGCTCTGTAATAACCCACATGTTTGTATATTGGAGAATACGTCTTTCGTTTGCCGGGAAATCCGTCTCCTTGAATTAATATAGCTGCCAGGTACCATTTTTGTTTTCGCCGTAAAGGAGAGGTTCCGCGTAACACTGCTAGCAGTGGTGACCCACTCATTGGTAAAAACGTCTAGAGAATTAGCAATAAAGTTTAACACGTAATGCTTATTACCTGGTAATTTTCCCCTTTATATTCAGGGGGTAACGGAAGGAAAAGGAGGCGGCTTCTTAAGTGTGTACCTGCGTACAATAGGAAAAAGGGTCAAAAAATTGGATTATTTTAGTGCGTTGATGCGGACGGTCTTTGTTACATTTCTGTTAAACACAGTGTTGACTACTGGTGGCAGCGTGGTGAAAGAGGGTATTTCTCAGCATATTGTGTCAAAGGGCGGCTTAACCTATGAAAGGTAAAATGCAACGCCCATACTATGCTTTGCAGTCTATCAGCGAAAGTTATCTTTTAAAATTTCGAAGAATACCTACCTTTTTCACATCGAACCGTGCACAAATTGAATTTGTATTGCGAAATATGTTCACGTCATTCCATTTACAAACATTTGAATCCACAACTTTTGCATAAACTTGTTGAAGATGACTCGATGACCTGAACAAAATAAATGTGTTCAGATTATTATCGCGAATTAAGTGCCCTGGAATATTTCATTGGCATTAAATTTTGAAAAATGGATGCAAAAAAGCGAAAAAATCTGCCCGCGAAAATTAGTTCTGAAATTGTCATACATTCCTGTGGACCACGTTGATGCCACCATCTTTTTATTTCGTGATGTATCAATGTCATGTTCACGCTGCATCAAGCATATAGGTTGAATATGTTTTGAGACTTTTATTTTAGACCTTAACTGAATCAAAGCTAAATCCAGTGTGCTGTGAAATATGATCTTCTTTGCCCGAACGTTGCTATTACTGTAGCGATCTCCATGACGATATCCTCCAAGCGATACTAAAATCTTTTCCGCCCCGATACGAAAATATCCAATTTTGACGCAATGGGCGGTTGTGAGCACAAATTGCTTGTCAACCAAGACACCCATGCATTTGAAGTTCGGTATTATTAGAGTTGAGAAATCAATACTTAGACTGACTTGCCACGCCCAACCCTGTGTCACATCTGTCCATGTTGTATCTAAAATAGTGGTTGTGTTGATACGAAGACGGCGACAACCTATAAAAATATTCAAAGAAGGAAAGTCTTAACAGCTGCCATATATTAACTCTCGTCTTTTTTGTGACTTTAAATATTTTAGAGGAATCGTTAGGACTTTTATACTAGTATAAGTTGATATGAATAGCTTTAAATTATATTTTACCAGTGCTATTAACAGCTTCTATGCAAGTGCGTTTGTCGCTGTTTAACGTCAATCCATCTGGGCATGTGCAGAAAAAGCTAAAAATAACAAAGAAATAATACCACAATACTAACGTCTGGTACAACCTTGTCTCCAGAGTTTTTGTATCTTCTGCTACATCAAGACAAAGTCCTAAGAATACATAAAACAGCCATCTTGAATTGGTACAAAATTAGAAACGCTACCTTCCGGGAGTGTTGGTACAATGATGTTCACAACCACTCTTGCTGACGTCCAAACATTCGTCAACATCTTGGCATTTTGTAAAATTTACGATATGGTAACCCTCTTTGCATCGACATTGGAATGAACCAGGTGTATTGATACACTCTTCTTCACAGGGACTAGTTTCGCATTCGTTTTTGTCAACGCAAGTAAATGAACTAAACAACATTAGGATAGGGAGGTTAAGCGATGAGGATATGATTATACAGTTTACAAGAAAATCTTTTTCTCTTAACAGCGTGAAATCAAGCCTCATTCTGAGTAATCAATTTTTCTTTTATACTTATAACAACCAAGAATCTGCGGGGAAGATTGGGATAAGTAATTTACCGTGAATCCCTGGCAATGTAACCTTTATGGCATTTGCACAAAAAACTTCCCGGGTTGTTGATACACAAATTAGAACATCCGCCATTTTTAATCTGACATTCGTCGACATCTTCACATTTCGTGTCGTTGTTTATTTCTTTAAACCCGTTATCACATTCGCATCGATAGCTGAAGAAAACAATAAAATAAAAATTAGAATAAATATTTCTATGAATATTTGCGCCTATACTACTTTGATTTTTAATGGCGTTAAACGGGCTGGCATTAATGTAAGAGTCTGACCGTTTTTTAAGAAATTACCAGTGTGTGCCGGCGTAACGTAAGCAGCCCCTGATTTAGGGCCGACGTTGAATACGGTCTTCGTAATAATGGCTTACAATGTGTCGAGTATTTGAAGCTAAAGAAATGTTATCACACCTTCCAACCGTGTTTATACATTCACCATAGCATCCTTGAACCCCCACCAAACACTCATTTACATCCTCACAGTTATGTTCGTTGTAACTTAGTCGAAATCCAGGACGACACCGACATTTGTAGCCGCCGTCAGTGTTCACGCAAAGTTGATCGCAACTTGCAGTACCAAGCTCGCACTCGTCGACTTCTAAGAAGAACAACTTGAATTAATATCTACGGATTAATGTTCCAGGCTTCTAGAATTTTGGCTACTCCGCGAAAAATTATGCGTAAAGAAACAGAAATGTCAATTTGCAGGAAAAATAAGTACAGTAGACTCCCGGTTATTCGAACCTGCACTTATTCGAATAATTCGGTTATTCGAAGTGAGATGGCGTTCCCCTTGGATCTGCTTAGCCAACTCAGGCAAAAATACTCTCGGTTATTCGAACTTCAGTTATTCGAATAATTCGGTTATTCGAAGTGATTTTTATTCCCCTTGGGGCCAATTATAGGCTAAGTCACCCTCAGTTATTCGAATTTTTCTTATTGGGAGATCGTCGAGTGAGAACATTGATTTTCTGCGATTAAAACACTTTTTTTCTTCAAAAAATCAGGTTTCAATATTCATGGCTACAATGCCTCAATTACTTAAGAAAAGTCCATCCCATTAAGGTTAAGTTGAAAATCTGGCGGGAAAACGAATTTTTCAGTTATTCGAACTCCCGGTTATTCGAAGTAAATTCTTATCCCCCTTGAGGCTTCGAATAACCGGGAGTCTACTGTAGCATAATTTTAGTATCGTTTTGACGTGGCAGCAACACAGCCTATGCTGAAGAAAAGTTGTAAAAGAATCTTGGAAATAATTAAATCTAGCAAAAATACGACTAATACTTCACCAATGTTTTAAGAACTCTTTGAATTACAGCATCGCTTGGAATTTGAAAAAAATGTTAAAAAAGATTCACAAATAAATTGAAAGAGTGATCAATTTAATGTAGCACAACAAACAAATAAATAAAAAATTATAAATTAATACGAAACATCTTTAGTTACCTTCGCATGTAGTTTTTCCTGGAATCATTTTGTATCCTGTTTTATTACAAGCACACGAGTATGTACCAAGCTCATTTACACATTTTTCAGAGCATCCTCCATTATTCACGAGACATTCGTCCACATCTGAAATATGAACAAAATGTGTATAAGTGTAACTAATTAGCTCACAGAATGATTCTCCATTTTGTTGAATTCCCTCTCCCTCTCTCGCTCTCTCGTGAAACTTATCGTACCAACACATGTTTGTTGCTCTTCATCGTAGATGAAACCATCGTAACAAGCACACTCGTATGTTCCAATCTTGTTGACACAAAGTTGCTCACATTGCCCTTTCTTTAAAGCACACTCATCAAAATCTAAAGAAGTATGATTGAGACCTATTTTACACGCCCACTTTACGCCACATTCATATTAAATAAAGTGGTGTTACATTTCGTATTTGCGACTATAATCTTACGCAACCCTTATCTTTTTGCGCCATCTTTATGAAATGTCAAGCGGTGTGAATAATAGTAACCTCGTTCACAGGGCTTTTTAGGTTTTTGTATTGCTCATGTTCCGTCCCGATACGAAAACTTTTTTTTCCTTTTTAATGTCAGATTTTATAGTAATTGCAATGCAGTTGACACTCTCTATTTTAAATTCGCAAAAAAAAAAAACCCGAAAAATTCGTTCGAGTTAAAAAAAGGTTGAAAGAGAAAGGGATGCTACGTTGCATAAATGTACAAGGGACTGACGTGCTTTTTAAGAGTGAGAAGTTCGAGATAAAGATGAATTTCACCTGTACAATTGTATTGATCGCTTGCCAATCGATAGCCTTGAGGACAACCACATTTATAAGAACCAAAAATATTTGTACAGAGCTGAGCACATGGTCGAGATGAACACTCGTTGATATCTAAAGTAGAAATTGTAAAGGCGTTTATTTTACCGCAATTATGTCACGTGCAGGTAAATAATATGTCAGTTCTTACCAATACATCTTAGACCATCAGAATCTAACTGGAAACCTTTGTAACAACTACACTTGACTCCAGTCCTCCGATCGTAGCTGCAAATATGTTGGCACCCGCCATTCATATTCTTACACTGCCCTATGGAGAGAAAAGATGACTTCAGAAATCATGGTTTCAACCAACACAGTAAAAATTGTGGTCGCACTTACCAGAACAATCACTTTCATCGCTGTTATCGCCACAATCATTTTCTCCATCGCATCGTTTTGCGGCAGCAATGCATTCCTTGTTTTGACATTCATACTCACTATACCCACAATTCATTGCTGGAGTTGTCACAATAGATTTTGTTGTTGTCTTTTGTGTGTAGACGGTCGTGGTCACTTGAGGTCGAAGAGTTGTTATTTTTTTTCCTGAGTAGAAAGACAAATAGATTAAAGTTATCGTGTTTAAAAGCAACCAGGTAAATTTTAGACATTTCTCAACTTAATTTGTCCTCTCAACCCTATTACGATCAGCTAGAACAGCGTTAGTTTCCTCGTGGCTGGGTTGAATACTTAAAGAGTTTGACCATGGAAATTTAACATTAACATTAAAATACATGTCAATTCACGACCGGCGTAATGAAGACAAAAAGTTTATACGGATTATACTTATTTTACTTGAGTGACCTCCTTTCTATTGTTCTACGTTGTTATGTTACCGTCAAGAGATACGTGCGGAGTAGGGCTGCAGACAAACTAACGTGGCATGCTAATCCTAATATTGCACTCTTATCCTTACGCTAACATGTACTATATTACTAACCATTGCAGTTTCTTTCATCACTGCCATCGTGACACTCATGGACGCCATTACAAACGTTTTTCTTGTCAATACATTTATGGTTGTCACATGTAAATCCTTTACAGCAGTACGCTTCATCAGTGTTGTCTAAACAGTTGTTGACTCCATTGCATATTAATCGCGCGTGCACACATCGACCGTTACCACATTTAAATTCGTTAATTCTACAAAACGAGTCTAAAGGTAATACAGTGACATCATAAATACAAAAGTAGGATTATAACTGTTTAAAAGCATTGATGGATCAAAGTCGTTTTCACAACAGAGTGTGACAAAAATTCAGGTTGTTTGGCCGTTTGTAAGTAAGTCGTTACATGGCTTCATCACGGATTTTAGTTAAAGAACATTACATTATACCTTGATCTTAAATTCGCGAAAGTTCCAATTAAACATTTTTTTATAAGAATTTCCAAATTCTAGGTTAGTTTTATATGTTGTTCTAAACTTATTTTTTTAACCTGAAATTCCAGCCTGGTATTCCTTTAAACCATATTCTTATAAAAAAAGAGTATAACAGATTGATCATGAAGTTAAATGTTACAAAAATTAAAAACTTTTATTGTTAAGAAAGTTAATTGGTTTTTGTAAAACATAATTTAATTTTTTGTTGACTAAAAATTGCTATTCGAAGACCAGACTCCAAAAATGTTGAGCAACATTTGTATAACAGTCACGTTTGCGATTTTGATGCAAACCAAAAACCGACATAGTGGAAACCATGCCTAAGTCATCTAAATAATCGTTTCTGTGATAAAAAAAAACTTACAGACACTGTGATAGGAAACCTTGAAACCAATATTGTTTATTAAACCATCTGAATGAAATTTGATTAACATCTTGTTAGAAGACGATCGGATAGGTAGTGGTAACGCATCACCACACAGTGTTTTGAGAATCTTCGTTCCTGTCGAAAGCACGTCGTACACTTTAACGTAATCCAAACACTCATCTGAAATAAAAACATACATATTTTTGTGTACAAGAAATTAAATTAACACAGTATAATGATGCAACATATTTCATCACAACAGCCTGTAAACGTACCTTCCAGCTGTGACAATAAACGAAGACATTTAGCTCATAAACAAAACATAAAACCAGGGAAAACTAAGGGTATATGTGTAAGCACTTCATAAATTCACCCCTGATGCTGCTTAGTTTGTGTTTTTGCTAAAGATGAATTTCCACTCAAAAACGAACTGGAACGGACAATTGTGATTTTGGTAATATATTAGTTGATGATCTTTTCCGTTCCGATCAGTTCTATTTTTCTTGCCGGCAGGAAAGGAAAAAATAACCGAGTTTTATATTTCTGATTCTGTTCTGTTTCAATCAGTTTTGCTGTCGAGTGGAAACTCAACTTAACATGTCCGTTCCGTTAACATAGATATTTATAGTTTGTATAATTTGACCAGGTGAATACATTTATCGATTTAAAGTGTATGGTGAGGCATCTTAAATAACTGTTAAACCAAAAAAATGGCATTACATCGGATTTTTAACAAATTTCTTAGAACATAAACATAATTCGTAGGCTAACCTTTCACTTTTCTCTCCAGTACGAAATCAAAAAAGCGTAACACTATGGTTTGGTCTTTGCGAGTTCTGATTCTGTACGAACAATTCGCGTTTTCATAATAATTGTTCGGATATCTTGGTGAGGCAAACGTACCATTTGTCTGCGTAAATTCATAATCGCAAACTAAAAAAACGTGATAACGAGTATACGTATATATAACAGAAGTTACCAAACACTTTATCATCTTATATTAATATACCTTTTACGGAATCATACTTTAAAAGAAAGCCTCTAGCGTTGTCTAATTTATCAGTAATGAAACGAATAAACAACGAATTTCCGGATGATGTAACGTTTTTAGGTCCATTCTTGTGACAATATGGCTGCGAATACAAGTTTGATCTTTCGTTTGGTCCATCGTATATATACAAAGCGTCACTTTCACAATTGTAACTGTTTTCCAATTTAAACTGTTCACTGTTAAGAACGATCTGCTTCCCAATAGGTACAACGATCTGCCAAGAACAGTTTAGATTGTTGGCGTATGAGTTTGGGTACTGCGGGCTCTTGATGTAGCCCTTATCTTTCCTCAAAGCATAATTACACTCTGAAACAGTAATAAATAGATGAAAAATCGGTATTTATTCCTTCGAAGGGAAGATCAGTTTAAAAACGTAAGTTTTACTATGGATGATGTTATCAAACATTCATGTGTATCTTACACAAAAACAGATTATTCGTACTTACGATTTGTCACAGAGCCAGCATGATTAAACCTAGAACATAAAGTGAAACGAAACACTTTGAGCAACATATTTTATACTAACTGTTACATCATTTGCTGACAGGAGTAGTAATTTCTTGCGCAATTTATCCCAAAAGAATACCCAAATCACTATTTTAATAAAAAGACGGTTTTTTGTAAGGAATCTGTTTTGTGTTTCGATATTTTCACGTAAGAATTTTGTTTATTTAGAAGAAATAATTTCTTTACAGCGCGCGTTCTGAAGAAATCAACTTACCCAATTATAACAAGGGAAAGTAACACAATATACATCTTCATTTAAATGTCTCTTGTTAAATTATCAATGACAGCTGATTTCAATCAGTAACAAAATTATATTAGTATCAGAGTTATCACAACATCCTTTTCAACTCGGTGATACTCGGTATAAACGTCGAATCAATGCCTTGCCTTCACAAAGAAAACAATTCACGCGCGAGCAACTTATTTCTATGATTATTTTCAATTCAAATATTTTTGTAACTTAGAAAACGTGACTGTGTTCGTCAAGGCGTAATTTCTTTCCGCTCTGAGCTTGAAAACGACGTGAGCGCTACGTTTGAACACAGCTTGAACGTAACCGTTGTGTAAACACGTGTGACCGTTAAATCAACATGACATTCTATTTTTCATCAAGCTTTCTTTTCAAAATATGAAAACTATTTGAAATGCGAAAAGAAATCTTGGCACAACCTCTCAACGGCGTATGTTCCATTTAAATATGGTGTAATATACCAAGATAAACAAAGTAAATTGTTCGTTTTCTTTGTAAGAACAAAGATGGCAGCTTACATATGTAAAGAATTTCAAATCTGTCAACATTGCACTTAAACAAAACAAACCGCGACAGTAACATAAGCGCGTTTAAATTCTTCATTGTAGAGGGAAAATCAAACTAAACACGAATTATAAAAAAGAAATATATTCCATCAATTTCACCATTACTACATAAATTTCTTTTAAGATATTAAAAAAAAATTTCCTATTAATTTTTTTTACACGGCAGATCTTCTGTGGTAATCTGGTGTGGAATTCTCGTATTCTGCTACAAATAAATCTTCCGCATTCTTCATCATAAAGTCAAGGAAATCATGAATGTGTACAACCACAAATTCCATGCTACTTTCATCGAGGCAACTAAACGCCAAAACACTACCAAGTTTTACGAATAATCGAAGCAAATGTTCGCATCCGTATGTTTCGCAAAGCGGTTTGTTTGGATATTCTTTTAGTAAGTCACTATACTGTGTTCGCTCAAACTTGTAAAGCAACTGTGAGCCTAACATAACATTGAAGTACTCATTTATACCGTTACAAACTTCAGTCAACGTAGCCACATTCTTCAAATCTTCTGGATGCTGCTCACGATACTTAAAATATCTATCAGTGACACCTTTAACAGTCAAGTCATCTCCCTTTGGTAACGGAACTAACTGGCGTTGCCTAGTAACAAAATCACAATCGTCTAACAAAAATCTTCGCAAATCTTGCGGAATGATAATCTTTGCCTCGATTTTATTGACATAAGACGGCTCAGATTCGTTAATATTCGATGCTCTCCCCTTTCTTCGTTTGGTGGGTGGGGGAGGACCGTCATCCTTTTTATCTTCTTTTAATTCCTTTTTCTTTCCTTTTTTTGAGGTGCTGTTGAGAGAAAAAAAAAAGACAAAAACAGTATTCTCCCATATTAGAATGAATAAAAGGCGAACAGAATATTGTGTAACAGATATCAAAATTTTTAACTGAATTGTCATCCACAAACTTTACAGTAGTGTACATTTAGGGTGGGGAGGGAGGAGGGATGGGTTATAATCTTTCCAATTGTTAGGCATCCTTAATTGCAGAGAGACTTTCAACAGAATTACTTTTTCTACTTTAAGTCCTAAAAATAATTTTTAGGTTGGTAAAAAAAGATTGTTCACGTGCTTTGTATAATCTATATATTCTTTTGCAATTTTTTGTTCTGGATGATGATTTTGGAATGCAACGATTCTTGTATATATGAAAGAGAAGGCAATTATTTAATAAAAAAGTGACTGAGAGATTTTCTTAGAGATAACACAAATAAATTTTAGCTTGGACTGACACAATTTTTTTTAAGTCAGAGTAAAATCGAAAGTAAACATGAAATCAAAAGTGTGGGTATTTTAAACCTGCAGCTTTAAAAAGATTAAGGTAATAATACTGTAAAAATCTTTCTGATCTCATTTTGACAATATACACACCTTTTTTTATAAGAAATTGGTGTTTTTTAAAAAAAATTCTGTAACAAGTACCAACAAAACAAGTACCATTTTGGCAAAAAAAAATATGTTAATCAAATCACTTTTTATCGTTATGATAAAAGGTGAATTGATTATTGATAAAGTTTGAATGCATATCCTTTAACAGGTCTAAAATTACTGATGACAGAAAATATCAAAATTTGCTATACTTAAATTTGACATCATAATTTATGGAGCATAATTAAATCTGAAATTCTTTAAATGTGTGAGAAAGAAAAGAGCTTTTTAAAAAATAAAAAAAGAATTGTTAACCAAAATTTTAAGCTCTATAATATAAGCCCAATATCATTTTATACCCCCCCCCTTCAACATTTTTTTCACCCACGGCTCAGATACATACTCAGAAAAATTTATTTTTTGCACCAAAATATTTATCTGCCTAAAATGAAGGTTTCTAATAAGAATTGTGCAAAGCCTAATTAAAATTTATAAATCTATTTATCATTGTGTTTACAATTGATTTCAATTCACCCAAAGTAATAAAAAACAAATATGATAACTTTGAGCATAAAAAATTGATGCCAGTACTGGAAAATTAATTGTTATCACTATTGTGTTTAAAAAAAAGTTTGCAACAAATAAAAAATTTCAAGAATGTTCTTGTAGTATATATATACATTATATTATATCTGGCACAATCAATATTAAAACCCTCCCAGAGGACCCAAGTCATAATGTTGTAATATGAAAACTGTCTGCTGAGAAACAATGTGCTTGTGCGTCAGATAAAACTTACGTGTGTTGCTGCTTTAATTCTTTTTGTTTTTTTAAACCATCTTCATTATGCTTCATCACTCGACTTTCTGCAACCCATTCATCCCATTTGACATTCCAGCCAGCATAGTGAACAAAGAACTTTGTAACTCTATCCTTTACCTTTATTTTATGAATCTTTGCTTCATAAAGTAATGGTCCGTGATAACACAAAACCTTCTCTCCTTCACTGAACTTTAATTTTTTTTCTGTTGGTGCCATAGTTTTCTATAATTTGTATAAAAAGACATAAACATTGTATTTAGAGATTTTTTGTATATATAGAATATATACATATTATTCTCAGCAAATAAATTCTTATAGATGACTTGCCAATGTTTACAAAAGTTGAAAAGTTTGTATTTTTTTGCACATGTGCAAGCAATTCTGTATGGAGAAAATATAAACAAAAGACCACAGTAATCCAATCCAAAAAATCCAATCCAACAGTATCTAAAAAAGAAATATTTGCTTTGAATAAGGGAATTTTTTTACAAAGACTTAAAAGTTATATAGTTAAAATTTAATTCTAGTTCCTCTTGGATCTTATGCTACCCAAAATAATCTTCATTAATAGTTATTAATACTCATTAATAGTCATTGCATAAAATAGTCACACATAATAGTCATTACACAAAAGTGCAGGCATGCCTATTGTTCAAAAAAAAAATGAAATCAAAACAACTACGTTACACAGAAAGTGGTCTCTATACTTACTTATAATACACACTCTGTAAAATTTGCTAGAACTAATAAAAGAGATAAGTTACAATTTTACCACAAATTTTTATATTTTTGTTGACCAATCTATCAATTTGAATACACCTCTTTACAGTTTAAGTTTGCTCATTTTCTGTATTAAAAAAAGGAAGTTAATAGAAAGAGTTTAATAAGGCTTTGACCATGGGCATTATGAATATTTCTTATTTTCTGAAAAAAATTCAGTCTCACAGCATAAAATTCAATATGTTATTGCCAGGAAACTTAAAACATATGTAAGGGATTTGTTTCTTTTTGTTTTTAAAATATTTCACAAAAAATTATTCCACTGTTATTTATGGCCAGAACCTTCTTAATTCATAACAGTTTACTTCTTATCTTCAATACTCGATAAGAGCGTTATAACAAAAGAAAGCTTTATTTAGTAAACAACGGTTAGCTGAAACTGTTAACATGTGTACTTGCTTTTATTTGGTTATCATTACCACTGTTCTTATTGACCATAATTTGCAAAAGTTAGTCTTTGCTAAATCCAAAAATAAAAATAATAGCAACTCAAAATACATTCCATAAAAATTAAAATTGTAAGAAATATGTTTGCCATTGTTAGTCTTCTAGAAGCATGAATATAGCTCAAAGCTTCAACATTAAAATACTTATCATTCATACAATACTTAATTTTATATACAACATTTGCCTACTAAACTATTATGTTCAAGAAATGATGAACTTTCCACAGTAATATGAATACTGAACAGACAAACCGAAATAATATCTTCAATAACATTTAACAACTTAGCTATAAAAAAGGTCCCATAGGATAAAAAAAATTTAATTCAAAGAAAAATAATGCTTTTACTCGAATGAACATAATAAACAAGGTTACCGTAATGCTTTTGAATAAACACCTAGGGCGTTTACTGAATTTTTTGACATTTTTAGGGGGCGTCTATTCAAGGGGAATTTAAAATAGGGGGCGTTTATTAAATTTTTTACACTTCTTCTCTTTTGCAGTTTTTAAGGATACCTATTGAGATTTCAAGTTTATGCTATCATTTTATCAATCAAGATTCAGGAAATAAAATAAAAGCAAAAACAACTGGTAAACGGCATTGTGAAATTGGACTTGTTGCACTGGCAAAGATTATCTTCCTTATTTTACCGATATATCAAATATGAGAGATTGTGTTTAGTTGTATTTATGAAATTTCTAATTATAATAGCACCATTAATATTGCCTTTTAATTAAAAGAACAAAAACAGTTAATGATTTTTTCATATACTTTTACTATCGCCTCAAATAAACGCTCCCTTATGGAGGAGGGGTTTATTTAAAAAATGACTGAAAATAGAGGGCATCTATTCGAGGGGGTTAATAGAAGGGGGCGTTTATTCGAAGCATTACCGTATATGAGAATGATTGATATTTGCAAAACCTGGGAGGTTTCTCAAGAATATAGGGAGAAAACTCTAAAATTCGAGAATGCAAATTATGGGGTTTGAACATTATGCCTTTTTTGCTTTTGGCTTAGCTAGTATTCTAAGGCATACCAACTCTCCCAATTTCAATGGGAGGCTCGTGCTTTACAAAGCCCTACCATAGGTAAAAGCAACATTTCACTCCTTGAAAAATTCTCCTGGACTACATTGACTTGCTATCACAGATAGATTGGTGCCATAAATTCATATTGAATTAACACAGCAATGGAAAAAGTATTTTGTCAAATATAAGAATTAATGGCACTTTTTATAGCATCTGGAACCATGAAATCCAAATGTTTCTCCGAGACTGAAACAAAGGACGACCTATGCGAAAAAGTAGAGCTTTTAATAGCCAGCTAGTTGTTTATCCAATCTTCCTATTTTCAAATTGGCATGCATGCTTTCTTAATTTGCAGTATTGCTAAGTCTTTCTGTTTTGCTGAAATGAGGCTATTTTGCTGTGGCAAATATTTTCTTAATCTTATATTATTAGATCAAAACAAGCTCGTCGTCTCGAAGGGACTGCTTCTTGCACTGATCTATCTCGCCGCAGGCGGATCAATAAGAAACGAAAGTGTTTTTATGCAAACCTTTCATGCTTACCACTTCTTTTGTTTACAAGACAACTTGAATTATCGGAAAGGCAGATATTACCCAACCTTCCTAAGCTCTGACTTCATTTAGGACTTCATTTAGTCATATGTAAAACGGTTCATCTTCATCATTTCGCTTTCCTTTCCACAGTTTTGCTTGATGTTCCTGCTTTTTTAAAACAGTTCGTCAAAGTTCGAACAGAATCGCATGCACTATTCACAGCATTGTCACAGCAGTTAGAATTGAAAAATTAGGAATCTCATCGCTCTTCTCCAAATTTAAGATCTGCTTTTTCACGGCGAGAGAACAATGGGATCGAATAACACATTGATCCATCGGTTGCGTGATTGAAGTGGTGTTGGAAGAAAGGAAGATTAGCTTCACCCATTACAAACCTGCTACCTCAGCAGGGCAGTTATTGATAACCAAATCAATTTTTTTCCCGTTGGCACCAAACTTGCAATCGAGTTCCTTTACCCATTCTTCAAACAGTTTGGGATTATCCAGTTTTTTTTAGCACGGTAGTGGCATTAAAAGTTTTTAAAGACCTTTAAAGCTGCTGATAACAAGCATTTGCAATATTTCACCGCAAGCATTACCTCCTGCCGTTTCAGTTAATTGACCTTTACGCTGTGCTTGCCACAAACACACTTATCTTCTTTTTTAAAATTGTATGTTTTGTCCGGCAAGCACTGGTAAAACAACCGAATTCGTTGGCATTGAAAATATTCCTTAGCGGACAGCGGGAAAAGAGTGTTGATAAAGTTGTTTCTACCCACAACACCGTCATTTCACCGGTCACTGATTTCGCTTCACCCAAAATAGTCTTAAACGATACACCATATCTTAAAATGAATAGACATGCAATATTTTATGAAGTGTAAAACATGCCTTATTTACTATAAGTGTCATATGATTCTATAGTTCTTTCTTTCTCATGAACATTGAAACCCCAACAAGAATGTCTTATTTCTTTAATAGATACCATTAATGTTAATACTAATAATGGAAGAATGTTTTAACATGGCATCACGTTTGTTTATGTTTACAGAGTTTAGTGTAAGCGTCTTGCGTTTACCCTCAGATTTTTAAAACTACCATTGTACAAGCGTATGTTGCTTGCGTTTGCGCTTGGGTCGCAAATGTAAACTAGGCTTAATTAATTAGTACGTGTATGTTGGTTACCCACTGTTTACTAAGGTGTTGCCAAGGAGATATATGAATTTAAGTAACTATCTATCCAGCAAATCAGATCTAAATAACGTCATTTTCTTATTTTCCTTACCTTTATATTTCCTTACATCTATCCTTTAATCCAATCTTAAATATCTGTTTTGTTTTCTTTTCCGAGCCGTAGCTAATTGATGGCAGTACCAGTAAGAACTAAAGTGGTGCTCAAATAATGACAAGTAAAGTGGTGCTCAAATAATGACAAGAAAACCTAATACGTGATTCTGTAATAGTCCATTAGTCAAAATAAAAATAAAAATGGAACTCTGCCATATATTTTTGCGGAATCTCGCAGTCCCATTTGACAGGTTGGAAAGCTAGAAAAGTTTATTCAACGTTTTTAATTAATCTTACCCTTTTTTGCTTTTCTTGTACAAGCTTTTTTTGTACATGGTAGCCATTTTAAAACTGATTTCGTCATGATATTAAAAACAAATTTGAGGTCAAATAATGTGTCACATACTTTGCGCATACACAGCGACGGAAGTGATACTACTTCTGCGATGGAAATCAACAGTAGTGACATGGAGACTGTAAAAAAAGGTGAAGAAATTTAAACCATATTTTTATAACATTGTGTCATCCTTTTATGAGGTTGTATAATTCATATAACAAAATGCAGCAGATGCCAAAATGATCAAGAAAAGAGTTCCTTGGATCTGAGTGCAATTTGTTAAGATATATTTACTTTTACCTTTCAGGAAATAAACGAAACTTGTGTAGAGAAGCTTACAATTTTATCTCAAGCTTTTCAAAACGAACAGAAACTTCGCCAGGAAAGTGAAGAGGCAAGTAAGAAGCATCTGGAGAAGACCAATCATTTAGAAGAGATCATTAAAGGCTAGAACAAGGAATGTGATGCCACATTCGATCAATTGAGCGAAATAACAAAAGCATTACCTTGCATGATTGATGAAGCATTCAAACCTGTGTCAAAGATGGCTGCAGAAACTATTGCAAAATGACAGACAGAAAAGGGAAAAAGAGTGAAAATTGAAGAATTACTGGATAAGGTGAAAGGCGAACGCGATGTTTTAATTAAGGATAAAGATGGATTGAACCGCCGTGTTTTCAATATGGAATGCAAAATTAAAGAATTGGAAGTACTCAATGCATATGAGCAAGATGAGTTAAAAGATCTGAAGAGAAAAATTGCCGAACAACATGAGTGGTACGCCAAATGCAAGCAGCAAACAAAGGGTTTTACCACTGTTCACAATAAGTTTGATGGCATTACAAAGATTTTGCATAACAATTTTATTTGTAAAATATTCCCAAGAGAGCTTTCTAAAAAGAAACTGAGAGTTGTGGTTGTGATTAAGGAAGTTCAAGAAATGCTTCAATTGCATGCTACAGAAATGCAAAAATTTTAATTCTTTCCTTACCCCATCCTACCTTTATCATTTTTTCTGCTTTCTTTCTCTTGTTTTCTCTCTGTTTTATTTTTTATCACTTTTTTTTGAATTTCTTTTTCCGCATTTTCTTTTCTAATTCTTTTCCTGTTATTTTTTATCTGATTTTTTTCTAATTTTTTTACTGAATTTTGTTCTTTTCGCCAGGCACAACGAAGCACTATGATCAGGCACAAATGTCCATTGAATACTTTTAATGACCGACCTTTTTGGCGTAACAACTCTTAAGTTCTCTGTGAATAAGCGGACACAGAAGCGCAAGTTTTCTTGCTAAACTAGAATTCAGCCCTACTAGTATACTTGTCCTGATAAAAGCCCTTTCATATACTTTTTTTAGCTTTTAAAACTTCCCTTGGTTTTTACCGCCCTCTTTTTTTAGACATAGAATATATATGAAGACATCTGAATGAGGTTGTCGTGAAAAGGCATCAAATACCCGACGACGTCATATTTTGTTTTCAATAATTTTAGTCTTTTTTCATCCTGTTAATAGGGTTTCATAGGTCTTTTTGTGATAAAGGTAGGGTGAGGTACACGTATATTTTTTTTATAAATAATAAGGTAGTAAACATAACTTAATATTTGAAATATCTTGCAAACTTACATAATATGAAAACTTTTAAGTAGTTTGGCCTTATGCTCTAGATAATGTTTTGGCATGTGTAAAGTTTTGTAGTTTAGGAATGGTTCAATTTTTTTTAATTATAAGTAGAATTGATGTCAGCATTTTTCAAAACTTTCTTATGACATCATAAGATCCCGGATTTTGAATATTTAAAATCTTGAATAACTTGATAAACAACTTTTTATTCTCGTAACATAAAAATAAAGTATTATTTTTTATATAGGAATCCCTTCAACAATTTAACATTTGTTTTTTTTTCAAGTGGACACAGTGTTTTGTGGAACTTTAAACAACAATGAAATTTCTTTGTTGGTTTTTCCTTGTCAAGTTCCAGCAAGGATTTGTATTTTAACTCTAAACTCACTTCTTTGTGTACTCGTTTTTTCGGTACAGCAGCCATTTTCTTGACTTCCAATGCCTTTGTTTTTACAAAATTTGCCTTCAAAATACAATTTTAAAACATTCGAATGAATAAAAATTCGAAATATGCCTTGAAACTGTGGTTAGAGCTTTACACTCAAGAAATCGGATTAGAGAGTTTATCGAATTAAGAGTGTCGTATTATAGGTTCATTTATGAGAGTTTCTTTGGGAAAGTTTGACGGTGACTTTGAATTTGACCGAATTAAAGAGAGTATCGAATTACGGAGGTTCGAATTAGAGAGAGTCGACTGTATATCCCCACTTTACGTCCCGCAAGCACAGAAAAACAAAATAAAGTTGTGTTGTGAATTTCAAGTTCTAAGAGAATTTTTAGGCGGTAGTTTCGAGCTATGACCAGGGCTCTCAGAGATATGGGACCTAAAAACTTCAGGTGCAGGTGCCTAATAGATAAATATAAAAAGTCAGTAAGTATCATAGCCATGTATTACATCCCTCACGCCAGGATCGGCTGTAAATCAATTTTTAGGTTTTGTGAAATGACCTGTTATAATATTTAAAATATATATTGTTGCAGTGATGTGACATGCAAGATAGTTTATGCAGCCCATGCATCTTTTTTTATTGTTATTCATTAATAACTGTCAACGGAAACGCGTACAGGGTATTTTGATGTTGTTGGACATATCTAATGAAAACATACAACGAAATCAAACTCAACGATGTTTATCCGTTATGTTGTAACGTTCGAATGTTTAATTTATCAAATTACAAGACGCTACATTGCGGTTCGGGCATGATGCTTGTTGATATAATAAAAAAGAGTTTTTCGATGCTTATATTAAAGCTCTGTATATTAGAATGTTATTCTCCAAACTTTAAAAGAAGCACTCAGTGGCCAAATAATCGTTCAGTTCAAATAAGCGCCCCAGACTAATAGTTCAAAAATTAATTACTCAAATTCTTAATGAATCAAAAACACAGAAAACGGAAAGAAGCAATTTGTAGGAAAAGCTTAGCAATTCTGTTTGCAATGTTTTTTATAAATTTTTCTTTGCGGTGATGCCGTTTCCACTTGCTGAAAAGCATATGCGTTTGAGATTCACGATTTTTATAACTGGTACGGAACAGCATAACCTCTATTCTTTTTTTAATAAAGAAACCCTAAAGATCTGTAAACTAAAACAAAATTTATTCTTCTTGATTGCGCCCTTGAGTATAATTTTTCGCTTGCGAACAGAGGGGGCCTGTATCCGCTCCGCAACCCTTGTGTTCACAAGCCACTACAAGGTTGGATTGGAGAAATGTCTGCCTTTCACACATATGATGCTACCATCTTTGGTTAGGTTTACTTGGTTGTCCTTCATACCGAGTTAAAATTAAAGATATTCTAAAAAGTAGTGGAACGAATAGTACTGTGTGCAACTCCCGGCGGGAAAAATATGAATAAACAACAACAAAAAAAACAAATAACGACGAGAGAGGAATAAAGAAAATCCACGTTAAAAATTTATAAGGAAAATGTAGCCAAGTATAGTTGATCCACAAAGACACCTGTTTTCTTTAGTAGTAAGGTAAGGTTATTCTAAAGTCTGATCTATTTCTCTTCTTAATAGAAACGTTCCTCCTCTTTCTTTTGTCTGTGAACACTTTTTGCGTTTTAGGTAAATTTGATATGTAACAAAACAAAAATTTGCCAGCTACATATGAATTAAAACGCTAGAATAATTTCTTCATCCTATAAAAATTTTCATACCATACCATATTGTCTCGGACTTTGTATTTTGTCAAAAATCAACATACTAATGTGACAAGAAATAAGAGATTGTTTGCTTTACAACAAGCAATTTAGTGTGTAGAAATAAATTGTACATAACTACTAATGCAAGATGTCAAAATAACAAGACTATCCTTTCAAAAAGTAAAGGCTTGATCATTCTCTTTATTTCCTCCTAAAATCTCCAAATTAAGGTTAAATCATTTTGATTTTACAATCAGCGTTTTATATGTTATGACTACATTTTGAAGCATTTTTTTTCCATCTTGCAAACGTGAATAATAGTTGAATTCTGTTGTAAATTCTTGGCCAATGGAAAATTCTTGTTGATTTTTGTTGATTGTGCATATTTTGCATATATTGCTATTTCGCCATGCAACTAGTACATCTATTCCAAGGAGATTCTTGTATTTGCAACCTGTATTTTGTAACAGAAAACCTCAATAATTCGTATTTTATCTTCAAAATTTCTGAAGCAGCCTGGCTGCTTCAGGGTTGCCACTCATGTTATAAAAAAGATTCACACTTTCCGTTTAGAGCTGCAAAAATGTGGAATAATCTTCCTAACCAAGTGACCTTGTGATAGAAGTCTACTTTTTTATCAATTCCATGTCTTATACATTTAGCAAATGTTTTTAATTCTTTTTTCTTTTTTAATTTATTTTTGATTAAGCTAAAGGTTTATCATTTTTTTTATTTTTTTAGGGTTGCCATGCCTTGTCATGCCTCTAGATTTTTTAACAACTTTTTCCTTCAATCTCCTCAATTTTAGTTTTTCAAACCTATCTGATGTTTTTCCTTTTAAAATGCATGAAAATGTTACATGGGTACATTACCTTTAAAATCTCTTTAAATCTCCTAAAATCAACTCTATATAAAGTGTGGCAACAACCATGTATGATGGTTTCTTTTCTTGTATAATGTCTACTATTTAGTTTTTTCTTTATCATCTTTTCCTTTTTGTCTTTTTAAAATACATTAGATATTAGTGTCTAAATGTTATTGTAAGATAAAAAGTTTTTTAAGTTTTATTATCTTATTATGTTTAGGATGAAAAAAAAATGAAAAGATAAATAATCATTTTAAATCATCTGCATGTGGAAAAAAAAAAGAAACGCAAAGAATATATATATGTACTGATTTAGTCATTTAATTTTTATGATATGTCAGAGATGTGTGAAAATAATAATACTGATAAAATAGATGAAATAACTGCAAAAATAACAGAAAGAAACGAGCAAAGCATAGTTCCATTGTTAGAAGATGTAGCAGACTGGTTAACTAAGTACATGAGTAAGAAGATTACTCCAGACGATTTTCTAGATGTATTAGATAACGGGATACTTTTATTCAAATTGGCTGAGAAAATACAAAAACACTCTGAAGAATATGTGTCTGGTAAAATAAAGTTGTTGTCGCGTGGTGTGAAGACGAAGTTGAAAGCGTTGCCTGGCCTTGAGTATCAGTGTCACCACAGTGCAAAGAAGGAATCTTTTTTCGCTAGAGAAAATGCAGCTAACTTTCTTAAATGGTGCAGAAGTATTGGCATACAAGATTCAACATTGTTTGAATCTGAAGGACTGGTACTGCATAAGCAGTTAAAAAATGTAGTGTTGACTTTGTTAGAGTTAGCAAGAATTGGATATGCGTATGAAATTGACCCTATTCCATCTCTTATAAAGTTAGAAAAAGAAATCGAACAGGAGGAGGTGGATGGACGAAAAAACGTGACGATGCGTAAGAAGAAAGAAAATAATGTCGTAGATTTAGATTCTAAGGTAAATCAGGAATACTCTAGCTGTCAGTTAATAACCATGAACCATATTAGTTGTCATATTCGTTATTTAAAGGTTCAAGCATCTGCGAAAAAACAGAATGTGCTTCTTGAGAAGGTTAAAGATGGCAAGTATATTGTCAATGGCAAAGCAACTGTTTTTGTCAGAGTAAGTTCAGTTGTTACAAATAATACTGTAAATTCGAAAGTTTGAAGAATTTCAAGCCTTTTATCGAGCATAAATTTTTGTGTGCACCAACTTTCACAAAGGAAAATGTTTGCCACTTTTTTACTGTCCCGAACAAAGAAAAGTATTGCAAAACACAAGGCTTAAATTTTTGTAAATAAAGATGTCTAAAAAACGTCTATTAGACTTTTATGAGTAGGTCTTAAAATGTATACTCACAAGACCAAATTCCATCCAGTGTGTCAAGTATTTAACTGTCAGAATTTGTGTTATTTTTAGATTTTGCGCAATCATGTCATGGTGCGTGTTGGAGGAGGCTGGGACGAGTTAGAACATTTCTTAAGTCGGCACAATCCTCAAAAAATCGGTAAAATCTTAACATGTAAGTGACAGCTCCGTATAATCAGAAGCGAAAATATCTTATTGACAAATTATTTTTTTTTTACTATCTTCATCTCATTTTTTAGTTCTAGGTTCTTCGAATGCTGATTATTTTTTTCATATAATTGTAGAATCGGTTGTAAACTAATAAACTGAAATGGTAATAAGAATTTTCAAGTAACGCTAAACTTAAATCTACAGTTTTTTTCCTAATAAAATCGAGGCTGAGATCTTGCCAAGATTTAAAAAAATATTAAAAACCGTGCTCATCCGGAATTTCCACATTGACTATAAAGACAAGATAATGCAAGTTTGCAATTACTAAGAAATAATATTTTTTCAAGGAAATTTTTCTTTCTATTTAATAGTATTTACATTTACAATAACATAACGCCAACATCCTCTATTTTTTCAATCATTATCATTCTTATATTCGACAAAATATTTCCCTATTTTTTGAGAAACACAAATAAGAATATAAGAATATTTGAGGCTTAAATTGTTCAACAATAAACAAATACAGCCTCGACTGAAATTGAAGTGTTCTTATAAAAAAAACGTATGTATGTGTAAAAATAAAGATGCATAACTAATAAATATTTCAATTTTTTAAACTTGTTTAATTTTTTATAAAGATACATAAAATTATGCTTCAACTATGAATGAATTCAAGCTAAACGCTATAACTAATTTTTATGTATTTTTCTAAGCGTTGAAAAGTGTTGACTTTTACTCATTGACTCGTGTGTTTTTTTTAGCTACACCAGCCACATATAGAGGAAATTAACTTCAGCACGAATATATTCCACAGCCCGCCGGAGATGTGTCGGCGTATATCGCGGCACGTATATGATTTTTTCTTTGTAAAAGTTCATTACAGTCAAACTTCGGTTCGACGGACTGACGGTTTGACTTAATAAGATGCCAGATGGTCTGGCATCTTATTAAGTCAAACAGTTTCTTCACATCGCTTGGTAAGCTCTTACATACACAACATGGTTAAATTTATTGCTGGCATGTAAGCAGGCCCGTAGGATTTAAAAATAAGGATAAAAAATATTCCTTTTCTTTATTTTAACACAATCAGTCTTTACTATAGACACTATATCATCCTTCAATCTTCCTTGAAGCAATTTTTCTACCCACGTACCTGAGTGTTCATATACATAATGTAAATACAAAACATTTCATTTTAGACGTTTCTTTTAAAGTAACCTAAAAACAAAAATAGTAGTTTTTGTTTAAAAATGGCGTTTGTTCAAAACAATCCTGCTCTGTGATAAATAAGTAAATCATGAATTCTACCTGTTTAGGACATAAAGTTGTCATTTCACGTCTGCAGCAGATCTCTGGGGGGTTGACTGTATAGTCTTTGTTAGAATTCTCTACTCTGCACCTTATGCGAGAAAACTGACAAGTCAAAATTTGGTAATCATATATTTATCAAAGTCTGAATGAAAAACATAAAAAAACCCGGATGATCAGAGTTTTAGAAAGTTTTTCTTGAGGAATGTTCTGCGAATAAAGCACTAATGAACTTTTTCAGTTTTTGTTTTCGTTACTTTATTGATAAGTGTAAATACATTTTAGGTGAATTTCACATTAAGGTATAAATTATTTTTATGAACGCGTTTTATTGATTGTACTTTGTCATGTTTATAAACATATTTCTCAAATATTTTAATGTTTTCTTTATACCACTTTATCGGTTTGCTACGAAGCTATTCTAAAGTATGCGAATATTTGTGTCTTCAAAATAACACAAAGGGCAAGAAATTCGGACAAAAAAATCAGTTAATTCTTTTTTTTTCTAGTAATATAATATTTGAATATCGTCAAGCCCTTACCAGAAGCGCAGTGAAGCATTAAAAGCAGCGTCCAGGTGCGTACAAGAGGGAGGGAAGGGTTTCATAATTGTGTACGTACGCAATTTGACCATTTTTTTACATTTTGTCGTTTTAAAATCGTCCACATTAATTCTGTTGAAACAAGTTATTAATTGTAATCAGTAAGTACGATAGAATCTCTGAAAATTCAAGCAAAAAACTCCGTAAGAGGAACCATCCAAACTCAAGGTGCCACAGTTAACGTCTTCCGTCAGACTGATGCAGAATTTCTAAGGACGAGAATATAAGGCCGAAACATGGCAAAACTGGCAATTTCTCGGCAGGATAACTCATCCGCCTAAACATTGGGTGTGGTACTAATGCCTGCCCACGACAGAAAAATTGTAAAGTATATATATATTGATTATTTGATCGCGTGGTTTTCGAATTTGAAAGGCAAAAAAACGCGTATAAAGCAAGCTCGACCCCAGCACCTTTTTACCTTGGTAGCTAGAACTATCAGAAAGCGCAGCGCTGTTGAGAAGCACATAGTCCTGGGGACGAGGTTGCGTGTAAAGAATTTTATTTGTGCACGTAAATTTTAACTCTTGATGTTCTTTTTGCTTACCTAATTTTAACTTTTAATTTATTCCTTTTTAATATTCGCAAAATTAGCTAAGGAGAAAAAACTCAAGCGCCGTCAGCTTGCATTTAACAATGGCAAGCCAAAATGATTGCGATAAAATTGTTTTTTTGTGTTTTAAATAAATTTGAAATTTTTATATTTATCCAATTTTAACATTGAAGATAGGAGACATTATTTAATGTACGCTATTCGTTGCGATCAAAGACGGTGTTCCGGGCTGACCATAACAAATTTATATATTAACAGTCACAGGCGAAAAATAAACACGAGCATAAACAGTTCTGGGTAAAATAATAATAATAATAATAATAATAATAATAATAATAATAATAATAATAATAATAATAATAATAATAATAATAATAATAATAATAATAATAATAATAATAATAATAATAATAATAATAATAATAATAATAATAATAATAATAATAATAATAATAATAATAATAATAATAATAAATATTTAAAGTGGCTAGCCCAAATTCTCGTCCCCAGAGCTCTTTGAGATTAAAACCTCGACTTTCGAGTTTATCTCAAAGAGCTCTGGGATCGAGAATGGCTAGCCCAGAAGATCACAAAAACCTATAGTTAGTGGATTGTTTCCACCGGGGGCCACTAGAACAAAAAAGAAACGAAAAACGATAAACCTTAGACTGCCTCAACTCAATCAAACGTAGTAACATAATCTGTAAAAATTGAAAAGAAAAAGAAAAAAAAATTAAAAAGTTAAAAAATGATCTCCACTAGAATTTGCCAAATTTTACATTAGAGATGGAAGTCTTAAACGAAAGCAGACTTCCATCACATGTCACTTGGTCTGAAAGATTATTTCACACTTGCAGCTCTGAATGAGAAGACTTTTTTGCCAAATTGCGTGTTGACCAAGGGAAGTGTGAACCTGCTTTTTGAAGTTCCTCTTGTTTGATGATTATGACAGTTTTTTGTCAAAAGGAAGTTTGAGCGCATGTAATCAGGAGCAATGTGATTCATGGCTTTAAAAACTAATATGGCATCGTTTTTGATGAGTAAATTATTCATTGAATATTCCTTCTCTTTCCCAAGAAAGGTACGGACACATTTTAATCGTTTTTCTAGTTTTGCCCATCTACCTTTGCTGGCACAAGCCCATGCCGAGGAGCAGTAGTTATAATATGGCACGACAATTGCATTAATTAAAAGGTTTTTTATGTGACCTGTTAAACAGGATGCAATGGTTCTAATTTTAAAATATTTAATTAGTATTTTTCTATTTATGTCATTAATGTGCTCTTCCCATTGCATTTTTTGATCAAATGTTACCCCAAGATATTTAACTTTTTCGCTCTTCTTCAAAGAAATACCCATATAATTGATAGTTTTGTTCTTAACTTTTTTTTAACTGGGTGTTGTTGTCCGTATTAATAGTCATTTTTGATTTCCGCCAGCAAAGGCGGAACCTTTAAAATCGCCTGAGGAGATAGATCTCAGACCTCGGAGATAGACCTCGTTTTGACAGATTTTTTTCTGAGAAAGAGGCTAAAATGAGTTTCAAGCCAAAAAGAATCCTAACTGTGCATCAAATTGTTTTATTATCCAATGAACATTACTTTATCTTAAAGTTTATAATCGAAAGTTAAAGCTCGTGCAGTGTGTAGCATAATGAAGATCGTTTTATAATCCACTATCTTTGATATTATTAACGTTAATAATTACGTCATTTCTTTCTGTACAATTTTGCAAGCACGTAATTCAGTAGGACTAGCAGCAGAACGAATTTTTAAAGAGAAATTGTTGAGGCTGAATATTTTAGGTAAAAGATAATGTATTATAGCTATAAAATCGTGACAAGTGTGTCATAAAAGAAAAAAAAATAAGAATATGTAGTCTGAAAATAACCTTTCGTAACTGATTATGTAAAAAAAAAAATTGCTGCCACCTTTAAAGATATTTTCCAAGCTGTTTTTCAGAAAAAAAGAGAAAATAGATAAATTTTCTGTCTTGCCGTTGTTCTTATTTTGTTTTTATTGTTCATCAATTTTCAGGTTTATTATTTTTCTTTTAAAATTGTTCTTATTATAGAAATGAAGTTTATGTAAGTTAAGTTAGCTATGATTTACAGTTACAATAGTAATCAAAAATTGAGTTTTAAAATTTTAGAATATTCAATGATTTTGTTCCCCCATATTACTCAGCACTCTTCAAAGTTCAGATTATTGCTAATGGCGGAAATCTTTAAGCCGCAGGGCTTCTTGTGTTATTATTCACTTAGAGGTCGGCTTGCGAAAGTTCTAACTCGACCTGGGAGACAAGGGTATCCAAGTTCTTATGGGAAGAAATAATTATTGTATCATCTGCATATAGATGGTGGTAGTTTAAATTGATGACAGAGAAGTCATCAATATACAAAAGAAAGAGCAGGGGTCCCCAACGCAGATCCCTATTGTTCCGATTGTTCCAGCAGAGAGTTACGGTGTTCCAAGTTGTTCAGCGTTCCGCCGTTCAGCGTTTTACATAAAACCTTCCACAAATATGGCTGACCAAGCTGCGCTTCGCTGATCGATTTTGATTGGAAAACATAGCTAAACACCTTTTTTCTTTGTCTGAGAGCTAAAATATAAATGCTGACTTATTGAGTGTTTCTTTACGCTAGCCCTATTCAAGAATAGGAAAGTGATAGCTACTCGTTCTAACAATGTCTTTCTGGTGATGATGCGCAAACGAAAGCTGTCATTATTTTATTGTCGTGATCGATCAGATGATGTGTAAAGGGTCTATTACCATTATTTTCTGTCGATTTGAAATTTAATTAAATAATGTAAGACAGTCAGGAAAATTACTAAAATCAGGCTATCTAGCAGACCCTGAAAACTGAAAAACCTGGAATATCCCTGAATTTGGAGTGTTTTAAGGGTGTAGAGATAGATAGATGATAGATGTGCATATTTGACATGGCTAGCCTCACAAATATGGAGGGGTATACCCTGTTTATTGTTTCCAGATGGGGAGTCCTAGAGTATTTAATGCTCTCTTCGAGTGTAGCTATACCTACCAGGCAAAAATAATATACATTTGCTAAAATAATATGGCGCCGTAGATTAGTGGTTATAGCTCTCGTACTCTGTGCAGGAGACCGGGGTTCGATTCCTTTGACGGCAATTCAACATGGGCGAGTGAATGGTACCATAGCCCTGGGTTAACCCAAGCCATGTGAGGGAAATTGGGGAGGAGATTGCACCCTGTGTGGGTCGTTGGATGTTGCCGGGAGTTGTCTAGTAGAGCGTGGGCCCTAATTGGGGGTCTGTGTAGCTCAAAATGAGCATTAAATACTCTAGGACTCTCCATCTAAGCCATGAACCCTCTTGGAAATAATAGACAGGATAATCCCTTGATAATTGTGAGGCTAGCCATGTAAAATATGCACATCTATCTATCTTATAATACATTAATACACCTTTACGATAATTTGGGAAAACTAA
The DNA here is from genome assembly GCF_029227915.1 of Hydractinia symbiolongicarpus. Lineage (NCBI taxonomy): Eukaryota > Metazoa > Cnidaria > Hydrozoa > Anthoathecata > Hydractiniidae > Hydractinia > Hydractinia symbiolongicarpus. The sequence goes on along the minus strand of NC_079882.1, from coordinate 26,889,501 downwards.
CACTCCATTAGAGCTCTTTTTGTGATTGGAGGAGGTAAACATCACACTTTTATAAGAGTTTATTAAGGAGAAAACATGTTCTTTCGTGATAACTTTTTTTGATGTGTTTTGTTTTTAATGAAAAGTATATCTTATTATTTTTAACGTTTGCTGAAAATTTGAAAGAAATTGAATGGAGAAAGCACAGTTATGTCTCTAACAAACTCTTATAAAAACATGTTTTTATATACCTCCTTTCTTCCGATATGGTATAACGATGGAGAGACACAGAAACGATGTACAATTGAATTATCATAAAGGTGTATATATTGTCTTGGTTTATCAGTAAAAGCACACATATTAATAGAGAATATTGTATTATTAAATGTATTATGAAATGTATACAACATCATTTATATATAACACAATTTGGGAATCAAGATCAATTATAGAGCTTACAAATTTGGTTAACAAGTCTTTTAAAACGCTTTTTTTGTTCTCAAGATATATATCGCATTTAAAGAATTTCAGATTTAATTATACTGCATAAATTATGATGTCATATTAAAGTAGTAGCAAATTGTGTCATTTTCTGTCATCAGTAATTTTAGACCTAAATAAATTTTTTCAATGCATAAATATTATAAAGGTGGATTGATTATTCTAATTTTTTTTGCGAAAATGACAGTTCTATAATATAAGTCCAACATCATTTTATGCCTTGGGTTCCCTCTAATGGACTTGTCTATCACAGTACAAAAAGTTCTTTTTAATTTGACATAGTAGGGGTGAAAGTTGAAACAAATTCTCCAGAGTCCAGGCTTAAAGTTTTAATCTAGGCTTATTATTTTTAATTCAACAATTTCTCTGCTTTTTTGCAATGGTGACAACGTCTTGTTAAGATAATTACTGCTATGGGCAAAATTATGAAGCTCATTAAAAGCCACCACTTAAAAAATTATTTGGAGTATAGTTAATATATGTAACCTACCTACTTAACATGTGAACAAATTGTACAAAATATAATTTTTTTTACGTTTCTTATATGTTAAAAATTACCTTACAGTACTCCTTACGTAAAAGAGTATGTTTGTGTGAATGTAGGTAAAAGTAGTTGTTATGGACATGTTTGATTGTAATAACACAAAATTACCTTTTAAAGCTTTTTTTTTTACTCTAGGGCTTCAATTTTTTTTGGAAAAAAATATATAATAATGCCATGAAATATGTCTTCATTGCAGCGAGAAGCTTTGAAAAATAATTTGCCCCCTCTACCTAATCGTATGGCAACAGGAACACACTCAAGGTTTTCTGGATTGTAAGTTTATATTTTCGTTTTTGTGTTTTGCATTTGTATTGCAATTTAATTTTAACTTGATCCAGTAGTATAACATTAGGAGTACTAGTTCTCAAGTTTGTGAATAAATCATTTAGGCAGATAAACAATAGAAAAGATAGTCGATTTTGAAAATAGCAATGACCACTGTATATACGAGAAGGGTTCTTTAGACATTTTGATGGCTGTTGCTTCTGTTGTGTGGAGCTTAAAATGTTGATTGGTCCTGCCATAAAAGCCTAAAATAGTAAGCAAGGATTTCCTACTATATATAAAAATCTAAGAGATTGTGGCCTTTTTTCTATACGTCCTTTTTCAGTTACAGTGCGTTGTTCTCCCTCTACTATAGATCTGTAAAAAATTATTTTATTTTTTATTTTTAAGAGTTCCAAGGCGAAACCAAAGAGATTACTCTGTTACATTTTGGGATAAATACTTTGATCAGAAGGAGGATGTCTTACTGGGAGAAAATGTATCCTTTTATAATTATTTAATATAAAGATTGCTAATTCTTATTTGAATTTTAAATTCAACAGCAAATTAACTTCATAATATGGCTTGGAATTACCGTGATTTGTTTATAATCTGAAAATATTTTTTTCTTCCAAGGTTAAATTTTTTCACATGGGTTGCTAACTATTTTTACCAATGCAGTAAAAATATTTAAGGATTGTGTTTTCGCTTAGAGCTTTAATGGTTAAATGTTTTCTGCATTACCCTACGGATAACTTATGACGACTTTTGAAAGCAATTCTTTATGCAAGAAAAATGCTGCTGTGCATGTGTGGTTCCTGTGTGTCTCTAGAAAACTCCTGGGTGTGCAATCTTACAATGGCAAATGACTGCCTTATAAATTTTAAAGCTTTAGCATCAGGTACATCACAAAATTCTGAGTGCTGACATGAATTGCATAGGCTGATTAGTAGAGTTGCTGCGTATTTTACAGCCAGATTTTAAACTCAGCAAGTAGTTCAAGCTAACAATTTTTATCTGTGCAAAACTTTTTCTGATGCAAAAAAAAAAAAGGAAAAAAGGTTACAGAGTGTGTAGCAACAAGAACATGCTAAATATGTTAGCTGCTAGTAAGGTTGGTTAAAGTTCATAAAGATTAGCATCTTTCATGTACAGTCCTCGAAATTAGCCCACAAACCCGTTGGCAGTAAATTGCCGATGACATAGTTGTTTGCAGCAGCAATTCCTCGGCAATAATTTGCCGACACGAGAGAGTGAAGCGTCGGCAATTTTGAAAATATTAATTTTTGAAGCTTTTCATTAGTCTTAACAACCCTTTATATATCAGTCTCTTTCAGGAGAGGCGTGTGATCGCACGCGCACGCCTTGCACACTCCTAAATCGTTTCAGGCGCGTGATTAATCGCACGCCTGAAAAATAGAGTTTTTAAAATGAACCTATAAAATCCATTTTGTAGCGTGCGATGGCCTCGAAATAATTTTTGGAGACTCGTCAAACAAAATTTCCGCCACATTTCGTCTGACCAAACGTCCGATAGATTTTCATCTTGGTCGAAAACGTTTTGTCTTAGAATTATGGAATAGTCCTGGTCCTTTTAATCCACGAGCAAGACTAAGCCAACCTGACCATCCTAGCTAATTCACCGACTCCTGACTTAGTTAAAAGAACTACGTAGACCTAAATCTCTATGGCCTGGCCCCTTCGTCGTTGGTAACCAGGTCTTACACAATAAATCCAGCCATGCGGTCCTTAACTAATGCGGAGGTGAGTGCCGACAGAGCACGGATGAATTATAAGTCTGCAAAACTGGACTTACAGGCGCAACAGACATTTTATCGTGGATTTAATTGTAGATAATTTTTTCATTTGACAAAGCAATTGGAAACCATAGCTGGTCCGAATTTAATGGATTTTCTCTATGCCGCAAGTGTTTTTTAAGCAACTTTAAAAATGAAACCCACATGCGGTAAAAAACATTTGTTTGCATAAGTGTTGTTCAAATGTAGCTGATGGAAAAAGATTTTTTGTAATTTGAAAACATTAAGTTTATAAAAATGACAGTATAGTCATGCATACTATTATGGATATATGTAGAAAAGAAAGTTAAGATTGAGAGAGTCGCTATACGTAGACGCTCGAACATGATATTTGGGGTTCACGAATCAAAATGTCCTCCACTTTTCTACCGCAAAATTAGCGCGCAGCAAAGATTAGCCTCAGCAGTTTTTTGCCGTCGCAAAATGAAACCGCGCCAGCAATTGCGACGCCAATTGCCGATTGCCGACGCTAATTTCAAGTGCTGCATGTACCAACACATCAAACTGATTGTGTGTGCATGTATGTGACTGTTATGTCTCTATGAAAACAATTGTTCTTTCTATCAGTTTTCTTTGACAGTGTTTAGAAATTTAGAATATATGTAACTGGTAACTCTGGTCCATTGCTTTTACTTCTTCATGGTGGTGGTCATTCAGCGTTATCTTGGGCTGTGTTTGCAGTAAGGTTTTTTTCTCATGCTTGTGTTGTCAGCGCTTAAAATAATATTTTATCCTCGCAGGCCACCGTTTTTCAACGGTCAAAAAAATCTGCCTTGTAAAGTGGGAATCTTTAATTTAACTTTGTAGCTACTTATTGGACAAAAACGTATTAAACATGTAAAATTCTATGCAAAAAAATGTGAGTGTTAGTGCCATCTAAAGTTTCATTTATTTTTGCTTCTGCAGCCCCCTAATTTTATAGCTGTTTTTAAAGTTTGTTTAAAAGTATCAATTTTTACCAGTGATCTGTAATAAATTAAAAGCAACATTACTTTATATAAAACATTTTCTTTTAAAAAAGAAGAAAAATTTAATGTAACCACTGACAAGAAAAATAGCATATTAGGCGACTCCAATTAATTAGTTGTTCTTATAAAGCGACCCTAATTTTCGCGAAAACAAAAAAATAATAATATCAACCAAAAAAGTTTTAAAGAAAAAAACAATGAAAAAAACAAACATTTTCTCATCCCATCTCGTGAAAATATAATGAGCATAGAAGATAATCAATGATGTTATTTTTTGTTGGTTGAATGTCAATCTACAATTATACTAAACAAGGTGAATCAATAACGTTAATTTAGGACCACCATTGGTAAGGCCACTGGAAGTTGATTCTTTGTTCATGGTAATTTGTTGCGATAAAACTAAAATGCGTGATGTGCAAATTTTGTAATCAAAAAATATTTACGTGGTTAAACAGAAGTTTATATTTTTATGTGATTTATAACAAAAATTAAAATAGTTATAATACAAGTAAAAAACAAGACAGATTATTGTAGTAACCACCCTGCATTGTCATGATTAATATATATGTTTACAATTACGCTAGTTAAACTGTAATACAGCAAGACTTCAGTCGATACCATTTAGGAAAAATAATTAAAACAAGATAGAATACGCTTATCGTAACACCCTTCTCCATTATGAATTTAAAAAAATGAGTTTAACTTTGCGAAAGACAAAATATTCTCAACTAAACAACCATAGTCCGAAAAATAATTTGCACTTAAATTTAGATTTTCCTATAAAACTGCGCAAAAAGCATTAAAAGAACACAAATTGTTTGTTTTATTATTTTAAGTAGGAGATGAATAACTTGCTGTATAAATTTCTAAACAGCGCAAGTATACCTTGCTGTATAACTTTCAAAAGAAGACAAGGATATTCTATACAAATTCAAAACAGAACAAGAATAATTCTTGCTGTATAACTTTCAAAACAACACAAGAAAAATTCTTGCTGCATACATTTCAAAAACAAGTTTATGAGCATACAAGTATTTTTATCTTTTCACCTGGAGAACTCATCATCCTCATCATTTTCGGCTTAATGTCTGTTTTCCATGCTAGCATGGGTTGGACGGGGTATATTAATAACCCTCTTTCAATCTGATCTAGACTGTGTTAGATCAAAACTCAACTTCCTCTTTTTAATTCTGTCCTTATAACCTCCTGCCAAGTCTTTCTCGGTCTGCCTCTGGGCTTTGCTCCATGAACTATCAAGTCTCTACACTTTCTTACCCAATTATCCCCCTCCATTCTTTCCAAGTGCCCCAGCCAATTCAATCTTCTTATCTGGATAACATCTTTTATTCTACGAAACTTAGCCTGCTTCTTAGCTCATCTGAACTCTTTCTGTCTCTCAGACTGGCATTACACATCCACCTAACCATCCTCATATCATTCCTTTCTAAACGGTCAAGATCTTCCTGCTTCACTGCCCATGTCTCACTACCGTACAACATAACACTTCTTACACAGACCTCATACAACCTACATTTAACTCAATTGACAGGACTCTGCTAGTCAACAAAGGAAGAAACTCTGTGAACTTTTTCCAAGCAGAACCTACCCTGCCTAGGTTACAAGCAGAACCTACCTTGCAAGTAAGAACTAGTTACATATTTTTTAGTGAGACAAATTATTATTATTTTTCCTTCACAACTAAAAAATATTAACTGCGTGCATTATGCAAAAATACATGGAAAAAAAGTGGTTGTCATAATACCCTCCTCCATTGTTATTTTTTATTGCTTTTTTTGTTGTTCCAACCATACATTCTCAATAAAATTATTTTTATTTCGCCGACTTTGCCCGTAGAACAACTAATTAAATTGGAATCGCCTTATTTAAATAAATATCACAGTTTTTTTCGCAGCTAAATTTCCCACAAGTAATATGAAACTGTTTTAAATGATCCACTTAAAGCTTGATGTAAATTTTGATTGTCTCAGAGTTTTTATGGTTTTACACTTTGCTTTGCTGTATAAATACATTCTTGATGAACAATGTGTTATTTTGTTGTGTAAATTTTGGGAGCATCTTGTTCATGGAAGGCTAGATTAGTTGCTAGTCTATTTGACAGGTTTTTTTTCTGTATCCTGACGGTTAAATGTCAACTTTCAGTAGTCATTGACCGTTGACTAGCCTTTATCTTATGCATTTTTGTTTATTAATATACTATAGTCAATAAGGCCCTTGAAAAATTAGGCAAAAGAACATTAAAGGAGATTCATCATTTAAATTTTGATGATGTAAGCCATGACCCATGGATACACAAAAAAAATTTCTTCAGAAATATGCTTGAATGTTGCTAAGCTTAAAACGGTGATCAGGAAAATGTATAGGTTGAAGAACGGTTGAAGAGATATTGAGGTTTAACGGTTTTTTGATGGTGTCATCAATCTGTCTGTTCTGAAACGAATTTGGGGACCTAGCTTTGGGAAACTTACCTAATTTGGTCCCCATTGGTCCCTAGTTACCTACAAGTTGCAATGGCTCATTACAATGGCTCACCAATCTTATTAAACGTCGCGTTGTAACATCAGAAAGATTGACTAATTTGACATAACTTTTTTGGTGACATCAAAGAAAAATGAAGATATGCACTTTGCCTGTTACAGACAAAAACACACACAAACGGTCTCTGTATTATTATATGGGTGTGCAAAAGATATATAAAATTAAAATCCTCAGAATGGGCATGCTGGATAAAAAAACATTGAGCGTATAAATTTTCGTTAAATTCAAACATTTTTTTATTTATGTCTTTCACTGTGTGTTGCATATGTATTTTAGAAAGCCATTTCATCCATGTGTACCTGTATAGTTGCAGCTATTGACTTCAGAGGCCATGGTTGGTAAATTTAATAACAATTCTTATTTCCCTTTTTTATTTTTCTTAATGCAAGTTTAAAATAAGCATAGTATATTCCTTGCAGGTGACACTGTAACCTCTGATGATTATAATATGTCTGCTGAAGTTTTAGCTAGGTTAGTGTATTAAACTTTATGGTAATCATAATAACTCATAAGATATTAGGTATAAAATGAAATGTTTAAATCAATTGTTCACGTCAAATAATATAATTTTTACAGAGATATTGTTGGTGTGTGTACAACGTATTTTAAAGACCTTCCACCTACTGTTTTGCTTGGCCATAGGTACAAAATTCTTTTCTACTCTATCATATATTTTAAAAATATGCAACTGTTTCAATTTATTTATTTTTTAGTATGGGTGGTGCAATAGCTGTTCATATTGCTGCTCAGAAGTATTTACCAACATTAAGTGGACTGGCTGTTATAGATGTTGTAGAAGGTACTTTTTTATAGATTTTTAAGGATTTTACGTTTTGCACCTAAAGTCTAAGTCCAAAATTCTTGTTATGGTATCAAAAAAAGTAAATTTTGATTTATTTTTTTAAACTAAAGGTACTGCACTTGATGCATTGTCAAACATGCAAAATTTCCTGCGAAGTCGACCACAACAATTTAGATCAATAGAACACGCTATTGAATGGAGGTATTATTTTGTGGCGTATTTTTTGTTTGCTTGCTTCCACAGATACTTACAGGACATATTTGTACACTGTAAAAAGTACTATGTTTTTCTCTGAGGTACAGATATTTGTGCCAGCCCATAGTTACTCACAGATCTCATGCTTGTCTATAGGTACTTAAAGACAAATGTGCTTGTGATATCTTGTGATACAAATAAAAATGTAAATGTGAAAATATAGCCTAACTATTAAACATTTTAGTATTCGCTCTGGACAATTAAAAAATGTTGAATCTGCGAAGGTATCTATGAGCGGTCAATTAAAGAGGTAAAATATAATGAAATATAATGAAATGTAATTTTTTAAAAAGAAGCTGTTTAAAATATTTTGAAATAAATACAATGTATACTCCATTTTGTTGGGGACAGGAATAGGCTGTCCAAATTTTGAAATGTAAACATTGTCATGATATAGGTTTTGTGTTTGCTTAGGGTTTCGAAGAACATACAAAATCATGTTCCAGAATCAACCTGTACCTCTGGGCTATCTAATATTTCAGAAGATGGCCAGAAAACAAAACCAGCTGAATGTGAAGTCTTGCATTTAAAGGTTAGCTTATTACAGAATTAGTTTTGCTCTTCTAAATGTTTTTTCATTCGATTTGTGTGTTCCCTTTTGTCAAGGAAGAAGGTTTTGCATATGCTTGGAGAGTGGACTTATCAAAAACAGAACCACACTGGCGAGGTAACATTATTTGGGTTATGTAATAAAACAGCGTGTGTAAGTGTAATGTAAATACTGTAATAATTCTTTTGCCATTTAAAAGCACAGTAAATTCATCTGCTTCAGAACATATTAGTTCATGATGTCGTGAAACACCCTTAACAAACACTTCAACTTTTTTCTTCAGCTTTTTCAAAGAAATTTGTGTGTGTAGGTTATTAACATCATCGCAACAATTCTTTTTTCTTAAAAAAAATCCTTAACAAATCAAAGTCAACACCCCACTTACAATTAACTATTATGCAATTGAATTACTAGTTGGGCACAGTGTTCGAACTTAATTTATAAAGCTGTTCATGCCAAAATAACAATCCCTCTGTGGTTTTCAGGGGTAGTATTGTAATCTTTTTCACTATAAGTTTTAACTTTTATATTGCAGAAAACTTTAGCTACATAGAGGTGCAAGAAAAAAATTATTAAAAACACCTAAAAAAAGATTTTATTACATTTATTTGGCACTCAGTAAGCCAGAAACATTGAACCTTTTATTAATACATTAAGTAGTATGAGTAATTCACTGTTGAATTTTGAGGCCAGAATTTTGAGGCCAGATAACTTTGAAGTGAATGGAAATAACTGATATTCTACTGCAATGGTAACAAGGGACCACCTGAGACCAAAGATGGTCAAATTCCCTAGAGCCTGGCCAATTTTTGTTAAAAACACACAGGTCTTATATTATTTTGATCAGCATTTCAAGTTTCACACAATAGAAGCAACAGGTTAAAAATATTTCAAAAAAAAAATATAGATGGGTAGGCCATTAATAACCATCAAAATTACCTAATTGTATTTTTTTATGGATATGGATCCAGTACTGTTCTATTTGACTGAAACTGTGAAGCCTATGGACTGCTGAAGCCTCGCATTATTCAGCTTGGAGATCCAACAAAATAAATGTTCTAAGTTCTAAGGCTACATTGACAAGTCAGTTTTAATAGGTTTAAAGTGTATGTTCATACCTAAAAGCATTTTTAACTAATGATCTCTTCAAATTTGTCCATCTGTCAACCTAATACACACCTTTTTTTATTTCAGGGTGGTTTCAAAACATGTCTTCATTATTTCTTTCGAGTCCTGTACCTAAACTACTGCTTCTTGCAGGTTTGTCGAAAAAGATTTTGTTAGGACTGACAGTTTTGGTTTTAAAATTTCTAACCTGTAATGTTATTATAACCTGTGTATGACATATTCTATGCATGGAATAGATGAAAAGTGTTGCACTCGCTTTCTGTTGTGTCCAAATGTAATGTATTGCTTTTTCATTTTAATATGTTAAAGCAGGAATACTACAGCGGTAAAGTGCTGTTAGTTTTATTGTAAAATAAATTGTCAGGATGTAGTTGAATCTATTAATGTTCTTTCAAAATATATCAAGTGAATTTATTCCAACTCATATATTTTGTTTTGATAATTCTCAATGTAGGTGTAGATCGTCTAGACAAAGAATTAACTATTGGACAAATGCAAGGTTAGAAGGGAATCGTTCTCATTGTTTTATTTTTAAAACGTTTTTCATGTACTTTTTTTATTTATTTTTTGCTTTTAATGGATTTTAGGGAAATTTCAAATGCAAATTTTGGGTGGATGTGGTCATATGGTACATGAGGATATCCCAGATAAGGTTTGTGAACGTGTTACATATCAGTGAAAATCAGCAATTACTATGTGATGTAATAAGGGCTTCTGTTTATTGCACCATAACACTGTGAGTAAAGTCTTTAAACAAACTCATATTTTGTTGTCCGTTGTGTTGTCATGACAAAAACCTTTTGAAACAGCACGCACTGTGGTCCAGTTTTCTTGAATTTATCTGCTTTGGACTAAATCAATTAGTTAGTTCCATGCTTTATGGAGAATAATTTACTCACAGTGGTTTCATTTTTTTATAATATTACTCTCCCAAAACAATGATAACTCGAGATTTCCAAAACACAAATCTTGAAAATATTCTATAACCCATTTTCCATTTATAATGAAAAGCAACAGTTAACAAACAAGGTTTGACAGAACGAAACCTTTTTTAGAAGTATATTTTTGTGTAAGTGTTTGTTAAAATAGTTCCAATTGTGGGAATCAACTGCCAACACCTAAGTTTTCTGTTTTTGCTTGAATAACAACTTAAATGACCGGATAAACCAAGTGTGAAGAAGTATTTGTTTTTTTTGTTCATTCTTTGATCATTAATTTTCTTAGGTAGCTGAAATTATAACAGGATTCCTTATTAGGCAGAAACTTACCGAAGCTAAATCTTCCTTTCAGAGGTAAACAAATGTGCTAATATAATTTTCTGCATAAAGATGTCGATATATTTATTAAAGAGTTCATATAGGTTTTATTTTTTACTTGGCAATATAGAAATGTATTTAGTAAGATTATTATTATAAGTACACTGTGTTGCTTGTTGAAACAAATTAGTTGAACCTTCTCAAATCTACATACTGTTAGTAAAATTGCTTAAGAGATAAAGTTATTTTTAGACATATGCCAGCATGTTGAATCCAGTTGAAGTAGACGTATCAGTGAGAGAGACAATAAATAACGTATTATTTAAAACCACTTTAGATTATTTTTACAAAATTGTAAATACATAGAAAAAAACTCTACAATAACTTAAAAGTATTTTTTCTTTTACTTAAACCATAGCTTTGATTTTTGGTGATTTCATCATTTTTCAAAATTCTTGATTTCTTTTTGAAGGCTGTATGAGGACAAAAAAAAGTAAGAACGATTGACATATAATTCGATACATAAATCTTATTATTTCCTAGAAATGGTTACTTAAAAATTTGATTTTTTCGGTTCAATATAAGAAAGGCTTTTAAAGATTTGTGATCAAAATATTTCTAACCTGATTTGGCAAAAATGTGTGTTTGATGTAAACTTTATAGCAGGAAGGAAATTTCGCAGGAATTTATTTTTATTAATAAGTCGAATTTGAAATTTTTGTAAGAACTAATTTCCTTGAAGAAATACAAAATTTCATTATTGTTGCATAATGGGTTTTCTAATAAACTAGTTTGGTTGTAATGGATTCTCTTGATCTTAAACAAGATTTTTCAGCAAAAAGCACACATCATTTGTTTTAGGTGTATTTGTAGGTGTGCTACATTGAGCAACTTCTTATGAAAGTTGCCATTTTGTATCTGTCTGTCAACAGCACACTTTGTTCTGTTTACAGGTGTGTGGAGGTGTGCGCATGCTATCGCATGCCTCTCCTGAAAAAGTGTAAACACTCTTTCTTGAATATTTCAAACAAATATTTTATATATCAAACCTTCTCAAACCTATAACTTTTTGTCTGGTCTGCTGTACATTAGAGATAGATAGAGTCCACTGTAATTATTTTTATTAAAGTATACTTTAATATGGTTTAATAAAGTTTAATTTTTTAAAGAATTTGGACATATTTTTACATTCACCTTCTTACTTTCTAGTAACAAACAAAAACAGTTTTTTGTGGGCATAATTGACTGGCTTGTACTATGAAGTTCTTATTGTTTGGGTGTTAGAAGTTCAGAATGTCTGGAAGCGAGGATGAACAGGGAAGCATACTTGCGGGTTTTTTGTTTGGAAACATTGATGAAGATGGGAGGCTAGAAAATGATATACTTGATGAGGTAGTAATGGTTTAAACTTCTTGTAATGTTTTTTATTAATTCTTAAATAGTACAATTTATCCATCAGTTCCTTGTTTTGGAATTTCTTCTATTTAATTTAGTTAATTTTTGAACGTTGTTTAAAAATATATTATATAAGTATACAGTTATTTTTGGTTTTTATTTTTGGTTACTTTTTTCTTTTTATATTTAAATTGTTTGTATATGAATTAACATTTAGGAAGCAAAGGATCATGTGGCACAACTTGCAAGTCTTGGTGTGGTAGGGAATCTAGTGAAGGATTTCAACGACCGATCTAATGATGATTCATCATTCAATAGTAACACAAATGAAAAAGGTATATGAAAAATTATTCAAACACTTAATCTAATCAAGCGGGCTGTTTGTAACTGTTTTTTTTTATTTAGATTATCATCAAAAGGCATTAGATTGTGTTGATTATAGTACCATTGATGAACTTGCTGAGGAACAACCAGAAGTAGTTACATCTGGAAAGCATCTGAATTTTGCTAAGAATTTTCAATCTCAAAGTATGTCTATATGCATCTGTTGTTAAAAATTTCTTAAAAGCTGTAACATTTTGAAACTGACAAATTAAACGATTAATTTTTATGCCTTCTTTTAAATGTATCAGTTTTTTGGACGAGTTAGATAGATTTTTCATCAAGAGGAATAATAAATAAAAGTGCGATCATTGTTTTATGCATTTAAATGGACGAAAAAACTGTTAATTAAAATGATGGCAAATCGCCGACTAAAATTAAATATGTCAACAGAAATGAAATTCTTACTATAGCAATCAATTATCGATTGTTTTTTATGTTAAGGTGATGATTATGATAATGACTACGATGATGAACAACCATCAACATCGTCCTCTTCACGTAAGTATTTCTGAATAAAACGTCATGCAGGGTAAATCGAAGTTTTACAAATACTTTTTGTTTAAATTTAGGTGCTGCAAATATCCCTTTACCATCTATCGTTCCCAAAGCTGAGACAATGAAGTTGGAGCACCAGGATGATTTGGGTGATTTGTTCTCACCATCCAGTCCAAAAAAAAGTGCAAAAACATTTGAAGACAGCCAAGCTACTGACTCCAAAACACCAGTGATTAACCAAACTCATCACACTGAGGAAGCTCAAATTGAAGGTATCAGTTAGTTATGTGTATATTTTTATGCCAAGCTAGAAACATTGCATACAAACATACATGTTTTTCTTTATATTTAAGAATGTTTTTTTTAGAAGCTCCTCCGCTAACAGGATTAGCTTCATTGGAGGGAAAAACAGTGATAGATCTATTCCCTGATTTTCGTCCTGGAAAGGTCCTCCGCTTTTCTCGATTGTTTGGTCCTAAGAAGTATGTTTCTGCACAATGGAAAGGCTTGAAAAGAAAAAAAAGAAAAAGAAAATTGTTGGGACTTGAGCCAACAGTAAAAGCAACTGGTTTTGATTTAAGATTTGCACCGCCACCTAAACCAGAGGATTGTGAACCCAATCAATTAGTGAGTGATTTACTATATGTTTTACAGACTCCATTTTAATGTTATCATTACGGTGTTTTAAAATACTTAAGGCCATTAGGTATTTCAAGATGTATTTGACTAATTTACTTCTTTTAGAAGCGTTTCTTAATTTTATTCATTTTGTAGTTCTTATATAAAACTTTAACTACTAACTAGTTAGATATTCTGTGGGAGAATTTCACAATTTGTTTACTAAGTCCAAAGTCCTAAATTTTCTCAATAAATATTTTTTTGTTTCATAAACATTTATATTCTCAGATTTTAAGTGTGGTTATGCTACACAATGATATAATGTTAATGTTTTGGTCATTGCCCATAATTATGATATGCAATTATCTTCGAAAAAAAAAGAGCTTTAAAAGGACTTGATAGAGACTTTTTAACCTTTGAAGCATTCTGTGGAAAGGGTTAGCGTCCTCTAAACTACGTTTCTTATCAAACAGTTTGTATTGCAACTTGTATTTGTTTTCAAGATAACACATCTTCAACCGATACCTTTACACGCATATGGTGACCAATACAAATACTTGCAAGTAAAAGAAGACGATTCCAAAGAAATTGTAAAAGCTGAAGAAATGAACGCTGAGTGGTTACTCGGCCCTGCTGCCTATTGGTATGAACTGAATCACGATAAAATTGAAGCAGGAACCTTCCAGTACGGCTTCAAAGAAAAAAGTGTAAGTTTAACGTGATGATTTTCTTTTGTAGTTTTTAAAAATAATTCCTGTGATTGCTGACTTGTTCTTTTGTGTTAGGAGCAACAAAAGAAAGAAGAAGATGCTAATGCGTCTAAAATAGTACTACCTTCAGACGACCATTTCAATCTGGTTTGCTTAACACGGTGGGAAGATGAGATTATATGGTCAAATGAGGAGCCTAAGCCAAAAGACAATTCTGCAGCAATTCGCAAACTTGCAGGATGGATTCCATCTGGAAACGTGCGAACCATGCAAGCATATCTATCACAATTTGCTAATAAAGGTATATTTTGAATAATTTTAAAACTCTGTTTTTATTTTTTTTGTTCATGGTTTTTGTATTGTTTTGTTGTTTACTTCTTATTTTAGATAAAGCATCCACTGATTCTATAGTCTGTTCTAATATGTTGAAAAATCTTACCAACCCAACTGGACCCAAGCTAAATAAAGATCCCAACAGTCATAAACTATCTGACTGGTATAGTTTGTTCCCTGTTGAGAATAGTAAACTGGTCTATGAGAAATGGGAAGATAAGATCATTTGGGATAATGAAGCAGTGGATACAATGCCAAAGCCTGAGGTTTTTAAACTTGATCCAAATGATGAGAATTTGATTTTGAGCCTACCTGAAGACGTTGAAACGAAGCAACAAAGCGAACAAGAAGAACAACTCACGAAGAAAGAGTATAAAAGCAAGTCCAGATTCATGAATAAAAAAAATCAAGACCAGACAGAAGAGGTTATTTAACTACTTCATATAATGATATCAGTTCTTTCTCTCAGTTTATTAATTCGGCTTTATAATTTTATAATTTAGGAGACGTTAGTCAGAAGTACTCCAAAAGATATGTTTAATCTTTCCAATGATGAATATTATATGCCTAAACAAGGTTTGTATTTGTTTTTACTTGTTGATGTCTGTAAAATAGTGCTTCTGAGAGGTGCCTATTGTTTTCTTTTAGATCGTGCTGAAAATAAACTGCAAGCAGATTTGAGTAGCCTTTGTATACAGGTTAGTATTTTTGTGTATCCAGTTACTTCGATAATTTCAACTTTACTCTAATTAATTTTAACTTAACCTTGATATTACACCCTTTCCCTTACAAAGTTTATCATTAGAATACTTTAAGATTTTCCAAGTTTTTTTCTCCTTCTAATGTTGTTCTTTGGACGTGTAGCATTCGACTCCAGCAGTGGAACTTCGTCGTCCATTTTTTCCAACTCATTTCGCACCCGCTGAACTTCGTCTGTTTCATCGCACGCAACTTTCAAAGAAGAAATTGAGTGTCAAAAACAAACACGGTGGCTTCCATGTTGTACACTCGTTGCATAAACGCATCAAAAAAAAAGCCAAGGTAAGAATCTTGATAACCACAAAGTTTTAATAAGGTTATATTTCCTCCACTTCGAACGATGATCTTTTCTATAGGAGAGAGAAAAAGAACGGCAAGCATTTGGGGGTGGCGAAATGTTTTTTATGCGACAACCTCACGATTTAAGTGCAATGGATGGTGTTCTTGTTTTCATGGAATATTGTGAGGAGAGACCTCCATTGCTTTCGCAGGCAGGCATGAACACAAGGATAAGGAATTACCATCGAAGGGTAAATGTGTTTTTATATTTTTTTCTGTTAACATTCTTTTCGTAATATTCCTTCTATGACTACTATGACTACAAAAAATGATTTATATTATAGCTGGAGACTCTATAGGCACTATCTGGTAGGGAATTGTATTTGAATCTTTTTTTAACAGAAACATGGAAAAGACGCTAATGCTCCAACTCTGGAATACGGTGAAATCTCATTTGTACATCATTCACCATTTCTTGGACAGTTGGCGCAAGGTCAAGTGATGCAGGTAAAGTTTTACATCTTCAATTTTAAAAATTGTCGTTAGTTTAAACTTTCAACACAAACAACCTGTTGTTTCTTTAGGCGTTAGAAAATAATTTATGTCGCGCGCCATTATATCCACACAAGACATACTCATGCGATTTCTTGCTTCTTAAGACCATGCAAGGGTAAGTAGTATCGATATTAAGATAAGAACGTCCAACATGGGACATAACGAATGCAATTGTTTAATATTTTCTAACAGGTACTATGTAAGGAATGTCAAAGACATCTTTACCGTTGGCCAACTTTGCCCAAAGTACGAAGTACCTGGACCGAATTCCAAACGAGCGAACAATCACATCAGAGATTTTCTACAGGTAAGTTGGTAAAATTTGACAAAAATTACTATTAGTTTTTGTGTCCAATCAGGATTGTTTTCACCAGTTCTCATATCATTTCTATAATAATTACTTTAATGTCTTATTTTCATTGATGGACGGATCTAAAATTCCTCTTGATTGAGAAGAATCTATTTGAAACTGTTTCTGTGATTATTACATATACCCGTCAGAAGACAACTTTGAGTCTATTTTAAGTAAAATGATGACGTCATTGCATCATTGACAACATCAGAAAAACTTGGGACCTAAAAACCCGATAAGAGGAAGAACAGCAAGCATATTTTAATGCATGGATTTAATAATTTACAGCAATGTTTAAATATATATGGTATTTGCTTTGGCAGATTTTTATCTATCGCTTATTTTGGAAAAGTCCAGACACTCCAAGAAGAATAAAGATGGACGATATAAGAAAAGCATTTCCAAAACATTCTGAAAGTAGTGTGCGCAAAAGATTGAAGTTATGTGCAGATTTTAGAAGAACAGGTATAAAATCGTCTTTTGTGGTGTCTACAAAAAAGAAAGTAAAAGATGATAGATAAATAATCTGTGTTCATTTAATAGGTGTGGATTGTAATTGGTGGGTTCTGAAACAGGACTTCCGGTTACCCAGCGAAGAAGAGATGAGAGCAATGGTCACACCAGAACAAACTTGCGCGTATTATATTATGCTGGCTGCTGAACAGAGATTAAAGGTTAGTTCCACAGGAGAGTCATGCTGTTTGCTTGTTGCATCTTATTGTACGAATATATAAGCTGTAGAAAACAGGACCAAGTTTTGCCAATTAAATAAGGATTCTTCAAAATCTAAAAAACTGGAAAACAGAACCCCTTTTTTTTCTCCATGCACACTTTGATAATTAGTTGTTTCTAGATGAACATCTCATCATAAAAAAACTGTAGTTCAAAACGCTAATAAAAAATGAACCCCAATTCTCCTCCAATTATGTGTTTCTTATAATCAAACACGTATAAATCTCATATTTTTTGACAGGATGCTGGATTCGGTGAAAAATCTTTATTCGCACCAGATGACGACGATAACGAAGATGACGCTAAAAAAATCGACGATGAAATTCAAACTGCTCCTTGGAACACCACACGAGCATTCATTCAGGCCATGAAAGGCAAATGTTTGCTGCAAGTCACAGGAGTTGCCGACCCTACTGGTTGTGGAGAAGGCTTTTCATACGTGCGTGTACCCAACAAACCCATCACAAAGGTAGGAATCCCACATCGCGTAATATGTGTGTACTTTTTAGAATCAGTTTCACTGTTAAACTGAATTTTTAAAACAGTGCACTTATCTCAATTGATTAAGACCCTTCCAAATTATCGTTTAATTCAAACTTTTTCTCTTCTAAATTGCGCTCTTTCTTCTAATTATTTGAAGTTGTTTATTTCGCAGATTTTTTTAACTTCACTTTAATAGTCATCAGCAAAATCCTTGCAAAAATATATTGCTTAATTTTTTACTCTTGACCTGGTAAAACTCAGAAAAATGTATAAATCAATATTGTTTCCCTGTTGTAGTACTTATCCAGCCAAGGCTATTTCTACTTAACTCTTGTTAAATGAAACCCCATTCTCGAAATCCCGAAATTGGCTGACCCACCAATTTTTAATCAGTGTATATAACCCAAATTTTATAGATTGAAAAATTTGCAAAATTTCCTTCAAAAAGCCAACTTCGTAGAATTTGATTGCGGGAAACATGTTAAATTTTAGTGTGAGTGACATTTGTGTTAATTAGGATGAAACAGAAGAACAAAAACAATCAAAGAAGCAGAAGCTGGTCACAGGGACAGATGCTGATTTAAGAAGATTGAATTTGAAGCAAGCCAGGTTATTATTGAAAGATTTTGGAGTCTCTCAAGAAGAGGTAAAATAGGATGGCTGTGAAAGTAGATCATAAACACTCTTCTTTTTAAAACAGGGTTCACATTTTATTCTTTTTGTGATCTAGATTCAAAAGTTATCTCGTTGGGAGGTCATCGATAAAGTAAGAACAATGTCAACAGAAGCTGCAAAACAGGGCACGACTGAAGTGGGTATGTATGATTCATTCCATCGTTTTACCAAACATTTTTAACGTCGAGTATTAACTACCAAACTTATCCTTATCATTCCAGCCATGAACAAATTTGCGCGTGGTTCTCGTTTTACGGTAGCCGAACATCAAGAGAAATACAAAGACGAATGTCAAAGGATCTTTGATCTTCAAAACAAGTAAACGAGTTGTTAATCGGTTCATTTTGCATAAAAAAAGCTTTGAGTCCTTTTTACGCCTTGTGTTGCTCTTCTTTAGAGTGCTTTCTTCCGATGCAATTCTATCTACTGATGAAGAAAGCAGTGGTGAAGAAGGAAGCGATATTGAGGATTTAGGAAAAGATTTAGAAAGCATGCTGTCGAATAAAAAGATGTCCTCAGAGGTAAGAAGGCTGTATAGCTGCCACTTGACCTGCAATCCGATCCAACCGATTTAATCCGATTTCTCTTACAACCTATCGGACTAGCGAATCCGATTTGCGTGTAAGTATTGCCACAAACTTTCATCGTTTTTTTAATATCATTATTTCTACTTTAGGAACACGAAGAAGCCGAGAGAAGAGAATTACAGAAACTTTTAAGTCAAGACAAAATTGAAAAAGACCAAAGTAGACCTTCTTCGGCAACTTTTTCGAGGCCTGGATCTAGTAAGTTCATAATACCTTAAATCGTGCTAAATTTAACGTTACTAATTTTCGCAAGTTTTAACATTGTTATTTTACCTTTTCAATCGTATTAATTGGTATTTTTGCGAGTAAGATTTTCTTCCAGTTGAGATTGAATGCAAATTAAAGTTAAATGGATATTTAGTTTTTATTCTATTTTTTACGTTCTATGCCTTGAGGATAGAAATTTATTATTAAATTCCCGCCAAAATTATTTATTTTTGCCAAATTGAAATTTTTGTTATTCGTCAAATTAAATTCTGCCAATTCCGCCAAATTTGCTTTCCAGCAAATTTCTTTCCCAGGGTTTAATAATGCAACGTAAATTTTGATGTTTAAAGGCCTGGACAAACTGAGGGGAGATGCAGAAGATTCAATGAATGGTTATGAAGCACATGTGAGTAAAAACAGGGTTTTATAGTCAACCGTGACATTCTTTTACAGTCATTTTTGTATTACATGAGAATTACAACACAGGCTGGTAGACGTCTCGTGATCAGTCGAACATTTAAAGAAGGAGGAAGAGAGTTTGTACGAACTGAAACTGTCAAGAATCAATTTGTTATCGATGCATACTTGCGAATCGTAACTCGCGAAAAGAATTATCGGTATGAAGTTTTCGTTATGCATGTTGCGTTATGTTTCAGTTGTGAATACTTCTTAATCTTTTTATTTTTATTTTAGAGAAGTGTTTGCTAGTCAAGACGAGAAACACAAAGAAGACATGCGTCGTGAGAGAAGAAGGTAGTGTAAGAATTACTAACGAGTCTGATTTCCACTTCAAAACGAAACAGACAGTCACAATACTGAGATTTAATTGGTCATCTTGCTAACGTGCTTATATTTTTATTGGAAGATTTGAATCAGAGCTTTTATTTTACAGGTCTGCAGTTGACTGTGGTCCCATTTTTCGTTGAAGTTAAAATCAGACTTTTTTATCCAAACGCTTAGAGTTTTCAGGTGACTTATATGTAGTTTTCTTTTTCTTTTTTGTTTTTATATATATATATATATTTTTTAAGGATTCAGGAGCAGTTGCGTCGTATCAAACGGAACGAAGAAAGGGAACGTCTACGCCAACTTCAGCAGAGAATGAACGGCGAAGGTGGTGAATCCATCGTTCAACCGACTCCTGAAGATCAAGCTAAAATAGATGCACTTTCTGATAAACCAACAAAAAGTGTATGTTAGCAGATTTTCTTCAGTAAATAAAACCACTGTTTGCTTGTTTGTTTGAATCACATTTTTAAATAATAGCTTAAATGTGGAGCTTGTGGTGCCTATGGTCACATGAAGACGAATAAAATGTGTCCAAAATACACAGAAGTTTCATCATACCATACGACAGATGATGAGTTAAACACGGAGGAAATGTCGAATATAGCACAAGACGACCTCATTAAAGTAGAAGGAACAAAAATCACCTTGGGTCGGGCCCTCATAGAAGCGTGAGTACATGTCATGTGCTCATTCCTAAGTCCTAATGTATACATTCTTTCTCTTTTTGTTTCACTTATTTTTCCACTTGTGTTTTCAGGCATGAAGATATGAAAAGAAAGTCGCTCATGATACGCATCCCGAAAGAAAATGGTTTGAAAAATTTTTATTATTTGTATTGATATCCCATGCATACACACCATTCTGACAGTTCGAATTTGTTATAGTTATTCCAGTTACGCCACCACCGCCAACAAAGAAAAAACGCCGCCCTCCATCCACTACACAAACAAATGCTGATTATTTAGTGGTAAGTCGAAACATATTTGGTTACAGTAAAGGTTGGTGTTAAACAATAAATAAAATGGATGTTCATTTTAACGTCTTTTACTTATATTTTCAGCGGCACCACAAGAGTAAGAACAGACGGCGTACTAATCCAGTGGTAAGGAATGCTGCTTTGTTTTTTGTACTTTTACAGGTCTGCTAACTTCGTCTTTCTAAGTTACTATCGTGATGCATTGTTATAATTACCGTTTAAAAGGAAAAGAAAATTGAAACCTTCTTGTTTTGTTGGCACGTAGTCATTGTGATATAACGGCATAAAGTTGTTACCGAAAGTATTGTCAACGCAAAACAATTTAAACTAGAGAGTTGATATGATTATATTTCTTGTGTTTCAGGTCGCTTTAAATGTATTGTTGGAACAGGTTGTTACCAAATTAAAAGAAATACCCGATGTAAGTGAAATGAAAAATGTTTTTTGATTGCTCCCTCTCCCTCTATCTCGAAGAAAAGTTGTGTATGCTTGCTATTGGACAGAAACTAATTTTAGTCAGTGTTGAAGTTGCTATTTATTCTCTTTCTTTTATTTCTGAAAAATGAATGGATTTAGCTGGCATTTAAACTTGAAAAATTATCGAAAAAATTTTTTGTTTTCTGGGAAATGCAGGGGCAAAATAAGGTGAAAAAGGGATGACCAATCAATTTGTTTTGCTACACATGCAGTAAATTTTATATTACTTTTTTGAGTGTTTAAGTCATATATCATCATTTTTTCTTGAGACTAAAAATGTGCAAGGTTACGTAAGGCAGATTAGTCAGCAATTATGTTATTTGAAAATTCGATATTTCAGAGTTGGCCGTTTCATGCTCCTGTCTCATCAAAGGTTGTTCCCGATTATTATCACGTGATCAAGAATCCGATGGATTTGCAAACTATACGAGAGGTGTGGTGGGTTTTAGATGTGTTTTTTTTTGTAGGTTGTGGATAGAAGTTTTATAGTTTGATATTTTTTTCAGAATATCAAGAAAGGAATGTATCATGCACGTGATGATATTTTGGAACACGTGTCTTTAATACATTCAAATTGTGTCCTGTATAACGGTTAGTTTCCCATTTAGTTGAATGTTTAGACCATATTATTGCTGAATTTTATTTGTTGTTATTGTTGTTATTATTGTTATCGTTAGTATTTGTTGTTATCTGTATTTATGTGATAGGCCAGCACCACCCATTAACAAAGGTGGCGGAATCTTTAGTTAATACTGCTAATGATCAATTAAACTCGGTAAGTATAAATCATCAATAAATTTAATTTTATTAGAATTACTATTTAAGTTTTGTGAGTTGTTTTAACAGCTTTATGCGAGGATATTCGCTTTTCTTTAGAAAGGAAAGGAGTTCACAGAGATCGAACGTGAAATCAACCCATTGTTAGACGATGATCCACAGGTAATTAGAGCATTGTCTGTCTGTCTGCCTGCCTGCCTGCCTGCCTGCCTGCCTGCCTGCCTGCCTGCCTGCCTGCCTGCCTGCCTGTCTGTCTGTCTGTCTGTCTGTCTGTCTGTCTGTCTGTCTGTCTGTCTGTCTGTCTGTCTGTCTGTCTGTCTGTCTGCCTGCCTGCCTGCCTGCCTGCGAATTGTGATCTCAGGCAAGGCCTAAAAATCAGAAAAAAGGGTCATACCGAAATAGTAGCAAGTATTACCGCTTAGATCAACGTAAGATCCTATATCATAGATGCATTGTGAAAATATCTTAATAAACCCTTAAAATACAAAGTGTATGTCTAATATTGAAAAGGTGAACATCCGCTTGTGGAAAACATCTCCGAAAACAAGTATTTTGTGCGAAAATGTATGCAGAGCTACATAGTTACTGAAACCTGTGCCAACGAAAACCTTCTTTTTAAGGTTGGATTTTCATGGCTGTGCGAAAATATTCTTTCCTCCCTCAAAGCAATGCCAGAAGTAAGTAATGCTTTTCACATACTTCGTTATTATTATTATTATTATTCCGAATATTTACAAAGGATATAGCCACTTCAGTGTTGGAAACACTGTTATCAATGTGGGTCCTGTGTTCGGAGTGTACACATTAAGTATACACCGGCATTACCTACCCTCACATGGCATGACCCGTAGCTGTGGTAAAGACACTTGCTAAACATGCAATATAGTTTTTTGACTATTAATCCATTTTCTCTATTTTCTCAACTCATTGAAATTTATCTTTACTTAGTCATGGCCTTTTCATCAACCGGTACCAGTTAAGATTGTGCCTGATTATTATGACATCATCAAAGACCCAATGGACCTGGAAACTCTTAAAACGGTATGTGATCGGATGAAATAAAAATTACTCAATGAAAGTTGTAACCATACTTTTTCTTGATCTTTTTATGGAATGTATTTTCTGCGATTACTTTACTATCTCGCGTTCCATAGCGCTGTCAAGAACACATGTATCAGACACGTGATAACTTTGCACAAGATGTCCACCTTCTTTACAGCAACAGTCTGGCTTACAACGGTAAGATTGCTTTCTTCGCTTCGTATATCGATAAGCACATCAATATTTAAAATACATGTGTTCTTACAGGAGCTGAACACGCGTTTACCAAGACGGCGAATAAGATGATGACGAAATTTCAAGGACTTCTTGAAGAGGTGGGAGAATATTTATTTTTATTTTTAGAGCGCACCCTGCTTTGACATTTTTCATGAGTTTTCATGTAATACTTTCGATGTAGAATGCTGAAAAGTTTGCGCAGCTCGAAACCGATATAATAAACCAGCCGGATGATGAAATTACATCCACCAATCCACCTAGTGTTGCGCAATCAGATGTAATCGAAGAAGAACATTATACTTTCGATCAAGAGGCATTCAACAATGCAGCGTTACAACAGCTGTCTCATAATGTTGAAAAACAAGGTTAGTTGGATGTATCAGTAGCTAGTTAAAATCTTAAAAAATTCGTGTCATGTACGTAACCATCTTATTTTTTAGTTGTGACAGCCGGAAATGAAGATGAATTTGTTGATATAGAAGGTGAGGGTGCTCTTCTGAGTTATTCGCAACAGCAATCATATCACGATGGAGTGCAATATGAGCAACAAGATTTTGAGCAACAGCAAGGTTTTGAAAATATGAACTTCGATCAAAACGTCTACAATGGAGACTACGAAGGTCAACAAGGATTTCCGGATTTTCAATCTGAACTTTACAACGAAACGTACAGCACTGACGAGCCCCAGTCTTCACAGCCTGAATCTGGAGAAAATATCGACCTTGGTTTGTTGTTACTTCAAGATTTGGTCCATAGCGACGAAGATGATGAAGATTCTGATGATGACATACCTTTAGATGACGGTGACGAGGAAATACCCCTCGATGACGGTATGACGTTTTTAAATTGTTTACGTATTGGTACACATTTTTCTTGCTGAGGTGGATACATGACAGCCGTACTATTTTCCGCGTGTAGTGATTTCCACGCAATAAACCTGAGGTATTATTCCGTACGTAAGAAGGACGAATCGTAGACGCAGAGGACTCTTTATTTTTTACCACATTAATGTGGTAAAAAATTAGGGCAAAATTTGGCGTGTTAAAATCAAACTGGTTGTATATTTGTTCGCTTTTAACTCTATAAAGTGATTCGATTCAATTATCGTGCATGTTAATTTTTGCGCATACCTATAAGCGTGGTATTTGCTTGAATGTGTAACAAATTTTCTTCCTGTATAATGTTTTATATAACGTTATGGAAGACGTGTATCAAAAAAATAATCTTATTTACGTGACTTATAGGTGAGGAGGAGTTTGAAATGGAAGAAGAGTCACGTGACCAGACAGCTGTATCTGGCAGTGGTGACGAAGAAGTAATTGGTGGTGTCAACACAGAAGAAATTGAACCTGATGAAGAAGAGGATGAAGAATTTCTTGATGTCGAAATGAATGAAAAGTCTTGGTGAAAATTTCATTGAGAAGTAATGCATCAAATTATTGCACTACAAACCACCCGTCGTGTTGATCGTGTTGCGTTCAACTTGAAATGTTTTTATTTGATCAATGTTAGATTTTGTCAACCTCCTAGGTATAACAGAAACGCTACACAACTACTGAGAAGATGTGTAACTTTTTATACATAGTTCTAATTTTGTACATAAATTGTAAATATTTTTTTCCAAATATACCATCTCATTCAGTGCAAATAATTCATTTTTTAAAAGTAGTATTAACCTTGCAGTAATCTTCGTGAAATGGATATGGAGAAAGGACGACCACTGGAGATATGATAGGCAAGTCAAGGCCAATATGTAGAGAATAAATGCAGAAGCAAGGGTCAAGATAGAGCTGCCCGTGACCGGAATTAGATTTGCTTGCCAAAATGGAATCTACAATCCTGGCCAAAATTGTTGATAAAATTTAAATGGAACATAAGTTCATAAGATAAACAAAGATGCAAGCCCCCTCTCCCCCTATTTCAATGTTGAAGACAATGGCTGGCTTTGGGTTGAGTGGCCAGCTGCATTTTTCAAACTGTGACAAGGAAGATGGGGACTGGAAACTAGCTAGTATTCTATAAGTGAAAGCTTGCACTGTTTTAGTATACACATACCATAATTTTGCTGGCTAGTTTATGTCAACAAAACAGAGAATCTCTACATATGGGACCACAGAAACAAAAAAGATAATAAATCCACATGTGTTGGGCCTTTTCTCAACCAATTTTGGCCAGGATTGTAGTTGTACGGAAATACACTATAACTGCTATGTATAATAATTTTTTTGCGATTGTTTCGAGAAAACTAGTGTATACCTTTTATGCACTAGATCTAGACCATATATACTAGACCATACAAAGGAATTTTTGCAAATTTGCGAAATGCCAATTGGACAGCCATTCGCGAAAACCAATTCTCGCGAATACCTTAGGATAGGGGATATCGTAGGAAATTCACAAGTATGTGAGGTTTTTTTTCTATCATTAACTTTTTAAAAAAATAGTTTTCTCATGTCTACATATCCTTCGCCTTTCGCTTCCTGCCGGTGTTTGTATCATTTCTTATTATTCACGAAAGTTTATTCCTGCGAAAACATTTGTCAACGCCGAAATTACTTCCCTTGAGACAAGCTTACAATTTTTGTAATTTAAGTGTGCGTACTTGACAGGTTCAGCTGCTGCTTGTTGCTTGTTGACCATCTGCTTGAAAAAGCAAATTCACGTGTTTGCTTGGTGAGTTATTCTGTTGCGCCAATTGAAATCAAACTTCTGTTTCAAACATGTTTGCTCTTGCTTTCCAGTTGCTTCGTTTATTGAAGGATTTGAACCTCGTGTTTCTTGTAAGATGTCTGAACGAAAACATCCTCATCCCTGATGTCAAAACACGCACTTGACGGCTAACAAATGTCAAAAAAGCAAGAACTTCTGGGGACAAGGTTGAAAAGGAAAGAGTGTATGAAAAACGACGTGTGTACAAAGAATAAACTTCGTGCTCTGTTTTGACATCGGGGTGTTGCGAAACGATGGGACGAGGTAGCAAAGAAAATAAGGCAATGACTCCAGCACCAATCTAAGTGGACCCGATATACGAGTACAACATAAAGTAACACATCTTGATATCCCTACCGACATAAAAAGACTGACAAAAGTTCACTGAATTACTCCAACAAAATGGACCCGACACATGTACCCTAATTATTCGACAACCTTACAACACAAGCATACTTCCCTGCAGATAAGCCATACATATTATCACATAATATGTTGCAAAACTCAATCTCGTTCCCAGGGCAATTTTTCGCTTTTTTGATATCCGAGACGGCACGAAGAATCATTTCTTCTCGCCGTCCGAGATTGTCAGAAATAGAAAAATGGGCCTGGGGACGAGGTTGTCGCATAACTGTAATAATACTCTAACTACCTATAGAGTCATGTTTATTCTGTTGATAAAGCATAACCGACGTAATATCGCATAATATTCCATGTAACCCTTAGAATACTCTCTGTCGCTACATAACAAATCCTTATTTTTTTCTGTCGATAAACCATAACCAACGTAATATGCCAAAATATTTCGCATAACTGTGATAATACACTTTATCGCCTGAGCCATTATCAACAGGAAAAAGTCCTAATACCGGCCAATCTGAGGAAAACGTCGTTTTATAAAGTAGACAAGGTTTTGAGGCTGGATACATATCCATACACAAACAGAAACGAGATTTTGCCTAAATACACTCTCGCAAAAAGACTTATTGAAAGTCCTAATATCGGCCATCACCCATAATATGCCAAATATGGAATATTATGCCATATTACGTTGGTTATGGCCTAACTACAGGGAAATATGCTTGTGTTGTAAGGGTGTCGGATAAGGAGAGTTCAAGTGTTGGGTCCATTTGGTTGAGGTAATTCAGTGGACGTGTGTCGGACTTTTTATGTCGGTTTGTGAAGCAGTATTACTTTATGATGTACGTGGTGTGTCGGGTCCACATAGCCTGGTGCTAAATGAGGTTATTACGGAAAATAATTCAAGAATGCGCAAAAATAATGCGCGGAAAAATCGCAGCGCCTCACGATAAATACAAAAAAAGTGGGAGGATGTACTATGCGTTAGCTCACAACTGCACTGCAAATAAACCGAACAAGAAATACGAACACATTTGACAAAACGACGAACATCTCAGACAAAAATACGAACATTTTAGACAAAAGTACGAACATTTTAGAAGTACAAATATATTCAACAAAAGTACGAACATTTTTCACAAAAGTACGAATAATAATCAACGAAAGTGCAAATTTTTTTACAAAAATACGAACATATTCAATAAAAATACAAACATATTCAACAAAACGACGAATACCGTTAGCATGGTGTCCATTGTCATGGAGTTAATAAACAAATATAATTTAAAATCACAGTGTTCCATTTTGCCTCGATTGTTCTGTTCAAACCTTAGCCTGAATTTGAATTACCTTGGAATAAATGAGATAACAAAAGTTGTCTTAGTGTATAACATTCAGCATGTAAACAAAGAATTTTGCTGCTAAATGTGAAGCGAAGTAAATATGTTTTCCTGCAATCAACAGAGATAGATGGTGAATATTGAAAGCTCTATCAACCTACTGTATTCATTGTTTTTTTTCCAATCAACTTGCCAATTCCCAATTACTTTAGTAAAGCAGTAGCTAGAGCTAGCTAACAAGACAGTAAAACAACAAGCAAGTTAACTAACTACTAACACTCTAACTACTACTAGCTAAATAATGTTCTTTTCCTTCCCGTAGCTAAATATAGATATGTAGGAACAGATATTAAAATATTTACACAGGTTAAAAACTTCAGCTACGTAAAAAATATTTACAGATAACTTTATTCTGACCCACCCCCCTTTAAATTAATTTTGGAGAAATTTGAATTTTTGTCGATTGAATATATACTTTGGCTGTGTAAAAATGAATGCAAAAACTTTGCAGAAATGTGTGCAGAAAGTTTAAATTTCATGGAAGACATTTTCACAATTCACCAGCTTTAGTTTGATTTTGTAGATTTTAATTTTACGAAATAGAAAATTAATTTGCCTTAAATTACAAAAGTATATTTCTATTCTTGATTCAATACATTATCTTCTGCAAAAAGCACTATTTTTAGGAACATAATTTGCAAAAATATATTCTGCAAAATTTTCTGGTCACTAAATTTCTTTCTTTACAGTACACAATAAATTTAGTTACTACTTAAAATCTCACTCTAGTGTAAAGCAAACTATTTTAAAAATTCAATTCAAATTACACTTTTAGAGATTATGTGTGCATATATCTTTTTAATTTAGAAGAAATGGATACTCCGGCTGATAAATTGGTACCACATCATATTACCAGGGCAACGCTACCTCCTTTAAATTTGAAAAGTAGGTTAAAAAAACTTAGAGATCAGAAGTATAAAGCACACGAGAATATCTCAGATGAAGAGTATGTCATAAGTAGGCATAGCCATGTCTCACCTGACAATCCGAATGACTTTGATATGACAACAAACATAAACAGACCTGCTGCTCGCATAGAATTTCATGAAAACAGTGATAATGAATTTGATAATGAAACTAACAAAGAAGACTTTGATAAAAATAAATATACAAACAATAACTATAATGAAGGAATAAGTTACATGGATGACACAGATAGTCAATATGAACATGATTACTCTAATATTAATAATAAGCATTCCTGTAGTTCTCATGACAATGATTTACGAGGTTTGGAATCAAGATTTATAGCTCATAATGATAAAAATATTGCACAGATGGATGAAAATGGTGAAGACATTGCTGCTCAGGAAACTGATGATGAAAGACCACCTACTCACCTGATAAGACATGAAATGGAAACTAATGACATTGATAAATTATTTTCTCTTAACAAAATAAATTCGAACTCAAATGACAAATCAAAGCCAGACTATCGCGAAATAGCACTTGACATAGCTATGAATGGTAAAAAGGTTAAAAGTAGAAAACGCACTAAGAAATATTGTGATTTTGTGTTAGTTTATGATGCTTTTGATAATGATGTTTTACATGTAACTGAGAGAAAATCTTTTGAGACTTCATTACAAGAAGAAGATATTGACGTTATAAAGACAACTTGTGGGGACAATATATTTGTTGAATTATATGCTAGTTTTGAGCGCTTGTGTAAAGAAGCAGAAAAAATACATTTGCAGATGCCGTTAGAAGGGGTAAAATATTTATTGATAATTTTAGTTTCTCCCTTTGGATAGTATTATCTCTCCCTTTTGCACCAAGAAGTTGAGAAAAATTACCAGTGTGTATTTTTCACAGTTTTTGCTTTTTTTTTTTGCTTATTTCTTTTCAGTTTTACAAGACAATTTTGATACAAAGTACTGTATATTAATATATTTTCCCAAATTAGTCTTTAGTCTGAAAGTTATATGATGATAATTTGTTAATAATTTGAACCGAATAGAAAAGCAAGAAGAATCACTTTTTTTTTTCTTTCAGAAATAATAAATTCTAAATGTGTAATACTCCATGTCATTTTTTTTTAGTTTTTATTGGAGTCCAGTCAAAGAAGAGGAATATTGAAGGACTTTTTCAGATCAATGAAGACAGATAACGAAGGTACTAAACCATCAAAACCATACAAAGTTATATTAAAACTGTTTCAGCAGTCTAATGTCTGATGATCTCAGGTATAGTTTCAAAAATACTTGCCCATATTTTAAAATTTGATTTAAAGTAAATTTTGTAATATTTTTTAGTTGATATGGTCAGTGCACCATTTTGTTTCTCATCCAAGCAAATATTCCAAGGCATTGAGAATACAAAAACGTTTTTTCGGTCAGCACACCGAGCTATGCTGGTAAGTTTATCATTGATATCTTTTTTGTGAATTTGGAAATCTATCTTACGACTTTAATTTAGTATATAAAAAAAAACATTATGTCTAATGTTTCATTACAAATTTCATTACAATGGATATTTGATTTTGTTCTTTTTTCACAATTGCTACAGTGGTTATGTGGTTGGCATTACTAATTTTAAGGGATGTCCTCTGTCAATTGCTTCTGTTTTAGCTGACTAATTAGAAAACACTGTTATAAGTGGGGATTATACCCATGATCTCTCAGAGGTAAAAGGAAATCCTCCACCACTACCCTTCTTTCTAAGAGTATATATGTAACGGATATAACTCCAATGCAACACAATTTAGCAAGTTTTTTCCTTTCTTTTCTTTTCAACCACAGACTACCAAAAGATGTTTTGATTCTGAACGGCTTTTTTATGAGCACTGGAAATGTTGTCCGTAGACTTCAATAAACATATTAAAAAAATTCTGGTGGTGTTTTTTATTTAGGATTTTTAAAATTTATGTCTAAGCATTAATTGGAGAAAAAAATACTATATAATTTTTTTTAGGTACGCCATATACTTGAAAATAAGAAACTGTCGTCGTCAAAGAAAGAGAATGCACCAAATACATTCAGCAAGACAGGTGAAAACAAGTTTGTTTAAAACCATTATATAGGTTGAAATATAAAAGTTACAATTTGTTTAAAATCGCGAGAAATAAATTTTTAGCTTAAACTAATTCAGCATGAATGATTCAACTGTTTTACCACTATGCTTGCTTTTGAAATAGATCAACAAACTAATCATTTTGTTGATCTATTTGTAATCCATTTGAAATATATTTTTGTTTCAACAAAGTTACACAGGATTGAACTTAATTAAATTTCCAACTCAGGACAACTTTCATATTTTTTTGTAAGCAGTGCCCATTAAGACAATTTAAACAGCTTGCATGATACCCTGTTTATTGAAACTTTATTTCAATTTATTAGCAATCTTAATTTCAATTTTGACAAAGTTTATACGTTTTGTTTTATTCATACCGAAGTGAAACTGACATGCATGCCCAGTCATCCATATGGTCAACATTTATTTATTGTACAAGTGAGGCTTCAATGTAAATGCAGCCTTAGATGTCCTTGCAGGGTTTTCATTTCTTGTGGAAAAAATCTAAACGTTTTAAAAAATATTATACGTAACTTATAAAAATTATTATACCTTAGGACTTAGTGCATTGCTCCATTCTGGATCTTACAAACAAGCTTTTATACTTCATGATCAGTCAGAATATGATCAAGCCTTTCCTCTTAAAAAATCCATAAAATCAA
Organism: Hydractinia symbiolongicarpus; assembly: GCF_029227915.1. NCBI lineage: Eukaryota > Metazoa > Cnidaria > Hydrozoa > Anthoathecata > Hydractiniidae > Hydractinia > Hydractinia symbiolongicarpus. Next base: position 26,857,877 of record NC_079882.1, on the reverse strand, counting down.
CGTACAACATGAGTGCGACCTCCATTGATCCTAGAAAAAATCTTCATAATACATGGTTAAATTGTTTCAAATTTCAACCATTGTGGAAAGTTCGGAATTATTTTGGAGAAAAAATTGGATTATACTTTGCTTGGTGTGGTAAGATATTATTAAGTTCACATTGCTTATCTTTTGAGGTTTTATTTAGACCACTTTCTATGTTGTATAATGTATTAATTTTGCATTGAGAACTGTAGGTAAAAAATGTAAACAGAAGACCACGGAAGTCAAATAAATCCATTTAAAAATCGAAATATTCGCCTGCAATTTGTGAAAATTTTTAGAAAATAGAGAAATTAATTTCGGTGCCTTTTAGATCTGCGCATGTACAAAAATTCTGCAAACTTTGTGAATATTAACAAATATATAACAACGTATTTTTAGGTGTTCTTATCACAACATTGTGGGTACCTGTTTTACTAGGTTTGGTTGTTTTCGTTTTTGGAATTATCTCAGCGTAAGTGTTTTTTTATAGATATCTTCATTTTGCTAATAACATAAATAATTGTTTTCTAATCTAATTATTTTTTGTGTAATTTTATTGTAAAAAGTTTTAAAGAAGTGTAGTCCACAAATTTAAATTTTTGTAAAAAATATTTTAATTCGCAAATTTTAAGTTTTGAGAAGTTTTTCCCTTTACTTTTGTACTATCAAAATTTTCTATTTTCTTAGTTTTCCATCAAAAAATAAAGTATCTTCTGTATCTTCAATCATGACATGGATGTCAGCGGCTTTTGATAATGACGCAACACCCTATTTTGCATTACTCGTCTGTCTTTGGGGTAGGGCACTAGATTGTTCATCGTTAAAAAGTTATTGTTGCCCATAGCAAATTATTTTCAAAATTAAATTGTGCAGTAACCTAATATTAAGTGGCACTTCTTAATAATTATAGGAACTATATTTCTTGAAATTTGGAAAAGAAAAAATGCTGAGTTAGCATATAAATGGGATGTTGATACGTTCGAAGAACAGGTAATGAGATAATATAAGGAAAATTTTATGTAAGCGAAACATCATAAAGTATATGTGACTATCTTAGAAGAAAAATATGCAATTTTTTATAGGAACCTAACCGACCACAGTTTTATGGAACAAAGTTAGTTAAAGTATGAGTTATATTGCAATATTATATTTTATATATCTTCAACCAACATGGTGACAAAAAATATGATTTTTTTTTCTTAAGAATCCTGTCACTGGTGTATATGAAGAGTATTATCCATTGTGGAGAAAAGTTGTCAAATCGATGGGTTCAGTGGGAGTCATTTTGTTCATGGTAAACTCTCACTTTTCTGACAATTCATCAGGTTTCACATAATTTAGTATTTTCATTCAGGCCTATCAATAAGAGGAGAGCGATTGCTCTTGTTCATGCAAAGGCTCGCCAAATTCTGAGAAATGAGAAACTAGCTGAGCAATTAACTAATCCCCCAATTCCCCCAAAAATTTGTCTGGCTGAGCAATATCAGTTCATCTCACATGGAAATCAATGTTATCTTTCTTATTATTTGCAGTAAAAAATTAACCAATATATATAAAAAAAGATAAGATAAAATAGATAAGAAAGATATTGTAATAAAATATCCATTTATAAACATTTTTTATTTATTGAGGTTGCTAGCCCAGTCTAAATTATTGTAACCTTGGGCGAGTGATTTATTGTTTGGGTGTTATTTTCTTATTGATAGGCTTCATATCATATTCTCTCATTTTTATTTAATTTAGGTGGGTCTTGTTTTGACAAGTGTTGTGTCAGTTATCGTGTACAAAGTCGTTTCACGTGTTGATTGGTTTGCATCTGAATCAAGAGGAGAATTTATGTCCTCAATTACATCTTCTGTTTTGAATTCTGTTTCCATTTTGATACTTGGCAAAATTTACAAAACTTTGGCTTATAAACTAACTGATTGGGGTAAGTTTATTTCCTACAATGTAGTTGGATATTTAGATATCTCAGTATTGTAAATTTAGGTAACAGAAATTTATTTTTAAATAATTAATCTATTTGGATATTTTTTGAAATATTAGAACCAGATATATTAATTCAATAAAACATTGAGAAAAATCATCTTCTTTTGTTCTGTGAAAATGATAAGTTCTTTCGTACAAAACATGAAACCCTCTTTTATGCAAAACTAATTTTAATTACCAGGCTACCATAATTCTCTTTATTTTGTACAAAGATTCACAAAGTTATCCTTTTTCACATGTTTGCGCAAAAATATTTTGCGCGGATACCATTTTAAAATAGAAGGCGCGAAACCATAAAACGTCAGCTTAAAAATGATTTTTTGGAGCATAGAATCTTTGGAGGCGATATATACTGGGAAGGTATCTTTCTGTAAATCATTTTTATTTGTTTACAGAGAATCATCAAACACGGACGAAATATGAAGATGCTCTCATCCTGAAATTATTTGGATTTCAATTTATCAACTCGTATGCGTCTTTGTTTTATATTGCATTCTTTAGAGAGGTAAGTTTTATTATTTAGTAGTCTTTGTTAACCAAGTAATAACACAGTCTTCTCTGATGCTTATTAATTTTCGTGCGAATGTATTTCACGCGAAGCTGATGTAGCGTCGGAACATCACGGCAAATCACTGCTTCTTTAAGTTTATTGAAGGTCCCCTGCTAAGAAAAAGCGAACGCGCTACTAAAATTATGAGAGTTTAAGTTAAACCTAGTAAGCATTTTTCGCGCGAACTAAACAATAAATTCGCGAAAATTATCTGCGTAAAGGTTAATCTACATAATATATATTTCCGCAGACTCATAGAATTAAGTCATCGAAATCTTTTTGAAATAGAAACTTATACGTTTTTTTTATAAGAAACATGTTTATAAGAAACTTACATGTAGAATCTTCAAAAATTAAGAAACTTTTACTACTACATTCTATGTCTATTTCTGACATAAGAATCTTGTTTCTAACTAATTCTTACAATTAATTGAAGAAGATGTTACAATCATCACTAGGACGAAACTTTGAAACGAAAAATGCTTTATTTTTTTATTTTAAAACCAACTAGTCCAAAGATTTAAGAAACTTTTAGAACTAGCTATTTATTTGATATAGGAAACTCTTATTTTACCGGGAAAATTAAGAAACTAAATAAGATATTTTTGGAACTAAAAACATGCAATTTCAGCCTACAAAAAAGAAACTTTTAGAACTAGGCCCTTCGACAGGTTTTTTATAAAAAAACATGTATCTTTTGTCCCTTAGTTTTTACAGGACCAGCATAGCTTTTTTAGCCAAATAATTCCTTATACACTCTGACCAAAATTTTAATAAAACATGACTTTGAAATTTATACACCAACTTAGTCCAACTCACAATAGCAACATAACATAGCCTGGCTATTTTTTAATTTAGAGGACATCTACTGGTGTTTTCAAGTTAGGTTCAAATTATTCTGATAACTGCGGGGAAGATAATGACTGTATGTCTTTACTGTCAATTCAAGTTGCTGTTTTAATGATCACAAAGCCGATGCCAAAGTTGTTTTCCGACATCATTTTACCGTAAGGATGGATTTAATATTATTATTGCATTTCAACCCCACCCTTGGATTAACACCAAAGAAACCTTTTATTTACCCCGGACTTTTTAAATTGATTTTCTAGAACGTTCATTCGAAAAAAAACCAACTCGATATTTCGAACTTTATACGGAACTAAAAAAGGAGAACATATTTTTAAAAATAAGAACTTACTTGATGCAAAAAGTTCTATTCCTATTACCGCGGATTTTTTTTATTCTTCTAACTTAGATTTCAAAGAAATACCCCTAAAAGACGAGACCAAAATTTATTCCCCATTCAATTACTTCCCGTAGAAACTACCATATTGGACATAACATAAAACTTGACAGAACTGATATGCTCATTCGCTTTATATATATTTAGCCCTACGGTTAATGTCACTTATTTTAGTATATGGTGTAGGCTAAGGTTTTGGTAACAATCTTTGTTTTCCTCCAAATAATACCACCCGTGTTTATCATCCAAATTACAAGGCCAGAGCTTGAATATATGTGCATTTTAAGGTGTCCACTTGTATATATGTATGACCACGAGGCATGTGTCGTCAAGTTTCAAATTTTTTCTTTACAGGGTATTTACTCGTGTTGCAAAGAAGATTTTATGTTGTTGGAAATCAAAAAACAAAGTGGACACATCTGAAAATCATCTTCCACGTGATCATAGTAATGCTGATGAAGAGTATGAAAAATATTTGCACGCTGAATACCGAAAACCCGAATTGGGAAACTTTACGCTTTCCGAATACACGGAAAAAGGTGAGCTAAATAAGTATTTTATAGTGTGCATTTGAATAGTCAAACTCAGCTTAACTGATGTTAAAAAGCTTCTACCTTATCCAGATAAATTTCGTAGACACAATCTACAATATTAAACCACGGTAAAAATGTTTTAAAAATGTTTAGCCGCGAAATAAAAATACAATCCCTGCATTTTTTTCTCTTTTTGTCTACTTTGTGTGGGAGATAATTTTATTTTCCGATAATTTTTTGAACTTTTTTTAATGCTCATTTAACCTTAGCTATTTTTACATCCAAATTTTTATTTCTTTAGTTTTACAGTACGGATATTTAATGGTAAGTTATTACTTCAAAGAATTTATTCTATTTATAGTTACATTTTTTACCTAAATTTACATGTTGTTACATTGTTAATATGAAGATATTCCATTAATATTTTTCTCCTTAAGCTGTTCGCTGCAGCATTTCCATTGGCTCCTTTGATCGCTCTTTTAACCAATATAATCGATCTGCGTGTGGACGCTAGAAGGATGCTATGGTTTAACCGAAGACCAGTTCCACAACGAGCACAGGACATCGGTGAGATATAAACCATTTGCTTTCTCTTTCATTCTTATGACGAAAGAGTCATATATCGAATGCATGCGTTGTTATAGCATATACTAAAGGTGAAGCTAAAAAATTACAACGATATCTATAGACGTGATTACAATTCGGTGACTCCACATCTTAATGATGCAAAAACATTTCATATGGATCAGTATTTATAAAAAATAAATTTAATTAGCTATAAAATCAAATAAAATCATGAGAATTTATTCACAGTAGTCAACAAACCAATCAGAATGGAAAATCACGTGATGTGACTCACCACAGAACGATATTCGTTCATCTCTTTCTCCATCGCCTCTAATTTTCTTCTTAAGTTTTCTTCTCTCATGCGGAACTCTTGTTCCTGACATTTCTTCTCATTGGTAGCGTTATAAAGTTCAGTTTCCTTTTTGCTTAACTCTCTCACTAATTCTTCTTCCCTTTCTATGAATTTTTCTTTATCCTTTTGTTTTTCTACATTTCTTGTTTGTAATTCGGATAGTTTTCTTTCCAGCTGCTTCACTTCAGCCTTCTAGAAAAAAGAAACACCTTGAAAATGCGTCACGACAATGAAAAATTTACAGTGAAACACATTTATTATAAGACACAATAAATAAAGATCCTGTACACACATACCATCTTTTGCTTCAATTTCTGCATCATACTCGAATAAATCTCCTGAACGGACTTCAAAAATTGATCTTCATTGTCTAAATTTCCGCGTTCCACAAAATGTTTATTAACAATAGTGGAATCGTGCACCGCTATTGATGATAACGATGATAAAGATTTCAGTTGGTTGTTTTTTGAAGCACGGTGTTCACTGTCACTGAACACACTGCGTTTACTACCTGTAACAGCTGATCGTTTTCTTCTTCGTTGCATGTCAGAGTGACTTCTTCGTATGTTTCTTTTCACAGGTAGTAATCTCATACAACCTTCTTCTTCATCACTAGAGTACAATTTGTGTGTTTTTGGTTTCTTTCTGCTTTGGAGAGAAAATAATCTGTTATCTAAACTTTTTAATGACGATGCTGGCCCTATCACATTACTGTGCTGAGACGATATGGAAGAGTTTCTTCGCAGGACTGGTTTTAAAGAAGTGATAGAGTGCCGTGGTGTGCCCAGGTAAAATCCATTTCTTGGCGATGTTAAGAAGTTGTAGGTTGGCGTCGCGGCATCTAAGTCATCCTTTGTGTTGTGATCAATGTCGTCTATCGATATCTGGGTCGACACCTTCTCATCCTCTCCCACATGGTTTGTTGTAAAGTAGGTCTCCGAAATCTCGGAATCAGGCCTTGTGATCTTTAACTCGATCTCGCTATCAGATGAAGACGAAGTCGTATCGTTTCGTGGACCGTTGTTAAATTTTGAGCCGAGTAACAAACGTTTGCGTCCATGTTTTGCGAGTATTTTCTGAGCGTCAGGATAATCTCTGATGGAGGTCATGACGTCATCTTTGCTTAAAACGAACAGTTCAATATATCCACATGAACGTACGTCAGCTGTGCGCCTACAAATACAAAGGTTAATGAAAATTAAATACAAGTACGTTCTCCGTGATAGATTAAAAAAAATATATATTTATTAATACCGATTTTGTCCGGCACTCAAGCTAAGCAAACCAATCTCTCCGAAAAAATCACCGGGTTGGAGTACTTTTAGCACTCTTCCGCTGTCGCTAAAATAAAATGTCTACAATTTTAAAATACTTTCCTGCAGTATGTATTATATTTTAGTGCTATTTGAACAGTCTAACAATACTATCACGTACCTTACAACCTCTGCAATGCCATCACTTATAACATACATCTCTCTTGCTATCTCTCCCTTGCGCACGATGAAATCACCAGGTGTAAAAATGTGGAGTTTCATTTTTAGCACCAAATCATGTAAGAACTCAGGTTGGCACTTTTGAAGAAACGAGACCTGTAATGAAATACAAAGAGTTTTGTTTTGTTGCTTCGGTAACCGGTTTAATAATTGCATGCATGGGTATGGTTAGTTGGTTTTGGGGTGTACCTTTCTAAGTGTTTCTAGATGCACATGCAACGCCAATTCTGTTTTCATTTTATCGGGCAACATGGTTACTTCATTGATGTCGTCTCCACCGTTGAAACGTCCCCTAGGAATATATTCATGTACAATGTGCTATTGCTATTATTACACCTGTGATTGAGAGCTTTATGCTCTTTGAGAGACGTGAACGAACCCAGTTACTAGACATCGGTAAAAATGTTTGTAAAAAGCGAATAAATTTTCTTAATGACCTAAAAATTTGTACCATCTCTTAAAACCGGCTGTTTTTTTAACCTTTGTGCTGTTAAATTTTTAATAACAACAATCATTTTTGACTAACGAAACTCTCACATTTTTAATAACCTTCAGAGAGTTATTAAAAGTGTTTTTAATAAATACTTTTAGATCGGAATTCTTACGGTAATTTGCGTTCCCTTCTTATCAGTATTTTAACCGTTACGTGGGTAAGCACCAAATTTTGTGCTGTTGTCTAAATTTTTACCAACATTTCTAACCCATATTTCGTGGCGCGTGGCCTAGTGGTTATGGAGTTCGCTTCGTAATCACAAGGTCGCTGGTTCGGGCCACAGCGCCTGCATGTTTAGCAAGTATCTTTACCATAGCTACGGGTCAACCAATGGCATTTGAGGGAAATTGGGTTAGTCATGCCGGTGTATACCTAGTGTATACATTCAGAACACAGGAATCACATCGTTTTCACGTTGAGGTGGATATAGTAATAATAATAGTAATAATATTTTTTCTTGACTTGTACACTGGAAACCTGAATTAGAAATTTCTTGCTCACCTTGAATAGGTGTAATCATACCATAGTCTTACTCGTTTTTGAAGATGACTTGGTACGTTGTGACCTTTCATATATTGCATCGTGTTGTCCTACGATACAAAAAAAAGATTAAGCATGTTGTGTTTACATGACTTGCTTCAGCAGATAATAATAGTCTTCTTACTCTCTGCTTTTCAAATTCCATTCTACTCGCATTCATGTTTTGTATTACATTGCCAGCTTGGCCTAGAATAACAAGAGGGAAGTAAATTCTCTGCATACATGGAATAAAAAGTTGTGGTTATTGTAAAATTTTGTACGTCTTACCAACTATAGTCGCAAATATAAAGATTCCCGTGATGTAGCATATGATCATGTACAAACATCTGAAAAAAAATTATTTGCTAAAATTTTCCTTTTCTTTAAAAAAAACATAATTCCATAACTATTTTTAAATGGCTTAACATCAAGTACATCAAGTATAAAAACCAAAAGGGGAATAGGTTAACAACACACTTACTCAATGGTTGTTTGTGGAGCTGTGCTCTCTCCAATGGTTGTGAGGACCACTGTCGACCAGTACATGCTTTTAATATACCTGTGGGTGAGAACTTTATGCTCTCCTACTAAGCGTGGATAAACCCAATTGTTAGACCCAAATCCTTCGTACTTGGAAATAATAAAGAAGAAACAGGAATTCCAGTGCATCAATAAAAACATGATGTGCAGCCAAAATACACCACGAAGTAAGTTCGGAACGTTTGTCATTGACTCGACTATCTTCTTCGCCTGAAAAATCCTACAGAACTTGATTAACCTCGGCAATCGGAAGATCGGATTCACTGAGTAAAATATATACAAAATGTCCAACGGAAGCAAGCTTAAAATGTCTAGGAAAAACTTGCTGGATTTACAATATTTTATCATCACTCTTTTAACGTTTTCGACGTATATACCGTTTTCTAAAAATGATATCCTGGACGCAATCAAGATATCTACCAAGTAAATAAAATCGGCTGTGTAATCGAGACAAAACCATAACACTGGATAAACAGTTTGAGCTTCTGGAAAAGCAATTCGAAATATTATTACCCAAGCATTGTAATGAATGGCCATTATAACGACCCAAGACCATGCGTATATGAAGGTACTGTAGGGCTCGAAAAGCACTTGAAATAAACGACAACCTCTTCTTTCTTGAAAGAAATCTCCACAATTTGAAACGTTTGTCTTGGACTCGTGTAATTCTGAATAAAGTTCTCTGAGTTCGGTAGAACTGACATGCGAGAAAACATCGTTTAAATGTGTCGTATCTTTTCTTCTTGTGTCAAAACTTGCTCCCGAACATCGTCTGTCTCTAGTGCTGAATTTTTCCAAGAAATTGCTTTTCTGTTCGACTGACATTGCTCTGCTTCTTCGCTTACTGACATTCAACGCGTCGCCAACTGCTAATAGGTTTTTGATTTTATGTGTTGCCATACTCCATCTTTTTTGACTGTCGTTTCTCCAATCATTACGACCTAACCAATTAGAAGAGAAACAATCAGAGTGGCTTTCTCGTATTGGCTGAACCCATATATTTTTCTCATTTAGTCTATCTAATTGAGAAGGGAGTGACTCTGAGTAGTCCGCGTGCAAATGCGTCTTTCTCAAACTTTGATTAGACAGACAATTAGACGCTTTCTCGTCGCTCTTCGTAATCGTGAGAGAGACAAGAGGTAATACTTCAGAGGTTTGCATGTTGAAGATTTTCCTTCCTTCGCTTTCTTGTTCCTCTATATCCGACGAAATGAGAAAAAAATCAATTTCATAGATTCACAAAATCAAAATATGCAGATGATTTTGCAGAAGTTTTAATATCATTATATCTTGTTTAATTATTGATTTTCAATTTAATTTTTTAATTATAGTACTTACTTAAGCACAGCGGAGGAGTTTAAACTGTACACCCTGCGGAGTATAAAGAATTTACATCGTTTCTCAAATGCGCTAAAAGATCGTGGTTTGTGTGAAGCTCCGCCACTTACTTTCCGCTCCACCTCAATGTTTTTTTCGCTATGCTTTTATGCACAAACTAACTAACTATACAGTATTCTCCTACATTAAAAAGGCGTGGTCAAGTTTTCACTTAGTTTTATTACTCAAAAGAAATGAGAGGATCAAAGGCGGAGATCCACATTTGCGTGACTTCCAAAATGTATATTATATACTAGCTATATTGATATATGAAAAAAATTAACTGATTTACTCATCAAAATTGTTTGGAATGATATTCAGCTGGAAATTCACAAATACATTCTTCACATCTTCATATATTCATATATTCACAACATTAATTCAGTCACGCCCTTTTGTAGCTGATTCTTACTGTCCTTCTCCAAAATATGAAAATGTTGACGAATAATTTAGTGGTAGGACACAAACTAAGATCGTTCTGATTAATTATTCACATCTTTTTTCTTTAAACTATAACATACCTTTGAGTGTCCCTTTCCATTACTTCAATTATTTTCTTATATCAAATTTCCATAGAAAAAGAATCATATAAAAAACATTTATCTAATCTTCTAACTGATTAACTGTCTTTTTTGAACAATTCTATTGGGAACTCTTTTCTGTTCTTTTTCTGCAGCATCTGGTTTTGGTGAATAGATGGCGGACTTGTGCTATATAAGCAGGGCATTAAGACTTACATCTCAATACTTTCTTTCGAAATACTTTAACAATACCATTCTTTCTTTTTCGTTTTCTCTTATCATGCGTCTTCTTATTTTCAAACAAACTTGCGAGATAAAAAAAAAAATTCCCTAAAAACATTAAATATGGTAATATTTTTTTCATATTTTTATATATATAGCTATATTACGTAAAATAATTAATTTTTACAATTTTTAAATTGATGTTTTCTTTAGCTTTCTTTAGTGTTAGTCTTTAGTTTTTACTCTTTTCTAAGCCTGCATGTCGTCATCTCTTGTAAAAAAAGCACGAAACTTTCAGATAAAAATAATCAAAAGCGCGAAAAATTGGCGATTTGTAATCGCGAAGTATGTTTTCTTATTTATCCCACAGTGAAACAAGTGTGAAACAAGTGTGTTGTCCAAATTATAAAAAATACGTGTAATCACAAATATTTTACTGTGTTATCAGAATGGATAAAAGTTGCGATTATTTTTTTCCATTTTTTTCTCTGAATTAACCGCGCTAATATTTTATAGCTCGTCTATGGCAGCTGTAACAAAATCTTTGACGATTTCGAGCGACAAAATACATACAAACAATATGGTTATAGAAAAAACAAAACTTACATGTCTTTTTCTCCTTACCTTCGTCCATTGAATGTTTTATTTCTTTTTCCTTTTTTGCTTGTAATATTTATATATTTGGCACCACTCTGTTCTTTTTGTTCGATGTCCAAAACTCTTTTATACGTTGTACGTGTATAAATGTTTTTTTTCCACTCCGTTTCTTGTGATGCAAACTATTTCGTTCTACACTGTTTGATATATGTCGGAACGAAATACGAAGTCGATAAAACGTACAAATGGCGCATTTATGCGCTTATAAACAGCATGGAATATAAGTACAACTTCTGTTCCAAAATTACGCATAGCGTGGTCCGAATCCAAAAGGTTATGTTTAGTTATTTATGATAATTTATGCATTTGCAAAGGTCAGCTGGGTGTAATTCTTCGGTTTTAGAATTTCTTTTGCATAGCTAAATAACTTTCGTTTAGGGATGTGGTACACCATTTTAACATTTCTTAACTATACTGGAATGATCACCAACGCCTTGATACTTGGCTTAACATCAAGATTTGGTCGCGATTTTAAAACATCCACCATAGAACACGTTGTTCCATCCAACATGACTTTACTCGATATCCCAGTCAATTCAACATTGTCTCACTTACCTCTATTTAACTTAACAACATACACCATGGCAACAATACCTGTGGTTGTGACAACTTACAATAACCTGTGGATTGTTGTTATATTTGAGGTTTGCATGTTTTATATTTACAGTAATGAATCGGTGAAATCATCTTATATCTCTGGTCGGGAATGTTAAAATTTATGCGAACAGGGTTTCAACATCGACTCAGTATCATCAAATCGGCCCAGATGTGAAAAGTGTGATTATTCTGCCACCTTTTTTTAAAAAAAATTGGACAAGGACATATTTTTGCAAATAGGTCGTTTTCAGTTTTTAAAAAAATAGCCAAAAATCGCAAAAATGAGTCCTTGAGCAAATTAATCCACTTAAAGTAAAACTTTTTTGAGGGAGAAATTGGCGCAATACTAAGTTTTCTTGCAATAAAGTGTAATCTGTTATTTTGCTTGAAATATTTGCCAGAGTGTTTTCAAACGATTGGGTTTTGTCTCTGGGTTTATTTTTTAACGAGATTTTTTATGATAAAATATAAGGTTTAACAACATCCGAAATTATAGTTGCTACCCTGTGAAAAATCAACCGGAACTTCCGTCGAATTTACCTTTTTGTGTACGTTCTTAGCGTGAAGTATTGACTTTCTCTGGGAAAGGAGGAAAATCACGAACTAGGGATAGGGTGATTTTTTTAGTCCCTTGTTACAACCTATCCCTGATTTGACTCTTTTTAGTGTGCCTGAAATTTCTAACCCTAACCCTAACCGAGGTATACCTTATAATTTTCGCCCCGAAAAATTTTGTTATTGCGCAAGGGTTATTATGCGCAAAACGTTTCTTTCTAGACCCCTGAATTTTACACTTTTTCCTGTTATTTGCGGGGGAATTTAAAATCGCGCAAAATATAATACGCGAAATATTTTCATCTTGCTATCGCGCAAAAAATATATATATGAGGTATAATATTTTTTTCTACTATTTCCAAAAAGTTATTCATCACTTAAATATTATTTTTTTTTTTATATAAAAACTAGTATTTTTACATATTTTTACTTCCATACTTAAAAAACTTTCTCCTCCCCCCTTTACAAAATGTCAGCAGTTATTTAAATATTTGTTTTTTATTGTGGTGTTTTCGTAGGTTTGTCATTGTTTTTTGCCTAAACAAACTAAAAACCATATTTAGCTTCGTAACCAGTTTTTTTTCTAATAAAAAGAGCCGTGGGGAAGAGATTGATTAAATTTATCCTGTTTTTGCTCATTCAACCTTAATATTTGTGTTAAAGATTTTATATTTTTTATATTTTCGCTTAGAATGTTGTGTTGGCTGTCAAATTTTTACTGTCTTACGTCATTCCTGATGTACCCGAATCCGTCTCTAAAGCGCAAAAACAAGTAAGTCTTCGCGCTCATACGTGGTCTGTTTTTTCTTTCCAAAGGCGTGGTTATGTGATATTTTCTTCTTTGCAGGAGAAGATTCAACTCGAATTGTTACTCAGCCGCTCTGGTTTAAAACGAGGGCCTGGTAAAAGTATCAGAGTAAGGTCAGCAAGTTTACGCGATGAAGTGGATTCATACCTTCACAACGAGGGAAAAGGCACAGCAAAGGAGTGCGTACGAACTAAACGAATAAAAAGATAGTTAAAATAAATGTAAATATAGGTCTTTATTAGAATAAATCGATATAATTTATACAGGAGGGTTTCAACAATTTGGAGAATGATAAAATTTGCTGAATAATGCAAACATATCGCTTGTCTGTAATTCCTTCCCTGTCAAACAACGTGTCGTGTTACTAAACCGTTTCAGGTGTTTGTTCATAAAATTAGCGTTTGCATTTCCTGCAGTATCTTGCATTTATTGGTCGTTATTGACGACAAATTTTTAAATGTTTCTTTTATGCAGACTAAATTTTTTATAGAGTTGTTTTTATCCCAGTGTAATCATTGTGTTATGACATATTGTAAACCTGTATTTATACTATCTCTTATTTATTGTAAAGTTGAATCTACACTGTGTATTTATAAAGCATAACTTTGTACAAAAATTTTATGATAGTCGATGGTGATATTTTTGCTGAAATCGTTCTGAAGGTAGCTACTACATTTTACCAACCTAATACCCATGCTTTCAAGAATAAATTGGGCATTCATGCTTCATAAGTTCTAGCAGAGTTATATGTGTTCTTGCTCTGTCGCATGACCTGTCGAATCATCTAAATTGTGTTCATTAATTAAGTGTTCGCCTTTCTTTTTCCTTCCAAAAAAAAGTGCCAAATTCTCCCTGCTTTTACCCAGGGTCCATCGTGCGTAAAAACCGGAAGTATCGTTTACCGTCGAGCGAAGTCGAATTAATATCCACATACTGTTGAAAACTACACCAAGTAGTAACCATAGTGATATGATAAGTGATGTCGATTGTGTCAATAACTTGCCGCGCAAATTGAAAATAAGATTTGGAATCGTTGCTGGTAGACAGAACAAAATGAATGAAAAAACAAGACCAGAAAACAAAGAGAATGTTTTTCGGGGATTTTGTACAACGCGAACTCTCCTCGGTTTGCTTGTGTGGACAGAGAAATTTGTTGGGCAAACAATTTCTGAGTCTTCGTGTCGCTCCAAAGCTTTTTGTTTAAATAATGACGTTTCTATGGTGATAATAAAATTCAAGATGGTGAGAACTCCACTGATAAACAAACCAACATAAAAGGCGGAATAAGTGACGGCTGTACCAGATGTTAAACACAAAAGAGTAATGAGTATTGAACAAACCCATATAATAAGAATCAACAGCCCAATATTCGTTTTTGATCGTGTAAATTGAAGAAACGTATTTCCATAACTAAACGAAAACACACGTTGAAATGTGATCCCCATGATGTGAAGAAGACTTGTTGCCATGATCCACAACGTACCCAAATCCTTCATTGTGTAAAACAGAGATTTTGATTTCCCAGCAGTAGTTAAAATCGTAGCTGAAGTCATACCAAATATTAGAGCCGCCAGAGCTTGTGCGATCACAAAACTTAGTAAAGTTATTGTCACGATACCAAATCCATTCGCTCGAAAATATCGCCTAAACTTCAACGCAAGCAAAATATCGATAACTACGATAACGAGGATTAAAACTCCCGTAAACCACGTAAATAAAGTTAAAGATTGCTCCATCTTCTTTCAAAAAGTTTCGTTCTATTTTTGTTGATATATGTTCACGTATCGTAAATAAACTTTCCTTGAAAGAAAACCACTTGAAAATAATGTTTTTTTATAACATCGTCATACAGTAGCGGCAAATACAGATTATAGATGTCAAGGGTTCTTATAAAAAGGACGTAATGATTCCTACGAAATTATCCGGTGTGAAACGTGTGAATTTTTTCATTCAGTGAGAATATTTATGATGCTATGATAGATCTTCTCATCTAACAATCACACTCGCATACATTTGTCGTGAATAAAAATGAAAACTGCACACGTTTTTCATTCAGCGAATTGCAATAAATATTTTTTTTATAACGTTCACAAAACAAC
This sequence comes from Hydractinia symbiolongicarpus, assembly GCF_029227915.1. Lineage (NCBI taxonomy): Eukaryota > Metazoa > Cnidaria > Hydrozoa > Anthoathecata > Hydractiniidae > Hydractinia > Hydractinia symbiolongicarpus. The sequence continues at coordinate 26,842,738 of NC_079882.1, read as the reverse complement.
AGCTTTTGAAAAACAATAGAAAACGAGACGGGGGTTTATTTTGCACGTTATATTATTAAAAACGTAATCGCTTTTAAGCCTTTTATTTGGAGAAGTATTACTTTATGATCCTAGCAGCTTTATGTGAATACTTTTCATTCATATATTTACTTTTTTAAGAATTGCAAATTAAAATTTTTTTGTCTCTTTTTTTGTCAATATACTTTTGACTTCAAACTATCACCGCTTCGCGGTCTTCCAATGAATGTTATCCTATCTGGTTAATCTCATGTTTTCACAATGGAACTACAAAGTTTCTTGAAGGTTTTTGGTATTAATCTGTATAGTTTATCGGATTATAAAAAAACACACAAAAAACATTTTGTTACAGCGATATTAATACATCTTTCTAAATCAATGAACAGATTTTCTATATTTGCTCATCCCATAATTCCGTTACTAGGCTTCTACCACTATATCGTTCTAACAAAAAACAACAACAGAGCAAAGGACAAACGATTTCTTCACACTTGGAAAGTTGCCAATCAACTTAATTAGGTCGTAAATAGGTTAATCTATATTTAGAGTAATTAGCGTCCTATAAATATCCGTTTAAAAAATAAAATAAAAATTTCTCTTAAACCGACAAAATTAAAACTTTATACCGATGTATTACAGAGCCACAATTGAAAGTCAAATATATACACATATCACAATACCCCCGCGTACATTTGTTGTAGTTATCAACAAGACTTTCCAGCTGCAAAAACAAAATACTACGCAACCCTGATGATGGCAGATGGATAGAACATCTCCAACTCGTTGCTTTAAAAAATTTTCTATACTACTCTTTTTGTTTTATTGTGCGCCTTATTTAAACAAATTAAGCGGTTTCTTACTTATTCTAAAAATCTTAAGAGCATGCTGTAAAAGATTTTAAGACTGCGCGCTACTGGTTAATAAATTTACTTCTTTCATATTCAATATCTCTCTGTTTAGCAGTTCTTACAACCACAACCGCGTGTCTTTTGTACGCATGCTCATTTCCAAAAAATACAACGTAGCTTGTGGTCAATTAGGTTGACTAATGCACAACACACAAAACGGCGACAACATTGTTACCTGAATAAAAAGTATTCTCTAAGACAACTTCATTATTCTCATGCTAGCCTAAAACACTATGCCATCGTCTCTTCGCGTACAAAAAAATTACTTAACACGGAATATACTTAAAAACACAAGACACACAAGGGATGTCCTACAAAAAAAAACATGGCGATCATTATGTGACTTATATATTTATATAATTATTTATACAAAAATACATCGTTATATATATACAAAATAACAAACTAAAAAATCTACAAAAACTTTTCAGCCATTTCATACGTCACTATGAGGTCGCTTCGTTAACACGTGTTTTATACCGATAGTCAACAAACGCATAAACTCATCAACATTAAAAGCGTAATTAGTAAATTTTGGATGCTCTCCAAGTGTAGGGTGGTGTCCCTGCAAATAATATTAAAGCCAGAAAAACTAGTAAACTTTCATCGTACATTACTTTGTTATAAAGCATATTGTGTAATGGTCGTTAGTCTGTAAAAAAAAAACCACAGGAATTTGCACGTTGCTACTTCCAGCCATCATTTCACATTTATAGACGGCGAGTTTTAAAGTATTATTAATTTTACCTTATCTTGTTGAAAAAGTAGTTCCTTGTGTTCCCACGTCAAATATTTTAAACCTCTGGAACAAAAATAAAAATATAAGTACCGAAATGTATTAATTAAACACATATAAGCTTATCAAATTTTTGACCAAATTTACTAAACGAAACGAAACATTAGGAGCTTAATAATTTGGCTCTTAAGTGCAAAAAGGAGTCTCTAATACAAAAGAGAGTGACATTTAAAAACACATATTTGTTGATGCACAACGATACCACAGTACATATCAACGTTGATTTAAACTGATTGTTCGAAAATTTGACTGTTAGGACTATACTACACAAACGGTACGATCATAAAGTTAGTCAACATTAAGAAGCACATTGTAAGCATATTTTAAAACTAAAATAAGACTTACGCATACCAATGCTGGGACAAAATACTTAAAATGCTATGCTTAAAAAAAGAGTGTATGTCTGAAATATATAAAATGTTAAATCCAGTTAAATAGAAAATGAATTACCTCAGGTGTGCCAAATCTTTGTAACAGCCAGCATCTTCAGTGTTGTAACTACAAAAGTATTTCATTTAGATTTTAAAAAAAACAACGTATTGTCCATTCACAACTTCAACAAAATAATTCACGGATTTTGCAGATAAGAAACGCACTAATTTTGTGGATGATGTGATAAATAGACGAGTAACCAACTAACCAACCAAATCGTCTATTTAATCTAATCAACAACTACCATCAAAATATTCGTTTTTACAGTTGAAGTAAATCCTTCAAAGTTCTTGGACACCAATTTGACCATCAAAGAAAATAAAGTCATCACATCTGTTCATCGAAAACCAAACAAGTTACCTACACACTGGACTTCAAATATCCCGAAGAGATATAAACGAAATGCAATCAACGGTGATTTAAGTAGATCGTATCGCATAGGAATGAATTTTGATACAGAAAAGAAGCACATCAGAGATAAATTTAACCATGCTGGTTTCCTGACGCTTCACGGATAGTGTAATTCGTCAGTTCGAAGAGAAGATATAGCCTCAGCCCAAGGAGATTATTCCGGAGTTCCTGTTCAAGGAATCAAAGGAGTTTATCCTTGTAAAGATTCCTTTTTCGTAATTCAAATGAACAATTTCTCTAGAAACTAAAGGATTTTACAAACGACAAGATCGATATTGGCATAAAACGGATGACAAAGAAAGTCAAAAATCTTCTTCACGTCAAGGACAAAAATCCCCATCAAGCAGGCAAAATTTACGGAGGCGTATGCACGTGCAATGCAAATTACATTGGTGAAACAAAACGAAATGTAGGGACACAATGGAAAGAGCACGAAAGTATCAACAAAGATTCGGACACCGCAAAACACCTAAGGGAATACCCAACACACGCTGTCAATTAGAAAATTTTATTAAATGCACCAATTGACACAAGAACACGAAAAAACATTAAAGCGTGTGTAATCGCCCTCAAGAAGCTTACCTTAAACGATCAATTAGACTCACAGCGACTCTTCCTCTTTAGAAATGGTGTAACATAGATATCATCAGTAAAGATAGTTACCGTCTTACCATAGAGAATTACCTTTTCTTATTTTCAATTTTTTTGTTATCACCTCTGTGTATACGTATGTTTTTTAACTTGTATATATGTAGCATATCTGGTTTCTCATTTTATTGTAACATTTATAGCACTGATATGGTTTTTTACTGAAAAGCTTTTGCTTAATATATATATTTAAAAACTGTTGTTATTATTTCATTTCATAACTAAATGGCTAATTGTAACATACTCATAGTTTCTCATAAACTACTCACATTTCAAACAGCACTCCCCAATCAGGTAGAAACAACGAGTGTGTCAAGCCAGCACCATGCATTCCGATAAAGATGTCCGTGTTACGCGAAATCTGAAGGGAGATAAAAACAATACTCAGATTTGTTATATCTTTTTCACACCAGAAAAAGTTAGCATATAAATGAAATACCTTTAGCTGTTCCAAAAAATTCATTTCCCTAAAAAATACGTAGAAACAATAAACTAATACTATGCCTAAAATAAGCAACGAGCTGAATATCGGTGCAAATACAATACCAATGCTGGTTCAGATAAAAAAAGACTGAATACCTGTATTTATAATCAACAGGTGTAACTTTGATTCCCTTCACACGAGTCATAGCACCAATCAACTAAAAGAGTAAAAGGTATAAAGAATTGATAAGGTTGATTTACACAATCGTTGCAATGATGAACTTAAACTTAAAGAACATAAAACCGCTGTTGTCATCTACACGTAAATATTTATAATCTATTTAGCTCACCTCCTCTTCGTTAATTATCTTCCTGTATTTTGTACTTCGCTTAAGCAACGTTATTCGAATTGCATCCTCCTAGATGAGCATTGAACAGATTTACAATTGTTAAAATGGTGATGTATGATTGGTTTATTTTTAGTTGAAAAAAGTAGGACTGTTTTGCACATACTTCATACTCGCTTCGTGTGATATTCAAACGATGTAAGACATGTTCTGAAAAAGCTTTAAACAACCCACTTTTACGACAATGTTGAACCTAAACATTTATATAACAATGATGACAGTTACTAAAGATAATTTTTGAGTGTTCACCGTTTCACAAGGTCAATCCTTGACTTTTCCTAATATCCTTCCTGTTTTTAATAAACAATATTGCCAAAAGTAAAATTGTGTCTTACTTGAAAGATATATATATGGGTCGCTGACACACCGGAAAATACTAATAAATACCAGAATACAAAGACTTATACAAATTAGTCACAACTTCCAGAGGGCAGGACCCTTTTTATAGAAAATGTAACACTTTGACTTAGCAGACCAGATCATTTTCTGATCAAATCAAAATTTTTCTTTTTCAATTAAAATAAACTTTTTGATCGATCGGATAATCAGTTATGTAAACATGACATCTGACAAACACGCTGACATTTCAGAAAAACTTACCAATGGAGTATTATAAAACAAACCATAAACCATTCTAGGAAGCATTGCAAACATGGCATCTTTAAAACAGACCTAAATGTAGACAGTAGAAGTATTGTTTGCACTAATTTGACTCTTCTTCACAATGTTCTCAATATATTTTCCCGCTTGACACTGGTGATTTCAAGTAGCACGATAAAGAATTTAAAGAAAACGTTTTATGTCCACACAGTAGAAAGTACCTGAAACTAAATAAAGCACCATCAGTTGTGACATTTACCTTTTTGCCAGCAAAATCACTTAGTCGTTTTAAAGGATGTCTAGTGAAAGCATTCCAAACTTCTGGAAATATATCACCGTATGGTAAGCTAGACTATAAAAAGGTAGATTGTTTAGCTATTATTATTATTATTACCATGTGCCCAGGTTGGCCTTTTCAGTTCCTAATGGAACTGTTATTAATGAGGGTCCTGCGAAGGGGATCCTAGAGCATCTAAAGCTCCTATTTGAGCTATGGAAGACGTGCAAGCACAACAGTCGTCTTAGGGAGTTGTCTAGTTAGACAAGCTAGACTATAAAAAGGTAGATTGTTTAGCTAGTCACCGGTCAGCCATACAAAGCTAAAGCAGATAATCTCAACTAGACAACTCTCTAAGACAACTCCCTATTCCCATGCCGAACGTTAAGCAAAAAGGATGTAATAAAACTTTTATAGACTCTGGCTAAACACAATACCTTCCCCACTGGATGCGAACGCTCTACCACTAAAGCTAAAACAGATAATCTTTTCCCCAAAATGGCAATAATGTCATTTGCTAGATTTTCTTGGATAAATAAGCCATACTCACAGTATCCCACATAACAATAAAGATATCAGTTGAGAAGCTTCTATTTACATGCTGTGATGCGTACAAATTGAGAAAATCACAAAAGTGATGATACATATTTACACCTAAAAAAACGATGCACGTCCTTTATGTATGCTCTCACGTATTTGCAGGTACAACAAAGATGCATGTGCATTATGTATGCCATTGTTAAAACACTTTTATTATGCAGTATTACATATATATGTTGTTGACATTTTTATTTTCACAGTTTAATAACAAGTTAAAAATATAACACAAAAAGTGTTTATACCTGCATCAAGTTTCATAAATATTGTTGGCTTTGTTACAACTTCATCACAGGTTTCATCAACAATATGATTTTTTTCTGAAGTTGAAAACGTGTTTAATTCTGCATACCTTAAAATAAATACAGAACATAATGAGAACAGGAAAAAAACGCATACTGTTAATTTGTCTATCCACATCAAAGTTTGTCATTCACTTATAGAGAACAATAATATTTATTCATTGTTTTACATACCAAGACTGCAATTCTCCTTTATGCTTCACACCCTTTTGGATTAAATCTTTATTTATGCTACAGGAACCACTAAGCTCTCTTTCATTGAAAAAATTTTCATGGAACCTAAATATAAAATGTAATATATATGTAAATATCTGTAAATACATATATTTTACTGAAAGCTTGAATAAAGGTCACAGTTCAAATTTTCAATACATGAACTCAACGAATTCAACATACCTTTCATTGATTGAAAAATCTTTCCTTCTGAAGTCCATATAGAGATTAGTAGCTGCACAGTAGTCCCAATTTTGACTACATTTTAGGGAGGAATCAATCTAAAACAAAAACAAAAACATTTTTTCAATATTAGTAAAAGATGAATAAATAAATAATATATATGATATAATATCAAAAAAGAACAATACATACCTCATTTACAGGTTTACATATGAACTTCATGGTGTCAAGCCTTTTCTTAACATAACCAAAATCAGCCTGATTCCAAAACACTAGTTGTTGCTCTTCTAATGTCTTGGCCCTTATTTTGAAATGCAAAGTTAAAATGATAAATGGTTAGTTTTTTATAATATTGAACCATACAACAAAAACCTAAAAAAGCCTGTGTTACATATTTGTTTTTAAATAGAATCTAAAAGGAAGATACTAACAAATTTGTGAAATCTCTCACAAGAGGTTTTTAAACATAAGATCTGCTGGTCCTTTTGAACAAAATGTTACAGTTATACACACAATTTTTATTTCAATCTAGTTGAAAAAGACCTTGAAAAACATGCTCATCTTCCATCAAGTTTTTAAGCTTCAAACATTTCTTTAAAAACATCAAGGACGTGTTATGTAAGTCACATGATAACAATATTCAGTATCCAGTCTGGGTGAAAGAATGAGAAACTGTGAATATCTTTTAAAAATGAAAAATGACTTGACAGTTTGTCACACTTTTAAAGATTGCTTTAAAATGTAATAAGAACAAAAAAATCAGTGAAAATTTAAACAATGAATTGGGAATGAAAGATAACTACTTACCATCCATGATGAATATCGTCACACACAGGATAAGAGAAGTAATCTTCAACTTTGCAGTCTTTTTCGTATCCCCAGCATTTTTTCTGATGCTATAATATTTTGCAAAAACTTAAGTTAAAAGGGCAAAAAAAAACACAAAAAAATTTTTTATGTTGTCAAAAATGAGTGGTATATATATTTTTTAGACTTTTTCCAAATTTCCTAATTATGTCAAACTCAATTAAAGAGGTTGATACTAAAAATTATTATCATGATAATTTGATATTCTGTCTGAATATTCTTATTTAAGGAGCATAAAACCATTATAAAATTTTGGATGACGTCATAATTATTATAATTTATGAAAGTCCGGAAAGGTGTATTAGAGATATGCCCATAGCGACTCCAACAATAGGTGGGAGATGTATCAGGAAGTATATGTTGCCACTGAGGCTATCTATAGGACTAAAACACTAATTTACTTTTCATTGTTGATATTTTCTTATCTATATTATAACCGTATACATCTGTCCAAGCAAAATAGTAACCGCAATGGTAAATGCAGTTAATAGAGGACGAGCTAAGCCATGGATTTATCCACGGGTAACCGACTAGTTATTTAAATTATCCAGAAATTCAAAGGGGTTGGGGGGTCGACGTTCTGAAATTTTGCAAAAATAGGGAAATTGAAAATTTCTAGCTGAACTGGGTTGAGTGAAATAGGCTGTTCATCATCATCATAATTCTCGGCTTAACATCCGTTTTCCATGGCGGTTCCATGGTGGTTCCATGGCGGTTGTTGTATAAAAAGGGTGGGGTTGCTCTATATGCCAGAGTAAATTATTGCTTTCTAGATTAACTACTTTAAGTAAGTCAAATCATTCAATTTAGCAATTGCTCATTTTTTGTACTGTTTCAGTTTGCAGTCAGTTTATACTTCTTTCTCTTAAAAGTTACATCCTATTTATTCATTAATATATCTAAATTCATGTATCTGTCTGTCAAATGCTATTACAAAATAGCATTTCAAGTTGACAATTGTGAAAAGATTCAATAAACGCAGTACACTAAGCTTGTGGCAATTTTTAAAATTGGCAACACTAGAAAATTAGAGAGACTTATCTATGCATTAGAGACCTTGCTAAAAGTTTAAAAATATCATGTTTTTTTAGTCACCCTTGGTGGCTATAAAAGGCAGATAAAGTAGACAAATGGGATTAGCAGAAGAAGAATATAATTATCTAGAACTTTTTCTCACTATTAATTTGTTATAACTATTTAACATTGCTTATTGGTGGGTTTCAACAACAAAAAAGCACTTTCTGATGTTTTTGAATATGAGTTCGAATTAATAGGGTGTTTATGTTACATATCCATTATAAGCTGAAGATAACAGCTTGACCTTGGGTGGGGTGGGGGATGGGAGTAGTCTTAAAAAAGAAGGGTGGGGTTCCTAATAGGGGGATTGTTTTAAAAATAGGGGGGGGGTTCTGATATCTCTGCCAATTTGTTGTAAAGCATAAAATCACTTTTTTTCTCCAAAATATTCTGTAATTACTTTTAGTATTTAAATCTTTTAATCCAAGCCACCCACAAAATTCAACCCTTTAATTCCTCTGGCCATGTGGGAAACTTGAAAGATGAAGTTGCAGAGAAATTTAGTTCTGGAAAAATTTAGTTTTTTTAAAGTAATAGTATATATTGAATCATTTATACTTTTTTATAACCTCACAAATTCAAAGTGCTTCTTACCTGACATGTGGCTTCATTGATATGACATTCTTGTAGATCTTTTTTGTAATATTTTAAATGCTCATGGGGAACATTATCAGCACCAAGGACAAACACCTTATCGTAGTGATAGGTGAACTGAATTATTACCAGAAACAACTCAACTAAAAACATATCATACAATGGTTTCTCAAGCATGTCACACTGTTGTATATTTAATATCTATTCCACTAAATGTAACAATCATGACTGTGCTGCACTGCAAATGGAGATATAAGCATATCTAAACCGATAGGCAAGGATTTGAATATTCTAAAAATGCCAAATTTGTTAGTTTGGCAAAATTTGATTCTTTATTTGATTTTTAAGCAACATATATAATAATAATATCTTGTAACAAATCTGATTACAAAAATAGTTAGACACAAATCAACACAAGGCAATTGACACAAACACTCATTGAAACGTGCTTAAAGGTTACCTCCCGCTAAAAATCAAGTTGAGCTCATATGAAAGATCTTTGAAAGTTGTCTAGAAATCTTTTTATTTTTTTCAAAAATCTTTATCCGTTCTTGAGATATTTGTCTTAAAAGTAGCGCTAATTATGCGAAATTGTAACGTCATGAGTATGCATTAAGCATAATTATGGTAACTAAATAAAAAAAATTATGTAAAATGTTCAAAACCCGTCAAAGTGAATGGCCAAAAAATATTTTTAACTTTATATGGCTTTTCAAAAATGTTAAATTAACTCCCTTGCAGAGCATACTCATGACATCATGCATAATTAGTTAATCTTCTTAGTCCAAATTCTAAAGAACCAATCAAGAATTTTTTTAAAAAAGAAGCATGGGTTTAACCATTCCTTTTATCTATTGTTGTCTCAAATTACCAACTCCTTTACTCAAATCTTCACCTTTCAAGTATTAAGTCCATGAGGTGACACTAACCAATACTAGCTATATTTAAGGTGTGGCCTTACCTTATGCGAATAAGATTCCTGTATTGTTAATTAGGCAGCTAAAATTTTCCACGAAAAAATTACAAGAATACTGTATTTCGCAGCCATATTTTGTTATTCGTTTTAAATGTACGTCAGCTGTATTTTTAGCCTCCGTTTCAAGTTCGATTTTTGTCAGTCAAAGTCGTTCAAATTGTTTTCGCTAGTATTGTCGTATATTGGCAGGAAAATATAGCACTGAGTAGCGCAGCGCAGTCACCTATCGAAATAACATTTGGACGTAACAACCGTAATTTGGAGGACCGCTTAAAAGGTAAATGTAGGATTTTGTTGAGTGTCGAAGATTGTTCGTGGGTTGTTTGGTTTATTTTTTACAAATTTACCGACTCCCTGACTTGACTTTCGCCTCTTAAAGTGAGTCGGTCAGGTGACACTTACCAATTATATTTTTGAGGGTGGCCTTAGCTATATGGTGAAGGTTTTGTTAAATCACTTGCAACATAATAGCTCTCGCAAAAAGATAGATAGATGTTCATATTTTACATGGCTAGCCTCATAAATATTAAGGGATATACCCTGTCTATTATTTCCAGGAGGGGCCATGGCTTTGATGAGGAGTCCAGGGTACAGTACTGGAATCAGGACGCCTAACATCGTGGATCACGTATCATGCTTCGCGCACGATGCTGTCGCGACAGTAAATATTTTTAGCATCGTGAAGGTCGCAATCCATTGTGGGGTCGACTTTCACGATGCATCGTGACTTTCGCAATCCATATCACGACCGTCATGATACATCTTTAAACATTATAAAAATCACGTAGTTAATGTCATGAGAGAATAGCGCAATTAAATGTGAATAATTGTTGTTGTTTTTTTTAAATCAAAAATATTTTCATTGTTGCAAGCTTTTTTCTTGTTTAGACTCTAACGTATTTAGTTGTTCTACGGGCAAGAATAAAACATTTTCTTATCCCATTTCGTGAAAAAAAAGATTATGAATGCTGCATATTTTTCTAATATCATTGAAAAAGATTTTATGATATTAATTATTTTTCCTAAATGATATTGACTAAGAAACTTAAGATTTTAGCAAGCAGCATAATTTTAAACATATATTAATCATAACATTAATAGAACACTTAACTTTTTTATTAAAATAAATTTTGTGTTTTATTATTTTAAATGGGAAAATAATAACTTGCTGTATAAATTTCGAAACAGCCTAAGTATAATCTGCTGTATATCTTTCAAAACAACGTAGGTATATTCTTTATAACTTTCGAAACAGCACAAGAATAATTCTTGCTGTACAGCTTTCAAAACAACACAAAAAAGCTTGCTGCATAACTTTTGAAAACAAGTTTTTAACATGCAAGTATTTTTATCTTTTCACCTTGAGTACTAGTTACATTTTTTTAGTGAGACAAATTATTATTATTTTTCCTTCACAACTAAAAAATATAAATTGCGTGCGTTATGCAAAAATACATAGAAAACGGTTGTCGTAAACCTTCGTCCGTTGTTACTTTTTTATTATAATTTTTTTGTTGTTGTTCCGATCATACGTTCTTATTTTTCAATGAACTTTCATTAAATTGGACATTCGCTAATTTAACATTCACTAATACAAGCAAAACATAAATAGAAAAATATGCTTGTTGTAACACCCTTCCCCGCTGTTTTTTATTTATTTGTTGTTCCGACCATTTATACATTCTTGATAAAATTATTTTTATTTCGCCGAGCGACAGACCGTAAACTACTATCTACTTTGCGCATAGAACAAGTAATTAAGTTGGAGTCACCTTATTAATAAAATCCAATTTCTAATAAAAATACAAGATCATTTGTGTTGCGCATGATACGCACTCACAATGTTAGGTATCCTGATTCCAGTACTGTATATTATGCTCATTTTGAGCTATGCAACACAATCAGACAACTCTGTGCAACTTACAACAGCCCACACAGTTTGACATCTCCCCAATTTTCCTCACATGGCTTGGGTTACCCTGGGGCTATGGCAAGATAGATAGATAGATAGATGTGCATATTTTACATGGCTAGCCTCACAAATATCGAGGGATATACCCTGTCTATTATTTCCAGGAGGGGCCATGGCGTAGATGGAGAGTCCTAGAGTATTTAATGCTCATTTTGAGCTACGCAGACCCAATTAGAGCCCGCGCTTTACTAGACAACTCCCGGCAACATCCAACGGCCCACACAGTGTGCCATCTTCCCAATTTCCCTCACATGGCTTGGGTTAACCCGGGGCTATGGTAACATTCACTCGCCCGTGTTGAATCGCCGTCAAGAGGAATCGAACCCCGGTCTCCCGCACAGAGTACGAGAGCTATAACCACTAATCTACGGCGCAACATTTACTTGTCCATATTGCCAAGGGGAATTGAACCGGTCTCCCCCACAAAAAGAGTCACAAACCACTAAGCTAAAAAAAAGATAAAAGGGCTTTCGACTTGCAGGGAAAGGTGTTGTATAATAATAACTAGCGCGCAAGCAGAAAGCTTATATTCGGATTGTATTGTATCCTTTTCTCATGCTCATTATAGAATTTTATAAGCTACCTACAAATTTACCACGTTAGCTAGCATTGAAAACATTGTTTACGTTTTTGCCTGATGAAAATGCGGACTTATGGTGTTCCGTACGATGTCATTCATTGTACGAAGTTGGGCTTTTTTCCCGTAGCGCTGAGAGTGACCATCCTCGTACAAAACTGACCATCTTCGTACAGCGGTGAATATCGTCAAAAAATGAAACTTTTATATTAAAATAATAACTTTTTTGAAATATCTTCTTTTCTTTTAAGTCATTTGCAAAAAAAACACATTCGTTTTACGATTTGGATGCCTCTTTGGAAAAATACTTATATGTATATATATATTTATACTTTGTTTTATATTAACAGAGAATAAGCAATGATGTTTTTGAAAAATGGTACTAGTGCTCGTAAGTATAAATTTGATCTCTTTGATTCAAATAAGGTTATATCAGGTATGATATTGTTATTGATTTTTTTATTTACCTTTCCATGGTTTTTATGGTAGTGACCTTTGAATTCGAATGCTATATTGAATTTTCGTGCGAAAAACCTGTAAATCACCCTTGTCCCAAGTGCCTTTGCGTGGCTTGTACGAAACTGTTTGTGTAAACATAGTTTTGTTAATAATTGAGTGAGAACGGAGAAGAGCACTATTAAGAAGAACAATATTATTTTTTCTAACCTTTTAAGTTATTTCGATAAAGGAAAAGGTAGGTAAATTTCGAATCCTTTTCGAGTGCTTTTTCGAACGCACATTTTAAATTTACAATGAAACTTTTAACGCGTGTTTTCATGTTCAGCACAATGGAGACTGAAAAGAGATACATACATGGAAGAAAAATTTCAGGAATGGTTGGAAGAAGTTGAAAGGACTAAACGGAATTCCGTAATAATGCCCGAACAGACTTATAAAACAATGGTGTATTTTCTATGTGGAAGAATAGACAACGTTCCACGTGCTATAAAAAGAAAATTGCGAAGAAAAAAAATCCAAATGATGAGTTATCCTGCACTTGGTATATCGGATGTTTTGTGCTCTCCATTTCCCGATGTAAGAACATTTTTATATGTTATCTAATTTTGGAAAAACTAAAGTCACAATTATTTTTTTATAAACATTTATACTTTTAAGAAATTTTGTTTCAGGCTCGGCATGGTCCATATGGTATTCTCAATTTTTGGATAGCTTCGGTCTAGATGTTCTTATGAGCTTAAGTTCTTAAGAAAGAAGGTTTATAAAATTGCCAACTCAAATAATTTTACGGTCTTTTAGGGCGATTCTCTTCTAGGAAAATATCGTCGCGTAGCAACAGACCGACAGATGTTTGACATTATCAATAGAGTACACCGAAGAAGTTGGTCACCAAGGGGTTCATAAAACGTTTGAAAAGGTATTAGATTCTTCGAACAAACCTCGTTTGAAAGTAAGAGTCCACGGAATATGCGTGTGTCACTGATTTTTAATTGCTAACAATTTTAGATAGCACGCACCTATGATAACGTTACTAGAGACGCTGTTGGTGCTTATATAACGCTTTGCACAACTTGCTGTCTGAAATCCAGTCACATAAAGAAAGCTCCATTGAAGGATTATCAATACAGGATTCTTACAGTGTGTACAGGTATTTTTAATACTTTTTCACTTTGTTTGTGCTAGTTAGTAGTTTTTTGTTACATTATACATGTCTTTCTTTAGATCGACCTGATTGCTATGTTATCCAAACCAGATGGCGATTACAACTACATTGGCCATGTCATGGACCATTTTAGCAAATTCAGGATATTATTTCCAATGAAAGGGAAATCAGCAAATGAATTTGCTTCAAACTTTTTTAGAAGTTTTTTAGCGACTTTTGGGTTACCAAAAATTTTGCACTCTGATAACGGTGCCGAATTTATCAATCACGTAATGGATGCTGTAGCCGTGATATGGCCGGGTGAGGTGTCATTTGTTCATGGGAAACCGCGCCACTCGCAATCTCAAGGTTTGGTTGAACAAGGAAATAACACCATCCAAGTGATTATTAGTGCAAGAGAAAAAGAGTCCCAAAACTTCAACGTGGTCAGAGTGGCTTCCAGAGATTCAATGTAAATGTAGTTATATCTATATCATTCTCGTCCCCAAATATCTTCAAATTCAGGCCCAACTGGAGTCATCACCAATTACATTCGGATGAAGTACCCGTGCGAATTCGATATAGGGAGATTATCATTAAACCGCATTCAGTTTTTGTTGGTGGAAATTATTGATAGAGTAAACAAAAAAGCGGTGTAAAGACCATAAATGATAATATATAGTAGTCTTCATCTGTGGCTTGGTATTTTAAGTTGTACGAAGTTGGTATGGTTAAAAAAAATTCAACTTAAGTAGAAGAAGTGACGTTGGCCCAACCTCGTACACAGTTATTTAAGTTGTACGAAGTTGGTATGGTTAAAAAAAATTCAACTTAAGTAGAAGAAGTGACGTTGGCCCAACTTCGTACACAGTTATTTAAGTTGTACGAAGTTGGTATGGTTAAAAACAATTCAACTTAAGTAGAAGAAGTGACGTTGGCCCAATCTCGTACACAGTTATTTAAGTTGTACGAAGTTGGTATGGATTAAAAAAATTCAACTTAAGTAGAAGAAGTGACGTTGGCCCAACCTCGTACGCAGTTATTTAAGTTGTACGAAGTTGGAACAATCATCAGATAATTGTCAAAAATTAACGTTCAGAGAATATTTAAGATATTATCGTTTTTACTGAATGTAATTAACAATGTTTAGATATTCATTTCTAAACCAAATTATTCGTTGCCTAATTTTTGTACATCAATTGTAATGCCCATTTTCGTACAAAATTGCCCATCTTCGTACAAGCGCGAAAAATGACCAACCTCGTACAACGGGTCAATTTCGTACGGAACAATGGTTCCGCGTAAAAGTCATCACAAAATATTACGGACGCGTCAGTACCCCGCACTCGTGTTTGTGTTTGTGTGTTAAACTTTTTCAAATTGAAATGCAAATCCAATTTTGTTAATTTTTAGAACCATAAATAATGACTATCAAAAAACAATTTGAAGATTCTGCTCCCATAAAAAGAATTGAGGTACGCCTGTTTTTTTCTGCTTTTGACATGCATTTTGGGTGTATGAATGAATAAATGAGTGAATAAATGAATGAAATATTTTTCCAGCTCTAAAAGTATATAAAACATATTTTAAAAAATATATACATTACTCACTAAAGCTAGCTAGCTACATAGAAAAAGAACCCCCCTGGCCTTTGAATGTAACCTGTAAAATAGGGGGTAAAAGGTGATCAAAATTGGGGTGGTTGTGTAGCTTAACTCTCGAAAAACAAGGTTGCATGCCAAGGTTGGGCCTAATTCTGAGAAATGTGATAATAGGTGAGCCATTAACTACTATTCCTGGTTCCACAAAAAGTTAGACTAGCTGAGCACAGCTGTTTCGTAGCGGAAAAAAATGTTACAAAAAAATAATTCAATTTACCCTCTCAGTTAAAACAGGATCTCTGAAGGGAACGAAATAAGATTTTTATATTTTGTAAAAAGAATCTGATAAATTGTCCATTGGTAAATTCAGGCATAAATGTCCTAAAAATTATCATTTAGATGAATGTCTCCCACAATATCTCTGAAATAAAGTTAAGAAAACATGTTTTTTTTTGGTACACAGGTTAGGTTAAGTATCTGGAATGAAAATTACTTAATTTAATCAAAGGATTATTTTTGGGCCGAATGTGAGAAAAATGTGAAAAACGGCCTTTAGAACCTCAATGTATGTTTAAAGTTTGTTTATTAACTGAATAAAAAACATTACTTTCGATTCTAAGGCCATTAAAGATAATGTAGATGAAATATTAGTCTGTTCGGAATTGTCCATAGGGTTATTTTTGGGCCAAATGGGAGAAATATGTGAAAAACGGCCTTTTGGAGCCTGAATGTATGCTTAGGACTCCTTTATTAACTGAATAAAAAACATTACTTTGGATTCTAAGGCCATTAAAGATGATGTAGATGAAATATTAAACTGTCTGAAATTGTCCAAACGGTCACTTTTGGTCCTAAGGTTTTTCAGGCCAACTATGTGACATCTATATATTAAATAAAACGTCATTCAGAGTCAACGGTTTCAACATTTTAGTTTATCATACTAGTAAAAAATACCTCAACTTGTGCACAAATAGTTTATTTATTATATGCATTAAATATATACAAAGCAATAATTTTGTTTTTTTTTATATATTGTATAAAATAGCTCTTAATCTTCTGATAAAGCCAAGATTAGCTAGCAAGCTATAAACGTCTTTGATTTCAACAATTTCATCTTCAGAAAGCCCACCAATGTCTTTACTAAATATAAAAAAGAAGCATTAAGTTACTTAACTACATAACACGATGCAAAATGCAAAACTGTAGGACCAAAAAATAGCTACTCTTTGCAGAAAAATATAAAACAGGAGAAACAGGATTAAAAAAGATAACAATTAGCCATGTCTGAATTTTAACAGCGCAGCGGTAAAATCATTTTTTTAAAAATTCATAATGGAAGAGGGTGTTACGACAAGCGTATTTTATCTTGTTTTAAATATATATTTCCTAAATGGTATCGACTGTATTAAAGTTTAGCTAGCGTAATTTTAAACATATATTTATTAATCATAACGAAGGAGGATGTTACGGCAATAATCTGTCTTGTTTTTCACTTGTATTATAACTATTTTAGCAAAAGTAGCTAATTTTTGTTATAAATCACATAAAAATTTAAAAACTTTAGTTAAACACATTACTATTGATATTTGATTAGAGAATTAGCGCATCGCGCAATTTAGTTTTATCGCAACAAATTACCATGAACAAAGAATCAACTTCAAGTAGCCTTAACAACAGTGGTCCTAAGTAAAGTAACGTTATTGATTCACCTTGTTACATACAACCAACAAAAAATAACATTGATCTTCTATGCTCATTATATTTTCACGAGATGGGATGAGAATTTGTTATTTTTTCCTTTTTTTTCCTTAAAACTTTTTTGCTTGATATTATTATTTTTTGTTTTCATGAAAATTAGGGTCGCCAGGCCCGTAGAACAACTAATTAAATTGGAGTCTCCTAATAGCAAAAAAATAATATCAAAATCCCTGCAAAATAAAGTAGTTTGCCTCGTGGTTTGCCAACCTTTAGCTAGCTTCAAAATTGCTAAGAAACCCTTGTCTCGCTTATTCCAGCATTTTTGAAAAATTCCGGTTTTGAACAAGGATTCCCGGGTCAAGCAATTAAGTCCACAGTAAACACCAGGCTGCCGTAATTTTTTTGGAAAACACCATACCTAACAAAACATTAACTGCCATCGCTATGAACTGGTACTAACTGCCATTGCTATGAACTGGTACTTTTCCTAATGCTTTGAAGGTTGCTAAAGTCATCCCTCTACATAAGGGGGGTTCCACGCAAGATCTGAATAACTTTAGACCAATATCTTTGCTATCTGTTTTTGATAAGATCATAGAAAAATTAGTGCATAAAAGACTTTACAAGTTTCTTGAATTAAATCAAATTTTGTTTAAGAACCAGTTTGGATTTAAAAGAATAATTCTACTATATTTGCTCTAATGGAAATGACAGAGCACATTAGGAACTCAATTGATAATGGGAAATTTGGATGTGGTATATTTATAGATCTAAAAAAAGCATTTGATACTGTTAACCACAAAATATTATTATCCAAACTTGAACACTATGGTGTCAGGGGTGCTTCTTTAGATTGGTTTGAGTCTTATTTATCAGGTAGACATCAATATGTAGTTTTTGAAAATGAATCTTCTTCTCTCAAAACAATTACAACCGGAGTCCCCCAAGGGTCTGTACTTGGCCCACTTCTCTGCATACTTTACATCAATGATCTGCCTAACATTTCATCTAAACTGTTATTTTTTCTTTTTGCGGATGACGCAAACATTTATTTTCAATCTGATAGTCTTCTCAAACTTGAAAACTGTATCAACCAAGAGCTCAAACAATTAGGCCTATGGTTAAATATCAATCGTTTAGCTCTGAATCTAAGTAAAACCAACTTTGTTATCTTTCACAGCAACAACAAAACTCTCAATCACAATGTTACTCTAAAACTTAATAATTGTGCATTCACTCAAAGTGATTGTATTAAATACCTTGGTGTTTATGGTGATCAACATTTAAACTGGAAACAACATATCTCAGTACTGTCTAAAAAAATTAGTCAAAGCATAGGTCTAATGTATAAGCTAAGACCATTTGTGAACATAAATGTGCTTAAAAATGTTTATAATAGTCTAATTTATTCTCATATTGTTTATGGCATTCAAGTCTGGGGGTCAGCTTGTGATTCTGTCCTTAGACAGATTCTCACTCTACAAAAAAGGCGGTAAGAATGTAACATCTAATGACAACTTTTTGTCCGCGGTTTGCCAGTAGTGAAACAGCCGTGTGAGCGATATTGATTTCAATACTCTGAATTCGTTTTTAGTATATATTTTATTTTTTTATTTACATTAACATGCAAATATGCAGACTTGTTTTATCCATGTCTCATCAGCGTTCATCTCCACACCAGTAAAGGATCGCATGGCATCATTTCTTCTCTTCTCATCATTTCTTCATAATAGTATATACAAAAATGATTATTAATCTTGGATTTAAAGCGCTGATGTGGGTGCTTTCAGGTAAAAATAAAATAACTAAAAGATAATATAATCTTTGATAAAAAAGGAATATTATTTTAAGTAATGATTTTCATGATCCATCCTTACCCTTATTAGCTGTCATTCAACTTTCTGTAGTTTAATTTACATATTTATATAATAATTCACCAGTTCCGTCTGCGACTTTTGCAAAGTGGATAAAATTTCTTTGATAAAGTCTACAAAACATCGCCTATAAATTTGTTCTATAAATTAGCAAACATTGACATTAGAGCAATATTGACGTCAAAGGAAAGTATATTAAGATTAGTGAAGCCATTGCATTGCACTTTTAAATTTAAGGCTAGATAACTTGGAAACGGATGGAAATAACTGACATCATCTCCTGCGTGGGTAACTAGGGACTACCTGGGACCAATTTGGGTAAGCTTCCCAAATCTGGGTCCCCGAATCCGTTTCGGAATGGACGGGTTGATGACGTCATCAAAAAACCTTTAAACCTTGATATTTCTGCAACTGTTTGTCAAAAGTACATGATCATATACATTTTCTTGATCAGCGTTTCAAGATCTATACGATGAAGGCAACAGGTATACAAATTTCTGAAAAAGATTTGGGGATTTTGACGGGCCATTGCTGACGTCAGCAAAATTTTTGAACCTTTATATTTCATTACTCGCCTCATCAACACCACACGATCTTATACATTTTCTTGATCAGCAGTGTAAGCCCTAAACAATGGAGGAAACATGAAGACAAGGTACTAATTTTTTTTGTAGATGACGTCATCAAAATTTAAATGGCGCTTCTTTCTCATTTTTATCCTGCCTCAGTGGATTTCTCCATGGGCCTTATCGACTAGTATATAAATATTGTGTGTTCTACAAATGGTCACAAAGTTTAATTAAAGACTCAACTGACAACTCATATTTCTGGATCACTCGTGCAAAGAAAAGTATCGAAGCTTTGGGCGCAGGTGCTTTTTCTTATTAATAGGCCTGTAATGTTTATCACTGTAAGAGTTATATATACAATAAAACATGTGAAGTGATTGAATCGTAATTAAAAGTGCTCAATGCATGTGTTTGCAGAGCGGATTAGATATAATAAAAATTCAAAATTTCTTTTGAGTAAGTACTTGAAAAATCATGATTAAAAAGAATGGCATGGTTCCAAACTATTTAAAACAATTTTTTGACATGCCTTTTTCCCTATCAAAGAAATCTAGGTGTAAAAAAAAGACAGAGAGATAAAATAATGTTGGACTTATATTATAGAGTTTAAAAAGTTGGTTAAGTATTTTTAAATCTAAAAAGCTCTTTTCGTTCTCAAGATATTCACATTTAAAGAATTTCAGATTAGATTATGCTGCATAAATTATGATGTAATATTTAAGTAATTTTTACATTTTCTGTCCATACTAATTTCAGATTTGCATTCAGACTTTATCAATGCATAGATATTATAACGGTGAATTAATTAACATAAATTTTTTGCCTAAATGACACTCATTTGATATATATGATATATTTTTCCTTAATACTGATGTTTTATGAGTCTTTTGAGATAAAAAGTTGTTTTAAAGTGGGAGGTAAGCTTTAACATAGGCAAAACCTCTTTGTTGTGCACAGGAACAAAATGTTGAACATGACCTGTGTTAAATTTGTTTTCATTTCTGGATATTATGTTTATCCGAATTGTATATTTATTGGATTTATTTTAGGATAAATGGAAACTTGTCCCAGCTTTTCTTAAAGTAAGTTCAACATTTTTGTTTTTAAATAAACAATTTTGTTGGTTACATCCAGGCAACTGTAAAATTTTAGTAATTAGAAAGACTGATCAAAGTTTTTCCTCTTATCACCAACCTAAAAACAGAAGAATTTTTTGTATTTCTATTTTTTTTAAACAATACATATGAATATAATTAGCATGTACAACAATTTAGCACTTTTTTATAAGAACGCAAAGAGACAGGTATTTTTTAACCTCTCTTGTCTCTTTTTGTAGGTAAAGGGTCTAGTTAAACAACACATTGATTCCTTTAATTATTTCATCAATACAGAGGTAATTTTGTTTTTTATTTTAATTATATAATTGATTTTTTGAAAAATTATTTGTTTACAAACCCCAAATTTAGATTAAAGAAATTGTAAAAGCTAATGGACGTGTGCAAACTGATGCGGATCCTGTTTGGTACCTAAAGTGAGTGTTGAAAGCTATTAAATCATACTTTTTATCAATAGAAAAAGTGTTGTGATCTCTTTTCTGCTAGAAATTCTACAAAACTTAAAACTAATGTAATTGGAAAAACTAGGAGTAAATAGTTGTGGAAAAGCGGTTAATGTGTAGTGGGGACTCCTGGCGGTTGCGTAGGGGGAGAGAGGGAGAGAGTGCACATACTTTGTTATCCAAAGCACTTATTAGATTTTAATTGTAAACAATAATTTAAACTCTTGGTATCTAGTAAGAATTTTAAAGATTACTTGCTTGATGAGTTTTTATAATTTTTGTTCTGGGATAAGAAGTTGTATTGCCATAAATTAAACCAGTTATAGTTAGAAAAGTTGTGTTATTGTTATGCAGTTTAAAATAAACTTCTTGGTGCTTTGTCTCTAAATTGTTGCGGTTACATGTGGTTAGAGGAAGCGCTCACTTTAAGCACTCATTAATGACCAAAAAGCGACAAATTGTGATGCTTTTTGTGTGTGTGTGTGCGTGTTGAAGACTTCATTGTCTAACGTTTTGACCAATAATCTTATAGATTTACTTTTTCTTGGATTTTTTTATCAAGTTCTATCCCAACATTTCGTATTTGTTCACCTAGATATTTGGATGTTCATGTTGGGACGCCAGATGTTGAAGAATCGTTTAATGTTTCAAGACCAGTGGCACCACATGAGGTATGTATTCAAGTCTGATTTATTACAGAAAATCAGTTTTGATACTCCTGTGGACATTATGTCATTATTCAGTTATTTGTGCATTGTCAATGAAGTGTGCAAATATTTTTTTGCCAACTGAGTATTTCCAATGCTTAGAAGATATGTGATATTTTAAAATAATTTTGAACATCAAATAAACATGAACACGCTAAATATATTGAACTCTTGAATCTCTTGTTTTGTGAAGTGTGAACGCTTTGTCATTCTCTTTTCAGTGTCGCCTTCGCGACTTGAGTTACTCAGCACCAATCACAGTAGACATTGAATATACTCGTGGCAATCAGGTAAGTCCTTCATAATATAGATTTTAAGAAAAACTTGATCAAAAATATATTTATATTTTGTCATTCTTTTTAGAGAGTTGTACGAAACAATTTGCCTATTGGAAGGTAAGTCAACCATCTTTAAAACAGAGATCAGCTATGAATAAAGTTTACGTTCACAAAAAGTTGCAACAGAGTATCACTTGGTGAAATTATGGTTTTTTTATACAAATAGAATGCCAATAATGTTGAGAAGTTCAAATTGTGTTCTTGCTGGAAAAAGTGAAGCCGAACTTGCCAAGTTAAATGAATGTCCTTTAGATCCAGGTAAAACACAATTTTTTAAAAACAACTATACACAAGGTTTATTTTAGGAGTAGCTTTTCTGCATAAAATGTTTTCTAACCAGTCCTGTTTCTGCTTTCTAGGTGGATATTTTGTTGTTCGTGGTTCCGAAAAAGTAATTTTAATACAAGAACAGTTATCTAAGAATAGGATGATTGTTGAACCCGATAGCAAGAAAAGGCTTGTGAGTTGTTCTGTTACAAGGTAAATCTCTTGACATTCTTTTTATGTGTTATTTGTAAGAGTCAGTGATCATGCTTGTATACTTTTTTGTTTAACTCTAGCACAACTCACGAAGTAAAAAGTAGAACTTCGGTTATTCAAAAGAATGGAAAGTTTTATTTAGCTCATAATACATTCACAGAGGTACATAAATAGAACTTTTTATAGAGTTTGCATGTAAAAGATTAACCGATCTCTCTTATTGTATGTTTTTATTTTTGTAAGGATATACCCATATGTGCCATATTTAAAGCTATGGGCATTGAATCAGATCAAGAGATTGTTCAGATGATTGGAGTGGAAGAAGAAGTCTTAACATATTTTGCAGCAACTATCGAGGAGTGTAGTATGCTTCAAATTTACACAAAAGTTCAAGTATTAAAATAATTTCGATTTTCAACTATACTATTGTCCATTTTTATATAGTTAAGTTACTAATTTACCTATTTGTGTACCATAGGCGATGAATTTTTTGACCTCCAAGATAAAACAAAGACAGATGTGGGGCCGTCCAATCTCAAAGATGGATGAATGTCGTCAATTACTGAATAAAACCCTGCTTGCACATGTGCCAGTAAAAAAACTTCTTTACTTTTGTGTATTTGTTAATTTTTTCTATTGTCGATAGGCTACCTAACTACTTACTTCAAATTTCTAGGTATCAAAACTGAACTTTCGTCCAAAAGGAGCGTATCTTGCTTTAATGGTGCGAAGAATAATACTGGCTGTGAAAGGAGTTGTAAGTTATGTGAACATCTTGTGTGTTGTTATGAACATGTTTGTCATTTCTAATTGTTATCATTTACAATAGTAAAAAAGCTGAAGCTTATTATTGATGTCAAATATTAGTTAAGTAGTTTTACCATCTCCTGTGAGCAAGAAAAGCAATTTTAAACAGTTCCTGTTCCACCATGGCGAAACGTAAACACTTATCAAAATGGTTTACAAAATCATAGCCTACTAAAAAGTATCTAACACTTGCGTACTGCCATCTTTGTTGTTACGCAGTTTTTTGGTAGTCATGTATTTAGTAAATCCATTTACACTTTGGGAATTTTGACTTTTTTTTCCTCAAATTAAAATAAATAACTACAATTAATTGATATAGTTACTCCGCTTGTTTAGATTAAAATGGATGATCGAGATTATTATGGCAACAAAAGACTCGAACTAGCAGGTCAACTTGTTTCTTTGTTGTTTGAGGATTTGTTTAAAAGATTCAACATGGAGGTGAGTAAATTTGGTAAAGAGGAGATACCAGTGGAATTATTGTATGTATTTCTTAGCTAACTCATAAGTGGTTATTTAGTAGATAATAGTTTTTGCTTATATTTTTCTTCATTTTATATATTTTTACTGACAGGACTCACGATGATAGCAGTAATTCAATTTACTGAAGTGTAAAAAATCCTATATATAATAATAATAATAGCAATAGCGATTTAACTTCATAAAATTATCACTTTTAGTTAAAGAAAATTGCTGATACCACGATACCTAAACCAAGAGCTGCACAAGTAAATATTATTTACTATGTTTTAGTCAAGTTTTAGTCTTGTTTTGTCGTTTTTATACAATGTTTTTAATTTCAGTTTGACATAGTGAGACATATGCGTCAGGATTTGATAACAAATGGTTTGATTAACTCGATATCAACCGTAAGTCGATGTTTTCATGTAATGCTTTGTTTATTTTTATTTTTTAATTTGAAAGTGCAAATACGTGTATGACTGCTGGTGGGTTTTGTCTCTGTTAGGGTAACTGGATCATAAAAAGATTTAACATGCACCGAGTTGGTGTGACACAGGTTTTGTCTCGCTTGTCTTATATATCTGCCCTTGGAATGATGACAAGAATTACAAGTCAGGTATAATAAGGTGTTTTAAGAGATATATATGTATACTTTTAAATAATACCAAAAACTGAAAACTTGCACGTTTTTGTGTTGCATTTTTCTTATTGTTTGCTGGTTTTAGTTTGAAAAAACAAGAAAAGTCAGTGGACCTCGTTCTTTGCAACCTTCTCAATGGGGGTTGTTATGTCCCTCTGACACTCCTGAAGGTGAAGGGTGTGGTCTGGTAAAAAATCTTGCCTTGATGACTCATGTAACTACTGATCAAGTAGAGAAACCTATTAGAAGACTGGCATACAATCTTGGTGTAGAGGTACGTACTGTTACACCACAACAAAGATAAAAGTAATTCAAGCAGAAAATGGTAGCAGTATTAGTGTTAGTAAAAGGATTGATAAGAACTATTCTATTTATCTTAGGACATCAACCTGTTATCTGGAGAAGAACTCAGTTCACCTTATGTTTATCTTGTATTTTTGAATGGTATGACGAAAATTTTTCCTTTTTTTTGTTTTGTTCAACTTTTTAAGAAACTTTAACAACCTTTGAGACACTGAGTTAAATGAAATCTCCTTGGGTTTCAGTTATATGAGTTTGTCACCAAATTTGTTTTTTTTGTAGGTAATATTCTTGGAGTCATCAAAAATCACTTGCATCTTATAAAAACATTTCGTTTAATGAGGAGAGGTAAGAATCGTGTTACAAGTTTGTATTGATTTATTCTCCTTCATCAATCATTACCATCTTCTGCTTTGTTTATAGCCGGTTACATCAACGAGTTTGTTTCTATTTATCCAAGTACATCGCACAAGTAAGCTTCCCAACAAAATTTCGTGCTGCTTTGTTTAATATTTTGAGACTTAATGCTGAAGTTGGTTAGTTCTCACTGTTGCACCTGTCTTTAGATGTGTCTACATATCTTCAGATGGTGGTCGCATGTGCAGGTAAAATGTGAAGTACTTTTGTAGTTATATTTCTACTTCTGGCGAATTTAAAAAAATTTTTAAAAATATATTTTTATCAACAGACCTTACGTTATTGTGAAGAAAGGTAAACCCATCATGAAACAAAGGCATATTGACGAACTGATACAGGGAATAAGGTAACAAAAGATTCTCTCTTTTTTATAACTAAAATTTAACCAAGAGGAAATATTCCCTTGCTAACCCTTACCTGTTATGACATAAGACTTTATTGATCGAATTTTATTCAGCAAACTACTTTATTGTGGAAGACTTAAGTCTTAATGATAGGAGTGTTTTTTAAAGTGACTGAGGTTAGGTATAATTTACCGTGCGGGCCTTGTAAAAAGATGATTTTTTACTATCGATTTTAGAACATTTGAAGATTTCTTACACCATGGACTGATTGAATATTTGGACGTAAATGAAGAGAACGATTCGCAGATAGCTCTATACGAAGAAGAGTGTACAAAGTATGTAGGATCCATCTTATTGAAAATTGTGCTAAAATGAGACTTTTTAAGCACTATCTTAGATGCTTTTTTTGCCATTGTTTAGAGAAACCACGCACTTGGAGATAGAACCTTTCACCTTATTAGGTGTGTGCGCAGGTTTAGTTCCATACCCCCATCATAACCAATCACCGCGTAATACGTATCAATGTGCCATGGGTAAACAAGCTATGGGAACTATCGGTTATAATCAAAGAAATAGGATAGACACATTGATGTATTTGTTAACATACCCACAAAGACCGATGGTGAAATCAAGAGTAAGTTATTCCTTAGAGTATCAATATTTTTAGATTGGATGAGGTTGTAATCAAGAATATTTCTGAATTTGCGTTTTTTTAGACAATTGAAATTATCAACTTTGAGAAACTACCTGCTGGACAAAACGCAACTGTCGCTGTGATGAGCTACAGTGGTTATGATATTGAGGTTGGACAGTCTTTTTTCTACAACTAGTGGGCAACACAAGTTCTAGCACAACTTAAAATATCCTCTTTGCTTCATCTCCTGGAAAGTCGCAGAAAAAAACTTTTAAATTTTAGTTGTTTGTTTTTTTGATTTTCAAAGATAACATTTTTAGTGAATAATAAATCTTTCAAGTTGACATTAACGTTGATGTTGTAATGGTTTGCCTATCTACATTCCAAGGAAATTTTGTCGCGTTAATACACGATGTGATTATATACCACTTAAATCATGTAATAATGACCATGTTCAAATTTGCTTTACAACAAATTTTCTAAAGATTTTTAGGTCGTCGTTTTTCTCTCTTCTAGGTTTTATCAAAACATTTTTTCTATTGTCTATTACTGTTTTTCACAATTTTTATTATTGCGTATAGGATGCTCTGATAATTAACAAATCGTCACTGGATAGAGGTACATCAAAATGTCATTTTGTTAGTGAATGCTGTAGTTTAGATGTAGATGTACATTTTGCTGTGTTTTTATTTTGTTAGGTTTTGGTCGTTGTCTGGTGTATAGGAAGCATGTGTGTCAGTTGCGTCGATACGCAAATCAAGTACTTGCCTTTCTTACTAAAGTTAATTATGATGGAAGTGTGAATATATTATATTATCGTAACTTGTTTTTATCTTTAGACGTTCGACCGTGTCATGGGTATGTTCAGATATAATGAGTTCTTGATGTCTTATGAAATCCTTGTTTGATTTCAAGTTATATTGTTAGTGTAAAGATTCTGTGCAGCAATATTCA
This sequence comes from Hydractinia symbiolongicarpus, assembly GCF_029227915.1. Classification (NCBI taxonomy): domain Eukaryota; kingdom Metazoa; phylum Cnidaria; class Hydrozoa; order Anthoathecata; family Hydractiniidae; genus Hydractinia; species Hydractinia symbiolongicarpus. The sequence goes on along the minus strand of NC_079882.1, from coordinate 26,815,477 downwards.
TTGCGTTACAGGTCCTGGAAGGGATTCGGTCACCGGTGATATAGTATGGAAACACAAGATACTGGATATTGATGGTATATGTCAACCTGGAGAACGGGTTTTGGACAGACAACTTCTAGTAAATAAGTCCGTACCTACAGTGACCAATCAATTGGCTCAATCAGCAACAGGTAAATATTAGTGCAGCATTAACATTCAATCTTTCAAGAAATATTTATTCTGAAAAATGACGATATTTTAGTGAATTGTAAAACATAATTTTTCTGATGAATAAGACAGTCTGCACCAAATAGAAATATCGTCGTAGATTTACTGTTGATATAGCTACTAATTAGCTTTATTATTTTTTATTTGATATCCTCTGCTAAGAACATATGAGTAGTTCTTGTCAAATTTGCCAAAAAAATTGCCCATTTGCCCATAGAAGTATCGTTAATTTTTAAAAATTGTGTAGCTGTAGATCAATGTACCTGTTCTCGAATATTATCAAGTTAATTTTTCGTCCAGCGAACAGTTTTCCCAAATGAAGTATAAATCTTGACTGGAATTTTCAACTTACCACGAAAGTAATCTGCTAGTTTTCCTAGCTGACAATGTATAGTGTATTCTAACGTTAAACATATTTCTTGTGCAGGCAAACCAGCTCCACCAGAGTACAAGGATGTTCCCGTATCCTACAGAGGACCGATCCCTGCTTATGTAGAGAAAGTTCTTATCACTTCCACCATGGAGGAAGCTTTTCTGATTAAAATGTTGTTACGGCAAACTCGACGTCCTGAGATTGGGGACAAGTTTAGTAGTAGACATGGGCAGAAAGGGTAAGGTTATTGACTTCGTAAGCTTTAACTGTTTTTTCTTGTGATTTCTTAAAGCATAAACACATTTTTTTTTCGAATGAAGTTTTAAAAATAATTTCGCCGGTATTATCCTTCAAGAATGTAATCTATTTTCACTACTATCTATTACCCATACCTCGCAATGTCAGCTGACATCTCCGGCCCGTGCAAATAGGCAGATTACATTGTATCAACTTTGTTCTCTTAGCGTTTGTGGGTTGATTGTAAACCAAGAAGATATGCCATTCTCTGACCTCGTGAGTTGTTTATGTTAGTTTTCCAGGTTATTCTGATCTTGATTTGGTTGTGAATTAAAATGACTTTTTTTATTTCAGGGTATTTGTCCAGATATTGTAAGTTTACTTTTATTTTATTTTCTGTTTGTGTTTTGGAGTATTTAAAAAATGTTGCTATTTTTAATTGTCTCTTTGTTACTGTCTGTTTATTAATGATGTTTGTCATTACATAATTTTCAGATTATGAATCCTCATGGTTTTCCATCACGTATGACTGTTGGAAAATTGATCGAGCTACTAGCAGGGAAAGCTGGTGTATTGGAAGGCAAATTTCATTACGGAACAGGTCTCGAATATTTACTTTATAACCGGTGATAGATTTCAACCTTTAGGATTTTTCACAAATAACGTCAACAATTTCTTCAAGATTTTTGACCCTGTTCCCCTCCGTCAAAATTGCTTTACTCTCTTTCAGTCATCTTCTGGAAAAAACCCATAATAGTAACATGGAAGGTTTGTCACACTCTACTTGTCACATTCAGTCTAAACATTTTCATAAACACATATATTTCGAAAATCTAAAATAAGATCGACGGTAATTGTAAAATTACAAATGCACCTGAATGCCAGCCTCTATATACTTGGAATAAAGCTCCAAAAAGGTGCTTAACAGCTAAAATGTTTGTAAATGACTTGTGAAAGGTCTATATTTTAACGCTGTATATTTTTGTGTGTGTTTATTGAGAATTTCGTAATCTACCTGAAGCTATGCTTGATAATGCTTGATTTTGAAGGGACGATTGTTACCTTTATAATTACTTTGATTTTCAAACCTTCAGCCTTACTTGTTATAGCTTTCGGAGGAAGCAAAGTCGTTGATGTTTGTGAGACGTTAGTACAGCATGGTTTTAACTATGCAGGCAAAGATTATATCACATCTGGAATCACAGGGTAAGCGATCATCATGTACCAGTTTGATAAAACTGACTTTATGCCTCTGTGTTATTCACCCTTAGACGTCGTACAAAGCAAATTGACGTCGCAGCAATGGTGAAATGCCGACATGACGTGTATTGACTATAACTTGTGATATGAAAGAGAATTAAATTTGCTATCCAGCAGTGCTCAAGTTCACTAATGTTAAAGTAGCAGGTGGCCAGAAATCGGGTTCAAATTCGAAAGATTGTTAGTGAAAAAATGAAAATTTCGGGTTCTTCATGAAAATGTTGCAGTCTAAGGGTTAACTTATCATAATTACAGTCGTACTAAAAACCAACATATGACCAATTTACGTCATTGATCCCACAGGTTTAACGGCCGAAAGTATGTCAACGTTATAATTTTCAATTTAGAGAACCTCTGTGCGCGTACATATACATGGGGCCTGTGTACTACCAAAAGCTTAAACACATGGTGTTAGATAAAATGCATGCAAGAGCGAAGGTAAGCAAAAATGTAATTAAGTGTTTTTGTTTTTGCTTTATAAATTTATTTCATTGTATTGTTTAGGGTCCACGTGCTGTGCTGACTAGACAACCAACAGAAGGTCGGTCAAGGTGAGTGTGTCCACACAAATACTGGAATTTTCACGATGAAATAACTACTTAAAACGTTAGTGTTAATGGTTTAAACATAATCCCACAAGTCGGCTTTTCCGATCAGTCAAAATTTGAGCATTTTCATTGGCTGGTGGTATTTCCGCCAATTGGTGCAGCTTGATCCATCAACTGCACGACAAAATGTTCCGGCTTGGTCAAAGCAGGATTGCTTCATTTTTATTTTTATAATCCATCTGTAACTTAAAGTAAATTTTGTATAATTAAAAACTATTTTCGTTGCGTTTAATTAGCGAATAAGCGGCTTTTTTTGCGAGTCCGAAATGTCATGATTTTTGTTGGTTATTTAGATAAATACGATGCTAGAAAGTCCTTGTGGCACTAACACCTTATACATTTTAATTTTTAACATTATGATTTTTGTAAAGATGTAAATTTATGTCTTTCCCAGGGACGGTGGTTTACGGTTGGGTGAAATGGAAAGAGACTGTTTGATTGGTTACGGTGCTAGGTAATTGTTACTTTTTTTAAACTTAGACGGGAGTTTAGTTAAAAAGTTTTTAAAAAAACACTGATCGTTATTTTTAGTATGTTAATTTTGGAGCGACTGATGATATCAAGTGATGCGTTTGAAATCGATGTTTGTGGAAAGTGTGGTTTGATGGGTTATTCACAATGGTATAATTTTTTCTTGGTCTGTTATTTAAATTTAAAAAAATGATATTTCAGCCTGATCGCGATTCTAATGTCTATGATATTAGCAGTAGCAGGTTATCTGATTGTAATATTCGTTTTGTTTACTCAATTGATTATTGTCCTTTAGATTTCTGAATTTAATTAAGATTGGTCATTTTAGTCGATACCACAGTCCTAATTTTTTAAATAGTTTCCTAATGAACGGTAATTACTAACACTCCCCCCTAAAAGTAAATAAACGCACTCCTCCGTAAAAATAAATAAAGAGACTCCTCCGTTAAAACAATTACTTTCCAATGTGTGCAGATAGGCCAGCCAATTTGATAAGGATTTATATTCCAGTATTTTTTAAATTTTGTCAATGTGTGGAGTATAGATAATATCATCTTTAAATTATAAATATACGTTGTCTGCTACAGTAACGACGCGTAATTACTCACTTAATTGCAGTCACGATTTCAAATTCCTTTTAAGTCTAGTTTCCACTGCTACAATACATTGTACGCAATTATTGTAAAATGTATTGTAGAACTAGTGTACAATTCTGTACAATAATATACAAGAAGGATATAAATAGTTCACACATTTGTTTCGATAAATGTGCAGAAAATAAAAAGACATATTCTATTCCTCTGAAATTGATTTCATAGGAACCTGTTACTTATTTCTTCAAATCAAACTGATTTGATTCAACAAAAATTTTGAGCTTTAAAGTCACAATATCGTATAATATATTGTACGTCGTGGTTGTACAAGAATATACAATTTTGTACAACTAATTGGGTTCACTATATTGTAGCAGTGCAAACTACCCTTATTAAAGATCCTTCTAAATATTAAGAAAATTGATATAAAAAAATTATTGACAAAACTTTTTTCGATAATTCTTTTCATTTTTAGGTGTCACTATTGCCGTTCTTCACATCACATATCTACTTTGCAAATACCATACGCTTGTAAGTTGCTATTTCAAGAACTGCAATCCATGAATATTGTGCCAAGAATCACATTGGAAAAGTACTTATCTTGACAGTGAGAGTTGGATAAGGGTTCAGCTATCAAGAAGTTATTAGTGGTAATGACGTATGACGTCATTACCGAATTATGGATAATTATTAGTTGGGTTTTCAGCAATTGGCTGGAATTTGTGTTATAAAAACGTTTTGTTGTTAAACGGATGATACAATAATAATGAATATATATGATTTTTTTCAATCCACTCAAACATCTTAAAATTTTATTGTAACTTTTTAAGTGGAATGAAAAATATAGAGGTTTGGAAAAGAGATTTACCTTGATTTTTGTTTATCATGAACAAAAATTAAAATGTTTTCAGGAGTCTGGAAAGGACTTTATTTTTTTATGGAATGTTTAAGTGCCTGGAAAATTTGTGGCGCCACTTGATAAAATGCGCCCTTATCCATATAAGGATAGTAGAGCGCGCCTACAGTTACAAAAATCTACAGAAAAATAATGATTAACAGCCTCTTGTTATCATACACACTTTTGTTTAAGAAAGTAGAACTCTTAAAGTGTACGCTAAGTGTCAACGTTAAGATTTTGTTTCCGGACGACAAATCAATTCAAAAAATCCATGTTTATATGTTTGACCGGGTTGATGCTTAACAAGTTTTTCAAATTTAATACTAGTTGTTGGTTGTTGATGCGTTTAATACTTTATCTGTTTTCATAATGTACAAATATATAAAATTATATACAAAAATATGCATTGTCATAAAAGGAAACCACAATATAACAATTATATCTTCAAATCAGAACTTAAATCGAGAATGATTTATCTTTAATACAATAGACCTAATCCACTGAAAACACTTCTTCATGTTTGATTTTTTTTTCATTTGGCATTTCTTTTTCCTTGTATTCATCTTCCAAATTTTTTTGTTTTTCGGCTTGATCGTTTTTACCGCCATCTTGTGTTGGTAGTGACAAAGAAACGTGATCTTCTCCAGGAGTGACTTTCTGTCCACAATTGTTACAAGTGGAATGTTCACAAAGTTCAACAGACTGATTTGTATAACTTGTGGAATATGTTTGTGTTATACTGTTTGACGATTCGTAGCTAGAACTTATGCTACTTAAAAGTGTTCGCTGTTCATTACTGCATGTTGTACTTTTCTGGACACCATTAGATTTTTGTACTGCGACTTCTCTACTTTTCGGTGTATCGCTTCCTTCAGAATCGTCAGTGCGTTCACTCGTCGTTTCATGTTTGCTGTTTTCACCAATCGATACCGCCACGTCGTTTATATCAGTCACTTTCAAGTTAGTAAGCAAAAAAGCAGGAGTTTCAATAAATTCTTTTCTTCCACGTATGAGTGTTGTAGGTGGTATCACTTCTTCACGTCGTATTCTTTCATCTTCATCAGGCGAATTAAATTCTATACGACATCGCTTTCGAGTCAATACATACAATATCATTAATGCCAGGAAAAACAACAAAATTCCTGGTACTGAAAGACCAAGATAAAGTCCCAACATACTGTTACTTTCTTCATTGTCGCGTCTGCGACCCCTTTCATGTTTCCTTCCACGGTGTCGGGGTCTTTCTCTATCTCTATGTCTTATGCGATAATCGTCGTGTTCATGATCAGCGTGACGTTTCTCGCGATGTTTTAAATCTCGACCTGCGTCATTTTCTACATCTGTTTTTAAATTTCCTTGACGTGTGACAACTTGGATTTCGTCGTGTTTTTCGTCTTTTCTTGATGTGATTTTAAAGCATTGTGTTTCTATAAAGACGATGAGAAACACACAAAGAATAAGAAATTTTACTTCTTGAAATGAGTACATTATTTTTGAGGAGATGTATTGCGATTGTAAGAACGATTAAATTATGGAATAATGTATACATACTGTCCTAATGTTCGGCTAATTACATCCGGCACAGGACAATACTCTTTAATTATGAGAATAATAGGCATACAAACAGAGAATAATGATCGTGTTTAGCTTAAGTAATTGCTTTTTCAGGTATCTTCTTTGTTAATTCCGTTGTTTTTTCTATCATTTTGTCATTTCGTTTTGCCATATCACTGGAAAAAAGTCGATCTTTCATTATGATTGGTTTGCTGGCTTAATTTGTTTTTCAACATAAAAATTTAAATTATAATACCCGCCCTTTTACATAGCTAAGCAAAACAGGAAGATTTTTTTTCTTTTTACAAATAAGTAAAATTAAAGTAAATCTTTAAAAAAAAATTGAGTTCGAAACTACTATGAACGTGAATTTTGATGGGAAGAAAAAAGATCATCTTTTTTCCCTCAGGAAAAAGATATAATATTAGTTTACAATTTTATCAAGGAAAAAACAAATTCCAAAGAATTGTGTTCTGTTCACGATTTCCGTCAACTTTAACCTTTAATTTCAGATAAATTTATTAGTTTTGATCAGGATAACAAACTTTTTTTCTCTCTGTTTTTAGTAAATATGCGAAAATATTGTGCGGCTTAAATGTTTGTTGAAGGGCGTTTCGCGAAAGTAATTTATCAAATTAGATTTTAAACAATAATCTTTGCTGATTTTTTATGATCTTATTCTATTTTTTTAAGAAGAAAGTATCCAACCTCGTTCCCAGGACCTTGCGTCTTTTCTAATATCTGGCCGCAAGACGAACGGATGTAAAAAGCGACAAGACTCCCTGGATACGAAATTGGGCATAATTGCGTTACATAAGTAAAATAACGAGGACAGTAACCTTATGTGTCTTCTGTAGATTTCCCAAGGCCTCTTGTCACTGATATTGACGGCAACAGAATTAAATGAAAAGAGAGAGACCAGAGGCCCAGCATCGCATGCTTATGCTCTGGTACGTAATGCGCATTACGTACCAGAGCATAAATATGAAATAACTGGATAGTGCTTAATTTGTTCTCGGCAGGCAAAAAAAGTGTAAAATATTTGAATACTAAGTGTAAACTATTCGAAAAAATAAGCGCTTTCATTCTTATGTCAAAACATGCTGCGGACCCTGCTGGATAGAGGTTGCTCAAATATCAATCTTGATTTTTCAATTTTGCTCACAACGTCTCTTGCCAAGGGAGAGACCCGCTGTCAACGTGCATTAAAAAAGCAGAAAGATCTCCACACAGGACGTTGTTAGAACAGTTTCAAACTTTACCTTTTTCACTCCTCTTTTTTTACTTTTGAAACATGTTCGTTGTTAAACACCATCCTTTACAGGCTATCTGTGTTACGTCACGCCTTTCAATTTTCAGAATACGAGAAGTAGTAAATTGTAAATTTACTCGCAAATGTAATAAACTAATTGTTTTTTGATGGCAATAAATGGTTAGTTAATTTTATGTTATTTATATTTATTTATTATAGTATTTCTCCACCGTTTACTTGTATGGAAATTTTTAATAACAAGCATTTAGGCCCATTTCCCTTTTTTATATTGCGGACAGACCTTCGCACCGTCTTCAGTATAAAAAAGCGAAAGAAGGCCCTGAGACGAGGTTGACTCCGGCTCTTCAAGATGTTAGATTTTGTGGGTTGAAACGATATTATAAAAACGAAACATGTTTACCAGACATTTCTAACGATAGCACCCCTTTTTTTTCGTAACTTAAATAACGATTCAACTAGCGAAAAGTGTGTAGCGCGTATAATTATGAAGAACATCTTTCTGATTTTAATATAAAATTTATTCGTGGTAAAAAATTTCTGTTTGAGGACAATAAAAAACTGTAAATAAAAAACATTTGATAATATCGCGCGTGATGAGAACGTTATGTATCGGTGACTGACTTGGAATTTTTCCGCGTTGCACCTTTAACATCAAAAAGAGGTTCAGTAGTTGCGTTATTATTGAAATTATTGTTTACACAGGATAGCCTCTTCAGTGCAGCTATTGGTACAGCTATCAAAGGGGGTTCTAGTGCATTTAAAGTTCCCATTTGAGCTACGAAAGTCGTGCAAGCACAGCAATTGCTCAACTAGACAACCGCCTAAATATCATGCTGAGCGCTAAGCAGAAAGAATACACACTTTTATAATCTCTGGCATAACTCGGTTAGGGTTTGAACCCAGACCTTCTGCACTGGAATCGAACACTCTACCATAAGGCTACCAGTCGGTTACACATTTTTTCAAAAAAAACGTGCATATAAATGTAATGGTTTTTTCCATTGGTTAAAAAATTATGAAGTGTGAGAACATTCTGGAAACATTAGAAGAACTCACAAACTTCCAGCACTCAATTATATGCCAAACAAAGTTATGCCAAGTCAAAGAGGCCGCGAGTACAGGTTTCCCTGTGCATACGACTTTCCCTATTTGATGATGTAACTGCAAACTTTGTTTTACAGCAAGGTTCGTGAGCAAACCAGAAGATTGCATAAGTCTAAAAACAAACAAAGTTCTTTGTTTTTTGAGTAGACTTTGCAAGAAAAACTACATTAATAAACATTTTATATGAACAAAGAGTCTTTCCAATTTAAATGCGGTACCCTGTTTTTCCAAGCTGTGGAGTAGCACTTATTGCAGAATGAATTGGGGTGAATTTCTGGCTGGTCTTCTTCTAACTTCAGCTTGAAAGCATTTTTTAGCCATTCCTGGTGCTTTCTTACACTGTGTCTTACACTTGCACGAGTTGTTTTTGCCACAAATTCTACAAAGTTTTTTTATGAGTATTTTCCATCATTTATGACAAAAATTGTTCATTTTTAAAAAGCTATAACTTTTGTTAAGAAATACCAGAAAAACAAGGTTTTTTTAAAATCTAAATAAATCCTTTGTTTGAACAACAGCTTAAAGATCAATCTAGGAAAAACTCCACAGACCGAGATATCAGGCCAAAGGCGCATAATACTAATTTTCCAGTACTATAGCTTGCCTGTGTAAACACTTGTTTATACCGTTTCGCGAGACTGATCTTAACTTTTTAAGAGATACACGTCTTGTGAAGACCCCTTGTTTAGGCGGATACATGATATAATAACCATAGTGTAGATTTCATCATATAGATTTTATTACAAGCTCGTGAGCTTGTATTAAAACGCAAATGTGTCCTACAAGAATGGAAATTTTTGCCTCTCTGAGCACCGACACGGGAGTCGTCGTGTGTTCGAATCTCATCTTGGTAACTATTTTTACTTTTTTTTTCTTTTTAAAAAAGATAAGACAAGTGTTCAAAACACTTGTTTAACTAACTAGTAAATAAAGGTGTTTCCACCAAACTTTTTAAAAGTGAATGTAGGCAGAATTAACTGAATTAATGAATTTCGCAAATTTTTGGGTTTGTGGGTTTGTGGTCTTTCTTCTTCCTGTCAGTCGGTTCACCCAAGACGGACCCATCGAAAATTAAAAGTTCGAGGAATTTTCCGTTCAGGAAGGTCTCACAAATCAATTTTGAAAAATAAGTGTGTAACAAATATTATTGCGTATCTGAATAGTAAAATATGTCGTGTCTAACTTCGTAACAAAAATCCTAATTTGATAGACAGCTTTTTGTAAACTTTATTCGCGAGGTTGTTTGCGTATATCATACGTCTTGTTGACATTACTGTGACCACCATCTTGTCCATCAAATGCTAAGGAAACTTAAACAAGATCTATTATTTATCTATCAGCGCTGGAGGTTCATTGGGGGTTGGCCAACTATTTTTGGTAGTAAAAACATTACTTCAAACTCTAAGGGGTATTTAAACAGGCGACGAACGTCATCAAAATTATCAACTGGTACTTTAAGTTGTGTAGACGGACACACAGAAAGTAGAGAAGACATGACAACAACTACCTTTAATCTCACCGTATGAGCTCACCTGCAGTTAAACACACTTCTTTACTGATTTTTTTTTCTTTCCGCAGTCTCACTCGTGTATAACCCCTTATTTCTGCAAATACTCAAAAAAGAGACAAAGATAGGGTGAAATAAACTTCTTTGTTTACAAATTCGACCTAGGTATTTTCATATTATTTAATTTTTATTTTTTCATATATTCGTTTTTTTATCGATACAATTTGCCAAAACCTAAGGAGGATTCAACCTGAAGAGTAGTGACAAAAATCAGAATCTAAATCAGAGAGTAATAAAATCTTTTCAGCAAAAACTGCATGACTAAAACTTTCAATTATTTTGAATTAGGTTATAGTTTGTTGAAATTTCTTTTTTTTTTGCCTTTTGTTTCAATGAATATTCATTGCAATTGCACTGTACTCATTTTTCTAAGGTAGATAAACACACCCGCAGAATAACCTACTCGCAAATAAGCCCATAAAACAAGTCCCTTACAAATTAGAAAAGTCAAGGGTTCACACGCCAGTGTTTACGACATAACATTTAAATGATAGGTAATCAATTTGGCGTGTAGCTGCAATGGAGTTTGGCAATACGATAAAAAAACGACTTCAGAATACCGAATTCTTATTATTGAAATGTACTTATTTTTCTTTCCTTGAGAATAAAGCCAAAATGGTAAAATCTAGTATAATTCCAGCGCTCACCGAAAAAAATAGTCTTATTACAATTGGAAGTTGAAGAAGGAAATGAAGGAGTCAATCGAGTCTACTATACTGTTCTGGCTTTCTAATCTGCAGAACCATTTCGATGATTTCAATCCTCGTTACATAAAAAAGTAAAATACAAATCTTAAGAACAAAAAAGTGTTGCTGACCAAAAGATCAAATCAGTATAGCAAATTTTAACCAGCCTAACAAAATATCTGGGCAACTTTATTTCAACTAAGCATATCAGTTCAGTTAGAAAGTACAAAAGCAAGCTTCGTATTTTATATTTTTTTCAATCTCGTGATAGGTATAGCTCATATGCACTAAAATGAATGTACAGGTCTAACAAGTAAAGAACATTTTTGTCAGGACACAAAAGAATGCTGGCCTGACTGCATTTGCTCTGCAAATTTTTAATATATTTTTTAAAATTTACATTCCACGATGTTCTGGTGACAAACAATTGGCCATGTATTGGACAAACTCAATACCACGTTTGAGAGTTTTTTTTCAGAAACTAAAAAATGTTGGACCCGTAATCGCTCTGGAAATTTTAGTTAGTTTTCACATTTTTATTTTATGTTCTGGTGGCAATCTAACGAAAAAATGGTTGAAAAAAAAAGTTGTTGCGACAAAAGACTCTTCACATAGCAACTGCGCACCAATGATTAAACTTTTAGTCTTATAAAACATTAGGTCATTTAAGGTCAATTATGGGGAAGTTATATTTGGTCCCATGACTCATTTACAGCCAGCTAACCAATTTTTCTATTTCCCCGTAATCTCAGATTTAAACTTTCTGAGAAAAATCCCTTATTATGAGTTCTTAGACTATAAGCATATATCATTTTTTGTTTGTTTGTTTGTTTGCATAAGCCCCAGGGTCTTGCGGCAACTTCATCATGCTCTGGGAGCGAGGTTGTGCATAAGCATATCAGAACATATTATAGTAAGCGCAAAAATGTAAACAATGGTTAAAAAAGACTTCCTTCTTAATCATTTCCTATAAAAATATAACAACCATTAATAACAGTAATAAGCCTTGTATTTGTAAGTCCGATGAATGTTTAATAAATAAGTCTGGTAATTTGGTGTGAACTCACATACAAAGTATGATAATCAATTCTCCTTGTCATCATATGTTTTACCCCTGCTTAGAAACATATTTCAGCCTCCGGGATAAACGATCCTGTGATAAAATTTCTGAAGATGTTGAACTGAAATTAAAGAACGCGCGGTGTACACGTCCAAATGATCCGTAATTATTTCTGCAACATTCTTTCAAAGACTTTTTGCGTATTTCGAAAATGTGTTTATACATTCGCTCTGTTTGTTGTTTAAAAAATGTTATTGCATTTTTTATTAAAGTAGTACAGTCGACGCTCGATATCTGGAACTCTCAGGGTACCGACGAAAAAGATTGAGACAGCGAAAGTTCGAGACAACAGGTATCCGAGATATTGAGCGTCGCATATATTTAAGAACTACTTTTGCTTAATTTTGATTTTCCCGCGGAAAAAAGGTGTGTATCCTTGTAAGCTGTTGTAAGTGAACCGTCTGTCCATCTTTTTTTTTGTTGAGTAAAAACCGTGAAAACCAAACGATGATACATCCGATGAGTATTTTTTAACGTCACATCAAATGTTTTAATAAATCAATGAATCAATTAATAATGGTGCCTTTGTTTTACTGTAGATTTGAACGACTAACATGACGGTTTTTTACTACTCAAGATAAGGTGCATCGCCCACCTTTGTTTTGTATCTGATCTGTTTTACGTTGTCCACCTGCACTGAATAGTAAAAAGCCCAATTTATTTTTTTAAAAAATGGTATAACTGTTATTTATTAACTTTGATTTAAAAACATAAGCTAAAAGATTCTGCGAGTTGCAGCTAAGCTTAGCTATAAAATCCGCCTTCTACTCTACTTTTTTTATCTTATAGGTAGGTAGCTAAATGGACAGCTATGTATCTAGCTAGCTATATATACACTTTTATCCTTTTTGCTTTGTTGCCCTTTTTTGTTCTGTTTTAAGGAAATTTTAATTGCATTATTGAAATATATGATATATATAGCTAGCTAGCTAGCTAGCTATATAAGAATGGCAAAGTTTTTGACGTTTTATTTTTATCATTTTATTTTTATCATTTGTTGATTTAAAAGATAGCTAGTTAGCCAGCCAGCCATATATTTATATAAAAAACAGGAGATTTGGGTTAAGCAAAAAAAAAAGAACCCATCACAGTGTGAAGCCAAATTTAAAAATGGGTAGCTAATTTTAGTGAACCGGTTTAAGACTACTCAGAGAAAATAAAAAAGTGTTTTTTTAAACAAGTGGCTGTGTTTATTAAGAATCTTTGCATCACATTATTACATGTTTATCAACATTGGAAATGGAACTTTTGCAATGCCAATGTCTTTACCCAAGAATGTTTTCGAGTCATCCATGTAAATATTGATTTTATGCTAGAAGTATTAGATGTACAAACATAAATATTATATATGTGCATATTATATAGTGCATATTATGTCACTTCATTTTCTTCATTACTCAAAAGTTTATTTCTATAAAATGTTTGTTTTCACCATTTTAATTTTTAATGCTTTTAACTGATCATTTACCAAAACATTGATTTGGTAGCTAAAGCTTTTAAGAAAAGTAATCCACTTCTGAAGCAGATGGTTGTTAATTCTTTTTAATAGCTTCTTTAAAAAATTATGTATAAAAATAAAAAAATAAATTTGCCAGACAAATGTCAAATAAAAAAAGTAATAGGAGGAACCAAGAATGGATTTATACACTTTGTAAATGGGCATTGTTCTACTAATTATGAAGGGGAAATGTGGAATGTATATAATAACAGACTTCCAATTTCCAAGGATTTCAAATGTGTAAATGACATTGATGTTCAAAATGCCATTTTTTTCTCTACTATAAAAGGTTTCCTTTAGACCTTAAAGTCAAATTCGTAATCTTCAGGTTAGAATTCCCAGTCTTTTGTATGCTTAAAAAGTTTGTGCATATATATAAAAGTGTAATTGTTTTCTTCTCGTTCCAGATGTTCATTTATTTCCTACAAAGTATATGAGATTTTGAACTTGTTGCATAATGTTTCTAAATGTTTTTATGCTTTTTAATTTTAGCCAAAAAAATTACCGGCATTCAGATGTGGTGTATTACATTAGTACATATGTTTTTTCTTCTAACAAAAGTAATTGCAGGTTAGTGTCTATTTAATCGTAACATAAATCATAAAACCATAAAATTTAATTCTTGCGCATTTACTTTATTTAAATGAATATATTATATCTAATTAAATCAAATAAACTTTTCTTTTAGATTTAGAATTTACAACAGAGAAATGGAAAATGATTGTACCACCTTCACTTGTGCTTCCTTTCAAATTTGTCCACCGAGATGAGGCACTCACAATTTCTTGTCAAACAAATGATCCTACGGCTGAGGTAACTTTATCCACAAGGCCATCCAGAGGAGAGCCCTATGTAAATGTGTTGACAAAGTTTAAAGATGGAATAACTAAGACAAAACAAACATTCTATATCCCTCTGCTTTCTACATTGCATGGGGGATATTATCAGTGTGCTGCTAGAACTACAACAGATCCAGAAATTGAGTTGGAGCTAGGACAACTTCGTGTTAGTCCAAGTATGTTGTTCTTTTATTTGTTTAAGTCAAAATTGTAACGCACTTACACAGTTAGTTAGGAATTTTCTTTTTTAATTCAATTTGCTTCTATTGTTAAAGAGTTGCTGACATGATAAACTCTTTAAAATTGACAGGTTAATATAAATACATATAATAAGATTTTAGACTCCAATACAAACTAACTTATAATAAGTTTTTAACAAGGTTATACAACAATTTTTTAGCCTACCAATTTAAAAGTGAATTTCAGGAATTAACAAAATATTAGGCGTAATAATGATTATAATAATATAGTTGTGCTTGAAATTAACATGAAACTTGACATAAATAGATCCTGCAACAAGGTATATATATATATATATATATATATATATATATATATATATATATATATATATATATATATATATATATATATATATATATATATATATATATATATATATATATATATATATATATATATATATATATATATATATATATATATATATATATATATATATATATATATATATATATATATATATATATATATATATATATATATATATATATATATATATATATATATATATATATATATATATATATATATATATATATATATATATATATATATATATATATATATATATATATATATATATATATATATATATATATATATATATATATATATATATATATATATATATATATATATATATATATCCCTATGTCCCTGTAAATAAGGCTCCTTTACTTAAGAGTTTCTGTGTCCCCTTGTTCAGGGCAGAGGCTGAGCATATGCTTACATGTGCACAAATTACCTTTTGTTGGATATTAGGGTTTAGAATGTCAGACATGAAAAAACTGCATTTCCACCATTCTTTGTTTCTTCCTTACAATCCAGCGTGATTTTTCTATGTTTATTGTGCTTTCCCATGAATTTAAAGTTACGAAGTAGTGCAAAAGTAAAAATTTGCATTAATGCTCATGATTTGTTATTTTCTTATAAAAGAATAATTATTATCCTGTTTATTTCTAGTTTCTCGTATCACTGCCCCCATTATAATTCCATTAGTGGATGTTTTCAATATTGAAAGTGGTGGAAATGAGAATGTTACATGTAAAACAAAAGGGCTTCCTACAATAAAAGAATCAACTTTGACTTGGTTTCGTAATAATAGTGGTGTTCTTACAAAGGTTGATGAATCAAAAGTAATTCGTGAAGGATTGTTGGATAATGGTGACCATATAGATATTGAAAAAATAATGTTTAAAAATTTTGGAAAAAGCGATGTTGGCACATATGTCTGTCAGCGAAGACTTGGAACTGCTAATCCAAGTTACAAGTCTATTAAAATAGAGTTGCAACGTAAGTGTATAAGTGTATAAATGCAAAATATTCAGCTCCAGTAGCATTCAACAAAATTATATATATAGTGAAACATGTTTTTTCTCACTTTTTAGCTGATGTTGAACCAAGTGTAACCTTACCTGATATTTTGTCTAATACATCTGTTCCAATATATATAAAACCTGGAATTCCTATTTATTCTCTTCGCTGTTCTACTGGTGGTTCTCCAAGGCCGAATAAGTATTGGCGTAAAGATAATGAAACAGTACACACCTGTCCAAATATCTATAATCCAGATTGTATTTACTCCTTAGTTAGTACTTCTCATGAGACACATAGTGGTGTATACGAGTGTGTTGCGAAGAATATTTTAAAAACAGTTTCTAGATCAATAAGCATTCAAGTTTTAGGTATGACTTTTTTATGGACTTAATAACTCTTCCTTAACAAAGTTAACTATACAATATATATTACTATATGATACATTATGTAAGATGTGTGTATATTTTGTTTTGTTTTTAGATCCACCCATATTGAGCAAACCAACACTCACTAAAGTTGCTAGTTATAAAGAAGATTTTGAATTATCTTGTACTGTAAAATCAGGAAATCCTATGCCATTTATAAAATGGGAATTTCAACCTGAAACTTGTGACCCCCAATCCTCTAAACCATGCAAACCATTGGAATTAGAATGGAAAACGTTGCCTGAAGTAAGTTTTGTTTAGAATGATTTTAACATAATCTTCTATGTAATAATTTGAAACTTCCGTGTGTCTGTCTGTCTGTGACTTTTACAAAGAGGATGTTTTTATGTCTTATTTGTTCACCAACAAATTAGCTAGTGGTTGCAATATATGACGCCAATAACTGAATTTTCATTAAAGAAGCCATTGCATTGCACTTTATAAGTTTAAGGCTTAATAACTTGGAAACGGTTGGAAATAATTGATGCCATCTCTTGTGTGGGTAACTAGGACCACCTGGAACCAGTTTTCCCAAATTAAGTCAATCCACCTGTTTTTGAACCTCAATATTGCTGCAACCGTTCATCAAAAGGACATGGTCCCATACATTTTCATGATCAGCGTCTTAGCCCTATGCAATGGCAGTAACTAAGACAATTTTCTAAAAAAAAATTAGGTACATTGGTAAAGCAAAATTTTTAAAATCCAATAAAATCCAATATCTCCTCAAATGATCCTATACACTTCCTTTATCGGCATTGTAAGGTCTACACAATAGGCAAATAAATAAATTTCTGAAAAAAAATTACTGCTGATGTCATTAAAATTCATATTCATCTTTTCCATTGTCCTTCTGCCTAAGTGGATTTTTCCAATGACCTTATCAAATAGTATATTGCTATAATACGCAGTGTCTATGACCAGCATAATGGATGTGTTTATTTTTCTTTAAAGTTGCCGAAAAATGCAAGTGTCAAATGCTAATCAATGCCCTTATACCTTTAAGGCCAAATAACTTGAAGATGAGTGAAAATAACTGACGTCTTCCTCCGGCATGGGTAACTACGGACTATAAAATTAGGCCAATTTCTCAAAGTTGGGTCAACCCAGCTGTTTTGGAACAGATGGGTTGATGACATCATCATCGTCATCATTCTCGGCTTAACGTCCGTTTTCCATGCTAGCATGGGTTGGACGGGGTATATTAATGACCCTCTTCCAATCTGATCTAGACTGTGTTAGATCTAAACTCAACTTCCTCTCTATCAAGTCTGTCCTTATAACCTCCTGCCAAGTCTTTCTCGGTCTGCCTCTGGGCTTTGCCCCAGGAACTATCAAGTCTCTACACTTTCTTACCCAATTATCCTCCTCCATTCTTTCCAAGTGCCCCAGCCAATTCAATCTTCTTATCTGGATAACATTTTTAATTCTACGGAGACTTAGCCTGCTTCTTAGCTCATCTGAACTCTTTCTGTCTCTCAGACTGGCATTACACATCCACCTAACCATTCCCATATCATTCCTTTCTAAACGGTCAAGATCTTCCTGCTTCACTGCCCATGTCTCACTACTGTACAACATAACACTTCTTACACAGGCCTCATACAACCTACCTTTTACCTCAATTGACAGGACTCTGCTAGTCAATAAAGGAAGTAACTCTCTAAACTTTTTCCAAGCAGAACCTATCCTGCAAGTAACACTTCTTCCAACACCCCCTTCACTGCCCAACATATCACCTAAGTAACAGAAGTTCTTAACTATCTCTAACGAGCCACTGTTGTACATCATTAAAGCTGGAAATACTTCATTCTCTATAATCTCACCTTTGCAACGCTTGCATACAAACTGTATGTCAGCTCTTAACCTTCCACTAATACTACTGCACTTCTTATGTACCCAATGCTTGCAAGTCTGACAAAAAATTGAGTTACTACCAACCCCTTTCCTGCAAACTCCACAAGGCCACTTTCCAACTACAAGGTCACACTTGGCTGCAATGCTACTTATCATGACTTTAGACTTTGCTGTGTTTACCTTCAGCCCTTTCTCTTCTAGTCCTTTCTTCCACTTCTCAAACTTTTCAACTAATTCTTCCATCGACTCTGCTACGAGAACCAAATCATCTGCATACAATAACTCCCATGGACAACCTGTTCTGAACTCCATCGACAGCGCTTCTAAGACTAGAAGAAACAACAAAGGACTAAGTACAGAACCCTGATGTACACCAACATTTACACTAAATCCTGACACGACTTCTAGCATTGCTGTACATAGACTGTACCATCGTAACTAGCCACTCATCCACACCTAATTTTCTCATAGCCCACCAAATAACTTTACGTGGCACTCTATCAAAAGCTTTCTCTAAATCTACAAAGGCAAAATAGAGATTCTTTCTCTTTCCTAAATACTTTTCCTGAAGCTGTCTGAGTAAAAATATTGCATCTGTAGTGCCACGCCCTGGAACAAAACCAAATTGCATCTTATCTATATCAATTCTTTCTCTAAGTAACTTATCAATCACTCTTTCAATAACTTTCATTACTTGATCAACCAACTTCAAACCTCTATAGTTACCCCTTTCTAATGCATCACCCTTTCCCTTGAAACAATTCACTATTACACTCGACTGCCACTCACTCGGAATAGCACCATCCTTTATAATCTGGTTAGCAAGACTTGTAATAAGCTCAACTCCGATATATCCAGATGCTTTTACCATCTCTGCAACAATACCTGATACTCCTGCAGCCTTGCCAATCTTCAATTTCCTAATAGCCTCTACTACCCATTCTGTCTTGATCTGCATAGCTGGCCCTTCTACGACATCATCATCAGACAAATTATCCTCGTCCCAATCAAACTCAGTGTTAAGCAACCTCTGATAATGATTCTTCCAAGCTACCCTTTTCTCCTCTGTGCTAGCCAAAACACCTTCATCATTACGTATACACTTCTCACCTACAATATCTTGATTAGTCTTCTTCATTTGCTTTGCTATCTTGAATACCTCATTGCGCTGCTCTTCCCTTCTTAACACATCTGCAAATCTGTTTCTCTCTGCTTCTGATTTTGCCTTATACACTGCTGTACGAGCGCGACGCTTAGCTTCTAAGTAAATATTTTTACTACCACCTGACTTCCACTCTTTCCAAAGTTTCCTCTTTTCCTTTATACACTGGTCAACCTCATTATTCCACCACCAGGTCTGTCTATGTCTAGCTGGTCCTTTCGTCCACCCACAGGTATCATCAGAAGCTTCTAGAAGACAATTCTTCAAAGTAGTCCAAGTACTTTCAACATTGTCACTATCACATTGACTATTGTAGGCTAACTGCTGAACTTTTGCACTAAATTGTCTTGCTACAATCTCTTCCTTCAGCTTCCAGACTTTTCGACGGGGCCTGTACTTTCCCTTGGCTTCTTTAACACTCTTCAAGATAATATCACAAACCAGCAACCTATGCTGGAAAACACACTCTCCCCCCGATATAACTTTTACGTCCTTCACCACTTTCTTGTCTGACTTTCTAACCAGGAAGTAATCTATCTGTGTCTTACAACCACCTGACTCATATGTTATCAGCCTACTCTGTCTCTTACTGAATGATGTGTTGCAAACCACCATGTCCGTTGCCATTCCAAACTCAAGCAATCTCTCCCCTTCCTTATTTCTGCTCCCAAATCCATAGCCTCCATGCACACCTCTATAACCTTCAGATGACTTCCCAACATGACCATTAAAGTCGCCGCCCACCATGACAAGTTTAGTGTCTCCAAACTTTGATGTGACTGCTATTAACTCATCATAAAACTTATCTTTATCTTCCTCACTGTGTCCACACTCATAAGAAACCATTAAACCCCAATATCAGGGATAACCATTCGTCAAAAGTACATGATTCTTATATTTTCTTGATCAGTGTTTCAAGCTCTGCACAATAGGAGCAACAGGTTAATGAATTTCTAAAAAAAGCAATTTATGTACATTTGTGGGTTTTTGCTGATGTCTGCAAAATTTTAAAGTCATATCTCCTTAACCGCTGATCAAAAAAGGAAAATCCTATATATTAATTTGATCAGATTTTTTTGGACTCTAGAATTTCTTTGTGCATTGACAGGTTCATTGCTGACGTTGTCAAAATTCAAATGACGGACCTTTTTTATTTCTTTTTCATTAAAGTGGATTTTTCACAGTCCTTTTCAACTAGTTTTATATAATTCAGAAAAAATTGTTTGTAAAGAACAAAGGGCCATAGCAAATATTACTTCTCTGTATTTCTTTTGCAGCAATCACCAGATGTAAAAACACCTACAAAATTTAGTTACATTATTGCTACAAAAACAAAGTCAAATTTCTTTTATCGGTGCATAGCAGTAAACCAGCAAGGAAATGACACATATACAATTACATTAGTAAGGAAGGGTGAGTTTATTGTAAAGTTATTAGTTTGTTTATATCTTTGTTTATTTCATGGTGTGTTTGTTCATTGGTAATTTAGTTTTTTGTGTTTTCTTATAATTGCTTACGTTTTTAGAAGAGGCACCATCACAATTCGGAATTTTGCCAGCAGGTAATTATACTGTTACAGAAGAAGACAAATTAGAAATACAATGTTCCTCTGATGCTTATATTTTTGCATCTGTTAAATTGACAAAAAACGGAGTTGATCTGCCATCAAACGAAAGTATAGTGGACAACATCAGATATACAACATTTCCAGTTGAATCTGTTGACATGACAAATTCTGGAATATATCGATGCGAAGCCATACTAAAAAGAGGCGGAAGTCGAACATTGCAGAACAATATTTTTGTGCAAAGTAGGTTTCTATTTTTTTTTCTTCAGTTTGCATTTCTTGTATGTGTTCCTTGTATCATGGTAATGGTATGTAAACATAATTTTTTAAAGAATTGATGAAACCGAAAATTGATGGATTTGCGGATATGATTGTGTCACAGGACAATATCAGTAATATGAATATCACCTGTATGGTTACAGGACATCCTCCTCCAGCTGTTACAATAAAATTTAATGGTGAAGAGATTACCAAAGATATTGATGACATTGATCGATGTGATTCAGCTATCAGTGAGATATACAAATCGAGAAAGATCAACAATGTATTGTACATCTGTAAAATCAATTTCACAGAACACGAGGGAAACTTTGAATGTATTGCATCTAATAGAGCTGGCAGTGCAATGAAGAGAATGAACTTAACCATATTAGGTAAACGTCTGTATTTTTTTATTATACCTTTTGGAAAAGAACATGTATTGTTTATGCGTTGTCGTTGGGACTCTGAAATCATATGCTATGAAATTTTCTTCTTTAGTAAGAAGGGAGGATTCAAAAAATACATTTGTTTAAATATTTATCATTTTTGACACCCCTTTGTAACTAAGACTTTAACTATTAAAGAGTGTACAAAATAAAGATAATTTTCAAGAAATAACCCTCTTAATTCCCTTGTTTGTTATTCTGTGCCCCTTCCTTCTCCCTAAAGACAGTGACAATGTCCCTTTTAAATGGCCTTGGGATGCGCAGGGGCATTTAAATAAGTATGTCAACCCAAATAAGTATGTCAACCCAAAATAGCAGGAAACTATAAAATATAGTTTACTCGAGCCCAGAGAATGTCCACCTTGAAACTTTAAACCAAAATGGTTAATTTGTTTCAGCTAAACCACAAATTGTGAACTGGAAAAGGACTCTTACTGCTGTTGCTGAAGTTAATTGCAAATCTCGAGCAAATCCTCCTGCCATGGTATCTTGGTTTCGCATTGATAAACATACAAATACATCCACTTTTATATCTTCACGTAAAAAGGTTGATATACTATATCTTGGAAATGATGTGGAAGATGGAGGTGATATGTATATGTGCACAGCTTCAAGTAAACTTGGAAATGCAACAGAGTACGTGCAAATACTTGCAGGTAAGGAAGAGTTGCTGCAGTAACTTCTTGCATATCATAAAATATCCAACCAGGTTAAACGAAAACGTTCATTTAGGCGCTGCCAGTAAGGTGATGGGTACAGCCACAAAGAATACCATCATCGTTGTGATAGTAATAGCAACTATTATTGTAATCGTTGCATTGATTTTAATATTGTGGTATAGAAGACATTTAAAACAACAATATGCACTTTATTTGGAACCAAACGAAGATTGGCAGGTATATACGTTTAAATTCCTTTAAAAAAATTTAAAATTTTGTAAGAGGAATACTCGACGTCATCTGATGTATTGATAATTTGTTTCATAACTGGTTTGCATTGATTTATTAGATGGATCCAGACAGGTCATTGTTTGAGCAATCTAGCGATCTACCATACGATATGATTTGGGAATTTCCAAGAGAAAAAATTTCCTTGATAAAAACGCTTGGTTCTGGTGCATTTGGACAAGTGTGGTTGGCAGAAGCTGAAGGAATTCACGGTAGGGTTAATTTAATTTGTTTTTGCTCAAAATCACAATAATTTGTGTCGCAAAATGAAATCTGCTTTCGCAATAATAAATGTCGCAAAATTATTGAAAACATGTTGCAAAATTTATAGTAAGCATTAAAACCGCAATAATTGATGTGGAAAAAAAATCACCATCAAATCGCAATAATTTTTGTGCGCAACAATGATTGTCCTTCCTTAAGTTTTCGTTTTTTGATACTGCCTACATTTATTTGCCTGTCTGGTTTAGGTTTCAATCCACGAGATAAAAGTCCTGCAGCAGCTAAAAGAAGAAAATCTCTCAGTCGAACACGTCGAAGATACCATTCTTTATCGATAAGATACAAAAAACAACTCAATACAGAAGAAGTGACTACATTAGAAAAAACGATGGTAGCTGTGAAAACATTGAAAGGTTGATTATGATGTAGCAACTAAGCAAACTACGGAGTGTTTTTTTCGCTTTGATTTTATCTGTAACTTTTGATGCAGTCTTCCCTAAATCCAGTCCAAAAGTGATTTTATATGTAACTGAAGCGAATGTTTGATTTTTTTTAATTGCCTTTTATTTACTTCTTTCTTTAGATGATGCAGCAGAAGGAGAATACAAAGATCTTGCATCAGAGTTAAAGATTTTAATTCATCTGGGCGAACACAAAAATATTGTTAATTTACTCGGCGCTTGCACCACGAACGGAAAGCTATATGTAATTCTAGAATGTTGTCCTCATGGCAACTTACTGAACTTTTTGCGTGGTAAGCGTGAAACGTTTCAACCAGTTTGGGCAAAACATGAAACTGATATGAAAGACGAATTTACATATATTGACTTGGTCATGATTGTGATGCAAGTCGCAAAGGGAATGGACTTTCTACAGTCGCAAAAGGTTTGAAACCCCTACGCACATAATCTTTTTCCTTAATTTTTTTTAATTTTTATTTATTATTAAAACATTTATATTATTCTAGTGTGTACATCGAGATCTGGCAGCTCGCAATATATTAGTAGGAGACGATTACATCATGAAAATAGCAGATTTTGGTCTTGCTCGTGACATATACAAGGATGAGTTTTATCTGAAAGAAACAACTGGTTTGTTGCCTGTCAAATGGATGGCTCCTGAATCGCTATTTGACAAAGTTTACACTGCAATGAGCGATGTGTAAGTAGCGTATTGTACCTCAGTTTTGATTTTGTGTTTAAACAGATTTCTTTCGTTTGATATACATATTTATTGCATTATAGATGGTCCTATGGCATTCTTTTGTGGGAAGCATTTACATTGGGCGGTTCACCCTACCCTGGATTACCCACGGAAGATTTGTTCAGCTTTTTAGAAGAAGGTCGACGCATGGAGTCGCCAGAGATTTGCCCCAAAACTGTTTATGGAATTATGCTGGATTGTTGGACAAAAAGTCCTTATGATCGACCAATGTTTTCCCAAATTTACGATCGACTTGAAAATGTGCTAAAACAGAACGTTCCATCGGTAAAAATGCGTTGATCTGTATAAGTTCGATTTGTTTTACTTCTTACAAGATTTGCATTTGTTTAACATTATTCTGCGTTTTGCATCCTATTCGCTTTTTTCTGTATTATTTTATATTTCTTATTTTCTTTTAGGATAGCGATTATTTAGATTTTACTGATTCAAAAGAGAATGATTACTTGATGCCGGAAGACAAAGTACGCTCAAACGAGTACTTAGAAGCTACTGGACGTTTTTCTCCTAAAGGACAAACATACGTTCCTCCACCTAGTAATGGGTAGGTAGCATATTTGCATAAATCACATCCCGTGTTATCAGCCTCTATTAAAGTTCTTTACAATAATTGCAAAATTCATGTAATTTCAGATTCTATGACAACGACAAATCTGTCCTTCCCCCAGCACCAACTGAGGGTTATGTGCCCATGACTCCTGCTGATCACTACCAAACTCCTTCATCTTTTCGGTACGACGGATCGGATGTTATCGTCTAATAAAAAGGAATGCGAAGAGCTAGTCTGCTCTTACTGTTGTTGCTACAACGAAAGACTTCCATTTCACATAAGCCTTTCAACTCTTTATATGACGTAGATAAAGTAAGTTGCGACAGTGCGACTACAGCAATAAGATTGACAAATGTAAAGACGAACTTCATTACATACCCACACCTGGTAGAAAATAAATTTTTTAAATATATATATATATATTTGTATTATATATGTCTTTATTTTTGATATTATTCGTATTGTTTTTGCATACTGTATATTTAATTTTGCTAATACACTTTTTATGTAAGTACGCACGTTTATTTATATATATTCACAAATTGAGATTTTAGCGAGTACCTTATTGGTTTTTTTTTGCGTGAATTTATTTTTGCGAGCCCAATTTTGTGAGCGTTGATGTGGATTTATTTTTGCGAATCATAAAATCCTTGAGGTTGGCGTAAACTTATTATGTACGCGAAAATAAATCTCAATACAGTAAGTTCAAGCATTTTGTTTTGTATTCATATGTATGAATTTGTAAGGTGAAGAACAACATATAATAAGCACAGCCCTTTTTTTGAAAAGAAGTCACATCATTTGCACCGATACTTTCTCAAGTGTGGCTAATTTCTTTTGAACAGTGGAATCGAAATTAAAAATTAATGAGTGGTAAATTTTCAAATTTGAAAATATTAATACCGTGTATATTTAATTATGCTTCTAAGTTTGTAATGACTATATAATTTTATATAAAGTAATGTAGAAGATTATGTACAGCGTCGTCTTTCTAACCAATGATTTTTCGAGGAAATGATTTTTTTAATGAAATGTACTTCTGTGGTTAATAGTTAGAACTTCGCTTTGAAATCACAAGGTCGATTGTTTATTCCACAACATGGGAATAAACGGTAAGTGTGGGTACCCCAGTTAACCGGTGGTAAGATAATGGTGATGTATATCTAACCATCAAGAAATAGAAATCCTAATAAGAACAGTGTGGCAAATACTAAAGTTGTTATTCTATGGAAATGATAATTAAATAAACCGAGCTGTTTCATAGTATGAACAGTTTCTTAAAGTCTTGTGGGTATGCAGCAGCGCCAAAGCGTGTTTGTGAACGTTTCAATCACATCGGCAAATGAATGCTGGCGTGTAAAAAAGTATAATCGTTATAACAACACAGCATATGCGATGATCAGCAGTAGACGTTTATAACCAACTACTATAACCAATTCTTGGACCATGTTTTGAAGCTATCGAAAATAATTTTAGTATAACAAACTAGTTATACACATAAGAAAGAAATGTGTTTATTGTTAGCTTCTAGTTCTTCAGTTGTCTATCTATTTTAAGTAAAGGGACGGTTATCCTAACATCAAATGTCTTTTTGCAAATTTTTAACTCTTACAGAATTTATTTACTTTATCGTTTTTTGTTAAAAAGAATGTCAAAAAGTTTTATAAATGAAGAAAACCTAACTAAAAATGCAAAAAAAGTTCTTACGGAAATGAAAAAACACTTTCACTCACAACCATCACCCATATTGGATGCTTGAATACTTTAAATTGAATTTTTAATCTTTTTCGCAAATACCCTAGGAACGAGGTTTGGTTAAGCACACATTTAATTTTCGCGCACTTGGTACGAGTAATATGTATAAAGAAGCTACGCGATTACTTTTAAAATTAAAATCTTGTAAAATCTTAACTTTTATTTTATATAAAGGGGTCGATTTGTATGTTTGATTGGCGACTCAAAAGCTTCATCCATCTTAGATTTATTTACGCCAGTAAAACACGGATTATCAAGTGCGAAAATTTCATGATTAAGGTATTTCGGAAGACAAGGGTTTGTCAAACGAAAAACGGCTAAAGTTAGAACTTCATTGACGCAATCAATGCTTAATTCTGTCAGCAGGAATGATTTTAAGGTTTGGCACTTATTAAAAGAGGGCTTAATAAATTGTACCTTGCCGTATTCTTCCACAAGCCCTGGGCTTAACCCTGACTTGGCTTTCTCTAGCGGTGTTGATCTACCCTAAAACCCTAAAATTAAATAAACATACGTATAGACACATTTTTCACTATTATATTTGTAACAAAATGGACCAAAACTTCTTTCTAATACGCGTTAACAGTTTAAGTTCGACATTTCCTGGACGATGGCTGAACGTCAGTAGCTAGAATAGTTACTGGCCAATCTCGTCCCCAGGGTTTTTTTTTCGCTTTCTCAAAATGTGGCTAGCGCGTTCGCCTAAAAGCGAAAAAAAGCCCGGGGACGAGATTGCCTATTCTCAGTATTGGCGGATTTTGTTCAAATCTGGGGAATTTATAACTATAACGTTTTTTCAGAAATAGTCATTAACATACTCATTAGAGTTTCTTAGATAAAATACAAATAAAGAAGGTTATATAGAAAAAAACAAAGTCCGTGTCCTGAAGACTGAATAAACTTCCGACTGGACATTGAGAGTAATAATGGCGAGAAAAAAAGACAGAAAGCCGAAATATCAAATGCTGATGTGCTAATATGATCGGTAGAAACTATAAATTTTCTTTTCAAAAAATCGGTCAAGAAACCCCAGCGTGTTGAAGAAATTGATACGAAGACCAACGATGGAGTTTTGCTGAATCAGCAGTCTCAAGCAGACGACGGTCAATTTTAACTTTTCTTTTTCATTTTCTCGCTTTCGTTTTTCTATGTTTACAAAACACCCCACCCACCTTCTTTGACTTTTAGCTACAGGTTTAAAATCGAAGTTACAATAGTGTTACGAAGAAATACAGAAAATCTTGAAATATGGCTTAAATAAAAAAGAAAACTAGCAATCGCAAACCACAAAATTGCTCTTACCCTTTCTTTGATTTATCGACACAAAAAAATGTTCAGATTTTTGAATTAAAAGTGGGTAGTAGCTATACGAATGGTTTTGACAAAATGTCATTACAGTGTTGCATTTTTCCCTTGTGTTCAGCATGGTTTACTATTAAGTGAAATTCTTCCAGCATGACCTGTTCATTGTGCATGTAAAGCTAGCTAGCTAGCTAGCTAGCTACATTTCTATATTTCAGATTATATATATTTAATTTAATATAGCTACATGACTGTCACATTCTGCTGAAGATATGAATAGGGTTTTTAAAACCAAATGGCTTGTCATTTTAGTATGTTTCTTCCTCATGTGTGAGGGCATCGCAGGAGGTTTGTATTTTTACGTCAATTTCCGTTTTTAAAGTTTTTTCTTTTATAAGGAAGTAAAATTTCAAGATCTGGCTGGGATATGCTTATGCAGTCCTGTGAATTCACATTAGCATTCAGCATTGTCGATCTGAAAGCCAAGCTACATTGATTCAAGGACAGCCTTTGCTGCTCTATATGTGTGCCATGGTGGGCATGCCAAGAAAATTTTGTAATAGCATTTATATAAGGATGTAGACAAAAAAATAAGAAAAATATTAACATTAGTTTTAATACATCTTTTGTTGCAGACAAAGAAAAAATACCTTACTCCATTTCAATCTTACATATGAATCTGTATTTAAAGTTATTCAGACCCTGAAAAAATTTGTCATTTAAATCCCTAGAGAAAAGGAGGATATAACGTGTTGATCTATGATATGCCTTTAAATTGGTTTTGCTGACCTTATTTTCGTTGTAGGTCTGCAAAATTTTGCTGCTGTTGCTGCCAATGTGTTGACTTTTAGTACTTTGGATTCACAGGGCTGCTTATGTGAAAATCACGTTCAGGGCTTACATTATGCGTATTGGAGGGACAAAATATAAACTTAAACATGAAATGGTGCTATTTTTTGTTTTCAAATAAACAACAAAACAACTGGTATAATTACTGAAGTGGCTATTATAGCCACTGCACACCGTACTTAGATATTTTTTTTTCTATTTGTACCTGACTCAAATAACAAAAATATTTTCTTTTATTCATATGTAAAATCTTTTGTTTTTCTTAGAACCAAAGTTTTTACATTTTTATTAAGTTTTCAATATGATCCTGTATTGGCAAACATTTTTTCTTTACTGAGGAGTAGATACATATTTCAAGTGATATGCTGTTATGTTTACGTTTTAAGATGAAGCCTGAACCAGAGCGGTGGATATTATGCCAAACAGGCCGAAGCATGTCGGATATAACATCTCCCCCTTTGCTTCCAGCATACTATATACTACATGACAAAGACTGTAAATAACAAAATAGTAACATAAAGTGTGAATATATATAAAATGTCTCCTGTGCACACTTTTGTCTCTCGCTTATAAGTCCTTGTAGTCTACAGGTGTCTTCCTCTTCACTTGTCTGCCTGAAGTTGTAACATATGTTTTCTCGGAATCTTCTGTTTGTGTCTCATCAGGCGTTCTTTCTTCTGCCTGTTCGTCCTCGGAATCACTATCAACATATGGGATGGTTTCATCTGAGTCGCTTTCTCCATCGGCTTCGTGTCGAGTTGGTAGAGCGTTTGAACTCTGTGTACGTAATGTACTGATCGTTACCACTGGTTTTGATTCCTCCAGCGTCAGTGTATGAACTTTTCTAATGTCCTTAACATTTCGACATGTTACTTTTCCTTTTGCTACTTTAATTGTATAAGATTGTGTATTGAGATCCATTGTCCGAGACAAGCTCTGTGTGGATTCCATGTCTTGAAAATGTGTCCTTCACAGCCTCTATTATCTGTTCGGAGGTTGGTTTCGATAACAGGTAAACTTCTGAGAATAAGGAGCAGTAATCAGTGATAACGATGTATGTTTTGCCGTTGACTTGAAATAAGTCAGTTCCTATTTTTTTTTTCCACGGTCTGGTTGATAGAGGTGGTGGCTTGAGTGGGCATGATGAATTAGAACTTCTGTGTTTTTCACAAGTTGGACACTGTCTTAAGAGGTTTCGTTCTGCTCGTTCATTTTCAGCCAAAAACATGTTTGTCTTGCTCGACTTTTGGAACGTTCCATTACCAAGTGTTCGGCATGAATCCTTTGCAGCATGTCTCTTTGCATGATCGAAGGTATAACTTTGCATTGTCCTTTCAGTATTAAACCCTGGATTTCTGGTCGGTGCGGCTGTCCCAGAAGATTTGTACATTGACCTTGTGTTAGGCCATCTTGACCTCATTTGATTTATGAGTTGTTGTAGTACTCCATCTTTGGCTGTTGCTAGTTGTATTTCTCTGATCTCTTGGTTGGAGACAGGCATTTATGGAATGTAGGTGTGTGGTGATTTCTATGTTCCCATCTTCATCCACTGGTTGTGGTTCTTGTGTTGATGCTCTTGAGAAAGCATCTGCATCCAACATGTCTTCACCTTTCACATGTTCGGCTGTGAAATTGTACCTCAGGTGTTTCATCTGCATGGCTTGTATGTGTGGGGACATGTCCATTAGCTGTTTAGAGTTTACTATTGGTATTAGGGGTTTATAGTCAGTCTGTACCAAAAAGTGAGGTTGGCCTTGTAGATGCATATTTATCTTCTTGCATCCCCAGGTGATGGCTTGCATCTCAAGTTCAATAGGGTAGTAGTTCTTCTCGGCTTCTGTTAGGTATCTAGAGGCACAGGTGACAGGCATGTACTTATCTTTGTGTTGTTGATAAAGAATGACGCTAAGTCTATTAAGTTTACTAGCGTCTACTTGGTTTTTCGTAGGCTTCTTAATGTCATATAGCTGCAATGTTGCCAGTGAAGATAGCATTGTTTTCACTTGGTTTAACGCGTCCATATGGTTCCAGACCCATTCATTTTTGGTTGACAATAAATCACGTAATGGGGTACTTGCTTTAGCTAGATCGGGTGAGATTTTTCCAACTTGTTGGGCCATGCCCATAAACCATCATAGTTCAGTTATAGATTCTGGCTGTTTGAAGTTTGTGATGGCTTCAGTTTTTGTGGTTGTGTGTGTCACACCATCTTTTGACAAATGGTACCCAAGAAACTCAATCGGCGTTTTGTGAAATTCGCATTTGGTCGCATTTAGTATTACACCGTGTTGTTTAAATCATTCAAGGAGTGAGGTTAATCTTTCATTGTGCGATTCCGTATTTCTGGCAAAAATCAAGAAGTCGTCAGTGCTTTTTACTACTCCTTGCAAGCCCTCTATCACCGTTTCCATTTTTTTATTGAAGATTTCTTGCATTGAATTAATTCCGAAGGGGCCTCACGTAGTACAGTACCGTCCCACTGGCGTAATAAATGTTGTCAGTAGCTGGCTCTCTTCGTCCAATGGAATTTGCCAGTACCCGGAGTTTGCGTCAAGTTTGCTCATTATTACGAATTTGTCTCCTAATTTTGTGATGGTTTCTTTGACTGACTCCAATTGGTAAAGCTCCCTTTCTATGCCCTGTTTGAGTTTTGTCAAAATCGATGCATATACATATGGCTCTTGATGGTTTTGGCACCACTACCATTGTATGGCACCAGTCTGTCGGGTGGTCAAACTTTTCTTATGACACCCAATTCTTCCATCCTGACGATTTCTGCCTCTACTGCTTTCAGCATTGGTATTGGTATGCGTCTAGGTGCGGTCAGACGGTATGGAGTGACATCGTCTTTCATTTTTATGTGAATTGGGTTCCCTTTTACCTTTCCAAGTCCTTGGAAAACCTCTGGAAATCTTGATATAGTTTCCTGGGTTTCCTTTGAGATGTCTTTTGATGGTTCGCTGGTGATTTCGCTGCAAAAATAGGTACCTGGATTGGAAAATGTAATGATTTTCAGGCTGTTAATCGCTGGCTTTCCTAGTAGTGCTCTGGTCAGTCCTTTGCAGATGTATACAATTTGCTTTGAAATGTTTTCACCCCATCGAAATTTAATGACCCGATGCAATGTAGGGCCTGGTTCGAGGGTCCACGCAATTTTTTGTGTGTGGGTCAAATGTCTGACATCAGCACCTGTGTCAATCTTGAAATAAATTTTACCATTCTTCGCAGGTATATACATTGACAGAGCCAAGATATAAGGCACCAAGATCTTCTTCTACTGATCTGGTATTCTTGATATCCTTATGTTGCTTTTGTTTACATACAGGTCTATTTTTAAAACTTTTAAGTCCACATGAAATAGGCATTTTCTGCCCCACGCTGGGCAGAAGGACCTTCCCCTTTGGTGACTCCTAGTACAAAACTTACAGGGTTCTGCTCTAGCTTGGGTCGATGAATGTTGTTGTTGTTGTTGTTGATTTTTCCACGACTAAGGTGGTTGTTGTTAATAAATCGGTTCCATTGTTTCCCTTTCGTCACGTTGATTTTGCATTTTGGCGGCTCCTTCATTAGCCTTTTCAAATGCTCTGCAGATGTCCTCTGCTTTTTTCAATGTTAATTTTGGGTCTGCCAGTACCTTTTTGAAGTTTATGGCTTGTTGGTCCACCTACTATTTTGTCACGAATTTGATTATCATGAGAGTTAGTATCGCAGAAATTACAATTCTTGCTTAGTGTTTTTAGGTCTGTGAGAAAGTCATTGAATCGTTCTCCTTCTTGTTGATGTCTCTTACTAAGGTTATGACGTTCAAGGGTTTCAATGACTATCCCTTTGCAAATGTTTCCATTGCTCCATCATTTTTGTGATGTCCTTGCGATCATCTTCTGACAGACACAGGGATTCATAGATTTTCATTGTCTCCTCTGAGAATGCATATCGCAGCATCAAGCATTGATACGTTGCATCCTTGGTGTTTAATTGTGTTACAACTGCGTAGTCTTCCTAGCGCGCCCTCCACGCTTTCCAGGCTGCATAACATTCAAAAGTCAAATCGAGGGTTGTAGGAGAGACCACAGAAATTAGATACAAATGGTGATAAATATTACTTATCTGAACAATTGAAGTCAATAATGTTGTAGATTTAAACGGATATTTCTTCTTGTTTCACTTTTGTTTTCTTTTCGTAGATCCTGTTCGCAGCGCCATGTTATGTTTATGTTTTAAGATGAAGCCTGAACCAGAGCGGTGGATATTATGCCGAACAGGCCGAAGCATGTCGGATATAACATATGCGTTAAGTTTTTGTAAAATTTAAAATTGAGAGCAAATATCGATTGTGTTCATTTGTGCTTACATTTTCTGAGCTATGACTTATGCAACAAGTTCAAAAGTTCCTCAAATATTATATTATAAAGTGATTTTTTTTTAATTCCCTTTATAACAACCTTGTTCCCAGGGCATTTTGCCTTTTTTGTTGGACATTTCTTGCACAACATCTCTGCCATATATTCGATAGCTATGGTACGACTTCTTTTTTTTCATATTTTTTTCACTACCGGCCTCAAGATTTACTAAAACAACCCGGTGAAAGTAAACTTATTTCCTTTCCAAATTCAAACTAAAGGCTTGTTGATACAGAATAGAGTAACGCCTCTTTTCACATTATTACAAATGCTCACGTGTAAATGGAAAAAAATATTTGTTGTTTGTGATAGTCACGTATAAATAGGGAAAAAATATTGAACTACAATCACATGAATAGCACTCACATTGTATAATTACACAAGGCTAAGTTTAGCCATTTTAGTGGTAATAATTAAACCTTAAAAGACTGCCCAATAAAAATACCCATAACATGTATCAGAAGGATTTACAAGGCTGAGCAATATAAGTGGCATGTGCTTAAAAAATCCCTTATCTGAGCATAAAAAATACTTAGCATTACACTATAAAACCATTGTGTTTAATAATTACAAGAGCTTATAAAACTTTTGTGTAATAATCTTTTTTTTGATTATTTTTTTTAGAATTGGTATTTACCACGAAGAAATGGGAAACGGCTGTAGCAGGAAATCCTAATTTTGTGTTCAATTTTAAATTAGTTAATCTTGGTTCATCAGTTACAATTTCCTGTGACACGAATGATACCACTGCTACTGTAACATTATCACAAAGAGATGCCACATCAGATCCATATAAAAACGTTATGGAAAAATATAAAAATAGTATTATTAAGGTAGGACAAACCTTTGTCATTGAAGTAACTGCATCACAACATAATGGCTATTACCAATGCACTGCTAGGACTGAAAAAGATTCAGAAATAGAACTTGAATTAGGAAGGCTTAGAGTTAGTGAAAGTAAGTATATATATATATATATATATATATATTGTTTTTTTAACTGTAGCTGCTTAAGCTAATCACATGCACATATTTTTTCCCATAAAAGTGTCATAAGAGGGGATGTTCATTCATTGCTTTATGTTATGGAAAAAATTAACTTAACATTTAATTAAATTTTTTGCTCAGAAGATTATGTGAGCCGAAAAAAAAATTAGATTTAGGATTTAAATTTGATGAAACAGCCTAAATTGCATACAACATACACAGTTGAAATTACCTGAAAATTCTATTCAATCAGACATCTTAGCAGGGATGGAAGTTGAAATAAATGCAACAGACATTTTGTTGTTCGGATCGAAACTCTTATATTTTTATTAAACCATGCCTCTACTATATTTTTTTGACAGAGACAACGTCTTCTTGAGATATTTGATTATGTAGCCAAAAGATGATGCCTATAAAATAAATCTTTGTTTTAACTGACTTTACTTCGTTTGCTTTGCAATGTTTTATCACATCAGCAACTCTATGTTGATAAATTCTTTAAATCCATTTTAGTGTTTTTTGTTGTCTAAAAATTGCGTATTTCTAAGACCAAGGTTGTATGTTTTATTTCTGTACTAAAAAATACTAAAATACTAAAAAAAATACTAAAAAAACAACCTTATACTCTGCTTAAAGAATAGCTTCGCAGGAATCAAATATACAAAATGGCGATTTCAACTGTGTTCTGCTACTTAGAAGTATATCACTCTTGACTGAACGCTATATCACAAAATATCTGGGTTTTTTTATATTTGTTAAATGAAAATAAAAAATGACAGATTTTTAGTATTTCTTTTTTGCCTAAGTGGATTTTTCCACAGACCTTAGGCTGGGATTTCAGGTTAGAAACAATAGGTCTATTGTTTACAACAATGCTTTTAACTGATTTTTAATTTAATTTTAGCCATTAGTTCTTGATTAAACATTATTTGACATTTCTAACTGTCTTTCCAATGACATAAAATAGCTATATTTAAATAATATAGAAAATCACATTAGTTTAGCCGCAAATAATTTTATTATTATTTTTTATTCTGTTTCTATGGCAGCAGGGGCTATTTTTAGAAGGGTTGCTTAAAGGTTTTATTTGATATGCTTTTACCATAAATTGCACAAAATCACCAAAATAATTTCCACTATTTAAAGTAACTACGCTTATTTATTAAAATTGTTTGCCCTATTTAGTTAGTTTATTAAAGGTAGTTTTAACTAAAACTTTGTTTCAAATATTTCGACATATTGACATAGTTGTTGTGTAAATACGAGAACATAATTGTTTCTTTACATTGTAAAATGGTATAAGCTTCTATGGTATCATTTTAGTCTGATTATTTACATTTATTTTAACAAATGTAAAGAAAGAATGATGAGAAGAACAGTTTTCTTTAGGCTGTATCTATAAATAATCCTTGTAAGGCTT
Source organism: Hydractinia symbiolongicarpus (assembly GCF_029227915.1). NCBI lineage: Eukaryota > Metazoa > Cnidaria > Hydrozoa > Anthoathecata > Hydractiniidae > Hydractinia > Hydractinia symbiolongicarpus. The sequence continues at coordinate 26,780,258 of NC_079882.1, read as the reverse complement.
AGACTGATGATTATTTTAAAATTTTATTATAGTATCTCCTGTAACTATTCCTGTGATAATACCCTTTTTGGATGTTTTTAATATTGAAACTGGTGGTAATGAGAATGTTACATGTAAAACAAAAGGACTTCCCACAACAGAAGAGTCAATCTTGACTTGGTTTCGCAATAATAGTGGTGTCCTTACAAAAATTGATAAATCGAAAGTAATTCGTGAAGGATTGTTGGATAATGGTGACCATATAGATATTGAAATATTATTGTTCAAAAATTTTGGAATAAGCGATGTTGGCACATATGTCTGTCAGCGAAAACTTGGAACTGCTGATCCAACTTACAAGTCTATTAAAATTGAGTTACAACGTAAGTGTATACATGCAAAGTATGTGGATACAGTAGCAATCGACACAGAAAAGTATAGTGAAACATGTTTTTTTCTTCACTTTTTAGCTGATGTTGAACCAAGTATAACATTTCCTGATATCCCGTTTAATTTATCTAATCCAATATATATAAAGCCTGGAATTCGTATTTTTTCCCTTCGCTGTTCAACTGGTGGTTCTCCAAGGCCAAATAAGTCTTGGCGTAAAAATAATAAAACAGTACACACCTGTCCGAATATCTATAATCCGGATTGTATCTATTCTTTGGTTGTTACTTCTCATGAAACACATAGTGGTGTATACGAGTGTGTTGCAGAGAACATTTTGAAAACAGTTTCTAGATCAATAAGCATTCAAGTTCTAGGTATGTATTGTTGTGACTTAACAAATTGTCTTTATTGGTAATTGCGAGTTGTAGACAAATATATTGTGTGGATGTGTATATATATTTTGTTATATTTTTTTTACATGAAATTAGATCCACCCATATTGAACAAACTAACTCTTACAAAAGTTGCTAGTTATGAAGAAGATTTTGAATTATCTTGCACTGTAAAATCCGGAAATCCTATGCCGTTTATGAAATGGGAATTTCAACCTGAAACTTGTCACCCCCAATCCACTAAACCATGCAATCCACGAGAATCAGATTGGAAAACATTTCCTAAAGTAAGGTTTATTTAGAATGAATTAAACATTATTTGATATAACCTAGAAAAAAAGATCCAAAGCGAATATTGCTTTTTTGTATTTTCTTTTGCAGCAATCACCAGATGTAAAAACACCTACAAAATTTAGCTACATTATTGCTACAAAAACAAAGTCGAATTACTTTTATCGGTGCATAGCAACAAACCAGCAAGGAAATGACACATATACTATTGCATTAATAAGAAAGGGTGTGTTAATTGCAAAGTTCAGTTTGTTTATTTGTTTGTTTCTTTCTTGGAGCGTTTGTTTGTTTATTTGTTTGTTTGTTTGTTTGTTTGTTTGTTTGTTTGTTTGTTTGTTTGTTTGTTTGTTTGTTTGTTTGTTTGTTTGTTTGTTTGTTTGTTTGTTTGTTTGTTTGTTTGTTTGTTCGTTCGTTTATTAGTTAATTTATTTTTGTGTTTTCAGAAGAAGCGCGATCACAATTCAGAATTTCACCTGCAGGTAATTACACTGTTACAGAAGAAGACAAATTAGAAATCCAATGTTCTTCTGATGCTTATATTTTTGAAACTGTTAAATTGACAAAAAACGGAGTTGATCTGCCATCAAGTGAAAGTATAGTGGACAACATCAGATATACAACATTTACAATTGAATCTGTTGAAATGACAAGTTCTGGAATTTATCGGTGCGAAGCCATACTAAAAAGAGGCGGAAGTCGAACATTGCAGAACAATATTTTTGTGCAAAGTAGGTTTCTATTTTTTTTCTTTGGTTTGCATTTCTTGTATGTGTTCCTTGTATCATGGTAATGGTATGTAAACATAATTTTTTAAAGAATTGATGAAACCGAAAATTGATGGATTTGCGGATATGGTTGTGTCACAGGACAATATCAGTAATATGAATATCACCTGCATGGTTACAGGACATCCTCCTCCAGCTGTTACAATAAAATTTAATGGTGAAGAGATTACCAAAGATATTGATGACATTGGTCGATGCGATTCAGCTATCAGTGGGATATACAAATCGAGAAAGATCAACAATGTATTGTACATCTGTAAAATCAATTTCACAGAACACGAGGGAAACTTTGAATGTATTGCATCTAATAGAGCTGGCAGTGCAATGAAGAGAATGAACTTAACCATATTAGGTGCTTAAATTTAATTTGAACCCTTCAGGTTTGCTTTGCTTGCATATTTTTACTTTTGTGTAAAGTCTTTGTTTCAGCATATTTTATTCTAACAACAAAAACTTTTTCTCTATGGAAGAATACAGTATAAGCAATTTCATATTCTTTAAAACGAAAGTGAAAGAATCTTTTAAAATATGCTCCCCCTTTTTATTGCTTAGAAAGGACATGCCTTGCCAATGGCATTTATTTGGAGTTCGATGTAATTTCTAGTTTTTTTCTAAGATCAAATTATTATAATATTGAAGTGTATTTCACTGGATGTGAGAATCAAGTTTTTGACTTCACTTGATGTGAGAATCAAGTTTCTGATTTTATTTCAGCTAAGCCACAAATTGTTAACTGGAAAAAGACTCTCATTGCTGGTACTGAGGTTAATTGCATATCTCGAGCAAATCCTCCTGCCATGGTATCTTGGTTTCGATTTGATAAACATACAAATACATCCACTTTTATATCTTCACGTAAAAAGGTTGATATACTATATCTTGGAAATGATGTGGAAGATGGAAGTGATATGTATATGTGCACAGCTTCAAGTAAACTCGGAAATGCAACAGAGTACGTGCAAATACTCGCAGGTAAGAAGTGTTACTTGTTTGATGTATAATATTCCTTTGTTAAAATAAAGTAAAACTTTTCTTTTTCTTATTATAATGTTGAAACTTTTGATTTAAATCTGACCCCCCTACGCAAAACTTTGTTACCAATTATGTCGATATAATTACCAGTCTTATCACCTTGTCAATATTAAGGCATTTAATATATACTTTGCTGCTTTTAACGTAGGTGGTGGTACACGTGCAATAAAAGGCGACATTACAAAGAATACCATCATCGTTGTGATAGTAATAGCTGCTATTATCATACTCGTTGCATTGATTTTAATATTGTGGTATAGAAGACATTTAAAACAACAATATGCACTTTATTTGGAACCAAACGAAGATTGGCAGGTTTAATTTTTTAGGTTTTTTGAAATTTTCACCTTTTTTGTAATATACATAGATAAATGACTAGCGTCTATTTTTTGTTAGATGGATCCTGATAGATCATTGTTTGAGCAATCTAGCGAGCTACCATACGATTTGGCTTGGGAATTTCCAAGGGAAAATGTATTGTTAGTGAAAACGCTTGGTTCAGGCGCATTTGGACAAGTGTGGTTGGCAGAAGCGGAAGGAATTCACGGTAACAGTTTTTGTATGTATGTATTTATTCTGGCCTATATTATACCCCGAAACTCGACTTAGTCTGCGTTCGTGGTATGGATTTTATTCACTTTATGTAATATTTTTCTTCACTAAATTGTAGCCTCTTCTACATTGTTGTTAAAATTGTGGAAATCATTTTTAAAATTTGATGTGATTGTAAATGATGATTAAGTTGGTTTTAATGACTCCAAAACAAGGTGTCTACGAAATGTTTTAACTCGCATCTTTTCGTAAGTGTTAAGCATTATATTGACGTGTTTAGGATTTAATCCACGGGATAAAACTTCTGCAGCTGTTAAACGAAGGAGATCCCTCGCTAGAACGCGTAGAAAATATCATTCTTTATCGATCAGATACAAAAAACAAGCTGAAGAAGTGTCTGTATTGGAAAAAACAGTAGTTGCAGTAAAGACATTAAAAGGTTAGTTTGGACTGAAAAATGAATTAAACTTTGAGGAAAGTAAAAGAATTTATTTTAAACATGCATGCTATTTGTCCTTCTTTTTAATTCTGTTTGTTTTTCGTTTTCCATCATAGATGATGCAGCAGAAGGAGAATACAAAGATCTGGCATCAGAGTTAAAGATTTTAATTCACCTAGGAGAACACAAAAATATTGTTAACATACTGGGTGCTTGCACCACGAACGGAAAGCTGTATGTAATTCTGGAATATTGTCCTCATGGCAATTTATTAAACTTTTTGCGTGGTAAGCGTGAAACGTTTCAACCAGTGTGGGCAAAACATGAAACTGATATGAAAGACGAATTTACATATATTGACTTGGTCATGATTGTGATGCAAGTCGCAAAGGGAATGGACTTTCTACAGTCGCAAAAGGTTTGAAACCCCTACACACATAATCTTTTTCCATGCTTCTTTTTAATCTTTATTTATTATTAAAACATTTATATTATTCTAGTGTGTACATCGAGATCTGGCAGCTCGCAATATATTAGTAGGAGACGATTACATCATGAAAATAGCAGATTTTGGTCTTGCTCGTGACATTTACAAGAATGAGTTTTATCTGAAAGAAACAACTGGTTTGTTGCCTGTCAAATGGATGGCTCCTGAATCGCTATTTGACAAAGTTTACACTGCAATGAGCGATGTGTAAGTAGCGTATTCTACATCAGTTTTGATTTTGTGTTTAAACAGATTTCTTTCGTTTGATATACATATTTATTGCATTATAGATGGTCCTATGGCATTCTTTTGTGGGAAGTATTTGCATTAGGCGGTTCACCCTATCCTGGATTACCCACGGAAGATTTGTTCAGCTTTTTAGAGAAAGGAAAAAGAATGGACCCTCCTGAGATGTGTCCAAAAGGAGTTTATGAAATTATGATGGAATGTTGGACCAGAAGCCCGTATGAGCGGCCAATGTTTTTACAAATCTGCCATCGACTTGAAGCAGTATTGAAAAACAACATACCTTTAGTGAGTTTTGTTAATGAAATTGTTTTATCGTAGTGTATAGACAGAGTAAGCACGACCATTGCGCGCTGACGATTAACATATTCGTTCGTTCTATTTACCCAAAACCGTTGTTTTGTATCAGGTATACTCTATTGTTTTTGGACCAGGTAAAGTGATAGATTTACCTATAAATAATTCGGTGTTTCTTTTTGATATTTTTTAACATTTTTTCCGTCTGTTTTGGAATTCCATTTAAAAATGACCAACAATGCCTTTTCGTACTAATTTTAAATGAAATTTCTTGCGTGTTAATTTTTAAATTTTAAAAATTTGACATTTCTCTCATATTAAATTTAAAGGCCATATTGCATAAAATATTTTATATCAAACAAGTAGAGAATGTTATTTTGGAAGACAATATTTCGCACTTGGCTTATCGCGTGATTTTACAGTTTTTTTGGCGAACGTGTGAAATTAGCATCCACGAGTAAAAATAGGAAAAAAAACAAACAAAAATCTTCACAGACTGAAGCATTACAAGTTACAAACTCAAGGTGTATTTAGAGGAAAGTTCTATATAACTAGTTGTTAGCCCGTGAAAGATTCTGCAGTAACAAACCCGTCGTACATATTTCCCGCATATTCTGTGCACCTTCGTTCACCTGTTAATGTGAAGTAATAAAATTACTTGCACGGGGGTTACTACTATAATCATTGGTGTAGAAATATAGAAAGAAACAGTTCATTGGAATTCTTGGTTTTTCTTTTAGGGCAGCGATTATTTAGATTTTACTGATTCAAAAGAGAATGATTACTTGATGCCGGAAGACAAAGCACGCTCAAACGAGTACTTAGAAGCTACTGGACATATTAATGAGTATAAACTTTTACTTTATTTTTGAAAAATGTTTGTGTATCTTTTTCCTCATGAATACCTAGTTCTTAACGATTCTTCCTTACCGTGGAAATACGCATTAAGTTATATCATCCCCTTTATATATAATTATAGTATGTCTACTGACGAGAATTCTCCACTTTCGCTCGCACCAAGTAGTAACGTTGAAACTGAGCCATTGATGCATGATGCTGTAGCTGTTTAAAACCTCGAAAGGTGGACTGAAGTTGACAATGTTAAGAATGGAAGCCGAATGAAAATAACTTCCAGTTATACCTTTTTAAATTTACAAGTATATATATACATATCAAATATAAACATCTTTACTTTTTTATATACAAAATTTTTATATTTAAATTTTTATTTATGACGTCAGGCGAGTGACAGGAGTACGGAGATTATTTTTTATTATATACTTATTCTATTAGCTATTACTCGAAGGGAATAAATTTTCGCGAGAATTAAATGGAACTTTGCAGTCATTTTTACCACGATCTTTACGTGGGTTGGGTCCATAAAAACAAAAAAACTTCTTTTTAAGCTCTTCAAAAACTTTCTAAGCAACTTATTTAATGAGTATAGTACAAGTCCTATACTGCATTCTAAAATTCTCGCGAAATTTCTTGCTATTTATTTTCGCGGAATTTTATTCGCGCAAAATTCATACCTTCTTTTTTTTAAAAAAAAATCGCGAACATTAATTCTCGCATAAATTACTTTAAAGATAAAAGCATTTGCGATGGAAACTTTCTTGATTTCGCCATTTTTGACCCAAATCGAATTTTTATTAATTCTGTAATTTCTTTGCTGAGTTATCTTCATACCTCACTTTCATGCTAATAGACCTTTTCATAAATTATTGCGCAATAGTATGCCTCGTATTGAAAACGAGACAAGCGGTGCTAAACTTTTTTGTAAACAAAATGTCGGAGGGGAATACGAAGAAAAAACATAAAAGATCTCAAGGAAAGCAATGTGCTGCCTGGGGATGCAATAATCGTAGCCTGGTTGAATTTGAAAATGAATTAATATCTTCAACCATAAGTTTTTTTAAATTTCCGAAAGATTCAGGAACAAGGAAAGTGTGGTGCAGCCGAATTAAACGTATTGATGGACAAGACAACTTTAGAGTAACCAGCCATACTGTGCTGTGCGAAAAACACTTTGCAAAAAGTGATATAATAAAAGCCCCTGGAGGGACACGCCGCAGATTGAGAGATGGAGCCAAACCTACACTATTTGAAAATGTGGAGGATTTTAGCAAAAGAAAAGCTCCTGTTAACAGACCATCTCCTCGAAAAAAATTTAGAGAAACATCCACTCTAATTCCTGATGAGACTGATATAGGGGATGATTCCACTGAATTTGTAGCTGAGCCAGACTTTATTATGAGGGAGGAACCAGACGCAATTTTTTTGTCAAAAGAAGTTGAAAAGCTTACAGAAGAAAAAAAGAGTTTGTGTAAAGAGATAGAAATGTTGAAACACAAACTCATGGAAAAAATTTCTACAGTTAAAATAAAATTTGTCGAAAATGTTTTGTCATCTGATGCATCATGTAAACATTACACTGGCATACCAAACATCGAAGTGTTTAAAGAATTATTAATTTTTTTAAACCCAGGACAAAATGGAGAAAATGTTATTCTTTACAATAATCAAGATGTCAAAGGTTTTAGTGATAGAGGTAGACCACGTACGCTGTCCCCTCTTGAAAGTTTTTTATTGACCCTTGTTAGAATGCGAAGAAACTTTGATGTTTGCCATTTATCATATTTGTTTGAAGTGTCTGAAGGTACTGTAACAAATACTTTTCAAACGTGGGTAAATTATATGTATGTTAAGCTCGGAACAATATGCATTTGGCCTTCCCGCAGTCAAGTTCAAGAAAATATGCCAGCTAGTATGAAAGAAAGATTTGCAAACGTACGATGCATTATAGATTGTGTAGAGTTTAAAATTGCAGTGCCTTCATCTTTATATTTACACAAAATGATGTACTCAGAATACAAAAGTCACACCACCGTTAAAGTACTTGTTGGCATTGCTCCTGGTGGAGGTTTCACATTTATATCGAGTGCCTACCCCGGTAGCATCTCAGATAAAGATATTGTTGTCAAAAGTGGTTTATTATTTCCAGAACTTTGGCAGGCAGGAGATGCTATTATGGCTGATCGAGGTTTTTTGATAGAGGACTATGTAAAACCTCTTGGTGTGGAATTAATTATGCCATCATTTTTGAAAGGACGCGAGCAATTTTCAGAGTCTGAAGTAGTCAAAAGTCAACAAATAGCATCAGAAAGAATTCATGTGGAAAGAATGATTCAACGACTCAAATGTTTTCGAATATTCGATCGAGTTATTCCAGTAAACATGTTGAACTCCCTGAATCAAATTATTTCGGTATGTGGTATTCTCACAAATTTTCAAGACCCTATTTTAAAGTAAACAAACAACTTTAGACTGAAGCAATGTTTTAAATCAAAAATATTTACAAAAAGAGTGATATATATACATTACAAATATATACAGGTCTTATTTTACATCAATTTGTCCTGATCTTTCTCTATGATTTGTGGTAGCATATATGTAAAGTAAAACCGTAAAATGTTTTTTTGTAGTTCTTGCCAGTATTTCATGTCAAATGGCACTCTGTCGATTACAAGACCTTTTGAGGTATAAAAAATAAAATCACACCATGTTTGACATGTGATAGCCAATTGCATTTGTATCTGATTGTAATATGTGTGATCTTTATTTATTTTGATATTTTCTGTATTGCTGTCATAGAGAATGCAAGGGTTTTTCGCCACAGAACACACTAACTTTGGATCTATGTCTCTGTACAAGTGACTGCATTTTACCTCAAGGATGCCATAAAAGCCATTGCAGTTAACTCTTCCATCTGGTGTAGCTCCAAGCACATAATTATTTTGATCTATTGTTAAACCATTATTTTCCACAACAACTTGGAAACCTGCAATCTTCATGTATCTTTCATAATGTGCAATGGCTATGGGTTCATGATATCGTCCATACTCAAATTTAACTTTTAAAAACTGTTGTGGTACACAACCATGCACTATATTTCGTGCTAAAGTTTTTAAGCCTCTTTCTGTTTTGGGTCCACTGTTTCCAAGTTTGTTGCACAGTGAGGCAGTAAATCTGTTTTCTCTATACTTGAACCAATTTGGATTGTTAGCTTGGTCTCGTGTATTTTTTTCGATGCTGATTGCATCAGCTGCCTGCTCTTTTAAATTTTGTAGTAACATTAGCTTTTTTTGCTCAACTAAATGAATTTCATTGGCATAATTATCGATAACATTGTCATTTTGTTTAAAAAAGTGGTCAGTAAAATCTGAAAACAAAACCCGGTCGCCCTTGTTTCCACCCTCCTTAATGTTACAGTAAACTTTAAAATCTGGTATCTCCAACTCGTGTTTTTTAAAATCCATATTGAGCTGAGATTTAGCTATTAAAATAACTGTTTTTTACAAATTTTAGATATAATATTTCTGAAATAAAGCTTGTCACAAAACCAACACTTCCACAGATCTTGTCTTCAAACTCAGAATGCCAGCGCTTATTAATGTCAAAAGATGCGTAACTTTATAGAGATAAAGCCTTTTATTAAGGAGTTAACTCGTTTTTATGTAAATATCGCCCTCATAATAATGTATCTCCGCAGCATTTTGAATCTGTTGTTAGCGTAAACAAAGAATCATATTGGAAGCAATTAGTAAAGAATTTTAAGCACCGCTTGCCTCGTTTCCGTGCAACGAAGCAAAGTTACGCAATCATTTATGAAAAGGTCTATTGTTTAATGTTTCGTGTAACAATTATTAACGAACTCTTTAAATCGATTTAAAATGATATGGGTTTTTTTTGCTGACATTTTATGGTATCTGTATACTCTTCTTCGAAACCACCTTAAAGAAACAATTACCACCTATGTCTATCGCGAAAGTTGATTCTCTCGAAAAATCAATGAACGAGAAATTTTAAAATTGGCTATTTGTTAAACTTATTTCCCTTAATTTTGCCATTTTTCTACTCGCGAAAGTTTTCACCTTTAAATTAATTGTCGCGAAAATTTCTTTCTTAAGGTAATTGAAATATACTTTATACTGCGTGCGTTAAGTTACCCTTTTCGTTATTTTTAGTTCTTTTATATGCTTATACATTGTGTGTTTTTTATTTCAAAATTATGAGTCCCGAAAACCTGCTTATTTTTTGCTTAAATATTCCCAACTTTTTAATGATAACAAAGTATGTTTCGTGACAAGAACAAACCGATATGTCGAACATAATGTTGACCTCTCAATTAGTTTAATAACCTCGTTCGCATTATTTATAATTAAAAATTGTGTAATGGATTGAAAAGTGATACAGTAAGTTGAAAAGCATTACATAAATACTTCAAGCTCAACAAATTAAACAAAGAGAAAAAATGAGAATAATATTATTAAAAGTTTTTTGTGTTATTTTATCTGTACATTTTATTTCATGTGAACTTTTATTTCCATTTAAAGAGTTCTTTAATTTTACAAAGCAGCATATATCAGACTTTAAATTCTCTGACATCCTGTGTCGATATAATTCGTATCCATCTGGCTGTTCGTGCGAGAACGCGTGTACTCGACGTAACGATTGCTGTATCGATAAATTTTGGTCGCAAGTCCAACCGATGAATTTGTCTACATACATAGATTTTTTTGTCGATAAAATGACTACAGCTGCTGAGAAAAGAATGAAATTGAAACAGGTTCCTTTGATCACTACAAGAACGTTAAAGAAAAGCTACCTTGTGGGATCAGAGTATATTAACGCAATTACATCGTGCCCTGACACAGCAACACGTGAAGCAAAAAGGTTATGCGAAAGTACAGACGCTGCGATTGTTGATAGCATTCTCCCTGTAGAAGACGGTGAAAGTTTTTATTACCGAAACAAATTTTGTGCTGAATGTAACCAGGTCCAATCCTATCATAATGTGCATGTTCAAATACATTGCGCGACAAGAAGTCTCGATAACTTTACATTGATTACCAACAAGACAAATTGTTGGTTTTCTCGTAGCAAACATGATTCATTTATAATACGCCAGTTTCCACATGTACGGAGATGTGGGCGTTCTCGGTACAACTCGTTCTGCTCAATTTACAAGGGTGTAATAGGAAGTTTCTACAATTATCATTGTGCTCTGTGTAATGGTTATGATGAATCCAATATAATTACCGTTCCAATTTCATTCCCTGTAACCGTTTCAACTAAATGGTCAAAAATCATATCGTTGCGGCCATCTTTCATGAGAGACTATGTAGAGAAAACTGTGAGAAAGTCTTCCGGTCTGTCCACCCAAATCACAAAACAACGGTTTGAAATATCGTACTGTAAGAGGGGACAAGTTCTTGACATTGCACAAGATAAATGTGTCGACTATTTATGTGCATATGGCTACACCAAAACAAAAGGGCGCTGCGTCAAAAGGGAGATCAATATATCGGTTGGAAATTTCTCCTTGTTGACGCACACATTATTAAACTCTTCTTTGCTTGTATGTATAAAAACTACACGAAATGTTTCATTAGAACTGATGATGCCAACATTTACCAATGTAAGCCGAGACGGTATGGAAGATACAACCACTTTTACAGTTAGAAATGTGAAACATCTTGAGGAAACCATCAATAGCTTGTTAAAACTTAATTCAACACAGAACAGCATTCAAAACATTTTTGTGAGTACTACAAATGGATTTGGGAGGAACATGTTTGATGTTTTTCCAAGCGGAAAACGCTGTGCGATTTCCGAGCAGGTTGAAGTCACTGACGTTAACTTTACCAGAAAATTGGATATTATACTGCAAAACAAAACCATTGAATACAAAGATATAAAACCATTAATCACGATTGCAGAAGGCAAAATTGCAAGACTGGTAAAAATTTGCCGTCACTATTACCTTAGCTCTAATTGTCCGTTGAAAAAATTGACCAATTACGTCATCTCGGGTGCCGACAAGAAACTGACCGTCGTCAACTCCTCGCGCATCTTATCGGTCAACCAGTACGTTCCGTTTGAAGATGGCGTAGCAGTATGTATTGAAACAGGGATCAATTTGTTTAAAAGGTTTTACACCAAACCCAGTTGGCTTCGAAAAGTTAATGCAACGGAAGCATATACCACTCTCTGTGGAACAATACTTAGCTTACTTTCATATATTTTTGTCATAAAATTATTTATCAGACGATCCATGAACGTTCCAAAGCAGCTGATAACGACGCTCTGCTGTACGTTACTGATATCTGACAGCGTATTTTTACTTTCAAATGTTGTTTCAAATAATAAAATCGCTTGTAAAGGTGTAGCAATAGCTCTACATACATTTTTGTTATTATCACATTTCATTGCAGCTACCATAGCTTACGAATTTTCATCAACATTTAAGATAAAAATGGTGAACAAACCCATAGTCAGTTTCAAGCGATTCATAAACTATATCATTTTCTCTGTCAGTATGTCTGTGTTAATTGTAGCAACAACGAATGTTTTAAATGAATTTCATGTTGTTGATGTGAAATATGGAGTGAACGGGGAATGTTGGATAGCTAGCTTGTATGGAAGGGTGTTTGCATATATTGTACCTGCTATATGTGTCTATTTGTTTTCCATAGTCGCTTTGCTTTACGCTCTGCACAATATACACGTTGTCACTAAGCTAAGTAACATTGCCTTGAACAAAGTTGAAACAGAAAAACACAGGTCGGGAAGAATTGCTTTCAAGTTAGTTGTATATCTTGGAATAATCGAAATATTTGGACTAATTCAAATCAGTAAACACAACTTATCGAACAACGAATTAATATTCAACTCTGTGTTTCAGATGTTATTTACGATAATTCGAAGTTTCAGAGGAGTATTTATATGCACTTTGGTGTCCCGAAAGAGTTGGTTTAAGCGACAATGTACATGATAAAAGTTGAAGAATATGCTGCCCAAACTTTTTACAATTTCTCATTCTTTCGTATAGCTGATAGGTTTTTTAGTTTTGTTTCATATAAATATATCACTTTTAAAAATTTAATTCTTGAAAATTTTTAATGTTGTTGAAAAAATAACACGATATAATTTTTCCCAATTGATTACCTAAAATTGCGAAAAAATTTTAATTGACGCACACCGCCCCCCCCCCCCGCACCCCCCCCACCCTCCCATCCCCGGCGTTTATTGACTTTTCGAACTTTCAGGCAGTGGTTGTCAAATGAAAACAAAGGACGTTATTTAATAAATTTTATAAGACGGTAAAATATAAATTAAAATACGCAGATAACATTATTTCATGCAAAGACCTCCCGTCCGTTTTTTGTCCGGTTTCCCGGACTGGCGTAATTGCCATGACAAAATATTTGCTTGTTTATACAGAGTGATTTTATTTTGGTTACAACCCAGTAAGAAATTGATCACGTGACATTGTTATGAATTTTTACCAGAAAAAACAGTTCAATGTGGAGGTCAATAAAACTTTGCACAACTACAGCTCTAAATGCAACTTCTTTTGTGTCGATAGCCGGTAGCTTAATGACCTTATTACTTTATGGGAATCCGTAAAATAACATTATGCTGCAACAAAAAATTTACATTTATTCACCTCCCGTCGTTATCAAACGTTAATAAACGATTTAGCTATCCCTGTTAGACATTTTACATATCAGCGTAAAAATCTAAGCTGTAAACATCTCCGTTTTAAATCCAGCTGTTTTCTTTGGTCCTTTTACAAAAGACACGTAACAAAAGTTTGTGTTTACACTCTGTATTTTAATAGGAAAACGTCTCTACTTTCTTGTTGAGTTCCTGTTTTTTCGATACTCCACCGGTTTAATGAGTGCAAAATTTAATGAGTGCAAAATATGCTCGAAACTGGGAAAAACAAATAATATAAAAATACAAATAGTAACAATGTAGCAGTTAAAGGTGCGGCTGGGTGAATGAGGTAGACACAGGCTGTTGTTTTTTGTGGTAGGATTCGAAAAATGAAACTTTACTCTTATTTCTCATACAAGCAACCCCATACTTTGTATATCTACCTAGCCTTGTCGTCTACAATAATCTTTCCAGTAAGTGCCTTGTGTACAGAAAAACAACTCTTTATACATTTTTTACATGGAGTCACTTTTTCTCACCCTCGTACCCAAGGTATTGTGCCCCCTGAGTTGTTATTTTACTGCTATTAAATTCATCAAAAAGGCAAAATGCCCTGGTTAATTTTTTGATGGCTGCTAAAAGAAATCAGCGTAATTAACCTCCAAGAATCAACCTAGGAACCAACAGAAATCAACAATTGGTGCTCACCTCATCTGAGAAATGTTGATAAAAGGTGATTAAATTCTAGCTTATTGAAGCATAAAAGCAGATTTTTCTTCACCGATTTTCTTTATTACTGACTGAAATTTTACCATTTCAGGTTTTTTCCTAATTACTGCAACTTTCTATCCTCCTGCCTACAAATAATGGATAGTTGAGTATTTTTATAATATTTACCCTATTGACATCTAGGGCTCACCTTACCAGAAAAAATTGTTTTTTGAGTAAACCCATTTTTGTGTAGGCGCTTAGTATCGAATGATTTACTTTATCTGTAAAAAAATTCGGCTGAAAAAAGGTCGGTAACCTATCTCTCCCCCTCTCCCTTCTTCTAATTATCCAGATTGAGAAAAGTTGTTGCTATAATTGTGAAAGGAAAGAATAAAAAATGTTCATATTATAGTAAAAATATAGGGAATACAACTGTACCATGTAACATGAAGTAATACATCTTTTCTAAAAATCAAAATAAATCAAAGGTATTGTTTTCAAAGAAGAAAAATCTAATCCCACCAGCTATTAATGAACCCTGTATTACAAGCCTGTGAATGAAAATTCACCCACTTCAATTTATTAACTCCCTCCCTAGCTACTAGCTAATTTAAAGAAATTGATTAACCATCCCTACTTAACAAACCCCTTGACCACCCCCTCCTTCTACCTCTTACAATTATTTTACTAAGAGTACTACTAGAAGTAGTACAGTAGAAAATGTTACAGGTTGATAAACTCTCTTCAAGTGACGATTACATTGCTCAACTTTTATTAGCAAATAATGAACATCAAAGTGACCAACTTTAAACTTTTTTTAACATATTTTTCACTAAAAGCACACTTTACCAATGCTGTTCTCATTCACATTTGATTCTAGTCAATCCGATCCGATTGACAATTTGCTACAGTCTCATTAATTTCAACTGTATTAAAGTATGTCCTTATTTTTTGCTTTGTGTTTCCATGGTGAAAATGCTATCAGATAACATATATCATGATGACAAATATAATGCGTGCCAATTGTTAAATTTCTTATAATTGCTGCGCCTGCGCACAATTTCCTTTTCATTAACCACATAAAACGATAACAGCCTCATTTACATCATTGATATTTTGACATATTGACATGTCAAAAATGGCGTGATGACATCACATAAACACATTTTTAAATTTTGCGAACACTATTTTTTTTTCTGAATATTTTTATAGATTCTCGACATTTTTCTTATTTTATGTGTTTTAAAAATATAACAACAAAAAAGTAAGTATTAAAAATCAAATTAAAAAAACTTGGAGATAACAATGTAGAAAAAATATTGTTCTTTACATGATGTTGTATGAGAGAGGGGCGCACTGTATTTTCTAATCGTAACTCAACGCGTTTTATAGTTTCGTTGTCACGCTTTGATTACTTTCAACTGTACATTTACTTGTATCTAAGTTTGGCTTGTTTCTGTTCAATGTTATCCTGATTCGTTTTGTACTTAACGATTTTAACCAGCTTGATTTTTTAGCTGATAATATCAACATCAAAATAAACACTCCTCTGAAACTTCGAATTATCGTAAATAACATCTGAAACACAGAGTTGAATATTAATTCGTTGTTCGATAAGTTGTCTTTACTGATTTGAATTATTCCGAATATTTCGATTATGCCAAGATATACAATCAACTTGAAAGCAATTCTCCCTGAACTATATCTGTTTTTATCCTGTTTTGGCATCGCGCTATGATTTAACTTGTTTACTTCGTGGATGTTACGTATAGCATATGTCAGTGCAACAGCAGAAAATATGTAAACAAAAACCACTGGTGCGATATAGGAAAACACTCGTCCGTAAAGATTTCCTATCCAACATGCAGCTTTTCCGCCATATTGAATGTAACTTGCATCAATTTCGTTTAGTATGAATGTTATTAAAACAACTATTATTGAGCAAACAACAGCCACTGCGCAGTATAAAACAAATCGTTTCAAAGATTTTGACGGCCTTGCTACTGGTCTTGATCGGAACGTTGAAGCGAATTCAAACGCGGTCGCGGCGGTTAGAACGTGTGATGTGAGAAGAAAGAAGTGTAGAAGAATTGCAACACAAGTACAAGCATTTTTATAACTTCTTGCTATATTCGAGAGTAAGAAAATGCTGTCAGATATGAATAATGATATGCACAACGCTACCATTAATTGTTTGGGTACTTTCGCCTTTCTAATTCCCTTTGTAAGAAACTTGGTTAACAACCACAAGTAACAAAGCACACTTATACTCGTACCAATCAACGCGATATATCCTTCAACGGTCTCAACAAGTTTAAATTGCATAATCGCGTCTTCTTTGTTTTCAAACATCTTGACTTTGTTTCTAACACATAATTTTTCTTTTTTGACAAAGCCTTCTGCACAAATGAAATCTACACATTCTTTCTTTGTAATATCCAACGTTTTGCGTTCGGTGCATTGCAGTATGGACATGTTGTAACTATGATACTCATTGTACGATATTGCAACATCTTTCTTCACTAAACCTCTCTTGTTGGTGGTTAGACTTAGTAGCGTTGACGTAGCTATTAACGGAAGATTGGATAGCAAAGGAGACTTGTTGTTACATATATAACAGTGGGAGTTCTTGTAACCTTCTATTTTGCCTTCATATGCTTGGCATAACTCGTAATTTTCGTTGTTCCTGTCCGTACAATAAGGACTTATTTCCACACATGGGCTGGAGCAATCTTGTGAAAGTTTCTCAACAAAACAATCTGTTTTGTTTCGCATAGATTTTATATCTGACATCCATTCGCAAGTTAACTGTATGTCAAAGCATGTGTATATTTCGATGGAATTACATTTAGCGCAGTATGAATTTTTATAATTTAGCCCATCAGATCCAACAACAGGCATCAGATAATCAAGAGATGTTTTAAGCTTATCATTACGACACCCTGATATCTCCTCCGCGGATGCATTGCCCTGACATGAGGTAATCATAAGTACGTCCCTTGATTTATAATGAGAATCTTCATTTTTAAGAAGTTCAGTATCAACAATGGTAGAACATTTTAATCTCTCCCTTTTCGCAATTATCGGTCTATGTATGGTAAGAAAGTGGGTCACATATTCATCTAAGCTCATTGGTTGTACATCTCTCCAAAATTTGTCAATACAACAATTCGTGTTCAACATACACGACTCCTCGCAAGAACACGATCGATACAAACTAGGCTTCTCGCATAAATACCTCGATATGTCGAAATATTCACTATTTTTAACATAATCTGGAAAATAGAAGAACTTTTGCCATGGGAAAGGTGGGGATGTGACGTTAGCATGCATCGTGGCAAGGCCAGCCAAAGTAATAACGAATGCGGTCATAATCTGTCGTGCTTCAATCATGATCTAGTAAATTAGACGCTTCGATATATCGGTTACTGAAAGGTAAACTTGATATAGTGCAACTTTCGCTTAGAACGATAAGCTCCAATTTGAGAATTAATATTTAATAAGGTCGTTTTAAAGGATATAAAGTATCGTCAGCAATTAACGTTTCCGAAGACGTTTATTGTAATGTAATTAATCAGTTTTATCATTGACAAGGTGACTTTCAAACAAATTGTAACTTCCCACATTCATATTTTCACCTTTTAAAGTGTCGACTCAACTTTTACTTCCCTGTTTATCTCACTCATTACCATTATTATTTTTCCCGTTCCTGTATTGGATATATCTCCCGTCCTGCTTCACGGTATATTTCTCGTCATAAATTAACAATTAATCGCGTAGAAAGACTTGTGTTGCTTTACCAGCTCACAATGTAATTCGTTTTTTTTTGGTATATTAAAAAGAGCTTAACTTGTACTTAAAATCTGCTTTTATTTATACCCATCGATAGAGTTGTTGGATATGCACAACCTCGTTCCCAGGGCAATTTGCCTTGTTCCACTCCGTAATAACGGCTCAGGGGCCATAAGACCCTGGGGACGAGGTTGGGATGTGCAAAAAGTAAAAAGTAACAAATTTGTTTAAAATTAATCAAAATACTTTTGGTACATAGGCATCATTGATGTTATTACAGATGGCGAAGATGATTTAAAACTTTTATAATATAGTACCAAAAGTATATTGTTTTATTTTAAGGTATTCTACACACACATATTATTTCTCTCTCAATACCTTCATAGCGAATGGTTATTTTACCCTTTTAAAAAATCTAGCAACCTCCTTCACAGAGCTTTTCAGTTCAATGGTGCTGCGTTTAAAATAACGGGTAGACAAAAAGAGAAAACAGAAAGGTTGAGAAAATTCAGTCAGAAAGTCTCGCGTATTTCGTGATTTATTATTAAAAGCACTTACTGTCGCGTACGTCGAGTCATATCGCATTAAAAGGTCACCCTCGCCCCAAGGGATTATTGTCTTTTTAATATGATAGAAATCTTAAGGATAAGGGTGAAAAAAGGCATTTAATTGGAAACTTATGTGTTAGGAAAACGTGCAAGTTATTTGACAGATATCTTCTGTGCGATGCTTTGCACCGCTTCGTTATTTTCTTGTTTGGTTTTCCACAGTTGTCATACATTTATGAACTTCCGGAACATTAATCAGCTAAACCATGAGAAATAAAATCATTCCTAATTTTAACTTTTATATTTTTTACATATTCTTTCATTCTGTAATTGAAGATTTAGCTTTACGCATTTTCATTTCCCGAACCGGTAGAGCACTGTATACTAGCATGACACTTTCTTTTAATAGTATTTTTACAAAATTAATTGTTTTCGCTACTTTCGCGATTTGTCGTTGCTTTTAATATGTTTTCATGAAAAATGATAATACGTAATTTATTCACATAAATTGAGTCATCTTTTTCCAACTATATTTCGGAAATACTGGTTGAGTTTAACATAAAGTGTATACCAAAGAAATTATTTCAAAATCTTCTTTAATAAATTAAATTCAACTAAAAAATATTAGAATAAAAAATTCAACGTTTAAATTCAATTCAAAAATCAACAAAGAATTAGTTAGTTAAAAATTAAGGTTTTGGTCGATATCAACTTCGTCCTCAGGCTTTTTTTCCGACAATCTCGAAAATTCTCGCTGAGTGACGAGTTTGGGTCGATACAAAATGTTAGCTAGCAAACCAAAATCATCGTTTTTTGCCAACTTTTAGCTATAAGATCACATCCATATTTTTATCCCATTCCATCCTAGCGTTTGTCTACAATCCTCATTAACATTTGTACTTATTTTTAACGCACGTGGCACTCATTCACGAAAATATTATCTGATGACGCGTTTTATGACTAGTATCAATTGAGATAAACAGGCCGAGTTTTGGTTGTGTGGTGACTAACTGTTAACCACTATGGCTTTCAAGATAATTCCACCAATTAAAAAGTATATCCTGTGTCATTCTGACAAGACTCGCGCCATATCTCAAATTCTAGACATCTAACGAGCACAGGGCGTTCATTAGAAGAAATAAGGCGAACCCCAAGTAGGTAAGTTAGTTTGAAACATATTGCCATTCAGAGGCCAATTATTAATGTCGTTAAAAGGGTAAAAAGGGGTTAAAGGGTTAAATATGCATTTGATAAAAGAGAAAAGAAAAATCCCGTTGTTAATTTAAATTTAAAAACAGTAGAAATACCTATTGTTTTATGCTTCTTTATTTTTAACCTATCTTCGCACGTACTTCATATCGCGAATACCTAAAAAAATTAGTAATCGCAGAAATTAGAGGTTTATAGCAATTTTGTTGAAATATATTTTTGGATAAAGCAAGTTTTAAAATTTCCATTACGCAAATAATCCCGCCATTAAATCTTTTTGCTATATTGGCACCCCATATAGGAATTTTATTTTTTATTTTACACATGGGTATTAATTTGCATTGTCTTTTGATTTCCCATAAAGCAGTGTTTCTAGTCATTTGTATTTAAGCCACAAAAGTGACAATTAACAGTGGAGAAATCGACATCGAAGCAATGGGTGGCTGTAACTACATATTTTTTTGTTTTTTGTTATATAATTTTGTTAAAAATATTGATAGAAATAGAAACTTTAAACAATTTTTCCATTCTTAGCGTCTCCGGAAAAGACCATTGAAGTATTAACGGACGTTCGTGAAATGAGAGAACCACCGAAAAGCCAAAATATTTACAGAAACATGTCTGAGGAATCACAGTTTCAGTGGTATTACAAAATACAAACTTTGCCTCGTGTAAATGAAGAACGTTTAAGAATTCTAAAGCAGTACAGAAAGTTGAAGTCACATTGGTTGTATCTTGGAAAAATCATCAACATTTCCGAATTTCTAATTGGCACAGTATGGTCGTATTTGATGCTGATTCTGTTCTCGGAAACATTTTCGGATTACACTTTCATGTTGTTAAACAAGGGTAAGTACCAGTCGCTTCTGACACTGTGAAAGTTGTACTAAATAATTATGCTTACTTTTTTCATTAGGTAAAATATTGAATGATTTCGTGTGTCATCAACTCGACTTCCTGGAAATTCAGTTAAAAAAGGTACGTTTAAAGAAAATACTATGGAGCAATATTTCCAAGAAAAACCTTCACAAATAACCCTGTTTTTCAAACCATGATGCGGCAAGCTCTTGTAAACCCTCCGCTTTTTTTTGGTGAAATTCTTCGGTATAACGTTTCGTGATCACTCCTTAACGTTTGACAATTGGTAGTCGTACAGGTAATAGACATTTTGTTGACTTTATGTTTTCATTTTTTTAGGCTGACACCAGCGCTTTATACCGCACTGGTGGAATGTTAAATCGTTGTGGCTTGTGTATTTGGTTATCATTTCGCATTGCGTTCTTTTTTCCTCGAATTTATTGGAAAATGTTTGTTTCTTTTTATAATATTTTACTAGAGGAGACATCAGAAGATTACAAGTTATTTAGATGTACATTTTTTACTCCACCAGTTGCCGCCCTTCGCAAAAGTTTGCGAAAAAACAAAAATCGATCTCCAAGCAGAAAGCGCAAGCATGATGACCTCACAGCTGGAGAACAAAGTCTGCCAGAGTATCTTGTTTGCATAAAAAATTATTCGGAAGAATGTGACCCGGATTATATTCCCGATTCTGATGGGGAGGATACGGAAAATACATCTGCAAGCGAGAGAAGTCATATTGAAAGTGAAGCAGAAGATGAAACTGAAGAAGAAGAAGAAATTGAAGAAACAAATATTGAGTTACAGAAAGAAGTTCTCGATGTTGAATCTAATGAAAATGTTCCATTCGTGTCTTAATGTGTAAATGTTTAATTGTATATGTAAATTAAAAAATCTACAAATATTTAGAGAAAAATAAAATATTTCAGTTGAAAACCTTGGTCTACATTTGCACTTAAATTTAATTAACCCACCCAATTTTCAAAATTATTTCACCGTTAGACCACGAAGCAAAGTTAAACGGTTGTTAGTTCACAGGTAAGGCGTATCGTACGCATTAATAAAATTTCCAAATTTCTTTTCAGGTCGAGCTTATCCAGTGAAATAAATATGAAGACTTAGTACGAAACTCGCACTACTTAGTACAAAACCCGCACTACTTAGTACAAAACCCGCACTACTTAGTACAAAACCCGCACTACTTAGTACAAAACCCGCACTACTTAGTACAAAACCCGCACTACTTAGTACAAAAAACGCACTACTTTGTACGAAACTCGCACTACTTAGTACAAAACCCGGACTACTTAGTACGAAACCCGCACTACTTAGTACGAAACCCGCACTACTTTGTACGAAACTCGCACTACTTACTACAAAACCTGCACTACTTAGTACAAAACCCGCACTACTTAGTACGTAACTCCACGAAGATCTTTACACAACCTTACTATGTAGAAAAGCCTGGCAAAAACTCTGCTGAAGCTTCGCTGAATTCTGTGCAAGGCTGCTCCTTCGCATTCGTTAGGTAACGAATACGAAGGATTCTGAGCGGTATGATATAATACGGCCGTATTGCATTACTAGAGGTTCGGGCACGAGGTTGCACACATTTAGTAAACGATGCAAAGACGATTCGCGCTTAGCAAACTTATCGAAAATTCTGTTTGGCTAGCGACAATTTCGGCCATTACAAAGTAGATCCCAGGGCCTGCAGCGTTTTTTGATATGAGGATGAAAACGCGTTTCATCCTCATATCAAAAAACGCTACAGGCCCTGGGATCGAGGTTGTAAGATATTAAAAAAATAAGAACCACAAAATCTACGACATATTCAAAATATATCTTTCAGCAAGCTTTCGCCAACGCCCAGGTTGGCATCTTCACGCTGATTTTAATTTTTTACATGTTAGAGAAAAAATACTAAATATAATAGGATATAATAGGAAGAAAATAGAACTATTATAATGATTTTAAAGGCACAGATTTTACCGTGTTATTTAAAATGGGATGTCCACGCTCAATTAATAAACTTTCCATCAGAGTAAGTTTAAAATCATTAGACTCTTCTCCAAGTACTGATAAGTTGTGAAACGATGCTGGAGAGTGATTACAAAACATCAAATGTTCGAGAACGGAACTGGCCTGGGGACCAAGTTTACCGCGTTACTATCATCAATCTGTACTATACGAGCCTTAATTAAAATTCATGCTAAAAAGGTTTATTATCAAAACAGAGACACTACCAATCTCGTCCCCAGGGCTTTTTTACCTCTCATTAGCACTGCACTCGATGTCACATATACAAAAAGTTCTCTTTTTGTATGGTCCTATGATCACGGTTAAGTTCGTTTCTTGTGATTATGATCAAATGCTGTTATATCTACTAATCAAAACAACAGACAAATTAGTCAAAAGTAAAAAAAAGATCGCATGACAGACGGTAGAAAAGAAGCGAACTAAGCATAAACAGATTATTATTATATTTCATAAAATGTTAGAAAGTTTCAAACAGTTTTTTTCCAATTTTATTTCCACTGATTAAAAGTAGAAGTTATTATGATTAAAAATTTTGTAAATTTTCGCCGTTATTTTTTTTAACAGCATTTCTTCAAAATACAAATTATCCGTAATTGTGCTCCTCCAGAGGGTAGTTTTTTTTACTCAGTCCTGTTTGTTTATTCGTAACTAAACTAGACTTCTTTGCTCCTTTCCTTTTTACAGGCAAAACATGTTTTTTAGCACGATAACTTCTCTGTGAGTATAGGTAACAAAGGATCACGTTCTCTCAAAGTCACAGGCAAAGTTTTTTTCGCATAATATTCACCATCAATGTTTTCAATGTTATCGATGACATCACTCAGCAGGTGTGCCTTTCCAATAGACGTCCCTCCTACGTCGTGGTGGATATGATTAAAATGTACATGAAGATGGTAGTACGAAGGGTAGTAATGAAAATAAGCACGTATCTGGTCGCTCGCAACTGCATATTTATCCTTTATGGTTTCCTGTAAACAAAGTAATATTTACCATGAAATAAACAAGTTTGAAGGCCAACGTCACCACCGTCACCACTACCACTAATATTTAAGACATTGAAGTCACCAGTGAAATAGAGACAACACCATCACAAATTTTAAATTAGGTTACTTTAATGTCGCAGTTAGAAACAAAATCGGGTAGAAAAAGGCATGAAAAGCTCAACCATTGGAAAAATATCGATAAAAGAAAACCAAGTCGGCATTAATTGATACATTATTCAGGAAACTAACGCCCTTATTACAACTGTAGAGACTTTTCTCGGTATTAAATAACTTTCAAAGTTCATTACTATCCTCATTATCCTAACTATTCTAAGTATTTACCCCGTTATTTTAATTGAAAAGTCACATTTGCAAGTGAAACATATTTTTTATTGAACATTAAAACAAGGTACTTACTAAGCATTTATTTAATAAATTTTTTAACAATGGTAGATGTGACCTATTAAGGTCTCTGATTGATTTAATATCCACAGCATGGCAAATGGCTACAAGGTAAAGGTCTTCAGTTTGTTTACCATCCCATTTCAAATCTGGCAAAAGAATAAAACCAGTCTTTTTGTCTGGGTCTTCACAAACAATTCGATCAGTTTCTGTTTTATGATCAAGAATATTATAAACCCACTAAAATTAAAAGAAATAAAAAAAACAAAGGACACAATTTTTAACCAGCAGAATCTTCCAAAAACACACTTACATTTAAACTAAATTTTTGCGTCTCCAGATAAGGTAGGGTTTTTGTTTTATAATCTTCTGCAGTCTCATTTAATAAATAAAGTTTTTGGTCTAAATATTTCATTAAGTGCTTTTCAGTTGCAGGTCTGATAATTTGAGCTGTAATAACATTATTTTCTGGTTTTGTTAATGCGGAATGTTGACTATAAATATCATTATTGAATTCTTCCTTCAATGTGGTATCTTCTGACAAAACACATTCAACAGATTCTGCAGAAAATGGAGTTTTCACCAACGTTATAATAACATCATCTTCAGAATCTTCAAATTTACCTAAATAAAAGCCATAAAATAAAAATGTATCTTTTGCCTTAAGGAGTCAAATTTGCATTTAATTTCAATTAGGGTTTTAAGCGCACCTATCCCTGACACAAAAAGTTTATCTAAATCGACTCAATATCTATATTATAGTACCCGTATATGTCTGTCTGTCATGCAAAATGGTAACCGTAGTAGCAAGACACATGGGATGCAATAAACAAAGGACGGGGAATCCATGGATTTATCCACGGGATACTGACTAGTATGTTTATATTTAACAGTATAACTTTCCTTTTGTATAATTCGCATTTATACTTTTGATATAAGTATATCTGTTTTTAGACTGATTTTAGTTGTCTCTATAGTTTTCCCTACTACTACTACTACTAGCAGGTTTCTTAATTTTTTTCTCCCTCAGCACGTATAATCAAGCTAACTTAACGTATGGAAGGAAACAGTTAATGGTTGTGTTAGACAATTGGTAGTCTTATAGAGTATCAAATGACTAAAAAACACATTGGCGGGACCAAAATGTCTAAAGCAGGCCATCTTTTACACATGGTCATTGTAGCAAGCTTGACTGTTATATAGAATTATGAAATCATGTCTTAAGAAATAAATGTGGGTCCATTTTAGTGACAGGTTATAACATCTTAATGTCACTTGGCATGAAACTCTTATTATTCCCCTCCAGTTTTCAAAAGCAGTCCTACACAGTGTTAGTTATGTTATGCAGCACGAATTTAACTATTTATAGTCTATTTAAAAAACATCACCATACTTGACGAGATGCAGTTGGAAAAGCGGTTAATCACAGAACAGTGGAAATTGCATATTCCCGTAAATGCTAGACAATACAAGCCTATCAATAAGAAAAATAACACCTTAGCAATAAATGGCTCAAACAAGGTTACAATAATTTAGACTGGGAGAGCAATCTGAATAAATAGAATAAGTTTATAAACACATATTTTATCATAAAATCTGTTTTATCATGTCTTTTTTATATATTTTGGTTATTCTTTACTGAAAATAAAAAGAAAGATAATATTGATTCCATGTGAGGTGAATTAATATTACTCTGCCAGACAAAATTGGGGGAGCAATTAATGGCTTAGCTACTTTCTCATTTATAAAAATTGGGCAAGTCTTTGCAAGAGCAAGAGCTATTGCTCTCCCCTAGGCCTGACACTGGCGTCTTAACTTTGATAAAAAAGATAGATAAAGACCCTCTAGCTTCCAAAAGTGTTATAAAGTTGTAAATTTTAGTTAAAAAAAATGTTTTCTTAATTTGCACAATAATTTGAGCTGATTTAGATACTTTTTTATTAAGTGAGGTAAGCTTTATTAATCATATAAATAGATTTCAAATATACCTACCATGGACATGAACTCTTTTTGACTTTACATCATTTAACAAAACTTTGATGACATTAAAACCCTCTAATTTATTAGATACATCATCTTTGGACAGTAATGGTTTCTTTGCAGGTGGCTCCATACTTTATTTATACTCTAAAGCACATAAAAAATTGTTTTTCAGGAATATTTGAGTAGGTGTGGGATGATTTGCAAATCAAGTAACGCATACAACACGGGCTCCGAGGTTATTTTTTGTTGCGCATTTATTTTGCGGTAGAAAAGTGGGGGCCTTTGTTAATCGTGAACCCCAAACACGATGATCAAGCGTCTACTGGTATAGCGACTCTCTCAATTTTAGCTTCCTTTTCTACATGTCCGAAATAGTATGCATGACTATACTGTCATTTTTATATTTATTGTTGACTTTTCAGGTCATCACAAGCAAATAGGCAAAAATATGCATTCTTTTCAAGTTAAAAAAAATCTTTATCAATGTGGCTTAAAACTTCAAAAAAATTTACACCGCACGTGGGTTTCGTTTTTACATGCATAAAGAAAAAATATCAAATTTGGACCTGAAGAAATTATCTACAATTAAATCCATGATAAAATGTCTATTCCGCCTGTAAGTGCAGTTTTGCAGACTTGCTTCATCCGTGCTCCGTCTGCGTTCACCTCTGCATTAGTTAAGAACCGCATGGCTGGATTTCTTGTGTAAGACCTGGTTACCAACGACGAAGGGGCCAGGCAAAAGAGATTTATGTCTACGTAGTTCTTTTAACTAAGTCAGGAGTCGGTGAATTAGCTAGGATGGTCAGGTTGGCTATGAATAGGCTTGTTCGTGGATTAAAAGGAACAGGACTATTCAATAATTTCTGAGATCTAAAAGTGTCCGACCATGACGGAAATCTATCGGACGTTTTGTCTGACGAGTCTCCAAAAATTCTTTTGAGGTCTGCCATCGCACGCTACAAAATGGATTTTAAAGGTTGATTTTGAAAACTCAATATTTATTTTTCAGGCGTGCAATTAATCACATGCTTGAAACGATTTAGGCGTGTGCCAAGGTGTGCGCATGCGATCGCATGCCTCTCCCGAAAAAGACTGAGTCTTTCTCTCAAAAGTAAAATGTAGTTGAAAAAATTTTAGTTGTTATAACCTAGTTGTTATAACTAAAAACAACTTTGAAGGTAGACAGGATACCTATACGCTTTGATATCTGTCCTGCTTTCTTAACCCTGCTTTTTTAGTGCGCTATCGCTGAAAAGAGGGGCAGGAATTAACTACTGTAGGAATGCAACTGTTACTTTCTGAATGGCTAATTTTTGCAGGGCAGCTGCACAACAATTTTGTTGATCCGTGGCTGTATCAACTAAACTAATAAGGAAGCTACACCCTTTTAATTATATTATAGTGAGGCTGATGAATAAAATTATGGATTTAATTTACTTCATTCACTATTTCGATTTCGAAAGTCATCTTGAACATTGTAGTTCAACTTTATTTTTCGATTAAACCTAAACAATTAAAAGTTGTAGTTAAAAAAATTAAAATGTAGTTGATACCTTGTGTATTCTTACGGTAAAAGTTTAATCTACCAACTTCTACCCAGTGTGTGTTTGAAGTGTACATGTCTGCTTCATGTGTTTCTTGAAATTCACTCGAGGTGCTTAAAACCATGTTACAGTATACAGTTGTATACTATTTTAAATGATTTTATAACAGAAGGAGAGTGCTGGGCGGAAATAATCTATCAAGATTTCGAGGCCTGGATGCTTTTTCCATGCTCAACACAAATAAGATACCATTCTTTCCTGTTCAGAAATTACAACCAGGCAATTGTAAACAACGTTCCATATGAATGTCATTGGTTAAAAGGTGTTTTAAATGACGATGGATCGAGCTGGCAGCAGCATGTGCGTTGACTGATGTTTTTCAACAAATATGAGTTTGGTGGGATATTTTTAAATGTTTAAACTTATAAAAAAATATTATGCGGTAACTGTATTGCTCTTTTTAAACGTTAAAGAGGAAGCTAGAATTTTTGGTCTTTTAAGTCTCCCTTATGTAGATTAGCTACTTTATAGGCTAATTAATCTTTGTTTTAATCCACCACGCCATACTGTGAAATTTAAGTGGCTAATATTTTAGATCAGTTGTCAGTTTAAATGTTAACTGTCGGTAGGTTATTGTAAACTCTCTTTTTTCTCTTCCCTATCAAAAATATCAAAAAGGGAAAAATAATGAGTTTAGTTTACTAGACTACTTTGAAGGGAAAAAAATACAAACTTCACACACAAAAAAAAGACACACAACAAAACAATATAAACAACGAGAATAACACGTAACTAAATATTTACAAAAATTTAAAAAAGACAGGCACATTTAAAGTTCGAGGAATTAAACAGGGATATTCCCCCCCAAAAAGAAGTACCACTCAGGTGGTTTTGATCTGGCCGTCCCTTTCAAAAAGAATTATATTAAAAGCGTGCGTTTATAGCAACGCTGTCTCGATTATTCAGCCATTTCCATTTTTTCCGCACTCGGAACCGCATCTCAATTTTGGGCAATCGAATCGAGGACAGCCGTGACAGTAATGATAGACGATTATGGAGTCATGTACTGGACAAAAGTCACGCTATAGAGTGTCGTGTTGCGTAGTAGAGTGTCGAGGTTCAATATAGATCCCAAGGTCGCGAGGCGTAGTATAGGTGGACGCGAGGCGTAATAGTGAGACGCGTATGTAATAATAGAGAGACGCGAGGCGTAATAGAAGGACGCGAGGCGTAATAGAGAGACGCAAGGCGTAATAGAGAGACGCGAGGCGTAATAGAAGGACGCGAGGCGTAATAGAGAGACGCGAGGCGTAATAGAGAGACGCGAGGCGTAATAGAAGGACGCGAGGCGTAATAGAAATACGTGTAAAGTCGGAGCGTAATAAGATGTGTGATGGGAGGATCCGTGTCAGAGAAAGAACTACGCTTACATACATCTTCACTTTTTTCTTGTCATGAATACTTTAAAAGGAAAAAATGAAAAAAAAAGATTCCATACTTGGTGTACAAGGGCTACTAGTTCATCATAACCTCTCGTGTATATTATATGCCTATTAGAGGGGAGTTATGATAAGCAGAATAACAACCTCGATCAGGGCATAATACAACTTTTCGACGTTGGGACGGGGAAACAAAAAAGAGCGCGCTCTATAATTAGGCACGGGAAGAACTTATTAAATGACTACTGCTGTGGCTATTTTTTCGCGTGGTTAGAAGAACTGAAGGAGCTTTATTTTACCTAAGCATAATATCTAGTACGTATATAGTGAACAAAATGTTTGAATTTCTTCTTTGTAATGTATCTAATGTAACTAATGTCAAGTTAAGCAATTCAATCAAAAGTTCTGTGAGTGAACTAATAGTGGTGTTCATAACAATGTACTTTCTACGACCTGAACAGTTCGAAGAAACACTTCGATACCGAAGTTATCGCAATTTGCCATTGGATCGTTAGATCTACAAAATTCCAGGTATAAGTCATTACTTTGAAATGGATGATTTATCTCGGGAACCACAATAGCATCGTCACGGGTTTCGATATAATGACTCGGTACACTCCAATCTATACCATATGAATCGCAGTCATCGACAATATCATCTTCTGACGGTCTCCTTTGCAACAACAAACCTCTTTCCCATAATTGAAGAGGAGAAAGGTTTCTCTCTGTTCGGATAGGATGGTGATCATAGCCCAGGATAAATCTTTGAAAATGTGCATTTATTCTTGGAATAAAAACATAATGAAGGCAAAACAAATGCAACTCATTCGATATATCCAAGGCTCCTATCTCTTCCAAGTAAGTGAATATGTTGTGGTATATGTATGTGCAGCCGTGGAATAGATCTCTCCAGAACCTCTCTATCCTTTGGTTATGGCAACTTTTCCCAGCGATAAAGCTACCACGATTACTTCCTCGTCTTGATATCATAAACCAAGCAACGTCTACATTTTCCACCCCATGATCTCCTCTTACACGCGACGGCAAGCCAAAATTTTGTACTGCGGTCAGAAATAAATCGAGTACTACAGTAGCCTTGTTACTTGATCCGCACGACAGAAACATTAGACGCCTAGAATACCCATCTATGCCGCCATGAATGACTATCGACCATCTTATCAATTTGTGATTGCCGTCTATATGCCACAATGACCTTGGCGCTGCAACACTATATTTTCTTCTTCGAACTACATTACGTTGCAACGAGCGCATCAATAGCCCTGATGGATCAACCCGCCACATACTATCACGAACAACTTTCCAAGGAATGTGATAACCATGAGACAGTAAAAAACCTTTCATTCTACGTATGCCACAGTTAGGAAAATCTGAAATAATTTTTTTGACATGTTCATCAAGTTCCTCGTCACCAATCATAGTGTGCGATTTAGGTTCAATATCAAACTCTTTAAATCTTCTTTGAATAGTTTTTGCACTTACTCCGAACATTTCAGCTATTGCCGTCTGCGAAAAATTCAACCTCACTAAAGTTTTTAGAGTTTCCTCAGGTATATCGAAAGAAGGCCTGCCTATCTTGTGCCGTACAGTTTCCGCGTTACTAGTTTTGTTCACTGATTGAATTATCACTGATGCTTGATGAATACTACTCAGTACATTTTCGGTTATAACATCTGGATACTCTAAAGCTGCTCTAGAGCAGAAGCTGTAAAGTTCATCAAGTCTATAGACAGGATAATCCAAATCTGCTGTATTCGCGTCAACAAAGGATGACAATAACGACTGGATTAGTTTCAATGTATCAACAACAGAATTCTTAATAAAATCAACTGGACTCAATTGTTGTATATTCATGTTATATTCTGAAAAATAAAAGTACTGCATAAGTACACGAAATGTCAACAAAACCACTTGTTTGTTTAATCATACAATAAATCCTAAAAATGCCAGACGTGAATGTCACTTTTTTCAATAAACGACAGAAAAAATTTCTTTGCCTGTGTCTCCACGAAGGAAGTTGGTTCGTCAAAACTAAAACATTTGATAAATTCTTTACTCTCAATCATGCGATAACCAGCACAAAATATTTGATCCATAACTTTCCAATGACACCGAATCGTATTCAAGAAATTGCACGAGCTCAAACCTTCGAATAACATGTCTGAAGAGTTTCGGCGTGACAATATCACATCATTCAAAATGAGTTGTTGAACCAGTAATGGGACATTTTCTTTGTTAATATTCTTGTCGGCAGGCCAATGCGCAGAATTAATAAGTGACCAAAACACATCTTGCTTCTGATTGTCCTTGTAAAGCAGTTTGTCTATATCGTCCTTTGTTTTACATTGATCAAGTGATTCAATCAATTCAATCAAATTTTCAGTTGTTGCATTTGCTGGTATGTGGCTTTTATTCAAACTTTCAATCAAACTGTCGGTATCTCTACCACACATGTGTAAAAAGTATGGTTTTGCTAATACTGGGAAGCCGGTGTCAACACCAGCAATCAATGAATGTACGATAATCATACCAGCAACTTTGAAAAGCACAGCTTTTGTGATGTCTTTCACAGGCAACAAACTGTTATTTTCACCTTCAAATAGACGATTTTTAACTTCTTCTAACAAAAGGTTGAAATATTCGGTTTTCATTGCCCCACCATCAAGGCCGTCCTCTCCTTTAAACTCAATGATCAATTTTTTGGTCATAACTTGAGAATTCACAAGGTTCCTTTTGTAAAATCTCAAGGATTCCATCCAAAGATTGTCACGTTCAATTTCCAAAGTGATTGTATCATTTTCTGAAGCAAGAGATGTAATTTGATTGAGAATTTCTTTTAAAGACATGTCCTTATCTACACATTTAATTTGCAGCATGTCAGACATATTTTCACTTGCACTTTTCTCACTCAAAATATTGGCTGCCACATCGATAGATTTGGTATTCCGTAAAATGTCCTGAATTGTGGCTTTAGAGATTCGAGGAAACATTGCCGACAAAGTATCGATATGGGGAGAAGTACTTCCTACTTCTTTTTCATTCGATGGCCCAGCTTCATCGTCTATCATCTCTGGAAAAATGTCATCATCAAGTTGACAATAAGCTTGATGGAATCTTAAATCATTTAACGGATATTTCTGATTACATCGTACACAGTTAACTTCAATACCTGAATCCATAGTTGGTTCCTCCATTGGTAAGTCGCTCTGCACTGGTCTGATGTATATTACAGCGTGACCGGGTACTAAATTTTTTAAATAGCTGATAGAATAACCATCTTTTCTTGGTGGTATCAACACCAATGGTCGGTTTATTCCACCACTCTCAGCCCTCAGAAGTTCAATGCCACCACTCTGTGATGATAATTTTGGATAAGCTTTTGTTAACTCTTCCAGAAGCATAGCATGTGTTCCAGTTTTGGAAGGAAAAACAACTTTTTCAATTCCGAGACCAACTTGGTTTAGCTCCATTAATTCACGTGTATTAGGTGAAACTGATGTATCTTTGTAGCTCAGTGCACAGAATTTATGGGTCCATGTGTCCTTAATGAAGTTATTAGAGAGACGTGGTTTCTTTGCTTGTGGGCGATATCGGCTACCACCAGCATTCAACGCTGGAAATTGCTTACTGAAACAGAACAAGAATTAAAATAAAAATCTGTCTCAAACATAATAATCTTTCTACTCAGTGTATACAGAAAAAAATTAAAGTTGAACAAAATCAAAAAAATGAAAAATGTTATAAAAAGGTACAAAGGCACGAAAAAATTCAATAGTCACAATCAGCATAATGCCTGTGAGCAGTACTCCTGGAGAGATGATTATTGAAACTTATCGAAAAGATACAAAGGAGGCAATGATCATGCTGGGAGCAGAAATTCACAACTCTTAAAAATATCAACCTACTTGAAATCTTGTAGAATTCTCTGATGTTGTGGACTTGGATGTAAGTTTGGACTTGGATGTGAGTTTGGACTCTGGAAGATGTTCTGATTTGGATTATTTTGAGTACTTGTTGTTGATGATGACAGACCATCCAATGCATTATTCAGTCTGTCTATAGCGTCTTTCACTTTCTGCATGCTGAATCAATTTTTAATTCCTAAAACATCACATACAATTTAGCTTGAAAGTTTTGAAAATTACAACCATGCCGATAAATATTCACGATAGTAAGACAAAAATTTAAAAATGTCTTAAGAATATCCTTAAAGGAAAATCGAATAAGAACATTGTACATATTTGCTGCATTATTTAAAATTCTTGAAAATGGGTGCAGTGTCACTTGAAGAAAACCAAAACTTGAGAAATTTGCCATCATTACAATACACCTGTTGACAGTGTTGTTGTACACATGCATATGCACCGCACAGTTCCATTTAACTACCAGTCGTAGTCCTACGTTCTGTTTTATAAGCTGCCCTGTTTACCTATCAAAACATTGTAATCACATGGTGATACAAAACACAATATTAATACAAAAACAGCACATTGCTTATAACAGAATAGCATGCAAGCAGTGTAATAACATTTTTCGGCTTATCGGCACCCTCCTCGTTGCAGGGGGAGGGGGGTTGATTGGTGGTGTATACAAGGGAAGGAAAAAAGGAAGTAAAAGTTGCTAGGGCAAATAATATAATCCATTATTTATAGCAATAGTATAGCTAGCCCATTACAAATTTTAATGAGAAAATATATATGAGGAGGGGGGGGGGGGTGCCAGCTATACCTGTGTTGACAAATGTCGTCGTTGCCCTACATTGCTTCCCTTCACTACTACACATACTTATGAATTAGCAACTTCTCACAATTTATCAGAATATAACTATAATACAGCAGAAATTAAAAAAACAGGAGAGAAAAAATCAGAGAGAACGGTCAGCCCAGCTGCTACAAAAACTTACTTTTTCTTTCGTGTTTTGTCTTGATTAATTTGCCAGTCAATTGAAAAAATTCGAAATTTATTCACGGGTAACCAAGGCAAATGGCGCGAAAGTACGCGTCCCCTCTTCCTACACGCCGCGTCGCCCTTGTTTGCGCGTCTTTCCATCACGCAACGCGTCCTTCTGTTACGCATCGCGTCCTTCTATTACGCCTCGCATCTCTCTATTATTACATACGCGTCTCACTATTACGCCTCGCGACTCTCTATTTCGCCTCGCGTCCACCTATACTACGCCTCGCGACCTTGGGATCTATATTGCACCTCGACACTCTACTACGCAACACGACACTCTATAGCGTGACTTTTGTCCAGTACATGACTCCATAGACGATTCCTCATGCATTGCGGTTGATAGTCACCAGCTGATGGGTCACTTGACCACCATTGCTTCATCGAAAAACAATTAATTTAAAAAATAAAAGGAAAAGAGCACTGTAGCTACCCGCACTGCAGCAATCGCATTCGCCCTTCATTCCAAACTTTTTAGAAACCATCGTACGCTGAACATATGTCTTCCATGTGGTTTTAGTCATAGTAGATATTATAAAATGTCTGACATGCATAATGCTTTTTTTAGCTATAGCTCTATTCCTGCACGGGCAACGCCGTTTATGTTCTGCCCGGATAATAAACGCTGCCTTGATTAAGTACGGCAGCCTGCCCCGGTTAAGAACAGGGCAGGAAATACATAATCAGGGCAACATAATCAGGACAGGCAGTTTGTATACGACAGTCTAATATTATTTTTCACTTATTATAGAACGGACATAATCGGGGCCGCTTATGTATGACAGTCAAATGTTATTCGAGACTTATAGAACAAATATAATCTGGGCCGACCGCTTTTATATCATTCATCATCACTTCTGACAAGCAAATAGCCCTGGTGGCAAAGTTGTTGTAGCCAGGAGACCCAGCGTAATTTTTTTTACCACCGGGTAGTTAAGGTGGGAAAATTATGCTGGGTGTCTCAAACGATTTTTCTGCGGCCACAATCTGACCGCGCTTTTTGATTGGCTAATTCTATTGCTCTTTGGTCACGTGGTCCATGTCCGGGAAAGCCCTTTTCATCCGAATATTCCAGCGAGTGGTTTCACCCGCCCTAACAAACATTAGTAAACTATAAGGTTTTTATCACAGTAAGATGTGACCAAGCTTGGTAAATAACTCACAGATAAATTAAAATGGCCTCCGAAGCGATTAGTCACATTGTCCAATTTAAACTCGGGGTTTCCGCTGAGTCATTTGTTCGCGTCTAAGCTTTAGTTTGAGAGAAACTCATTTTATCAACTCGAAGAAGAAAGCTTAGTTAACTAGGCTAAAGTTGTTGTTGTTCTTAAAAGAAACAAAATTTTGTGGCAAATACTAAATTTTGGGATTCGCAAGTTTAGTAACTTTTCACCCAAACTTAATTCCCGCAAAAAGAATAATTTAGGTTTCGTGAAATTTAGTTGCTTCAAAGTATATTATGTTGAAATGTATTTACTCTACAAGAGTACTTTATACTTAGAATTACGTCGAGGCTTATTTCTTTCGCTATGTCTAGTTTTTAGGGGTGTTCTATCTTCCAGAGAATGTTTAATTCACAAAAGTTCGAAGAAAATGCCAATCACAGCTTGCGTTGCCAGCCATTATATTTGCGTTCATAATCCGGTCACCACGACATAACCAGTGCAAAAAAACATAATCGGACCATGCGTGCATAATCCGGCTGTCCCGGTTGTAAACAGGCCGTTTTCGCAATCTGGGCATTTACATTTACATTTACACCAGAGCCGAAAGAGCTCAATGCCGAAAACTATGAACTGAAGGACAATCGTTTGTTATGTTGACATTGTTTTTTACTCCTTACTTTTAGCGCAATCCTTTAGCTGCTTCTTCTAGCTAACAGCAGTAATTTTTTTGCTAGCTAGATCATACTGTTCTGCCCAGATTGCGAAAACGACCTGTTTACAACCGGGACAGCCGGATTATGTACGCACGGTCCGATTCTGTTTTTTTTGCACTGTTATGTCGTGGTGACCGGATTATGAACGCTGATATAAATAGCTGGGAGACAGGCTGTGATTGGCATTTTCTTCAAGCTTTTGTAAATTAAACATTCTCTGGAAGATAGAACACCCCTAAAAACTAGACATGGCGAAACAAAAAAGTGTCGACGTAATTCTTAGTATAAACTACCCTTGTAGTAAATACATTTCAACATAATATACTTTGAAGCAACTAAATTTCACGGAACCTAAATTATTCTTTTTGCGGGAATTAATTTTGGTGAAAAGTTATTAAACTTGCGAATCCCAAAATTTAGTATTTGCCACGAATGATATAAAAGCAGTCAGCCCCAATTATATTTGTTTTATTTAAGTCCTATAGGCCTGCCCCGATTATGTTCGTTCTATAATAAGTGAGAAATAATATTACACTGTCGTATATAAACTGCCCTGATTATGTTCCTTTTATAAGTGCCAAATAATATTTTTTGAGTAATAAGCCGGCCTGTCCCGATTATGTTGCCCTGATTATGTATTTTCTGCCCTGTTCTTAACCGGGGCAAGCTGCCGTACTTAATCAGGCCAATGTTCATTATCCGGGCAGAACAATACTTTATCTTATGATCGGTGTACCGTAAATTTAGTTGTTATTATGAATCCTAAACATGGGTGTCTTTTATCGGACGTTCCAGCATATATATTTTCCAATCTAATTTGGTTTGTTTCTTATAGCCTAACATTTGTTTCATCCGATAGATAATTTTGATATTTATTGCACATTGTTACTGTCTCATGTGGTGTATGTATCGATTGAACTGAATTCCCAAGAGGGGGCGGGTTCTCTCGCCTCCCTGTTGGGTATTATACATCCCAACATCATTTCCTGTTATAAACTTTTAAACTGTTGTTTTATTTATTTATTTTAGCAACTGGCTAGTTCTGCTTTTAGTGTTTTTGAGTTTTACTGACTCTGCCTTTCCTCCTCTCGTTTGTTGTTTAGGGAAGGGGAAAGCCTATAGAGTCTGTTAAATAAACTTTTGTATATACTATAGTTTTTTGTTTTATGTCATTTTTGTTTTCTCTCTATATTTATGATAAATTATCCATGTGGAATATGTGGGAGTCTGTAAACTGTAATCAAAAGGCAATTCAGTGTGATATTTGTGATTTCTGGATTCATATTAAATGTAGCTAATGGTCTCAACGTCAAGGATTATGAATCTCTTCAAAATTCTACCCAGAAATGGTTTTGCTGTAAATGTAATAATGAAATTCTCCCCTTTGGCATAAAAGCTTCCCCTCTAGTCTACGACAAGTCACTTTCTTCCCTTGAAATCAAAACATTTCTTACAAAGCTTAATACTCTTAAAATCAATCACATCCCTGAAATCATGGGTGGTGTCAACTGCAAATATTATGATCCAAATGAATTCACTGACCTTCAAGTTACTTCTCATAAATTCTCCCTTTTCCATATGAATATTGCATCTCTGTCAAAACATCTTGATGAATTGAAGGTTCTATTACAACAACTTGGGCATGACTTCAGTATTATTGGTATCACTGAAACTAAATTCCAGATTAATGTCCCTCCTATTAATTGTGATCTACCTGGTTACTCCTTCACACACACGCCTACTGAAGGTGAAAAAGGTGGTGCTCTGTTGTATGTTTCTAATCACTTGCAATTTATTGAACGTTTTGATCTTGATACACTCGCATTCAAAAGCAGTGAACTTGAATCTAAATTCATTGAAATTATACAGGATAAAGATAAAAACATGATTGTAGGATGCATTTATAGACACCCCTCAATGTCTGTTGATGAGTTTAACAACCAATTTTTAATGCCCCTTCTTGAGAAGGCGTCTTCTGAAAATAAGCCAATCTTTCTCCTTGGTGATTTTAATATTGACCTTCTAATGTCCGAATCGGTTAAAGAAGTTTCTGATTATATTAATATTACCTCCCAGTTTAATTTAATGCCTCATATAATTTTGCCCACAAGAGTCACTAAATCTACCAGCACAATTATAGATAATATTTATTTTAACTCTGCCAAGTGGGATACTTTGTCTGGTAATATTATTAATTCAATATCTGATCATTTCCCCCAGTTCTTAGTGTTAAGAGATTTGTCTGCTGTCAATCCGGCTCATGTATCTAATGATATTTATGCTCGTAACTGGAAAAAATTCAGTCATGATGCCTTTCGCACTGAACTACAATATACGGACTGGGATGCTATACTTTAACCAAGTACAGATGATCCCAATGTATCGTTTGATAATTTTTACAACAGTTTCAACAGTCTTTTGGATAAATACGCTCCATTAAAAACGACTTGTAATAAAAAAAGTAGAAAAAAATCCAATCCTTGGATTACTAATGGTATCCTTACCTCTATTACTAAAAGAGACCTTCTTCATAAACGTTTTTTAAGAGAAAAAGATCCATATTTTAAGTCTCTCTTGTTAGAGCGTTTCAAAAAGTACCGCAATAAAATTGTAACTCTGTGTAGATTGAGCAAGAGTAATTTTTTCAATAAATATTTTAGTGATAACCAAAAAAATATTGGCAACATTTGGAAAGGTGTTAAAAATATAATTTCTGTTCGTTCTTCTGCTTCTGCTTCTCCAACCTGTATGAACATTGATAACTTACTTGTCACTGATCCAGTGACAATTGCTAGCTCTTTTAATAATTATTTTTCATCAATTGCTGACAATGTAAGAATGGGCATCCCATTCACATCAAAACATTTCTCTTCCTTCTTAAAAGATTCTGTTCCTAATTCAATGTTTCTTTCACCAACTGATGATATTGAAGTTCTCCATTGTATTTCTTCCTTGGACCTTGGTAAATCTTCTGGGCCATTTAGCATTCCTGCCC
Source organism: Hydractinia symbiolongicarpus (assembly GCF_029227915.1). Lineage (NCBI taxonomy): Eukaryota > Metazoa > Cnidaria > Hydrozoa > Anthoathecata > Hydractiniidae > Hydractinia > Hydractinia symbiolongicarpus. The sequence goes on along the minus strand of NC_079882.1, from coordinate 26,741,503 downwards.
AAATTTTTTCTACTGTTAAAACTGAATTATCCGTTCCACTCTCTAAACTTATAAATTTGTCTTTTACTTCAGGCATTTTTCCTTCTAATTTAAAAACTGCCAGGGTTATCCCTATTCATAAAAAAGGATCCAAATTGGAACTTACAAATTATCGACCTATATCCTTACTTTCAAACATTGATAAGATATTTGAAAAACTTATATATAAACGGGTGTATGGGTTTCTTGAAGCTAACAATGTCCTGTATAAGCAACAATTTGGTTTCAGAAAAAATTACTCAACCTGTCACTAATGAATATCTCTCAAAAAATTATGGATGCTCTTGATAAAGGAAATTATGCATGTGGAGTGTTTATTGATCTCCAGAAGGCTTTTGATACTGTTGATCATGAAATTCTGCTTACAAAGCTTCATCATTATGGAATTCGAGGTAATGCTCTCTCTTTATTTAGGTCCTACTTAATAGGTCGTCAACAATTTGTGTCTTTAAATGGAGCTAGATCAGCAAATAATCTTACCAGACATGGTGTCCCTCAAGGCTCTGTTTTAGGACCACTTTTATTTTTAATTTATATAAACGACTTGAATTGTGCAATTAACAATTCTATGGTACACCACTTTGCTGATGATACAAACCTCCTGCATTTCAGTGACTCATTGAAACAACTGGCCAAACAAATGAATTTAGACCTCAAGCTTCTCTGCCATTGGCTGAATGCTAATAAGATTTCTCTTAATGCTAGCAAGACAGAATACATTATATTTAAACATGCACATAAACCTCTTAATTATGATTTTAGGCTTCTCATCAATGGTAAAAGGCTTATGCCTAGTGATTCTATTAAATATCTTGGTGTTCTATTAGATTCTGATTTAAGCTGGAAGACTCAGATCAATAATACTGTTGCCAAGCTCAAGAGGGCTAATGGAGCTTTAGCTAAACTTCGTCATTTTGTGCCTCAAAATGTCCTTATCCTAGTCTACTATGCCATTTTTCATTCCCACCTGCAATATTGTAGTCATATTTGGGGTCAACCAAATAGTCTTGATGTTAATCGTATTGCTGTTTTACAAAATTTTGTTATCAGACTAATGACTTTTGAATCTCGAAGAGCATCATCTAGTATCATCTATGGCAACCTGGAAATCCTCAAATTCAATGATATTGTCCAGTGTCAGAACATTCTGTTTTTGCATAAGCTCTTTCATGATAAAATGCCTGCTACTATCCAGAATACTTTTGCGGTTGACTTCAACCATGCCCAGAGCACTCGTGCAGAAAAGGCTGGCTTGATCAATCTTCCTACTGTCAATACCGTTTGTTTTGGTAAAAATTCTATTAGATTTAACACCATTAAATCCTGGAATAAGATACAGACATCAATGACTAAAAAATTTGTTTCCATAGATTACTTTGGTCTGAAAAGTGATCTAAAGAAGTATTTTATTGCCTCTTATTAATTTGTAACAAATTTTCCCTTTGTTCTCACACAGTTCATTTATCTGGTGATTATATATGTTCGTGCCGTCTTGTGTGTCCTGTGCCGTCTATTGTACTCGTCCAAGGGTGGCCTTATCCTCGTCTTAGCTTCTGCTATTAGGTAAGGTCTCCCTTCAAAAATAGTTTGTTTGTTTTTTCTCTTCATATTAAAATTTATTTAATTATTTGAACTGTACAGCTATTTTTGATTAATAAAATTATCTTGGGGTATGGGGTAACTAAACTTTAGCATAGACAAGTTTCAATGTTTAGCTACATTTTGAGCGGATTCTCACACATGCGTGAAAAAAATCTGAAAAAATTGACAGCCAATAATTTGCAAACTTTGAAGAAAGTGAAATTAATTGGTTTAGGAGGAGACTAACGAAAAATCGTGCTTATATGTTTTTTTATAATTAAAACATTCTCACATATCATGAAAACAATGTGGCATAAAAAGATTTAAAAATTTTCATTTTTTTGTGTCCAAATTTTGTTCTTTAAAATCGATAATTACAATAACAGTTGCTGCCATTATCGAGTAAAAGCCAACTAACAGTGTTGGTATTATTCCAGGATAGGTACTCCGTAATTTATCCACAGGCCATGTAATTTTTCTTTTTCCATTATTTTTTTGAGTGTCTATTTAAATATACGTTCTTTGTGGCGCCGTAGATTAGTGGTTATAGCTCTCGTGTGCGGGAGACCATGGTTCGATTCCTCTTAACAGCAATTCAACATGGGCGAGTGAATGTTACCATAGCCCGGGTTAACCTAAGTCATGTGAGGGAAATTGGGGAGATGGCTCCATGTGTGGGCCGTTGGATGTTGCCGGGAGTTGTCTAGTAGAACGCTGACCCTAATTGGGTCTGCGTAGCTTAAAATGAGCATTAAATACTCTTGGACTCTCCATCTAAGCCATGGCCTGTTGCTCTCAAAGTTTGTTGAATTGTATATTCATGACATATTCTTATTATTTAGAATCAAACTAAATTTTACCACTGGCAAACCTAGAAATTTAAAGAATGTATCGGTTTAAAGTATCAAAATACAAGAATGTTGCACCAAAGATGCCTAAAAAGGAGGTGCACATGTGATTTTATATAGGTCTAATTTTAGTTAATAAAAAACTCTATTTATAGCACAACAATTTATTTATAGCAAACCATAACAGAGATACCATTGGGGCGAATTATGAATTCATGTGGTAATTTTGTGACTGTAAGCGCAAAACACATAGCCTTCAATGTCGAATCAGGAGGTATGTGAAAAACATTAAGCCTGGAGCTTTCAGTCTATTCATTTTCCTATTTCCTTAATTTTTAAAAAATTCATATTAGGTTATTTTTTTCTGTTTCCTTTTTACAAAGACAATAAAATTGATTTGATTTTGATTGATATAAAGTGATTTTATAACCTTCTAATCATTGTTGTAGTTGTTGTTTTGTCACAGTCACTGGTAATATACACACTGAACAAACTGATGTAAAATTCACTTAGGTGTGTGAAGTAAAATTATAACAATGTATGTAGTGTGTATAATAAATTCATATTTTCGTTCTTAGTTGGTGGCTGTGCTGGTATTTTACCAATTAATACTGTCGGAAGAAGAAATCATAAAGTACCCACCATATATGCTCATTCGGGTAAACAAAAAGATTATTTTACTTAAATTTTAATTGTGATACAGAAATATTATTATAGTGTTACGTTACAGAGTTCCTTACTGACATGGCATTCAGTCCTTTTGATGATGATCTACTTGCTACCTGTTCTCATGATGGAACGGTAATTAACTTATGTGCTTGTTATTTAATTTTAACTCATTTTTTACTTGACATTTTTTACTTCCTTTTGTTGTTGTTGTTGTTTTTGTTGTTTTGTAGATCAAACTTTGGGATATTCCAGAGAATTTTGAAGATACTCATGATGCGCCATTATTAAAAATAACACCAGATGAAACTACTGTAAGGTTTAATGAATTCTTCATTGTCACAGAGGTTTATTCAAGTGATTTATCTTGACCTTCTTTTTATGAGAAATTCAATTTCTAATTATACATTTTTTCAATTCAAGAGGTATTTAACTCATTATGTATGGTTAAAATATATTTTTAGAAGCGAGTAGAGATTGTCAATTTTCATCCACTGGCTGATGAGGTAATTACTTTAAAATTATTATCCTCTAGTCTATATAATAATACGCCAGTTCCGTGTGTCTGTAACAGGCAAAGTGGATGTGTTTTTTTGCTAAACTTTTATTTTTATTCTGTCTTTTGTGTGCTTTTTCAAATTGAATTAAAATTTTTGTTTTTAAAAAGTCACGGTTAATTAATTTTATTGTTCTCATAAAAACCTTTGTGTGATGATGTAAACTTCATTACACAAAAGTCACGGGTAACTAATTTTTATTATTCACTTAAGCAAGTGTCTTTTGTCTACTGTTATATGAAAAACATATTGGTTTTATTTATTCTTGCTTGAATGGAATTAACAACAAAACGTTCTGACGAAAAGAACAGTGAATTTTGCTGTTTGGCTAAAACAAATCATGTGATAAAATAAAGTGATTTCATTTGTTAGAAATTTTATTGCATGCGAATTTATATTTACCGTGATGGGAGCTTTGTTATAAATTGTTATACGAGTAAAGTCACATGCAATTAATGTTGTTATTATAGTTGTCAATTTCGATCAAAAGTTTTCATTGTTTGCGTCTTTAAAATGAAACTGACAACAAATGATTTTGCGATGAGAAACATAGAATAAATTTTAAATGTTTTTGAGTGAATATCTCCACGGGATTTCGTTTAAAACAAGCAAATAAAATAAATTAAGTGGATTATTCCCTGGGTTTAAATAACTAGTTAAATTATTATTTAAGCATCATTCTGGAAATCTAAAATATATGATTGTTGAGCCTACCTTAATAGAAGAGACATGTTTAGTCTTGAGAATTTACGTGCCTCTAAATATATGATGTATATGTAATCAAGAAACGTTTGAGACAACATAAAAGATGTATAAATTCAAAAGTGACAGTCTAGCTACTAAAATTAGTTGTCACCGGCATTAACATTAACTGCTGAAGACTTGATATGAACAGCAAAATATATTTTTTAACAACACAAGTATGAAAAAAGGCACACCGTCAAATTCCCCCAAAACTACTAAATTATTGAAATATAAAGATAATAAAGATGTGTACTGCCTCTATTAGTTCCATCTATGAGCATGTGACCAAGTGGTCCATAGATTTTAAGACAAAAATAGTGCTTATATATCACAGTAATTCGACTGCCCATAATCTGAATGATAATCTGAATGACAACCCTGCTTAAGCTGAAGCAGAGGCCAACAATGCAGAATGAATGTTAGTTGATGATAGAAATATTAGAAAATCAAGGATCTTACAGGTTAACTATGTGGCACATGACTTTAAAAATCCTTAGGCCAGACACCTTGGGGAAGCCATATTTTTTGTACTAACTACTTTCTAGCGAATAGATTGTGGATAGTTAAATGTGATGGCTAGATTAATAGCCTGAACATTGCATTATTTTAAAAAACACCTATGAGAGAACAGCTTTAAAAAGTAGATATTAAAGGTTACTTGTAGTAATTAGATACGGTAAATGGGTCAGATACAAGTGATTGTGCTGTTTACAGCTATAATTCTCATCTTCTTTCTTTTTTTTCATTTTTTATAAATGCTGCCTGCACATAGTAGTATTGCACACAAAAGCCATCCCTTGTTTTGCAGAAAAGAAATACATAGTAAATTTTAATTTTTGTTAAGAATTATGGTTATTCTAAGATTTTTTAACGATAGATGTTAATAAAAAGATATATTTACTATATATATATAAATATTTACTAATCTGACAGGGCCATTGAAGATTCTGGAAATAAAAAATTTGATTTGATTTAGGTCTTAGCATGTGCTGCATTTGATGCTGTTAGTATTATTGACTTAAACAATGGTACTGTGGCTTATTGTAAGTAAAAATTGCGTTAAAAGTTTTTTGCTTAAAGTAAATACGAGGTATAAAATGATGTTGGACTTATAGTATAGAGCCTAAAAAGTTGGTTAACAAATGTTTTTAAATTTTTTAAAAAGCTCCTTTCCATGTCCATGGGAGTTATTGTATGCAGATGATTTGGTGGAAGAATTAATTGAAAAGTTTGAGAAGTGGAAGAAAGGACTAGAAGAGAAAGGGCTAAGGGTGAACACAGCAAAGTCTAAAGTCATGATTAGTAGCATTGCAGCCAAGTGTGACCTTGTAGTTGAAAAGTGGCCTTGTGGAGTTTGCAGGAAGGGGTTGGTAGTAACTTAATTTTTTGTCAGACTTGCAAGCATTGGGTACATAAGAAGTGCAGTAGTATTGGTGGAAGATTAAGAGCTGACATCCAGTTTGTATGCAAGTGCTGCAAAGGTGAGATTATAGAGAATGAAGTATTTCAGCCTTAATGAAGTACAACAGTGGCTCGTTAGAGATAGTTAAGAACTTCTGTTACTTAAATGATATGTTGGGCATTGAAGGGGGTGCTGGAAAAAGTGTTAATTGCAGGATAGGTTCTGCTTGGAAAAAGTTCAGAGAGTTACTTCTTTTGTTGACTAGCAGAGTCTTGTCAATTGAGGTAAAAGGTAGGTTGTATGAGGCCTGTGTAAAAAGTGTTATGTTGTACGGTAGTGAGACATGGGCAGTAAAGCAGGAAGATCTTGACCGTTTAGAAAGAAATGATATGAGAATGGTTGGTTGGATGTGTAACGCCAGTTTGAGAGACAGAAAGAGTTCAGATGAGCTAAGAAGCAGGCTAAGTATCCGTAGAATTAAAGATGTTATCCAGATAAGAAGATTGAATTGGCTGGGGCACTTGGAAAGAATGGAGGAGGATAATTGGGTAAGAAAGTGTAGAGACTTGATAGTTCCTGAGCAAAGCCCAGAGGCAGACCGAGAAAGACTTGGCAGGAGGTTATAAGGACAGACTTGATACAGAGGAAGTTAAGTTTAGATCTAACACAGTCTAGATCAGATTGGAAGAGGGTCATTAATATACCCCATCCAACCCATGCTAGCATGGAAAACGGACGTTAAGCCAAGAATGATGATGATTTTGTTCTCAAGATGTTCACATTAAAAGAATTTCAGATTTAATTATGTTGCTTAATTATGATGTCATATTAAAGCAATATCAAACATGTTTAGCTGTATTTTCCTCGTAATGCTTTTCATAAATATATCAACAAACTTCTGACTATGTTAAAACTTTCTTAAATCAGGTTTCTTTGCAACACCCAACTACCTCTTGATGTTAGATAGATAGATAGATAGATAGATAGATAAATAGATAGATGTGCATATTTTGCATGGATAGCCTCACAAATATCAGGAAGGGGCCATGGCTGTTGCTTCCTTGCTTTTACCTTACCTTTTTATGGTGGTCTTTGTTCATACAGTTAGTCGCTTTTTTATGGAGAAAGTATTGTGTGTACATTTTCTTTTTGGAATTTCCCTATTTACGCTTTAAAATATTGATACTTAGTTCTGTAACTATTTTTGGGCACTTCACTCGTTTAAAGAATTGAAAAGAATTATGCAATAACCCTGGGTATACATTTTAAAAAATGGTAGACCGCATGATAAACATTAATTATCATAAGTAGTGGCCATAAGGCAAAGAAATATAACTATGATTCTTTTTTGTTGATTTGTTTTGACCCTAATTTAATGTTTTCTAAAAGGAATTTAGCAAACTCCGCCTCCATGCTCATATAAGACGAGGCTGTCTGTTCACCTACGACCAACAACGATTAATTTGCGACAGTCCTTTTCTCGGCCGGGAATGAGTGATCAAGAAATTCATTAAATATGGTGACTGAAAAAAAACCCAAGTAATTCAAAAAACTAAAGTACCATTATTTCTAATTCTAGTAACTTTTAGATCATGAAATTTTCATGTATTTTTTTTTTGATAACGGTGATTATCTACATTCAAACTTTATTAATGCATAGATATTACACAGGTGAATTGATTAACATAAATTTTTTTGCCAAAATGACACTCGTTTGCTCGTCCGAGGCTATTTTTTTGCAGCCGACCCCATAACTTGGAATCTCATGTTGGTTTGCAATCAAATTTTGTTAGTAAACACATAGGCCTATACAAGCTTTCACAGAAAATTTTACTGCAAACTAAGTTGCAGATCCTAAGTTATTGGGTCATTGGAAAAACATTAAGAGGACTGGGACGAGAAAATAAGTGTCATTTTGGCAAAAAAAATTATGTTAATCAATTCACATTTATAATATCTATAGATTGATAAAATTTAAATGCACATCCCTGAACAGGTTTAAAATTACTGATGACTGACATCATATTTTTTGCAACATAATTAAATCTAAAATTCTTTAAATGTGAATATCTTGAGAACAAAAAGAGCTTTTTAAAAAATTTAAAAAGACTTGTTCACCAACTTTTTAGCTTTATAATATAATCAGGTTCCCTTTAATGGTTGCAAGACAATTGAAAACTAAATTTGTGCCAAGCTAGCACATTGTGTACATACAATAACATTAAGGTTCATGCCACTCCTCTTACAACAAAAGTTTGTATCTAAAGGATATCACTGTGTAAAATGTAAATGTAACATATTTATTAGAGTCAAAGTGGCTTGTATTTAATTTGATTTTGTTTAATTCTGATGATTAGGAGGGTCACTTAGGTGCGCCTCCTGACATTTTTAGCACAAAATTAAATTTAAAATGACAATAATCTGATTTTTGCCAGAAGTTTCTTATTTGTAGTTTGTGCTAAGTTAAAATCATAAAGTAATTTTTTTTTATCTCCTGTACTTTCATATAATTTATAAATACCATAGTGACTTTGTTTTATATTGACATTCTTCTCATTGTTACATCATCTTAAGGTGTTGAAAACGGAAGCGAGTCCAATTTTCAGAGTATGTCTTGGCGATTGAATGGTAAAGTTATGGCAACAAGTTGCAAAGTAAGAAGATTGAAGAATGTTTTATTGCCTTTACTGTTACATTGTTTTTTGTCGTCATAAATAAATCTGTTTAACAAGGGCTTTAAAGCTCATACATAATATATTTATTTTTAGGACACCAAAAACAGAATTATTGACCCAAGAGCTGCGGAAATAGTGTCTGTGAGTGCATTATATTTGTGGTTTTGTTGATATAATTTTAGTTTCCACATTTATTAAATTAGCACACAATTTGGCAGATTAGGTGCTTTTTCAAGACAGGCACTCAATAAATATTTTAAATAAAGGAAGCCCTAATTTGAGAAAGGTGCTCTTTTTTCTTTCTAGCAATGGTGCTTATTTTAGTAAATATGTTATCTTTTAAACCTCTGTTTGTTGATTAGACATTTGATGGCTTTCCTGGAAATAAAGATTCACGTGTGGTATGGTTGGGAGACACTGATTTTATTTTAGGAACTGGATTTAACAAAGTAAGTCAATACTAGGCTGCATAATATTTTGTAAGCCACATGTCACATTTTTATGTGTTTTTTTTTACTCGTTTTATTCAAAATGTTTTTTTTAAATTCAGAAACATAAAAAAACATTTGGCTTATGGGATGTACGAAACACCGGTTCATTAATATTTGAAGAAGAAGAAGGTTCAGGATCTGGGTATGCAGACTTAATATTGTTTATTTAAAGTTCATGAACGCTTTACATGTATATTTTTGTCCATTATTTAGAACTTTAATGCCCTTCCATGACGTTGACACAAATATGATTATCATGGCTGGAAAGGTGATTGACCGTGTAAAGTATTGCTTCTATAAAACATGATATTGTTTGTTTATAATAATTTTTGTTTTGTTTTAGGGTGATGGATATGCTTCATTGTTTGAATTTAACGAATCCAATAAAAATATGACATTGTGTGAGTTTGTTATATATGTATTATCATAATAACATACTCGTTATATTTGAGGCAAAATTTCCTGAAGTAATTATTTGTCTTGCTCTGGAAGCATAAGCGTTATACGTGTGTAGTATTCAGAATATGGTGGAATGACAACTGCAACCTCAACTAAATGATACGTTTAGTTGTGTGCAAGAAAGAACTTCTAAAATGATTTCATGGTGTGAACAGAAGCAGTGAGAACCCTGTCAGTGAGAACAGAAGTACCTGTTTATGCAGACGTACCTGTTTATGTTACTTCTGCATATTAATACTTAATGAACATTAAATTCGTTCACTATTTAATTATAAGTTTTAATGGATGTTAAGGATACATCAACCATTTATTACATTTGTCGACAAAAGTATTTCATACTAGATAAAACTTTGAAACTAAACGCCTTAGAGAAAAATAATTTTTAATTTTTATTTTACATTCACCAAATTGTCCCTTTGTGATTTTTTTATAACTAAAGTTTTATATATTAAAAAAAATATTGTTTTTGGTTTTCTATGTGTATTGATAAAGGGTTAACATACAAATTCTCCTTGTTTTTTACAGAATATTTTCTGTGTCCAACTTATGTACATTGCTATATCGCTAGTGTAATTTCTATTTCTTTCCTTGTCTTTTCAGCATCAACACACTCCTTAGGTCAACAAACATTTGGAATGGGTAGGGCTCCAAAAAGAATTTTAAATGTGATGGAGGGAGAAGTGGAGCGCTTCTTTCAGTTATCCAAGAATGCTATTACACCTCTACCTTACATCATACCAAGAAAGGTAAGTTGACTAAAATGTTAGAAATTTTTTTCTTTACTTCCAAAAAATATTTAATCAGTTATAGTTAACAGTTGTCATCTCGTTTAGTCTTATCGGGAATTTCATGCTGACCTTTTCCCGGATACTGTGTATTCTGGCCAAGCATCAATGGATTCTGCTGTATGGTTTTCTGGTGAAAACAAGGAGGTATTGTAATGACAATTACAAATGCTTTAAAGTTTACAGTTTTAAATGTGTGTTGTATAAAAATTATGTTTTCAATAGGTTATTAAATTGAGCCTTGATCCAAAAATTGGCAGCTTAAAACCAATTGTTCGTGGTTTAAAAGTGACAGGCAAAAAATCGTCACTTGATGTTACCACAGAAGCTGTCCATCAATCAACTACATCCGAAACAAATATTACTGAAAATAAAGAGGAGGAAAAAAAAGAAAACGTTATTGAAAAGGAATCTAAAAAAGGTGGGAATTATTAAAATCTGATCGGAGATGATCTCTATTTTGTGTTGACACCGAAAAATAATTCATTGCATGATTGACATGCTACTTGGTTAAATGTTCATTGTTTTTAGAATCTCTAACACAACATGAACCATCTACAGTTGCAAAAAAGAAGCCTATTGTTAAAGGTGGTGGACTAAAGAAAAGTGCAATCTTCCAGGGTGTTCATCAATCAAAATTTAAACATTTAAAATGTGATGTTTTACACAAATCTAAAAACATTGAAAACATTAAAAATTTATCAGAATCTCTACCTTCAGAAAGTGATGGCTTTCAAGTGTATGAGGATTTTGTGTTGTTACCTTTGTCTGGTGCAGGTGGACAGATTGCTGTGTGCCAGGTAAGAACGTTTTGTGCTACTATAGGATGCACTTTATCTTTAGTATTGTAGATTGCTAATCGTCTGGAGTTTGCAAGTGGGCAATACAGGTTTTTAGGCATTCTGATTGGCTTAGCGCTCTTGAAAACAGGCTGATATGTAGCGGTATTGTCCATTGTCAAAAAAAATGGTAGCTTAAAATGTAAACAAGCACAATAAAACAAATTTCAAGAAGCACATGTCTAATTCCTACAATACATTGCCAAAAAAAAGATTTTGTGCAACAATGTAAAGTTTTTGTGTCAAAGTACCGAGAAATAGTGTCATTATTCTGTCAAGAAGCTTCTTCAACAAAGCTAGTTAACTATTTAGCTACATTGTCTATAAAAAACGATGATGATATAACCAGTATTATCAAAAGTACGTAAGTGTTGAACATCGCAATGTTTTGTTAAGAAGGCTTTAGTCTATAGAGATTTTCGAATCTACATAGAATGTTTCCGTTTTTAAACAAGATTGTTTCGAATTTTTACCTCGTGTATTAACAAAAACAGTGAATTATATTATTACAATAAAAACACTAAACAAAAGAGACATTTTGCGTTACAGCCCAGGGTAATCGGTTGTTCTTGCATTAATGCTCAAACCCTCATTTTTTATGTAGTTGACAAAACCTGGAAGACTTCCTGAGTGTGATTTACCAGTGTTACAAAACAGCTGTGGAGTTTTAGATGTTGCCATGGATCCATTTAATAACCGAAATATTGCTGTCGGTAAAGACTTTTTTGTAGTTTTTACTCACTAGAAAAAAAGGCTTACATTTAAAAATGCGTTTTTAAAGTTGTATTATTTTTGTTAAGGCTGTGAAGATTATCATATTCGATTGTGGGAAATACCAGAAAATGGTTTAACTGAGATTCTCACTACGCCTAAGGCGATTTTAAAAGGTGAGACATTTCACCTTATCAAATAAATACAGAAGTAATTATAACTCGGAGATATTTGATGTTTTTTTCGTATAATTCCAGGACATCAGCAAAGAGTGACAATTGTGAAGTATCATCCTACTGCAAGCGAAATCCTTGTGTCTGCAGCTTTAGATTTTACAGTGAGGGTGTGGGATTTAAGTGATTTTTCAGAGATTGGTGCACTGGAGGGACATAATGATCAGGTACTCTTTTAAAAAATGTCTTATTTTCGTGTACATGTGTACACCGTAACAACATGCCAATACCATCGTTTTATTTCTAGATTTTATGTCTATCGTGGCATCCTGATGGAAAATATTTAGCTACTTATTGTAGAGATAAACAGATTCGAATTTATGATCCTGTAAATGACGTGGAACCGATAAAGGTGTGGTTAAATTCTTGTTGTTTAAACTGTTTTGTGTGTCTGTATGTCTTTCAGTTTGTTGATTCGTTGTTTCTAATTGTTTCTAATTTTTTGTTTGTTTAATTGGTTGTTTATTCAACCAATTGTTTAGTTGATTCGTTGTTTAAGTGTATATTTGTAATTTTTTTTTTATTAGGAAGGAACTGGTCCTGTTGTCACGCGCGGTGCTAGAGTGACATGGTGTGGACCCAAAAATAATTGGCTTGTTGTGTCAACAGTTTCTGGGTAACGATTCTTCAACTTTAAAAAAACGCGTTGTGTAAAAATTGTAACTTGAATTTGTTTGCTTGACTCTCAGTAGCATTGTAAAATAGACGTTACAAGATCTTGATAAAATTATTTTTATTTCATAGATCTGGCCGAAGTCTGTTTGTATATAACGAAGATTTGAAGTTACTTACTAACACTGACAATTTAGATACTTCTCCATCAGTACTTAGTCTCCATTACGATGAAGCTAGTTGTACTTTATTTGCAACTGGGAAGGTATGTTCTATCACGTGGCATTAAAGATAACACAAAGCTGGTTCCATCTTTAAATAATGCTGAAATTATTTTTAGGGTGATAGTGTTATATACGCTTTTGAAGTGCACGAGAAGGAGCCCTATTTTCACCCTTTGTCGCATGTTTACATGGGCAAACAACATCAAGTAACGAGTACTTCCTATATTTATTCTTTAAACGTCTGTTTTTTTCTTTGCTGCAATTTTTATTTTATTCTTGTTCAGGCTGTGTCGTTTCTGCGAAAAGACATCGTCGATGTTCGAAAAATTGAATTTGCCAGAGCTGCTCGTTTAACTAAATCGCATATTGAATTGATTTCCTTAACTGTTCCAAGGGTCAAGGTATGTAAATTTGGAGGTGTGGATGATTTTATTTGTATTATAAGATAAGATGAAACAAGTTTTTACTGTTTTCTTGTGTAGATGGAATATTTCCAGGACGATTTGTATTCTGACGTACGAGTGTCGTGGAAAGCAACTATGTCTGGCGAAGAGTGGTTGGATGGTTGTGATCGAGCACAAGAGTGGATTTCTCTGCAACCAACAAATATGAAGAAATGTCAGTACATCTTATTTATTTTTCACACATACATATTCCTGATTTTATTTTTTATTTTTTATTTTATTTTGTTGCAGTAAGTGAAGCACCGAAGGAAGCTCCCAAAGCATCGAAGTATTGCAGTCAAGATATTTTGTCAGAAAAGACTGACGAAGAAAAAAAATCCGAAGTAACATATTTTAAAACTTGATAGATCATTTTTTGTTAGTCTATATATAAAATAACGTGGGCCACTATGTGCTATGTGCTAATATTGGGCTTTGTGTGCAAGAAGGACTTGTTTTATTATGTGTTTTTTGGTAGAAAATTATGTGTTTTTTGGTAGAAAGAAAGACGGAAAATGCTGGGTGGCATATTTTCCATGATGGGCGTTTTACAAAAAAATTTTAAATAAAAGTTACTTAACTATGAACTTTCAGATTCGACAAAAAAAAATCTTGTCATGAGCAACTGCTAAGCAACTTTTGGTGCTAAAATTAAGATCAGGTGTGAATAATTTTACAGCGCCTTTTTCGCATTCTCGCCATTAAGAATTGCATATTGTATTATATTCTTCTGACAGTTAATAAACGCCATGATGGGAAAGTTGGATGTCGATGATAAATTGGAACAAGATAACTTTGAAGGTGTCGATGAAGACGAATGGGTAAGTGAGTTGTTGGCGTCAGTTGCTCAAATATCCTCATTTCATTTGTCAACACATAGGTTTGGGTGCAAGGATTTGTTTACAAGAATATCAAGATAAAACTAAGGTAGCAAAGCTGGGCACTCCAACGGTGTTATTTTTTTTTTCTTAAAAATAATTGTTCAGCAGATATTGTTACAGTGTTAAGGTAAATAAGTGCAACAGAGAAGCACAAAAAAAAATTTGTGACATTAATTCAGAAGTATACCTTAAAAAGCAAAACCGAGACTACTCAAGTGGAGTAGATATGAATATTGTGTGATATGTATGCGACAAAATTAAAAGCTTACCTTTTAGCCTCGAGAACCAACAACCCGAAAAAGGTGTTCAATAATTTTTTACGTCTTTCAAGTTTATTTTTTCATAAGAAAAAAATAATCGATAGGAAATCATCTAATTTTTAAGAAATACGGAAAGTATTTATTCTTAACTTAGGTGGTATTCTGACGTAATAATTTCACTTCGTTGCCATAGTAACATCCTTTTCTTTTAGGACGATTGAATCTTCTCGAAATTGTGACAAAGAGGAGTGGAAATCTTATCATTTATATATTTATATTTTTAGTCATTTTGTATGTGTACAATCAAAATAATTTTATGTTTCAGCTCAACCATCAGAGAAACACCAAGCATAGGTGGTCTGGTTTCCGTTTATTTGCTTCTTAAGTTGAATTTTCACTCAAGAGCAAAACGGAACAAGAAAAATACTTAAATTTGACTGGATATCCGCTATTTATTCTTTTGTTTTGTCATTTTTTTCGTTTCTGTCTGCAAGAAAGAACATTTCACCTTTCAGTTTCAATCGAAATAGCTCGTTCCTTGCAGCCTGTTTTGATCTATTTCATTTCGTTTTTTAGTAGACCTCTAAAGATGGAGCCTACAACACCTATTGATAGCCTATCCAAAGACAAACTTCAGGACAAACTTTTTAACATAAAACGCAAGCAGTGTCAAAAAATTTTGCAAAACATTTTTTACGGTTTCGCTACCTAGGCGAGAGTGATATATATATATGGGTTATGTTTTATAGTTGTGAAATTATGATGTGATGAGGATTTTATTTCAAAAACGTCGTTAAGGAGGCATTTCATAAATATGTGCGCAGTAAAACTGTTAAATACTGTAAAACTGTATACTTACCTTTAGCAGTCTGCCTCCCTCCCTTACCTGTGTGCATGTTTTAGAATACCCCCTAAAGTTCTCTGTTCCTGCAGTATTAAGAAACTAGAATCTGCGATTTTTTTAATTTTTTCAATTGGTATTTATTTTTTTGGAAAATTACAATTTTTCAAAAACAGTGAGAGAGTCAGTGATATTGATGTAAAAAGAAAATAGAAACAAAATACGTTCGCTGATAAAAAAAAATTTACCTTTTAGGGAATAACTTATCACCCATTTTGGGACAACAATTTAGGGGGCTGTTTCTATTTCTAATAGAGTTTTACTAGTCGTTAGCCCGTGGAAAATCCACGGGTTCGCCCATCCTTTTTATACCGCATCACGTGCGTCTCGCTACTTGCGCAGCTAAGCTACCATTTTGCGTGACAGACAGACGTATACGGGCATTATAATATAGAAAAATTTTGTTTTTTAGTCATTTTTTTATAAACAAGTGACAATTTTGTAGAAAAAATGATTATTATTATCCAACTTTTAATGACATGTTTTGTAAAGGATTCGCAATTTGTCAGAAATTTTTTTTTTCTTCAAAAATTTCTGTGTTCCAATCAGATACGTATAACATCAAATTTTTTATATCTTTATCTCATGATAGGTGCATTCTCGAAAGGTTCTCCCTTTAAAAAAATAATTTTAAAAATGTTTTATACGTTTTTGGAGGATGTGTACAAATATATAAGTATATACGAAGTAAAATAACACAAATTATAATTTAAAATTGTCATATTTGAATAAAAGGATATTTTTTGTTGCTTTTACCCAGTGTTTTCCTGCTTTTCTACAGTGCCTTTTCTACCGTTCTGACAATCTAGAACGGCGTGAGACCCTGGAGATGAGGTTGGTATTTGCTTTTGTGAGAAGACGAAGTTGGTGTGTGCTTTGCTAAATGGCCAATGCGCCAGAAATCGAACATTGCATAACATACAAAAAGATATATCTTGAGAAAATATTGGTTGTATAATTCCTGTTTGTCCCTTCTTCTTTTTCTACATTGCTAGTCTCTGTTGCTTAGCAGATTTTTGAGTTTTAAAGGATTTGAGCTTTATCTGACATGCTCATAAAACGTTGCGCATAGAAAGTATGAGCGCCAATGTAGCAAACTTGAAATACTATTCGCGATTTTAGCTTCAATTGGAGGCTTATTCGCGAAATTCGCGAAAATTTATAGCATTAAAAATTTTTTTTTGTGACTCGTGGAAAGTAGGAAAATTAGTTTCTAGGGTGCAGAAATGTTTTTTTTTTTGTTATTTGCTTTGTTGAAAAAGTCAATAATGACTTCATCTCATCTATTCTAGCGAGCTCTATTTTTAACTTCGGATGTAGGTGGTATTTGCTCTCGAGTACTAATAATCACTCTCGAGTACCGTACAATTACTCTCGAGTACTGATAATCCACCTTCCCTGATTTTAATTTTCGAATTTTTCCCACGCCTTCTCCGCTTTTAGTATTCCAACCTTAATTTACGGGATGAGCATAATTCACTTGAAACATCTATCCCAACAAAATGCTTGAAGCGAGGTTGACATCCAATTATCTAAATAAAGGGTTTACCAGGTTAGTATTACATCATACCTGAATGAACCAACCATTTAATACATTACTTGAAATTACATGCTTTTTCCCAACCTACACAAATTGTTAATTTTCAATACATTCTCCTCTTCGCACTGACTTCATTTATCCTGTTTTATCGTGTAAAATCTGTAAGCTAAAATAAGTTATCACTGCGTTTACATTTTCGGAGGTTGAGGTTTCATTTCATCCGAAGTAAAGTAACTTTTCAAAAAACTTTTACGCCCGCTGTCATTTAATAACTGTGCATGCACTTTCCATGGATTTTATGTCATCTTACACGAGGTTTTACACTCACACATTAAATTTTACGCTTCTGTCCACATCGTGGGGTATACTATTAGGCAATCTAGTTTATTTTACCAGGACGTTTAAACGTTCTGAAAATGAACATTGTCTTACAACTTATTGATGACATACAAAACTCGTTTGAGAACGGTCAGTATACTTTAGGAATCTTCATTTACCTGTCTAGAGCATTTGACAATGTTGATCACGATATATTACTGGGAAAATTGAAAGCGTATGGTAATCAATGGATCTTACTTTGATTGGTTTAAAAGTTACTTGTGTGATCGACAACAATATGTTAGTTTTGACGACAAAATAAAAACAAGCAAACTAGCAATCAAATGCGGAGTTTCTAAGGGGTTCGTACTTGGTCCTCTTTTGTTTTTAATATACGTAAACGACCTAATAAATTGCTCTAATATACTCCAACCGATCATGCTCGAAGTGAAGAAAATTTATCTTGTTCTTATCTTCTTCTTCGCAGTTACACTTTATCCTTTATCTTTTTACTAATACCTTGAACAAGTTATAAATATTACATATACGTCAATGTTATGAATGGAGCCAAAAGTTAACATTTCTCTTTCGACAAGCAGGTCCTCAATGATAAGACTTTTTTTGTCTTCCATGAGTCTCCTGGAGAAGGTATAATGCATTGCTATATTTTTTATTTTTTCTCTCTTCTATTCTTTGTTTCTCTATTTTAAATTTTAACGTATTAGAACTTTTTCAAACGTTTTACCATTGTATACCCTAGAAATTAAAAAAATAATACATTACATTTGACTTTTTACACGGTACATCAAAAAGTAGTCTGGGAGCAAGGTTGTTCATATTTTGGCACGTGTATGCGCGTGAAAACGCGATTTGCTAGATGTTCGACGCGGGTCAATGAACAACGTCTTGAAGTAGCAGGGTTAAATATCGAGTCAATTAGTATGTGATCAAAATAGACGATCTGGTGGGGAAGAAGCCTGGTGCAAAACGAAAACAAAAAGGAGAAAACTTTACATGTCCGCCAGACTCAAAAATAGTAATAAAAGACTTAACAGATCATTTCTTAAATTTTGTGATTTACTGGATGTTTTTAATTTTTGTTTTTTTATAAAAACTGGTATTTTTTGTCACATATTTCACAAAGATAATGTTAGAAAGTTTACTTTTTTACCAAATTTTCCTGATATACCTCAGTGTTGGAATTGCCAGCAGTTACGATGAAAAAACAGTATACACTCAGGCTCTTTTAACAATATCAAAGAGACCACTCAATAACAATGTTGATCATCAAACTATCAAATTAAGTGGAAAATTTGGTATTCAAAGTCTGAAGAAAAAAGTCTCAGGGTATTTATATTACACTGGTGATGATACCAATTTGTGGTGTCAACAATTTTCCAAACCTCCGCTTGTTAAATTTCAGCCATGGATTGCACTTATTCCTCGTGGAAACTGTTCTTATCACAATAAAATAAAACTAGCGAAAAAATATAATGCTTCTGCTGTAATAATTTTTGATAACATAAAATCCGATAATATTCCTCATATGGATGATGAAGTTGAAGATGCTGTTTCAGTAATAATTACTAGAGATAATGGAAAAACTCTAGCTACACTTGTCACTCATAAAGAATATAAGGCCTATTGTGAGATTGTTGTAGGCACCCACTTTGTAGACAGAAGATGGAAAGTTAGTCGAACATCAGTTTTATTTGTATTGGTATCATTCATTTTGCTGATGTGTATTTCTCTAGCATGGCTTGTGTTTTACTATGTTCAACGATTTCGTCACATTTATAGAAATGACAGAAAAGAAGTGAGTATTTTTCTTTTTTAATCAGCTTTGTGTGCACAATAGAAAGGTAAAATTCCATGGTATCATTTTTACAAAGAACAAAAATTGTTATCTGTATTTACTTGTCTTTGATGCAGTGCTTTTCCCCCTTTACCAAAGTTATTTTAAATACATTTATTAAACACATCATTAAAAAATTTGGACAACGAATAAATTTAAGACGTATAAACAAATTAAACGTGTTCAAGAATTATCTTTAGGATGAATGAAAAATATAGCTGCTTCTATTAGTCACACACATCATACTTAATATATTTAATTAAAAAAAATTATTGTGCTAGTGTTCATCTCAAGTTTAACCGTAATTGAGGAAAGGCAATGAAAAAGGTCTATAGCAAAGGTGTTAACCACCAAAATGTTTTAAAAATCTTCAAATTTTTGAGGGACTTTTTGTTTTGATGAATTTATGTTTAGTAAATTATTTTTTTTATATGGTATATTTTTAGAAACTTTTGTTTCTAGATCTAAAAATATTTGCAAATATATACATGACTCTGCCGCAAGACCAAGATGGTGTTAGGGAGAAGACCTATTCCCCCACCAATGGTTTTATTGGGGGATAAATTTGTCTCTCAGTGTTATTTGTGAACATTCACCTTTTCACTATGCATCCCAATTCATAAAATTTTGTAAACATGAAATAAACAAAGCATCTGTTGTGGGAAAATACTAATTTTTGTTTTGAACAGATTTTATATTATATATATAATTTTTAGAAGGTGCAGGAATATTAGATTGTGAAATTGAAAAAAAACAACATCAAATGACAAGGTTTAAAGCATCATGATATTTTTTTTCACAAAAAATGATTATAGCCTAAATATCAAATATTTTTTGTAATGCATGTTGATTAGCATAAGTCCAAAATTGACCAAGATTTGGAGTGTTAACTTTAAATTTTTTAAAATTTAATTATTCATGAATGCTTCTTTTTTATGTTACCTTTGAGAAGTGGACAAAAGTTGTTGTGCACTAAACCTAAAATTAAATATGCAAAAAAGGTTTCGTGTATAAAGGTAAACAGAAAGCAAAATTTGATATTATGCTACAATTTACCCCTTATCTATTTCTTGTGTGCAGTATATAATTTAAGATGTACAGATAATTGGGTAAGAAAATGTACAACCTTGATAGTTCCTGGCGCAAAGCCCAGAGGTAGATCGAGATGCAGAGGAATTTGAGTTTATATCCAACATAGTCTTGATTAAATTGAAAGAGGATTATTAATATACACCGTTCAACCCATGCTAGCATGGAAAACAGACGTTAAGCTGATAATGATGCATACAGCCAGCTTCTTAGGACAAAGCAAAGTTTCAAAAAATGCATTAGCTTTTAAAGTTTTTAATTTTTGTCCTTATTTAGTTAAAATAACTTCTTAACTTTTAAATAACTTTGAAATGTAACTTCTTATGTTTAGAAACAGTTATTAACTGCAGCAAAAAAAGCAATTTCAAAATTACGAATGATATCCTATCATAGTGAAAACAGAGAGGAGGTAAGTGTTTTGTTTTACAATGCTTTTATTGATATTTTACACTACCAAAAATGTAAAAGTATTTTATAGTTCAAATGTGTTAAGTCAGCAGCTGGGTATCTGATTAATAATGTGAATTTTTGAAACTGAAAGTTTTTAAAAGTTTTGGCTGTTTGCCTGTGGGTGTACCTTTTTCTTTGTGATTTTTTTGGAATTCATTGAATTTTAACTCAACTTCATTATCAATTCCACCATTTGGCTTGGTTGAGTTTATTTTTTATCTTTATTTTGCTGATTTTAAACATTTGTCCATAGAAATGCAAGCATGTTAAAGAAACTCATTCCAGTCTTTTTTCAGAAAACTCATAGGGCCCTGTTTTGTAGACTAGAAATGCTGTTAAAAGTACCTATCATCTTATCCCCATGCTTCTATAAACCTTTTAAGGGTACATGTTAGAGGACATTTTAATCATTTATATTCTTAAGAATTTTCATCTATAGTTAAAAAAAAATGTGATGGCGGTGCATAACATTCCATCCAATTGTAAAAATCCAGCATTTAGCTCATTGATCTCAAATTTTACAGTTTCCATATTTTCTTACAACAGGAAGATGAAGCATGTGCTGTTTGCTTAGAAAACTATAAAGAGGGGGAGAATTTGAGAATTCTTCCATGCAAGTAAGTTTTATACAAACTTACATCAACATGACATTTTAGAGCTTTTTTGTTGCATTAATATTTTAAAACATCTTCTATACTTGGCTATTTTTATACAATTTTAATTGATAAAGTTGAATATTGAATTCCTTTTTGTGTGTATTAAACTTTGCGAGCTCTCATTTTGATTGAATGTTGTACACAAACTTGGTCTTCCATTAGTCGAAGTTCACATTTTCGTGTTTTATATAAAAGAAAAAAAAGACTACAATTGATCAAATTCAAAGTAGATCTTTTACTGTATGTAACTTAAACAAATGCACATTTGCAAGCTTTAATTTGTGTTTTCTCCAGACATGAATATCACAAGAGTTGTATTGATCCATGGCTTTTAAACCATCGTACGTGCCCCATGTGCAAAAGCAATATATTGAAATCACTTGGCGTGGTAAGTATTACATCGTGTATTTCAGTGGCCGAAAAATACTTTGTGTTTTTGTGAAAAATAAACGTTTAAATTTTTAAATATGGATTGTCACGAGACATGGTATCGTAGTAACTTATAATAATAATATAATAAATAAAATGCAAGATATTATCTGTGAATGTTTTACCTAAAGAAGCCTAGGTAAAAATCAAACCACCTCCTTGGGGATTTATTATAAATAGTAGTCTATTGTCAACAAGTTTATTCGATCACGTGATGTAGGTTAGGTTACCTGGAAGGTGTTAGAAAAAGCATGTTGCAATTTATTACTTGCTCGCCCTCTAACTACAGGACATTCCAGATAATATGAGCTTATCTGAGCACAACATCGAGTCTCGCGATGAAGGCGATCGTCAGCCTGAACGCAACGCCACTGCGACAGCAGAAGAACCCACTTCTTCAACAACAGCAAATACTGGATTACCTCCCTCAAATGCTTGGTCGGAACAACCCGTTGTTGCTACACGTTACTCATCAAGTTAGTATTTTTTAAACTAAACTTCAAACTAATATCAGTAATCATGAAGTTAAAAACTGCTAATTAACTTTTTCTCAGCTTTACAACTTTTTCTTAATTAAGCGCTTTCTTTGCTATACGATTTTTTATATTTAAATTCCACCCGTTCCTCCATTTTATACCCGAAAAATGTTTATATAGTGCTCTGTTAGTTCATAAAACAAGTTTTTACTTGCAAGTTAACAGTAGCTACGATCTGAATTTCTTAACTTGTTTTTATGAAAGCATGGAAAGGTTAAAAAAACGACCCTTTGAATATAAACATCATTTCTTTTCTCGCCAAAACATGTTATTCGTGCGATTTGTAAAACTGCAAGCATGTCGTGAGCATGAAAAAAAATGTTGCATCATAATCTGATTTCAGTTTTTTATACCCATCAATACTAGTTTGCTTGAATTGGTATAAGATTTTTTCTCCAGGTGATTCTGAAATTATCCTATTTTTAGCCTCTAGCATATCAGATACAGACAGTGATCGATCTACAGCCGCGTTGGTATCTCCAGTTCAGAACGTGTAACATTTGTTCATATGCATTAATTTGGACAAATAGGAATAAATGTCTGTTGGGTCAAATTGACAGAGCATCAGTGTTTTGCTTGCATTTTTTTACTGGTTTAATTATGAGTGACAAGAGAGTTGATTGTTTACACGCTGGAACAAGCGTCATGGGAGCATTGTCGCGATATCTATCTATTTTGCAATTACGACACACAATATAAATGAGTTGTTGTTTCCTAATTTAATAAGTTGCTTGAAATTTTACAATGCATTCTAATCACGCTATTCTTTTTGTAATGATATGAAACTTTTCAATCAACACATTTTGCTTAGTCATGCCTGCTAGGTTTGCAATAACGGGATCAAATGTAGTCTAGCCTCATAATATCCTTGAGTTTTTTTGTTTATGACTAATTAAGTTTTTCTAGTTCAGAGTTATGACAAAAACCGTAAAATACACAAAAGTGCAATTGTCAAAGAGTGTGAAGCCATGGATCTCGTAATTTGCCCCAAATATACCCACGGTCTACAAATTTTCAACTCTGGTGGTGAAAAATTCTTTTTGTATTTATATTTTTTTGTCTCAGTGTACATAAAGTATGTAAAATTTGATTTGATAATAAATTTACAAAGAAATAATTCCAACAAAAATGTTTATTCATAACATGTTGAACAGGATGGACTGACTACACGCTTTTCAAAATTGTGAAGTTTCTCTCCGAATCTATGTTTTTTCTTACTTGTGAACCCCTGCTTAGTCAGGCTGTCCATCAGCCCATATCAAGTTTTTTATATGAACCCGAGGATATGTCTACTTTTAAAAAAAAGATGACTCGTAAACGTTTTGGCCTAAGCTCGTCGTTTTTGAAGAATCTAAACCATTACTTTGCTTTCAAAAAAGTGTGTAATTTTATGAAAAAAACGCGTAGTCACTGTAAACATTGTGTAATGTTTGATTAATTACAGATATAAATTAGCAGTCTTCAACAAATTGTGGCATCCGTTCAACCGTATATGATTTCCCGAACTGTTTCCTTCGTACTGCAATCCATTTCGTTCTCTATGTATCCGTACGTATCTTCAGCTAACTGACGTTGCTTCGAGTTTTCTGATATCATTAATTCTCCGAACAAATAGATACCCATACCCTTAAGAAAATTAAAAAAAAATTATATAGTCGACGGGACTCGGTTCAGCGCGACGAGTTTGGTCCAAATTCTGAGTCAAGACAGTTTTAAGGCGTCGACAAATGCCGTTGGAGAAAAATGATTTCTCTGTTTTTGAGGTGTATAATTGAGTTTCTTTGTAATTCCCAGTGACTCATAACAAAGAAAAAACCCTGAAAAAAGTAGTAAATTTTTTCTCCTGTTTTAAATAAACTTATCAGGTCACACCAACCTCGTCCCCAGGACCTGTTAGGCTTTTTATACTTGTTCAGGCCGTCCAAATATAAAAAGCAAACAGGTCCTTGGGACAAGGTTACACTTAAAAAGGATGAAGCGTTGTCATTTTTTTGATGTGACGTAAGATTCTCGAAAGATAGAAAGTTCCAAGCAACCCATTTATGTTTTATCTATGAACTGATTTTTTTTGCACATGCTAATACACTGGTCATAAACTCACGATAAAGCCTTGAGCTAACGAGCCTCGTTTTCAGGTCGAAGTCTTGCATAATACAAAGTAAGAAAAACATTGCAACTGGTAATTTTTAATATTATATCCATTTTCTGTAAAATTAAGCTGCGGAAGATTAAAAAAATCCATTGTGGAGTGGTGTTAGTGCTATATTGCTTTTATGTTTACTTCCTTTCCGCCAGACATCAGAATGAAACATTAAAATTTATAACCTCGCATATAAGACGAGAAAAATTATTTGATTTTAAAAATATAGAAAAATAAAATACTCAATAGTTAGCTGTTGTATTGATAATTAAAATCTGCTGCTGCAAAACACGTCATATACTTGAAAGTGTTTTTTCGCCTTATAAAGCAATTGTTTGCTTACATCTGCAAAATCTCTTGGTGTGCGATCGCACAAACAGGAAGTTTTTTTTAGGGCGACACATAACAGTGCTGAAAGAAAGCGCTACATCGACTTTTGTAACAAATGAACTCAGCCTTAATTCGAATTGTCATTGAAGATAATCTAAAGTTCAAACATATTAGTAATGAATCAAACACATTTATTTTGCATATATATCTGTCGTAAAAAAAAAAAAATAATAAATAACTTCAAAAGTTGTGTTTTCCTCCCTTCAGTTACACCTCCGTCGTATTGGCAAGGTTTAAACTTGCTACAGATTTAATTTTGACGTGGTTGCATGGTGGGGCGCTACTTGAAATAATGAAAAGACTCCGCATCAATTAAAGTTTTACATATAATTCTAGCAAATAAATTTCGGTTGAGCCAATTAAATCCAACCATCCTATGAGTCTTCTTCAAAAATTTCATTTTTGCCAACCTAATGACGTCAAAACGTCTTTGATGTTTGCCGCTTTACGCAGAATTATTTGTTCAAGATGGCTGACTCACTTCATCGGATACGCATGAAAATAACTTGTTCAAAAACATCTTTTTTTAAATATTATGTGAACGTTTTGAAATTAAATTGTTTGGAAATCAAAAGTACGAAAAATTTTAATGGTTGAGAAAGTTGCATATCGTAATTTGGGAGCAAAGAAAAATGTCTGGACCTTTTGTATCGGTATTTGCAAGTTCGAAAAAAGTTTCACACATCATTAAGTGTTCTTTCAAAGAATATCCTTGATTCGTATTTGTGGAGGCCCAAGATATCACAGTACCAGTTCAATTTCCGCGCCCGAAGGCGTAGGAAATTCTTTAAAACCGTCGTTTTTTTCTTTCGGAGCATTTTTTGAGAAAAAATCGACCCTGGGATTTTACGTTCCTCTGAGAGGAGGATAGTATTGGTATAACTGACTAACTAACCCTGTCCCAAATGGTCAATTGCAACGTCACAAACTTCGTACCCAAGCTCCCTAAGTATGGCTATGTTTATAGGAATATAATGGAATGATCGGAATAGACGAGGTGGGGGTGTTCTAATTTTTGTTAATGAAAACTTGGATAGCCACCTTTTGAAACACCTTTACTTTGAAAATGTTGAATCACTATGGGTGAAAGTGTGCCTGAAAAAAACTAAACCTATTTACGTGTGTGGGGTTTACAGGCCACCTGGAGGTAGTGATTTGCAGAGTACCGAAAACCTGTGTACTCATTTTAAACAGTGTTTTAACAAGCTCCCAGAAGAGAAAGAAGTTTTTATCTTGGGAGATTTTAACTGTAACATGCTTTCAAAATATGCTCTTTCCTCCAAAATAAAGGAATTATGCTCCACTCTTTTCCTAAAACAACATATTACGGAGCCAACTCGTGTTACTGAAAATAGTAGCACTCTTATAGACTTGATACTTTCTAACAGTTCTTGTATTTCTAAAACTGGTGTCATGGATTTAGGCATCAGTGATCACAATTTAGTTTATGTGATCAGAAAATTCAAAAGGCCAAAATTTGAACCTAAAACATGCAAGGTTCGTAGCTACAAGAACTTCAGTGAAGAGGCTTTTCTGAAGGACCTCAGGAATTTAGACTGGTCATATTTTAATAATTATGATGACCTTGATAAAGCATGTGAGAAACTGAATAAAAATGTTAAAACAGTGGCTGACAAACATGCCCCTTTCAAAACACATAGATTTTCTGGCCGTGTTGAGGCATGGGTCACTGATGAATTAATAATAGCCATCAAAGAAAGAGACTTCTTGAAACGGAAAGCATCAAAAACAAAATCCATCATAGACTGGGAAGCTTTCAAACAAAAAAGGAACCAGGTAATAGGTCTCAAAAATCGACTCAAAAACGAGTACTATAATGACGTTTTGCAGGACTTTCAAAAACGGCCAAAACAACTTTGGAAAACCCTAAAAAAACTGGTTCCGGATAAGTCAGGCAATACTACCTCGATAAAACGAGTAGTCCAAAACGATGGTACAGAAACTTCTCACCCAAAAGAAATTTCCAACACATTCAATTCATTTTTTGTCAGTGTTGGTGCCAAACTAGCCTCTAAATTTTCTTCTGACACTACTAATGTTAATCCACCTGTTAGCGGACACGATTTTCGGTGGGCTCGTATTGAGACCAAAAGTGTCGAAAAAATAATTAGATCACTAAAACTTAATAAAGCTACAGGCTTGGACGGAATTGGTTCACGACTGCTAAAAGCAGGTTCGTCAGTTTTAAGTATTTATTTATCAAGTCTTTTCAACAAATCTTTATTTACTGGTTATGTACCTAAATGTTGGAAGACTAAAAGGGTCTCGCCTATTTTTAAAAGTGGCAATAAAACAGATCCTACTAATTATCGGCCTATCTCCATTTTGCCAATTCCTATGAAAATTTTTGAAAAGTTAGTGCATGAGCAAATGTCTCATTTTATTTCTGAGCACAACTTCCTGAATGACAGACAGTCCGGATTTCGAAAACTCTTTTCCACAGAAACTGCAGTAGTCGATGTCTCTGATTTTATTCTTACTGAGCTCGACCAACATAACTTTGTTTGTGCTGTGCTCATTGACCTTAAAAAAGCTTTTGACACTGTTGATCATAAAATTTTGTTAAAAAAACTATGGTGTTTTGGCATCAGAGATGCTGCCTTTGACTGGTTCGAGTCCTACTTAACGGACCGAATGCAGCTGACTCTTGTAAACGACACAGGATCAGATCTGCTTCATGAAGACGCTTTTGGGGTGCCGCAGGGATCTGTGTTGGGGCCCCTGCTCTTTCTTTTGTATATTGATGACTTAAAATCTGTCATCAATTCAAACTACCACCATCTATATGCGGATGATACAATAATTATTTCGTCTCATAAAAACTTGGATACCCTTGTCTCCCAGGTCGAGTTAGAACTTTCGCAAGTCGACCTCTGGCTGAATAATAACAAAATGACTATTAATACGGACAAAACTGAAACAATCTTTTTCGGCAACCACAGCCAGTTAAAAAAAGTTGAGAACAAAACTATCAACTATATGGGTATTCCTTTGAAGAGGAGCGAAAAAGTTAAATATCTTGGGGTAACATTTGATCAAAAAATGCAATGGGAAAAGCACATTAATGACATAAATAGAAAAATACTAATTAAATATTCTAAAATTAGAACCATTGCATCCTGTTTAACACCTCACACAAAAAACCTTTTAATTAATGCACTTGTCATGCCATATTTCAACTACTGCTCCTCGGCATGGGCTTGTGCCACCCAAGGTAGATTGGGAAAACTAGAAAAACGATTAAAATGTGTCCGTACCTTTCTTGGGAAAGAGAGGGAATATTCAATGAATAATTTACTCATCAAAAACGATGCCATATTAGTTTTCAAAGCCATGAATCACATTGCTCCTGATTACATGCGCTCAAAATTCCTTTTGACAAAAAACTGTCATAATCATCAAACAAGAGGAGCTTCAAAAAACAGGTTCACACTTCCCTTGGTCAACACGGAATTTGGCAAAAAAGCCTTCCCATTTAGAGCTGCAAAAGTGTGGAATAATCTTCCAGACCAAGTGACCTGTGATGGAAGTCTGCTTTCGTTTAAGACTTCCATCTCTAATGTATTTGGCAAATTCTAATGGAGATCACTTTTGAATTTTTTAATTTTTGTTTTTTATTCTTTTTCTTTTCAATTTTCACAGATTATAAATGTTACTATGTTTGATTGAGCTGAGGCAGTCTAAGGTTTATCATTTTTTGTTTCTTTTTTGTTCTAGTGGCCCCCAGTGGAAACAATCCACTAACTATAGGTTTTTGTGATTTTCTGGGCTAGCCACTTTAAATATTTATTATTATTATTATTATTATTATTATTATTATTATTAGTACTTGGAAGTCATCTAAATGACGTTTCAGGCCAAAATTGGTATTTTTTATCGACAAAATTTGGCACAGTTAACAAAAAAGTATGATGAACATAATGGTGACATGAAAATTTTGTTTTCTTGTTACCTAAATGTCATTATAGGCCAAATTTGGTCCAAAAATTAAAACTACTTTATTTTCAACAAAATTTGACACAGTAAACAAATAAAGTTGTTTGCTGAAAATGATAATGATACAAAAGTTTGTTTTTTTGCCACCTAAATGTAATTTCAGGCCAAAATTTGTCCAAAAATTAAAACTGCTTTATTTTTAACAAAAATTGTCACAGTTAATAAAAAAAGTGTGCTGAAAATGGTCACATCAAAATTTTGATTTTTTGTCAACTAAATGTCGTTTATTCCATAAACGTTTCAATCGCAAGACTTTCAACCATGAATGTTAGGCTGTATTTTTTTGTTAGCAATTTCTTTTAAAATGTGAGTTTATGACACGTTTCATTTTGTTTGCGTTTGTTGTAAGATATAATGTCACCTGTGTGCTTTATCTTCAGAGCTTCATGCACCAAACCTCTTCGAATGTCTGGCACGATATAACACAACGAATTAGCAGGTTGTTATGAAATATTTTGGTAGCGAGCGGAAATTCTTAGAGCCCCCAGGGCTTCTTGTTTTTATTTTATAAGTTCTCGCTTTAATTTTAATAGGGCATTGTAGATACATTTTAGAAAATATGAATTTATTGCTAATGAAGATGACTATTTATAAAAACTTTTAGTTTGCTGTGCATCAGCATGTTTCCAGCGAATGGAATTGTGACTCTACAAACTTCGAGAAATAACCGAAAATCAGCATTTGGCATGAACATAACAGGGATTGTAGTTCCTGCGAAAATTAGTATCATTGAGGTTTAAGCATTCTATACCTGATCTTCTACGAGATAACGACGCACTTGTTCGTATTTGCTAGCGTAACTAAAAACGTATACAATGTATATATACTGACATGCAAAAATAGAAGTGCTGAGTCAGCGTGAACAAAAAATTAAAATATAGCTTACCCATTTTTAACGATGAGTTCGCACCACCTATGTCTAATCTAAGACAAGGAAGGATAGAAGGTCACAAATTTGCAATACACTAACAACAACAATAAAAGGTTTCTGTTTCCGCGGTCTTGTTTTGTTGAAGCGAAACGAGTGTAATTAATTTTACCTGCTTTGACATCAAGGTTAATAACATCAAAGATCAAATGATGAAATGACTTAACAAATTATACACATACTAGTGTTACCCGTGGAAAAATCCACAGGGTCGCCCGTCCTTTATCGCCCGTCCTTTATATATGGCATTTCGTGTTTTCGTAACAGGACGCGGCAACTCTTTTGAACACACAAATATGGCTATTATAATAGAGACTTTTTAACTACTGTATTTATTCAATTTAACGTTTACTTCTTAAGCTCTTCTTAGAATATGCTTTATAAAAATATTAGGCTGAGATGTTAGGTTTAAAAAAATAGGTCTATTGTTTGTGAAAATAGAGAAATAAAAATAATGACTGCAAAAACAATTTAATAAGCGACCTTCTAACAAGCACCGTCTCAAATATGCAATAATTTACCTGATCAGCTCATACTTTGTCAGCCTAAATTAAGTGGCCTGTTAAGGCCAACAAAAAATTTGGACCGATAAATAATTTAAGTTTATTTTTAAGTTTCTGTTATTAATTTAATTAGTGCTTGAAAACTTTATAGTTATTTAACTCTCGCAATGACGTTTCTAAATTAAATTTTAAAACCAGTTTTCAACAAAAATCATTGAAGTAATTCATTGAAAATTTTCGTCGAACAATAAAGAACAATTTTCGTCGTCAAAGTCTTATCGCAAACAGGTGTTGTGGTGTGTTTATTGTTAAGAATAAAATTTAAAAAATGATTCAAAGTGGGTATCAACATAAGCAAAAGATCTTTTGTCACTTTATCGATCTACTTCTGTGGAGAAAGGTACACACTGTTCACATAATATATGAGCGCTGTATTTCATCACCCAGAATGAAGACTAAAAAATTTAAGGATGGAAGTTGACAGAGCATGTTTGTATACACAACATTACCAACGAACCTCAGCATTGCAGCTATCTAAGTGGTACACGTGATTCAATTGAGTTAATGTTTGGGGTAGAATATTCTCAATGCTCAACAGCTTTTCCAACAGCAGTACAACTTGATTTGCATTCTATAAGAAAAGTTTCAACACTTATAAACAAAACTTTTTCACTATGTCTTCAAATCGCGGAGCTATTAATTTTTGATATGGCAATGACCCCCTTAGTGAAATCTCGAGTCGCAAGTTTTCTGACGTGTGTTTCTAGGCCAAGCCTAAACTTTCGCCGGTCCTGGTTATTCGTCCGGCTCAAATTTCCCCCACGTTATCAAGCAAAATTTGGGCCGATAGATAATTTTTATATATTCCGTAAAATAAAGCTGATGATTAGTGTCAATGAGTGAGACGGCGAATACAAACTGAAAAACTATTTGCAACATTTTTCATGCAATGATTTCAAAGAAACTTTTTTATGCAATGACATTTTCCAACCCACGGTATCCACTGAAACTTAATACGTTTCAAAACCCTGGATTCCCCTATAAATGCAAATCTAATTCAATCGAAAAAACAGACTGTAAAAACTTAATAGATACTTTAAGAACAGACCTGAAATTTAATATTTGCCAATACCTTTAAACCTAAAGTATCAACATGTTTCTGACATATCATTTCTGATATTTCTGACTTTTTTTGTGATATTTTGACAAAAATCGGAAATTCCCTGGCAATTCCTCACCAAGTCGACACCCTGTTAATAACAAAAGTTCCAAAACTTTTGCCATACATGGGAGGGAATGCTGAAACTTTCTTTAAAAATTCTGCTATCATCTAAATCACGAGCAGTGATTTATTTGTAATATTACTCGTATAAAAAATTACCAGGGCGGGTCGTTGTTTGAACACATCCCGTTTTCTTTTCACGCCACGAGATCTACATCTTTTATTAGCTACGTTGTTGGTCTTCCAAAACTGACACTAAAAGATAAACGATAAATAAATCGAGAATTATGGTAAAAGTATTTTCATAGTGTGATTGCTTACTTCTTCATTAACAAGTTTTATTAAGACGTTTTCTTCTGCGTTGCAAGTTGGCGTCTAAATAAAAATATCTAATGAAATACATAAAAGCGCAAACAAAGAATCTAACCAAAGGAGAAAATTGTCCAAAGTGAAAGATGACTACAAAAAATCTCCCTTCCTTAAAAAACGTGCGCCTGCTACACCCCTTTTTTTAGACGCGGGTACTTTATAACCACGGGCTAAAAAAACCCACTATAATAGGGTTAAAGTGGCAGCAATAATAATAACAAGCAACTGGGATTCTCCAAACAGATAAACACACTTCAGATCAAAAATAGCTGAAAGCGCGCCGCTTACAGTAAAGTCTCTGTATAGCGAACCAAGAAGGGAACCGAAGCAAAGTTCGTTATATCAATAGTTCGTTATGCCGGATAATAAAAAAAATAAAAATCACAGTAGCATTTGTAAATTTTTCCGTTTACATTACACAATGCAACGTCTCCATAAATCTAGCAAATTATCTCTTAGACATCAGTTGTTCTAACACTTGCTTCATTGCGTAAGCATTTCCTATAAAGTGGATATACCTGATGAAAACATTATTAACAAGATGGTATCTGAAAGTTCAAAATTTGGATTTTTTTATTTGCAGGCTCTACCAATGTTTCCATGATTCGAACTGTTCGATTTGGATGACATTGTACTGTTTTGTTTACATAATATTGATACGGATGATGCACCAAACTTTGAAAATATTGCCGAGTTTCTGCTACATTTAGTCCCTTGAGTTCGTTATATCAAGGTTTTGTGATTTCGTTTGGTTCACTATATCAGGGCTTCGTTACATAAAAAAGAATTATAAGAGTTTCCTAACGCTAAGGGGCTTTGGTTCGTTATGTCGAGATGTCCACTATATTGGGGTTTGCTATATCGAGAGTCCACTATACTTAATAATGTAGAAATAATTCCTTACAAATGGTAAAGAAGAACTCTCCAACCAATCTTTTGATAACTGTTCTTTTAACTCGCTAAAAACAATTGTCATTTAACCTAACGTCAAAAAAATGTTTATTCGTCGTCTCTTATTAACTACAAAATAGAAGCAACATGCAGGAGATAAATCCTCTGCGGGGAGATTCAAACAAGCGTAAAATCAAGTGTGACTTATAGTTACCTGGATAAGTTAAAATAGCCAATGAAAAACTCGAAGAAAATCTAAAAAATAAAAAAACAAGGTAGATGGCGGGACATTGGCTTAAATTACCCTTTCCGAATTAAGGCATTAGAATTCTGAATTTTTTTTAAATTTCGCCTAGTTTACTATTAAAAACTGTCTACAAAATAAAATGAAAAAAGGGTACCTCCGAAGTGACGAGCCTTCCCTGATAATTGTCAACATACTTCTTCAAGAAGATATCAAACGCTTCATAACCAACCATGGTTGCCAGATGATGAAGAAGGAAATATCCCTAATGCAAAAAATTAAAATTATGTTTATAAAACCTAATTTAATCCTTGTAAACAGTAAAATTGTCCACGGTAAAAAAATTTATACTTTAATTCATGAGGAAAATACTTTCTTTACTACAACATCTAACATATGAGTAAAAGAAAAAACTCACCTTCAAGTAATGAATTTGTGACCACTTCTTGGACGCTACAGCAGCATTGGGAACAACAATGTGAGGAGTGACGTCAGAAGTGGTATTCTCTAAACTTTTATCAACAGCTTCAATTGCTAAAAAAGTAAATGTCGAAATTTTTAAATATTTTTTTAAATAGTTATTTTTTATGAAGAAATCCACGCTGAATACCTTCTTAATTTGTCCTAATGTTCTAGCAGAAATCTCAACGATTTATTACAAAAAATAATTACATTTGGTATAATCTCTACTATGATTTAGACGATGTTTGAAACGAGCAGTTTTCCACAGTATTAGTTGAAAACACAAAAGAAACCAACCAGTCAAATTGTTGCTCCCTCTTTTTAATTTCTTCGGTCTCATTAACTTTAAATTATCGTCTTCAGTGACTTCCAACTCTGAGTCTAATGTCTTTAATTTTAGTAGAGCTAATAACTCGTGATGCATAGCAAATTCTTGTGGCGAATACTACAATAAAAAAAACGATTTTAACAAAATAGTTTAAAACTTTAACCAAATAGTTTCTTTCCTTTGGTGAAATTTTTCTTACTTTATTGACATAAGCTTGTATCCTTTCTTCCAAAAACGTAGCGAATCCTTCACTTAACCACTCCTCTGTCCAATCTTGTATCCCGATGAGCAGTCCAAACCACGCATGAGATATCTCGTGCGCTATTCGCGATGACATACTCGCGTCGCCACATAATACAGATTGGGAAAGAAAAATCAAATTTGGACTAAAAATATAAAAATATAAATTAAATATACCTAAGTCGTTTAAAAATCATGATTTAAAAAAACATTAGTGGCATAAAATCGGAAGAGTTACGACTAATCTAAATTTTTTCTTAGGGGTAAAAAACACCTTTACCTCGCTAACCCCATGCATGCAAACGATCTCGGCATAATCACTAGATCAAGTCGAGAAAAAGGGTACTCCCCAAGTAGCTGACAAGTATAACAAACGTGTTTTGACGCCAGACTCAAATATTCTTCTTCAAACTGGTTTATCTTCGACTGCGGTGCGTACAACGAAATGGTGATTGGTTTACCATTTGGTGCTGTTGAAACAGTGAGTGTGGATGAGCTCTTTGCAAATTTACCAAATGCAAAAGCTAACGTCGAATTTGGAAGGGGAATCGACATTTCAAAGTAATAAACGTCTAAATATAAATTTTAAAAAAAAATATGGAAATGCAATAGACATGTGAAAAAATCTTTTTTCAGACACAGAGTGCTCAGACAGTGGTATCCTTAGACAATCCTCATGTTCCAATCAAATATTTTTATAAACTTTATACCAAAAAAAAAAATTCAAAAAAGGGTATCTCTAAACATATCGGCTCCTCCAGAGAAAAGGGTTACTACGAGACAACGTATCATTTAGACAGAAATGGCTTCGAATACATTTATAAGTTAAAGCTTTTCTCTGGAAATTGATGGATATTCAAAGTTTTCAAAGTCACCTACAACCCCGGAAAAAATATTGGGAACAGGGTGAAAGTTTACAGATCGCAACCACGAACAATTATAAACGCTGTGCCTTTCTGAGTAACACGCACTGCGAACTTGTCGTCAATGTTAATCGAACTTAGAATGTTAGGTTAATTGGTTAAATCTAAAATTATAAAAGGGTGGTAATTTTTGTTTACGTCAACACGCCCCAATTCCACAATATTTTGGATCTTCCCGGGTCGTGGAGCAGAGTTTTGCATAATGCGGCCATTATAGAAAGCGCAGTCGGCGCATTTTCGACGTTGGTTACTTAGCCTACACCCCTGCGAAAGTAAAACTTTTCAGCTTACTGGCTGATTTCGAGAAATAGAGAAACAACGGACAAATTCCTAAATATTATGTCCAGTGCTATAGTTTGATTTCAAGGTCAGCAAACACCCTTAATTAAACCATTAGGCCTTTGTTGACGCAATAAAGATTTCTACCGACATCCTTTCGTAATCCTAGAAGCGAATACCCTACCAACTCACTAGCTGTGTACAAAGTATTTGACAATGATTTTGACAAAACGTAGGAGAATCTTACCTTCCTTGACAGAGGTTTCGTGTTTATTTTTTATCATGCATGTGACTGCTTCACCACTAGACAAAACTGAAAAACCTCTCGGAACTTTCACTGTAGCCTGCCATGTTGCCACAGCTACAGGTGGTTCTTGACACGGCATCATGGTTCTGTTGTTAAGGTAAGCACCAGGGGTAAAGCAGGCTGGACTAAAATAAAAAATGCACACCATAAAACGTTAGAATGTAATGAACCAAAATCATAGAATGTCGGCACATGGATTTAAAATATCATACTTTCCATCTTGATCAGTACACCACATCAAGGACGGTCCATTTGGATTCGTGCGGTACTTAATATGAACACAACTCGGCCAATGTTTACTTGCTTGATTCTCAGTCCAAACCCTAATACACCAACCGTACGTCGCATATGATAACTTCTGAAAACTCAAATTGGTGTAAGACCTGTCTGTTTTGTTTTGATGAAATTTGTGTAGAAATAAACAGCTTTCGCACATGACTGAATCTTTTGTATCACCTTTTGAGCCACAGCAGCATGTTTGGTTGTGAAAGTGAAGCTTAAAATTATCTGGAAGAATAACCTCTTCAACTGAAATGATATCAATCAAAGTGCAATCTAGGCACATTTGAAAGTTTCTTTCATTAGCTTCTTTCGTTGCCGGTTTAACAAACAATAGAATATCTCCATTAATATATCGTTCTGCAAAGTTCACACCCAAGTTTAGTACGTAATGCTCAATAAGTACTTCTTTCACATTCGCCATTAATGGAACATCTTTTATTGATGGTGTTAAAACATCAACTGATTTAAGGGGATTTTTATGAGGTAAATGTTCTTTATCTATTTCATTACATGCAGTATGTTCAAGGAAAGGTGTGTGATCATTGTTTTGATCAAGACTGTTCACAGGCACATCTTCATTCATTTTTTCACTGCATGTGTTGTGAGGTTTACTTGATTCTGAGAGTAGCATGTAGTTGCATTTGCTTGATAGGCCACTTAAAACGTCTGACACTTCTTGAAATACCTCTTTTAGAGACCATCTACTGCAACCAATGGCTATAAACATAACACAAAGAAATTATGAAGCTCAATATTTAAATAATTTTTCTTCTTGGTGTTTTTTCTGTTTCTCTTTTTTCCCATATACTCAGTACAATGTTTTTGATAGGGCAAGTTTTATGTTCAATAAAAACATTAATTTTTATTTTCTCTATCTAAATGTACTAATAAACTTGATGCGTATAAGTTTACCGGTTTGCTCAAATAATTCAATACTCCAATATAATAATTCAATAATTCCTAACACCAAAACGGTAGAAAAAAGAAAATCTGCAAAGATTACAAAACTTCAAAAGAATTAGTGTTCAAAAAATAACGTGCAAATAATCTGCGTATACTCGGAATTTCTTAGGAGTATTTAAAAGTTTCCAGATTAACATTCAATCTGGATAAATTATTGATATTAAATACTAACACGTTATTAGATCACCGGAGAGTTATTCTTCTCACCTGTCGGAGTTACTCTAATTCCATTCTCACCAAGAGATAAATGGATTAAGTACAACAACACAGGACACAAATCTTTGAACATAACTTCCTTCTCAAACACAAAACCTGTGGCTGTTAGATTTAACTCCCTCAACATTTCTTTTAAAACATTTAAATGCTTGACATGCACGAAGTGTAGACCATACACAGAAACATTTTGAGCAGTTTTCAGCCATTTTGTCAAAGAATTCAATGTGATTCTATTAACTTTCTCTTCCAATAAAACAATAAAGATTTCATTTGCTTTGCATGTTGTTTCATCCTTAAGAAAAGGCTGATTATCGCTTTCACTAATGTTTTTAACAGTTATTAGAGATTTAAGGTCTGCACATAATCTGGTCTGCAAATTACTGATTATGGCATCTTTGAGAGGTAAACTCTCATTGCTATAGATGAGAAGCAAATGAACTGAAGAATTGACCACACAAGGTTTGGTGACCTAAACATCAAAGAAAGGACAAAAGTAATAAATCTAGAGAAAGAAAAAAAATCTGCAGTTAGTACTGCGAAAGAACATACTTGGTCTTCCTGGTCAGGATTTTCCATCATGGAATCTACAACGTCGCCAGCTACTGTACACAAACCCATTTCAAGAGCTAAATCTGGAAAAGCCACATAACAAGCGGTATGTAAAACCTGCTTGTATTGCAAAGAAAGATTGGAATTTGATAACATTGAATTCAGCATTAGAAATAAATCTGCAGTTTGTGAACCAGTTTCATAAACTTCTTTAGCACTACCCGAAAGAATGCAAGTCAAACTGGTCTTCAACCAAGAATAATCAACTGGCCAGTCCTGTAAGAAGAATAAAACTACATAAGAATAAACAGATATACAATAGGGAAACTGAGACTTATTAGCTTTAGAATTTATAAATCCATGGCAGTTCCATTAAGAAAAAACGTTTTGCAGATGCTCACAAAGTTCCCACCGCACGCTTTTTGAATACTTGTTCAAGACAAAATAATTATTAAAGTTATTGTTTGAACATTGAAAAAATCAGAAAGATGCGCATTATTGAAATCAAGGTTGATCACAAATAAAAGCTAAGTAAGTATGAAATTAAAAAGGGAGGTTTAAAGCGAAGTCGTTTTTGCACACAGGCATGTAATTGTATACACGTTTTATGTTTAAATAGAAATTAAAGATTACAAATAGACCTTTCTCGTGATACTTTTCCCTTTAGACAAGATATTAACTAATTAAAGTAATAACAAATCATAGCTGTGGAGGAGCTTGAGTTATACCAGTGATATTGTTTAATGGTTACATTGGAGAACATTGTTAATTGCTAATCGTCGTGTTAATGATATTAATAGTGGTGTTATTGAGAGTTAATTAATTGTTTGTTTTCACTTGGATTATTTGACTGGAGAAATTGTTTTCTGTTCAAGGTAACTAACATTTAGTACTAATTTTCATCCCAAATTTCTTAATTGTGCAGGGTCGATACTAAAATTGATTCTTGTCCCTAAGTTCCTTAGCAAAAGGTAGAACAAGTTACCTAATTTCGTAAATATTTCTGTTCGTTAAGTACCTTAATTTCGACCTGAAAGTTACGGTCAAACCCTTCATATAGCAGAGCTTTCTAAGAATAGCCTCATTTTTAAAATAATTATTTTTTTTAAATCTATATAAAATTTACCCAGAATTTATTATTGCTCAAAAACTTCTGTTTTGTCATGATAATTTGATATTCTATCTAAATATCCACATTTGAAGAGCATAGAACCATAAGATTTTGGATGACGTCATAATTATTATAATTTATGAGATTTTGGAAAGGTGTATTATAACTGTGAAAAATAAATATACTGAACTAACTTTGTGCGAGCTGTTCAATTTCATAGCAAAACATGAAGACAAGTGGATCACTTTCAATCTTTCCTTTAATACATCCTGACATGCTTGGACAAAATCATGAATTGAACAAAATTCTTCAAAGTTATATGCTTTGCTGATAGCAGTTGGGGTACATGAGAAAACCTACACACGAAAAACAACAACATAAAATAAAGACATTAAGACAAGGATTTGCAAAAACAGCAGTGCTTTTGACGGAAAACGGAAACTTTAACAAAGTTAACCTACCCAGTTCCATTTACTATTACTTAGCAAACAAAAAACCAAATCTACCTGCCCTTGTGAACTAGAATGACAACTAAGTACGACCATGATGTCTCCTACATAAATAAATATTTAACTCAATGTTTATAAAACAACATAAGTAGGTCATTTTTTTTTTTGGTACGACGTAGTTTTAGCTAACAAAATAATCAGAAGGGCTAAATTTTTACCAAATCATAAAAATTTTTTGACAATTCTTTTTTCGACAAAAATTTATAACTGGATTAGAGAAATATTTTTACTCATTAGTAGGACAGTTTTTGAAAAGAATTCCTCTTGTCAAAGAACCGTTGTGCAATTTACACAGGATATAATTCTGGTGTACAGTGTGCACATTTTTGCTATTAATAAAGTTAATATTTATTTCTCTAATTTATGACAGCATATCTGATGATGTCATAGAAGCAAGTCATATTCAACATTGTAAAATTAAATCCAAACATAACCAAATTACAATTATGAGCAATAAATTAATATATTTAATATTATGTAAAAATCTAATTTCAGGTCCTTTTTAAAAAATACTCCGGTGAATTGAAGGTTTTCTGAGATGGTAGAAAATCTGATCAAATGTCCTTCTTCATACTCTTTTTAAAAGAAAAAATGTTCTGACTTTGAGTAGGTTTCATTATTTCTTCAATTTCAGCTCTCAAATATAATAACAGTTGAACACATTTGATTGTAAATAAATTATCAAGATGGTGGAAGTGCATTAACATGATTCCTAATTTGTTCCTCAAATTTAGAAATTTAGCTTGCAGTTCTTGTAAGGTCATAGGAAAGTTGACCTTCTGGGTAGTAAGTCACACCTGCAATTTGTTAGTGATAATTTTGGTAATATAAACGTTTTATTTTTCATTTGTTAAGCATTTGAGCCAATTTTGATCTTTGGTTTGAGTGCCTGAGAAAATTCCACAACACTGACATGGAATATTCTAAAAAAATTGAGACTCCAATGTAAGAAATCAGAATACAGTTAGAATTATAAGGTGGTTGTCATTTATACTAATTGTTACGTTCTAAAGTCAAATAATACAAGATAAGAAAAAAATTGGACTGAAAAGAACAAAGGCTGGTACACATGGACACACTAACCCAATAAACACAAGGACACACAAACCTAAAAAATCAATTGTCCTTGATTAAAACTCAATTCTTACCGTTGTTTTTGTTGTATAGGGTTTTCAGTTTTTCAATATTTAAGAATAATTCTCGTCTTGAAGAAAAAGACAATGTAATGCAAGTATAGTTAACTGGTATACCTAAAGTATAAAAAATATTTTAATAATGTCAAAACAAGACACATTTTTAAACAATAAAATAGAAAAGAGTAAAAAGAGCCGAGAAACCAACCATTTAAATTTTTACAAGCATCCAAAAAAGCATTAATCCATTTTCCAAAACTGGACTGCGGATCTCTTAAATTAAATACTATGAGAAGCTATAAAAAGAAAAGAACTTCATCTAATAAGATGCTTTTTCAGGAGAAAAACGAAGAAAAACTCTTTTGTAAACAAAATTAAAAGGCTCAAAAATGCTTACTTTCTCATAGTTCTTGAGAGGAATGGAACTACAATCCAGCAGATCTGCATTTACTTCGTACCACTCCTTCTGGTAGCTTGAAATTTCAGTCTCATGCAATTCAATAAATTCATAAATCTCTTTGCCAACATGTTTCTCTAGTATGCTCACATTCTTCTCAGTGTTGATCAACCAGTAGTCCACTAGAAGCAAACCGTTTGTTCAGTTCAGTGTTTACGTACAGCATCTTTCTTATGGGACCTCCACCTCCTTTGGTATTTCACTTTAGCATATAAACTTAGCAGACCTATATAATCAAAGCCTGGTGCTTCTTAGACATGCAAACGTTTTATGCAATGGGCAAATTACCTGGAATGTTGACATTGTTTTTATTCCTGCTGTGAGTTTTGCACTGATTAAAATCACAACGAATGTATCTTCCATCTTCAGTTGTCTCACATAAAAATATTGTACTTTCATATTTCTCCAAAACTGCTGCCTAACAAAGCAATCATTTTTGGAATAGAGGATGTGTGATAGATGCGTATTTGACAAATAAACTACAGTGCAAGTAAAAGTATTGTAAAGTTTTTTCAGTAAACCACAGTGAATCCAATATAGATAGCGTGTACTTACCATTTTTATGATGTTGTTCCTTATAGAGTGACCCTTCCCTCAATGAAATCATGTTAACCACCAAAGAGGACAACATAGATATATTTTCACATTTAAGTAAAAGAAGTCTTCTCTCAGTAGAGTTTTATCTATACACATAAGACAATGTTGTGATTGATGTTAAATTGTTATTCACAGAAGTACAGAGTGGCACAGCTCTGATTATTTGGCAAACTGAAATATTTTTTGCATCAAATTATGGAATTACTATAATAATAGTCATAATAATTAACAAATTTTTACAATGTACATTGTTCTTAACGAATCTGGTAAAAGATTGACTTTCAAACTTAACTACCACACATTTAGTTTTAATATATTTTTAGTTTTGGAACAATTGGTATTTGTTTTCTAGGCCAATAGAAAGTCACAAAAATCATAATGCCTTGAAACCGAATAACTATTAATTGGGTAGTATAGGATTGAAGTCACAACAAAAAAACATAATCAGAATACAACTTTCTTTTATAAAATTGATTCAAATTACAAACATAAGTAAAATAAAGTGTTGCATGTTTTCTACTTGATGTTGATCTTTACAAATATTTTTGGCATTGTTAAAACAAGATAGTTCTGTAGAGCATATTTCTAAAATAACTTTATCACAATAAGCATAACAAAAAACAACATATTTCAGCGCCCATACCTAAAAAAAACACAAAATGTATATTTCGCACTGTCACCAAAAAGATCTGTGATAGTATTGAAGAGTATTAAAAAGAGGGAATCCTGCACAATCTAGCGCCAGCACTTATGTGATAACAAAAACCAGACTGAAAAACAGTTTAGAAAGGCCCTAACAAGATGGTAAAAAAACAATGTA
Source organism: Hydractinia symbiolongicarpus (assembly GCF_029227915.1). Classification (NCBI taxonomy): domain Eukaryota; kingdom Metazoa; phylum Cnidaria; class Hydrozoa; order Anthoathecata; family Hydractiniidae; genus Hydractinia; species Hydractinia symbiolongicarpus. Next base: position 26,699,399 of record NC_079882.1, on the reverse strand, counting down.
AAAATTAAAGTTTGCAAAGGCTGGGTATACTTACTTTTGTAACTCCCATTCACGATTGTCTAATGGACATACTTGTCTTGTTTTCAACCATCTCGAGATACAGTGAAAATGAAATGCATGCTATAAAAGAAAATATTTTTTACTAGTTAATATTTAACAAATGTCCAGTTGAAAAACTTATATGAACTTTCAGCTTACGTTGCATACACCCCAAGCTACTGTGCATTCCTCACTAGTTGCTGATGCTTGATTAGCTTGGCATTCAATACCTACAAAAAAGAAAAAACCTGCATTGATAACATAAAATTAGCAACATAAATTAAGTGCAGAATTTTATAGGAAAAATTGTAATATAAATATTATGTGGCAAAAACAATGACAGTACTTTAATATTATTCATAGATTTTTCTGTTCAGTATATAGTTGTGTCTAGACATTTTGGTAAACTAAAAAAAATTCTTAATAAAACACAGAAAAAGTCTACATGTAACAAACATTATTTAATTATTACACAAGAACTAATAACTGATAATAACAAGTTTAGTCTTATTGTGCAACCATTTTAAAAATGAACTACATAAAGTGATTTTTGAGTTCTTGCACGATAGGTTAAAAAGTGATCTTATGGATGCTACCAGGGGCTGATCCAGAAAGTTGTTTTGGGCATCAATAGCCTCTGCGGGTAGCGGCCCAGCCGAAATTTTTTTTGAGACTTGCAAGGGGTCTCTAGATTGGCTAAAACAGCCTTACCTGGAAATTAAAAACTCAAAATGTCTCCACAAAACTGTTGATATTTTCCATATTCTACAATATTTATGAACTATGGCCACCATATCTTTTTTATATTTCTTTCAAGGAAATAGTTTTTATCATACTTGTGAATATTTACGAAAGTAGGACAACAAAAGTACATGGCTTTAGCTTATGCATTGTCTTCTTTTTAAGTATAGAAGGTAGTTTCTTTATGAAAATATATCTTTGCTGTGATTGAAAACTTTAAAAATATCCAGAAAATGAGAAATAAAGTGATTGTAAAGCATTTTAAAATTACATCCCTCTATTTTGGGTGCCCCTTGCTGCCATGACAGATGGATCGAGATTACTTATTTCAAAAATTTCAGCATCTCTAACATACTAGTCGTAATATTGCACAGATTTTGTGGGAATCAATAAACCTTCAAAACGTTTATTTTTTCGAATATTTTAAATTTAAAAAACTTGTTTCTCACTAGTGTTTGGTAAAACACTAGTTTAAATTAAAGACGGGTTGCCTGTTAGCTACTTGAATGTCTTAATTTAATTAATTTAAATTAAAAAAATAATTTTTTATTTAAATTATTTATTTAGTCCTGTATTAACATCTAAAAGCATTAATTTAATTTTTACAATATATTTTCTCTCGTATATTTAAGCCAAATTCACCAGTGAAAGATTAAATTAGATATCAGATATTTGTATATATTGAATGTGGTTTACTCTGGGCACATGATATATGATATCTCGAGACTAATACTACCACACTAAATTCACATAAGATTAAAAGAGTCACTGAGGAAGGTACCACCTGATAGTAACCTTCAAAATTAACTCAGCATAAGATATTATAAGTAAATGTTAGGAACTTATAAATTAAAAAAAAATTAATCCTAATAACTAATTGTTTTGTAATATTGGAATGCTTATATTTTTCTACTAAACAACAAATGGGAAAAAAACATTTTCCTCAACAAAAAGTAAAACATAAAAAAATTACTACAAAAATATGCTGCAGTATTATGAAAAACAGATGCGATTGAAACATTTTTGTAAGAATTATAATAGTTATACTTTTATTCATTCAAAATCAAATTAAATGCCATTCCATAACTATGACAGGTAGTAGCCAGATGTCAGCCACATGATGGTACCACTACAAAAAAGGTTTGATCACTACACTATACTCAACCAATATTCATCAAATCAAGTGTGCATTACACAGTTTACCAGTATAAATTGCTAAGCCATCATTAAAACAATTTATCAATTTCTTTGAATCTGTTAACTGTTATTGTTTTTTCTAACTTTTCAAAAGCAATGTGCTCCTTGAGAATGATTTTCAGTTTAATTTCTTATTGCCTGAAAGAATTGACTTTAAACACAGTTCAATACCATTAAAAAACTATAAAAAACCTATTTTACTTTCTTCTTTTTGTTTTGAAATATTCTTTAATAAACTGTAATCTTATGTAAGTGGTAAATCACTTGTGCAAGATTATTATTTGCGTGTGTCTTGGCGTGTGCCTGTGATTGCACATGTCTCTTGACCAGGCCTGCTTTCTTTGTTAGTTTGTTATGGGTATTACATCTGTCAAGTAACTTTAAAATGAAGCAGTAGTTTAGAAATTACAGGGATGAGACATTTGTTGACCTAACATTAGACTAGGCCACGAACATGCCAACCTGAATGAGTTGAAAAAATAATAAACTGAATACAAGTGGAAATCTTATACTTACATAGGTCCATGATATGATTTCTGCAGATGGCACAATTGTCAACAACAATATCTGAAATGAAAAGTAGGATTGTAATGAGATCTTGGTTTACCATTAACTCAATTTTCTTGTCTATAACTAGATTTTGAAAATATGTAGCATAACAATTCACAAAAAACTTACCCCAGGCCCACAATGCAACTGCATTCCACTAAAATAAAAAAATATAAAAAAGTTAGACATGTTTTAGGGGAAATAATAATGGCAGTATAGTAACATTTTTAGATAAACATCAGATAACCTAGATTTCGATTTCTGGGGGCCCATTTTCACAGTTGTTTCTGCATATAAGCCCTAGACTTATGGAAGTTATGGTGGGCTTATACATGGGTGACAGGCTTAGATATGAAAAAATAGCAATGAAATAAACATTGAGCTTATACTTGGGGGAAAGAGGTTATACATGGGGCTCAAATTTAAAAGTTCACAGTATCACACTTTTTTTTCTGGGTTCCAAAATGGGTAGTCAAGCAACATCATATCAACAGCAGTTGATATGAATATTTAAAGCAGTCATAGTGACTATAGATGAAATAAAAAATAATCAATATTTTTTAGTAATAAAAAAAATTAGTTTTTTTGTAGAGAAATATTGTTTTAGGCCCTTTTTTATCATTTAAATGCTATCTGTTTAATTTTAGAATCATCTTTTTGCATTTTTTGGTTGGCTGGCTTTCATTTTAGGTGCTGTCAACTGCTAAAAATGTTAATTATTTGAAATTGTCACTCTTTGAAAAACTCAAAGGTTGTGTTGAGAGGAAAATTTAATATTTTTTGTAATAACATATTTACAGTGATGTATATTTCTATGGGATTTGAGGAAGTCATAATTTTCTAATCTTTTTATACAACAAGTTGAGTAATGGAAACATCCTTTTTATAACTAAAAAATTAGGCAGTAAAATAAGTCGTAACCTTATACCTTCGCACATTTTTGCACAAAATTGAATAATAGAGAAATGAAAATAAGGAGAATTTAATGATGACATCCAAATTAAAAAAAACTAAAAATATTTATGGTTTCAAGACATTCAGCTTTATGAAGGATTTTTTTAATGACTTTAGTTGGTGGCAAAAATATGTCTTTTTATACTGCATTGCATGCATCTTGCTACTTGCAGTACCATTTTGCATGACAGATAGACGTATACAGCTATTATAATATAGATAATATGAAATCTTATGATATTGTAAATCTGTAGCTTTGTTATCCTACTATTATCTGCATGACTGCTCTCATCATGAGTATTGAGCACAATACACATTACAAGCATCACTTAATCGATAAAAAATATATGAAAAGATAAAGATTTATACCTTTTTCACTTCAAATCTCTTTTTATCTTTTACCGTGGTTGTAGAACTGCTAGATTCAGACATTTCAATATCTGCATCTGCCATTTTTAGTTTCCTATACTGAATTTAAAAATCTAAAGATCAATGCTGAAAATAAAACAGATTTTAATGAAAAGATATACAAATAAGGTATAAAGAGTAAACAAGTATATTATATAATAGCGACCAAATATAATATATATAAATTATGGGGAAGGTGCAACACTTTCCAATGGCCACTGTGGGGATAGGGCTGATCAGAATTGACTGCTATTTTTTGCACACCATTTTATTGGTTCTTATAGACAATAATTGTAAACTAGTCTTTAGACTGTGAAACATTCCATGTTGATCACCAAATGTGCATTATTTTAGCTAATGTTATTTTGTGTATCGTTTATTGCACGTACAACAAAGCCATCATAAAACAGGCTCAAATATTTCTTTCAAAAGAAAGAACTATATTTGAATTTTGTATTAAAAAAAACAGACATTTTCTTGCAATTCTTTCATGAGCTAACCAATAATGGTTTTTGATTTGGCTTTTCTTTTTTTTCAACTGTGAAATAATAATATGTTGGCATTACTGTGACCTTGTTCATGAACTGTTGGACATTCTACAAAGAAATCACCACAAATAATTAATAATTTCACAGTTATTTATAAGAACAAAATACAAATAAACAAGGTTGAAAAAGCCTAAAAAAAGAACAGCACTGGTTCTTATAAAAAAAGTGTCTATTGTTAGCATACAATGGTACAATTTCACCACTTTTTATGAAAACCATAGTATCCGGTTAAGTCTTATTTTGGAGATTAACATTGCCAGTCAATCACAATTAAAAATTAAATTAAATCCTATCCGACAGTATATCACAAATTGACTGGGCCAATGGGACCCAGAGTAGAACAATTTGACAACAGAGGTACAATCTTGCCGACTGGGTTTTTGACTGGAAGTGACTTGCCTGTCCCTGATAAAACATCTTACTAAGATCTTACTAAGATCTTACTAAGAATCTTACCTAGATCTTACAATATTCTTGATAAGATCTTCCAAGATCTTGGCAAGAACGTGCAAGATCTTCCAAGATCTTCCAAGATTCTTACAAAGAATTGTGGTAAGATCTTACTACGATCTTTCTAAGATTCTTAAAAAGATCTTACAATATTCTTGGTAAGATCTTACAAGATCTTTGCAAAAAAGTGCAAGATCTTGTAAGATTTTACAAAATTCTTACTAAGAATTGTGTTAAGATCTTACAACATTGTTGATAAAATATATTTAAAATAAATTTTCAAAGATCTAACAAGTTCTTTCATTATTCTTTGTATGATCATACTGTACAAAATCTTACAGTTGCAGAGATTTTACGAATACCTTAGGGTTTTAATTAGAAATTAGAGAATCCTAAAAATTAATTTGTAACAAAAGCGTTGGACATTCTGATGATGACAAAAAATAGGATAAATGAAGTTCAACAACTATATTTTTTATGAATATATTATATACAAAGAAAGGAAAAAAATCATTCGTTGGAATGTTGAGTTTTTTTCTTTTTCTTATCCTGTCCCATCTGATTTACTGATGCTCGGCACATGCACCACATCTTTTCAAAGTCTTTGGATGGGTACATGACTTTTATTAGTTCTAAAATAATACAAATAAAATGTATTTAAGTTATATTTCTAATAGTTTTAAACTGAGTGTATATTTTTTATCATTGTTTTCTAACATTGAGCAAAATATCTACTTTTTTTTTCATTTATAAGGAAATTGAGACTGAAATAAACTTGACTAAATTTAATTAAGTTAAATATTGTGAAGATGAAAAAATTAAAAGCATTTGATAAGAAAAAGAAAAAAAATGTAAATAATAATTGAGTGAAGTCCATTATTCACCTCCTTTGTTTCGATAAGCCCTAAAGAAATAAGGTATCGCCAATGATTTATTATTTTTAGAATGATTGCTATACCTTTCAACAAACCAACTTTGCGAACATCCAAAGTGATTTTTCCAGTTTTGGACTGTTTTTGTGGCTCGATGATGCCATTTAACAATTCCTCATCAGTCCACAATTTCTTGGCCAAATTTCGAGCGTATTTAAGATACTTATGTGGCACCCGAGGAACATCCAGCAGATTTTTACCATCATCAAGTACCTAATAAAAACAAAGCCTTTATCAACTAAAAAATAGGTTAATTTTTTGGGTGTTTTTCTGGAGGATAAATAAATATATAAATTTCTTCATAATTGATGTACATACATAGTCACCACGGTTCAATTTATCTGCTGGGTCATTTGAAACCTGCCCCACTGTCGAATTATCACCCTAAAATAAAATATACAAACAAATCAATTAAAAACAATTTTTACAAATTCTCTTTTTTTAAAAATATTGTTTAATCAAGTAAATTTAAAATACCTTATTGACAAGCTCTTGTAGCAATACATTTGTTTTCCTACATTCCTCCAATATTAATTTTAAGAGATCAGTCTAAAAATGTATGCGAATAAATATATATATAAAAAAACAAAAAACAAAAACATAAAAGTATATTTTTGTAACAGGTCTCTTTTAATATTATATACACATTCAGCTTACGTCTTGTTTCTCTTCAATTCTTGGTCGTGATGACCTTTTTTCTGAGGCAGGTGGCGTTGATGTGTATATAGGTTGATGTCTTCTCTAATGAATAAAATATTTCATTCTAATTAAAAATGCACTATAAAACATATGTTATCTTTTCCGAACTATCCACTTTAATTATTATTATTTTTACTTACATCAGTGGTTTCTTGAAACGGATCCCTTTGATTAATTAGCGCACTCACATTTGACCCTGGCAATGTCTGTTTAAGCCGTAACTTCTCTTTATTTATTTCTGAATAAATTAAATTTGATAGTCAAACTCATGTGGGAATAACGTTTTTCGTTTTATAAGACCATCATTCAAAATTTAAACAATTTTTTTCCAAATTCATATATAGCTTACCTTCAGTTAGCCTAGATACTTTTGTTGGAGGTTCGTTTACAATAGATTCGTCGTCTGAATCATCTAAATTTGAAAGATTCCATAGAGAATTCATTTTAATTATACTTTCGCACACATATTGTCAACATGACATATAGAGAGATTTCTACCTTCAGAACCATGGTAGCTTGATTCTGCTCCTTTCTTTCTCAAATCATTTTCCAAATCTATGCATTTTTTATTGCACTCTTTTTCTGACCCTTAAATAATAAAGCTAAACATTTTATTAATCAATTTTATTGGAATCTTCCATCGAGGTAAATAATATTTAAGTACGTTCTTTGAGCATCAATTTTATTAGCAAAATTTGACTCGAAAGAACAAATGATAGATAATCATATTAAATGACGTTTTTTAATTGAAATGCATTATGTGAATGATTAAATAATCTTCTTTTAGTCATAGTAATCTGTTTTATTGTTAAAAATGATCAAAAAAAGAAAAATAATAAAAATATAAATTAATACCTCTGAAAATGATTTTTGTTGCAAATGTCCTATTATCTTGGGTGAGGGAAATAACATCTCCTATGTTGTACCTCATAAACCGTTTTGTCATTCTCTCATTGAGAACCGTATAGGTTCCCTCCTCAGGAAACAATACAACTGTTCGGATTTCTGAAATTACTAAAGTATAAAAAAAGTTTGGTAAAAGTAACAGCAGATTAAGAATGTGCATCTTGACTACCAAATAAAAATAACAACGTAAAACAACACCTAACCTTGATCAACATTTGAATTGCAAAGCTGTTTAGTTTGTAACCTTTCGCTGACAAATTGAGACATGATGATTGAATAACAGGAACAAAATTATCAGCGTCCGTTTCGTGTAAAATATGCAGCGTTGTGAACGCTTTTTTAAATCGTGCACACTTGATATTCGAAAAAAGAAGCGCGGTTTTTTAAACATTCGAAAAGGAGAAAAAGTATCAATTTTTTAAAGATTTTGCTAATTTTATGAAATGGATGACAGTTTCGCAAGTGAGCTTAGCGCACCATCGAGTCCAGAAGTGTAAGTTTATAACTATTTCTTATTAGACGTTACATAACATGTAGAAACCCAATAGCTGATTTTCACAAAAATGGTTTCTACCAAAAGAAAATCAATTAAAGTTTTCTTCTTCTACTCGACTGACTTCATTCCCTCCATGTTATTATTGAACATTTAGGTTCAGGTTTCAAATTGACGGACAGCAGCAACGGTTCACTAGATGTAGACAATCCATGCTTGTTGATATTCCATCAGGGTAAGAGCAAAAAACCGCAGCCTTTCTTATTCAGTTTTTTGGTTCCTTAAAGGATTCTTTTTCCAAGTTCGTTCGGAATGTCGTTCGGAATGTTAAGATCACATTTTTAAAGTTTAAAAACGAAAAGCGGCGATAGAAATGTTTTTTTAGATTGCATTTTAAAAGTTTAAAAAAGAAAAACGGCGATAAAAATGTTTTTTTAGATCGCATTTTTAAAGTTTAAAAACGAAAAGCGGCGATAGAAATGTTTTTTTAGATCGCATTTTAAAAGTTTAAAAAAGAAAAACGGCGATAGAAATGTTTTTTTAGATCGCATTTTAAAAGTTTATAAACGAAAAGCGGCGATAGAAATGTTTTTTTAGATCGCATTTTAAAAGTTTAAAAAAGAAAAACGGCGATAGAAATGTTTTTTTAGATCGCATTTTTAAAGTTTATAAACGAAAAGCGGCGATAGAAATGTTTTTTAAGATTGCATTTTAAAAGTTTAAAAACGAAAAACGGCGATAGAAATGTTTTTTTAGATCGCATTTTAAAAGTTTAAAAAAGAAAAACGGCGATAGAAATGTTTCTTTAGATCGCATTTTAAAAGTTTAAAAACGAAAAACCGCTATAGAAAAGCTTTTTTCGATCGTGTTTTAAAAATTTTAAAAAGCTGGACTCTTAGATTTCAAGAACTATTCACAGTAATGACTATTTTTACATATATACATAATCGCTTCCGTATCTCTTCGATCCTAATAATTAGTTTCATTTTTGTTTATTACAGCTCCGATGATGAAGATGAAGTGGTTTGTAGACAGCAAAATGTGAGGTAGGTTAAATCATGTAAAGTGTTTTAGAAATATATAAATATATAAATCATTGATTGTGCTATTTTTTAAAATGAAAACTTTTTTTTAGGAAAGAACCGTCAATGGAGAATAATCCAGATCATTCTCATGATTATTTGTCAAGCGGCGAAGAGATCTTACCTGGAGATGAATATTATGCCAATAATATACAAAATGGTTAGTTTGAGTAGAGAAAGCATCATAAATAAGTAAAGTATCTCAACGAAATCCTTTTAACATTTTTTTTTATTTCGATGTTTAGAATGCTTCGAACTTCAAGATGCTACGAATGAAATACAAATGCTTTCAGATACAGAAAGTGGATCAAGTACATTTGGAATATCTGAATGCAGTTCCCATGAAACCGATTTTTCTGAAAATGAAATTCTAGCAAATGAAAATGTCGACGAGCTCTTATATGAAAATTCGAATATCACTGTGTTATCTTTCAGTCATTTGCTGCTATTGTTTTCTGTCAAACACAATCTGTCTGGTGAAGCAACTAAAAATTTGTTGAAGTTATTTGCTACTGTATTACCGGAAAACAATAAATGTCCTCTCACTATGTCAAAGCTCAAAAAAATATCAAAGCAATTTCAACATAGAAAAACACATTACCAAGTATGTCAGCATTGCCACAGCCAACTGGATAAACAATTGCATTGTTTTAATGAAGTATGTAGGGAGAGTCATCCAATACAAGATGCACTATCCTTTTACATCCTTGATATTGAATCACAATTGAGAAGTATAGTTACAGGTAAGTTGAATAAATTTGAAACTTTATTTTTATTAGTGTCAGTGTGTTTAAAGTACATACATGAACGAAGTAAAACTAAGTTTTTATATATTTTTTTTTTATATATTTTTTATTTTATATATTTTAATATATGTTTTATTTATATTTAGAGAATCATTCACATATTGTTGACTACAAGAGTAAAAAATCCATTGATGGAAGTTACAATGATATAGTCGATGGTAGCTGCTATCAAAACAAAATATATGACCACTGCTATGTAACATTGGTTTGGTTTATTGATGGAGCGCCACCAATTAGATCAAAAAATGTTCAAATGTGGCCAATTACAGCATTTGTCGTTGAATTGCCAATAGCATTGCGATATGCTTTAAAGAATATTGTCTTCTGTGGCTTATGGTATGGAAATAAGAAGCCTGAATTTGATTTTTTTCAGCTACATTTTGTGCAAGCTGTCAAACATTTGAGGGAAAATGGTTTCAATGTTATGGTGAATAATCAGAACATTTCCTTCAATTTGAAAATACAAGCAGGGTTAGCTGACTTGCCTGCAAGAGCAGCTTCTCTTAATTTAAAACAGTTCAATGGGAAATTTGGATGCCCTGTATGCTATCATCCTGGGCAGAAGCTATGTAGAGATTCATTAGTATGGATTTATCCATATCAAGATGAAAACGAAAGGGCTGTTAAAAGAACACATGATGAATTGGAACTTCATGGGAATGCAGCTGAACAAAACAACACTATATTTTTCGGTGTCAAGGGAAGATCTGTACTACTTGACATAATGAACTTACCAGACGAAATTCCATTTGACTACATGCACTTAGTGGTAGAAGGAGAATTTAGAAGAAAGTTACTTAATTATATTTTACCTAGAAATGGTTTCCTTTATAAAGATGCCTTGTCTATCATCAATAGTAGCCTGACGAAAATGAAATATCCTCATGATTTCTCAAAGAAAACTTGCACAATTAATGAGTCAACAATAAAGCGAGCAAAGGCTGGGGAACTCCAGTTACTTCTGCTCCATGTCATTCTGCCACTATTGAAAGGTTCTATTCCGGATAAAATTTTCTGCCATCTTGGTCTTTTTGTCACAGCAATTCAAATTTTGAATGAAGATACTGTTACTGACCAAGATGTGGATTTAGCAGGAAAAATGCTAGAGGAGTACCACAAGTTGAATTGTGAGTTATATGGACCTGGATCACAGACCTTCACCAATCATGCGTTACTTCATTTGGCAGAACAACGTAAAGTACATGGATGTCCTTTAGTTTTGTTGTCCAATTTTGTTTTTGAAGGATTCATTGGAACTTTGAAACGACAATTCCATGGCACTAGAGGAATAATTGATCAAATGGTAACCAACATCTCGACCCTCCAAAATGCTCACCTCATTGCAAAAAATATTGGTGATTACAATATGCAGCCTCTCACTGCAACTCTATGTGGAAACATTGGGCCTGATAAAATAAAAATTGATACACATACTTATATGTATGGTTGCACAACTCATGTGTTTCCAACAATTCCTGATTATGATTTGCCAGAGGAACTTGACAATCAATTTCCTCCGTTCACTCAATATTGTCAACGTATATTACATAATGGTGCTGTGTATCATAGTTTATCATATGTGTACAAACGAAACTCAAATAGCTACATGGTGGCATATCTTTCCAATAATGAAATTAACTTTGGAAAAATTTTATTTTTTGCAAAAACTGCAACTGGGTGCAGTGTAGTTCTTAGAGTTCTACATGCTACAGGAAGATCATTATTTCCTAACAATATGTTAGGCAGTCTGAATGACACTGTTGATGATTTTATTGAAACTAAGGTGCTGGGAAAATGCTTTTATCACGTAATTCAAACTAATGACATAGTTATTATTTCACACAGGCAACTACACAGTAGAATTATATTTGTACCAGTAAGTAATGATGATGATGGATATGTGTCATTGGTTCTAAACAGCTACCAACATGATTGATATACGATCTTACAAATTAAACTATATTAAAATTGTTAAAGTTATCTGCCACTTATAACTCTCATTTTCTAGTCATTTTGGATACAAGATTTTGACGATTTTTTGTGACAAGAATTTATATGATGTAAGATAAGTGACATCAGTAATGTATAAAGATATATACACTTTAAAATTTATTGACATTCCGTATGTGTCGTAACGTCAGTAATAAATTTTAGCAACCTAAAAGCAACTTGCTGTGAAAAAAACACACACATACATTTATACAAAATACTGGCTTTCACTAGTAGATCAAGCTGCAAAGATATTTTAAAACTAATGTATATACATATCTTGAAAGTATCAAAATTCTTATTAATTTAATAAATATTCTTTAATGGCTAAAGGCTTTCAGTATCTTGATAAGATTGTGAGAATTTTAGGTGACTAGAGTTTTATCAGATTTTCAAGAATCTTGATAAGATCTTGACAAGATATTAGCAATTTTGGTTACAAGAATTTATAAGATTTTTCGGGAATCTTGATAAGATCTTGATAAGTTTGTGATAAGATCTTGACAATTTTTGGTAACAAGAATTTATAAGATTTTTCGGGAATCTTGATAAGATCTTGATAAGTTTGTGATAAGATCTTGACAATTTTTGGTAACAAGAATTTATAAGATTTTTCAGGAATCTTGATAAGATCTTGATAAGTTTGTGATAAGATCTTGACAATTTTTGGTAACAAGAATTTATAAGATTTTTTGAGAAACTTGATAAGATCTTGATAAGTTTCTGATAAGAACTTGACAATTTTTGGTAACAAGAATTTTATAAGATTTTTCAAGAATCTTGATAAGATCTTGATAAGATCTTGTAAGATATTATTGAATAAGATTTACTAAGTTTTCTTAAGATTCTTAACAAGATCTTACAAAGATCTTGTAGGATCTTGTCATAAGTAAGATCTTACAAGATCTTACAGGATCTTACAAGATCCTAATAAGATTTTATACCAGGGGTACTCCCACCGACCGATAAAGTCTTGCCACATGAAGGCTTTCGTTCTCGCACTGCGAAGCAAAAGGATCATGAAGAAGATGCTAGAAAATGGTGTATTTGTATTTAGGAAATAAAGCTAGCTATATCAAAAATTTATGCAACGTTTCTGCTTAAAAAATCGATTTTTGACTCTTCCCTTATATTTACATTCTTATTATTTTGTCTTAAATGGATGTGCTAAAAGTTCCTAAATAATCATTCTTTACAACCAGGTCAGTGTATTGATTCCAACCCAATAAAATATCGATCAGTTCTTCAAAACAAATTTAAAATCATACAGCAACCCTCTTAACATCAACCATTCACAACTCGCGATCCATTATAGTAATATCATGTAAAAGATGCACAAAAATTATAGCTTTTATGAGGCGCCGATGATGGCATTATTACGGTTATGAGGTTCTAAAACGGGGCAGCAAACACAAGGCCTACATTTCATGATGAGGTAGAAAAAGACCGAGGAAGACTATATTGAAGACAACCAAAATCCCTACAATCTACCGGGGCAAGATTTTACACCTCAGGAACATAAACATGCTCTCCACAGGACCTTCCGAAGTTTCTGCATTCCTGGTATAGGAGGGGCCGACGTTGACGGGTATAGGGATGGTGCGACCAAACGTGAAAACCTTGGTTGAGGGGTAGGTAGAAGATATGGGGTCGGCAGAAATACATCTGTCACTATGGATTATGTGGAAGAAGACGAACTCAGAGGAGGCTAACGATGAGTACATTGAGATGAAGAAGGTCTTCCATAGTATTATGGACTCAGTATTCCAAGGTAGCGATGTGCTAGATACAATGTGCTAGATACAATGTTTGCTCAGGTTAAAACACATATGGAAAATCCAGCACTACCCAAAAGTGGCTTTACAATTAGTCGAATACTATACCTTGACGTGGACTTCCACAAATTGAGGCTAACAAGGGGTTCACCATACATCGAACTACCTAAATGGGTAGCCTCTAAAAAGGTGAATGAGGACGAGGAATGCTTCAAGTGGGCTGTTATAGCATCCTTACATCATGAGGAGATAGGGAAGAACCCAACTCGAATATCTCAGATGAAACCCTACGTAGACCTTTATAACTAGGGGGGAGGGGTATAGAGTTCCCAAAAGGTATCAAAAGCATATACAAATTCGAGGCGAATAACCCTGACATTGCGGTAAATGTCCTATATACAACGGAAAAGAACAACAACATACTACGTCGATCGGTGTGCAAGGGACGTAACAAGGTGATGACCCTATTGCTTATCACGGATGATAAAAAAAGACATTATACAGCCGTCAAAAGTCTATCGAGGCTCCTGGGCAAGGAGACCTCAAAAAATAGGAATGCAATGCATTTTTGTCCAGGCTGCCTACAGGGCTTTTCCACAGTTGAATCGAGGGACAAGCTTTAAAATTACGATGCCAACAGAGGCTAAATAATGGCTTTACCATAGGTATGGCCAACCGCAATTCAAGGTACCCTTTGCTATCTATGCAGACTTCGAGAGTCTACTAATACCGGTAGGGGATTCAAGAGACAAAAAGACTAAAAAGCTAAGCAAGCACGCACCATCTGGCTGGTGCACGTATAGCACCTTTGCTTACAAGGATGTACCAGATCCCCTACCAGTATACAGGGGTGAGGACTGTGTGACGAGGTCCGTTAACCACCTAGAGGATGAGGCCAAAAGCCTATATTATACCTACCCGCAGCAGGACATGCTGCCTCTAACAGAGGTACTGGAAAGGGAGCACAATGAGATCACGGAATGCCATATCTGCCTAAAGCCCTTCGATGACTGGGAGAATAACCGCAACTTTGGCACCATTGTCACACTACACCGGGCTATATAGGGGTGCGGCCCATAACAGCTGCAATATCAAATACAAGATACCTAGCCATATACCCGTGATATTTCACAACTTGTCTGGGTATGATGCCCATCTCTTCATACGGGAATTAGGCGAGAAGTACGACGCCCAGGATATCGGTTGCATCGCCGAGAATACTCAAAAATATATCAGTTTTAACGTGAAAATCAAGGTAACCCTTGAAGGTATGGGATATGGTGATGGCGAAATGTATAAGAAGATCGAAATCAGATTCATAGATTCCTGTCGATTTATGGCATCTTCGTTAGACAAGTTGGCAAGCAACCTCAACGATGAACAGAGTAAAAGTCTACGTTGGTTGTTCAATGACGATGGCACGTTTCAACTCATGCGCAGAAAAGACGTGTACCCCTATGAATACATGGATAAGTGGCAGCGATTTGAGGAGGTGGAGTTACGCCCCCCTGGGGGGGGGGGGCGTTTTACAGCAAGCTAAACATGAATGGGATCAGCGATGAAGATTATCAATACGCTAAAAAAGTATGGAATTGCATTAGCCCAGAGGCTACCATGGGAGACTACCAGGATGTGTACCTGACCATAGACGTCCTGCTATTAGCCGACGTCTTCGAGACATTTCGAGGCGTGTGCTTGACGAACTACAAGCTTGATTCCGCACACTTCTAAAGCAGCACCTGGCTTGGCATGGAAGGCAGCACTCAAGTATACCGGAATCAAGTTAGAGCTCCTTACAGACCCCGACATGCTATTGATGTTCGAGAAGGGCATCAGAGGAGGTATAACCCAGGCCGTACACCGATATGCGAGGGCTAATAACATGTACATTGGAGACTAGTATGATCCAGAGGTTGAATCCTGCTACCTGCAGTACCTCGACGCCAACAGCCAATACGGGTGGGCGATGCGTCAAGATCTGGACACGGATGGTTTCAAATGCGTATCAAACGTCGAGGCCTTTACAGAAAGGCGGATTGGGAAGCTCGTTGAGGACAATAGGCATGGGTATATCCTGGAGGTTGACATTGATAACCCGGAGAGGCTACAGAATAGGCATAACAAGCTGCCGTTCCTACCGAAACGCACTATGGTCCACAAAGTCGAGAAACTGGACCGAATTTGGAGGGCAAGCGAAAGTACTTGGTACACATCAGAGCTCTCCACGATGCCTTAAAACATGGGTTTGAACTCAAGATAGTGCGCAGGGTCATCTGGTTTAAACAGAATGCATGGTTGAAGGGATACATCGATCACAACATGAGGTGGAGAACGGATGCCAAAAGCGAGTTCGAGAAAGACTTTTATAAGCTTATGAATTTAAGCGTATTTGGCAAAATGATGGAGAATATTAGAAATCACCGCAACATTCAACTGGTCACCAATGAGGACAAGTATATTAAGCTTGTGTTCAAACCAAATTTCAAGGGTGGAAGCCGGTTTAGCAAGCAACTAGTAGGTGTAGAGGTCAAGATGAATAAGCCGGTGTATATAGGCCAGGCCATCCTGGACATGTCGACGCTAGTCATGTACGGGTTTCATTACGACTATATGCAGCCCAAATATGGTAGCAAGCTACAGCTCTGCTACATGGACACAGACTCCTTTGTGTACCATATAAGGACGCATGATTTCTATGTTGATATCGCGCAGGATGTTGAGGCACGCTTCGATACAAGTGCCTATAATCCGGATGATAGGAGGCCTCTTCCTGTAGGGAAGAACAAGAACGTCGTGGGTATTATGAAGGATGTTAAATGTTAAAATCATGATGGTAAAATCATGATTGAATTGATCAACCTAAGGGCAAAACTATATCCTTACAAGAGTTTAGCGAAGGTGGGCGGTGATCGCAAAGCGAAGGGCGTGAAGAGGTGTATAACCAAAAAAATCTATCACCTTCGACGACTATCAGCGGTGTCTGGAAGAGGGTGTTGACGTCTACAAGAGCCAGGTATTGATCCAAAACAAAGGCGATAAGGTATACACTCAAGACGTGTACAATCTAGCACTCAACAGGGAGGGTGATAAACGTATCGTGCAACCCGATCAAATTACAACGCTTGTCCATGGCCATTACCGCTTGGTGTCCGCGGGGGAATAAAATGGACATATGCCTACTAATCGCAATACTTATACCCTATACCATGATCGCTTACATACTTTTTCGATATCGACGTATAATAATATTGCAAGAGTCTTTGACAAGGCCTCCGCAGAATATGAAAATATTGAAAAGCCTATCGCTGAGCATCAGATCCTGAAAGAAGCTCTACACAAAGGCAAGGGTCACCTACTACCCAAAAATGTACAGAAGGGTTAGTCGACAAGGCTCCAGACGAGGCAATCAATAAGGTACATACCGACTACGTACAGCGAGAATTGCAAGAGAAGGGCAAGAAAACAGCTAGGGCACTGTCTACTCACGTAGACAATCTGTATGCCAATATGATTGGGAATATTGTGGATATCGACAGTGTGGATGAATTACGTCGAGATATCGAAAAGGATCCTATAATCCGAGACTCCATGACAGACCTTGGCATACTCGTGTACTGTACCATTGGCAGATGTCTTGCACCGCTCCTGGTCCTGTCTCACACGGCAAGACATACGAGCAAGAAACAGGGTGAGGTTGAGGAGACTGTGCTATAAGAATAAATGAGTAAACAGGAGGGGGAAACAAGAAGAAAGAGTCATAACCAAGAAGAACGAGGGTCATGTTGCAGCCGGCAAGAGGCTTGCTGAATGGAGCAGGAAGAACAAGGCTAACTTACAGCAGAACCTCGGCAAAGGTTCCTCACAAGATGATCAAGAACCTGTCGCAGGTCCTAGCAAGTCAACAGATGTCTACATGTATAGTGTAGGGGCTTTAGCCGTGCTTGCATAGCGGTGCCTGCAGAGAAAATTAATGTATACTCCGCTACCCCTCGAATATAAGACCCAAAATACCAAGCTATGCCCTGCTTGTCGGGGGTCTTTGTTAAATAATCACAATTCACGATCGAAAGTGGAGGAAATATTAGTAAATGGATGTTGTTAAGGACTTCCTCGAACAGGAGTATAGGAAGCACTTCCACAATATTATGATACTATGCCCTACCCTGAAATGGAATAAACCATACCTTGAGAGGGCCTTAATTTGGAAAGACCCCTATGTATTTCTAATACTCCCCGGGAATGAGCTGTTTGAATGGATAGCGATATTATCCTCATTGTTGGCAGGGGAGGGCACGTTGTTTGTAATCGACGATGTCATAGCAGACGAGGGCCTTGACGATGATACGCGGGATTTATTGGAGGGAATGTTGGACGCTGATATGTCGTAAGTATACACTAATTTTCACTACTCTTTTGCGGGTAGTGAAAATTATATGCAAAAGTGGGGCATCTCCCATGGGCCCCCTTGCTAAAACTCGCTCCCTATCACCACTCTTTAACATATTTCGGAAGATTTTAAGGTACCTCCAGAATTAGCATCAACTCTTCCGATACAAAGCTCCTTTCGGGACCGTCTTTCAAACAGTATAAAACACCGCTACCCGCTACTATACGGTCCAACCTATACATTTTCCTACTCCAGAAAGCATCAGTGGCGCGTCTTTTCGAGTCCCCATGCTCCTCTCCGGGTTGCAGCAGATAGAGGTAGAGACCATCCTCAGGTAAGGGTCATTCTTCGGGATAATGCTGACTTTTTGCAAGTGGTACCTCCTTAAGCCTGATCGCCTTGTTAGATTTCATGTTGATCATGGCAGTCTTGGCATTTTTAAGACTTTTGACGATGGTGTATAAGTGCTTCACCCAAATGGTACTAGGCTCTTCAGACTAGCTCCTGCGCATCCTGAGGCTTGAATATTCTTTCGGCAATTACCTTGCTGTAGGACTCTACAAAGGCTGTAAACGTATGGTGGTACTTGGTGGTGGCCCTCTTAATTTCAACCCGCTTATCCTCCAGCAGCTTGGTGACATTTGACTTGAATTCAGAACCGTTGTCACACTGAAAAATCTTGGGGTATCGTAAAGGTCCTGCCTTGTAGATGTCCTTCAACATATCCGTGACCTCGCTGGTTTTCTTGGATCTTAGGTGTCTAGCCATCTTATATCTCGAGGCAACGTCAATGCCCGTCAGAATATATTTGTAGGTGCTACCGTATAGCTTGTCATGGGGCATGTAGAGTAGATCAAACTGATGCATTTCTTTGGGTGTTGTAATGGTAAAATGGGGGTAGTCTATACTTTTCGGGCCCTTGATATGCCTGAGCCAGAGCAGCTGCCTGGATAGCCAGGGAGTGGCGATGTTTTTTATAGACTAGCTTCTGGAGCGAGTAATTTGATAGCCTTGCACCCGGTCCACACATGTTTCGGAGTATGGTAAATTTGGCTTAATTTCTGCGCCTCTTCCTCGTTAACAATATGTCATGCTTTTGATATGTCTTTATTTATACATGTTAAAAACACGTTCTTACAGATATTTATAGGCAATAAACCCTAGTAGGGACAGGGAGCCAAGGACGAACGTTAACTCATGGTGAGTTAACGTTCGTCCGTCCGTCCGTTTGGCGAGTAATTTTGTTGCTGCTTGGAGTACGTAAAAATCTTTCAATTGTGGGGCCTTCTTGTCCAAGGCGATATAGAATTTATAGATATCATCACGAGTTCACGAAGGCTTTTACCGGCCTTTAATTGCATCTCCCGCTGCCTGGTGAACCAATCGAGCTTATCTTGCCGTTTCCTGATCCACTCGGCCTGAGCTGCATTGAGCTTTTCAACGGCCTGGTCATGAAGCCTGCGCTCCGCTTCGCCATGCCCCGAGAGCTTGCTAAATAGGAAGTAGGTGCCGGAAAATGCAAGTGCATTTATTGCAGCCCCGGCCACGATCACAGCTATGTTATGGAGCCTGCCATCCAGGATGTTTAATTGGGCGTCCTGCAGGAGATAAACGTAGCATGTAAAGTTCTCAGTTCCATCAGTCTTTTTTGTCATATGCAACGTGATGCCATCTGATAACCGCTGTAGCGGTCTACCACTACCATGTAGGATATCGTCAGGAGAGGCTCGAAAATCAATGAACAACGCATACCTTTCATTGAAGAATTGGCCAATCGTGATATTGCTGTCGTGGGCAACGAAAATGTTGACAATCTGTTCTAAATGATCTTTGAGGGAGAATGGCATGGGAGTAGAGCTGATGGGATTCCCCCTCAACGGTTTTACTAATATTCTAGATTTTGGGGTTGTAGAACACCTCGTTGACACCGGTTCACTTTTTCAGGGTCTATGAAGAGTAGCAACACACCCTTCAAGTACTTGGCAGGAGTGTCAATCTGCAAATTATACGAGGTATCTGCCTTTTTCATCTACTACGACTACTTTGCTTCGGAGTATCCGTTCATAGGGTAGGGCCAATCTCGCATACTTGACATCATAGCGCTCGCGAGGCCTTCATGAGTGATCTTGTTGTACTCTAGCTTGATATTGGTAATTTTGTAGGCAGCTTCTGCCGCTTTGGCTGCCGTGCTCCCCGAGGCTGCCGTCCCTGCATCTTTGATGACGTCGGCATGAGATGGAAAATATATAGCAAGTTGCAGCCTATCATATAAACCTGCCGAGTAAGGCGGCAAATCTCTGGACAGTTCAAACATCTTGCCTAAGGGTATGCAGAAGGTGTTCCCATAGGCTGCAACGATGGCTTTTTCTTCATCTGTCCCAACGTGATCACTAGCTTTGACCTGTAGGGCCCTGATGGTACCATCGTTGGGGTTGATGCCGTCTAGGATGAGGTTGTAGTCCCGATCAAACTTGGGTAGCCAGAGGTCCCGGTACACTGCCAGGGTGTTGTAGTCGCTGATATTCTGTACCTCTTTGCCATTCAACGTAATGCGTAGATTCTTCACCAGGCTTTTGCCTATAATGCTGACAATGCTACGCTTTGTATTGGTCCCTGTCAGGGTCAGGTCAAAGAGTAGTTTAAGGCTGCCCGGGAAAATGATATCATTATGCCCCATATTAGGAATATCCACGTAGAGGTCTTTGTTCTGGTTGATGGTTGAGGGTATGTGGCTTATCTGAACCCTTTGCTTCCTGCCTTTGATAACAAGGAGCTACTTCGTCTCCGCGTACGCGTCCAGGGCTGTTCCAAATGCATTCATTTTATTATATAAGGAAATCTTCTAATAAAATGGCTGATAATCCAATATTTACACATGAAGATGATCTTGGTAGGGGTGATGGGGATGATAAGGAAGATACTTCATCGACGCAACAACTCCCCGGAACATCGGGGACTTCAACGTCAGGACAACAACGGTCGGATGTACGCAGGCGATTGGGCCTGGGTACGGAGTCGGCCGAGACTATACTGTTTAAATCGAAGATTGATAGCCTATACGCTAATCTTAGGTATGGGCTGGGAATGACACCAAATGCGAAACATTACGACAGGCTTAAAATGGAGAAGGACAACCAACTTATTGTTACAAAACTCGTTACGGGAAAACGTACCTTACCGGAAGTAGTGTTAACGTTGCAGGATGGTACCTTTCAGCTCAGAAGTAGACTAGGTAGTGCGCGTATAGGTTTTGATAGATATCAAACACCAAACAGGGGTGGTAAACCAGATGGCCAGAGCCTCATCCAGGGTGTTAATTTCCTTGTGGATAAGGGTAAGGAGAATAAGGCCTCAAGTGAGATGATCCAGATGGAAACAGTAGAGAGTATTCGAAATTTTACATATGATTTGGAGGGTTATGTAGATACGTCGTTTGCTGGCATTGACGGCAACGAGGATGTTAATATAGGAGGAATGAGGTCCGAAATTGAAAAACTAAATAAAAATATCAAGGAAGTTAAGGATAAAATTATAAAATACAGTAGTACAGTGAAATCAATAAAAAGGAGGGTAGCCTGAAAGAAATCAAAAAGCAGAAGGCTGGGGTGCGAAGGATTCAGGCTATCGACGATCTTGAGAAGGATATTGATAAATTGAAGAAGGATAGGAAGGCTGCAATTTCCCCAAAAATATTTAGGCATCTGTAAAATGTCAAGGCCGAGCTGATGAAAATCGCGGGGATGACATGCCTTTACTGGAGAAGCTTAAAACCCTCTTCAAAGAGCAAGGTATAACCAGGAGTTCGGGCATATTGCAGCACCTTTTGGAATTCTGTGACGTCGTGGCCTACATTCTCTTGACGCTGTACCATGACCTCAAATTTTTGGAATAGAATTTGTCTTGCCGTATAGTTGTCTGCACCAGACCCAAGTAAGATGCTTTAGCCCTTGCTTGCGACCCCAGTAACAAGACAACGTAAACCCTAATGCTCTCGCTCAATTTGATTAGACCCTCTGATGTCAAGCCCTGACTTGTGTGGATGATGAATTTGGCCCAGTCCCCGTTAACTTGTGGCCACCAACGGCCATTCGTCAACGGCGACATGACGGCCTTGAATTTGTACAAGGCATTGGCGTCTGCACCGTATTCGCGACAGACTTGCGCATACCCGGAGGTTGAGTAGGGATTTTTGTACTGGGAAAAACCGTCATCGTAAGGAATAGGTACCTTCATCCTTGCCAATATACGACGCATGTGGCAATATACATGGAATTTAAATATGGAGTTGACCAGGGGTACGGAACCTGTCATATGCTTGGCTAGTTGCACAATGGGTGGCGAAGTTAACCTGGATATTCCAGTAGTACAACGCTTGCCCTGTCCAACCCACCCTCACGGGGTCGTTCAGCAGATTGGTAGGGATTTTTATGGCATATTTGGTGAACTCAGGGAATGCTACCTCAATATGTGAGTTTGTGGATACGTGCAAGCCCTGATACTCCAAGTTAGTTACACTAAGTGCCCATTCTCCCCTGTTACTTTTATACTTTAGCTTGGGTTTGTATGAGTATATGTTCATCCTTTTCTTCTAGCAAAAAAGGGATGAAACAACTGTATATTACTGACATTGACAAGCCTACAATATTGAAGACTACCTGGGACAGGATTGGAGAATTGCTCTTAAATCCATCAGTATTCGACCTGCATGGCTGAACCTGTACGGCAACAATGATTTCACCATCCGCAAAGTGAGGCCTGATCAGAGGGTGACTCGTATCGAGATCATGAATGGTCTGTACAAGATAGAGGATATTGCGAGTATCGTCAATAGTCAAGCAGAAGATATGTCCTGAAAAATGGACTCTGCAGACTCTGTGTCAGCGATGGATATACGGTGGTGATTAACAGACCATTGCAAGAGCTTTTGGGCCTGCCCTGCGACCCTGCAAAAAAGTATTATACGAAGGGCGACTATGATACAGGACCGATGTTTACCATAGGTTAAGACTCGTTTGTCCGCAGTTGGATGAAGACGACTGCCTGCTTGATGGCAAAAATTCTGACCCTGCTTCCCACCAAGGAATTAAACGCTTGGGGAGATATGTTGACCTGGAGTTTTGACACTCCTATTTACCTTTCACTGAAGGGCTATACGAACCGTCTGGAGCTCATGTTAACGGACGTCTATCACCATGAAAAGTACGTTTCGTTCCCGGCCTAACCATGTGCATTCTCATAGAATAAAGATGAGCGATATAGCTAAGCTGTACCCAAATTTACCGAATGCACCTGCGCAGGGCGCCGATATTCAGGATGAGAGTCAGGTTTACAGACTCAAAAAGATTGAGGATATTGAAAAGGACCTGTGGAATGAGATTAAGGAGCGGAACAGACTCGCGAAGAGATTCAAGATGCATAACACGTGGGTACGATTCTGCGATCATGGGCTGCCTGGCATAAGCGTCGGAGCCTAGGAGTCCCCCTGACCATTGACATGGGGGGGGCGATTTCAGCTGGTATAAGCCATGCCGGTCTCCCGAACGCCTCAAAAAGAGGTATAAGGCTACTAGCCCATTTGAAATTGAAATCTATTGTTGATCTCATCTCAAAGGCAATAGAAAATGAAAAATCAGGGACTATGAGTACAGCCTAATCTCTTGAGAGAAAGAAAAGTATATTCTATTGAGGGAACAGATGCGGTAGCGTTTTAATCGTATCGTGAATGCCATTAATGAACAAGAGCGTGCCCAGCTAGTTGCGAAGGGCCGAGAGAAGGGAAGACAAGAGGGACAAAATGAGATTTTAAAAACACTTCAATCTGTACAGTATGCAAGAACTATGTAGACACACCTCCTGTTTACAGCCCCTAGTTCATATATATTTCATAGGTCCACAAGGCCTATAAAATATATGGTTTTTAATCCTCACGCAGCAACCATTCCTTTTTGAAGTCTTGGTACCTACATTCTGTGATGTGTACCTGAGGGTAGTGGTTTTTACCTTGCACATATACTGATGAGATAGCTAGGATGGCACTGGCTTGGCAGGACTCATAGGGTACTGGAATGCTGTGGGATTTAGTTTTGATTACATCCTTGTAGTATTTAAGCTTGGCGTTCACATAACGGTCCTTTTTCACAGGCTCCGTCGTCAATTGCTCAGATATCAGCTCTTTAATCTTGGACCAGATTTGGCGATACCTTGCAACCCAATCAGGATACTCTTCAAAATGAAGACCCATTGCTGGTACTGCATTGGCGTTACACCGGGTGACCTTATGTGGGAAGTAGATTTTTGGTGTTTTTACTCCAAGGGCTACTACGAGTTCTCGTGTATGGTAACCTACTATGTACCGTTGATCTTTACCCCCATTAGCAGGAATGGAATCCGACACTGTCAGGTAGTCTGTGTTGATATCGCTTATATCTGTAAATGTAGCAGCAAATGAGTAGAATAATTTAGGTTTGACAAGCTCATTCTCAAATCGTAGCATCTTGTTTATTGTGTATTTCGAACGACTGCAGAGAATTGCATGTCATTATACATACGCAGCCACCTCCATTATATGGTATATTCATGGTAGCAGTACCAGCATAACATTTTACCGCTTACCACAAACCTACGTCCGCAGGTACATCTATCATACTCGTCAAGTACCCCTTCACAGTCTTTACAATGCACCATTTACTCTATAGTCTTCAAGAAGATCATTTAGGGCTTGAATCTTCCGTTCATTCTCCTTCTCCCTATCTGATTCTTGTACTAATGCCAGGGCCATAAGGGGCAGGGAGATGCCGATGCCGGTTAGAAAAGTCATGATTACCGCAGTTCCAAATATATTTACCTTTGATTTACAGTTAATGCACATTTAATATGGTATTATCTTACAACGTAGTTGTAAGATAACGTCTCAAGCCAATGCCAAAAATTTTTTTTTTTGCGTCAAGTCACCCCCAAATCTTTTAAAGCGTCTCCAATCCGGAGCAGGTCTTCCTTTGTAGCGCTTTTTCAACAGCCACAGTGATATTTCATACGCCCTGTCATATACCCTTCGCTCATCCACGCAAGCCAGGTCACACGCATTACTACAAAAGTAGCCCTCGTACACATATTCACCACCATCGCTCATATGGCCAGTCATGTTTTCCTTGGCATGATAAAAGCCACATTTCGTCGTACTCACTTGCACGGGGTTGTATCTCATAGGGCACCCGACGCCTATGTTATCATCGCACAGTTCTACAGAGCACCAGTAACGGAGTACCATTTTGTATATCATTCCAACAAGGTCAGAAGATTTCTCACCTACAAATTGGACATATGTTGAGGTACATGTCTCGCGTCCTGAACCTTTTGGGGACATACTTCAATAGGTAGGGATTCTTTTCAACAGCCCTGTTGCACATGCCTTGTGTCTTAAATTGATCCGGCACATATTCGAACATCTAGAAATCCTCCTCAACGGCCTTATTGCACATGTCTTGCGTCATGGCATGGTCCGGAATACTGTGAAACCAACTCATCTTTATTATATACTTTCAACAAAGTCCGAAGATTACAGAGCAAGTTGGGAATTCCCCTCCTTACTGCGCATGCGTTGATTTTTGATGATTATTAGTATCATTAGGGAATTCCCCCTGTGCTAGAAATTTACTCCTATTTGTATGCTTTTATGACGTCATCACTTATTAGGGACTTACCCCCTACTCAACGCTGCATGATAGGGAGTTTACCCCTTGAGTTCCATGGTTAAGCACTGTATGATACCGGATTTGTAGTGCTTGACTGTGGGCGTGTATGCGCGACTGTGCAAGAACGAACATTTCCCTATCTCTGGTATCGTTTTTGATGAGTAAATTTTCAGTGAATATTCCTTCTCTTTCCCAAGAAAGGTACGGACACATTTTATTCGTTTTTCTAGTTTTCCCAATCTACCTTTGGTGGCACAAGCCCATGCCGAGGAGCAGTAGTTATAATATGGCATGATGAGTGCGTCAATTAAAAGGTTTTTTCTGCGAGGTGTTAAACAAGATGCAATGGTTCTAATTTTAGAATATTTAATTAGTATTTTTCCATCATTAATGTGCTCTTCCCATTGCATTTTTTGATCAAATTTTACCCCGAAATATTTAACTTTTTCACTCCTCTTCAAAGAAATACCCACATGGTTAATATTTTTGTTCCCAACTTTTTTTAACTGGCTGTGGTTGCCGAAAAAGATTGTTTCAGTTTTGCTCACAGAATTTTCGTGAGTACAAAAGTTCAAAAAAGTTGTTAATTGTTAAAAGTACATAAATTGCCAAATAATACCCTTTTAGTGTGTGTTATGAAATCTCAAACGTTTAAAAAATAATGCTGTGCAACATACAAGAGAATGAGATATTTCATCTCATAGCTGCTTATTTAAACAACGAAGAATTCTGAAATGACGAATTTTGTAAATAAAACATAATATTTTATCATACGATTATATTTTTGACATTTAAAATTGATTCGTTAAAACAGGTACCACAAATGTAGATTATGTAAAGAAATAACCGCGCATACTAATCGCAAAAAACAATAACACGAGAAACAGAGGAAAAAACATCTCCATTTTAATTGATGGGATAATTCAATAAAAAGTATATAGCTTATAGTTTTTTAACTTAAACAATATTATAGAAACTTTAAAATAAATTCATTTATCTGAAACATGTAAAAGAAATATTCCATATAAAAAAAGTACTGTTGAAGGAAATAAATATATATATACATATGACTTCGGGTTTTAAAAGATGTGTGACCTCGTTATGAAAATTAACTTATATGTGTTACTGGTTTTCTTGACCAGCATACTTGATGAAGGTACCGCATTATATTGTCAAAATAGGTCAGTCACAGTAATAGTCGACAAGATGAAGCGAGCAGAGTTTGAACTAATTTCCAAACATGAAGATATTCAGATCTCCATCATCAATACAAGCATCTACGGTATAATAAACACGATAGAGCGTTCTCAAGACGTGTATTATTTTATAAATCAAACTAAAAATCCGTTTGTAAAGAAATTATCTTCTTCAGAGAAAATATTCGCACCGTACAGTTTTGATGGAGTAAAGGTAATACGTATTCTTCTCTTAGGGATTTTTTTGTAAAAATCATTGAGGTTAAATTTTTGAAATTTAAAAATATTCTAGAACCAATGGTTGATCATTAGGCACCATATTTTAACCCGTGCGGGCAGCGCGCTTTTGAAAAGACCCTTTTTTCAGTCGACAACTGATCAACTTCAGGAAATTTTTTTTCGCGTTTGGTGGGTAAGCACTACACGGTCCGTGTTTGATACCATTGGGTAGCCCAATTTATCGTCTTTACTTTTCATGACAATCTGGTTTTCAGGAGTTATAAACCTTGTAGTCCGGATGTTTCAGGGACCGGTGCTTTAAGGGTTGAATGTACATTCTTCTCAAAAGAGAAGCATTATTAAGAATCACCTTGAAATTATTTAAGGCTTACAATGTCATTTCAATGAACCATAAGGTTTAAACCAACAAGTACTATAAAAAGGTGTGTACATCCTGAAGAAGATCGATGAAAACCACTTACGTTTAACTTACCATATTTTCCAGTCAAATGCTTGCAAATTCTTTTATATTTTTTTTAAAAAATCGTAGATTTGCCTTAATTATTTAAATCTAACAGATCTATTTTCAATTCTCGCATTACTTTTAAGCACCCATCTAGACCTGAGAAAATTTGTTTTTAATATAATTAAATTAATAACGCTCTTCAAAGTTCTTTACAGTTTTTTAGTTTCTTAGGAAGAAATTAAATATTTAGATATCGTGACTACCTGGTAAGTGTACTTACTTTTCTTCAGGTTTATCAAAGTTGGAACAACAACGCTGTTATATACGAACTTGATTATTTAACTGTCATGTGTAACATGGTCAGCACAATTTTATACGAGCTACAAGAAACAAGAATCGTTGTCGTACTTACTCAACCATGCAATGACGTTATTGTTACATCACTTGAAAAAATATTAAGTAATAATGGTGTTTATTCACAGATATTTTGCAGCAATCTTACGCTCCCCCAAGATGCATCTTATGTCATGCAAGCAGCAGACAAAATGTCGATGAAAGTTGTGTTAATACTGGCAACTACATATGATACAGTTCGTTTCCTTGACATGGCCAGAGCGGACCATACATCACATCATATTTGGTTTACAAATAGTATGAAAGAACAAGCGCTGCGTGACATGTACACTGCTTGCATTTACAATATCGACGTCGAATTAAACCCATATTCGGGAAGAGAAATTTTGGATGTTTTGAATATAACAAACTGGTGTGTTTCTTTTGAATAACCTTTATCAATTTTTCTAATGTATACATTATTATGTAAAGGCAGGAAAACTGTCATCTCGCTATGCTTCTTTGTGAAGGGTTTTCCTGGCAAAATGAGAAACTGTATAACCTTTTTCTTTTAGTAAAGTTTCTACTAAAGAGTGGTCATATGTGCGAAAACATAATCAAAGCATTAACAGAGATATTTCTTTTCAACAAAAAGAAAGGGAAATAGTTCAAAATATAAGAAATTGTTTGGAGGAAAATCACGTCTTAAAAGTTGCCATGCTGATTGACGAACCATTTGTTATTGAACTACCCCATGCTTTTGATCAAGAAAGAGATTTTCAATGCGAGGCTTCTCACCCTTGTCGCATTCCTGAGAAGAATGCAACCACAGGGACCACATTTTGGCGACAATCATGCTGCTCTGGTATCGGCGTTGAAATATTCACCATTATAGCAGACGATATCCATGTGGAATTCGAACTGTATGCTGTTGAAGATGGCCAGTATGGAGGATTCACGAATGGAACATGGACTGGCATCATAGGTGAGGTCATCTATGGCAAAGCTGATGTCGGCTTGCAAGGATTGACACCAACAGAGCAGAGATTAGAAGCAGTGGAATTTACCGAACACGTGATGACGTCATCTTTAGGATTTGTGACCAAATTTAAAACAGAAGAATTAAAGATTGTTAATTGGAAGTTTCTCGAATTTCTTGAAGCTGATATTCTCTTTGCAATCATTGTATCATTTTTTGTAGTGTGTATTACGACGTTCTTATATGAGAATGCGGTACTTATTGTGGGAGCCTTCAAGTACTTTTCGTCCAGAGATACTTTCACATACATCGCAGGACTCGTTTTTCAAAGAGATCTATTGGGTAAAACACCCAAAAAATGGTCGGCGAGAATTATAGCTATAATATATGCGACAGGGATGACGGTCGTTATGACAACTTACACGGCTAATCTCACGGCAAATAACATAATGACGGGTGCCGACGACAGTTTCAAAGGTTTAAAAGATGAAAAGGTTTGATTTAATATAATCCTACCATTTTTGAAGTCCACTTAACCAGTATTAATGTGAAAAGTCTCTCAAAGAAGTTTTGCAGGTGAAGATTGTTTAAACTTAATTCAAAACTGTAAAAAAAGTCACTTGCAGAGATATGGCTGTATCGATAGCATTTTTAATAAAGTGTGATCGTTCGTAATAACCATTTTCATTTATTTCAGATTCTCAACCCAACAAATTCGTTCGTTTATGGAGTGCAAGAGGGTACGAATTCTGAATTGTTTTTCAAAGGAAGCACATCCAAAAAATATTTTTCAGTTTATGACTTTCTGCAACACCATTTACAAACATCTGACGCAATTGGGATGGAAAAAGTCTACACTGGGTATGGAAATTAAGTCATTTATATATTCTAGGGACAGTTGTGAGTTTTTCCTTAAAAATAACTTGCTTCCGGATGATAACCACCTAAATTTGGCAAGAGTGGCGAATTCTATTACAACAAAACATGCAAAACTTTAAAAAAATATTCCATTCTGTTATATTTATTACGTTTATACCAATTTTAAAAACAAAATTTATACATTTTTTCAATTCTTTCGTCAAAATAATCGATGATGAAATGGACAATACCTATTGCATTTTGCGGCCTTTTGAGGCTATATGAATCAATTTTCAACTAAAATCATTTTTCATCACTCGCCAAATGATATTCACGCCAATTTAGGAAACATTTTTGAATTGATTCTTCATTGAATTGATTTCAGCTTCGACTAACTTTAAAGAAGGGGTGACAGTAAAGTCTATACGACTTTCACATTTTCCCTGAATATTTTCTTTAGTTAAGACTATATTGATTGGTATTTCTCAAATGAGAAGTAATAGAGAATTCACAAGATCCGTTCACTCTGGCCATTTTGGATTTGTTAAATGCTTTATGTTCCGCCTCGTTGTGATGAAAATAAAAACATTGCGCAATAAGCTACGAGAACTGTGTATTTTTTTTCTCCCATCACGGTATGAAAGAACGCAGCAAAATGTATGGCTATTTCATATTTGGTTTAGCTTGCAAAAATTATTTTTTTGTTTAGAGAATTAGACGCGTATATTGGCGATTACATCTACCTAAAATATCGCACAGCGCACCCAAAATATTGCGCAACCCTCAAGTTGTACGAAGAGAAGTCTCTTACTACGCAAGTCTCCTTTGCTCTGCATCACAATTCAGAATGGAAAAAAGTAATCGATCAATCGATATTTAAAATGAAAGAATCCAAGAAAGAGAAAAACATATTAAACAAATGGTTTTATATTCCCAAGTGTTATGTCATTGAAAACAAAGCAGAGAGATTTTCTTGGCGTTACGTGGGCGGTTTGTTGGTGGTGTTTGGTTGTTGTGTGGGACTTTGCACGATTCTTCTACTTGTTGAGAATATTTACTCATTTTTAAGAGTGAGAAGAGAAGAGAAGAAACGTCATGTCAATACCATTTGATACTTCCCTATCACAGTACAACTTTCTTTATATCATTTTGTCACTTTCAATATTTTATTAATTAAAAGAAATACATGCTGTTATTTTTATCCCAACCTTTTTAAAACGTTTATTTTCCGTTTATACCTATAACTGTTAAAACAATACCTTAAGTGGAAAAAATTTGGCGAGTATTTAATTTGGCGAATGACAAAAATGGAATATTTGGCGAGGATTTGATTTGGCGAATACAAAAAATGTTTATTTTGGCGGAGATTTACTTTGGCGAATGACACAAATTATAAAAAATAAGAATAAACGTATATATAAACACAAGATTTGTTATGGAGTTAAAAATTCTATTCTTTATCATTGTCAATAAAGAAAAGTTCTTTTTGGGGGGAATAAAACATTTATCTTTTTTTCATTAAAAAAAAACGCTTTTTTTAAAAAATTTGACGGGGATTTGGCGAACGGCAAAATACGTTAAATTTGGCGAATATTCAGTTATTAAAATTTTGGCGGGTATTTAATTTGGCGAATTTCGCCGAAATTTGCCGAAATTCGCCAAATTTAATCCTCGCTAAAATGTATCCACTTAAGTATTATAAGTTTCTTTATACACAACAAACGGATCACGTGATATTCGCGCGCCTGTTATTGTAAACAGGTGAAAGGTAAAACATGTGATTCTAATATACGATGAAAAACCATTTTGAAAAAATCATAGGTTTTTATTAGAAAAGTACACTAATTAAATATAAAGCTAAAATAATCAATTTTTAAAAAATTTTAGACCCCAAGTAGATGTTAAAAAGCGTAACTATTATTAATATCATAATTTTTATTGATCTTTCTTTTTTTTTAACTTTGTTCGTAGGAAACAACACGCAAAGAATATAAAAAAATCATTCGAAGAAAAGAAAATGAAAAAAAGATGAAGAATTCTGTTTTGGTCATTTTACTAACGCTAACACATTATACATTCTCCTTAATACTTTCAATTGCAAGTGATCTCAATAACAAATCTTTATCTTATTATTTTTCTGGTCAATTACACAATACTAGCGTTGAAATTTTTTCAGTAAATCCAAGTTTAGATCTTATCTTAAAGCAATTTGAACAAGCACCCAAAGAGGTTTTTCTCATAACACCAGCACCAAACATATTTGAGAATATTATAAAAAGACTTTTTGATGGAGAATACTTTTTAATCCAAGGAACAGAGAAGGATATACAGGTAAGATTAATTTCGTTGGAAGGTTTCTGATGAAACTATTTCATGTCTGGTTGTAAAAGTACATTAATCAACAGACAAATTCACCGAAATTCGAATTAGAGAAGTTGCTACCATTTGGTTTGCAAAACGTATGTAAGCATAATATAGATCCTACCCTTCCTTTAGATTCGACCTGCTTCAGTTTGCTACATTAAAAACTTTCAACATATGGTAAAAAGAATCAAGGAAGTTTTAAATCATTTTCTTTCTAAAAGGTTTGCACTTATTACAAACGAATGTGGTATATCATCAACAAATACATTAAAAGACAGATTAAAATCTTCCTTGCATGTTTTTGTTGTGAATATAACAAACACAACAGCCTATGACTTACATCATTTGTATGCTCAAATTATAAAAATCAAGGTTCAATGTATAATTTTGATGCTACCTGAAATAGAAGCGACTTTTATTACAGACACAGCCAGTAAATATAATCCGTTTTTTCGCAAGAATATATTTTGGGTACATGTGTATCGAAGAAAGCATTTTTTGAAAAGAGGGGATGCGTTTTTTCATATTCAAGAAGCAGTTATGGATTTTAAAAGGAAAGAAGACATTTTAGAAATAGCAGGAATGACAATTGCAAACATTTATACTCCTAGGTAAGTCGTACAATATTAACATTAAGAAAATAATCATCTGTTTTGACAATCAACGAGCATAAAGTTATGTCAGGAACATTCTAGAGACTTTTAATATAGCTTGTTGTGTAAAAACACTTTGTGAAAAATCAAGCATTGTTGATAATTGCTTCCTTTCTAGTTTAGGATACATTTGTACAAGAATGGTCTCTTGTTTTTGCATTTCTTAGGTTGTTTAAAATTTCGAACATATGGATATAACTTTGTGAATATCTTTACTTCTGTTCTTAGTATTAAACTGAACTTCACCAACAATGAAGCTTACAGTTTTATCCACAATGCAGTCCAAACATATCGTATTTCTAAGTCGAAACAACCAGAACACGATGCTCCGAAATCTCAAAAGGGAAGAGGGAAACCCTTTATCAGATTTGCTTCAGTGTTATACCAACCTCTGGTGATTGAAATACCAGCCAGAGTTTTAGAGTTCGGCTTGTGTGAAAAAGGTTTGTTATGTAAAATACCAATTAAAAGAAAGAAAGGGGAAGAGTTAAAATACAGAACGTCCTGTTGTACAGGCCTAATAATTGAGTTTTTAAGTTACATTATGAAAAAGGTGGAGTTCAATTATGAGATTTACATGGTAGAAGATAACACTTTTGGAGGTTTTGTTAACGGTTCATGGACAGGCATCATAAAAGATGTGTATACTGGCAAGGCTGATATTGGCTTGCAAAGTATAACAACATTATATGAAAGATCAAAGTATGTTGACTTTACTGAACCGATTCTTGCGTCTACATATGGTATAATTCGCAGAACAAAAACACCTCAACTGAGTGTGGTGAATTGGGTGTTTCTTAATTACCTGGAATTTGAGCTTCTCATTTTTATCATAATCACGTTTCTCTTTTGTTCGTTACTAGTTTACATTTGTGAAAATGTTTTGTTGCATTTAAAGATGAAAAAACGTTACAAGTTCCGTGAGGTTTTTACATATTTATCAGGATTACTCTTTCAACGGGACATGGGAGGTAAAAATCCAAAACGATGGGGCAGTAGGATTCCATGTATAGCGTACGCAACCGCCATGACGATCATTATGAGTACCTACACAGCAAACTTGACAGCAAGTAACATTGTCTACGAAGATGCTGATGATTTCAGAGGGTTGGATGATGAAAAGGTAATGGAGTTCAATTTATTCCCAAACGAAACGCACACTAATATTGTTATTCATTCCGTGTAGACACCAGTAGAATCGACTCTCCTGTTATTAATTAAAACAAACAAAAAAGCGTAGTAGCTTCACCACCAATATTGTTTTTAAAACGTATCAACCACACCACAATGTACAAAAATATGAGACAATTAATTTCGAAGTTCACAAGTAGTTATAGAGTCTAATTGTACATCAGAAGTACTACAAGTTATGTTAAAAACTTGTTATCTGGAAATTCTCTTTTCCTTTCAATGTACAAGTAAACCAAGCCCCTCAAAGAAAGCAGGATTTTTATTTTATGCTCTGACTAGTTCTTTCTCTGTAAATATCCGAACGTAATAACTTATAATTCTCGTTAACTCTTCTTAGTTTTAATTGGCTGATTATTAATTATTATTATTATTATTATTTTATTATTATTATTATTTTATTATTATTATTATTCCGATTATTCCGATTATTTATACAGGATATAGCCACATCAATGTGGGTCCTGTGTTTGGAATGTACACATTAAGTATACACCGGCATTACCTAACCAATTTCACTCAAATAGCATGGGTTAACCCGTAGCTGTGGTAAAGACACTTGCTAAACATGCCCGTGCTGTTGAGCGAACCACGGACCTTGTGATTAAGAAGCGAACTCCATAACCACAAGCCATAACGACTCTGTGAGTCGATAAAATCAAGGACGTCAAGCCATTTAGCAGGCCCCAAAGAAGGGACTATTAAGTGTGTTCTAAATATTTACAAAGAATAAATCAACCTTGACCCAAGAACTCTTCCTCTTTCTCTTATTCTGAACGGGGATATGGTAAAATATAAAAACAACGAGCCCTGGGAACAAGGTTGTTTTTAATGACTTTTTCTGTTCTGGTAATTTATTTATTTGTTTATTTTAGATAAAGAACCCAACAACGGATTTTAAATTTGGCGTCATGAACAATACAAGTTTCCAGTTGTATATGATGAAGAAACCGAAAATTTACTCATTCCTCAAAGATTATTTGGTTCCTAACGACGTTGTCGCATTGACAAAAATTTTAAACAAGTACGTACGCCCAAGGATTATTTCTTATAAATATAAGAATTTAATAGACAATTTCTTAATCTTAAACAAAGCAAATGATTGCGTTGCTTTAATTACACAATATTATAGGTAGGCGAGACCAACTCAGATTAAGAATTAGAGACATGGATTTAAAGTGAAAATACTGTGTAAAATAATTTTTTTGCTACAGGGAACTGGATGGCTACATCGCTGATTACACGTACCTAAAATACTTGACAACACTGCCTCCATTTTGCTCCAAATTAAGAATATACAAAGAGAAATCGGTTTCCGTGTTTAGCGCGTTTGCTGTGAGAAAGCATTCGAAGTGGAGGGACATTTTTTCCCAAGTCATCTTAGATATTCATGAAACGCAAAAAATGAAAAAACTCATGAACAAGTGGATATTTTTAAAAGATTGTAAAACAAAAGAGAATGAAGCGGAGGGATTTCCATGGCGTTATTTTGGAGGATTGTTAGTGATTACGTTACTATCTTATGGCGTTTCATTGTTTGTACTACTGCTGGAACGCGTCTACTACAGCTTTAAAACGAAAAGAAAAACATCCCAAAAACATGAAGATGCGGATGGTATTGAAGTAGAGATGGAAAGCGTCTCGCAATAAATCTATGACTTTGATAATTTTAAATCTAAAACTGCAATGACGATGCTATTTTTATTATTAAATTTTCATTTCCATCATTATTTCCATGGTAACCTTCCTTAATCATAGTTGTTAGCAACTTCATTACCAGGGATTCTTTTTGTTTTTTTTGATTTATAAAAAAGCGAAAAAAAAGTCTTGGAGACGAGATCGAGTTGATAAGGGTGTTGCTGAGAGATATTATGTTTTCTTTCTGACAAAAACATATTATTTAATAACTCGTGTGTGTTTTAAGATTTTAATATAAATTTTAAGACGCAAAGTTTGTGTAAAGAGGGACATCTTTCTCTGTTTTAACGATTATTTTTTTTTTATCGAGAAACTCTTTTTCCTAACTCGGAAAACCGAACAGAGAAAATATTACTTTGTGTAATAACTTCTCCCATCCCTTAAAAAATAGTTATGCAATTAGTGCTTGAGCATAAACCATCTACTTATTTCGTCATTTATTTCATCATGACACGATAATTGTAATTAACAAATCTGATTATTAATGTCACCGAAAATTAAGAAGGCCAGATGAGACTAAACGTTGCTTTTAATAAAGAGAGTCAAGTAGAGATAAAGTTACTCAAAAGGCTACAAACAAAAATAAAATCACAACATTGAAATCACCATGTCAATGAATAAGTAAGCGAGATTCCTTATTCAAAACACGATACTATTACTAATACTTATGGTATTTTTTTGACTCAGAATGGTAAATCAAAATTCAGTATATAATTAGATGATTACTGAAACAAGGTACTAATCTACACCGCTCACAATGGTATTATTAAAACCATTATACGTTATTGAATCAAACACAAAACGCGTTATTATAAAACCAAGGCAATGTAATTCTTTTAAAATTATTTCAGCTAAAGAGTGCTTAGAGAAATATGTAATACTAAACCAAAGTGAACGAACAAGTACACTAAGTTTACTGTTTTTGTCGAGCAGTGTCAAAGATGGCGGTCAAGCTGCTGCACATCATTTTCATGTTCGCTGTTTATAAAGTATCTAACACACTTTCGATAAATGATATGCTACGATTTGGGTCTAGTTACACTGGAAGTGCTACGGAGAGGACGGTCAACGTGCACAATATGTTTTCTAATGCCACTCTTCTCGATGCATATGCTCAACTAATCGTACCATCATCGTTTTCAAATTTGATGGTATTGGGAGCAAACTTAGGGAAGAATATTTACGTATGTAAAATAATTTATATTTTATTTTTATCCGTTTATTTATTCTGGTTAGGGAATAACGCTCGCTCATCTAATCTAGAAAATAGTTGTTGATCAACATCTTTTTTTTTTGTTACAAAATAAAATTTCGCTTTTGTATGTTTTTGCGGGATGGTGTTGGTTTTAAAAATCGATATTGTAGAAGTTTAAATTAGTTTCCCAAGGTACGAAAGAAATTATTTACATATTCAAGCAGAACTACTTTGCACATTACTAATACACGATCAAACTGTAGCGAGGATCAAATTGGACAATTAGCTATTGTTCTTTCTGTCCGTCGAAAAAAAATTATAAAAAATATAAAAATATAAATATTATAAAATATTTTCAAAGCATTCTTACAGCAAATTTTGTACCTATTAAATTTAATCAGGTCAAAGTTGGGGATGGGAGGGGTGGAGTAGAGGTGGGTGTTCATGGCCTATAATACATTACCTAATTACACTAGACCGGTAACCGACATCCTCGTCCCCAAGGTTTGCTCCTATGACAAAGTTACTTGAATAAAGAAGTTTTTTCAAAAAGGCAAAAAGAGAAAGTCCCTGGGCACGAGGTTGATAAGCTGAATGGCACTGAAACTTCCAGTAACTGATTTGTTAACATTAAATGGAACTTTTTTCGAAGCTACTGTCATTTTTGAATTTCTTGATGTATTACACGTTTTTATGAAAAAACAATGTGTAAATGCGAGTGTAAAGAATCTTCTTAACGCAAATAGACGCCATACCTCAAAATGCGACTGAAAATACAACTGCTTATGCGAAGTGTTATTAGAAAATGAACAGTGGCAAAAAACAGTGACAAGTAGATAGATATGGAAATATGCATTTATTTGACGGTAATTATGCAAAGTTACGGTAATTAAGCAAAGATGACATAAAAGGAACATTTATTTCACTTATGCAAAATTTATAAACTTAAAATTACAATACCTAAACTAATGGTTTCTTTGGCAAAATCTGTAATATAAACAGGTTTTACCAGAGAGATTGGTTAGCCTTTATATGCAGATTTCGCAACAACATAGCACTGATAATAGAAATACAACCTTGTTCCATTTTACAACTTAAAAGCTGTTTTCACTCATCTTTCACCGAAACTTTTGTGTGCATAAACTTTCACAAGAAACTTTGTTTTGTTGCAAATGTCGCAGAGAAAACTATTAAAAGCGATTTCATAAATTATTACCTGTTTCAGTAGTATTCTTCCCACCTTGGAAGAAAGAATACGGAAGGAGAAACAACTTTATTTCTGTATGCTTTTAATGTATTGAATTTTCTATTGTTTTTAATTTCAAAAGAATCAGTGCGTGAGGTGCTCGACCGAGTCTTTTTCGCAAAAAAATGATCAAATTCCATATTCTCCTTTAATAGGGGTTAATTTTTTCTATTGAAATCTGACTGTAACACGCTGCAGGCACGTGATATTTGTATGGAAAGTGTGCCTAATATAAGTCGGTAAACATTGCTGTTAAAAACTTCAACAATACGTTTGGAAATAAGCGTTTAACCATGATACTAACCTATTTTTGCAGGCTTGAGTATACCACTTTGATCATGAAAAACAATATAGATAGATATGCGCCGGACGAGTGCCGACAAAATGTGTGCTGGATTAATGTTTATTCTAACTAAAGAAATAACTTCTTATAACAGAACGTCGTTTTAAAACGAGATATAAACTTTTTCTTTTTGTTTACAAAAGTGTCGAGCATGTGCTTCTTCGCTAATTATGTTAACATAAGAACAAAAGAAATTTTACCGATTTCAATATGGCTTCTTGTTTTGATAATATTATCAAATTCATCATCAAATTATCTAATTGTTTTTATAACCAATCATAGTTGCGAATTGTTATTTACGAATAATTTAGTCACACAACCGCCAAAATTTCAAATTAAGTTTCTATACAGACACCTGCTAGAACCTCACGCAGTGTTTCAATAGAATTAAAAGAGTTGTTTCTCCTTCCGTATTCTTTCCTCCAAGTTCCCACTTAGCATCTTTTTCATCGCGATCCACACTTTCGAGGAAAAGGAGGTGGGGAATTTACAAAATTTGTCCCTTTTTCGGGGACAAGAAATTGTAGATAGGAGACAGAAACAACAACAAAAATAATTTACGACATAATTTTTTTTGCGAGAAGAGTCAAATATTGCGAAATTCGAGAAACTTTTTGCCTCGAGTAATACGTACAGGAAAGATAGATCTGCAATGGGATTAGAAAGAGAACACCACTTGCTTCACTTATTGCGAACAGCGGACGATTATATCTGATTGCGAAATAACAAACGATACTTATCTTTCTTGGTTATAAGATCCCCACAAAATTATTTCAAACAAATATGCTACCAAAAAAATAGGCAATCTATGCTTGTTTAATGAAATCCAAAT
Organism: Hydractinia symbiolongicarpus; assembly: GCF_029227915.1. Lineage (NCBI taxonomy): Eukaryota > Metazoa > Cnidaria > Hydrozoa > Anthoathecata > Hydractiniidae > Hydractinia > Hydractinia symbiolongicarpus. Next base: position 26,660,183 of record NC_079882.1, on the reverse strand, counting down.
AAGATAGTAATAACTGCTAAACTTATTAAAAGTCTATAAAAACGCGCTTCATAACCAAATACCAGAACGAATAGGCAATATGTTTTTAGACGTCTTGTGAAATCCCGCTTCAAAAAAGAAATGAAATCCAGAAAAGCTGCAATACAATTCGCATTTCTTTGATTACGATAGGCCTCTAGGCTAGTTTTTATATACTGTACTATGGCAATATAGTCTATCCATGCTACTAATGAAAACACGTTCGTTTTAGCATCAAATATTTTCCACAGTTGATTACAACAAAGAAATGAAAATTGCTAGCAAGTAACAGGTTATAATTTTTACTTTAGATCAACTACAACGGTCACCTGACATTTGGATCCAGTTTTAATAATTTCTCACCAGAGCAACTAAATACTACGGGTCGCAATATCATAGCTGTCTATTATTCTGATAATGACTTGAGACGATCAAATGGCCTCCTTCATTATCGCTTCACTACTGATAGTACAGACTTGTCAACTGCTAATATCTTGATCAGGAGGGAGGGATTTTCGTCATTCAGTGCACAATATTGCATTGTTGCAACATGGGAGAACGTGAAGTATTACATACGAGATGCACCTGATCGTGCAAATCCAAATTTTCAACAGGAAAACACTTATCAAGTGGTTGTTTGCACCGATGGTACTCAAGGTCATACGATTTTTCACTACAATAAGCTGCAGTGGTCTCGCAGTCAAGACACATCGACAAAGCAAGCGCGAGTAAGTTGTTACCGTTTTTCTATTACTGACTATCTCGTAATAATTGGGACCTCCTTTTAATCTAAACTATTAATCATCTTATGATCATGTTAGTATTAAAATTATTTCACTAAGAATACCCTTTTAATTAAAAGACGGAAATATTACGTATATTTTTTGTATCCTGAGTCATATGGAAACAAGGATAGCAACCATCGCAATAAGAATAATTATATGAGTGTAATTACACAGGTGGACTTGACATATCTAGTCTCTTATAATAATACGGAGAGTGTGTCTGTTTGTGTGTCTGTAACAGGCAAAGTGGATGTCATCATTTTCCTTTGATGTTACCGAAAAATGCATGTCTAATATGTTAAATTTTCTGACGTTACGACGCGACGAAAATAACACTACTTTAACGTCAATATCCTATATTAAATTAATGAAGCCATTACAGTGCACTTTTAAATTTAAGACTAAATAACTTGGAAACGGGTGGAAATAACTGACGTCATCTCCTGCGTAGGTAACTAGGGACCACCTTTGACCAATTTGGGTAAGTTTCCCAAACCTGGGTCCCTGAATCCGTTTCGGGAATGGACGGGTTGATGACGTCATCAAAAAACCTTCAAACCCTAATATCTCTCCAACCGTTTGTCAAAAATACACGATCCTATACATTTTCTTGATCAGCGTTTCAAGATCTATACGATGAAGGCAACAGGCATACACATTTCTGAAAAAAAAAGTTTTGTGTTCTGACATGTCTCTGCTGACGTCATCAAAATTTAAATGACGGTTATTTTTCTCTGTTATCCTGCCTAAGTGGATTTTTCCACGGGCCTTATCGACTAGTCTATATAATAATACGCTAAGTGTGTCTGTCTGTGTGTCTGTGACAGGCAAAGTGGATGTCTTTATTTTCCTTTGATGTTGCCGAAAAATGCAACTCTAATATGTCAAATTTTCTGACGTTACGGCGCGACGAAAATAACACTACTTTAACGTCAATATCCTATATTAAATTAATGAAGCCATCACAGTGCACCTAAAACTTTGAGGCCAAATAACTAGGAAACGAGGTGGCGACGTCAATGATTTTTCACCGCGTGGGTAACTAGGGACCACCTAGGACCAATTTGGGTTATTTTCCCAAACCTGGGTCCCCGAATCCGTTTCGGAATGGACGGGTTGATGACGTCATCGAAAAACCTTCAAATCCTAATATCTCTGCAACCGTTTGTCCAAAATACGCGATCCTATACATTTTCTTGATAATCGTTTCAAGACCTATACAATGAAGGCAGCAGGTATACAAATTTCTCAAAAAAAAATTTTGTTTTTACGGGTCATTCCTGTTGCAGCAAAATTTTTAAACCCTCCTATCTCAATAACCGCTCATCAAAAGCACATGATCATATACATTTTCCTGATCAGCGCCTTAAGCTCTCCACAATAGAGGCAATGTGAAAACAAAATTCTAAATTTTTTTTGTGGATGGGTTGCTGACGTCATCTAAATTTTTATTCTGCCTCAGTGGATTTCTCCACGGGGCTTATCGACTAGTCTTAGAATATTGTTATTAATTAACACAGCGTGACGTGAAACATTTTCGAGTGCAATTTATTTGCATTACTTTCAATATGTTCATTTGCATAAAAAAAATGATATAAATATATTAATAAAAAAAAATAAATAAATAAAACAGAAGATGCAAAAATTATCAAAAGAGACTCTTACGTCCAAATGCTACAGATTTTTAAGGAACCAGTTACACGTAACCGAAGTGAGCTCAAGAAGTGAATACACGTTTTAGGCGAAGTGGAACTTCATGCCGGTGTGCAACGCTATTTTTTTTATTTTGGGTAATACGTATAGTAGGAAAACGTACTGTCCTTCTGCATGTGGAAGTGAAGTTCGCTTTGGCTAATAATTTATTTTGGTATAACTTGTGATGTAAAACCTTTTTGTATGAATTTTACTTTAGGTACATGCAAACGACTTCTTAGCTTATCACATAAAAATCTACTCCACTTGAACACTAAAACAGTGTTGTTTTGCTTTTAAGGTCCAGTTCCAAATATATCGCAAAAATTTGCTTTTCGTGCTTTTCCGAAGGTTTTTACTTAGTGCTTAACAAATTAAAACAAAATTCTCAGCATTGAGGCATAAATTGTTTTCGACATATCAAGATCAAAACTTTGTAAACAACTCAAATAAAGTCGTAAGTGCCCGCGGTGAAATTCACGTGATCGCTGCTACCATCTTTGGCTTACATGTGCGACGGAAATATTGCATTAACTAGACACGTTACAAACTTATGTAATTTACAACAACCCCGCATGCGGGATCATCAGAAAGGCAGGATTATTGTTTAACCCGTTCCAGAAAGCGGGTTTACTAACGAGGCTTGTGTAGCAGAGATGCGGGAATAATAAAGAAAATATTGAGGAAATGATTATTGTTTTATATTTTTCCTTCCTTTGTTTTTTCCTATGAAATAAATATAATATAATAAAATTACTGTTTCATGTATGCTTAAAAAAAACTTTCTCTTCTCTGTAACAACAGGCTGGGTGGTACTTGCCGACATCAACTAGCGACCAATACCGATACTTTCCTCTTCCAAACACAGGCACCGCTGAGATTGTTCGGCTGACTGACGCAAGCAATATTAGACAGCCGCAAGTGAATGGTAGATGGATGTTATCATTACCTAGAGGTATATATTTTCCTAAATATTTCTGTTAATTTTTAAATCCCTCCTTCTACAAAAATGATGGATACGACCGAGTGGTTCAAAACAGCATCACATCATAAAAATAAACATTTTTAACCCCATTCGTTTGCATTTGAAAAAACTTAATGTTATCATGCTTGAATAATTTTTAAGAAATAATATAAGTGAAAATGGAACCGGACTCCAATCATTAAAAAACTCAAAAACCTGTCTGCAAACAAGCAGCGACATTTTTCCGACAACAGAGAAAATTAAATCATTTTTTTCATTGGTCAAAAGGTGGATCGTGAGATACGAAGGAATAGGGTACAAACAACATTGTACTGGTTTCTTGAATCTTCACTCTCCTTTTAGTTGGTGTATGTGCAACAAAAGCGGACGGTGTATATGCATCAAATTGTACATCCTATTACATATGCTGCGGTAGAAATGTGGAAAGAATAGGATTCTGTCCGAGCGGTACCGTGTATCATCCCTTTACTGGATATTGTGTTGAAAGCAGATTGTACCCATGTGGAGCTGGAGGTGAGTACTTCACTTGTGACAAATACATACACATTACAATGTCACTCAGGCACTCAAAACTTTAAGTAGCTTAAAACAGGCAGGAGATTCTGCAGGGAAAATTCCTTTCCGTGGCCTTATTTCTGACAGTATATGTTTGCAAATTGCTTTCATTCATCAATTTGTTAGGATAAATTTTGAGGACGTAAGTTCCACCAAAAGATAATAAAAATAAATCCTAATCAAGAATTCTCCGCCAAAATAACCTTTATTTCCATCTTTAATTTTGTGTCGGGTTGGCCGAGCATTGGTTGGAATTTTCTGCTTTGCATAAACTATACATCCTCGGCACGGGAGCTTAAATAGTGGCGCAAGAAAAAAATCAGCAATTTTTAACAAAGTACCAGCATTTTCTAGCATATCGTACTGTATTTCCTTAACGATTGAACTACTGATTAGCCATCACTTTTAATTTTTAGCTGTCAACTTCTGCGACGGAAGAACAGACGGTCGCTACGCAAACACTGGCACAGTAGCACTTAATGATTTTTATGAGTGTAAAAGTCAACTCACGCGGGAACTAACGTGCCCACCTGGCATCACATTCAACACTGGTAATCCGCGATGTAGCCGATAGACAGAAAAATTAAAAGGCTCTGGAATATATATTGTCGAATATTCTTGTAATGACACTTGAACTTAAATTCGCACACTTTTTATGATAATTTCTCTAATTTTTTTTAAATAGCGAACTATTTTTATTTTAGCCCTTCTCTTGCGAGTTTGTCAAATAAGAATTCAAAAGTGCCATGTACGTACTGTTGTATAGCAACGACACACCTCGCTCGCAACAAACAAAATTTTGAGGGGCGAAAAAAAATCTTGTCCGGTGCATTATGTAAAAAAAGGGACGGTCAAAAACGGACAAGCACCTTCTGGACGTAAAAAATGTTTTGTCCGTTTTTTTTGTCTTTTCATGTTGATTACACATTTGTTACAAAATATTCAGTTTTTTTTTAAACAATAAAATTTCTAAACTATTCTAAAATATCTGTATTTTGTTCCCCACGACTTTTTTCTTCCAACTTTAACCGCTTGGCTGCAAGTTTTTCCATATGACGATCCAACCCTTCTAAAGAAAACAACTGAAAAGTTTTAAATGTGAAAAACAAATACGGAAGAAAAAATAAATTTCGCGAATTTTTACATGATGGCAAGGTAAGCTTTTGTGGTTTGTTTTTTATATTCAGATAACTGGATATACTTCATAAGAATTATATTAATTTTATTCTTTATTCACAAGGCCACAAGGCACTACAAAATGCTTTACGTGTTCACTTTAATTCAGTGTTTTTTTTTACCTGTATTTAAAAAGAAATTACCGTTAGTGCGACCTACTCAGCAATCAATGCCGCCATATTGATGGCATCGTTCGTACCTCAACCAACTCCCTTTTTATAGCGCAGTATACTTATTGATTTAAATAAAAACTAATTTGACTTCTATTTCCATAGGTAATTTGCAACTTTCTGTCATTAATTTTCTGAATGCATTACATCTCTTTTGTTTTAGTAAATCTGGAGGAAATTTAGAAACTCTTAAGGAACTTTAAGGAAATATTAATCCATTTTTATGTAAATTTTTATCATTTGTTTATTATTACCGGGGCGATATTTTCAGGGGGGGGATTTTTCTCGAGGGGATATTTCCTGGATTCCTTAAACAAAAATCTCATGTACAAAAAGTTGGGTTGATGTTAGCAAACAGTTCTTTCCTGTTAAAATCTTTGAGTCCCTCTTTTTGTAAGAGACAATAAACTCTTTTATTTCAGTCAAGATGGTACAGGCAGCCATATTACGTATTAGCCCAGTGAATCTATCTCAGGTTGCAATTTTAGCAACTGATTGGTGAAATACTTAAACGAAATCTGGACTGGTTCAACCAAAACCCACTTGTGATGACTTTTGGCAATTTACATTGTTTTTTCCGGTGTTTTATTTTATTACGATACAATGTCGTTCTCACACACCTACCCTGACTGTGGTCAAACAACACTTAGAATTGCCACTTAACGTTTTTTAACAACTGTGTTGCTTAAGGACAATGAACAAGTACGATCGTTAACCAACAGATACTAATTCAGCAACTTAATATTATGAAGACTTCTTAGGCCTTTGTTTTTATACATATTTATTCGCCGTAAAACGAAAACAAGGCGATTGATAAGCATATATTTAATTAAGCAAAAAGGATAGTATAGAATGAAAGAATAGTACAAATATTTTGCATCGTGGTAGTAACAAATTCTACATGCTGCCACAAGAACTTAAATATTTCCTGCTATAATTAGTTGTTTTTAACGCTATTCTTGCTGATTGAAAAATTAGTACAATAAATTTCTATGATCATGTCTAAAATCAAACTACCTACCACAAACAGCTCTTTTATTTAAAGGTTTATACTCCACTTTTCTATAACCAGGTAAGATAGAAGAAAGTTGAGACGCTGAATTATTTGAAGATACAGTCGAATGAGATTGCAAATCGTCCATCATCGCGCCTATCATCGTCGATCTACAAAAAAACCAAAACACAGACCAAAAAAATTATTTCAAATTCAAATTGATTCCTTTTTTAAAGAAAGCTGGAAATGAAATTACATGGTTTAACAGACTTACTGTACAGCTTTCTGTATCCATACTTGCTGTAGGTGAGTCATGTTATTTTCATTGCAATCTAAAATTGGAACTTAAGATCTATTTCACACAATAGATATTTTTTTATGTTTTACTTGACTACTGACTTACCTTGTTCATAAATCCATTTGACGTTATCATCATACGTGCAGTCGAACAAAACAAGCGGAACATCTGAAATAATACACATTTGCCACAGGTTCTCTTTGCTTTGTTTCTACCAACAATAAAAGTGTTAGAAAAATTATAGTTTAATTTCTTACCTGATGCCATGCCATATTGTGGACGCTTCGGACATTTTTCAACATCGAGCAAATAATCTAGAATCTAAAACAAACAGGAATAAAATCTCTAAAATTCACGATATGACAATTAAACCCATCAGCGATGAATTGCATTCATCCAATTTGATTTCTATCCTGAAAATTATCATAATCATAATCATTCGTCTGTTTTCCATTCTAGCCCCCAGGAACTATCAAGTCTTTACACTTTCTTACCCAATTCTCCTCCTCTATTTCTTTCAAGTGTCCCAAACCAAGTCAAACAGTTTGAAAATTGAAATTAACGTCCATGTTCCATTTAATATAAATTTTGTTTGTACTAAAAATTACCTCGGGTTTTTCGTGGCCCAATCCAATCAGAATGAGCACAGCTGCCATACAACGCACTTGATGCCACAAGAAAGCAAGACCAGTTATCTCCATCATACATAGAGAACTGAAATAAAAATGTCACAAATTTTACCATAGCAATGTCATGAAAATAACTAATCTATGGATTGTAAAATTCAACGTTTAAAATACCTCTGCCCAATCCTCGTTACGTCAAAGGAGACGATATTTCGTATAAAATGATTAATGTTATTTCCAACATCAACCTACAAAGTGTAAAATCGTTCTCTTGACCAGTAAAAATCACGAAAAATAAACTTTTTAGGGCACTCCACAAACCGATTATTTAACCTGTATCAAGGAAAAGGAATATATTATATCCACTTTTAAGAACTGATCATTCAACGAGATAATCACTCAAGAGATCATTACAATACACGGGAAATCCGGAACTGTAGGCCGATAGCTGATGTACCTTGCAAAAATTTCTGAAGTCCTTTTCTCCAACAAGTTTTTGGGCTGCTTTCTGCATCAACTGAAATAAAATATCATATTTCATGGTTTGATCGCCCCAAAAGAGATTATTCAATAACCACCACTCGCGATACTTTTAAAGTTAAAAGATCAAAATTTTCATTAATCGAAGTGATCCTTGAAAGAAATTAAACTTTTAGGCTTGTTACCAAAGTATAAAAACATACAACAATACCTCCACATCAAGATTTAACGCTGGAAAGTAGTATCTATATTTTCTAGTTTTACAGCTGAATCTAAAAACAAACAAACACAAGACAGATTATTTTCATCATGAGATGTTGGGAACTAACACAAGATTCGCTTACCGAGCATCAAATTCGTTGTCAACAGCTGCGTGTGCCAATATGCGAATTTCAGGTGGAAGTAGTCTATTTAGCATTTTCACATATGGTAATTCTTCTTTTGAATCTGAAAATAATAGTTCAAGAAATAGTTAAGCTTATGTTTTACCCAAGACATACGCCACCTCATAATAAAAATCATCAAAAATATGATCCAACATTCCACTAACAAAAATTACAGTAGCAGGGGGTAAAACCTAGACATCACAAAGACCAAAAAATGAATCATACCATTGGTGACTTTTACACTCGGTGTAACACCAACACCCGATGACAAATTTGACCTTACATCAAGAGCAATAACCTAAATTAAAAAAAAAAAAGACAACACGAAACATGGAAAAACAAATATGTTATATAGTAAGAAAGTTTGCTGTAAATGACTGTCAACAAACCTGTCCAAATGCACTGACACCTTTATCCGTTCGACCACACCTTGAATATCTTGCAGATGCTCTATCTTTGATTAATTTTGATTTTAAAAAAGCAGCAAAGAGTTCCTCCTAAAATATTTTTTTTTTAAAAAAAAGATTAAATGAATATCACAACATGATTGTAATTTTATGTATCCACACTGTCTTCAACCAAAACATTTTTTCTATTTGAGGTTCTACTACTCTCAGGTGAATCTCTTTGCCTTGGTATTATACCATCTGCAAACATTCAGATATCTAACATTTAAGTAAAATTACTAGTCATCAATGCATAGAAAGAAACTGTACAGAAAAGAAAAGTTTACTATTTAAATAATAATTGACAACACAAGAATATATATATTTTGACCACTTACAAGGAATATAAAAATAGCCGTAAGAGGCAAGTTTTAATCATTATTTATAATATTTATTTTTACATATCATAATTCAATGATTAAGCACCCACACTTGAACATTCACCCTTGTTCGAATATTCCCGCTAGTTCGAATATTCAAGCACGTTCGAATATTCATCCACGTTTAAATATTCACCCTTGTTCGAATATCCATGTTCAATTCGTTGTTTGCAGTATCAAGACACTTTACAATTGTGAAATTGTAATAAGAAAAGATGCTACCTCGATTGTGTTGCTGGTATTTTCCTGGGCTGCAAATCCTTGATAATCCCAACCAAGGTACAGAAATTTGAAAGCGATATGGCGTTTGCTGTATCTAGAAGACAACAAAAAGCTTAAAAAGTCCTAATATCTTAATCTCTAACCACTGTTTAAGAAATATACATACTTGCTAAAATCTATAGGTCTTTGCTTGTGTTCTTTTCTTTTTGTTTTAGATTCAGATTTCTGATTTTGTTGACAATTTGCCAGTCTTTTTTTCAGTTCCTGATTGGATTTTAACAGTTCTTCGCATTTTGATATGAGATCCTTTAAAATATATATATATATATATATATACTATGTTTGGTAAATTATGCCATTCAGGAATAACGGTGGATATCTCTTACTATTTAAGGATACTACAATGGTTCAGATACATATTCAGTATATTCATTCTTTCTCAAAGCTTTTGTTTTTTTTTACAAAACCATTGATCAAATAAACAAACACATTAAATTGTCTATAAGATAATATAATTTACATTTCTACCATTTAAAATCTGACTAGTTTTGATGATTAATTCTTTAATGCTTTTAAAGTAGGCATGTAAATAACATATCATGTTGGCAATTTTTTGTAAAAGTGAATAAATTAGAATTAGAAATGCTGCCAACAAATGTTTATTTCTAATCTATTTATTTATCTAGAATATAAATATATACATTAAATAGCTTAAACCTTTTTGTTGTTAAATAAGCATTAAATAAACATATCAAGTCCAAAGTTAAATAGTTAGTCGCATCTGTATTGAAACACTTTTTATTTTGTCTTTGGTGGAGAATTTGGTTGACAGAATTAAAGAGTGAAAAAGTTCAAGGTTTAACATTGTAGAAAAGTGTTTAAAGGAGAAGTAAGCTCTATTTTTTATTTCAAAAAACAGCAGCTGCAACAAAAAAAACTTGAAATACCTATTTATTTTCATATAAAAGTTTCACTAACTTAGTAAAAAGTTGTGTTTACTATGGGTAAAATCTCTTGGTTATTCTGACCCCTTTGCAATTTTGAAAGGATTAGGTCGAGTTGAGATTATGACATTTTTACTTCAGTTCAGGCGGTGGTAGTAGTACTAGTTGTTAATTTACTTTAACATTCAAGTTTAACTGCTTTAAAACATGCTAATTGCGGCACCATCAACTACATTAACAGAACTGGTAATAATAAATCAGAAGAAAATTTTGACGATGTTATAGTTTTTTCAAAATTCCCAGCGCAGAGAAAAGAAACGAGCTTCGAAAAAGATGGTCACATACCATTAGAACAACTGGTGCCTTGCCTAAGGTTTCTGGATTTTATATATGTTCCATGCACTTTGAGACAGGCTGTTTTGAAAGAGATCTTCAGGCAATTACCTGATTTACGTAAATCATTTGATTTTGTATGTATCAACAAAACACATTTTGTATTTTTGTATTTGTTTATCACAATAAAAAGATACAAGCTCGGTATAAACTTCATGTTCGTAACCAACAATTACATACCAAGCATGCCAACAAAAATTATATTTCACACAATGATAATTCTTTCCTTTAACATTAATGATTTCCTGATAACTTCGTTTCGTTGATTCATTATTTTTTAAACTTGCTTTGACTTTTAAATTTAAAGATTATGCACCTCACAAAAAGTAAATGTTTTCTTCATTGCATGCATGTTTTGACAGACCGGGGTAATGACAACAATTCGGAAATATCTATTGGCTTTAGAGTATTTGTTGCCAACTGCCCATAAAGCACACAATGGTATGTCTTTCTGAACATCTTTTTCTAATCGATTATGTACCCATCAAATCTGTAATACATGTTTTCCTGAAATAGGAGAGTTAAAATTTACCCCCTGTTCATGTACACTCATTGAGAGCACATCTCACTATTGTATCATTAGAAGGCATCTTCGGTATTCTATTTTTTTTAATCCCTTCATCATCCGGGCCTTCTTCATTGAATTTCATAGATGCAGTTGCATAAAATATTTCGGATGGAGAGCAAGGTTTTTTTTCACAAAAGATTGTGAGAAACTTTTTATTATGTTGTGTGTATAGAAAAAGTTTTTCCTTTTTTATTGGACTTTTTATTTTTAACACGATTCAATTGACAATTTCAATTAATTGAAGACAGGATGTTAAAGATATAAAATGCATATCACTTCGGTCATGATTATAAATATGAAAGACTTTATATTTGGCGAAATTATTTGTAATTTCGAAGTAGTCGTCAGGAATTTCATTATTCTCTCTACACCACAAACTTTCAGAGAATAAACTCATCCATCTACAGTGACCACCTCATTTACACCAATTATTGTTTCCAATTCAATTGCCTTCTCTTTGCATAACTTCGTCTTCATGGTTTGAACTTAAAAACTTATCTTGCTCTTCCAACAACATTTCGGGCTCAAAACTAAATGGCTTTAGAGCCGAAATGTCTGGAACAATGTTTTTTTTTTGTAGGTGGACAAGAAACTATGATGCATTTTTTTGTTTCTTATTCAAAAGTCTGTTGCATTATAAGCACCAACATAGGGACTCATTCAAATTAGAACCCAGTCTTTTTTATTTTACGGCGCTTTTTTTAAAAAGGAAGTTTTTACTGAGACATGAACAGGGAATATAGGTATTTAGAGGTAAATTCTTGTGTTTATGTGTTATTTTTCTAATTTTATAAGTTTAAATACAAATCTGTAGTTGAAAAACATTTTTCACATTTTTGAAATTCTTCCCCTTTAAATAGGACCTTTCTTTTGCATTACTTTCTAAGCAACAACAAGTAAACGCTTATGAAGATCCTGAAACAGCTGGTCTTCTCATCGATTTTGCAGAGTATTTTTCTCCACATATTAGTACCATAAAGTCCATTCCGGTCTTTGGAATAAGATCACTGTCTTCAAAACTAGGCTACATGTATACCTTCGCAGTTATTATACATGGCCAGTTCTAGAAACTCTGCTGTCATTTTTATTGACAGGATGCTAAGCAGTACATATGATAAGTGTAGTGAGCAGTCAATTATATAAAAACTGCTTACAAGAAAGGCATACATAAAGGATATGCTAAAATTCTTTGTGATATATCGTTGGCCAGTAGATTGGATTGATGGAGCAATAAAAAGAATGTAAAATACTGAAACTGTTTTTTTGAAAGTGTCAAGTAGGTAAGAATTAGTTTGCTCTTTCCTTGTTGTTCGGCCTGTGACCATAATGGCGCCACAAGCTATGGGCATATAAAAACGCAAAAAAAATCAACTTTTGGATAACTAAAAACAACTAACTAAAAAAAAATAACTAAAAGTTTCTACGAATCAAACAATATTTAAGCTAACTTAAGTTTATTAAAGTCACATCTTATGTTTATATCCTTTTAACAAAAACAAGAGCAGTAAAAACAAAAAAAAAACTAACTTGTTGTGACAATTCTTGAAGTCCATCAGGGGTGCTTTCACTCACATTCATTTTTCTTTTTTCCTAAAAAAATATTCTGATTTTTAACCTACCTAAATATTTGGCTACTATATATTTAGCAAAGTTTTAAAATATTGCTGCACATTTTAGCTATTAAACACGAAAAGTTTACACATGGTTGTAAATAATTTTTAAGTAATAATATTATTTTAAAATTTACTATATAAGTCATTTGTGTTTGATTAACTTATTAACTTATTGCACCAGACAAGAAAGCAAAATACTACTGCTAATAGTTAACTTGTGCATTACTTACATGAATATTCACTGTAACCTTAGGTGATATTTATAGTACAGTTGCTTTACACCCTAGACCATGTGATTATCACCTGTTACTTTGGCTATAGGGAGACAACAACTTTAAATATCAAAACATAAGCTTAGTTGAGTGACTTTAACACATTATTAGTGACCTCTGCTTAGGCCGTGCTAATTTTCAACAGTTTCTATCTTGTTTCAGTTTCACCATACAAATACAACAGCTTATTTTTAATACTGTTATACTAAAAATTTCATGGCTGTATAAATAAAGTAAAACAGAGACACTCTTCAGTGACCTATGGTTAGGACAATCACTTCACTAATTTGCAGTCAACAATACTTCTTAATTACTTTTTAGCTTCATTTTTTGTTCCCTAAACTGTGTCTTCTCTCATCTTGCAGCTTACTCAGGGCTCATTCTTATGACACAAGAAATTGTGCGGGCAATCAGTTGGTTGAAGATCATGACGAATGCCAAGGCAGCAAAACAGCAAAAGCAAATTTTGTCAGCACAATGACTTATGGCGTAGTCAATGCAGGCTTGAACAAGAATGGCATGCAGTTACTCACAATTGATCATAAGGAAATTAACATTGCACATCTCCAACAGGACAAGAAAAAAATTATAAATATAAAAATATTCTAACAAACAACAAACAAACAAATAACAAATATTCTGATAAAGAGACAACCCTCGAAGTAAGGATTTCTGAGACTTAAAAATATATTTATATTTTAAGTAAATTTTATCAAATATAGCCTTTTCTAGAACTTCTACGAAAAAAACTTTAACAAGGTTTATAATTTATACTGAAAAAAAAGATCTAGAGGCTTAAAATACAACGTCAGCCCTTAAAATTAGAATTTTTTTATGTCTGCAATAAAACTGCCGACGTGAGATACATTTCAACTGATTTGCGTCGGCATTTTTTTTGTAGTAAAATTTTTCAGCTAGCAAAAACTTTTGTCATTTACCTTGTATTGGGGCTAGACCTCACGTAAATTCGAAATATTGATTTCCTAAGACGATGACAAATGGAAACGGACTACAAGTCCCATGACCTACTTTCCCGATGCTGTACTTCGTTAAGTTAATAGCTCACTGCCAACATTTATCAATATTTTCAACAGGAATTAATAATTAAGTCCTGGGCACTAGGTTGTGAAATACATGTCAATTAAACCTAAAAATGATACCTGCTATATTGCTCTATTACTAGAAGCAAATCATTTCAGTGTGCTCAATGTGATTGCAAAGATATAAATAGATTAGAATTACATTCAACACAAAAGAAAAATGATCTCCAGCATTGTGTTTCAGAGAGAGCTCATAACATTAGCAAGCAATAGAAAGTTAAAACAATTTCACATTTTTTTGAATAGCAGAAAAAAAGATGTTGTGCAATAATTGAAATGTATTTTTATATTTTCACCACCAGGTGGCTGAAGAAAGCACCTTGGTGGCCCACAAATATAATTGTTCGTACACAAGAAGAGTATGACGTGAATATTCATCTTTATGCCCTTCAAAAATAAATATTAAAAAAAAATTGTTTTATTCATACACAATGAGAGTGCACAACTCAAAATTTTCATTTTATATTTCTTTTAATCATATATTTCTTGCAAGAATTAAACCTCATTTCTATACAGCTTAAATAACATATAACGTTGTGGTAAACAAAAAAAAAATGTGAATCACACTTGCAGATATTCACATCGCACTTGTAAATTTTTCACACACCATAGCACTCGTAATTTTTTTAACGGGTGCTTTTTGTAGCTCTGGCATAGTTTTATTCAAGAAATGGCCTGAAATATCGTAAAACAGTTTTTCAAAACTAAAAATAAAAGTTTTTCTTAAAACTAACAATTTCCTTTAAATCAGAAAATACTGCGATGAAAAAAAATTTAAAAACGAAGAACGGCGATAGAAATGCTTTTATAGATCGCATTTTAAAAGTTTAAGAACGAAAAACATCAATAAAATGCTTTTTTAGATGGCATTTTAAAGTTTAAGAATGAAATGCGGTGATAGAAATGCTTTTTGAGATTGCATTTTAAAAATTTAAGAACGAAATGCGGTGATAGAAAAACTTTTTGAGATCGCATTTTAAAAGTTTAAGAACGAAGAACGGCGATAGAAATGCTTTTTTAGATCGCTTTATAAAAATTCAAAAACGAAATACGGCGACGCTTTTTAAGATCGCTTTTTAAAAATTTAAGAACGAAAGGCGGTGATAAAAAAGCTTTCTTTTATTCTTTTATGTTAAAAGAATGTAAAAGAAACACCTTGAAACGAGTTTAAAACAATCTAAAATAAATATACTGAAACGATCATGATGATACGATTTTGAAACAAATTATATATGCTATGTAACACAATTTTATTTTCTAATGAAATGATTTACAAAATAGTGAAACGATTTCCATACGATCTGAAACGATTTCAAAAAATTATACATTAATTTAAAATCGTTTCAAATTCGTATCACATGCTATGCAAATTAAAAAATGAAATGATTTGAAATAATTTTTTTGAAACGATCTCGGAGACAATCCATAATATTGCCTTGGGAATATTTTTAAAATTGAAGGACATTGTTTCTTATTTGTGCTTAGTAGGAATATGGATATTCTGCCCATACTCACTTACATGTATGAGCAACTCAATGGATTTAAGAAATTTCTCACATTCCTGGAATTGCCCTCAAATTCAGTTGCTTCTTTCACATCTTAAGGCTGCGAGTTTATATTTGTGTGTTTCTAAACAATGGTTTCACAAGGAAATATTGGAACAACATGTTTTTTATAATATATACAAGTGAAAACCCTCCATAGTTATGACTATTATAGCTATATGTTTGAAAATACAGTTGTGTAATACTGCAAGGCTTTCGCGAAAATCGTTGATACCATTTAGGAAATTTAATAAAAACAAGGCAGTATACGCTTGTTGTAACAATCTCCTGTGTTATGAACTTTAAATTAAATATTGTCAACTAAACTATAGTCCTTAAAAAGATTTTGCATTTAGATTTTCTTTTGAGACTGTTAAAAAAACATTAAAAGAACACTAAATTTTTTCACAAAAATATATTTCCTGGTTTTTTTATTATTAAAAGTGGGAGGAGAATAACTTCCTGCATAACTTTTAAAATAGCACAAGAATAATTCTGGCTGTATAACTTTTAAAAATTAGTTTTTGAGCATGCACCTCACCTTGAGAGCTAGGGCCACCATCAAAAATATGTTGTGTTCGCGTCCTGGAGACCTCGCAAAAATTAGTCGATTGGGCGATCGGGTGTATTTTTTCCCGGGATTTTCAGATCGGAGCAAGCAAATTTGTTCCCAGGGCCAAGACAGTATAGCGCCACTCAACATAGTTTGTAGACCATTTTTCCCTGCCCTGTAAACTGTCAGTAGCCACAGGAGTGCCCTAAAGGAATTAATTTTTACCGAAATTAATTTTCGCGAGTTTTTGTCAATTTTGCATAAATTAGTTCTGGCAAAAAAAAAATTATTTTTGAAAAATTTCTCGCGAAATTTTTCCCCGGTCTTTTTCCGACTTACCGACTTGGGTTTTTATTACCAAAAGGGAGTTGGTCGGAGGACGCGAACAGTGAGCTTAAATAGCTGGAAATGTTTTGATAAATTTGTTCTCTTGTTTTGAATTATTAAAATAACTAGGCCGTCATCAAAAATATGTTGTTTTCAGCATCTTTTTGCCTGCCATGCAGTTGTTAAAGCCGAAAGGCAGTCAGGGTAAACACTTAATTAGGCGACGGTAGGCTAATTAGGGCATATATACCACCTTTTTAGGCGACTCATTGTAGCCTAGCTAGACTATATGTAACCTAGTTAAGACATTACAATATTTAATGGCTTTTCACACATTTCTAAGAAAAAATCGCAAAAAATCTTTGTTCAGAATGGATAGTCTATGCGACCATGATTCCAAATTTGTCACTCGTGCCTCGATAGGTTCGCGCAACTAAGAATTATGTTAAAATGAAATATATAACCTAATTAGGTTAAGTGTAGCCTATTTAGGTGAAGTTTTCGTCCGCCATATTTATTTTTTCCTTGCGCTGTGAATGGCTGAAATCCATTATTTAACAACAAATGGTGCCACACGAAGGTTTGGGCCATAAGTTACTAAGGCGCGATGCAAATAAGACGATAATTGGTCAAATTTATCTGCAAAGTGGACAGATTTGATTCACATAAAAATTGTAGTGCGAAACGCAATGATTTCGACGTATTTACAACAGAAAGTTTTCATTCGCCTAGTTAGACTACGGGTAGCCTAATTAAACTATGTCACGTCACCTAACTAAACGACTCGCCTAATTAGGTCATGTCGCCTAATTAGGTGTTTACCCTGACTGAGAAAGGGCTTACCGCGGAATCTATTTGGAAACTGTTTCCATATCTGTACCTTATCCCAGACTGGCTAGCCAAAAATATATTTACCAGTTCCACAAACATATTATTTTGATGCTTAATTGTGTCCATATAAGGCAAATGTTTTCGTCTAGGAAAAAAATAATGGCGCGACAGCTGCAGCAGAATGTAAAGGCAGTTCTGGCTCGGATTTTAAACGTTCTTGCTGAAAAAACTGAATATTATGGGAGTCACAAGGAATGCTAACTATATACAACAGGATGTATGTATAGTTACCTTTACTTTTTACCTTTTTTGGTAGCTAAACATTTTTTGTTGAGGTAATTACAACACAAAATCTATAGCTAGCTAGCTTTACTCTAGCCTAGCTGATGACACAATACAGGGTATAGTCACCCAACTTTCCTTTTTCTTTTGGCTAGCTTAATGGCAATTTGCATAAAAATGTAGCTGCTATGTTGCCATCAGTGCTATTGTAGCTCTGCAGCTACAATATCAGCACTTACTGATGATACGCACCCTAGTGTAGAGTACTCCAAAGCCTTTCTAATGCACTTCAAAAGGACATGTACTTTGTACACATAGGTGTTATTAAGTATGAGTGTTACTTAATCCTACTAAATAAATGCGCTTATTTTACATGGCTTGCCTCACAAATTTAAGGGATATACCCTGTCTATTACTTCCAGGAAAGGCCTGGAAGTAATATAGATGCGGAGTCTTAGAGTATTTGTGGCGCCGTAGATTAGTGGTTATAGCTGTGCGGGAGACCAGGGTTCGATTCCTCTTGACAGCGATTCAACATGGGCGAGTGAATGTTACCATAGCCCCGGGTTAACCCAAGCCATGTGAGGGAATTTGGAGAGATAGCACACTGTGTGGGCCGTTGGATGTTGCCAGGAGTTGTCTGGTAGAGCGTGGGCCCTAATTTGGTCTGCGTAGGTCAAAATGAGCATTAAATACTCGAGGACTCTCCATCTAAGCCATGGCCCCTCCTGGAAATAATAGACAGGGTATATCCCTCGATATTTGTGAGGCTAGCCATGTAAAATATGCACATCTATCTATCTATTTAATGCTCATTTTGAGTTACGCAGACTTTTTGATAAAGCCTGACTCCCACCAGACATAAACATTTCAGAAAAAACGTGTCATGAACTGTTGTGTACATTGTAACATGTTGCGCATTCGAAGCGGTAGTTGCATTCATTTCGTTTTTATCTACTTAACTAAACGTTCTCTTGTGGTTAATTAAAAAACTGCTGGTTCTCTGTTGGTTATTTCAAAATACTGCTGGTTCCTACTTTAGGAAAAGCAGCCATGCCCCAATTTCCCTCACATGGCTTGGGTTGTGATAACATTTTCTTGCCCATATTAAATCGCTACCAAGAGAAATTGAGCCCCAGTCTCCCACACAAATTGTGAGAGTTAAAACCACTAACCTACGGCGCCACAATAATTATTTACATATTTGGCGATTGACAATGTGAAACTGTGTATTTATTATTAGATAATATATTTTCCTTATTTGTATAGCTTGGGAAGAAATGACATTTGCGATGTGAATAATGAGACATGAAATGGATCTACGAAAAGATTGGCATACAAATTTAGCAGCACATTCTATGGTCATAGAGGAAGACAATATGTTACCTTAGTTATATATTTTTTTTTCATTTGTTATATATCTTATACTCAGTAGCAGCATGAACACTGAATATGAAAAAGCTAGACACGAAACTTATAAAAACTTAAATTAATTTTTGTTCCAATGCAGTCAAGCATGTATATATGCAAACCAAAAACATATTTGCTTTATTTTATGTATATAAAATAGTTTTATTGAAAGCACTTCTTTTCTATTCCTAAGGCAGATTTTCAAATAGAATTTATTAAGTATTTAAACACATTGAAGTCAGTAAGAAGTCTGTGTTAAATATCAAGAGCTTTGTTAGCTGAACTTTGACATTATATATAGAAAAAGTTATTAACACCTTTTACACCTACACACACTACATATCTTGGTAAAGTCGTAACGATGTTAGCTCCTTGGTGTGAACAAGGCGATAAGATCAGTGACAATAACAATTTCATGACAGTTAGATATTATGTCAACAAAATTATGAAACAAACAATGATAGAAGCTCCAGTACAGTAATTGTATTATAATATACGTGGATATTTTTTACTTTTGTAAATATTCAGGCTTCTATATAAAATCACGCACCATATTTAATAATAGATTTTAGGCTTGGCACTTTTGTAACCTGATAATGTTACTTTATATCGTTTTGCACAATCTTCTTAGTCAGTGTCTACTCAAACGCACCGTAGTAACCAATCTTCATTCTAGTCCGGCTACTATTAAAAACTTTAATGTTCCACTGGTGTATGAAGAATTGAACGTAAAACGTAAAATGCGCTTGTCCCATTAATTTTGCCGAGGCTTTAATTCTTTGCAGAAAGCTGTTAAATTGTTCACAGATACTTGTGTTCGGTGAGTTCATTCCACTTAACCTGCTACTGTTGTAGGCTTGAGAGCATTTATGGCTGAATCCGTGGAACACGTCATGAAAAAAACGCGTGTCTTGAAAATACCCAGATTCTCGATTTTTGGCGTACTCGCTTAAGCCACAAGCAAAATCGTAAAAAATGGTTTCGGGCCCTTTTTCCAAATGGGTATACAATGATGCCAGTGCGTCCTTTCTTCCTTCACTTCCTGTTATAATGTGAAACCCAAGACAGTGACCATGATAAGGACAAAACCACAAAAAAAGATATGTTGTCCCTTTTTTGACACGTCCGGGTACACCTTCCGACATCTAACATCTGGGGTGTCATCATTTGCGGTGTCTTTTATTTCCCTTTTATCCATGGAAAAACTTCGCATTTTTCTTATTTGCTCTCCATTCTCAGTAAAGTAGTACGCTCGACCGTACTTCGCCGGGTTATAAGTACCTTCTAATTTCTGAGTTGGTGCAGGTGGAGTATTAAAAGAATGTATAGATTTTACACGCTCGCATACGTGTACGAAAAAGCTAAGCGTGTCCTCGGGAATCGTCCCATTATGAACGAGAAATGATTGTATCATTAACCATGCCATCTCAGGACAATATGTCTTAACATCTTCGGCAAACGCCAAAGTGTCCATACTGCTAGTGCTAAAAAAACTGTTCAGCTTTTCTGCTAAAGCGATAGGACATATGACATCAACGGAACAATCAGTAAACAGCATCGATAACAACTTGGCGGCGGCCAGTTGTTCGTTTCGATCTATACCTTCCTGTTGTATGTTAAAAACGCGAGAAATAAAAGGTACAACTCGATCATCAAGTAACTGCACATATTCTTTGAACATAAGTGACGAAATCTGGTTGTAATCCCCATCAATTATAAATCGACACATTTGTTGAAAATTGTCTCGCGCCAATTTGCAAAATGCTGCGGTGTTGTTCATGGATGTGGGAATAAAGCACCGATCCAATCGTCTCAGTTTTGTTTCCAAAATTTCAGATTCGTTGGAGCGTTCAATGGGTGAAACAAATGCTTGTTTAAAATTTAATCCAATTTTCGTTCCATCACAAGCAAGTGAACTGCATTTTCCGCCGCACCAAGAGCAGGACATACGAAAGTCGATTTTCATATGCGATGCCCATGCAAACCACCACGCAATAAAAGTCCGACTGGACATAAAAGATTTGCCTGTCGGAAACAGGCGCTTGTACGTTTTATTCATGCACATCGTAAATCCTGAAAATGTTTGTTTTCCGCTATTTACAGCATCAACAAACATCCAACCAATTTCATATCCGGCACACGTGTGAGCGGAAAGCCTGAATATACACTCATCCTCTCCAGTCCATGATCTCATGCATGTACCTTGAAGACATTTTCTTTTCCAGACTTTTGCTTCTACGGCGCCTAAAAAGATTGGATTGGTAAATCTGGCTATTTTGATGGAAAATGGCTTCGTTTTGGAAAAGGGCTTCTCAAAATTGATAATCTTTTACCTAAGTTTAAAAACAGCGTAGTCTTTCCGACTTCTTCCAATAGACCATCTGGATTTTCGTCAGACGTCCATCCGGCCTAAGTAACAAAACATATTAACCTTAATCAACTAATTGTAAGAGAGTAATAGTTTTTCTAAATGGTTGAAAAATTTACCTGGCAAGTACACGTTCCATTAGCACTAGGAACGAACAATGGGAAAGTTTCTGGTTCTTTAATATCTATTCTACTTCGTTGATAGAATTGTATACTTAAGTTGTTTGAATCTGGATTGGAATCAACAATTTGAGTAGAAGGACAATTCTTGCCAAAGGTCCATAACCCACATGCAACATCAAATATATCTTCCCACTACGAAGAAAAGATGTGTGTAAAATGCCGAATGTCCATAGATTCAAAATAATTCTGACAAAAAATGTTTACTTTCTAAAGTCAAGCTTAAACTTTGAAGGATTTTTTTTTTTACTTTTTTCTCAATTTTTAACGTTGCTTTGTTTCCTCAAAAAATTATTTTTTAAGTCTGCTTTTATAAGTACATAGGTTTGGCTGTAATAAGTAAAACTAACAACCTTTTCAGAGGGTAAAGTATCATCTTCATCACTGCTATCACCATAGTTACCATCATCAACCTCGATATCCATCTCCATCCTCGTTGGCACTTCGTCAAAACTTTCTTTTAGCAATTTAAGATGTTGACAAAGTGATGAACAATCAGTTAAATTTCTTACATTTCGTTTTGTTGATTGGTTCTTTGATAAACGACATTGAGTTGAGTGACATGTTGCGATTTGTTTGTGAGTCTTGTCAACATTACACACTGTAACAAATTCAACTTGATCTGCAACAATAGAAAATCGTTTAACGCCTGTTTTGGCGGGAAGTGAAATGACTTGATCGTTCGTACATTCAAGAGCTTCCAGAACAATCTAAGATTTAAAATAAAAAAAATTAAAACAGACTTACACAGATTTATAACAACCCTTTCTGTCAGAGTTTCTTATTGACACAACACATATAATTAATTAAGGAGATTATTTTCAAAATTTGACCCCTTATGCTACCCAATAATTTGTCCGGTATTTCTTACAAATGTAGTTACAAATGAATATAACAAAACACACCTGTTTGTTAATATGTTCTGGAATAATCTCTGATTCGTTTAAACCGTCAAAATCTACAAATATCATTAATTCCTTCATTAAGCGACAATGGCAACACGTGACCCTCTCTCTCGCATTTGCATAATTTCCATGATCAACATCGATTGAGGCTTGCAACGTACTAAAGATTTTACATTGGCATGTAATTATCGGTGTCGTTTCCGTTTTTACCGCAGTAACATGAACGTATTCATAATTCTAAAAATTCGAGAAATATAACGGACATTAAAATGTTATTTATAGGTGGAGAACATTTTAAGGCAAAAAATCAGTATAAATAAAAGTAGGAAAAAAATTAATAGCTCGTAACCGTGTCTGTTGTTACCGTCCGTCTATGTCTGGCGTATATTGTTATGTAATGATTGTAAGAAGCTGAAAAAATGTACATAGCGATTACATAGAGAGTTGAAAACAGCTAAATTTAAACAAATTGAAATTAATTTGAACGTTAAGAGAAAGAAAAGGTTACCATAAAGTCTCCACTGTAGCTGTTGTAACCACCCATAGCAACAACTTGTTTATTTTCGTTTCTTAATCTCCAGTGAAGACGGTTATGACGGAATAATTCACCACAGAAATATTTATAAAGATTTGTTCCGTAATCATCTGCCAAGTTTGGATAAATGGCTGGTGTTATAGTTGCCGCTTGTTTTGACCTTACTGCAACAGGATATCGTTTCCGATAAGGTTCTCCAGACCTCTTTTTTGAATACGGAATTTCGCATTTGGAACCGAACAAATTGTTCAGGCACGCGTCAATTATATTTCCTGGGTCATTTCTGTAACACCATGCTTGTATGATCCGGTTTCTTGGTGACCCGGGATAGTACTTCATAGATGTGGAAAACCGTTGTTCATACTTCAATTGTGAGGAACTAGCAGGCCAGTCCCACCGATGGTGGTTTGATAAAGATGAAATAATAGAAAACTGATCGTTCAGAGAAATCACAGAGGGATATTGCTGAAGGAGACATCTCCGTATGCTTTGTGAAAATTGGAACGATATTTGACAATTTGAGGTTGGAGTGTTGAACAAATTTCTTTATTATCGCATATAACGTGACTAAAATACAAAAAAAAAACACAGAAATAATAGGAAACAGAAGGATAATTCAGTATAATCATTTCATCGCATGCGCGCAAGGTTACATACGTACCGATTCTCAATTTTATTTTCATTTGCCTCAAACTTTTGGCTGTTGTGCAACGTAATACCAAAAACAAATAGACATTTCACTTTTTCTGACTGTATGGTTGGCATAATCGAGCTCATAGTATTGTAAAAACTATTTTTGTTGCCTTTTATATTCCTTGAAGTTACATTCTTCTTTTTTTCGTTGCAATTTTCTAAAGAAATAAAGATACGGCTCTTTAAATTATAATTTACGAGAGCAAAAGTTTGTTTCTAATTTCAATAATCTGACAAAGCAATCGCAACTTGGTTATTGGAAAGTATGATGCGTTAAGAAAAGCACATTCGTCCAAGATACGCAGAAACTGCAGCAATACATCAACTTCTAAAATGGATTGGGAAATAAAAAAAGCCTTGCAACTTTCTTTTATTCTAGCTTAAATTTAAAACACTCTTCTACCAGATTATAATAACGATTACTTAATACGAATTACCAGAATTGCGCATTGTTTGGTATAATTTTCTAGATCTGATTTTTTCCATGTTGACATCATCCATTGTATAGACATGGTAGGGTAACAGGTCATTCGTTAAACCTAAGCGTTGCTGAATAAAACACTGCCCTTCGTTATGAAAATACCCTTGAAATCCACCAGATTCAAAAAGGCGGCACACATAAACTCTTCGAACTGGTACTTCTATTTGCAAAACAGAGCAATAAAACACATCATCATAATAACCAGATGCTGCCATTGTCAAGCAAGTGTCCTCTGCTTTTATTATCGCGTTGCTCGCTTTAAAACAAGATGAAAGCATTGCCGTTGTTATTGAAGTCTCCAAATCTAACGCTTCGTGGCATTTATTTAAATTTGCCAATGCGATTTTCTTTTTATCTGTCTCTGCCTCCACTGAATAGGCTAAATATGACAAGGTAAATATGATATAGAACACAATACTCAGTAATTCTTTTAATATGGTGACAACGCAAAGTTTAGCTGTTGTCACGTTAGCAAAGTAGTGAACGATGGGTTAACATTACTGACAATATGTATGAACATTCTTAAATCTGCCATCTTTTAGTCGCAAGATATGAAGTGGGAAAATATGAAAAATATTTATATATATATTGCTTCCTTTGAAGAAAATGTAAACTACAGTCAACTCCCTCTAACTCTAATCTTTTTACTGTCGAGTGGAACATGCTTCAATTTTATGTATGGTAATGCATTCTTGATACAGTTTAGCATGATAATCTTAAAGCGTACTAACTTTGCGTAAGTATGTAATATATTATATCCAACCGGAAAGTTAACACTTAAAATGTTTACAATAATTTCTTTTCGTCGTTTTAGTAAATTTTACTTTCCTCAGTGAACAGTTCGATTTACTGAACATTATAACTAAGAGTAGGCTTAAGAGCGGTTTGCAAGGTACCCGAGGTCAGAGTTAACGGGTAAGTATTATCTTTAAGGAATACTCATGATGACGACGCTAGTGTTGGAGGTCATAAAATTTCGAGTTGTTTAGAGTTTCGGGAGTTGACAGTATATTAATCACCTACACGAGTTGGCAAGATCTGTTGACGTGATACTGAAATTAGTATCTTCTAAACCACTGTCAATAATAACATTGGAAGCAACCTCCATGTCTTCAACTAACACCTCTGGAACTTCTTCTAATGATGTCAGCATTGCATTATATTCTACTTCATCCGTACTTATGGCGTCCATACTTAACTTACTAACTATGAAATTAAAAAAATAACTATATCTGTGAAAGGGGATAACAGGTCGAATTAATAAACGGAAATATAACTACATTAAACCTGCTGGTGTTAAGAATAAAAAAACGAATTCGTGTACAATATTTCTTTACCATAAAACAAAATTTTAAGGTATTATTTTTCTCACGACAATAACTCAAATTACAAGAAAATGAGAACAAAAAGTAAACAGTCTTCAATAGTCACAGCTCGTTACTTTCTATTTTTTAGATAATTACAAAACAAAATAAATTGAGTATGGGTTGTACAAAACAACAAAATTATAAAATATCTCTAAGCTCTACCAATATTTGATTAGAAACATGAGTAACCATCAAGGAGTAAAAAGATTCCTTGCAGATAGTAATTTCTATTTGGGATATTCGACATATAAAAACGTCATTCAAACGCAAAACATAAATTCGTATAATAAGAGTCCATTTTAAAAAACCTTTAGCAAATTTAAATTAGGGTAAAACTGCCAAAATTCCCAGCTAATGAAATTATTTCCTTTTATCATGTGATTTGTTTTAGACAATTAAAGAAGTTTCAAAATACAAAACATAGTTTTAGAAGATGTTTCTTTAGGCAAAGAAAATTGTAGAAAATATAATTTACCTTGCCTCACACCCAGACGGACTTTTTTCAAATTATATAGGAGATATTATTACAGCAATCGTCTTTTTCTGGTTTTTCAAATTTTACTCATTTTTATATATATATATATTTATAACAATCACAACAACTATTACCATAGAACAAAAACGACTTTCATGTTTATAATATGCTATTTTGCTGTTCTTCCATCATAACGTTTTAATCGGTTGTTTTTCTTACAATCGGGTTGTAATGAATAAATTCCATCACGAACTGCATATTCACACATACCTACTGGTGCCTGATGTTAGACTAAAACAAAAATAACAAAATATAAATGATTGATGTGCACATAGAGGTTATCCTATATAATGTGAGGATCAGGTCCATGACCCCTAGGTTCCAAAAACTTTGTATCTCAATAATAATAAGTAGTCCAAAAATTAAATAGAGTATATATTGTTTAAATGACTTTCTGTGCAACTCATTATTTTGATTTCGCATTAAGCACAATAAACACATAAAAGCAAAAAATTGAAGTAATCATAGAAATAAATAAAAAAAAAACTATTTACTAAAAAGATTAATTCCAGTGCCTTTTAGATCTTGCCTCTAAAAAATCTACGATTTACATTTCATTTAGCCCTCTGTGGTTTCGCTTTTTTACCTACTAAATAGCGTGTGTACAAAAATTCATAAATTTTGAGTAATTTTGGAAATTCATTTATTGTACAGATTTCATACACATGAACTATCCACAAGATGTTGGTATTACTTTTTGCTGTCGATGGATATAGATATATATTGGCGTTGATTCCATATGTGTAAGTAAATATTACCATTGCCCTGTGTAAGAAGTGTTTATGTTGTACGGTAGTGAGGCATGGGCAGTGAAGCAGGAAGATCTTGACCTTTTAAAAAGGAATGATATAAGAATGGTTAGGTGGATGTGTAACGCCAGTCTGAGAGACAGAAAGAGTTCAGATGAGCTAAGAAGCAGGATAAGTATCCATAGAATTAAAGATGTTATCCAGATAAGAAGATTGAATTGGCTGGGGCTCTTGGAAAGAATGGAGGAGGATAATTGGGTAAGAAAGTGTAGAGACTTGATAGTTCCTGGGGCAAAGCCCAGAGGCAGACTGAGAAAGACTTGGCAGGAGGTTATAAGGACAGACTTGATACAGCGGAAGTTGAGTTTAGATCTAACACAGTCTAGATCAGATTGGAAGAGGGTCATTAATATACCCCGTCCAACCCATGCTAGCATGGAAAACGGACGTTAAGCCAAGAATGATGATGATGATGATGATAGGTTAACCTAACTGATGTGAGGATGTGGGCCATTTGAAGGTGCTGGGAAGTTGATTGGGCTAGTCAGTTCTCGACACATTTAGCTTCATCAACTTAGAAAGTTATAGCTAAAGGCGATAATAACAAAGGCTTACATTCCTATCTTCAGGTGTGTTAGCTATAGACGGCTTACTTCGCGTTTTTTGTGCCTGATGCCAGTGGAATTTTGCAGATACGCTACATCTTTTCTGCCATCTTTGTTTGCCTTTTTACTTTCACGGACGTTACGTACACCACAACCCGTACGGCATCTCTAGCCAATCAGAAGGCTGAAAATTTGAGATACAAAACTGTGACCGTAATTCACTCCTAGAAAAAGGGGATGAAGTAGAAAAGAAGTGTGCATTGCTTTTGTGGACTGAAGATATAGTATAGCAAAATCAATTGTTATTATACAGAACAAGTTGAAGCAAAGGTGACCTTTATAAGTAAGAAGAACTTAAGAATGCTACAGTTTGCGAACATTGCAGTAAGTCATTGCTTAGAACCATTAATAATGGCCCTGAAGCGGCAAGCCAGCGGAGAAAAGGCGAGCTCGAGTCACTAAAAGTTTTATTTTTATATAAACAAAGAGGTACGTCCGTAACAAGAACCCATTAATGCTAGATAAGTTTTGTATGCTTACTAATTTACGTAGTTATATACGAGAATTACTATAATACACCTTTACGATAACTTAATTGTACATGCGTTCCTCCGGCTCTCCATCGTTTTACAACATCGGAAAAAGGAGGTAAAAATCGTGTTTTTATCAGAGTTTGTTAGAAACGAAAGTGTGTTTTCTCCAGTTTTTTAACTTTCGTCGTATCAATTTCTTTCAAATTTTCAGGAAACGTTAATAATAATAAGGATACAACTTTACGTACTTTTCATTAAAAACAAAATGCAGCAAGAAAAGTTATCACGAAAAAACGTGTTTTCTTATTAATAAACCCTTACAAAAGTGTGATGTTTACCTCCTCCGATTGCTATATAAGCTGCGATGGAGTGTTAGTTTTCCCGAATTATCGTAAAGGTGTATTCATTTTACCTTTGTGGTGCCGTAAGAAACTGAGTTAGCCGCTAACTTAGTTTCTTTTGGCAATAAAAGGTTTTTTATTGTGTAATAAGGCTTTTTATTTTGTAATAAAGGTTTTTATTCTGTGAAAAGAAGTTTCTGAATAGAAAGATATACATAATTGTATTGTTTTTAAACTTTGTGATTATTGTAAAGTAATGAACTGTAACCTTTTTTTATATATATTTTGGAGCGAGACTCTTTTTGTGCACCTGACGAAGAAATGATCGAAACGTTGGGTATAAATACTTGGGTTTTTTTGACTCCATATACTTATATTTAAATTTACACGATGCTGCTTTAAGTTAATTTACACGATGCTGCTTTATATATATATATTATATTTTTGTTTTTATGAAAATTTGGGTCAGTCGGACCCAGTGGTACAGTACTGGAATCGGGACACCTAACATCGTGGATCGCGTATCATTCGCGTTGCGCACGATTCACAATGTTTTTCCGATAGTAAAATTTTTTAGCATTGTGAAAGTCGCAATCCAACGTGAGGTTGACTTTCATGATGCATTGTGACTTTCGCGATCCATATCGCGGCCGTCATGATACATCTTTAAACATTATAAAAATCACGTATTTAATGTCATAGATAATAGTGCAATTAAATATGAATAATTGTTTTTTGGTTTTTTTAAAATCAAAAATATTTTCGTTGTCATAAGCTTTTTTCTTGTTTAGACTCTAACTTATTTAGTTGTTCTACGGGTCCGCCGACCCTAACTTTCACGATAAAAAAAATAATAAAAATATCAACAAACAAACATTTTGTTATCCCATCTTGTAAAAAAAAAGATTATTAATGTCGTAACGCCCTCATTCGTTATGATTAATGTATGTTTAAAATTACGCTGCTTGCTAAAATTTTAAATTTCTTAGTCAATATCATTTAGGAAAAATAATTAATATTATTAAATCTTTTTCAATGATATTAGAAAAATAATTAAAACAACGTAAAATACGCATGTCATAACGCCCTCCTCCGTTATGAATATAAATAAATAATTTTAATGCAGTGAAAGACTTTAAATATTGTCAACTAAACTATAGTCCGTGAAACTTTTTTGCACTTAAATTTTACATTAAAAGAACACTTAACTTATTTATTAAAATAGATTATGTGTTTTATTGTTTTAAATGGGAGAATAATAACTTGCTGTATAAATTTCAAAACAACGCAGGTATATTCTGTATAACTTTCCAAACAGCACAAGAGTAATTCTTGCTGTACATCTTTCGAAACAACACAAAAAAACTTGCTGCATAACTTTTGAAAACAAGTTTTTTAAAATGCAAGTACTTTTATCTTTTTACCTTAAGTACTAGTTACATTTTTTTAGTGAGACAAATTATTATTATTTTTCCTTCACAACTAAAAAATATAAACTGCGTGCCTTATACAAAAATACATAGAAAACGGTTGTCGTAACACCTCTGTTGTTATTTTTTTTTTAATATTATTTTTTTGTTGTTGTTCTGACCATACATTCTTATCCCTCCATGAACTTTCGTTAAATCGGACATTCTCTAATTTAACATTCGCTATTACAAACAAAACATACATAGAAAAGTATGCTTGTCGTAACACCCTCCTTCGTTGTTATTTTTTGATTTTTGTTGTTGTTCTGTCCATTTATACTTCTCACAAAATTATTTTTATTTGGCCGACCGACAGACCGTAAACTGCTATCTACTTCGCCCGTAGAACAAGTAATTAAGTTGGAGTCATTTTATTTCTAAAATCCAATTTCTAATAAAAATACAAGATGCAAAAGAATTTTTAAATGTAAAAAAACAAAAACAAAGACACAAGATTAGCTGTACACATCTATTGTTTAATATTTTTAATGTTCTTCACGATCAATCGCAACAATCACGATTAATAGTGACGATCGCGATAGCATCGTTATTTTTTTATACATCGCGACTATTGCGAAGCTCTCCGTTAACATTTTTCTATCGCGATGGTCACGATTGGATCGTGGATCGTTCGTGTCGCGCATGATATGCTCTCATGATGTTAGGTGTCCTGATTCCAGTACTGTATACATACATTCAGAAATGATTTCTACGAAGAAAAAATTTAACACAAAAGTTCAAACTTTTTGTGTGCGCATTGATATTATAACTATTATCTATTGTGTGATGTGAGTTTATTGCATATGGAAAATAAACATTTTTTACCCGAACCAACTAGTTGTGACAGCAAAATTTTGCCACTGTAAATTTAGAATACGACGACTCCTTAATGGCAAAAACTGAATGCCGTCATTAATTCAGATGGCTGTAAGCTCCTGTGGAGGAGTTTTTAAATGATTCAATTTTTGTGTACAGGTGATGAGCAGTATTACATTTGTATTAGAGATAATAGAACTTTTGTTTGCTAATAACACATTGATAAGAAAATAAGTTAAAGAATTTGCTATGCAATATTTATGTTGAATCTCCTTTTAAATCTCCTTCTTGCCTTAAATTACCCAATATTTGCAAGAATTCTACCAACAGTAACAAACCTTTCCCTGAGGATCTGATGTATTGCAAAACAGCATATTTTTCTGATAATATTTCTCTTTGAAGAAACGTCTTTATAAGCTTTCCGTATGTTATGGAATGATTCTCAATTGGTTGCAACATGTGATTGATTAAAAAACCATTCTTGTTAAATAGATGGCATGCATGTTTTGCTTATTTTCATCATGGTAGGTTATAATCCTGTATGTTTGTCATAATATCAGTTAGAATTCTGTGTAGATTATTTGTAGATGTAGATTTTCATTAATATTTTGTAGGATAATGCTAGCAATTTTAATGGTTTTTCGTAATTTGGATTAGGTGACAATTGTTGGGAGTGGGGTAGGGGTGAAACATTAACACAAAATATTAATGTTTGGGAACAGGGGTCATAATTAATTGAAATTACAGAGATATTTTCTTAGTGTTTGACCTCTTTACAATTAAGAGGGGAGAGTATATGGATTTTTGCATTTCACACCGTTTGGTTTTATTTTCAAATAAAAATCTTTTGGGAAAACCGTATGTAGAACATCAAATGAATTTTCATATTCCATGTCTTTATAGCCATTATATTACCTGTAAAAGCTTTACTTTAATTTCTTACCGTTATTTAGAAATGTATACTTAAAATGGTTCGAACATTTTTGTGCCATCCTTTCAAAGATCCAAAAGCGTTTACCGATCAATATGATCCCACGGCAATCTGTTACACAGCTGACGATCGAGTTATTATTGCCTCTGTCAATGGAGTGTTTCACATATATAATTTGAAAAATATAAATTGTCCAAAATTACAGAGATTTTCAAGTCTTGGTATACCTTTGAAACTATTGTTTTGTAATAGCAAACAGTTTATACTATCTTTGGAAACACGGCTACAGGAGTATAAAAGTGGTGTTTCGCCACTGAGTACAAGTTGTTATGTTCGTGTTTATTGGAATTTTTCATTAAGTGTTACAAATAAAGTTTATCCTACCGTAATTTGTGGTTACTCATCAAGCGTGAAAACAAATAATTGTAACAAATATTTAAATAACAGTGTTGTTATTGATCTTAATGTTGATCAGCCAGCTTCAGATGTTGCGTTGTGCCAAACTACTGATAATGTTGCTGTATCGTCAGGAAGAAAAATTTTTGTTTTCTCCTGCAAAATAGTAAAGTTTTTTGTTTCCGAAGAAGAAAAAAATTTAATTGATTTTTTTAAAATAATTGAAATAGATTGTTCTTTTTACATACATAACATTGGCATTATGGGGAATTGGATTAGTCTAGCTTCACAAACAGAACTGAGAATTTTGCAGGTTTTTTTAAGTCAACCAGAGGATCAAAATGTATATCAGGCAGAGGATGTGTCCAAATTTCTTGAGTGAGTATTCCATTAAATTCAAAGTTGTTTTGTACATTATAGCAATACTTTTAATTCAGACAATTAAACTGAAATTCTTTTTAAGGAGCTGTGTACTTAGTCCAACCAAAAATACATCTACTTGCAAAAAAGAGTATCAGGCAACTATTGGTCAGAGCCAGGTAACTGACTCAGTAATTCTTGACAGAAACTTTGTTGTTTGGGATTTTAGTCAAAGAAAAGATACTTCAGTTGCCTCCTTTTCCACAGACAAAAGATCTTTTCAGTATAAAGCTCAAGATCAGTTCGTAGTAGATAGTGACAATAGTTACATTAATTTGACCTCTATATCAGAAGAAACACCATACATTGATAGAGATACTGCTGCTAAAGAAATTACAGGTATATGTGACTAAAATTAATTTTAAATTTGTCAGTTGTGCAATCAGTATTTTGTAAATTTGATTCTGTATTTGTCTGTCTAGGAAAATGTCAATTTTAGAATCACAAGTATCAAAAACTAGCATTAATAAACACACAACAAATTTACAAATATATAAAACCTACAAATATATAAAACCTATTGTATCAAACCAAGGATTGTATGTATATATAGCTAAAATAATTTACAATTTACTGTTTTGAATTGTAGGCCCCTTAGAAAATGTTGTTGGTCATCCACTACATTGTTCAGTTGTGTTTAACACTAGTCACTTGGAAGCTAATTGTCCACAGTTTTTTAATGGAACAGTTTCATGTGTAACATTGTTGTATCGCCGTTTCAAGCCAACTGAAATGTCAAATTCTGGCGATATTCGCGCTTTACATAGCTTGCAATGGCTGCCAGTTTTCGTTGAAGGTAAATACATTATTGTAGTTTTTTTAGTCTTTTGAGATGTATTGGGATTAAATTGGAAGCAGCAACAATTTTCTAAAAGCACTGCAACAAACAATTATAATAAAAGTTTTTTGGTTCAAATTTAGATAGATTTCTGCTGTATCTGAGAGAAACTAGTAGTAGACTTCTGCTTACTTTCTTGCCTGTCTAAAAACTTTTAATTTTCGCAGTTTCATCACATTAGATAAAAAAAATAATAAAAAGTTTTAATAGCAAGTTTTAAGCTTTATGTTATCCTTTTTCTTTTCAATAATTTTGTTTTGCTTATTGCTTTGTATGTGATTATACTAAACAGCAGCTGTGTGTAACTTTCAATTTTTTGAAAAACATAGTTTGTCAGAGAATAAGAAGCAGCAATTTTTACTTTTCTTTTAGCATTTCCTAAAATTATTAGTAGAAAATAATTACCTCATAATACATTTAAGTTAGTATCAATAAACAATGGACTAAATAATGTCAGTTAACAGTATAGCTAATTTATCTTAGGTGAAAATGCAACAAGTTCAACCTTTGAAAATACATCATGGCCTTGGAACATGTTTCAATTACCATCAACTGTGCCTCTGGTCACACTGGCATTTTTCTTCTCAACTGGAAAGCAGGGATATCTTTATGACTTTACTGGAAGTGTAAGTCAAGCTGCCACGTATCACTACACATCGGATTGTTTCACAGCACTTCACACTTCATCAATGCTTTACACTGTTACTAAAAATGGATTAGAAACTTATACATCAAGACTTTACCCTTTGGCTGCTGCACATTGTTTGGAAATGTTTAAAGAAGTTGATTTGTCATCTACTTCTTTCCACCAACAACCAGGTTTGTTAAGGATAAACAATATTTTATTTAAAAATTTCTTTGATTGTGTTCCATAAATCTGACATTGCAAAAGAACTTCAACTTAATTTGATTAATGCTTATTCACTGGTAGCAAAAACTCTAAAAAATGGAATGCATTGAGATCAAAGCTTTGTGTAGTTGTTTCACACAAAGCTTTACTCTTTTAGCTCCATACCACAAGATTCGTACAGAAACACAACAGTTTGCAGATGTGAACTATTTTGGAAGTTATGTATCTGTTCAAGAGGATGGTACAGTAAAAGCTGATCATGAAGCTATGCATCAAAATCCATGTATTGTTTACTCACCTCATGATTTGGCGTTGGTAATTTGTTTATGTGTAAGAAGGAAGTGAAGAAAAGGAAGTGTTTCTTCTTAATTACATGTTGTGTATTTTATGTATTCTTTCAATGTAGACATGCCCACCAATTGATCTTGATGTGTGCTTAGTTGGTATGTATTTACTTCAAAACATAGCTGTGGTTGGTTGCAGTGCATCATATACTGGAATTCTTGTGAAGGCTAAATCAAATAAGTAAGATAGGCGCCTTCCATTTTTTTTTAACATATGAAAAATGATATAACTAAAAGCCTAATTATAATAAATCGAAATTGAGCATTTTTTCTTATGATTTCAATGGTTTTTGTTGCAATGTGGAAAATGTATGTTTTAGGGAAAAGACTAGCAGTGGACCGTTAACTCCATGGAGCATATATGTTCTAGAAAAAACTGCAGCAGCTGACTTCTACAATCAGTTAACCTCACTTATTAAGGGAAACGAATTTTCCAATCCAACAATTTACTATCAGTTGTCCTGTGAAGCTCATTTGTTGTTGCGTAGTGAATTGATGTCTGGACTTTACAATGAAGGAGAAATGAAGACTCTGTTGAAAGAATCAGCAATTAATCTAGCTGATTTTATTTGCAGGTATATTAG
This sequence comes from Hydractinia symbiolongicarpus, assembly GCF_029227915.1. Classification (NCBI taxonomy): domain Eukaryota; kingdom Metazoa; phylum Cnidaria; class Hydrozoa; order Anthoathecata; family Hydractiniidae; genus Hydractinia; species Hydractinia symbiolongicarpus. The sequence goes on along the minus strand of NC_079882.1, from coordinate 26,625,194 downwards.
ATGGTACCTGGAAAGATATGTAACTATGTTTCACACATTTTGCTAACTGCTCAAGTTTTTAAAATTGTGAAAGTATTGAATTCTCCAATTCCAAAAATAATTTTCTTCTATTTAGATGCACAGAAAGTTTTCCATTTAATTTAATTCCAAATTATTACTCTATGAGTGGTTTAGAGTTCCCAGATATCATTAAAAGGCTTCAAACACTATACGCTACCAAAGAAAAAGTAAGTTTGTTTATGAAATTCTCATATTTATGGTTTTTTATAGATACATATTAAACTATGTTATTTTTTTTAGAAGTATGTTTATAGTGAAGCCTTCATGGAATATCTGAATTCAATTCTATTTACTGAAAAAGAGATTGAACTTCAAAAAGTAGGTTAACAGAAGAAATGATGCAATTCAAATTATGGCGCCGTAGATTAGGGGTTATAGCTCTCGTACTCTGTGCGGGAGACCGGCGTTCGATTCCTCTTGACAACAATTCAACATGGGCGAGTGAATGTTACCATAGCCCCGGGTTAACCCAAGCCATGTGAGGGAAATTGGGAAGATGGCACACTGTGTGGGCCGTTGGATGTTGCCGGGAGTTGTCTAGTAGAGCGCGGGCCCTAATTGGGTCTGCGTCGCTCAAAATGAGCATTAAATACTCTAGGACTCTCCATCTAAGCCATGGCCCCTCCTGGAAATAATAGACAGGGTATATCCCTCGATATTTGTGAGGCTAGCCATGTAAAATATGCACATCTATCTATCTATCTGTCATTTAGTTCTGTTGATTAGACTTTAAAGCAAGAATTAAGTCTTATTACATTTTAAGTTAGAAATGTATCAAGGAGATTTGCACAGCATAAAATTATTTATCCTTTTTTAGAACCATAGTGAGTTTATTTTGAAGTTATATTTTAAAAACAAACCAACCATGCTGTCAGCTGTTATATTGAAATCTGCAGTAAAGAACTTCTCTTATGGTAACTTTTTCTTCTTACAAGTTAAAATTAGGAGGTCCAAAGTAAAAAAGGAATATATAACTCAAAGGTTAAATTTCCTTTAACAGATTGAATGTTATTAATAGCAAAAAATTAAAGTTTAGCAGATTTTTAATTTTCCTACTGAAATTCTAACATTGATCTCATGTGAAAAAACAAGTTAAGCTTAAATGAAAGACCTTAAAAGATTATCTAGGGAATATTTTTATTTTTTTAAAAAATCATTGTTGGTTCTCTACATAGCAACGTAATCGCTGTTATTAAGCATATATAACTAAATATTGGAATTTATTAAAATGTTTAAACAATAAACTAAATGGGTAAAAAAAATCATGAATTTAACCATAGACAAAACTGTTAAGCACAGCACCTCACTCAGAGCTAGTTCATGATGTTATTGGATATTTCATCATCATCATCATTCTCGGCTTAACGTCCGTTTTCCATGCTAGCATGGGTTAGACAGGGTATATTAATGACCCTCTTCCAATCTGATCTATACTGTGTTAGATCTAAACTCAACTTCCTCTCTATCAAGTCTGTCCTTATAACCTCCTGCCAAGTTTTTCTCGGTCTGCCTCTGGGCTTTACCCCAGGAACTATCAAGTCTCTACACTATTTGATAGAACTTTTTTAAAATCTTGAGAACCAATAAAGTTTTTTAGAAAACATAAACAAAATCCTAGACAACTTTCCAAGCTCTTTTATATAAAATTAACTTGATTTTTTACAAAGATAAGCTTTGGTTTATTTTATAGATTTGGCAGCAAAATACATGGGCAAGTTTAAAAGAAAACAGGAAGGAAATGGTAAAAAGTGAGTCAATTTTTTTTATTATTATAATCTTTGTATGTGTGTTTCCTGGTCAACATAGATTACAATGAATAATCGAAGTAAATTTCTGCAAATGCACAATAAGAAGTATGTTTTAAAACTGACTGTATTTATGACAACATTCGTGCTTGGAAATGCACCATTGATCTTTTATTGGTTGTTAAAAGAATCTGTTAGATTAGGCAACTATCACAATTCTATTAAAACAACCACAAGATGCTGAGAAATGGTAAATAATAGCCAAACCATTATTTGCTTCCCTACTCCCAATGAAAGTACACCCTTGTGACTATCATCTACGTAGTTTTTAACCTTCTGAAAAATTTGCAATGATTGCACATGCAAAGATTAAAAAAGTCCATAAATCTGAATAACTTTCATTTATCTATATTGTATGTTGTCTGTCTGTTAACCAAATGGTAGCTGTGCCAAATTATATACTGTTGATTTTTTTGTGGGCAAATCCCAGTCAATTTTTCCATGGGCTAATAGTATTTCAACAGTCTTTAGTAAATCAGATTATTTCTCTGTTGCCTTCAATTCAAATAAAAAATTACATCTTTAAAAAAATATATATTTCATTGTTGTTTGTTTCAAATAAAAAGTTTTATGTTGTTATTTGCTTTCGATTTGTAATAATTTAATTTAAGACCCTACTTACAACTTATTTTTACATTGTGTTGTAAAATTGTGTTTCAATTATGTACATGCTTTATGTATGCTCTCACCAACAATGGAAGCCCCCTGCGCAAATTTTGTTTTAATATTCATTCATAATTTTAGGGTTGCGTTTGCACACATCAAATTGCTGTAGCTTGTGATTTATTGCGCGAGTGCTTTTTTTATGGATAAGCTTGCAGATTTACAGTAAACACCAAGTTTTACGCCTTAATCTTTAACAGGAAATATATAAAGTGATTCTTATGGTGCAAGATCATGTTTGAGAATATATAATAAATAATATACCTTTCCAGTCACACTTTTTATTCCTGTTTATTATAGAGTAGCATATTTTGACTACTTGTGTCTTGCTGTCCTTCATATGAGTCTTGGAAATCCAGATATTGTAGAAGAATTGCTCAAGGAAATCCCAGAGGTAAATGGACTTTAAAGGCTGTAATCTGTATAAATAAGTTATGCACTTGCATCAAGTATTGATTTCTTTATTTAGGAAACATTACAAAAACTTTCACTTGATAATTATCACCTTATATTTGACGATGTCCACTTGATAACTCCTCTGGGTCAGGTATGTCATGTATGAGTATTAGTTCTCATTCTTTTGACAAACTTTAAATTAAAACAAGAAAGACATTTGTCTTAGACATCTACATACTGATTCCAGCACTGTCGTTTTTCTTATCATTCTCCATTTCCGTTCTTCCAAACCATGCGGCTAAAGAAACTCAGACAGCTTGAAAAACATAATCCCATTACCCTAAACTTCTCTGATGGCCCACAGGCATAAATTTTCGCGTACTTGGTTCATGTAGGCAGTAATTACAATAACACAGCCTTCCATGATCACATTTGCTTTGTTTTTTTCTAACTGATATTCATATGTATTCAGTATGTTACCAAATTTGTAGTTTTTTAATACATGTTTTTTATTTAGTTAGTGAAGAAAAGAATCAAAAGCACATTTCTATCAATACTGGTGACAATGTTTGACCATGGTAAATTTACTGCAAATAGAATCTTAGATATTTTTAAAGTAAGTTTTTAACGCTTTCTAGTACGATCTAAAAGTCATAAACCAGTGCTCTAAACAAGTCTAATTGAACTTAAGTCCTTCGACTCAATAGCAAACTTCATAAAATAAATAATACAACAAAGATTCAACAAAACATATTTTATGGAGAAGGGCACATAAAGTTTTTTTTAATATGAAATGTATTTTTATCTTAATAAAAAGTTAGTTAATCTGTGCTATAAAAGCTTTATCATGAAGGAGAAATGGGTACCTGGAAGTTGGACATTGGAGGAGCAAAATAATCCTTTTTGTAATGATAGATCAAATAGTTTTATTTGATCTGTAGCATTAATGAAAATTCAAATGTGCTATTTTTAGGCAGTTTTTCTTATCTCTCCCCTCCCGCCTCCCCCTCACCTTTTTGATTGTTAAACTCCATAGGAAGCCTTCTGAACACCTGAAACCTCTCATAACTTTTAAATTAAGCAGTTTTAGCAAAACTGGCTAATAAAGTCTTGTTGGTAAAAGCATATATTAATACATGTTTTACTTTGCTCTTCAAAATTCCCCCTATTTCTTCCTAAAATAGAAATTTCATTATAAAAAGTTCTTTTGTTGTGGCACAGAATGTTTCGTATTTGTAAAAAGCTTTATTGTTTAAATTGTCGTTTTTTAGGAGTTTCTTTATATTTGTATTAAAATTACATATGGCATGTTGCTAACCCTATTTTTTGAGGTGATAGTGGTGGTGGTAATTTGTCGTTTGCAATGAGGTTTAGGCTATAACTTTTTATAAAGATGTAAAAAAATTTTATTCTTCTTGCTGAAACAAAATGTGATTTTTTTCATTTCAGAAATGTAGATTTTAACTGCTCTTCTTTAAAACTTATAACATAAATGTTTATAAAGAAACAAATATTCTGATCTAATTACCTTTGTCCTTGGCTTATTAAAGCATTGAAGCATCTATTTTTGATGTCAAATCATGTCTTCTATTTTGGCTAGTCACCTCCTTATTACCCCTTCCCTGTATAAAAATGACACTTAACCTCAACTTTCTCCATTATCTTTTAAAACAAGTTTATGATAAAATTGTCTTGCATAAGTATGTATTTCAACGAAATAAGTTTTAAATTTTTTTGAAAGTTTTTGCATGTGTTTTGTAGAAAAAGGATGACCCTACATTATACAGCAGTCAAGCATGTAAAGTCTTTGAGGCTTTAATTAATGGTAAGATTTTTGTAGTTTACAAAATGAGGTATTATTTAAAATATTGGAATTTTTAACCATCTTCGTTAGTGTTATCATATATTTTATATGATTAAAGAGTAATTATACTTACTTTTAGATGGAACTCGCAAGAAACATTTTTCAAAAGTAGTTGTAAGTACTTGATGTAATTCTCATTCTCCAGTTATGAATTTTAGAAAGTTAACTTGCTTGTGTGATCATTTTTACAGCCACTGCTTATTGACCAGTATTTGATACGACTAGTTCAAATGTCCAAAGGATTAGTTTCTGATAGCTGGAAAACCACACATTCTCATGTTGTAAGTACATTCATTGATGCGATGAAAATTTCTTCTTTGCTGTTCTGCAATAGTTTTGTTATTTTTTCCCTTTCAGCCAAGAGGAAGTGGACATTTTGCTCCCCGATTCAGTTGGTTGGATAAATTACATCCATTTACTGGCAAGTCATTTCTTACTAACTGAGGTTTTTTTAATAAAATATAATTTGATAAAGTATAATCAGATATTTTTCCCTGCAGGTGAACCTCCATGTCCCCAAGACTGTGTTGTCAACAAAGCTAGCATGAAGCACCAAGATATTGCAGGGTCGTCAAGATCTTCACCCCAATCTCTTCCAGCAGCAATATCAGGCAAACCAAATTCTCTTCAGTCGTCATCTCTTCCATCAAATAAAGTGAAAGATGACAACAACAAACGTGTTTATTGTCCGTGTTGTTGTTGTAGTGAGGTTTTATTAAAGTTTCAGGTTTGTAAATACTACATGTATTATTCAATTCAGATGTGCTAGTCCGATTGTAGTATAGTTTTTATTTGTCCTTAGTCCCTTCTTTGCTCAAGACACAACCGTAAAGAATTGTCAACACATGTTTTGAACAAACTTTCTGAACAATCATTTATTGGAAAGGATAGTTTATTGGTGTTATGCTGGCCTAAAGCAGGCAATGGGAAAGAGGTGTTGTATTTAAATTTTTATATTTTTTTATCTTTACTGTAACATTTTCTGGTTCGATTAGAACATTCTTCTTTTTTGCAGGCGGTTGAATATATGGTTAAAAACTACCCTAACTCAACTTTACAGTATGCCAAAGAATTATTTGACTGGAAAGCTCAGGTATGTTTAACTTGTACTTGAATATGTTTTGATGATTGAAGTTATTTTCTTGGATTTGATTTAAATAGTTGTTTAGGTTGTTTGAAAGATAAATAAAGCTTAATTAGTTTTTCGTAATTAAGCTTTATTTATCTTTCAAACAATAATAATTGGAATATTTATTGAAATATTTTTTAGTGGCAATTACTCCTTAATCATCTTTTGTCAGCTTTAAGAAATAATGATTATGAACAATGGAATCAAGATGCTTACATTGCTGTTTTAAAAGGTTTCTTGTTTTATCCTTATCTTTCAAGCACTAAAATGACAAATTGATCTATAATTTTTTTATTTTGGTTTAGGTGTTCTGCTGCGTCTTACAAGAGCATATACTCCATCTGAGTTTCTTGCTTTATTACCTGCTGATGGTGCCATGCAATTCTTCTTGCCATACCTTCATGAATGTTGGGAGTACAAAAAATCTGGTGTCCTCCAGAAACAATTTCTTGATATGTACAAAGTTACTAATGTTCCCTAAGCGTAGAGCTGATGGGACCTTGTACTTAAATTTTTCTTCAGAATATCATGTTGAGTGCTCAAACTGTAGTCTGAAACAAGGATTTTATCTATTTTTGTTCTTAAATATTGAGCAGTGAATTAAAAGCTTTTAAAAATGGAATTTCTTCACTTCACTTGTCGAAAAGCTGATTTACCCTAAATCAGACTTACTTGAAAGAATTTATCAGTTTTGCGAACATTAGTTCCTGCAAAAATTATTGGGAAATTTGCTACTCACTATTGATTTTTACAAAACGATTAGACTAATATTATATTTTTTCAGCAATCCCAATACAAAGCTCACACATGTTCTTCTTGTTTGATTAGCACAAAAAAAATAGGATTGTTCTGATAAAGTCGACTCAACTAATGTGATTAAGGTAGGCTGTAGGGCAGCTGATATTGTTTTAGAGAAAAAATGCAGCCATTCTTGAAATAAAGATCAAAATATTTTCATACGCTTTTTGCATAGCTATATTGTGTCAATTAAGCCCTTTTGTAAGTTCTTATAGGCATTTGCGTTAGTTTCCTTTGTGTTAATTTCATGATTGTTAATGTTGCACTTTGTTAATTTTCTGGAATAAAGTAAAAATGGAGAATCTTATAAATGTATATAAAAATCACAATATCTACACTATTATGTCCAATAATTAGAATTTATTCTGAGATTATTTCTTTAATATATATTTTGTGCACAATTGTATATAAGGAAACTAGTATTTTTATGAATATTTTAGATATAATTTATGACTTAAATTGTTTGTTGTGCAACATTTATAAACAATAAATGCAAGATTTAAAGAAAACTTCTCTAGATAATAGAATAAGGTGTATTTGCTGGACTAGAAGTAAGAATGTTTGTGTGTTTTCTTCTTTAAATTAACCCAATGGATGACCTTGCACAAAATTTTAAATAAATTTTTTTGGATTTTTTCAGATGACTTCTTGCTTGACTCGCTCAAAGTTGATTGGGGATGTCCAATTAGACTTACCTGAAATACTGTCATATTCTGAACTTTTGATCCTTTCTGTACAAATATGTTTTTTATTACACATCAAATTTTAATATACATTTTTATACATTTATTACCTGACTGATACGAAAAAACTGGTTAGAAACAGGAATCTGATGATTTGATTGGTTAAAATTGTATAATCCAACAATCTTGAATTCCACATCGAACAAGTGTTTTTCATTCTTCGTTGGTAATTTAGAAATTTTGACTTAAAAAATGGCTTTATTGTGTTTACATAGAACATTTATGTTTCAGATGAGATGCAGCCAGGTAATAAGAGGGATTCGTAACCCTCAGTCAAGAGCACATACCTTGCAAGCTGGGTCTGTACTTTCGAGCTTAGGCTTTGTATTTCATAATATAACATCAAAACTATTAGCAACTTTTTTCTCACAGATCATAAAAATTGAGACAATGTAACATGTACTTCTTAAAACCGAAAAAGCAAAAGATTTTCTGAGGTATTTTTTCTACTAAAAGGAAAAGCGTTGCTCATTGATTTGACTCTTACCTGAAAATTGGTTTCAATATTTTGTTAGCAAAGTACAATTTTCTGTTCATTCAATTTGAGTAAATATCCCTTTTGATTTGCCTATGTTTACAGTTGCCTATTGGATACATCAAAAAAAATCTGGAACCTATTTGGTACACATTTTAATGCATTGTTTTTTTAGAATATAAAAATATTGCAACAACATAGTCTTCACTATGCTGTAAGTAAATTCATTATGTCGAGTGGTTGTTACTACCAGTTTCTATCAATTCTATTCAGTGCTCTATTCTGTTTTACAGCTCAACAAGAGAACTATGGAACGTAATCAGTGGAAGGTCATCCCTTTCAGATCCTGTAAATATTTTTTATACATATTTTTATAAGTAACATTAGAATATTCAGCTTAATAAAAGGTAACAATTATGCATTTACATATGCGTATTCTAAGAAAATAAGTTAATGTCCAAACAAACCTTTATGCGATGCACATTAGTGCAGCAAGTGAAAAAACTTTACATGACCAACAGGGCGAAAAAATGCAGTTAATACATTAAGGCTTAAATTTTTCAAATGCTAAGAATAATTGAGGCTACTCTTAATTTACCTGATGTTTTAAAAAGGTTATTGTGGGATGAGAAAGCTGTTATTTAGAGTTTTTGGGTATCTTATAAAAACGTTGAACACAAATTTAATAACACATTTTTGTCATGAAAGTTTAATTTGAAGGAATATGAAATGTTCACACAAAAGGAGATATAGATCATAAAAATAAAAATAACCAGTTTATGTTGTGATATATATTTTTTATTTTTCAGACTTCGATTGGTGAGGAACTCAACAGATTTAAACCTTTGTTAGAAAATGGAATTGATTTTTATAAAACCCCGAAGTGAGCTTTTCTATATTCACATCAACTGTACTAATAACTTCATACTTGAAATAATTTATCTTCGTTTTTAGTCCTTCATCTTTGAATAAATTAAAATCAACTGAGTCAGTCAAAAGGAAGGAGTTCATTCTGAAATTAAGTCAGTTTCTTGTAAGTATATATTAAAATAATGTGATAAATCCTAAAAGAGATGAAAATAAAGGCAAGTTATGTTTTTATAAAATTTTAGGATCTTGACGAATGGCAAACACACGAACTTTTTCAAAATTATTTACGAATCGACTTCAGAGGTTCTGGCCCTCAACTACAGGTGTGTGATGTACCTCTAATATCTCTAATAGGATGATTTGTAATAGTAAAGGTTTAGTAATGGAGCTGAAAGGTTGTTTAGTATTGCTTTACTACTTTTCGTAGCATTGTAATAATGTTGTTCCTCTGCGTTTCTTAAGTGATTCGTTGGTTATTGATTACATTGATTAATATGAACAAAACTACTTTTTCATTAACTTTTTCATTTCCTTTTCATGATCTTCTTATAGTCATTTTACTATTAGCTTGTTTTGTTCTAGGCTATTTTAAAACATGATGCACAATTAGATGGATTTCTATTAAAGGTATATCAAGTATTTCAAATTTTTTTTTCAACAAAAAATTATGTTTGTGCGTACTATTTGTTCGGTAACATTGTTCTATTCCGCAGGTACTTGAATTTTACATGAAAGAGAGAAGTTACTTGCTGAGATGTATCAAATATTTAATCTCATATTGGCAAGATGAGACTTGTTTATACAGAGTAAGTAACCATACACCAAGCAGTTTTGTTCGTTTTAGGAAGGCTTTCCATCCATGTGATTGTGATGTATTGAAGGCTTGTGTTTTGTGTTTTTTAAGGAAGAATTTGCTAAAGTTGTTGATGATCTGGCAAATAAGAATTTCATACAAAAGGTTTGTGAATATTTTATTTTCCCAGTAAATTTTAAAATTTTGAAAGGTTAGGTGAAAGAGAATAATGTTTGAGTGTTTTCTCATTTTAGTAAATGATTTTCTGTCCTTTCCTCTATTATGACACATGTCACATAATGTTATTAATTATAACTGATTCTGTGCTACCATTACTACATAATCTCAAAATTGAAGCTAAATGGTTTTTATGATTTCACCCAACTGTACTTATATTATATGCCCTACACACCTAAGACATGCGTGCTAGTTCTAATGCAGCGGTGGAGAAAGATTACTGTTACATGTATTCTGTGCTGGAAGTTAATTATACGACAACTTTTTGTAATATTTAGATTATTAAACAGCTTAAAGAAAAGTTCAGACATCTTGCAAATCATGCTGGCATCAAGGTATTTAATTTTAAATCATACTTTTTGCCTGTTATAAATTTCTTTTTTTTATCGTTTTGTTTAATTTGTGTATTCAGGGGAATGCAGTTGCTCAAGGAGAATTTACCAGACAGTATATACTAGAGCAGGTATAATGCTTTCTTATTATATTTTGTTAGTATTTGCTTTTTATCAATTCTTTTGTTTCAACCTCTTTAATTGTTGTTTGTTTTCAGTGTCACTTAGTAGAAATAGTATTTCTATACTATAAAGATTTTGAAATGCCACTTGAGTTGTTCTTGGACTTGGCAAACTTTTTTAGGGTATGTAAAAGATTTTTACTTTGTTTTATAACATGATTTGTCTGTCCTATGTCAACGTGTGATACGTATACACGAATAACCTTTTTAGTGTCAGCATTTTGGAGTAAGTCAAGTAAATCGAAAGTTCATGACTCCGAACACACAACACTTGATTGAAAGATTTGGGTAAGCATACCGCAATCCAGAATTATGCTATTATAATCTATATTATAATACCTGTATACGTCTGTCCGTCCGTCCGTTCGTCTGTCCGTCTGTCTGTCACGCAAAATGGTAGCTTAGCTGCGCAGGTAGCGAGACGCACGCAATGCGGTATAAAAAAGGACGGGCGAACCAGTGGATTTTTCCGCGGGCTAACGACTAGTGCTATTATAATTATGCAGCTGTTGTAATTATGTGCTGTTATATTATGTTTTGTTTTGCTTTAGGTATATCTCTTCTCTGGTGTTATTAGAAGGATTAGATTTGGAATTACTTCGAAAATCATTTGGTGAGGACGAGAGGTAAGTCCCTTGTTTTGTCTTCTATTAAATTGTGATACAGTATAGTACTTTCAAAAATACACGTGTTTACATTGTTCAGCTCTGATGTAAAAGAACATCATATCCTAAAGAACAATTTTTGGAAGGTATGTGCAGAGACATTCACTTACAACTTTTTGAAATATTCTTGCTCAAGTCAGCCTGATAGAATAGCACTCAATGACATGAAATACTGCGTTCTCTTAAACGCTTGATTTGATTATTGAATTTTTTGAAAGAGACTTTGCACTAATTTTTGTGTTGCTTCGTAGAAAGTTGACGAATTATTATATTCTTGGGACGATGTTGCACATCAAGGACCCGTGTTAATGGCATGGACAGTCTTTCGACATGTGTGTCTTCCACAACAACAACAACAGGTATAAACAGAAATTAACGTGACAGCATTTACCTTTTGTAGTCAGAAAGTTTATATTGGATTTACATTTTATGTCCTCATCATGTAAGTCGTCACACATGTAGCTTTTGACATGCACTTTTTGGTATAAAATAGAACGAAAATGAATGTGATATTAGTTTTTCCTTCCTATTAAAAGTTTTATATGTTAAAAGTTCTGAATTGACAGACAAAATGCATCACATACAGGTTATCACATTTTTTTAAATGGTATTGCTTTTCATTGCAAAAACACCTGCCCTCCCTGTAAATATTCTTGCTGTGTTATCCAACCATACTTTTGTTTGACGTTTAGCTCACGAAAATGTTCGGTGATGCTGCTATCAGATGTAATGTGATCAATTATTTACATAATCTCTTACTGTATCCATTATTTGAGAAAAAGAACGATCCACTGGCTGGACTAGTGAAATCTTTTGTCTACATTTTAATGAGTCTAATGCTGACTATTTTCCATGAAGATACCTTGGGCGATTACCAGGTAATTTAGAATGCATGCTTGAAGTATTTTCATTTTATTTGGAAAGGACTAAATCTTAATGGCCTTTATAACTGTGCGTATTATATTTTAGACTTTAATATCGATTTCATGTAAAATCTTATCAGAACCTTCTTTGTCACTGGTGTTTCTTTCTCAAGATCAAGCAGGTGGTTTAGGTCTGTTGTTGAACTCTACAAAGAAACGTTTTCCTTACCAAGTTACTCCATACATTCGCTTACTAGCAAGTTTGTGCACAAGTGAAGAGAGTGCCGATATGGTATGTGTAATTTTGCAAATGTTGTTGAAAACAGGTTTTTGTTGAATTAAAAAAAAATGCAATACTTTAAACTTGTTGTATTATAAATTTAAAAAGGTGATGTTTAATTATTTAGGTATTTGAGATGTTGGAAAAGCAGAATACGCTGACGGAACTATTTGGGAAAAATAACGTTTCTGAGATAGAAGCTTGTGAGAACATGTGGAAAAGAAAAATTGAACGTATAATAATAAAATATCAATCAGACTCCATCACCTTGGATGCTGGTGTTTATGGAAAACTGTTTGCATACAAACAAGGTACTTAGGAATTCAAGTTATTTTTATCATTTTTAATTTTATAACTGCATTAGAGAGATCTCAAGACCCGAAAACTATCAGGTGATAGTGAAATCGAACTGAAATTGGAACTCCAGCTGACTTAACATTTGCAACCGCCACGAGCGGGATTAGATCCAGGGTAATTCCCAATCACATTTATCACTAAGCTGTTGTTGCTACTAAAGGCTTTTCACTGCATTTTTTCTCTATAGCGCAATTTATGCGTAAAAAAAAGCTCGTGAATGTTTTTGTCTATAGCGGAAAATGCAGCAAAATAGAAACGAGAGCACACTGTTTTACATATTACTAAAAGACAAAGCAGAATACTCTTTTTCTGGGTTGTTATGGTGAACGTTAAACCTGTGTATCACTTTAGATATACGCTTAATAAGATGGACTTACTCATATTCTGGTTGGTTATACTTAATGTTGCAACTTAACGGTATCATCGACAATCCAATGACGCACACAACAGATGCAGGAGAAGATGGGTTACTCGTTGCAAAATGTATCGTCGAAATCACCTCAGAAATGTTGCAACATGATCCCAACAAAATTGAAGACTTAGAAGCTATCATTGCATCTGTGGTGAAGATGATCAGAAGGTTTGTTTTTTTATTTATTTATTTGTTTTTGTTTGTTTTTTTATTTGTTTTTGTGCGTTTGTTTTTTGTTAATTATGATGCGTCGTTATGCTAAGAATAATTTCATTGTTTTAACTCGTTTATTTCTTTTAATAGAGTTTCACAGTTGAAAACGCCACCAGTAGAACTGCTAGCGTCCTGTTTAAAGTGTCTTCAATTTGTTTCACAGCAACTCCCGTTAGAAGTAAGTATACATTCCAATCTTGTGAATTAGTTAATACAATTTTTTAAAGGATTTTATGAAGGATGATTGTGACAACCATGTCTGCGTTTTTGTTGTCATTTTGTAGACAACCACAGTAGATAGATAGCTTATTTTGTCTCACGCTTAGATATGGACTCAACTTTCACACACAAAGTTTCTACCTTCTCACAACACCAGTATCCTTCAAACCACGACATCTTCTCATCTACACCTAGCCACTGGATTTTATGGTGTCCTATTAAACCAGCTTGAAATGACGAGTGGAGATTTTGCAGTTACGAGGGAATATTTAGGATTTGTATTGCAGTGTTTGAATGGACTCTCTTTGTGCGAAGCAAAAAAAGATCAAGCATTAAATAAACTTCAGTTTGATGTTGCTGTAAATATTGTATTTATTATCAAAGAAGTTTTCGCAAATTTTGGAAAATGGAGATTTGCCACCGTTGAAGACAAAGAAAGAATTGGTAAGTTTTTCGACTATTCATAATTTTTTTGGACAGAGACTTTTTAGTTACCTTATGTGTATAAATTAATGCGGGATAAATTCGTGCGAGAATAGTTTTTGTGGGGTTAATTTTTGTGAATTTGGTCCCTTTTTGAAAAGTTATGTCAACCAAAAAAATTTTATTTTGCATATCTGCAAAAATAGATCCCGCAAAAATATCTGTCAACTGGCATTTGCAAAAATAAGTATCACAAAATGTTATCTTTTTAAACACCCTGAATAAAGTTTTTGTCGTCACTCTAAGCTCTTCCGGCCTCCACCGTGGTGTTTTGGCTATGGAAAATCAGATTGCGCGCTCATTTACTATCCCAGGGGGCGTAAGAGACGGGGAACCTCCCATTTATAACATTTTTCGAAATTCTAGATGATTTGTGAGATTTAGAATTATTAAAATACAGTTCAAAAACAAATGTTACCCTTTGATCTTTGTTTAGCATACCCTTAAACATCCGATTCGCAAAAAAAAAAAAAAAATGTCAGTTTTTTTTACATATTATAAACATTCGCTAAAATACATCTCGCAATTTCTTTGCTTAGAGCCCAATTCCGTAAAACTCGTTTTTTCAAGTTCAATCGCAAAAATTGATATCGAAATATTCCACTTTTTTAAACCTATAGAGCAAGTTAATGGCCTTTAAATTTTGCTTGTCGCACTTTTCAAGATTTTCTGAGTGCTAGTCACATCGAAAAGGTCCAAAAATTCAGATATAATACTGTGCTTACGCCGGCATAAATTGCTACTGATTAAAATTCCATGACGCAAATGTCATGACATAACCTAAACATTTCCATGTTCATAAGTTCAGGTTGCAACATGAGCATCAATAATTGTTTATGGAAATAGTCTTCTTCGTAATTCGAACATTTATATCTTTAGGTTTAAGATGTTTAGAAATATTCCATCTTATATTGTCACCTGCATTTAACGACTTTACTTCTGATAATGACAGGTGAGTATTGGTTACCCTCTTCTATCTATCGTCGCCCTAATTCATTAAAGTGTTAAAAAGGTTTTATAAACCGGTTGCTTACCTTTAGAAACGCACCTTCGTTAAAATCATTAGTATTAGAAGGGCTGCTTTATCACAACGCTGGAGAATCATTACTTTCCATCGTAAGTGTTGGTGTTGATACTCTAGAAGAAATGTTGACCAGCAGTGTCAGGTTAGAATAATTTTCTTTAAATCCTGTCTCTAAGCTTTTTCAAGAAAAAATCTATAAGATTAAAAAAAAATTGCTTACGTGATTCATGTTTAAGATTTATCTCTATGGAAACTGTATGACGTCCCCACAAGTGATACAAGTCATTATTCCTATAGTAAATTCATGCAATTTGAACCTGTCCATGTTTACAGCGGAACCATACCCCCAAAATGTGCTAATTATTGCCGATCCCAACGTGGATTATTTTGTAGACGCGTTAAAGAGTGCAACTAGCGAAATTTGATATATTGTACATTTGTGCAAGTATATTGTACATTTTATTTTGACATTTTTTCTTACTTTTTTGAAGATTGTTCTGTTAAAAAGGATTTTCGATTTCTTCAAAGAAATATTCTTTTTCAGTCCCAGCCATAGTTTAGACCAGCTTCTAAAAAATCATATAATGGCTGCGTTTTCCTTTGTTTTTTCGCCTACTCAGAAGAGGAACTCGATTGCATTGGTTCTTTTTATGCGTACTCTCAATACCGTTGGCTATTTAAGGCATGAAAGTTGAAAAGCAACATTGTTTTGTAATTGATAGGATATCTCAACAGTGCATTTCTGTATGCTAAGCCATCAATATATTTGATTTTTTAATTTTAGTCAAATGTCAAACATCATTCAGCTAGTAAAATTGTCATTTGCTGTCATTAACAGATTGCTCTATGAAAGAAAACGGGTGTGTGATTATATTATCTCAAGTTTAATCACTGCGGAAAAGACACTTGCATTCTAACACACTTCACCGTAGCAAGTCTTGGATAAAAGAATAACATAATTTTTAAATATTTGTTTTCATGTTATAGAGTGAGGATGTATCGCCTTTGGAAGATGCTTTCAGACTGCAATACGTCACACAAGTTTCTGAGCTCGACTTTATACAGACCACGGAAAAAGTTACATTACTTTCTCTTATTGCGAAATTTATTTACCATCGAGAAGATCCAAAGCTTCCTACATTAGCAGTGATTGTGCTTCGATTACTTGTTGCTAAATTTCCCTTAATTTTGACAGCATGCTTCGGTGAATCACTTGAAGGGATACGGAATGCGTTTGTCAATCGATTGAACGGGCGAGTTGAGGCTCTCAGACTAAAAGTTGCGATAATCGAGTTTTTAACTACCTGTGTTGAGACGCAACCTGGTATAATCGAGTCGTTTACACAAATATCGCAAGGAAAGGATAAGAAAAACACGATTGGGAAATTTAGTTGTTTACTTCCCATACTTGATGTGTTGCAAGACAAACAGCAAATCGATATTTTAACTTCGTCTGCGTTGGAATTTCTTGCTGCAATATGGATGAATAGATATGACGTTGCGATGACGTTGGTTAAGAAGAGGTACTTAGAGTTACAATAACGGTTAGTTTTAGTTTTGAAAATATTTCGATAAAGTTCTTTTCTTTTTCGTTTAGCAAAGATTTTTGGGATATTGTCATCAATCCTTTGTACGAGTTGCCAAAGTTGAAGGTATGTTAATCTGCCGACTACAGTTGCACATGCAGTAAAAAGTTGTCCTATTTTGGTTTGTAAGCAAGCAAAAAAATATCGACTAGCACCTTAAGCGCTACTTTCAAATCTTCAAGAACAGAACTGCTATATACGGAGTCTTGATAATCCCCCCAATTGTAGCTGGCACTGTTGAGACGCAATTTTTGGGATATTGGATAACAATGGGATTGGGTTTATCTGGAATTTATATCTATCGCTTTTCTGAACTGATCTTTTGTGCTCGGTCCTTTATCCGTTATGTTGAACTCTCACAAAAATTTCTTGTATGAAAAAGCTTTCTGGAGTATAATGTCAAAAATTGTTTTGGTCCATCTCATACTGCTAAATATTCCAAAAAGATAATACACTAATACACTTGTATTTAGGCTAGCAAATGGATACTTGAAGTGACCAGTCATATTTTGAACATCGTTGCATACGAAGCTTACTACGTGAAAAGGTTATTTTCTACTCTAATTTTTTTTTTTAATTTTTTGTGTAAAGTAATGTATTTATATATATTTTTTTGGTTTAAATAGCGATCAGTTTGATGAAGAACTTGATAAGAAATTAAGATCGTTATCTGACGGGAAATCCTATTCGTGTATTACTCATGTGAGTCTTTTATTTTGATTATTTTCATCTCCATCGAAATGACATACTTTATCATTACATCTTCTTTCATAGTTTCTTCTTCCCAATACAAAGATCAACCCCTCCTCACAGCTGCTGCTTGTAAAATCATGGCGAATGTTTCTATGTGTTATGTCGAAAACTCAGGTTGGTAGTATTGCTGCGTAGTTCTTGCTGCCAACAAGACTCTAATACTTGCTACTTTAGACTATAGATTTTAGAGCATAGTTTCGACAATATTTTTGGACGCAGAATTAGGCGTAATACCAAAATTTTAAAACTCACACGTGTTTACTTGTTAGGAAAGTACCTCTGGTTTGGAGGATACAGTGGATCAAATTTTTCATGATCTTATCAAAGCTATTGAGGCTTGGTTACCTGTAGAAAGTGTAAAATTAAAACGGGACATGATGGTGGAACTATCACACTTATGTTGGATGTTATGTCATAAGTGGAAAAGGTAGGGCTCGGCCCTTTTTCTCACTTCTTTGATATAACGTTCTTAGTTTTAAGGACTTAATAATGTATTAATGGCAATAACATTTCACTATAATAAGCCCCGTGGTCGGACTGTGTATTTTAAGGAGAAGGTTTTTGTTGCTTACAGTGGTTTCCATTGAATAATTGCGATGTTCTAGTTCTACGTATGCAACTTTAAGGAATATATTAATGAAGCACTACGAACCGCAGCAATTGGCTATCATTTCTTGACATGTTCAACAAGAACGGTATCTACTAGTAAGGCGAAGATTTCAGTTGAAATTAAAATAAACCCTAAGACTGATGGTTAGAAAAAAATGTGTGCAAAACGATACAATGACATTATTTAGTCTGGCATTTTGCAAACAGCATATTGTCTGGTTAATTCTGTGTTATATATTTAATGATGTTATTATTTGTTATTTTCAAAATGCAATTTTTAGACTAATATCCAACCAGAGAAGTGTGTTGGCTTCACTAGATAGAATTTTACGCGAGTGTGAATCTGTAGATAAAGTTTTACACACACAAATACAACAGCATTTGTATCTTCTCGCTGTTGTTATCCTGCAAGATTATTCTTCTGACGGTAAGCCAAAGTGACTACACCAACCTTTTTGAGGTGAACTATGTCCTTGAACGCCAGTTATTCATTGTCATACTTGCGAGGCAACTTTTTTAAAATCAAAATCTTTAGATGTGACAACTGCTCAGAATGAATTTATTTCCATGGCAACGTTAGTTTGCAAATGGCTGCAGTTTGATGGCTGTTTACATTTTGGTGATCCGGTGACAGAAAAACAAGATTTATCCGTATGTTTTTATTGTACCTCTTCTTTATACTGCTTCAACTAAATATAATTTGATTGTATAAACTACTTCAGTAATTTTTATTTTTATTTTAGACTCACGTTGTAAGCATGAGCCTGTTGAACGAGTTGTTGCGATGTGTCTCCCCGGCGTCCGCATTCGTAAACGTGTTGAAAGAAAATGGCGTCGTTTACGGGCTATTAAATACTGTTGATATTTGTATACAGGTTGTTTACTATTTATGTATTTATTAAATTAGTGTTTGAATTATTTTCCTGTGAAAAAAATCATTTATTTTACTTTTGATGGACAAACGAACAGCTTAAGCTAAATGTAGGAGTGAAAATTTGCTGGATAAAATAAATCAAAGAAAAGTTCGTTTTGATTTGATTGCGATTCTGTATGTACCTGTATACAACAACTTTTCGAATTTTTTAGAGAAAAACGAACCTGGATTACGTGGCAGTTGTTTTATCTTTTCTACTTGACTGTGCTCAAGTACCGGAGGTTTGTTCTTTCTCGCATTAATTGAGTTTTCAGTATTTTCTTTGTTGGAACTTTGGTCTAACATTATCCCCTCAAACAAGACTCGATTAGGCGCTCTCTTCGAATACGCGCTTTCTTGAAATGAGCGCGCCTTAATCGTGTCTTTCTGGTATTTTAACGATGGGTACAATAAAAACACATTAAATAATATGACATGTTCAAAAAAGGAAATACAATAATCTTGTTCGAGGAATTTGTTTTACAGAACTAAGATCCAACATCGTTTATTGTATTTCAGACAGCAGAGCATCTTATCCATAGCGGTGTTGGTAATTTTTTGTCACTCAGCGTGAAGAAGATTTATCTGGATTCTACAGACCAGGTTAGAATTACATTACAGGTTTCATTTATAAGAATAAAAATACATAAAACCTGAGACAATGACAATGTTAGGAAAAGGAAAAAAAACACGAAAAAATGAATTTGCAAACTTATTGCTTTTTGCTTGCAAAATTTCAGTATGAGCATATTTTTAGGATATTCTTAACTTTTTGTCTAATTTCATCTTTGAATATTCTTATAGAGTATATTTTTATAAAGAAGCATGTAGTATATAAATTATAAAATATAGCTTTTTTCAATGTAAGCTTATATAATATAGGTTGACGCCAATCAGGAACAACTTTTTCGAATCTGGTCACTGGTTGTTGGAATCACATCTCGCTTGTTGAAAGTGTCGAAATTCGCGTTTCTTCAGTCTTCTATAGATTTTATTGGTACGCATAAAGAAACGATTTTTCAGGTAGGACAAAAGTCAATGTGAATTATCTTTGTATCAGAGTGATCCAATCATGCAGCTGTCGTCTGAACCTTTTTTTATAATTCTGAGAATATTTAAGTTCTATTTTTAGAGCATGAATTTAATCACGCAATTAGTAATGGGGGATAATTTGCAGACTGCGGAGCAACTTTCTGCGTTATGCTACGAACTGGCTATCTATCAGAACGATATCTCATTTGCTTTGCCAGAAGTGTTTCAGAATATAAAGGTAGGTTTCACCAATCTCAACAATTATTTCTAATTTTTTTTAAACTGCTGCAAAGAAGTTCTGTCTTTTTGTTTTAGCATGGTATAGCACAGATGGTACGAACCAGTGTTGCCTTGCTGGCCAGGCAGAAATTGCTGAGTCACTTAGTCGAGGTAGAGTTTTTGTAACTTCATTCTAAGATGGCTATTCAAATCAGTAATTTTTTTCCAAAAAATTAACCACAATACTCTTTTAATAATAAAAACTATTTTTAGTGCAAAGCGGGAGATAATATCGAACATATAATAAATAGAACAAAAACTCCGAGTCCGACGTCCTTTCGTAGTGACAGTGCAAAGTCGGGTGTTAACAGTGATGTTTTGGAACAACTTTCGCCCCATGTTGAACTCGCTCACAACAGGTACGCAAAAACGATTATTTTTTTACACGTTATTTTAAAACAATGAAAATTGTCTTCCAAAATTCGAGCATTAAAGTAATAAACATCCCATTTTATTACTAAAAACTTTGACTACCAATTTATAGCAATATAAAAATTTTAAGATCAACAAAAATCACGTGCGTATCATAGAATCTACGAGAGGTGGAGCGCCTTAAAATTCCTTATCTTAATATTCGGCGTGGATTTAATTTGACGAATGACCTAAAAGTTAACCTAAAAAAATTTCTGTTTGAGATCTACATATCTTTCTTTTCACGCAATAGAAATACTATCTTTTAGGTTAATAAACATATTATGCAATTCTGTCGGCACCTTACGACGTTTGACGCCGAATGTTGTCGAATCTATACTAGACGAGGTAACGTTCAATTTTTTTTTCTCAGATCGATATGCAGTGCGAGCTAAATATCTTTCCCATCACCATGTCATAGAAAATAAAAATTAATAAAATTCGTAAACTATGAATGATGTATATGAAAGCACCTTCCTTAGCACTCAAATTATTCGTAGTTGTCTTCTTTACCTTTGTGATATGTCACTTGCTGGTGTGAGATATATTTAAACAAGTTATTTCTTTTTTTTATTTATGTTTATTTAAGTATGCTGATCTGTTAATAAAAATCTGTTTTTATCTGTTTAACTTTCATGACGTCAAAGGCACGGCTTGTAATACTCGGCTCTGCCAATATTAACAGCTGACTACACTTCTGATGTCGATGGGGTGTCGATAATATTTGTGACGCCTCTTTTATCGGATACTACAACATATATTTGTGATCCTGTCTGGTTACTTAATCAATTATTTCATACTTTTTTTAGGGAATGGATATAGACAGTTTTTCTCCGCTGATAGATTTAAGTTTTCAATCTCCATCATTAGACGCAGAACCACCACCATCATTTGGTACCCTTGTTTCTTGCTTAAGCACCTGTTTGAAAATGATTAAAAGGGTACAATGATTTCCAACTTGTTTTATAATTTGAAAGCAGAAACGTTTGCGAAAATTTTGCTTTTTTATATATCCGCTGGTGTTGACTTTTTTAAACACAATTTTCCTTTTAAAACATTATTTCGTCTATTCGCAAAAGTAAAGAACACTAAGATTTTTTTCTATTTTGACCCATTTTCGCAAAAGTGAAGAACGGTGAGATTTCTATTTTGACCTATTTTCGCAAAAGTAAAGAACGCGAAAACTTCTATTTTGACTTATTTTTGTTTCATTACAACATTTTTTTGTACGTAAGAAACTACACTTTAGCTCGCCAACAAACTTTCTGTTCCAGCACAATGTTGATTCTTTGTATGATTTTTAGATGAGTCAATGCGATTCGGATAGAACGACACCGGACAGAGATTTTATTCAGTCACTTACCACTGATGACGAACGCAGACGGTAATATATGCGTGAAAATCGCACATTAAGCTGCAATTATTTAACAGCGCAACAATGCTTTCTTCTTATTCTTTATTATTATTTTTCTAGATCTATATTATGGTTTATTATTGATAATGCTTTGATAGTGTTAATCTCACAAGCGTCTTGCTACTTACGTCATCCAAGTATCGAGGCGCGACAAAAGCAGTTTTTGAAGAGAGAACTTGGCAGTGAACTTGTAAGTATTCGCGTTGCCACCCTTATTTATTATGTACAGGCGAATTAATTAAAATGTCTTTGGAAAATATTTCTTATTTACGTTACTGCTGTCGTACAGTACGCCCCATTCCGCCTTCAATATATTTGGTTCCTGGTGCAACCGCCCATGTAAAGATTTTAAACGCGCCACAGTGTTATTTTTATTTAAACTTTTATGAATTCTTTTTTTAACAATGTTAAACTAAAAAATTATTTTTGTTATGTCTGTTACTAAGACAACGAATTAACATGTGCCAGTAAAATTAAAATTTCAATTAACACTTTCAGAGCAATTTTTTGCATGCTGTTCAACGATTCCGTTCACGACGTGGTATTCCGCCATCTCCGATATCATCCGACAAGTTAGGAAGCAGTATGTCGGCGACGTACCGACGTTCTCCGAGTAAATTATCGACGTCGTTCAGTGAAGAGGAAGAGAATTCTTTACTTAAATTAATCGACGTATACACGAAAAACTTGCTACGATAAATAATACATGAAGGGTTGATTGCAATAAAACCTTTGTCCGATGAGATTAACGAGCTCTAAAAGAAGTAAAGATTACAAACATAGTGAAAAAATTTTAGTTTGTGAAAAAATGAAACAAGATTTTGTGTAAACTTTAAGATGTATTATAATTTTCAAAAAAGTGCTTTATGATTTCATCTTTAACCAAGGTGGTAGTGTGCAGACGATATGAGAACAATTTGTTTAATTTTATTAATTATCGACTTGCATGTTGCATAAAGATATGTACAGAGTTGTATGACATTGGTGACTCAATGATGTGGAACGAGAAAAACCAAGTGTGCATTATCTCACATTATATGACTCTAGGTGATCACTAATCCAAACTCCTTAAAAGTCTGGGAAATGCAATATATTCCTCCTTTGTGTTTTTTTTTGTTTTTTAGTCGTCAGGTTATGAAATCTAATTATGTTATTTTCTCTCATTAAAATTTCTGTTTTAACCGAACTAAATAATCCTAATTTTCGCCGGTATTTTATTTTAGCGCATTTTGGCCATATTCGCGAAATTATGTACTATAAAAATTCTAACCAGGCTGGTCAGTATTCTTATGTCTATTGTTCTTAACAATAGGTCTATTGTTTTTGTTCTTACAAAGCGTATTCTTATAAACCCGTTAAAATTAGTATCATTTTTCTCGAAAAAGGTCGGTAAACCCTTGAATGCTCCTTAGAGCTTTGTTTTCGAAATGTATGAAATCTTATATTTGGTGCAAACAGGGCTGCTATCTGGTCAAATTCGTCCCTAAGTATACATATATAGTTCTTTGCTATTGCTAAATGTACGTAATATATATGCACTTTATTGTTACATGAGAGCTGGGAACGAGGATGATAATAGGTTATACATGTAACATGCAGAGCCTAAATTTTCACAAATATACATATAAGCAAAACAGATAAAACAGAGCTATGAATACTTTTAATGGTACTAATTTGCGCGTGTAGATAAGTTTGCAGGTCGGGTATTAAGTTTAGTAAAAATGTTGCCAAATATATTTGAACGGAAAGCCTTTTTTTAAATGCACTACACTTTTAACGATGCTTTGGCGACAGTTTTAGCGTTCATGTTTACGTTTTCTTCGTGCAAATGAAATTGCTGTCGATTTTTAGAGTTTACGAATTGTTGACTTTTTATTTCTTTCGCAGGTATTGACTTTTTTGAATGGTGTTTACAAAAATATTTAGTGATTACCTTAAGGGGATTAATTTTCGCGTGGATTAAGTTTTTCAGTTATCGCGAGGTTGGCTAATATTCGCGAAATGAAGTCCATATAAAATATTTCAAAATGTGCAATTCGCGGAATTAAATCTTCGTAAAAAATTAATGTACTTGGTAAAAATAAGTCCTCGCAAAATTGTTAAAAAAATTAAGTAACGATTGAATTTGTTTTTTTAATTTTCATGACAATAACAAGAAATATCTTTTAATCGTTAATTATTGCTCTTGTAGACACTAGTAGAGCATTTTTATTTGCAACTTTCATTACGTTGCTAGGGCTTCTATTTTCTACTAAAAGTGAAAAACACGATTTTTTAAATCGAGAATGGTTTTTCCATTTTGGTCACTATTTCAGGGTTTAAAGTGTATGTATCATAATAGTCAGGTGATAAAAACCGGGTTATGCTAAACCACGACAAAATATTAAAGCTACAAATAACAAATGCAATATTGTTTCGTCAACTGTGACAGGTAATCTCCCGTGGTTTCTACGACTAATTAATAAACGGCAGTACATTGGGACGAAATTGCATTTGGTTTTGAGTTGAGAAGAAGGGATATGTACACGTATTCCTGTAGGTGGGAAATGTGCACGCACAACAGACAAAAGAGTCCATTCAAAGAAACATACCCGTAAAATTGGCGAACTATTTTTTAAAAAAAGTAGATAGAAAAAACTGTTCCACCAAAAAGCGATTTTACCCTATATGGTCCTGCTTATTTACCTACCAATAATGCGTAAGCATGTCATTCTCATTCCCAGAGCTTTTTGAGAAAGTAACCTCGAAAGTCACAAAGAGCTCTGGCGTCGAGAATGTAAAGCATGTAAAAAAATACGCCAATTTTTGTAAAGATAGCAAAGTTTCCTCACCCTAAACACTGTAAATAGGCTCTGAAAATGTAAGAAAAAGAGTGTTTTATTGGAAAATTAAGAATTTTTAATCCATGGCTTTCTTCCAATGATTTTATTAACATCATCACGTCGTCACAAAATCCTTCCGAAAGCTGCTGACGTAAACGTTTTGTGTTTTTGTTTCGTTAAAATCAAAACAAAATGTATGCGCATGCTCGGATTTAAAAACCTTAGAAAATGGTGGGGAAGAGGCGACAGTGTGTGCCATACAGAAAGTTTTTGTAAATTAATACTTTTACTTCACGTATGAATGGCGATTGGTTATAGCTTGAGCATAATTAATGATTTGATCTTTTCGGCAGAGTGAATCTGTAAATTTCTCAGTGAAAGCAGTTGTATGCCGCTGTGTTTTCATGGACCTATTATATTGATATATACTGCAGCAAAACTCATGAAAGTTGTTGGTTGCTCACTTGCTTAATTTTGATTTAGAAAAATAGTAAAACGTATTTTTGTGGTTAATTTTTTTAATAATTACATATATATTTGGAATAGCTTTACTTCGTGTCATGTATGCAAGCTATACCAATTAAATCTTTGTTTCTTTTTTTAAGATGCATATAATGAGACTGACAGCACTTAACTAAAAAACAAAAACAAAACCATCTACTGGCTACTTGCAGTTACTGGCATCTTGAAACTAGAAGCAATAATGGATAGTGGTAGAAGCAGTCCTGTGAACCTGACTAGGTCCAGCTCAATGCGATCTTACAATACAAATAGGACATCGCTTGTCAGAAGAAATCAAAGTATGAGTGCTAAACAGGTTCGCTTTTACAGAAATGGTGACCGCTACTTTGGTGGTTTAAAGCTGGCTGTTTCCATGGAAAGATATAAAGAATTTGATTCATTACTAGCTGAACTTTCTATGAAATTAAATCTCCCAACAGGAGCTGTACGGTTTATATTTAACGCAGATGATAGTAGTATGATAACTGACATTTCACAGCTTCAGTATGGTATTCCGTATGTTTGCTCTTCATCAAATACCTTTAGACAAATAGAAGGTGGTTATGGAAAGCACCTTCATGCTTGGTCTATAATAGCAAAGTCAAAAAATCAATATAACAAACCTACTGTTTTGAATAACATAGAAAACAATGGTATTGCTTTTCGTGTTGACAGTTCAAGGGATTTTATAAAACCTAAACTTGTAACAGTTATAAGAAATGGGAAACCACCACAAAAGAAAGTAACTTTATTGTTGAACAGTAAAACTGCAATATCGCTAGATCAAGTGTTGGATCAGTTATCAGCCAAAGGCTCTTTAGGGAAGGTTGATAAATTGTATACAGTAGATGGCCGTCCGGTAAGTACATATGCCAATTGTTTTCACTATTTTATATATAATATAGATATATAATCTTTGATATTTCTTTAAAGAAATCTAATTGATTATATGTTAGTCATATTTATGAAATAAAGGGCATAATAGTGAATTGTTTATTTAAAAGGATTTTGTCGACAATAAGTTTTAACTTAAAATACAGATTGCAGAATTGCAATCAATTAAAGCATAAATTAATAAGATTTTAAATATTTTAAATAGCTGAACATTCTCAGCATGTTGTTGCTTTGGTTCAATGAACAAAATAATTTTTTATACTCAATATAAGCTTAAAGTTTAAAACCTAATCAGAAGAGTAATAGTTTCTAATTGTTTACTGCATGATACATCAAGTTTTTTGTTCCTTTCTTTTTTCTTAGAATTTAAAATTTTCCCCAATAATTAGTATACTTGTTCTCACTGGCCCAAAGTATGCTATGATATATACAGTATAACAAGATAAAAAAAGTCTAACAGAAAAGAAAAGACCACAAAATCTTTTCAAAAACCAAAAAAAAATCCTAATTTTTAATAAAAAAATTGTCCTAAATTTCCATATAATTAAATTGAAAACCTTTTGAGAGTTCTGCTAATGTGTTAACTTTTTAACAAAGTATATTCCAATTATTAACCTTAATAGAGCAACCCTGAATACATTATTTTAATGTGTTAAAAATTGCAAGACAATGATTTATCATAACCATAAGAATTTAAATTGAATATGTAATTTCCATTTATATAATGCCCTGTGATTATATAACAAAGCATTTTTTTTACCACTTTTCATGTTGTAGCCAGAATCAAAAACTTTCTTAGCAATGTACTTTTATGTTTTTTTAATTATTTGTTTCATCCAAGCAAAAAGTCTGGTGAATGTTCTGTCAATATATAACTTGTTATCGATTTAGTAACAGGAAAAACCCTGAATTAGGCCAGTTAGGCTAGTTGATTCTCTTCTCATATCAGTTTTCTGATTATTTCAATCAACCATTTGGAGTATATCAAGTTTGGAGTTTATCAAATATAAATATAAAATATACAGCATGAATTTATGCATATATACTTAAATAATATGTGACATTATGTATATTTATTGTTATTAGATTGTTCCCTTGCTAAAACTATATGTAATTAGTTAATTTCCTGAATTTCAAAACCTTCTTTTCACGCAGGTTAAGACTTTAAAAGATTTGTTTGACGATGACACTGTTTTCATTGCATTATCTGCAAATGAAAAATTCCCTGATGATGGAATTGAGTTAGATCCAAACAGTAAGTTTATGTTTTTATGTTTTTATTGATTCATTTGTATTTATTAATTTTTTGTAAAGGACATTAAAACATACATATTCTGAAGTTCCTCTAATTAGATAATTTCTATCAAATCTCTTTGACGTAAGCAACTATAGAACTATTATTATGCTTTTAAATGCTTCTTAAATCTGTTAATAATAAAAAATACCAAAACAAATAGAACTGTTGTATATAAAGTAATGTTATACTGTCACTTTTACCTTCTATGATATTCTCCTTAGATCACAAATTTTATAAAGATGTTTTCTTTTACACATTTTTTGTGAAATATGGAACTTTTATATTTTTTAACAACTAGAAACTTGTTCACAGATATGTATCTTCTGTTAAACTATCACTTTCAGAAAATGTCTCTCATTAAAATACTTTTCTGTAGAGTTGTTTGTTGCTTAGTATATGTTCCTTTGAACCCAGGCCTTTAAATTATTGAAAGTAGAAAGCTATAAAAGCTTTTTCAGAATATGCCTGCTTAGTAAAAAAATATATATATACAGTATATATTCTATTTCATAAAAACAGCTATTCCCATCTTCTTATGTCTTGCTAGAAGTGACTCAAATTGAAAAGTGTAAACTAAACGTTAAGCCAGTGTTAGGGAAGGAGGGGGGATCCTTGACATTTAAATCTTTTACACTGTGAAACATTGATTTTTCTAGATGGTATATTTTGAACTTATGTGTGGTTCACCTTCACAGGAGCATATGTGCATGCATTTGTTTGTGATTTTAGGGACTGACAATAACTATTGCATTTCTTTATTTTGAAATGTAAGGCAGTGAAAGGGGGAGGGGTAAAATTCTAAACATGGTTTAGTATAAACTTTTGGATTTGTGATTCAGAAATAAGAAGCAACGGTAAACAACAGTCTTAATGTGGAAAGGCATTTCCCAAATTTGTGACCATTATTAATTTTTTAGGTTATAGAATTACACCTTACCGAGAACTGAAAAGGCCAAGTAACATGACAGTTAGGAGGTCAAACTCACTACGGGGTAGCATACGAAGGTACAAAGATGAAAATGAAAATATGTCCAGTAAGTAACCAACTTCATGTTTGCCAAATGATATCTACCTTTTAGACAGTGTGGTAAATTACTTTTTGTTAATGCATTTAACTTAATTTATTTTAGTATCAAAGATTGCAAAAAATCTCCGTTCAAATCATGGAGTTCATAGTGCTAAGGTATTATAAAGTAAACTCACTCTTAGTATATATAACCTTATATTATTTCTCAATTTAGAAGCAGGGGGACGTGTATTAAGAGCGGATGGGATAAAGTATATAAAATCAGGGAAATATCAGGGGATCAGGGATATTTGACTTAAGATTCTGTGTGACACCCTATATTACTGCTTTTATTACAATACTTAAGTTATTAAATACTGGTTATCTTTTTTTTATTTTTTAGGGTGGCATAACAAAAGGTGAGATACATACAGTCGACGCTCATTATCTCGAACCTCCGTTATCTCGAACTTTCTCTATCTCGAACTTTTTCTTCGGCCCCTTGAGTTCGAACTTTTCATGAAATACGCTCGTTATCTCGAACTTTCGCTATCTCGAACTTTTCTTTCGGTCCCTTGGGAGTTCGAGATAACGAGCGTGGACTGTATTTCCATATGCCAGTGCAAAGCTTCAAGGCAACCGCAATGTTCCTTTAAAATGAGGTCATGGAATCTGTACTATTAGTATAGACAGAAAAAGTTCAAAAATTCTCAAAATTAATATTTAAATTAATATTTAAGTTAATATTTAAAATTATCTAATGACAGTCAAAATATTTTAATTTTAAAACTTTCCGTTGCGATTGTGTCTTTATCTTCATGGGTTTTATAATGCTTTCAGGTATTCAAGTTAACCATTTTTTATGTATAAGGACGCAGGTGTTAACTTGGTGAGAAAAGTAGAGAGATAATGTGGAAGAAATTAAGAATTAAACTTAAAGTGGGAATAAAAGAATTTCAATTTACTGACGTATATGCTTTTTGATTATATAGTTACAAGACCAAGAGGATCATCCATGAAAAATCCTGATCAAAATAAAGAAGAATTGTAAGTAATGATATATAAAAATTAATAATGTAAAAGTATCTGTATTTTATTAGCCGTATACGTCTGTCTGTCACGCAAAACGGTATCGCAAGTAGCGAGACGCACGCAATAGAGTATAAAAAGGACAGGCGGACCCGTGGTATAATATTTTTTTCTGTAATTGAGTTAAAACACGCATGGTTTTAAAACCCGCCTGTAATTGATTTATATAATGTTTTAAGTAAAAATACTATAAGCACTAAATTGTTATCAATTTATTTGTGCTGAAAATTTTTCTCTCGTTTTAGATATCCAACATCAGTGTTTGAAAGTGACTCATCAGATTCAGGTAAGATTTCTTATCCTTTTACAAAACTGTAAATTATGTCGGCAAGCAATTTATTAGTCAAAGATACTATTTTAAGAAGACTCGTGTTTACTTGGTTTCAATTAATTCAGTTCTATAAGTGAATTAACAAATTAAACTAAATCCTATTAAATCAATCTTAATCGAGGTAAATGTTAAAAGTTATCTAAACTAAAATCTAAACAGTAACTGCATGTATTTGTTGTTTCCATAACACCTAGTCATGTGACTTTGTACCATTCTTCTTACAAGCTAAACTCTTTGTCTGTCTGTTATTATCTATCCTTGCATGACGTACTCACGTACATCTCTGCACATTACACACCTGTCATTCACATTCGCACTTGAACCTAGCATTTCAAAATGTTTGCACGACTGAGCGACGAAATGACTTTCGACAAAAAATTGACGGCAATTTTTCGACAGACAATACTAAAAGCACAGCTAAAAGTAACAAAGTTTCTCATTCTGTATTGTAGGAGACGAAAAAATGATCCATCCACTAACACCGTGAATTTAATGGACCAAGATTTTTTTTCCCTAAACAATTAAAATTAGATAAAAAACTAAATTTAAATGAGATTGTTATTATCAAACTAAAAAACGTAGACATAAATATTAGACATGTAAAACTGATTTATCAATAAATTTTAATTTTTTAAAAAGCAAACTGTTTTTGTTTTCTTTAATCAATAAACAACGGGGTTCACATTACCTGATATGTCCTGGCTAAAATGAAAGTCGTGAACATCACATGCAAACATTTTGAAAAGCTTGAGTTTGAACCATCTTAAACACAAACAATTTTAACATATCTTGTTCATAAATTTCATTTTAGCCAGGGCAAAAAAAGGAAGAAAAGGTCGCACAAAAGCTTTTCAGTCCATGGACATTTATAATACTGTATGGTTGAGTGACTTTGAGTCAGTCTACTCATCAGGGACTAAATCTGGTTTCTCTTCCTTAAACCAGAGTAGAGCCTCCTTCGCAGATGGTAATAACTTAGGTCATTCAACACCTAGAGGAAATGTTAAGAGTAGTGCAAAAAATGCTAGCCAATACGAGGGTAACTCTCCCAGCAGATCGTCTTCAAAAAGTCGACTGCATAGAACACTTAGTCTACCAGAGTCGGATTTAGCCAATATAAATGGTGAAGACTTACAGGAAAGGTTTTCTCGATTACAAATAGAACAGGAGAATCGAGAATTGCGTCTATTAGTACGGCAATTACAAGAGGCTTTAGAAAATCTAGAAAAAACTATGGTGAACAATTTGGCTAAACATTCTGCGTCAGCAGATACAAAGAAAACCTGCGAATCTTGTACTAGCCCACCTAAAACTGAGAATAAAAATATTGCTGCACCCAGAACGAATAATGAATCGACCGTGCATTCACCAGATAGTTTGGAAGAAGCAAACAGTAAAGATGGTAGTGTAAAGAATTTTACCAAAACAAAAGAAACTGACGAAAGTGGATATAATACGTACAACAATGAGAGTATGCTGGATGATCCGTTCATGAAACACGATGAAAAATATAAACTGAAAGAATATCAATACATGGAGTACAGTGACAGTATGAGTTACAGTTCGGAAGAAGAAAGACAATACTTTGAATCACGCCTCGCTAAAAAGAAGCGTTACTATGACGAAGACGAAGATGGCGTATGTTGCCTTTTGCAATAGTTTTTTTAAAAGAATAATATTTTAATAAAATAAAAGCTCTAAATTTCCTAAATTTTTATTTTGTTAAATTTGTAGCTATAAATTCAGAAACTTTTTTGTAATCGCCATTAATTATAATTTTGTTTATAATTTTACAACTCAGTTAAACATTCTTTATGATATATTTCTGCCACGCACAGATTAACTCGTAAATACGGTAAAAATCGAAAAGGAACGGAGAACGGAACGAAACCCTATTGATTTAGAGGTTTTTCGTTCCTATGCGAAGTAAATTTTTTTTTGACTTGCTTTGTGGACAGGAACGGAGAATTTTTACCAACTAAACTGAAGTTGTTACGTTCAGAAATCAGAGTTAACAAGCGCAACACTTGTTGCAAATAATTACCCTGGCTGATTAATTTTTGCGAATGCTTATTTTCGCAGGGTGTAAAAAATGCATTTTCGCAAAGATTAATTTTCGGGAATCAGTCATGTCGAGATTTTTTGCGAATATTTTTTTTCGTAAATGAACCATTTAAAAGTTTTTGCGAAAAATTTTCATAAATCTAGTATTATCGCAATTTTAATTTATTTCAAACCTAATTATATGGTCTTTATGGATTGAACTTGCTCATGCCAGCCCGCTATAATTTTATCAACCACAAAAAAAAAAATTTAAAAGAGAAAAATTTAGGAAGAAAAAAACGAAAAAAGCCCTTTTGTTTTTTCAAAGGTTTGGCAAAGATAATTTTAGCGAATAAGTCATTTCTAGTAATTTGGCAAAGGTTAATTTTCACAAGTTGACATTTCCGGGGGTTTTCGGGCAGCGTAACGAATGTAACTGGCTCAGAAGTTAAATAAAAACCTCTTTACATGGTGTATTCTTGAAAATAACCAACTTAAGGTACCCAATTAAAATTTGTAAAATGGCGGTATTAATACCTAAACGTATTTGTCATATTCACTTAACCAGTTGTGTACATATTCTTCGTTTTGTCAGTTTTGACAACGACAAGGTGACCATTTTTTGTTTTTATGGTCGTCAGATTTTTGTGCAAGTGTTAAAAGCCACGTCGCCAATAAGCTGTATTCACTATTTTGCCTGCGAGGAACTAACAAGCGAACAAACGAAGTTTCAAATGAATAATTGCATTGTTACAAACCTTAAACTTCGTACCTAAACTCTTTAAATACTGGGAACAAAGTTGTCACTCAGAAATGTGCTCCTTATTCCGAAATATGAAATTTCACACTATAGACCTAACATTTAGAGTGCATTTAATCCAATGTATAAGGTTGAAATTTCAAAAAAATACACCCAACCTCTGTAGTTAGGTCAATACAAAAATAGGTATACGTCCGTTATTTCGAATGCCGCTTAATTCGAACTTTCCGTTATTTCCAACAAATTGCTAAGTCCCTTGAGTTTGGTTTAATAAAGTCTTACATTTTGAGTTGCTTAATTCGAACTCCGCTAATTCGAACATTTCGCTAATAATATGAACAATTTTTTAGTCCCGAGGCTGCATTATGCTCGTTAATTCGAAATATCGATCTAAATAAAAAAAACGTTTTCATTTTTATTCATTTTTATTGCATCAATGGTGGCAAAATGTCTTTCAATTTATCAATTAAATTGGCATTTCCAATAAAATTAAGTTTACAAGGAATTCGGAGGCCTTGCCCATCGCCAAGCAAACAACGTTAAAATATTTTTATAAAAAATTGTACTAAAGTTGTAAAAAAGTTATGTTAGCATAAAACCTTTAAACGTTTATTAAAATTCTTGTTTTTTCTAAACTTCTGATAATCCGAACATTCGTTAATTCGAACAAATAATTTAATTCCTTGCGTGTTATTTGAATTAACGGATGTCTACTGTATAATTAATGTGTCGTATTCTTATTTGAAAATTACTGAATATGTTTCCCCCCTTGTATTAGGATCGATTATGTATGAAGTAAGGTGGACAATGCTGTGGTTATAGCAAAAATGGATTCCTTGAAAATATGTTGAAATAGGCTATTTACAAAAGTAGATGCTCGCGTTTTTTTCTTAATTTGTAATTTCTTTTTATGGGATGGAAAAGATTCCTTTATATCCCTCTCATTCTTGTTTAATTTTTTGTGTAATAATCGTTAATCAATGAAGTGGTTATTTGCGAAAGTTGTTTCTTGCGAAAATCTTTAAAGAAACCTTTTAGTCCGGGTGCCAGGGGGGGTCAATTATGTCAGTCAATCGGACAAATTAAAACATACATGACGTTATTAGGCATGGTCTGAAGTTTTTAGTGTCCCAAATTTTCGTGCTTGTGTGTAATTTGCAGACCAGATTATTAAAGCGTCGATTTTTCTTTTAAAAACACTTATAAAATCAAATAGACTAGCTCGATTCCATTCAAATTTTGCAAAATTGTGTCTTTTACAATGCTTTATCTAATCAGATAAACTAAAATTGAAAAATGAATAAAATAGATGATGTTAATAGGCGCCTATCTTAACAGCGTAGGGACGATCTTATTTTCTTTAGAATTTGGAAGCCTTTCTCCCAACATTTTGCTCCAAGTCACCATGTTCTATTAATTCTTTTGAAATTAGAATTCGTTCGATTTGTAACTTTCGAACACAACAAATTCGAATCATTTTTGTGGAATGAAAACAGAAGATGTTTGTGATTTTGTGTGCTGCGTTGATTTGTTTGATTTGAATCTGGGTTGATTTGAGAAACCTCTTTGTCATCGAATGAAGTAAGTCATTCACAAGTTAAAGTTGTACTTATTTTTTTTTCTAAAAAACCAACTCATCTCCCAAGAAATTATGCAGAATTAGTTGTGATAGAAAAAGCACCTCTCTCGTTTTTTTACCACTCGTACTGTAAAATAATAACAGAAAAATGCTCAAAATATAAGAAAAATAAGAACAATTCACAAACACGTGGTTCTGGTCAAAACATTGTGGGAGGGTGTACAACTAATCACAAACCATCGTAAGGGTAGCTATTACCCTTACTGCAATCGCCGCTTATCGTGCCCTCACCAATCATATAGTACAGATTGAGTGGTAGAGTAGTACTTACCGTGCAGTATTGATGGAGTATTCATTGACTGGTTTGCTAAATCGCAAACTTCATCCTTCCGTATTATCTACTTCTTCAAAACAGCTATCTCATTTGAAATTAGTATTTAAGAAAGTATATTTCTTTTTAACTGATTTAACTAAATGTACCTTTCGGAACAGTTTTAGTTATTTAGCACTGGATGTTATGCCATTTCACTGAATAAACCCAGTTGTTTAGAGTTTCTGCTACTTTAGGTAACGCCCACACTTGTTTGTATGGCAATGCCACGTCACATTTTTTTAACATGAAACAACCAACTCTTAAGGAATATTTTTCTAAAATTAAAAAACAGCAACATCAATGCACAGAACATACTCAGGAATATGAATGTATTTTGTTATTAACAAAAAATGTATACAAGAGTCAGTCAAAACTGAAATGTCCATACCAGTTGAATTCACTTTTTATCCGCTAGCTTGCTCATCAGTAGTAATAAAGCTTGTGATTGTAGCTGTGACTGTTAAAATAGGTTATGTGTTTGTTTTTCATAAGCTTCTTGTCTTCGATAGCTCAACTTAATTTTAAAAATAGAAGTCGAAACAAAGAGTTTCGACTTCTATTTTTGTCGTTTTTTCTTCTTCATTTTTTTTGCCCCAATTTAAGCTAGTAATTTTTTCCAATCGATCATTTAGAGATACTGACCTAATTTGACCCATTTTTACAGCATTCAAAGTGACACAAATTTTGTTGAGACAATTTCCTCTTTCGTGTGACCCTTGTTTGAATTGATACACATCATGAGTTACAACTTCCCTGCATAGCACTATATCATGTTGATATGTCCAGTCCATTTTTTGACGCGAGAAAGAATATATTTTTGCTTACCTTTTGGCTTCCCCTGTCATGCAGGTTGATGTTGAAGAACACATCTTTTAAAAACAAATTAAGAATTCTTGATGTAAATCGAGAAGATATATGCGCATTATACTGGGAAAATGAGAAAATACAATTCTTTTATGGATTTAAATAGGAATATTATGGATACCTTTTCTGCTACGAATAAAGCTTGTTTTTTCGTCCAGTATGAAAGCGAAAGAACGAAGAAGTACAGAGATATCATTAGACGCATGCGCCGTATATCTCGTTTCAGTTTTCTTGGTCTGCGTCTTCGTTCCTGTCCCGTGCTCGTAAGGTCCCTAGTAAGTAAGTAACGGAAAATTTAACATCCTTAGGGATTCCATCCTAACGGCTGGCTCTTTCTCCCCTCCGACTGTAACTATGTTACATTACTGCCAGAGATGCATATATCATTGTCCTAACTTGCTTGCCTGCTACATCAGCCAGTTCGCGGTCAGTAGATGGCGCCAAATGCGGTGACAACCTATGTTTAAAGTGCGCCTGAGTGGGGACTCGAACTTGAAATCTTATAATTACAATCCGAATGTACGATGGCCCCTATGGCTCACTTCTCTTCCAAATCAAAATCACTTCTCTTCTATACAACGAAACATTTCTCTTCTGTATTTTGACACTTCTCTTCAGTATTTTGATACTTCTCTTCAGTATTTTGACACTTCTCTTCCATATAACGAAACACTTCTCTTCTGTATTTTGACACTTCTCTTCTGCACTTAACACTTCTCTGCATGTGGCTCTTTACAACTTGAATTCTAAAATCTGGTCCGCAATTTTACATCATTGGTCCGTAGTTTAACCTTTTGTGAGGTTTATTACACGGGACCAGTCTCCTCGCCATGTGACATATTTTTTCAACAAGAATAAGGTCTGATGATGGTACTGAAAACTGTATTTTGGAAGCTGTTGAGATTGCATTAAGATCTCAGCATAATGACGAATATGTTGGCACTGGCAGTTTTAT
Organism: Hydractinia symbiolongicarpus; assembly: GCF_029227915.1. NCBI lineage: Eukaryota > Metazoa > Cnidaria > Hydrozoa > Anthoathecata > Hydractiniidae > Hydractinia > Hydractinia symbiolongicarpus. Next base: position 26,588,820 of record NC_079882.1, on the reverse strand, counting down.
TGTTGGTACATCAACAGCTAATCAAAGAATCGAATCTTTTTGGTCACAACTTTCAAAAGACAGACCAAGTTGGTGGAGGTTATTTTTTAGAGAACTTGCAGACTTAGGATTTTTAGATGCTGGTGATGCACTCATTGCTGAATGTGTACGCTACTGCTTTATGGATTTGATCAGAAAGAACCTTAATGAATTTGCGATTCGTTGGAATCAACATCTGTTAGCACCAAGCAAAGGTGCTACTGCTCCCCGTGGAAGTCCTGATACATTGTACTTTGTTCCAGAATTATATGGTTGCGAGTCTTTTAAAAAACTTTAGATCTTAATGAGCTAGAAGAATTTAGCCAACTATATGTACCAGATCACGATAATGAGCCTGAATTTATTGAATTTGCGGAAACAGTTCTTCTAATGGAGGGTTTCTCCAAACTTAAGCCAGATACAGCTCATGAAGCTATTGATTATTATATCGCCTTGATTTGTGCAGTCAAAAGATATATGTAATACAACACCTGTAACAATGTAAAATGCTTGGATTTTAGAAATATATATCTTGTTTTTTGAAAACCACGAGTTCTTTTCCCAACAAACATCACAATGTTTATTGCTGCAAAAAAAATATCTTGGTTTTTGTAAACCACGAGTTCTGTTCCTAACAGACATCACAATCAATGTTTATTCCCGGATAAAGTAGAGTCAATTGTAAGCCGCAAAACGTTCTAGTTTCGCCGAATCACAATTATAAAAGTTCAAAGTTAGTGGAAACTAGATAAAAAAAGCAATCTCGTATTACGCTTCTGGGACCGTATAAGAATATAGCTTGAAATTTCGCAAAGTTTTTCCCGCGAAAAATCTAATTTTGTAGAAACGTTAATATGCCCCGTAAGAATTTATGCAAACTTTACTGGGTACAAAACTTCCTATGCGCAGAACCCGGGGTGTGCCATTTATTCATAAACAAGATCTGGATAAATTCATATATTAAGGACAAGATTCAGTCTGGGAAATTTTCGAGCTTATGGAAGAGAAGTGTTTCGCACTTGGAAGACAATTGTTTTGCACTTGGATGAGAAGTGTTTCGAACGGAAGAGAACTTTGGGTATCAAAGTAGAGAAGTTTCTTATACAGAAGAGAAGTGTTGTTATACAGAAGAGAATTGTTTTGACTAAGAAGAGAAGTGTTTTTATTGAGAAGAGAAGTGAGCCATAGGGGCCATCGTACGAATGCGCTACCACTACACCATCCCCGCAATTAATGGCACACCTCTTCCCTTTCCAGGCAACGTAACGTCAAAACATCAAAATGCTTTTTCGTTCAAAACTATTAGTCTTCATGTTTTAATAAATTTCTTTATGTGTCGGATGTAAGCTTTCAGATTTTGAAATATACATATAAATCATGTGATATCAGCGTGTTCGGTTGACCATTATATCACGTGTTTCACTCGTGCACACAACGTGGAGCAAGTTTGTATCATTCTAGACTACACTTGTTGAGTATGACGAAAGAAACTTGTGATTTTCTCACTTAAGTTCAGACACCCAGCACCAATAGGTTTCTAATTGCTCGCAAGCGTGGTTATTTTCCGTATACTTTTTAAACTTCTGTATGATTATTTTGAGCATGATGTTTATATCTGATGTTGAATAATCAGTAATCATCTCATTAATAATTTATACTTAATGGCGCAACTTCCTGATTGAAGACGGGACTATTAAGGCAAATAATCTGTCTGTCTTTTTTACACATATTTGCGTTTGTGAGTCCAATACATACATAAATTCTAATAAGAAACAGTGCTATTTAATTAATTTATTTAATTGCTAATTCGAGAATTTAGTAGATTTATTATTTAATACAGAGCCTACGCACCAAGAAAGTATCTTTAAGGTACACAGAAACATCCCAGCCAAAATAGGTGTGTGCAGTATTGATGAGGACAGACGATTTTTTTGTTTGCTGTTCAATATTTTGATAGTTTGAAAATTTCTCTATCTGATAAATTATTTACATCTCATTATAAAAATTTGAAACAAACGCCATTCATTCGGTTTTACAACATTCAAAATAATGCATTATTTACAACTAGAAAGGTGTTTTTTATCTATAAAAGAAAGAAAAAAAATTAATAAAAAAAAAGTGAAGGTGTAGAAGAAAAAACTTGCTTTATATACTTGTAAAAAAAAACAGAATTTTTTTTATTTTGTTGAGGCAAAAAAATATACTGCAGTAAATATTCATACTGAATATGAGGTATACAAGCCTCACATTTAAACAAGCCTCGTATTGAACATTTGATGTTTTGACAACATAACAAGATGGCGTCAAACTATCATTCAGAAGATCGCAATATCAGCGGTGGTAACCTTACCGATGCCAGAGCACTATTACAGAGTAAGATATCAGACTTTTTAAATATTTTAAAATTAATATACTCTTAAATTAAAACATTTTTTGTCTAGAGCTTAATTTTTAAACTTTTAAATGATATATAAGTCATGTGTATAACTTTTAAATATAATGCCGGTCTTAACCTTTTCATAACAATTACATCCCATATCCGGTGTTAAGGTATGACAGCCATGATCATTTAAGAAGCGGTTTTCTTTTGTTATTGTCAGTAATTGTTGTTGAAAGGGTTCTAATTACATTGATGTAATACAGACAATGTAGTTTTATTGAAGTGGTTTATTAAGTTCACGAATAATCTATGACATATTTTTAATAAAAATTCAATGTTCATTTCGTTTCAGACTGTGAATACGATGTGTACTCGATGTTTGGCATAAAGAAAGATAAACACTCCGTACACAGTGCTTATAAGATAGGAAGAATAATCGGTGATGGAAACTTCGCCATTGTTCGAGAATGTCGAAACAGGTGCGGTAGAATTTTATTTATTTTACTTATAGACTCGTGTTTGCCTTGTTTTATTTTTAATTTATTCTTTATTGTAGAAAAACACAAAAACCGTATGCTTTAAAAATCATCAATAAATCGAAAGTCAAAGGAAAGGTTGGTCACACACACTAAAGTATCCTTCTATACTATTCTACTCTTTTGCATTATTTTCAGTGTAATCATCCTTGTATTTTTTAATTTAGGAACATATGATTGAGAATGAAATTCTCATCTTACGAAAAATCACACATCCAAATATTGTCAGGTTACATGAAGAGTTTGAAACTCCGAAAGAGATATACCTCGTGATGGAACTCGTTGCAGTATGTTGAACCTGTTGATTGTAGTGTATAGGAGGCTTGGGTCGAAGTCTACCATGTCTACCATTTTGTCAACCCTTCTTCTTCACTAGTGAATTTCTTTCTCTTCACTTGTAGGGTGGTGATCTGTTTGATGCAATTGTAGCTAACACACGATTCTCTGAACCTGAATCAGCATACATGATTCGTGATCTCGCCTCAGCTGTCCAGTACTTACATATGTTAAACATTGTTCATCGTGACATTAAACCTGAGAATCTCTTAGTAAGTGCAGTTTGGTGTAGATATTTACATTAAATGCGGTAACCTTCTGATAATATTTATACTGTTTTTTACTTGTAGGTTGTCAATAGGAATGATGGACGGAAATCAATAAAGTTAGCGGATTTCGGTTTGTCTATCGAAGTAAAATCACCCATGTTTCTTGTATGTGGCACGCCCACCTATGTTGCTCCTGAAATTTTAGATGAGTCTGGGTACGAATGTTCGACTTAGTAACAGCATATACTGCTAATATGAGAAACAAGTGCTAAACTCTTGTTGATGGTGGAGTGGATGAAGAATCTTCTGATGTAAACATTACATTATATTATATTCTCTGTTTTTTAGTTATGGCTTAAAAGTGGACGTGTGGGCCATTGGAGTGATTTGCTATATCTTGCTTTGTGGCTTTCCTCCTTTCCGAAGGTAGGCTTCTAGTTTCTGCAATGTCACTCACATCTGTAACATTTTTTATTTTTAATGCACTTGTCGATTTTTATTCCAGTGTCAACCACGATCAGGAAGAACTGTTTGATAAAATATTAAGAGGCGATTTTGAATACCTGTCTCCATTCTGGGACGATGTCAGTGAATCACCTAGGGTAAGGCATTCAAGACTTGCAGGACAACAGTGTATTTTTAAGGAACTATCCTGTAAAAATATTTGTTTAATAAAACAACTAATAACTAAAGAAGGGGTTTTGATGTTTGCAGTTCGTTATGATGCAAGTTTAATGTTGTGAAACGAAAAACTTTAGTGTGTTATTTTTGTCATTTTTAGGATTTGATTGACAGACTACTAGTTGTGGATGCTAGCGAAAGATTTGATGCGTCTGAAGTGTTGCAGCATTTCTGGATAAAAGTAGGCCTTACTTTTGATAACAAATCAAAATGAATTTAAATGAACGCACATGTAATCATGTAGTCTACATTTGTGGTTACGTATTAATGTTTTGTTTTGTTTTGTATTTGTAGAAATGGACCGAACCTGTTGAGAAGATTCATCGCGAACTCTCTGAAGCAGAAGAAGCTAATGTGAAAAACAGGAAACGTTTACGTGGAATAGCACTAGCTATCCAAGCGGTAATTTCTTTACTTCACCTTGTCCGATCTAAAACTAAACTAAACGAAAACTTAAACTCAACTTCGAAGCCACAATTAATCGAACACAAACTAACTAACAAATCTTCGCCTAACATAAGTCGTATACCGCGTCCAAAACCTCAAGCTGGTTCGCATATCGCAGAAATTCGAAAGTCGATCACTACTCCAATTAAACGACGTGGAGTGAACAGAAGTATATCCCACAACCAAACCAATACATCATCACAACCTCCTGACTATTCGCTAAAAAAAGGCTTCCTCAAGCGTGAAGAAGCGATACAACGAGCTTTAATTCGAGCGAATCGCGCCTCAAAATCGTCACCACTTCATATAAAAAAGACAGCAATTAACAGCCCAGCTATACCTAGGCGCCCAGCGCAAGAAAAAACCGCCTCATCACAAAATAAACATGTAAAGTTCAGGCCAATGTCTGTGATAGACCTTCGAGAAGAGAGTGAAAGCCAAAGTGTTACTCAGAGACCTTCGAGTGCACAGTCAGCTCGTGCCAAAAAATTGATTAGACAAATCAGCTCACCTAGCAAAAGTAAAAGCACGCCGAAAGATAGTATCACTTCGCAGCGTCGAGCGTCAACACCTGTGACAAAAAGCCCGGCAGTGGAAAAGAAGCTTTGTAAAGCAAAACCATGTGATAAAGTTTTGGGTGACGCTGATGGTGTTGCGTCTAATGGCGTCAAGTTACGGAAAAAAACTGCGAAGCCTCGACCTCGTAGTATGGTTGAAACTACAACGACTACCAAGGATATCGATGACTTTTTAAATTCCAACGGCTTAACATCTGTAAATGAGCAGGTAACTCCGCGTAAGCACAATGTCCACTCGAGCAGAGGAGGCAAAGCACTGACGCCTAACAGCGTTGCACGAAAACAAAGGCCGACAAGTCTAATTTTAGACGACCCACTTAATGACCAAACTCCTGAGTTAAATTGCACAAAAGATGTTAGACGATCTGTTCCGTCACTACAAAACTTCCCACCTACCTTCGAAGACGAAAAGAAAAATATTTGCAATCAGCGTGCAAGAAAAACTTCGAAATTTACATCCGGTAATTTATCTTCTCCACGGTGTGCCTCGCCGCCTAGATCATCAAGACAACCTTCTCTAAGTAGTCGTTCAAACAGTGTCTCTAGTTGCAGAAGCGATCGATCGCCAACTCGAAAAACATCTACAACTCGTTCGGGACGATCTCCTGCTCACAAAGCACCAACTTCGCGCTGTGACTCATCTTCACACATATCGCCTGTTCGTTCTTCTTCACGAGATCTGTCGCACACTCACTCACCAAAACTATCATATCCTACCAAAAGAGGCAAGATTTCAACACCGTCAAGAAATAAAAGCCCAGCAAGTCGAAAGACGCCAATACACGACAAACCTTTACCTCCTTGGAACCCATCGAATGTGCCTCATCATAGCCGTATAACATCCCCTTTATCGCCTAGAAAGTCGTTTGAAAAGACAAGTACACCTCGAAAAAGTTCGAGTGAGTTCGGAAGCAGTATCCGAATTACGACTGAGGTCAACAAACGAAAAAATATAACATTTCCTGATGGAAAGACTGTTGATAAAGAAACAAAAACAAAAACAACCGTGTCGTTAGACATGGATACGGAATCCGAACAACAAGTCAAAAGAACTTTATTATTAACCAAAGTAAAAAACCTTGCGCAAGAGATAAAAATTCTAACAAAAACTGAAGAGAAATCATCCGATTCATCATCCGATTCAATCGGTTCACATCGGGCTAGTGGTGCGAACAACAGTAGAAATAATAGTGACTTGTTAAATGATGTTGTAAAAGAAGAGACAGACCGGTTCAGCGAGACCGAATATCTATCGATGAGATGAAATACGTTTTGACACTTAACATGATAACATTATCATCTTATCGTGTAATATCGTTAATTTAACGGGTAGTAATGGTAAATTATCGAGGCGTAAATTTATTTCTTTATAATAAATTTTAAAATTTGTTCTTCCGAAGAACTTATAAATTTTCAATTAAAATATATAAAGTGTTCATTTTCATATCCATTGGTAAAAATGTGTAATTATGGCTTGATGCTAAAATCATACTAATAACAAACCCTTTAAAGCACGTTGCTGGAACAACGTCTCGTAAAAAAATTAACACGTTTTTGGATGTGTTAAAATATAACGCTAATTTGTTTGATATCATGTAAAACTACACTAAATTTTCATTAAAATTGCTTAATCTAAAATCGTAAATTACGTTTTGATGTTTGCTATGACATCTTAGATAATCATTACGCAATCGTAAGCATTGCTTCAGGTGATAGAAAAGATGAATGTCCAACCGTTGTAACATAGGTGTAATGTGCATAAATGTTCAACAGGCCTACGCATTGTGCTAAATCCAAGTCCCTAGTCAAAGTAACATAACTGATCTTCACCACCACCTTTAATCCTATAGAGCATTTGTCAGAATGCTCAACGCGGTAACAATCCAAACTTAAACGCGCAGCCTGGTTATTGAGCATTTGTCAATATCAATCACCTCGCTTCGCCTACCATGCGTATATGGTATGAGATTAGTGTGGTAGTGTATATAGGAAGCGACTAGTTATGTATCGCGGTTATATTAGTGTCATGCGTATGTTGACCTTTGTGTCACTTGACTGACTGAAATATACTAAACTTAAAATCAAATTTAAGTTTTGTAGGTCGTGTAAAACAAACAACCATTGCCAGTTAAAAGTTATCGTTTAAAACCGCTGTTTTCACGTAAAATGTTGAGAGACTATTTTGTTAAAAAAAACAGTTAATTAAAAAACAACAATAATGCAGACAGAAAGATTTGTATTAAAATCTTAAATATATATAACATGTGTTTTCGTCGGACATTTATTTAAACAAGATCAAAAGAAAGAAATTAAACGAAGAATACTGATTGATCAAATAAAATACAAAAAAATTTTCGTTGCTTTTAAATTTTAAAGTGTTTATTTTGTTTTCTGCTAAAAACCAACACCACAAGCGGTCATGAACAAACAAGTTTATTTTCTATGTTAAGAATTAAGAAATTCATTGTTTTGCTTTCAGGACCTTCGAAAAAATGCATCGTATATCTCTCAAAGAAATTTAAGTCCAGAGAAAGAAAAGAACAACCCGTTCGAAGAGATAACTAATAATAATGTGACTTCCAATCCAAAACATTCACGCGGCTCGCGAAAAAGTTTATCGGACGACGAACACGTGCAGTCATCAGATAGTGACGAAGATAGTGATTTTGGTACGCCGCTACGACGGCCTAAACCTAGGCCGTTGTCGTTTCCGTACACCCTAAATTACAACCCAGATGAAGAATGTCATAATTTTCGACCTCATGAATTTCGTTGATGTTTTTGTTATGTTTTATTATATATAGTTAATGTTAAATATATTTTTGAGTCATGTGTCTAAGTTCCTGTTTTTGTGGTTCGAAGCCATCTTACTCGAATGAAATCAAATGTTAATAAGGTTAAAACACTACAAACCTATTCAATTTTCTTATTCAGTTTTTTTACGCTAAGCGAACCTAATATAATTTCCGACAACTGCGACCGTTATGCTTAACTCCTACTTCAGAAATCATTTCACTAAATGAAATTCCCCTTCTACAGTCTTTTACGTTCGCTTCAAGCATTATCTTTTTTTTCAAATTTTGATTATATTTAGACCTAAAAGTATAACTTTTGTAGCTGTGTATATATCATGGAATTATGTGATTATTATTATTATTATTTATAATCATAAATTTGTATTTTTCTACTAAAACTGTATTTTTCAATAAAATCTAATTTAACGTCTCTTCATGGTGTGTGTTTTTGTGTGTGTCAAGAATGCAAACTCTATAAGAATCAACTGATTTACTGGTTGTTTTTTTTGTTAAAGTCAATTGGAGTGATTAATGATGTTTACCTGATGTAAAAAAGATTATTTACAAGTTTTTCCGAATCATTGAAAAATCTTTTTTCGTCCTGAAGATATTTTACGTTTAAAGATTTTTCTTTTTATATTTTTGTCTAAGTTCAGCTTCGTCCAAGATTACAGAAACACAATAGAACGCTAAAAATAGTTAATAGACTAGGTGTCTCGCTAATACCTTTGTTTACTTTTATTAGATTGTCGATTTGAAGTAAAATTTCGTGAGTATCATCAAAAAATCATTATGTATGTTTAAAAAATAGACCAGGTAGCCTCCCAGTTCCTTAAGGCAGTTTGTGGTTTTTTTTCTTGTTGCAGTTCAATGTCAAAGTTTCTTAGGGTAAAAATGCCCTTTATGTAAAAATGGGTATATATTATCAGCGTAACGTGACAAAAAATGTTTTGCCAACCATGTGATTGCTATGCTTGAATAACGAAACGGTTCTCAACCCCCAGCAATTTATTGATACCTGGGAACGAGTTTGTTGCGGAAACGGGCATATATTTTTGTTTACATTCAATGAATGATGTTGATGTCGGAAGGAAATTAAAATTAAATTGATGCAATTCTATTGTACATTAATTAATAAATCTGTTTTTTTAACTGTTCACCTTTTGGAAAAATCAAGAAAACGTAAACAAAACTAGCCACGTGATTATTAAACATTTAAACCGCGTTGAATTTTGCTTGTGACGAATACACGAAGAAGAAACTCGTTTAATATTTAAACTTTGTGTAAATATAAATATATTCTTGAATATAAATTTTAAAAATAATTTTTCATCTTATTATGAGAGATCGAAGGGTGAAGTCAGACGCTGTTCCTGAGGAAGTCATGTGCGACGAAGCTTTCGTCTATACGGATCCTTTTCACGGGAATAACTTTTTAAAAAAACTTCAAGAGTTATACTTACACGAAGAACTATGCGATATAAAACTTATGGTGGAAAGCAAAGAAATTTTGACACATAAGTCAGTGTTAGCAGCTAACAGTCCTTATTTCGAAGGTAAAAATACTTTTCGCTCTGAGTTTGAAGCTAATTCCATTTTGATTTCGCGCGAAACTAGAATTATATCCTACTTTTATCATATTATAGTTTGGATCTCGACATTTTATTATATTCATGTTTACCTATTTTTCTATTTTTTCATTCATTTGTGTGTTTTCATTTATTTTATTTTTGTTACGACAGCGCTCTGTTTTTCGTAATAATACCATGTGCTACATCCTCGACCCCAGGACTTGCACCGTACACACGCTAGAAAACGAATAAGTCCTGGGAACGAGATTGGTGCCACTACATTTTTGTGGTTTTTAAACAAATGATTCGCCAATTTACTGTGTTCAACGAAATTAACGAGACAAATATAGCACGCGTCATAAATTAATTTTAAAACATCATTAAAAATTTAAACATCTTGCAACTGTTGTGGTTTTCAAAATTATCTGTCACCATCGACAACGAACGAAAGATGTCATATATGCTGTGACATGTACATTCGTGCATGATAAATTAAGTAACACTCTGTTCCTATGCTTCGATAACGCGGGTGCTGGTAAATGAGAGTTTGACCATGGCAATAACAGCAACCTCGTTTCCAGGGCATTATTTTTATATAAGCTTTGTTATAATCGATTCTAGGCCAAAGACTCTTAAAACAAGATTTGTAACGCCACATTTAATGGTTTGGCCTTGTGCTTAGAGCGTTCTTTAAGAATTTGTTTTGAAGTTTTCTCCCACTGTAGGGATGTATTTTTGTTCTAAATGTGTCCCTGTTTAGGTATGTTTCTTGGTAAATTAATCGAGTCCACGAAAGATCAAGTGCATATAAAAGGAATAAGTTACACTGTTTTAAAATCGTTAGTTGAATTTTGCTACACTGCGTCAGTCAAAGTAGATACCCAGAATGCATTGGAACTTTTATCTGCAGCGAATATGTTGCAGTTTGAGGGTATCAAGCAATGCTGCAGCAATTATCTTCAAACCAAGTTGGACGCACATAACTGTTTAAACATCTCAAATTTTGCAGACTTACACACGTGTTATAGTTTGAAAGAGAGCGCAGATGATTTCAGTAAAACTCATTTTCGCGAGGTTATCGAAAGCGATGAGTTTTTAGAGATACCAGTCGAACAATTAAAGAGTTTACTCGCCAATGATGCTATAGAAGTAATATCTGAAAAGGATGTATTTGATGCTGCCGTAGCATGGGTTAAACACGATGAAAAATCTAGAAAAAAGTATTTTACAGAATTGCTGGGTATGGTGAGAGTGACTAATCTACAACCAAAAATATTAGGTGAGGTTTTGTCTATGTTTATAATACTTTTGTTACTTCCACGCAATATTTCGTCATATTAATAGAACTAAACCTCGATTCCAGGACTATTTTTGTAACAAAAAAGGAAAAAAGAGATTTGGGCACGAGTTTAATTAGAAAAGCATTTGTTTTGTATAATTGGTAAAACGTTCTTGTGTTTTTTCCTTTTATTTTTATAGCTATTAATAAAAAGACTTCATAAGTAATTAGAGAGATGTAAAAAAAATTTATCTCTTGTATAATGACCATTAACTAAACGACCAGATAGATATAATGACCAGACACAGAAAGTTTTACATCCGCAATTAGCATGCCTGACTTAGATGAGGAAAGAGGGTGAATTTAATGGATAGATAAGAGATATAACCAAATCTCTGAGTTTCAAAATTGATATTTTAAAAACGTTAAGCGTAGATACAATGCAGTTAAATGGCTCATCAATGAAATACACATAAAATGGACGCTTTAAACCCCAACAACTTCACCCCAACTTCCCCCTCCTCCCTTAAAAACAGAGAAAGATACAGCAAAAAGGAGTCATAATAGAATGACAGGTAAATTAATTAGGAGAGTTAAAATCTTCTTTTCGAAGAACATAAAGGTCTTAAGAATTAAGGATTATAAATAGAGACATTTATAAATTTCTGTAAGACATTGTAGTGTTTGCACAACCTCGTTTCCAGGACGTTTTGACTCTCATCGGTGCTGCGCTTATCTCGCCGTCTGATATGCAAAAAGACACAGCGGGTCTTGAGATTTAGGTCGGTGTTTGCGTTTCGATGTTGGTTTTTAATATGGCCTAAAAAATAGATACAATATGACCCTCTAATCCTCCTCTAGTTAAGTACAAAAAGGTTGTCATTATACAACAACCCTGAGCAGCCAGATTCTTACAAGGTACTTAAAAACGACTCGAAAATTCCTGATTAAGTATTTCTAAAAATTCAAGCAAAAAGATTTTGATGAGATATTTTGTGTTTTACCTTGTGCTCTCCAATTATTCGACGACATGTTGTAAATTTCTGATATAATTTATATTTACGGTAAAAATCTTTTTTTTTCAGTTGAACACTTAGAAAGGCATCCCTACGTTCAAGAAGATCAAAGATGTTTACAATTTGTAAACGACGCTAAAACATATCAACTTCTCCCGAGCTATAGAGAGGAAATGTCCCAGTTTAATGTAAACCCGAGGCTGTTAAAGACTGATTCGCGGATATATTTGATTGGTGGAGAGACTCGGAGTCAGGTACGCCTATCATGACGCAACTCCTTTGTGTTCAACACATAAAATACAAATTAACTAATCTCAAACTCTTGAACGCATATCATAGTCGTAGAAAAGCATCTTAGACTCCATAACCGCTTTTCAAAATAACCCAAAATTTCCATTTTTTTCCCGACAATTTTTCGTCTTTAATTCTGATTTCTAGCCACCTGCTACCTTGAGCACTGCCGTATAAAGAATTTAATACCTCAAAGTTAAGTTGTCACGAGTTTTTAGCCATTAGACGGCATGTCGGTATTTCGTCTTTCCTGCGACGCCAATTTGCGTCTATTAGATTCCCAGGGTTGAAAACTAGCAAATTTAGAAAATTAATTAACTCCATAGGTTTTCGATTCTATGGAATGTTATTCGTTTCATGATTCGAAATGGTTGCAGATGGCAAAGATGTCCCGACCTAGGGATGGTTTGGGTGTAGCAACATACGATGGTAAAATATTTGTATCTGGTGGTAAGTTTATTCATTCATTCGTTCTTTCATTATAACTGATTCAAAACTTACTATTAGTATAAACACCTATGACGGGACACTCCTCAGCATACCATAGTTGTATACTGGAAACGAGGTTGTTAACACGTAGCACTTTTGTAATTATTTTAGGCTACGATGGGCAAGACGCTTTGAGTGCATGTGAATGTTACCACCCGGAAAGAGACGAGTGGGAAAATATCGCACCAATGAACTTTCCACGTCACGCGTTTAGTATGGCAGAACTTCATGGTTGGCTGTATGTGGGAGGCGGTAGCGATTTCGTGAATACAGAATATAACAGTGTGGAACGCTACGATCCAACAAGGTAAGCATTTGTTTGTTTTTCCAATCTTGATGAGTCTTTCTTAGGCCTTCTTTCGCGTTACTCATTAGAAAAATGCTAGTGCGAAACTGAGTTTTAAGATCTATAGCAAATCTCATTGCCAGGACTCTTTGTGTTTTCTTTGACACTTTTAAACACCGGAACTATTGTTTTAAAAAGGTCTGGTGACCTTCATCATCATTTCATTTCCTTGTTTGTATTTTTCCGAAGAGATGAATGGCTGTCCGTTGCAAGTATGTCTAGTAAACGAGAAGGATTAGTGCTCGTGTCGCACGATCATGTAATATACGCACTCGGTGGTGAAAACGGTGTATCGATTTTGAACACTGTCGAAAGATACGACCCTCGCACAGGAATATGGTATAATTGTGCATCGATGGGTTACAGAAGAAGATATTTCGGTGCCGTTGAATTAGACAATAAAATTTATAGCATCGGCGGTAGTGATTATGAAGAGGATTTGAATACTGTTGAACTTTTCGAAGCTCGCTCTAATCGTTGGATACCGATCCCTTCCATGAATAGACGACGCGAAAGTGTCGCCGTAGTCGCAACAGAAGACAAGATATTTGCGATGGGTGGCGCATGTGTGAACAAAGAAACGGACACGGTTGAGTGCTACGACCCACAGTTGAATAAATGGGAATCATTTTGCGTTATTCCAAGAGCTAAAGAAGGAATGGGTGCTGTCGCTTTGTAATTGTTTTCAAAACTTTGTAACTATAACTTTTGTTTGATTGTATATTATTAAAAGAGATTGAGTATATTTGTAAATAATCCCTTAAAAAGTAATACGACTTTAGAAATTTAGACGCAATTTTTATTTTTATTTCTTCCATATTTTATTTCCAGCAAGTATAAAAAAAGGTAATTTTCGAAATATTTTCGTTACGCTTAAAATCTCTTTTTTTTCTGATTCTGAAGATCTCTGACAGTGGGAAAAAATTCTTTTCACATGGAGAAAAAGACCCCTAGGGACAAAGTTGACACTAATTCAGTGGGATTATAACACGCGAAAATAACTGCGTGCAAAGTCATAACCTGGGAGCGAGGTTGATCCTGGTACAGGCTGCTTTTTATAACCAGTATATTTATTGGTTACTCTATCGATAATTAATGAAGTTGTCTCGCTTTTTCAATTTTGCAGCGAGTAAAATAATTTAATTGAGTCCCGGTCCTTCGTCAGCACATGGCGAGAGCGATGGGTTCTGATGTTTTTTTTCAACGCTTTACTTCGAACCAAGTTTTTATTTTTCACTCTAAAGCTATTTTTTATAGTTGCAAAATATCTTGAATAGAATTATTTAACAAAATAATATGGTAATCAGGTGCGGATCCAGGGTTAGTCAGATAAGTCGCGTGACTAAGTGTAAATTTGACGAAAAATGTTAGCCAAGCGAAGATGTCGACGATCAAGGCGTTGCAAACGGAGGGCGTTAAAAATTGTAATTTTTTTACGGCGAAAAGCCATGGTTCACAGCCCTCTCCAATTCGCCTATAGCGATGTTGACGTCAAAGTTGTGACGTCGCTACCATATAGACTGAGAGGGTTGCAAATTATAGCTTACAGATTTTGACTGATTCATTTTGACTAATCAGTCACTCAGTCAGTCAAAAATCAAATAGCTATGGCCCGCAACCCTCCCCATCTCACCTAAGGGGCCTGTGACGTCAAAATCGTGACGTAATTTTCACACTCTATGCGTAGTCCAACAATATGTGGCCCGCAGCCGGCGAAGGAAATTTAGGTTCCGTTTTGCGTGGTTACTGATAACCTGTTAGGCTATAGTTTTAACTCCCATCCGTCAGGATTAGTCAAAGACTCACGCCTTTTGGCTTGGATTCTTTCCGTACTATTATTGATTATGGCTGCAGCAGATATGTTGGCGCGGGTGCTTACTGATTTAAAGTGTGATAATTTTGAATCTGTTCGTAAAATGCAAAAAGAACTTTTAGAAAGTGTTTATTCTCGAGCATTTTTGTTGTGTGGGGATATTTATCCCTTGGTTGGTAAAAGTCTTCATCGGAATTCAGGTCCAGATATATACCTTCCATCTGAGGCGAGGTGTGAGGATAAAGGAATTATTGTTTTAAGGTGAGAAGTATGTTTTTTACTCTCCAACACACCTTGCATTTATCTAAAGGTTTTCAGTATATCTGCTACGAAAAGCTAGTTGGGGAGAGCTTTATACAACAGACTATTAAATTAAAACCAAATACAAAAAGATTTAATTAGCTAATAGCTAGGGCTAATACACCTTTACGATAATTCGGAAAAAATAACACTCCATCGCAGCTTATTTTGCAATCAGAGGAGGTAAACATTACACTTTTATAAGAGTTTATTAAGGAGAAAACACTATTTTTCGTGATAACTTTTCTTGCCACGTTTTGTTTTTAATGAAAAGTACACATAAGTTGTATCTTATTATTATTAACGTTTCCTAAAAATTTGAAAGAAATTGATACGACGGAAGTTAAAAAACTGGAGAAAACACGCTTTCGTCTCTAACAAACTCTCATAAAAACACGAGTTTTACCTCCTTTTTTTCGATATTGTAAAACGATGGAGAGCCGTAGGAACGCATGTACAATTGAATTGTCATAAAGGTGTATTGTTTTTGTAATATGAGCTTTGAACAGAATTTTCAGCATTGCGGAGGAATTCTTTCTCAATTAATATTTGTGTTGTTATTAGAAGCAAGAACTTGACATCTGGATAAGTAAGGTTGGTGATGAAAATAAACAACTCTTCGAATGACTATTAAGAAACAAGTTTGTTGAGTAAAAGGTCATGGTAAAATATATTATTTTTAGATCCAATCCATCAGGAGACTGTCTATACAGCTCAGCATCGTTGGTATAGGCATAGGTGATAATTCTCTTGTTGATGTTTTGAGAATCTTGACATCCATAGAACTTTTCTTGCATCCTTCCTTTTATTCCAATCATCCTTGTTTTCAATTTGCTTTTAAAAACCAAAAGGCAAATATTTTTATATCTGAGAAAAGTTTATTCAGATTTTCCCTTTCCCATATTGTTTGTGATATGACTCTTTCTCCTGAGGAGGCAGTTAAAGCAGAAGCAATCAACAACTGTACCCCCAAGACATGGTTTCCTTTTCTGTCAATACTTGCCTTGTCAACAGTAATAAAGAGAAAAATTAACACATTTTACCCACAATTCGGTTTGTTACAGTTTGTTACAACTTTCTTTACACAGTGTATATTGCCACACCCATCTATTTTACCTGATGAAGATCAGTTAAAAATTTTATTTTGTTATGAAGATATTGTTAAGTCTGGTGTAGACTTCAAGCCAAATCATTACGTTCCCCTTTTTCCAGGTTGCAACTTTCTTAACTGAAAGTTGCATTTTCCTATTTCAGCATGCAAAAAGCAGTAAAAAGCCCTTCTTAATTCTTCTTTCAAAGTTCAAACGAAACTTGAGTTTAGCCCTATGAATAAACAAATATATCTGAACAAATACATGGGTTGAGGTGTGTTTGTATCATATCACATGTATGTATATTTCATCTTCATTATCCTGATCTTTCCATATTCTTATTTTTTTTGTTATTATTGTGTTTTATTTTGCTGTCCATGGCTGGTGTGATCATTTGATTCACCTAGTCATGCTGATGAAGCCTGATATTGGCAGAAACAGCAGGAGTTTATAAATAATGAAATATATTCACAATTGTCTCACTTTATTGTAGTTAATCCCTGTTAATTTTAGTGGTTTTATCTATCTAAAATAAGACGTGTAAGACGGAGATTTGATTCTTATAAAAGATGTTCTTAGGAGATTTTGTTATAGCTTAGCGTTTCTTTTGGTCAATTTTATTAATAACTAGATAAATCGGAAGACAATTTTTCGGCGATTTTTGTACCCGCAAAGCTTAAAATTTAGCCCCCAGCTGCTAAATTCAAGACTCAGTCTTGACTAAGTCTTGAAAAAGTCTGGATCCGCCCCTGGTAATATGTGATTAGACAAAGAAATGGTACGCTATAGTTAATTTATTGTATTGGTAAGCCAGCTAGCATCAAGCACCATTACGATAGCTATCTAATCTTTAAGGAAACAAAACACTATACCAAAAACTATGAAACTATAAAATAAATTGTTTATCCAACGTCTTGTAGCTAAATGTTAGCTTAGCTACGAAATTTTCATAAGCAACTCAGTTGCTAAGAGTTTTAAACTGGGTGAAACATAAAAGTTGCTTAGATTTAAACCTTGGGTACGAGGTTGTCTATAATTATAAATTGGTTGATAAAGTAGGCCTAAGGATTGTTTTGAACTACAAATATTTGATCATTATATTGTTTTGAACAGAAACGAGATTTGAGAATACTGCTCAAGTGATCAAACGATCAATGTTTATACTTTAATATTTACCTGTATTGAATACCACATGATTTTTGCGTGAGATCAATTAAAAAAAAATGCTCAACTGATAAACACAAAACCTCACCTTAGCACAAATATAACAGCGGAAATAAAATGTCACTTCGGCATACTTTACAGTAGAATGGTGCAGTAAAAACTGTCTTTTTATAATTTATAGAGTAACGAATTTGTTTTATCAAGTAAATATTGAATTTCTTTATTTCAAATTTTATGCGAATTATGAGACGATAGTGAAAAAAGCATGTTTATACATCTGGGCAAATAATTTGCGTAAAGTGCGTAAAAAATACGAAGTTAACTGATGGAGAATAAGTTTCTTTAAAGACTTTGAGAGAGTTCACAATTATCTTGTCAGAAGAATGAGACAATTGCTTCCACGATTTCGATCCATGTGTTTTATAATCTGTCTCAATTGTCTTGTGGTACCCTTGACGTTGAGATACTGGACTTGTCAAATTATGCAGATCAAGAAAGTGGAAGAAAAAACAGAAAAATATCAATCAATAACCATCCAGTCGGATCGTTACATCAAGAAAATACCGAAAAGGTTTGTAGGAATTTGTCTACTATCAAACTAATAGTGTAGATAAACATAATTCCTGAAAACGAGGTTGTACTAGACTACCTCGTTTCCAGGGAGCTTTTCGATTGTGACAAACAACAGATAACGGTTTTTAAGCAAGACTCAAATTCGACTGCAAATCTCTTTTTCTATGCCAATATAATATTGACGGGATAGCTCTGTGGTCCCGTTGGGATACCAGCCGTTGAAAAGAATTAAAGACAAGGCTGAAAAAAGAATGGAAATGAAGTCATTTACTGCATCTTCATTCTTGTTATAGAAAATGCAATGCCAGACAACATGTGGTGTTTTTGAAAACACATAAAACAGGCGGTTCTACGATAACCAATATTTTAAACAGATATGGAGAGGCGAGGGATTTTAATTTTATATTGCCTCGAATAGGCGAAAATCGGCTCGATTGGCCATGGTTTTTTCAGAAGGACTCATTCTATCCTTTAAACGGAAGCGAGCCAAACATTTTATGCAATCATGCAAGATACAGTAAAGAAACTATGAAAGCAGTCATGCCGAACGATACGATATTCGTGACAATATTACGACATCCGATAACACAGTTCGAATCTAGTTTCTCATACATGACTCTCGATAAGATTTTGGGTATGGAAAACTCCACAAATCCGATTGAAGAATTTTTCAAAGATCCAGAAAGCGTATTGGTGAATTATGTCTTGACACAAGATCTTCGAATAAATAGTGATCGATTAAAACTGATACGAAACGGAATGTTCTACGACTTGGGATTGGAATCTAAGGACTTTGAGAATCGAGCAAAAATAAGCGAGGCAATTAGGCAAATTGACAGCGAGTTTGACCTCGTTATGATAACTGAATATTTTGACGAGTCACTTGTGCTTTTAAAACGAATACTTTGTTGGGAACTCGATGATTTGGTTTACTTTCGATTAAAGCAACGAACTAACGGTTGGATACGTAACTTATCGAGCCCCTTGAAACGAAAAATAACGCATTGGAGTAGTGCTGACATGGCGCTATACGAACATTTTAATAGAACGTTTTGGAAAGTGATAGAAAAGATGGGAAGTGATTTTTGGGAAGAAGTAAAAATATTGAAAGCAAAAACAAAAATAATGAAAAGTTTGTGTTTACGAAACGACAACACAGCATCGGCCGAATTGCTACAAACCGCTGAAACGAAACAGTTTAAACTGAGAAGCGACATTCCTCGAACGGCGCGGGAAATGTGCAAACGCATGACATGGGACGAGATAAAGTATTTGAAACACTTGCGTGAAATTCAAATTGAAAGAATAGAAAGTGCTAACAAGAAGAACGACAGAAACATTTTTGAATCTTTCTCGTGGATAGCTGAAAAATTTAAAACTATGTAAATAATCTTTTATACGCAGACTTTTGAAATCTTGTAAATATATAAGAACGCCCGTTTTCTTTTACAATACATTTTTTTATAACAGCCCATTGAATAAAAACATTTAGGTTCGTCAAAAGTCAAGAACGGTTTTAGAATCCCCAATCTTAACAAAAAGACAGAAGGAGGGAAGATTGTTAAAAGTAAAACTTTTGCTGACGACAAAGAAAGTTGTTATCTATAGGAGAATAAAAACGAGATCCACCTTTTTAGTCGTCATAGATATGGTTAGAACTCATGATGACGTCACGATTAAATAATTATGTAAGACCCGTTAGGATTTGCTGCATACATATTCCCGTCTTAGATTTTCACCCGTTGTACATAATCAGCGTGCGACTACATCGTGAGTATAGTACAAAAATTAATCTACGCGTAAGAGGGGCAAATTAGAATTGGGCACAATCATTCTTAATAGACAAAATGCGGTCAATAATAATAATATAGAAACTTCACCCATGGAAAAATACACTTTTTCTCCCGTCAGCAAATAAGTTAATCTACTGGCACAACCATTAGCCTTATTCATGTCGCGGGGGAATGGTGACGAGTAAGGTACTTGTCGGGAAAAAAATAAACATAATGGTAGTTGTGGAAAGACAGACAGAATAAGGCTATTTTTAAATAGAACTAGTTGTTATCCCGTAGAACAATCCACGGGAATTCGCCGTCATAATTATTTTGCGTACTGTTATTTCGCGAACATGTTATGAAATTATTCACCATCACCATCACCATCACCAGACCACCAAGCATTTTCTGACGAGCATGACAGCATGTTTGTTTATCTCATTTATAATCGGTACTTGATGTTTCTCTATCGCCTTCGCAATTCTTCTATCAAGCGATTGAAGCTTATTTTGCTGGCTGTTGGTAAGATTTAGGTTTGCAGTACAGCAGTAAAGAAGCGTTGGCAGCAGCATTCCGATGTAGATTTTAGTGAAGGCTTTGTTCGTTAAGTTGGATTTCAATGAGAGTAGTAAACAAAGCTTGGCAGACATTTTCTTGTAAAAACTTATAAAGTGATGGTTCATTGATAAAGTCTGGTCGAGAACAGTCCCAAGTTATCGATATTCGGTGCTTGCGTTAATTAGCTTTCTGTTGATTTCCAAGGCCAAGGTTGATCCGTTTTTATTCTCCGTTTTTATTATTTTTGCGAGTGCCGAATATCATCGATTCGGTTTTCCAGTCTTCAGATTTAATACAAGATCGTTTTCAATGAAGTACCTGTCTACGTTTTTCAATTCAGTGTTGCTGGCTTGTTTTTCGTCTAATGTATAACACGATATCGTCCGCAAAGCTTAGTACTTTAGAATGCTTCAAACAATTTTCTAAATCATTGAAGTAAAAAAATGGGGTAGGAGTTAGACCATTGACCATTTACTTCACAAATCTGGGCGCGGTTAAACAAGTAGTCCGCGAACTAGTTTAGTGACAAACCTTTGACTCCATAACTTCGCACATTTCGCGCATTTCAAATTCACGCATTTTTACGGCCTGTTTGGGGTTGAGAAAGAGGCTTCTCTTGTAAATAGCTATATTTGACATTTCCTACACTTTTAGTTAAAAATACATAAGAACAATTTCAGCAAAAAATAAGCGAACCAGCTACAAACTAAAAATGTAAATGGTTAAACATGAAGTAGAGTTTTCGAAATGAATTCCGAATTCACGTTGAGAACAAACAAAAAAATCACTTACAAAATCTTATTGTTCTCTTCTTCTTATAACAAAACTTGTTTTTGTTAATTTCTTTATAAAAGGCGCGAATTATTAAAACTTTTTAATGAAATAGACAACACAATATTAATTGTCCGTAACTGTGACCGCGCACGTACTTATAACAAAGAAACTGTATCGAGGGAACAATAATAGTTAACTAGCTAACATGACTTGTACTAATATTTTAAATTAAACGAAAGCTTTTGTAAAACAACGAAAAAGACAAAATAAATTATATAACGCCTTTCTTGTTTCCATATATTTTTTCGCGCACAAACACACAGAATAAGGCTATTTTATCAAACTAGTCGGTGGCCCGTGGAAAAATCCACGGGTTAGCCAGTTTTTTAATACCCCATTGCGAGCGTCTCACTACTTGTGGTACCATTTTGCGTGACAGACAGACACATACGGGTATTATAATATAGACTAGTCGTTAGCCCGTGAAAAAGTCCACTGGTTCGCGCAGCTAAGGCACCATTTTGCATGACAGACAGACAGACGTATACGGGTATTTTAATATAGATAGTCATTAGCCCGTGGAAAAATCCACGGGTTCGGCCGTCCTTTAAATTTACCCGTCGCAACAAAGTGGACAAAAATATATCGGATTTGGTATTGGTGCGCATTTTAAAAATTTCGTGATTCCGGTACGGGACGCGGCTCTCGCGGACAGACAGACGAAATACGGCTATTATTAAAGAGACTAGTCGTTAACCCGTGGAAATATCCACGGGGGTCGCCCGTCGCGTTCCCTCGTCCTTTAAATTTACCCGTCGCAACAAAGTGGATAAAAATATATCGCATTTGATATTCGTGCGCATTTTAAAAATTTCGTGTTTCCATTACGGGACGCCGCCTTCGCGGACACACAGACAGACGACGGCTATTATTAAAGAGACTAGCCGGGAAGCCCAGCGTCGAAACGCCGGGGTAAGCCACAAGTCAAAGTGTGACCCGGCGTTGAATACTCTGTGGAGCGCCTAATAAAAGCCGTATACTGTGTCACACGATCAGGTGAAGCGCTTTAGTACAGGTATAGAGTTTGTCGTAAATCAAGTGAAGCGCATACACCTTTGTAGTGTTAAGACTGTAACATGTTTTTCAAAAAATAACTTTCCCGCAACAAAAGCTAAAAAAATAGAGTTTACAAACCGTTGTTACTCTGTCATAGCTAAAACAATCGGGCAATATTATTTTATTTTGTGGAATAAGTTACAGTAAATATTAAGAAATTAATTGTGACATTGAACTCGGCGCTTAGTACGGCTAAACCGTGTTACACATGAATTAATAGCCATATAAAACCATTTTCCAAAAAAACTGTATCGCACGGTTTAAATAAAACTGAGAAAACGTTTTTCGGAAAATGTTTGCAGTGAAAGTTCAAAAAAATGTTACACTGAGCTGAACGCTTAGTACAGTTAAACGGTTTTGCACAGGCGCATAGGGATAATGCCATTTTAAAAATATTTTTCTTACAAACTGTGTTTAAATAAAAACACAAGAAGAAGTCCTTTGCTAAGACAGGGCTGAGCGTTTAGTCCAGGTAAACAGTGTTGCACATCCATACAGGCGTGATTCCCGAGAAAGTTTGAAAATTAATTGTCACAGTGGCCCCTTAGTACAGTTAAACCACGAGGCACATGCATCTAGGCGTAACAGCCTTTTCTAAAAAAACAGTCCGTTGTTAACACTGAGCTTAGCGCTTAGTACAGGTAAACTGTGTCGCACATGCCTATAAGCATAATAGCCTTTTCCAAAACACTTTAGTCTAAGTCAAAACACAGGAAATAGACCGTCGTTTAAAAACCGGATAGGCACATATAGCACAGGTACTCCGTGTCTAATTAATAAACATTCGACTTTTGCTAAAGTTTATATTACAGTAAAGTGATAGCTAAATACTTAATTGCATTTCGTATGAAAAAAGATTACTTAAAAATTCTGTTGCAGCGAACTGTATTTGGTTACTTTTACATTTTAGCTAAAGGTAGCTAACCCCAGTCACAACCAAAGCTAGCTAACATCTACGTTGGTAGCCAGAATCCTAAAATTAATTTTGTTTAAGATTTATATATGGCTAGCAAACGTGACAGTAAGAGACAAATAAAACTACTACAAAAATTCAGGTGGCTGAATAACTAGCTTAGCTAGCTAGCTAACTATAAATTATAGGTGAATAAACATGTAAGCAAATAGAAAAAATACCCGAAAAGTAGTTTTAAAAGAAACTGCAATCTTTTTAGAACACAAATAGAAGTATCGCAAAGCAAAAAAATAAAGCAAACTGTTAAGAAACTTTCCTTTCTCCAGCACTGAGTTGGTAAGATTTGCTTGCCAAATCTTGGACCGATGGGAACGTAAAAATCGTTGCAAAGGAATATAAAGAGCTTTAGTTTCTGATTGGTCATTTATATAAAACTCCGGTCCTGATTGGACCAGCGGGAACCCGTTTCTGTGCCAGCGGGGCCCGACGGGTTTTCGTCCCTGCGCTAGCGGGCTAGTATTTCGTGCGTGGTTAATACAAGTCGCTTTTGACGCATGAACAGACAGCTGGACGACGGCTATTATTAAAGAGATAGTCGGTAGCCCGTGGATCACGGGTTCGCCCGTCCTTTATTTATCGCATTTCCTGTTTCCGTAACACGACTTTATTCTCGCGCACAAACAGACAGACGGAATACGGCTATTATTAAAGAGATAGTCGTTGCCCGTGGAAAAATCCACGGGTTCACCCGTCCTTTATATTTACCCGTCGCAACAAAGCGGATAAAAATATATCGCATTTGATATTCGTGTTTCCGTAACATCGTTTTCTAACTCAGCGGGGGGTCCGCGCAGAGACAGACAGACGACGGCTATTATTATAGAGACTAGTCGTTACCCGTAAAAATATCCACGGGTTCGCCCGTCCTTTATATTTACCCGTCGCAACAAAGTGGATAAAAATATATCGCATTTGATATTCGTGTTTCCGTAGCATGATTTTTTAACCCAGCGGGGATTTGCGCAGTGGCAGACAGACGGAGTACGGCTATTATTAAAGAGACTAGTCGTTAACCCGTGGAACAATCCACCAGAATTGGCCGACGTAATTATTTCGCGCACCTGTTATGAAATTATTCTGCGGTAGTCATGATCCCTGGAAATATACAATTATAGGCACGGAAGCAGTGTAAACTACACATTTTTTAATTTTTTTATAGTATAGTTTATCGGAAGTATTGTTACGCCACTTTCTCGTAAAATTCATATATTTAACAATAATTAGCGCATTCTTACGACCTGATTGAGGTTAAGATAGAGGCTTCCCTTGCAAATAGCTTTTGAAAAACTAAATTTGACATTTTCTTACTTTTTTTTTCTCTTAAAAACATAATAAGTTTCAGCAAAAAAATAAGCACATCCAGCTTTATTGTTGTCATAATAAATGTAAATGGTTGAAGATGAAACAAAATTTACAAAATAAATTTCAAATTCATGTTTAGAAGAAACAAAAACTCACTTACAAAATCTTTCTAAATTTATAGTTCTCCTACCTTTGTTTTTGTTAATTTCATTTAAAAGGCAATTAAAACTTCTTTAATGAAATAGACAACGCAATGTTAATTGTCCACAACTTTTTTTGCCCGTGTAGTTATTTATAACAAAGAAACTGCATCGAAGGAACAATAAAAGTTAATTAACCATGAATTTTGCATAAAAACTTTTTAAAAATTTTTTTTTAAAATATCGCGCAATTTCGTGCGTGGTTAACAAGGTCGCTTTTGACGCACTAACAGACAGACGGGTTACGGCCATGTTAAAGAGATATAACTAGCCGGGGACTCGGTGTCGAAACGCTGGGTTAAGCCACAAGTGACTGTGTGACCCAGGGTTGAAAGCCCTGAACGATGAGGTGCTTAACGACCATGGACGTTTAGTACAGGTACGCAGTATGTCGTAAATCGAGTAAAGCGCACACAAAGTTATAGTGTTTCAGGTGTAATATTTTTTTCACAGCCGTGTGTGGAGTGAATACATCCGTCTACCCTATAGGCGTAATACTATTTTTAAAGAAAAAGTCGCTGCTTTGGTTTAAATAAAAACAGGAAGCAGCCCATCGTTACCCTGCCTAGCTAAAACAATCACTCAGTTAATTTATTTTGCGGAATAATTTTCGTGAAATTTGCAAAATTCAACGTCAGTTTAAATGAAAACACATTCTGAATAAAAAGACAATCCCAAGTGTAATGTTTAAGATTGATTGTTTGTTTTAAATATGAACATTTGTATGACTTTTTTTCAAACGAACTGAGCTTTTTTCTGTCTAAACAATGGGCCGTTACATGCAGTAAAAATTGTCATTAGCTAGCTATAGTAACTTAACTAATAACAGGATTTATTTTATTAAGGAATTATACATTTTCAGGCCATAAGAACATATTGAGAATAATGAGGATAGCATTTGTCAAAAAAGTTAAGAACATCGAGGCTGAAACGAGTGTGTTTTTCTTTTCTTCTTTCTATTCTTATATATCATAGAGAAGAATTTATATAAACTGTATGATTCAGTGTTGCTGTCGTTATAATAAACCTAAACTTAAAACCTAAACTTAAATCAATGCTTACATCTGTTATTTACGATCGTTTAAAATATATTCGATTCTTAAATTCAAAAACTCTGCATTGTTATCTTCTTTGATTTTATGCATGGTTTTCTTGATTACGAGTTTGAGTAAGTCAAACTGTTCTTTTTGTTCTTTTAAGATTTTGGATTGAAATACTTCGGTAGATATACAATATACCAAACGATTCAAATGTTTATATTTCTCTTTTATGTGTTGTCAACTAATAATTTTTTATATTTTGAGTATAACTCGGAAGAGTTTGC
The DNA here is from genome assembly GCF_029227915.1 of Hydractinia symbiolongicarpus. Taxonomy (NCBI): domain Eukaryota; kingdom Metazoa; phylum Cnidaria; class Hydrozoa; order Anthoathecata; family Hydractiniidae; genus Hydractinia; species Hydractinia symbiolongicarpus. The sequence continues at coordinate 26,562,885 of NC_079882.1, read as the reverse complement.
CGTATGCAATAGACTGAATAGCTGATTTCGTATGACTTAACGAAAAATGTTGGATTTTTTTTAATGTCTGGTATACATTTTTTCTCTGTATTATAGCCTTATGCTCGTTCCCGTCATTTTTACCGTTTTAGGTAACATTTTTTGCATATGCAATCCTCTCTTTAGATTGTACGATATAATAGCTAAAAATTTGCATTTTATTTTTATGGAAAACTGTAAATTCTTCAACGCCAAAAAAATAAAGAAAAAAGAAAAAAAAAACAAGTATATAGTTTTAGTGTACATTGTTTTTTTTACCATGTACAGGTTATGCTTATTATATAAAACAGATTGTAAAATTCGAACTGCTGTGTGTTTACGTGTCCGTTACATGGATTAAAAAAGAAATAAAGTGGATTCTTCCACGGGTAAATAGCTAATCCAGCATGGTTTATTTCTTTAAAATAAGGTGACCAAGCTCCCTCTCTTTTCCACGGGGCCTAAAATTTCATGTTTTTCAAAGATATTCTTCGCTGCATCCGCATCCCTTGAGCGCAGGAAGCCATTATGGAATTCGGCAAGCACGCGAAATTTTAAAAAAACCGGCGTATGCGCACACTATCTTTCCATCGACAGATGGCCGTGATACAGCTGTTGTGAGAAAGTTCTTTTTTGAATAATAATACCGATGTGGAACGTAAACCGAATACAGTGGAGACTTTGCGTATCTTTCACTCTCGAGATGTCGAAAACGAAGCTCACTGTAAAAACATTGAATAAGCACTTAAAGAAATAGAGAAAGAGCTTTCAATTAAAGATTTTATTAAATATGTGCCGTTTTGGAAGACAACTCTTCCAGCAAAAAGCAAAAATTAAAAGGGAGTAATTTTGATAAACTAGACATGTTTTGCTCCCGGTGGTTATTTTCAAAACTGATTCAAAACATTTCAATAGACGGCAACTTGCTAAAAGAGAAAGCTCGCTTGTATTATTAGTTCTTTAGGAGTTTGCTTTTGTAATTTTTTAAACCTGAATTTTTTAAAAACAAGAGCTTGAAACACTGCTATCTCGAATTTTTCTTGACGTTATCCCGCTATTTCGAAATTTTCGTTCTGCCCGCTACGAGTTTGTGATAGCGGGACTCCACTGAGCCTGTGAAGTGCTCCCCCGAATGCGCGGCACCGTTCGCCTGCACTTAAGCTTGCAATCCGGCCTCTAGGAGTGGGTCACCCAGTCTCTTTATTAATAGCCGTATTCCGTCTATCTGTCTGTCCGCGAAAGCCGCCCCTGTTAGGGAAACACGAAATGCGATATATCAAGGACGGGCGGCCCCGTGGATTTTTCCACGGGTTAACGACTAGTTTTTAATAATAGCGTTACCACAGCAGCATCGGGATTAAATAAGTGTTCGCCATATAGAGGTTAGGCCTTCATAACTTGCTCTGGGCCGCAGGGTGAAGTGAAATCGACTGCAGTATGTGCAGGAGGAGTATGTTGTAAATATGCTATCTTTTATTAAAAAACATGTCTTCCAAGGATTAATTCAATAATATGCAGAGTCATAAATGCTATTCAATGTATACAAGATTTAAATACCTAAAAAACCGTTAAAATTCATCCACTAAATAAATCCTATACCTTTGGTAAGATATTTTACCATCTTTAACAAACAAATGAATTATGACACAAAAGACGAAACAAGAAATGCAGACTGGAACAGGTGCACGAATGGAAAAAAAATCGCCGTCTTGTCCGACAAAATTTATAAAAACCGTCAATAAGCTGAAAATAATCCGCCAAAACTGAGAAAAATACGTTCGAAAGTTTTCCATGCCTGCACAGTGACAAATTTTGCGGATACTAAATTATAACACAACAGAAAAGACATCAAACATTTAATGTGGACATTTGGGCAACAAAAATTTTTCCGTATTTTGTACTACAGATCATAATACGTGTAACATAATTTTGGATTCAGCTACCGGCTGCAGATTGTCCGAGTTCTGTCAAGATAAATTAATAATTGTCTGAATAATCTATTAACTATAATACAATGGAAGTAAAATTAATAAATTAATTCAACCATTAAAAATTTAAAAATTAAAAAAAATCCAAAAACCTAATGCATTAAAAAATTAAAGTTTTTGTATAAAAAAATCCAAATAAGAAAGGTGAAAACAAAATCCTACACTACAATAAACAAATCACAACGTCTTTTAGTTTTACACTCTACGAGCATGTTTTTTTCCATTAGAATTTTTTATTGAAATCGAAAGAACTACAAAAATAAAAATTGTCTAACTGATGTAAAAAAAGGGCGAGACACATATTTTAACGTATATTGCGCGTTGATGGAATGAATTGACGCCAAAATTTACCAGAACAAACTTATAAATCATGTGACAAATTATACAGTTCTGCAAAAAGAAAATTGAGATTTGAGGAATTGTTCGTACAAATTCGCGGGTGTAAAAGCAATTATGAATGAAGCCAAAAAATTTAAAGTCACCTTATTGTATAAAATAAACTAAAATCAAACTTCTGATTGGTTCAAATGGAAAAGAGGTGGTTTATATGGTGGAGGTTGCACATAAGCGGGCGGTGGCTCCGCTGGTAGTCTTATAGATTCCTGAGATGAATAACTACTGTCACTGATACTTGAGACAGCGTCAACAACATCTTTCTCGTAGGGTCCAATATAAGATTTGGGTAGATTCTCAAACACCCGTTCTTGAACCGCCAACTTCTGCAATTCGATCTCATCGGGTAACAGGGCTGGTCTTCCTTTCTCATACCTTCGAACATCCTGTTTTCGATTTCTTCTCCAAAACAATAATACGATTATTAAAACAATCAGTAAAATAATTCCAAGAATAGTAATAGGGATTACGTAATACAAATAATTAAGTTTATTATCCTGAACAATAGGAACCGTCACAGGTGGCGACGCTGTTGCATTTTCGACACATACCCCTATATATTCCGACGAAACACCGATAAGCGGGAATTCCGGTAGCAAAAATTGTGAAAACCTCTCAGATGGAGTGTTGGTATGTGGCGTTTGTACTTGCTCCATAATCTGTCCGATACTTTCTCTCGCACATGTATTAACACCTAGACTTGTGTTACTCCAGCCCAAAATAGTCGAGCCTTCTTCTAGAGATGACACATATAAATCTTCAGATTCGTAAGTTCCGTAAAAGCGAGCAATGCGATTGATAATATCGACACGTAGATTTTTTTGCTTTAGAAAGGTGGTGAAATCTAACGACAGTGTTAAGAAAACAACAAAAGTCAAACTTTTCATTGGCTCTTTAATATATATGTTGAATGTATCAATAGCAATGTTTCCAGATTTATCAGCAGCCGAAACAGTGATGGTTACTCCATTACTTCCTTGCGCATCAAAGTCTTGTCGCAAAGGAATACCTGTAAAGGTCTGGGTATTAGCATTAAAAATCAACCAATTACTAGTTATTAAAAGGTCACCAATTGAAGTATTCGCTTTAAGACTAAGGTTACGGGTTCCTCCATCTTCGTAATCTTGAAAAACGGTATTTGGTATGCGCAGTTGAAATAACCGTCCACTAGATGCAAATTGATGACCAATAGGGTTTTTTACCTGCGGAGGAGAGTCCGGTTTAAATGTCGTAAACACTATAGTAGACGATTGAGTGTATGAATGAATTGTAGCTAAAGAGGACACGGCGATTCGTGATTTGTACTGACTAATTGAGCTTGCTTCTCTTGTTATCCTCGTTTGGTTGAGACTTGTTGTACACACAGTTACACAGGAAATTGGCTTCGTCGAGCTTGAATATTTCAAGGAGCTAATAAGATAGCTAGAGATCACATCGGTATGGCTTGGACTATAGATAGTTGACGTTTTATGCTTACTGAGTTGTGTCTTCAAAGAGCTTGTCAGAGCAGTCGAAGATTCTTTCGTCCTAGTTTTATAATTGGATTGACTTGTCGCGAGAATTGAATTCGTTTTAGGCTGTTGGCTAATTTGAGTTTTTTGGAACGGCGAAAGACTAATCATAGTAGTTACTTTTTCGAAGATACTTGAGTGAGGTGGGGTTTTAATATCAGATGGTCGCATCGTACTAATGGTCTTAGATGACTGAGATGCTGTTTGTGATTTTGTATGAATACTAGATGGAGTATACGGAACAGTAGATTTAGACATCGTTAGTAAAGACGATTTGCTTTCGAAAGCAGTTGACGATCGCACACTGTATATGTTATAACTCGATGTTGCTGGTAGGAACTTGGTAGATATAATAGACGATGTACCCATAGTACTGGTATCTACCGCACTTACCACAATGGAGCTGACGATGTCTGTTTTTTTCGAAGTAGTTGCCATAGAAGTTGCGCTGGTAAGTTCAAATAATGTTGTTTGAATATGTAAAAAGTTTGATGAGCTAATCAAACTAGCAGTTGGAGTAAACTTTGACTTAATCGATAACTTTGGCGTTGTATGCGACGAGGAAGTAAGATATCGAATTGTACTGCTTGTTGTATCTAAACCTTTATTGAGTGTTGAAGAAGGAATCTTTTTAGAAAAAAATGATGAACTTGTTACAGGCGAATTTAAAATCGTCGGAAATAGGAAGGTAAAAATCACACTTGATGATTTAGACATGATACTGGTGTATGAAAATGAAGTTGAAGACTCATAGTAAGCAGATGAAGATGTAACTGATGGTTTAACAGATTTGCTTGTGAATAGAATTGATGTACTTGATAACGGTGGTGTATTTGAATCAACTGACGATGTTGTTATATGCAGTGACGAAACGTGACTATCTTTTCGGTGAGTGCGTGAAAATACTGGACTGCTGAGAGTGCTGACCACTGCAGTTGCTGTTGGAGCAGTACTTGAATGTTTCAACATAGAGCTTACTGTTTTATATATTAAAGTCGAATGTTGTGAGCTTGGAAAAATTTTATTTGTAAAATGAATTCGAGTTGCTGTAACTGTTACTACCTCGTCGGTAGCTTTTGTAAAAGTCGAAGTATTGTCAATATTTTTGGTAGATTCCAAGACACTACCCATACCTGTTATCGAAGAAAGTTTTATTGTCAAGAAACTTGTTACAACATCTTTACTTGCCACATGAGATGTTGAAGTCAAGACAAGTGTTCTACTGACATTTGACACTGTTGTTTGGGTGGTGGGACTATGTTTAAGTAGTGTAGTAATGATTGCAGTTTTTGGTATTGATGTAATTCTGTTAAATTGTGATGTCGATAAAGGCAGGACTAGTGTTTTGCTGACATCTGACATTTTCCTTTGGATAGTGGAACTTTTTTTAGGTAGTGTGGTGATGATTACCGTTTGTGAGTTTAATGTTGGTATTGATGTATTTCTGCTAAATTTTGATGTCGATGAAGGCAGGACAAGTGTTTTGCTAACATTTGACACTTTTCTTTGGATGGCGGAACTGCTTTCGGGTAGTGTAGTGGTTATCACAGTTTGTGAGTCTAATTTCGGTATTGATGTAATTCTGGTAAATTTTGATGTTGATGAAGCCAGGACAAGTGTTTTGCTGACATTTGACAATTTTCTTTGAGTGGTTGGACTATTATTACGTTGCGTAGGAATGATCCCAGTTTGTGAGTTTAATGTTGGTATTGATGTAATTCTGTTAAATAGTAATGTTGATGAATGCAGGACAAGTGTTTTGCTGACATTTGACAATTTTCTTTGGATAGTGGAACTGCTTTCTGGTAGTGTAGTGATAATTACAGTTTGTGAGTTTAATGTTGGTGTTGATGTAATTCTGGTAAAATTTAATGTAGTTAGCAAAGTTGGACGTACACGAAAAGAACTCTTCGGTTTTTTAGAATCTAATGGTGCAAGTGACGATGAATTACTTTGTTGAATACTCTTTGAATATTTAATCAGCGGACTGGTAGTCAATTTGTTATATAAAGATGAAAATAATGCACTGGTTGGTTGAATAAAGACTGATATTGCTGAAGAGGAAAACGATTTCGATTTAACTCCATAGGAGCTGGTGTAGGGAATTTTTGAACTACTTTGTAAAAAAGACAACATTGATACTGGAATAGATAAACTCAACATCGTCACAGCTGACGTACCCAACACAGAGAAACTTCTTAGCACTGATACTGTTGAAGTCTCTTCCACAGGAGTTCCAACTATTGCACTAATTGATCCAAAAAACACTTCCACAGTTTCACGTTTTTTACGCATTAAGCCACTCGTCAAATGCCATTGCGACAACTTCATTTGCGTGGCATCTTCAAAATCACTGTGTAGGCTTCTACGGTAAAGCTTGTGTTGGTGTTCGGATGCAGTTGTACAACTAATTGGCCAGGAAAAGATATATCCGTAGTCTGAATCGCCTACATCCTCAATGGAATTAATAACATGCATTGACAGGGAAAACAGTTGCTTATAAAGAGCATGTGAGCTATTGTGTTGTAATATTTGCAGCAGGTCTGGCTCGGTGTTCAAATGTGAATTTAAACGCTTTCCTTTGTGGTGCAGGTCTCGATAGTCAACAAAACAAGCAGATTTGAATATTAAACTAAGTACGTAAACCTTCGGGGATGTCAAACAACCTAGATAATGATCTGAAAGTTTGTTTTTGTTTACCGCCATGTTATGGTGATTAATGTAAGATTCCAAGACATTGTATATACCATGAGAGAGTATACTGATCTTCACAAAGTATGTCTTGCATAGCTTTACAAAGCTTCCAAAATCATTCCCAAACAGCATAACTGTCAATTTAAAGGTACCGATTTTGTTTGGTATTCCTGAAAGTAGGTTTACATCTGTGAATTCATCTTGAAATATCCAAGCTGGAAGCTTCTCATTACCGGATGCAAAATCAATGACCTATTACAAATGGAAATAAAATAGAAGGTATTAATTTAAGTGATTTATAAGGTAGAATATTGCTAATTAAACATAGGTCATAAGAACATATTTAGTTGTTTTATTTTTATGGTATTGACTTCATTGACATGCATATGTTGAAGCAGACTTTTGGAATGAGAAAGCAAAGGTTTTCTACAATCTGCACAAAATTATTTTGTTAAATCTCTAAAGCATAACGTGTATTAGTTTTAAAAGCAAAGACAATAGTTTTCTATGCACCAAAAATTGGATATCCATATGTTATGCCAAATCCATATTGGATATTAACTAGCATACCATAATTGTTTTAACGCTAGGCAAAAACATACTGTTATTTGTGTAATTTGCTCAATTTCACAACAATACTCTGTGATAATATATATGATGTGTATAATACTTAACTTGTCTTTAACTTAACATGTACTTAACAGATTTTACTACGGCTGAGCATGTAACTACAGTTCTGTTAGTATTTTGCACAGTTGTAAAGTAATATTAAAACAATCGCTTGTCATTAATTTTATTTCCAGATCTTGTTTTAAGTTTAGCCAGATATTCTAGGCTTTTCCAGGCACAATTAATATATTCAGGTTTTTAAGGTTTTCCAGGATCAGTGGCAACCCTGAATGTGCTTGAAAAAGAACATGGAATGAGAACAAGAGCTAGGAATAGTAATAAGAAGGCATAGGAACGCTGATACCAGTAATAGTATGTTACATTCTTGAGATAGAAAAAAAACAAAACATATAGTAAACAAATATGCCACCTTGATTACCGAAACTTTACACACGCCATCATATTTTGTGATCAAATCATATTTAAACAGATGTCCAAGGTAACCATATACATGATATGTTGGCATATGTTGTTGTGAAAACTTGATAAAAAGTAAAATCACAACTGCATATGATAGAAAAAGACTTGCCATGAATATTCAAAATATTTGAAAGTGGCAAAACAAATGACCAGCTGTCCCAGTCTTGTAATAAATCTACATTTTAATGCAAAAATTTCTAATCTAAATGATAAAGAAATTTATATTTATATCACAACATAATTACCAAGCATTATAAGTTCAGATTTTAAAACAAACTGAACATTTTTGACATTTTTAAAAAAACTAGATGGTCCTGAATTTGCCTTGAGTCTGGGATCTACTTGTACATATTTCACTAGTACCAACATTTTGTAAAAATATTTTTTCTGTATGTATAGGAAAACAAAATGTGTGTCACATGTATGTGAGTTGACATACCCGCATGCCATGAATTATGAAATATGGATGGTAATATGCTAGATAGAAAATGGTTAATTCTTCAACATACCACTATTGTTTGTGAAATATATATGTTTTGACGTGGAGTAACGCAAAATACCTTTACTTCTTATTATAAGGTTTTTATCTACATAAAGTATATTATAGAAATACATATAACACAACAATCTCTCCAGCTATAACTATTGAGCTATAGTTACATCAAAATCATGGATATAATGGATGCAACACAGAATATATAATAGATAAGCAAACAAACCCAACAACTCAGAGTAACAGAGTCACAAAGGTAAAAAAAACATGGCCAAGTAGCACAGAGCACTTCGTACATGCATACCTAGCCTTACTACACAGTGCAGTTGAAACTACAGATGTAAATGATCAGGTGCTCTTCTTCTAACAGTTGGAGTAGGTTTTGAAGCGTGTGGTATACAATAGCATCTGGTATGATGGAAAGTACATCAATGTCTGTATAAACCGATTTATTCATTATAATCGATTCAGTTAACCCATTTCTTTCAGTATCGATGCTTACATTGGTCTATGGAAGTTTATTTATTGGTGTGAGATCGCAAATTGACATGGTTGATTCTCTTTCATCAGGGTATTGGATGTGAGAATATTGCAGGTTGCTAAAATTTAATCAAATGCAATTTGTTGACTAATGCCTGAAACTTTAAATTTCTTCTGAAGCATCTGAGAAAAACTGGTCCTGGACATGAGAGTCAGAGAAGAACAGTAGCGCCAGATGGGGAGCGACGTTAATATGAAAACATACGCTCATGAGGTGTTGCATTTGTGGTGGTTGAAATTAATGATCGAAATGATTGCATCAGGTAAAATGTGTTCCCAACATGAGATAGGTAAATTTTTAGACTTTTTAAAGTAAAGGTAACAGTTTTTCAAATAATTCCATTGTATCTTTCGCATTGACCATTTCTTTGAGGGTTATATGGAGTAGTTCTACTGGTGGCAATACCTTTCTCATGTAGAAACTGTTTTAGTTCTTTACTTATAAATGATGGACCTCGGTCAGAATGATATACACAGACATTTAATTACTGTAAATGTTGTCAAATGCAAAAGGGAATCTTGATATCTCATCAATAATAGTCAGGATATAATTATTTGGTGAGGAACTTGGTAGTGGTCCCTCAAAATCAATATTAAGATGTTCAAATGGCTGGGTGGATTTTATAAGATGCGCTTTAGTTGGTCAGAAATATTGTGGTTTGCACTCACAGTATATTCGACAGATATTAGTGACACATTTAACATCGTCAACTGAATAGGGGAGATTCTTGCTGCGAACAAATGCACATATTCTGGTAACTCTAAGATGACATAATGAATCATGTAAGTCGGTTAAACAACCAATACTGATAGTAGAGCAATACACGCGTTTAAATGAATCTGGAACTATATTTTCTTCTCCAGGTCAGTAGTGAATATTAAAGTTGTAGCAACCGAGCTCCAAACGCCAACGATTAATCTTGTCATTTTTAATATGAACTTTGTGTTTCTTGTCAAACATGTAAGCAACAGATTTTTGATCAGTTGTAAAAGCGAAATGGTGGCCAGAAAGGTAGTGTTTCCAATGGCGAACAGATTCTATAATCACACAAGCTTCTTTCTCGACAGTATTAAGTTTTTGATTGTTGTAGTGCTTATCGTTCACAGCGAGATCTACAACACAAAATCCTTTGACACCACTAGATAAAGACGTAGTTGGTATTGAGACTTGACTGGTTCCTATGGTAACTAGTAAAGAGTACTTCTCGGCAAAATGGGATGAATAAAGCTCATGGCACTCCCACTGTCTGTTAGAGCATGAACTGTGAATCCGTTAACAGGAATATCACAAACTGAGCTCTGTAACCCCTTTGGAGTATTAGTCACAGCAGTTAGAGTAGGAAAAGCAGAAGCAATAGTTTTTTCAGATGATCTTTTTCCGCTAGATTGACAGAACTTTGCTAGATGTCCCTTTCTCCCACATTTGTTACATTCCAAATCATGTGCCGGACAATTTGATTGGGATGACGATTATTACCACAAGTCAGATCAGCAAAACAAATGTTCGAATACATTTGTTTTGCTGATCTGACTTGTTGTCAGGGTTGCAAGTTGCAGCTTTAACTGACTGCTGATGTGGTTCTTCGTTAGTGATGGTGACAGCTGCATTGAGCAGTAATGGGTTGGAATATGACTCTGAGCTATTTTGAGCTGGATCTGGACTGGTTGAACATGTCCTTCAAATTTAGTGTTTTGTTTTCAAGAAGACGTTGCTGAATATGATTTGACTGGATCCTAGAAATAAAAGCATCACAAAATGCTTCCTCTTTATTTTGTAATGCAGTGACTTGAGTAAAGTTGTGGTCTTTACTTAAAATTTTAGGAATTCATCCAAAGTCTGTCCAGGTTGTTGTCTAGGAGTAGCTAACAGATGTCGAACAAAAACTATATTTGTAGGCTACTGGAAAACTTGCTTGAGGATTGTTATGGCGTCTGCATGTACCGTTGATTCACTAAAATACTCATAAACACTTGGTGATACAAAATTGATTTATATCGAAAATCTGTCAAGACCTGTCTGCGGCAAAATTGCAAGGAAGTTCTCAAAAGTTTTAAGCCAATGTGTAAATTATTTTTCAGCAGTGTGTTGGGATTGCATTCAAACCCTTCAGGTTTAAATGCTTTTTCCATCCCTTTTTATAAGGTAGATAAAATTTTTGTAACGTGGAGTAACGTAAAATACCTTTACTTCTTATCATGAGTAGAGAGTTATATATATTTAGTAGGTGTAACATGTATTATATTTCCTTTCTTGTATTCTAGATCAAACATTACAAATATCTATATATACTAAGTAAATGGTGAACGTGCCTATCTATGTTTGATCTTTATTGAATTGATATCGCTTGGTTGTTCAACAGGATGCCTGCTGTCGAATGCCCAATTGAGTCTTGTGACTACGTCACACCTGACCTGGATGCCACAATTGTTGCCGCCCTCATCACAGCACATGCTACTGTCCATACCAGCTCACCAGATAAACAAGGTGCTGCTAAAGTGGAACGAGTCAAGAGGCCATCAATATCATCCGCCGGTACCAGCGAAGAATGGCAATATTTCACGACCAGATGGGCCGAATATGTTGCAGCAACCAAAGTTACTGGAAAAGAGAGAGTCCTCCAGCTGCTAGAATGCTGTGATGATGAACTTCGCAAAGACCTTACCAGGTCCACAGTAGGAACCCTTTCTGATAAATCTGAAACAGTTGTGCTAGCTGCTATAAAGTCATTGGCAGTAAGAGATGAGAACACTATGATTGCCAGAGTCACCCTGAATAATTCCCACCAAGATCGAGATGAACCAATACGGTCCTTCTGCGCCCGTCTGAGAGGACAAGCAAATGTTTGCAAGTACGTTATAGATTGTCCAAACTGTGACCATGAGGTCAACTACACTGAGCAAATCCTCCGAGATGTCATTTGCAGAGGCCTAGAAGACTCAGACATTCAACTTGACTTGCTTGGACAAACGAACCAGGACATGACCCTTGACGAGGTATTACACTTCATAGAAGCAAGAGAAACTGGTAAGCGCTCTGCATCCAAACTTCTCCAACAACACGAAAACAACGCGATTCGCAGCAGTTACAAAAATGCCGGATCAACCGATTCAACTCCATGCACATACTGTGGAAAGAAGGGCCATGGTGCCAAAGCTATTGCCAAACGAAGAAAGACTACATGCCCAGCATACAACCACATATGTAGTCACTGCAATCATCCACATCACTACGAGAGCGTGTGTAGAAGCAAAGACAAACAAAAACGAAACAAGATGGAACCAGAGAATCAAGGTGCTGTTTTCGACCAAGAATCTACATTCAATCAGCTCTGCGCTATTCAACAACCGAGGAAGCCGACGAGCCACCACATCTACAACAAGTCTTCAAAGAGTTGGGAGAAACGCAGATCCAGCTCTCAACCATACCTCAACCTCAACGTCTCAGTCGATGACGAAAGTTACAGCCAACTTGGATACCAAGCCATCAGAAACCACCCAGAGAAGACCATCACCATCCCTGCAATGGCTGATACCGGTTGTCAAAGTTGTTTGATTGGATTCAAGTGCGTACAGAAACTTGGACTGACCAAAGCAGATCTTCTTCCCGTATCAATGAAGATGCGAGCAGCTAACGGCAATCCCATCAAAGTACTTGGTGCCATCATCCTGAAAATCAACAGTCCAACTAACTCGAACAACGCCCAGGAAACACGACAACTTGTGTATGTCACCAACGAAACCAACCAACTCTTCATCAGCAAAGGTGCTTGCATTGACTTGGGTATCATCCCCTCCAGCTTCCCAGCCATCGCCAACAAATATCATCAAGTTGCATCAGCTGACGTTCTCAAAACAGCGACAGATCACCTCAATCATCCCGAACAATCTTCAACACCAACAACAATTGGCTGCGACTGCCCAAAACGTGAACCTCCACCAGCCCTTCCTACTGGTCTTCCATGTGCCGCCACAGACGAGAATCGGCAGAAACTACAGGACTTCCTACTAAATCACTACAAGTCCAGTGCCTTCAATACGTGTGAGCACCAACCGCTGCCGATGATGACTGGACCCCCACTGTCCCTTCAGATCGACGAATCCGCAGAACCTACAGCTCATCACACTCCAATCCCTGTTCCGTTTCACTGGCAAGAGAAAGTCAAAGCCGATCTGGACCGCGATGTTCTGCTTGGAGTGCTCGAAAAAGTGCCAATAGGAGAACCTGTGACCTGGTGTCATCGCATGGTAGTATGCGCCAAGAAAAATGGAAAGCCTTGTCGTACCGTAGACTTCCAAGCCCTGAACGCCTGTGCAACGAGAGAAACTCATCATACTCAGTCTCCATTCCATCAAGTACGTTCGGTGCCCCACAACGTCAAGAAGACTGTCACAGATGCCTGGAATGGATACCACAGTGTCCCCCTCTGTGAAGAAGACAAGCACCTCACAACCTTCATCACCCCTTGGGGTCGTTACCGGTATCGCACTGCACCACAAGGCTACATTTCATCTGGTGACGGCTACACAAGACGATTTGATGAAATAGCCTGTGACTTCCCAAACAAAATCAAAGTCGTAGATGATTCTCTGCTATGGGCCGATACCTTGGAGGAGAGCTTTCATCAAACTGCACAGTGGCTTGACCTTTGCGCTCGTAATGGTATCATCTTGAACCCTGATAAATTTGACTTTGGTGCCGACACCGTCGAGTTTGCTGGCTTCGAGATCACGCCTACATCCGTCCGTCCTAACGAGAAGATCATCAGAGCAATCATGGACTTTCCGACACCAAAGAATCTCACAGACGTACGTTCATGGTTTGGTCTTGTGAATCAAGTCACATACACTTTCAGCATGACATCGTTCATGGAACCGTTCCGCTCACTACTGAAGCCAACGATGAAGTTCCAATGGAATGAGGAATTGCAAGCAATCTTCGACAAATCAAAACGTCAAATTGCGGCAGAGATTGAGAATGGCGTCCGTATATTCGACAAACAGAAACCAACGTGCCTCGCCACCGATTGGTCGAAATCTGGCATTGGTTACTGGCTGTTCCAGAAACATTGCAACTGCCCTGACATCAAACCTTTCTGCTGCAACACTGGTTGGAAGGTGGTACTTGTTGGTAGTCGGTTCGCTCATGCTGCTGAATCACGTTACGCTCCCATCGAAGGTGAAGCCCTCGCGGTAGCAGATGCACTTGACAAGGCCAGACACTTCGTATTGGGCTGCGACGATCTTATCGTTGCAGTGGACCACAAGCCCTTGCTTGGTATCTTCTCCGATCGCTCACTCGATAGGATCTCCAATGGCCGCCTACGAAACCTGAAAGAGAAGACCCTTCGATACCGTTTCAAGATATGCTACATCCCAGGCCGAAAGAATTGCATCTCAGACACCATGTCTAGACATCCAAGTGGACCCAAGTCTCCTGACAAGATGCACCTACCCGATGACGTGTGCTCTATCGACTCTACTGAGCTGTTACCACCGAAAGCCCATCAAGTTCTTCCGTCGAAAGTATTCAATCAGACAACTTCAATAGTCGCAGACGAAGAGGGACTCCTGAACCAATCCGTTGCTGCTATCACCACTGCATGCAATTCAGTGACATGGGATATGATAAAGGAAGCCACTTCCAGCGACAACAACATGGCCCAACTCACAGAACTCATCGAGTCTGGGTTCATTCAGCCTTTAGATGAACTCCCAGAAGCGCTTCGCCCATATCACCAACATCGATCTGACTTATCAACACTGGATGGTGTCGTTATCTTCAAAGACAGGATCGTCGTCCCACCCAGCCTTCGAAGCATTGTCCTTGATAACCTTCACGCGGCACATCAAGGCACCAATTCAATGATTGCTCATGCTGAATCTGCGGTGTTCTGGCCTGGTATCACAGTCGATCAAAGAACGAAGTCGATCAAAGAACGAAGATCTAGATGTCGCCAGTGTGACATAATGGCACCTTCTCAGCCAAGCATGCCCCCAACTACACCAGCAACACCAGAATACCCATTCCAATACCTGTGTTCCGACTTCTTCTACTACATGGGGAAGTACTACCTTGTATCCGTTGACCGATACTCTAATTGGCCAATCGTGGACCATGCTAAAGATGGAAGCGCTGGATTAATCAACAGTTTACGTCGCTCATTCGTCACATATGGCATCCCTGAGGAGCTTGCGTCAGATGGTGGCCCTGAATTCACCTCCAGGTCAACAGAATCTTTCCTGAAATCATGGGGAGTCCGTCAACGTATATCTTCAACAGCCTTCCCTCACAGCAACAGCCGTGCTGAAATTGGTGTCAAGACTGTCAAACGCATGATCGTTGGCAATACAGATGCTAGTGGGAACCTCGACACTGATGCATTCCAAAAGGCTATGCTTGTCTACAGAAATACACCACAACCAGACACGCACATATCACCTGCTATGTGCATCTTTGGCCATCCCATCCGATCACCAGTACCAATCCTACCTGGAAAATATCGCCCACACCCCACCTGGCAAAACACACTCCAGAAGCGCGAAGAAGCCCTACGACTACGTCACCTCAAGACTGCTGAACGACTTACCATCGGGACCCGTCCCCTACCACCACTGAAGGTCGGAGATCATGTACGTATCCAGAATCAAGTTGGTCAAAATCCGCGCAAATGGGACAGGACTGGAACAATCATTGAAGTCAGACAGTTCGACCAATATGCTGTCAGAGTGGATGGATCAGGGAGAGTTACTCTCCGCAACAGGAAGTTCCTGAGACGCTTCACCCCTGTCATGCCTCAGAACTCTTCCTTCCAACTCCCATCACCCCTCACTTCACAACCATCCATAACCCATACTCATACTTCACATCCCACACTTACATATCCATCACAAATACGTCCTGTCCCCCCAAACCACCCCTCATATTCGGGACTGGACGAACCTGCTGTCCCTGTGGCAGTGAAGAACGATGACCTCCCAACATTAACTATACCACCGATGAATGTTACAACACCAAGTACCCAACAGATTGACGCACAACGATCTGACGTCCAACCATCACCATCGGTCATCCAACAATCAGCAGAGCGTACTCAATCAACACCATTACCGTCTAATGGTTCACCTTCAGGAGTTACAACGTACAATACTCCTCCACGCTCTGGTCAACATGCCCAATGCTCAACGCAACAACCCAGAAGATCTCAACGCATTAAAAGAGTCCCTGGGCACTTGAGTGACTATGTGCTGAAATAAGTACTTGAATCACAGGGTACACAATCACAGGGCGAACTGTTAAGACACCCTACTCGTTATCTTCTACACAAATTGCGTCATCGCAGGGCGAACTGAGATACCCTAACTTTGCATAAACTTGTATATGTATATATTTTTCGATACACGCCCTATAACCTTTTGTTGTTGGACTTTCAGAGGGGGGAGGGAGATAGAGAGTTATATATATTTAGTAGGTGTAACATGTATTATATTTCCTTTCTTGTATTCTAGATCAAACATTACAAATATCTATATATACTAAGTAAATGGTGAACGTGCCTATCTAATGAGGTTTTTATTATGGCGCCAAAGATTAGTGGTTATAGCTCTCATACTCTGTGCCGGAGACAGGGGTTTGATTCCTCTTAACAGAAATTCAGCATGGGTGAATGAATGTTACCATAGCCCTGGGTTAACCCAAGCCATGTGAGGGAAATTTGGTCAGATGGCTCACTGTGTGGGAGAGAGAGAGAGAGAGAGAGAGAGAGAGAGAGTGATATAGATAGATAGACTGCTGTGCCGTCACAAGGATTCATGCTAGCTAGCTAGCTATTTAGTATAGCTAGATAGCTAGCTATAAATAAATTTCTTTGTTTACATTTTCTGTGGCAAGCTTTCTCGTCAGCTATGGCATCTAACTATAGATGCCATAGCTGACGAAAAATCTAGATCTAGCAGCTAGCTAGACAGTGTATAAATTGTAAATATATATATAAAAAAATGAAATTTCTAGCAATCCATATCTTGTGCAATCAGCCCAAAAAACATCTTTGTAGCTATCGTTAAGCTAGCTAGCTATATTATATCTACCATTTAGTACAGTTACACTGATTTCCCATCATCAGCTCTCTGCGCGGGCAGATGTTTTTGAACGCTCTTTTGCTTGTTTATTCAGCGTAAACAAATCTCTGTCTCGCTGGTAATAACGACAACCAACAATGTTGACGGAAACCGAAAAGTAATGATACATATTTTTACCGGTCTCCAACGGAGATACAGGGGCGGATACATACAGTTGAACTCATGTAATTCGAACTCCTATAATTCGAAAACTCACTTAATTCGAACAGATTCTGTGGTCCCCTCAGAATTTACCTTGAAAACCTTACAAGAAAACTCCTATAATCCGAACCCATGTAATTCGAAAAATCATGTAAATCGAACAGATTTTCCGGTCCCATTAAGAAATTTTAATCATGTAATTCGAATTTTCGAATTTTTTGAGTTTTTGAAGCTTACCAACTCGATAATTTGCAATCGAATGTTTTTTTTTTACGTTCGATTGGAGCTCGTCCACTGCTTTTGGCTTCCATTTCTTATCAAGACAAGATGGGGAAAAGAAAGCATAAAGAACTCACTTTAAAAACAAAATATGAAGCTCTCCGTGACTTGGAGGATGGTATGTCCAATAAAGACGCATCCATCAAGTACTCCGTTCCAAGCAGCACCTTGTCAACATGGAAGAACAATAAAGAGAAGATAATTCATTGATATAGATTTCAACGTTGTTACTAATGAATCACGCCCATTGTCTGTCAAAGAAATCGTGGATATGTATAAAAACCGGAAGTAGAAGTCATCGATGACGGCTCTTCAGACGACGAAAGTGCAGAGTGTCCTGATGATGAACCAATTCCACCCCCACGCAAAATGAGATTGACGACGCAATCGAGACTCTCAAAAAGATGACCCTTTTCGAATCATCGAACGTCATCCCATTGATTCAGAAGATCTCCGAAGAAATTTCCAAGAAACGAGAGCAGAAAATGAAACAATCAACAATCAAAGACTTTTTCGAAAAATTATGAATTTAGTATTTCATTATTCTAACTCGAAAATACAAAAAATAGTTCGAAAGTAAACCTGGGAAAGACTTTTTTCATCGAATTAGGTCAAAAATATGAAAACTCATCTAGTTCGAAACTCATGTAATTCGAACAAAATTCTCGGTCCCTTGAGAATTCGAATTACATGAGTTCAACTGTACCACGTCAAAGACATCAAGTGCCGAAGATGAATTATCTACCTGTATAACGGACGATGTCAATCGAGAGGGGCATAGTAGTGCGCAAAGTTCTTTTTATGTAAACAACGTGCACAGACGAGCGGGAGTTGATAAACACCGATAAAAATTACATTACAAGGAAAAAATCTAAATTTTAGCCAGTTGATGATCGACATCAATGTCTTCAGCAACCAATCTACTGCACTCTGACCTGAAATTTGCCGTACAAGAGCTTCTAATACATAATAGGCACGATCTCAGCAGTGAAAAACTCAGTTTCGTCCGGATCCACGATATCACATTGCCCAGGTTTTTCTTTTTTTTCGCTGCGATGTCTTCAGCCAATCGATAGTAGAATGTTTGGCACTCTCAACCAATTCCGCCATAAATCGAGAATACCAACGGTGGGAAGCATCCGTTCTCAACTTCCAATACTCTTTCCTTGTATTGGTTCCTCTTCTCAGTCTCGTTCCTAACATAACATTGCTTTAGTGTAAAATAACGCGATGCGTTTAGATCAAAAACCCTCATATCATAAAATGCATTTTGTCCCTTTTCCCAAAATCCTCGAGCTCTTACGTCTAAACGAGCTTCGTGCGACGTTTTCACTGATCGTTTGTCAAACTTTTCACCAGTGAGAGGCATCAACATAGGTTTCGATTCGACATCTTCACAAACTTGTGAAAGCATATTTGTGATGATGTCCGAAACCGAAAAGTAATGCGCATGTAATGGTGTATCGCTTAGACTTAGTATGCCTAAGATTTTTCCAATTTGAGCCTGAAAGTGGGCTTAGCAATATGCTTATTTCCGAACTCTCGTTCAAACCTTTTTTTTATCAAGAATAAAGATTACATATTGAATTTGCGTAAGGCTACACTGCAGTGTTTTCTCAAAATGATTCGAATGCATACTATTGAATCGAGTGATTTTAGAAAAAGGTTAGAATGTTCGATAAAACTGTTTCCCATTACTGCTTTTTTTAAGTATGAAAAGTGCGTATTATTGAATTGTTATTGAAAATGATAATTGTATCAACTTTTTGGTTGTTAAGATATGTTCCTGAGCTTCAAGGTATGCTTAGAATTATGCTTAGTTTCAGAGAAATTTGAGCTTAAGTATGCTTATAAGCGTTATGCTGATGAAAAAAGAGTGTATTTGACAACCTGATGTGCTCCTTCGTTTTTGATACGCGCTTCTGCTGCAAAAGAAGTAAAATCAATTTAAAACGGGTTGTGGAGCAGAAATGGTTCGCAAGCAAACAAATGTAAGTTATGTTAGTAGAAACCAGGGGACAACTATCCTCGTTTCCAAAAGATCTTTGCTTTTTTATATAGAGAGAAGAGAACTGTCATATTAATTGAAAATTAAACATCCTTGGGAACGAAGAAGAGGGGAAACGCTTTTTTGTTTATTCGGGATTGTTCTATTTCGAAGGTTCGGGGATAACCAACAAATACGGTACTAAATCTAAAGTTCTTTTATAAGAATAGAAAATAGAAATTAATATTTATTAAAACATAGGTACATCCATGATGCCAAGTACCTCTAAAACCTTTAACAAGATAGCTAGAGATTACTACTTCAAACTGACAATTTAGGAAAAAGTAGTGATAAAAACAAGGATATAATCACGCTTGCAAGAATGACATTAACAAAACTTTGTTCGAACACAACCTTATTCCCAGAGCTTCTTTTTCAATTTTAATATTGGATGGCATCTGATGCAGCGACAGTGAAGGTTACGTCACTTATTTCTAAACTAGCAAAAAAATAGTGAAGAAATTGCGAATTATGGTTCCGTTCTACTTGATTCTCTCAAATTATTTTATGTTGAGTTTTTATACTGTGTGATAATTCGAAAATCATAAATGTTTCCTATTCTATCTAGCTGTGTCGCTGCGAGTTGGATTTTTCATCTTAAAATATTAGCAAGGAGGGCTAATCGGTACTTTTACAGCAGGCCGAAAAGACATTCGTTTTTTTTTTCAACGGATTAAATTTTAATTAAATAAAATAGATTTTACGACCGATAATATATTAACCCAAAGATATTGGTGCATAAAGAAACCTTATTATCGGCATTTGGATAAAGTATTTGATTCTAAGCGTAGCAGATCTTTTATTGAAACATTATCTTACTTATTATACTCTCAAGAATTGCTAACAATATTTTCTGACGTGGATCTTTCTTAAAACAGTCCGTCATTTTTCTAATTCAGTACCTTTAGTAGGCACCCAAAATCATTTAAGCGGAGAGCAAATGCTAAAATTAACACAACTGCTTGTTTTATTTAAAAAATCTTTCATTGAACTTTTATTTTGATTAGTAAGTTTTTTTTTAATGCGTAAAATAAAATACGCGTTGCTTTCGACGTTCTGCGAGAAGTTTGGGAACGAAGTTTTTTTTCGGATTCGGCACATGACTTTTCGAGTTATGTGCATGCGCATTAGAATAGTATAAATGCACATGTCGTATTCTCGGACAAGCCTTGGTCTTTGGTCGCGGGAAAGCATCGCAAACTTAAACTGTCATTGATATTAATTACTGTAATTTTCGTTTTATGTACTCCAACGGCGCAAATAAATAAGAGAATATTGACGTGGAGAAGAACAGAAGGACATCGACAACTGTAAAGTTACCAGCTTCACGGTTTTCTTTCTTGGAAAATACGTACAAAAGATGCAATTCACATTTGGCCGTAAATACTGAGAGGGTTTTTAATCCAGTTGCTGATCACAAGTCGGTCGATGTCAAGTACAAAGATTTGTGATGAAAATGAAATATGTTTTATATAATATGTCATGCGATGTATCACATACTAATACAATATATCCATACCAATATGCCAAATTACTCCAATACTGTTGTTTTTTTCTGTTCTAATTTGTGTCAGTATTTTTCTTGTTTGTTAATTGAAGAAAATATCTGATAATACACTGACCGCTGATTGCTGTCCACTATTAAGAGAGTCTTCCATTGAGATTTGACTGAGATGCATTGACTGTGATGCAATCAGTTTTTGTCTGTTATTCAGAAGAGGTGTCCGATTTTTAGGGTGTGTTTTTGTTATATACTCGGCCGTATGGTAATAGTAGAATTTTTTTCGGATTCATATATATCAAAGAACATATCGAAGCAGGTTTACTGTAGATATCTATTTTTTAACTTGCGTTTTTGTACGGCTACCGAAAGTGCTACAGGGACTAAGCAGTTTGGAATTATTGTTCAGAATCTGTATGTCACTGCGGTGAAAATAGGGGTAAAAAATATTTTTTACAATCATATCACATTTCTTATCAGAAATGGGATACTATGGTCAGCTCAAAAGAAAATTGAGTTGGACTAAGAAGCTGGGGTCAAAAGATAACAGAAGAATTAATTTGCATGATGATGGTATATATCGCTTTAAAAGTGTGAAAAGAAAAACACAGCAGTTATTAAAAACTGTGGTTGTCCTTCTTCTTCAACATTTGGAGTTTTTATAACTTGTTAAAAACACTGAACGAGCTGACTATATGACAAAAGCAGACAACTCTGAACTTGCCATTGAAACAAGGCTGAACTACCGAAACGTAATTAATTAACCATAAGTTATCAACGCTCAGATATCAAAATAAAGGCCCATAGGAAAGAAAATTAAATTTTACTCATGCATTTGCACAGGACTGTGAAAACGCAGAAAACAGGAAATAATTTTGCAATACATGCTAACAAATTTAAAGCAAAATGACTCACTTCTAAATTGTAAGTGGAAACAGTGAGTAATGCGCAACCGGAGGATAAGTACTAACTGAGCAATCAGTTTGCCACACTATGCTGTTTTACATATTACGTATTAAACAAGTGAGTTAGGAGCATGGCTTTTATCCAGTTTACTATTGTGATAGTAAAGTAGTCATTGCTTTCTTCTCTAGGTTATTCTAAATTATCGCGGTGAGCCGAGCTGTAGTGATTCACACCACAAAATGGCGTAAAGGGGTGGATACAGAGCTGACTTTCAAAAATTTCTACCACACCTTGATACACGGTTTTTATGATACACAATTTTAAGAAAAACAAGGTTGATCTTGTGGTTACATTTTTACGAACAAGACTATAAAAAATACAAATTACTTCGACCACTTTATCGCAGTTGCAAATGTACAGGTAATGCTCAAACATCTCGTTAACTGCAAGCTAATGAGACAATTACGATTTTGACCTCAATATTGAAGCTCCTAAATGTCACGAATTTGCCAAAATAAGATGTGACAAAAACCAACTTATATTTATTTACATAATCGATTGGGGTTTATCTCGCAGGATTTAATTTCCATAGCATTACAGATAGCTAATCTATCCATAGTCTCTACCAAGGTACCCCGCCATATGTTTTTGAAGTAAGTAATATAAAAATAGCGCTCACTTTGTTGCAATCGCACGAATGCTTGTGTATTTTGCAGACCACAATTAAAGATGGCGCAGATAAATTGGTTTGACAAGCCAAAGAGGACATCCATCTTTAATACAAGGAAACCGCTAATGTCGAACTAATGATTAATCAGATAACCAAATTTTGCGTCAAAAATTACGTCGCGACAAAAAGATTGATAGAAATAGCAGAATGACGTATGGCATGTTATCCAAAGAGAAATCAGTATTATGTTGTAATCACGCTAAATGCTCTGAAACCGATACCATAAAGTAATTTTTTAGTTTATGCCAGTTTTTGAAACAGCAATACGTTAAATTTTCTTTAAATTCGCATTCCAACGCCATTTCCTTCATAAATTAAAATTTTTACGAAGTAGGCAAATTTTAATCTGTGGTTTTCCTTTTAACTTTCCCATTGGCATTGTAAGGAAAAATTCTTTCTTAGACGGAAGTAGAAGTCTTCTTTTCTGTAACGGTATCGTCTGCCTACCAGGTTTAGGATAAATAGGTAGGGATGAACCCATTTTTTTAGCATAAATTTGTGAAGCAAAATATTTCATTGAGTTCTGCTTTTGAATGTTCTTTCCCACACCCCCAAAAATATGTTTACAGAATATTAAAATTCCGATATTAACATTCCCTCAACTTATTCGTGTAAACCTCCATTCTGTAAATGTGGTGTATATCTATCTATATAAAAAAAACTTTTTCTTGGTCATCTAAATGCTTAAAGTTAAGAGGAAGTATCAAGGTAACAACACCACGCTTGGACTGACTATACAAATTTACCACATCCGGGAAAATTTTTACAATGTAACGAAATGTAACGAAAAAGTTTTTATAGCTAGTAGTTTCTTGATCACTTAGGTAGCCATGGTTTTTGTTACTGCAAGCTTTTTCCTTTACGTGGGCTTGTAAAGTTTATTTTAACATTATTTGTCATCAAGGAAGTATGTTTCTAAATCAATTTTTATTGTAGAATTCTTCTATAATAGCAAGTTTTCTTATCATTACACCAAGTGTATTTAATCTACCTTGCTTTCATTTGATTTCTGCTAGTGTCAAGCATTTCCCGTACCGCTCTAACAACGATATAACAAATTGCAAACTCGAGTCAGGCAGGCAACACGAGAAAATGTTATTTACTTTTGTAAAAAAGAAGTCACTTGTCTCTGCGTGAACGCAAGGTTATATTTCCCTTCTGTAACAACAGTAACAATCTTATCAGCTGTTCAGGTTAGTTCAACCATGTATAATGTTTTTTTGCTCCCTTGTTGTTAGTTTCGTGACGAAAGGCGATGAAAGACAAAGTTTTGACTGAATGACTTTTACTTCGTAACGTACAAAACTTCTACCGACCAACCATTTTTTGAAATAGAAAAAAAAAATGCTGGATTTTTTTTCTATCTGGCGTTTCTCTATTCTCAGTGGATTAAGGCTGCGAATAGCTTCAAGACGAGAAGACAAACGCTGAATATTTAAAGTCTAACTTTCTTTAGTTAAAATATAAATAATTTTGTAAAATTTGGTCGGTGCATTTGACTACCAACTAATATTTTTGCCGTCTAAACATTTGAGCCAATTTTTTGTTATGCTCATTTTCTTATGAATGAGGTAGCAAGTCGCTGATAGGCGAGACTGAACAGGAAGGTGAGTCATGCATAAAATGGTAGCTTCCATTGCTATGATAGTTTAGTTGTCGAAAAAGATTTTTGTCAAGAGGATTACTTTCGTGGGACAAAGTTTTGTTCGGCAAGGAAGAGGAGCTTGCACAGAACAACCAACCGACGAATCTTTTAATCTAATTGTTTATGAAGGTCCTTAATACAATTAAATTAATTATCCAACAAGCTCCTGATTATTTTAATTCCTCTGCATTTGAGAGAAGATCAGAAAAACATTTTTATTAGTCATTGCTGACAATTTTCTGCCAACTACTTCCTGACTTTTGTTTTATATCTTATTTTTAAAGCCAAGTAAAACTTGTTATAATATCATTTCATGTTCATCCGTTTTCGTCAGTAGGTTATAAAACATAGCAACTTGAATAAAAATAACAAGACTGATACGGTCTAACTCGTCAAATTGCAAGTCATTACAACTCCCTTGACTGCAACAACAGTAATTACAGATTAGTCAATCAGGGAAATAAAAAGGTTCGTTTAAATACACACATATTACTACATTATTACAACGCTCATCTAATTATATCTTATAATAATCAGGTAAACGATCTTCCTTTTCAACAACCTTAGGGCTTAGTGATTCATGTTTAGATCAGGTAGCATTGAAGGTGGATTGTGTACCAAGTTGCTATCATTATAAAAAGAATAACGGTGATTCAGTTTGTGTAAAAAAATAAAAATCTAACGGTGATTCAGTTTGTGTTATTCGTGTAATCGGCTAATAAGCATGATGCAACCAGTTAGCGTTTCTAATAATAACCGATTCTGAATTTTAATTTATTTTTTAGAGGTGCTACTTTATGTCAGAAATTTTCGCAAACAGAACTTGCCGTGAATTTTTTCGAATTGACAGTTCATTTGAAAAATTACATTCCTAGTTTTGCGAAATCGATGAATTAGCATAAATAAATTCTCGCGAAACATAAATTAAAACGCCTTCTCTAGGAACCTTTTCAAGAAATATCACGTGATTGATAACATGCTTACCGTTTAAAGTGGTAGTCAAATAGGTGTCGTTATTTTTTTTTCACTAGGCGAACACGCGTGGAAAAAAGCATAAAAATTCACTCCTCGGAAAGATCCACGAAAATTCGCCCCTCGCTACCCGCAGCTAAAATCTTTAGTTCACAGATTGGGCGTTTGGAAGAATACACGGATGTGTCGGTTCTCCTGAGGATGTTTACTTCTCACAAAGGTATTTCGTGCATCATTATTCCCTTGTTGGCATGAAGTTATAAGTTGTAAAGCTATAGAGCAACCATCTTGAAAAAAAAGAACCGGCTAATAATATAAAAGACTAGTCATTAGATTATGAAAAAATCCACTTCGCTTGTCCAGCATATGTAGCGTTTGCTATTTCATGAATAAATATTTTGTGTGTAGGTAGCACAACCATAAGGAGCAGACATGGATCGAAATGCGGGTTTTACTAATATAGGGATTGTCAGAAATTGACATTGTTTTTATTTTATATATGTTCGTTTATAGTATCAAACTAACTGTTGAGGCACAATCGCTTTTTTCTTTCTTGCCAACCAAAATTTTTAAGCTGATAACCTTAAATCATTATAGCTTCTTTCTTGAAATAAGTTATCACGCGAAAAAAATGAAGTGTGAATTGCGCTGAAAGAAAGGATAGAAATTTATCTTTTTGCTTTTTGGAATGGTGAAACTTTGTTATCAAAACTTTCTGCTTTTTAACCTATTCAAAATATGCGCTGTCGTACGTACAGCAAACTCTCTGTCCAAACATTTTCATGCAATGTCTAGCATACTGAACGTGCAACCTTCGCTATTGGATGAAAATTGACACGTGTATTTGTTGCATAAGAACTCATTATATCTATACAATCAATTGCAATATCTGACACGTAAAAAATTATTCTAAAAAGAAGAATTTTTTTATTTCTTTTAATTTTATAAGTTCAGGCTTTTACACGACTAAGAATTAATATATCCTGTTGATTAGTCATTTTATGTTGACCTTTTAAGACAGTTACATTCTAAATAAGTCAAGTTGAGCGAAAAAGTTAAAACTTTTTCCTTCTTCTTAGGTTTATATGCCCTTTCTAGCATGCTAATGCTGATAGCCTTAATGAGAATAAATTACCGCATACAACCGCAGCATTTTGTTTGGCTGTTGAGAATTTACAATAGCTGATTAATTACAACGATTCGAATAGTGACACATGTTTGAAGAATTTCATATGACAATTCAATAGTGACATTAGAACCACAACGTATTACAGTCGACCAAATTATCTGTTCTCGTCATTTGTTTTGATAATCCCTTACATTTGTGCTCGAACCTATTTACGCTTTAAAATCTCACCAAGGTCTTCTTCATTTGATCACTCCCTCTCGAAGCAACTCGCTTTTGTTTCTTTACATTCTCTTGATCACGTTTTGCCGCCAATTTGATTTAGCTTCATGGCAACCTTTTTTCCCTCAATGTGTTATCGCAACCAGACTGTGATTGACAACTGTTTGTTTATTTTTAAGATAATAAAATTTTTGATTTGATTTTAACGAGGACATTAAACGTAATCATCGTATAAGGCGGGAATTAAAAATCGATGATCTTTCTGAAACGAGAAAGATTCCTTCCACCACACATAGCACTGTGAATGTTTTCTTGTAGCAGAAAATAGTATGTCTTACTTGTAATAGTTTCTCAAATGGAACCTATTATAAAACTCACTTAATCCGAACTGTCGATAAGCAGCTACGACGTTTAAAACTAACGCATGTAACTCTGCCACTTAATATGGCAAGTACAGGCATGTTAAACTGCGGTTTTTTTAGTTCTACGCTGTCCTCAGTCTTCACTTTGCGATTCTATTTGTCAAGAAAATGGAATTTTGATTAATTACATTTCATGCGAGTTATTACGAAGCATTCTTTTAGATGATGTCAGCTAAAATCAAAACATTAGCTTCTACTTAAGTAAAGTCATACACTGAGAAACTCTTTAAGTAGTTTGCTGAAGAAAAAGTATTTTTAATCTCTATTAAAAAGACGTGTGTTATTTTGAAGCAGAGTAAGTCAATTGTGTTTTTTAAAGTTTCACGCTTTCAGCAACAAGGTCCGAATAAGATTTATTTAAACTGTCAAAACATCACTCAAAATGATTGAAAATCTGCCACAGGAAACATTAAAGGGCAAATCACGTGAAAAATGAACACAAGTGTGATAACCTAAATTATTGGCATGCACATTTCCTTAGCACTTTTGGTTTGAAGAAGTAAAAGGTCCAGCATAATTGCAACATGATTGGACCATGTGATTAACCGCAACGTCAGCACCCAATTTTTGTTTTTCCTTTGCACTAAATATAAATTATTTCCGAGTGATATTTAGAATAGCAGTTTCGTTCAAAACAACTCTCAACTCAATTCTCCGAATATTCAGACATCCTGCTTTAAGTAAAATGTTTTGTACGTTTATATGTTTTAATTTAATTATATAACTATTACAAAATACAAAGAATGCGGATAATTCTTGAAATTTGCCACTTTCTTAATATTTTTGTTCTCACTCGCCGTGCATAGTCAAGGACTGGATACTAATCTTTCTATACTGAGAGGATAAAAAGAGACTTTCATCTTTTTGCCTTTGCTAAACTAAATTAAAAACAAAGTTAATAAAAGCAAAACATTTTTTATACATTTTTGTTTGCTTAAATAAATATATCTACTGCAGTTAATTGATTAAAAACGAAAAAGTCTGAATTTCAACCAATCACCGCGCATCTTGCTTCTTTCACGTGATAGTGTTTTGACACTCAAGCGTATTTGAAGAATAGAAAACTTTTAGACCGTTTGAAGCATTTACTTGATGTTTTAATTTTTTGTATGTTAAACAAAAATAACATTAGAATAGATTTAATAATTTTTTTGCACAGATAAGAAAATTTTTAAATCGAAATTCTAAAGTTATTAAAATAGCTATTGTGCCAATCCGAATTGTGAATGATGGCTACCTTAGCAACAGAAGGACGTCCTGCATTGCATCCATCTTAACAATATATGTTATTTACAATTTATTGTACACTAAAAGGTTTCGAAATAGTAATAGCAGATCAATTTGTGCTTATGAAAGGGAATAGTGAGAAGGAGAACAATAAACATAGTTGTCCAAACCTAGCCAATCCTATCCTTATACCATACAATGAGCAGGAACCATTAAAAACTCTCCTTTTTTTAAAAAAACCACACAATCGTTTATGTAATTGTTTGACTAATTTGTAATACATTATGCCCACAGACTAATTACAGTTTGTCATCTATATCTTCTTCAGCAGAAGATGTCCTTTTCATTTGAGGCGCAGATCAACTCAAGATAACATCGATTAGAATAAATTAAACTTATAATGGATAACATAAGCTTATGCTTTATCACAATCTTAACCATCACAATAGTGGGTGTTTCTACGAAGCCGTACGATCCCAGATTTACCTGTCGTAGTATCTGTACTGGTGATTACGACCAATGCTTAACTGTTGTACAATCTCAGATGGAATTTGTTCTATGTTGGCACCATAGAGAGGTATGCACAGTGAAATGTAACAGAAGTCGACCTAGGAGAGACATAGCCAGCAAAGCTCGGAATTCTTTGTTTGTCAAAGAATTACGCGTTCGAAGAAGAAGAACATCACCTTGAAGGAGTGCGCTGTATGACTTTATAATTGTTACAACGAGGGTTATCTATCAAAATGTCTCCAAGTTTGATCAAGTCATTGACATAACGGTTAGAGAGTTGGACACAGGAATTAAATTCGACTGAAAAATTCACACCGGCGGATATGGAAAGAGAATAGACTTTTATTGATGTGGTAGAAGGATAAGGATTGTCGATTTGTCCTCATTAAAACTATTCACCACTCAAATGTTGCGGCATATGAGTAACACGGTTCATTATAGTGGAAATAAATACTTGTGCTGATACTAAAACGCGCTTGTTGATATTTCTGTGTTGTGATACAAATGACAATTACAAATCATTACAAAATTTAGTTGTACAATTTTTTAATAAAATCTATAAATTGTAATAATTTATATACATATATACATAGCTAATAAGACATTGTATAAAAGAAAATATATATTTATTTATTCATAAACCATCTTTTCACTGCCTTTCATATATCAGAAAACTAACATTTTTACACCGAAAATAGGGATGCAATTGTTTCTTTTTCTGAATTAAAAAGTTTTGTAATCTGATTAAGACATGGTAATTACCTAGAAGAATTGTCATTAAATAAGTAGTCTTGACATTTTCATCTGTTTTGCTACCTGTTCCATCATTAAAGTGATTTGTTTTTATAAAAAAACGAAGAGACATTAAGTTTGTTATTCTCGGCGGCTTGTGAAAACTAATCAGAAAACTTAATTACTGTTTCTAACTGGAATATTAAGTTCCTGTTTTGACCATTATGGTCAGCTTTTGCTATAAACAGTTTCCTATAAAAACATATCAACTGAACAAAACAACACTATCAGGCGTTTTGTTTTTAATTATAATATCTTTTTAATTGTCTGCTTCATTAATTTTGTGTTTGACTTCTTGTTATTTCTTTTTATATCATCCTGAACAAAGTTAGGATAACAATAGACCAACTTACCATTTTTGCAATTTTTTTGCACTGATCAAGTTTCATCGATTTTTACTTCTCTTCTTTTTCACTGCATTAAAAACCCAAAGTGTTAAAATAAGGATGCAAACGTTTAATATCTTTAGTTTAACTTTTTTAAATTTAAATTATTATATAAAATGAATTTACGATAAATTCCTTGGTATATACTTCAATATCTTATTTAGAAATCAAATCAGTGAAAAATGACTATTTTTTTTTTCATTTTTACCGACTAAAATTTTTAATAAATGTTTTTTAATTTTCATATATTTTGCATACGACGACAGATTTACGATTAGGCAAAACCAGTCGGCAATTATTTTTAGAAAAATAAATATAAAGAAGAATAACGAAAGTGTTTTATTTGCTGCGATTGAAATTGCAGATTTAGCGACAAAAATATGCGCCTTAATTCATCACCCACGTGCTCTGAAACGGTAATAAGGACAGGAAGCCCTGGGAAAGTAGGTCGTTGAGTTTTTGGCAAAGGAAAGTTTTATTATTAATTATTAAGCAATAACTTTTAAAAACAAAAAAAATCAGGAAGTTTGATAGCAGATGATTCTTTGTTATATTTAGCCTTTTGTTGTCTTGCGGCTTCAAATCCGCGTTTGCTGTAATGCAACATGTCATTTCGAAGTTAATGTACCATTCTGGCACCAAAATAAGGTAAAAAAAAGTTATTAGCAGGGACGCGGAGGTCGTCAGGAGATGGGAGTCAATTAAAACGAAGTGAATCAAAGTTTTCTGTTTATTTTGACAACGTGTAGCTGATATAGGGCAAAGGGTTAACATTTTAAAGGGTCATTTATATTTTAAAATTTGTTCGAGGAAATGTTGTAAAATTATTATTAAATTATTAAATTAAAATTATTCAGATGAAAGTTGATCTTCTGGACTTAAATCTTAAAAGTAAAAAAGGTGATTTTTTGTATTTTTGTTTAGGACAATAACCTGTAGGGAAAATATTTCTATTTAAAGTTGCTATCTCCATGACAACTTGTTCATAAACTCTGAATTACTCAGACTCCCACAAAATTACATGTTGAGGAAGGAAAAACATTGGTGATTGATTTTCAAATCTTTTTTTAACGTATTTCCGTGTGTCCACGTTTGC
Organism: Hydractinia symbiolongicarpus; assembly: GCF_029227915.1. NCBI lineage: Eukaryota > Metazoa > Cnidaria > Hydrozoa > Anthoathecata > Hydractiniidae > Hydractinia > Hydractinia symbiolongicarpus. The sequence continues at coordinate 26,532,021 of NC_079882.1, read as the reverse complement.
GGCTTGTCCACAAAAAATGTGTACTTCAAACGTTAAATACGAAAAAAAAAAATCCCTCCATCCGATGTTTGGCTTGATGTTTGGATATGTTGGTTTCAGCTCAATAATTTTATTGTCTTAATAAAAATACGTCCACACAATATGCGACAAAAAATATGTTCTGTGAAGAACATATTTACGAAAAATTAAAGAGTTGCAGTAAATGGTCAGTTGGTAGCAGATTAAAATTCCTGTCTGTCGCGGTTAGTTTTTTTAAAGTTATTTAAAAGATAGCTTACTTTTTAGAAGTATGATTAACTTCGTGAAATTGATGTGGTAACATAGCTATTAAATCAATTTCACAACCGTCCGCAATCATCACGAGATAAGCTAAAAGGTTTGTTTTTCGTTTTATTTTTACGGTTTCAGGCCAAAGCAGTTTCAGAAATATAAATAGGTATCCAAAATAATCCGAAAGCCTCTTTAAACAGGACTAGTATTATGTTGCTGTCGCTGGCTTTTCAATCTGCATAACGAAATACAGGTGTAGAAAAAAATCAAATGCTAATCGTTTTTACAAGTGACGGGCGACTTGTCTAAGTCTTGCAATCGCTCTCTTATCGTACAAAGGGCTTCATTATCAATGTTCAATAGGCTTTTTATGGACATTATGCAAAGGTTCTGCAAGAACTTATTTACAAAAGGTTTTCCTACGCTTTCGTCTATCTATCCACATATTAAATAAAAACTACATATAAATAAAGTTGATGAGGTCATAAATAAATATAAAAAACCACAATACTTCGTTGACCTTTCGCCACAAGAATTGTGGTCCTATACATTACTTTGATCCACGTCGCAGACTCTGGATAATAGTCGAAGCAAGGGTTATAAAAACTTCAAAAAAAATACTTGGTATCGGTATATTCAGAACTAATATATCTTAAACTGTTCGATCGCTTAAAGTATTTTTCTACAGGACTATCAACTATTCTCTTAATAATAAAATGCTAACTGTGCCATATAATTGAGCCTTTGCAAAAGAGATTTGTTATATCCCATTTGGTAAGCAAGCTAGCCATATCTTTAAAGATGGTATATTAGTTTGTCATTCAAGCTACTGAAGCCATTGCTTTGTGTCAATTACTCTGGGACCAATAAACTTGTTAATTGATAAAAAAAATCTCTTTTTTTCCCCGAATAATATCGAAGGCTTGACTTGAAACTAAAGTTAGTAAATTTCCTAAGGCTGAGTGACGCACCAGTGTCAAAACAAACAGTTTTTTGACGTCATGAGTAAATCTTTAATTCTAATATCTCCTTAACTGTTCATCCAAGTGACATGATTCTCTATACATAAATTATTAAATGTTTTTTAAACGCGGGGATGGATAATTGATAACGTAATCAAAATTTTTAGTTTTGTTTTAGATTGGATAAGTTCTTATAAAATTAAACATATTTTTAACTCCAAAATAATAGAGCGAAGCCAAAAGAATTAACAGTCGATAGGTAAAATCAACTGTCTTTTAGACATTAATACAAGTTGTTTACTTCAGCAATATTACCAAACTCCTAAACCTTCTTTGCCTAGAGCAAATTTTCACGAGAGTTAATTCTAGTCTTCGTTATTAATATTCGCCTTGCAATGTTATTTTCTTTCAAATGCAGATAGCGACGAAGAATTATCAGTGTTCAACAAAATGTGAATTATCAAATCCAAAACTTAAACTTATAAGTTATAATTAATTTTTTAATGATGCTAACAGGCCATAAGAATAGTCATTTTATAAGTTCTTGACATGAGAGTAGGTACATATAAATAGCTTTACTATAATACTAGCAAGCAGCTATCACAAAGTTTCTTTATTTCCTTTAGTAAACGTACATAAATATACGGGCGGAATCCACACCCCCAGCGAGTCCAAACTTGGCACACTTATAGTACGTCATAGAAGGAAGAAAAGGGCAGAAACACGTTTTTGCTTATGTCAGCACCTTTCTGTGACGTCATCGAAACCTTGAAATTTCTTTTAAATACCACCATCTACTTAAAATTTAATTACTTTGGTTCTAGAGCCAATTTTTACATTCTGCTTGATGTTTCTGAAAGCCAAGCAAAAGTTATTTAACATATATCCCGGTTTTTAAATAATTCGCTTGAAAAACTACCAAAAATTGCTGAAAACCCCCGTTTTTCGAATTTTGGGTAAAATCCGAAAAAATCGGGAAATCGGATTAATTTCGAGTGCACAAAACACAGAAGAGTTCTACTTGATAGAAACTAGTAGGGCTGGTAATTTAACTTTACTAAGGACTCCAACCGGTGGTACGTACAAATAGTTTTTAGATCGTCATGATAATGATAAAAAAAAATTTGAGTGCCGGTTCTTCCAACGAAGGGTTAACCACAGATTATAGCTGGCGTTTTTAAATTACAATTGCGGCAAAGTAATGTTTTAAAACGCTTCATTCACGGTTGACATGTACTAAGTGCGCAATTTTTTTATTTTTTTACGTTTGCCGAAGAAACGTTCTTGAGTCTAAAAATTGCGTCACAAAACGAAATAACATTTGCGAGAAACCTCCTTAAAAATCGTAAAAGATCATTCTAATAATCTTTGCTAAAATTAACACATTAACATTAAGGAGGTCTTGAAAGTTTCAATAAATAAATAAAATAGCAATGCGGAAAGTATATACAACTTGCATGGATTTTTCCCAAGCCAACGACTAGTTTTTATAATAATATTTGTATTTTTGACAAAAGCATATTGTGTTTAAAGTTACTACTTTGGAATAAAAAAAAAAGATGCATGAAATATGCGCGACGGCCGAAAATGCCTGTGGATTTTACCACGGGTTAACAACTATGTATTGATAGTTCGTTATTCTAATAAACTTCGAGAAAAAAGTCTAAGTGGACAAGTAGCTACAAAAATAACTAACAAAATGTACTTAATACACACAAATACTTTTAAATTACAATTCTTGAAAGTTACCACAGTTAATATATGTTAAAGGAGATTTTTCTTTATTAGGTGGCCTTTCACTACTAATTCGATAATGTCGGTCGTTTATACCCACGACTAACATTCCCCTCATTTTTTTTACCACTAATACCTTGTAGGCGGATAATGAATGCGTTTTTTGTGAATTGTACGGACATGCACCTGATTCAGCGCTTTCGTTTCCCTGTCCACATGCCATAGTAGCATGATATGGTAACCAAATCATGTGTTTGCCCACGGTTAATGAAAATACTTTAAGGCCTTCTCGGGAACAGAAAAAAAGCAACAAAAAACAAACAAAAAAATCGAATGATTAATTGAATTTCTTTATCTGACATGAAACGTCCTTTCAAATTATGTATTGCGAAATATTTTACTCACAGGAAAATAACTGATTTAATCTTCAAGATAAAACAGGAAGAAAGACAAAAGGAAAAAAAAGGCGTTTCTACTACGAGATTTATAAATTTTCTTATGTTACACGCGAGTCACTTGATACTGTAAGACCATAAAAATAGTCGTGTCCTTTTTTTCAAAGTCTTTTTTGGGGTTTTATCAAAACAGGCATACCTACCAGGCAATTTTAAAAAAATTGAATACAACCAAAAAATATTTTTAATATACACTGCAGTATACTTTGTTTTTTAACCAAAAAAATATCAAAACTTTACAAACAGTGCACAATTAGGACAAAGTTACTGTCATCAACATTTTCCCGGAATAGCTGAACGAGTTTATTATCGTCTCCCTCTTCCCTTTGTAGTTGTATTTGTACTTTTTTCCGTCCCAAACACTTCTCTTCTATGTGTGAAACAATTCCCTTTCGTGAACTTAAAAATTCCCAGGTCTAATTCTGGTACTTAATTTTGATTAGCGTTTGGTTTTGTTAACTCACGCTTTTGAATAAATGATATACCGGTTCTCAGCCATGAAAAAAGATCCAATGTTTATAGGAACTCTCCGAAAATTATTTGTACATTACTTCAAGTTTTTTTTACTTTTTTCAGTAGTTTGTTAGTGGGAGACTTCTATGATTTCGAGGATTCTTGTATGCAGGGAGTTACTAAGAATGTCACATTTGTAATTACTTATGAGTTTTTTGTACTCTTACCGCGCCATTCATCTTTGTTCATATCTTTGTGATATTTATACTATGAATGTGTCACATATGAATATAGTTTAAATTTGCATATGGAAGATATGTGTGATAAATAAACTTTAAGAATTAAACTGCTAGCTATAAGTTTAGAAATGTCTTTTTAGTTAGTCAGTAAGCTATGTATGCATACGTTCACATGTCTTAAATTACTTAGGAAGTTACCTGTTGATACAGAAAGTTATAAAGCATAAACATTTGACTACATAAAGGGTTTGGTGGGCAATTGGGCCTATTTTTCTTGTTAGCTAGACTGCGGAAGGGTAGCCCAATTTTTTAGCCCGCTGTTTTGTAGGGGTAATTCCCAGGAAATTCCGTGTGTTTCTCGTTAAAATTTCTGAACATTCCTGGAATAAAACAGCTGAGTGATTTTTTGCTTAACCCCTATTGAATCGCATATTACCTTAAATTGGGTGCTGTTCACCATTAACTTACTTTACAACTTTCATGCATGCTTCACTGCAAGTTCTGCAGCAAATACACCAATGATGGTATGATCTATAACCAGGTACACACAAACTTTCATGTGCTTGTATTTAAATATTTGTATCTATTAAGTTTCGTGTCTTTATTAAAACAAAAAGGTAAAAGAATAAATAAATAATTAAAATAATAAAAATTACTCTCTTGAGTATTTTTTGAGTGGGGCTTTCAAAACAAACAGGTCATGCAAATGTTGCCTACGCGAGTTGTGACAGTTATGTTTTAACACATTGGATAGGTTTCTACCCATTAGACAAATAATACGGAGCCTTGTATCAATTTCAATTCGATAATGTCGGTCGTTTATACCCACGACTTACTTTTTCTTAATTTTTCACCACTAATACCCTGTAGGCGGATAATGAATGCGTTTTTGTGAATTGCACAAGCGTTTAGCTGATTCAGCGTTTTTGTTTCCCTGTGCCCATGCCAAGTAGCATGATATGATGACGAAAAAGTGTGTTGCTCGTTCAGAAATCAAATCATTCTTGGAAACACGAGAACTTAAAAATGAAATGACAAATTGAATTGTTTTTTACCAGACAAAACAAAGTAATCGAAATAATAAAAGAGGAAGGAAAGAAAGAGAAAACGTTTTTTTTTAACTATAAGGAAGTTATAAAAAATTGCTATTTCAACGTTATGACTATTACACCAGCCTTGTCCATTGGCTCATAATACTTCCTTGTTGAATGTTGTTAGAAGATCCAGTTAACTCCATATAAATCGACAAAATATTAGTTGAAAACTCATTTTTTCGCTATTTCTTTTTAAAATTTTAAAAGACCCAAAATGCCTTAAGATTAAAATTCAATTGAATATTTTTATTTCAGTTGAAATTGTTTTAGAGAAAGAAGAATTTCTTATATTTTTTTCTCATACTTTTTATCTTTGAATAACTTAAAATGCATTTTACAAACATACATATGGTAAAATTTAGTCAGTAGAAATTATGCAAGTGAAAAATCCTGGTGTCTTTATTATTGCTCTTGGGTTTTCTAATGGATCTGCTATTGCATACAAAGTAATTCCAGTCATGGACTCTATGTTTCACACAGGAACGTTTTCATTTTTAAATGATGATTTCGACAGTGCAAAAATTACACCATAAGTCTCGTTGGTACCATGAAGTTTTAACTATCCGCCTGATCATTTTCATTTAAAATTAAATGCGTTAAAAAGTTCAACACTTCCACTTTCATTCGATTGAAAACAGGAAAAAGTATACTAGACATCTTTCAGTTTAGCACCAAAACTTTCTAAGAAGTTAATCGATTGAGGTCTTTTTTTCTATCTGGTAATAGCAGAATGATCTTCATCATGAAGTTCTAACAACAAATGAGTTATAAAGCATCTGCTTCAAAAGCGATGGATATATTCTTTACATTTTCTTTTGTGGACTTTTCAAATACACGTCCAACGTTGAGAAACGACGAATTATGTTACTGACTAGCTATCTCATAAATAAATACATCGAGAAAAACAACCAGGAAAAATGATCTCAATGACCACATATAGCAAAATATAAGTAGGTCACAGCGCCATCAGTATTTCACAAAGTTTCTTTCTAAAGTGTCGCAAAGTTATCAGAAATTCTATTCTTAAAAAGAATGAATAATTTTGTGTTTTCCTTTTTAGCCAAAAAAGTTGAAAAGAGATCAAGCGACAAATTTAGCTACCGTTTAAGGCAGGCAACTAATCTTTCACTTTCGAAGTGTATAAAGATACTATTGTTAAATGTAGCGTTATATATATATATTATATTTTGTCTTTATAGAATTATGACCACAAAATTAAGAAACGATTCTAAAAAGGTGATTCACAAGTTACAATGCTTGTCACATAAAAATAACGACATTTTCTGAGGCGACGAAAATCTTTTGCAATAAATAAATACCTATCGAAAGTAAGATCCTCCCTTATAGTTAAAACTGGATAAATAGTTTCACTTGTTCTTATTCTGTGAAGTGTTCACAACATCCTAATTAGGAAAACGGTGTGGTGGTAGTGCATTTTGGCTCTTAATCACAAGGTTTAGTATAGTGCTGTCAGCCAGTTTAAAACCATTTACTGGCCGCAAATCAGCTTGTGCGACAGGCAAGTTTTAGCAATGTCATAGCTACGTATCTTTGGCCGTAATTTAACACAGTCACAGTCGGAGGAAAGAGCCAGTCGTTGGGACATTAAACAATATGGGAATTCCTATTGAGAAATGCACACCTCAAGATATCTCCATATACAAGAAAATTACCCTTTTTCAATTTAGACCCATAATTTAACTACCTAAACTTTGATAAAACTGAACGAATAACTGATGTTATGTCTTGACACTTTTAAAATCTGAGTAGCCGACAGACAGATATCATTTAGCTTATGAACTGGATATTTTAACTTATAGGAAACCAAGCTTTAGTGGAAGAGGTATTGATGGGTTTTGCAACTTTTCTAAATTGTACTTGTTGGTGGATATTGTAGCTTTCTAAATCTAATAAAGTTAGGGTTACATCAAGGAGTCATTTTTTGTATTAGAATCATTATTACTCTGGAAGTTATTTTTTTGAGGAGTCTATAGTTATAGTCACAGCTACAATGGATATTGCTCTTTGTGGTTCCGATATCAGCTGATGTGCGTTCATCTGACTTTTGTTATTGAACTATGAGTGTTTTACCAGAAACATTTGTAACATTTATAAGTATATATATTTAAAAAAAGTTATTTAAAATGTAACTTTCTAGTTAGTAAGCTAGCTAGCTAATATTTGACCCGCAATCTGTTATTTTGTTAATTACTTTACAATTTTTCTTTTTTTGATTTTGGGTCGCAACTGTTATGCCGTTGGGTTGACCATCATTAGGCGCTGTTTTGGCATCAATTTAAGCGCCGTGTTGGTGGTTTGATTCCACAGTAAGTTCTTGGTAACTGATTAAACTGTGGAGGGATACTTCCTGCACCTCGTTCACCATAAATAAACTACAGCTCAATTTAAAAATTGGGTAGCGTGAGGTCTCGCTTAAAAGTTGCAAAAAACGTCCGATTCTTTGATTTTAAATCCGCGCATGTGCATACTTAATGTTCCCGCAGTGTACCCGCTTAAATAGCCGTAATTATTATAGGGACTTCACATACATTATAACAGCAGCTGTTATTAAACAAATTTGTGAGTTATAGAAAAAACGTTTTTTTGAAATTCTTAATTGTTAGCAACATAACACAAGAAAGAGGTGCTAAAAACACTGACAAATATTGTAGGAGTACACATCATGCACAGTCACGGGATTTACTAATAAATCCTTTGCTGATCTAACATGAATTTGCAATTATGAAACACTTGTTTCCCGTGGCAAACATGTCATTATTTTAAGCGGATACTTGCAACTGCTAAGAAGTAGATAAAAGAATATATATCTGTGTTACTTACCTGGAAACTTGTTACCATTAGTGACCTAAAATATAATGCTTTGCGGCTGCGTTCGACAGCAAAAATGACGCATGTTACCGGATGATATAAATGCGACGCTTAAACGATAGTTTTTATGGATAAAAAACTCAATTAAAAAGAATATAGTATAAAGAAGACAAACATATAGATATTAAAAGTATAGAAGAACAGAATGATTGCTCTTTCATACTGTGTGCTGTTTCATGTTCTTCTTCTGATGTCAACGGTTCAATCTTTACCGGTCGCAACTTTTAAAAAAGCTTTTCACGAACATGGTTTCACTTGTCGCAGTTTGTGCACAGGACGGTATGATATGTGCAGTAACAGAGCCGTCAATATGATGGAACAATTTAATTGTTTTGATCACCGAATGTATTGTATGGCGCATTGCAAAGATGTTTAATTCCATACAGGATGGACAGTTTTTTGTTGTAATGGCAAGATCCCTTGCGGGAAACTGATGTTTTATTTATTTATTTATTTATTTATTCATTTATTTATTTTTTCTTTGCATATTTGGTCCATTCGCGTGTGTTACTCAACTTCTTTTAATAATATTTTATCATTTACTTGTATTTTATCTGTAATATATTTCTTGTTAGTTTTTATTGGGATGAAGAGCCATTTTATTGTAAATGGATAAGCCCTGAAAATATATTTTACTTACTTACTTACTTACTAGTTTGCATAACAAACTCAGAATATACATCGTCGGAAAATTGTGTATAGTGATTTATTGCATTTATATGATATATTAATGGAATTGTATTCATATCATAGCGTAGTATAACAAATGTAATTAATTTAAGGGAATAAAAATACTACACGTAATTATTTGATTTTTTGCCTAAAAATCAAATAAAGGAACTATCCAGTTGTTGCATAATATCCCAAAAGCATCATTTACTCACACAAAACACCCACATATCGAAAGTTATTAAAAGAAACAACGGTTTGATTGTCTATCTTCACTGTCTCATGATAAAGTCATATAACTGTTTCAAACACAAGTACCCTCTTATAAAAGTGATTGCTAAAAAATATAACATCTATTTTTGTACATGATACATGAGAGTGAACATAGATCTGGTATGAAACTCGTTTTCACCTTCTACGCCATTTGTTCATAATCATAGTTACAGGAAGTTATCAAATATGTTACAGAACTAACAAACATGTCTGAGGAAAATCTACTAATCTGAACAAAGCAGGAGATTTTCATATTTTTACATTCAATGCTAAATATGAGATTTTTAGCTAAGAAAAAAGGAAAGCTAAATGTTCGCATTTCGATGTGCATTCATTGTGATTAAAGAGAGAAACCTAAAAGAAGAGACCCAAGTAAAAAAACAAGATTTAAGATTTAGGGTAATCAAAACATTACATATACGACTGTTTTTCGCTTTCCTTCTGATTATATTGACGTACGATCAAAAATGATCGTACGTCAATATAATCAGAACATAACTTAATTGTCAATTGAGATATTATACAAAGCCCTGCTCTCTAGACTGTGCACAAAGATTATGCCAAAAATTGGGGTAAGATATAATTATTTATCCCTTGTTTCCTAAATCTATCCTGTTTTAGGTCAAAATTGTACAACGTTGAAATAGTAATTTGTAAAAAACTTAGATGTAAAGGCGACAATAAAATCAGAATTTATTTACCACGGCATTATCTTGGGCGTAAATTTCTCTGATGATAAATTTTTTCGTTTGTTGACAATAATTGACACATAACGCAAAAGACACAGGCTAAATATGGTGATGTTATCTTGTTCTAAAAATTTCAGAACCAGCGTTACTCAAAGTCTGGCCAGGGAAAGTGCTTCCCATTTTGGTTTATGATGGAAATGATACCCAACATTGACGTCTGGCTTCAAATCAATTTGAAAATATTGACAGGACATATATTATGAGGCGAATTATCATACTTTTTAAAAAGACTTGGAATAGTTTAAAAGCCTACAATTAGTCTACGTAGGTAAATAAAAGCTGGTTACTGTGTGGGATGTTGTGGGTTCAGTTATCATGAACGCTATTTCATTGGATCGTTCTCTTTTCTGTATAGTTTTCTAAATTAAGTCAAAAGCGTTACTGAATTACACTTATTAAAACTGCACTTATTAAGTACGTAAAATTTCCAAAATGACGCGCACTATGAAAATCATACGCGTAACATGCGGCGTATATTGTCACTAGTACCTCTTAATTAACCTTACCCTTTATAATATTGTTATACAATCGTTGTTTCCCGTTGTAAATAAACTACCAATTAAGAGCGGATATTAAAAATGCAATTTAATGTTTACGTTACATGATCAAGCAAACCAAAAAAAAGAAAGACTTTTACAATATTTATGTAATGCTGTGAGAGTGAATCTAGCTCCCACGTATCCAGAAGAAGTGCTTACCGTCAATGACCTACTTATTATCTATTGCAGTTTGTGGCCACGTTTAAAAGGCAGGAATGACTCATGCTGCAATAACATAGTATAAATGCGCTAAGATTTTAGAAACATTTAATCGAAAGACTTGGCTTAAACGATAAGCATCTCTATAGAAAAATATCTTTAATTTGTAAAGAATATAACCTAAAGTCAAAAAGGGATCGATACTGAAAACACAAAAGAACAAAATGATCGCTCTACAATACCGCATGCTGTTTCATGTTCTTCTTCTGATGTCAACGGTTCAATCTTTACCGGTCGCAACTTTTAAAAAAGCTTCTCACGAACATGGCTTTACTTGCCGCAGTTTGTGCACAGGACGATATGATATGTGCAGCAACAGAGCCGTCAATATGATGGAACAATTTAATTGTTTTGATCACCGAATGTATTGTATGGCGCATTGTAAAGATGTTTAATTGAATTGAAAACAAATGGTTTGCAGGACAAACTTATAATAAACGTGAATAGAAGAATTGTATATTTTAATAGTATAGTTATTTATGAATTGTTGTATATGTATTAAATATTATATTAGCTATTAGGTAGTACCGTTTTTTGAAGAAATATAAGTTATTAGAGAGAAAAATACATAACTTTTGCCTCCTCCTCCATTTTGAAGTCCTTATTTGGATTGTTAGAATGAGTAATCTAATGGCAGACAGCGTCTTAAAAGTCGCAGCTTCTTTTAAGTTAATAATATTAGCATACCAAAGACTTGAGGCTAGCTAAGTTTATAATCATGACTTTTAATCTGACAGAAATAAATTTGACCAGTATAACGCATTGAAACATGAGCTTATGTTTTCCCCTTTAATCGCTGTGTATTAAATTAAAGCAAATGAGAGATCAGAAAAAAATGGAGAGTAGAAATATGTGGTCATGTTAAATAAGAAATATTTCTCCGTTTTAATAGATGGAGAATAAAATCAATTAATAAATTTGCAACTAAATCGCCTAATACGACAGTAATCTGTTTTAACTGACCCGATAGCAGTTGTATTTATTGGGTTTAGTCGTGGTATTTTAATTAATATTCTAATACAAAACTTTTCCCAAGTTTACTTTTATTTGCCATGTGTCACATGCGATGGGTAAACAGAGTCTATTTATTTATCTTTAATACTAAATAAATATGTCCCGTGTTATTTTTTTTTTGTTTTTATAAAGAAAACTTCTGTTTTTCTAACCTCCAACAGCTTACTTCCTTCTAACTGTTGAATATAATATTTTCTTTTCCCATGTCTATAAAGTGACAAATTGTAAGTGTTCTTACAATCTTAAATTGGTATTTTGTTCTAGTCACACTTAACGTAATGCTGTTGTGAAAAGTTTCAGCAGATGTGACAGCGTTATAATTTGTTTAACTCTTCAAGGGCAATCTGCCAAAAAACATCAGTTTTTTGCACAGGCTACAATAGAATAATACTGTACATAGCAGAGTTGCTCTACAAACATATATAAGAATAGCTTTCCCGCAAAGGTCCGGTTGTATACAAGTTAACTGTAATAATTATTAGTTATACCCAACCCAAAGATGTTGATTTTGTATGAAATAAATCTGTTGAGAAGTAATACTAGCCAGATTGCTCTTCAAATACATTTTAGACACTGCTAATGGTGGATTCCAACTTCGAGGCACTTAAGAAAAGTTTACTCATCCCTAGTTATGTCACGCTTTTTATTGCTTTTAAACAACAAGGGCACATAATTGGTAGTGGGTGCTTAATAGGTCACTTACGGTTAAGCACTAATTTACTTTCTATGTCACATGGACCATTTCCTTAAATAAAGTTTGTGATGAGCTTCCTTTGTGGGAATGAGAAACCTGGTTTACCATCCGTACACCCACATTTTTCTCTTTTACAGACCGTTCTTGAAAAGTTCTACGTGTTTAAACCTTATCCCTAAATACTTTTCCTTTAAGAGCTAAAAATTGCACCCATTGAAAAATCGTGCTAACAACTTGCCGCATGTTTTATAATAAAAAAAATTGAGTGTGTGTAAAATTCAATTTGTGCTATCTGAAGAGTGTTTCTCTACTGTTTCTCTAGTGCATCAAAAACCGTAGTTTCGTTACAGATAGTCAACGCCGCCATCAGCCTCTGCAATTTCACAGACAACGTTACCTTACGTAAAATTATTTTCGCTATATCAAGTCACAGTTGATCTATCAACTCCGAATTTTCTGCATTGGTCAAACGCATCAAATTTATGCAAGGAACTGGTAACTGGTAACACACCGTACCAGGCATAAAAAGATTAGTCATTCTATTAATCTTCTCTCTTAATTAATAGTTCCTCAAAGGAAGTATTAGTAGTTTGCGGCTTAAAATGTCTTAGCAGTGTAAGGCTACATCAGGGTAAATTTTTGTTTTCCACAACTGACATAATAAACATTGAAAAAATAACTCGTTGGAAATTTTGATTTTCCATCTACAATTTATGTCCAATGTCTTTTCCTACTAACCTAACAAAAAACAAAATCAACTGACTGATTAGATCGTTATAAACACAAAGAAAACTCAACTCAACTTATTGTAAGAGAGAAGGGCAGAAAAAATCGCTTTTATTAATCAACATTTACCAACACTCAGACTTGTGTTCCTCTTCAGTATTGTTAAGATATATATCAATTTCATCCATGAATGCAAAGACTTCTTCCCATTAAGGTGTTTTTAACCACCTCCTAGCGTTTAAAAGACGGCGTTCAATATGCTCATTTTACATTACTTTAAAGATGGCAGTTTTTTTAAATTTTTTTATTGGTTGTTAAAGCTGTCCTATTATACTAAAGATACTAAACCCTTGGATATTACTGTGGAAAGTTTATCATTTCTTGAGCATGATAGTTTAGTAGGCGACGTTTCGGGAGATCCTTCTCCCATCATTAAGCCCGATGATAGTAGAAGGATCTTAATAACGATAGGAAGTTCACTCTCTTTCATATAGAAATGCTTCTTGATATCTTAAAGTTTAGTGATTATAAGTTATTTCTGTATTTCGGCCATCCTGTGAGACTAATTCGCATACTTCGGAGTATAAGGATTCCATCGATAATTAAATGAGTTGCTATACACGTTATTCTACTGATTGGTAATTGTAAAAATGAAATCAAACATGTAGGGATAGTTCCAGGAATAATTTTATCTCCGTCAAGATTAATCATCAGAGGAAGCATAACGATGATGACATTTAGTTGAGGAGACAAAAATCTTAATCAATAATGAGATTAAGATTCGTTGTCATGATTGTCGGGTATAGCTGGACATCCTGCTTCTATCGAAAAAAAAGGTTTTTTTTCTAAGAACTTTCGATCGTCTTTTATTTTTGTGACAAAATTGTGTTTTTTTTTTCCATTTATAGAAAAGAGATACCATAATTTTGTCGAAATATAGGCGTGATTAAGCATTTTCTATGACTTTAATTACCAATTGCCAATTGCCTACCATTCCTACACTAGTTCAAAACAAATGAACAGAAAAACTACTTTCTACAAATATACAGTTTTATTCCTTGATAGAAAATATTAGCAGCGATGATTAATAGCAAATGTTAACTTTCCTAAAATTTCCATTGCAAAACTAAACATGTAGTTAACAATCATATGATTCTGATTTAGTATTCAATATTCACTTCTACAAGATGTACATATATTGATAGATTTAATCCTCACAACCAGAAATTTTAAAGATAATCTTTGTTTTAGTATTACAGTTTGTTACTCATTTAACAATAACGCGCCAATAAGATCTATATTGATATTATCTGGCATCGTCTTAGATCCAAATCCGTTTAGTTAGCAAAAGAAGAACGCTGATTATGAACAAGTCATTTCTTTTTATATACAGCTTTACTCAAAGTCGGATTATTTAGTTTCATATGAAAATGATAACTTTCAAATGACATCTGTCTTGAAATTAACTTGAGAAAAAAGAAATTAATTATAAGACGAAATAATCATATTTGTAGTTAAATAAGACTTCTTTCTGCGTATACTAATAGTTAAGATTTAATGAAAGATAATTTAGTAGTATTAACAGTACGAATTGTTTATTTATTCGTAGAACTTTGTAATAAATAGAATTGCTGTTTTACTGTTGTCTCTCTAATTGAATGCGACCGAAAAAAAATCATAACTTGGGTTCAATAATAAAAGGATATGTATCATATATGAGGTATATCGTCTAATTATTACCTGCCCATTAGTGTTGTTTTAAATTCACTAAATTCAAGAAAAATTTACATTATTAAATTTACTTTAATAGCCCGCCAAATCAGGAGAATTTTAAATGTTAGTTACTTCTTGCGCTAGTAATTAGAGGAGATAATATATTTCAATTTTAGCGTCAGAGGATGTAAAATGACGGCTTCTTTGAAGATAGCGTACGTAACATGTGATATTTTGTCATAGGTTTTGACTAATTAACCTTACCTTTTCAAAATATTGCAGTAATGCAATCTTTGTTTCCGTTGTAAATAAACTACAAATTAAGGGCGGATATTAAAGTACAATAGGATATTGATGATTTCAGATTGAATAAATATAAAATGAAACTATTCATTTGAAAACATTTATGTAATGCCGTGAGAGTGCATCTAGCTTCAACATAACCAGAAGAAAAGAAGTACAAAATCTTTGCCTCCTGCCCATACTGAAATTATTTTTTTTAAAAATGAGTAATCTATGGCAGACAACGGCTTAACAGTCGCCTTTGTTTAACATGAATAATATTGGCATGATTTAATTACTGCTTTCGCTAATTTGTCTAGACCATGTTTAGTCATCACTTTTATATTGCAGGGAATTAAGCATAAGTAAATTCAATCAGCATTAAAACATAGTTTAGCTCATGTATTGCACTTTACTTATTGTGAATTGAAGCAAATGAGAAATAGGAACATTTTGTTGTAAAAGTCAAGAAGTATATGTAGAGTAGAAATGTGTTTTTCACCACATCATTTTAAATATTATATGGAAACTTTATAATTAATTGAATAAAATCGATAATAATTTTTTTTTTGATTTCATTGCATAATTATAACAACAATCTGATATAACTAATGTGGTAGCAGTTCTATTAATCTTTTCTAACTGTTATCTTTTCGATTTTATAAAGGAAATCTTTGTTTTTGTAACATCCAAGAGATGTAGCTACTCCTTTCTAACTGTCTAATGTTTATCTTTCCCAAGACATTGTTGCTAAAAGTTGTCAAATGGAAGTCATACTCAACAATGCAATTACGTAATACTGATGTTTCAGCAGATAAGACAGTGTTATAATTAATTATCTTTTCAAGGGCAATCTGCAACATACTGCGGTTTTTATGCCCGGATTATTATACAACTAAGGCCCGTGAAAAAAATTCAGTTCGTCAAAAAAGGAACAAAAAAAATCAGTGATTTGAACTTTGATAACGTCAGCAATGACCCGTCGATACAATTTTTTTTATTTTACCGTTGCCTTTATTGCGTAGAACTTAAAACTAATCAAGAATATTGAAAGGACCGTGTTCTTTCAATGAACGGTTCAAAAGATATTGGAGTTTAAAGGTTTTTGATGACGCCATCAACCCGTGCATTCCAAAACAGATTTAGCGACCCAGATTCAGGAAACTTACCCAATTTGTCCAAAGGTTGTCACCACTTCGTTTCCAAGTTATTTGGACTCAAAATTATAAGTGCATTTTGATGGTTACATTAATTCAAGTTAAATTGATGTTATTGACGTCGCGACGTAAGAGTTTTTACGGCGACTTCAATGCAAAATAAATACATTTGCTTTGCTTGCTACAAAAAGACAGAGGGAAAGATGGAGGTAGCCTATTATTATAAGGCGACTAATTGATAAGTCCGTGGAAGAATCCACTTAGGTAGAAGAGCAATGGAGATATATAGGTTGTTTTAGGAGCTTTGATGACGTCAGCAGTGCATAGACAAAATTTTATTTGACAAAATTTTTTACCCGGGACCTCTAATATATAGAGCTTTATCGTTCTACACATTAGAAAATGATATATAGTATGAATAGTATGAAAATAATATTTAGTATAATATGTTTTCGACAAACACCTAAGGAGATAAAAGGGTTTAAAATTTTTGTTGACTTTGCTTGTCACAGACACGGACACACTTGGCTTCTTAATATAGGCCTGTACACATATGCTGTGGTAATAGATGTAAAGAGTACTTACGCGTACAGCTCCGTAAGTTACGTGTAAGTTAACTGTAGTAATATTTAGTTATACACATACAAGATTTCGTAAGATAAAAATCTTCTTAGTCGTTAAGACTATGTCAAAATGTTAAAGGTTCAAAGATAACTACAAATTTCATGAAGTACGTCACACAACTATAGAAAATATTAAACATTTATATTCGGATGTTTTGGAGGCATTGTAAACGTTGTTATACAAAAAAACAAGTTTGTTAGCTTCATTTGCTTTTAAATGGTTTGAATATCAAGTTAAAAGCGGTGATCAATTTCTTATAAAACTGTCGAAAAAATAATACTCCGATTGCTCTTGAAAATGCATTTTAAACACCGTAAGTGGTGGGTGTAGCTATCGAGGCATTTAAAAATATCTTACTCATCCCTAGTTATGTTATGCTTGTTTTATTGCGCAAAATCAACAAGGGTGCATAATTCGTAGTGGGCGCTTAATCGGTCACCTACGGTAAAGCAGTGTAATTTATTTTCTACGTCACATGGTCCATTTCCTTAAATAAAATTTGTGACGAGCTTCGTTTGTGAGCATGAGAGTCTTTTGTTTTCGGGCTTGTTCCTAAATTTGAGTGTGTCCGACTCTTCTAGAAAAATTTAGCATTTTCAAAACTTATTCTTAAATACGTTTTCATGAAGTGCTTAAATCTGTGTGCAAAGAAGTTGGCGAAGAATGTTTTATAATAAAATTTTGCCCTGTGTATCAAGGTAATTTGCATTATCTGGCAATTATTTCTTTAGTGTATAGCTAAAGAAAATATGAAATATAAAACGATTATTTTGCATCACAGATTGTGTTACCATTACAGAAAGTTCATCAGCTTCTGCAGTTTTGCAAATGACGTTAATGTGACGTAATTGTAGTTGGATTACATCAATTTCAAGTTTCAAATTCTCTTTCAATTATTTCAAATAACAATTGATCTTCCAAATCTCCAAACCTCCTATATTGGTCAGAAACATCAAATGTAGTATACCAGAAAATAAAAGCTCTTCCTATATAATATACAGTACCAGGCATACTAAGTTTTAGTCATTTTTATAATTTTCTGTCATGATTAATATTTCCTCAACGGAAGTGTTAGTAGTTTGCGGCTTGACATGGGAAGTATGAATGTCTATGCAACGTTAGATTACATCAAGGTGGATGTGATGGCTATCGAGATAAACCAGTTGGTAAATTTCCTAATACTTTTATTGCCATTTGTTTAGAAAGTTTCTCACATGTAAAGCATGGAAAAACCTTTTTATTTTTGGCTCAAATCTATCAGTGTCTCAAATAGAATGCATCAATTATGTTGCCTTGGCTGATTACATTCTGCACATGACATTGCATGTCTTTCTAAATTTTATATTACGAAAGTCGCAACACGCAAGAATGAAAATGAATTGACTCATTATAAGAAAAAGCGACAAATGGCTATTACTCATTAAATTGTCCCAATAAATAATATTATATTCCTCATGAGTATTTGATCAGCTCTTAGTCTTCAAGTTCCTGTAGTTTTCTATTGACACATTACACGTCACTTTCATACATGACAGTTAAGGATGCTTCCCATTAAATCTTTTGTGGCGGCAACACAAGCGTTTAAACGTCGACGGTCGATATGCTAATTTTCAATATATTATAGATATAGCCTATTATAACTTTTATTGGTTGCCAAAGATGCCCAAATACTGGCGTTGCGTCCAGGAAGTATTCTAACTCTCATGCCAGATACTAAACGCTGAGAGCTGCTGCCAAAAATCAATATTTCAATTAATTACGGTTTATGTATTTACAAAACGTGTCAACATTTTACCAGCTCCAAAAATGTCGGCAACTTAAATTCTAAGAGCCGAATTTTCTATCAGTTCATTAGCAGACCTCGCGTCTAAACGACGGGTTAAGTCATAGTAATTGAGCGTTAAATGAAGGATTGAAATTTTTGGTTCCCATTCGATGTATTTCAAAACAATTTGTTATAAGTACATTACATACCTTGTCTATGCACAGTGATGGAATAAAAACTAAAGATAAAGAACAAAAAAACCCATGTTATTTCCGACTAATAAAAAATATGAAGTAATTTAGTTTATTAAAATCGTCTGAAATAATTGTCAAGTTTTGTCCCATAAAAAAATTCAAATATGATACGATGCGATTTTTAAAGGTTGCATACGTAACATGTGATACTTTGACACAGGTATTGACTAGTTAACCTTACCCTTACAATGTGTTGTATTTAGGCAAATCTTTGTAAATAAACTACCAATTGAGACCAAATATTAAAATACAATATGATGTTTATGATTCCAGATCAAATAAAGATAGAAAGAAACTTTCTATTGTACAACAATTTTGCAATCATGTGAGAATGAATCTAGCTCTTATGTAGTCAGAAAATGTGCTTGCCGTCAATGACCTGTTGCATTCTCCGGTTATGTTTAAAAGCAAGAATGACTCGTGTTGCAATTACATGGTATAAATGTGCCAAGAAGTTGGCAGTAGTCAATCAGAATATTACGTTCAAAAAGTGCACATCTCTCTAGAATAGTTTCAGGAGAATATAAACTAAAGTCGAAAAAGTATCTATATACTGGAAATATTAAAGAACAAATATGCTTGCTTTGCAATACCGCATTCTGCTTCATTTTCTACTTTTTCTGACAGCAGTAAATTCCTTGCCGGTCGCAACTTTTACAAGAGCTCCTCACGAACAAGGTTTTACTTGTCGCAGTTTGTGCACAAGACGATATGATTTGTGCATCAACATGGCCGTCAATGTGATAGAAAAATTTAATTTTTTATACCACCAAATGTATTGCATGGAGCATTGTAAACATGTATGAACATTGTTGCCCAGAAAGTAAAAGTTTAAACTCACAAATCCACTGTTACGGGAAGTTTAACGCGCCCTGCAGCCTCTGCAATTTCACAGATGATGTTAACTCGACGTTAAATTATTGTGGCTAGAAAATTTCAATTCAAAATCGATCTTACAACTCACAAGTTTAACCCAAGTTTCCTGTATTTGTTAACCTCATCAAATGTATGCCAGGAAATGATTACTCTTGCTACAGTATCAGGTGTACTAAGTATTAGTCATTCTAGCAATTTCTGTCATGATTAATATTTCCGCAACGGAAGTATTACTAGTTTTCGACTTCACATGGGAAGTATGAATGTCTATACAGTGTTAGATTACATAAGGGTGGATGTGATGATGATTATCGAGATAAACTAGTCAGTAAATTTCTTACTTCTTTATTTGTAATTGTTTCACGAAATTCATCATGGTAAAGCATTAAATAATGAAAAAAGAAATCGCTGAAGAATTTGATTTTTCACTTAAACGTTTTACTTTTATTTCCTCAATTGAACAACTGCAGATAGGAAACTTTTTATAATCAATTTAAAATCAGGAGACGCTGCCATTTTTAATAAGGGCGTTGTGCTGCTCTGGATTAAATTGTACTTTTATAACTTTACCTGCCGCGTTAAAAATAACACGCAATTAACCCGTTACAACAAAAGGCCGTTTTTAATAACTTTTTTCTTCGTGCGTTGCGTTGACCACAATAAACAGGAGAATGTCTAAGGCTTTAACACTTGTTTCGAGAAAAGTGCGATAATCTTAAAAAGGTTTTTCAAGGATTGCCAAATGGTAATTCGTTTTCTTTACCCTTAGATATTGAAGCATTTTAATACTTTAGTACAGGCATACGGTATGTCGCAAATTCAGTAAACCACAGCGATAAAACGTTTTGGGTGTATATTTTTTTTTAAAAAAAACAGGCGATCAGAAATTTTTAACTTACAGAAAATTTATCTGAATAAGCTTCAAAATTAATCGTGAGAAACAACGCCATAAGTTCCTAGTGGAGGTAAACCATGTCGCATATATGTGTATAGTGCTTACATCAGGACGCCCTTTTTATAAATAATATGTATTATATTTCCCGTACATGTCTGTCTGTCACGCAAAATAGTAACCGCGGTAGTGAGACACACGAAATGCGGTAGATAGATAACGGGCAAAACTGTGGATTTATCCACGGGTCACTAGTACCCTTACAATACCCTTAAAATGTAAACACAGGAAATAACTTTATATTGCAGAATAATGTTTCCCGAATTTTGTAATATTCATTGACAGGTTAAAATAACACACATCCTACAGCATGTCGTTACAATGTTTATTGTATCACAATCAATAAACTATAGTCTTGGTAAGTTTATACTACAGCGAAAGGTATAGCTACATTATAACTTAGTTAAGCATGTGATTGAAAATCTCTAATCTTTGCTTATTACTAATTCTTCTACTCGCAAGTTGTATATTTACTTATTAAAAACTCCGTATAAACGGACATTCATACTTCTTTTCTTAAAGTCCTGTTTAGGATTTTCATTTGAGCAAAGAAAACTTAATAAAAGTACAGATAAAAATATTACCGCTAAGGGCAAGGAAACGATCATTTCTATTTGATGTGTGCCAAAACAATTGTTATAAGTGTATTACATACCTTGTTCATGTACATTCCTGGAATAGAAACTAAAGATAAAGAACAAGAAAACACATTTAATCCGGCTAATATAAAAATTAAAAAAGAACTCAACTCATTGAAGGGGTATCAAAATTGTCTGATAAAGTATCGAAATTTTCTCGGAGTGGCAAACGTTTTATACCATGAATAAATCCCAATATGATGCAATATGATAGAATCATTGAAGTTTGTATACGTAACATGTGATATTTTGACACAAGTATCGAATAATTAACCTTACCCTTTCAAAATATTGCAATAATGAAATCTTCGTTTCCGTTGTAAATAAACTATCAGTTAAGAGCGAATACTAAAATACAATAGGATGTTTATGATCCCAAATCAAAAAATGATAAAAAAAACTCTTCATTTGACAACTTTTCTGTACTTCTGTGAGAATGAATCTAGCTTCCATGTACCAAAAAGCGCTTACCGTCAATGACCTGTTGCATTTTCCGGTTACGTTAGAAAGCAAGAATGACTCGTTTTGCAATAACATGGTATAAATACGCTAGTAGTTAGACATATTCAATCAAAAGAGTACATTCAAGCTGTACACATGTCCATGAAATATTTCTTCTTTTATAAGCGGATTAAGTTAAGCCAGGAAAGCATCTATATATCGAGAATATAAAAAAACAAGATGGTCGCTTTAACATACCGCATGTTGTTTTATGTTTTACTTCTGCTGACACCGGTATATTCTCTGCCGGTCGCAACTTTTACAAGAGCTCTTTACGAACAAGGTTTCACTTGTCGAAGTTTGTGCACAGGACGATATGATTTGTGCAGTAACAGAGCCGTCAATATGATGGAACAATTTAATTGTTTACATTACCGAATGTATTGTATGGCGCATTGTAAAGATGTTTAACTGAGTAAAAGAGAGATGCCTTGCAGGACAAACTTGCAATGAAAAAGAATTGAAAAATTGTATATTTATATAGTATATAGTTATTTATGAGATGTTATATATTTATAGTAAAATAATATACTATGTGAAACATTATTTAAAAAAAATAGAAATTGCCGGCGAGGAAAGTACATAATTTTTGCCTCCTTCCACAAGCCAAAAGTCATCGTTTCTTTAAAATATGACAAAACTAATAAACAGCTTTTGCAGTAGATCTATTTTGATATCTGTTTTCGTTCCGCGTAATATGCATGTAAAAATGCAGAATGACATGTAGAAAAGATTATTTATAAGTCAACTTCGGGAAGCTGGTTGTTTACATGCAAGTTTAAGAATGTATCAACAAAAGTTTCACTTTGGCATCTTTTAGCAGTTTTACACAATCGTAGTTAACAAAATTATAAAGAAGGTTATAAGGAATCGTGACAAAAATGTTACAATAATGTAGACTTTAACTGCGTATCTCTTAGTACGTTATCTAGCTAAGAGTAACCTAAGCACATTTTCAGAATGATGCAAACACATTTTTATTTTACTGTTTGTTAATAAATTGATAACCAACGAGACCAACTAGACAGTAACACGAGATTTCATTATTAAGAATATATAGTTAACGCAACAGTTCCGATCTTCTTATCAGATCTTTTGAAATATCTTTTCAGGGTTGTAGCTATAGCTTAGTTGCATGAGTGATCAGCAATGTATTTTTAACATTTGTTGACTGCAATGATTTTTAAAATTATTATTTTCAGACTATTTGTTATTGTGATTATGTAACTTTCACACTCCGTCTTGTCACTGTATTTCGTTTTCTCCTTTTTGTGTACATAAAATCTTGAAAATCTTGCAAAATTTGTTTGAATTGTTTATGTACAAAAAAATAATTTTTATGGGATCATTCCATAGTGTTAATTTGTGAAAATATAAAACCAGGAATTTCGTTTTAACCTCACAAGAAATTTTCACATTGTTTTCCGATTAAAGTTTGACACTACAAACATTTTGTTGACGAAAATTTAGTTGCAAAATAGTTTTCTTTCTAAGCAATAATTCAGAAGGAGCAATTTTCAAATCGAATGAATGAAAGCAAGAATGCTTAAAAAAATTTTATTTTGACTAATAAAAGTCACTAGATATTTCATTTAAACTAAACGGTAAGTCTCTCAATACAAAATATCAGAATTAGAATATCATCATCCCCTTTGTTTTTTAATACAAATTACATAATATGCATATTTGGCGTATTTTAATATATTAAATGATTTATTTTACAAAGGTGTGAAATAGGATAAAGTAGGGAAAAAGATCCCAAGGAATCCTGTGAATCGCTTGAAAGAGTCCTTACATTTTAGCACTTTAATACTAACAACAACAGGTGTAAAATTTAACTTGCTCCAGTTCTAAAACATTTTCGTTTTTGTCTCACTTAAAGTAAACCCTTCGTACAATAGGACAGCTATTGTTTTCCAAGCACTGTTAGTGCTTCCGAGATAATGACTCTGCTAAAATGTTAAATGTTTAAGGATAGCTGCGGAATATCGTTGTAAATACATTGCAGAGATTACAAATCATTGGAAGATTGTTGGATACAATGCATCGAAATTTTTGTCCCATAAAATAGTGGATTTTTTATAACGGATTTTCTATTATGATTATCACATAACGGCGATAGGATTTTGTTAAGGAGACGAAAATCTTATTTAATAACAAAATTAAGATCCGTTGTTTCTATTATGATTGTCATAAATCGCTAAAGAAGTTTTCTATGACTGGTTCTTTTGAAAGCTTTTCTTAAAAACTTGTCACCATTCTTTTTGTGACTAAATCCGTTTATTATGTTTTCAAAATATAAGTATTTTCTAGCATTTATCTACTAGTTCAAAACACATCAACAAATAAACTACCTTCTACTTTTGCTACAAGCTTTCCTGCATTTATAGCTTTATCACTATAAATGCAGGAAATATATTGTATGATTCTGAGTTAGTCTTCATTTTTACTTATGCTCAAAATACTCTTTTCAGTTTTTTTGCACATTACTTTAATTATTGCAACACGCCATTTTAAAGCGAACATCTATGTAGCAGATTGCTCTTGAATAGATAAACTAACTATAACATTGCCTCGCCTGCTGAAATTTTTTACATTACCTTTAAGAATTAACAGAATAGTACAATATAGTGCAATATTTACATGGTGCGATCATCCTGGATATGGCTTAGACAACATGCTATGTATAAAGCAAACAATGTTTTAGTGGCAGATACTGACCTAATTTAAAATTGGCCAACGCCCTGTTACGTAAAAATTGCTCAACGCCCTGTTACGTACAAATTGCTCAACGCCCTGTTACGTAAAAATTGCTCAACGCCCTGTCACGTAAAAATTGCTCAACGCCCTGTTACGTAATGGTGATATTAACTTTTAAGGAGAAACGGCTGTTAGGACGCCGTCTACAATTAGATTACTCATTCTAACATTTAAAATAATGATTTCAGGACGGAAGATGAAGTAAAGATTGTGTACTTTCCTATCAATAATTTCTATATCTTTAAATAATGTCTGTATAATGTTATAAATAAATAATAACTCATAAATAACCCATAAATAACTATACTATATTAATATACAATTTCTTTAATCTTGTCTATCGAAAGATTGTCTTGCAAACCATTTGTCATTCATGGAATTAACCATCTCTCTTCTATTCAATTAAACATCTTTACAATGCGCCATACAATACATTCGGTGATCAAAACAGTTAAATTGTTCCATCATATTGACGGCTCTGTTTCTGCACAAATCATATCGTCCTGTGCACAAACTGCGGCAAGTGAAACCTTGTTCGTGAGGAGCTCTTGTAAAAGTTGCAACCGGTAGAGATTCAATTGTTGTCATCAGAAGAAGAACATAAAACAACATGCGGTATGTCAAAGCGATCATCTTGTTCTTTTATATTTTTCGTGTATAGATTCTTTTCTGGCTTAATTTAATATCCTTCTTTAATAAGAAATATTTCAGTGGAGATGTGTACAGCTTGACGAAAATCTTTTGATTAAATACGTCTAACTACTAGCGTATTTATACCATGTTGTTGCAATATAAATCATTCTTTCATTTTTACGTCACCACAGAATGCAATAGATTATAACAAGGTCATTGGCGATAAGCCCTTTCGGCGCAGTATGATCCCACATACTGCGCCGAGTATGTGGGATCTAAATAAATACTCACAGCATTACATAAACTTTGTCAAATAAGAAGTTTCTTTTTGGTTTGCTCCTTATTGCAACGTAAACATTAAATTGCATTTTTAACATCCTCTCTTAAATGGTAGTTTGTTTACAACGAGAAACAAAGCATATTTTGAAAGGGTAAGGTTAATTGGCGGATATTTGTGACGATATATCGCATGTTACGTGTATGATCATTAAAGTACGCGTCATTTTATTTGTATTTTCGTCCTAATTAACATATATAATCTTGCATCGTTTTTGATTTGTTAAAGATATCTTTTTTATCATTAATAAGGACAGAATTTTTTGTGGAATTTTTGTGAGCACGGCAGTGTTGTACAGGAATGGCAGTCCCTCAACAAAATTTTACGTGATTTGTCTAGTTACCAGAAAAAAAACTATTTTACAGCCCGTAATTATTAGCAGGATTTCGCTTTAGGAATTTCAATTTTCCATTTTTAGCACAGCTAGTAAGTCAAACTAGGGAGGTCATAATTTTCTGTAATTTAGTGCGTATTCTATCAATATGTCCTCTACTTTTTAACACGGCATAATATTGAGAACGAGTCGCGTTCAGTTAGAGAAACCAATATAAATTAACTGTAGTAACGTTAATTTATACGCATAAGAGGCGCTGACTCCGTATGACATAAATCTTCTTGGATAATGTGAAAATGTTAAATGCTTACAGTATTAATCTGTATGTATACTTATGTTGTTTTGAACTCCTTTAAGACCAGAAATTGCAGTTTTTTGGGGGGAATTGATCGAGAAGACAAGTTTTTGAGATTTGCTTACTTGTAAATAATTTGGATACTAAGTTAAATGTGATGATCAACTTTTTATACACAACTGTCAAAGTATCAATACCGAAATTGTTCTCGCAAATACATTCTAAACACCCTGGTGAGTGTAGCTCTTGAATTACTTACGTATACCTTAGTCATCCTAACTTGCGCTACCTTGTCCCCGTTGTATTTGATCAGCAGGGGTACTTTGCGATAAATCATTGCAACGTCACTTGAACGTTTCCTGTGACTGTAATTTATGACGAGTTTCCTTTGTAGGTTTGCGAGCCCTTTTTAACCGCACACATATGCACTTTTTTATTTTCCAACCATTCTTGAAAAGTTCAAGATGTCATTTCTAGATATTTTTCTTGAAGCAAAAAAATAATAAAACCGGTAGCTAAAATCGTACCTACACGGTGATGCAACATGTTTTAAAATAAAAATTGAATTTGTACCATCTTGAAGAAATTGTACCATCTGAAGAAATTTTCTTAGTAACTAGGTAATGTATAAAAGTCGTTTTGAATCATTCTTTATTAGAGCTTTCGGCCATTTTCGCGGCCATCGTCAGAAAATATACAACACGTTAATAATAAAATAACCAAATATGGTAATAAATTTTCCAAGACGAACAGTTAATCAGAAAGATATAATGGAGATGACAAGATGTTCTTGTTAAGTACAGGTCACTCCCTATAGATCATCAAAATCTCCTTAATCTCTAAAAGAAAATTATTGGGAGCCGATGTGATGACACTAAAATCGTAATGGAAGGTAAACCGCAGCACGCGGCTAAAAAAAGTTTCTGGTATTCACAGGCTTGTTTTCAAGTCACATTAGACGCAAAGCTTGTAGCAGTGTTAAAATAAAGAGTAAAAAATAGTTGTTGAAAATACTTAACTTAACAATGCACATATTATTGCCCTACTGGCAATGGTAAGTGACTTCTGCAACCACGCATTGACATTCCTACTTGAAATTACGGACTATTCTTTAAACCAGCTTTAAAATATGCCAGAACAAATTTTAGTCTAGCAAAGCTCTTGTCATGGATAATTTTCAAAGTCAGGCAACTTCACGAGGAGTATCATCGACTTTATACTATGTTGATAGCGATTAAAGTTTTTAATCTAAGTGTATTACACAACTTTTTGCAAAAAATTAGTTTGTTTAATTAATTTTTAATTTTTATAGTTGTCTCTTTAATAATACCCGTATTTTGTCTGTCTCTGCACAGACCCCCCGCTGAGTTAGAAAATTCCGCTACAAAAACACGAATATCAAATGCGATATATTTTTATCCACTTTGTTTCCACGGTTAAATTTAAAGGACGGGCGAACCCGTGGATTTTTCCACGGGGTAACAACTAATCTTTTATAACATCGGATTATCAATTTTAATCAGTTTTTATGCATATATATATAGTAAATGCACGATATTACATAACTTTTAGGTGTTTTGGAAAATATATGTCCGATTTTAAACAATCATTTCCAATATGTCTCATAGCTAATCAAATTTATATCCTCCAAAGTTTAAATAAAATATACGTTAGAGTTAACTTCAAATAATGAAAGAGATGTTTCTGTTTAAACCAATGAGTTGTATCACCTAGTCGTTATATGACTGTGTCATGTTAAAAAACAGAAACTAAAGATGAATAAATAGAAAGTACATGTTATGTCAATCTAGAACATTGAAATTGTAGGAAATTTTTTGTCGAACTGACAGAAGTTATGTTCCATACAAAAATTAAGATTCTCTGTTTCTATTAAGATTAGAGAAAAACTTTCTTTCTGTTTTTGAGGTGCAATGGATATATATGTACTGAAGAGCACTGGTCCAACGTTTCTACATATATAACAATGGTTGTTGCCATCCTTTAATATATTTTTATGACTCCCTCAGTTGGCAATGTTAACACACGCAAAACACAAAGTTAGTGATGTGAAAAACGATGACAAATATGCGTGGTTAGATGCGATACTCGACCCCACAGATTTACTAATTGACCTTGCGTTGCCCTTGCATGACTTTGGTGTCAAATGACTTTGTGTTTCGTGCAGTAAACAAATCATTATCTAAAACGGATTGTGTTACCTCTTAAGTTGTAGGCAAAGGGAAATTTGTGCATTTCTATGAAAAGATACGACGCTGTGTTTACCTGGCTACTTGCTTGGAAAATAGTTACGACTAAATGACCCGTAGTAAATGTTACTTTTCGGTCATGCTCGGTACCGAGGATGACTCATGTTGCAATAGCATGATACAAAAGTGTCAAGATCTTGAAGTGTTTATTTGAGACAGTTGAAAAATAAACATCTTTATAAAAAGATTTTGTAACATTAGGCTGACATAGAGATACCGAGGATACAAAAGATTAAAATCATCGCTTTACAATATCGTGTGCTGTTTCATGTTTTTCTTCTGATGTCAACGGTTCAATCTTTACCAGTCCCAAGTTTTACAAAAGCTCCTCAAGAACAAGGTTTTGCTTGCCGCAGTTTGTACATAGGACGATATGATTTGTGCCGTAACAAACCCGTTAATTTGGTGAAACAATTTAATTGTTTACATTACCGAATGTATTGCAAAGATACTTAGTTAAGTATGCTTTGTAAGACAAACTTTCAATAAGCACAAACAGAAAAAATTTTTAGTATGTAGTTATTTATGAGATGTTATGTATTTAATGTACAATATATATGTATGTATAATAACATTTAGAAAGAATAGAAATTACTGATGAGGAAAGTACATAATGTTTGTCTCCTCCCTCATACCAAAACTATTATTTACAGTAACACCAAATTTCATTATCAGGAATAACGCCATAGTGTCAATAATCATACATTTTTATCAAACATTTTTATAGTTTGCCTTAATACTTGCAGTTTGTAAGTAATATGAATTCCATGTTTAGAATAAATAAAGTAAAAAGGAAAAGAATAAATGGATAACTTGTCTTACTGTTCATCTTGTACATCTTGTTCTTATAAAAACGTCTGATTTTAGCTGCAACGGTGCTGGATTTTAGGCAAAACCTTAGCCTCAAAGATCATTTTTTCTTTTTATGTATATAAAATCTTGCAGAATTTTTCAAATTGTTTATGCAAAGAAAAAAATCCTCATGGAATTATTTCATAGTGCGAATATTTAATGCAACAGCAAGGGGTTTAAAATCCAACTTGCTAACCAAAAAAAGAAAGTCAAGTTAGTACCCTAGTTTTGAAATTACAAGTGTGTGAAATGTGACTTTAAATACTGCTTAAACTAACGTTTTCGTCTCATTGGGCAAAAACAAACGGTGTAAGACCTTACAATAAGGTCAACTATTAAAAGCGCTGTCAGTATGCCTAGTTAATGTTATTTTGCAGATCTTATTTGTAAAGTAAGGTACACTTACACTGTGCAGACACAGGATATATGCCAGAAACATCACCAATTTTGATAACACCTCGATATTTCACGTTTATTCTCAAAGTTAGCTATAGTACGCCTATTTAACACCAGAAATTTAGATCGTTTTACTTGCTGTTTATTAAAGCAGATCAGAAATAGAAACATATGCTGTAAAAGTTAAAAAATTTATGTACAGTAGAAATGTGTTTTTTATCACACCATGTTAAATATTACATAGAGCGCTTTAGAATTAATTGATGACAGGTAAAATTTGCAACTTATTCGCATAATACGACAGCAATCTGTTTTAGCTAATGCGGTAGCAACTGTATTTTTTTGGTTAGTTGGCATACTTCTATCAATTTTAATACAACACTTTTCTAGTTATTTGCAGCTAATTTTGTGGGCATTTGAAACAGCTGTCAAATTGAAAACGATCCAACGAACAAAAATAGGTTTATGAAGCAGCAACACTACATGTAATTCTTAATACTGAAAACGTTTCAGCAGTCGAGACAGTGTTATAGTTTATTTTTTAAGAGAAATCTGTGATATAAATCAGTTTTTATGTCTGGATTATGATGGATTTAAGCATGTACATAGTAAAAATGCTCTTCAAATGCATACAAGGCCCGCGAAACAGCCCGGTTATGTGCAGGTTTAACAGCACTACAGTAGACTCCTCGTAACTCAAACACGGGTTAACTCGAACTTTTATTAGCTCGAACTGTTTTCTACAGTCCTTTGGACATTTCTTAAAACTTTTTTATAAAAACTACTCGTTAACTCGAGCCCCGGATAACTCAAACATTCGTTTTCTCGAAGCATTTGTGGTCCCCCTTAAGTTAATTTCTTCGGATAACTCGAACTTTTTAGTGTCTAGGTAGAAAATAAATGTTCGAAAAATGAATACTGGTATGTAATGTAGCCAGAAATTTAGAAAAAACGGTTTTTAAATGGTTCTCTTTACAACAGAGCCAAATGTTTTTTTGATGGGAATATGATAAAAGAGAAGGCTCTTCAATTTGTTCAAATATAGCTACAGAACATCGATATAAATACATTGCAAACCCTGTCCAGTGCTGTCATAGAATAGAAAATAAAGATTTAAAAGATTGTCAAAATTGTCGGAATTTTTTTCCCATGACATAGTGGATTGATCATAATAGATTTTCCATTATGATTACCATATAAAGGCGACGGATGTGTTAAGGAGACGAATTTAAAAGCAAGATTAAGTTCTGTTGTTGCTATCATGATTGTCATAAATCACTTTAGAAATTTTCTATGTCAGCTTCCATTAAAAAGGATGCTTTTCTTAAGAACTTTTTACCGTCCTTTTTTTGTGACCAAATTGTGTTTACCATGTTTGCTAAGATATAAGTGACTTTCGAGCATTTTTCCACAAGTATAAAACAAATCAACAGCGAAAACAACTTCTACTATTACTACAGCCTTCATTAAAAAACTATAAATGCAGGGAATATATCGTATGATTCTGAGTTAGCATTCCATATTTACTTATGCATGGGATAGTCTTATTAGGAGTTTTCGCGCATGCTTTTAATTTTTGCAACGTATTATTATAAAGTAGGTAATCTTTGCTAACTGTTGCGCCTAAGCTATTCTTGCATACAACAATACCATGGAAAAGATAAATATTATGCAGATAAGAAAGGAGTATAACTGCTGAAGGTTAGCAATCAAAGGTGTCCTTTTGAAGTCAAAAAGATAGCACGAAACGTATATATTTTGTTTTTATTTTGTTAAATTGAAGTAAGCTTAGGGGAAAGTGTAGTATTAAAATTGATTGAAATAAGACGACTAACCTAAATAGATATAATAGTAAAATACTAAAATAAATATACAAAAAATAATTCTTTTAGTCCGATTAAATTTAATGCTGTTTAATTTACGAAAAGATAAAAGTGATGACTAAACGTAGCACTAAACAAATTGGCAAACACCCTTTTTAAGTCATGTTAGTAATATCAATTTTTAAGGAGCGGCGACTTTTAAGACGCCGTCTACTATTAGATTACTCATTCTAATTCCATATCAATAATAGTTATTTTATTAAATAATGTTTCTGTATAAATTATGCATATATAACATTTCGTAAGTAAATAACTATACTATATGAAAGTTTATCGGAAGTTTGTCTTGCAAAATATTTGTCCTTTATGGAACTAAACATCTTTACAATGCTCCATACAATACGTTCGGTAATGTAAACAATTAAATTGTTCCATCATATTGACGGCTCTGTTACTGCACAAATCATATCGTCCTGTGCACAAGCTGCGACAGGTAAAACCTTGTTCGTGAGGAGCTCTTGTAAAAGTTGCGACCGGCAAAGATTCAACACTTGTCATCAGAAAAGAAACAAGAAACAGCATACAGTATGTCAAAGCGATCATCTTGTTCTTTTATATTTTCGATATATAAATACTTTTCTGGCTTTAATGTCCTTCTAAAAAAGGAAATATATGTTGTTGATGTGTGCAGCTTCAATGTAATCTTTTGATTAAATACGTCTAACTACTAGCGCATTTATACCATGTTATTGCAACAAAAATCATTCTTGCATTTTTACGTAACCACAGAATGCAATAGATTATAGGAAGGTCATTGGCGATAGGCCCTTTTGCGCTGGGCATGTGGGATTTAGATATCACAGCATTACATAAATTTTTTCAAAAGATTTTTTTTGTTTCTTTTTGGCTTGCTCCATCTTGTAACGTAAACATTAAATTACATGTTTAATATCCGCTCTTAAATTAAAAAGGGAAACAAAGATTGCATAACTTCAATATTTCAAAGGGTAAGGTTAATTAGGACATATTTGTGACGATATATGACATGTTAGGCGTATGATCTTCAAAGTACGTGTCATTTTCTTTTTACTTTCCTCCTAATTAACATATGTAAGTTCGTATCGTTTTTGATTTCTCGAAGATATCTTTCATATTATTAATAAGGACATGATTTCCTGTTGAATTTTTGTGAGTTCTGCAATGTTGTACAAGAGTGTCAGTCCCTTAACATAAGTTAACGTAATTTGTATGATTAACGCGTTTTCTATTTAACGCCAAAAGATAATTTACCGTCCATAATTATTAACGAGACTTTCTTCGAGAATTTCATTTTCCTAACTTAGCACAGCTACTAAATTAAAACTAGTGAGGTCATATTTTTCTTTAATGTAGTGCGTAGCGCATCAATATTTTTTCTACGTTTTAACGCGGTATCACATTAAGAACGACTCCATATTAATACTGGCGCAACAATTATAATAGTTTTTTCGGTCGCGTTCAGTTAGAGTTTACTGCAGTAACATTTTGTTATACGCAAATGAAGCGTTGATTTTATGCGATATAAATCTTTTTGGATAATACCAAATATGTTAAATGCTTACAGTATTATTCTGCATGTATACTTATGTTGTTTTGAGGTCCTCCATAAGCAGAAATTAGTGAGTTTTTTGAAGGCATTGAATACTTTGTTATGCGGAAAGATAAGTTTGTTAGCTTTGTTTATTTGTAATTAGTTTGGATATTAAGTGAAAAAGGATGATTAATTTCTTATATAAAACTTTCGAAATAAAAATACTTAGATTGTTCTTGCAAATACATTCTAAACACCGAAGTAGTGATGTAGCTCTGAATTACTTACGTATACCTTACTTATCCCTTGTTGTGCTACCCTTACCCTGTGGCAATTAATCAGCAGGGGTACTTTATTCGTAGTGGGCGCTAAATAAATCGATCATTTACGATAAATAATTGCAACGTCACTTACCCGTTTCCTGATACTCCAATTTATGACGACAACAACAACAACAACTTATGCTTTTTTACTAATTTCAAATAAAATTCCTCTCAATTTTTATTTTCTTTGTTTCGTAGAGTCTAGAATTTAGGTTAAATGTACTTGCTACAAAAATACCACATACTTGTTTTCAAGTCACATTAGAAACGAGGCTTGTAATAATAACAGATAATTAAAATGGCTTCGTAGAAGTAGCAGTGATGCGAGCAAAAAATATTTGTTCAAACTATTATTAGGAGATATAAATTGTAGTAATAAGTGGTCAAGTTAGCAATGCACAATGTTATTCTCTACTGGCTTAAAGGGCTACTGCAACCATGTATTGTCCTTCCTCCTTGAAATTGCAGATTATTCTTCGTACAAGCCTTAAAATATGCCAGAAGAAATCTCTAGTCTAGTAAAACTCTTGTCATGGTCAATTTTGGGCTACTTCACGAAGAATTTCATCGACTCTATACTATGTTAAGGGCGTTAACTCTTGAAGTTGTTAATTTAATTACCGTACGAGTTTTTGCCAGAAGTTAATTTTTTAAAATACTTATTTTCAATGATTAGCTTATATATTATCGGACTATTAATTTTCAGCAGTTTCTATACATATGTGTATCAAATGCATGATTTTACATAACTTTTAGGTGTCTGGGAAAAAATGTCCGAGTTAGATTTTAAACAATTATTTCCAATATATTACATAGTTACTCGGGAATATATCGTCCAAAGTTTAGAAGACGTTGCAATAAATTACACGTTAAGATTAACTTCAGATAATGAAAGACATGTTTCTGTTTAAATCAATGAAACTTTAGGTTTTTATCAATGAATTGTGTGTTACTTGTAGTCAATGCACAGTCATGTTTGAAAACAGAAACTAAAAATGAATAACAAGAAGGTACGTCACTCTAATATAGAAACATGTATTTGAAAATATAAATAATTGAAATTGTCGGACAAAAGGGAAAAATTTTTTTCGAAGTGACAGAAGTTTTGGCCTATACCAAAACTAGGATTCTCTCTTTCTATTATAATTAGAGATAAATTCTCCGTCTGTTTGTGAGGTGTATTGAATATGTATGTACTGAAGAACACTGGTCTAACGTTTCTACATATATAACAATGGTTGTTGCCATCCTTTAATTCTAGCAGTTGTATTTGTACGACTCTCTCAGTTGTCAATGTCAACATACACGCAAAACACAAAGTTTGTAATGTGACAAACAATGACAACTATGCGTGATTAGATCCGATACTTGATCACACGGTTTTACAAATAAACCTTGCGTTGCTCTTCCATGAACTTGCTGTCAAATGACTTTTGTTTCCTGTAGTAAACAAATCATTATCTAAAACAACCATTGTTACCTGTTTAGTTGTAGGCAAACGGAAGCTTGTGTTTGTGTCCGATAAGATACGACGCTTTGTTTACCTGACCACTTATTTGGAAAGTCGTTACGACTTTATGACCCACAATTAATGTTATTTTTCTATCACGCTCGGTACCGAGAATGACTTATGTTGCAATAGCATGATATAAAAGTGAAAATCTTAAAGCGTTTATTTGAGAAAATAAAACGATAAACATCTTTATAAAAATACTTTAAAGCTGACATATAGATACCGAGGAGACAAAAGAACAAAATGATCGCTCTACAATACCGCATGCTGTTTCATGTTCTTCTTCTGATGACAACGGTTCAATCTTTACCGGTCGCAACTTTTAAAAAAGCTTCTCACGAACATAGTTTCACTTGCCGCAGTTTGTGCACAGGACGATATGATATGTGCAGTAACAGAGCCGTTAATACAATGGAACAATTTAATTGTTTTGATCACCGAATGTATTGCATGGCGCATTGTAAAGATGTCTAATTAAATTGAAAACAAATGGTTTGCAGGACAAACTTATAATAAACGTGAATAGAAGAATTGTATACTTAAATAGTATAGTTATTTAGGAATTGTTATATATTGTTATATGTTAAATTGTATATTTGCATAGTATAATGATTTATTTATCAGATGTTATATGTTTATTATGTAATATATTATGTAATTACAATATTTAAGAAAATAAAATTTTTCTTCCCATGTCGAGTATTTGATTCATTCCGTATAATTTATACAAATTATTTCTTGAAATGTTGAAATTAGTAAGAATTTTGAGTTTGCTTGATGGGTATTGTTGTTGTCGTAAGTAACGAGCATTGTTTAATACAAAAGGTTGTAAACATTCCCCGAAAAACAGTTCAGTCATTTCTTGCCTGGGCCATATACATATTATCTTTAAAGCTGAGACTTGCAACCATTAACGTTTTGATGGATAGAAGGCTTTACACATAGAGTCTTGTGCGCAGATTCAGCTATGGTAATGTTTACTGCAGGTGTATATTTGGTAACTTCCCCTACCAGATTGCGATTTTGATATCTTTTGAGCCCTTTTGAGAGTTGCCAGGGGTTATTGTAATTTACTAGTAGCCAAGTTTAGTTTCCGACAGCACAGAAAATTAATCTGTAGTCGGCGCTAAATTGATCATTCCCAGTAAACGTTCTCATTAATTAAATGTCACAGAGGCTGATTTGCTTTGTGTTAGGTATACGATGAGATGTTTATGTGGGTGCGTAATACTTTATGTATTGCGCAGAATAAATTAGGTCACGCATGTTCTAACATTTAATAGTAAACAATTACGTCTTTTTCAACTTGTTTTAACTTATTAAAACTTTTTCCTAATTCATTTTTCTAACGCCTGAAAAAGTTTGGGTCCTTACCCTTCTCACCGTGCTGTGTCAACAAGTTGGTTTAAAACACTTTAAACCGTTTTTTAAAAAATGTTGACCAATATTTAGCTAGCTGTTATGTCTTATAGCATTTGTTTACATTTTGATTGGTTTATTTTAAAATACAATTTCATTATCGTAAAATAGACAAATGGACATGGTGAAACTATTGTTAATGATTCCCTTGATTAGCTAATTATAACGAGTGCATGACTTTATATACTTTCAATAATGATTATTTTTCAGTTTTTACATTCCACAGGACTGAAAATCAGTGATTAATAGTTTTTCAAAGAAAGTATTAGTAGTTTGTAGCTTGACAGTGGAGGCATGAATGTATATATGTACCATTTTAGATTACATCAGGGTGAATGTGGCAGTAGTACTCATTATAATTTGTACTCGAGTCATGAAATAACTGCAAACATTTCAATATAACTTAATACAAAGTACTTCACATAAAGAATGAAAACTAACGCTGACAATTGTGCGTGATTGATGCGATATGTCGTGGCATATATTTACTACTAAAATTGCGTTACCTCTAGATTAATTTGTAATTACAAAATATTTCTTTCCGGTAGTAAACAAATCATTACTTCAAATCGATATTGGTAATGTCCATAATGTAATCATAGCGAAATTTACACGATTCCGTGATGTTGTCACTTGTTCTTTACATTTCTGCACACTTGGTGAATGTACAATAAAAGGCAAAATTCTAAGTTACGCAGTTTTCGTTTTAATTCTACATAGATCTCAAGCCTTGTTTGTTCAAAGTGTCCAAGATACACTTTATTTCCTCCCTTTTTTTCTCCGTTATCCCTTCACCAGCTATTTTATAACACTATTGTTAAAAAAAATGCTAGTGAGACTTTACATTGATAAGCTTGAGTATTAAAGCAAAGTTGACCTGTTCTGTGTGTGTTAACGTGATCGAAGTAAAAAAATAACACTTATAAAGTAGACTGTAATTCGAACGCTTGGAGGACTAAAAATTTTGTCTGAACGATAGAGATTTTGAATTATAGAAAGTTAATCCAATTTTGTAAGTTTTTGTCAGCACAGTAAGTGTTATAATTAAACCTGTTATCAAGTCAGATAGGGACTTGTTAAAAAATATAAAATGCTTAAGATATTTCCTTTTTATATTTAAAAATGAATTTGCGTTCAGTGCACAACGCTCGACTCGGTATGCACGTTATATTTTCAGTAGAGTCCGAATTAAGTGGAAGAACTTCCAAATACTTTAACGGATAGACAAATGTGGAAGTGTTTGAATTAAGTTTCATAACGTATTTACAGGTGTTATTAATTAAATAAGGTGGTCTTATACCAAAAAATAATGATAAACCAAAAAAATTAATTTTTAGTTTTGGATTTAAATGACGGTAATATCTTTAAAAAACATCTTCAGAAAATTTGAAGGCAAAATATCAAGCAGCTTTCAATCCTAGAAACAAATGCTTCTTCACACGGCTGCCAGTAAACAACCCTCAGTAAATTCACATATTTTAAATAGAATAAAGTAGATACATACAGTCGCAGTTAATCAAAACTGGTACTTCACTACATATTTTTTTTTTAAATTAGATAATGGCTTATAAGGATTTCAGGCTGGGATTTCAGAAGTCATAGAGTAGAAATAGGACTAAAGCCAGTCTGGTTAGATTATTGATATTCTTATGAAAAAACTCGGGCATATTTAAAACTACACTAATTAGAATGCATTCAAGTTATGTGCGTAACATGACGCGTCCTTGGAAGATTGGATACATATGATGCGATGAATTGTTACAGGTGTTCGTTAATTAACCTTAACCTCCAAATATTAAAGTTGTGTAATACTTATTTTCCGTTGCAAACAAACTGCTTATCTAAATGGCATTAAAAAAGAAGTTTTCCTGTTTCACAAAATTTATGCCATGCCTTGAGAATGGAAATACTTCCTACGTACCGAGAAGAAGTGGTTACCATGAAATGACATACTAATAACCTGCGGATACGTTAAATTAATAATGACACATGTTGTTGCTACACGGTATAAATGCGTAAAGACTTTCAAAGTTTTCATTTCAAACTCGACAATCAAATCATACATATCTTCATCAGAAAACTTCATTTTAAAGAGAGATAATTTTAAGTTGAGAAAGCATCCAGATACTGAAATAATATGATTGCTTTACAATACCGCATGCTGGTTCATGTTCTTCTTCTGATGACAACGGTTCAATCTTTACCGTTAGCAACTTTTATAAGAGCTCCTCACGAACAAGGTTTCACTTGCCGCAGTTTGTGCACAGGACGATATGATATGTGCAGTAACAGAGCCGTTAATATGATGGAACAATTTAATTGTTTACATTACCGAATGTATTGTATGGAGCATTGTAAAGATGTTTAATTCTATGAATGACAAATGGTTTGCAAGACAATCTTTCGATAAACAAAAATTAAAAAAATTGTATATTCACATAATATAGTTATTTATAACGTGTTATAAATTTATAATATAATCTATTTTTAGACAAAATCATTTTTAAAGAAATAGAAAATAATTAAAGGCAATAAGAGTACATGTTTTTCTTCCCTCCTAGCAGAGTTTTTACAACGTGTTAGTTTAGTTTTTTACAGTAATTTTTCTTACTCTAAAACGGTAGCTTAGTAGAGGCCGCTGTATTAAAATACAGTATTATTAAAATGACAAGCACTTTGCAATATCTATAAATTCAGTTGGTTGTTAAGTCAAGAAAGTGTCTACAGCTGTTTGTTTAGTCATTGCTTTTAATACACATCTAGGAATCTGCAATAAGGACCCCCCTCTTAAAAAATCACAAATTTAAAGAAACGTTTCTTATGTCTCATCTGGCATAAAATTTATCAGGGAACACGATAGGAAAGAGTATTTTTGATTAAGATTTTTATTGCCACAAAAAATCAAATTAATCTCTCCAGTTGTTCACGAAACACATCGCATCTAAAGAATGAGCTGTCAATGATTGATGATGAGTAAATCCTTATTCAACAATAAAGTTCCCTTATATTGCACCTTGTCTTTGTATATACATAAAATCTTACACAAACAGTCAAATTGAAATCAATGCCATCCCTCCTCTTTGTTTGTTTGCATAAATTATATGAAAACTCAGTTGTCAACGTTCAAAACCTATTTTTCCAAAAACTGCTTTCAACATATATAATGCATACGGTACCTTCCTCACCTAAAAGATAGACACAAAAGGTAAATAACAACAACAACAACAACAACAACAGAACAACAACACAAACAAAAACTTTGGGTCATAACAAATAAAGCAACAAAAGCCAGTTCATTTGGTACACTTGTCTTTTTCATCTTTTACAAAATATTTACCCGAAAACTTGAACAAATATATATTCATACTATCCTCTATCACAACCGATTAACGAAAATGAGTTTCATGTCGGGTACGTGTAAACAGCCTCTAAAAGAAGTAAAGGGGGTAAAAAGTTGTTTCTAATTTAAAATGCAGAATTGCTTCCTCTTAAAG
Organism: Hydractinia symbiolongicarpus; assembly: GCF_029227915.1. Classification (NCBI taxonomy): domain Eukaryota; kingdom Metazoa; phylum Cnidaria; class Hydrozoa; order Anthoathecata; family Hydractiniidae; genus Hydractinia; species Hydractinia symbiolongicarpus. The sequence continues at coordinate 26,492,264 of NC_079882.1, read as the reverse complement.
TACATTTTGAATTGGGCATTTTACTCGAAACAAAATAAATAAAAAGCAGATTTGAAAGCGCAAGTGCTAACTCATATAAAAGAATACTAAAATCATTATTTCAATGGTGAATATGTCTCATAAAAAACATTACTGAATTCGGCATTTTACAGGTGGATATATAAATCTGCACGCTATCCCACTAAAATAATGCGATTTACGTCTTTTAGGACTCTAAAAATGCGTTTGCTTCCAGGGCCTTCGCATCTGAAACCCGGCCGTTTTGTCAACTCGCATTGTTCGTTGATTCTCACTAAAATCTTAAAATCTACCACTCGTTTATTGGCCTGTCCTGTTTATAAAACAAAAGCGACAAAATGTACTGATTAATAAACATCTATAACAAATATATTTCAGGTTGCTGTTAAACCGATGTTGGTATATCAATACTCCCCTAACATACGCCTATGCAAGTTATATAAGTTGTTCATGGTGGGCTCCTACGAGGATGGACTCATGCATGGAAAAAATTGTAACTAGGAAACAAAATTAACAACAAAAACAAACGTAAGCATAGTACTCCTCGAACCAAAAAAATTGGTATCAAAATCAAGTTACCCATTTATTCCTAACAATATGTCTTTCTGCAGACGACGTTGTTTTTATAATCTATTAAAGTACATTCTTTTTTGGCAGAATCTTAGCCTGAAATGTTTCTTTATCGTTCTCAACCGATAAGTGTTGACAAATTACACCTTTGATTTTTAACTTTAAACAAACGAGAATGTGATGCGTAGAGAGAAATAATTGCGAAAATAAAGTCGAAAACCTAACAAAAGCTATTATGAATGGACAATAATTAATTTTAATTTCTTGCTTAGATTAACCTTATTCGATCCGGGGTTTTTCGAACATATTATGACCTGGGGGGATTTCGCCTCCCCCCCCCCCTCAATAAATTTTCATAGGCTTTTCAAATTAAATCAAACTTGTCACACTTATGGTACGTCATAAAAGAAACAGAATGGGAGCAATAAAGTTTTGCTTGCGTCAGCACATTTTCTGTGAAGTCATCAAAAGCTTGAAATTTGTTCAAAATTGCACCATCTGCTTAAAACTCAATTATTTTAGTTCTAGATCGAATTTTCACATTCTGTTTGAAGTTTCTGACAGCTACATAAAGGTTATTTAACATATTTTCCGGTTTTTACATGGATCGCATAAAAAGTTGCCTAAAATTGCCCGGAAATCCGTTTTCTTTCGATTCTCGGGTAAATTAAAAAAAAATCGGGAAATTGGATTAATCACGTGTCCACAAAATGGAAAATGATTTTACGTTATGAAAAAAAGTTGTGTTGTAAGTTTCAAGTTCTAAGGATTATCCTAACAAGAGTTATTATATTTTCCCCGTTATAAGAAGGGTTTCATAGAGATTTTTAGGGGTAGTTTCGAGTAATAGCCAATATCAATGCCCCTAAAAGGCATGGAGCCTAAATATTTGTCATGAAGGTGTATTGAAACTCAGTAAGTATCATAGCCATGCAGGATAGCGTTAAGGAGTTATTAAAAAAAACACCGTTACATGGGCCAGAATCCCCCCACACCCCTGACCGAATAGGGTAAAGAAAAATAACTGAATGCGAAAATCAAAAATTTTTTGACTGTGAAATTTATTTAACAACGAAACAGTTTTAGATTTGGGACATATTCTGACATAAGTGCATATTAAGAGATAAAGAATCAATATATTGATAACAGATATGCATGTAAACGGTCAGCGGAGATGTCACAGTGAAAGCGCATTCGGCTTTTAATTAATATTTTTTTACTTTGGCGCAGTTTAAACGCAGTGTTGTTAGCCTATTTAAAGCAATCTACTTACTGCAAACCGACCTTTTTGGCAGGTAACATCATATCAAGGCAACATACTTACAGTCGGAGGGAGGAAAAGCCATCCGTTGAAATGGAACTCCAAAGGACGTTTATCTTTTGAGCCAATTTACCATTAAGTTGACCAAAAATAACCATTTTAATGTCGCTATCATGTTCACCAACGTTTTTTGTCAACATTACCAAATTTTGCCATAGAAGGTAATATAAAGTGATATAGGCGATATAAACCCTCTCCATAGAGCTTGTAGCTGCAACGCTTTTCCAATATGTTATTTCTGGTTTCCTGTTTTTAGTTAACCAACTTTCAAATGTTAGTGACATTTAAAACCTGTTTCACTGTACTTAATAAACATCGTACAAACACCTTCGTTTCTCTTAATGAGATGGTTTCACAGTCCTTGCAGGCACGTTTTCGCCACACGAAAAGTGAATTTTGTTTATTCTGCACGAATGCAACAAATATTGCTACAACACTGAGCGCTAGGTAGAAATTTCTGGTTGCAAAGCCTAAGATGTGGCGAAAAATCGCAGCAGAAACAAAAAATGATTTCAATAAGCGCAAATAACGTGATTATTTTTGTCTTATCCAATACAATACGTATACGCGAAATACTTGATCCTTACCAGAACTTGAACGATTTCTACAATGAAGGGAAAGTACCAACGCATCAACTTTTTACACAATCATCAATCAAAACAACAATTTTTATGCGGATACCACAGTATGCTACAAAATGTCGTGATTTTTCCCCAAAGCATTGAGTTCCTGTTTGTTGAGTTGAAATCAACCAACAGAAAACACACCATGGTGATAAACTGTGCAGAACTAAGAAGATTCGTAAGTTAGCTTCAGGTTCAATAACAGGAATGTGTAGGACAAACGAACCCGAATTTTGTCGGTCTGTACGCAAGAAAAAAAACCGTACTTCTAACACACGGAATAGTAAATGCAATTTATTTTATCGACTTGGTTGCAATGGGCTAATTCCCGTGATGTTTAAAAGTCGGGCGAAACCGTGTATTTTTCTTTGGACTAGTTTCCCGGGCTAAAATGTTTTCAACTCTACCGGGCTGAAACATCTTTTTAAAAAATGAAATATAAGTTAAGTTTTAACTAAACAAAATAAAAGTTAGGAGAAAAGATAGTTTTCATCATCTAACACATCATTAAACGTTAAAAAATATGTGTCACAACTTCTTTTAACAAACTTCTTGAACAAATAGTAGATGTGAATTCAGCAGCTATATACATATGGCTACATACACTTTTTTGTCAAAAATTGGAAAGCAAAAACACTTCCTTTTTTTCCGCGATTACATGATATTTCAGCCAATCCGCACTAAATTAGAGGGAAAAAATACAAAAAGTTTTTCGCTATTTTTTCTTTCCTTTTTTTCAAACTATTCTCTATCCCTATTTTTCTTCTTTCTTTAAACTTTTTTATCTCCTCCGATATTCTCTTTCTCATTCGGTCACTGAGCTCCCTTTTTTGTGTTCTATAAATGAATTATGCCGGGATTTCCATGCCTCCGTTAGGCAGATCGTAAGTTTTATCTTCTTTGCCCCCTAATTTTACCTGTCAAAGTAACTCCGTGTTTCAAAAAGAAAAAGGTTAATAACGGCGGATAAAGAGATGAGGTGATGCGTTTGTTTGATGCATGTATATCCCGTAAAAGTCAAAAGCAGAACTTTTTTGAAAAATGCATGATGAATACCAATCTTTAATAGAAGAAAATGAATTGACGTTGATGAAAATCCATTTGTTTTGTGAAAATGTAAAATGTTTTTTTGTATAATAGGGAAAATAAAACGTGAATGTTAAAAGATTTTTGTTGCATGATTACTGTTCTACCCGTGCTATAATTGAGGAAATTTCAACCTTTGCCGCGAAACTTATTCCGCGAAATTAAATATTATTGACCGATTATTCGGTTGCGGGAAAGTTATTTTTCGAAATATATATTACACCCGAAACACTAATGTTGTGTGCACTTCGTTCAATTTACAACATATTGCATACCCGTACAAAAAGATCTACCTGCACGTGCGGGACAATTTCATTGCACTACAATGGACGTTCAACGCTGGATCACACAGTTACTTGTGGCTTAACATGGTTCTGCGACGCCGGGTTCACCTGGTTCTCCTGAATAAAAGCCATATTCTGTTTAAAATGGTAGCCGAATTGCCGGCTACTTTGTACAAGCAATGTCTGCGATATGCACAACAGGTGATACTCTGTGCTAAGGATGGACCGGATAGCGATGTTTGCGATATACACAACAGGTGATACTCTGTGCAAAGGATGCACCGGATAGGGATGTCTGCGATATGCACAGCAGGTGATACTCTGTGCTAAGGATGCACCGGATAACGATGTCTGGAATATGCACAACAGGTGATACTCTTTGCTAAGGATACACCGGATAGCGATGTTTGCGATATGCACAACAGGTGATATTTGAAGGACCGAAATAAATAGGACGGATGAATTATGGATTCTTGAAGGGCTAACGACTAGTCACTATAATAATAGCCATGCTTTTTAAGATTTGTATGATTGCCTTTTACCTTTGAATAATGCGTAGAATTCGTTTTAACCCTATTGGAAAAAAAAATCTTTTTTTTGGATAATCGATGTTTGAGTACCTCGGTGTCAGCAACTGTCATTTAATAAAACTTGCTTTATCTATGCGCATTTATGTCAGTAATTACTCAATCAAGAAAAATTGGATTGAAATGTGACAAAATGACCTATGACGTTATCTTATGGCAATAGTAATGAAAAATTAGAACAATACAAATATTCTGGTCTGTAAATTGCCGATATTTCGATCTGTGAATTACATAGTACGGAAGTCAACATTGTATGATGACTTTTTGTCACTATCACATGCATAATCACATATTTATACAACTGGTTAGTTTAGAAAACAATTATTTTTAGCACTACAGCAAAAGTTGATATGACCACCTGTCAATAAAGGACAAAGTGACATTGACAGTACAATTTTTGGAAAATAATTTTTTTATTTCCATCCAATAAAAGTTAGGAAAAGTCACAAAATTTCAAAGGAATTTCATCCATTAATTAAAACAGTTGTGAGATTTTGAAAATGCCACGGGTACATGTTGCACATACATGTAAATTTTGCGGATCTGATTTTCCCGCTTCTTTGTAAATACAATTTTGCGCAGATCCTATTTTTGCACACTATAACAAAGATAATTTTATCTACACTTAATGTTTGACAAAAGAATAGGATTGCTTAGTATGGCATACAATATCCCCAAAGGAGACAATTTTAGTACTTTTGTGCATTTTTTTATATGATGCTATATTTAGCGCACATTTTCCGTGAAGCTTTAAACACACAAAACACATTTTGGGAAGACAAGTTTTTATCGCACAGTGGCTTAAATAATAGAGCCGAAATGTTAAAACAATATCTCAGAAATACAATTTTAATGGAATTCAATTACCTGAACCAGAAATGTTAACAGCTTACCTTGAAGTCAAGGAAAGATTAAATGCTTTTAAAGTAAAAAATGTACGTTAATTAGTGTATCGTTGAATTGAAACAAATGTCATTTCTACGAAATTACATTAAGTCTTGATTGATAATTTATGTTTTCTGGATTGCAACTGTGTCGATTGCAGTTAAGAATTATTAAGAATTAAAGATATTTCCAATTCAGATTCGTTAGCTGCTCAACTTCATGCTTTCCTGTTAAATTTTTTTTAGCTCATATAAAACCCCTGTAGAATATTCATGAGGGCCTTTTGTTTTTGACAAATGACATCAATTGGTCAATATTAGGGTGCAAAAACTCCACTTTTTTGCGACTAGCAAAATTTTTAAACAGACATGCATGAGATATTTTTAATGATTTTAACATTTATTGTATGTAGGCATAAGAACAGTAAGAAAGTCGATGGAAAAATTCTGAAGTACAGTCTTTCTTCTAGTAAAGTCCTTGAACAACAATTTTATTTCTGCTTACTGAGGTGTACATGTAGAGTGGGTTATCACAACACCATATTTAGTAAAATGTTGCCATCAGCATTCAATGTAGTTCTAATGACAAATTTCTATTGAAATCACTTTACAACCCAACTCTTTTGTTGAGCAGGTATTTCCTTAATAATTTCCTACATAATTATATTACTATGTTTATTAATTAGATTCGATTAATCAATACCCGGGTCTTTAACATATTTTAGACACGTGGCCAGTTTAAAAGTGTGAGTAAGTGAGAATATCTGCTGCGTCATGTTACTGCGCCAAAATCCTCTGATTCTATATGATGAAGTGGGGGTAGATTTTTGGTGACAACAGTTTATGGAGAGGACGGTCTGTGATAAAAAAATAAAAACCGACAAATGTATTTCGTGCATCTGTTACATTTTACAGGTCAACTTAAACTCTTCTTTGAACTCGAACAGATATGCGGCATAACGATCAAGCGCGTTAAGGGCACTTTTTTTATTTACAAGGGGAATTTGGAGCTGCAAATTAACCCTCGTAGTTTTCAAAAAACTTTTATCAGGCAATGAAGCACAATTCTCTTTATATTTTTGTCTGCCATTCGTCTATTAACACACGTTGTATACTTAAAAAGTTGACTTGCGCCTATACACCTAATTTTTCAATAAGAACATTGGTCGTCAAAATGTGTAACTTACTAAAAAATCAATAAAAATACTCGAAATATAAAAATAAAATGAAAACAATTTAAGGTTGAACATATGAAAAAATGAAGTTTTGTTCCCTGATTCGTAAATAAAAATATGTGATCTACTAGCTTTCTTAGTCAAAAGATGCACAGCATTTCATATATATATAAGAATACTTTTTATGTTTATATCAACTTAAACAATGGTTTATTTTGAATTTCTCACAACTTCCACACTTTGTGACACGCTGGCATATGACTTCTCAACCAAAAACATCCATCTTATGGTTTTCTTGCGGAAAGTTTGGTTGAGGAAATTTGTTTTGCTTAACAAACCGAAAACAATCAGATATTGCATGCATTGTCTTGTTATCATCAAATCTTACGTACAGTAAACGTAATTAATCCAAAAGCTAAAATGCTACCAAATTTGTTGACACAAGAATTTATTTGCTTCAAAATATGAGGTCAAATCAAGATGGTAGGCACGCAACAACGTCACCAACGTTTTTCATTTTGTAACATGGCTACTTTAATATGAACAAAACTAACAACCCTTTTTGTACCACCATTGTGTCCCAAAATCTGTAGGAAGCAATATTACATAAAAAACACTCCTGTCAACCGTAAATTCTGCCAAGAAAAACAACTATATTATCTTTTAAATGCCTCGTAACCATTTCTATTACCGTGTTGTCATGGTTACATTCCCGCCGTTTCTTTCAAGTAGACTTATATTTCCAACTACTATTTTCATCAGCAAACAAACTTTTGCAACATACGAATGTGAATTGGTTTCCAATTTCAGTGAACATTTTACACGGTTATTTGCTTGCTACCTACAGCTCAAGAATTTTCTCACATGGTTAATTAACAAGCGGTCTAGCCTCAGTTTCATGTTAATGCTATAAATATTCTCAGCTGCATGAGCAAACAAAAAGATATATAACTAAGTTCAAGGGTTGGCACAGAGATCGTAGTAATTGGTGACTTTGTGATTTTAGTTGCAGATACAAGCAATGTATACCAGTAAGTTTTATTTCCATTCGCTATAAAATAAATTTTTTTCGCTCAAATGTGAAGCTAGCAAAATATTTTCAAAATTTGAAAGTTCCTTTCTCGAATTTCAATGTTCATCGCTCTTTAAGTTAAATCTTAACTCGAGAAGTAAAGCTTTGGTAGCAATATAGTTGCTATGTATAACCTTGCAAACTTTGATAAAAATAAAGAAAAAGGTGTATCAGAAAATCTTCTACTTACTATGTAGTTTAAAAACAAGTAAAAATTGTTCACATTAACACCTAGAATCTCATAGTAGTTTTTTAGTTAGTGAAAATGTGTTTCCTGGTCTATTTGCGACATTATTTACAATGTGACAAAAATTATAAATGTAATGTTATTACTTAAACCTAGGAGTTCTTCATGTCTTGCTTTGTTGTTGTTTTGTTGTCGTTGTTGCTTTGTTGTTGCTTTGTGTTGTTATTTTGTTGTTGTTGTTCTTTATTATTACTAGTTTCACTGTGTTTTTTGTTGCTGTTTTTGTTGTATTGTAGAAATTTCGTTATTGTTACTGGCGTTTTTCTGTTTTTAATAATATTTTTGTTCATGCAGCGCCTTCTGTAGTTGTTTTTGTTTCTTATTGTTACTATTTTTGTTGTTGTTGTTGTTATTTTTATGATATTAAAGTGTTTTTGATAATTTTACTGCCACCATCTTCTGCTGTTTATGTTTTTGTTGTTGTTTTTTCTGTTGTTGTTGTTGTTGTTATTGTTATTGTTTCCCTTTAATGTTTCTTCAGGATTTTTTAGACATTATAGTTTATATTTTTGTTGTTACTTGTTACTTAATATCTTATATTTTATAAACTATACTTTTTTAAACTATATTCCTATCAAGCAATATATATCCACGACTTTTTTAATTTGGATCTTCGCTCAAACTAGAGCGGTCGGTTAGGATCGATTTCAACTTTAAAAAAAGCATCTCAGATGCTTTTCAATGATTTAAATATACATAGGATTCATAAATGTTTTGAATTTGAAATTGCTAACAGCATAAAATAAATGCCTAGAAAACAAAATGCAAGATTAAAGTGAAAAAAAAGTGGAACAAAATATTTTATTGGTAAAAAAGGCATTAATTATTTTCAAAACATGTACAGTTTTTTAATTAGTAACTTTAAAAATTTTGAAATAGGTAAGAAATATTTTTTTGCAGTATAAAGTCCAATAGGACCAAGTTTAGCCTAATTCTTCACGAATCTAAGCACATCCAGTCTTAAATAAAAAAATGCGTACTTCTGCAAATTCCTAAAATTGTATTTACTTGTATGCAATTTAAGTTTTATAAACATTAAAATTTGATTTTTTTATGAATTTTTAGAGTATTTCCAAATTACAAGCATCATTTCTAATTATGTTTTACTCTTTCTTCTTATTATACACTTCATAGAGTTTCTACTACTGTGCTCGCGCAACGCATTTTTATTGATGCAATATCCAATGTCAGTTTACATCAGTGTCGTATCATTCCACTTGCATGGAACTTGATATCAATCATCATTTAGCACTCAAAGGAACCCCTGTGAAAAGAACAGCAAGTTCGGAATACTTTTAGGAGACATGAAATACAAAAAAGTAAAACAGATTCAAACAGTCAATATGCCTTACACTATTGCTGTGTTTGTTTGTTTTTTGACACGGTTGAAAATAAACAAAGTCTATTAAAAATATTTTTAAAACAAATCTATTAACAAACGCGTGAGAGAATGGCATTATGCAACTTCTAAAAATAGAACATTTGGGTTATTAACTATGGCTCTGACTTCACGAACCTATCCGCGGTATGATTTTCTTTGCGAAATTATATATTTACCACAAATGCTTCAAAGTTTAATAAGCTTCAAATTGTAATCACCTCATTAAGTTTTACCGAGTTGGACCTTGCACAAAACTATTAAGCAATAAACGGAACAATGGTAATTGGTAGAGTGGGTCTTGTGACATTATATAATCAATGTTCCCTTCATTGATGATTGAATACAATCACTTATTCAGGACAGCACAGTCCCACTAAAATTGCGTGGCTACTGCAATGGAGAAAAGAGCAGGTTACTTTTTAAATATTTCTTAATTAATTAGTACATTTTATACTTATTTACAAATTTTTGTTGTTGCTGTATTTTGCGTGTTTTAACACTCTTTTTACACTATTTTAAAATCAAATCCAATTCAGATAGTTAGCAGGTATTTTTTCACGCGACTACATTATTAGTTCGGTAAAATGCAGAATAAAATTTTTTACTACATAATAGCAATGTAAAAAAGATGAAGGTAAGAATGGTTTGGAGAACATAACTAAAAGGGGCAAATATTGCAATGCGTTATGAAATATTTTTTTAAAGCTCGTAAGGAATGGAGTTTGAGAAAAAGTAAATTCTTATCAAAATTTTACGTCTATTAAAAACCATCATCATATGATGAGTGATGAACATTTAGGGTTTATTTTTGTTCTCCAAGGAATAGGAAAGTAAAATAAATAAAATAATAGTAAAACAAAATAATTGAAACTTTTAGCTGAAGAGAATGAAAAAGAAAGAAAGAAATTGAACCGAAAAAATCATTGTCATTTTTGTTAAAAAGTATGCGGTAACGTTAAAAAATCAATTTGTTAATTTCATTTAAAGAGCGCGAAGAAAATAGACAACAGTAGGCACGTGCATTTATAGTATCTTTGATTCGTTTGTTGCATTTGTTTTAGACGTATGTTTTTGTTCTTAGCAACTTGTGAAAAAAAACGCGTTTTTTGTGGAATTTATCATTTGAATTATTTTCTAGCTTAATTTTTTTCTAGAAGGATTTTATCGACTAAAATATTAGCCTTAGAATCCGACCTTTAGGTGTTGACTATATAACGATTTTTGAAATAATGAATTGGAGTTTCTTGCTTACGAGCAGTTTTGGAAAATGATTATTTGCTTGTTTTACACATTATTTTTCTGCTTATTATTATTTTTGCCTTCTTTTTGCTGCATTAGTTGTTGCTAGCACTGTAAAGTTGCATGGTTTGCTTGACGCTACGTTTTAGCTATTAAATTGACGGTCGGAAAGATTAGCATTTATTCGCGGTTCGGTGTTTCTACAACAGAGAGGTCAAAAAAATACCACCACGAATCATCTTTTTCTTATCAAACCTAAACAAACAAACATTTTTTAAACATAATCAAACACAACTTAAATCAGGAGAAAAAAATGTTTATACAATTACTTCATATGTAACACGTTTGGCTATCTGCCAAATTTAAAACATAGCAAGAATTATATTTGTTTGTAAATACTGTGTTATAACACTTCGGCATTTCTTTTCAACAACAGTAGAAAATTTTGGCAGCTTTTTTATTTGTTCATAATTATGGTAATAATATGCGAAGAAAGACATGTGTGAGAAATGAAAATTTGTGAGTTTCCAAAGGGTGCGAAAGCAGGACTAAATTAAGAATCACTAACCATGGAGATGCCAAATGTTTTAATTTTAAGCAATTTTCGTCTTCATAAATTTTAAATTTACAATTTTTTTTAACAAAAAAATCTTCACAAAAAATAAGTCAGAAGTCAGAAATTTTATTTCACGTGTTTTGACGTTCTATAAAAAACATTCTAATACAGTGCCTCTAAGTTGAAGCGCAACTCGCTCTATGAAATTCACGTAATGCTTATATCTGATTAAAAAAAAAGCATTTGGTGCTGTTGTCAGACTCAACATGATTTTTAAAATGTTACCGACCAAATCCTTTTCGGATAGCCTGTCAGGGATAGCTGACAAGGATTCCCAGAATGATTGAACGATTAGATAAAAAAAACATTTTTTGTGACATGAGTTGAAAAAAATACACAACAGGAAAATTAAACAGACTTTTTTTTAGTTGGTTGAGGTTTTAAATTAATTACGAAAATTAAAACAGCGGTTCGTAACGTTATCAAATAAGATTATTTAATTTATCTTCATAAAATAGGCGTCTAATTTCATTAGCCTATATCATTTAGTTGACCTCAATATGAAAACAATTAGTGAGCGCAAATTTGGAAATTTTACTAAAATATCGATGTCCTTTTTTTTCCTATAAAGATCTAAAAAAACCTTGTGGTCTGTTATATTTGGGGATTAAAGTTTTTGATTGCATAACTTTGCAATAAAATACACAACGCATATTCATGCAGTTGATTATGAGAGCCAACGTTATTGGACGGTCTTAAGATAATATCTGACCCCTTTTTTAGAAATTTATAAATGTTTTCCTGAATCAACAGCTGTCCTCGTGTTTATGAATGTGTCTGACCTGAACTTAATTATAATGTTATGACTTTCTTTTCAGGTCATTACATGATGCTCCTTGTGGTAATACTGTGCGCCTTTGCGGCGGCCAGACCATCAATCAAACACTCAGAACCGAAAAAAGCAGCGCCGATTGTAGGATTTACATGTCGGAGTATTTGCCACGGAAATTACGACGTATGTTTGTCGGTGATCAAATTTACAGAAGAGCAGTATATGTGTTTAAAAGTGAAAATTATGTGTCGCTTAAAATGTGCAGATAATATTCAAAAGTTCCAGTCGACAATTTAAACTATGGTTTCATTTATGTAACATTTAAATATTATATTATTGTAAATTATATTTTATTTTGGTTAGTGAAAATCTTGTAAACACATAACATTATTTAAAGTCGGCTTATGTATAAATATTGTAACCATGCTTTTTTTTCTTCTGCTTGTCCCTCATAGTAGTTTAAGTATTTTTTTAGAAGAATTTTCAGATTTTAGTACCGTAAAAACATTTTTTTAAGGAAGGGGGGGGGGACTCAAATTTAGGGGGCAAACCTCTGGACATCTACATTGTCGGAAAGCAACGTTATTCTTATTACTTATGTTTTCACTCCAAAAAATATTGCTTTGGAAATATTGTTGAAGGAGGAAGGGGGGCTTTCTAGACGGCATTGGATTTCTTCTTTTGGTAAAATTGGTGAAGCACACTTATTCATTTGATTGATCAATATGGACAAGCGTATGTATTAAACATAATCATTTCTTAAGTTTTGACAAAGAAGTATATGTGTATCTTCGCTATAGACCGTGTCGTTAATAGAAGCCAATTAGTTATTATGGGATAAAAAATCTTCTCATGGCGACTAATTTATTTCGCACGTGGAATCTAGTTTGGGCTAGTTATTGTAAATAGATACCGTCTACATATGTCTCGTAGCTAACGATACACACCTATCAACAAGATGAACGCAACACCTCAATGAAATTGTCTGCGGTAAAAAGAACGTTTTTCTTGAGTTTGTGGTTAGTGAAATCAAAATAACAAAGTGTTGAACACATGTACACATGTGGAACTTGTAAAACCAACCATTTGAGTAATCAGTATTTATCAAAGGTCACATCAATAATTTATTGCCGTAATTTGGACGCTTCTTACGCCCAGCTAGGATTTTTTCAAAAAAACTGCGGGTAAAAATACCCAGACAATCTCCATTTCGCGTCTAAACGCTTCCAAAACCTTCGCTATTACCCTCTCTCCTTTCGTGTATGCATAAGGTAACACATTATTTCTAGTGTGAGAAAAAACAAGCTGCTGGTGAAGTGGTGAATGAAGCAAAACTTAAATAAACGTAAAAATTACACCTTTTTAAAAGTACAAAAATTTCACGATATTTCGTTTGCAACGCAACTTCTAAGTTTCGATGAGTGCCCCTCTGTAATAAGACACCTTTAAATGCAGGATAAATTAAAGAACTTTAAAGAAAAGGCCGTGATTTGTTGAATGAGGTTTCTTACTTGCCGTAGACTCAAACAAACTTTGCTTTTGTGTTAAAGCTAATTTCTAAGGTAAGACGTTTTAGAAATGCGATTTCTATTTGGACAGCTATGGCTATTTTAGCGTCGATTATTTCCAATGATATCTAATATTTGCAAATACATTGCAAGATATTGGCTCAGCAAGATTAAAAAAATCAGCGTTTTAGAGGTTAATGAATCGTTTACAAATTTACTTTAATTTTTAAAAATGATTTGTTTGATGTAGAAAAAATTGTTTTTAATTGACTCGTTTTTAATTTGCTTTTCTTTTTATTTTCAAAGTAAATACAGCTTGATCAAAGAATGCCGCCCCTAAATGTCAAATGTATACAAACACCGCGACATTTAAAAGAGGAAATACGCTAATTATCCTCAGACATAATGAGGTTGTGCCACATATCTAAGTGCCTCGTTTCTCTATCATTCCTGTATAGTGGTTTTATCTCAACGGAAATGCACGGATGATGTTGGCGCTGATGTTATAAGCGCACATCCTCGTTGCAATTACATATTTTATATCTTTAATAAGGTCAATATCGATAATTTTGTAAGATTGATTAAACGGCTCGTTAAATTTGTTACGTCCTAACTTAAAAACCTTTTTGAAAACAAATATGACAAGAGCGGAAGAAAATAGCATTTTGTTTAACAAGAAGATTACTAACAGATATCCTCCAAAAAATTGCATTAGATAGGGCAATGTAAAGGATTGGGAAGTACATTTAAATTGCAAACAACAAGAATAAACATGGGAACGAGTCAAATTTAGAAGTAATTTATCTGTCTATGTCTCGAAATTCAAGTAAATAATACTTTGGCCCTACATAATTTATCCCAACGATGAAAGAAATAGCTACCTTGAAAATTAAGGTACTTGAAATAAATTTAAAATCTTCAAACACATTTACTCATCTAACAGTTGTAATTTTGTGGATGTCGAATGACAAATTTTCCGTGTAAGGGAAACAAAAAAGGGAATGAAAGAACATCCTCTTTTTCTTGTTAGAACGTTACTTTCTGCATCCAAAAAGCTTATTGCGCTTTTTTGTTTTTCTTACGATAAAAATTAAATGGTACGTGCTTTCTTCTCAATGCCACATCCCACAAATTCCAGAATATTTTTGTTTTGTTTTTCCAATTTTTTGCAAGAACATATTTACGCGGATTGCTTAATTCAAACCTTCATATTCTTATTAAAATCCGCAAAATCTGCGCAAAGTTATGCAGTGCATTTTCTTAAGGCATTTATTTGATTTGGTTGTTATTGCTTGTCTGTCACATGGTTATTTCAAACATGGTTCGGTATCATCATACGTGTAAATGTAATATCGAACACCCAAATTGAGTTTTATTGTTCCTTAAGCATTATTTATATTTCTGTGTTTGAGTTGCGAAAGGTAGGTTTTAATTGATGCTTCGTGTAACAATCTACTAGTCAGTTGTACCTTTTTCCTTTGTCGGCTAATTAAACTTAATCCGAATTGTCATAAAAATAAATGAATTTTTGACGAGTCTACTGCTTCATTATGATAGAAATTTAAATGTTTTGCTAATCCGCCGTCTACTAACTACTGACTGCCCGTGATATATGGGGTTAATTTTGCTTATGTCCGACACAATTTGAGAATTATAAAAGTCACATTTTGTAGTTAAAATATTTGTACAGTTAGTCATAACTGCACCCCTCGTCATATGATTAAAATGAATGGATAATTGTTAGTGTTAATAAGCTTGATTCTAAAAGTAAGATCTTCTTATTAATGAGCTCATAAGTCCTTTTTCTTTATGGAGTAATCTGTCAAAAATGGCAATTATTTATACAATGTATTACAAAAAGGTTCCAATAATCCACGCAATATTAATTGGCGTCATCTAAAATCACGTCACAGGAGTAGTGACTTTTCTGCCTTGCTTATTATAATCACGTGTTAGGTGTCCTTTCTTGGTAATTTTCTTGACATGATAATTCTGAGCCCCTCTCTCTCTCTCTGATTGTCCCTGAATAACAATCAACAGAATTAAATTATCTAACACCCTCTACAACATCTTCCAAACTTTATTAAAAGGCTACTTTTTGCATGCCAAAATGAAAAGTCAGGCTTAAATTATATTTCAACTAAGCTATATAATTTTATAGGCTTACCAGCCCTGGCATGCTTTTGAATGTTATGCATATGAAGACCTTCGTTTCGTCAACCATAATTTCTCACTGGTCAAAATCCTTGTCACCTCAAACAGAATAGCTGAAAGATTAAAAATAAAATAAAGTTTGATTCTTAGACCACATAACTAATACCGCGCTAATGTTGTTAGCATATGATTTCACCGTTATACAATATGGTAGAATAAGAGAAAAATATTATTCAAACTTTCTATTCATTATTAAACTGATTTCTTTTCGGTTCTAACTTCCTCGTTTTTTAATATGATACGTCAACTTCATTCCTAAGGCTTTTTATCTCTTACTGACGCTTAAGTTTGTCGGTAACACGAGTGAGAAACAAAAAGCTCCATGGTAATGAGAAGATGTCTCGTGAGTTTAGCATGATATGTGTCATCATCCTTTAAGCCACGTGACTGAATAATTTCTACCTTGCATATCGTTGGTTTTCAATGTGCTAAAGGTGTAGTTTTATTGGAATTTTAAGTACCGTTACGAACGCTATTTAATTTGTTGAGTCTACAGCAAACGTCTGATTACACGTCTTATGACCGCACAAGAATGATGGAAATACCCACCACAATGTGTTTCATGAGTGTACGCTTTGATAAAAATGCTGCTCTAACCAGCAATGGGTCAAGGTGAATACATCGTTGTCTAGCTATACTCTTTGTTTTGATGGTTGAAGTCAGCTACGCACACAAAAAGCAACATCTCTGTTTCTTTATTGCAATCTGTATGATTTTTTCAAAAGAACATGACATTTGCTTCTATCTCTTTAATAAAATCTGTATTCTGTCTGTGTGTCCGCGAAAGTTGCGTCCCGTAAGCGTAACGGAAACACGAATTTTTTTAAGATGCGCACCAATACCAAATGCGATATATTTTTGTCTACTTTGTTGCGACGGGTAAATTTAAAGGACGGGCGACCCCGTGGATTTTTCCACGGGTTAACGACCAGTCTCTTTAATAATAACCGTATTTTGTCTGTCTCTGCGCCCCCTCCCCCCCCCCCCCCCACTGAGTTAGAAAATCGTGCTACGGAAACACAAATATCAAATGCGATATATTTTTATCCACTTTATTGCCACGGGTAAATTTAAAGGACGGGCGAACCCCTGAATTTTTCCACGGGCTAACGACTAGTCTCTTTAATAATAGCCGCATTTTGTCTGTCTGTCCGCGAAAACCGCGTCCTGTTACAGAAACACGAAATGCGATATATAAAGGACGGGCGACCCCGTGGATTTTTTCACGGGTTAACGGCTAGTCTCTTCAATAATAGCCGTATTTTGTCTGTCTGTCCGTGAGAATAGCGACGTGCGAAGGTCACACGAAATAGCGTGTAAATCAAACACGGCCGACCCCGGGAAAAAATCCACGGGTTAGCGACTATCTGTTTAATAATAGCCGTATTTCGTCTGTCTGTTCGTCTGTCTGTCTTTTTGTTACGGAAACACGGAATACGATATATAAAGGACGGGCGACCCCTTAGATATAGCGGTAAAAAACACACACTACATTGGTATTTGTTTACAAAAATTGTAGCCTGAGCTGTGTGAATAACAACAAACAGAAATGCATCATGTGTCTTTTTAATAATTGTTGGCACAAAAAATTACTAAGTACAACTTTTGCCAAACCATTTAGGCGTTCCGCAGATATGAGTTTCAACACTCCCACGATCAACCTCACCGCCAGGATTTTTTTGTCTTTCGGATAATTCCACAATTTAACAAAATAGAATATTTTTAGATCCCAGGCGTATTTTGATAGTGAACATCAACCTTACAAATGTGCAACTACACAAGTATGGAGGCATTTTTATCACATTTGTACGTCCTAAAAATTTATGTCTTAACTAAGTTCGACAAAGATTTCGTGAAAAGAATAGTACCAATACTTTGTGTAATTGGCTCAAAGTCACTATTTCACAAGAAATAGGTAGAATGTTTTTAAAAAGTCGGTCATCTGTAAAATACACATTTTCAGAAATCTGCATTTCTAGAAAACGCAATAATAATTAACAAAAAAAATTAAAAAAAAACCCTCGGGATGGGAGCCCCCCTCCCCCCTCCCTCTCCAAATACAAACACACAGGTTGTTTGTATTTGGAAGTGTGAGAAAGTATTTGGAGAAACGGAGAAACGTGCTGTAGGACCTGGCTTGGGTTGTACAATACCATAATTATTTTTATTTTGTCTGACAAGAAGTAATGGGCAGTTCTTAGTTCATAATAATGTCTTTTCCCATCCTGACCAATGCGGCATAAAAAAGCAGCTGTTTGCATTTACAGGATTAGATATTGCAATTTTCATCGCATACTGCTTGTTCTTTTACAATCTATCCAAGTATCATGCATTTAGTGTGGCAGTTTGATATATATGAATTGCGAAGATCTTCGACCTTTACACGAGCCTAAAGATTTTGGACATACTAAGTTAAACTTATTTAAAGAAGGAAATAATAATTGGAAAATACATTAAGATTTTTTATACTGAATATCGAGAATCAACTACTTCTGTCTTGATATCGGGATTGTTGTTCCAACGTTTAATCCGCGCTTCCCTTTGGTGACTAACATTCCTGAATAGTGTTGTGTCAACTGCATGGTGATCGAACTCGAGATTCTTTCTAACGTTTTGTGGGTGGACGACATTTGGGTGTAAAACATGCTCTAAGTAAAAAGTTTTAATAAATTGAGGATTTGACAATAAAGGTAATATAGTCACATGAAAGTTCAACAATGTTAATGTCCAAATATATAGTTCCCCCAGCGCTCCGTTTATGTTCCTTTGCAAGTTTGACCACAAAAGAGCTGTTAAAAGGTACAGTCCAATCAGTGTACTGTTTATTGCAGTAATTTTAAATGTTTTGCTTGAGCGATAATAACTGTTTCTAGCGCTGTTTAAAGTTTTGTCTTGTTTTGATGCTTGAATTTTGAATAATTTGAAGGCCTTTAATGTAACAGCTATCATTAGTGCAACATAAAGAAGGTACACAGATGCAAAAATAAAGTAAAACTTTGTCGACTGCATGTGAAACAATGCTAAGGAGAGTATAATTGGAACCATCCAACTTAGCAGTATAATAACATAAGGAGCATGACTTGAAGTGAATCTATTGTAGAGTTGTTTATTCTTCATTTTTATGCATTCTCGCAAACCACACAATAGAGTCTCCAGCATCGTTTTTAAAATGTCAAAAAGTAAAAACATTTGCGCTAATACTTTTACGTTACACGCACTTCTTGTAGTCAGTATCTTCATAATTAAAGGAATTTCTATCAAAGAAACAACTATATTGGACAAGCACATCGATACAAATATTATGCGGCGTTTGCTTGCCATCAGTGGAAAAACTATCATTGCATTTCCACACACTCCAATGACACAAGAAACAGTATTAAAGGCGACAACTATTGCAACTGTGGGCAGTCGACTCTCCCGATTCCAAATATCTGAAATACAACTGTTTGTCATGTTCTCTTGATCGTCTTTCTTACTTTACATGCGATTTTAAGATCTTAACAAAAGTGAAATACATGTTTTTAGATTTTAATCTAATAAAAAATATTTCATTAGACTCCGTCCTTTTTATCAATTTCTTTTGAACACTAAAATATTCTCGACTTTCAAATCCCCTGCACACCTGCGCACTATTATTTTGTTTTGTTATCATCTTAAAGTATAAGAGATCTATAATGAATTCTTTCGTACAAATATCATTTCTTTTAATGAAAACAAATACATTATCTTAACAAACAAATACATCACCTTAAAAATTCGCCGCGTTAAGGTTATACCTTCACTTCCCGTAAACATATCAAGTTGAAGTAAGCACAAAAAAATCAAGCAGTGAGAGCATGACTGAAATTTTTGTTAGTATTGGCATTAACCCTCCTATATAAACTGTATGAAATACGTGTTTACAACACCACATTTCCAGTAGCACAGTGTTCCCTACTTGTATCGCGTGTGGATCTCGAAAATATCCGGACAAAATCTAAAGCAAAGCTGACCCGCTTTTGCATGGAATAATCTGCATCGTGGAAAACCGGTTGAGGCTGAGCGCAAAAAGTTGGTTTCATGACACTGGGATGGGGCAAGGGGTCATGGTCTACATCAAAACTTTTAATTAGTTCAAATCAAACTTCAAAACAAACAAGATGGTACCACAAACGTGAATTGCTGGAAAACACAAAATCTGTGTAGCTAATTATTTGCCTGTTTTTGTCAACTTTGGGAAAATTAGTTCTCACGATTTTTTTTCCAAATATATCTCGTTTGGATCAAAAAGTTCTTGAAGAATTTAAACCTTACATATCCACCTATAAGTTGAAAAACCATACAATATAAGATACAATATAAAAATGTGAAGGAAAATATAGCTAATTCTAGCTTAACTTGCAATGGATAAAATCTATTGTTATTATCTTCTCTTCATAACATAAATTATAGGCACCTAGCTAAGATTTATTCAACTTATAGTTTGCTATAGCTAACTAGGAGATAGTATATACAAAAACAATTCAAGAATTGAGCACAGATAATTTAAAAGCTAAAAAAATTGTGATAAACTTTTTCTTTCTAGTAGTGATAGTGAAGGTGTTAAAGAACTGTTTTTAATACAGTGTACTTTTAAAGAATTTGTATACTTTCATGCCACATCACACACAAAAAATGCATTTTGGAAGGGGCTAGGGCACTTTTTTAAAAAAGTCTGAGGGCAAGCATTTGTAGAACCCCTGTTTAAAATGCAATCCTATTAAAGAATCCTGAAAAATAATGAAAAACAGTGTGCAAAAACTGCAATTAAAAACGAAATTGTTATTGCATTTTTAAGTTTATCTGCTGACCTGCACCCTATTTTCAAATTTAACAGGGTTCGAATTAGAAAAGTAAAGTCAGTTCGCAAAAATTTTGGCACTCAACGAAGTAAACCATTATCTAGATGTGGCCTGGGAACACCTTATAGATCAATTACCATTTTTTCTATTGCTGTTCTGCGTTCTTAAACTTTTAAATTGCAATCTAAAAAAGCATTTCTATTGCCGCTTAAAAATATTCTCGCAATTTTATCATTTTCTTAGCAAAGTGATTCACAAAAGTAGCATTTCGATTTACAAATTGCGAGTTGCGAACTGCTATTTCGAACCCTGTTTAATGTCCATACTATTATAATGCTGACTTTTAATACTTTAGATTTATACATGGCTTAGTTTTTACTTATTTCTTATTCTTAAATTTCTTAAAATTGCAAAAAAAATAATATTTATTTTTTGTTCTCCGAAAATTGTGCTTAATATTTATGCAATATCTATCTTGATGACAATGGCATGTTCTATAGATCAGAGATAGATAGATACAGTACAGTCCAGATGTAAGCGTACGTGTACGCTCAACTTGCAAAAATAATTGTTTTCATTCAAAAAAACAATAGGATAGCGAGTTCCTTTCAAATTCACGAAAATAATTGCTTCGTGTTAAAAACAAAAGCATAGCAAGAAACATTGATATAAACAATACTCTGCGCAAGAAAATATTTAACGCAAAGGCCATTGAATTTTTTTTTTTAACAACGAAACTAATTATAGTAACGCGATTTTAATCTCGATATATTCAAAAAACACAAGCTCCTTTAAAAAACAACAAATCCAATGATCTAAATATTTTTAAAAAAACTAATGCTACTTTTATAACTTTTAATAATATTTCTTTATCGTCGAAACATATTTCTCAACATGCGAAACTTTTAAAAGTTCTTTTTATAAAAAGCAACTTTTAATAACCCAAACGGAAAAACCCTACGTTCGGGATAAGATTTTGAAAACAAATTAAATTTTAACACCGAGGAATGAAAAAATCTAAAAATCTAACTTTTGACGTTCTGGAAAGAACAAAACACTCATTGTGAGAACATTTTATGTAGATTTTAATACCGTAGAAAGAGTCTAAAATATAACTTTCAACACACATAAAAGGTGAACACGCTCGTTGTGGAAACATTTTGTTTTGGTGTGAATAAAAATATACAAAGTTAAAAAACAAGTGTTTTTTCTAAAAAATAAGTCTTGGAACAAGAGTTAGTACAAATCAATGTTTTAACATTATTTGAATTTTATAACATAATTATTTCTATCTCTTAAAAGATTTAAACAATGCTTCCAACAAACAATGCTTCTCGCTGTCTATTTAGTTTTCGTGCAAATCTTTAATTTAATAAAACTGTCAAACAATGGCTCGCCGTGTCACATTGGTTAGAGTCGATAACATTTTAAATACTTAAAACACTATCTAACGAAGCTTTCCTATCGCCGTTCTTCATTCTTAAACTTTCTAAAAAATCATTTCTATCGCCACTCTTCGTTTTTAAACTTTTAAAATGCGATCTAAAAAAACAATCCATGACCTAAAGGGACATTCAATTTTCATTTTAAAATGAAAACAAATTTCAATTTTTTTATCAATTTTTCTTTTTTAATTCAATACAAAAAGAAAATTTCAACTCAATTTTCGTTTTTTGTTTCCAAATCAAAAAACAAAAAAAGAACTTCATATTTGGCAAAAAGTGCGCTCTCCTTCGCAGACATTGTTCTTCTACGAACCCAAGGATTACTTTGTGTCATTTGGTGCTAAAAATCCTAAAATGTATTATCAATTTCTAAATTTCTGATTTTTAAGAGAATTTTAAATTTGAAAATTAAATCAAATTTCGTTTAAATCAAAAACTGAATTTTAACTTCAATTTTTGATTTTTGATTCAAATCAAAAATTAAAAATTGAACTTGAAAATCAATTTTTGATTTAAACGGAATTGATTTAATTTTCACATTTGAAATTCTATAAGAAATCAAAAATTTGGAAATTGATATTTCATTGTGTGATTTTTAGCACCAAATGACCGAAAGTAATCCTTGGGTTCGTAGAAGAAAAACGTTTGCGAAGGAGAGCGCACTTTTTTGCCAAAATATGAAGTTCCTTTTTTGTTTTTTGATTTGAAAACGAAAATTGAGTTGAAATTTTCTTTTTGTATTGAATTAAAAAAGAAAAATTGATAAAAAAATTGAAATTTGTTTTTATTTTGAAATGAAAATTGAATGCCCTTTTAGGCCACGGATTAAAAACATTTTTATCGCCGTTTTTCGTTTTTAAACTTTTAAAATGCGATCTGAAAATGCTTTTCTATCAAAATTAAAGTTTTCATCTTTGTTAAAATATTATTTCTATCGCCTAAAAGCTTTATTTAACCCGCACAACCAACAATGCCTTCTCGCTAGTTTATTTAGTTTCCACGCAAAACTTTTATTTAATAAAACTAATTAAACAATGGCTCTTCGTGTCACATTGATAGAGTTGATAAAATTTGCAATTATGCTATTGGGAATAAATATGTTAACACTATTTAACAATAGTTACGTGCAGTTTGTGAGCTATTTTTTCTTCAAGAATCTTTTTTTTATTACGCGCAAGTTAATGACTTACAAGACTCCAAGATAATTAATAAGAATAAAAGACAAACAACTACCGCCTTTGAGAAAAAGGTGTGAAACTTGAGCGTACGCGTACGCTTACATCTGGACTGTACTGTAGATGTGCCTATGGCTAGCCTCACAAATATCGAGGGATATACCCTGTCTATTATTTTTGGCGGGGACCAAGGCTTAGATGGAGTGTCCTGGAGTATTTAATGGTCTTTTTGAGCTACGCAGACCCAATTAGGGCCCGCGCTCTACTAGACTATTCCCGGCAACATCTAACGGACCACACAATGTGCCATCTCCCCATTTTCTCTCACATGGCTTGGGTTAACCCGGGGCTATGGTAACATTCATTCGCCCATGTTGAATCACCTTCAAGAGGAATCGAACTTCGGTCTCCCACACAGAGTACGAGAGCTACATCCACTAATCTACGGCGCCACGAATCAGAACGAATGCACTAAATGTTCTTTTTTGTGCATTTCTTTTTATTTTTGCACACATATAAAACACTATGAATTAAAAGATTTGATATCTGTTCCAGGATGAACGTAAATACAGAATAAAGCAATTTGTCCAAAGATTTAACTTTGTCTAAATTAAAATTTTAATGTCTGTCTGTTTTCAAACATGATAATTTTTTTATTTGATTTCGTTCTTTAAAAATTTATATATTTTTCTTTTAGACGTTTTTTATCAAAAAAAGAAATGAAAATATGTCAATGAAGAGCGTTTCTTCTTGTACAAGGTAAATTTAAAATATATTGCTGTAAAAGGAGGAAATGTTGGCGGATGACAAAAAAATGTTTTAATAAGATGTGTTCTTTTTTAATCAGAAAAGAACATAAATATTTTAAGCCCCAGCACCACAGAACAATTTTTCAGGTGGTAGTAGTAGCAGATATTATTTTGTTATGATTCCTAAAATATTATTGTGTTCTCCACGTATGTGCAATCTATCACAGCAAGGAAAATATTTGGAATGATTAAATTAATTTCGTTTAACTGCATGCAAAGACATTGACTTTGATTTGTTGCTGAGAGTGGTGACTTGAAAAGTCTTATTTTGTTGCCAGTAACATTTTTGTTACTAGCAGCATGTTATACCATTAACAAGATGCAAAATTTGACCATGTTCACATTATACCAGATAGCTTTCATGTCGTTATAAAAGCAATATCGAATAGTTTACATTATCGAGTCTGTTTTGCAGCATGGTTTTATACCGGATAGTTATCATGACGCAATGTTTTATTATTATACGGTATGATTTCTATACTGAAGTACTTTCTTTTTAAAAATAATTCTTCCACAACCAGTTTTTTTGCCAAGATCTGCTGCCTTTTTAAAATTCGCACAAACCGGTTTCAATTTCGCAGCGACACGATCTTTATTAACTGTTTCCTTATTTGGAGACTTCTCATTGTCTTCTGGATATTGCTCCTGCATTACTTCCAATATATTCTCATTCTTGGATCTTCTCGACTCCCAATTTTCACTCTAAAAATCACCCCTGGATTTAAAGTCTAAGGCTGATTGCAACAAAAGTTGCAACTCGTTGTCTGTCCATGCAAATTTGTTTTTCTTTTTTTCTTTTTCTTGGGCCTTCTTAGGAGCCATCTTCGTATTATTTCTTCACATAAACCAGTTTTCTCTTTACAATCAATGCTTCATATGATTTCATATGATAAAAAGGCACTTTGTAAAAGAACAATAAGCAAAATATGCCCACAATACAGAAAATACACTTCCCCGTTGTTATTTATATAGATTTTCTGAATTAAAATTGTGCTGCAAGGGATGATTCAGTCCAAGAAGTGTAATGTGAACACCCGTGAACATGTCGAAATGTAACAATTCTGTTCACACTATACCAGGTAATTTTTCATAACGGCATGAAAATCTATCCAGTTAATGATGGTCTTAACCTAGTTGATTTTGTTTAAACCAGTAACAAAAATAGCGTTGAGGATGTTAGCAATGAAAAGCTACACAGGCAACATCAATCAACTTTTTTAGGCAATAATTTAGAAATAAACTGATCCAACCACTATTATTCTTATCAATTTCTTTATGTTCTTATCTCTATCAACAACTATATCCCTGAAGCAAAGAAAACACCATAACATTAAGTTAATATATAGGCAAATTAGTGTATCAACTTGAACAGTGTTAAAGCATAAATAATCTACAGCATTGAATTTCTTTCTACTGCTATGTTTAGAAAGTCTAGATAACAGTTTTCCTGAATCTTAAACAAAAACCGTTGTTAAGAAGAACGGCTTAAACCATAGAGGCAAATTGTTTATCGTTTCTTAATTTATATACATCACATAATGACAAAAGAAGTTAATAGAAAATCCTTACACTATATTGCTGGTGCATGTACTAGGTTTGTTTTTGTTCATAACAATATAGTTATGTCTAATAAAAGATTACCCAAATTTAAATTGGAATTAAAAAAATAATTTTAAATTACTTTCTATAATTTGATACAACATCACCTGTAGGATTTCTTTTTTAAGCTTGAAAATCAGAAGCTAGGGCTGTTAATAACCTTTACACAGCTAAAATTAACAACTTACTGACTCATTGTTAGGTCTCTTTTAAAGCCAGTACATTTAATCAGAATTTCAATATGGTTGATGTAGGTTCAGACTTCAAAAGTTTCAAGAGATACAAATGTACATTTTTTCATTTTTACACATCCTTTATTATTTCTAGCACTGAAAAGTATAAAAGCAAGCTGTATACTGAGGTAAAAATAGATCAAAAGCCAATCATATATGATGATATTTACAACATATCATTTTGTGGTTTGGAAAAACTTCATCCATTTGATTCTGGAAAATGGGGAAAAATTGTGACAATCTTAATCGGTATGTCCATTGCAATTTCGATATGAAGAAAAACCACTATAGCTGTTAACGTGATGCATCTTTAAATACTCTGTCGTCTGATTCGATATGCGTATTTCTGTAATATTTGCTAATTTTGATATTTAGATAGTATAGCTTGTGATTTGCATGAATAAACTATCCGGGAAAGATAAAGTTTAGTATATTTCAGTTTACATGTTTTTTATAGACAAAGGTTTTATGCAACGTAAGCATATCATCAAACCAGAAGAGGCAGCAGAGGAAGATTTACTATTTGTGCATACAAAAAGATACATCAATAGTTTGAAGGTATGTGGATTTTTTTCGCTACATGAAACATAATTTACATAAGGATAGGATTTTTTGTAAAAATATATTACAAAACTATAAATTTGGCTGAATTCAAATAAACCTCTTTCCCAATTAGATGCCAAATCAAATTATTACATAAGAATGAGGATATTTCAGAAGGAATAATTAATGTTGTAGATGTTGGTGTGTGCAGATATAATCGAGTGTAAAAGAAAATATCACCAGTTTCATTAATTAAATATATTGACAACGTTTCAGCCAGATACGGCCATTATCAAGTCATTTACAAATACTATTTCGTAAAAGATTATTTTCTTAAAAATTATGGACCCTGCCCCTATTAAACCCTTAATTTTCTTCTTGTAGGAACCCTGTTATTTTAAATATTTACTTTACTTTTATTAGTATTACCGAAAAATTAGTAGTTAAAACTTCCTACAATCTATGTTTATGTTTAGTACAGCTTCAATGTTGCCATGATAACTGAGATACCACCTGTTTCATTGGTTCCAAACTTTATAGTGCAAAGAGTGCTTTTAAAGCGATTGAGATATCAAACTGGTGGCACAGTTTTGGTAGGTGTGTTGAGTGTGTTAGTATATCAAATCGAAGGTGTGGAGAAACAAAGTTGTACCTTATTTTAGGAAATAACAAGGCACAAAATTATTGATCACAATTTAACACAAAAGAAATTACACGAATGCCTGTAACAACATATAAAAATAACTCAATAGCCTGCCTTAATCAAATTAGCTATATCAAGACCGTTTATAGGATGATAAAGTGGGAAAGAAGTATGCCTGTGCATAAGCTTTTATTGTAACAGCTAGAAAACTATTTTTAAACTGTAATTACAGGTTAAAGTAACGTCCAGTATATGGTACACTTAAATTAACGCAAATTTGCTTTAATTTTGTGCCTCCTTAATTTCCTCGAATGATATATTTAGTATCTTGGAAAATTGGATCCTTTCAGATCTTAAAAAAAAACGAGAACAAAAAAACGTTTTCTTTAAGCAAATACTTTCAAAAAGAAACCATTCAGTGCATTTTCTTTGATCGTTTCATCCTTCTTTAAAACTGATAAAGACGCATTATGGTTGAAAGCTAATTGCAATGCAAATTTTGCTGCATTTGTTTTCACAGGCTGCCAAAGTAGCAATAGAAAGAGGCTGGTCGATAAACATTGGAGGGGGATTCCATCATTGCTCGAGTGACAATGGTGGTGGCTTCTGTGCATATGCTGACATCACCTTAGCTATCAAGGTAAAAAGTATTTCTGACACACCATCATTCCCTTATTTTTTTAACTTTGAAAGTGTGTCATTAGAAAGAAGACTTTTATAGTGTCGTTATGATTACGTGGATTTGTAAATACAACTATCACAGATAAATTGCAGTCCCAATTAATTTTTAAATTTTGAAACTATTTTTTAAATGTATAATTATGGTAAAAGAGTTCACATCCACACTATTGGATGATGAAAAAATGATTACTAAATGCAGAGTTGCAGAATTATAAGTATTGTATGCATTGCTTAAAATTTATTTAAAGCCTTTATATATTTCTCAGCTTCTGCTTGAAAATAATAAATCAATAAAGAAAGTGATGATTATCGACCTGGATGCTCACCAGGTAAAATATAATGTTTTTATAGTATGGTGAAATTACCAGGACGTATGCCGCTTTCTTGTATGAGACTATTTTTAGGGTGTTTAATTGGTATCATTTTAGGGAAATGGACACGAGCGCGATTTTATGACAGATGATAATGTATATATTATGGACGTGTATAACTGTAATATATATCCCATGGATACATTTGCAAAAGGTATGCATGAAAAGCATCATATGGAATAACATTTTTCGTCGTTTTGTTTTTGTCTGTGATTCAATCCATTTATTCTTCAATTAATCCATTTGACCATTCATTCATTCGTTCATTTATTTTTCTTTGTTTTTTTTCCATTCTTTTATTTATTTAGATGCGATAAACAAAAAAGTAGAATTAAGAAGTTTTACAGATGATAAGGATTATTTAGATTTAGTTACAAGGTTTGCTACCATTTTTATTGTGATGAATTATGTTTTGACCTTCTATTGTGAAACATAAGACGTGCCGTAGTAGGGTGAAATTTCAGATCGTAGTTTGAATAAAAATGTTGAGCTATATTATACGGGATTTAAAATTAAACCTTTTTTGGCAAGGATTTAGGCAGCGAAGAAAAATTCTTTAGGCTCCTTTTAAAAACAACAACTCAGATTTTAAACTTAGTATTTGTTTGGTCTCTTAGGAATATGAATGACGCCCTCGATGAATTTCAACCAGATTTTGTGTTGTACAATGCAGGTAGGGCATGGCTTTATGTGTATATAAACCATTGTCCGTATACATGCATACATACATGATTTTCTTAGCGTGTCTAAAAACAAGTAGCTTTGTTATGGCAATATTGTGTAGAAGATTTTTTTACGGCGATATTGTGTAAAAGATTTTTTTATCGCTTTAGAAAAACATAAAATAAAATTCAAAGACTGCCTTTGTGTTAAATTTAACATGGATAATTTAAAAAAGCAAAAAAAAAGTTTCAACATTTTTTGAAAACTTGAAATTTTTATTACAATATGTTTCTGAGTTTGTAATATGTCTTTTAAAAGGCGACAATACTTAACCATTTTCACATCGTTTGGGACAAAGACCTAAGAATGTCGGGAGAGAATTTATTTATGGAGATAAAGATTTATTTTGTATTATTCTTTCTTCAGGTTTCTCAAGCTTCTGTGTTGTCACGGCATAAAAATAAATCGAACATATTTTCGTTTATTCATGCAAAAAAGCGTTTGTTTGTGCGTCATTTTTTGTACAATTAACTGTTTTGCACAAAACAAAACTGATGGCGCAAAATTCTTTCAAACGTATCTATAGTTTGTCTGAAACTTTGAATTTTTGCCTTGTTATTGATGGAAAATTAACACAGTATACCAATGTCAACGAGAAACTAAAATTAGTAGCTACGCGCGCGATATAGATGTTTTAAAAACTCGCGAAAATTAGTAGGAACCATCATAAAATTCCTTCTCTTCATTCCTAGAATTTTCTGCAATTTTAGCTTGGTTAACTCATCCTAAGGTTGTTCTGATCTTACAAAATTTTGTCCGATGATCTAAAAAGTCCTGGGACGTCCTTTAATTTGTATTTTTATTTTTCGGTTACCATGTTCCTCTTCGGTTTCTATAACCTTCACGCGTGATACCTAAAATAACTGTTTTAGTAATTGTAAAATTTTAAAAGAAGAAAGAAACTATATATGCCATAAAATTATATTATCTAGTTCGATTTTTTCTTGTTTGAAAATTTTTGTGATCTAAACGTCCAGAATTCATCCGAAAATTAGGTTAAAAATCGTCCGAAGATAACATGTCCAAAAAAATCAGGATGAATATGTTGAAGGTTCTCACAAACTTGACTCTTAAAAGATTACTGTGTACTTAATTTTGCGACTATTATACACATGAGAGGTTATTTATGAACCCAGTTGTAAAAAAAGATGTGTACTCTTCCACGCGTTGTGCAGAAAATGCCTTGGAATGTCATTTTAGTCTTGAAAAAAAAAAAAAAAATTATAGATGTCCTTCAATTGTCGTGAAAAGTAATCATTTCAGTTATCAAATTTGTAAAACGAGTTATTTAATATTTTTTTTTGTAATATCTTTTTCAAATTTCCTCGACATTCTAGAAATTTGGCAAGAGACTTTAGAAAAAAAAAGGCGTGACAACATTATCCCCATCGATTACTAAAGCCTGATTGTAGTTACTTTTAAAAAGTTTAGAAGGTTTTAAAACTAACGAGAGCACACATAAGTTTGAAGGAGAACCTCTACAGGCTAATCAAGAATTTATTACGATGGAATATTCTTACATTATATTGAAGAAGAACTACTTTGTTCATCACTAACACACTGCCAAGCAGTGAGTGGGGTTCGTTCCGCGGTCCCCAGATCTCTTGCTCTTACATTATGTTTCTGTCAGTTGCAAGTAAATTGTTCTAGTAGAGTATGTTTTTAGTGCTTTAAAAATAAAAATCTAGTTGTTCATTCTAATAAAAAATATGAACAACATTTTTCCTGCCATTTGCTACGAAAAAAATGAATATGGGTAACAGATTTTGTCATATTGACAGCTGTGAAACTGTTGTCTGCTATGTTTCTTTGTAAACAAATTTCCCACAGCACGATATGCAAACCTCTTGTTTCCCTTCATTTATAGACTTCACCGAAAGCGATAATATTTGCAAATTTGAAATAAATGTTTCTAAATTTATAACTGTATTTTAAAAATGTTTGAAAAAATTTTTTTTTAGAAGCTAAAACATTTTTAATATGTTATTAATACACCTTTTCTGAATTAGTTGTCTTTCATGTACTGCTGCTATTTTTTACCTTTTTCAAACAAAATGACTGAAGACTTCGACCGAAACAATAATACCACCGAAACAGCATTTCAAAATGTCGAAGTTGAAAATTTATACACAACGATTTAATAATTAAGATAATTAAGTTAATTAAGATCTTAAAAAAATCAAAATTCTAAAATTTCAAAGAACATGTAATTCGGAAACGTGCTGTCATGCCTTTCAATTGTACTTGTGGATTTCGATTTTTTTGCTTCTAAAACCCCGGAAGTTAAGGTCATTCTTTTTATTTTTTATTTGTTGAAAATTTTTGTTGATAAACAATGATATGTTCTGGCAGATGTGATTTGATGTCCCACAGAATAATTGATTGGTTTAAAAAGGACTGCTTTCCTGCACGTTGCATCAATTACCGTTGTGAGCTTTGTCTGAGAAAAATGCGTTGTGCATAGAAATTGATTTCAAAAACATTTTTCTAACGCACATCGAGTTTCACTGGAATCTCATTTCGGGAACTGAATTCTTCTTTAAACCCACTTTCTAAAAGTTAACAACAAACTCTATTTTCTAAAGCCATTCCGCCTGATGTTTTGAATTGCAAAACATTAATTACTTGAATTATTAAAAGTATAAGAGAATTTTTAGTGAATATATTGAGAAATACAATCCCCCATGGTGGTTATATTCTGCTGTTACGAAAGAGTTGTAAGCTACTGACGTCAGTTTTAATCCTTTACAATAAATGTTTTAAATATACTGAAAAAAAATATTGTTTTGTTGCTTCCTTTGCACTTATTAGTACGCACCGATGGTAAAATAAACGCCCTCTTAAATAAACGCCCACGTAAGTAAACGCCTACTAAATAAACGCCCTTTTAAATGAAGGCCTAAAGACAAAATTCGCAACAACAAAAATGTTACTGCGGAAAAGTTATTTTTTGTAAGCGGAGCCCTTATTTAGCACTCCTCCAATAAACTCCGCCCTTTGGAAAACGCCCAGGTAACAGTTACTGAGAACTTGGCATGTTTTTCACGTGATGACAAATTGTGGTAACATGAATTTTCGTGATGGCCGGTCGTGTGTGGGAAGGGGTACTGTATGGTAGGTGGGTGTAAAAAAATCTTTGACACGAAATCAGGATACGCACGACACAACCATGTTATACATTAAACTTTTTAATTCTAATTACTATTCTGAGATTTAAGATTTTTACAGCCTCTCACGAATTTTTTCTTTTTCTTTCGGATGTTTTATAGTCTCACTGAAAATAATTTGTTACTAAAAAGCATTTTTAATTTTTTCAAAGCTTTTAACGCCTCCATGTAATAAGCTGTACCTTAAGATTGTAGGTTAAAAACTTTCTTTTCTACTTCAAGGTACCGACATATTGGAAGGTGATCCACTCGGTGCTCTCAGTGTGACAGGCGAGGTAAATATCAACTTATTGTGTTTGATAAGAAAACCACATGTAATCACTTGTGATTTTCAGCCTCATTGAGATGATTATTTTGAAATACCTTTGTGGTAATCACTTCACGTTGTCATTTCTTATGAGAACGCACAATAACTAAAAGTGAGATTTTGTGGACTGTAACGACCGTGTAGAGTCTGTGCACGAAGATGTAAAAGATTAATTTTGTGGAGTCATTAAGATGCTACACAAAACTGATTAACGTTGAATTACATAAACATGTGCTCAACGCAAATGTAAAATTCTCATTTCGTGATACATTGCATTAAATGCAAAATGTAAAACATAAAAATTCCAAAACTCTTGTACACAATTTTTTAACAAGAATTTTAAAATAATAACCAGTGCTGGTCAATATTTTTATTTTTCTATTGTTCTAAAGAATAGATCTGTTGTTTCAACCTAAAATCCCAGCCTGATATTCTTATAAATCATGTTAAAATCATGTTATAGTTCAACTAGCAGGCGTAAATATTCGAAAATTAATTATTCAATAAAATGAAATGCCATCTAGCGGACGTTTTTTTGTAATTGTCAACAAATTATTTTGTTTTTAAGATACAAGAAATTTTAATGTGTGAAGTTTATCAGAAAAATGAAAGAAACTAATTTTAAATGTTTACATGCAATTCCCACAGGATATTCCTCCATGTGCATAATGACCGGCGTTGTAAGAAGACAATTTCCATACATGGAATATTTTATTGAGCGTGTGTTAGACGTGTCAAAATTTGATTATCGGAAAAACTAACGTTTTGTTTTTATTACACAGCGGTGGTGAGCGGTTGTGAAAGTACTTAGCATCTGCTTTTATGTGATAATAGAGTTGGTTATTTTGTTGTTATCATAAAATTATTTTTACTTTAAAGAAAAACATTCTTTGCATCTGCCGTATCATGATCTTCACCTGCTTATTTAAAATCCAAAAATAATGAAATACAAAATCAAAAATATTGAAAAAAATGCCAAAAAAAAAAAATTCATCATGCGAGATAACAAAAAATGGCATAACAATTGAATTAAAAAAGAAAAGGACTAATGATGCATTGATCTTTAACCTAATGTGTTTTTTGTGGTAAAAAGATACGAAATGTTTGCTGCTATTTTTATTATACACAATGTTGTATTTACATATGACATACAAAAGACAACAAAAAAAACTTAAGCCAAACTTAATAAATTAAAAAATTAATTTACATATGCATTTTTTAGCATTTACAATTTCTAGTATACATATTTTATATATTTGTATATATTCGTTATTTTATATATTTATATATCTTCCATATTCAAACTTGGCTGGATTTCTTGGTTTAAAGTTCAACTCGTGTGTTCCTTATCACACATCCCCTTTACAGTGGTGATGGTACGCGGGATTATTATCTGTTATTATTGGTTTTAACGTCTATATGTCATTCACTTTTACTAGTAATATTTTACTCCTACCGACTTGCGCAGTAACTGTCAGTGATTTAAGCGAAAACTAGCATGGGTCTTGGGCAAGAAGCATTTTTACAAAAGTGTTTGATACCAATAAATGGTACCAGTGGTTGTCCATCATCTTTGAAACTTGATTTTTTCTCATGTTGAGTCCCTTCCACTGCGGCGTGAATAATTTTTGATTCGCTGTCCAGAAAGATAAGGAAGGTCAGGGAACTGCGAAGAAAAGTGGATTGTTTCCTTTCGTTTCTGCTGTGTCGGTGTCGACGCTGCGACATGTACGTGTGATGATGCGGCGTTTGTTGCTCGTTTGAGATCAACTCACTCAGATTGAACTTGCAAAAGTACTCGTCGTAAAAGTCAGGAATATAAGTCGACACGTTCGAGTAACCGAACTTAAGTTTAATTTTTGTACATGCTGTGGTCACACGCACTTTCCATGCTTTGGCTGGTGGAGTAATATTTGAATAAAGTTTTGAAGTTCTTCGAATTTCTGTTTTTTCTACCAGTGCAGATTTATCTCCACTTTGAAATGTCCACTCTGGTTTGTCTTCAGTGTCAAAAAACTTTAAGTCGCATTTCTCGAAAATATTGCATTTGTAGGGCGATTGGTTTATGTGGTGGCCATTCACCTGTACATTTATTTCATATCTACCGGGTTGTTGAAGTTCGTACAGTATGTCATAAACACCGGTGCATTTGTTTTGAACAACACAGGGGAAGACTTGATTATCTTTTGTGATAAAAACATCAACTTTGTCTTGCTCAACCCAACTTAATTCTCCACTCCTGTCAAATGTTTTTAATTCAAATTGAGTGGGTTCGTCTGCAATTCCATATTTGAGTCCAACACCTGTAGCTTCACATTTTTCAGCTGATGCACGGCCTTCGTCGATCGTTCCATACTCGTCAATCAAACTAAAAATTGAATCATCTGTAACAAAGCGTAAACAACTTCCCAAATGAGAGCCGTTTTTAATGCAGTTGAGAAGATGGTTATCTTTGCTTGAGATTAAATCATCGCTTCTTTGAAGAGATTTTAATTTCTCTTCTCTAATCTGTTGTACACTTCGAAGTAATGCATCTCGACGTCGTTCCACAGCTTTCATCAAGCGATCGCATCCATTGATTATTTCTGCTTCCAGAGTTTCGATGTTTCCGTCGAGTTCACAAAAAGCTCTCATATTTCCGTCGTGTATTAAACTCTTTGGTATGCGTGCCGATACTCTGTCGCTAAAATAAGAAAAAAAATTTTTGAAAAATTTTGTTTATTCTATGAAAAAGTACTTTCAAATAAAATTTCAGCCTTAAGTTATTTTTAGTAAATAAACTTGACAAATAAATTTCTCAAACGCTTACCTAAATCTACACATCTCTATCTTTTTTGCAACTTCCAAAACTTACGTTCACTTCGTAAATGTTGTATTTATACAACGACATACATTCTCTACTTAATGTAAAACTGTGGCCTCGTTATGAACCATGAATAGGATTGGCTATAATTGCTATAAATATTTTATTTAACCATGCGTAAAAACTCGTGCCGAGTCTCACTAGTGTTATTCCGATAACGGTTTTACTAGCGATGTTTTGTGCAATAACAAAGATCACTGGATGCAATTTATACACTTGTTTTTTTTATTAAAAATCGACAAATTAACTTTTTTTGTTTCTATGGTTACCAAATTTTTAATTTTCTTGAATAAAAAATGATACGATTATTTCTTACAAACTGTTTAATCAAAACTTTATTCTATGCATAACAATAAATAAATAAATAAATAAATGTGATAATCAATCAGCAACTAAAATTAATAAAAATATTGCTACCTTTTAAAATTTTCCTCTCCCCCACTGTCGAGACCGCTGTCCATTTCCCCCTCTGATATATCACTTAAAAATCCAACTCGATCGAGTGTCGTGTTCATGTGATAACTACCATTTCTGCGGCTCATTATGATTTCACTAGTTTTCGATTGGATTGTTTTTCCACCACATCTAAATGCAAATATTCTTTAATCAACTTGCTATTAAGAAATTATTGTTATGCGGCTTACAAATTACTCATGATCACGTGCTCATTTCTGGAATAATCTTCATTGTCTTTTTAATTAGCAGATTTCATACCAAGAATAGTTTGTTATTGAACCTGCAAGACTTAATTTTTCCGCTTATGATTTTTTTCAAACTGAAATTATTTTTATTCTTGTTTTAATTTATTTTTGACGTCACTAAATATTGTATCGTAAACAAACAGACCCAAAAGCAAATTTAATACGTTATGTTAATTAAAAGAAATATAGATGTTTAATTCGAGTTCTATTTTTTTAAGAACAAAATAGCAGGCAAAAGTTTTGGCGGGCTTTATTATATTGTACATCAGTCACATGGTGAAAATCACGTGGAAAAAAACAGGGTAATTACTAAGAATGTTAGCGCCGTTGTGTCATTGAAAGAGTAGTTAAGTTGAAATCTCAGGATATAAGTCTTGTTTAATTAACTCGCAGCTTATTCCTAAAACTTTACGTGGGAAGAGAGTTGCCACCGACAAATTTTATGAGGAATATATAGTTTAGAATGACGTAAAATATTTCATTATTTTTTCATGTACGAAAAAAAAGAGATTTGTTGACATTTTTGTCTGCGTATTGTTCAATATTTTATACTCTTCACCAGTGTGGTTGGTTTGTCTTTAAGTTCATATTTGCTTAAGAAGTTTTCTTCCTTATAGGGTATTATCAAGCGCGATGAAATAGTGTTCGAAGCTCTTCGGAGGAGAGACATACCAATAACCATGGTTACATCTGGAGGCTACCAAGTATGTTTACATTGCGTCATGTCTAATAATAGCCACACTTTTAAAATGTCCTCCAGATAACGTATTACTAATTGCATCTGGTATTTTATCTATTTTGTATATAAATTTCAAAACAAAGCCTGTTTTATTTTGGGCGGTGCGGAAAAGTAATAAAAAAGTTCAAATCTATATAATCAGTGGTTGCTATTTATAATTTAAATGAAGCAAATTAGCTACAAATATGGTATTCCTAAAAGCTTTATATCAAAGACTAATTATTACAAATTACCTTTTGTAGAAAAGTATTTGATTGCTGTTTCCCTCCGTTGACCAGAGTGGCGAAGTGTTATTGCCACAAATATAAATTTTTTAAGTTAAACATTGTTTGAAATTTAAAATTGAATGCAAAATGTATACATAATAATATTAATTATTAATGATGATAAATTCTAGTAAACGATGGCTTTACGAGGTCTTTACTTCTATCAAGTTAATTCAGGCCGAGCCATATTGTCCCGTCGTAGAATAGCTCCGTAAGTTCAGACGAACTTCGTGTCCAGAGCTTCTTTTTTCTCTTTTTATATTATTGCCCAGTTCTTTGTTACAATTCCATTTTATCTTTAAATCGCTTTTAACTCGTTCTGAATTCTTGTTTGTTGTTTTAAATAAGAACGGTGCAGGTGGTATGTACCCTAAAATCAGAATTCAAAAATCGGGTTTCTATTTCACAAAGTTCCTTGACGTGTAAGGAGACGAAAAAAATCGAATCTTAGTTTTGCAGTGTTCAATGTTTGTGTGAAGTGTAGTTAGAGAAGCCGTGAAAAATCATCGTATAGTTATTGTCCACAGTACTGAAATTTTATATTTTTGTTTTTTAGCGCCGAACTGCTGCAGTGATAGCCGAGTCGATTTTAAATTTGGGGAAAAAAGCATTATTATCCGACCGAACATCATAGAATTTCCTGCTTGTAAATTTTTAATTTTTTGTTTTTTATACAATACATTATTAATGTTACTTAGAAATTTATTCAATATATTTCATGGTTTGTTATATACTTTAAATTTTACATTTTTTTATTTCACCTGCACCTAACCTCGTCTTGTAAATTCCACCTGCATGCAAGCTATTGACGTCATTATCGCAGTTTTAAAGTTGCAAAAATTTCTACTCCTTTTTTTGCTTAGAAAACAGTTTGAAAAGAATTACGTCACATCGTCAAGCTTGCGTAAGGAAAACTGCTAGCCTTAAAAGTGCGATTTGTTTTGCTATTAATGGTTATCAATAGATTAAAATGTAATAACAAAGATAGTGTGATTTATACATCCAGCTTTGAAGATCGTGCTGTCTACTATATCGTGAAGCTGCACACGATGGCGCCGTGTCACATTTTTTGATAAGAAGAATTTTATAAGAACACGAGCTTCAAATTTTGCGAAAAAATAAGAACAAATTCAGGCTCAAATTATTAGTTTCAAAACAACCAGGCTCAGAACAACCTAAATCTGTTGCCAGAAAATAACAACCATCCAGGATGTAATTCTCTAGTTAGCTCTTTCAAGTTAACACTAGCTTGTGGGCGTATTTTTTTTCTTGCTTGTTAGCCCGTAAACCCAATTATGGAGATTCATTAGCAACCAAAAATAACTATTTTTTCTTTTAAACACAAAAAATTTTAGAGAAGCGTATAGACTTTGTGTTTTGACTATCGCGTTAGACCTTTTTGAGACAAGCCTCCAAATCAAAGTGCTGGGAACAAGAACAGGGTGACCACTACTCCTTAAATTCCTTAAATAACCTTAGTAAAAAAAATCTCCTTAAATGTACTTAATATACTTAAAAAAATTGAAATTTTAGCTATTCTCCTTAATTTCTCCTTATTTCTTATTATTTCTGATTGTAACCTTTTTGGAAATGTGTTCATGGATTGTTTATCACCAGTGAAATAAGACATATTTCTCTGTACCTGAAATCCTATATTTTCTCTCTTTCAGGGCATAATTTATATGTATAATTGTATAATATGTATAATTTTCTTATCATAGAACATAGTATGTAACATTGAAGATAGAGAACTAAAATTGGTTTTCTCCTTAATTATACTTATTTTTATTTTATTTTTTATTCTCGTTCGCAGCAAAATATCCTTAAAAAATGTCAATTTGTCTCCTTAATTCTCCTTAATATCCTTACTTTTGTTCTCATTTTATTAATGGTCACCCTGAAGAAAACCCGCAAATTGAAAAAAAAGTTTGAACATAACCAATATAATTTCTCATTTTAGCCTTTTTTTCAATCGTTTGAGAAATGAGAAAACCTCAAAACAGGTGGTTTTATTGGAACTCAACGTGAACGATATTTTATAATACTTGTTAAAAAACACAACAAAAATTGTAAACTTGTTTAGTCGAAAGTATACAGTATTTAACTCACGTGATACTTCGGTACATTAAGGTACGACGATTCAGCGGATGAATTATTAAAATGAATTTGAAGTCAAAAATATCAAATATTCATTCAAATTGATATCCAACTGTGTTTCTTCTTTGATCTTTAAAATTCTACTCCTCCCGTGTTATCCAATTCATCCTTTTATTGTACTATTTTGTTGTTATTTTTAGTTAAATTTGTCACATGTTTATCAAATTTGAAAGCCAAAAATAAAATAAAATTGTATGGGATACAGAATTCGTGTAACCTTTTTTGAACTTTATTTTCAAGCGTGTTAATTTTAAAATGGTATGCATCATATATTTCACGAACATCTTATCAGTGCAAGGATGTTGCCAAAAATATAAACTGCGCTGAAGAATTAGTGACGTTTGGTCAAAAATATACCGTGGTAGGTAAAGATAAGGGTGACGGGTGGACAACCCAATAGCAAATTTTTCAGTTCTCAGTGTCATTCACTTCCCGATTTCAACAAATACGAAATACCTGTGAACGAGGTTGCCAGCTATATGTGTTCAAATTGTGACCACCTACAATTCAACTCTTGTTTTTCAGCATTTTTCCATTCTCTTCAAGCATTACCTAATTTCTTACCGTTTCGCGTAATTCTCTGAGACAAAACCACGTGATACGAAAACAGATAATTTTTTAAAAAATCTGAACACAAGCTGCTTTCGCTTACTACAGCATCAGTTCTCTGTTGCGGTGATAAAAAAATTCTTATTTTTTAAAGAAGAGAGCTTGAAGTTGTTCGATATTGTTTCTTAAATTTTACATTTTTTGCACTGAACTACTGATCTTGTTTCCGTACTTCTTTTTCCATTTCTGTCCGCGACATAATTTTTAACTTTTTTTATTTTTAATTTTTGAGCTTTTAACCAGCTGTTTATTGCTTTACGAGAATAAACAAGACCCAGGGGGAAATGCACTAACGTTTGTATGATTTACCACAGTGTGGATTTTTCTCCAAAAAATTGCCAATACTATGTGACAACACGGAACATCAACCGAGCCATACAATCTCTATGGCATAGTAAAAACTGGACACAGCATCATCATCACTCTGTTAAACTGTCATTAAAGTTTAAAAATAAATAAAAAACATTACATGTTACTGAACCTAAACTGACACAAAATTGACATGTGTCAAAGTAAAGTTGTTTACTGAATTTTTACATAAACTTTATTGCTTGCAATGTTGCAAAAACACGTCTTTCATTCATAAGATATACTTTTCCGCTTTTGGTTTAATTAAGATCATTTGATGGTGATAAAAAAGGACATGTGACATCTTGAATGAAATTAGGCTACCTGAATTATCTTATCGTTTTATGTGGTCGATGATCATTAAACTGGTGATACAAAAATAGGCGGAAAATGCGTAAGAAATTCACTCCGACGAAGTCTACAAAGAATTTTTTGTCACTCTAAAGAGAATCCACGTCACTCTTTCGACGACAATTTTTTTTTCAAAATTTATTAACCTTGTTTTCGAGTCAAATTTAATAATATCGCCTTTGGGCGGAAATTCCTAAATAGGTTTAGCTGTCCGGTCATTTTTTTAACTGTAGCAGTAAACTAGCTGCATTTATCATTTTTGTGATCGTCTGCATGTTTATTATCTTAACCTTTCATGACGTCATGGTCTCCATACTCGTGACTTATGAAAAAAAAGGCAAATAACGATGGGGCTATGAAAGGTCATCATAAGGACCAACATCATAGTTTTTTAAAAACGTTTTCGTGTTTTTAATACCGGTAATGAAACCTCGTTGTTAAAACATAGAAGTTTTTGAAGAACCTTGCAAACGAGGCTGAATTTATCATTATCCAACATCTATGATATTCGAAGAGGTAATAGTTTGTGTTACGACCATGCAATACTATTTTTATATTACTCGATTTTCTTCTATAATCATTTCTATTTTTGATGTAACATAATCATGAAGTTTTCCAACACATAATATTTATATAATCATTGTGTTCAATGTGTACTTCTATGTTACTTTCATTAAGTTTTTATCAATTTCTTGGTTATTTTGAAGTAACAAGAATTTAATATGTTTTTATTTGTCGTAATAAGTTCTTTATGGTGCCCTTATTCCCCTTTCTAAATAACACATCTCATAAATAATTATTCAAAACAACAAATGTCACAAAGTAATTAGAAAATAAAGAATTAAAAATTTCAGTGACATTAAATAATCTACTGAACTTTAAAAACTTCACTGCAGTGCTTGACTAAGCCAATGAAGTAATTCAAAGACCAAATAAGATACTAGTGAGGTCACACAGCAGGATATTTTTCATCCACAATTATGAAAACCGAACATACTAACCAAAAGTTTGTTATAAATTAGCAAAAATTAGCAGAAAACTAAGGTAGTACTTTCACCCGGCTTGGGATAATGAATCCCGCTGTTACTCGATTGCTGTATCTTGAAATTCGTGCAATCTAAATTTGTGAAAATCTTAGCCGCGTAAAATTGAATCCGGGCGAATTTTTAAAGGGGAATTAAACCCAAATTTTTTTTCTTCGGAAATATCTTTTACAAACCCTACTTATTTTGATGGTATATAAAAAATTGAAATTCTTTGAATTTACATCCCTTTTCTAGCATAAAAGTTGACAACAGTAATCGCCATATTTAAATCATAAAAAATCTGCGATGGAGATCTATGACGTATTTTACGCTCATTTCAATTTTTTGATCTCTTCATCTTTTTTAAAGAGTTGTTTACACAATGTGAACAAACGTAACAGCGTATTTGTTGATGTTATCTTTCTTCCAAAAACGATGCCTATTTGGTAAAGCTTATGGCTGTAGAAATAGTACTGGGAAAGGAGAGGTGAAGAAGTCTTTTTTTATGATTCCTCGATCGAACAGTAACGAAGAAAAGTTGCGTTGTTTGAGATGGATAAACAACATGGGTCGTGCCGATGTGAACATCAATACCTTGAAATTTGGTAAAGACGCTGTGTTATGCGAAGATCATTTTCACCCAGATTGTTTAAAAAAAGAAATAACATTGCCGGAATATTTTACGAAAAGAAAAAAGAAAGAGTTAGTACCGGGGGCAGTGCCAACAAAATTTTCGCACAAAACATACGATGAAATAAACATGGACGGCACAAAACATTTACAGCAACGAAAATTATCTGTTAGACGAAGTGAAGAATTAGCACGTTCTGAAGTTGGTCACTTTTTTCTAACATATAATTACATCAGTTTTCTTTCTATTTTTTATCTAGACTACCTCTGGAGTGTTTTCAAATGATATTGTTTAGGTCCTGTTTACACTGAGTTGTATTTAATTTTGTGTTTTACAGCTTATCGGCCATCTGCTAACGGAAAACGAAGTTTCTCAAAACGAAACTGTGAATGTTCAAACAAATCCAACTTTGGTTGAAGAAGAAACCATGATGATCATAAATGTGAAGGATGTAAGTCACGCTGTAACCGATTTTGATTTGTTGCAACTTTTTTTTCGGTAAAACTTAGTTATTTTATCTTTCAAGATTATTGAACCAACCCACAAGAACGTTGGAGTTCAATGTGAAATATCACTAAGCGACTTAAACAGAAGCTGTCAAACGGATCGGTTAGAATCATGTGACTTTGAAGCGCAAGCTCCCGAGTATTATTCCATTTCTGCTAATTACGTTGCCGTGGTAAACGATCACGCATATTCCAAAGAAAAAACTGTTTGCTCCACTCCTTCTAAAAGAAAGCACGTTTGTGAGGACGTCTCACTCTCTCCTATAAACTCGTCATTACAATCCTTACCAACTGACGATGAAAAAGACTCTGATTACATCGCTGAAAGTGCAGAAGAGTCAATCAATATTAGTGATGCTCATGAAACCGAACGAAGCATTTTAAAAGAAAAGAAATTTGTTGTTTTCGAAAGCATGCTAGATGAAATATTTAACTTACTGCCCTGTCGTTCATGTGATGGAACCGCAACCAGTATCGAAAAGCGTGAGCAGGGAACGTGTGTACTATACAAAGGGTATTGCATCAATGAGCATGTGGTTTTTGACTGGAAAAGTCAACCCATGCTTGGAAAAATGCCGGCATTTAATTTGTTGCCATCCTCTGCAATATTTTGTTCAGGTAAAAAAAATCTTCTTTTGCATGCTGCATTATGATATGCAAATTTACAGCAGGCTATGCCATGTTTTCAAACGGGTTGAAAGCAACCTCAACTCTCGGACATGTTGACTTTTTGTTATTTTCGCTGCTCATTCAGCACGCTGCAGTCTGGATCACCTAAAATCATATATTACCATTTTAGGAAACACATATGAAAGGGTGAAGAAAGTTGCGAATTTTTCTGGTTTAAATTTTGTCAATCAACGAACATACTATGATGTTCAGCGATCACTGATAATCCCAACTGTAAACGACCATTTCGTGAAAAATATTGCCAGTGCAAGAGAGGATAGTCGGGGAGAGAATGAAGCACGTCTTGGCGATGGCAGATTTGACTCACCTGGTAAATCTGCCAAGTATTGCACATATAGTTTACAATCGTCAGCGTCTAACAAAATTGTTGCGACAACCACAATCCAAACAACAACCGGTAAAGGTTCGGCGCCCTTGGAGTTACAAGGCTTCAAAAATTGCCTTGAGCAGTTAAGTTCCGATAACTATCCTGTAGGACGAGTTGCCACGGACCGAAACAGGCAAATCGCTAAATGGATACGTGAAAACAGGTTAGATATCATGCATCGGTATGATCCATGGCATTTTGCTAAGAACATCAAAGCCAAACTTAGACCATTAGTAAAACGAAAAGATAGGCGAATATTACAGGATTGGATCAAACCAATAGGAAATCATCTTTTCTGGTGTGCTGAAAACTGCCAAGGTGACCCAGAGCTGCTGGTGCAAATGTGGAAGTCGATAGTTCAACATGTTACGAATAAACATAATTTCGCGAAGCAATATCCCAAGTATCCCAGGTGCCGACACGAAGCCTATTCTAGTGCTGAGGCACGAAAGAAGAAGTGGATTGAGAAACATTCGCCAGCGTATAATGCATTGGAAGAAATCGTCCTTGATAAAAAAAACTTGAAGGATATGGAACTTCTTTGCGAACCATACCACACA
Source organism: Hydractinia symbiolongicarpus (assembly GCF_029227915.1). NCBI lineage: Eukaryota > Metazoa > Cnidaria > Hydrozoa > Anthoathecata > Hydractiniidae > Hydractinia > Hydractinia symbiolongicarpus. The sequence goes on along the minus strand of NC_079882.1, from coordinate 26,448,338 downwards.
GGGGGCGTGGAAGTTTTTCACTCACTGATAACAGCGTACGCACCAAAACGGCAACATTTCGAGTTGAATGTGATGAACGCCCGAGTGAAGTTGGCTATCTTGGACCATAACAATAACGTTGGTCGAAAGCAGGCTGTTGTAAAATGCGCGCGTAAAGGGAGTCAGAAGGTCGGTGAAAAAAAGTGGAAGTTTGTCTCAAGCAAATTGAATAAAGAGTGGGTCGCGAAACCTGTGGAAGAACCCAAGTCTTTCAGTTTTGTTGATGCGATAATGAATGACATAATTGAAAGAAAGGAGAGTGGGGTAAAGATAAAGATCTCTGGTAAAGAAGTTGTAAACAAGCTTAGTCGACCACGTAACATTGCTCACACGGCCAGACCTGACACTTCGAAAATTTTAGAGAAACGGAATTATGCAAAACTATTCAAAAAATAACTCTGGTCCGTTGTACTTTATTCCGCTTTTTTGTTGTTGTTATTGTTTGTTTAAAAATGTTAAGTCCCGTTATATGTCAACAAATTCTTTGAATCCAGTATATTTTCCATCTGAATCAGGAAATTCTTCCCTTATTTTCCGCACAACACAAGCTGGAATCACCACGCGACATCCTTTTCCAAGCCTTTCATAATAATGTACCCAGGCCGTGTACTGTCGGTAACTGGTGTACCTCATTTCCCTACAACGGAATCAAAGTTTATGTTATAGTGTAAACCAGGATAAAATATTCGAAAGAAATTATTTATTCATCAAAACTTCTTTGAAACAAATTGTTATTTGAGGCACATGGGCTCTCCTCCTTTTTTATTAGATATTCAAGGAATGACATTATTTTTAATTTAATTAAATAATCTGCGATGGTGTGTATTTTTATAGCGCATGGACCTGAAGATTATAAAGCGAAAAGTGAGAAGATAAGAAGAACGTTTTATTTGTGTGTGACAATGAGAAATATGGTCTGTGAAAATATTTACGAGAAACATATTTTTTGAAGAAAGACTTACTTATTAGTATATGTGGAGAGTTCGTTATATTTTTTTCTGATATCGTCGATGTCGTATGCTGGCTGTCTCTAACACTGTGCGGTTCAAACATAAAATTTCAAAATCCTTGTGCATCGTGATGCACTTGTTATCATTCAACTTGTCGTTCAATAAATTGAAAAATTCTTGGCAACACTTGCATTCCACAAGAGTGAAGCAATTATAAATAACGCAACATGTACAAGTACACCAATGCAAATTTTCAAGTCTGCTTGTATTCAATTCGTCTTCTTCTTCGCTATCACTAGATTTATAAGTCACTTTTTCAAGTTCTGCTTTGGAGTATTCAGGCTCATTCATGTAACATCCTGTTACTGACGTTTCGCTAGAGTCACTTGAATATTCTACTTCTGAAATAGGAGAGTCAGAGCAGGAGCTTGAATTTTCCATATCTGGCTGCTTTCGCTCAGCGCAAGCTTATGCTTCTTCAGCGTAATATACGTCACGATATAACAGTCTCCAGAATCAGCCGTGGCCTCAGAAAATTTAAATGGCGCTTACCGTTCGCTCATAGAAGGGGTAACTTTTATATTAAAATCAATCCAAATAATATTTATTTTTCAAAATTTTGACCAGAATTTGGGAAACAAACATAATGTTAACTGAAATAATGCTATTTAAGTTTGAGGCTTAATTCCCCTTTAAGGTAATTTTTTATGTGCAATAATCAGAGGCGCGAGTAAAATGTATGAATCAGAATTTTTGTTGTTTTTATTCCAAAATCTTTAATGTAAAATAGTCGTTAAAATCTGAAGGTTTTATCGCTGTAAAATCTGCTACATTTTTAACTAAAATTAAAAAACATTTTTACCTTAAGGAGTATTTTTGTTGCTCTTAAACGAAGGTTTTTTATTTCCGAGGGTAAAGGGGCTGTATCAGACTGCCTGTGCGAACTGTGTTTTTGCATATTTCTTTTGATGGTTATGTTCAAAAAAATTTAAAGTAAACGATCTTAAAAGTATTTCTTGTTGAATTTCCGCGCCCGAAGGCGTAGGAAATTCTTTAAAACCGTCGTTTTTTTCTTTCGGAGCATTTTTTGAGAAAAAATCGACCCTGGGATTTCACGTTCCTCTGAGAGGAGGATAGATAACTGACTAACTAACTAACCCTGTCCCAAATGGTTAATTACAACGTTACAGATTTAAACTTCGTACCCAAGCTCCCGAAGTACTGAGAAGTCCTCTAAATGACGTTTCAGGCCAAAATTGGTATTTGTTTTTGACAAAATTTGGCACAGTTAACAAAAAAAGTATGCTGAACATAATGGTGACATCATAATTTTGTTTTTTGTCACCTAAATGTCATTTTAGGCCAAAATTGGTCCAAAAATTAAAACTACTTTATTTTCAACAAAATGTGACACAGTTAACGTATGCTGAACATGATGGTGACATCAAAATTTTGATTCCTTGTTAACTAAATGTCATTTAAGGCCAAAATTGGTCCAAAAATAAAACTACTTTATTTTTAACAAAATTTGGCACAGTTAACAAAAAAAGTATGCTGAACATAATGGTGACATCAAAATTTGGAGTTTTGTCACCTAAATGCCATTATAGGCCAAAATTGGTCCAAAAATTAAAACCACTTCATTTTCGACCAAATTTGGCACAGTTAACAAATAAAGCATGCTGAAAATGATGATTATAGAAAAATGTGATTTTTTGTCACCTAAATGTCTTTTCAGGCCAAAAGTTGTCCAAAAATTAAAACTACTTTATTTTCGACAAAAATTGGCACAGTTAATAAAAAAGTATGCTGAAAATGATGGTCACATCAAAATTTTGATTTTTTGACAACTAAATGCCGTTTAAGACCATTAACGTTTCAATCGAAAGACTTTCAACCATAAATGATAGGCTGTATTTTTTGTTAGCAAATTCTTTTAAAATGTGAGTTTATAATGACACGTTTCGTTTTGTTTGCGTTTGTTGTAAGATATAATGTCACTTGTGTGCTTTATCTTCAGAGCTTTATGCACCAAACCTCTTCGAATGTTTGGCATGATTTGGCATGACACAAAATTAGCAGGTTGTCATCAAATATTTTGGTAGCGAGCGGAAATTCTTAGAGCCCCCAGGGCTTCTTGTTAGAAATTAAAAAGGACATCTTTATCAAAGTGTAGCACTTTTTTCTCTTCATAGTAATTTTACGTGGAGCGAATATGATCAATTTCAGTGCGCGAAATGCAAAAAACCGCTGTACAGGATAAAGGTCACTGCCGTGTTATCTACTACAAATAGAAGAGCGGAGAACTGAATTTGCATCAGACAGAAATGTTAAAAAATTTTCGCGGGCAAATGCTGAATAACCCGACAGAATCTTCGTGAGAAAAAGAGGGGATAACGCTCTAAACATTTTAATAATTCTGGGGGAGGGAGAATATTTCTTTACTAAATATGTAATTTTTCTTGAAGATAAACATGAATTTTTGTGATTTTGTATCGGTTTCTGAAATCTGAGTTGCTTTTTATTATTTTATCACCCATACTCTCACCACAATTTTAATGGTTTCATAGGTTCAAGCCTAATGTTTGTTCAAGTCAGCGTTTGGCTATTATTCCTTACGAAAATTTGCAAGCGAAAAAATTGTTTTGTAGTACAATAGTCTCTTTTCATAAACTAATTATTTAAAATTTAGCTACATTGAATGTGATACGAAATTTTCATCTAAAAAACAAATGTTAACATGATAAAGTCTCTTTGTTGGCAATATGGGTGAATGGCTTTTTTCCTTTAAAAAAGCGTACAGTCAGTCAACAACGACTTTGTTATGTTTCCATCGTTGTTTATCGTTTATTTTTAACTACATTCTAAGCCTTGTACACAAAACAGTTATCACTTTGTGAAAATTGGAAAAAAACAGTTCTTATTTGTTTTAATTTTTCTTGAAACCGTTGTTCAGGTTGATATTGTAAACATTTTAACACGGCAGTTTAGCAAGTACTAAAAATATCAACACCTACCATCTTGATTCCGCGGTAACAGCAAGTTACAATATTTGAAACGGGTATTTCGCACGATTCGTGCTATAGTAAACATTGCTGCCTACAGCCTTTGTCAGATTGTTAACAGTTACTGTTTACAATGTCTACAACCTCGTCCCCAGGGCATATTGTATCTTTTCTGACATCGAGACGGCGATTTCTGCCTCGATGTAAAATAAGATACAACAGGGGCTGGGAACGAGGTTGCGATGTCTGCTATATTGTCAACATAATGCCGACAATGTCTACTATATCGTCAACATTGATACTGACGACGTCTGCTATGTCGTCAACAGTGCTGCTTACAATGCTGACGACGTCTATCAAATCATCTACAAATTTTTTAAATCCAGTTTCTTAAGTTACTGTTCTAAAAATTTATTATATCCATATATATGTAAAAATACTTGAATGTCAAGATCTCAGGCATTTGCAAAATCGAGATAAGCAAGGTATTTGCTTGTCTAAATGAACGACAATTTTCTTTTTGCCTGCGTCAATCAAACAAGGAGAACGTGTGTGAGCTTTGTGTTGCATTTGCTAGAAAAAGATAAACTTTAGTAAGTAGGTTTTAAATTAACTAGCAACTTCTTTACCGTCTTGGTTTATTTTACACTCTAATAAGGGGAATTTAATGAAATTCGCGTTAATTTTTTTTGCACCATTACTTTTGTGTAAATAAGCTAGTTTTTGTCAGTAAACAAGAAAACCTTCGCCGCTTTAATAGTTGTCCCCAATCTAATCTGGAATCAGGTAAAAAAATTTGATTTTTTGTCAGACGGAAATCTGCAGCAGAGTAAAAGAGTTAAACTAGTACATTCACCCTTGTTTTTGTGTCCGCTGTGTGCATACTCACACTTTTATGCGTCGACAAGTTTCAGTTCTACTTATAAGTTGTATGTTACTTTAGATGTCAACGAAGCAAGATTTATTTTGTTGGCTGCTTCCATAGGTTTGCTACGAAAATCAAAGTTTCATTTTCGTAGCAAACCAAACAAACTCAAAAAGTGTCATTGAAGTGTGTTTTCCTGAGAGAACCGCTATTATCATTTTTGTTTACATCAAAAAATTATCTACCCAACATAAGTTGGCCTGAATTTGTTCAGTGCAAGAAAGGTAACAGATGCTCTCTCTTAAAAATTTTGAAGTTATAAAATTCCGCCACGCTGAGATTTTTTCAGACGGCAAGAATTGTCAAGTGATGAACAGCCTATTCAAATAGTTTTGTGAATTAAGAAATATACACAAAATAACCTTAGTACTAGCAAGCTTGAAGAGAATTGAAAGTGCGAAACGGAGATATACTGTGCTAAGGGTACGTCGAAACACCGCAGACGGCGTCGACAAATAATAACGGACGAGAACAACACATAATTTTTATTATATGACATTTTCTCGCATGAAAATAAAAATAATTTAAAAAGCGGACACTTCTTCCTCGGAATAATTTGATGAAGGGCCCAATTCCATATTTTTGTTTTTCATGAACGGCGGCGAAGCAATGCTAAGTTATAATGTATAATGGCGTCACTGTTTCCTTTCGCTGGAGCGGCTAAATTTAATGAGTGGAAGTGCAGCACTCATGACATTGTTTTTATTTATGTTATTCAATTGCTCCAAAGATGAATATAAATATAAAGAAATGAAAAAACAGAAAAAAAGCACGAACATTCGTACAACGTTGTGTTATAAACTTTCTAAAACTTACTTCTCGTAGAGTACATCTTCCGCGTACGCACACCAAATCAATTGTTTTTGTGCGGTAATTTTCTAAAGCAAATCTCTCTCTTGTTATTATTCGACAAATAGGATAAGCAAATAAAGCAATTTGATACAGCTATCAGTATCTCGAGCCAGTCTCTTTATTAATTTACACAAAAAAGAATGTATTGTGAGGCTCATTAAATTTTTGGCAAGAAGTAATAAAATAAAAAAATAAAAATAAAAAAATTGGAAAAAGATTTGTAAAATTTTTATACAGTGTATAATGTAGGCACTTGATCAAAAAATAATCGCTTTTGACCGACTAAATTTTAAATGTGCACAATTTATATAAAAGTTATTTAAAATATTATTATTTTGTTGCTTGTAAAGCAAAGTATCTTTAAATAACTTCTATCTACTTCTAACTAAAATAATTTAAATTCTTTTAATACCAATTTATTTTGTTGCAATGGCGCCCGAATACAAAATTGTCTAAAATGACCTCTTACGGTCTTGCTGGAGGGTCGCGGGTCGGGAAACGAAGAAATAAATAAGTAAATGTCGTAGCATTCTTGTTGTTATTCAAAATGGCTGTTAACGAAAGTGGTAGTCAAGATTTTATTCGAGAAGTTTTGCCAAAAACAGGACTAGTATATACTGAACAAACGCCAATGCCTGTCCTTTGTAAACCAAAGATTTTACCGTTAAAGTCAGTAACTCTCGAAAAACTTGATAAAATGCAAAAAGAAGCGCAAGAAACGATTAAAAAACAAGAGGAAGAATCAAAATTACAAGAACGATTTCTTGAACAACAGCGGGAAATTTTGGGCAATGAAACGCACAGTGAACCGGAATCGTTGGTATTATAGTGTTGATATCACATTACATTAGCTTTATATATAATTAGCACATGCATAGAATGAATAATAGCTGATATAATTTTGCAGATTCTTGTATAGGTTATTATGGCTGCCTGCCCAGCCAATTGGAGATGTTTTGTTTTAAAAAGTATCTTCTGTAGTATGAAGGGCATTTAATTTTAACATTTTTTTATTTGTTTCAATTTCTTATATGGTTAGCTGAAAGCGTCGCCAAGGTGCATCTTTCTGCAGAAAAATGTTCAATGGTAATTTTAAAAGCATTTACCTAGCTAATGCAGCTAGTACTGCTACTACTGTACTAAAATATGTGGCTATCTAAACAGTTTTTGGCGATTAATTGAAAACTCGCTTTACTACATAACTTTGTGGTTTTGACTATAAGCCATCCCTTAAAACAACTTTACAAATATGTAGGTGTTTAGAAAGCAAGATTTAAACTCTTCAAGAGGTGTGTTAGTTTTATTTATATCTCAATGTGTTCATTCCAAGGTGAAACTCACTGGAATTATTTCTAAAGCCTATTTTATGATTCAAATGGCTGCATTACTTGCTGACTTGTCTTAGATATATATAGCTACTTGTTGCTTTACACATCACCATGTATATACCTTTTTAATTGCTCAAAAAAAAGCAAACACAGCATTACAAAAACTTGGTGAAGCGGATTAACAAAGAGCATTTGTGGAGAAGAGCACACATAGAAATAAGATTTTTTTCCTAAAATATTTTCCAGCCTGTGTGGTTTTATATAGATTTGTTTTCTATTTAACAAGTGATTCAAGATAACATTCGATTAAAATGTCATGCCCACAATGCGCACAAATTTTCTCATTGGTGAGCTATCCAATCGATCTCCAGCTGCCTATTTTGTAAAGTACACAAGTTTTGGAGAAATCGCGTAATTTAAACGTTCACGTATTATGGACAGGATTAGCTACAGCATTTTTGTGACCCAGTCTGCGTATAGAACGGCCAAGCAACTCCTATTATGTGGGACTTTCCTTAAGGGCATGAAACTTTGCAATCACAAAATGTTGCAAAAAAAAGTCGATTTTGGACCAAAATCGCCAAATTTAATTCGGCAAAACACACTTGAGAATTCAGCAAAACAAACTAAAGAATTTTGTTGCATTTTGTAAAAATTAGTTTTGCAAATTTCTCCTATGAAGACTAATTCGCAAAAATTAGTTCTGCAAATTTGTTCCGCAATGTTTTCTGATCGCAAAAAGTTATGCCCTTAGTTATAGGTTTGGGTGATTAAATTTTATAAAAAAATGTTTTGATAAAGGGCAATGTAACTGTTAGGCAATAGTGAAATCCAATTATTGTTAAAAAATTTAGCCACGCCTTTCATGCTAACACACAAGATAACATTCTGGCCGTAATTTTTTATCTGCCAAACTTTTGAGGATATATTTTAATTGTGAAGGTAGATGTTTAGAAGGTAGATAATTACTTGTTAGTAAAACGAAACTAATAATTTTCCTTCTAATATACTCCAAAGACTCAAATTAACAAAATGAAATGTTTGCCTTGGAGATTTTACTTGAAGGTATAATTTTAAGTTCTTTTGTTAAATTCTCCTGTAAATTTGACCAAAAGTAGCAAGGTGGGTAGTCTAGGTAAATTTTTTCTTACTTTTTTTATGCATGGTTTTATGCATAAAATTTGCAAAAGTTTATTTTCACAAAACGCATTCACGAATTTCTCATTCTGAAAAATCAACTACCCAGTAAACCTACTAACACTGTCATAGAAACGATTGATGAAAAACGAAATGTTCTTCGTATCTCCATATTGTATTTGGTTTCTTATTTTACTTTGTTTAACTCTAGCTGTTTTTTACCTGTATACGTTTAATATTAACAGTTAGATATGTTTCAAAAAGGTGGTACGACCTGTCCCAGGCCTGTCAAAACCTTAATTACACACTATTTGGTGTCTACATGTGCGTTTGCAACAAAATCTCATAAAACGTAAAAACTACTTGAAAACAGAAAGCAGGACCTTTATCTTAAGCTAAGGTTGAAGGGGCCTTCAGTGAGCGAAATATCTCCGTACAGTAATCTTATGCAGCAATTTCTTTTTTGAAGAAGTTAAATTTTGTCTATTTTATGAAAACCAATAATCTCATCCTGCGAAAACTGGCTACATTGTAAATTTAAATTTTGCAGGAATTCATTTTCGCGAACTTCAACAAAGACAGAGTTGCGAGCGTCTGAAAAATTATGAAAAATTAAGGGAATTAACTTAGTGCTAGATTATCTAGAAACGGGATCAACTGTTAATTCAAGTTGTTCGTAACATTATTTTAAACACTTTTTCTAGTGTCTTTTAACCACATTTTTACACTCATTTTTCTCCCTGTTTTAAGTGCGTGAAATATATTTTTCGTAAGTATCTCTTACGCAGCAAGAAAAGAAAATGAGAATTAATGTTAAATTACCCTAATGGTATTAATTTTCGCGAGTTTTCGTTAAATTCACGAAAATGAGTTTCCGCATAATTATTGTAAATGTCGCATTTTCTTATGAAATATTGGGACTTCCTAACTTGCTAAAAATTAAGATATTTTTTGAAGAAAACAATATTCCCGACTGTAATTCCTTTTTTAAGGGGCATTTAGTTAAAAACTATAACTCCAAGCAGTCTTTTATTAAGTTACTTTACGAGAATATCATGGCATGCGACAAGACGATAGAATTAAGCAAGACATTCGTTACCCCTTGTTAGGCAATTTTTTGGGAAAATATTAAATTTTGATGCTCAACGCCAAAACAATTAGCTGAGAGTGTTTGTGACGAGCGCGTGGATCAAAACGGATTAATAGTAAATTCGGAGTTTGTGCGACGGGAATAAAGCTCTGATTTAAAAATTGGTTCCGCACTTAAACACTAGAAGACCGGCCAAGACAGAGGATATTGTACATTATGGGTGCTTTGTTCTTGAAATGTCCATTTTGCGTAGTTTTCTATCTTAACCCTATTCAATCCGGGGGGGGGGGAGGATTCTGCCCCCCCCCCTGACGGTTTTTTTTTAATAACTCCTGATTGCTTTCTTATATGGCTATGATACTTACTGAGTTTCAACATTTATCTATTAGACACCAGCATGCTAAATTTCTAGGTCCCATACCTTTCAGAGGCTTTGATATTGGCCATTACTCGAAACTACCCCTAAAATCTCTATGAAATCCTTATAATGGAGAAAATCAATAATCAAAAATTTATGGCCGCCATTTTGTTCCTTTTATGACGTACTATAAGTGTGCCAAGTTTGATGCAATTTGAACAATTCTATAAAAAGTTATTGAGGGGGGGGGGGGCAGAATCCGCCCCCTCCCCCCGGTCATAGTATGTTCGAAAAACCCCGGACCGAATAGGGTTAAGCGGGGAAGGAAACGCGTTTAAAGATTTTCTTTTTAAATTTTTGGTTTGTGGATCTACAAAATACGTCACATTTCAGAGCAAGCTCCTTTGTAAGTAGTTGTGTCTTAATTTAATTTAGCATTTCTGAGCCATGCCATGCATGAATTGGAACGGTTAGCAAACAGAGATAAAAATATTCAAGAAAAAATATTTAAGCCCGAGGGTCGAGGTTAAAAAATGTGTGATGAATAAGCTTATTGTTCTCGACTGCCTCTGTATATATTTAACGGGTGCGTTGGAAGGGCACGACAAAAAATAATTTTAAAATACCGACTATACCTGGGTATTTTGTTGCCACGGGAACCAACCAGGGTCAGGGTCTTGTTAGGCCGTCCCAAATAAAAAAAGTTTAACAAGTCATGGGGGATGAGGTTGGAGGGCGCAAAATGCTTCACCCTGGGGTTTTCCGTCTGTAACTTCTTTAATTGCCTCGCAGACCATGCTTTACACTTGCCGTATCTGAATTTTAGTTATATGACGTTGACTAATAAAAAAATAAAGATTGCAAACAGGTGGCCAATTACGTCCTTCACGTAAGGCGATGAAAATAACTAAAATTTCCTTTCTCTTGATTACAATAGGCATGATTCTAGTTATTTTACCACTAAATGATGTTTATATGTTATTACTTTTAGTTTGCGCCCTTATTACGCCCTTTTATGCACAAGCACTAAAATACCATAATTAGTTTTTATTTATTTTTGCCTTATCTTTACTTTTTGGTATTATTACAGCTGTAAGGCGCATATTTCGATGTTTGAGAGTGTAGGCATACTTATTTGGAAAGATAAATTTATTTTTTACTCAATTTTGATGCAAAACAGTTGTATTTAATGGATATTAATAATTACAAGATTACATTAATTACATTATAATTACAAGAAGCTTGGAAACAAGGCCACAAGTCCGAAAATGTGATTATTCACTGTTTATAGAAGTAATTTAACATAATTTTGACATTCAATGCCTTCCTAAATAGGGCGCATTGCCACAGTCACAATTTTTGCATTTTGCTGTAGTCAGTAGTTAACAGCGTGATCAAACATGAAAATGAGGCTGCCATTTCTGTTAGTTTGTGATGGGTGTTATATCCAAGTTTTTTTCTAAATAAGGCAGTAATTTAGAAGTTACCGGGGTATTAACATGTTTGCCCCCTCCCCTTCAACCTGATTAGACCTAAAGGTATAGAAAAGACGTTATTATGCTTGTGATAATCAGCAGGAATAATTTCAGGCTTCTAATGATGTCACAAAAAATATTGCTGTCATTATTTTTCTTTTATCATATAACTTTGCCAAGCTGGATTTCATTTGGGAAAGCTTATCAAAAGTTATAGAGGAAAAAACCACAAACATTCACAGCATAATAACAAAGCAAATGTAAAGTGTATTATTTTAAAGGTCGTCGTCTTTCAGAATTTTAAAGATTTTTTGCGATTAATCAACTTTTTACTTTTAGCATTAACAGGGTGCGAAACCTCCTTGTTTGGATAGGGTCTAAAATCGCAGAAATAAGGTCTGTCATAATATCTTCTCCCAAAAGGTAGCCAATATGGAGCAAATTGGTAAATTTCTTAAAATTCAAAATAGCTACATTATATCAAAAGCCGAGGTGATTACATAGTCTATCACCTCGCAGAATTGCTGGCAGCTCAACTTAAAATCATTACAACACTTGTCAGAGTTTTCAAACCACTCCACTTGTCAAGCTTTTTAGAAATAGGTTTTCATTTTTATCTCTACGACATTTGGTTCTGAGTCGCTTTGTTGTACAAAAATTTTTATGTTAGCCGTTTTTTATTGAAGTTATACTTTGTTCTACCAATGAATATTACCGCAACGGAAATTTACTTATTGTGTGTAAGACAGTTATTTCGGGTGATTTTTCATCACAAGAAGCTGATCCTCATTAAACTTGAATTATGATAGCGTTCAAGACTAAAAAATTGTTAGTAAGCTTTTGAAGGACAAATAATCTATTTTAAACAATCAAGCACTTTGAAATAAATTTATTGTAGGATAAGATAAATTATTCAAAACTCCTCAAAGAATTATTCAGCAAGTGTTTGTATGTAATCATAAATAAAAAAGATGTACAGAAATTACTGAAAACTAGAATTAAAGAAAAAAATGTTAAGGTAGGATGTCGGAAGGTAGTGGTACCGAAAAATCTGAGCTGTTTGGGAAACGGCATATATGTTTATGGACGCTACCACGTGACTCGAAGCCTATTGTTCGCGTCGAAGTGAAATGTGGAGAAATATTATGTGGTAGCTTATTTGAAATAGGATGCGATACAATAGGTTTAAATATTACAAGCCGACCGTTTTTTGCTTTGTTTCGCGGTATAACTTATCCGACTAAGAAATACGAATCCGATGAAATCATTCGGCTTCCTTGCAAAGCAGCAATATCAATTCAAAAATGGTGTTTTGATCTTACGAACGAGATTAAATCAATAAAAACCGATGCAGAAGCATACAGACTTCTAGCTTTCCAATTCATGTTTGACGTTGAAAATGGAAAAATAAAGTTAAGTTCTGAAGATCGGGAAAGATTAGAGATTCATTTAGGTCAAGATTTTCCTTGCTACAAACAGTATGTTGACATAGCAAGAACAATTGAAGGATATGACTCATTCGCAATTCAAAATGTCACCGTCTTAAAAAAAGTAAAACTGCTTAAAAATGTTCTTCAGAAGGGAAGTAAAGTTAATGTAGTGTGTAGTTTGAAAAGGCTATCTCTTGTGTCAAGTAAGTTTATTTTTAAGTAATGCGAATTGGATTTGTTTCCTATATACTCGTAATAAGTTAAGCATGCACAATGAAATAAAATAAAATAAAATAAAAGTACCAGAATATTAATAATAATATTGTTAATTTAGGCTCAATTCAAGTGTCGATACCATGGCGAAAGATTCGGAGATTTGCTGAAATTCAAGAGACGAAATCTATTAATTTGGAAATTTTTTTGGCCGACGATCAAGCCTTCGCTTGGATTGAAGTTCAATGTCCGCAAGGAACATTACTTCTTCAAATCATAGCGGAGTTTATTGATAAAGTAAGGGAAAGATTAGAAAAGCCAAAATTTCGTCAACCAAGTTGGGTGAATCAGCCTAAAGCAAATACACTTACCTGGGCTATGATTAAGCAAGAATTATTTTCAGTGAAGAAGGAGAGGGTGGTGCCAAAGTTACAAACATTTGATGAACTTGAAGTTAGTTCTTCTGAAGATGAGCTAAAAGAAGAAGAAATAGGAACTGTCAGTATTTCACATAATAAACAAAAGAAAAAATACATTTCTGAACCATCCAACAGTGCAGGAGTTTTTGACGAGAAGAAAGATCATTCAGACATAGATAATGCGATAGATGGAACTCCGGATTTTTCGTTTTTGGAGATAGGTGAAAGAGAAAAAATTGATGATATATTTAATTTGTAGTAGTAGAACCTACTATACCTGTTAACAAACAAAATTTTCGTTAACAAGGAATTCTTGCTTTTGTCGACAATAATTTTCGCCTGCAGTGAAACCTATTTATAGCAGACAACATTGGAACCTCAAAAGGGTGTACAGCAAAGAAAGGTGTCCGCTTTATAATAAGAGGTTCTTGTCAAATTGGCTAATTTAACTTCAAAATTTCACTCTTGTGAGATAATATATACTAAAATCGACCGTAAAGTAGGTCAAGGGGCTGGTTTTGGAAAAACAAGATACTCATAAAACACTAACAAATAAAACAAAATATTCTTTGCGAGTTTTCATTTTATGGTACTAAAAAGTTTTTATCTATATCAGTGTAAATAACCTGTTTACAAACATTGTTTTACAAGCCCATTGCAAGGCGTGTCCGCTTCAAAGAGATCAGTTCTAAAGGGAATTATCAGGACCTTGAAATGACGTACACTTTAGAACGTTGTCTGCTATGAAGGTTCCGCCACATGGATATTTTGTTAAGAAACCATCATTTCATTCGTGTTTCGAGAAAATGGTTAACTGTATTTTTATTTTTTCTTGTCTGAAAAACAAAGTGTGTGGTTTGTGCTAGTGAAGATATTAGAACACAACGTTGTATTTTCATCCAGCCTAGGGAAACCCAAGTTTCAGCAACCTCGGCTTTCCTTCCGACTTTTTTATCATTATTACACAAGAGAAGCCTTAGTTGGGTGACAATTTAGCTTAACCATGTTCCAAACGATCGTATTGGACCAGGTTGTATAAAACCACGTTAACGTTTGATGCATTACTCACTCATCTGGCAACGGGAACAACGCAATGTTGAATCTACTAATGAAGGGTTATCTTAGTTTTCTCAAATGGTTGTACTACTTCAAAATGCGAACCCACGCAGTTTGCATACCGTTGAAAGTCTTTATACAAATAAATATTGGGTAAAATATGTGGAAAGTAAAAATTAAAGCTTTGAGTTTCGCTGATACGTAAGAATGTAATATACTGGATCAAAGATTCTACCATTCTACCAAAAAATGCTACAATTGCTATTCTCATGAAGATCTCAAAACACTCTACAGAACTGTAAACAACGAACTTATAAAACTAAAAGACTGGTTTAACCCTATTCCAACTGGGGGGGGGGGGGGGCAAATGTTCCCCCACCCCTACCAGTTTTTCGCATTACTTTTTATAGGATTGTGATATGGCCCTGAAACTTCTGACTTTTCCTGAAATTTATTTAGCAATATTTTGCTGCAATTTTTTTTTGGAAAAAAATCTGCTCACCTTCAGCATCTATTCAATTTATTGAAGGTGTCAAAATCCAAAAAAAAATAATTCTAATTTGGCTGAAGTAACTTTGTTTCAATACTTTCATTATTGTTTTTAAATATAGAATAGAAAAAACATATACAAATATGACATTTACTCATTTTGGGTACATTTTTACTAATCTATTGCAAATTTTACAGAGATTTGATATAACAGTAAAAACTATCTTTTTATCAACTTATGTTGATTTCCTGTAAAGGGAAAATCCGTCCTTCTGAACGGTGACGATGACGTCATAATAACCGAAAAAATGAATCGTTTAAACAATGAATGACAAAAATATAAAAAATAAAGTAGTAACTAATGAAATGAATTTCGTCATTTGATTACGTCCAAAAGTCTAACGAGGGGTTTTTTGATGACGTCTTAAAAATAATGACGTCATCATGATTTTTTAGGATGAAATAGATTTTATTTATCAAATACTTTATCTTTATTTATCTACTTTATCAAATCTCCCTACCAAACTTGAAGTCATTGGCTTTTCTCAATTAAAAGATACATAGGAGGGCCAAATGGTTCCCCCCTCCCCCAGCGATTGAGAGCTCTTAAAAGCCCAGTTGGAATAGGGTTAAGGCAAATGTTAAAAAGACAAAATATACATTATTATAAGGAGCGCATAAAAGAAACAGACTACCAACAATATTACCGGAATTAAAATCGGAGATTTCACAATCTCACGTGAAACAGAAACGAAGTTCCTGGGAGTTATAATAGATAAGAATATTACCTGGCGGAAATACATTGAAACTATTGGCGTTCTAAAGCTCGACACCTCCTAAATAAACATTGTCTAATAAATTCACATCTTTCATTCGTACATAGTCATATAAATTACGCAAATATAGTATGGGGCAGCACTAATAAATCTAAACTTGAATCGATATATATCGATCATCTGGTCAGTACTATCCACCATATAGATAAACTAAGGCCAGTCAGTTTTCAACTTCATATCGTGATCTATATTATCTGGAATAGCATACACAAAATTGATAGATTTGTACTTGACAATGAGCGATCCTTTAAATGTTTTCAAAACAAAGTAAAAGCATTTATATTACACAGATTGAACAATGAAGTTTTTTACTTTTATATCTTCTGCAGGCATTTGTTATATGATATTTAGCATTTTTTACGTAGGTTATTTTAATTCTCTTTTCATGCATATTTATATATTAAAGCGTCTTCGCCGCAAGAACATGATAACAGGTTCTCAATGATAAGACTGGTTATTTGTCTTCTGTAAGTTTCCTGGTTTACAAAGGTGTTTAATTAGGTAGTCCTATTACATTGTAATACTTTACTACTGTATATTATACCTTTGTTTACGAAAAAATATCTATCTATTGCTTGCGCCGAATTAGCGAAAATAAATTAGAATTTTTGACACAAAATTACAAATTCACTTTACTTAGACAACGTATTAAAAAGTTACCAACTATTCTGACAATAAAGTTATCAGCATAAGTTAAACAGAAAATACAGGGAAATTTTCGCCACAAGAAGAAGGTTGACGGGCGGAAAAGTGTTCTGCAAAAGCGGATTCGGATCGAGGGTTGAGCGACTGCAAAATTTTATGGTGTAAAAATTGCCCCGCATACTTTTCGGGGCAATGTGTACGGGTCTTGTGCCAGCGCTCTTCCTTTTTACGTTGTTATCATAGTGCGAGTAGGTACGTGCTGCAGAATCTGTTAAAATCATTAGCATCAATATTTTCTTTTTTATAAAATCAATTATATATTGTCATAATAATGCTTTAATTCATTTCATGCAAATAGTTGTTTATTTTTTCCCTTTTATAAAGTTGAATAGACGAAAGCTGCAACAAAAATGGGCCCAAAGTTTGATCCCACTGCTATTACGATAGGTGAGTTTTTTGATTCTTTTCAATTGAGAGCTCATTGCAAAAATGATTATCTTAAGGTGATTGTAAGTAGATTTTATCAAGGAAAATTTATGCACAACCAAATACTGTGTCCACACGAGGGTGGACAAATCATCCCAGACAAATACAAGATTACTTGTTTTGCCAGTGCATTACAGTGATTTTTAAGGGCTTTTATCTAATTTCTGATTTTACCCTGGCAGACCCTGAGAGGGGGATTTTCATGAAGCTAATACACCTTTACGATAATTCGGGAAAACTAACACTCCATCCATTTTTCGTGATAACTTTTCTTGCCACGTTTTGTTTTTAATGAAAGTACACATAAGTTGTATCTTATTATTATTAACGTGGAGAAAACACGCTTTCGTCTCCAAACTCTCATAAAAACACGATTTTTACATCCTTTTTCCGATATTGTAAAACAATGGAGAGCCGTAGGAAAGCATGTACAATTGAATTGTTGTAAAGGTGTATTTGATGTCAAATTCGCTGGGAAATTGCATAACTTTTTTAGCTAACCGTGAAATTAAAGTGGACCAAAAAACTATTTTTAAAGGCGCTACGGAACGGCTTACATGAAAGTTGAGCTGATGGCATTGAGAAACAAAAATAGCTATTTTTCCGGCATGTATGTAATTTACAGACTCAAACATATAGATAATCTAGAATTGATATACATAAAGTATAGTAGAGAAATATTGATATCTTTAGCATAGCTAGCTAGCTGTCTCTAGAACTTAAGCTGGCTAGGTGCTAGGCAAGAACCAATTCTCTCCGAAGCACCTTCAGTTTGTTTATATATTTAGCTAGTTAAAAATTTACCGCCATTATGACCCACTCAATCGTGTGGTCGTCAAAAATTGCTGCCAGTGCCGACTCACTTGATCATGTGGTTTACTCAATCGGGGGACACTCACACGATCGGGGAAAGAGATCCTGTACTGTACATCACAAGTGACAACTCCAGAAATATGGCTATTGCTCATGTAGTGATGACAAAGATGACGAGGTTTTAAGCAATAGCAAGTTTTAATGACGTATTTTTTAAATTCATAGAATAATTATTATAATAAAAAGTTTGCTACAAAAAATAGAAGAAATTAAAATGGCTCAAAAAATTTCTTGCCTAAAAGTAGTATCACAGAAATTTCTGCAAGCAAAAAAGGGTTATTTATCATTTCACCTGTCCCTTAACCTTCATTTAGTCCGATCTGGTTTTCTGAGGCTTATTGCCACCAAAAAAAATATTGTCTGGACTTCCATTAACAAAAGATAAATATATTAGTTAACAGCCCTGTCATCTGTGCAATGCTGGCAAAGGTAAAGTCACAGGCTTTATGGCTACTTTTCATTTGGTTGCTGCTATGGTGTGACGAAAAATTTTTAGCTATATGTTAATTACATTTTTAGTTTACCTTCGTGTTGTTGGTGGAGAAGTTGGAGCGACATCTTCACTTGCTCCGAAGATTGGTCCCCTTGGGTTGGTAAGTTGTCGATTTAAGCTAATTAATAAGGTTGTATACCATGTTGAGTATTTTTAAGATAAGTAAAATTTATAGGAATTGCATACTGTAATAAATGGTCAACCAGACTATTTTACTGGCCTCCCACACGTCCTGTATTTCTGAAGAGAAAAGCTCAACTGCCCAAAGAACTAGAAGTTTTAGAAAAAAACTAAAGATGTAATATTTTCACATTTAACTTTACAACTGTTGATATTGGTTCTTTTAACCTAGTAAAAAACTTGTAGATGGGTTTGTCACATAAATTTTAGGAAATTTTCGCATTTCTCGAATTGTCAAAAATGTCCTTTGTATTCACACTAAATTCTGTATTTTTGTAAATTTTTGTCCTGTATTGTCCATTTCTTAAACCATTTTCTGTCCTGTATTATTTTGCTGACTGCGAGGCCTGATTTTATTTTTCTTAAAATTAAAGATATGTTTTGCAAGAGTTAGCATGAATTTTTATAGTTTGTTCTATAATTATTCTTTTAGAAATTTAATTCTGGTATTATCCAAGATTAAAATAGACTATTTGTACTAGTACAAAATTTAACTTGGGAAATCAAAATTTAGGAGTATCAGACCATGTCATAAAATTATATAAGATTATTCAGTAATAAGTAAAAATCATAAAATTTTGCCCCTGTACGCCACAGGACCTGCTGTTATTACATCATGAACAAACCTAGTGCAAGTTCTACCTATGTTCACAACTCTGAAAGGGAGTCATTAATTGAACTTTCAAGCTGCTTTTGGGACGAACAATATATGTAAATTAAATTACAAAAAATGTGGTTGTTAATAATTACAGATCTGTTGAAAGCGGACTATTTTTTGCACTTTTTCGTAATTTCAGTAATTTACGAAAGCTTTCACAGAGAGCAGGAAAAATTGATTTGAAAGTACAATGAATTACATTCCAATGATAAAATATATTGGGTAAAACTGTTAATTGAATTAACGTTTTGATCCTGTAGTTAAAAATCCTCTGTTATTGAAATGTGTCAGGCTTTTTTTAAAGTCTTGCATATAGTTATTTGTTCTGCCTAAGAAATTTATTTAGTGTTTCTGCATATTTTCGCTAGACTCTTAAAAATTGTAATTTTTTCCGTAGTCTCCCAAAAAGGTTGGTGATGATATTGCTAAAGCAACTGGAGATTGGAAAGGATTAAAAATAACTGTACAATTGACAATCCAGAATAGGCAAGCTAAAATCAGTGTTGTTCCAAGTGCTGCTTCATTAATCATTAAAGCATTGAAAGAACCCCCACGTGATAGAAAGAAGGTCAAACATGTTCAACATAATGGTAATGTTACATTAGACACCATTTATGACATTGCTAGAGAAATGCGCCCAAGATCAATTGCAAGGAAATTGGAAGGAACTGTAAAAGAAATTCTTGGTACTGCACAATCAGTTGGTTGTACTGTTGATGGTGAAGGACCTCACGATTTAATAGATAAAATCAACTCTGGTGAAATTGAAGTTCCTGTAAGTGGTTTTCATTAAACCTGTTTAAATCCTCTGTAAAATCCAACCCTACGTCCTCGGCGTACAGAGGGGTCAACGTAGATGGAATCATCCCTCCCAGTTGTTGTACTTCAGTGAATTAATTCATTGAATTGCAACTGATGTTGCTGAAGACTGGATGCAGTGTTTGCTGGCCTTCGTTAACACTGGGGGTTGGTAGTTTCCACCGGCTGACAGGGCAATGGTATTACTCTTGCCACTTTTTTCAAATTTTTGAAAGTGATGATATTACGTTGGCTGAATAAGGTATGCAAAAATTATCATCTGCCACATTTTAATTTTATTGGTGTAGAATGGTTTTCTTTAAAAAAATATTTTAAAAAGGTTTTCCAGGTTCATTATTTACACGCTTATCCCCACAGTTTTCCCTCATGAAATAAAAGTTAAAAATAATATAATAATATCTATCATCATAGCATATCACTAGCGTCAGGATGGTTGAAAATGTTTTTTAAATAGTTTTTATACATTTTTTATACATTTTTTTTTTTTACACGTAAAGGTCGTATTTAATTTCCCGTAGGAACATGTTATTACAAGACAGAGTTGCCACACCCAAAATATAAGTTTTTGGAAGTTATTTTTTATTATGTTTTTGTCACTATGTATTCAGGAAAACAGTATCATTTCGAAAGGTGGCCTATAAGCTGAGTTTTGATGGTTAATAAAAGCAGCAAATTAAAAGTCATATATGCCTTATTTTTTAACTTTCTATTTTCTTTTTTTAGGAATCCTAAACGTCATTTTCTGAAAGAAAAATGAGAAATTTATGCAATTGTCATATTTCTGCTGATTATTACTCTCCCTTGTTATATTACAAATGTTAAAGAAAGTCTAGAAGTTAAATGGGCCAGGAACATTAATCTACTAGGCAATAAAAGGCCGACGCCGCCTTAATATTCTATTGATTGCTCAGTCAAATTTACTTAATTAGATTTCTGCGTTAAATACGGAACAATGACAATGAAACAATGAACAATGAAAGTAACACTTTATTGTGGTTTTGCATTACTCCTTTGAATATAAAAACTGAAAATAATAACGGGAAGAAAGTGTTCATGAAAATTAGCGATGTTGACAGCAATAATTGCGACATTCTAAAGTTACGGTTCGATCAAGTAACCACTGAACAATGAGTTTGCAATGCGTAAATCTGATAAGAAGGCTATGCAATACCTGTGTTTGCGAACTTTAGAAATGGATCGAATCTCTGCAAGAAGCTTTATTCGCGAGAACGTTTCGTCATTTAATGATGTCACCCAGATTTCACGTTTCACCCAATATCGTAGACTAGACGTTTCTTTTTGACTTGTTTTCTTTTTTTTTTTTACACATCTTGCTTTTCTCATCAACAGACGGACAAAAACTAGCGTAGTGAGAGCTGTTCGCTAGATGTTATCACTTTCAAAAGCAGAGCGTAGTGATATCTAATCCAATACGTATTTCGAGCCGGTGTGTTCCGTTTTTAACGAAAACAAACCCCCGATATGGTTACTAAAAAAAATCACGTTTCTGCATGTGGTACTACTAAAATTGTAACTCGCCGAGATAAAACCGTTTTTTAATAATTAATCATGTTCTTGACTGCCTGCCTGTATATTTTTAGCGTGTGCGTTGGAAGGGCGCGATAAATAATTAGTTTAAAAATATCCAGTATACGTTGGGACTTTGTCGTCATGTCACCAGCCAGGACCAGGGCCTTGCTCAAGCTGTTCAAATATAAAAAGCAAGTCCTGTGGACGCGGTTGGAGTTTTAGAAAAGTGAGGCTGGACACTCCAATAAAAGATATTGTTCAATCTTGTCTCTCAATTTCTGAAAATCTTGCTTTGTTAAAACTTTTGACAACATGGCAGATACACTGTTACCAAAGAATATTGCTATGAGTGTAGTAGTATGAACTAGTCTGTTATTATCATGGAGTTATTTTTGGATAAACGATTTACTCTTTCCTTCTAATCTGAATTTTAACTGAAGCAGTCTTAATTATGCCCTCCAAATACAAATAAAGATTGGCTAAAGAAATCTCAAAGTTTCCAACAGATATGGAATCTTTCTCACTTAATTGGCGCTATTGATGGGAGATTTTCGTTACACATAAACATCTTTTAGTCATTAGTGATTCATTGTAATTGCATGGCTGTAACATTTTAGCAAATGATACACGACAGGATTTAGTTAGACGTAGACATCTGGTTGATAATCAAGTCGACTTGGTTAGGAGCTGTTGTTTCTTGCATCCGTGTCTAACCTGAAACAATATGATTTATATTATCGTTTCAACCATTCGTTTTCTCGTAGCACCAAGCTGTTTAAGTTCAATACCAATAGCTTTACTCGATAAATGATCAGCATCCTGTTTTGCACATATTTATGGACCAAGAGATGACTGGTTTTGGCCCCTTAATAACTTGTTGTAGACTTTTCCCAAATGGAATCGACCTTGGCGCACTTATATAGTACGTCTTGGAAGAAGTCAAAATGTCAGGAATAAATTTTTGCTTGTTTCAGCACATAGTAATCGAAAGAATGCACAAAGTACGACCAATGACGGAGAAAGAAGGTCCCAGAACTATAGTGGCTAAATTTTCAAACTGGAAAGACAAGGAAGCAATATTGATGAATGCAAAGAAGCTCAAAAATACTGGTATCTATATTTATGAAGATTTCTCTGCGGCAGCAAGGCTTATCAGAAAGGAGAAATGGATTAAAGTTCACTTTAAAAAATTTGAAAAATTAGTTTTTGAAACTTTTAATTCGCAAAGTATCTTCTTAGATAATTCAACAGACCCTGCCGTAAATCTAAACAAAACTTTTTTATCAGATACAAAGTACTTCACCGTATATGAAGCAAAAACTAAATCTACATCATGAAACTTGTTTCTCTATTTTACATTTAAATATAAGGAGTATAAAAAAGAACTTTGAAAAATTTAAAAACTTTCTGCAAAATCTAGAACATGAATTTAAAATAATATGTTTAACAGAGACATGGTGTCGTGAAGATAATTGGGCAAATTCCCTTTACAGTTTGCCAAATTACTCCTCAAAACATAAATTAGAGATAAAAGTGTTGGGGAGGAGGAGTTAGTGATTTTTTTCACAATTCCTTAATGTTCAAAGTGCGTCTTGAGTTGCGCATTAATAATGAGCATTTTGAATCACTTTCTATAGAAATAATCAATAAAGCCACCAAAAACATTATTATTAATGCTGTATACAGGAAACCAGCTGGCGGTTGTTATAAACCATTTCTTAACTACTTGAAAGATTTACTCAGACCTGCTGTTTTGAATAATAAACCAACCTATATTGTAGGTGACTTGAACCTAAACTTTTTAGATCATGAAACAAATGCAAAAGTTATAAAATTTATACATTTTATTTTTGAAAAAGGCTTTTTCCTCTGGTTAACAAGCCAACTAGAGTAACAAGAAGAAGTGCCACTTTAATTGACCACGTGTTATGTAATTTAAATCTAGATAATAAAACAAGTGCAGGTAACATAAAGACTGATATATCGGACCATTTTCCAATTTTTTTTATCATGCGATCTCGGCAAGTAAATCGTAAATCAGACTCGCAAATAATATATAAAAGAAATATAAATGACAAAACAATTGCAATTTTCAAACATGAAGCAAGAAACATTGGCTGATAAAGAAATAACTGATGCTTTCCTCTCTCTTAAAACTAACAAAAGTCCAGGATATGATGATATCAGTTTAAATGTAGTTAAGAACAGTCAAGATCAACTATTTGAACCACTAAAACACATTTTTTCGATATCTCTAAAAGAAGGTATTTTTCCCGAGCAACTAAAAATAGTCTCCAATCGTCGGAGTCGTCTCCAATTTTTAAAACTGGAGACGACTCGTTACCAACAAACTTTAGACAATTTGAAACGAGCTACAAAATTGCTCGATCAAAGTCCGTCCGTCCGTCTGTCTGTCACGCAAAATGGTAGCTTAGCTGCGCAGGTAGCGAGACGCACGCAATGCGGTATAAAAAGGACGGGCGAACCCGTGGATATTTCCACGGGCTAACGACTAGTAAATCACAATTTTCCGACTACTTTTCGTAAAAAAAATCTAAGGCAGCCAAAAATTGTTACGCAGCGAACTAGTTTTGCTATATCTAAAAGAGGACCACGTCTATGGAATAACTTTATAGACAGAGATTTAAAAAGGTGTTGTGTTTTTAAGCAGTGCGTGAAAAATTTTATTGCGAAATTTGAAAACGAAGTTACTTTCTTTTAAACAACAAGGAAAAATAACTTTCTACTCTAACGAAACTTATGGTGGGGCTTGGTGATAAGGCAAAATTGCTTCTCCAAGCTCCAGTCAGTCTTTTAGTTTTTTTCGTATGGTTTAAGACCTTTATTTTACAAGCTGATGTATGTATATATTTTCTATTTACTTTTAAACGATACGAACTTGTATATATAAACGAACTTGTAACTCTCTTCATAGTCATAACTCCTGGACATATGTTAAAATCTGATAACAAGTGTATAAGCTGGGACAATGTTATATTATTCATTGATTTGTTGTTATTTCATGCTCTCTGTGTAAACACCATGTTAATATTCTGACAGTGAAAGATAGATCTTCAACAACATGTATTTCAATATTTGGTATCATAAAATCATCATTTTGTTTCACAATAAGTGCATAGATACTGTTACTCTTCTCAATTTTCCAAAAATCAGGTAGCTTTAAAGATTTGATCCGTGAAACAAAATTCTGAAATAAAGTGTACTGTGGCTTGTAAGCTTTTTCTTGGGGTTCAATTTGATTTCTTTTCTCAATAATGCTATCTGCTGAAGCTCTTGGACCAGTGTTAAAATAGTAAGGAAGTAGCTAGCTATAATTCTTATGAAAAAAATGCACAATATGAAATAAACAAAATAGGTCTCACACTTGACACAATGAGTTGTCTATCTAAAGATTGTTAATGTATTTTTACCTTGTTGAAGAAGCTACACTTTTCTGTGGCAAGTTCAATGTTGAGGTTGAGCCAGGCTCCCACGTTCACTTTGTATCATCTAAAAGTTGAACATAGAATATGTAGAATATGCATATTTGTGTTTAAATAATAATTCTAAATTGTTTTGTATACGTTGCAAAATTATGTTGTGGGGAAAAAGCATTTGTACTTACGATGAAGTAAGCAATCTTCTGCAAAATGACGTTCACATATGTGTAATGTTCTCTTCTCAATCTGCACTTTTAACTTCTGGTCTACAACACGCATTTTGGTTATCACATGGATGATATTTGTGGTCTTTCTGGAAACATTACACCCATAAATCGAGCAATTTGCCCCAGGCATTTTCACCAAAACAAACGAATTTACTTGTGAATGAAGTCTTAGTTGAAGAAAGTTCCCACGTTGTTTCAAATTTAATGCCCTCAAAAGTAGTCTGGGTACTAATGCGGCAAGGGACACGGGTTCAAATCAGACTTGCGATGAGTCTCCAGACTATTTCTGATTCTTATGACTATGCTCTCTTTGACGAAAAGAATACACACTACTACACCACATTCCCTGTGACGTAATCGAAAGCTTATAAAACTTGTAAAAAAACACTGTTTGACTAAAATTCAATTATTTTAGTTCTACAACAAATTTTAACATTCCGTTCAAGTTTCTGACAGTTAAATAGAAGTTATTTAACGTATTTCATCTCAAAGAGCTATGGGGACGAGAGTGGGTTTTCTCTTATTCAGGGTCTTGTTACATATAATAAATGAACTTGAACTACCACATTCCTCTGGAAAGGTTTTTCATTTTAAGGGCCTAAGAAGTTTTCGAAAATTTATTATGATAAGGGAGTTTTAACAGCTTTATTAAATAGCTGACTGCTTTACATCGATACTAGGACCAGTTTTCTCTGTATGAATCCTGACGCGAGTCAAAAGTCCTGGGAACGAGGTTAGCACAGCTGGTATAATTGACAAAGCTTTTTTAATACTGTTTAATAAAGGAATGGCAACCATGAAAGTATGGATGTTTTTTTTAAATTTTTTATCCAAAAAGCCATAAAATTGCAGTAGACGAAAATAAAGTAAGCGGAGGAGGGAGGAGAGAAATCAGAACCGATTGATTATTCACACAAAAACAGTGTGGCCATGCAGTTATCAATTTTGTCTGTATTATTCAGACGGCGATGTTTACGACCCGTCGCTAGGTAACCTCAAGATCTCCCAGCTGTCTAAAATCTCGCTATAGTTAGTAATGTATTTCTTTTCCAAGTTTTACAAAAGTCTAAAATGTACCAAATCATTTAGGAATAATATTTGGATATCTCTTAGTATGAAGTGCTATAATTTTTATGATTTCTACCCCATACTAACCAGGCCACATGATTGATCGAGGCAAACAAAATAAATTTTTGTCTAGAATGTGTGACCAATTATTTGAGCATAATGTGAAAACAAGATTGTGGAGAAGATTGTTATACAAGACGGTTTGTTCGCATAAAACAAAGCAAGCTAGCTATAGCTAGCTACACATTTTGCGTTATTGTATAATTTAAGTGTTCAGATGAAGTACTTGCATAATGTGTACATCACACAATTTCCCTTTAGACTTAGATTTATAAATACTAACATTTAAGATGTATCACCATGAAGACGAATCCGGGTCAGATAATCTTATTTTTGTTTATGTATTTCCCTGGTTATCTTATTATAATTCTAGCTAGCTAGTTTTATCTCATGGTGGGTTCACAGCCATTCGTCTTGTAGTCGTTTTAATAAGATGAATACAAAAAATCTATTTATTCTGATTAAATATGGTAGTTAAACTTATTCCAACTACTGCGAACGAATGCTGGCGAACGAGAGAAAATTACATAGTATGTTAAAAAATAATTATTGCACATGAACCCGCCTGGCAGAAGTGACAAAAAACTTATAGCAATATTTTACAGGATGTTTTTTTCAAAAGTGTTGAGATGTATTATTTTGGCTAAGTGAGAAAATGTAAGTAAAAATCCAGATAATGGCCAGTCAAGCTCTAAGCAATAGAAGCAATGGCTAATGAAGTTGTAGAACATTTTTTTGTATATACATTGATAGCTCATTCCTCACGTCTAAAATATTTAAAATCAGTTATTTTCCTTTCGCTAAAGTGGATTTTTCCACTGGATTATCGACTCAAATATATATAGATATATATATACATATTTTTTGGCATTTATCATTTTTTAGCTTTGTTTAATGTGTTGATATTTATCTTTTTATAGATATGCTGGTGCTGTTCCAGGAAGGTATGTTTTGTAATAACGTTACATGCAAAGGGTGAAGTGCACTATGCAAGAATGGTTTTGTCTCGCATTCATAAATTCATTATAATAAACTTTAAAAACAAAGAACATCACTATAATAAATAAAGATGGGAAACAATGCCCATTTTAATAATTCGATTTATATCTCTCCACTAAACTTTCTGCATGTTGTAAGTGTTGTAAGTATATCAGTGATAAAACATATCCTTAATATATCTAAATTTTTAAATTTTTCATGTCTTGTTTATACAAAGAAAAGTTCAGATATTCTTTTGCTACTTAATTTTATTTAATTCTATTTTGTTTTTTCCTTTATAAAGAATTTTTTCTAAAAGTGAAATTATTCTGAAATGTCAGTAAACGTGATATAAATCACACCATATATATGTATATAAATAGCAGGAACGTATCTAAAATTAGAATTATCTCCTTCAGAAGTCTGTGGAAGTATGTTAAAAAGGTCCTTGACAAGTAAAATAAATTGTTAGAAAAAATGCTATCAAATTCTTTTTAGCAAATTTAATGCAAATATAGGACTTCACAATAACTATATAGTTCTCCCAAAAAAAAAAAAAAAAAAAAATCAATAAAATTCAATAAAATACTCCAAGGGTGGGGCTGTTTTTAAAGGTAGAAATAACTGATTTTATTTTTTATTCCAACCAATCGCTGAATTTCAAAACAGCTGGGGATTTCATTCACAACATTAAGATTTCATTTCATATTTGATTTCAGTATCATGGATGATGATGACTCTCGTGCTATTAGCCCATCAAATTTACGTCAACAGAAGTTGGAAAAGGAGGTAAAACTGATCTGAAATAATATGAATATATTATATTTATTAACATATATTTTACTTTTATTATCTTTACATCTCAGAGACAAAGAATGGCAGAGAAGCAAAAACAAAAACGATTGGGTTCAGGTATAAATTCACTGTTCATTATTCATTTAAGGTCAGTTTCCAGCATAAAAGGTGTTGAGGGTCACTGCTCAATTTTATTGAAACACATGTTGTACAACAAAGCACCCCAAGAGATGCTGCGCAACAAATGTTTTTATGCTACAACAGTTTCGTAACAAGTTGAATGATGATTATGACTTTAACGGAAACCAAACTTTAAAACTTGTTTAAAAACATTTTTTTCTTGTTTATTATTAAGGTGTGAGTAAGGAAAAAAATTAGTTTTTTTGCAAATTTTTTTTTAACTTCTTTTATAAAAAAGTGAACTTTTTAATGGTAAAATTATTTTTTTATAAAATAGGATAGAAATGCAACTTTTTTCCAAAAACACAATCCTCGTCATTTGTCTTTCAGCTGAAGAAGGTGCTAAAAAGATCAAATATAGGTGTAAATGTTTATGTTTCTCCTTTTGGAAATAAGCTATGATATGAGCATATTTTGTAACAATAAGGTAATCACAATCAACGTTGTAAAAAACAATACCATTGGATTTCTTGTTTTACTTTTCTTTTAATGATTGTTTGTTTTTATCCGATCAATTAAAACTTTGACTTTCATTTTTTATGCTTTTTCGGGATAAAGTTTTTTTTTACAACACTAACAACATCAACCTATATAAAATATTAAAAAATGTTTACTTATCGTCATAAAGGTTCTGCTCCTTCAAAAAAGAGAAAGAAAATTAGAAGAAAGTGTTTTAACTCTCCAGCCAAGTGAAGATTTTACTTTGCCCATCTCTCTTCTTGTAAATATGTTTTAAGTGCAAATATGAGCAGACACGCGCGTTGTACAAAATATGTTAAAAACACCCGTAGCGACCATTAGACTATATGTAAGTGATTATATTTTTAAAAAGCTCTTTTTCACAATGTTCATCTTTTGTGTTATTACTGCTAGCCTTTACATCTTCATAACTATGAAAGCTACAAGGTGGTGGGTGAGCAGCTTTTAAAGACATATTATATCTAAACACGATTTTAAATTTAATTCATAAGTGTGAACAGATCTTGAGTTGTGACGTATTTTTAGTGAATTATGGTTTGTAATTTCGATAAAAAAAGTTAATGGAAAATATCTTCAAAACGGAAAATAATTAC
This sequence comes from Hydractinia symbiolongicarpus, assembly GCF_029227915.1. Taxonomy (NCBI): domain Eukaryota; kingdom Metazoa; phylum Cnidaria; class Hydrozoa; order Anthoathecata; family Hydractiniidae; genus Hydractinia; species Hydractinia symbiolongicarpus. Next base: position 26,419,231 of record NC_079882.1, on the reverse strand, counting down.
ACTATAATTTTCAGATCATTTTTAAATCAATGTGTGGTGATTACAAAACAGTGAACATCAATCATGAAAAACTAAAAGTTTTGTAAATGGAGATGCATTAGTAAAGAAGGGTCATTTTTTTTGGTGTCTTTTAATGTCTTCAATTTTATTTCATTTCCAATAATTTTCATATCATTTTTTAGGCAATTTTATAAACTTACAGAAAATATTAAACAACAATATTACAACTTTCATGTAATTTTAATAGAAGCTATTTTAAAACATCACACTTTTTCTCTTACTCACATCTAAAAATATCATACAAATGGGTATTTGTTTCTTTTCCTTTTTTTTTTCAAACTAAACAGCAAAAATTGTTGTAAAGAACCAGATGTACGGTCAATTTGTTGTATACAATTTGAAGTATGGCACAAATCATCATCATCATCAGCATTCTTGGCTTAACGTCCGTTTTCCATGCCAGCATGGGTTGGACGGGGTATATTAATGACCCTCTTCCAATCTGATCTAGACTGTGTGAGATCTAAACTCAACTTCATCTGTATCAAGTCTGTCCTTATAACCTCCTGACAAGTCTTTCTCGGTCTGCCTCTGGTCTTTGCAAATCGTTTCGTGTAAACATGGAAATCATACAAAAGTACCAGCTATGACAAGTCGCAGGTGGCAAAAAACATTTAAATATGTTCGATTTTATGACAATTCGTGCAAACTTATAACCCATTAGCACTCAGAAATTAATTGCAGCAAGTGAGAAGACAAGAAAAACTACTTTTTACATTTTCTAAGTACATCAGCTTTGATATGAACAAAAAGGGTATTTGGGATCGGAAAGCAAGAAGTCTGGATTTAATGATTATGAAGACCTTTAGTTTTAGTTAAAAGAAGTTAGCCACTACTTTGTGCATTTCCCACTTTTTCTTTTGCTCTTTATTGGTGCAGCTGTCACAACAAGTGCTAACACATCCTCATCCGTATTCAGGAAATTAGTACTTCAAATCGTATACCATAATTTGTACTGTGTAGGTCACTGATGACAATAAAACCTACTTATGATGGATTTAATTTTTTCAATGGCTAATATGCATGTTGTTGATATTGTCAAAAGCAATGGATTTGTATTCCAGTTTTAACAAAAAGCAAAAAATATAGGAATTATGATTGTGCTGGTTTTTTTTTGAATTATTTTGTTTAGTTTCCTTTATAATGTTTTCTAAGAAGGGTGTCTATTAAGATCATGGTATTATTGGTATTAAAATTCATTGTAAGACTTTAAAATGCTTGTGCAAGCAAGAACTTTTCAATATATATATATTTTTTTGTAGGAATGATGCAAGCTAATCCAATGCGGGCTGGTGCAAGACCAAAATCAGCTGGAAAACCAGGATCGCGGAACACAGGTAGAAATCTTCTGTATTTGTGCGTACTAACCAATTGTAAAAGATAGTGATGGCATTGTTTAAGTTGTTTAAGTTTCTTTTTTGTAACATCAATTTTTAACTGTTTTGTACATTTAATATCTCTTCGCTATTAAATACCAACATCATAGGTTGTTAAATGTTAATAAAACACAATAAAAATTTTCGTTTTATGAAACACACTTTCATTGCTTTTTTATTTTCTATTGTACAGAGTCGATAGGATCAGGTGTTGTTAATACAGCATATATATCTGATTCAGTACCATCTGCTAAAAATTCAATATTGGTGGAAGACCATGATGAAGATGGAATACCAACAGAGGTACTTTTTTATGTTATGTGAATTATTAATTTGTCTTCTATTTCAGCACTTAAGTTTTATATTTTACACCTCTAAATTTCTTTCTTTATCAAACATTTGTAAGTAAATGAAAAGAAATAAAACTTGTGTGATGATTGGAAATAAGTGAGCTGAGATGTCTGTCTATAGACGAACTACATACTTATCGAATGTGGTTAATTCCAATTTTTTTTTGATATTTTTGATCAAATTCACAAATAACTAATGTGTGCAGTCGAAAAAGTAACATTTTGCAAGTATTGTTTTTTTGGATGATTGTAAAACGTTTCGCAAGTATTAATTTTCGCAAATAACGGAAAATGTTGACAAATATTTTTAATTAATAGATATTTTTCTTCAGAATGATTGTACCGATCAATGTAATACTTACCTGATTATGCTATAAGAAAATTTATAACACAAAATGTTATACACAATAATGAAAAATTTGCATTCATTTGTCAAAAATTTGACACCTGTAGAAGTTTGTATCTGCAAAATAAAACCTTTGAAGTATTATAAAGGTTTAAACTTAACTTTAGCTTTTGTCAACTAAGCGTTCTTAAAAAACGAATTAATCTTGTTATTATAGGTTGTCGATGGGGGTGTGAAAAGTAACCGAGTCTCCAAAAATAGAAAAGAATCTACTGACGAAGACGATGATGATAATGATATAGAATCTTCTTCTTTACCTGTTGTTGAACCCAATACCCGTGCTGAAAGACGCTCCATGTCTTCCCCTGTAAACCAAGGCCCACCAGTGGATATTATGAGACACTCAACTGTTGACAATGTAATTATATCTTTTCATTTTAGTCATTCAACCGTGTAATGATATATAAACTTCACTATAAAGTCACCAGGCTACTCAAAGAAGTGGGGTGGGGGACTACTTTTTAAACCAATGTTAACCACAACTACCCATACTCTGGAAGATATACCTTTTGCAACTTCAATGTGTGAAATTTTAGCTAAGTAGTCATAGTGGTCATTCACCATTTTCTTCTACCTAGCGTTCTTCTACTGCTTTATATTTACTTATGACATTGATTTTATCTGTATAATACTGTTTTAATAAAAATCCTTGCAACAAAGGAGATTTGGTCAAAACTCAGAATCTTCAGAAGATCAGATCTTAGCATACCACTATCGTTGGTTATTTAAACAAGCATCACTATTATAGCTGGCTGTTCTGTCACATCATCATCTATTTAGATTTTTGTTTATTGTCTTTAGGGTCCAGCAGACACTTTTGTAAATGGGGTGGACTTTGAAATCGATGACTTGAATAAATTTGTGTTGGTGTAAGTTTTTTATGCTGTTGCGATTGATAGCAACTATAAAAACGTAGTTGCCTTTATATTGTGTGTTTTTGTACGACTATTTCAGGCCTGCACCACAAGGCACGACAATGAAATGTCGAATTACGCGTGATAAAAAAGGAGTCGATCGTCAAATGTTTCCTACGTATTTCCTTCATCTTGAGAAAGATGATGGTAAAAAGGTAAACTTTGCAAATTGTTTTCCCTTTGTAATAACTACTGAAGAAATTGCTACGTACAGGTGGTGCTAAATTGATGAGTGTTTTTAGATATTTTTACTTGCTGGTCGAAAAAGAAAGAAGAGTAAAACTTCGAATTATTTAATCGCAACCGACCCTATTGATTTATCAAGAGCCGGAGAAAATTTTGTTGGTAAATTAAGGTGTGAAAGCAATTTAATTTCTGAGATGCTACGCACTTTTTAAAATATCATAAAGTTATAAAAAACTTTGGTTTTAGATCCAACCTGGTTGGTACCAAATTTACATGTTTCGACGGTGGTCAGAATCCTAAAAAGGGTGGAGTTCTTACAGATGGTTCAAATTTGAGGGAAGAACTCTGCGCTATTATTTATGTGAGTCATAACTTTTCTTTTACTACCCGATGATCGAAAAAATCCACTTTCATTTTAATACCAACTTATGACGTAATGTTTCTGATTAAAATCTATTATTTTCAGGATACGAATGTGTTGGGATTTAAAGGTCCACGTAAAATGACTGTTGTAATACCTGGCATGGGATTAGACCACCAAAGAGTATCTGTACAACCTCAAAGTGTAAGTGTTTTTGTGCTCACGTCATCGACTGTCGTAGCATAGCAAAATAATACAGGTTCTGGAAAGTCTTAGAATTAATTCCTATTTTTGACTCTGGTCATTAGATATACGGCCTTTCTAATTGGTCTAAAAAACTTTTATTTGAGGGCATGATACCAAAGTTCACTAAATTCAGTCCAGAAAATGTTAAAACTTTCCTGAAAGTTCGTGGATTTTGTCTTTTTAAGGGGTAATGTGTGGAGAAATTTGATTATTGGGGAAGATATTATTATTTCGTTGTCAGAAATTTTTCCGGGAAGTTTTTTTTTTGCATTTTCGCGGTTTTCCAGTGGATTTTATGAGAGTTAATATTTGTTGTTGATCACAAAATTAAGTTTCGCTGAAAAGGAAAAAAGTATCTTTTTTGTATAACTTTTTCAAGTTACAATTTCTCCTTAAAATTTTAAATAATTTTTTCTATTACTTTACGTACTTTTTAGTTACTATCGGCACGATCAAATCAATTAAAACTGAAGAAATAGCAAAATTTATTCTCGCGGTTTGCAAAAACAAAACAATTGACATTTTGCGGAGTTTAATCTCGTGAACTTTCGAAAACAACGCAAATCTGCGAAAAAAAATTCCGGCTAAAATTTTTTGAGAGAGTGTGCAATATTAATACTCAGTCATTGCACCGACCTCGCAAGCTCAGTCGGCACTTAGACCTCGGTCGATATTTTGCGATACACCCTGGGGTAATCGGTTATTTTTTTGTGTTTTCTAACCGTCTTAGTTAGAAAAAAAATAAAACATAAGAATTGTGGTTTAATGTTCTTATAAAAATATAATCCACTAGCACTACTTTCGTTAACACTCGAGGTCAAAATACGAAACAGTCCCGTCTAAAAACAAATGCAGAATTCGAAAGTCCCTATAGAATGAATCCTTGTAAACAAAGCATTACGAAGTTTGACACTTACAGAAGAATGTGAAAAGTTGAATGTGCAACTAAAATTTAATTACAGCGAATATTGAAGTAAATTTTTTAACTAGATAGCCAAGAATAACATGGACTTTAACGAGATTTACATTGACTAAATAACCAAAAAGCTGAAGGAACGAGTCTGAGAATAAGAGGAGACTTATTGGATGATCTCATACCCAGCACTGGATATGAGATAATCATCGTTTTTTATGGGCAATGTAGCTAGTTAACTCGCCATGTTGAAGAAGTATCCAGGCAGAATGTTGTTGAATCTGGTTATTTTAATTGTTAAACTTGACATTGTTCTGTTTCTTTCTATGAAAATGTTTTTATCGATAGATGTATTGCAGGAGTAAGATATTTAATCATTTCCAATGCTTCTTTAAAACTTTCCTGCTTGTTTACGTTTTAAGCTAACATTTTTATGATATGCAACGGTATTGCCCGTCGTCAAGAGCGCTAAGCCAATCAGAATGTCTAAAAACCCGTATTGCCCTCTTGCAAAATCTAGACGGTTAACAATGTTTTGTTTCGGTATGCTCAAAAACGTATAAACTTATGCTTTTAGGGTAACGATAATTTACTAGAACGATTAAGAACAAAACAAATGGATAACCTAATAACCTTACATAATAAAACACCTGTGTGGAATGATGGTGAGTTACTCTTCGCTGGTGTTCTCTTATATGTTATCGGTGTTACTGAAGTTGCTTTGATGTAAATTTTTGTTGTTAGATACGCAATCTTATGTGTTGAATTTTCACGGAAGAGTTACGCAAGCATCAGTAAAGAACTTTCAAGTCGTTCATGAAAACGATCGTAAGTAGATTGTTGACGTTTTGCACGTGTTTTCTTAAAGTGTAAATGCAATCTACGGCAGCAGTTACACAAAGAGTTACACTTTGCTTAAACTGTGTGCATGATAACTTCGAAGTGAAACTCACGGAATTGAAATTTTACTACAGATGTAAAAAAACCTTATTTGCGCAGTCCGAAGTGAGTGAAGTTGTCATGTTATTTTTACAATTATTGATAATTATCTTGTGCAGTTATCGAGCATGGTTGGAGTTCATTGACCCTATATTTGTGGGTAGTGACCGCTGGTAATTTTACCACTCCTATCAGTTTACTTTCAATAACTTTATTTAGGCTGGAAATGTTATAGCTCTAAAATTTTTGCGTAATAGAAGATGTGAAATATTTTTGTTTTTCTAAAACAACAGAAGTGTTACATTTTGTCGGAGTTGCTTGAAACATTTTTGATTTTTTTTTTTTTTTTTTTTTTTTTACACATAGAATTTACATGTCTTTTTTATAAATGTGCTTATCCTTGACATATTAAAGTCAAATTAGGCAAAGTAAATTGAAAAGATGAAAAACCCTTTTTTTTGGGAAAAGGTCAGCATTAATTTTTGATGTCAAATCACTTCTATTCTGCTTAGTTACTGTACCAAGTTTCAAAGCCTTTTTGTCCTTACCTGAATGCAGTGAATGCGGTAAAATTACAACTCACCTTCTACTACCCACCTAAGATGAGATTCTGCATACGTAAAAAAGATTTTACCTATCATTTTTGAAGCCTATTAGTGTTGCTCGAAAAGATTGATTGCAAAATGATGATAGTATGATGACACCTCACTCTGACTTATCATGAATATCATGAACCACTTTCCATGTCACATAAAACATTTACGTACCTTTTTTTAGAGGACTATATTGTCATGCAATTTGGGCGTGTAGCAGATGACATCTTTACAATGGACTTTAACTACCCACTATGTGCATTACAAGCATTCGCGATAGCTTTGAGCAGTTTTGACGGGAAATTAGCTTGTGAATAATGACTCCATTCAAATCCATCAAAGGCAAAAATTTCCATGTATGACTTATAAATTCGAAGAAGCGTTGGTTATCCTCACAAATTATGTAAAGGCAGGCCTTTGCAATGCGAGAGAGGTATTTGTTGTGATCAAGCCATGCTGTTATGAGAAGTATTTTAAGTCAGTTTCGGGTTTTATGAATCCGCTTCAATTCCTACCGGACGTTTTTTAGTTAAAAAAATTATTATTCAATATTGTTTTTAACCTTATGATATATATATATGGAATATTGTGTGCATTGACTTCTTCATGTCGTCATAATTCGCAATTTAGCTTTGTATCTGCCTGCACTGTTTCCATTAAGAAAATGAATCCGCCTAGCTTACTATTTAATTCGCGCCTTTTTTGTTATTTTTCTTTTATATTTCATTAGTGCATGGATTTTTTTGTGGAGTCGATATTATGACTTCCCTGATAATCTTAAAATTAAATCAATTTAAAATAAACATAATATAAAAAAGAATTTTTATTTGCGCAAATTAATTAATATATTTTTCGTGTGTCAAAACATCTTGTTTGTTAGTGTAGAGATTGTTAATGCAACAAAGTTTATAGAGCGACCTTTGAATGTTATTTATGTTTTTTGTTCTTGTATTGTGTGATCTAAGAGATATATATACGAATTGTACAAAATATCGGTAGATTTAATTAAAGATTTTTTTTCAATTACTCGAAATTTGTTACTTACTATCCACGTCTTCACCTAACAATACCTAGATTTTTTGATCTAATATCTATCAGATATCTGAGTTATTTACTCATATATATCTGTGCATCAATGTTTATAAGAACTATTATCTTTAATTCAATTTTCTCCCCAAAAAATAATACAATAAAGAACAAGTTGTAAATAAATATATCCATCACATAACTAACGTGTAAACAAATGACGTATAAAAACCTAACATCCAGGCGTCGAGATTGTTAATGCGATGCATTTTCCGCATTTCATTTGGGAGCGAGTCCTTTACAAATAAGACCTTGCTCACATCTATCCTTGTACTTCCATAAGCCACCACATTTTTCGCCAACCTGTTTTGCGCATGCATCACAACAATGACACACGTCTTTCAAAATACTTCCTGGAATGTAAAAGAAAAATCAAGTTCTAATTTCCTTACCTCTCTTATGGAATCTCTTTATGGAATGTTCTTTAACGAAAATGAAAGAGAAATTTTGGAAACGAGGACGAGCACTTAAATGTATCAAGTTACATTGATAGATAAACCCTAATCGCCTTCTGAAGCATACCATTTTAGAGGTTGAATTTGGTGGCTTAGCTTCTAGATGGTCAAAAGTTTTCATGGTGACAAATCGGTTACCCGGTGGCGAAGAAAAAAATGAGATTAAAATTTTCTCTCCTAGAAATATCCTAATTAACCAACCTCGTCCCCAGGTACAACAGGTTATGGGAACGAGACATGTTTTTTATCAAATAGTTTTACGCATCTAAAACGTTTAAAACAATTTCTCTTCTTCGAAAGTTTACGTTTTACCGTTTTCGCCTGTTTTTGTGCTTGAAAATATATGATAACGTCATATTTGACTGGATGACGTCACCCAATTTTTTTTTTATCACAATTGTCTTTTATATTGTTACTAAACAAAGTGCAAACTTTTGTGCCAATCCGATAGGTGCATCAAAGAAAGCTAATTTGATAATGTGTGTTGCTTCCCTTCGTGATTTTTTCACACCAATCAAGTCGACACGGTTTGCATCTTAACGTTTTCGAATCTTATATTAAAATGACGAGCAAAACGATAAGAACACGATAACTCCACATGCTTCACCGTTTTTGATGTTTTTAGAAGTAACTGAACATATTGTCATTTTATCGATATGTATGCGCTTACACAGAGACCAATGTTTGTTTGTTTGAAAACATTAGCGATTTAAAAAAAAAAACCTTCGGCTTACGTAAATTGCCAACTGTACAGCCTTACAAAAACTGTTTTTTTTCCTGCTATTCGGCTACCATTATATCACAAATAATAATAAAAATGAAGGATATATATTCACAAAACTTTAAAGGAACTTAAAAATCTTTCTTGAGTTGAGGAATTGATCACCTTCCCGCAATTTATTTAATTAATACAACTAAGGTAGTAAGCACCCTTGTCCCCAGATATTGTGGCCTTTTTAATATGAAATAGTGAGTGCACGCGGCATAAAATGGCCGCGGGTCAGGTGATAAAACTAGGCATACTTGTAGAAACCATATGTACAAACAGATTCCAGATTAAAAACTTGTTCAACGACGTTATGAGGATCAAAAATGACGTCACACATGCCTAAAATTGGCCATTTTGCAATAAATTTAAATTTCTCAAGCATTATCTACGGACGATATGAAACAAATTGATTTCATTCATATAAACAAATGGATATTAATGACGTCATTAGGATAAAGAAATGACGTTATATTCATACTAAAGTTTCTTACATGCAGGTAGAAATATCCATTTTCCAAGAAATATTATTATTCATGTAATTAAACATGTTACATGTGTAGAATATGGTATTTATAGATGTTCCCGGTGTAGAAAACAATATAATCAATGGTATTAGATATAACGTCATTTCTCTGGATTGATATTTTCTTTAAATTTTGTCTTTCTTTTATCCCTAGGATACCTTCTTAGCAACACCTTAGTAACCACCTGGTAACAAGTATAAATGTTTAAATTCACAATATAGACTTCCACCCGGTATTTTATTTCAATTACCATTATCAATTATAGTCTTACAAATAAGGGTAAAAAAATGAAAGATCATTTTTTCTTTCTGTTGTTTTCGTACATCTGGCTAGATTTCTTTTAAGAACCAATAAAATAGTCTGGGACCAGCCCTTTTTATTTTCCCAGACTTTTAGGAACAATATTTATTAAATTTCTTTATAAATAGGCATTTTTTGTGGCTTTATCTTGAGAAAGTATTTACCAGAGAAGTTACATCTCGGGTTGTTATTAAGATCAATAAAACTTGAATTGTTCTTAATAGTAATTTGAGGCCTGTGTTCTTATAAAATAGTTGGTCAGCTGTGCTAAAACCAAGAAGAAAAAAAAAAGATATATATTCTACCCGTTCTTGAAGACGAATAAACTTTTTTAACGGTAGGAGATCGCCTGAAACAGGGGGTTATGTTTGTGTACAAAATATCTTAAATATATTTATCACAGTTTCACAACGTGAACGTGTTGACCGAAATGTGTAGGTAAATATATTAAAAATCATGTTTACATTTGAGACGGAATGAAAAGAGAGTACATAAATTATGGAAGATTTTTTGGGCACGTGTACATAGAACTGTGTGAAATTTATTTATCTCTGGCGTGTCGTAAGATAATTCTTTCTGTTGGATGAAATCTTTACCTTCTCAAAGTTTCATTATTTACAACTTCCCTCTACTTTCAGTTTACTCTCTGACTAACTTTTCTCTTTTTTTTTACTGGAACGTTTTGTTTTTGAATATCAAAACGCAGAAAAGGATGAAAAAGTACAAAGGAGGTTTTCTCACATAATTTTGGATGCGTCCACGATTGTCTTACAAAAGTTTGTGTCGCAAAACAAATTTTGGTTTGTTCAACTGAAAATTTAGCGTGATGTTCTTTTCAAGTCTTTTGAGTAAGAACTGTTTTCATCTGAATAGACAGCAGATTTGTATATTTCTGTTAAGACGAACATCTGTTTTTATGTTGTAAAAAGTTATGTTTAGTATTTATTTGCCTACTTCTTTACTTAAGCGAACAAAATAATTTTTTTGTGTTTATTTTTAAAGTGCCTGTGAGTTGCAAGAGGAATTTGTCTCTGTTTATGTTGTAATTTTCAGAAAGTTGATAGTATGCCGGCAATATAACACAAGAGAAACACTTGTGTTCCAAATCTAAACTAATTGAGAACACTCAGCTTAAAATTGAACTTGTAAATATTGCTAGATAGAATTTCTTTTAAAAGAACAGAGATCGGATTAGAAAAAATGAAGGACGACATACGCAAAAGATCGAAAAGCACATCGGCCATGCCAGATGTACGTCTGGCTGTTACTGGTGGGCCTCGTGTTGGAAAGTCAGGTATTACAAGTATTTTTTTATAAGTCGCTTATTATTGTTGAGCCTCATTGTTTATAAATATTTTGTCAGCAATGTTATTGAAAATTTGCTTGTTTACGGGTTAAGCTTTTGACGACGTCTATAATTTTGAAGACTTCTAGGAAAATTTCACGCGAATTAAAAATCTAAGGGACGCAAAATAGAACATTTTTGACGTAGGTGCTTGCGCAGAAAAATTAGATTTATGCAGAAAAAAAAGCAATAAAATTTTTAACAATTTTCTAATTAAGTTAATGTAAAAAATACGTTTGAAATCAAGGGAACTGTGCGCGTTTTTTATTAGAAACATTGTTTCTAAAATAAAAGGGTCAGATCCTAAGAATTTTAGAAAAACTTCATGTTTCCGATAGAAAACGATATAATATAAAAATCTCACAGTCAAAATTTAATATAATTAAAATCAATGTTTGTTTTATTTGGGAAAGTTTTTATTTCAACAGCGTTCACGTAAAAAGTGTGGCGGCAAGTTTTTTATGGTGAGAGCTACAAGACACTTTGAAAACAAAAAAAGTTGAAGAAGGTGAGAAGAAGTGAACAAAACGTCTGTTGATTTTCACTGTCCTAAATAAATAAACCATTAATTTATGGTTTAAGATATTTAAAAATCTTAAACTTAATAACAAGGAATAATAATCCACGAACCATAACTTTTTTGCGGAAAGTAATTTAAAAGAAAGTTAGTATAAATCGTTTCAATCGTTAATTTTTGGAAATTTGACAAAAAAATCATGTGCTGGCCGCAAAGAAATGACTAAATTTTTCTCAGTTTATTCCATTTTTCAATGTCTTAATGTAGGAGACATAAAGACTGCTAAAGTTATCTATCTATTAAAAAAAAGCAAAGAAAAAAGTGTTAACAAAATTATTTTTTAGTTATTAAATATTTCATTTCAGCGATCAGTGTTCGATTTCTAACACGTCGTTTTATTGGTGAATACCAACGCAACGTAGACCGCGTGTACCGGCGCAACATTCAGTTCGGTAGCGAAGTGATTGAATATGACTTGAAAGACATGGGTTTTATTGTAAGTACATCATGTACCTCTACTAAACTTCGTCCCCATGGCTTTTTTATGTCTTTTGCATTAAGACGGAATCAGGTTGCATTCCAAATATAACTACACCTTAAAAGGCTTGGGAACGAGTTGTCTGTCTATAGGCATGAAAATTAAACATTTCTTGCAACCAGTTTGCAATTTTAAAGTTCCTAAATACGTCCAACTGATGTAGGAATAGCTAAACAGTATCACTTAGCCGGCATGCTGCAAAGGTTTTACTTTAGCTGTCATGTAGGCAAGTGAACATCTCCTAAAATGCGGCAGGGCAGTTCTTCAAGGCCTGAAAGGTCTGGAAAATCAGAACATTGGGCCATGCTGACGTTAGCAAAAATTAGAGCCGTTTAACTAGATTTAACCAAATGACCTAAAGGCCGACGCAAATGCATCTAATATTATTATCAAACAAAGATATGAAATGTCTGATAGAATAGAATTTTCCATTTGAGTTGTTTCCTCCAACTTTCGCCCGCTGAAGAGCCCTTTAAATTCATAATTCAATATGGCGGATCTAGCAGTTGTAGTGTCGAATGAGCTGATGGATTCAAATGATGAAATGCCTAATCGAGGATGGGAGGTGGGAATTTAAAATAAGGTTGTGCAAGAGTTAGTAGTAACTGTGCGATTTTTGACTACAGATGAAAACGCTGAATTCTTGTGTGATGAAGGAGAAAATGCTTGATAAAAAGTTTGCTCCTCAAAAAACTTTATCAAACATCGTCGACCACGATTTCCTCTTTCGTCCAAACATGAGAATTTGACCATGTTTGATACATTCGCTGTGAACATTGAGAAGTTTGGAGTGCGTGTCAAAAATAGAAACAACCTTCTTAATCGCTTGTGCTTAGGACCTTTAACATCCCGCATTCCTTTTCACCAATTATGTGCGGTGTTTTAGGTTTAGCCATAATAGCTTCATTTTTAAACATCTGACATAAATGAGTGCTTAGATTTTGGTAAAAATTTAACCTTACAACTCTTAGCATTCGGTTTGTTATATATATAAACAACAATAACAGAAAACATACAATGAATTTTGATTATTAATTGACTTGCAATGGCATATCTTAATGAGATCAATTTAAGATTCTATTTACGGAATCGAAATTACAATAAACGAGGTTTGGAATTTTAAACTGAAAACAAAGTTGATAAGAAAGAGAAGTTTAATTATTTTTTGCTACACTAAATGTTAATATCATGAACGTAAATTTTCTAAGCTTTCAATTTACCGATTCGTTAGTATTTATCACGTGTAGTTTTATTTTTTTGCGCTTAGTACAAACTGTATTCTGCCAGTCGCAACAAATATATATTTTTTGTGTTCTCCTTATTCGGACAAATACGACGAATGACTGTGAAACCACATAAAGAAAAAACGGGCCTGGTTTTGAGTGGCATTATCCGTCTGCCAAAAGAAAAAAGGCAACTACATGTGACGGAGTAGTGTAAAATGCCAGTATTTCCTCGTGGAGTAATGATGCACGAAAATTAGAACTTCAACCGTATTTCAATGAAATTCAATAGAGCTTATGAGAACCAGCAAGGCTCGAAACTGCTAAAATATTAAAAACATAAATTTTAGATAAAGCTTATTAACCAAAGTATTTTTTTATATCCTAGCGCGACAACGGATCGATAATAAAATGGGCAACTTGCATCGCCGTCATTTACTCCATCATAGATCGGACAAGTTTTACAATGGCAACAACTATTTTGAATGATATCAACACGATGCTTCATGTTGTTGACAAAACATACCAACCTCTAGCACCATGTCTTGCGTTAATAGGAAATAAAAGAGATCTGGAACATTTACGTGAGATATCAAATGAGGAAGGTAAGGAAATGGCGCAAAAATATGGCGCAGGATTTTGGGAAGTATCGGCTTCCGATGACTACAACTCAACATTTGGACCCCTTAACGCGCTTATTGTGGAGTCATACTTGAACGTTGTTACTGCAAAGAACACAGACTGCAACTCCAATCCTTCCTCTGGTGGTGGTAAAAAGGGACAGGAGGAGACCAAGCTAAGAGCTCGAAGTGAAAATTCAACTTTAACGTCATCTCATCGAAGCAGCATTGATAGTGAACTGGAAGACTATGATTCTAAACGCAAATTTGGTTACAAAAAACAGGACGATGATACGGCGAGTATTTCAAGTATTTCGTCATTGAAAGATTCGAAGAAGAAAAAGAAGGCAAGTTTAGAACTTCATTTAAAAAAAGCAGACAATGAAAAACCAAAAAAGAAATTTTCAGTAGGGAAATATTCTCTAGACAGTTTTCCCTTATATGAAGATAACAGCAACATAGATTCTCAAAGTGTGGAGGAGGACGTTTTCCTTGAACAAACACGCTCCAACAGTTGGTCGAAAAAGGACAAAAAACGATCATCCATCAGGAAGAGCACAGAAAATAAATCAGCAACGCCCAAATTAATTAAAAGTCGAAGTTATTCAGATCTCAAAAGTTTGGAAAAAGAACAAGAGAACGCTAAAGACGAGTCCTCTCCTCTTACACGAGTAAAAAAATTAGCAAATGAGATTGACAAACATGGCGGATATAAAGAACGCAACGAAGCAGAACAAAACTTATTGACACCGGCGGCGTTATTGTCGCCTGGTGAAAAACCGATGACGTCTAGTTTTAGCAAACTGACGTCGTATTCTATGAACGAGATCGCTAAGAGTGTTAAGGCTAGTCCAAAGCCGAGAAAAGAACGAAAGAAAGTATTTGCAGGCAGTCCACTTGATGAAAATGATAATGAAAATTCTGTTCCGAACAACAATTTCGAAAGTGAAAAAGTTCCAATGAAATTGAAACGAAACGAACAGAAAAAATCTGTACGGAGAAAACTGTCGGCGATATTTCGGCCAAAATTTACAGTCGAAACAGTGTGAAATTTTGAAAAAGTTAACATTTCTTTGGTATGCTCCTGTATATATATTTACAAGTTTATTTATAAAATACATATTCAATAATTATGTTTAAAAATCTTTTTTTAAAAACCTTTTCTATTTTTACTACTGCTTCTTTTATATGACGTCACTTGTGTAGAGCTCATCCAATCAGGAACCTTCCTTTTCCCAGCTACTTGTGAGGTTGCCGGAGTTGAACTAAATGCAATTGTTGTTTGATTGGGCAGTATATTTCTATTTGGAGATGAATATGCCTATAAAAAAATCAATTACATTTATCTCATCAATGGCCGTAAAAAAATAAATAAATTAGGCTGGCATAATTGTGGATCATGCCGAGTGCAGAGAATTAAAATGAATTAAAGAGATTAATCAAAAAAAAATTCTCATTCGTTGGCCCTAAAGTAGCAAACACTAGGACCTACAAAGGTTTGTACGACATCATTGAAATAGTATTGAGCCCCGCTTTTGAGTTAAATAATCAGATTTTGTTCCCTTTATAACAAACTTATTTAGAGAGTGAAATAAAGTTTTTTTGAATTCTGCAGACGTGCAATAACACGCACATGTGGTTGTAAAATGGTACGTTAGTTGGTTCCTCGTTCTTTCTCACGAGAACAGCTTACCAAATAGTTTTTAAAAGCTTTTCTGTATCTCTGATGTACGTAAGTAACTAGGATGGAATTCTGACGTTTTTGGATAGTATGCAGATTATGCTTTGTAGATCACAGAATAGCCACACCCCCCTTTATTAACCGTCCCTGCAAAATAAGCGCCTTTATGTTTTTCAACAAGCGCATAAACCCACCACCTTAATAAAACATACCAGTCATAAAGAAATACCGTAGTCGCACAGGGGTGAAAAAACATTTATTTTATTGGGAACATATACTTCAAAAAACTTTAGTAAGAAATCATACTTAGTTTGTTAACTTTTTTTCTCAAATTTCAATATCTGTAATAATTTTAAACTCAAACATAAAAAAACAGGTCGCAAGTTTTCGTACTTTTTATTTGTTATGAAAGAAATTTAAAGTGTAGGCACCGAATAAGCAAGTTCGCGTTGAAACTGACACTAAGCAAGTGAAGCAGGCATGCGCATGAGGTCTGAAGTAAAGCGGTAACGTAAAGCAGAACGTGAAGTAAGCCATTTTAGGGACAAATTTGAAATGCAAGTTATTTTAAGGACAATTTTGAAATGAACGAAGAAATTAGGCTATTTTTATTTTCATCTTAAAAAAACGCAGAACATTTTAGTAAGCAAAGCAAAAATGCTGATATTTTTCAAGCTCTAGTGTGCTTCGTTTTCAAATTTCGTTCGATTTTTTTGCCAAGACATGTTTATCTCTCTTCGATTTGCTCCAATATTTTCTGGTTGGTTCCAATAGGACGTCAATAACAGCACACTATACCTCCGTCCGTCTGAAAGACTTCCTCTGGCTTTGCGTTAATTCAGCTGTGGAGGTCATGAAGTCTCACGCTCGGTATTGTTAAATCAAAAACATCATCAATAAAACATGCTGGGTTCTCAAAACATACGTTTCAATTTTCATTTCTTATTTGAAGACTTAAAAACATATTGCAATTATGATGCATTTTCTTTCTTCGTGTTTAAATGCGATCTTATAATTTAAAACCTTTTATTCTCTCACACCTTAAAACATTCCTCGCCTACATTTCGATTCAGATTCACACAACGAAAGTCATAAAGCGAGTATGCAGGAAGAGTAATAATGAAGCAACAAGTGAAGGAAAATATATTCGTATGCATGTCTTATACTTCATGTCTTCGATTGCTCCACGAGCGTTCACATAGTGCTTGTGTCCGCTTCTACGTCCACGTTTGCATCTGTGTCTGCTTCATAGATGTGGAATACGAGACAAACTCCAGTTTGTGAAGAAAAAGCACATTCAACAAACAATATTACGACTTCGCACCGAGAAAATTACTTACACATTTGTGAATATGATTGGCTGTTTTAGATACGTTAAGATTCGTCACACCTTCTGGTTTTGATGGCGGATCATTGGTTACACCGTAGGTAATTTCCAACATGATTAAAACAAATTTCAATATACCAAAACCTACTGATACTGGAAGCATATCTTTGATTGGTCGAATTCGGCGAATATCTAAATTGAATGCGTTAGAATGTGTAACAAAAACAGAAAAATTTATTCAAAGTCAATTGCTCGTGTTCCAATCTACGTTTTACTGCAATGAAGAAAAAAAAATGTTGTATGGAGCAAAAAATTTTCTCCACAACTTCGGGGACAAAAAAGATCTGAATCTTTTTCGTGCCTGTCCTCCGCGGACAAAATTTGATGAACATTTTGTTGCATAGCAAATGCTATTCGTGTGCCCACCTTCTGCAACATGTCCCAGGACAAAATTATTGTTGCGGCACATTTTGCCTCGTGTCCCCATATCATGCAAAAAATATTTTGCAAAACCATTTGAGGCATAGTGTAATTGACAAATGAAAATGCAAGAAACCGTAAACATTGGTTTTCTTTAGAAGTTGAACATCGAGTGAAGAGAGAAGATAGGAGAAAAAGCTTATTCCTGCTGCCATAACTAAATCGCACTTAACTTAAAAAAAAAGAACATTAAAACAGAGTTTTTCATAAGACCATTCCGCAGCAAATAAGAAGTGGCGTCACGGACAATATTTTTATGCGCATGCTATGGGACATGTTGCCCAAAAAATTAAAAATTGGACAGGCTGGCAATTTGGAAAGTTATGCAAATGAGGAATAGAATGTCACGAAATAAGAATGTCTAGTCTTCTCTAATAAGTCATAACATTAAAACACTGGAAGTGTAAATGTTTTTTGGCAATTTCGAGACTAAAATCTAAATTATGTCCTTATCTGAAAATATAATGACACATAAACTGTCTAATGATGGACTTCTTACAACTTTTTCTCATAATGAAATTAAGGCAACGGAATAAAGGTTCAATAACAACGACAACAACAAAAGGAACTTTAGGAAACTTAGAAAATTACAAAAATAATATAAAAAGAATATAAAAACGCGTAATCAAATACCAACAACACCTCACGAGCAAAAAAACAACAACAACGTGATTTACCTGAGCCAATCTCTTTTGAACGAACAACAGTGACTATTTGCTTGATCATGTCATCAGTAATGTTAACTAAATACATTGAAAGATTACGCAGAAAGCTATGAACTGCTCTGCAATAAAATGATATAAAATTCAATCCTTACGTTTGCTAAAATTTATTGGGTATCCCATCTTCAGGGCGCCGCCTAAATGGCTGATGATGGTGTCTTCTACGAAAGAACGCTGTTTCGCTATTCCATCCTAAATGTACGAGTTAATTTACCTCAGCTGGTGTGCATTTAGTGTGAGTTTGAGTTAGTAGAAGATGTAACAAGAGACAAAAATGACACATAACAGTGTCGCTCAGACTTCTCCTGGGCGTCAGAACTCAGGAAATTGTGTACATTTTTTTCCACATGAATCTTAAGGTAAAAAAACGTCGGCGGAGAAGATCAAGGACAACTAATTTTATCAAACAGTTTTAATTACGTGACTCACCACCGACATTCCTTGCATGTGAAGATCATAAGTTTCTTTTTGAGTGGAAGTCAGTGTAGATTTGTAGCCGTCCCCTCGCATTAGCAGAGATACCTAAACAAAGAAACATTATTCAACCAAGCAGGTACTTAAATTTTGGGATTTTAACCTAGTAGATTGGATAAAAACGCATTCTTTGTACAACCAGTCCATATTAACCATTATCGACAAAAAGGATTTTAGGCCGTGCCTCACTCATCCCAAACATTAAACAACACAATTGCATTAACTTGCATTACCCAGTTGTAAAATACCTCCTTTGCTGTTTTAGCTGAATCAGCGTTAAATTCATCTTCAGTGACATCTAACTTCAACTTTTTCTCATTACAAAATTGTTGAATTTCTTTTATAAAGGAATTACCAAATCGTTGACCCAACTTCAAAGAGATACCGTCAATCTTTAGTAGATTTTCCAAGGAGCTTGGTCTGTAAACATAAAACGAACAGGTAAAAGTGTTATAGCAGAAATTTCAATTGAAAAATAAAGTTTAGGGAAGTTTTAATTTCAGGAGGGGACCATACAACCTTTCCTTTAAATCAATGGATTTTGCGGATATTAAAAGGACTTCTGCCTAATATTTTAGAGGAGATTTGTTGATAATTATAAACAGAGGATGCCCATACGTTATTGTAAGCAGGAAGAAAACTAGTTAAACTCAAGTTTACGAGAAGAAGTTTTTTACAAATTCTGCGCAGAAACACATATTTTAAAAAATTCTTGTAAAAAAAACTGCTATAGGGTTTTATGAGGCACCTGATTTTAAAAATTGATTGATTTTTCGAGGAATTGAAGTGGTTTTTTTAAACAAGCACTTATGGGATTTTATACGGCATGATCAGCCTAAGCTGAAGTTGCACTGTAACGCTAGTAAGTTAGACACCTACCTTATTTTGACCATATCCTGTATATTCTTATTGGTGGCAACCATGTAAGGAGGAACATCCAAGTCACGCGCCAATCCACGACGAATGATAGTGATTCGGCTACGAAGTTGCTCCTAATGGAAACAAGTTTTAAATGGAACGAGAAAGAGAAGCGAGGATAAGAAAATTAAGGAAATTAAAAAAAACAAAAAAAAAACAAAACACTTGGAACATGACAGTATTTATGAGGACAAGTCTTGATGGTTTTTGTGAAACCAAAGTTCGCACGCAAACTAAATTTCTTAAATGCGTGGTCGCATCTGATATTCTCAGCAAGAATTTAAGTGACTATAATACTATTTGCATAAGTAAAAAGCCATGTAGCAAAGATTTTCGTAAGGTCTTTCCAATTAACAAACTAATTAAAAAGCAACATCTGACCAATCTTAATCTTCTTTTTTACGTTTTTTCTCATTTTTGTATTTTTTTAATGCTTGTTGAGAAAAGGGGTCACGCTGCCTCGGTCTTTAAGTTAGCATAATCCTTTAGTTTGAATATAACTGTAATTTTTGTTACCTCCAAGTAATTGTAATCTTTCTCAGAATCACAAATTCCTGAGCGTGGTGTATACGTCAGCATTTCATGAAGACTACCAACATCTTCTGACCATGGTTTATCCAACGGCTTGTCAGGAAGAATACTAAACAAAACAGAATTGGTTTTATTATCAGAAAAAGATCGGAAACGTTCATCTTTAGGCGGGCCGCAAACGTTCAAATATGTTCGTCCAACTTTTTTTAAAAAAAATCAGTGTGACAGCATGTTAGTTTGCCGTCCGAATTTATTTCTCCTAGGCAGAAAGCCCGTTTTATTAAGACACAAACCTTGAATACAGACTCTCTTTGTTCGAACTTTCAGCTTTATCTGGAAGTAAACTTGCTTTGATTTCAGCTAACACATCCTGAACGTATAAAATAAAAAACAATGATTGAAAACAGTTCCTAGCAATTCTACTAGAAGCCTTAATTAAGAGGGATTATATTACATTAAAAAACACCTGGAGTTAAGATTATGGAGAGCAGAGTGGTGCAAGTACAGGCAGTACTCCATTGCCACTACAAATAGCAACAATTCACTTTTGTTTCCTCTTATTGCTATGCAGAAAGGGTTTTACATTGCTAGACGCTGTTGATAGGTTCCAAGCCCTTGACTGAAAACATTAGAAAAATTCTCTCTTGTCAGCCACCAGTTGCATCCCTTTTAATACATTAACTACAAATCTTACCGTGTTTGGCTGTTTTATAATATAAGTAGGTTCACCAGTGCTTTGAAGCCAATTCTTTGCTTTTGCTATAAAATATCACAATTTCAATATGAACTTTTCACTTGCTCATAAAGGAAAAAAAGAAAAAACTAAGAGAGTAGTTTTCTTACAAGTAGTATATATAGTCGAACCAAAACCTTGGGGAACAGGTTTCTCTCCAAGAAAATTTTCACCTATCAACTGTCGGCCTAAAACAGAATTAAAAGTTACTATAACAATTACTAGTAGCTATTTTACGAATGCTGAAACTGAAAATTTTTAACATACCCAACGCCTGCCAATATCGAGCGCTTTTATTCCTGAAAAAAAATTATACAGTGAATAACAACCGCAAAACAAAAATTTGACATTCGCATGATGTTAAATCTAGTGCGACTAACTTTCCTTTTCCAAACACTGGTGTATTCTGGAATCTTATCGGCAATTTTTGACTCATCTGTAAAAATAAACAAACATATCAGCGATTAACGAAATGGTATTAGGTTCACATGCCCTTAATATTAGAAAAAAATACGACAAAGATATGTCAAGTATTATTGTGTTGCTTCGCCCATCACAGTGGGCATTATCCGACTACAACCTTTTTCCTTTTACAGCAGATTTGATGAACTCATAAATTATAAAATTTAAATTAAATTTAATTTAATTGTTAAATAAATATAATCCAAAAATACATATAAAAATTTTCCTTTCAAGATATTGACGAAAATATATCTTACCGAACCTCTGAGGAGAAGTACAGGCGTATTTATTCCATATTTCCCATCGCCGGTGGTCTATTAAAAAAGTACATAATTGGAAATGTCGTAAAGATGTTTGAAGGCTTATGAAGGCAACAGCTTACTTGTATGGCTTTGAGCAACATTTTGATATCTTCACCAAAGTCCATTGTCTCGCTTTCAAGCAAATTTGATGAAGGATTTAATATCCTACCAAGGGGAATAAAACAGTGTCGAGTTAGAAAGGCGCAGAAAAATTTTTATTTACATACATAATATATTATGTCCTCAGAGAAAGAAACATAACATATCAAAAACACGAATAAAAGTTGATAACGTTAATTACTTCCAATCAGAAAACATATATAAAAATGGGTTAAATAGTATGAGCAGTGGTTTTTTACATTTCCGGATATTTAAGAGTCGGTAACATACCTTACCGGATCACAAACAATCCTAAATGACTTAATAGGTACAAAAGGTAAGACCAACAAAATATATGAGGCGACAAATATATGGACCAGTTTTAACATTTCAAAAACAAAGTCGATTTTACTTCTAACCTACTGTGAGAGAATAAACTCTGGTTATTATCATGTCATAAAACTTGGCATTGGTCTCCATATTTCCATGCATTTACTTAGCTGCATGGGCGTTCAAAATGTTTTAAAATCAAAACAAAGACTTGAAAATGGCCTAAATTATTCGTCAGGTCAAATTATTCGGTGGCTTTAAGCGACGAAATTTAAAGGTGACGAAAATCAAGTCAAACTTGACTGCCAACTTGTTTTACACATACTTTTAAAGAAATCGTGAAAATAAAGTTTTGTAGTCTTTAACAAAGTATGGTCGGGTTTTTTGCATGGAAAAAGGGTATATAGTCACGGATTTTTAAAAACTGATGGTTGGAAAAAATGTCTCACTTGTTTCGACAATTGTCACAACATTCTTTGTGTCCTCCCACCCTCGCTACATTCGAATCAAAATGAGAAATAATTGCTTTTCTACGGCAGCCGGACGTCATCAAGTATTGTTCCGCCTTACTTATCATATTTTTCTTGTAATTCTGGAATTTCGGATCAGTAATAGTTGAAAGAAATTGTCTAAAAAAATAAATGAAAGGTATTTATATGTGCTTACTAAAGACTATACTCCGGCTAGCATAATAAAACACAGTGCAAGATAAGGAGAGGGCACAATGTCCCCTGGTGCTCATACATAATCCTTTGTGACGTGGCTTTGGAGTTATGTGAAAGAAGATAGAAAAACAGGTCCGACATTCGTTGCTCAAATTGCAAAGTTGAAGTTGGAGTTTAGAGTAGTTTCCACTGCTACAATTTATTGTTAATATTGCATTAACTGTAAGGTGTAGAATACCGTACAATTTTATACAAGAGAAATATAAAAATAGTTCAAAATTTCGTTTTGATAATGCTTAAATATGCAGAATACAAAACAGGCATTCAATCATTTGAAAATTGATTTAATAGGGAACTGCTAGTTTCTTCAAGACAAACTGATTTGATTCATAAAAACTTGTGAGCTTAGAAGTCATAATATTGTACGTCGTGACACTCTTGAACAATATATTGTAGCAGTGGACACTACCCTTAAGTTTTGGTAAGTCTTTTTGTATAATTTGTATAAAATAAACTATGTTCTTTAACCCTATTAGTTCTGTGACTAGGAGAGGGTGAGCAGGTGATTGTGTTTGGCTGATTTAGTTTTGTCATCTATTGAACTTGTTTTATAACTTTTTATATATTTCTATCTAATTAGTTTGTTTGTAGTCCTCCAAAACATTTTTTTGAACACATACTGAAGTTTTCCCATGGTAAACAGTTTTGCAGTGGAGTGAAATGAGCAAAATTCTTTTCTAAAATATTCTTCTTAATGCTTTTGAAAGGATGCATGAAACTTTCAATGATTTCTCATTCCCTTTTCACTTTCAAAAAAGTTTATAATCTGAATTATAAATAATAACTTCGCCAATTGCGTCCAAATTAGTGGGATCGCAAAAACTTATTCTCTGAATTTTGCAGTTTTTGGACCTTATAATCGAGAAATTAGATCCAACGCAAATATTTCACTTAAAAGGTAGTTATTTGGACGATTTCTCTTTATGGTCTGTTTTGTAAGATACAGCTACTAAAAACCAATGCTGTAATAACAACATAAGAAAATAGGGATTCATTAACACACCTGTTTATTGTTTAAATTAATATAAATAAACACCCCCCTCCCTCCGTGTTAAATGCGA
Source organism: Hydractinia symbiolongicarpus (assembly GCF_029227915.1). Lineage (NCBI taxonomy): Eukaryota > Metazoa > Cnidaria > Hydrozoa > Anthoathecata > Hydractiniidae > Hydractinia > Hydractinia symbiolongicarpus. Next base: position 26,395,665 of record NC_079882.1, on the reverse strand, counting down.
TTAAGAACCATTCTTATTAAAAATAACCTGCTAATTGCGAAATCGCCGTTGTTGTAAAATGTGTGACAATAACTCTGCAAGCCATCCCTGCCAGCTCGACCGATTTCTTGATAATAACTTTCAATATCTTTTGGTGCACCATAATGGATGACCATTCGAATATCTGGCTTGTCAATGCCCATCCCAAACGCTACAGTAGCAACAATGCACTAGAGAAAGAAAACTAGCAAAAAATAGTGCAGCGTAATTTTATTAATAGTACATATTCTGAATGGATAAAAAGTTAGGGGTGTACAGTAAGGCAAAAAAAAAACAAACAGAAATAGCACAATTTTGACAGCACATTGCTGCCACATGGTTAATACGACATTCAGTGCTTCAACAATGGACTTACATAATAGGTTTGGCTACTTACATCAAGTTCATCTCGAATAAATTGATGATGAGCATTCTTTCTTTTAGTAAATGATAACCCAGCATGATACGGTTGGCACCTGACTCCGTATTGACTTAAAAAGCCAGCCACTTCTTCTGTCTTTTTTTTAGTAGGGCAATAAACAATTGTCGTGCCATCAAATGCATATCTTGTCCTACCATTACTATCATGTTGCTGCACCAGTAATGGTAACAGGTCATTAACTAAATTGCTTTTCATCGAAACTTGCAGGAATAAATTTGGTCTGTCAAAGCCAGTACATCTAATTATGGCATTCTTTAACTTTAAATTTGCACAAATGTCATTTCGAACTATCGGTGTTGCAGTTGCTGTTAGTGCAACTATAGGTACATTTGGTACTTGCTGCCTTACAATATTCAATCCTCGATACGACGTACGGAAGTCATGGCCCCACTGAGAAACGCAATGAGCTTCATCAATGGCAACTAACGTAAGTCCAACTTTGTTGTTTAAATTAGTCAAAAAAGAAGTAAAAGACGTAACATATTCTGGAGTAACATAAGCTATACGATACACACCCTGAAAAAGTTCATTGGTCACTTTTGAAGAATTGCTTTGTGCACTTCCCAGATAACATGCACTGATATTTGCTACCCTTAAAATAAAAACATAAATGTCATAAATGAGCAAATTTAATACGATATCCCAACTGGTCTCATCTAAGAGAGATTGATGAAGTAGCCAATAAAACAACTGTTTACGTTAACGCCTGAACTTGGTCCTCCATCAACGAAATGAGTGGTGATATCACAACAGCGACACCATTTGTATAAACAGGTGGGTATTGGTAACACAAACTTTTCCCAGAACCTGAAACAATATCACTTACAGTTACATCTCTCCAATTCGTATTCAAGGCAAAAAAATAATATCCCTAGTTAAAGTTACCTGTGGCCATGACCACACAATTATCTCTTTTATCTTCGAGAACAGATTTAATTACTTTCCATTGCATTCTAAAAACAAATTGAAAAAGAATTCCTGTTAAATCCTACGAATTTATTTTTGAAAAACGGGAGCCTTTGTGTAGATGATATTTATGACAAGAATAAAAGAGAAGAAAAAACTGTTCAATTATGTTCGAGTCATCTTAAATTAAGAAATAATTCAATAATCTTCAGATTTCCTGTAGAAACATTTATGTACAGTTTGAAATTCGTAAAAACCTTTAAAACACAGGATTCTCTCACAAAACATACAAAACTACATAATAAATCTAAATATCATACGGTCGGAATTGACTAAATCCAAAATATTTTTTCAATACATCAATATGAATTTGATCTGGTCTGTCATCTATATCCAAACCTTAAAAAAAGGACATTATAAATTAAAGTTTTACTTAAACGTTTTTAAAACTATGATACAAAAACTTACAATTTATCTCATCTTCTTTTAAAACTGGCTTATTTAAGCTTGAATCAGCAACCCCATCTAATTCAACCTAAAAAAGAAAGAAAGAAAACTTAAGAATAAAAAATAAACCTTAAACTTTTAGCTTTCCCAATTAAAAAATAACATACGTACAATTGCCAATGTATCATCTAAATCATCATTCAGTAACACATTTATTTCATTAGGGGATATCTAAAAATATTATTTAAAATATGAATTATTTCTTTTCACTTTCTTGCCATTAACATTAAACACAGAAAGATAGAGTAAACAGATTGACAACAGGATCTAAATGGTTTTTAGATGAAAATACAATTTCAAAAACTACTTTTTACCCTCATTCGAATGAATGTCTATATTTTTCCTATTTTTTTAAAGATTTAGCAAAGACCACCTTAAGCCACTGCCATATAACCTGCTGAGACCAAAAATTATCAAAAGCTGTAAAGAATTTTTTTTTGTCAACCATTCCCCGAACAAAAGAATGAAAATACAAAATTCCAACATTAGCTTTATTTTACCAGAAATGAAAACCATCAGTCAATTCTTTCATGTTTTCTTTTCCAGGTGTAAAATAACAACATACAGACAACACAAAATAGATAATATAACATTCTTTAACTATTCTATAACTTATGTGTAGTGCACATTATTTCTTATCCCCTTAAAACATACCTTAGTAAATTCAGACTCGGATTTTTTGGCTGGAGGATTTGAGCTGGACAACACATCAATGGGATCATTAAGATCTGTTGCAGTAAAATCTTCTGTTACATCTTAAAAAAATAAGGAGCAACAAGAGATAATATGTTATTATTTGCACCCTTTTTACAATTTTTCAGAACCTAGAAAAATGACATCTTTTGTGACATTTGTTCAATACAGTATAGTCTTAGAGAAACATATGTATGCCTAACAATAAATTTATGCTTGTGGAGATGAAAAATGTTAGTGTATGATGGATTCCTATCTTTTATACACATTAATAATAAAAACTATAATCTATGTGGACAAAATGCACATGGGAGAGAAAAACTTTTTTATAAATTTGGAAATCTAGACATCGTACCATATAAAACATTCAGTAAATTATGTGGATCTTTATTGTATAACATTAGGTTAATGCAAGAACTGGGTCTCTCCATTACACAAGTAAAAATATTTGACTATATTATACATTTACAGTTTTGAAAGTCTTTAACCACGCTCATAAGTGTGGTGGTGCGTTCCTGTCATTCATAGTTAATTTTTTGTCCATTGTCAATTGCCGCATTTACATCAGTAAATAAAAAATCCTGCATTTCAGTTGAGTATTTAAGAAAAAAATGCTTTTTTTAGATGTACCTATAAATGTACCTTTAATCAAGGAAAAAATACTTGAATCTGCATGGCAGGTGATTAGGATCACACACCATAGAGAACAAATTTTGACAGTTTCTTTTATTTTGAAACAGTCAAGAGATTAATGGATTTGATACACTTCAATAATCTTCACACTTAACAAACATGCATTTCAATTAAAATAGATTGTATAACATGATAGCCACATTAAATGTAGTAGGTGAGCCAAAAAGAAACAGTTTTAAGGCAAAAAAAAATTGTGTTAGGCAAAGGCAAATTTTTTGTATTGGCCTGACTTACAGAATTTTAAAAAGGTAGAAAGAACTACGAAAAGAATACCAGCATCATATTCCATTAAACTTTCAGATACATCAGTATCACTACAACCACCATAGTTTGTATTGGATGAAGGTAATGTTGACTGCATTTCTTCCAGATATTCTTCATCTTCTTCCTCTGCTTCAGGTTTGTTTAAAACTTCATCCAAAGTTGTACAAAATGTACACATCCCTGCATTGATCGTACCTGCTGCATCGGTAAATTGTTTAATTGTAGGCTGATCCAAACTAGACAATGATTTCTTTAATTGTTCCACTAATGTATTTGCCCATTTTAAATTTACACTTAGCTCCTTTAGTTGAGAATCGAGATCTTTCTCCATTACTACGACCTCATTCTATCAATCTAGAATGAAAAAAAGTCACAGCGTTTTTTTCTAAAGCTTACCTTTCCATTTAAAGACCAATTGATCTTAAAACACTCACATACTGTAATATTAGTTTTTAAAGCTTACCTCCTATAAAAAAGCAAGTTAACTTTGTATGAATGAGCTTGAAAGTCTAGGAATGTATTTTAAAAATCTTTTTCAAGGTCTTAGTTAATAGCTAAATATGCGGAATTATGACAGCATGCTCAGAAAATATTGCTGGTATGAATGATAATCTGGGTAACTAAGTATTATTATTTATGTAATATGATTAATTTATCAAACTGGTTGGGTGAAAACATCTTTATAAACCCTTAAAACAGCACCTCATTTTTTCTTATCCATGCTGTCATGCATTAAGGTAGCCTAGTTAACTATAAGCTTTCTTCAGGATTATAAATTCAGTTTCTCAAACAAAAAGCTTAGGCATCTCCAGAAAATATAATTAGCATAGAAGATAATCAATGTTATTTTTTGTTGGTTGAATGTCAATCTACAATTATACAAAACAAGAGGAATCGATAACGTTACTTTAGGACCACCATTGTTAGGGTCACTTGAAGTTGATTCTTTGTTCATGAAACTAAAATGCACAATGTGCTAATTTTGCAATCACAAAAACAGTTATGTGGTTAAACAGAAGTTTAAATTTTTATGTGATTTGTAAAACAGTTACAATACAAGTGGAAAACAAGTCAAATTATTATTATTGTTGCAACACCCTTCAGGATTATTATATAAATTTAAAATTGCACTAGCTGAACTGTGATACAGCTAGATTTTTAGTCGATACCATTTACAAAAAATAATAAAAACAAGGTCGAATACAATTGTTGTAACACCCTCCTCCGTTATGATTTTTAAATAAATGATTTGACGCTGCGAAAGACTTTAAATATTATCAACTAAACCATAGTCCGCAAAAAGAATTTGAACTTAAATTTAGATTTTTCTATAAACTGTGCAAAAAAAATTAAAAGAACACTAAAAAATGATTGTTTTATTAATTTAAGTAGGAAAAGAACAACTTGCTTATTATTATTATTATTATTATTATTATTCATCTTTATACAGGTTTATCTACGTCAGTATAATATATACAAGATATATGTAAATGTTACTGTTATCAATGAAAGACCTGTGTAAAACAAAAATAACAAAATATAAAATTTTCGAAGTAAGATTTAAACGGAGAGAAATAAAAATTCGCGGATATTGAAAAATTTAAGAGAATGAACATTGAGAACCATATATGAGAAAATTAAAAATATTGTGAGAGACTTTGTGCGAAAAATTTTCAAGTATATCAAGAAACACGATGTAAGAAACGATGGATGATGTCATCACACAATCCATACATTTGGCAATGAGAGGACGTGGAAATTGTATTGTTTGTGTCAATGGCGTCAACCGTTCCCTCCCACATCGTGATTGAACCAGAAAAGTTTAAAAATCATAATTGTTTATTAGTTTTTTAAATAAATTAAAATTAGTTTCTTTCCTAATACTAACAGGTAGGGAGTTCTGCTCCCTGATAATATGATAATTTCCTCCCAGCTTCAGATTTAATTGATGGGAGCCGAAGTGAACAGTTCTTTCCTCGAGTGTTTATCGAGTGGTTGATCATAACATATTTCCCATCAGTTTCGAAATGTAACGATTTGAAGACGTCAATAACAATTTTTCTTTTCAGTCGTATTGTGAAAGTTGGCCATTTTTTACGATTTTTGACAATGAATTTTGCTTTCAGAAATAACGATTCAAATTTCAATTGCCATGTATCGCTCATGCCACCATAAACAGGGTAGCAGTAGAAAATTAGAGGTTAAATCATTGACGTGAATATCTTCTCAGCAACAATTGGTGAAATGTTACGTCTTACATTCTTGAGCATTTTGAGCCTTGAACTAACCTGCCTGTACATTCGTTGAAGGTGAGAGCTCATGTTTAGATGGCTATCCATGATTACACCAAGATATTCGTAGAACGCAGGCTGGTGGATTTCATTGTTATTGATTGTTATATTGATCTGGGTGTTACAAGATCGAGATGTAAAAGTTACAAATTCTGTTTTTCCTTTTTTTGGGTTTAGGATAAGACAGTTATCTTGCATCCATCTGAACACTTTTTCAGCATCTGAGTTTATACATTTTTCGATCTCAGTTAGCAATTTGTGTGAAAAATAAATCACTGTGTCATCAGCATACATTAATACGTTGCAGTAATTTAGCTGGATCGGAAAGTCGTTTATAAGAAGAACAAATAGCAGAGGTCCCAATATAGAACCTTGGGGTACACCATGGGTAACAAACTTCTTCTCAGAAAGTACTCCATCAACGTTAACGATTTGGCTTCGGTGAAACAAGTAGCTAGATATCCAATCAACCTCTTTACCAAGTATGCCATAGTAAGGAAGTTTGTAAAGTAAACAACTGTGGTTAACAGTGTCAAATGCTTTTCTCAGGTCCATAAACAGGGCACCTGTTACTTTGCCTTTGTCCATGTTTTCGCGGATGTTATTTGTAAGTTTGGTAACTGCATCACTAGTCGATCGTTTCCGGCGGAAGCCATACTGGTGTTTGCTCAGGAAGAAGTTTTCTTCCAGGTAGTCAGCTAGTTGGTTATAAACGACTCTTTCGATGGTCTTCAACAGGATGTTGAGCACAGAGATCGGACGGTAATTATCAATATTACTGCGATCTCCATTTTTAAACACAGGGTTAATTTTTGCAGTTTTCTCTGATGTTATAAAGGTGCCAGATAACAAGCTTGCATTTATTAAGAACGTAAGTGGTGCTGCAATTACGGTAGCAATATCCTTTACAATTCTTGCAGGTGATGTGTCCGGACCTGCCGCTTTCGATGCATTTGTCGATTCTAAGATTTTTAATGTTTCTCGGACTGTTAATTCTTTAAACTTAAATGTTGCATTAGTTCGGTTTATATCCTTCAGGGGGTCCCGATGGTCAAACATTTTCCATGTGTAATTAATGATTTTACAGTTCACTAATTTGGATCCGACTTTCGTAAAAAACGAACAAAATGCATTTGATATACATTTGGGATTCGATACATTTTCCCCATTGATTTTGAAAAATTTACTTGGAGCACATGTACCCTTAGTAGGATAGCAGTTTTTGATTTGCTTCCAGAAGTCGCTAGGTTTGTCAGTGGATTGCTTAAATACATTTCTGATGTGGTTTGCTTTTGCAGCACGTATCTTTTTTGTTATAGTATTTCTGAGTTTCTTATAATTGTCCCAATGAGCATCAAGGCTAGTTTGTTTGAAGCGGCGTAGTTGATAATCTCTTGTGTGCATCAACTGACGTATTTCTCGTGTCAACCAGGGACTGGGCTTTCCCCGAACATTTTTCTCTTCAGTGGTGAATGTTTGTTGATGGTAGATGTGACGTAATTTTTGAATAAATCCCAGCCTTTGTTGAAATCGACAGCTAAACAGTTTTCCCAAGGTATGTTACGAAGTTCGTTCTGTAAGTCTTCTTTGTTATATCGAGAGTAATCACGCGCCGTTATTCTTTTTGGTTGATAGCGTTTACAGTTCATTTTTCTATTGATGCCAATTAAACCATGATCAGTTATGGAATTTGTGTGCACCAATGTATCGGTAATTACTATTTTGTTTGTCGTATAGAACAAATCGATAAGTGTTTTACTGTTCTTTGTTATTCGCGTGTATGACTTTATTAGCTGACTGAAACCGTGCAGTTTTACAAGATCTTTCAAGTTGTAATGGTCTCCGGGGACCTTATAATTGCAGTTAAAGTCCCCGCACATAATCGTTTCTTTGTTCTCTGCTGTAATCGCATCCAAAATATTGTTAAATTTTTCAACAAAGTTTCTGTCGAGGTATTTTGAGTTATCAGGGGGTTGGTAGCATGAAGAAATGAGCAACGGTTTCGATTTTTTGGGGAAGAATTCAATCCATAGAAATTCAATTCCTTCAATTTCTAAATCATCTCTTCTGTTGTAGTTCAGATCGTCCCGAATATAGAGTGAAACTCCTCCATGGCCTTCAATTACACGGTATTTTTGTTCGAGTGTGTACCCCGGAATCTTTAATTGTGCATCTGTAACAGTGTGCTATATATAAATTTCGAAACAGCACTTGTTGTTCTGATCATACATTCTCGATAAAATTAAATTTAATTCGCCTATTGACCGACCATAAGCTACTATCGACTTTGCCTGTAGAACAACTAATTAAGTTGGACTCGCCTTAGACACAAACAAATATCAGAGCAAATCCCTGAAATTTAAATCCACCTATAGCAAACCCTGAATTACAATCAACTAAATTCATGTTCATGTAACCCCAGATATCGTTTTTTAAATACTTGTTTTTCCTGCCACCTTGACAACCACCAAAAAATTTCAGACCAGCCCCAGTCTTTTTTGTTACTCTGTTACGTAATATTTATGTGCCATTCAATTTAAAGAATCAGTCACCATAATCAATGACTCTCATAGCCAATAACTATTAATATTCCATTAATTTCAACAAACAGGTTGTAAAATTAACTGATCTATATATAACCTGTTATTGTGAACCTTGTTCCTAGGAGAAGCTAAAAAAAATCTAACAATCTTTGGGGATGAGGTTGCCTAAGTTACTCAGTAGATGATATAAGGATTTAGCTAATGTAAATTTTGAACTTAACAAAACACAAAAAGTGGAAGAAACTGGAGAAAAAATAATTGTTTTGCGGAAAATAACGTTAAATTAGGTTAACCCTTGCTACGGAAGTTTTCTTTAAACAATATGCTCTTTACGGATAAAAGTCAAACGCCCACCTCAATCACCCGCCTTTTTGCTTTAAAAGGACAGTTTATAGTCAAAAACATGAAGTAGTGTGGTGAGCGGAGTTATCAGATTGTCACCATTAAGAGAAAAGGGAATTATAGCTGTACATCACCAATTCAAGGGATTAGTCAGAAGATTGCATAAAAGAAAGAGCATCCTTGGTGCAATTCAGGCAGTGTTTATATAGGACTACAGCTTTTTTAGTTACACAAAACTGTTGTGCATATTACTCAACTAAACAGTCAGGGATAAGGTACAGATATGGAAACAGTATAATGAAAAAAAGAAAAACAGTTTCAATTCCGAAACCAGATTTTATTTTCTGTTTGTTTAGAGGAAAAATATCTTAAATACTGGGTAAATTTGATTAAAACTCCAGTAGTAAGAGAACCCATGAAGTTCCATATAATATTTTTATGCTTATTGGTAGGGCTTTCTATTTGTTCAAAACATTGCAAATAATAAAGAAACCCAAATTAGCTTGCGGAAGATGGAAAACTAAAATTAGTTTCAGCATTCAAAAACTACTTTCTAATTTTACACAAATATAGACCCCTTGTTTACATTTTTCGCGGTAAGCCCTTTTGGCTGTAACAATTGTTGTGGCATGCAAAAAAATGGAGCCGCTAGGTGACGTGAGGTTCTTTTCAGTCTGTTTCTTTGCAAGAAGGTATCTTTATAAATATACAGTCAGGGTAAACACCTAACTAGGTGGTATGGCCTAATTAGCCTATCACTGCCTAATTAAGTGTTTACCCTGACTGATATATCTCAATCAGAAGTTAACTATCTATATTTGATAATATATAGTTTAAAGTCACAAAAATGTTTCTGTAGAAAGAAATGGGGTGAAAAGCCCTTTTTTTAGTAAGCTTGCACATCTTTTTGCCTGCCACGCAGTTGTTAAAGCCGGAAATTGGAAGTAAATATATATATGGAACATGGAAATTGTTTCTGAAACAGGGAAACTGTTTCCATTCATTAGCTAGCTAGCTATGTTTCTAGGATTGCTAGTTAACAGTCCCTAAAATGAAACCTCGCCATGAGTTGTGAGCAATTGCCCGCTCCGCGTAGGGCTCGCGTAAATGCATTTTATTGCTCGCATAAATATTAACATTTTGAGATAAGGGTAAGCGTTTTTCTCAAGAATTGATTGGTTTTTTAAGTGAAATTCCTGCACGGAAACTGAAAAGATATTTGGTGTGATTATTTTCCACCCATCTTGCAACAGTTCATTCGCCATTTTGTAAAACGCATGCAATACGGGAATTAAGGTTAATCTTCGTTGCGCATTTATTTTGCAGTAGAAAAGTGGGGGACGTTTTAAATCATGAACCCCAAACACGATGACCGAGTGTCTACTGGTATAGCGACTCTCTCAATCTTAACTTCATTTTCTACATGTCCGAAATAGTATGCATGACTATACTGCTATTTCCATAAATTTAATGTTTATTTTTCAGGTCATCACAAGCAAGTAGGGAAAAATATGCTTCGTTTTCAAATTAAAAAAAATCTTTATCTGCGTGGTTTAAATAAAACTAAAAATTCATTCGGAAAGTTTAAGTATACAGGTCAGGTACATTTAATTTATACGGAAAAAAAATTATACCACACATGGGTTTCGTTTGTAAAATTGTTTGAATAACAGTTGTGGCATAAAGAAAATAATCCATTAAATTTGGACCTGCTATTATTTCCAATTGTTTTGTCAAATGAAAAAATTATCTACAATAAAATCCACGATAAATTGTCTGTTCCGCCTGTAAGTGCAGTATATATTCTGTTCACCTCCGCATTAGTTAAAAACCACATGGCTGGATTTTTTGTGTAAGACCTGGTTACCAATGTCGAAGGGGCCAGGCAAAAGAGATTTATGTCTACATAGTTTTTTAACTAAGTCAGGAGTCGGTGAATTAGCTAGGATGGTCAGGTTGGCTATGAATAGGCTTGCTCGTGGATTTAAAGGACCAGGACTATTTAATAATTCTGAGATCTAAAAGTGTCGAACCAAGACATAAATCTATCCAACGTTTTGTCCGACAAAAGTTCGAAACGAGCTACGGTCATGTCTGACCAAACTGGAAATGTGGCGCACGTTTTAATCACACTCTTGAAACAATTTAGGTGTGTGCCAAGCTGCACGCCTCTCCTGAAAAATGCCCTGTTTAGCAAAAAATATGGGGAGCAAAATTGCTCGCGTGGACACTCAGATGAGAGCAATTAATTGCTCGGGAGGTTATTTGCTCATGGCAAAATGCTATGTTACAATTGTTGCAATACTAAAATGCTACAACTGATTAATAGACTTTTTGGATTTTTACATTTTCCCTGGTAAGCCCTTTCAGCTTTAACATTTGCGTGGCACGCAAAAAAGATGCAGGCGCAGGTGAAGTAAGGTCTTTTTAAGTCTGTTAAAACGTTATCCATCTACTCTCGATAATGGTTTAAAGCCTCAAAAATGTTTCTGTACAAAGAAATGAGCTGAAAGAGACCTTTCTTCAGTAAGCTTACGCATCTTTCTGCTAGCTAGCTAGCTAGCTACAAAAAAGAGAAAACATTGATTGTTGATTATACATAACATAATAAGAATTGTAGCCGACAAAGGAACCGAACAGGTGTAACTGCAAAGTTTAGCCGTTTACCAAATAACATAAAAATTACATATTTATCATAGTTGTTACAACATACATGCAGGGAGTCTGCCTGCCTCTGGTAAAATCTGTGTTGCATGTCGTGGTGCCACTTTCGTTTTGACTTTCATTTAGCGGGAACATCGAGCACGGAGCGCCAAAATGCTCTAAATAGAATAGTACGGCGCGCCGATGATAGCACACTTACCAAACAAGCCATCAAGATAAACACACCATAGAAAGGATTCAACTTGTTTATCAGGTTGTGGTTGGCCAACATGTTTTATCACTTTATATGTTTCAGTTACCATAAACAATATATATTAAGCCAGTAGATTAACCGTCAGAGCCATTTTATCATTAAATGCACATTTATCCCGGCCAGTTTAAGAAAATTAAAATTGCAATAACTTCGGTAAAAAAATTAATTTATTGACTTAAAACTTGTACCTTTACACCAATCTGTTAATAGACAATTTTACATGAGGCATAAAAAAATAACCCAGGCAATGTGAGAAAGAGTAAAAACCTTTAGTAAAAATTAAACTATGGCTTGAGATTTAGTATCATATGGTTTTGGACGGGTGTGACAAAACTTAGCCAATAAATAGTCATCATCATAATTTCTGAGTTCCAGAGAGATGTGCATATTTTACATGGCTAGACTCACAAATGTCGAGGGACATTTCCTGTCTATTATTTCCAGGAGGGGCCATGGCTTAGATGGAGAGCCCAGAGTATTTAATGCTAATTTTGAGCTACGCAGGCCCAATTAGGGTCCGCGCTCTACTAGACAACTTCCGGCAACATTCAACGGCGTACACAGTGTGCCATCTCCCCAATTTCCCTTACATGGCTTGGGTTAACCCGAGGCTATGGTAACATTCACTCGCCCATGCCCTTTTCAGATAAGCCGTTTTTGCTCAGTCATTTTCGCTAAAATCTCTATAAGGCGGACATCTCTGTAAGAATGATGACGTTTCGATATGTAGAGATCAAATTCGGGGTGGTTCTTTATTATAAGAGTAATGGCGATGGCATCTGTAATGACTTTCGAAAATATTCCGTCACGATTCCGAACACCCTGAAACAAGAGTTGATTGATATCAATCCTTTTACATCGACCAAGTTCTTCTATAACGGTTAAAAAAACTAAAGTTTTATTAGACAAATTTTTAATGAATGTAATGATTGATTGAAAACATCTTTAAAATCAAAAATTGTAATTATTTCTGACTGTTTCAACAATATATCTAATAGTTTATAAATAATTGTGTCATCAAACACTATTCTCGACTCACAATTACTTGCTGATAACATCGACCAAGAAATTTAACGGAATTTCTTTTTACACTCTCGGTTGTTTAATAAGTACTTTATAAAGAGTCAAGGTACTATCTACATGTGCAGATAACCAGCAGCTTAAACAATTTAAAAGGGTTATACCCTCCAGAATAGCATTCCTATTTTCACCGTGCGAAAGAAATGTAGATTGATATAGAGTATTGTGAAGAAAATGGAAACGATGCCTTGGCCTGCGCCTTCCCGTTTTAATAGGCTCTAATCTTTAAAATAAAAAAAAAAAAAAAAAAAAAAATTTAAAAAATTGACAAATAAACTAACACACGGGCTTATTGAAAGTATTTATTTATTGTATTCCAGAAGTTTGTGTACTTGTAAATAATTTGAGTATAAATTTGTTGTTTTATAATTTTTTGAGGTATACCTATATTAATTGTCAAGGCTAGAGAAGTATACGTATAAAGAAATTTTGCAGACATCTATATACAAGTAAGATTAAGGAATAAAAATACATTTGCAAAAAATGATATTGGCTTATAATTACGTTTAAACCTAGTTTACATTCAAGGATATGTTGTACTTATCATCTGTCACCAATATGTTTTGTTATAAGTAACCATTTCAGTGTAAAGTAGTAGAGAATACAATGGCAGATATTAGTTTGCATTTATCTTTTGTTGTCATAAATAAATAAGGCTCGTAATCAAATTTTTCAGTCATAATTTTAAGTGCTGTTTTTTTACTAATTTGTCATCAGTTTTAAATGACACAAAATTGTGGTTCAAGTACGTATTTAAAACAAGGTTAAGCAAACCTTTTTTTCTTCCTACATAAATATAAAACAAAAAACTTCCATTAAAATGTGATGTTAGATTTTCTGCATTTTTGTCAAAGTAGTATCAAGCGTTCTACCTTAAAAACATTGCATGTCTAGCTATATAGCAGTATGCATAGCTCGCTATATATATGTACAACTCCTAAAAATAATGACTTTACTAAGCATTTGTGTAGCCAGTTAGTTACTGACAATTTTGAACCGATATTTACCAATCTTCAGCTCTCAGAAGCTGTATTAGATTATAGGTTATCTTTATTACTCCTTCCTCACACATTTAATAATAAAGGATCTTAACTAACACAAGTAATAGTTCTTTACTAGCTAGCCATGCATGACTTTTTTAAAACAAAAATTTGCCTTTTTCTGTCACTGAGCCTCCTTTAATATTACTACTACAAGATTCAACAATACGTGTAATATCTTTTTTTGTCAATCCATCTTATTGAAAAAAAAACTGATTACAATAATGACGTTTAAATATTACTAACAACCTATCTTCTTATATATCCATGCATTCCAAATAAAATGCTTAACACTTGCCTCGTTTTAAAAGTATGACCTCGTTTTAATTTACGGCGAATGGATATGGGAAATGGGGTATTGCTTCACCCTTCGTTTATCGAGCCAATAGTTTAAGTCTTGAAACTTCACAATCATGGCGTCCGTTGCTTCAGCTGATACTGCAAAATCTCGAGCAGAAAAAATCTTTTAATCCTCTATATGCGTGTTCGAGTTTTAGTGAGTTACTTTATCAATCAAGAATATTTATTATCGTTTCTGTTCAAACCGACGGGCTCTCTTAATATGCGACGAGAGTTAGGAACAAAAGGTATTATATCACTATTTCATTTGGTTTATAAAATCCAAATTACATTTCACGTCCTTCAGACCCTTATCTAATTCCCTAATTACTCTACGAGAGGTCCGGTATAAAACTTCGCGCAACCATTTAAACAAACAGAATACAAGTAGTATTATATCCGAAATATAGCTGCGGTCCGACCACTTAAACAGACAGACAAAATCCGCGTAATATTAACATACAGACAGAGATAAAATGTTCACCATATATTTATAAACATTCCAATGACAAGATGGCGGCCTACATGTTTTTTAAGCAGTATTTATCAGTTGTTATGACTTCTTGCGTAAAATAGATGGAAAGGAACCGAAATGAAAAACGGATCTTTTCATTGAATCCTTAATTTCGACTTCATTTTTAATAATTCTATAAAAAATTATTTACTCGACGATAAAATTAAATTTCCTTTTAATATTTATTAAGTTTAAACAAACTACAAAAAATATTCCTTTCAAATCTTTCAGATATAAACTCGTGTTTGAAAAAAATTGCCAGCATGTTAAAGAAGGATCACAAGTGAGGACGATAAAGTTGATAATTACGTGCTATTATTACCTGCAAGAGTTTTAAACATCGTTTTCTTTGAACATAAAACATTATTTTGATGCAACCTTTCTACCTATCTCTTCTGCGCCTTCCTTCAGCAGGTTGATTAATTTATTATAACCTAAGCTGTGTTTTATTTGGTTTGATAACTTCATTTAGAGCCAATAAAATATACAATGTTGTATAAAGTATTTTTGTTGTAGAAGTATTATACAGGTATTATACACAATATGTCAACATGAACAAGAATAACAAAGGAAATCAACTCTCATTTTCTTGTGTCGTATACTTCCTAACCAGATAGAGTTCTCACCCAATCAACCTAAAACTTAGATTTATTAGTGCTCAAGATTTGACATCATTTGCTTGCTTGCGGTCAGTAATTGTTCTCAATTGGATCGAAAACAACACGTTCAAAGTGCACCAGAGTGGGAACTCAAACTAGTTGAACACAAACGCAACTCGCTATAGACACTCCGTCTCTGTTTAAACGTAATACTCATATTGTGAGCATATAACACCTTGACTTTTAGCAGATGATGATTGTTTTTTCGAGACAACAGAGTGGAATGGTCAAATCAAATCACCCAATAATCCCACTTATAAATCGGGCTTAAATTGTAAATGGCATATTAAAGTCGCACTGGGAAATGTCATTGAACTTACGTTTGCAGATTTTGCAGTAAGTGCTTCTGAAAACATTTTTATTTATCACCAACATTCTAATTCACACCTCTGGTATGTCTACGCATAAATAATTATTTGCTGATTTTTTAAATTACCTCATTTTTATTTATAGATGAGCAGTTACGCTGATAAAAATGTAAGATTTTTGTTTATAAATTATTTTCGATATTTTTAACTTTTTTCACAGCATTATGTTATCCATTGTGGTATTTAGAAATACGAAACCAATTGTAGCGATGCAACGGATTTTACTGAAATATATGATGGTAACACAACTTCGAGTCGACTCCTTCAAAAATTATGTGGCTGGAGAAAAAGAACTAACTTGTTAACGACACAGAATAACGTACTGATTCATATGAAAACTGTAGAGAAAAAACATCGTGGCTTCTTGTTAGAGGTAAGTAGTGTTTGTGATCAACCTCGTTTCCAAGGCTTTTTCTTTTTTGACACTGAGGCAAAACCATAGCGGTTCTAGCATCAAGCAAAAACCCTGGAAACGAGGTTGTGTTTGTAGATGATGTGTATATTTTTACATGGCTAGCCTTATGTCTATTATTTTCTGCAGGGGCCTTGGCTTAGATGGGGGAGTCTTAGAGCACTTAATGCTTATTTTGAGTTACGCAGACCCAATTAAGATCTGCGCTCTACCAGGCAATTCCCTGCAATATCCAACGGCCCACACAGTGCCTTCTCCCCAATTTCCCTCACATGGCTTGAGCGTTCACTCCGCCGCTAAGGATGATGTGATAAAGATGTGATAAAAGATGTGATAAAAGTCAAAACCAGCAACCTTTTTATCAAAATTCTAAATCGTTTTAGGTGTGTGCAACACTAAAATGACCAAACGAAGTGATGTAATTCAATCACCAAATTATCCGGATTTGTATCCACGAGCTATTACTTGTTCTTGGGTGATTGATTTTGTTATGGTATGGATGTCACGTTGCAGTTTCCAAAATTTGACATTGAATACCAACTTAACTGTACTTATGATTATGTGACACTTCATCAAGGTCTTAACATCGCTTCACCAATGCTAGGCAAAAGGTACTGTGAACTGAAATCACCACCCTCGATCACATTTACCGGGCCGCTAACACTCAGTTTTGTCTCTGATATAGACACGGAATACACTGGTTTCGTTGCAAAATATTTTACGAAAGGTTAGAAAAAATTACTATATATTGTCAAATATACACCATGACTGTCTTCACTAAGTTTTGTTATTTTATTTTAGATCGTAACAAATGCATTCTTTGACATTAATGTCATACAAATGCCGTATGTGAAAATACGATTGGTTCTTATATATGCACGTGCAAGCCAAGTTTCCGTGGTGATGGTAGATCATGTGAATGGTATAAAGGTACGTGAGTTGATTAAAAATATACTTGTAACTATTATCTGTATATCTAAAATATATATGATGCCATTTTTGGAAACTTAAAGTTACATGCTTTCCAGCGGTGAAAACTGAATGACGCACGAACGGGAGTTTCATCAGCGGGTTTTTTCTTTGTTTACATTAGACTTTAAGCGACCTGGTCAGATTTAACGGGAGTCTGCACATATTTGGTTTACGGTGATTATATTGCCAGAACTCGGCGTCTGATAAGAAAGAAAGAAAGAAAGAAAGAAAGAAAGAAAGAAAGAAAGAAAGAAAGAAAGAAAGAAAGAAAGAAAGAAAGAAAGAAAGAAAGAAAGAAAGAAAGAAAGAAAGAAAGAAAGAAAGAAAGAAAGAAAGAAAGAAAGAAAGAAAGAAAGAAAGTCTAATTTGAGGTTACTTACTTTGTTTACATTGAACGTTAAGCGTCTGGGTCCAGTATTTACGAGCATCTGCGCATTACAAATTTTAAAAAACTGAGCATTTCAGGCTTTCCTGTGGTAAAAAAGGTCATGTCGAAAAAACCGCAGAAAGTGGACTTAATCCACGGCTACCTTCAATGTCTACATTCACCTTTAGGTTTCCTAGATTTACGGGAACCATTCTTTTAAGCTAAAATCGTTGATTTAAAAAGAGCTCATTTCACTTCACATCTGCTTGTAATTTCGAAATTGACAATAACTTCCTGTATCCAACTTAAACGAGACAACATCATGCGTATTATTATTTCTCTAGCTGAGGGTTGGTGCCTAATGTCAAACATGCCAGTGCTTGGTTGACGGCTAACAAAACCCAAGTATAGGCTTTTTATTTAAGATAGGTGTCACAAATAAAGTTGTCCCGTTCTTCCAATTGTTGTTGCTAGTAAAAATAATTCATTTCACCAGCACATAGCAAGGGCGCTGAATCCAACGCTTCACTTTCCACAGTTTAATTTTCAACCATAGGTTATTATTTTGTTATCGTAGCTAAAATTTGCAGGAAATGTCAAGTAATATGTTTTTAACAGGTTATCAAAAGGTCTTTAATTCTACAATAAAGCATTTGAGACAAAAAATTGTGGCAGTTTATTATTATGAAATCTATGCTTCCTTACTATTCTCTTATTGTTCTTCTGCTTCTTATTGTTAACACAAAACGAAGTAAAAAATATGGTTAACATAAAATGCACTTAAACCATACTAAATGGAAAACTTGGGAGAAAAGCACAAAAAAGCTAGCTAGCTGTCTGTCTCTCTGTCTATGGCTATGTACTCACACTGACTACGTTAGTTAGTCTGCTTTACGTCAGTTATAGGCAACATAATAAGAATGATTTGTCTAAAAAAATGGGTAGTATTTTTATTTGCATAAAAAATTATAAAAGAAAAACCAAAAAGTTGAAAAGGTCAAAAAGAGATGTTTTCCAAAATTTAAATACAAAACTTTTAAAATGGCAGATTAGCCGTCAATTTTACTAACCGCGTCCTAGACAAGCATATCTTTAATTAAAACCCAAAAGGTCAGAATTCTGTGCGAGCTTTTAGCCGAAACTAGAAGCTGTGTGTTCAACAGCTAATTAAGTTGAATTATGTCACCAAGTGTCGAATTTTTACACTATATATAAAGTGGGCCAATTTTTTTAGGTTTATATGAGGCGAACTGACCCGGTTAGTTGGGCTTAAGAAAGTCATGAGACTTTGTTTATAAGTTTTATATCGAGGAAATTTAAATTACAGGGATTCTTCAAAAAATTGTAATCCATGAGAATGTTTATTTTGTGAAAACAACGATAAATACACAACAATAAAATATGATGACAATGTTATTCTTTTGAATTGTTTTTATATATTTATTGTTCACATCATATATTATAATATTATTTTCACCAATAATTATATAAAGTTATAAAAATTGACAAAAAAGTTAAACCTTTGGTTTTTTTAACATTTCCATATTTGGAAATGTGTCAGCTCGGTTAGCCAGGTTGGTGTGTTCATATGGAAAAATTCCATGCCGCCATGCCGATATCTCGGTTGAAACAACCGAGACCCCGGCTGGCTCGCTTCTCATATGAACACAAGTATTTATTTAAGGTTTTTTAAAACATGGCAAGATCTCACCTAAGTGAGGCATCCTGGTCAACCGGGCCAGCTCACTTCCATATGAACAGCCTCTTTAATCTTAAAATCCCTAAGAATTATGTGAAGAATATAATGAAAAAACTACTATATAATATAAACAGCTCTATCTAACGAAGTTAATATACTTGCAACTCTTAAGCCTTGCGAATTCTTTTACATTGTTGAACATGATAGGGCAGATCATTTTTCCTAATTTTTAATACAAAAGAAGACAACTTTACGAGTCAAAGAAAACCAAACTGTATTTATCCAAGATTAGATATTATTATTGCAAAAATTATACAAACAGAAATTTTATATGTTGCTTTTCACAGGAGAACAGTAAGTAGCAGAAAGTGTGAAATAGCAAGGTCATGGGCTTGAAGATTTCCGCCATTAGCATCACAGCTTTGTTCGAGGAAATCTGACGGGAGGATTGCTATTCTTTTTTTCTTACCCTTTTTTTTGGGTGAAAAACACTACTTTAAAATAGTGCTCATTTTGTTATTTACTTTATCGGGAAAAAAAATCGTCATCAAAAAAAATTTACCTGTGAAATAATTCGTCACTTTTTACCAGCATTTTTTTGCCAGGCTATCCAAAAACAAAATTAAACATAAAAAAACCTAAATTATTTTTGTAATTATTATTTCGTTGTTTTTTCTAAATCAAATACAACATATGTACTTTTGTACCAAAAATCGCAAATAAAATAGCGTAGATTTTTTTTAATATTTATATGCGAAAAACACTTTGCAAAACACCTGCAACATACGCGTTGCGTGACTCCATTATTTAATTCTTGTTAATGTAGCCACACTTCCTTCCCAATAAAAGTGCTGTCATTATTATAAGACTGGATTTGTTATTATGATTTAACCTCTTCTGTGATAAAAAGTTTACACGATTATTCTAAAACTAGTCGATAAAGCCCGTGGAAAAATCCACTGAGGCAGGATAAAAATGAAAAAGAAGCGTCATTTAAATTTTGATGACGTCAGCAACACATCCACAAAAAAATTAGAACCTTGTTTTTACGTTGTTTCCATTGTATAGGGCTTAAACTGCTGATCAAGAAAATGTGTACGATTGTGTGGTTTTAATAAGCGGTTAATAAATTATAGGGGTTTAAAACTTTTGCTGACGTCAGCATTGCCCTGTCAAAACCCAAAAATGTATTGGATCATGCACTTTTGACAAACGGTTGCAAAGATATTAGAGTTTAAAGGTTTTTTGATGACGTCATCAACCCGTCCATTTCGAAACGGATTTGGGGACCTAGGTTTGGGAAACTTACCCAAATTGGTCCCAGGTAGTCCCTAGTTACCCACGCGGTGAAAAATCATTGACGTCACCACCTCGTTTCCAAGTTATTTGGCCTCAAAGTTTTAAGTGCACTGTAATGGCTTCACTAATCTTAATTAACTTTCCTTTGACGTCAATACTATTTTAACGTTAAAGTTTGGTAAATTACAGAACAATTTTATAGGCGATGTTTTATAGAATTTGTTAAAGAAATTTGTAAAGAATATAATCCACTTTGCAAAAGTCACAGACAGACAGACAGACAGACAGACAGACAGACAGACAGACAGACAGACAGACAGACAGACAGACAGACAGACAGACAGACAGACAGACAGACAGACAGACAGACAGACAGACAGACAGACAGACAGACAGACAGACAGACAGACAGACAGACAGACAGACAGACAGACAGACAGACAGACAGACAGACAGACAGACAGACAGACAGACAGACAGACAGACAGACAGACAGACAGACAGACAGACAGACAGACAGACAGACAGACAGACAGACAGACAGACAGACAGACAGACAGACAGACAGACAGACAGACAGACAGACAGACAGACAGACAGACAGACAGACAGACAGACAGACAGACAGACAGACAGACAGACAGACAGACAGACAGACAGACAGACAGACAGACAGACAGACAGACAGACAGACAGACAGACAGACAGACAGACAGACAGACAGACAGACAGACAGACAGACAGACAGACAGACAGACAGACAGACAGACAGACAGACAGACAGACAGACAGACAGACAGACAGACAGACAGACAGACAGACAGACAGACAGACAGACAGACAGACAGACAGACAGACAGACAGACAGACAGACAGACAGACAGACAGACAGACAGACAGACAGACAGACAGACAGACAGACAGACAGACAGACAGACAGACAGACAGACAGACAGACAGACAGACAGACAGACAGACAGACAGACAGACAGACAGACAGACAGACAGACAGACAGACAGACAGACAGACAGACAGACAGAACTGGCGTATTATTATAGAGAAGCTTGGGAAGGTGCCTCTGAATGAAAACTCAAAAAGTATCCTTGCTATATTATAAAAAATGTATATAAACAAAACAAAAACTAAGTTTTAGATTTTGTTGACACATCCTCCAGTAATACATCCTCATTTGAAACATCCACACTTGTAGTTTCTCGCCCTTTAGTCTCTGGCAAGAACGATAAGAGCCCTGCTGCAACAAGAGCTAGTGAACCCATCACTACGAAAGGCATAGTTTTATGTAATGTTCTCAATCCTTTCGCCACCCAGGGTGAACTGGCTGCTCCTACTCTACTAGTAATTTGTAAATATCCCATGCCTTCAGCACGGTTGCTGGTAGGAAATAACTCAACAGACCAAGTGTAGATGGAGTCATAACTTAAAGTAATGCAGAATTTCCCAAGCATTCCTAAAATGATACGGGCAACACGTCCATCCCCTTCATCAGGAATAGCAGCAACCACCACGCATGCAACACTTCCGCACACCATAAACCACATTACTGTTTTTTTTCTACCTATTCTGTCGCATAAATAAATCGCAGTCACGGCTGCTGGAAATTCTACTGCACTTATAAGAACGTAATCACGATACAAAGATCCACTGAGATCGTTAGCTGCAAGAGATATCCCATAATACACTATAGCGTTGACCATCCAAGCAAATCCCTGAATACTGTTTAAAATAACTAAGCGACGAGTTCGAAATAAATCCAGGGGACTTGACTTATGTTCCACTGATATCGTTGGAGGCAGAGCTAGTGAAACATCTTCGGGAAGTTCTTTTTTGTTCCATGCAGAAATTCTTTTAAAAATGCCCATTGCTTCATCTAATTTTCCTTGAATATGAAGCCATCTAACAGATTCGGGTACAAATTTGTAAGTTACTATAATGAAAAGATATGGAGCTGTACACACGATCATTAGCAGTTTCCACTGTCGTATGAAATAAGCTTTTAATCCAAGCACACAAAGGCTGATGGTAAAAAAAAACCAAATTAGTATTCCCGCCATTGGTCGGTACTTATATCCAACAAATTCTGATATTAAGATAAACATCTGGACACCAGCACCGGGCGCAAAGAATCCAATGACGAATCTACATACAACAAACGAGTAAATTTCGGGCATAAACGCAGACAGGAGTCCCACTAAGAGCGTAGTCATTAAGCAAGGGTAAAGAATTTTCTTTCGTCCATAATTATCTGCCACCCAACCTATTACAATCGCCCCGATCGCCCATCCAATAAATAAGATAGACGTTGTCATGTAAATTTGCCATTCGCTATCACAGTATATGTCAAACTGGGTTACAATGGAAAATTCCTTCGGTTCAGTAAATTCCCATTCGCTTCTTGGCATGCTACATCGTGTATCATCGTCATTGGAAAAAGTTCCGTTCAGTAAACAAATGGAGCTGTTGTCAACACATTTCCAAGTTGGATTCATAGCAGCAAAATACATGATCAGAATTTGAAACGTACGTGGAACAATCAAAAAACAAAATAGCCCATCAAGAAGCCATTGGAATGGACCGAATTCTCCGACTATGGACAACATCGTATCGACGCTTACCCAGCGTGTTTGTCGATTGGTTTTACTTTTCATTTCCATTTTAAAAAATATCAAACACAATGTAAACCATAAATAAAATCTGTCTATAAAACCTTTTTTTATTTCTGGATGGATTAAACTTTATCGTACGTTCTAAATAAACATAGCAATTAGTTCAAATAACACTTTATTTACATTGTGGCAATAAGAGATTGTTGACAGTATAAATAAAAGTAAATCTTCTTCTAAAATCGGCCCGTGAACGAGGTTGAGAAAACTCGTGATTCAAAAATAAGAATATACACAATACCGGCTGAGTAGTTCGTCATACTAATTGGAAATCGAAGGAGTAAGATATGAGAGATCTTTTATTTTAATATCCTCGCTCGAAGAAAGCTAAGTGAACTGGATTAAGTATAAAAATGTTATGAATCCACGTCTGCCCCTTCCGATAATATGAAGCTACAAACTGTTTTTTTTTAAAAACGCATTCGCAATCGCTCTGCCATTCATTTTATATATTTTAAAAAATATTTCCATCTTTTTAATAGACACCTTACGGTAATTCTCTGAAAAATTGTGTATAACAGAAGCACCGAGAGTAAAGATTTTTTTCTTTTGCAGCAATTTAAAATTTTAGATATAAGAAAAGTGAGACCCGATATCCTAGATGATACCCGAGACCCAACACCTGATACCCTGACACCAATACCCGAGACCCGGGACCCATTATCCAACCTCGATTCCAGGGCCTGTAGCGTTTTGTGTCGCTGTATGGCCCACAACCAAGATAGGCGCTAAACACCTTCCAATTGTGCAGTACACGAGAATACCAAAGTCTGCCATAGCATCTCTGATAATGGGGTCTTCCTTGATATCTTGCCGCAGGCCCTGGACAGAGTCAATGTCCACGAAATTTGCAATCAAATTTGCATACAGGTTGATAACATGAGTAGTCAACGCCTTCGCAGTCTTCTCCCCCTTTACCTGTAATTCACGTTGAACGTACTCGGCGTGTACCTTTTCGATGGCCTCATCGGGAACCTTATCAACAAAACCTTTTGTACATTTCTTTAGTAAAAGGTGTTTGCCCTTACGCAGGCCTTATTTCAAAGCTTGGCGCTTATCCATAGGTTTTTCTACATGTTCAAAAGATTATGCGGAGACAAGTACTTGTGCAAGCTCTGACATTCTCTTTATTGTACGGCAGTATCGAAAAAAACAAATTGCAACCAGGGAATAAGGTAGTATTACAGCAATATACAAACACACTTCCATTCTTTATTCCCGGGCATCAGCCCGTTGGTAATATCCACGGGCTAGCGTTGTAATTTGGTCCTGTTGCACGAGTCTTTTATCATCTGCCCTGTTAAGTGCTAACTTGCGCACCTCTTTGGTATATATTTAATGGTTCTTGTTCTGAATTAGCACCTGACTTTTGTATATATCGACGCCTTCCACCAGGCATTGTCTATAGTCGTCGAAAGGGATAGACTTCTTGGCAACACATTTCTTAACCCCTTTCGCTTTGCAATCACCACCCTCTTTTGTTAGACTCTCGTAGGCGTATAATTTTGCTCTCAACGTTATGAACTCCGTCATGATTTTCCTTGATAGTTCTTCCTTCATCAGGCCATAGGAAGGGGCCTTTCTGTCTTCCGCACTGTAGGCGCTTTTATCGAAACGTTTCTTAACGTCTTGTGCAATGTCGCAATAAAAGTCTTCTGTTCGAATGTGGTAAACAAAGCTGTCTGTGTCCATGTAACAGGGCTGCAGCTTGCTACCTTATTTGAGCTGTATAAAGTCGTGGTTGAGCTCATATATGATTAGATTTGACATATCGACGATTGCCTGACCTATGTATACAGG
Source organism: Hydractinia symbiolongicarpus (assembly GCF_029227915.1). Taxonomy (NCBI): domain Eukaryota; kingdom Metazoa; phylum Cnidaria; class Hydrozoa; order Anthoathecata; family Hydractiniidae; genus Hydractinia; species Hydractinia symbiolongicarpus. The sequence continues at coordinate 26,370,818 of NC_079882.1, read as the reverse complement.
CTTGTCTGTTTTACCCATCTCTACACCCAGAAGGTGTTTACTGAACCGGCTTCCACCTTTAAAGTTGGGCTTCATGACGAGTTTCATATACTTGTCCCCGTTGGTGACGAGTTTAATATTACCGAACACCGATAAATTCATGACCTTAAAATAATCCCTCTCGAATTCATTCCTGGCAGCAGCCCTCAACATCGTGTTGTGATCTATGTACCCTTTCAGCCATGGCCTTTGATTAAATTGAATGACCCTATGCACCTTCTTCAATTCAAGCCCATGCTTTATAGCCTCATTGAGAGCTCTGATATGCACTACCTACCCACGCTTGTGTTTTAAATTTGGTATCAGTTTTTCGACCTTTTTAATCACCATACGTTCTGGTAGAAACGGTAACTCCTTATGTGTATCGTGTAAACTCTCAGGATAGTCTATACCAACCTATAGCAAGTATCCATAGTTGTTCTTTTCGACAAGTTTCGCGATTCACCTTTCGATAAATTCCTCGACATTAAAGATCCACTTGAAGCCATCTGTTGGTAGATCTTTACACATGGTCCACCCGTATAGGTTGTTGCCATCGATGTATTGAAGGTATGAGGATTCCTCATCCGGGTTATGCTGTTCTCCCATGTGTTGTTTGTTTGCCTTAGTATAGCTATGTACCGCCTGTGGTATACCTTAACGGATACCCTTTTCAATCATGAGAAGCATGTTAAGGTCTGTGAGGAGTTCTAACTTAATTCTGGTATACTTGAGTGCTGACTTCCATGCCAGGTCAGGTGCGGAGTAGAAATGTGCAGGATCAAGCTTGTAGTCTTTCAAACACATGTCCCGAAACGTTTCGAAAACATCTGCCTGTAGCAGGACGTCTGTCTTAAGATACACATCATGGTAGTCCCCCTTGTTAATAACGTCCATACAATTCCATACTCTTTTTCCATATTGATAGTCTTCATCACTAATCTTGGTCACATTCAGTTTGCTGTTAAATGCTTCCTTGAGAGGTAGTTCCACCTCCTCAAATCGTTGTCAATCATCCATGTACTCGTACCGATAGACACCCTTTCTGCCCATGAGTTAAAAATCCTTGTTGAATTGACAACCGAGATTTTTACATTGTCCATCATTAAGGTTGCTTGCCAACTTGTTCAGGCTTGATGGCATTAAACTACAACTGTCAATAAACCTGGTTTCTATTTTTTATAAACCGCACCGTCGCCGTATCCCATACCTGCAATCGGCACCTTGATGGCTCCTTGCATAGGAGACGCGATAGACTCTTAATGGTTGTGTAGTGGGTCTTTTTACAATCCGTGACAAGCAGCAGATTCACCTGCCTGCTACGTTTAATGTTGCGCCGGGATCGCCGCAGGATGTTGATCATTATGTAACGATGCTATGACAGCATATATGAAACATTCCTCATCCTCATTTTTTGGGTTGAGATAGCCTATTACGAGGATATCCATGCAGGTAGTTCTACGTATGATGAACCTCTTGTTAGTTGTAGCTTATGAAAGTCTACATCAAGGTGTAGGATTTGACCAATGGTGAATCCACTCTGGGGTAGTGCTGGATGTTCCACGTGTCTCCTGATATCAGCAAACATCCTATGCAGCACATCGTCTACGTCGCTACCTTGGAAAATTTCTGTCATCCTGCTGTTAAAGACTTTCTTTACCTCAATGTACTCTTCGTTAGCCTTCTCTTAGTTTGGTAGTATTTTCTTCTTCCACATAATCCATAGGGACATCTGTACCTTTGCTGATCCCACTTCCCCTACCTGGTCCTCTATCAAGGTTTTCACATTGTGTCGCAACATCGTTATATACCCGTCAACATCGGCTCCCCCTATACCAAGGATGCGAAAACTTTTAAATCTTTTGTGCAACGCGTGCTTATGTTCCCGAGGTGTAAAATCTTGCCCTGGCTGACCATATAGATTTTGAAAATTTACGAGGTAGTCTTCTTCGGCCTCTTTTTCTACTTCATCATGAAGCGTATGACCCTTAGTTACTCTATCGTATAGGTTTCTGATCTTATTTTAGAAATTTTTGTATGCACCTTTAACCCCTTTCCTTATAGATCCTGGTACTACACCCATCAGCTGGTTGTACCCCTCTTGCATCTTGTTCAAGACAGTTGAACGATTTTTTTTTTCAGTTCCTGTTTCTTAAACACATCTATTTCAGATTTTAGTAATGACCAGTCATAGCATTCCCGGATTTTATCCCTACAACCGAACGATTTTTTGACAGTTCCTGTCTCTCGAATACATCCATATCCGCTGGTGTGGGTAGTATTGCCACAGGCTGAACTGGATTTCGTTGCCCGGTCCTTCTAGGTGGTCTCTGTGGTAACTCCTCCAGCAAGGCAACCAATTTAGCCTTGCGTAGCCTGTAGTAACCAGCCAACCCACGACTTTTCGCAATATCACGTAATACGGTGCGCGTGCTTATTTTTATTTAATGAAAATTCGATTGTCAGTGAGCTTCATTGAAGCTGGCACGGTCGTTTTATGACTTGGTTACGCTACTGCGCATGCGTTGATTTTTGACGAAATTTTCAGCGGGGAAATTACCTTGATATGCATAAATAAGCACAGTATAATAGAGACTTTACCTTGATGTGCATGAATAAGCACAGCATCATAGGGACTTTATCTTGATGTGCATGAATCAACACAGCATGGTAAGTACTTACCCCTCTAGATATTGGATGATCAGTCTATTTGTTGTGTTTGACTGAGCGTGTGCGTGTGCATGTGTGCCTGTGCCAGAAGGAACACTTCTATATCTCTAAGGTCTCACTTGGGGAGCTGTGCAGGCCGAGAAACTAACTTAAATATGTTAGCTGCACTTTCCAATATGTCTGAATTATGAGGCAATTCGTTTCTTGACTCGAAAATCTCCAGAATATCGTGACAGCATCATAGTAAGCCTTTTTTAAGGACAAATCGTTTCGTATATTTGTGTTTGTTTTCTATTTTGTTTTCGTTTGTTTGTTTGGCTGATTATTTTATTTTATGGAAAACAGCGATACTTGTGCGACTTGTATGTGACAATTAAAACTTACCTCCCACGTAAAAACAATTTAATTTTAACATTAGTATTCGAGAAAATTTATTCTCCTGCCTGATTTCCATTCATAAGAAAGTTGTTAGATTAAATAAACAAGTCACTGTTGCGAGAATCTAATCCAGCAAATCCACCATCTTGGATAAAAGCTCCCACGTAAAGTGGCAAGCATCAAAGCATTTTAAATATAATTTTTGGCATATATATCTGACACGCCAGTAAAGTTTAAGTTCCTAACATTTAAGTTAGTGCTCTATCCGAAACTACGTCCCTTGTATCATATACGAGGGTATAGCGTCTGTAAAACGCGTATAACTCGCATGTTTAAGCAGGCTCCACCTACTGGAAACCTTATTGCATCAAAATCGGAAACGAATCATAAATAAGCCAAACCCAATGCAAAGAATGAAAAGTAATCTGAGTGGGGGGAACAAAACCTTCGAGATTAACACTCTTTTCTTTACAAGAGATAATTGCAGAATGATTGCTTCAATAGAGATTACCTTATTTAGGAATAGGAGGTAAACTTAAGTTTTGCCATTGCTCCTCATTTTGTCTTAAAATTGAAATTATAGACTTAAAGCGTAATTTCCGGCGATCTCTTGGTGTGCCGTAGTGATATGACAATCAACAGATTAAAATTTTGTATTTGTTACGTCATGGGTCCTCTAACAAGTGCCAAGTTTAATTGACATTATAAGTCTGTTTTTTCATATGTAATGGAGGGGTGTTGCTTAGCGTTTTTATTAACATGGAATAACAACACTTCGTATGCTCCTATCAACCCTTAGACGATGGATCGCGTAGAGCTACGGTCAAAATTTGGGCCAAAACAACCACGGTTGCAGCACCATAATTCCTGAGGACTAAGTTGTTATGCAAAAGCTGCCATTATTAGACAGGGAGGATGAATTGGACTTCCCTACGGTACCAAGCTATAAAACATCTTTGTAAAAACAATTTTGAAAAGGTGATTATTTTTTAGCCAAGAAAGGGTGCGTATTTTAAGTGTTCATCAACTGGCAAAATAGTTAAAAAGTTTAGCTAAGGAAGAAAAGAAAAAAACTGTTATAATAAAATTTCTCACGACTTCTTACTTTACTTTATTTGCTTACTTGCACGTGACAAGCAACGTACTACACGCGATTGGTGACAAACTAAACGTTAAAAACAACGTACTACACGCGATTGGTGACAAACTAAACGTGACAAACAACGTACTACACGCGATTGGTGACAAACTACACGTGACAAGCAACGTACTACACGCGATTGGTGACAAACTACACGTGACAAGCGACAAACTGAACGCGATGGGTGACAAAATACATGGGAAACGTGACGAATTACACGCGATTGGTGACAAATATGTGCAGTGTAGACGAATATTTGGCAGTGTGGAAATACAAATTACTTTATGAGACATGATATCACTGTTGACCTTAATCATATTGAACGTTGGTGTTAATATTGACGGTTTAAATTAGAAAAAAAACCAATGAGTTCAATTGCTATACAAATTTATAAGTTGGCAATAAACATGCCAAAAAGGAACATAATGGCAATTAGTAAAATTAAAATGAAAAGAAGAATTTTAGTAAACATGACGCCATCCACAAATTCCATTCTGATCGAGTTGTGTAATTTTCAAAAGGATAGGAGACATAGCTATGATTGTCATTAATTTAGATTTTCTTATCAGTTATTTATAATATGTAGCAATATATATCACCAACTATAAGTACAATATACAAAAAATGTATTAAAAAAATACTAATTGAGATAATTGATAATTTAGATTTTAATTTGCATATTATTTTCAAGCCTATAAAGTATACAGTCCAATCCAAATTCAAAGCAATCAATTACATAATTATCCGAATCAAGTCCTAGTTTTGCGAAGAAACAAATGCGCGTAATTTCGCGCTTGGTAGTTAATGGGCCCTGTAAGCCCCTTCTCTCCCTAATGTAGTTGGAGCCGAACCATTTACCAAATTACCTGCATAAGTACCTTACAATACCCTAACAAGGTCTGCTTTGCAAGTTATTCAACAAAACATCAAAATAAAATGTTTTCAAATCTGTCTAAAACCTATAAAATCAAAAATTATAACCAAAATACTATTAATTCTTTTAAACCAGGGCTTTTTTGTCTGCTTTAACAAAATTTAGAAAATTTGCTCTCTACCTCAAATATTTTGGTGATGCTGATAGCGACTACTTTGTTAAGAACTCGTCTGAAAATGAAAGAATTTCGATAATAAGGAATAAGAACACTAATTTAAAACAAGCTGAATCAACATTAGGTTCTACACAATTATTTCCCTCTTTAAAGGGGTGCTTAAACTACTTGAACTGGGTGTAAATTTAAAGGAGATAGACAAATAAATATGGCATTTGATGTACAAGGTATATAAAACTTAATGTCCTTGATTATTCCATCAAACTGGTATACACATAATTATTTTATCACACCGAACAAAAGGACACAATTGTCAGTGATAAAACATGCGTACTTCTTTCTGCATTGAATTGTTTTTAAGTACGTTTGATTTGCCAGGAGAATTGCCATACATGTTACCTTGAATTATATTATCCTATGTTTAATGTCATATGGAAAATATTTCCTCGGTTAGCGTGGAAATCTTTTAGCATAATATCGTTTTAGTTTCCGCGCATATGGCATTGAAGGAGAAAATTTTTCTAACTGATGACGAAGTACCATATGATAACTGTTTATTGTGTGTGATAAGAATCTATTTTTTATTTTTAAAAATTATGCCGAATCGACTTAAATTTATCCTTCCTACAGGGAAAATCCGTGTTTCATCTTCTGTTCTGCTCTGGGCGAACGGTGTTGATGCCATGTGATTTCTGTCCAGTGCTCTGAATGTCAAAGTGAAGAAATTCAAGCCAAGATCTTATCTGGTCATTCACAGTAAGCAAAAAACTAATTTTGTAGTTTATTATTTGGACCAATCGATGGATTAGGGGCTGTTCATATGTATCCTTAAATCGCATTTTTTTAACACACCATATTGAACATGAATCCCGTACTATTATTTGCCTATTTCGCTCACAGGTACAACATGAAGTTCTAGTCGATCGAAAATGTTTGGGAGACGATGTGCGGAGCTAGCGGTGACCATTTTGATTATTTTTTATGACTTTTCCCCCTTCTAAATTGTTTGTATTGTGGAAACATTCAATTTTGATATATTTTTACATGTTAGTATTAAAACTTTAACGCGTTTTTTAGCCGCGTAATAATCTTAAACAAACCAATTTTAAGATTTTGGGTACCAACGTACATGTCAAGGAGCATTCTAATGCCAGCTAGCTTGTCATATTTCTTTCAAGGCTATTATTTAGTTTGGTTAAAGCTACTTCTGGCTAAAAAGTGAAAGTAGAGAAATACAGTTGGCTACAAAAATCTTTCAAATAACTTTTGTTATAATAAATGCAGTTAGGTAGCCACATCTCTCACAGCAATATAAACTTTGACAAAAGTTATTGATTCAATGAGAAAGTCTATATTAACCTGTGTGATACTTTGGATTAGTTTTTACCAACAACTAATTTTGTAACGATAGGCTGTAGGCTGTTTTTTTCTTTAAAACGAAGTTGCAATAAAATTTTTCATGGGAAGTAATTCCGCAAAATAAGGCATGCTTGCTGACTGTTTTCTTCTAAGTTGCGAGAAAGTTATTTCTTTAAAAGATACTTCACTCAAAACGCTGTATTGCTGTGAGCGGTGCTCTGGATTTGCGGCATGCCATATCCCTATACTAAAGCATTTTACCTGGATGTGCAGCATAATTTAAGTGCCTAACCTTACGCTTAACGTTGGGCAGAGTTTATAGCCGCATCTCATACCGTACACCTGTACTAAAAACCCCAAACACGGAAGTGCAACATGGTCTACCTGGACCTAAGCGCGAAATCTTGCGTGCAACACCTAATAAATTGTGGCTTAATCCGGCGTTTCGACGCCAGATGTCCCGGCCAATTAATTGTTTATTGTGATAGAATATATTCTTTGTTTTTTTTTAAAAAAAAATGCCAAACATAAATTTATCTTGCCTATTGAGGAAACTTCTGTTTATATGGGATAATGAATTACCCGCTTACCAATATCTAAATGTTCTTTTGCCATGTAAATGCAATGAAACGTTAAAAGCTAAAAGTTTCCTGTGAAACACACAAGTTGGCTTTATACCTCAAAACTTTAAAAGTTGTCTATGAATCTTTTAACCCTTGGTGTTGAACGCAAGATTGCGCGCTTAGGTCCAGGTAGACCATGTTGGTTTAACCTTATCGGTAAACGAAATAAGCAAAAAGTGACCAAATCGTGACTAAAATCTTTTGCCGACCAACAATTTTTTGCCAAATTTTTTTTATCCGGCTAAACATTTTTCAGGATTTTACTTATACCGACCACTATTTTTTGCGGATGTTTTGCAGCATGTCATTCTCCTTGTATTGAGTCTCAAGGTCATCAATTGTGCTAGTTGTGCCAGCATTTTTTCTTTAGTGCAAGCATTTGGATATTTTTCACAGCTAAAAAATTTCGTAATGGAAGTTTTAGCTGCCAAGTAACTTTTAAAATAAAGCAGTAGTTCATATGTTACAGGGATAGGGACATTTTGTTGCCCCTTTTACCGGTTCACTGAGACCTTTCCCTCCATAGGGTACATCTATGTATATTTATTTGTCTTCAAGTATATATTACAGATTACAAATTTCTTTTTTAGTCAAATATATTCTCCGCGGGAAATTGTTTAAATTCTCCTTTCTTTGTAAATTTTCTTATGATAAAGTCTTTGCAATACAAATCACTTACCACATATTTAGATTTGAATATACTTATTCTAGAAAGATGCCGTACTTTGCTTTCAAATTTTTTATTGTGTTAGGTTATCCTTCTGAATTACGTCATTATAAATATCTAATGTCCATCAATTTTTTTTCTGCTGAAAAATACAAATTAAAAACAATAAAAAAATGCAAAGCAAAAAAAAAAAAACCCAAAAAACCTCAAGGAATTAAAGAAATTACAGTTTACAAGTAGGCATAGCCATTAACTAAGAAAGTAATAAGTGACACTATGCTATTAACTGTAGTTTTGGGGGAATCTAGGGAACAGAGAAAACTAGTAGATTAGAAATGACTTTATATAAAATACTATCAACCGTCTAAGACCACAAAGTTCCTGAAAAGTTTCTAAGCATAGTTTTCAGATTAAAACAGTTACTTCTGCAACAAATTGCATGCAATACGTCTCAAGCAGTCTAATGTTGGCAGTCCTGGGTACGTTTACACTATATTTACGATTTGTGTGTTGCAAACAGCATACTTCTTTCTTTCCGGTACTGGAATCCTTCCCAAGCACTGAGTCAACTTCACGCGCGAAATATTTTCTTTCTTCTTTAAAACGGCCACCAATTTCCAAAAGTTGGGATAACACGCGTTGACATGTTACTGTATGGCGACATCGAGTGTTGTTTAGGAGCTGGTACATAGTGTTAATGTATTACAATATACACGCAGAAATCCTCCGTTAGAAATCATAATACCGAACAGTAGATATTTCCAGGGAAGGGGAATTTTCTTAGAAGTTTCTGCCCTTAAAGTATAATTGCACCCAGAAAAAATCGTGATAAGCTGGTAAAAAGCTTTTTTGCAGTTATATCAGTTATATCACAAAATATGTTTAAGGATTGAACAACATTTGCAGTCATATTATTTCCATAGTGATACGTACATTTAAAGCCAAATGTAATCATGATGCAATCTGTGTCTGATGTTCGAACGCTCGTCGCATGTACCACTTGGGAAAAGTGGAAAAACATACCCTGTTTCTGCTCTTTTATTGTAGAAAATTTTTTTCTGAAAAAAAAGAAAAAAAAATTATTTTCTGTCACATACTCTTTAATCATACCTGATTAATTAGCCAAATTTTAAATTATTTACCATCATAGTTTGCGTAAACACTTTTTCGACTATCTATTGGAGCTAAGAAGAAGAAGAAGAAGAAGAAGAAGAAGAAGAAGAAGAAGAAGAAGAAGAAGAAGAAGAAGAAGAAGAAGAAGAAGAAGAAGAAGAAGAAGAAGAAGAAGAAGAAGAAGAAGAAGAAGAAGAAGAAGAAGAAGAAGAAGAAGAAGAAGAAGAAGAAGAAGAAGAAGAAGAAGAAGAAGAAGAAGAAGAAGAAGAAGAAGTATTGAGTCCGATAAAAAATTTTATCCAAATCTAAACTTTATTTTTTCTTTAAATTCTGTATCAAAAACGGGTAAAAATATGAGAAACTGTCAATAGGTTATGGCATACTTTAATAATCGAGTCAATAATAATAACAAACATCTTTGATTTATCAATCTTATTCTTACAAATAATTGTTCTTATAAATAATCGTTCAATCGTCTTTGTTTTCTTTAAGTTCATCTCCATCTTCGTCTGGCGAGTGATAACTTCACTACAGTCATCGCCACCAGCTTTTTCTTCTTCCACTGCAAAGTGGATTTCGTTATCTTCATCGTGATCATCTTCTTCTCCGATTCCTTCATAATCATACGAATACAAAGATGTTATGAACTGTTTCATAACTGGGAATTTCTAAACCACCTGCAGGAATAGGTGGCGGTCGATATTGAGTGGAATGTACAAAACCATCTATTTTCCATCATCTCCATTTATTGGACACACAATAATTTTCCTGCTAAAAAAAAAAAAAAAAAAAAGAGAAAGAAAGAAAGAAGTAAAAGAAAGGAAGAGAGCCAGAGAGATGGAGAGAAATGAAAAACATAGAACAGATCTACTCATGGTCACAATCACTGAATGTTTTAAGAGGGGTGGCAGCACAAGTCCAAATGTGATGTAAACTTTCTAAAAAGTACCACCGTTAAAATTTCTGGTGTTCTTATCATGTTTTATATTATTGTAGTCGTGTAATGTAAATACGTCTCTCTTTCTATCCTTTGGTTTCTGATGGAAATTTTTGCAGCTTTTCTAAATTACAAAAATGTCGAAACATTCATCTTGTTTTTTAACATAGAATTGTGAGATCCGCCAATCTAGAGATGTAAATTTTAGAAAGTTGCCACTCGGCGCTCACCATAGGGGCACCTCACGTAGCTACTATATAAGGCAAAATTCATATTTGTAATTTTTCTATATAGGACCCCCTATATTAAAATTGTTGTTACGGCACTTGTTAACAAAGCAGCCAAATCATTCATCCAGAATTTGTACAATAAATGGTTTTCGAATTTAGTGACAACGCAGCTTATCAAAGCGTGGCTCCAACTGATATTAAAATTTCGTCCAAGTTGTCGGATCTGAAACCGCTACATGCATCATAAATTGTCCAGCTGTATGAACATTTAGGCACACAACCAGATGGTTACACAGGGATTCGATGCTACAGGAATTACTGAGGCTGTCAAAACGCTCAATATATATAAAAAAGTAGAGAATCCTTTCAGATGTTAAAAAATTTTTTTGTTTGTTTTGTCACACATGACCAAAATTTCCAGCTACGATTGGACGAAATTTTTCGTCGACAAAATATTTCGTCATACAAAATTTTCGTCGGAAAAAATTTCGTCACCTTTGAAAAATTTCGTCACATCTGTTCGATAAAGAATAATTTAATTTTAATATTGATATTAAACTAATGGATTAAGATATTTTAATTTGAATTCTAGGTTCGTATTGATGCCACCGGAAAGGTTTAATCACTTGGTCGATGTATTGAAGTTAAAGGTAACCAAAGAAAGTCGGTGTAAAGAACGTTCTCCTCAGTGGAAAGACTTGGGTTGGCTCTGAGTTTCCTTGAACTGGAAACAGTCATAGGGACCTGTGCAGTTTTCTTTCGAAATGGGACACTTTACTATTCACGGGATTATTAACAGGTTTGCGTGTAGATATGGAACGTTTTGTTCAACTATGACTTGAATTGGCTCTCAGTTTTCTTGAACTGGAAACAGTCAGAGGGACCTGTGCAGTTTTCTTTCGAAATGGGACGCTTTACTATTCACGGGATTATTAACATGTTTGCGTGTAGATATGGAACGTTTTGTTCAACTATGTACATCGGCCTTCAACTTAGGATAAGTGGAAAGAAATTACCGAACAGTTTCATGAGTATAGGAATATGCATCCTTGTATTAGGGCTCTTGATGGCACAATTATAAAGGCTTCTTCAGTATGGTTTTCTTTGCAGTTTGTGTGCACCGTATTGTTTCAGCCTTATTGACACCGGAGGGTATTGGAGGAACAATGATGGTGGTATTCTTAGAGATTTCAACATTGGGAAGCTTTTTGATGAATGTGCCTGCTCTGAAAGAAATTCATGCAAGTGAAATGGATTTGCCATACTTTCTTGTTGGTAATGAAATTGCATTGACCCTGAGGTTCCTTGCAATTCTTGAACAATCTCATCGATTCGAGTGCTATTGCGCAACATACTCTCTTCATTTCGTTTACGTACGTTTTCAAAAAAAATGTTCTTTTGAAAACCGTACTTAAAACCTTAAGTTGGTTGTTAAACTTTACGGCCTCCGCAAGAATGTGCTTACATTTAAGTATTTTTTACGTAACGTAAGAAGCTTACGGACCATGAATGAACTTTCCGTCGTAAGACGAAAATTTAGTTAACACTGCGAGCGAATTTCTTGATCGCTTTTGTTCTTTTCCTTAAAGTCTGTCTTTGCCAGAACTTTTCGGAGTCCTTTTATCCGGGATGGTAAATCAACACGCTCCAAATATTTTGGCAACCGCCTCATTTAAGGAAATCAAATCTAGCACAATATTGCAACAGCCTTTTTAAATTGCTTTTTCTGTTTACTAAATTAAGAACCTTTGTTCCTTGTTTAAAACATCCTGTTTTATTTCGATACAACTTAACAAAAAACAGGTTAGTAATGGAAATAATATAAGCTTAAAATACCTAGCGGTATAAAAGACGTAACTATACTTTTATTTAAAACAAAACTTATAACTTTCGTGAAAATTTAAACTATGACTTAAATGTTTTTCAATCTTTGGAATCATTGTAGCCAATTCATATTTTCAGATCAATTGTTCACAGCATTTGGACAAAAATGCACGTGCAGAAAATATTAACCCTATTCGGTCCGGGGGAGGGGGCGGATTCCGCCCCCCCCCCCCCCCTGACGGTTTTTTTAATAATTACTGATTGCTTTCTTATATGGCTATGATACTTACTGAGTTTCAATATTTATCTATTAGACACCTGCATGCTAAATTTTTAGGTCCCATACCTTTCAGAGGCTTTGATACTGGCCATTACTCGAAAAAAACAGTCAGGGGGGGGGGGGGGGGGCGGAATCCGCCCCCTCCCCCGGACCGAATAGGGTTAATATTTTCTGCACGTGCATTTTTGTCCAAATGCTGTGAACAATTGATCTGAAAATATGAATTGGCTACAATGATTCCAAAGATTGAAAAACATTTAAGTCATAGTTTAAATTTTCACGAAAGTTATAAGTTTTGTTTTAAATAAAAGTATAGTTACGTCTTTTATACCGCTAGGTATTTTAAGCTTATATTATTTCCATTACTAACCTGTTTTTTGTTAAGTTGTATCGAAATAAAACAGGATGTTTTAAACAAGGAACAAAGGTTCTTAATTTAGTAAACAGAAAAAGCAATTTAAAAAGGCTGTTGCAATATTGTGCTAGATTTGATTTCCTTAAATGAGGCGGTTGCCAAAATATTTGGAGCGTGTTGATTTACCATCCCGGATAAAAGGACTCCGAAAAGTTCTGGCAAAGACAGACTTTAAGGAAAAGAACAAAAGCGATCAAGAAATTCGCTCGCAGTGTTAACTAAATTTTCGTCTTACGACGGAAAGTTCATTCATGGTCCGTAAGCTTCTTACGTTACGTAAAAAATACTTAAATGTAAGCACATTCTTGCGGAGGCCGTAAAGTTTAACAACCAACTTAAGGTTTTAAGTACGGTTTTCAAAAGAACATTTTTTTTGAAAACGTACGTAAACGAAATGAAGAGAGTATGTTGCGCAATAGCACTCGAATCGATGAGATTGTTCAAGAATTGCAAGGAACCTCAGGGTCAATGCAATTTCATTACCAACAAGAAAGTATGGCAAATCCATTTCACTTGCATGAATTTCTTTCAGAGCAGGCACATTCATCAAAAAGCTTCCCAATGTTGAAATCTCTAAGAATACCACCATCATTGTTCCTCCAATACCCTCCGGTGTCAATAAGGCTGAAACAATACGGTGCACACAAACTGCAAAGAAAACCATACTGAAGAAGCCTTTATAATTGTGCCATCAAGAGCCCTAATACAAGGATGCATATTCCTATACTCATGAAACTGTTCGGTAATTTCTTTCCACTTATCCTAAGTTGAAGGCCGATGTACATAGTTGAACAAAACGTTCCATATCTACACGCAAACATGTTAATAATCCCGTGAATAGTAAAGCGTCCCATTTCGAAAGAAAACTGCACAGGTCCCTCTGACTGTTTCCAGTTCAAGAAAACTGAGAGCCAATTCAAGTCATAGTTGAACAAAACGTTCCATATCTACACGCAAACCTGTTAATAATCCCGTGAATAGTAAAGTGTCCCATTTCGAAAGAAAACTGCACAGGTCCCTATGACTGTTTCCAGTTCAAGGAAACTCAGAGCCAACCCAAGTCTTTCCACTGAGGAGAACGTTCTTTACACCGACTTTCTTTGGTTACCTTTAACTTCAATACATCGACCAAGTGATTAAACCTTTCCGGTGGCATCAATACGAACCTAGAATTCAAATTAAAATATCTTAATCCATTAGTTTAATATCAATATTAAAATTAAATTATTCTTTATCGAACAGATGTGACGAAATTTTTCAAAGGTGACGAAATTTTTTCCGACGAAAATTTTGTATGACGAAATATTTTGTCGACGAAAAATTTCGTCCAATCGTAGCTGGAAATTTTGGTCATGTGTGACAAAACAAACAAAAAAATTTTTTAACATCTGAAAGGATTCTCTACTTTTTTATATATATTGAGCGTTTTGACAGCCTCAGTAATTCCTGTAGCATCGAATCCCTGTGTAACCATCTGGTTGTGTGCCTAAATGTTCATACAGCTGGACAATTTATGATGCATGTAGCGGTTTCAGATCCGACAACTTGGACGAAATTTTAATATCAGTTGGAGCCACGCTTTGATAAGCTGCGTTGTCACTAAATTCGAAAACCATTTATTGTACAAATTCTGGATGAATGATTTGGCTGCTTTGTTAACAAGTGCCGTAACAACAATTTTAATATAGGGGGTCCTATATAGAAAAATTACAAATATGAATTTTGCCTTATATAGTAGCTACGTGAGGTGCCCCTATGGTGAGCGCCGAGTGGCAACTTTCTAAAATTTACATCTCTAGATTGGCGGATCTCACAATTCTATGTTAAAAAACAAGATGAATGTTTCGACATTTTTGTAATTTAGAAAAGCTGCAAAAATTTCCATCAAAAACCAAAGGATAGAAAGAGAGACGTATTTACATTACACGACTACAATAATATAAAACATGATAAGAACACCAGAAATTTTAACGGTGGTACTTTTTAGAAAGTTTACATCACATTTGGACTTGTGCTGCCACCCCTCTTAAAACATTCAGTGATTGTGACCATGAGTAGATCTGTTCTATGTTTTTCATTTCTCTCCATCTCTCTGGCTCTCTTCCTTTCTTTTACTTCTTTCTTTCTTTCTCTTTTTTTTTTTTTTTTTTTAGCAGGAAAATTATTGTGTGTCCAATAAATGGAGATGATGGAAAATAGATGGTTTTGTACATTCCACTCAATATCGACCGCCACCTATTCCTGCAGGTGGTTTAGAAATTCCCAGTTATGAAACAGTTCATAACATCTTTGTATTCGTATGATTATGAAGGAATCGGAGAAGAAGATGATCACGATGAAGATAACGAAATCCACTTTGCAGTGGAAGAAGAAAAAGCTGGTGGCGATGACTGTAGTGAAGTTATCACTCGCCAGACGAAGATGGAGATGAACTTAAAGAAAACAAAGACGATTGAACGATTATTTATAAGAACAATTATTTGTAAGAATAAGATTGATAAATCAAAGATGTTTGTTATTATTATTGACTCGATTATTAAAGTATGCCATAACCTATTGACAGTTTCTCATATTTTTACCCGTTTTTGATACAGAATAAAGTTTAGATTTCGACAAAAGTTTTCGTCGGACTAAATACTTCTTTTTACCAGCTTATCACGATTTTTTCTGGGTGCAATTATACTTTAAGGGCAGAAACTTCTAAGAAAATTCCGCTTCCCTGGAAATATCTACTGTTCGGTATTATGATTTCTAACGGAGGATTTCTGCGTGTATATTGTAATACATTAACACTATGTACCAGCTCCTAAACAACACTCGATGTCGCCATACAGTAACATGTCAACGCGTGTTATCCCAACTTTTGGAAATTGGTGGCCGTTTTAAAGAAGAAAGAAAATATTTCGCGCGTGAAGTTGACTCAGTGCTTGGGAAGGATTCCAGTACCGGAAAGAAAGAAGTATGCTGTTTGCAACACACAAATCGTAAATATAGTGTAAACGTACCCAGGACTGCCAACATTAGACTGCTTGAGACGTATTGCATGCAATTTGTTGCAGAAGTAACTGTTTTAATCTGAAAACTATGCTTAGAAACTTTTCAGGAACTTTGTGGTCTTAGACGGTTGATAGTATTTTATATAAAGTCATTTCTAATCTACTAGTTTTCTCTGTTCCCTAGATTCCCCCAAAACTACAGTTAATAGCATAGTGTCACTTATTACTTTCTTAGTTAATGGCTATGCCTACTTGTAAACTGTAATTTCTTTAATTCCTTGAGGTTTTTTGGGTTTTTTTTTTTTTGCTTTGCATTTTTTTATTGTTTTTAATTTGTATTTTTCAGCAGAAAAAAAATTGATGGACATTAGATATTTATAATGACGTAATTCAGAAGGATAACCTAACACAATAAAAAATTTGAAAGCAAAGTACGGCATCTTTCTAGAATAAGTATATTCAAATCTAAATATGTGGTAAGTGATTTGTATTGCAAAGACTTTATCATAAGAAAATTTACAAAGAAAGGAGAATTTAAACAATTTCCCGCGGAGAATATATTTGACTAAAAAAGAAATTTGTAATCTGTAATATATACTTGAAGACAAATAAATATACATAGATGTACCCTATGGAGGGAAAGGTCTCAGTGAACCGGTAAAAGGGGCAACAAAATGTCCCTATCCCTGTAACATATGAACTACTGCTTTATTTTAAAAGTTACTTGGCAGCTAAAACTTCCATTACGAAATTTTTTAGCTGTGAAAAATATCCAAATGCTTGCACTAAAGAAAAAATGCTGGCACAACTAGCACAATTGATGACCTTGAGACTCAATACAAGGAGAATGACATGCTGCAAAACATCCGCAAAAAATAGTGGTCGGTATAAGTAAAATCCTGAAAAATGTTTAGCCGGATAAAAAAAATTTGGCAAAAAATTGTTAGTCGGCAAAAGATTTTAGTCACGATTTGGTCACTTTTTGCTTATTTCGTTTACCGATAAGGTTAAACCAACATGGTCTACCTGGACCTAAGCGCGCAATCTTGCGTTCAACACCAAGGGTTAAAAGATTCATAGACAACTTTTAAAGTTTTGAGGTATAAAGCCAACTTGTGTGTTTCACAGGAAACTTTTAGCTTTTAACGTTTAATTGCATTTACATGGCAAAAGAACATTTAGATATTGGTAAGCGGGTAATTCATTATCCCATATAAACAGAAGTTTCCTCAATAGGCAAGATAAATTTATGTTTGGCATTTTTTTTTAAAAAAAAACAAAGAATATATTCTATCACAATAAACAATTAATTGGCCGGGACATCTGGCGTCGAAACGCCGGATTAAGCCACAATTTATTAGGTGTTGCACGCAAGATTTCGCGCTTAGGTCCAGGTAGACCATGTTGCACTTCCGTGTTTGGGGTTTTTAGTACAGGTGTACGGTATGAGATGCGGCTATAAAGTCTGCCCAACGTTAAGCGTCAGGTTAGGCACTTAAATTATGCTGCACATCCAGGTAAAATGCTTTAGTATAGGGATATGGCATGCCGCAAATCCAGAGCACCGCTCACAGCAATACAGCGTATTGAGTGAAGTATCTTTTAAAGAAATAACTTTCTCGCAACTTAACTGAAATGAAAACACAGGTTAAAACCGGTTGTTACCCGTCATAGAAAAAAACAGTCAGCAAGCATGCCTTATTTTGCGGAATTACTTCCCATGAAAGTTCAAAAATTAATCGTGAGTCAACCTGGGATGATCGCATGTTACAGGTAAACCATTTCGCACATCTATTTGGATTGCTCACACCAATGCTCCCTATTAGGCGCAATTACCTTTTCCAAAAAATTTTATTGCAAATTCGTTTTAAAAAAGACCATTCTACAGCCTATCGTTACAATATTAGTATTACAGGTTAATATAGACTTTCTCATTGAATCAATAACTTTTGCAAAAGCGTATATTGCAGTAAAAAATGTATCTATCTAACTGCATTTATTATAACAAACGTTACTTGAAAGATTTTTGTAGCCAACTGTATTTCTCTACTTTCACTTTTTAGCCAGAAGTAGCTTTAATCAAACTAAATAATAGCCTTGAAAGAAAAGGAATAAATATGACAAGCTAGCTGGCATTAGAATGCTCCTTGACATGTACGTTGGTACCCAAAATCTTAAAATTGGTTTGTTTAAGATTATTACGCGGCTAAAAACGCGTTAAAATTTTAATACTAACATGTAAAAATATATCAAAATTGAATGTTTCTACAATACAAACAATTTAGAAGGGGGAAAAGTCATAAGAAATATTCAAAATGGTCACCGCTAGCTCCGCACATCGTCTCCCAAACATTTTCGATCGACTAGAACTTCATGTTGTATCTGTGAGCGAAATAGGCAAATAATAGTACGGGATTCATATTTAATATGGCGTGTTAAAATAATGCCATTTAATGATACATATGAACAGCCCCTAATCCATCGATTGGTCCAAATAATAAACTACAAAATTAGTTTTTTTGCTTACTGTGAATGACCGGATAAGATCTTGGCTTGAATTTCTTCACTTTGACATTCAGACCACTGGGCAGAAATCACATGGCGTCAACACCGTTCGCCCAGAGCAAAACAAAAGATGAAACATGGATTTTCCCTGTAGGAAGGATAAATTTAAGTCGATTCGGCATAATTTTTAAAAATAAAAAATAGATTCTTATCACAAACAATAAACAGTTACCACTTGGTACTTCGTCATCAGTTAGAATAAGTGTTCTCCTCCCTCCTTCCTCCATATGCACGGAAACTAAAACGATATTATGCTGAAGGATTTCCACGCTAACCGAGGAAATATTTTCCATATGACATTAAACATAGGATAATATCATTCAAGGTAACATGTATGGCAATTCTCCTGGCAAATCAAACGTACTTAAAAACAATTCAATGCAGAAAGAAGTACGCATGTTTTATCACTGACAATTGTGTCTTTTTGTTCGGTGTGATAAAATAATTATGTGTATATCAGTTTGATGGAATAATCAAGGACATTAAGTTTTTATATACCTTGTGCATCAAATGCCATATTTATTTGTCTATTTTTTTTTAAATTCACACCCAGTTCAAGTAGTTTAAGCACCCCTTTAAAGAGGGAAATAATTGTGTAGAACCTAATGTTGATTCAGCTTGTTTTAAAATAGTATTCTTATTCCTTATTATCGAAATTCTTTCATTTTCAGACGAGTTCTTATCAAAGTAGTCGCTATCAGCATCACCAAAATATTTGAGGTAGAGAGCAAATTTTCTAAATTTTGTTAAAGCAGACAAAAAAGCCCTGGTTTAAAAGAATTAATAGTATTTTGGTTATAATTTTTGATTTTATAGGTTTTAGACAGATTTGAAAACATTTTATTTTGATGTTTTGTTGAATAACTTGCAAAGCAGACCTCTTTAGGGTATTGAAAGGTACTTTTGTAGGTAATTTTGTAAATGGTTCGGCTCCAACTACATTAGGGAGAGAAGGGGCTTACAGGGCCCATTAACTACCAAGCGCGAAATTACGCGCATTTGTTTCTTCGCAAAACTAGGACTTGATTTGGATAATTATGTAATTGACTGCTTTGAACTTGGATTGGACTGTATACTTTATAGGCTTGAAAATAATATGCAACTAAAAATCTAAATTATCAATTATCTCAATTAGTATTTTTTTAATACATTTTTTGTATATTGTACTTATAGTTGGTGATATATATTGCTACATATTATAAACAACTGATAAGAAAATCTAAATTAATGACAATCATAGCTATGTCTCCTATCCTTTTGAAAATTACACAACTCGATCAGAATGGAATGTGTGGATGGCGTCATGTTTACTAAAATTCTTTTTTCATTTTAATTTTACTAATTGCCATTATGTTCCTTTTTGGCATGTTTATTGCCAACTTATAAATTTCTATAGAAATTGAACTCATTGGTTTTTTTTCTAATTTATAACGTCAATATTAACACCAACGTTCAATATGATTCAACAAGTTATATCATGTCTCATAAAGTAATTTGTATTTCCACACTGCCAAATATTCGTCTACATTGCACATATTTGTCACCAATCGCGTGTAGTTCGTCACGTGTCCCATGTATTTTGTCACCAATCGCGTGTAGTTTGTCGCTTGTCACATGTAGTTTGTCACCAATCGCGTGTAGTACGTCGCTTGTCACATGTAGTTTGTCACCAATCGTGTGTATTACTTCGCTTCTCACGTGTAGTTTTGTCACTAATCGCGTGTAGTACGTTGCTTGTCACGTGTAGTTTTGTCACCAATCGCGTGTAGTACGTTGCTTGTCACGTGCAAGTAAGCAAATAAAGTAAAGTAAGAAGTCGTGAGAAATTTTATTATAACAGTTTTTTTCTTTTCTTCCTTAGCTAAACTTGTAACTATTTTGCCAGTTGATGAACCCTTAAAATACGCACCCCTTCTTGGCTAAAAAATAATCACCTTTCCAAAGATGTTTTATAGCTTGGTACCGTAGGGAAGTCCAATTCATCCTCCCTGTCTAATAATGGCAGCTTTTGCATAAGAACCTAGTCCTCAGGAATTATGGTGCTGCAACTGTGGTTGCTTTTGCCCAACTTTCGACCGTAGCTCTACGCGATCCATCGTCTAAGGGTTTATAGGAGCATACGAAGTGTTGTTATTCCATGTTAATAAAAACGCTAAGCAACACACTTCCATTACATATGAAAAACGGACTTATAATGTCAATTAAACTTGGCACTTGTTAGAGGACCCATGACGTAACAAATACAAAATTTTAATCTGTTGATTGTCATATCACTACGGCACACCGAGAGATCGCCGGAAATTACGCTTTAAGTCTATAATTTCAATTTTAAGACAAAATGAGGAGCAATGGCAAAACTTAAGTTTACCTCACATTCCTAAATAAGGTAATCTCTATTGAAGCAATCATTCTGCAATTATCTCTTGTAAAGACAAGAGTGTTAATGTCGAAGGTTTTGTTCCCCCCACTCAGATTACTTTTCATTCTTTGCATTAGGTTTGGCTTATTTATGATTCGTTTCCGATTTTGATGCAATAAGGTTTCCAGTAGGTGGAGCTTGCTTAAAGATGCGAGTTATACGCGTTTTACAGACGCTATACCCTCGTATATGATACAAGGGACGTAGTTTCGGATAGAGCACTAACCTAAATGTTAGAAACTTAAACTTTACTGGCGTGTCAGATATATATGCCAAAAATGATATCTAAAATGCTTTGATGTTTGCCACTTTACGTGGGAGCTGTTATCCAAGATGGTGGATTTGCTGGATTAGATTTTCGCGATAGTGACTTGTTTCTTTAATCTGACTACTCTCTTATGAATGGAAATCAGGCAGGAGAATAAATTTTCTCGAATACTAATGTTAAAATTAAATTGTTTTTACGTGGGAGGTAAGTTTTAATTGTCACATACAAGTCGCAGAAGTATCGATGTTTTCATTAAAATCAAATAATCAGCCAAACAAACAAACGAAAACAAAATGGAAAACAAACACAAATATACGAAAACAAAAAGAAAACAAACAAACAAACAAACAGATAAACAGATAAAAAGACAGACATACGGTTAACAAAACTATATTATGATGTAAAATCGTGCCAGGTTTTGTTTTAATTAATAATTGTTGATTATAATTGACCTTAATGAACGACACGCCCCAAATCAGATTCACTAAAATCAAAGATATGTATGAAACAATCATTATTCAGGAGGAAGGTCAAAGTATTTTCCTTGTTTAACAACGGCCTTATTGCGTAGTATGTCAGTAACTCTGTTGCTTAGTAACCCAAACGTAGATTAACTACTATTGGCTCCACATTAGTACCCAGGCTATTGTTTGTTAAATTGGTTAATTGGTTTTATTTTAACTAACGTAGGTTGTTGGTACTTTGTCATGAAAATTTAATGTGCAAGGCGTCAACTCTTACTAAGAATCATGTAGATGGATTGCTTAAAAATGTTTGCGTTATTTTAGCGATGTGCAATATAGTTTATAATTTAATAATGGGAGCTGCAGTAAGGTAGACGTGATTCTACTAATCTTTTCGTTAATCCCGAAATTGCCTTGTTTATACCAACGTCAATGTTATCAAAAGAGGAGGAGACTTGTGTAGTAATGGAGACTCTTTAATACTGCGTAAACATACAAAAAAGATGACAACTTGTCCATTTCAATTAGAACGACGTAATTATCCTTAATTAATTTCATTACTCAAACGAATCTATGGCTGGTTATTAATGAAGAGTTGAAAAAGAATTGAAAACGTATTGTAACATTTAATTGTCGACTTCATAATGTTTAATTATTTTATTATGAAAGAACTTAATCCAATTTGCACAGATGTTAACATCACATACTGTGGCTATGACAAACTGATAAGATATTTAAATAGCATAAGGAAAAGTTCGTTAAATCAAAATCGCTCATATTTCCGTCCTTGATATGGATCTATATGGATTGAACCCGTTAGATTTCACTTATCTGTTATCATAACACCACAGCAAGGATCAGACAAGATAAAAACAAATTCTAATAGCAATAAGAAAAATCTTAGAAAAAGAAAAAAAAACAAGCAAAATGCCTCTGCTTAAGGCTGTTGTCACCAGTGATTATATCAGATGTAAATTTATCTGATGTAGAAAAAATATACAACTGTAACATATGAGCAACAGAGGCTGCTATAAACAGTTCAACTTTATGAAACGTTCTAGAATCTAAATCTGATCTAATAAGGAAATTGGAAGTTGAAAAGTTTGAATTTAAGTGGCCAATGAAGAGCCTTTTGCATACAAATTTGTTTTGCAGGCAAAGTTGAGCTAACGAGACAAGCTTTTTACAAGCTTGTTTCAAAATACTTTAAATTGGCCTTTTCTGCCAACTTTGTTCCCATTGCTTCTCCCCTCCTTTCATGGCACTAAATCGACTTTCCCGCCACGGCGTAAAATTTTGAACACTAAAGATTTAACACCGCCAAAAAGGGCGGTGGTGTAGGGTAAACCAGTAAGAAGTACGTCTACATTCATTTGAGTAGATGGCGTTTGAAGACATAATGTGGAAAATAAAGGAGGTTGTGAAGAAGAATATCAAGATGTATTACATACATTTTTGTATCGGCCTACTGTGCAAAATATGAGCGTTTTCAACGTTCTTCGTTTAATAAAACAATGTTAAAAAGTAAAATTCTCTTTATTTTAAATAAGCTTGGCAGTAAAAACAAATTTTCTTCCTGTACATAGTAATTACATACGAGCGCAAAAGTTTATTTCTTCTTGTTGAAGAATATTTTCTTTTTTGTTAGCTCGTTCAAAAATTCCCACGAGCTTCAATTTCTCCTGATTCATGAAGTTTAATATCGTGTCTCGTTTGTGGTTTCTCTCAAATTAAACCTATTGATTTTCATTATGCGAATTGATTTTTTTCGTTAAGTGCTTTTAAAATTAAAAATGCTTAATATTCCCTTCAACGTAGTTTATTATTTGGTTTAAGTGGGAAAAATACCAATCCATGGTCGTTTTTAATTCGTAAATTCGTTGTATTGAATATTTAGATGATAAGCAAACATTATTTTGTCTACAATAAATATATTTCCCCAAAAACTAAGGAGAATTATCTACAAAATAAAATAGCAATTTAAAAAAATTTAATTCCCTTAAATAATTTTTACATCAAAAATTTACATATTTATAGCTGAGTCAGCAAAAATTAGATAATATAGAAATTATGATGATGTGATAGAGGTCACACTTTATAACAGTAAAACAACTATGAAGTAAGTCGAAACAAACTAGATAGCCTTTATAGAAGTTGTTGTGAGAAAATATTTGAGATCTGCCATAAGTCGACAAAAGAATTGAAATAATTACGAAATTTATGAACATAATGAAGTTCATCTGTCAATAAAAAAATAAATTTCAAAAATTCAAAATTTCAACTAATATTATAATAAACGAAAAATATTTCAGCAGACAGTTCTTATTTCTGCGCTTCCTCCATGTATGCCACCTCCACCATACATTCCTTCAGGAATTATCGTTTGCGAATGCAATGAAGGGTACGACATTTGATGTTGAAATGCATCACTGAGTGACGTCACATCTTTTTTTGATTTTTTACTTTTGCCTGTAGATTTTCTATTTCGGGTTTGGATGCCATCTTTTTTCATAGTTAACGGTCTGTTTATCTAAAAAAAACAAGTATGGTTAATAGTAAAACTAAAAAATCAAGTGTGTCACGTAGACGAGAAGAGGTGAGAGAAGAGATTTTACCTTGTGTAATTTATAATACAATCCACAAGCATTACACACCGGCTCTCCACTTCCGTTTCTCCTCCACAGTGTAGTTTGCGATGTTTTACAATTTGAACAAATAATTCCAGTACGTCTTGCTTGAGACTATAAAACAAACAGGCGTTGAGAACGTGCAATTTAGAAACTTGCCCAGCAACAAAACCAAACTGGTGAGGAGTTAATTAAATCTTACCAGTCTCCTTTTAGGTTTAATTAAAGGTCTGTTGGCTCCATTCATTTTGTGGTACAAACCACAAGCATTGCAGAGATAATGTCCTCTTGTGTCTCTTCGCCATAGAGGCGTCGATGTCGCTCCGCAGTTCATGCATTCCCTACCTTCACCTAAATGGATTAAAAATCCTTCTATAAGTTTTAATCCTTAAATGTTAGTGAAAAAATAGAAATAAAGGTTTAAAGAATGTCAGGTATGGTGATGCTTATTTAATTTTTAAAATAACAATTTATGCAGTTAACGTTAGACAACCAAACAATCAATCAATACACATTGATTACAGGTTTCTTTGTCTTAAAGTTATACCATAGTACAACCTCGGAATAAAGGAACTTTTTGTGTAAAAGCTTTTGTAGGGAATACAAAAGCCAGCTAGCTTCTGATACTGGAAAATAGTTTCGAAGGTTATCTCTTTGCCAGTGACATCATAGAAAACTGAGAAACAATCCAAGCATTTTTGCTTTAAAAGCTCGCCAATTTTAAATTTGTATTAGAATACGCAAAGCAATTGTTGCTATAAAACCGCGAAAATTGTTTTCACTTAAAAGTAATGTTCTGCAATTTAGTCGAGTAGAAGTAATATTCTGCAAATTAACCGTTTCGCAACGCAACTTTCAAGTCAGTACGAACGTGTTTATAGTTTCATCATAATAAATCCTCGTTTAATTCACTTGATTCAAATAATTATGAGAAATTGTGGATGACCAGTAAACAATTTCCTCTTCTTATTATTATACAGGGTTAATTAAAAACAAATATAATTGACGGTAAAGTACAAAAAGCAGGTTTCAATTAAATATAAACAAGCCGAAGAGGCTAATTATTGTTATGTATCTAATTTGTGCGGTTTATTTTAATTTAACTTACTTGATTTCACAGCTTTCCCACTTTTGAAATTTAATATTCCATATTGTAATATATTTTAATAAATTGACGCTAAATTTTAATCTAACAAGAAAAAATTGTTCGTCCACTTCACCTCAGTTTACCATACCACAGGAATGATTAAAATGGTTGATCAAACATATTAGTGAACATGTAATGTTATTTTTATTTCTTAATCCTATCTATACTTAATCCATTTTTAAATCACTGCAACTTTTAAAATGATATTTACTGATAAAGATATGTTTAAAAAAGGCTTAAACACGTTTTAAAATCACTTTGTTTCGGTGTATAAACGCGAGATAAACTTTCATGAAACATAAAGTTTGATTACTCAAATTAGACTTTTTTTACATAAATAGAAACCGTATGGATATATATTTTTGTTTTTGCATTTGCTGTAAAGCAATAAGAAAGAATAAAAAGATTCTCAACACGCAACATAAATTAGAAATTCAAGTAGCAGACGAAAGTTGTTACAAAGATTCCTCGTTATAAAATTTCTTTCATTTCGTGATCAATTTTAAGTTTTAAATTCTATGCTTGCATTATTTCACGTTCTTCCTACTTACTTCAATTATTTAGATCTAGACTAATTTGTGACGTAAATACAAAACAAAAAACAAAAGCTGTAACAAATAAATAAATAAATAAATAAATAAATATAACGACAATAAATTGTATATCAAACCTTTAAGTTATAGAAAACAGTATGATTGAATAATAAAATATTGAGTTATTTTTAAAAAAAGCTATATCTGAATCATTTTTTTATAAAGACAATTCCTTAAAAGAAAACCATTTTTATCACGTCTACTTCATGTAAATGGAACTCTCACGTCGCTTCTATAGCAAGCCATATGTGCGCAACATGTTTAATAATAATAAAAACTTCACCGACTGTCAAAATTGGCCTTCATAAGAACGCGAGAAATATAGCTTAAGATTTCTTACGATTCTTACCTGAATTTGAGCGACTAATTGTTCGACATCTTGGGATACCGCTAAAATCAAACGCTACACCACTTCCGGGAAAATCGACGCTGCTCATATGTGGTGGGTATAATTGGGGTGGAAAACCAGAATAATTGGACATGTTTTGGCCAAGTTTAAATTTAATGTCTTCAGCAGCGTAATGAGGCGATACATCCATCTCGGGTGGAATTGTGGAATCCTTCCCATGATCAGATTTCATGTGAGCTGAGAATTGTGGTAGACTAAGTATCGGTCCCGTAGAAACAGGAGACATGTGTTGCCACATGGAGGATTGATTCCCACAAGGGTTAGGAGGGTGCAAGCTACCATGTGGTGATCTGTTCGGACAACCAGCGCCCGGTAAATACAACCTTGATCCACAGTTTGTGTTGCTTTCAGAAGAGTTCACCGGTGGAGAGTGAGGATGATATAAAGAAGGAAAAGAATGGCCAGTCATTCCTGGCCTTCCCATGTCTGTCACTGTATTGTGCGCTACACTATCTGGGTGGCTGTAGTAGTGGTCACCCTCCGTTGTGTAGCTTTGTGATAAACCATGAGATAAAATTGGCGCAGGCTCCTGGCATAAATACATGGACGGATGGAACCATCTTGCATGTTCAACGTTAGCCATTTCCATTCTTGTGCTTGACAAAGATAACTTGATATATTGTTTCTATCTAAATAAAACAAAAATCTACAATGTTAGATAAAAATCTTAATGTGATATTATAAAAAAAGAATGTCTTTTGATATTGAAAGTCGTATATAAACAAAGACCTGAATAATCTCTAGATATAAACTTTATTAAAAGCTTTCGTATGTTTTCATACCTGGATACAATCCTTACTTCCTGCCTTGCTAACTTTTCTCTATAACTAACCTTCTGTTAAGCTTGCTCTTATCTCTATCAGAAATGATGAGTTATTGAAATCTTTTTAAATATCTCTAACTATGTACCAAAACTAATCGCTCTCTTTATCAAAATTAGTTTAATTACGTCTTGTCTTCGTAATCATTTCGTTCGATGTAGCCACTTAACGAAATATAAAAAAGACAGTTCATTTTGACATTATTTATCAAACTGCGTTACAAGCCAACACAAAAATCTTAAATAAAAACTATTTTATTCTGTTCAGGCCTTTATTTCAATTCAATTGCTTCACATAATGCATATGTCAGAAAACGTAATTACTTCGCTTCTATCGGCGCCATAATCTTTTACAAAGTCGAGACGAATACATACATTAAACCAATCAAAATGCAGAAGAATTAATTAGCCATAGAATATGTGGGCTTTTGTTCTGCTTGAATAGTCAGAATTTTGAAAGTTTTTCGTGGCACGTAGTTTCGATTTGATTTGAACACGGAATATATGGCGTATATATATTTTCAAAGCTTCAAGAGAACATATGTTCACGCGAAGTAAACTAAAAGAGAAATCACACGAGAAAAAGGAATACAAAAAATATATTTTTTAAAAATAAAAAAAACTTAATTAATTGAGGATTTTTAGTAGATAAATTGAGCCAAATAGTTAATAAATATTGAATCTATTTGCTATCGCCAAAAGCGCCGCTAGTGAAAAAGATGGTATCAATACTTTAAGTGACTCACCGTGCATTGGCAACCAGCCTCCATCTACTACGAAAAAATGGGATCTTTTTTTCCTTAAAACAAGATACCCATCAATGGTGTTAATTTTTATTGTATATCCCATCCGGTCACTGGTATTGTTAACTCATTGTCTTCGCCTAACCTGTTTTTTATAATGTTCTTGTTTTTTTTTATCAGGGCAAGAATTATCTTTCAATCAAATAATGTTGATACGTTTTTTATAACGGTGAAAAGGTTTATCAAATTCCACTCACAATAAAAATGGACTTGGCGTATTTATAGGATTTGGTTAAAGTGAAAACTTCATAGAAATGTACGCACAATTTTTATTTTTTTAAAAAACTACCATTATTTTCATTCAATTCAACATAACAAAAGAAACTACTAATTTCAAATTAAAACAGCGAGTTTATTATTTCAACTTTATATTCAGTGTTTTAATTAAAATATCTTTTTTTATCTTATCTTTTTTTTAGTTTATTTCTTTTAGCAGCGTTGCAATGGAAAGAAGAATTTCTGCAGGAGGTTCATGAAATGAACACTTCCAAACCTAGCGTGTTCTCATTTCCATTTTGAATTTTTTATAGACCAAAAAAAAATGAGCAATTCTTTTTTTTATATTAAACAAATAAAACCTCACCTTGGACCCCACAACCGCAAATTTTAAAATATTCAGATCTTTCTTTAATAAATATTCCCTAATTAGTTAAAAAATACGGTCCTAGAAATTTACCTTTAACCAAAGCTGTTCTTTATTTTGTGGCATATTTGACTTTTTATTTTATGCGTTTTTATATTGATTTACATAATAAATTTTTGTGGACCTAGATTTATTTACTTCCCAAAATTGCAATAACTGATTCTGCAAGAATTATTGTCTTGCAATATATTTCACTACAATTGTGTTTTCGCAGACTTTTCCAGCCTTATTGTATCTTTAAAATTGTTCTTAGAAGATTAGATCATTTACATTTTTTGTAATGGAAGAGATATATGAAACATTGAGCCCTTTTTACATGTTAAGGTAATATAAAAAAAAAACTTTATACAATGAAGTAGTGTCTGGGAAGAATTTTTTTAGTTCTGTCCACCCAATCTCATACCCAAGCTTCTTATTAGCTTCATAGTGTTAAGGCACTCAGACGGCGAAAAGATACTTGAAATACTTGATTCTGCTCATTCGTATTCATAAAATTCAAAAGTGGAGAAAAGATTATAGAGACCAAAATATTTTCAGGGACTTTTGTCGACTCGCTTGTTTCGTCAACATGTTTTCCAATTAACTTGTTCACTCCTCCTTCGCCCACGCGCATGTTTGCATAAAAGCTATTGTTGCAATTAAAACAATGTTACCTACCCACGATACAATTTTTTGTTATTATCAAATATCGGATCAGTTACATAGAAGTGTTGATTACCGTTAAATCACGATAGCATCGGAATTAGCCTAAAACACTTAATAATGTTGAAGTTGCCCCTCGTAGTCTAGTATTGTTCACAGAAGGAAAAACGTCTCGTTGCTATACACACATCAACCGCAAAGATGATGAGGTAATGTTGACCTCAATGCAGCGAATGCGACCGAAACCATTACCCTATGTCACGTGATTAGTCGAACAAACAGAGAAAGCCACAAGTAAACAAGTTATTAACCTCATACAATTAACATATTCGCAGGCGTATAATTCCACATTTTTAATCATTTTGCGATAAGAATATTGGTAAACAACAAAGAGAACGACAACAACAACGACAAAGTGGAAAATATGACGACACAACAGCGACAACAAGATAATCAGTTGACAACAAGATAATCAAAGACGACAAAAACATTAGGGAAAAATTAGAAAATACAGCAGTGACGAAGTAAAGATCACAACAGCGATGAAACGAGTAGCAATGACGATACAACAGCGACTAAATGCCAACACAACGCCGACGGCAAGAACAGTGACAACAGTAGAACAGCCACGGTGATACCGACGGTAAAGTTTAAGATGGCTAGCTTTTTAACATTTATAATAAAGAAATATGTTTTTGAAATAAAGTATACGGCATCAATTTTACAATTGTTTTTGGTGATATCGGTACACGTCATATACAGGTACGTTTCGTGCATCCATATCCGTTCGAAAATGTCTATTCTGTATTGTTTATTATTATTTGTTAAAGTTAAAAAAAAAGGAAAAGGAAATGCATTCATGAACAAGCACTTAAGTTACGTTCAATACGAAGATGAATAATTTTTATACATGTGCATCTTTGCTTCAATGTCTTTCGTGTTCTCGAATATAACCCGGATGAAGAGTAAAGTTAGTACCATAGAGATGTAAACATATTTCCATGGTGGTACATAAGTTTATTTGGTCCACTTATAGACTAAATTTTTTGGATCAATTTTTCTTTACGACTAAATTATAAAATTTTTACAATCCCCTGTCTTCTGTTACCTCAACATTTTTAATACCATACACTCGTCAATATTGCTACTCAATTTTTATGACAATATTTAACTTTCACCAAACTGTGATCTTTTGCATTTGAGTTTATCTTTCTTGCTACTACAATTTTGAGTGCACTTCGGTTGTACTTGTTTGCATTGTAGTGACTACACTTAAGAATATAAGGTATATCTATTACACCCAAACCCGAATATATTTTGCAGAGTATCGATTATCCCAGTGATCCCAGATGCGACATACTTTGATTTAATTAAATAGCCTTAGCTGGGGCTTCAACTCAGAACCAGCCAAACGCCTGGGCGGTGTGAAAATAAAAAAACGGTTAGCCTTTGAAAAGAAGGAACAAACCAAATCGTTTCCTTAAATAACGACAAATTAATTTCCTTTCCGCTTTTTAAACTGTAAAGTCATTCTGCGCGCTTTTGAAAGATTTTGAGATTCCTTTATGAAATTAAAAATGTATATTTGAAATTACCATCATTTGTACAACAATTTTTCATCTCTGTATTTCGGTCAAATAAAGGAGAAAAAACAACAGCACATTGTAAATCATTTCTTTTTCGTAGACGTGGAAACTTCCTTGTAATATCTTTTTAACACCGTGAAGCTTAGCTACCATTATATTCTCATTTTAACACTATTGCTAATGTTTTCCCCATATTGCTTAAACATGTCGAGAAAAAGAAAACACAATTTCCTAAAAGTTTCTGTTTAGAAAGAAAAATAAAAAAAGGATAGCAGTAAAACAAAGAACCAACCTTCAGTATGTCACATCAACAATTGAAAGATCGCTTTTTAACTCGCACATCAACTTAATAACGTATATTAGAGAAAAACCCTGGGTATTTATCAATTCGGAGTCTTTTATCTTCATTAGCTTTATTAGTTGTAAAGATAAAGAGACAGGTAAAACTTGCAGCAAAATAAACAGGCGTGGAAATTTCATTTTAGAGGATAGTTTAAATGGATATCGAGCGTCATAGACTTTAGGAAATATAACAGCCTTACAGCGTGGAATTTTTATTTACCCGTGCGTTTTAACAAAGAAATTTGAATATGCCCATTAAACCATTTTAACGTATTCTTAAGGGTATTTCCAATCACGTATGTAGAGACAAAAAATTGGATCCCTGCAGTTAGACCAGCATAATTGTTGAGGGCCAGATTGTCATAAGTGTTTTAGATAGAGGAAGAATTGGGCTACCCAACGGTCCCAACATTACCCATATACGACTTTTACTTAGCAACCAATCGCAACTTAAGTTTTGGAAAGTTAATTATTTTTAACCAAAAATGGGTATTTTCAAAAACGGGTGCGTATTTTAAGGGCTAAAACACGCATGTAACACATGTGTTACATGCGTGTTTAACTGTATTTTTAGAGCTGCTAGCTGTTAATTTTCTTCTTTCTGGTAAAACTCGTGGGTTTTTTTAGTGCAGATGTTTTATAAAAAAAGACATCGTCAGCAGTGGGGAAGCATCGTCGCAGTATACAGAAAAAATACCCACCCTATGTGTTTTGATTGAGTTAAAAATTTCGACGTTCCTATGGTCAAGGTACCAAACAAAAAAACACCATGGCACCACGACTCCTGATACAAAACATGTGTTGCATAAATGTTCCCTTTTAGCAAAACCTTGCCAAAATAGACAAACTTTCCAAAAAGACATCACATGTGACTTAAAAATAATGAATTCACTATAACTAAATCGCATAAGGTTATATTAGTCATATGTATTAAACAATACCCTGTCCAAATAAAAACAAAAGGTTGAAAAAGCCACGAATAAACAATTTTTCTTCAAAATTACTAGTTGACACACGGTATAACAAATATAGAATTTTCCTTATTTACAATTAAAATTTTCCAGCAAATCACGACGCAAATTAAGTTTACAATCGCAAATCACTAATTACTGCCCATACCTTGTGCACTTGATACATATTTTTCGAGCTTTTCGACCTTTGCAGAAGATGATTTTACGAGTGTAAGAACTGGAAAATATACCCCATATTGCACAAGTTACAACATTCTCTTGAAATACACAAAAACGGTTGAAAAATATTTGAAAATTCAAAATTCTAAAAACATTGGAATTTTTTAAAACAAAAGATAAATAGCTGTGGCATATGCAGGGCAATGTTTATAATTTTATTTTAAAGTTTTTCGTGGAAATATAAAACCATAAACTATAAAATCATTACTACAGCGAATTATATTTGTTTTCGTTGGTTGACTGTTTAATATTGGAATTTGTTGACGCGACAAGAATTACAATGAAAACATTAATATTGCTTCTGTGAACAATGAATGGTAAGTATGCAAGACGGTCTAGAGAAGTTATAAGTAATGATATGAAACCATGGTCATCTAGTCTCCGCCCTGCAATTATTTTCAATCGTTTTAATTACATTTGAACATTAGAGTCATGCGAACTTGTTGAATTCAGCAGACAACGAACCAATAAACACACTCCATGTCACCAAAAAACAACATAGTATTTTTATATCGGTTGTTTATAAGCAAAAATTTAAACACGAAAAACTGGCCAATGAACGCAACGAAATTATACGCTTCTCGTTATCGGAGAATTAATTTTACACGTTAATCCATGCCCAATCATCAAGTATACAATGTAAAATCACACGCCAGGTCATGTCCGTTGCTATTAGTCTCAGTGGATTTTGCTTTATTTTTAATTCTGTGAATTTGTTTTAAGCGTTCCAACCAATTGGATGCGTACGCGTTAGTCGTCTGCTTCGAACTTTGCTCTGCCACGACAGCCATCTTGAAATAAAAAGTAATTGTTAACTATAAATAGGGGAGACAAGCTACTGTTACACTATACATAAGATATAGTTACACTATACATAAGATATAGTTACACTATACATAATATGAATCGCGGCTTTTTATTCTTCATCACTCACAGGATGACAAACAAATTAGGTTCATCAAGGAACGAAGACTAATTGGTAAACTAACGCACCGCCGTACACTAATTGGCAATAAAGCTTCAGCTTTCCCATGGAGAAACCACAAAATCGTTTGCTTTTTATGACCGTTTCCGTTTACGCAATTACATATAAAAAAAACATTTTTCGGATTGTTACAAGTAGTCTTTCTAAGTTTTCTTTACACGACAAATTTTCAGAGAATGACCGCCTTTGGATGTGGTTAAGTTGTCTGTTAGTAACATTGATTCAGTTAAACTATGAAAACACGCATGTAACTAAATACAACATTTCAACTATGATCCTAGACATTTAGTCAAATGTTAAAAAAGGTATGTTACTCATTTCGCGAGATCGTTGCAGTAATTAGGTGAAATAACAAACAAAACAATATAAAACAATAACAATTACATGACTCATGCTGTTCGATACAAACAAATAAACAAACAAACAAAGTTAAACAAATGACTAGAAACCTGGAAATTAAAGTTAATCACCTGTAATTTAAGTTATGGTAAATACGCCAGCTGTTTGTCAGAAAGGGAACTAATTTACAAAATGATAATATAGATGCAAACAAACAAAATAAACAAGCAAAAGCCACCTGCAAGCGTCTAGCTATAAAAAAAGATTTTCAGACTGGGTATTGAAACTTTTACGCAGTATGTTTAATCGGACTCAACTTATAAAAAGTTCGATTAAAAAATGAATGAAGTGAGTTCGATCTAAAACGTACTTTTCTGAGGTAAGCTTGATTTTAAAAAATGTTAGGTTAAGTTCGATGCAAAAAGCTTACGAGAAAATTTGATACAAAAGTTCTTTTATGCAAAAAGTTCGATCAAAAACTTTTGTGAAGAAAGTCCAATACAAAACTTTTGTGAAAAAAGTTTGATATAAAACTTTTGTGATAAAAGTTCGATCAAAAACTTTTGTAAAAAAAGTTTGATACAAAACTTTTGTGAAGAAAGCCCAATACAAAACTTTTATAAAAAAGGTTTAACACAAAACTTTTGTGAAAAAAATTTGATACAAAACTTTCGTGATAAAAGTTCGATACAAAACTTTTAAAACTTTGTTTCATTCCCAAAATTTGATAAATTTTACGAAAACTATTATCAAAGTTAAGAAGAAAAAAAATTAAAAGTATTAGCAAATTGAACAGGAAAATGATTAAACATACACATAAAAAAACGGGTACATTGATTAAATTTAACTTTAGAGTATTTTTACCACTGATCAAAAGTTCTCAAAGAAAGGTAAATTCGCATCCTTTCTTAGAAAGCAACACATAATAAAATTATGTAGGACGAAAACACCCGACGTGAGCTTTCTTAAATTATATTGACGTCGTGCTGGTTTTTAACATACATTAAAAGTAACTATAAACAGGAACAAAAGTTACACGGAAATTTTATATTTCATGTGAATACGTTTTTAAGATATTTAAATAAAAGTTTGGAGACCAATAGTTTAGGGAAGTAACTTACATTTGCATGAATCGCCAGCTGGCGTACCAACATAGCCAAATTTGTGTCTGAAACAACATAAGGTGCTCTGTTGCTGTCTTCATTACTTCCAGACTTTTTCCGAACGGTAACCATGTTGCTATCATATTCAAGTGGGCGTATGTGTACTTCTGCTATGTTGAACTGACCCTAAAATAAGCAAAAAATAAAATTTAAACACAAAACTACCATTTTACCATTCTCAAAAAATAATCTCTTATCTCAACAACCGCAAGTGTACCACACAAGATAGTATAGAAAATGATATTAAAAGACCTTTTTACCTTGATCGTACCAAAATTATAACCATGTTTGGAATCATCGTATACAATGGTCACAAAATCATTTCCAATGTGTAACTTTTTGGACACACATTGCGCATCTTTCTCCTTATATGGCATCAGGGTGGCAATATGAAATACAACTAAAATATATTTACAGAAAAAAAGATTACAAAATGATAGCGTTAAAAAATTAGCATAATAAAGCAAAAAACATACTTCACTACGTTATAAAGAAGAGATTGACACAAAGTATTCACAAATGCACAAATATACTGCAGGTACAAACTTGATAATTAAGAAAAACCACGGCATAATTATATATTTTGAGAATTCAGCATTTACGAGTTTGATATTCAACCAATCATTAATAATTTAATTCGCAAATATCAAAACTTTAAGGGTAGAATTAGGGTAGAGCTATTCAAAAAGAAGTAGGGTAGAGAATCTCTTCTTCTGGCTCCACTCATTATAAAAGAATCTGTTATTAAAGCTTATGTGATAATGGTTAAAGTTACCTTGCGTTGTGTCATCTTTCCAGATATAAGCAAATTTTCCATCCGCTCCAGTGCGATCCATCCCTGCTGTAAAACAACCGTTAGCCGAGCATTCTGTTAACTTTATTAAATCTCCCAGTCCTGCTATAAAGTCAGTATATCTTGTCGATCCAAATTCATTTGAGAGAATGTCAATTTCTGATTTTTCTTGACCACGTCCAACGTATATAACTCCAAACTTATGTGTGCTATAAGATGGGATTCGATCCAGAATTTTCATGGCTCGCTCGATAACCTAAAAATTTATCAATTGAAATGTTTAACTACCATTCAATTTCTGTGCACTATACATTCTAGAGTCACCATCCTTTTTGTAGTAGAAATTAAATGCAAGACTATGCTTACTATAAGAAAATTTCTGTTTAAACTCAAAACTTGTCGAATCAAAACTTCTTGAGATCACCCACAGCATTGTTTTGACAATTAAAAAGCAAAAAGAGGTTCGATTATAAATTAAAATAGACACATTAATAAACTTTTTTGTAAATGCCAGTTAAAACAAAAACAGTTTATAAATATTTTTAATTTTTTATAGGTAAGTATCTATTTGTTAGGCTCAAGCACTCCTTAAAAAAAACACTCTAAATAAAGGCTACCTCATTTTGTTCTAATAAAACAGGATTTTGATCCAAGTAGCAACCAAAGGGTGAGTAAAACAACTGTAAAAAGACAAAATTGGGACAGACAAAGTTGGGTCTCGTATTACTATCAGCAGTATACACCATATCAGGACGTGCGGTGGAGACTTTTGTTTCATTTGATGCAGTTGTTAATTCAGCTGGTGGTAACAACCCACTTTCTTTGTTGGTATCGTTGCTGTCATGTTTAGTTGATGGTTTTGATGCACTACGAGGACTGGACAAGGACTTCTTCAAGGGCTGTTTCTTTGGTATGGTAATGGCATTAACAAGGTCTGGTGAAAAAGAGCTTTCTAAAATAAAAGTAAAAATTTAATTGCAGCAAGTTTTAGAAGTAAACTGCGTATAATTCTTAATACACAATATTAATTAAAGTAAAATCTTAACATGTATTCTCCATATAATATTCTTCAAAAAATTATTCAGCTACATTAAATATCATGCAATGTTATTTTGGTACGGACCTACATAATTTTTGTGATTTCTTTTAACACTATACTTCTGGAAAATGATTGACAAATAAACAATATCCATATGACGAAAGACATGGCTGACAAGGTTGCAGCATGTTACCTACGATGCTCTGGTGTTCATTCTTAAAAAAGTTGCTAATAAGAAGCAAATGAAAGAAAAAAATAGGTATAATCTATAAGCGTGAATGCTTATAACCATACCAAGATTCAAATTGCTAAACAGAGATATTATGTGTTAAGGCTACACAGCGACATTAAGCCTGAACACCTTAACCAGTAAGAATAATATGTACATTACACACTGACTTAACAACATTAACATTCTCTGTTTTAAAAGGAGGTTCAATTAATGATCTGACCTTATTTTACAATGAACAAGCTAATTTTTACCTTCGGATTGCCTTTCTTCCTAAAACAAAAAAACAGTTAAATATAAATACTTGCCGAAGAGGAAAAACAAGTATAACACGTCATAAATGTGTTACCATTATTTTAATGTACTTCTCCATGGAACCTGTGCTGAATCTTCTTCGGTGTGATGAAGCAGTAGAAGAAGCAGTTGCTAAAACGAATACCCAATAAGAACTATATAGTTACCTCACAGTGCATAGTGCCAAATTGTTTTCCGAGCATTAAAAGCTTTTTAAAAAATAAAAACAAAAATATCAAAACGAAAAAAATATATGTTATACAGTAATGAAACGAAATACAAATCAAATCGTAAATTTTTTTTTCAAAATGTTTTTTGTAAATTTCAATTAAAGGCGGGAATAATTAAAACTTTTTTGATGAAATAGATTATAATCGAGTAAAATTAAAATAAAAGTTAATTTACCGTGCCTTTTACATAATAAATTAAGTTATAGTATATTTTGACAAAGCAGTTTTATAAAATACGGAAAGTTTAGAGAGATGTGAGACAAAAAACTCAAAATTGCATGTCACAGACAGACAAAAACCTTTGTTTACATATACTAGAGCTATGTGTTTAAAATGTTTGTTTTGATAACATTCGAAATTATTTTCGAAATCAAACATTTGTCGTTTTTTCTCTCACTAAACAGACTCCTAGAAATTTTGCGCCATCATATTTTACATGTTAAATATGAGACATGATATTTACATCTCTCCTCTTAGCCAATGAGGTTGGAGATACTTTTTGTGTTAACGATGAAATATACAGAGGTGCTACTAGTTTACTAAATTGTACTAAATACTAAAGAATAAAACAAACAAACAAAAAAACATATTCTACTTACATAGTTTTTTCTTGATTTTAGATGTATTCAGACTGGATGCTAGAAGGCTAAGTTCAGACAATGGTGTTTTTGAAAACTTTTCTTTATTCTCCAGTTTCATTACCCACGATGTATTACCAGTTGGTCTACGAATATAAATTTCTGCCCATCCACTACAGGAACATTGACACCTACTCTTAGGTAACTCGTAAGATTTTTCAACGTAGTTTCGCTTATACTGTTCGAATGGTTCATTCGTTTTTTTGGTTGGAAAAACTTTGGATATCTCTATCGCTGGAGGCTTTTTTACTTCTACAGGTGTCTTAATAGTAGCATCAGTAATCGTTGATGTTTTAAGTGAGCGAGTTCCGATCTCATCATTGCCATCAACTGGTTCCTCCGTTACCTCCTGCTGTAAATCAAAAATATTTTCAGCATAGTATTCACTATCACTGCTATCATCATCGTCTTCGTCATCAAAATTGTCAGACATCAACACTTTTGATGCCTGACGGCTGAACAGAAGTTGTTCCGATGGCGAAAACACGTGGTTGCTTGCACTGGTGGGTTCAACAAGATGCTGTGTCAGTTTGGCTACAAGAGGAGTAGGTTCGTAACCCTCTTCTTCGCATGACACTCCATCGTCAAGTATTTCTGAGCTAGCAGTAATAAAGCGCTCAGGATCATTTTCAATTTCACTGCACACGTTAGATTGCTTGGAAAAGTTATCTTTAGGTGCATCAGTTCCAATTTCTTCTTCAACAACATCAGGAGGGTTTTCAGAGTTATTGGAAGGACTGTTAACCTCCTTATTTACCGTAGTTGCTGTTTCTTGATCGTTTTTCGGTTCGTTACACTTTATTAATGAGCATGCACAATCTTCAGTATTTGTAGAACTTGTTGTCACAGTAACGAGCATATTGCCTGCCAACCAAGTGTGTGATATGCCTTTCGACAGAAGGAATTCAACCATAGGGGAACGCTTTGGCTCGGACAGATGTGTTGAGAATGAGTACCTAGCCATCATATCAAGACACACATCAGACATATCTTCGTGAAACTTTTTTACGTCGTCATCGCTGTTATGTTCAGATTTATTCTGCTCGATGTTAAGCAGGCCTGACTTTAAGGCTTTCGCTATAAGTGTAACGAAGCCTTTCCTAAAGGTCAGTCTACACCTTGTAAACCAATCTGCAATCACTTGATGAGCAAGGGTGACGATGTATAGACCGTACTTGTATGAGTCAGTGTAAGACAATGCCATGGCAAATATACTCATGTATTGTTCTTCAACAAAGTTTACATAAAGACTTGGTATTTCTTTAAGAGCTAAAATAAATCCACTGCCAGAATAATAAGGAAGAAAAGATGGTGGAAGAAAAGAATGCGGAATTAATTTTTGCGAAATTGCCTTGACTTGCCGCATTTCTTAAAGAAGGACGGGCATCGGCATCTTTTATTTCGCATTTTACCTTATTTCCAGCTCGATACTACTTATCCTGTGAATTCCGTTTAAAATCAACTTTGAAACAAATAATATAACTAAACCAATAGTTATTATGGCAGTTCCTATTTTTTTGGAAACCTTAATTACGCAATCTTAATAAAAATGTGCGTGTTTGGAAATTTATTTGTACAATCCTCAAGTTCCTATCTGCAAACTTTTTAATTTCGCAACCTTCCTTCTGCAAACAATTTCTTCCAAAACTTAAGTAATCATAATGACAAAAACAACAATAGCAAAAGCAAAAACCAGGACTTACTTGATAGAAACTCCAAAACAGGGATCGACATAACAACAGTCGCAGAAATTTGAGATAATCTAACCAAAATTTGTGGTAGCAACCTCACCATGACAGGTTGCATTTCCAATGTACATATGGTTAAACAGGACACACATGTATGCGCACAGTACGTGTTTAAACCAAACTCTAAACATTTGACTAAATCTCGTTGTCTTTCGCGAGATATTAAGTTATGATACGTAGCTATCACTGACAAAATGGGAAAGATTAAGTTTCGCAATTCTGATATTGCCATATTTGGAGGGCAGTTAAAGACTTTGTTCAAGTACATTTTATCACTCACCATGGTGCAAAGAGCAGCACAAAGCTTACTCATGTTACATCGACAGTAAACAAATAAATTCTTGTTTTGCAATTGCTGCGAAAGGTTTTTTAAAACATACTCCAACACCATCCAATCAAGTTCGTTTTTTAAACACTTTAATATAATCTCAAATGCATTTTGGAAATCACAGTCAATCAACCAAAAATCCCCACAGCCTGCCACATCTTCTACACTTGGTTTAAAAATAGCATGCACTGAGTACTTCACGTTTTCTTCGTGGTTACTGATTCCAATAAAATGACGTTCGTTAGCTCTTACTGACAATAACAAGGTGAATATTCTTTTTCTAATGACACCACCAGTGAATGCAGATACATTAAACGTATAGTGTTGATCAATGTGGTTGACCAAAATATTAAAAATATTCACCACGTAATTATTGTGCGGTTCAAACAATTTCTCCTAAAATAAAATAATCAAATTTATATGCTGCAAAAATCAACATAGCTCTTTACCATTTTTAGCGCACATTTTTCCAGAGGCAAGCAGTTAAGGTAATTTCAACTCCTTGTTCACATCAAAATTATAAAAGAATTAGGGAAATTTAATAAAGTTTTTGAAAGAGATTTTGATGCGAAAAGAAAGGAGAAATAAGGAGATTTCCATTCCTATTTTTATAGTTACTAAGGAAAAAGTTACTCTGTTACAAGACGAAAACATAACAAGCTGGTGCAAAACCAAGGTGTAACATATATGGATATATCTCTTTTTTACTTCTTCCATAAACATTTGCAGAGCAGGTAAAACAATACACAGGAGACAATTTTCAAAAACTACAAGAAATGTGCACAATTTTACTTGGGTATCAAATTTTCTTGCAGAGTAATGAGGAATAATCTGAATTTTTTAGAATTGGAAATCTTCAATTTGTAGGGAGCCTGGTGTGGGGACCTAGTCATGAAACACTGGCATAGTATTTACTTGAAGAAATGTAAAACATCAAGCAAAACCTTGCATTAACATAGATAAAAATACTCACTTTAAATGCTTTTATAAGAGCATCAATAGCGATTTCAATATCTTGTAAGTTATCTCGTGGATTGACATCAGCAGTTGAATTTAGTAACTTTTCAAAAACACTCAGTACTTCTGGGTACTTATCTGAACTGCACATATTAATAACATCAGAAAGCAACTGAGAGGTAACAATTAAAACTTCCTTGTTCTTCTCAGCAGCAATGCTGCTTGCGATAAAATCAGTCAAGACAAGGTTAAGAATCTCGTCCTAGAAACAGAAATGTATCTACTATTAGAAACAACAAATTTGGCCCAACAGAAGGTTTTTGGGCAGTTTCGAAAATTTACAAAAAACATCCATTAGCAACTTCTGTATATGCGTTAGTATGCGAAACAGTGTTTAGCCAAAAAAAAGTCATGTTGATGTCAGCAACAATTAGCACAGGTTAAGAGTTTGGATTTAACTATATAATCGCAAATCGTAAGTCCGTCGTGAATATTGACAATTGATCTTTGACAAATTTCTAATCTAATATAGAAAAATTCTACTTGTGGTGACGGACTTCAAAATTTGCGCTCATGTGTCAACATCTTTTTTACTGACTGTGGATTAAGTGGTAAAAATTTAAACATGAAAAACATATGGAATAAATAATGTCATAAACATGAAAATTTCTATTTGTAAATGTTCAACATTGGCATGAAAAAACGTATATAGTAACCTCGTATTTGTATCTATACAGCGAAAACACCGAAGCTGAGAGATTTAAAACCTTTATGCGGATCGATGATCTTTCTTCGTTTTTGTAATATCTTTCCAAGACTGATTGAAATAAATCTAGCCAATCATCGTTCGACGGTTTGATAAGCTCCTGGTAGTATGTTAAAAGGGAAATGACAGACTGTTCCTGAAACAAGTAAAAACTCATGACAGCTTATGACGGTTTTATTCAGGTTTTAGTAAATATCACACATTTTTTTTCATTATGCTCTTCGTAATCATGATCATTTTACTCTTAGTCCTAACATTTCAAGCAAATGAGATAAACATTATAGTCACATCATTTTGCACCCTTGCATAACTGCGTTTTAATTTTCTTTTTCAGACGCGCTCTGTTCGTTAAGAAGGTATGTATTTGTTTAATCGCTTTTTACACTTTTTAAGTGTAAAAAATAGAAAGAAAAAAATAGATATAAATTAATTTGTTCAATAATTTTGTTATATAAATTACAATTGGAAAAAAATACATGCCGGTTATTAACCCAATTAACGCAATTAGGCTTTGGTAATTTTGTCTTTTCACACCCAAATCTCTTGTACTTATGAACAGCAGCTACATTCATGTATGTATTTTTTTACGTAAGAGCGTACGTAATGGGAGAATGTTTATCCATTCTCATAGGTTGCGTAAAAATTTAACGTAACATGTGACACAAGTTACGTAAAACGTCCGCTTTACTGAATATTTCACGTCAAATAACACTAACAAGTGAAGTTTGGCAAGTTCAAATGGCGTGAATCTGGTGTGAAATGGCCTATGTAATTACTTGCGGGGTCAAACTTGTCTGAATATTTTTTGTTAGGGATTGCAGACAGCAATGTTTTGAGGGGATATCCATATTTCAAGGTTTTCAAGGTTTTCACCAGAGAATCGATATTAATAAGGTCAACTCGTCTAATGGTTTTCAAGGTCTGGAAGACACCCAGGTGTGGCTACAGGTTAATTCCATCCTGCCTGCATAAAAAACTCATGTTATGTTAACTTTTTTTGCAGAAATCAGCCTTATTTTAATCAAGCTTAAAAATTTAATTTGTGGTTTTATTTTAAAATGTATATAGCATTATGCAAATTGATTGAAAAAAATAAACAAAACATGCCTGTTCTGAATATAATTGACAAAAAATATCGCAGCGGTGACAAAAAATGACATTTATAGTTTAGACTTCACAATACTGTTCTCGCACGATAATGTTGTTCTTACAAAACAAAAAATCACAACGGATGGACGGATAATGCATGAATTATATCAAACACTGCTGCGATATGGTAAATAAAAATTAGAAATTAAAACTTACTGGTCTCGTCTTTGAACAACTGGCTATAATACTAAAAAATCTTTCAGAAGATCCATAAAATTTATTTTCCGCATAGAGCTGTTCAATGTTTGTTAATAAAGAGTGAACA
Organism: Hydractinia symbiolongicarpus; assembly: GCF_029227915.1. Lineage (NCBI taxonomy): Eukaryota > Metazoa > Cnidaria > Hydrozoa > Anthoathecata > Hydractiniidae > Hydractinia > Hydractinia symbiolongicarpus. The sequence continues at coordinate 26,327,677 of NC_079882.1, read as the reverse complement.
ATGGTTTCCAATGACTCACTTTCCTCAGTGTTTGAATGCTAAGTGAAAAAATACAATTAAAATATAAAAAAACAATGCTGAGTGTAAAACTAAATCACATTAAATGTTAAAAATAGAGGCACTTTAAAAGTCCTTGCCTGCAGAAGTCGTAGAAGTGCCTCCAAAATGTCTAATATAATATCCCATGATATTATTTCCTGTTCACCACCAAACTTTTTCACTAGGCGTTGCATCGATAAACTCACTTCATGTGCAACAAGAACATTATTTGACTGCAGTGACATTTTAAATGATGGTAAAACATGAATTGGGTAGAAGCGGAGAGAAGAGACTTTTTTAGATCCCCAAATACTCATACCAATGAAGAACACAGCACCACGGAGAAGAATAATGTCAAGAATATTGTTGCTAAATAATATTAAACAGTATTTTTGTATTTCTGCTTAATAGTTTAATAGCTTTTTCAAAAATTGTTGCATACTTATCTTCCAGAATTTGACACATAATAAGAATCGCAGTGTGGCCAATTTTTGTTCCAAGCAAGTTCCTCATGAGCTAGATATATAAAAGAGATATAACTTTCATTTAGTTTGGAATATTTATGTGTGATAATCCAGATACTCGCTGGTCAATAAATGTTGCAGATACGTAATGTGATGCTCAAAAAATTGCATATAAAAGCATTAACACCATCAGGTCAATAAGAATAATGCCCCTTTTATCTGTGAATTAAATGATTGTGTAACAATGGGAAGCAAAGGTTTATTTTATATACCTTCCAGCTTAGTTGGCAGAATTTTTCAATATTGACAGTACGGCACAACATAACAATCAGTGGGAACAATCCTTCAGGCGGCAGACCTCCATAACGAACCGTGGCATCAAGAAAAAGCAGGCAGCTCTAAAGTAACATAAAGTAGTCTTTTAAGTACATGTAAGTGGAGCTAAAGCCCGATATGCTAAAGATATTTCCAATTTGAGTCTTAAATTATGCCTAAAGTATGCTTAACTTTAAAACTAATGTTTATGGTCAGATTTAAATTCAAAATTATTTCATGTAAAATGCAGCTTTTTCTTATCATTAACCTCAACCAAATATTTTTTTTACGCTCTCCTTTGCGTAACAGTATTCTTTGCACTTAATTTGGGAAGAAATGAAAATAAGGGGAAAATTCTCCAGCTTGGAAATATGCTTATTTTTTAAGTGTCTGACCTTAAGTATGCTAAAAGCTTTATGCTCATAAAAGGAGTGTATACCAAATAAAATAAGTATTTAGTTTGCTTCTTGCTTATTTTCACTGAAAACATTCTTATTGTATCAGAACTTATTACATATTATCAATTGTAAAAAATCTTACTTCAATTTCTTGTTCACCATTTGCATTGCTGCAGAAATCACAAGTTTTTCTAAACCAAGCAGAATGCATTTAAAGTTTTGACAATAAGACCACAAGCTTAGGGTTTTGTAAGACTTAATAAATTTCATTACAATCATTTCATTGGCACAATTTCATTCCACTAAAGAACAAATAAAAACGTTTAGTAAATTATTATTGTACTCAGGTCTCTTAGCCTTAAAACAATCCCTGTTTACATAATCAATTTATTCCCCAGATACAGAGCTAACTTTCCAAAGATGACAAATAAATCACTTTAAACATGTCAGAACTGAACATAATATTATTTTAGAGACTAGTTATTTTTAACTTCTGAGAAAATCTAACCGTCATACATATTCACATCCTTAGATTTGTGGCATCCTTAACACATAATTTCCTCCATCCCCTTAGGCCCTTAGGCTTCACCCCCAGGCAAAACTTAAACTGTTTCCCTCTAGACCTATAGCTTCCTGGACCCCTCAGCCCCTCAAGCAAAGTTTTTTTCCTGGAAATTGACGACAATGCCATTTCCTCAGGTTTCAATTATGGTTAAGTCACCAACCCATCCCCTCCTTTCAGCAGACTGTGGAGACGCAATTATGTAACACCAATGGAGCGAATTAGCTACCACTGTTGGAATGTTTTGATCTAATATTTTTCAAGCGACTCTATGAAAGAGCTTAAAGAGACGATAAAGATTTAGAATATAGTAAAAAGACAGTGTAAGAAAATTCCAGTTCCCTGATTTGCACCTTAAGTGCATATCCTAGGCACCGCTATTCCTGTTGCTTGAAAAATGTTAGATTAATACATTTGAGCAAACGCAATATTTCAATTTATACTTACTCAACTAATGAGCAAATGATGTCTTTATCCAAGAAACTTGAGTTATAATGAACAATGTTTACCAATAAATGAAGAAATTCAACAGAACTATGAAAAACAAAAAAAAATTCATGCAAAAAACATAAAAAGAAAAGCCTGATCTAAATCCAGACCTATTAAGAAGAGAAGCATCCAACTCCATTTTACAATTTTTGACAAAAGCTGAAAAATTTTCTAATGGTACTGAGTCATAAGATACCTAAGTAATATGCAACTTAAAGTATTAAAATCAGACTTTTAATTGTTTTCAAACATAACAAACTGAAGTTAAAAATGCTTTAATAAGACACTTATTTATTTGTTTGTTGATTCTTGGGAGGAAACATGGGATCTAATGAATTATTGAAAACTTATTGAAATTATTGAAAACAACAAGGTTTGGACAGGTAACTGTCTGATAATAAACCTTTGAATGACAGCTATAATCCACATCATATATTATTCTGTCTTAAAAAGTGCATTTAATTCCACAATATCTAAATAATTCTTATAAATGTTATACAAAGCAAAACTGCTTGCTTAATTGGTTGCAAAATCAACATTGCTTTGAATGCTGATTTTATGTTTTATTTTTATAAAAGTTTGATTTTTACAGAAAGTAAAAATTAATAACATTAATGCCTGTGTTTTCGATCTCTATTATATATATTGGCAAGGCACAGTCAAGAGGAATATTTTCTTACTAAAAACAAAATCAAACAATGGTTTTAGTACTCCAGTAAAGTAGATTTAAATGGTGTAAGTTTATCGTGATAAGCTTTAAATGCTTGTACCTGAATACGCTAGAGTCAGCAACTCGAAAAAGAAGTTCAAGATTTTTACGCCTATTTAGCTTTTTATGACAAAAAGTAACGCTATTTTATCAAACATTTATCAGGCTTTCAGAAAATATGTACTTTTAGATAAATTTATTTTGCAGGTTAGGAAATATAGCTATGGGTAACACTGGTAATAGGTGTTTTATGTATCCTTAAAATCTTTTCTTTACATAGATATTTATACTAACTTTATCTTTTCCACACAATTAGGCTCGACATAATAACAAACAACCCCAAACCAATTCAATTAGTATAACTTATTTATCTTATTAGTTACCTAACTGAGCTGCCATTGACCGTGTAAATCTAGTACAAATAGAAAATGTGGTGATGCTTTTTCTAGATCCTCAATAAATGTGAGGAGATGGTTGAATCTCATTAAATTCAGGCAAAAGACATTGGGCTTTATATTTTTCCGAAACAACTTTGAGACTTAGTGCTTTGAAGGAGAGATTGTCTTTCATATTACATAGTAGCCAAAAAATTTTCTCTTTAACATTTCTTTTAGTTTATAGCTATAGTTTATAGCTATTCATGTGATACACAAAAAAAGTCAACAACTATTATTAACAACTATTTGTTTATTCAGCTAACTAGTCGATAAGGCCCGTGGAGAAATCTACTTAGGCAGAAGGACAATGGAAAAATAGGTTGTTTTAGATTTTTTGCTGACGTCAGCAGTGCAATTACAAAAATCTTTGGCGAAATTTAGTTTATTCGTTGCCTGTACTGTGCAGAGGTTAAAACGCTGATCAAGAAAATGTATATGATCATGTGCTTTTGATGAGCGGTTAATGAGATAAAAGGGTTTCAAAATTTTGCTGACGTCAGCAATGGCCAGTCAGACCCACAAAATTTTTTTTAGAAACTTGTATACCCGTTGCCTCCATCTTATAGATCTTGAAACGCTGATCAAGAAAATGTATAGGATCATGTTCTTTTGACAAACAGTTACGGAAATATTGTGGTTTAAAGGTTTTTGATGACGTCATAAACCTGTGCATTCCGAAACGGATTTGGGGACCCAAGGTTGGAAAGCTTACCCAAATTGGTCCCAGGTGGTCCCTGTTACCCGCGCGGTGAAAAAACATTGATGTCACCACCTTGTTTCCAAGTTATTTGGCCTCAAAGTTTTAAGTGCACTTTAATGGCTTCATCAATTTAATATAGGATAATGTCGGTAAAGTAGTGTTATTGCCGTAACGTCAGAAAATTTAAAATATTAGACATGCATTTTTCGGCAACATGAAAGGAAATTGAACAGATCGACTTTGCCTGTCACAGAGACACGAAACTGGCGTATTATTATATAGATACTAGTCGATAAGGCCCATGGAAAATCCACTCAGGCAGAAAAATAGGTTGTTTCAGGTGTTTTGCTGACGTCACCATTGCATATACAATTTTTTTAGCCAAATTTGTTTACACGTTGCTTCCAATGTGTAGAGCTTGAAACGCTCATCAAAATAATGTATATGATCATATAGTTTTGACGAACGGTTAAGAAGATATAAAGGTTTAAAAATTTTGCTGACGTCAGCAATGACCAGTCAAAACCTTAAAAATTTTTTTTTAGAAATTTGTATACCTGTTGCCTACATCGTATAGATCTTGAAATGCTGAGCAAGAAAATGTATAGGATCATGTACTTTTGCCAAACGGTTGCAGAGATATTAGGGTTTAAAGGTTTTTTGATGACGTCATCAACCTGTCAATTCCGAAACGGATTCGGGGACCCAGGTTTGGGAAAATTACCCAAATTAGTCATAGGTGGTCCCTAGTTACCAACGCGGTGAAAATTCATTGACGTCACCACCTCGTTTCCAAGTTATTTGGCCTTTAAGTTTTAGGTGCACTGTAATGGCTTCATTAATTTAATATAGGATATTGACGTTAAAGTATTGACGTCGCGCCGTAACGTCGGAAAATTTAACATATTAGACATAGGTTTTTCGGCGACATCAAAGGAAAATGACGATATCCACTTTGCCTGTTACAAACAGACACAGTCTCTGTATTATTATAAGAGACTAGTCGATAAAGACCCGTGGAGAAATCCACTTAGGCAATAGGACATTGAAAATGTTGGTTTGCTGTCGTCAGCATTGCAAATCCAAAAAAAAAAAAAAATTGGCGAAACTTAGTTTATTCGTTGCCTGTAACGTGTAGAGGTTGAAACGCTGATCAAAATAATATAGGATCATAACTTTTCTACGAACAACAAAAGACATAAAAGGGTTTTAAAATTTTGCTGACGTCAGCAATGGCCCGTTAAAACGCAAAAAAAAATTTTTTAGAAATTTATATCCCTGTTACCTTCATCGTATAGACCTTGAAATGATGATCAAGAAAATGTATAGGATCATATATCTTTGACAAACGGTTGCAGAGATATTAGGGTTTAAAGATTTTTTGATGACGTCATCAACCCGTCCATTCCAAAACGGATTCGGGGACCCAGGTTTGGGAAACTTACCCAAATTGGTCCAAGGTGGTCCCTAGTTACCCACGCGGTGAAAAATCATTGACGTCACCAACTCGTTTCCAAGTTATTTAGCCTCAAAGTTTTAGGTGCACTGTAATGGCTTCATTAATTTAATATAGGATATTGACGTTAAAGTGGTGTTATTGACGTCGCGCCGTAATGTCTGAATATTTACCATATTAGACATGCATTTTTCGGCAGTATCAAAGGAAAATGAAGACATCCACTTTGCCTGTCACAGAGACACGGAACTGGCGTATTATTATAAGAGATTTTTGTTTTTAACCATTATGTATAGCTGCATAGACAAGGTAGCAAATTAATGAGGTTCGATGCCACAGGTAATTATATTATAAGATATTCTATACTATATTCATGCAATTTAAACTGGTCAAAGTTTACAGCGGACTAAGGACAAAAACCTTAACACAATGGCATAAATATAACTACTAAGGGGCCTTCCATCAGACTATATGTCTGTCAATCTTAAAAGTTGTCTGTTTAAGACTTTCAAATGGTCAAAAAATGTGATAAAAATACTTTATACTTTAAGGTTTAGAATACAAAATTCAATGATACAAAGTACAAAGAATTAAAAATTCAAAAACAAACAGATAAAGAACTGCAGCATCTAAATACACTTTTACAAAAAGGCTTTGTCGTTGCTATCATACAAAATAGTCTGCGACAGCGAACTTCAAGCAACAGCACAGATGATTGAAAATGGTTTACACTTAATAATTAAATTAAATGTATAAAATAAATAAGAATTTGCTCACTTTGTTAATTTTGGCAATAATTAGGCGAAATCTATCACAACATGCTGTACTGCTATAGGGCTGGAAGGAGGTTTACATAAAAAAAACATGTGACTACAGATTAGCTTTTTCCATAAGAATTTTTAGTGGCCATTATGAACTTTGCGCCATCAGATAGAATTTGCCTTTTTTTGAATTTGAATTAAATATAATAATAATTTACTTTCTTAATAATAGCCCCACTCTGTTTGCACACAAAATAGTACTTGAAGCAGCAGTGACTTCTATGACCTCGTCGCAAGTCCTTGAAAAAGCGAGGGTTCTGTTTATCTTATTTTGTTATATTTTAAATTCTATATGATCCATTTTTTTTAAAAAAATTTAGCACCTATTGACAAAAAAAAAGACATAAAAAAAGCCATAAACTGCACCTTTTTCATTATAAACCCTGGTACGCTTAGCGATGTTTTCTATTAATGAGGACAACAAGGTTCTAGAAATAATGCTGTGCTTGATGGACAATCTAATGTAATGGCCACTTTGGTAGGAAATTTCACATTTTTGTGTTCTAAAAGCTTTGCATTGTACAATTTATATGTTTTGCATGTTAAGGTAGAATGTTGCCATGTTTTCTACCCATGTATAAATCTTAAACAAACATATTTTTAGATTTTGGCTACAAACGTAGATTTTCAGGGAGCATCCTTAAGTCCAGCTCTAGCTAGCTACCTAGCCTAATTTATTGCTATTCTTTTTAATTTTTTTTAATTTGGCCAATAATATTTATTTTTATATTTAGTTTGTGGCTATCTACAATCCCGGTCAAAATATATTGGCAGTAAGCTACAAAAAGTGCAGTATAATCCTACCCCCTCTCCCCCATTATCAATGTTTGGAAACGTGTTAGCACAGCTTTTGAACATTGATACTGGGGGAAAGGGGGCTTTGTACTATCTTGCTCTTGCTACACGTGTAAAAAGGGTTTACTGCCATTATTTTTGACCGGGATTGTAGATAGCAGTTTACTTTCTTCTGGCTAAAAAATGGAACTAGTCAAATGCAGTTTGGCTGCACCAAAAGTCATAATCAATAACTCTTATTCTAAATGCAGTTAGGTGGCTACACCTTTATTACTGTCATAAAAACTTATTCTACAAAATAAAATTGCTGAGTGATTGCTTTATTAAGTTGCAATAAAGTTTTTTGGAAAAGGATGTGTTGTTATGCAACATGGTTTACCTGTACTAAGAATTTAGCCGAGTGTTAATGACAAGCAGCGCGTGGTCTTGTGGTTAGGGAGTTTGCTACAAGGTCCGTGGTTCACTCCACAGTATGGGCATGTTTAGCAAGTGTCTTTACTACAGCTACGGGAAAAGCCATGCCATGTGAGGGAAATTGGGTAGGTAATGCCAGTGCATACCTAATGTATATATCCCGAACACAGGAGCCACATTGATAACAGTGTTTCAAACACTGAAGTGGCCATATCCTGTATAAATATTTGGAATAATAATAAGTTGCATCCTGTGTTTCTATTTAACCAAAGATGTAATAAATCTCTTTTTGGAGTATTACACCTACACGGATCTGCTATGACGGGTTACCAAAAGGTTGTAAACTGTGTTTTTAGTTCAGCTAAAGTTGTGGAAAACTTATTATTTGAAAAATACATTACACTCGAAACCATAATATTGTGTGCGAATCAATTGATTTACGACGAAGCGCTCCACATGAATGTGTGGCACAGATTTCATATCTTATTAATTGGTCCACGTGTCTGACAATGACTAACACAGTTACTTGTGGTTAAACCCGACTAGTCTCTGCCGTATTTTGTCTGTGTCCGTGAGACAATTGTTGTGTTACAAAACACAAGGCGATATATAAAGGACGGGCAACCCTGTGGATTGTTCAACAGGTTGAAGACTAGTCTCTTTCATAATCGCCGTATTCTGTCTGTCTAGTTGGGCACAAAATAAACATTGTGCTACAGGAACACGAAATATGTGATATATAAAGGACAAGCAACCCCGTGGATTTTTCCACGAGCTACCTGCTAGTTTATAATATAATGCCTGTATTATGTCTGTCTGTCACACAAAATAGTAACTGCAGTAGTAAGACACATGAAATACGGTAAATAAATGACAGGTGAATCCTGTGAATTTATCTATACTAGTCGTTAGCCTGTAGAAAATCCACGGGTTCGCCCGTCCTTTTTATACCACATTGCGTGCTTCTCGCTACTGCGCAGCTAAGCTACCATTTTGCGTGACAGACGGACGTATACAGGTATTATAATATAGACTAGTCGTTGCCCGTGGAAAAATCCACGGGTTCGCCCGTCCTTTGAATTTACCCGTGGCAACAAAGTGGATAAGAATATATCGCATTTGATATTCGTGTTTCCGTAACATCATTTTCTAACTTAGCGGGGGTCCGCGCAGAGACAGACAGACGACGGCTATATTATAATATAGATTTATCCCACTGACTAGTTAGTATCGATTTATCATACAACACGTTTTCTTTAAACCTGGCAAATTTTATTGAAAACAAATAAAATTCAAAGATATGTATAAAGAATATTTTGACCTTCATTGGACTTAACATTTGATTTCACAAAACAGGATTAAAACCACATAACCTACATAAAAGCAATGTCATGGAATTAACATATGGCAAATGTATCGTGAAAACAATACATAATTAGTATATTATTAGTCATGTCTTTTTAAAACTTGAAGAGCGCATCAGTATGATTGAATTACAAAATGAATTTGTGAAAGTTATTAACATTGTCCATTTTCTACCACGATACATGACAACTGGTTTCCAAGTGGATCTACTTGTAAACAGCTCATAAAAACTGAAGACGAACAATGGAATATTTAAAATAACTGCACAAAAAAACATTAAAGTTATTGTTATTGTTAGTTTTCTTTGACTATTACTATTCGTATGGCGACTTGCATCCATTTTCCTTGTTTTTCTTCGAACAGATATGTACAAGTGCAAATGTAAAAATGATGTGAATATAAGAAATACAAGTTCCATCAAAGGAATTGCTATAGTGAAAATATTGACATGAGTCTCTGGGTTACTTAACAAAGACATTTCTTCTTTCTTTTTCCAACCATATGCAGTAGCAAAGCTGACGACAAAAAAAAACACTAAAATTACACACTTGTAAGTAAAATTTGTCTCCTTACACAGTCTGTGAATGCGGGGCAGCAAAATTGCAACATATCTGTCGATGGATATTAGAATTGTCAAAACCCAAGAAAATGAAAATGGGAAGATTGAGAAAGTTGCAATCCAAGGTTGAATTAGGCAGTTCAGTTTATCATTAACAATAAATTCCAATGATAGTACCGGCAATGCAACAGCTCCAACCAAAAAATCAGATATGGATAATATAAGAAAGAGATTATCACTCTTTGCTCTTTTTCGCTTTAACAGAGTTTTGATCACCACTGCATTAAGGACAAATGTCAATACTGACACTAATGTATATGCACTAAAAAACACACCCTTTTCTATGATGCCGACATTACTAACACCTAGAATGAGGACCATATAGCTTCTGCATGGCGACACATCAGACGAATTATTGGTCATTCTGAAATACATGTATAATGTAGGTCATACATTTTTCAAATAGCACCATATTATTTAAAGATACGATAAAATTTGGTTTAAAAAAAGAGAAATAATGCACAAGCAGCAGCTGGGAAAGCTAATAATACATAAATAAATGGAAATTATTATTAAATAAAATTCTCATTTTTTTTAGTCCAACCTTCAATTAATTTATTGCAGGTGTTCTAGTTTAATTCCATTAGGAGTCTCCATACTTAAAATGTCATCACCTGTTTCCTTTACATTGTTTGACCTAACTACTTTTGAGATTGATTAAAGACATTTTAAGCAACAACACTTTTGGACGGTTATACCAAACAACACAAAAACAGAATAAAAAATCTCAGTTAAACAGGATGTTCTGTTAGGCCTTCAGAACAATTCCTTATTTATTTTCTAATTGAATTTTATCAAAAATACCCATCGTTTTCTCTAAAAGTTTTGTTCTATACATAACTAAAATAATAACTTGTTATGGATTTAAGCTATATTCAGCGAAAAAAGAATATTTAAACAATGAGTTGTGTACAGCATTATGACGTCATTGGCACTTTTTCTTTCGAAACTGCGCTTTTACTCACATAAAATGAAAGGCTGTGAAAGAAACTTTAGTTATTGTTGAGTAAAGCTGAGTAAGCACAGCGTTTTTTAAAAAAAATGACGAGCAATGGTAATCAAAACTCTTTTCAAAATAATTTACGTGGAATAAATATGTTTTATGGATCCGAAATTGATACATTAGCCCTTCGTGTGACTCGCCACTGGCCAAGAAAATAAGAGTAATAGTTAATTTTTCTTTAGGGGAAATTGGGGTTCTCATCATTGTTCGTCATCATCACTCTTCGTAACCATTCCTTAACCCAAACTGTGTGCTTTTTTTTACAAGGCTTTTTTCTTTTACTATTTTTAATCACGCTATTGCAAGAACCCATGATAGTAATGAGAAGAGCAGCTTGTTTCTCGAAGTTATCCATAGTTGAACTCTGACTCTAATTATCCTCTGTGTATATGTTTGAGAAATAACGAAAGAATATGAAATTAGTAGGCAGGTGTTACATTATTCTTTTTATATTTTTGCGTGTATTAAACCAAAAAAAGTATTAGAAGAATATTTAAAAAGTGAACAAGAAGCCCTGGGGGCTATAAGAATTTCCGCGCGCTACTAAAATATTTGATGAAAACCTAATTCGTTGTGTTATTGTGCCAAACATTCGAAGGGGTTTGGTGCATGAATCTCTGAAGATAAAGCACACTAGTGACATTATATCTTACAACAAACGCAAACAAAACCAAACGTGTCATTAAACTCACATTTTAAAAGAAATTGCTAACAAAAAATACAGCCTATCATTCATGGTTGAAAGTCTTGCGATTGAAACGTTTATGGTCTTAAACGGCATTAGTTGACAAAAAATCAAAATTTTGATGTGACCATCATTTTCAGCATACTTTTTTTATTAACTGTGTCAATTTTAGTTGAAAATAAAGCAGTTTTAATTTTTGGATAAATTTTGGCCTAAAATGGCATTTAGGTGACAAAAATCAAAATTTTGATGTCACCATTATGTTTAGCATACTTGTTTTCTTAACTTTGCCAAATTTTGTTGAAAATAAAATAGTTTTAATTTTTGGACCAATTTTGGCCTAAAATGGCATTTAGGTGACAAAAATCAAAATTTTGATGTCCCCATCATGTTCAGCATACTTTATTTGTTAACTGTGCCAAATTTTGTTGAAAATAAAATAGTTTTAATTTTTGGACCAATTTTGGCCTAAAATGGCATTTAGGTGACAAAAATCAAAATTTTGATGTCACCATTATGTTCAGCATACTTTTTTGTTAACTGTGCCAAATTTTGTTGAAAATGAAGTAGTTTTAATTTTGGACCAATTTTGGCCTAAAATGGCATTTAGGTGACAAAAATTATGTTCAGCATACTTGTTTTCTTAACTTTGCCAAATTTTGTTGAAAATAAAATAGTTTTAATTTTTGGACCAATTTTGGCCTAAAATGGCATTTAGGTGACAAAAATCAAAATTTTGATGTCACCATCATGTTCAGCATACTTTATTTGTTATCTGTGCCAAATTTTGTTGAAAATAAAATAGTTTTAATTTTTGGACAAATTTTGGCCTAAAATGGCATTTAGGTGACAAAAATCAAAATTTTGATGTCACCATTATGTTCAGCATACTTTTTTGTTAACTGTGCCAAATTTTGTTGAAAATGAAGTAGTTTTAATTTTTGGACCAATTTTGGCCTAAAATGGCATTTAGGTGACAAAAATCAAAATTTTGATGTCACCATTATGTTCAGCATACTTTTTTGTTAACTGTGCTAAATTTTGTCGAAAACAAATACCAACTTTAGCCTGAAACGTCAATGCGAGACTTCCCAGTAGTTAAGGAGCATGGGTACGAAGTTTACATCTGTGGCGGAGCAATGTGAAATCCCAGGGTCGATTTTTTCTCAAAAAATGCTCCGAAAGAAAAAAACGACGGTTTTAAAGAATTTCCTATGCCTTCGGGCGCGGAAATTCAATAATCTTTGTGCATATTCTTCTGTGTATATCGGTGTTAAAAGTGAAACTTTATTTGACCTACCTCGATTTATTAAGTAACTCAAAATTTAAACAACATAATTCATTTTATTGAAACAAACATAGTTTAAACAATGAATAGTGTTGGTGCCAGTTATTATCAAAATTTTATAACATAAAACAACTTAATTCACAGTTATAAGTTCTAAAATTCATTTTTTGAACCATTCTGACTCATTTTGCCCTAAAACCTTTTTTAAAAAAACTAACTTCGTCACATTTAAGGGTGTATTGTTCCTTATCTTTGTGCAAAACATAAAAAAAACTATTAATTCAATCCTTCAAAAGGTTGAAAATCCACAATTTTGAACCGCTTTAACTTATTTTGTCCATGAATCAACCATTATTAGGCTGATAAAAATATTTTCAAAAAACAGACTTTATCACATTTGAGAGTCAATTTCTCTCTATCTTTGTGCAGAAAATCATCTATATAATAATACTAAAACACACTTATAAAAACAGCGCATATATCCTAGAAAAGAATTTATATAAACTGTAAAAGATAATTCTTCCGTTATACTGTTTTTAACACTACAGACTGTGTGATTCAGTGTTGTTGTCGTTACAATAACCCTAAACCTAAAACCTAAACATAAATCAATGTTTATATCTGTTACGTTACGATCGTTTGAAATATGTTCGATTCTTAAATTCGAAAACGCTGCATTGTTATCTTCTTTGATTTTATGCGTGGTTTTCTTGATCATAAGTTTGGGTCTGTAAGGCAAACTGTTCTTTTAATGTTTTGGATTGAAATATTTCAGTAGATAATATACCAAATGATTCAAGGCTGTTTTATTTCTTTTTTGTGTGTTGTCAACTATTAATGTATTGCCATGAGTCAGGAGCAATTCCTCGCGCCCGCGTAGTGCTCGCGTAAATGCTCGTTACCCAAGCATGCCATTGCTGGCGTTAATATTAACATTTTGAGATAAGTATAAACGTTTTTCTCAAGAATTGATTGGTCTTTTAAGTGAAACTGAAAAGATATTTGGTGTGATTATTTTTCACCCATCGTGCAACAGTTCATTTGCCATTTTATAAAACGCGTGCGATACGGGCATTAAGGTTAATCTTTGTTGCGCATTCATTTTGCAGTAGAAAAGTGGGGGACATTTTTAATTGTGAACCCCAAACACAATGATCGAGCATCTACTGGTATAGCGACTCTCTCAATTTTAACTTCCTTTTCTACATGTCCGAAATAGTATGCATGACTATACTAAGTATGCATGACTATACTACTATGTCGTTTGTCGTTAATTTAATGTCTATTTTTCAGGTCATCACAAGCAAATAGAAAAAAATATGCTTCATTTTCAAAATGAGAAAAATCTTTATCCGCGTGGTTTAAATAAAACTAATAAATAAAATCTCTTTTTAGAAGGTACACAATGCGTGTACCCTTAGGGCCATTTGATTTTCAATTTAATTGAAAATTAAAAATCAGAAATAATGGCTAATTTTGATTTTTAATTTAATTTAAAAATCAAAAATCAAAATTATTTAATGATTTTTAATTTTCAATTTAATTTGAAAATTGAAAATTTAAAATTTAAAATTTAAAGTTTAAAACTCAAGAAAGATCAAAAAACAATAATTGAAAACTCAAATTCAAATTTTGCTTTTCAATTTTAAGTTTCGCTACGCACGCGACACATCGGTTAAACGTCAAACCAGTCTCCTCCCCAGGCATCCTGGGTTCTTGTCTAGGGACATCCGAATGTTAATCGGAAATTTAAAATATTATAACAATAATAGACTGTCATATATTGTGTTCAATAAGAGACTATCGATGAATGTCAACAAATGTTCTAAACCAAAAAAAAGATTTAAAAAAAATAAATATTAATATTGCTTCTGATTGGTGTAGTTACATTTTTTAAATTTCTCCTATAAAATTATAAAATTAAGGGACTCTGAAAATATTTGATCTCAAACACTTCTAAGATTAGCATAAACTTTTATTTCCAGATCTTTCTTAACAAAAGAAATTCAAGAGAATAGACGCATATCAAACAAAAGTCAATTAAAACGATATTGGTAAAAAAAAGAATATATCTGCCTGGCAGTCTCAGGACTTCCTGAAAACTTTGGACACCAATTTCAGCTCCTTATGAAACGCTCCTAATAAAAAAACTCTATGCAGGAGTGCAGTGGGTTGGTTAAAAAGAACCTGTTGGTTCATTGCATCATATTTGATCGCGAAAGAAAAAAAAAAGATTTTTAATTTTTGATTTTAATTTTAAATATTTTAAAATATTTGAATTTTAGTTTATAAATTTTGAATTTCAAAATATAAAAGTTTAAAAAACATGAATTAGTACCAAAATGGCCCTAAGGGTACACGCATTGTACACGTCAGATACATAAAATTATACCGCACGTGGGTTTCGTTTTTAAAATTGTTTGAATAACAGTTGCGGCATATAGAAAATAATCCAATAAATTTGGATCTGCTATGGTTTCCAATTTTTTCGTCAAATGAAGAAATTATCTACAATTAAATCCATGATAAATTGTCTGTTCTGCCTGTATGTGCAGTTTTGCAGACTTCGTTAGCGTTCACCTCTGCATTAGTTAAAAACCGCATGGCTGGATTTCTTGTGTAAGACCTGGTTACCAACAACGAAGGGGCCCGGCAAATGAGATTAATGTCTACGTAGTTTTTTAACTAAGTCAGGAGTCGGGGAATTAGCTAGGATGGTCAGGTTGGCTATGAATAGACTTGCTCGTGGATTTAAAGGACCAAGACTATTCAATAATTCTGAGATCTAAAAGTGTCCGACCAAGACGGAAATCTATCAGACATTTTATTCACACGCCTGAAACAATTTAGGTGTGTGCCAAGGCGCAGGCCTCTCCTGAAAAAGATGCCCTTAGAGAGTAAATGTAAAGTTTTTTTAGCAAAAAATATGGCAAGCTAAATTGCTCGCGTACACACTCTGACGCGAGCAATTAATTGCTCGGGAGGTTATTTGCTCAAGGCAAGGCCTGGTATGCTTAAGTGATGAAACTTGTCATAGTTGTAAAACATGTTAAAAAAATCACAAACTCATATATAGGGATTTAAAAAAGCAACTATATTACAAACAGGCCACTTCTATATTTCACAATACGCTTTAATTTCATTGCATGTTACAATAAATTTTTAAGTAGGTTTTGTTTAAAAAATAGCTATCCTAGTACTTTTTTTAGATTTGTGTAATAAGAAATTTGTTGATAAGGTAACACAACACATATTGTCCCTTTGTGTTTTAATGTGCCAAAAAAGAAAGTATTTGTTGTATTACTGCATTTAGGAACGATTTTATTACGCTATCTCTTATCTTAAAAAGCTTTACTTCTGATGTTATATATACATTTTCGTGTAATGGATACAACATCATATATTGGTAAAACTTTAGCACATGTAAAGGTTAGAACCTGTGATCACCTTGGCATTCCCTTTATTTATTTGCTTAGGGATTGTTTGCTACATTTCTATTTTGCTGTACTTATACTTTATAGACAAAATTTGGGTCAGTAGTTTAACTGTCTTTAGAAATGGGCGAAGTACTGGGGAAGTAAACAAACATTGCAAAAATCCAACCCAAAACTTTTCTGGTCAGTGAGAAATGGTTGAAATTGGTTGCAACACACAACCTGGACAAACACATGAACTCTTACCTACTACCACAGAATCAATTTATTATACTAATATCTAAAATTCTTTTAACATTTTCAGTTACAAATTCCTGACCAATTTTACCAGCCTTAACGATCTACAGGACATGATGTTCCTTTTGGTAACTATATCACCTCCCAAACAAAAATGTTGAAAAGTTCTACATAACAGCAAGGAACTTCATCAAAGAAGCTATCAAAAATATTCTATAAAACATTTGCTACTGGTAGAGGGAAATTGTGTTAAAAAATTTATTAAAAACAAGTTAGTTTGGCTAAAATGCATCATGTTCCTGATGTTAATTGTCAAAAACAGAACAAAAGTTTCAAATAAAGTAAAAGCTTTTTGTAAGAGTTTGAATTAAGCCACAAGGACATCAGACATTTCTTTAGGTGCAGGGGCTGAGCCGGATCAAATTATATATTGGTATAATGATTAAGGGGACTTATGATTTGGGTGCCCAAAATAGATAGACAGTTTTAAAATGTTTGAAAAATGCTTTATTTTTTACTCTTATAATATTTTTAGGATTTTAGATTTAAGAAACATAATTTTTTGTGAAAAACACGTATAAAAGAAATTAAAATAATGCTTATTATAATGCTTCAATTTTTTTGGACCAGCTCTCAAGATGATAATAACAAATTCTAGTTAGGCACAATTGGCTAAATTTACTGTTCAGCATAGCTATTCAATGGGCTGCACACAAAAATTCATAATAAAAACAAATTAAACATTCTGAAAAAAAAACTTTAAAAAAAATATTTCAGCTTCTCAGTACTTTGCATGCCACCTGCTTTATAAAATTATTTTATAACAACTTTCCTGACTTTTGTTTTGTTTTTTGGATGTGAATTGTTTCCAAATATTTATAGTTCATAAGGAGGTTAAAAATCCAATTAAACTAAATACCTCAAATGAACACTAAAATTTTTCTAGGTTATAAATTTGTCTAGCTTATAAAATTTGTCAGCTTATAAAATTTGTCTAGCCGATTGCTAAGTCAGAATAAATAATAAATAGACACACCTCAGTTGTACGATGCAATGCTTTTAAATAATTTTAAAAAGTTTATGTCAACACTACAAAAAATTTCGGGAACTGTGAGAGAAGTAAACTTAATGACAGTCAGGACACACCATATAAAAACAAAATTCTTTTACTTATAGATAGGCCTAACAATTCACATAAAATTATGTCTTCAATTAAAGAAGCCTAAAATGTCACAGTTTAATAAAAAGTAACCTTACCTAACTGAAAATAGCGCATTTGACATAAAAGTCACAAGAAACCAGCCTATGTGACAAAATAAAAATAAAACATCATGATGTATTTGTGTAAAATAAGAATTCCTATTTAAAGTGATCTTTTACCAATTTGCTCGCAATATGAAATGTCCTTTCCATTATCTGTCAATACCTTCAGCAACATTATCCTAGGAACAAAAGTAGGCCATTCACAGTTAACGAAGTCTACAAATGCAATAAGAAATAAGAAATACCACCAATCAATGGTTATAGCAACAATCAGAAAACAACAGTATTAAAAACACATGCTGGATGAAGGTATATATATTATATATATATATATAGGTATATATGTGAAAATGCGAACAGTTTCAGAAAAGGGTAAAAATCTGAATTTTATTTTACTTTAATGTCTTATACTCGTTTTAAGATCGAGCGGCTCAGTATATTGTTTCAAAAAGGTAAAATACCTCTTTAAAAAAACTGTGGAAATTATGAAAAGGATAAACTACATGCCGTGTACAGCTGCCCAGCACAATTGTCCATTTTGAAGATTAAATTGTTACAAACAGGGTGTCATCCAGTGTTCTCAGTACCGTTAACATTGATTTCCAAATTAGAATCTATTCTAAATTTGCTATTTTACTACAGAAGATAACTATATTACTCCCAAAGAAGGGACTTATAAATCATTATCATACAAATTTTGAAGGACTAAGATTTCATTAATACAAAGAGGAAAATAGGATGTCACAAACCTGAAGTGTAGGTCTTCTTCACAAGGATGGTTAATGACAATACGAAAAAAATGACTTCGCAACATACCAAGACGCTCATACTAAACAACAAAATAAAATAATATAAATATGTGGAGGAAAAATGTAAAATTATTAATACTGCATATCTTTAAAAATGAATAATTAGACAGAAATTTAAAATAATTATTATAGAAGGAAAAATATGAAACAATGGTTAGAATTCTTAAGTCCATGAAAAGCAATTCTAACGTAAAAAGAAAAAAACCTGCTACCGAAAACAGAATAATATATAGGCAATATTTTTCACTTGTTTCAAATTTTGCCTATTAAGGTGTCTCCCAAACAAAAAGTAATGGATAAAAATTTTGCACAAATTTAAACTTACAAATCCTATTTTTTAATCTTTTATAGAAATATTTTAAGTTTTGCTAAAATCCACAAAATTGTCTTCTTCAAAAATACTTCTCTGAATAATGCGCACTACATAAGTAAAATTCATAGCTTTTACTTAGCCTCTGCTGGTTGCATCTTCTTTGCATTCTTACCTGTCCAGTAACCAGAGATATAAGAAATTGAAATGCACCATGTCTTCCCTCCACTGAAGTATCAGGTTGAAGAAGGTCTGTTATCGTAACCAATAACGCTTCTATCGCATTCTTAATAAATACGTTCTCTTGTTAATAAAAAGGTCTACATTCTTACTATACAAAAATTAGAAACAATTACGTATATTAGTTTATAATTAAGCTAAAAGGCAAACTACACTGAATGTTAATTAAAGAAGAACTAACAACAGGCAACATGATAAGAATTATTTGTTTTGTAACAACAAAGTTACAGTTCCTGAAATTTGATTGTCAAACTAATCCTACGCTTGTAGTCATGACATTTGGACTGGATAATTTTCTTCCATAAATAAAACCGTTTGTGCAATAAATATAGATGAATGGTGAATGGCAATGGTCATATTTTCTTCCAAAGTTTATTTTTAAGTATCGCAAGACAAAAAATCATGCATTTGGAAATCATGCAAAACAATTTAAAGGGTTTAAAAACATATTAAGCGTTCTTTAAACTGTATCTACAAAATTATTTGTCACCTCAAATTCCTCTAAAATAGAATTTACAAACCAGAATTAAATTAGCAAATTAACAAACAGAGATTATTGATGATTAAAAAAGGAAAACATAGGGTTTTCGACACATTTACTCTTGTTTGTCATCCTTGATGTTGGAGCAGCTGGTGTCTATCTAATGGAAATTTTGTTATCATCAATGTCAACAAAAGGTCCCAAGGAAAAATCCTTTGTATTCGCAAACTTAAATTCCGTATTTCTTTAAAAAAGGATGGACATTCGAAAGCTTTTATTTTGCCTTATAAATACTTATACTTATTTCCAACATTCCCAATATTTTTCTTCCCATTTAGTAATATTACTTTAAATATATCCTATATAATAATACACCACTTCCGTGTGTCTGTAACAGGCAAAGTGGATATGTTCATTTTCCTTTGATCTTACCAAAATTTTCTTTGGAGTAACCGAAAAATGCATGTATAATATGTTAAATTTTCTGACGTTATGGCGCAACGTCAAGAACACTACTTTACTGTCAATATCCTATATTAAATTAATGAAGCCGTTACAGTGCACTTAAAACTTTGAGGCCAAATAACTTGGAAATGAGGTAGTGACGTTAATGATTTTTTACCGCGTGGTAACTAGGGACCACCTGGGACTAATTTGGGTAAGTTTTCCAGCCCTGGGTCCCCGAATCTTTTTCAGAATGAACGGGTTGATGACGTCATCAAAAAACTTTCAAACCCTAATATCTCTCCAACCCTTTGTCAAAAGTACACGATCCTATACATTTTCTTGATCAGCGTTTAAAGACCTATACATTGAAGGCAACAGGTATACAAATTTCTAAAAAAAAAGTTTTGTGTGTTTTTGCGGGTCTTTGCTGACGTCAGCATAATTTTTAAACCCTGATATATCATTAACGGTTCATCAAAATCACATAATCACATACATTCTCTTCATGAGTGTGTAGAGCTCTACACAATAGAGACAACGGATAAACTGAATTTTGTCAATTTGTTTTCGCATATGCAAAGGTCTAAAATAACAAATTTTTACATTGTCCTCCTGCCTAAATGGATTTCTCCACGGGCCTTATCGACTAGTGATATAAGTAAAACAATAGCTAATTTGAGGTTGTTATCATATATTTTATTTTACTTATAACAGCAATTTGAATAAAAATGTTTTTACAAACAATTTTTTAACTTGCATTTTCCATGAAGATTATAAGATGCTATAAACATTTTTTTAGTCACAGATTATAAGATTCAAGTTAAAGAAAAGTCAAAATTACCACCAGAGAAAATGTTAAATATTACTTAGACCCAAGCACAAAAAGATTTTGATAGTAATGACATGTAATCTGACTAACATTTAGTGCTGATATGGTGAGTTCTAAAGTTTAGAATGTCATTCTCATTCATTTTTTTCTAGGTTTGTGAGGTACATACCTCTTCTATTCTTTTACTCTCCAAATTTTCAGTCAACTCCTTGAGTGCTTTAACTCGCTGTAGTACAGTGTTTTCATTGCTGATCTCCTAAAACCAAAACATGAAAATTTATTGATCAAAATCTTATTAAGATAAAAATATTCAAAGTATGGATCCGAGACCTTTAGTACATCTTTTCCAAAGAAAAAATTGTAGTCTTGCTTGTCACCAGCATGTATATTTCCAGATGATGTCTTTTTGGTAAATATTGCTTTTATCTTCCCTTTAACTTTTTGAGACATTTTTAGGATCTAAAAAGTAACAATAATTTAGTGATTTAATCAAGATTTTAGGCAAGGCAGTTTGGATTATATGTATGCAGACAATGGAGTCACAAAATGTTTTTATAAATAAAGATGGTTTGCTGTCAGCAGCAATAAAACCAAGGTTGAGTGTATGCATATTATACAGCACACGTTAATTGACATTAAAAGTACAGACCGAGCTTGTAAGGTTGAACAAAACAAAATGTTTGATTTTTACACTTTTGAAATTCAAGGTCATTCGATTTAAACTTTTATAAGTTCACAAAACAAATTACAATCATTGTTTACGTGAATTGCTCCATACTGTGATATGTATTCCCCAGAGCCTTCAGAAGTATAACTTGAGTAAAAAGACAAAAAAATAACACAGTAAAACATAAAATTTATTATCTTTGTGAATATGATAATTTCATTTAAAAAGAGAACAGTATAAATAGACAATGATTTTATACTATTTCCAATTTCTTTGTTGCAATTTTTTTAACAACGATAGATTATAAAAAGAGAAGTTGCTGCATTGCAATTCCTTTGTTTCTGTTTCGTTTTTACTTATAAAAAACAGTCTCCAATTTCTGTGTTTTATATTATTGTATGGAAGCCTTCAGCTAACTGAAAGATTTGGTAAATGACTGTGAAAAACCTTTAATAAAATCAACGATAATGAGAAATGAATGAACTAAAGATTTTGAACAAAGTTTCACAAGTTACAAGTTTAAGATATTGACAAACAAGTAACAGAAGGTTGTTTTATTTTGCTTATTGTTATATACTTTTGACATCAGTCCTTCCTTTTACACAAATAAGGATTGAAATCTATTTCCTTTGATTTTTTCTTTAGATTATTATAGAACAGACATAGGAGCTATATAATAACTTAGGTAAATAAAACAAATTTAAAAGCAATTCAGAAATAAAAGAAATGAGTAAAATGTAATGACAATGTAAATAATCAATAGTAAAATTTGAAAAGTTATTTTGTATACAAAACATAAAAACATCTTTAAATATCTAAAGCATCACGATATTAAAAACTTGTAGCTTTATAACCTTACCTGAATATGGTAATTAAGAAAACTGTAGAAATGAAATAAATGATTAGAAAAAATAATCTACATGGTGAATAGTAATTGTTGATAAGTTATTATGTATTAAAAACACATTTCCTATATATATATATTAGTCAACCTCAGGAAGCTGAAAAAGTAGTTAGTCTACTGGTGTCATCGCCACAATTTAAAGGTATTTTGATTTCTTGATGAATGTCCTGCGAAAACAAAATAAAGTATGCTTTATTAGGTTTTTCAAGTCATCTCTAAACCAACCACAGATGCATTCTGTAACTATAACTCCAGATTTAATTAATTAATCTGACCATTAGCTCTACTTCTTAGTTAATTCTTTCTCTTTTTGGGGCTTCTTATTAAGAATGAAAAATAAAAATAAAATGAAAATATTGAAAATAATCTCTTATATTTTCCAGTACTGATTGTCTATCTACCTCCAAACCACAAAGGGGCTTATATTTTCTACAATTTTCTACAACAACTACAACCTATAAAGAATATATAGATTACATTTTCAATAATTGACTAGAGCAAAAACTTACCCTGATGGGTTTTAAATCAACAGGAAATGTAATTGCTTGGTTATAAATTATTGAAAGGGCACATCCACAAGCAATTATACTTTGTTGTTGTGGATGTCCATAAATGTGAAAATTTTGCAGTAAAGCTATAACAAGAAATGTTCTTTTAAAAACAGTTTTGCTTATAACTGCTCTGGTTTGATACTCACATCCTTCTTTGAGAGTTAAATTAAGCTTAGAATTACAGAAAAATGAAAAATATCTGTGAGAATTTCTTTATATTCATTTCTTTTCATTTTTTTTCCAGTTCACAACATCATGGTAAATATCTACCATTCTGTTTTTGTTGTTGTTCTCAGCCCTTGAAATTAGCGTTGGCAATCAGCAATTGCCATCGCAATTGCTGGCACGGTTTCATTTCGCGACATCAAAAAACTACTAAGGCTAATCTTTGTTGCGCATTCATTTTGCGGTAGAAAAGTGGGGGACGTTTGAATCGTGAACAATAAACATGATGATTAAACATCTATGTATAGCGACTCTCTCAATCTTAACCTCCTTTTCTACATGTCCGAAATAGCATGCATGACAATACTATCATTTTTATAAATTTATTGCTTATTTTTCAGGTCATCACAAGCAAATGGGCAAAAATATTCTTTGTTTTCAAATTACAAAAAATCTCTATCCACGTGGCTTAAATAAAGCTTCATTTAAAAAGTTCAGCTACATTTTAAAAATTAATATAGAAAATTTTTTTTACTGCATGTGGGTTTTGTTTTTAAAATTGTTTGAATAACACTTGCGGCATAAAGAAAATCCATTAAATTTGGACATGGTTTCCAATTGTTTTGTCAAATGAAGAAATTATCTACAATTAAATCCATGATAAAATGTCTGTTCCGCTTGTAAGTGCAGTTTTGCAGACTTGATTCATCTGTGCTCCGTCTGCATTCACCACCGCATTAGTGAAGAACAGCACGGCTGGATTTCTTGTGTGAGACCAACGACGAAGGGGCTAGGCAAAAGAGATTTATGTCCACGTAGTTCTTTTAACTAAGTCAAGAGTCAGTGAATTAGCTAGGATGGTCAGGTTGGCTATGAATAGGATTGCTCATAGATTAAAAGGACCAGGACTATTCAATAATTCAGAGACTAAAAGTTTTCGACCAAGACAGAAATCTATCAGACGTTTTGTACAACGAAATGTGGCGGAAATTCTTTTTGACGAGTCTCTGAAAATTATTTCAAGGGCTGCCGTCGCACGCTACAAAATGGATTATATAGGTTGATTTTGAAAACTCTATTTTTTAGGAGTGTGATTAATCACACGTCCAAAACGATTTAGGCGTGTGCCAAGGCATGCGCATGTGATCGCACGCCTCTCCTGAAAAAAGGCTGGATGGGTAAGTAAGACTAACAAAGCTTAAAAAATTAATAATTGCCGATGTTGCACTCTCTCGCGTCTATTGTATAGACATTGTATAAAGGGAGGTCAAGAATAATATATTCATTTTTGTGTAGTTGCACATAGTAAGATATTCTGTATATTTTGGCTTTATTATTTTGGATAAAACGTGTGGTCTTATCTGAACTTATTAGAATTATCCTTGCGCAAATTTGTAGAGTGAGTTACACATAGAACACAGAGTTTTAGTAGCACTTTGATGGGACAGGAATTGCTTGTCAAAAGCCCATAATATTAATTAAAGATTATTCTATATTGTGATGGGCATGTGTGAATCAATCAAATGGTCCTCCTTATTGATAGAAGAATATCCTTTTCAGAAGATTCTGATTCGATGTGACAGAAGTATTTAGATAGCCATGGAACTAAATTATCTGATAGCTATTAATAAGAGTAGTCCAGTCGGTAGAGCATTTAAGTCATGTCATCTATCTAGCTACACAACATTTTTAGCTATACTAGAGATGGAAAGAAATTTCAAAGGTTCAACTCAAATCGGAACGTTTAACACTCTAGCTAGAACTATTTTATAGGTGCCTCCTAGAAAAATTGACATTGTATATTCCTCAAAATTAGCCAGGCTATAATCGTATAAAATATAAACACTACTATAATTTTGAAGACAACCTTTATATAAGACCACTCATGACAGAAGTTTCAGCAGGCAGTGACCTTTCCATGTGCGACTTTGACTATTAAGTATTAAGTTAAATAAGTCCAATAGCTATCAATACTACCAAAACCGTACGAAATTTAAAAATTAGTGAACATTAAGCTTGCCTGCCTTCTGCACTTTTTCCCCTTTTTTTGCCTGCTCCAGGTATGGACTGCAAAAATTGCAACGGCCGTTTATTTTGGCCGGATTTGTGGCCGGAGTAGCTGGAAATTATGACCCCGGGAAATTTCCCTCTTATATTTTATTACGACTCCCAGGGGCCAAGAGATCCCTAGTACCTAGGATGCAAGGACTAAAAAAAACGTTAAAGGCTAATATTTTGCTAAAAAAGGAACACATTAAGAACTAAATCATTCTGAATTTCCTTACGGAATAAAAGCAAATTAGTGCAGGTCTAGAATTACTTTTAACGTTCCCAACTCAAACGCCCTCTTTCAATGTTTTTTTTGCCCCCTCTAATAAACGATGTTGTGCCATCATGATCATCATTGCTTATGATTGATTGATGAAAAAAAAATACATCCATCGAGAGAAAACAAAGAACTAAAAAATTTCATTAAAAACAGCCTCTTTACCCCTGGACACACATGTGACACCTATAAAGGTATCAAATTGAAATGGAAATCGTCGATGAGAAATATTGCAAAAAAGCATGCGTATAATTCTGTTATATATTCGTTACAAGCGCTTTCGGATTTTCCGGAATGAACGGTTTGTGAACGGTTTATTCAGAAAGATGAACGGTTTATCCAGAATAGTTCCAATCACCTGTAACTTTCTCATCAATCTGATATTAAATTCTAAGGAATGTTTAAACTCCCCCTTTTAGACTTTTTCGAAGAATTAAAAGAACAAGTGGCATTTTTTCCAGTTACTGAACAAACTGATTGTATCAATTGTGGGTTTCTACCTTACGTTGTGCTAGTGTTGTTGAATCGCAAGTCACCAGTCGATGCTTGATTTCTTGAAAGTTAAATGTGCAGTCACTTTGAAAAGCGTTTAAAGGACGGTCATTTTCTATCGCTTTGGAATAAACTTTCCAACAAGGCACGAAAATTCTGTATTAACTTTTCTACATTTAATTTAGTAAAAAAAACAAAATCAAAATTATAGTTAAAAATACTTTTAACAAGATATCTTTTTGCAAAATTATATTACCACTTTATAAAAATTTTAGTTTTCGCAATGTTGTACCATGTTTCTGTTTTAGTTTTAAATTATTTAATTTTCAAATCCTAAAATTGGCACTACGTTCTGAAGACAAGAGTGAGAATCAACCTGCTAAAGAGATAACCAGCAAAAAAGATTATGGAATCGACATCTAAATATGCTGATATCAACCATTCATAAATTTGCAACACCTCTCTCCAGCTTGAATCTTTTTAAAATAAAACGCTTTCCAAGTCTTTTCATTATTTTCAAAAATGGCTACTAATGTTGTCAAAGTAAATATTTACATTTAAAAAACGCCGTTTAGCAACGAGACTACCCTGTAGCTTGCACTAAAAATATCTCGAACGCTTCTTCACAGTTGTAAAATAACTTCACCATTCAAATATATGTGGTAATTGACATGAAATACAAAGTAGAAGATCAACTCTCCGCATCGAGCGCATATGTAAGCCGCGGTGACACAAGACCATAATTTAGGCCATATAACAAAAAATTCAAACATGTTACAATCGCCTAAAGAATTTATCGTGTCTCCTAATCACTTCATTCTGATTGGCTGCATGCAAAAATGTTGACTTAGAATTGTTGTTGAATGTGGCGACACAAGGAAATTTTTTAGTAATAAGAGTTTTTGTAACCAGTAACATTTTTTTGTTACTGGTAACACGATACAAACATTTTAGGCTATAGTAATTAACGAAAATTTGTTACTATCACTCCGAACATGCCTCGTATGCCACTCTGACATTACTACGTAAGGTTTACAAAGAGTTGTCCATATTTAATCACGCTAACAAAAGTCACATATATTATGCAGTCTTTCACATTACATACGACTTAATATTAAAACAACAACATAAATATATATTTTGAAAGCCCGGTGACTGTTTATGTAACGCAGTATGCATCGTCTGTCGTAACAATTAAGTTTTGACATTTCTATAAGTGGATTAGTAATGTCTAACAGCGTTTGTAGATAATGATGTAGATCCGAAAAAATCTTCATCCGAGATAAACGTATGAACTTTGTAAAAGGTTAATTTTCTAATTTTGTTTTATATATACTTTATTTATTATTATTTTTATATTATTACAATTGTTTTCCTAAAAATTGCTTCTTTAGTTGCCATTAGTACTCTTCGTTTAAAAGTATAACGCTTAGAAGATGTTTAGGCTAAAGTTTAAGTTACTTTTCATAGTAAGTATGGCATAGTGAGCCCCAGCTCTGCAGATATTTTGTTGTTACATTATTTTATTAAAAGTTACGTGGCAATCTTTTTTGTCAGTAATTTCAAACAACTTTATTGTCCTTATAACTGTATTTTTAAAAACTGCAAACACACTGCAAGAGAAAAACCTTCGCGGAAAGAAACTTTTCGATAATTTAATCTCATTCTCCGCAAAAGTTTCTTCCGCCAAACACGTCTAAGAAAAAATAACAAAAGTTTCTTCCAGCGAAAATTTCTTCTTTTCTGAGGCTTGCTTTATTTGACGTATTTTTAGCTTTCATCAACTCCCGTTTTAATAAAGGTAGATAATGTTGTCTGTTAAGGAAAATTCTATTTACAATGGACTTGCATGCCTTTCTTATGGTAAAGATTGCACCTTTTTCCGGTAACTGTTGTTGAAAAAAACGCTTCAATTCAAACTATAATCTTATTTTAGACTAAATTCGACTAAACAGGAGAATCGTTTTGCTCAAACTTTCGTTAAGTCGAACTATTTTTATCGGTCCCTTGGAGGTTCGGCTTACCGGAGTTAACTGTATTTTATTTTTTATTTTCTTCTTCAGGAAAACACAGTGAAGAAGTCCGATGGGTCATTGGTGGTTCTGGATATACATGACAATGCATTGTGCCGTTGCCACACCAACACAAAAGGTATGCAGATGAAATTATAATGGCAAAATTTTTGTTTCTGTGGTCTTTCAGGGGACAATGACACGAAACATAAAAATATAGTTCCAAAGAACTAAAGCAAATGACATAAAAAATATTGTTTCAGTTATTAACCATGGTGGCTACGGTGCCAAAAAATAAATCAATCCAAAATTTTTCGAATGAGTACTATTGCGAAAATTGAATTTTGCGAATCACAGACAATAAGAACAATGTTATGTGGTTGAAAACTTTTCACCAAAATTTCACGAACTTTGCGAAAAGTAGAATGTTAGTGGAGATTTATTTCACTAATCGTGTCTACGCCATTTTTCGCTAAGTCTTTGTTTCGCGAAAGTCGTAAAAATTCGCGAAATAAGTGAAATTAAATCATCTAAATAATTAAAAAGGATAGATAGAACGTGTATAAAATATTTACTCAAGTTATTGTTAGTTCTTAAGATTTAGTCTGATAGGGTTCAACTCTAAAATTATTACAAAACGATGTTGGATTATCTTCCTTTTCTTACCCTTTCAGAAACTTCCTAAGAATCATGTCAAGAGTTCAGGTAATCAATATTCTCAAAAACAAATTACCACCGCCAACTCTTTTTAAAAGTTTCGTGTTAATTTCGTTGTTATGTTTAGATAATAAATTGAAATGCGATGCACATTCGTTTGAAAGTCAATACGTAAACCAGTGTAAGTGTGGTATTTTTGTTTGTTTTTTATTGAATGTTAACAAACTTGAACTGTTATGTCAACAATGTTTAACCATAACTTAATTTGTGTTCCTGCATCTAGAATTTCACTGACTGTAAAAGCTATAAAACTAACACGAGAGGAGAGAAAACACCTCCAAGCTCTTGTGTTAACAAAAAACAGATAACCATGTAGCAGTCTTCTAGTCTTCTACTGCACTATAGACAGTATAAACTTAGCATATAAGTTATAAATCGCTGCCATATAGGCTAGTTCCTCATCTCATTGGTTTTAAGTTACTTGCATGATTGACGTCCACGATTGCCATCAAGCAAAAGCTTTAAAAGGGCAATGTTTCCACATAACACACTTCTTAATGTGTAGTTCTCCTAAAATAAACTTTTAATTCCCAGTTAAAGATTATTGGTAGTGACAATGTGTTTTATTATGACCCGGTTGAACTATTTTGTTAATAATGTGTTCATATTTATACAAAGCATCAGATAGTACAATGTTTCACATTCTGTTATCGTTTCGTATAAGCAGGTAATCACAGATAATATCTGTTATTCACAATGGGTTTAAATTATATAAATATTGCATTACGGAAAACTAGAAAACGAAAAATCTTGTTATTATGTTTCAGCTATTCAACCTTCAAATCAAACACTGGTTAACCTGGCACAAGCTTGTTCCAATGCACATTTGATGTGCGACAAAGCCAAGATAGAGCTACAAGTAATTACTAACGGCTCCTTTTTATTGATGTTGGAGTTTAGTAAATTGCTGGCACCTAAAAATATTGGTACATAATTTTACACTATTTTTAGAACTTTTTTAGAAAAAAAGTTAGTAAAATACGAACTTTTTATTTCATTGATTTGTAGAATGCTGGGGATATTTGGTTTTGATCAAATCACGTCAACGGCTAACATCTTTTTACTTAAATTTTGGTGCCAAAGAGGTAAAATGTAATTTATACCACACTTTGTTTAAAGACAATTGACGCCGTAGAAAAGGTGCATTTTCTAAAACAAACTCGTTGATCTTTGCAGCACCCTTGGCAGCTGTCCCCTTCCCACTGAATTTACATAGTAGCAATTTTATTTTCATTGTTTTTCTACATAACATTATTGACATGATTTACTCGGCTTTAAGGTTATAAATCAAAAAATATTATAAATTTGTATACTCTGCAGCTTCGTCGGAACCGTGAAAGGATGGTACCGATCACAATGAAAGCTGAAGTGTCTTATGAAGTTACCATAATTTCATTACCTACCTACAAACAACAAAAGTTGGTGCAGAATGCAACAGGTACGTCACATATCAATTATGTTACCATGGTAGCTTATGGTTTTTGTGTTCTGTTAAATTTCAAATTTCAGAACTTATACGGACGGCGTTTGCGTAAAAACTCGTTAATTAGAAGCCACAGGTTTCTGATTTAAGGTTGACAAACATTACAAATTTATATTTAGTTATGCAATCTCTGTAACATGCTAACAGAGTTTTTTGCAATCACTTCATATAAAGTCTACTGATTTCCGGGTTCTAACCTGCTACTAAGCAAATTGTGCTACCTTTATACCTCAGCAACATGCTGATAATAATCTTGTGAGGAAAAAACTAACCTTTTTATTTGGGTTTTATAGGTAAATGCGAGATGGAGATGCTAACACATATTTACAACCGTAAGTAGTTTGTAACACACAGGCGATTAAATTGCCCCCACGTTTTGTTATTTTACAAGTGATTAAAGTGCTCCCATGTTTGTAGTTTTATAATCGAGAGTTTGCTTTTTGACAGGTAAGTAGGATTAATATTTTGTTGTTACAGAGGCGATACTACGTAACTGCTTTAATGTTTGTTTTAGAAAGCCGAGAAAACTTAAAAGAAAAATGTTCGCGTAAGTGTCATTATTGTGGATTGAGCATTTGATAGGAAACTTTCACGCCTTTTAAAACTACCTGTTTGCATGTGGCGTAACTGTAGACCGAATAAAATATTAGTAACATTTCGAGCGCGTGCAAAGTAACTTTTTTATAGATCTTAATGAGCATGCATGGTTGAAAAGAAATTGTTTGAGAAGTTGTAACAGAAAGCATGTCAAACAGTTCATCTCTCATTTTAGGTTATAGCCTTCCCACTTTTAAAACAGTACAGCAAGTTGCCATTGAATTGTGTTCTGCTTCACCAAATCAGATGGATGAGAGATTAACAAGATTACAAACGTTGGATTGCGATATGAGACTTCAACCTCTTACTCTTGTCATTCGAAAAAAGAATACAGAAAAAATACTGTCCATATTACTTTTTATTTCCATATTTTTTCTCGTCTTTTTTGTCTTATGTTATTGTATTATAAAGACTAGAATTTGTAAAAAGAAACACGTTAAACACAGTGCCGAACAATTAACACAAGGTAGGTAGTTTACTAACGTTTGATTAAAACTATTTTTTCTTTAATGCTGACAGGATCCATTATAACTTGAAATAAAGGCAATTTTTAATGGCAATTTTATTTATTCATTCAGAAAAACAATGGTTTGTGGCATCCTACACATTGACTTTTACTTGTTATTCTTGTCTAGGTCAGCATTGTACTGTTATGATACTGCATCGACCTGGATGCATTCTCTTAGAAAAATTTCTTCGAGATTTTGCCTATCTTCTCACAGTTTATAATGTGGACGTACGGACGTCATTATTAGAGCAAGCTTCAGTAGATTCAGAAGGTGGTATTGCATTATATCTTCAAAAAAACTTGCAGTTCTGTGATTATGTGTTTATTCTTATCACAGAGGGAGAACATGGTGAGTTTTTACAATAAAATAAAAAATTTAGACCGAAAAACGAATATTTTGACTAATTAGTCTATCAAAAGCATGGAAGTATTTTGTTATTAATGTAGCAGCCAATTAAGATGATACAAAAATGTGTGAAATTAAAAAAATAATTTTTATTCTATATTTATGTATGTAGAGCATCCGTTACATAAACACAAGCCGTTCGAATTCGCTCTTCAAGTTATAACTGGAGCCCTATTTCATCAAAACAATGTCCACAAATTCATTCCCATCTACCTCTCTTCATATAAACAAATTATAAACTACATTCCAAGTTTTTTATTGGACGCAAAACAAGATGGATATCAAATTCCTTATGACTTCAATAAAATTGTGACGTTATTGTCACCCAATGTGGATAACAAGACTCTAAAACAGAAAAAAGAAAATAACTGGATTATATTTAATCGCATGGAAAGCTTGTCAAAACAGTTTTTACAAGATATTCATGATGTATGTTACAGTGACAACTGTGCAAAGGTAATTTACATTTTGTTAATTTCATTTTCCTGTTAAAATCCTCCGTTGCTATTACATTGCCACAGATAGAAAAAGCTACGCACCTAAGTCAGATAAGCTATAAGCAATTACATGTACACGGGCTGAGACTTGTACCATGTTCACCTTATTTTTGGATTAGCGTTGTTTCGACATGGTGTCCACACTTTGTACCGTACGAAACTCAATTATTACGTTGTGATGCCCGAACTAAAATAATTTCACTGCGAAATGGTATTCCGCAAGTGTGTATGTATCGATTTAAGGAACAGTGAAAATTACGGAAAATCAATGTACAACAAGTGACAATGTCCTCATTTTTTCTAAACTGGTCAGTCATCCAACTTTGTTATTTAATACTAGCCTGTGTGGACACTTTGGTCCAGAATGTATTTGTTTTGAAATTTATAAAAAAAAAACAAATTTATCTATACCAAATTTACTCCAGGGTAAGATGTATTAGAGAGATACCAGCAAAAATGTAAGATACTACCCAGTGGGCACACGACGT
Source organism: Hydractinia symbiolongicarpus (assembly GCF_029227915.1). Taxonomy (NCBI): domain Eukaryota; kingdom Metazoa; phylum Cnidaria; class Hydrozoa; order Anthoathecata; family Hydractiniidae; genus Hydractinia; species Hydractinia symbiolongicarpus. The sequence goes on along the minus strand of NC_079882.1, from coordinate 26,295,255 downwards.
CTTTTCAACGTTGATTAGACGTTGAATTCTGGTCGCGACGTCGCAACCAACATTCAACGTCTAATCAACGTTGGGTCTGCAACGTCGATGCAACCGACGTAAATTCAACGTCTTTTCAACGTTGCCCTCCGACATGAATACAACGTCGCATCATCGACGTCTTTTCAACGTCGTTTCCACAACGTTGTTTCAACCGACGTGATATCAACGTTGATACAACGTCGAAAAAAGACGTTGTTTCAACGATCGTAAAACCGACGTTTATTCAACGTCGTACTGCAACGTTGATTCAACCGACGTCTTATCGACGTTTATTCAACGTCACTCCCGCAACGTTGATTCAACCGACGTCTATTCAACGTCGCACCCGCAACGTTGATTCAACCGACGTCTTATCGACGTTTATTCAACGTCGCACCCGCAACGTTGATTCAACCGACGTCTTATCGACGTTTATTCAACGTTGCACCAAATTAACTTTTTACCGAGAATCTGTTCCGTTCAAATCTTATTTGTTTTAGTTCGTCTCACACTGGCCTGCAAAGTTATATCTCAAACAGACGTTCATAGAAGTGTTCCAAACTGTCCAACAAAATAACGAAGCGTACTCGGTGTTTGTTAAAGATCGTCATAAACTAGAAATAAAGAACGCACGTTTTACTTAATTTTTTTGTAATTTGTCAGCGATTGGATATATTAATGCCGACGTTATGTTGTTTTTCATATATATCGCTAATTTTACTGCAGTTTTACTACTTCAAAATATTACCATTTGTTTGCAACTTTACAGCCGCATCTATGTACTTTTTTACATAAGAGCCGAATGTGCATTCATTCTCTTATGCTATGTTAAAACTTTTGTGACATAACATCAGAGAATGAATGAACACAAACATGAAATGTACACAAAACATTCAATGGATTTTTTTTCAACAGAGCGTACCAAACGTTCGATTTATTTTTTGTAATATTTATCAGGGGGTTTTTTGTCCTCGTATTTTGAGAGAAACAAATATTTCAACTTGTATTATGGATGTGAGACATTTAAAATACAATCCATTTTGTCAAATTATAATTTATAATACAATAATAACTGTTTATTTACTTCGCTTTCACATATTTAAACCTTTACTTTGTCGCATGTAATATCCCTCCTAGTCATTGGCGGGAAACTTTCGATGAGGAAATTCGCGCCTAAGCCCCTAAGAAGTTCGTATCAACTCACAAGGCGAAAAGGGCGAAGAACCACAGACGTGAGTAAAGTATTTCTGTACAGCATATGCTAATTCGTAAACTTTGCTTCGGTAGCATTCGTAGCAGAATCTAAAGAAAGAAAAAGTTAGCTAAAATTTTCACGCATATTTATTTGACACATTCTAGAAATAAATCGTTTGACCCTAAATTATTTTAAATCAAATTTTTCCATGTCGGCAAAAAATTGCCGAAGTGATGTTATTTGTCTGCATGTCAACAAGTCGACATTTCAGTACAAGAGAGATGGGGATTCTTCAGAATGTAAGAAAAATTTATTTCCAGAGACTTATCTCTAAAAAAACAATGCTAGCTAGATTTCTCAAAAAATATTTAATGGATATAATGCCCAGGCTGAGGTGGTCTTACTTTTTTAATGTTCCAGCCTGGTATTGTTATTTTGTATTTCCAGCTTTTTTTATTATTTTACAGTACATTACACATACTTGCAATCCAAAAATTTTGGCGGGAAGAAAATTTGGCAGATAACAAAAAAAATTAAATTTGGCGGAGAACAAAATTTATTAATTTTGGCGGGAATTTAATTTGACGGATAACGTAAAACTCATTAAAAATATGAAAGATTGTTTGTTTCTTTGTAAATCATGTGACAACATTAATTAAGATATAACTTTTGATTCAATAACCATTTAAATTTTTTGCTATTTTGCTTTCATGTGCACCAGTTATGCTTGACACATACAGGTGGTTGGAGCATGCTGACAGGCTGCCTTATAAGAGGGCGTGCCTGGCACATGCAAGCATACTTATAGCAATCTATTTGAAGATATAACTTTTGATTCAATAACCATTTAAAATTTTTGCTATTTTGCTTTCATGTGCACCAGTTATGCTTGACACATACAGGTGGTTGGAGCATGCTGACAGGCTGCCTTATAAGAGGGCGTGCCTGGCACATGCAAGCATACTTATAGCAATCTATTTGAAGATATAACTTTTGATTCAATAACCATTTAAAATTTTTGCTATTTTGCTTTCATGTGCACCAGTTATGCTTGACACATACAGGTGGTTGGAGCATGCTAACAGGCTGCCTTATAAGAGGGCGTGCCTGGCATATGCAAGCATTTATAGCAATCTATTCGAAAACATTGTGACAAAAAAATATATAGCTGAAGCTAAATATCAAGTATTTAGTAATTCTTAGTTATAAATCATCATATTTAAAAAGCTGCATGTTTTGTTCCAAAGCCCATGTAAATTCTTTTAATTTGTTTTGACTTAAAAAATCCAACTTTTCATGAAAAAGGCATATTGACTAAAATTTAATCCCGCGAAATATCTGAACTCGATCGATTCGCAAAAAATTGTGACATTTAAGTACTTGAAAGACATTCATAACTATGCAGAAGTGAAAATGCTGATAAATAAACGTAGAGGATTGAAAACTTATGATTGTATTGTCTGCTTGAAGGTTCCTTCAATACATTTTGTGCACCTGTGGAATTCTATTAAAAAATAGAGTGCTTGCTTGCTTGATAAATTACAATTCTTACACTAAAATTATAACAAAAATAAGAAAATTAACTTGGTGATCACTACTTGCTTTATACCAGAGACCTGCACACACCACTAGTATTATGTATATATACAAATTAGGTTAAAACTTAGTTATTAAACTTGTAATTATTGCAAAGAGCTGGAAAAAGATTGAGATTTTCTATCAGCCAACTTCATGCCTCATTCGACAGTCTTACAATCCGGTATTTGATCTTGTCATGTTAAGTCAATATTTAAATCCTTAATTCCCCTGAGTAACCATTGTTTTATATTAGCTATATTTGAATAAAATGAGTTGGAGCCGAGCAATATGGTTGGAAAACAAACAAGAAGAAGAAGGTACAATACCAACAGTTTGGATAAAAAATAATTTAGTCTACTGGCCAAGTTTTTTGAATGTCGAGAAGGCAGCTGCAGAATTAAAAGAACCTACAGCATTATGGCACAAATTTCCACTAGTCCGAGTTAAAATTACAGGAGGTACGATGCTAAGTGGCTTTACTTCAATTAATTAGTCAAATACAACTTTAAAAAAAACTAATCATGTATCAGAACCATTATATATTATCTTTACAGATAGAAAACTATGTGAGGAGTTTGATTTCACGGAGGCAGAAACGGATGACGAAGAAGTCATCACAAAAAAACAAAGCTCGCCGTCTTGTGATGTATTGTTTACAAAAAGTATGATTAATTTTGTATTCCAGAAATTTTTATGCAATTTTTATGCAATTCGTAAAAGCTTGTTACGTTTTTACTTTGTGTATTTCGAAATGTTCAAAGTTTTCAAACATTTATTTTTGAAAAGCACTGTTGCTATGATTTTTTTATGCAAAAATGAAAACTTTTAGAAAAACCAATACCAAGTGAACCACCAATGACATATCGACATATAGAAGATGATGCTCAAGACTCTGGTAAGTGCTTACATAATTTTTTTACAAAATGTTCAAAACAGATTTCTTATTTGTATATACATGTACATTCTTTAAGCACAAATATGTGGAATTTAATATGCACAAAGATTAGTACATAAGGCATATTATATACCTTAAGGGTATAAAGTGTGAAAATAAAAAAAGTGTGGGATTAATTTTAGTCCCTCAATTTTTTTAGATTAGGGCGGAATTAATTAGTGTTAATCGGCAACATTTTTAGGAAGTGCGATTTTAGTGTTTTCATGGGATAACAAGTTTCACACTTTTTTATTTTGCACGCTTTTATTCTCGCACTTTTTTATACCCTTAATACAACATTGATATTAAATACCTTTTTTATGTGCTTACAGACTCATCCATCATGTCACCAGAAGTCAGACCATTGATACAACATCAAAACACAACACCAACACATACACCACCAAATAGTTTAAAGAGGAAGCATGTCAGTCCAGTAAGACAAACACCATCTGGATCACAGAATGCAGGTGGAAGTTCTGGAAACGATCCCTTTCCTATGTCGACAGGAAGTAAGTTGTAATTACAAAGCAGGATTCAATAAAATAGATATGTTTAAAATATCCCACTGAAATACATGGTATATATATATTTAGTAAATAAAAAATCCAATTATGATTTAGAGTTTCAGAAGAGGGTATTGTATCTCCTAACCGATATCAGGAATTTGTTGGGAAGACAAAATGAAAAAGCAGCAGAGCCGGACACAGCTCAACCACAGGAGCCATTTGAACTGCTAAAGAGTGTTCAAGAGCTAATAGAGTTTAAGGAGACATTAAAAGACAAGTCAAACTATGATAGATTGGTCAGTTAAACATTTACATTCATTTTTTCCCAAAGGATACATGAAACACACTATTTAGCCTGACAGCATGTTCACTTATTCTCGGATCCGGGTTAACATGCTTGGAATTTTCTGATCATTTTTAACAAAAATGACCAACATATTTAAATTCAGCATCAAAATTTATGGAAACATGCAAATTTTCAAGTTTATACACTAAGTACAACTGCCAAACTTTTGATGTTGTATGAAGAAATGACCACACAAATTAACTGCAGTGAAATTTTTTAACTCTTATAAAATTTAAAAACTTTAAATTACAATAAATCCTGTTCTAATAATCTCTTGGTATTCTAAATTTCCTATGTTATATAATTTTTGCTGATAAATCCAAATATGCCACTCATTTTTCTCAAAAGTTCCTTGTTTTCTTTTTCAAAATTTGATAATGTTAACCTGGATCTGAGAATTCTTACACTTCTAATGAAGTGTGAACACAGCTTAAAGAACTGCCTTTGTTGTCCCTCCTGGAAACAACTATAGCTAGCTAAATACTACTTTTCTACTTTTGTGTTTGTGTGCACCTGTAGCTAGAAATATATTTATTGATATATGTTTCATTTTACAGCTATCCCAGTTATCAAGAGTTGGTGGCTCAAAAATTCGCGAAAATGTGAAAAATGTTCTGTTAAAGTGAGTCAAAGCATAAGTACCCCTTAGAGAATTTAAAATGTACTAACCTTTGTTGTGTAGTTTACAGTGGTAGTGGAAAATCACTTTGTTGTGCCCACATGCTTCGTTTCATCTTCTCCATAAAAAAATCGTGCACGAGGTCCAAGAATTATTTAATTGAATGAATAGTTTACGGAATGCGGCCCCGCAGCCTAATGGACTCGCAACTATATATTAAATGCGCTTACGATGTCGATTGTTTTACTTTTATTCCACTTTCATTATAGAATCATGAATAATGAAGTAATGTCGGCACTCAACATGAAAGGGAAGGGAAAAAGTGAAAAGGTTGGGTTTGCAAGGATGAACTTATATAAAGCTGTTGTCGGTTAGTAAAAAAATCCTATTCCTAATATTCAATTTATATATGTGCTTGTAAGCGTTTTAGTTTGTTGTTGTTAATTTATTTATTGTCGGTTAAAATATGTACAAATAAATACAATAGCTCTTATTAAAGTGCTAATCCAAACCGACAAGTTTGTATTAAGTTTTTCCCGCCATTTCGAGGGGTCGACGTTCAGGGGGAAAAATACACATTAATCTGAGGAAATCTATTTGTCCAGCTGTTGTACTGTAAACTACCTCCATCAATATGTGATAAGAATTTTGTTACGTTGTAGAAACTGTTATCAAACATCAAAAGAATGCGACAGAAGGAGAAGTTCGTGCGTGTACGGCATCAATCCTTAAATATGCACCTGATAGATGTGGAGGAGCGGGAAGAACTAATGCCGAAGAAAATTAAATCGATTAATTTTTAAATAATTTACAACTTTTATATCAGAGAGGATTATAAATTTTTCAAGCGCCGTAATAAATTCTTCTAGCTTATATTAATTTTGATTGGGTGGCAGAAAATTAGAATGGCAAAATGTTAAAGTGATTTTAGCTCAACAATTTTTAGTGTTTCTACTAGAGATCGGACTTGTGACTAGTAAAAGTATGGAATATGCATGAGTGGGTGCTTTTTTTAAGGAAATACAGTGCTAATATAATATTCATTATATTTTTATTGTAATTTTCAACCTCGATTCCTGGACTTCTTGCACCTGGTGAGGACGGTGGCTTTTCACACTTTTTATAAAGTATAGCATCATGATCGTATTTATTCGCATCTGGTATCCTTAACAAACACCCTTGTATTCAACTCTGACTTCATTAAGAAAACATACTTTTTCTCTAACCAATGCTTGATTAAAGACTTCGGTGCAACAGTTTTGCTTGACACTTTAGGTGATTTGAGCATACTAACAGGCTGCCTTATCAGGAGGCGTGCCTGGCACATGAAATCGCAGCTATAAATTTGCAAATACTGCACGTTTAACAACCTCGTCATTGCTGCGTTACATTTTTTGCATTGGGTTGGAACGCTGGAGATTCTCACATAGTACCAGTTGTGAATACTTGAAATATCGTTTTTATATTTTGTATTATAAAACTCCGTTAAGTTTCATTTAGGAAGTTTTCAGCGGAGAAGTTGTATATACTGCCGATGTTTATAATAAAAAAATGACATATCGTAGAAATGATTTTATTTCTTTTTCGCAATAACCATGTACAAATAACGTAACACAAATATAAGCGTCGGAATCATGCTAGGGAATAGATACATGGACATGTAAACTATGGACATATAAAACTGAAGCCACAATGGCGATTATGATTTGATTCGGTCAAGTTTGTCTGTTTCTTAAGGTTGAAAAGACGCTGAATAACGGTTGCGAGAGCATTTCCAAACGACGTTGATTAGACGTTGTTAGACGTTTTTTCAACGTTGAAAAGACGTTGCGAGAAGTTATTTCAATGTTTAAAAGACGTAGCGAGACGTTGTTTCAACGTTGAAGAGACGTTGCAGGACGTTGTTTCAACGTAGCTTGCGACGTTGAAAAGACGTTGATTTTACGTTGCAAATGAAAGTTTTTTTGACGTCTTTTTCCGACGTCTATTCAACGTCGGACATCAACGTCTTTTCAACGTTGAAACAACGTCCTGCAACGTTGTTTCAACGTTGAAAAGACGTTGCGAGACGTTGTTTCAACGTTGAAAAGACGTTGCGAGACGTTGTTTCAACGTTGAAAAGACGTTGATGTCCGACGTTGAATAGACGTCGGAAAAAGACGTCAAAAAAACTTTCATTTGCAACGTAAAATCAACGTCTTTTCAACGTCGCAAGCAACGTCTTTTCAACGTTGATTCAACGTTGAAGTGCCCACTGGGTAGACACTGGCAAAGCTAAATACTTTTATTCTTTTTTCAGGGTGAAAAATATTTTAGCAAAAGCAATCTATCTGCTATATGGGGATCAACAACCAAGTCAAGAAGTTCTTCATTTGCATCAATAGATACTGACCAGAAGCATGTTTTTGTCAACGACATAAACCCACGAAAATTAAAAAATTTATGGGAGAAGAAATCTCATAGTTATGAGAATATTTCAACTCGCGAAATGGAAAAAAGAAGACAAGTTTACTTACTATAAAGTAGTCCATGCTTTTACTTTTATGGGTTTATGCTTTAAAAGGATAAACCATAATGTAAAATAAGTTGTACATTAATTTTAAACTTTATTGTAAATTAAAAATTTACTTTATTGAAAACATATTGTAACATTATTGTAAATCTGTAATATTATTGGTTTGAAAAACTAAAAAAAGCTCACTGTGAAGAATGACAAATGAATTTTGACAATTTGCGATGCGTTCTACTTTGATAGAAACAGCATTCTAAATTACTTGTAGTTAAAAATTTTTAAAACTCCGCGCTTCGTGCTTTATCAATAATCACAGCCGCCACGTATTTTGCAAATACATGTTTTCACAGCCTGGCAGTACTAATATTGTTTGAAGCAAAAAATTGCCAGAAACCTCAGATTGATGGGTACCTTTAACACCATATAGTTTATCTTGATATCACCTGCTTATTACAATTTTTTATTAAAAAAAAGCTCTATGTTTTTGAGTGAATATATACAACTGAGATTCTTGGTGTTAGCGTGGTCACTTGAATATTCATGTGCCATGATATTGATAATATAGCGATATGTTTGCTTGAAGTCGATAGCTACAATTTTCTAAAAGATAACAATTTCCCCAGACCAGTTCAATAAAAAAGGGTCTTAATAGGGAAAGAGGTGGTTAGCCAATTAATCGACTAAATTATATATACACGAAAACAAACTAAAAAAACCCCTAGATTTCGACCAAAGGGTAAAAAAGACGATATTAGCAGTTTTCATATAAGATTTTACAACTGCCGCACCTTGTTTCAGAAAATTTCAACCGAGAGAACAAACATTACTTGCATTTTCAGAACTGTTCACCAATATGACGGGTCAAGTTAATTCTATTTTTTTATGAATGATAGATCAAATTATATCTAGAAAATCTCCTTTGTAATGGAAACTTCAAGCATGTAGAAGGGATATCTTCTTCGATACCGACTTTAAATATAATTGATGCATTTGATTAGAAACATTACAGTTATTAGAAGATGCAAGAACATTAGATCTTATACGAGTGCGTTCAACTTGATAAATTACTTGAAAAGGACAAACTAAGATACCACAAAAGCGTCTCTAATGATTCTACATTTCTTTTGTGGCATAAGAACAAGTAATTCTCTCTAATATTCTCGTACATAGGATAAAAACATGAATACGAAATGTTAAACTATCATCAGTAGTTATCTCTATCCAGCTTAATCTCCTCCCATTCCACTAGATGCTGACCATTTAGCTACAAATGCAATTCTCCGCATTTAACTGAATCAATTTTGACTACGTAGAATTAAAAACATGTGAACATTTTTGTTTCAGTTCAGCAACATATTCCCCAAACTCGTCCCCAGCTCGCCGTTCAGTAAAAAAAAGAGACAAAAGGCGCTAGGGACGAGTTTGCATATTCCCCAGAGGCATGAAGGGTGTTATCGCCAGCAGAATAACAAATGCTGACGTCATTGAAGTATAACACCAGTCGAATATATATTAAAAAGCAGGTGTCTGAAAATACAGTCTCGTATTGCGCCACTCAATATATCCAACTACGTATTATTTGTCTACGCTAACTTTGAAGAAAATAGCTTTTCTGTATAATAGCTTTTCTGTATAGTTTCTTTTATTATGTTAGACAATACGTTGTATTTTGATTGGTTTATTTTACGGCGCATGCGTTAATGTAAAAACGTTGTAAACTCTGAAACAGCGTGGTTAGACCCGCGAAGAATTTAATAAAAACAGACAGAGTTATTTCTCCTCTTTTTTCTGGTTTTTAAATGGCGCCCGATGAGGGACACGAAGATTGATTTATATAATTAAAGAAAATTGGATGCTATTGCTGTTGAGCAAAGACATTGATCAAGATTGGATCAACGAAATTTGAACGAAAGACACGTATGAAACGAAAATAGTTCAGTAAGCTCATTCGCTACTTGACTTGACTGACCTTTTTTTTTTTGAACTGCTTAATAATTTAATTGACATTTAAGAACGTTTTTAGACAGCCATCTTTGACGTTACGAAATCGATATTTTTGCTTGATTGCAAAGATATTTACGGATTTGATTGAAGTTTCTTTTTTTTGTTTCTTGTGTGCCAGCACGTGGTTTAGACATAAGTATAGTTTTTGGTTTTACAGCTTATGGTTTGGGGCTATAGAAGAGTACGAATTCATGTTTTTTCTTGGTTTGTTTTGATACGTGGAGTTGTTGTTTAGACTTATTTATTTTGAAGGTTGTTTTATTTTAGTTTCTAAACGCGTGTTTCTTTACATGCCATTTTTCTGTTTTGTGCATAAGAAAAAGTTTACTCCTGTTGGGTACAGACTGCTGTTTACCCTCTTTGTGGATAAGAATTAGATCGAGATAGATTTTGGCTCCTGTTAGGCACAGGATACTTTGTAAGTGTTTGGGTATACTTCTATTTTAAAGCTTCTGAAGATGTCTGATCTACAAAAGAAAATTAATCAAAGAAAGGCTATCCGCATCCAAACTTCCTCGGTTACTAAAAGAATAGAAAAGCAGCTTAGTGATGAAAATGCTACTCATGTAAAGTTACTAGGTTTACAGAATAACCTTGTTAACAAGATTGAGCAGCTAAACATGTTGAATGATGAAGTTTTAGCTCTGTTGAAACCAGAGGAAGTTGAACAGGACGTTCTAGAAAGTATGGAATATACTGATCCCACACATGAACTTCTTGCAGCGGTCACGTTAAAGTTACAATCTTTATCGTTGTCCCCTCCATCTGAGGTTGACCATCACGGCCCAGATTCTGTAAGAAGTGTGTCCTCTCGTTGTCGTTTACCAAAATTTGAACTGCCAATTTTTAAAGGAGACCCCCTATGCTGGCAAGGATTTTGGGATCAGTTTAGCGCGTCGATTCATGACAACGAAGAGATTTCTGATATTGATCGATTTAATTATCTGAAGAGATATGTCGAAGGTCAAGCTTCTGAGACAATATCTGGATTAAGTTTAAGTTCAACAAACTATAAAGAGGCCATTAAAATTTTAACCGAACGTTATGGCAATCCACAGGTGCTGATATCAGCACACATGGATTGTCTAATTCGTCTGAACAAGGTAACTAATAAATCTGACATTGTGTCTTTACGGAAACTTTATAACGGAATTGAAAACTGTACTAGGAATTTGAGTGCATTAAAGTTGGACATTTCTGCATATGGAAGTTTGTTGATTCCTCTATTAAAAGAAAAGTTACCGGATGATCTAAATATGATAATTGCTAGGAAATTTGGAAGCGATATTTGGACGCTTGAACGCCTTATGATCTTTTTTAACGATGAACTGACTGCTTACGAAAATTGTAAACCTGTCGTAAAGCCAAGTGCAGAGGGAAAAATGAAAAGGAATGATGAGTTTTTTACATCAAGTTGCTTGCATAGGCAAAACTTCTTGTTAAATAAGTCCAAAAGTTGTTTATACTGTAATGGAAATGATCATTTGGCAAGTCGATGTAGGTCTGTGACAGAGGTTGTTACAAGAAAGGAATTGTTACGTAAGCAAGGTCGTTGCTTTGTATGCCTAGCAACTGGACACTTAGGAAAAAACTGTCCTAGCAACTATTCTTGTCGAAAATGCAAACACAGACATCACATTTCCATTTGTTCTTCTGATGGTTCGCAAGCAGGTGCTCATCACAACAATTTTGTATCATCATACAGTGGTGTTTTAATGCAAACTGCTTCTGCTGATGTATCTGATACATCAGGCAATGCAAAAAAGCACACGCGGATTCTATTCGATAGTGGCAGTCAGAGAAGCTATCTATCTCAGGACTTATGTAAGACTTTAAAATTAAAACCGTTAAGAAAGGAAAAGGTTATTGTTAAGACTTTCGGAAGTGACGATTCCAGGGTTCAGGATCTCCAAGTTTACCAGGTTAAGATTAAACATAAGAACTGTCATGGATTTTGTTTTGTTGAAGCATACTGTGTTCCAAATGTTTGTAGTCCGTTGACCCACCAATACCTTGAGTTTGTAAAAGCAAGTTACCCTCATGTGGAAGGTTTAGAGTTGGCTGATAGAAACGTGAATTGTCGGGATTTGAATGTAAACTTATTGATTGGGCTAGATTTCTATTATAGTTTTTTTACTGGGAAAATGAAAAAGGGTTCGGGGGGACCTGTAGCATTGGAAACTACGTTGGGTTGGGTCTTAAGTGGAAAATACGAGTCCGAGGAGCAGAAACAGCACTGTTTGCAAACACAGCATGTTATGAAAGTGGAAGTTGAGAAGAAAAATGAGTTACTAAGAAATGAGTTAAAGAAATTTTGGCAGGTTGAATCTGTAGGGGGTCAAGAAATTTCTGTAATTAATGATTTTGAAAATCATATTTATCATGATGGATCACGCTATGTGACAAGGTTACCTTTCAAGCCTGATCACGATCCATTACCTGATAATTATTTTGTAAGCGAAAGAAGACTTAGATCCACGGCCAAGAAACTGCATGCTCTAGGAATTTATGATGACTATGATAACATTTTTAAGCAATACGTCCAGGAAGGTATAATTGAAAAAGTAGGTCGCAATGAATTAATCAGAGAAAGTGGTAATGTCCATTATCTCCCACACAGGGCAGTTGTGAGGGAAGATAAGCAAACCACTAAGATTAGGGTTGTATTTGATGCATCCAGTAAGGCAAACGGTCCTTCTCTTAACGATTGTTTATACTCAGGTCCAAACTTATTATGTAAGATCTTTGATGTACTTTTTAGGTTTCGGTTGAACAAGATTGCAATTATTGCCGATATCAGGCAAGCCTTTTTAAATATTAGTATTGATCAACCTCACCGTGATTTTTTGCGATTCTTATGGTTTGAGGAGAACAAAGTGGTAATTTATCGTTTCCTCAGAGTTGTTTTTGGTTTAACAAGCAGCCCTTTTCTTTTAAATGGAACAATTCGTCAGCATTTAAATAAATTCTTAGATATGTATTCCGAGATTGTGAAAAAATTGGGTGAAGATTTGTATGTAGATGACACGACAACCGGTTGTAATTCTGTTGAAGAAGGGAAAAAATTTCAAGAAGTTGCCGTGGATGTGATGAGTAAGGCTGGATTTGAATTAAGGAAATGGTTTACTAATAATAATGAACTACAAGTTTTTTTTGATAGGCGAAAGGGGTGTGATAAGACTATTGGAGATGACATGACTTTTGCTAAAAGCCAAGTTAATGGAATAAATAAAGACTATAGTCATAAGGTTTTAGGATTAACATGGGATAAACACACTGATTGTTTTCTGTTTGATTTTAACGAATTTATCAGAAAATCTAAGGCATGTTCTTTCACAAAGAGGAATGTTTTAAGTTTATCTGCTTCTATGTACGATCCACTTGGAATTATTTCTCCTATTACAGCTCAAATTAAAACTTTTTTTCAGTCCTTGTGCGTGGATAAATCGGATTGGGATGAAGTTATTTCAGGTGGTATTGAGGCTAGATGGATCGATCTGTTAGAAAAAATTGAGTTTTTGAGCGTAGTCCGCGTACCAAGGTTTTCCTTCGTTGATTGGACCGAAGTTGTATCTGCAGAGTTGCATGGGTTTTGTGATAGTTCTCTTAGTTTATACTGTGCTCTTGTCTATGTGAGGATTGTTACCAAGGTTGGGATCAAAGTATTTTTTTGGACGTCGAAGACCAGGGTTTCACCACTGAAAACTCTTTCTATCCCTAGGCTTGAACTATTAGGATGTTTATTGCTTTCTACTTTGATTGAGGATGTCACGAGGGCTATTGCTGGAAGGATAAAAATAGATCGCATTGTTGGCTGGACAGACTCACAAGTAGCTCTTTGTTGGATCAGGGGTAAAGAGAGAACTTGGAAGTCCTGGATTGAGAATAGGGTGGTGAAAATAAGGAAAATTGTTTCACCTGACATGTGGTTTCACGTAGCTGGCGTAGAGAATCCTGCTGATCCACCAACAAGATCTATCGATGATTTTGTGAGTCTTTTTAATGGTATTTGGTTTAACGGTCCTTCTTTTCTTTTAAACGACAACATTCATTATGACGTAACAACTGACTTTTCAAAAACTGAAGTGGAAAAGGAGCTAAAAGCTTCGACTGACATACAAAACGTACTGACTGTTACTGAACAGAATGCGGTTGACTTGAACGAAATCGTTGATTTCTCTCGATATGGATCATTAAACAAATTAATTCACGTCGTAGCCTACGTTATTCGCTTTAAGAACAATTTGATAGCAAAGATACGTAAAAATGAAGAATCAAACAACGATGAAAACCTGAATGTCGATGAAGTAACCAAATCTTTGGACCATATTGTACGTGCCGAACAGCAAGCTATGACCAAAAATTCGAATTTTAATAAAACAAAGTCGAATTTAAATGTTTACCAGGATACTGAAGGATTTTTTAGACTGAAAAGTCGTTTTGGTGAATCAAAGTTAACAGACGATCAAAAGCACCCGCTTTTACTTCGAGAAGGAAGTCATGTGACAATGTTAATCGTTCGAAATGCCCACGAAGAGGTATTGCATTTTGGAGTGGAATCAACGTTGGCGAAGATTAGAGAAAGATTTTGGATTTTGCGTGGCAGGAAGACAGTGAGAAATGTTTTACGACGATGCGTAATATGTCGGCGATTTCAAGGACGAACGATGACCTCACCAGAAAGTCCGGATCTTCCTGTTTTCCGAGTGGATCATCTGACGCAAGCTTTTGCTACGACAGGGCTTGATTACGCCGGTCCTCTATTTGTAAGGATTCACGGACATTCCTGCTCAAAGGTATACATTTTACTTTTTACTTGTGCTAGTAGTCGCGCAATCCACCTTGAACTCACGCCTGACATGAAATCACCTGCGTTCATCCGAGGCTTTAAGCGATTCGTTTCAAGAAGAGGAAAACCAAATGAAATTGTAAGTGACAATTTCAAAACATTTAAGTCGTCCGAGGTTAAAGCTTATATGTTAAAAATGAGAATTGGTCAACGCTTCATTCTACCAGCCTCCCCATGGTGGGGTGGATTTTATGAACGTCTTGTTCGTTCCGTAAAAACATCTCTTAAGAAAATACTAAGAAAGTCGTTTCTAACGTTTGAAGAGTTACAAACTGTTTTATGTGAAGTCGAGAGTGTAATCAATTCAAGACCACTCTGTTATGCGAGTGATGAAGACGTTGGAGCTATGATCACCCCTAATCATCTTATCTTTGGGAGATCATTGAACCATGCTACAACTAATAATCAACCGATTACTGTATTAGATGTGACCGAATGCACTCGAAGAGTCCTTCGTTTAAGAACAGTCTTAGAACATTTTTGGAAACGCTTTAGTATAACTTATTTGAACGAACTGAGGCAACGACACCTTTACGAAAGGAAGAAGACAGCAGACGCAGAGTTGAGGCTGAATGATATTGTACTCATCAAGGACGACACACCCACACCACGCTCGCAATGGAAAATCGGAAAGATAGAAAAATTAATTGTTGGAAAGGACGGTCGAACTCGAGGTGCAAAATTAAAAGTGAATTCGACATCAGGCCGGTCAACTTATGTGCATCGACCTGTTCAAAAGTTAATACCGTTCGAAGTGATAGAAGAAGAGGTGAAGGCAACTGAGGCGGAAGATAATCAACTTTATCCTATGGTCATCGACGAACAGAGTTCAGGTAGTTCAGGTGGTGCGTGCGATGAACACCGCGTAGAAAGTAGAGTACGCCGGCGGGCTGCGATAGAGGGGCAGAACTTTCGTCGTTTTAAGGACAAGTATAGTAATTGATTTCTGTCAATTACGGGGGGAGGATGAAGAAAATAGCTTTTCTGTATAATAGCTTTTCTGTATAGTTTCTTTTATTATGTTAGACAATACGTTGTATTTTGATTGGTTTATTTTACGGCGCATGCGTTAATGTAAAAACGTTGTAAACTCTGAAACAGCGTGGTTAGACCCGCGAAGAATTTAATAAAAACAGACAGAGTTATTTCTCCTCTTTTTTCTGGTTTTTAAAAACTTTTTGTTTACGATGACTAAGATCACTTTTTATTAAAAGAACAGCTTCTTATGAAAAACCGAAGCAATGCATTTTTGCAATATGAAGATCATGGTTAATGCAATCAAATGGTTTGCTAAGATCCCTTTAGAACAACTGCCACAGTTTGACCCTGGTCTAAACATCTATACCACTTGAGCATCATATAGAAAAGAGTATGTTGTGTTATATAAATTTTCCTTAAAATACTTATACTATGTGAAAATTTACTTTGCAGAAAATCACTATGTCATAAAACATCTTTCGTTCAAAAAGGACTATGGTCCCCCTTTTGACATTTTCAACCTCTAAAGTTACGTCTTCAAATTTTTAAACGTCGCTAAGAGTATCATTTATATTCCTGTTATTGTAAATTTTGGTGAGCTTCTCTGTGTAATTGTCGACGAACTGCTTCGGTATTTTTCCAGAAAAATCGTCCTTAGGCGAGCCCTTATTTTTTTTCGGATTCAGGATGTAGCTCTTTATTCCATCAACTTCGATGGACTTAAAATGCATTTGTTTATTTACATGGTACAAGTTATTAATATTGATGAGTTATTAATACCAAGATGTTGTTCTATCGCATATATGCCTAGGGGTTTGATATGTAAAATTTTTTATGATGTTCGCTAGCCTCGATCCCTGTAAGTTATATACGATATTATTTGAAGCATATATTCCTATGATAAGGAACATTTCATTGTTCATACTCAGGATCATCTCTATACCCGTATTTTGTCCGTTTTTTTTAAATATCTCATAATCCTGTGATTTTTTCGCAATATTTTTGCACCTATAATCAAAGCTACATCCCTCGTTCAAGTAAATTCTAATTGCTACTTTTGCTAACAAGCGGGCAAGGATGCACAAAACAGAGATGCGGAAAATTGTGTCGATGATCGATTCCCAGTGTAATTTTTTACGAGGTAATGCCTTCCGAGATTGTTAGAAAAAGAAAAAGATCTCTGGAAACGAGGTTGTGAGAATTGAACTTGACCCAACCTAGCTCCCAGTGCCTCTGTTATTTCTAACTACGAGCTTGCGGTCTTGATATAAAAAAGATACAGACCCTGGGAACGACGTTAAGCTCTACCATCTGTTGAACAAGTTTATCGAGTGATGTCAGAAGATTGGCGACAATTTTACAACAAAAATTCTTAATACTACAAACAATAAAGATCGTGCATCATGCTAATATAACACTGACAGAACGCTGAAGTTCTGCGTCGATGTGCGTTTTCACTATATATAGTACTAGCTGTCTAATGGCTTATACTTACTATCGATTTGGATCGAATCCAAATTTGCCGCAATATTTTGCGTTGCCGCATACTGAAATGAGCATTTTTCATTGTTATTCTGGACTCACCTGTTTCTTTCTACTGTTAACAAAAATAAAACACGAAGTATTTTAAAATTTAATGTGAAGGCCCGAATGAACAGAACAATTTTGTAGATCAATTTTCGAAAAATATTATTTGTCGGAATATTGTTGAAAAAAATACACGCAAAAATTTTAGCCCATTAATTATTCAATTTTTATATTGATTTAATATATTTGTATACATACTCGATACAATATAAGGAACAATCTGAATTTAATTTATCATAACATAAGGCATGAGTGACAATGAAGGAAAAAGACTTTTGTGCTTCTAAATCTTTGCAACCAATTTTATTCTTTCACATAAAAAAAGTTGGAAAATAAAGAACTGTATAGGCGAAAGATTAAGCGAATTAAAATTGACAGATTTTTAAGAGCTACCGAAGTTATTTAAGTATTTCAGTTTGCCTTGCGGCTTGATACGATTAAAACGTACTTTTCTGACATAATTTTCAGTCGCGTTTCTTTTTGCTACTATAATTCTCTTTTACGTGCATAAAAACATTTAAAATGAATGAAAATCCGTGCATGAGTTTCAAAAGAAAGTGAACAGATCGCCATATTTCTTTGAAATAGTATTGCTCTGACGAAAAATCTAATAAAATCAAACCAGCTTGATTTTATGAGATCCATTTTTTGAATATTACGTCATTTGAGTATTATGGTTCTATTATTTTTTATTCATATATACACAACAATTTTAGATCAATTTTAGTTCAATATTTTATTTTTAAAATTGATCTGCAAAATTGTTCCGTCTAAAAATGCAAAAACTGCGTTTTCAGTGTGAATTTTACATGACGCGCATTATACTTGTGGTCGCGGACTACAAGGAAACAAGGACATATACGCATTTTAAAATGGCGCATGAAAGTAGTGGCTGGTTTCTTTTTCTTGGAATTTTCGTGCATATATTTTATCTCTCATCGGTTTTTCATATATATTTTAAATCACCTATAATACCAGGTTTAAAAAAGGTTGCTCATGCAACTGAAACCCCTGCAAAACGATTGGTACTTATCATAACTGATGGGCTTCAGGCTGAAAAGGCTTTTCATAGAAAGTATGAAGAAAATACCAAGTTTTTGAGATCAGTGATAAAAGATAAGGGCGTCTGGGGAGTATCACATACTAGAGTTCCAACAGAATCAAGAGTTGGTCATGTATCACTCATTGCTGGAACGTATGAGGATGTTTCAGCTATAACTAATGGTATAGATGGTTTTCAATGTTTACGTTTTTACGGGATTCTTGCACATGCGCGGAAATAATTACAAAAATCAACAGGTAAAAATGCAGACCTTGGGTGAAGAAAGTAAAATTATGGTTAAAAACTTTTGTACTGTGGCTACTAGTATCTTTTTACTGAAATATGATCTAAATCTAAAGTAGATGCAAACTATTCTAATTTCAAGATCAAAAGATGCCTCTAACTGAAAATAAAGTTTAAAATGGACTGGTCAACGACTTACCTGCTGCATTATTTTGCCTGCTGCATTATTTTGCCTGTCGATTTTTGCATAAGAGGTCTGGGGATCATAAAGAACACAGATCACAATGAAAGTCGTCTATAGTTAATGGTTGTGTATGTATTCTTTGTGCATGTGCAGAAAAAATCTGAAAAATCGACAGGCAATAAAATGCAGACTTCAGGTGAAGAAAGTCCAATTATGGTAAAAAACTTCTCTACTGTGATTAGCAGCATTCATTTACTTGTATGTGTGTAGTATTTACCAATTTCTAGGACGAGGGTGCCGATAAGCTGCATACACAATAAAATTTGCGGGCGTTTTATTGGCGAGTTTGGTGTTTTAAAAAATAAAAAGGATTCAGCCGAAAAAACTCGTAAAGATCTCAATTAATGCCCAAAATTAAAAAAACAGACACTAAAAAAAGCTGCAGGACACATAAATTGTAGTGGCCTTTTTTTTCAAAATAAGTTTTTTTTCCGACAAATTGCTATAGCAAAGCCCGTTTTTAAATGATGAATTTCTTTGATTTGATAACAAGTCATGTTGAAGCCCATCTTTCCTCCAATAGGCTATTTTCAATCAAATGATTTTTTGCAATATTTTCAGAAAGTAGCAAAAAAAGTTCATACAGATAACACACAGTTCATACAGACTTGTTTGCTGCTCCCAAACCACTCAAGTTTTTGCTGATGATCCAATAACTTAGGATCTGTAACTTGGTTACTATGTTACGTTTTTTCTGTAACGAAACTAGAAATAAATTTTATAACTGAAGCTGAATAGAATTGCAAAGGGCACATATTTGCGTTTTTGGCATAAGTTAAAAAAATGAATGTCGTTTTTACTTTATTATTTGATAAATATTTTATGTTTATAAACAACTTTTTTGTCCACTACCAATGCACTGCCTTTTTATTTTGTGCCCTTTTTTTGCCTCTTCATGGTCACATCTGCTTTAACTTAAAAGCTATACCTTGCATTTCATTATTCACATTGTGCTTTTAGCCAAACATTGGAAATAAGAAATAGTGAGGCGGCATTTTGCTGCCTAAACCAAACACTCATACTTTTCTGGATGTCATTATTTATGCTTGTAATCAAAATGACTAAAATCTTAAAAGAGGACTCATTTTTCGTACATATATCAAAAATGTCGAAAAATTTGAGGTTTTGAGGTTGGATTTTGTTGCTCAAGCAGAAATTAAGTTGCTGGAACCACAAACGGGGCATAGCAACTACACAGAATTCGTTATTCTGCATTTTACACAATCCTTGAGGTTTGCAAATATATAATTCTTAAAGTATTTGCAAATATACAACTTTACATAAGATTTGAAGTGAATTTAAATCAGTTTGAATCACTTACGTCCACATTATATTCGTTTACATGATTTTTTATCACTTTAAGCGAAAGGAAGATTACTTCGGGTGATGTTTCACTTTATTAAAATTTACTAAGGTGCAATTTCAAACCGGTGCTAGATTTTCATGTAAACAGTTCACCTCAATGTGAAATGCAGTTCTCAAACGGTGTGCATGCTTATTTAAAGTGACAAACAAAGGAGATTCTGCCCTTTTGGGCCACCCCCTGAAATTAAATTCATCCCAAAGTGAGACATGCAAACAGTCATACTGTTCACTGCAGTGTGGAATTTTACTTCATCTTTATGTCACTTAGGTTTCATATAAACTTCTAAGATTCCACATTTTTTTCTTTCATAAATATTTATTTTCTGTACTTAATATTCTTTTTACTGCAGGTTGGAAGGATAATCCTGTAGATTTTGATTCTGTATTTAATCAATCAACAAGAACATGGTGTTGGGGAAGCCCAGACATTCTGCGTATATTCGATAAAGATTCTATGCACATTGTTTCCCATTCATATGATGCTAGCAAAATAGATTTTGGAGATAAAGATCCATCAAAATTAGATAAATGGGTTTTCCAACATGTTGAAGAGTTTTTCTCGAAGGCAAATAAGAACGATAAATTATATTCACAACTTCATAATGACAAGATCGTATTTTTCCTTCATTTATTAGGTGAGGATGTGTGTTTTATATCTTTGATTGAAATATGAACCAATAAATAGGCCATTTTTGTTTATATATTTTTATAGGAACCGATACTATTGGGCATGTGAAAAAACCTGACTCAGAAGAGTACATCGCAAACCTGGCTCTAGTTGACAGAGAGATTAAAAAAATCAGCAACTTAATCAGTGGTTTTTATGATAACGATAACAAAACTTCATATATAGTGACATCCGATCATGGCATGACACCTTGGGGTGCGCATGGTACAGGTCTACAGAGTGAAACTGAGACACCGTTTATAGCATGGGGAGCTGGTGTAAAGAAATCATCCAGAAAGCACAACATAAATAATGATCTGCAGAGTACTGTGTGGGGTTTAGAAGATATGGAACGTTATGATATTAAACAGGTTGATATAGCACCACTGATGTCTTTTTTGATAGGTAGCTGATCTTAATTTTTGTCTCCAGAGCTCTTATAAGAAATGAAAATGTCCACATAAAAATAAATTTTGTGTTTGAACGTACACATTTAGTATTTTTCTTTAGGTACTAGTATTCCTGTAAATTCAGTTGGTATCTTACCATACAAAATTTTGAACATAAGTGAGAAGAGTAAAGCTGATGGAATGTTAGCTAATGCTAAACAAATAATAGAACAATATCATGCTCATGAGAGAAAGGCACAGCATTCTTCGTTTTTCTTTAAAACGTATTCAGGATTTGCTGATAGCAGCGGTAAGTTTTTTCCTTTCAAAGACAATGATTAAACTTGATTAGGTCAGAGAATTTCAGAATTACATGAAAATGTCAGGCAATGAATGATTAAATTTTCCAGTCAAGAAAAATTCTGGGAATTTTGTTGTGTATCATGAGTCTGCGAGATTTACTTTTCCATTTTGGAAAAGTCAAAGAAAATAGAAAATTTATGAATGATGTTTGTCAATTTTGTTTGTCAATCTTTTATTTCAAACTGTGAATCTTCTTTCATTTTTGTAGTTAGGACGAAACTAGCGTATATATCAGATATGATTGATCAAAAGGACTACTCAATCGCCATTACTAAATGCGAAGAATTGATAACGTCTGCGTTGGAGGGTGTGCAGTATTACCATCAGTATAACAGATTATTTTTAAGTGTTATGGTTAACATTGGATTTGTAGCATGGATTTTATATGTTTTGATGAATATATTGGAGTATCACACGACTGTTTTTAAAGAGAAACTATCTCATTCAAGGTGTAACAACTCCACTTACGTCTATTATGTTACTCTCTCAATCATCTGTTTTGTTTACTGGTTCAAATCTGCAGATCTTGCAGATATTGTGTACACCTTAATACCTTTGATTATGTGCGAAAGAGTGATTAACGGAGGAGGAAGCAGAATTCGAAGCATTGTCGCCATATTAAAGAAGTCAAATCTCTTATTTTATTTTCAAGTTTTATGCTGTCTCGCCGGAACGGAAATCATTGTAGTGGCTTTCTTCAACAGGGGAGCACTTTCTGTGATTTCATTATGTTTAAGCATGTTGCCGTGGTATAAAATAGTAACAAACTCTTCTCCGTGGAGTATAATGCATAAAATTTCTTATATTGCTTGGACTGTTATTAGTTTAATTATATCAATTTTCCCGCTGTTACCGGTCGTCACTAGGGAGGAGAACTACTTTTTAGTTCTTTTAGCTGGCTTTATAGCCTCGACCATCGGTGTTATATACAGCTTGTTAGTAAAATCACGTGATACATCCATCGTATCGCTATTAACAGGAATGTTAGTGCTTAGCCTCGTTTTAAAAATGAACTCAGTGAAGCATGTACAACATGGGGACGGTTTACCACTTGTCAATCAAATATGTAGTTGGGTATTTTTACTGGTATCGCCATGCCTCGGTTTCTTGGTGAACTCAAAATCAATTATCCGTCTATTAGCCGTCAGTTTGTCGTTGTTTTCCGTATATATTTTGACGGCAATATCGTATGACGCTCTATTTTTATTGGTTCTGACAGTGCAGTTAAGTTTGTGGATTTTCTTGGAAGTGAACATTCTATCGAGTGAGGCTGGCAAAAAAAGTTGGGCAAGCAAGACAACTGTTGACATTTTATCCACTGATCATCTGCGTGTCTCTTTTATGTTTATTTACTTTATTTTTTTGGCGTTCTTCGGGACAGGTAACATCGCAAGTATTAATTCGTTTGACATTGCAACCACGTATTGCTTCAAAACGATATTCAATCCATGGATCCAAGGTTTTATACTTGGTGTAAAAGTGTTGATACCGTTTCTTGTGGTGACCTACTTTTTTCGCTCGCTGCAATCATTGACTCGATTACCAATGCGAGGTTTATTCTCCATCATATTGCTTTTGACTGATATTATGGCAATTAATTTTTTCTTTATGGTTAAAGACGAAGGAAGCTGGTTAGATATCGGTCAAAGCTTAAGCCATTTTGTAATCACTTTAATTTTTATTGTGTTTTTGCTTCCAGCTTACGAACTTTCTTATTTTATTAGTGGACGTATTGAAAATGAGAATGTAAAGTTTCATTCGTTATAAAGAAATATGTTTTAGGTGTATGGAATTTTAGCGAATCAAATTTTTATCTGCAAATTATTTTTTATAAACATTTAGGAAATATAAGATATTAAAAGTCGTTATTTATCGAAAGCACCCTGTTACCGTGAATTTAATTTTGCGAAAACACAACATCGCAATGATTTCTCGCGCAATTTCTTTTATCAGATTTTCGATGGCCAATCGATTAGGTTCGTTTATAGCCGTGTAATTCAAATGACATCTACAGCAGCCTCTCAAATACAGATTTCCCACAGATTCTGCAAAATCCAGGAATTTCTTAATTTTTCTAAAATTTTCTGGATAAGTCCTTAAAAATCAGTCGTTCTCAGTTGCTTATTTTGTTCATAATAATTGTATTTTAAATTACTTTTTTATTTATTTATTGTAGATGTCAAAATCATATTTTAAAGATTTCGGATTAAAGGGTTATTTGTTGTAATTTGTAGATGTTATAAAGAATCTTTCATTTTTGGCGTTGACAAAAATAAAGTGTTTAGTAATTCAAAGTTTTCGCTACTTGTTTGCACTCGCTTTTATTTTTTATATCTATTTTTATTTTTTTTAATAGATACACCATTAAGAGGATTAATTTATGCTGAATTAATCGGGCATGCTTAATTTGTGTACCACTTTGTCTCAATTTGCCAAAATAATCCCGCAAAAAAAAATTCGATTTGCAAATTATAATCCGCAAAAACAAGGAAAAAATTCTTCTTTTTTTATTTCTTGCGCATTTTTCTCTAAAAGTGAATCCAGCAAAATTTATCCAACATTCATTAATCATCTCAAGGTATATGTTTGTATTTTATTGCAACGTTTTTATTTCATCTTTACTTATTTCAAAATGTTATCTTGGTTTTTAAATGAAGTTTAATTTTGATTTTTTGCTCGAAAGTCGATCCCGTGTTAGCAGATGATATTTTATAAACAATAACATATTATTCGCAAAATATTCCCGATTTAGTCCTGAAGAACTTGGAATTTACTTTGAAAATGTTTGAAAAATATGAGGCAAATGTCCTGGGCAAAAATTTGTAATTTTGTAATTTCATAAATTACACTATTTTTAAAAAAAACACCTTTTGGGGTTTAGCCCGGATGCCTATTCTCCGATATTATAACATCAGATTGTTTTGTTTGTCAATTTACTTTTTTACTTTTAAATATTTTGCAAATAAGCTGTTTATATTACCTATAATCTGAGCCACATGTTTCTTGTAAACGCGTGGACTTTCTGAGACCAGCCTTGCTTTGCTAAACTAGTCTCAGGCTAAACCGCTTCGGTATAATACTGTGAGACCGGAATCTAAGTCCTAAAGCTATATAGGCTCATAAGTATTTTCAGGCAGACTTTTACACGGGGTATGAGGCTATGTACAGAGATGGGGGCGAGGCTTTAAACATTAAGTTTTCTCCTACTTCTTACGGATTCGTCGCCGTCTTCTAAATGCTGATCTTCCCTTGCAACAACAAAGGTGTTTCCTTTTTAAATAACTTAAACACGAAGGCAACTAGTTCAAAACAGCTTCTTTTCGAAATCATCTGCACTCAAGATTCAAACAAAGCCTAAGTTTCAAAAAATTTTTATTTATTTAACTTAACTAAAATTTATTGAATGTTGCGCTTACCCGTTGTTTGTGCTGCATCCAATGGCACATAGGTAGGTTAATCAAAACTCAGCCTAACATATGTATGTACCCTGAGAGTTTTTTCACGATTTTTATATATTAGAAATATGGAGGTTTATTTATATTTAGTTTATACACAACAGTTGAGTTCGTTTAAGGGAAGACCAGACCGATTAGATCATATTTTTATGCTTAGCTGCTGAGAACGTAGGTTTGTACAGAAATCTTGTTTTAATGGATGCGAATATGAAACTCGTGAACTGATTAGCTACTTAAAACTTTCGCGGGCAGAAGCGTTTGCGTTTTTCGCGTTTTTATTTTTTGCCTCTTTTCCCGAAATTTTATTTATTTGGAGATATCATATCAGCAAAATGCAAAAGTTTTTTCCGCGAAATTGTAGGGTCATTCTCGAAATTCGAAAGTTTTTTTAGTTTAAAAAGATCTTTTTATTTCCATTTTAGGTTAATTTAGACCATACACAATTAAAACAAATTATTTTTTAATTTACGTACAAAAAACAAAAATCCATTCTTCGTCAATTAAAATGATCCTAGAGTCTTTTCTCTTTTTCTTTATTTATTTATTTTTTTTTTCGATTTCTTTTGGTGTTTGTTGAATTATTTTTCTTTCTTTTCCTGTCCATCGGAAGTAAAGTCATGGCAAATTGAATAGGTTTACACCCTAACCTCCCAGTTATAACTCACTCTCTTTTATGTGTGTTTGACAACAAGCTACAAGTTGGCTTTGTTTTTTTTTGGTTTTTGTTGTTTTTTTGTAATTCATAAGTCGGAGAAAAAGTAGAGAATATTCTGATAACGATTATTTATCCAAGGTAGCTTCTTTATTAAAGATGCATACTGCGGAAAAAGAAGGACGTATGTAATCACAATATTGCCAACATTTGATTTGTATTCAACTTCGTATCCTGTTTTCAAATCTTCGATAGGTTTAAGAATAAAACATCTGCGTCCATGTGGCTTTATCCACTATTCATTCATAGTCGTTATTTTTATTTGAGCAAAAAATTAAAATCGCTGAAAAATACCATCTGTTATTCTAATTCATTATTTTTATGAGAAAAGAGAGAAAACCGGTGCAACAGCGGATGAAATACAAAAGATGTTTATTTTGTAGTTTTCGTGCACGTTTGCTCACCAGGTAGGAAAGAACTCAAGATTCAAGCCGGGAAATTAATTTTTAGCTTCTCTTGCCATTTTTTTTTTTTTATTATTATTACCTTTTTCGGCTTTTATAAAGTTAGGATTACACCTCCATTTACTTGTGTCTATTAAAAAGAGCCGCCTAATGTAAACTAGGTATTATAATTACAGAAGCACTTAATTTCTTAATTATCTTTTATGTTTTAAAACAGAAATTTATTCGATTGTTTTTAGTTATTAACTACAAGAAAGATGTCGTCCGATGTAAGTTTTTTATTTCATTTTTGCAATAAACGTGTTTCGCTTTACTATGCAAGCCTTTATACATAAGTCATCTAACGTTGTAAGAGTTTTATTTCTTACGCAAGCATGTTTTCTTTACGCAGCGTTTCCAAGGGAACGTGATTCGTGTCTAGATCTTTTAACAACAAAACGTTGAAACTTTTTAGGATGCAGAAAAACAAAGCAGTCAAGGTATTTGTTTTTGTTTGTTAGCTGATGAGGATGTTGGCTAAGAAATTTCTGTAGCTTAATTTTTCACAAAAGTTTAAAAAATATTTTTGTTTTTGTTTTTAAGGTCGCGTAGAAGGAACTGTGACAGGTATTCAATCTGGAGCTGTTGACGTACTTGGTGCAACCGGATCAGTAGGTAGGATTCGGGCTGTGTAGATTACATATTTCTTTGCATGGTAGTCAGAGCTCATCCTTCCCGGACCTTTCAATCAAAATAGAGGTCCCCTTCCCCTTAATAACCTCTTTTTACCCCTAAAGTTGAAATCCATCCAACTTGTGACGGTTGGTTGCTTGTTTTACAGTATGTATATCTGTCCTTTTACTTTTTAGTTTTTGCTGCGTTTATAATCATTGCAGCCATTGGTGTACCAATTGCCATGCTAATTATAGGTATGTAATCTGATTTTGGGGCCTTTTTTCCATATTTCGTGAGAAGATCATCCTAAAATTAGCTGATGACAAGTTTCCCAGAAGCCACTTTTCCGTTTAGCTTCCTCACTAACCAATTTTTATTTTATAGGTGCTAATAATATTCACAACTGTCCTGTTCAAGATCTTATTCCAATTTATTTGATTGTTAGCGGCATCACAGCTCTCATAATGGTTCCTATTTCGATCGTCTGTGGTGCAAGTACTAAAGCCCTACCAGAGGAAAATGCTCTTCGAAATTGCTTATCGTGGATTAACCCTTTCTTCTTTGGCTTAGTTAGTTTATTCTCCTTCGCTTGGTTTTTTTGCGGCAATGTATGGGTATTTCGACAATACGAGCCATCCTACGTACCGGGAAACAACTATTGCGACGAAACGACGTATAAATTCGCCTTTTGGTTCATCATTATGACGTACGTCTGCACGTTTCTTAGTTGTTGTTGTTCCTGCTGTTTTAAACGACGTTCAACCTATAATCAAATAAAGTAAATTTAGGTTGTATTGATTTATTTATTGGATTAAAAATATTGAGATTATTGCAGAATATAAGTAAGTTCTGACGCCAAATAACCTAAGTATTTTTTTGACAATTTCGCGACAGTGAATTTTAGCCAAAATTATTGAGTAGCTAACTCTCCTTTCAAAAAAATTATTTAAGGCGAATTTTGAATTTCTTATTTTTTTTAAAAAAAAAACGCGATTCACCATCAGATATGTAGTTTCCACTTCAGCAACCTTTGTTCTCAACCTCGTCTCCAGAGCTCTTTTTCTCTTTCTCAAAGACAGAAAAGAAAGGAGCCCTGGGGAGAAGGTTGCCTTCAATTCTTGTTTCATACATAAAAGCCCTTGAAACACATTTGAAGAAAATGTCATTAAATTCCTTTTTAGCGCACAATTACGAATTGCTAACTTCTTGAAATACGTTCGCTTAAGGTCTTTTAACCCAGTTCTATTTTAATAGCCACAGCGAAATTTTTAAATAAGAACAACTCTACAGCAAGCGATCTAAGGTTTATGCGCATGGGAAAATAGTTGCTCAAAAACTAGGCTCAGAATGTGGTGATACGAACTGTACACGGCACGGCTGGTGAACAAAAGTATAAATGGCAGTGTTGATTTTGAAGACCAGGCCGACTGGCTTGGTCTGCTGCTCTATAATAAATTAATCTGCATGTTACAGCCATCATAAAAAAAGTCCTGAAAAAAAGACTAAGAATGTTTTGATATTAAAAATATTCGTAGAGTTCGTATTCGTAGATTTTAATTTGATGTTTCTCACATAAAAACGGTATTTTAACCTAAACCTTGGAGAACGACAACGCACTAGACCAACAAAGAAACAGTCTGTTAAAAATACCAGTTTTTTACATCTTTGTAAGTACTAAATTATTGATAACACAGTATTTTTAAATTTGCCAAATGGGTGGATAAATTAAAAAACAATAGCATATATTTCTCCTTATTGTGTTGGTCACGGATCAATACACCAAATAATTAAACAATAAAGTTGAAGATCTTGGCAAAAATGTTGAACAACATGTGACGAACATATTTTTAACTTACTGAACAATTTTTTGGGAAAAAGGTAAAGAATGTATAGATTCGTGAATAAAGATAAAACCACAATATTGCGCGTTCAATTTGTTGTTGAATGTTCCCGGTCCGTATATTTATTAAATTTGGCGCCATCTTATCAGAACACACTCCATCGTTCGAAGATCGTAGTATGTTGTGAAAAAGGGACTCAAAACATGAAAAAAATATTGTTGCTAGTCATGACAAATATTTTTTAAGTTTAATCTCTTCCGTAAGTATTGTCACCAATGCAGACTCAGCAAGAAAATGTGCACGCAATGCTCTTGAAATTGCTTTTCCAGAAATCATGTGGACCACAGTGTGTTCTGCATACACGTGCGAAAACAATTCTTCCAGACCAGATCCTTTCATTACATGCCCAAGACTACCAAGGAAACTCATTAAGGTGTGGAATCCGCCTAGACGACATACTATCTGAAGGTTTGCATCTTCGATTATTCCTGTTGCCTTTAACCAAAGCGGTTGGTCGAAGGTGACACATGGTACCATGATCTTCAGTGATTTGGCTTCATTGATAATAAACAGTAGAGTGGAATAGATACACGATTCATCAGAAGGATTCAAGTCAATGATTGGAAGGAACGTCACTGTTGAATTTTCTTCAGGTGGAGTACAGTTTGTCGCACATTGCATGAACCCATTCCAATTAGGCCTTGGGTTTTCTAAAGAACTTGAAAACCATGAAGCATGCCAGAGAATATTATAGTTTACTTCGTTCGAAAATGTAGGATTGGTGTTTAGTTCGCGAATGGATTTTAAAACTAATTTTGATAAACCCTTGTTTGATGAACCAAGGAAATGGTGAAGCTCGATACCTTTTCTATTGGTCATTTCAGATATTTTCTTTCGTTCCCTCAAACGAGGCACTCGATGATTGTGTTGTTGCTTCACTGCTGGTTGTGCAATGGATATAACTCCCATGCCGTGAAATGTACCCTTTCCAGTTAAGGTGACAAGGTTGTGGTCTACATTATCTGCTACCCACTGTATGAATTCTGGTTTGTTATCATCAGTTGCTCCTTCGGTGGATTCAATTGAAGATATCTTAAACCTATGGGCCTCGTCGTAGGAGACACATAATCCGAGCCTTGAAAGATGATTGATCAGCCATTTCGATCCAAAGGTCTTTTCAAGTTCAACTCCAAGTCCAAACATTAATGGACATATCAATGACCTTGGTCGTGCTGCTTGGGTTATGCATTGTCCCAATGTTTTCTTTTTCAGGGTTGACGAAATTAAAGTATCAAGAAATGTCTGCAAACTCTGTGGAATCCATTGTAGGCAGTTATTATTCTTAATATCATCTACACGTGGATAAGAATCTATGTTCTTCTCAATTGCCTGTATATCCGCCTTGACAATTTTTGCAGCTGCTAAGATAATATCTTTCTTTGTTTGCTGGGACTTCTTCATTTCGTATATGATTCTATCCGACATATTTCGGAAGCAAATTACATTCTCTCGTCCCGGTAGTTGCGAAAAGTAAATATGATCTTTGTACGTCTCCTGCAATTTGTTCTTAAGAGTCTTTATGGTGTACACATCACCACCATCGCTAAGACTACACATTTTCTCATGGAGCTCCTTTAGAGTATAAAGGTCACAGTCTGTCTCATTTTCAAGCCAATCACAAACTCTCTCGTACGCCTCCATCATTGGTGTATTGACGGTCTGCCTTTCTTCCCAGGGTTTATCTTTTCAAGCCTGAATCTGTTCATACAGCTTTGGTGGTAAACAGCTTCTTCAGCAATAAGGTCGTTACATGTTAACAATCTACCCATGACTTGATTACCCCAGTCATCGTTTCTTTCATTTGCTCTTACGATCAAACTTTCACGAATTTGCACTGTCCGAACTTCGAAAAATGGTTCTCTGTTGGCTAGAACTTTATTTATCTTTTGAGAACAGAGAAAGCAACTTTGTTTCCAATCGAACTTAGGTGGATCTAAAGATGATCGCAACTTCTTAGCAGGCAAATTGTTTGAGTTTTTTTTCCTGGTATCAGTGAATTTTCTCCGACATTCATGATGCACCGAAACCCTTCCACTACTTTTTCGCATTTCAAGGAGGTATTTGTATAATGAAGGCATTTCTCGTTTTTTACTAAGTTTAAGCAAATTTTCGAGTCCTTTCGATAAGACATTCACTTCAGGCATAGATGAGTTAAATCCTTTCAAACAGATGACACACTTTTCAACGCAGTATCTTTCTCCTTCTTCTTCAGCGTGTAACGAACATTCTTCTTCGGTCCTGCTTGATAAAAATAAATTTACTTTACACGTTTTTTTATATAAGAACAAAGTTTA
This sequence comes from Hydractinia symbiolongicarpus, assembly GCF_029227915.1. Taxonomy (NCBI): domain Eukaryota; kingdom Metazoa; phylum Cnidaria; class Hydrozoa; order Anthoathecata; family Hydractiniidae; genus Hydractinia; species Hydractinia symbiolongicarpus. The sequence goes on along the minus strand of NC_079882.1, from coordinate 26,264,390 downwards.
AGAAAACGAAACTCCAAAAAACCAAAATGTTTAGAAAATCACGAGGCTCGTATGTCCAAAGTTTCTTTTTTTTGAATCTTTTCTAATGAGAATTCAATGTTTACGCAGGTCGAAGTGAAGAAAATATTAAGAACACCTCATCCTCGCTTCTGAGATAATTTAAGAAATCTTATAAAAAAAAGACGGATACTTGTCGCCAGGATTGATTTCACTTTCAATCAATTCTTTCATATCATGCAATAATAGAATAATTATATCTACCAGACTGACGTGTATGAAGATTCCATGTTTGAAGCCATTGTTCCATCTATACTTTTCAGTTTTCTATTTAAAAAACTATTCTTTTATATTCTATTCTTATCTATCAATTCTTCCGTTTTCTACGTGCACAGTCTTTTACCAACTATCTTAATCACTAAATAGACGAAACATTCGAAACTGGAATTCGATAAATTCTAAACTTGTGATTCGAATGGTCTGGGATATAAATAAAGCAAACTTCTTTTCTGACCTTTTATAAGTAAAATAACTGAAAAAAAACTAAAAATAGATCTAAATATCTAGCATTGATAAATTAGAAAATAACTGTATGCATCGTCGGGTTCTTTCTAATTTTTTTTTTCTTCAGAAAATTACCTAAATTACCTGTAAAAATGTTGTTAGGAAGATATATATATATATATATATATGTGAATGGGTAATTACTTTATACTTTCTGTAGACGTTTATTATGAATTGCTATCTTACACTGGAAGTCTAACTGGAAAGCTTTCATACTTTTATATGCTGCTTTTCTTTTTACATTTACAGGTTGTTAACACTAGCTGCAATTTTCCAAAACAATATTTCTACGTTGCACTTCTGTTGATTGTATCTATTCCTAAAATCGTCTTGTAATGTAGCTATTTTTTGTTACATTGTTAGCTCTGTGACTCCCCAACTTACCGAATTTGTAACTCGCCGATTACACTCGTATTAAATACGTAAAACGTAAAAAAAAAATGCTTAGATGATGATACTTAATACCAGTGTTGTATGTCGTTTAAAAGGAATATATGGCAACACTAACCCTGTTTTAAATCTGATTTACCGTAATTATTCTAATTTAACGCGCCGGTAAAAATAATTATTTTAACCGCCCCTCGAAAATAATTAGAAGCGATAAATTACAAACTTTTGAGCACGGTCAACCTGCGTTAATAATTAGAGGCAAATAAACTAATCCATAGGTAAAACTGAAAAAACTATCCGTGATTTAGAAATCCCTGCTGGATTTGTTGTCAAAACGCAGAGTAAAGCCTAGATGGATGATGAATTGATGAAGATCTGGGTAGAAGAGATCTGGCTAAAGCATGTACGCACTGAATGTAAAAAGCTTGGTTTCGAAAATTCCTTGTTATCATTTGATGCTTTCTCGCTCATTTAACTGACGAAAATATATATGTTTATTTAATCTAAACCACTGCTTGTTTTTTTAAAAAAAATACGATCCGTGCTAAATTAGAGGAAAATAAAACACGCCAAATTTTCGACCCGCGTTAATAATTAGAAGCAATAAATTACAAACGTTTGGTTATTTTTGTCCATCTGCGTTAATTAAAAGCAGCGTTAAATTAGAATAATTACGGTACTAAAAGGACGTTTCGAGGATACAAGTGTTAAAACTACGGCGGTTGTATTGTTCCCCTTATTAAGTACTTTTATTTATTGGCCTATAAAGAAACTTTAGATTCTGTTCTAGGAAATCTTTTGGTTATACTGTTCTCCGTCAGTGACCAAATAACATGGACACGAGGCTAGCAATTATTTTTGAATGTAAATAACTTGGAAAGGAGGCCTTTCCCAACAAGGTTTTTTCTCCGTACGAAGTTCTCTTTACAATGATTAAATAACGTGGAAATAATAGATAATTCTCCTTGGGGATATAAACGTTAATTTTCTCGTTAAAACAGTCAACAAAGAAAAAATGTTATTACAAGGGTTACGAATAACTCAAGTACTTTGATAGATGTAGTGTTATCTAGTAATAATAAAAACATTTCAAAAACTATAACAGCTGCTTTAAGCATGAGTGATCATGATCTTATTGGTTGTATACGAAAACTAAATCACAATCGTTTCAGCCCTAGAACCATAATATGCAGAAATTATAGACTGTATGATCCAAATGCACTAAAAGCACATCTTTCGTTATGCGATTTCGAACCTTTGTATCAAACGAAAGATGTAAACAAGGCTTGGAAATATTTGAGAATGATTTTGACAACGTTATTTACCAAACACGCAACCATTATAACAAAGCGAATCAAAGGTTCTTTATGCCCCTGGTTGTCAGCTGATATTAAGAAGAATATGAATGTGCGTGATCAACTTCTGTGTAATTTTCAGAAATCGAAAAGTTCTGCTGATTGGGATTTTTACAAACAGCTAAGAAACACTTGCGCATACCAAATACGGAAAGCAAGAAATGATTACCACCAAAATCTTTTAACAGAAAAAAACAAGAACAACCCACCGAAATTTTGAAAAACCATGAAAAGAGTATTCACAGGAAAGAATACCTGTATACCTAACGCATCTATGCCTTTTTATAACAGGAGAACGCTTTTTGCAAGTTTTTTGCCACATGACCAAGCAAACTAAAGAAAATCGCGTTTGCGTTGAAAGAATTTGTATGGAGTATTCCGCGAATCCAAGTAATATTAAAACAAAAACTGTTTTTGCCTTTCGGTATGGTTTAAATTTATTTGTAGAGAAAGAGTTGAAAAACCTGAACGTAAAAAAGCTACAGGCACAGATTATTTTCCGAATGTGATTTTAAAGGGTTGTAGGGAGGTAATAGCAAAACCTTTAACATACATCATCAAAACAGCAACTGTTCCCAAAAATTGGAAAACTGCCCAAATAACTCCAGTGCACAAAAGTGGCAACGTTGTTAATGCAAGTAATTATAGACCTATATCTATACTGCCGGTTGTTTCTAAAATACTAGAAAAGGCTGTTCAACACCAACTTATGAACTACCTGAAAGAAAATAACCTTCTTACCGACAAACAGTTTGATTACAGAAGAAAGCGTTCAACGGAGCTAGCGACCAGACCAGAAAAGCGGGCGGCAAAAGACTAATATCACGTGCTATTTTTATTAATTTATCCAAGGCATTTGATACGGGTCATGACATATTATTATGGAAATTAGAAAATCATGGAATAAAAGGACTTGCTATAAAATGGTTTGCTAACTACCTGTTTGAACGTCATCAAGTAGTAAAATTTCAAAATGACATGTCAGACCAGTTGCCACTGTTATGCAGCGTTCCGAAAGGATCAATACTGGGACCAATTTTATTCATTATAAATTCATTTTAATGACTTTACAGACTACCTGATCATTTGCAACGTTATTGAATTTGCTGACGATACTGCAGTGTTTCCGCAAAAGCGACAGAAAAAGTGCAGAAATTGTTAAACGAAGATTTCGAAGGAATTGCATCGTACTTCCAACACCAGAAGCTGCTGTTGCAATAATAATTTTTAAGCATTAAGATATAACTGTATTGTCCAATTGAACTTGACATCGACTCAGAAAGAGAAACTGAAAAATTTCGAAAGACAAGCGGATAAGACCATGGCGATAAAAACAGTTTCTATACAAAATGACTTATATAGGAATGCAATCAAGCTTATAAGAAAATGCATTGAAGGAAACGTGTTTGTAAAGCAAACCATCATGGAAAAACAACAAGAAACAAAGATATTCTACTTGCTGTGCCTAAGGTCAGGATGAAGTTTGCGAAATCAGCCTTTTTCGCCATGGAAGTAAAGCTTTATAATTTGTTACTTAGAGAAATCCGATTGGCCGAAACGGACTTAAGCAAGAAACTCAAATATTTTGAAATCTAAACATCTTTTTATTTATTGAATTTCCGCGCCCAAAGGCGTAGGAAATTCTTTAAAACCGCCGTTAAAATCAACCCTGGAATTTTATGTTCCTCTGAAAGGAGGATAGTATTGGAACAACTGACTAACTAATAGCCTATTTAACTAAGCTTTCTTCTTCGAGTTGATAAAATGAGTTTCTCTCAAACTAACTTTTCCCACCTTACCTACTCCGATTTCCCGGTGGTAGGAAAAATTACGCTGGGTCTCCTGGCTAACTAACTAACCCTGTCCCAAATGGTCAATTGCAACGTCACAGATTTAAACTTCGTACCCAAGCTCCCTAAGTACTGGGAAGTCATCTAAATGACGTTTCAGGCCAAAATTGGTATTTGTTTTCTACAAAATTTGGCACAGTTAACAAATAAAGTATGTTGAAAATGATGATGATACAAAAGTGTGAATTTTTGTCAACTAAATGTTATTTCAGGCCAAAATTTGTCTAAAAATTAAAACTACTTTATTTTCGACAATAATTGCCACAATTAACAAAAAAGTATGCTGAAAATGATGGTTACATCAAAATTTTCATTTTTTATCAACTAAATGGCGTTTAGGACCATAAACGTTTCAATCGCAAGACTTTCAACCATGAATGATAGGCTATATTTTTTGTTAGCAATTTCTTTTAAAATGTGAGTTTATTATGACACGTTTCGTTTTGTTTGCGTTTGTTGTAAGATATAAAGTCACTTGTGTGCTTTATCTTCAAAGCTTCATGCACCAAACCTCTTCTAATGTTTGGCATGCACAACGAATTAGCAGGTTGTCATCAAATATTTTGGTAGCGAGCGGAAACTCTTAGAGCCCCCAGGGCTTCTTGTTAATATTTTATAATATGTATATTTAATATTTTAACTATATTTATATATATTTTAGGTTTTTATTACTATCTCACTTGCGAGGATAGTATTGGTTTCTTCCAAATGGTCAATTGTAACGTCATCAACAAGGTTTAATACGCAAAGTTTTATTTTAGAAAAACGCCCCCCTAGGGAGTTACGAACCAGCACTGCACAGAAAATTGCATCAAGTGCAACGCGCTAACCAACTGGGCTATCGTGACAGAGCTACTTTGTGAATATTTACTATTTAATTGCTTACCTTTATCTTTTGCCGGTCTTTTCTCATTATTTAAAACATTATTTTTTTACCACTGTTGCATTTATTTGAGCAAAATAATTTTGATGTTCGTAGTATAACATTTTTTATCACAACACGGTAAACTTCAAAGGGAAAAGACATCGTATGCTGGGAAAAGATGAAAAAATATGTTTTTTGATAAAGTTAAAGAGTTGGATTCAAGGAATTTTCTTTCGTTTAAAATGCAGTAAAGTTCCAGTGTGCAAAATAAAAAAGGAATGACTATTCTTTTGTGCAGACAACAGAAACAACAATTAGGAAGATTAGCAAAAAGACTATAAATTTAACGTGCTTATTTCGAAATATATCAATTTAGTAAATATTATAGCTTGTGGTGCAAAAATTTCCGTGAATGGTTTACAAGCTTCTGTATAAATTAGCATTACTTTGGTTTTACAAAAGGTAATTACCTAATTTACCTGAAATATATGCCGTAACAACATGAATTAATGTTGTTACGGCATATATTTCCTCCATCATTTTGTAATTTTTTCGTGTTACGCAGTGACAGTAATGATTTTAAGTTAACCTTGAAGGAGAGCGTACTCAATAATTGAAATAAACCTGCTCTAAATAAAACCATTACTTCACTCCCTTTAGAACTATTCTAGCATGAAATGCTCTACTGATAGTCAATTTTTATATAAATCGACATGTAATTTTTAGAAAAAATTTTTGTACGTAATCAAGGTGAGTGGTAAATTTGTAAATAAAAAAAATTAGGGCTTGTCGAAAACGCCTACATTTTATTCAAGAAATCTGCGCTACATCCATCATTAATTGTTAAAAAACATGGCGTTTAATGTAAGTATTTTATATTTACCAAACTTTACTAGTTATGGAAGCTTTCATAAATAAATGAGTCATCTGATGTTCCTTTCTGAAAGCATGTTTTCTCGATAATTTGATAATACAAGCTAATTAAAAAGCTCTGAAATAAACGACTTGTCCACTACGCTCAAACAAACAGATAATACCGTAATGCTTCGAATAAACGCCCGGGGCGTTTATTAAATTTTTTGACATTTTGGGGGTCTATTCGCAGGAGGCGTTTAAAAGAGGGAGGCGTTTATTAAATTTTTACACTTCGTCTCTTTTGCAGTTATTAAGGATACCTATAATATACATCTTCACATGTTTTAGACAATGAACAAGCGAAAAACTAAATTTTCAACCTTAAATCTAAGATTTAGGAAAAAATTAAGTAAGTAAGTATACTTTTTCTATCGCCTCGAATAAACTCCCCTTTTGAGGGAAGAGCGTCTATTAGAGGGAGCGTCTATTAGGGGGCGTTTATTTAAGAAAGGACTGAAAAGGAGAGCCGTCTATTCGAGGGGCGTTTAAAAGAAGGGGGCGTTTATTCGAAGCATTACGGTAAACACAGCCTCGCGAAAATGCGCAAACAGACAATATACACGTTTTTTTTTTATAAGAACACAAAAATAGGGGATAGCCTTCCAATGTTCTTAATTTTTATACATCATAACCAAGAACTGTTCCTACAATGTTTTTAACCTTTTTTATATATCAATGAAAATAAAAACTTAGGCAGCGTTTACATGAGTGAAATTTATCCGTGGTGAGTTTTCAAAGATGGCTAAAATCAACGTCTGTTTACATGACAAAAAATTCGGGTGATTTAACTTGGCGCACATTTAAAGAAGAATGTACTCATGCATGTGCGAACAGAAAACACTCTAATTCGAGTAAAAATATTGTAAAGTTTAAAACGTGATATAAAAGTTATGTTTATATATTATAGGATTATTAGAAAAAGAATGTATTTGTGATTTAATATTCTTCATTTTTCCTGACCTTAATTTTTTTGTCCAACCGCGTCGAAGCCTTCATAATGTTCTTAACATGTTCTTAATTTTTAGGGTTTTGAAGCCTTCCGTTCTCATAAACTTTGTTCTTATAAGAAAAACGTTTATATATATTTTTACAATGTCTCACTTATCCATACATTTTTCTTCATTTTCTTTACGCTGCAACAAAAAATTTACATTTTTTAGGGTGCAGAAATACGGAGCAGTCAAGGTATTCTTTGTTTGTTTTTTAATTGGTGTGAATGTTCGTTAGGAAGTATGTCTATGTTGTTTTAAAAGTTTAAACAATATTCTTGTTTTTAAGGTGGCGTAGAAGAATCTGATACAGGAAAAATAGGTAGGCTTCATGTTATTTGCAATACAAATCTTTTTGTAGAAACCTAACTCCCTTACCGTAACTCCCCTTATAACTTACCACCTTAAAGTTTAACTTCATCCAGCCGCCTGCATCTGATGGTTGGTTATTTTTTCTCCAGTGTTATAATAAGCAGATATTCAGCAAGGTAAAATCAGATATCCGTAATTATTCAGTCGAGCTTGTAATATTTGACAACGCGCAGCGGAGTCGAATATAAACAAAGCAAGATTTAATAATTTCGATATCTGACTTTACCGCGTAGAGTATCAGTTTTATCATTGGAAAGGAATCATTATCAACAGCGGCTAACCTCTTCATATTTTATTTTATTTTGTTTTGTTTTGTTTCTGTCTTTTTCGTTGTTCTTGTTTCTTGTTGTTTTAAAACGTTCGCGTTTCAGTTATTCTCAGCTCTCCATCTGATTGCTTATCCTCTGTGTACTTCTATTGAGAACAATTAAAGATTCAGTGCGATATAATACATTCTTTGTTTGATAACTTTTTTATTCTTAATTAGTTTTAACTTTCCATCTGATTGACTTGCATGTAATTTTTTAAAGGAACTAGATATACAAAAAAATATAAGTGCCGGAGATAAACTATCAAATATCTCGAGCAGATATTCGATATCTGATATCTGCTGAGATATTCGACTCTCGGCTAACGACTGCACGAATATCCAAAAATATTCTGTAAGCCGCTGCTGCATGAGGTGCATGATATTATAATATATCCTTTGTAATCTTTGTAATCTTTGTAATATAATGTAATCTATCCTTTCACTTTTTAGTTCTTGGTTTGTTTCTAATCATCGTGTGCTTTAGTGTACCCATTGTCGTTATATATATAGGTATGTATTATTATGCATAGAGGGTTTAATCTAATAGAATATTATTTTTCTACATTTATTATTTTCCATATTATCATATACTAGTTTTGGAGAGAACCAACAATGCTCCCCAAAACTAGTTGATGAGAAGTTTCCCAGAAACCACTTTTTCTTTTCAGCTTCCTCACTAACCAATTTTTTTTTATAGGTGCTAGAAATGTTCACAACTGTCCTGCTCAAGATCTTATTCCAATTTATTTAATTGTTAGCGGTGCCATAGCTATTATATGGTTCCTTACTTCAATCGTGTGTGTGTCAAGTCTTAAAGCCCTACTAGAGGGAAATGCTTTTCGAAAACGCCTTTCTTGCATAAGCCCATTCTTCTTTGGTATGGTATACTCGATATATTTTCCTTGGCTTGGTTTATTTGCGGCAATGTATGGGTATTTCGACAATACGAGCCATCCTACAACGTATCGGCAGAGAACTATTGCGACGAAACGACGTATAAATTCGCCATTTCGGCAATCATTTTAACGTACCTCGGCATATTTTTTAGTTTCTGTAACTACTGCTGTAAATTACATTCAAATGATGATGAACAAGAAGTGCTTAGAGCAATGGCGTTCAATAATCAGTTGAGCCGTTCAAGAAACGCTAACAGTGAGGTACTAAACATGTATCGGTGATCATTGTAGATTCGCTTTTAGAATGCAGCACAAAATGTAAAGAATTGCACTGTGTAGGTAATATAATATTCCTAAATAAGGTTGTTGATAGAACACCTGGTGTCAAGTGACATCTGAAATTAGTTCTATCCAAAATACGTAGTTGACTTAAAAGCCTATTCCTACACCTTATTCTGAGGAAATAATTCGCCTACTACTATAACTATAAAATAAATTCGTGTCTTAGCTAGGTAATAAGCTATAAAAAGAGTCATAACCAAAAAATATCTTGAGGGAAATATATAGAGAAATCTTAAAAGTTGGATAATTTTTTAAACTTGAACAGGATTTTGAACTGTGCAGGACGTTAGATGGTATTTTCACTAAGGCGCTGAAAGAAAGGGTAGGACTGGATTTTAATCTTTTTATTAAGATTTTAATTTTAGGAAACCCTGTTTGCGAAGTTGCTGACTCTTTAGAATCTTCTTGAGAATTCGCACACGCCAGGAAGGATATTTTATAAAAATTACCCTTATTCGTAGCTCTGCTGGGCGAGAATTTAACTTTTGGATAAACATATTAAATTAGTTAATAACGAGGTTTCTAAAAGCTGTGAATCTTTTATAAAGCCAGTTTCGCTTTGAGCATATATTTTGTCTTTACACAATGGTATTTAAATTATGCAAACGTGGCATGGGGTAGCACTAATATAACATTAAAAAAACTGCACACTCATTTAAACATACCAGTAGGATTATATTACGACAGAACAAATATGTTCCCTTTCTGGCCCACTGTTAAAAGAGCCGGGGATAAACAATACGCACACTGGAAACTTTATTGTGTGACAGGTAAACATTCAAGTTCTTATTTTCATGTATAGGATTGAAAATTTAATAGCACCAAATATATTTATCACACTATTTAAGAAAGTTCAACATAAATATCCAACTGGATTGTCATGTTACTATTGTGTTGGGTCAAAAATCATATCTAATATAACAAATTTTTCAACATCAAACCGAGGTTCAAAACTTCTAAGGCTTGGTTTTCATCTAGCGTTAAATCGTTTTTTCCCGCTAATTTCTGGCCTGGGTGTTGATCATATCTTTATCATATTGAGTATTTTCCATCACAAGTATTTTTTTTGTCTTGTTTATTTACTTTGTTTTAATTTATTTTTATTTTTCGTGACGCTTCAATTTATTCCTTAATTTGCATTATCTAGACTACCAAGCCTCCTTTAGCTTTAATCAATTAATAATAGCATCAGGATAAATGATCCTGATGCCGTTCAAATATGCTTTCAAAACCCAAGAATTTCGTCTGATTATTTGGCTGTTCCCATCGTCTATGCTCTATATTCTCATGTTCATTTTGTTTTTTTTATTTCTGATTGAATTAATATTACGTTTGCACATGCATTTATTATTTACGCATATCAGCATTAAGAACCATTGCAATCTACGGATGCTTGAAATATATATCGATTAATAACAATAATGATAATAATTAACGCTGGTTTTATTCTTTTTAATCCTAATCGTATATTATAATACGCTTGTGTATGTGACTATGTGAGTTTACGGTACTAAAATGACGGGTGATTTTTATGGCTTATGCATTTTGTCCTCAAAGCGTTAAAAAAATTGCAACACGGAATTTTATTTCGTTTATTTTAAAAGCCGTACGGTGTCATTAGGGTTAGAATAATTTAATTTTATTCCCGATTTACCATGTGCGCGCCGCATCTCAAGGAAACAAGCTGTTTATCAACTGAGAAAAGAGAACGGAACTAACAGGTGAAAGACAGCTTTCGCCAGCAGAGCGTTTTTATTGGTGGAAATCAAAGAAAGTAACATCGTAAAAGACATCACTGATTGTTATGAAAAAATTCTTAGCCCACTTTGCAATTTTTATTTTATTTTACTCAAGAATAGCTTTAGAAGGGGGTCGCACACTATGAATTCAAAACGAAGCACACTGAAAGGGGACTTAGATGAAAGTTAGTATGAGTAATAAAGTAAAAATTTGCTTCCGAGTATATTGTACATTTGATAAAGTATATATAAAAATTATAGCTGTCGTTAGATGTTTTTTTTGGGAAAAAAAACCCTGTTTTTTTGCATTTGTATTTTTCGAAAATTTCTCATCACCAGCTAGTATTCTCTCATGAGTTCTGCAACGACACGCGTCACTATTATTCAAGGTGTCGATACAATGAAATAACTTCTGCATGATAACCATCACGCTGCTGTGAATTTTCATAAAGTTAGTTGGATTGCAGGATATAGAGAGGTTTAAAAAATATTATTAGCAAAAAGATAATTATCAATTAGTTACATCAAATACACTTGGTTTTTGGTCTCTAGACTGGATAGGATGAGCTTTTGAACACCGTCATATACTCACTTCAACGGATTTTTATTTTAGGAATAGTTTTTTGACCAAACACCAAACACTCTTTTATAACTACATTTTGTGAAACCAGAATTGGCATTCAAAGGAAAACATGTTCCGCAAATTTCTCATTCTGATAATTTAATGTCATTTAAGGCTCGTATTGTTGAGTTATATTCATTCCATGCGAGAAGATAAGTATGAGACTATAGCGGAGTTCAAAAGAAACGATAGGCAACTTAAAATCCCAGTGAAAGACAGTACTGTCACTCACGGAAGCGCGTACATTAAATACTGGAGATTAAAGAATATGACATTAGATTCAAATGGATTTTTTTTAAGGTAAACGAGTTGCGAAAAAATGTGATTTGAATAAAGTAGTAGCTAAAAATGTAAAAAGTAAATCCAATGGGTATAAAAAACTATGGAACAGAGCTGCAGACGGATATGCGGGAATCAGTGACAGAAAAATTCTTAATATAAAATCAGCTGATGGTGATGCTGAGTTTTTAAAGTTCACTGTGAAATTCAATAACAAAGCAGTTCCTAAACAAGTCACTGCAAATGAGGTAGGTTCTATTTATACTGTGATCATGTAAATTAAATGCAAATGCCTAGGATAAAAATCCCGCCCACGTGTTTATTTTTGACGTCGGGTTCGTCCTCCTTTCTTATCATGAAAATTTATCATAAAAATTTACAAAGTGGGACAAGGCATTATTACAAAGTGGGGCAACATAACTACAAAGTGGGGCAACATAATTACAAAATGGGGCAACATAATTACAAAGTGGGGCAACATAACTACAAAGTGGGGCAACATAATTACAAAATGGGGCAACATAACTACAAAGTGGGGCAACATAATTACAAAATGGGGCAACATAACTACAAAGTGGGGCAACATAACTACAAAGTGGGACAACATAATTACAAAGTGGGGCAACATAATTACTAGTAGGGCAACATAATTACAAGTGGGGAAATTATTACAAGGTGGGTCATAACAACATGCAAGTGATGGAACTGGAAACGCAGTTAAATTTTTTTTTTTTTAATTTTTTAGATTGGTATTATATCACTTTTCTACTTAATAAAAACACTTTTTTTCTTAGTAAAACACTTCTCCTCTTTCCTCCGACATCTTCTTGTACGTTCGAAACACTTTTTTTCCACGAATTAAAAAAAACCCGACTCAATTTTGGTCCGCGACATATCAATTGATAACTCACGTTTTTGTATAAATGACAACCCTCCTCCACAAGAATTTGCCTTTTTCCAAATATAAGAGATATAACGTCAAAAATTCGTAAGGACAAGGGTGAATAAATGGCATAACGGCTCCTGGCTATGAATAAAATCAAGTGTTCTTGGTAATTGACAACTCTCCAAAAATTTTGTGTAGTGGACCACTACACATACTTTAGATAAAAATTTATTGTGGTATCCCATTTGAGGCATTTCTTTATCTTTTTCAATACACACTTCCTTACAAGAATAAATTCTATCCAGGCTGATCATTATTCTGATTTTTCTATTGTTCTAAACAAAAGAACTATTGTTCTAACCAAAATCTCCGCCTAATATACTTATAAAGCACATTGTCAAGAATGATTTGTTGGTGAACTTCACCAGAGTTTGAGGACTCTAGGCAGTCATTTATTTTGCCAATATATTGTGTCTATTAATAAATAAAATTTGTTACTCTGCTACTGATCTGAATTGATTCGTGATATTATTTTATTAATGCACCTGTTTCAGGACCTGCTACAAAAGCTGCTGGCAAATTGAGCACGTGTTAGTCCAGAATACTTCTTCTTTTGCTAAAAGTGAAAAATAAATAGATGTAAAATTGCGGACCAAATTTTTAAATTTGGTTGTAAAGAGAAATTGTGGGGCCACATGCAGAGAAGTGTTAAAGTGCAGAAGAGAAGTTTCAAAATGCAGAAGTGTGAAAATAAAGAAGAGAAGTGTTTGGATCATAAAGAGACATTTTTTTAAATTGGAAGAGAGATGAGCCATACAGGCCATCGTACTATATAGATATCGTACATGGTACTAGACCTCTACCGACGGGAAGAGGATTACGAACCTCTTAAGAGGAATTTTCAGGAAGCAAATTGGAAGGCGAAATGTATTTGAGCATGCGCAGTTTTATTTGTTTTGATTTTGCGCCGAAAAGTAGAAGCAGTTCCTACTTTTTCCCAGTTCTACCAAAAATGCTTCTTAATCTGGATAATTTGAGTGGAAGGGGAGTTCTAACAAAATGTAGTACGTAGATTTTTAAAAAAAAATCAATATAGAGAGAGGGGGATAATAAATTGACACGGCTGGAAAATTTCTTAAAATTGGTGTTGCTCCCTCCCCTACAATACGGTTACCAAGAGGTTTTGTGGATTTTTTTGCCTGAGAATATCTTTACACGCAAATTATTTCCTGAAGAGTTTAAAATTTTTTGACTGCAAAAATATATAAGCAGTCATTTCGTCTTGCGACAGAAACAAACAACAACACTCAGATTCTGTATTTGATGCGTTTACATACGAAAACAACTACAAAAGATTCGTTGAAACATTGGTGAGTGATAAACACAGCTTAGAATTTCTTCACGACGAAGGTAGATTACACGCAGACAGAATTATGGTTTATAAAAACTTGATCACTCAGCCAATGTGCCAGCACAAATTTTAATACACATTTAAAAACATCTAGTGATAGCAAAATACTTGAAACTTTATTGCATAACTGTTTCTTATGAAGTCGCCGTAAAAATAGAGTCAAAGTTTAAACACGGTAAACAATCTTTCCTGCCGTCCTCGTGTTCACGCAAAATCATCACTAACTTTATTATTTTTACATCCCGTTTACATCCCTATGATTGGAATTTAATTTTTCTGAATAATTCACGTTACATGATTTTACTTAGTTAGCCAGCAACAGATTAAGAAGGATTTTCAATTTCATCAGCAAAATTTGCTAACAATTCCCGAAGTTCTTTCAAATAGTAGTCTGGAGGTAGCGGTAAATCGACGACGTACGGTACAACTTTGACAGATGACCATTTCGGATGTTCTTCGTCTACCATTTCTTCCTTCTAAAAAAAGTTTGCGTATGATAAAACACTTTGAAAACTATGCTTGATATATGGCGGTAATCAAACAGTCCGGATTTGCAGGCGCGGCTCTGTTAAAGGAACACTGTATCGGTAAACTACAGTAAATTTTAGACCAATTTTGGCCTAAAATGACATTTAAGGTGGCAAAAAACCAAAATTTTGATCTCACCATCATTTTCAGCATACTTTTTTTTTAACTTCCAATTTTGGCATGAAAGGTCATTTAGATGACTTCCCAGTACTTAGGGAGCTTGGGTACGAAGTTTAATTATGTAAAGTTGCAATTGACCATTTGGGACAGGGTTACTTAGTCAGTTATACCAGTTATACGTGAAATCCCAGGGTCAATTTTTTCTCAAAAAATGCTTCGAAACGGTTTTAAAGATAACCTACGCCTTCGGGCGCGGAAATTCTCAAGCATGTTCAGGGACAAATTTATTTTGTGGTAAGGACTTACCACAAAATAAATACAAATAAAATAACTGGTCCAAATTATTCGCCGGTATTAATTTTCCTTGCTCTCTTAAAGTTTCAGGAATTAGAGCTGACAATGTTCCTTCTGAGAAGGTATATGTGGTAATGTCAAAATGTCTATCTAGTTATTCTGCTAAATATGCTTAGTGATCGCTTCCTCGCGAAAATTCCCCACATAGAACTTTTAAATTAAGTAAACTACGAATTATCAAATGTTACGCAATGTATATAAACCAAAAACTTGATGTCATCGCTGACAAAGTAGATAACTTGTATCACCTACCAGCAAGGAGAAAACTATTTTTAACATGTTTGAACAAGTTCTAGCCATCTCCGATTGGCAAAGTCTAAAGAGAAAAAGGTTTTTAAAACAAGCTAACAGTTTGTAAGGACAAACATTGTGAAAAAAGAACACTAACTTTTCACGAGAATTTTTTACTTTCATTAGACTGATGCGATTAATAAGGGAGGCGATCTCTGCCTCCATATCTTCTAAGTGGTATGACGTCATTGTGTTTTTGTTCTGTAAGAAAAATCCGAGTTGAAATTCTGCTTCTCAATTTTTGGATAATTGCTACAGCGTCTTTAAAGTACATCATTTACTTTGTCGTAATCACAAACAAAACCAAAATTCAATGCTTTTTTGCTCGTGAAAAATTATACATTCGCGAAAAAGGCTCGGAAAGTCTGAGCTCCCTAGCATGCAGAACTTGTACAGAAATTTTAAAGGCGAAGACATGTACCTCTCGTATATCTTCCAATTTTTCATTCAACATTATGTAATCCAAAAATACTTGGCCGCCAATCCTCCAATTTTTGATCGTGCAACATCGCTCAGGTAAATTGAGATCTTGCAGTAATTTCTTTAGCGTTTCATATTCCTCTAAAAGAGCAACAACACTACTTTTCATCACATGCACTCATACTCCTATATATACTGAATCTCGGCGGAAAGGCATGGTTAAAAAAGTTGACAAAAATTATGAAAAAGTTACCTTCTATGATGGAATCTGCAGCAAGATGATTAAGGAGAACAACATGTGCTTTGTCCCATTGTGCAGCTCTGATCAGATGCACTGTTTCTTCATAATATCGCTTTGTGTACTTACAATGTAACGCCTAAAAATTTAATTGAATTAACATCAAGTAAAAAGCATGGTCAAGTAATGCAGGACAGTTATCTTAATATAATCACCCTTTCTTGGGAATAAATTTAAACACTTGCTTGACAAGAAGTCTGCTCATCGGGGTATTTCTGAGTATGTGGTATTCTATTTACAGCGATGAGCTTTAGCAACCGCAACGTTTTTTGTTATTGGTCTAAACTGGCTAAATTAAGCTGATTTTGAGTAGCGAAATACCATGTTGAAATGAAAGGGTTGCACATAAAACTAACATGCTACACAGGGCGTGTAAGGTACAAAGGGCGCATATAACGACCGTTGATAGAAAAGACATAAAAATGAAAGGGTTGCAAACAACATGGTACAAAGGGCGCGTAAGTAATCATGTTACATGAAGCGATATTTAATATTTTAGAACTTAAATATTGAAAACAATGCTGCATTCGTAAAAACATTTTTCACCTTAGCTTCATGTAACCATTGCACTGGAACTTTAAATTGATCAACGATCATTTCCTCTTCTTTAGACAGATTAAATTCAGCTTCCTCGTCATCGTTTGATTGACAGTTTCGATTTAAAATATCCTTAACACTGTATTCCCGCCTGAAAATAAAAACAAAATGTGCGATGCATAACGCTGTAAAAAATAGAAATTATCGAAGTAGAGGGAAATATACTTTATTTTATTTCAAGTATTGTTTTTTATTACCTGACGTCATCTTGTAAATGCATCAAAACAAAGATAGCCCAATGCCACAAGCCAATGTTTTCTAGTTGAGAAGCATATTCACATTGCAGGAAACTGTGCCTCTCTTCAGTCATATGATTATAACCAAGCTCATCTAAAACTTGGTGCAGGTGCCAACTAAGAAAATAACCATGTGTTAACTACTGAGAAATTGGGAGAATAACTATGAGAATGAACATCGTGGGATAAAAATAGCCTATTTTAATAATCACCTCAAATGATAATCTAGCTGGTTAGAAGTATATGTTTTTGGCGTCAACATGTTCTCCAATGAATGCGAACGTTTACAATACAAGGCCAACAAATGGTAACATAAATCTTTTGTCCTATCATCAGCAGCAGCATCAGAAGAATAGTCTGGCGATGGAAAAACTGCATAAGCTTCATACGTGTCTGTTCCCTAAATAAAAGTTGAGAGAATGTATAACTAATATCTAGTAATTTTCACATCTATTTCTCAATTTCTACTTTTTAAATACCTTAAAAGAATTTTGATATTCTGTGAAAGCATCCAATATGGTAGCAGTGGAAGAACAGTAGTACCTAGATAGGATAAGAAGAATTCTGGTCAAACAGTAAAAACAAGTTAAATCCACTGTAAAAAGAAAAACATATTTATGTACTTTATAATACTACAAAGTGTTCAAAACTGTATACCATACCATAAATGAAGTCCTAAACTTCTTTTCCATTTGACGTTATCACATAAATTGATATGATGTGTTGTGGACTTCCAAACCATCATGCCAGATAATAGCACGTACAATTTCAGCCGATCACCGCTAATAAATTCATCGATCTAAACGCAAGCAGCATGATACCGATACGTTTTTTAATACAAATTAAGGTACTATTGTAGTCATGTGTACGAATCTGACTGGTGATCTACATATCTGAATGATGATGTACGAATCTGAATGGTGATGTACGAATCTGAATGGTGATATACGAATCTGAATGGTGATGTACGAATCTGAATGGTGATGTACGAATCTGAACGATAATGTAACAATCTGAACGATAATGTACGAATCTGAATGGTGATGTACGAATCTGACTGGTGACGTACGAATCTGAACGATAATGTAACAATCTGAACGATAATGTACGAATCTAAACGATAATATACGAATCTGATTGGTGATATACGAATCTGAATGGTGACGTACGAATCTGACTAGTGATGTACAATCTAAACGATAATGTACGAATCTGAACGATAATATACGAATCTGATTGGTGATGTGATGTACGATCTGACTGGTGATGTACGAATCTGAACTATAATGTAAGAATCTGATTGGTGATGTACGAATCTGACTAGTGATGTACGATGTGACGGGTGATGTACGAATCTGAACAATAATGTAAGAATCTGAACGATAATGTACGAATCTGAACGACAATATACGAATCTGATTGGTGATGTACGAATCTGACTAGTGATGTACGATCTGACTGGTGATGTACGAATCTGAACGATAATGTAAGAATCTGAACGATAATGTACGAATCTGAACAATAATATACGAATCTGATTGGTGATGTACGAATCTGACTGGTGACGTACGAATCTGAACTATAATGTAACAATCTGAACGATAATGTACGTATCTGAATGGTGATGTACGAATCTGACTGGTGACGTACGAATCTGAACGATAATGTAACAATCTGAACGATAATGTACGAATCTGAACGATAATATACGAATCTGATTGGTGATGTGATGTACGATCTGACTGGTGATGTACGAATCTGAACTATAATGTAAGAATCTGATTGGTGATGTACGAATCTGACTAGTGATGTACGATGTGACGGGTGATGTACGAATCTGAACAATAATGTAAGAATCTGAACGATAATGTACGAATCTGAACGACAATATACGAATCTGATTGGTGATGTACGAATCTGACTAGTGATGTACGATCTGACTGGTGATGTACGAATCTGAACGATAATGTAAGAATCTGAACGATAATGTACGAATCTGAACAATAATATACGAATCTGATTGGTGATGTACGAATCTGACTGGTGACGTACGAATCTGAACTATAATGTAACAATCTGAACGATAATGTACGTATCTGAATGGTGATGTACGAATCTGACTGGTGACGTACGAATCTGAACGATAATGTAACAATCTGAACGATAATGTACGAATCTGATTGGTGATGTACGAATCTGACTGGTGATGTACGATCTGACTGGTGATGTACGAATCTGAACAATAATGTAAGAATCTGACTAGTGATGTACGAATCTGACTAGTGATGTACGATCTGACTGGTGATGTACGAATCTGAACTATAATGTAAGAATCTGATTGGTAATGTACGAATCTGACTGATGGTGTGCAAATCTGAACGATAATGTACGAATCTGAACGACAATATACGAATCTGATTGGTATGTACGAATCTGAACGATAATGTACGAATCTGAACGATAATGTACGAATCTGAACTATAATGTAAGAATCTGATTGGTGATGTACGAATCTGACTAGTGATGTACGATCTGACTGGTGATGTACGAATCTGAACAATAATGTAAGAATCTGACTAGTGATGTACGAATCTGACTGGTGATGTACGAATCTGAACAATAATGTAAGAATCTGAACGATAATGTACGAATCTGAACAATAATATACGAATCTGATTGGTGATGTACGAATCTGACTGGTGACGTACGAATCTGAACTATAATGTAACAATCTGAACGATAATGTACGTATCTGAATGGTGAGGTACGAATCTGACTGGTGACGTACGAATCTGACTAGTGATGTACGATCTGACTGATGATGTGCGAATCTGAACGATAATGTACGAATCTGAACGATAATGTACGAATCTGAACGATAATATACGAATCTGAATGATTATGATGTAGGACTAGGAATGACGATACACAAATGTGGAACATCGATTTAGTTGATTTACTTTGTATTGTTCCGGACATTGTTGCAGCAGATAGCCTTCTATTTCATCACCCCTTCTTAACCTTACATTTAGTTTACTTGTATTTGACTATGGCCTGTTTCAATCCTGTGTACTGATACATGTTTTATGTAAGAGATTTGTTTATTCTAGCAGTCTCGTAGTTAACAGTAGCCATTTTAAGCCTCGAAATTGAGATCTTGCAGAATTAACCATCAATCTCGTATAAGCCATTTTCAACATAACTTTGCTTAAGACTTATACTTCCCTACTTTTTGCTCTCTCTCTTTATTTTTGTGCAAAGATGTTTATCTTTTCATTAAATGTATGAGAAAGTGAACAAAAAGCTCAGTAACTACAAGTAATTGGAATCAGATAAAACTCAAAAAATGTCAGTGAAGAATGGTCTTACGTTTCTTTCTTCCCATTGGCTCAGCTGATTGCGAATATATTGTTTCAAATGGTGATCACCCGTAATTTGCGCCAGCAAAAAAGATAAACGCATTTCTTTATTTTCTCGAGCTACTTCGCACGCCGCTTGAACTTGGTTCCCTGACAGCAAGTTGAAAATCACAGCTAAGTGACCATCATCCTTTAAAAATAACGCAAAAGTAGATTAAACATACACGCAAAGGAGGTCTGTACAAAAAATATCTTTAGTAAAAAAAAACATATTCTTACTTTAGTTTTGTTCGCCTCAATCTCAGCCCTTACGTCATTTTCTACGGCAGTCGCCAACCACTTAGATAATGCAAGCTTACGTGAAGAATGAACTTCATACATTGAACCTGTCTCATCTAAAACATATGTATGGTCAAAATAGCATGCACAACACTAGATGTATAACACAGTTACTCTGCATTTATAAAAATGAAAAATAAAATCTCGTTTGTACCTGTTTCTTGTTGACCCCACAAAGCTGATACCAAATCCCAAACACAAGATTGCAACGTTAATT
The DNA here is from genome assembly GCF_029227915.1 of Hydractinia symbiolongicarpus. Classification (NCBI taxonomy): domain Eukaryota; kingdom Metazoa; phylum Cnidaria; class Hydrozoa; order Anthoathecata; family Hydractiniidae; genus Hydractinia; species Hydractinia symbiolongicarpus. The sequence continues at coordinate 26,243,849 of NC_079882.1, read as the reverse complement.
CATGAGAATTCCTCCCAACTAAAAAAAAAACAAGAAAAAGTTTTTCCACACACTTCCTCTCACTCATGGTAAAGACAATTGAACCTTTTTAAACGTCTTTTTTACTCATACCTGTTCCTTGCTTGAATCCTTTCGCTATCTCTGCATATTCTGCAATAACTGACGTAGGAGATTTTATTTTCAGCAGACCAAGAGGGGAGTCCTCTCTTTCTTCAAATTGTGTATGTTTTAAAGCCGCAGATAGACAGTTCTAAAACAAAGAAGCAAAGAAGCAAACAAAATAACAGATTGTAAAGTTTAAAAGCTGTGAGGTAACCCGGTTTCCGATTAGAGCATATCTGAACTTTTTTATTTTTATAAGTATGTGTCAAGCGTGATGAGGTCCAGCTATATCGTTTAGAAGTCACGTTTATGACAAGTAAGTAATTTTCCTAACACAAAGAGTTTTTTTTAATTTTATTGACATTTTTTGTTAAAAACACATTATAGTTGTAAAATTATATTTTTAAAACTAAGCATACAGTTAGCATATTCTCAGCCGAAAAATAAAAGCTTGGTACTAATACCCTAGCCTGTATTTAAATTTCAATGTGCTTTTAAAAAACATAAAAAATTAACTACATCATACTTCAATATATTGATTCAATCCTTCGTTGGTTGGTGACTGAAAAGCTTCCATATATACATTGTTATCTGTTAAACCAAAAGAGGAGTTTGATTGCGTAAAATTACTTTGAAATATATTAAAATGTTTTCGTGTTCCATCTGTAGTTAAACCCAATTTTTCTCCACTGTGAAGAAATGTTAGTTTATTTGTCCAGCCAATATTAAACTCACGACCATGAACTAAGCCAGAATCTGCAAGCATTGAAGCTCTACCAAATAGTAAAGACTTTTCATGAGATACCAAACTATATGTCCTGCATTTTATGAACATGTTATTCTCAACGGGCCGCTCAACATCTGGCATTGATTTTGTTTCTTCTTGAGCTAAAATGGAAAGATAAAACACTGTTCGAACAAAAATAAAAGCAAACAACAACAAAACAACAGATATATAAGAATAATGTAAAGAAATTATTTCATACCAAAAGAATTTTGCAACGACAATCCAGATTTAAACAAGTGAGATTTTTTCTGTATTTTTGCAGAATTACCAACGTTAGTCAACTTCTCTGAAGTAACGTTAAGAAAAACTGAATTGTTCAATGTATCTTGAGCAAGGGAAGTGCTTTTGGAGGTGTCCAGCTTGGTAAACGTAGTTTGCTTGTTTTCGATGTAAGAACTGTTAAATATCGATTTATTGGAAAACAAGCTTTTGCTTCTAAGCATGGTTTTTGGAGTCGGCCTGTTTTCTTCATCTTCATCATCATATAAAATAGACGTTTTCATTCCCTGTAGATGAAATGGTTGTACATGCGCTATCCTTCCCAGTTGATGAGACAAAGGCATAAAGTCTTCTTCAGCCACGTCCATAATATTTTCTAAACCGGAAGTTAAAATTATTGTTTACATCAAACACTGAATAACAAATAAACAAATAAATAACACATTTGTTTACCCTTATTTTCTGGCTCTGTTAAAATCTCATCATCCCCCTCCTCATCATTCTCATCTTCCCCATCATCATCATCATCATCCACAATATCACTATCAGAATTTTCAAGTTGATTTTCCATTTCTGCAGCTTTTCGGGTACTTTGGATTTGAGCAATTTTTTGTTTCAACTTCATTTTCACTTCATCTTTTGTGAGAACGACTATATCCTCGTCATCCTTAAATCAGAAAATTAAATGGTGAGAATAACTCTAGCAAATCCGTGCAAAAATTTATAAGGATTTGGTCGTTGTACATAGTTCGTGTAATGCTTGATGCAATTTCATGCATTCCGTAACACAAAAACAATTAATCTTAATAGAAATTACCTTCTGAAAGTCGACAAAATTTGTGTTATCTTCAACAATCTTCTCACGCAATATTTTCTTTCGACGCTCTACATTAACCCCCTCTCCAATATACTGCTCTTGAATTCCATAGCGTGTAAAATGATTGACCTAGAACGACATAATTGTAAAATGATGATTATAAAGGCTAAACTTCTTAGCCATTTTTCGCCAATTTTGCAGCTGTACTGTATTCACTTAATAGGAAAGCTAGGATATAAATTCTCATTTCCGATGGCATTATAATGTGCATTATTATAATTCGCATTACATTGCATTATAAACATATGAAAGCGAGAATATTGTAATATTGCAGCGCGAGAGTATGTAGAAGAAGTATATATATAAGTAGAAGAAATATAAATATAAGATGAGAGCTACCTTAAAAACCCAAGCCCCTTCTTGGGGACGGTAATCCACAAATACAGCATCCATTGCTAAAGTTTTTTCTTCCAGGCGATCAATAAAACCTGAAGCTTTTAACCTCTCTGGTGTCTAAAAAAGTAAAACTCAGAAAATGAAAATGTAAAATTAACTTCTTGAAAATAAATAAATAAAACCGAATTTTCTAACCTTAACTGGTGTGTGCGAACTTTTATCATTTGGCCAAACTTTCAACAATGTGATTTCAGCGGGTTTATTTAATTCTTCACTGACTTGGGGTTTATTTTCATAATTATCTGGATAGACCTCAACCTCTCTACGTTGAAAAAACACTATAAAAAAAGGCATTAGAGAAAATAAACTAAACAGTACAATATGTGTGGAGCTACTAACATGAAATTTTTATTTTGTAAGATACATACCGATTTTGTCTAGATCCAAATTATAAACATTTGTGACTCCCAAAAATTTGACTTCGCCATAGCCTTCTCTACCAACTGTGAAATCTCTGACTAAACATTGATCATCGCGAACTTGATCATCCAAAGAATCAAGTGGTGGCTTAGTATAATATTCAGCTCTATAAATAAATGAAAGAAAAAAACATTATTTTTGTTTATTCACAACTTTATAATTAAAATTTTAAAAAAATACCTTCTTAAAATGATTCCAGACTTCGGAACTTTATATTCATCATCAACTTCAGTTTTATCATTTCTGCCTTCTACTGCCTCTTCAACCGAATCGGAGAGTGGCGTCAAAACATAGTTTTTAGCCTGCTTTTTAAATATTGGGGTCTTTTCAGCTGCGTTCAATTCTGTAATAGTGTTATCAAACATTGTGGATTGTTTTGTTCCATCTGTTGACATTTGACTTCCACCGGTTTCATTAATATTTTTGGTTTTGATAACCTCTGGAGAGGGAGCAATTAAATCATCGTCTGCATCATTGAATGATCTCAATTTCAGCTGACCTTCTTCGTATGAAGAATCCACTTCCTGAAAGTGTATGTCAAGTTGACTTAAAATCTGACAGATAAACACTACATCGAAGAACTCTTTTACAAAACGTCTGAGAACCAGGCATACTTACTGGAAAAGGTTTGTTTTTGATGACAAGTTTTTTCACACTTCTGCGTGGATTAAGTGGATGCGGACTAAAATCTCCTTCATCTTCCAAACCATCAAACAAGCGAGACTATAACACGAAAAATTATTCGCTGTTAGTGCTGCACAAAAAATTAGATTGTTTCAATTTTATTTACTGTGACTAGTACTTATCAGATATTATTTAAGGGATATTATATAAAGTAACTTTTTTTCTTTTCCCTATTTTAAGAACGCTCTTTTAGTCATAAAATAAAATGAGCTTTCAGTGATTTTAATATCAAACGTTATGTCATACTAAGCTGTCATCAAAGAGAACACTATGCGGTATGCATGTTCCCCATAAGCCAAAAGTAATGTTTCTTTTTTCTGCCAATCTTTTCTAAGCAGAAGAAAGTTTTTTTTAAAAAATTAGGGCAATTTTATTTTCCTTTATATCGTTTATTTAGGTTACTGAGAAGTTTTAATCTAAGATTTACATTACATACGTGTATGTTGTCAAAGTGAAAACACTACAAAACAAAACAAAATTCTATACAAAAGCATACATGCCATTTACCTTTTCCGTACATAAAAATTAATTTAAAATTATTTTCTCATTCTTTCCTTTTTTATCTTGCTTTCGTCCAGCAGCTTTGTCATTTTAGGCACATAGTATATTTTTAAGAACTTTAAAACTCATGCTTTTTCATTGGTTCATCAAATTTTTTGACTTGTGTCAGATGAGTCATGATGCTAGTTGTCACAGACGCATCTGTTTACATGACCATGATTTGCTCAAACAGCCCTGTTCTTTTAAATTCAAATGATAAATATTTATACATAGTACTTTATCCAATACAATTTTAAAACAAAATAATTACCTTTCCAAGAGATGGTGATGAAACAGGGTGGAGTTTTACTTTTGCTGCAGGCCTTGAAAATACCTAATAATAAAGTACAACTTACCATAAAAGCACTATGTACACACTTCTTCCAACACGAGAAATTCTGTTTTAGCAAATGGAGGTTAGTCAAATGACACTACATTATATGGCAGTGTTACAGTTGAAGATATAGTTGATAAAATGTCACTACAGGGTATGGCAGCGTTGTAGTTGATAAAGATATAGTTACTCAAATGTTTCATTAGGGTATGGCAGTGTTTCGCCTAAGGGAGAGATATTTTTACCGATGCTACTACATTATATTGCAGATTTTAGGTAATGGAGGTACAGCTATTATTAAAATGTTACAACAGCGAATGGCAATGTGAATGAAGATATACGGTTACTAAATTACCAAAACTTCACACCTTATATTGTGATGCATTCATTGGTTCTTTATTAGCAACGCCAACTGAAAACAGCCCATGATTCTTACTGGCATCCTAAACAGATTTTATCACATCACTTCAGAACATTTTAGTACAGTACATTGACAGGGAATGTATAGACATTATGACTGGCATTGTATGGATTAACACTAACACTATAAATCGTTTGAAAAGGATTACCTTTTTGTCCCCTGTTGCTGCTAAGTTGCGAAAAAGAGGTGAATCACCGAAAGGCGTGTTTGCTATTGCTTTTAATTGTTGTTGCATCATCTGCTGCTGTCGTATGGCTGCTAATGTATTCTGGTCACTGAAAAAAACAATACCCTATTAAACAGAAATTCTTAAGGAGCTTCTTCAATGAATCCTCAAAATTAAAACTAAATTTACAATCAACCACACTACATTCTGGCATTTCTGATAAAGTATTGCAGAAAACAAAATAAACTGCTAATTTATTAACATATATACTCACACATTGGACAGGCCCCCTAAACTTGATCCACCAAGGCCTGTATTTTGGGTACTTCCAAAACCTGTGAAACCTATGTAAAAATAACACTCATAGTTTATTAATTAAGAAAAAATAAAACGATTTTAAAAGTTAAAAAGTATTTATTAGTAAAGCTTTTTGTACGATAAGTACATCTTCAGAATATATAAACAACTAAAATCAAATTTACATATGTAAAGTTAAAAAAGTTTTCAGAAAAGGGAATGACAAACTTCGGGGAAAATCTAAGCCAGCGAGACACATGGTGCTTGAAGCTGGACATGCTTTTTCTCGGAGGGTGTTAAGCACGGCTCCATCTAACAACAGAAAACGTAAAGGATTGGAGGCATTTTTTATAAAAAAGTTCACACATAATGATCAATTGATATTAAGTTTATACGCTTATTAGGTGGATGTGTAACACCAGTCTGAGAGACAGAAAGAGTTCAGGTGAGCTAAGAAGCAGGCTAAGTATCCGTAAAATTAAAAATGTTATCCAGATAAGAAGATTGAATTGGCTGGGGCACTTGGAAAGAATGGAGGGGGTAATTGGGTAAGAAAGTGTAGAGACTTGATAGTTCCTGGGGCAAAGCCCAGAGGCAGACAGAGAAAGACTTGGCAGGAGGTTATTAGGACAGACTTGATACAGAGGAAGTCGAGTTTAGATCTAACACAGTCTAGATCAGATTGGAAGAGGGTCATTAATATACCCCGTTCAACCCATGCTAGCATGGAAAACGGACGTTAAGCCGAGGATGATGATGATGATTCAGAAATGGTGTAACATGAGGTCCCTTAAGCTTTTCTCAAAACCTTTTTAACTGTACGTATGTAAATTTGATTTTAGTTGTTTATATATTCTGAAGATGTACTTATCGTACGAAAAGCTTTACTAATACTTTTTAACTTTTAAAATCGTTTTAATTTTTTCTATGTATAACAAATTCTTCATGAACTAATCATACACAACACATTTATACATTCTTTTAAAAAATTTATTTCTTACTCACCAGTGGTTCCACCACCTAAAGTGGAGCCGCCAAATAAGCTTCCCGTGGTACCAGTGGAAGTTCCAAACCCTGTTGTACCAAAACCAGTAGACTTATTTCCAAACAAACCTCCAGATGTACCTCCAAAAAGTCCTGTGTTTGATGTAGCACCAAAACCTGTAGTCCCTGTACTAAATGTAAATCCTGGTTTGGATGTGGCTCCAAATAAGCCTCCACCTGTTGATGTTGCACTGCCGAAACCACCTGTTGTTCCAAATCCTGTATTAGATCCTATTAACGGCTTGCTTGCGGAAAACAGACCAGTCCCCTGTATGTTGAAAAAATATTTTTTTCAAATATATATAAATCATTTGTATTAGTAATATTGGCTATAAAACAAAATATTTTGCAGACAAACAAAATTATTTTTAATTATTTACTCAATAAAATATCATCATTTAGACATCACAAAAAGCAAATTTCAACAAAGCTTTAAACATCTAACGTTTTTTACTTGTTTTACATATTCTGAATTGTTTCATAAGTTATACCTGAGATGTAGAGCCAAAACCGGTTGAAGTATTACCGAAAAGAGTATTGTTGTTGCCAAACAAACTACCAGATGATGACGTCGCAGCTTGACCAAAGACACTCTAAAAGTAAATATCAAAATCATTATTTCTGGAAATAACTTTATAAGTGCAAACACCGCTGTCATCTTACAGTACCTAAATAAAGTTTTTTTTTTTACTATACTTAACAGAGTTACACTCCTTCGATTCACAACTAACAGGCAACAAATCATAATCACTAAACTATATACTGCACTCCAGAAATGACAGGGGAAAACTAGTTTTTGATCAATATCTCATAATCTACTAAAGGTAATGAGGACAATATTCTTTAACAAATTATAGATGATTTAATGCTTGTACATAAGCCCTCAAAAAGAAAAGAAAAAAATCAATTTTATGCAATGTTCTGTGCTGTGATTTATCAAGGATATTCCTTGATAATTCAACTAACAAATGTTGTGAATTATTTGAACCATTTTTTCAAATCAGAGCAAACAAGACATTTGTACAGGCATATTTCTTTATTTTTTTTACTCTCTTTTTTTACTCTCCTTTATTTTTATGAATTAAATTTTTACACGCCTGTTCTAAGCTGTTGGGGTACAACTCTTACATATGCAACAGATAAATGTTTTTCAGAAATTCATTGTCATGATTATTCTTGGCTTAACATCTGTTTTCAAACTAGCACGGATTGGGCAGACTTCTTACACTCTGATATAAACGTGCTGATGTTACAATCAAATTTTTCGTATTTCTTACTCTACCTCTCGGGTTTTACCCAATTATCCTCTAACAAATATCTGGCCTGCTTTTTAGCTCAACTGAACTCGTTTTATCTCTCAAACTAGTGTTACACATCCACCTAACCATTTTCATATCATTCCATTCTAAACAGTCAAGATCTGCCTGTTTCAGTGGCCATGTCCTAGTATCATACAACACATCTTACACAGGCCTTACACATCCTACCTTCTTATCACAAGTAACACTGCTTCCATCACCCCCTTTACTACCAAACATATCATCTAACTAACAGACTATCTCTAACAAGCCACTGTTGTACTTCATTGAAGCTGGAAATACTTCCTTGTCTATAATCTCACCTTTGCAGCTCTTAATCTTCCTCCAATATCACTACACTTCTTATGTACCCAATGTTTAAAGTCAAGCAAAAAGTTGTAGTACTGCCACCTCCTTTCCTGCAAACGCCACAAGGACACTTTCTAAATTCAAGTTCACACTTGCTACTAATCATGAGACTAGACTGCTGTAGTCACTCTCAACGCTTTCTCTTTTAGTCCTTTTATCAACTTCTTAAACTTTCCTAGATAATTCTTTCATCAAATTGGCTATGGAAACTGAATCATCAGCATCCTCCCTTTCAACCTATACTTCCATAAAATAGGCTGAGTTATTACCATTTTCAGCTGAGCCTTTTTTTAAAATTGGGTCAACTTTTCTAAAGAAAGAGCTTTTTGGCTAAAATGTTCAAGAGTTGATCCACCAATGGAATGCAACAGCGGGCCAAAATTTCAAGAAGTTTGAAGACTTCCACCCTGTCACTTTCTTAGGCTCCACTTTTCTTAATCTTAGCTTTAGATACCCTTACAATAACTGACTTGCAGGACAACTGTACAACGTTTAAGTATAATAATACCAATGTGCTTCAACACAAAAACATATTGTTGAAACTAATCTAGTTATAGTTAGCAATTGATGGGAGATTTTTGCAAAAACACAAAGGGCTTTTTTAAAAATTGTTGAATTAATGTATCGAAAGGAGAGTCTATTCAACGCCTTCAAGCATATTAAATACATAAAGTTTTACTTACTGGTGTGTTTCCAAATAAATTTGTAGATCCAGTTCCGAAACCACCTATCCCACTAGTACTAGTAGTCGGAATTGATCCAAATATAGAGGAAGTTGTTTTAGCACCAAACAAGCCTCCACTTGATGTATTTCCAAATAGCCCTGTACTAGTATTTTGACCAAATTTAGCTATAAAAAAATATACTGATCAAATTACCAATGCTAGACAGACAGAAATATCCTCTAATTCTACAATGTTAAAAAACATTTCACGAACAAAAATGTAACAATAAAAACACAACTGCACTAAAACAAACATAACACATAGCTAATTTTTATGTAAAATATGCCCAGAAAGACTTTTTAATCTGAGTGGGCAAGACACAATGCCATGTGATAATTATTCAAATTTATTGCACATACCAAAATGAGAAAGTTTACCTGTATTTCCAAATATTGATGTTCCTGTACTAGCACTAGTGTTGCTAAACAAACCAGTACTAGCACCAAATGTTGAGCCAGCGCTACCCTTTCTTCCAGCAGCATAGTCTTCCAGCCGCAGTTCCTAGTGTAATATAAAAAAATGAGATAAAAAGGAATTTTTAAATAAATCAAAGAAATAATAGTGATTATCACACCAAAACCTTTAATTTTCACAAAATATGACAAAATGCTAACTAACTTAAATACAATAATAAAAATTTGTACAATGAGTTTCACTTTCCACATATACCGTTCATAAAAAAGTTCTGTGGTAAATTCCAAGTAAATATATATGATCTTGGTTGCAAGAGTTATCAGTTTCATCAGGTAAACTTACTAAAAACTGATTTCAGAGTTTTTTTATCTAAAATTTTTAGACTGGATCACAAAAAAAAAAAAAAAATTGAATTTAAAACATTTTAAACATCTTAACCCTCTTAATAGCTTATCAACTTAAGAGACTTTAATAATTCAGAAAATATTATGTAGGATGGTTGTGAATGTGATTCATATTGACTGTGGTATTTTGACATGTTTAAAAGATATACGTCCTATTACTAACAATAAAGACTGTTATAATATAATACATACAACACATACACATATACACATAGAGTAATATAACATAATACATATCACATATCTTACCTCAACAGATTTATCTTTATAAGCATCCATGATTGTTATGCACTGATTCTGAGTTTTTACAGTCATTGAGACACCACTTTTTTGTGTGCTTTCTGTGCTTGTTACTGGCTACAGAAATCAAATAAAAAATATTAGATGTAACATATATAAAAAAAACTAGTTGCTAGCCTGTGGAAAAACTTGCGAGGATTTGAAAGTCAGTTAGTACAGAATACAGATATTGAAATCTAGGAACACTTACCACAAATTTTGTAGTAGTACCTGAAGATGGTTGTCCAAAGGCTAAAAAATAAACAAACTCAATTCATTTGCTACCACAAATTGTGATGGAACATAATTTGCTATTATTTGTAGTTTATATATTGAATTTACTTGTTAACTCGCTATTAGTAGCATTTACTTTGGTAAATAGTAAAAAAAATTGTGGACAGATGCTACACATTTAGTAATTTATTTTAAATTATCCCGTGATGGTCAAACAGTATTTTTTTGCAAAGATTATCAACATAAAAACAGACCCATAGTAAACTTTCCATATTGAGCACAATATTAAGCAGATAAAGGCTAAACTTAAAATAACCTTGTGGCTAAAATATGAAGCATTTCTTGTGCAAATGATAATGTTTAATAAAACATGTTCATAGTATAACACATTTTAGTCTCAGATTTAATATCAAATTCATATAAGGCTGAGCTCAAAAACAATATACTCATAAAAAGTACCAGACAGAAAATTTACGAAACAACAAAAATATGCATTTATTATAATATTGGACACAAGACACTGATTATAGCAATTTTACCGGCCATTAAAAGAATGGCCTACCAGTTCTTACAACACTTTGGAATGTGGTGAACATTATTAGCAAAAATAAAAAAAAAATACTAAGGACTAATTGCTAATTGGTTGTTATTTTGAGAGATGTTGCTAAAAAACAAACATTATAAAAAAATATAAATACCAGTGGTACCACCAAACATGTTGGAAGATGTTGAAGTACCTCCACCAAATAATGATGATCCAGACGTTGCACCAAATGCACTATTACTACTACCAAAGCCTAGATAAGATATTTGGAAAAATTTTAAATCCCTTAAAAACAGTTTATTTTTATAACAAATGATAATTGGCTTACCAGAAATTCCAGATGTCTTACCAAAGGCATTGCTGGTTTGTGGAGTGTTTTGGAATAGACTGGATCCTGTACTAGCACCAAACAAACCACCACTAGAAGTTCCAGTAGCACCAAATCCAAAACCTGAAAAATATTGGTTCATTATTTACAATGTCTAACAGAATTTTTAATTTTATAATTTAAGTATTGATTCAGTATACCAATACACTGAGTTTTTTACTTTTCACATTACCCTATTTGAAAAAGGGAGGAAGGGTGTTAATTTTAATGCACTCAGTTGCTACTAACTTTATAGATGAAATATAGGCTAGAAATTCTGTAACAAAATTGCCCTTGTGGGAATGAAGTATAAAATTTTTTAACAGAATATATCATTTCTAAACAAAGTCCTGCAATAACAATACAACACAAAAGATTATGTTTAGATACTATCAGCTCTTCATTTTTGTGTACGCTGCAATAATAAAGCATTTTTTATCTCACAGAACATCAAAATAACAGGTGACAAGAAGAAAAATTATTATTTGATGAATGAGTTATTCCTCTGTGAGTTATTCAAATATAAGTTATTCGGTTGTGTAATTATTAGATCAGACGAGCTGACAAATACACAACCATACAAGGATTTTAGAAAATTGCTTTATTTCAAGTCTGAAATGAAATTTGAAATCATTTATTTTTGTTGTAACATGCATTGCTGTATTTTGTCCTAAAAAAGGAATACACAGCCATATAAAGCTTAGAAATTGCCAGATTTTGTTCAAATTGACAAAAACAAGGCCATATGAAGCATAGAAGTCAATGATTTCTATGCTTTATATGGTCGTGTTTTTACTTCATTCTAAAAAACTAAAAAAACTCAATTGTAAAACTTAAATATTCTTGCACTGCAATTTAAAAATCATAATGCAAATAAATAAATGTGCTACAAAAGTTTTTTAAGTTATGCTATAACTGATCCTTGTTTGAAAGTAGGTTTGGGTTTTTAAGAGAAATCAAAAATTAAATCTTTTGACTGTAATTATGCCACAAAAAGAGGTTGCGTCAAGCTCGAACAAGATAAAAATTTACATGCATGCTAATTTAACTATATATACAAAATTTAAAAAAATCAAAAAATCAAAATACGAAGACAAATTAAAATCGTGAAAGATATGTTGAAATTTGTTTGACAAGATGAATGCTGTCGTGATTTTTCTAGTTTTTCTGATAAATGAAACATATAACTTATTTTGTTGTAAATGGCTTAACAAGACAAAATTTGTAAATGGATAAGAGACTATCTACAAATTTTTTCTCATGGCAATTATGACGGCATTGCCTAATGTTATTGCTAATTTCCATGGCTGACAGGTGCTTAGAAAAAACATTAAATTTAAAAATGGATTTTTCATTACATGAGTGAAGTAGAAAAAAGAAAACTTTCAGATCTAATTATACTTCAAATTTGAAAATAAATAAAAAAAGGTGATAAGAATAAATATAGGTAAATAAAAATTTATCTATATCTGTTTTTCCACTTTTTAACAGATAATCCACAACCCAACTAAACTTACCAGACTGTGCAGGTTTTGCACCAAAGATGTTTGATCCACTACTAGTACCACCAAATAAACCTCCAGATGAAGGCGTACCAAAACTAGGTGTTCCGAATGCACCAGCACTTGGAGTTTTGTTACCAAATAATCCTAATAGAAAAAATAACAATGCTTACAGCATTTCTAATTTATGTTGGCTTTTTGCAATTGCAAATGCAAATGGGAACCTGGTAACAAAGCAGAGAGGCATATAACGTATTATGTCAACAATTTTTTGCAGATGCGAAAAAATGTGAATTAAGGCTGACTTATTACATTACCATATTTACCTTATTTATTAGGAAAATGAAAATTGCTAAGACTGCAGGAGTATCAGATGTTGTTGCAGAGATGGTAAAAGTGTTTTTATATACTGGTGTTATCTAGAATGACTGGCAGTTAAGTGTAACAGTGAATTGTTTTAAAGGCAAGGGTGATGCATGAGAAAGAGGTAACTATGGATCAAGTAATGAAAGTTATTGAAAGAGTCATTGATAAGTTAATTAGAAAATTGACAAAGATAAGATGTGATTTAGTTTTGTTCGAATTTAAGACAGAGATAGAACCTCTATTTTGCCTTTGTAGATTTAGAGAAAAACTTTTGATAGAATGCCACGTGAAGTTATTTGGTGGGCTATGAGAAAATTAGGTGTGGTTGAGTGGCTAGTTAAAATGGCACAGTCTATTTGCAGCAATGCTAGAAGTTTTGTCAGGATTAATGATTCATTTAGTGATGAATTTAGCGTTAATGTTGGTGTACATCAGGGTTTTGTACTTAGTCCTTTGTTGTTTGTTTTAGTCTTAGAAGTGCTTTCGATGGAGTTCAGAACAAGTTGTCCATGAGAGTTATTGTATGCAAATCATTTGGTTCTCATAGCGGAGCTGATGGAAGGATTATTAATTATTGTAGTCTTGTCAATTGAGGTAAAAGAATGGTTGAGTGGTTAAGTGGATGTGTAACATAATTCAAAGAGACAGAAAGAGTTCAGATGAGCTAAGAAGCAGGCTAGGTATTCATAGCTTCAAAGATGTTGTCTATATAAGAAGATTGAGTTGGTTGGGACACCTGGAAAGAATGGAGGACGATAATTTAAAAGGGTTACAGTACTGCCAGAGTTTCCCTCAAACAAATTGTAATAGCAAATCCTGTGGTAAGTTAGCTGCAAAACAGCATTTTGAATTCCACAGGAAATAAAAAAATATGGTGAATTAAAAATAGTTGATGCAAAGCAAAAATGTGGAATTCTTTCTGGTAATGCGTTTTCCATAAATAAACAATGAACATTGCATTCTGATTGGTTAAAAGTTAATTGCAAATATTTTGATGCTAAAAAGAATAAACTGTTTCTACTTTTTTGTTAGCCACCGAAACTTTTCAAATTAAAACAACTGAAACTGCGCATATTTCCTCACAGATTGTCTCATCAATCCACATTATGAAAATACTGACTGTGCTGTTTGACACACAGGATTGCCACTCTTTGAGTCAAATTTGAAGAGATTTAAGGACATTTATCAATTTTCAATAAATTTTGGGGAGATGTATTATTTCCATATTTTTCCGAGGAAATTGAGAAAATTTAAGATTTTAAAGGTAATGAGTGCAAAACAATTTATTGTTTTAAATATGTAGTATTTTTATGCATTTGAAAATAGAGACATGCATAAAACCATATAATTTTGCAAAATAAAAATCGAGGAGATTTAAGAAAAAAAGTTGTTAATGAATCTACATTCAACCTGTGTTAACGGCCACTTCTCTATAAAGACTACCTGATTATATCAACCACTTTAATGTGCACCCCTCAGATTTTAGTAGTAATTGAACCTGGCCAAAATAGTCTTCTTGAATGACTGAGGCAATATGTGAAACCAGCAATTGGAAAAAGATCTAGTAAATGAGTATGCAGTACTGTTATTGTAATGTTAGGTTTTATTGGTAGAATTTCCATAAGACCATAAGATCAATTTGTATGCGGCAGAGATTTGCAGTCGAAAAAAAAACATTATTAAATCCTAATTTTCGTGGTGTAAGATTAGTTGCAGAATTATAATGTTAATAAAACATAAAGCAATGATTTGGTAGTGATCTTAATACATAGACAAAACAATGCAACATTAAATGTAATATTCGTTCTTCAAAACTAGAGTCACCACCTATCCTACTACAATTATTCTTATGTAATTTTCTGATAGCGATACGAAACACAATATGTGTGGAGACCGAAATAGACTAAATGTTTAGCTTTTCCTTACATTTCATTTTTTTTGTCAATAAGTATTTCAATGTACCATCTGATCACATTAGCTGGTTATTCGTTTGAGTGTTAAAATAATCAAATATTAGATACCTGTTCCAAATGATGGTGTTTGTTGAGTTCCAAATGCATTTGTGGTAGTAGACCCAAAACCCCCACCACCAAAAGGAGTTTTTGCACCAAACATTGCAATTCAATATCTTTAATACTTTTTCTTTTCTCTTTTTTTCTGTTTTAAGTTCATTAATTTTAAATGTATACAGAACCTAAATACAAAGAAAGAAATGACAACAATATACTAAAAAACAAAGCAACTTGAATTTCATCTGCAATTTTATCTGTACATGACTGCTTAGATATTTACAGACATTATAATTGCCAATCTATTTTGACAAGCTTAAAAACTCAGGGGTAAATCAAGTCAATACCAATATGGCATATCTCATTTGGACCAATAATCTTCCAAGACTTGTGTTCTCTTTTTTTTCTTCTGACCTAGTTTCAGTACCAGTACTCCATATGCATGTCAACTAGACAAGTTTTCTCTCAAGCAACTCGTTTATAAGCAACTGAACTGTATTTTAAAAAAAATAAGCAACTTCAGTTCTGTAAAAATTTATCTGTGTTCTGAAAATAAAAGACACTCTGTCAAAACAAATAAAAGCAAACTCCAAGAAAAAAAACTAGAATAACTTTCTATTGCACACTCAAGTTTATTTTCAAGCACTTTTTTTAACTAAAAATATGACTTCTTTTCTTGTTTCCTTCTTATATAAATTATGAATAGTTGAATTAAAATAGGCAACTATTAAGCAACTTCAGATCTAGATATTGACTGAAAAGTAAGCAACTTTAGACATGAACAAAATTCAAGTTGATTATAAAAAATGTGTATGTATAGAAACATAATTAATGTACTTCGAAATCAGTTTTTAATGAACAATATTTCTAGGAAAAGATATAAACAATTAATGAAAACCTTTTTAGTTAAATCTATTCTTTTACTTTTTTAAGGTTAATTAAAAAACAAAGAATTTATTTCCTAGTGATTTTTTTTACAATACCTTGTATCATTCAAAATAAATAAAAAAGAAAATGGAATTGCTGATACAAACAACTCCACATCAAAATATTTTATACAGGAAACACGCAAAATTGATTTATAGTTTAAACATTATTCTTCCACAATAATATAAATCCTGAAACACACAAACAAACCCTTCTTGATAAAACACAACATAACAATTTTGACAACAAAGTAAATAAAATAAATTAATTAATTTGTCCTTTAAGGAATTGATATAGCCATAGAATCATTTATCCAAAATTTGGCAATGGTCTCTTAAACATAATGCTCCTGTAGCAGAAGTGAAAGGTTGGATGATCCTGTTTGATTTTTGATAGAAGTTTGATGCTACCATAAAAGGTGATGCAGATATAAAAATTGCACAATCAGGCACTTCTTTTAGTTCAAACTGGGTTACAAAGAAAACTGACACAGCATTAACTATGAATTTCCATGCTTTAGCACCCCTCAAGTATAAGAATTCAGTTGTTTAATACAATCTAATTCATAGAGCACGCAACTACTGAAAAAATTTCCATAATAGCTTATCTAAAGCTACGCTGATTCTACAAAATCGAGAAAATCATCGATTCAATAGTTACAAAAGGAGAAAAAAAAGAAAAAAAAGAAAGTGAAAAAAACAGGAAAAAAAAACAGAAAAGAAAGGAGAGAAAATTGCTGATATTTAAGAGACATAATTAAGGTCACTACTTTATTCTTTAAATATATCACCTATTTTGGACGTTTAGTTCTCCTTTAACATTTAGTAAGTGCAATTCAAATAACAACGAAAACATTTCTTTGCAATAGCAATAATAGGAGCAGTAGAAATTATTTTTTAGCTTTCCAATGGGTAAGAAACAACAACTTACGTGGACTCATTAACAGAGTCAATACTCTTTTAAAACAAGTTTTAATATATAAGATAAACACTTCTCCCCAGATGCTATGGACACTACAGGCGCTGATTCAGAAAGTTATTTTGGGCGTCAATTTTTTTTGAGACTTTGCAGGGGGTCTCTAGATCGGCTAAAACAGCCTTACAGAGAAATTAGGAACACAAAATGACTCTATAAAACTGTTGATTTTTCCCACTCAAAATAAAAAAAATCATAAACGATGGCCACCAACATTCAGCAACGAACAATTAGAGGAGATCGTAGACAACTTTAAAATAATGCACCTCAATATTTCACCTTGAAGACATATTTTTTGCTCAGGAAAAACAGTGGTGATTTTTTTGGAAAAAAATCTTTGCATGTTGTTCTGGTTACATAATCTAAACACACTATAAAATGGTATCTATGTAGATGGTTTTGTTGTTTTGATCACACGTCTCTTGTATTTCTGATAACAATGATTTTGAGTATTTCCGAGTATTTACAAAAATTGGACAACAAAAATACAAGGCATATGCATCGTCTTCTTTTTCAGTATAGAACATTTCTTTAGTTAGAACATTTCTTTATGAAAATATATTTTTTCTGTGATTAAAGATCCTAAAAATATTCAGAAAATAAAGCGATTCTCAAAAATTTTAAAATTACATGTTTCTATTCTGAGCACCCAAATTAGACGCCCGCATAATCAGTATACCCATGTCCAAATTGAGTTGGATCATCCCCTGTGCTACTTCCTCCTCGTCATACCGTCCATCTAAATCTTTGCATGTTTGCGTGAATTTTAACCTTAATTACAGGGCATATTCATTTCGTGCTCAATATGAAAGGAACCCTTCTTTCCTATTGAGGATGAAGTGAATAATTGTTGTTGTTTTTTCCTTTCTTATATAAATTTACTTTTATTTGTTTTTTGTGTTAAGTACATGTTTCATCGACATATCAAAAAAGACAATGGGCCTCTGGGACAAGGTTGTGTGGATTTTAAGTTTAGGTGCATCCAGTGCATTTTGCAAATATGACCAGTAGGTTTTAAGCTTCACTGGTTCTTTGTGTGTTTTTACTCATGAAATTATGATAATCAATGCTGCCAATAGTCAAGTCATAGAAGAAAGGTTTTACTGACCTTCCAAATAAAAATACTTTAATAGTACATAGCAAAAGTATTTGCTATGTACTATTTTTTATACTTGTATAAAATCCTTCTAGGAGTTGGAGTCACAAGCTTTCCTGCGAAGAAATTTGTTTACATTTAGGACACACAATGGTGACTGGCATGCTTCTTCCTCTAGCTAATAATTGCAACTTTAACCACAAAATAATATTTTTTTGTAATTAGTACAATACTTAGGGTTGATTTTCGATTACTTTTTTAAGTGGGAGGTTTAAAGGAGAATTGAGGTCAAAATTGACTTTTTAATAATTTCATTCATACCACAAAAACAAAAATATTCCCAAAAAATTATGCAATTTTATGAATTTTTGAGGGAGATATGAGGTTAAAAAGTCATTTGGCTTTGATGTCACAAGTGCGAGAGCGGCTGAAGCGCACAAAACACAAAGTTAAATGTTTATATTGAAATAGAGCAGCAAGAAGGATGTCTGTCACATAGAAATATTGTTGATTTCTTATACTTAGTGTGTTTTGTTAGATTTGTCTCTTACCTAACATTTGTATTTTATTTGTATATTTTTAATATACCTTCTGAATCAAGGCATTTAGATTTTTTCTAACTCGAGCGAATAAATTAAGAAAGAATAAATATCTGTCCTATGCCAAAAATCATCTGTCTTTCAGACCTAATAAAAATTCAATTGTGGACGTAAAATGTCAAGTTGTATATATTATATCAACGGTGTCTGATGAAAGAAGTTTCCACACCGGATATATTGAGGAATAATGTGTCAAAGTTGCGATGTTTTGTTACACATCCAGAATCAAGTTTATTAGAAAGTGAAGTTTCGTATTCTGTGCAGCATTTACATTCTATAAATGTCTACATAATTGTACAAACATACATTTGCACCAATGCAGATTTTCTGTCCTACTTGATTTATACTTGTCTTCATCGTCAATATTGTCACTGCTAGAAGAAAACTTCAGGCTCGTGGCGTTTTAGAATTAGAAGTTGTTTTCACACAGAACTCAAGGGAATAAGATAGAAATATTTAGGCGCATGTTATTTGAGCAGCTTTATTGTAGCTTAAATTATTAATTTCGAGTCATCAAATGACGAACAAATCATACCTCCTTCATTTATTCGAGGTAGAAAACTCAAGGTGATCTTCAAATACTATTTTGTATAAAAAAAGAAATAGTAGTTAGAAACGTGTTATCAATCAAGAGTTTTTTCAATGTTAAAGTCTATATATTCTTAGAAAACCACCCAACTAAGATTTTTATTTTGCATTAAAGACTTACAAGCAAGTTTATATACGTATTATGTGCCTGGTGATGCAACATATTTTGGGGAAACAAAACATAATGCTTTCATACACAAAAATTGAGACTGCTAAGATAATAGCGATATCTATATTTAACCTACTAACTCAGATAGGCTTGCAGGCATATTCCAAAAAGGAAAGGTGAATATATCCTGCTATCTAGCCTATAACCTCGTCATGCCAGCAGGGATAATAATATTTTAACAAAAACGTTGTTTACTGACTTCTCTTTAATTTTTGAAAATATATTTTTCTCAAGATATTTAGCTGGATAAAGCGTTGTTTACCTGACTTCTCTTTAATATTTGAAAATATATTCTTCTTAAGATATTTAGCTGGCTAACCTATTGCCCTATGACATCATTATTGCATCAATAATGATGTCATAAGTTCAGATGTATTTAAGCATAAATTCATATTTGAAATACCTGCAAAATAACACATCAAAACTTTTAAGCATAGTAAAGATTTAAACCTTGAATAACTTGAAAATAGAAAGAGATGATAAAAAATGTCTAAAGGACTTGGCGAGCAACCTTTTAATAAGGCTATAACATAGAAAATATTATTTCCACTCTACTCTGCTAGAACCTTTTTTCAGAAACACACGGTCACACGGTCAAGTTTTGACGCCGTGCGAGTTTACCGCCGTCCTATTTCTTGCTATGTACAGGGTACTTTGGGACACCTCCCGCTTTTGGTAAATGAACCAGCAGTGGACAAATTTCCAGATCAAAATATTTTATGAAAGATTCATAAGAACATTAAATTTGCTACATCTAGCTATGTGTATTGAATAAATTTAGTTCTGATTTCAGGGGGATGTAATTTCAAGTTTCATTTTTGAATGATCTGGAATAAAATCATTAAATTTTTAAAAACAAAGCTTTTGAACTTTTTGATAAAAATAAGTATTTGTTTTTTTTCAGCAAATATTATATTAAAGGAGCAAATAAGAAGACTGTTTGATTCATGGAACAGGATTTATGGAATAGAAAGCTTTTAAAAAGGCGAGTTAAAAAGACGCGGCTCCTAAACTAACTCGAAAATTATATAAGATATTCGGTACATTTGATTGGTTAGTTCAGAGCAGGCAATTCAATTTCCCTGTACAGATATACTAAGAGTATTGTTAAAATAAATCACAGCGCGCCAGGCTAGAAAGTTAAATCATAGTTGTGTTCTCAATTTCATCAAAACAAAAATTTATTTCCATCCTTAAAAAAATCTTTTCAAGAACATCTGGCAACAAAGAACTAAATTTTACTCCAACTGTAGAACTTCTATTTTTGCGGGGAAAAGGGTCATAAACCCCCCAGAAGTTGTTTGGTGATGATTTCAGAAGTTTTACAATATGCTCGATAAACTTTGTCGCGATCCTTCTCATCTTGAACGCCAGTTGAAAGTTAAATTGGCAGAAGAAAAAGATTTAAAAATCTTTGACTGGCTTAAACTTGTAAGTAAATTTCTTCAGTATTTGCTATGTACTATTTTTTATAATAGTCAAGTTTATATGCATTTTTTAAGTGTCTTTATTTCTAATAGAACAACATTCAAGATGCAGAGGAATGGAAGGAAAATGTGCGATGGTTAATAAAACTTAACCAAGAGTGTGGATTTCAATGTGAAACGTTTGCCTTGTCTGTGCACATCCTAGATAGTTTTCTAGGATTTGTGAAGGTACGTGGAAAGTACCTGAAGTGTGCCACATTGTCAGCGTATTACATTGCAGTCAAAGTTATGGAGGAAGAAGAATTCATTCCATCTTTAACTAGTTTCATTAATATCACTGGAAACCAATTTACATGTAATGATATCACTCGTATGGAAAGGATTATACTTCAGAAAACAAATTGGGACTTAAATCATGTTACACTTTTCACTTTCCTTGAAATTGTAAGTCAGCTTGTTAGTCTCCTTTTCACCCCAAAATAAAAAAATTATTTGTCAAAAAAAAACTTTGATTTTTTTCTTAGTTTTTCAGTTATACATGTGCCCAACACTTCAAAACATTGTTTGGAAGTGACTCCTTGGCTTACAGTATTTACAGGAATTTGGCAAACCAGGCTCAACACTGCATCAGCACTGTTAGCTTATTACAATATAAAGTATGTTTTTTTTACATTTACCTTCAGTCTTGTTAATTGTTTAATTAATATATATATTAATTTTCTTTTTTTTTAAATTTTTAGGGTTCCCTAAAAGCATTAGCCCTGCTTAGTTGTACGTTGGAAAAAATTACATCTCGTTGGTTTCTGTATATTGAACAAGTGTCTCGTTTAGCAAAAGTAAGATTTTGTTTTCTTTATAGTTTAGATGGCATGCAATGTTTATTTGAAAACAAAATTAAATTGAAAAACTGTATGCATATTTTTTTTTAAATAATCAGCTGAGATATATTTTTACTCAAAGTCTCAACCCAGTTTTTATTATTAAGTTTATTATTGTTAGATTATAGTTCTCCTCCACATTTGTTTCTAGGACAATACAAAATTGGTAGTTCAAATTTTAATTTGATCTATATACTTCTTAGAGATTAAATCAAACTATTTATTTTGTCCTTCCAGATTGATGTACAAGAACTATTAGAATGCAGAGATGTGATTAAAACTGTTGTGTTTGGTATACATAAAAAACCAAGGGCTCCAAAATTAAAAAAATTTGCAAAACGTCATTCAGTGTTGGCCCAAAGGAGATCACCTCTTTCTCCTATTGTGGAAAATCCTTTTGAGAATGATGTTATGAGGCATTGTCAATCTCTTCTACTTGGCAACAGAAAAACAACATTAAGTAGTATTGGAAGTCCTATTGAGAGCAAAAAACCAGCAGAATCTGATCTTTTTAATGAAGAATTAAAAAGGTTACGTCAAATTTCTCTGGATGAAATGCAAATGCCTTCACCAGTGAAGCGAAGAAGATTAACCAGTTGTGGTGTTGAATGTAAATTCAAGCAAGATGTTTGTACACTGTTAACAAGTCCCATCAAAGCTATGCCAGTTTAAATAAAAATGTTTGTGTCACAAATAATCTAAATCTATTTTGTTCATTTTTTATTTCATTGGTTTTACTGTTTGAATAATTTGTTGATTTTGTTTTATTGTTTCTTTTACCTTCGTTGAGTGCATAACCTCTTACAGCAAAATTTTCGTTTGTACAATTCTGTGTGTAATTCACACGAGTTTGCTTAAGGCATTTGTTTTACTGTTAAAGTTTTTATTACAGTTTGTTGTTGTGTGACTTTCAGGACCTTGTTCTTGTATGCTGGGTCATGGTTAGACAGTTTTAAGGAGCTGATTATCACATACTTTTTATGTTTTTGAGAATATACTTTTTATATTACATATTATATATTACTAACAAGTTTTTATTATTTCTTTTATGTCAATAAAGGAAACACAGTGTATATGGTCATCGTGTGTTTTATACACAGTTAAGATTAATTTAAAAAATGTAGATAGTTGAATTTGAAATTTTTGTTGAGGTTTATATTGTACATTACCAAAGAAAACTTACAGCGAAGGTGCACCCTTGTATACTTACTGCTACCTATTGCATCTTACTAGTTTAATATTTGCTCAGTTGTATATTAGTATCTTTGCTTATGTGTGAAATAAAAAAAACATGAAAGCTTTTTAAATACAAACAAAAAATGTAAAATACTGAAAAATATCGAAAAAAGAAATAAAATGAAAAACCAAAACGGATGTTATTTTTTCCAACCCCTGAAAACTCATCCTCAGTTATTTAGGTCTTGTATGTTGGGTATTAATAGTACACTTCAGCATATTTGTGTAAATATTTGCTAACAAATTAGTCACAAGAAAAAACTCTTTTGGCATGTATTTCCTTCTACTCACAGTAAAATAGTTATTTCTAACTGTGCTGTTTTGAGCATTATAACGATGCAACCGTGTCTACGTTACAAATTCATAGCACTTGTTATGCCCATTCAAGCTTATAAAAAGCTAAAGTTTTTAAAAATGGAACAAAAATTTTTTAATTCCGACAAGCAGTTTTTCGTGTGCAGCTATTTTTATTATTCTGTTTTTATGCAGAATGTTTAAGAGACTGATTATTGCATTGTGTTTTCATCAAAACATGATGGAATCGGTTCAGCAGCATGAGTCATAAGAAAAGAGGTTAAGTATGTCACGGAAGAATGTTCCCGACATTATAAAAAAATGTTTCTTTCAAGGAAGCCATGTTTGTTTTGTTGTATTATGACGACATACATTGTAGTTTATCCTAGTTTCCGCAACTCGTTTGATAGATTAATACCGGAATAATACTTTCCGTTTATATAAGTTTTACAAGAAGTTTCATCAGAAGATATAAATACGCTGAAATAATAACATCAGATAATTTTTTTGAAAGGCGTGTTAATCTTTTTTTTATGCGAACACTTAACTGCGAGAGGCAGTTTTTTTTGTATGAAAGAAAACAGCAAAGTTTTTAACTGCGTTTTCAAACTTGGTGATGTTTACAAATCATATGATCGCAGCTAAAGGGGAGAAGTGTGATAAATTGAAAGTGAAATCCAATTGAGAAAAATAGCTCTTTCTTGGGAATCGGTCATTGAATGCATGGACATGTAATAATTGCATATCATTGACCCTTTCAACTTGGCTTGAGAAAGTCTCATATTTACTAACCTTGTCCTCAGGACATTTTGTATTTGACAGAAACTTTCGCGCACTCGAAATTACCCGTCTTATTTCAATATATTTTGTCTACGTGATATTCTACTAAAACTAGTTTGGTTTTGCCCCACATTTCCATTATACACTGGATTTTTCCAGGGTATGTTCAACCAGTCTAATCGCCCCCAAAGTTTAGATTTTCCAGGATAAGCTTTGGAAGTTTTCGCGACTTCTCTTACCCTTTACCGAATTAGAGATATCTTACAATTCCTATGTATAGTGCCAATTATATAAAAATATATTCAGCCAATTTTTTTTCGTTCTCAGCCACACCCTTTCGGTAGATTTTTATTTTTTTAAATACCGTCATTAAAAATTATCGCCCTCACGGCACCGTAATAATTTTTTTTGCTACAAGTTTGTTGCGATGTTTTAAAACAGCCATGGTCGAGTGCAACAAATAAATTCTTTGCAACTTAATCAATTCTACCATAGCAATTAGTTACCATGCAAACTTCTTATCAAATATTAAATTCAAATAAATGAAATTAACCGTCATAGCAAACAAAGTATTTCATCAACCTCGTCCCCGGAGCTTTTTGATCCTTTTTCCTGCCAGATATGAGAGTATGACTAAGATATCCTGGGAAAGATGTTGGTATTTCATTATTTTAGAAATCAGCCAAAAATGTTTAAAAAGGGTAATTACAAAGTTATAAAACGAATTAAAAAGCTTTCAGCACAAAATAGTTTTGCTTTAAATAAACAACCAAAAATCCGGTTCAATTTTGTGAACAGGGAGGCTTTTGTTTGATTATGGGGACAGTAAAAAGATTTTCCAGTGATACTATACCGGGTTAAATTTAAAAAATGACACCATTTTTTGCATTCGAATTCACATTTGGTCAGTTTCTATCCATGGAATTCTTTTGGACAAGCTGCTGCGATGCAGGCAAAAAAAGTGTGAAGTCTCTGATATAAAAGAGCTGAAAAAAAGGCTTTTCGAGCGAGTTTGATATGAAAATTTAATAATTCGTGTCGTTTGACATTACTGCATATGACGTAATTTTGTCACTTTCACTTGTTCCGCACCGGCCAAAATTAACATAATTCTCTTCAGCAGACACACTGTTGAGAAAAAAAAGGCTGGATCAAAAAAAAAATTTCTAATTGGAATATAAAAAAACCAAACAGGACAGGTATTCAGCTTGTTCGGAAGAAAAAAGATAAAAGTTGCATAAAAAGAATTTATTTATTTTAATATACATCAATTTATTCAACAAAATATAAACAAAACTTAACAAATTTCAAAGTATAAAAAACCTCACAAGACGGTGGAGTGCTGTTGATTACAAATAAAAATATTTCAGCCAAATAATAAACTATATCCGTAAATGTTCGGAAATCAAACAAAAAAAAAGTTAACCATAACAACAAACAACAACTTTGTTGCAAAGTTCATTCCGGAGTACTTTAAGTAAGTCAACTTCCATCCTAGAAATTTTTTCCCAAGCAATCGCCTAGTAAACAGGGAAGCACGGAACGATTTATTCTAAAATAGAAAATGTTACACAGTGAACTCTCACAAATCCAACACTATGAGAGACTAGGGGCACATATGGGTGAAAAAAATTAAGTCGAATTAAAACTACTTCCTCTTTTAAAATATTAAACCTAGCGTGCAAGTATCTAATTTTATGGAGATGGAAGACAAAATGGAAGTCTTTAACACATTAAATATATTCAGATAGACACATTTCTTAGTCTGCGTCAAGAAAATGATTAAAGCGAAAGAAATTTAACTTTATCTTTCGATTTTATTAAAAAGTAAAAATGTCCTAGGCATTAGGCACAGGGAGGGAGGCTAAAAATATTTCCAGATATAAAAAACAAACTTGGGGCAAAATGGTTCGAAATATTCGAATTATCCGAAGTTCGGGTTAGTGCATAATTTCACAAGAAAGTGGTGATAAGGTTCGAGTTATCCGAAGTTCGAGTTACAGGGAGTCAACAATAATAAACAAATGACAAACAAGTTCATTTGGTTTTTCCCTCGAAATAGAAAGTTGTCCTGAAATGTCCCTTTTATTCCACTCGTGACTATTACTTTCGTTCTCAGATTTGCCACAATATGTTCCTATTTATTTATAGTAGACATGGAAACTAAGTTGTGTGTGACTATCATTATGAAAAGTGGTTTAAGTAGTACTCGTGGTGTGGTCACGAGAACGATAAAAACAAATCATGAGAAATAATCAGATTAAAAAAACAAATACGATGGACGCCAAAAGGCCTGCTCAATATCATAATTAAAAAAAACTGACACTCATAAGATTGATATATTTCGAGATCTATTAAATCAATTAATCTGTCTATCACGTTTTAAAAACATGCGAGCAGCATATGACATACGGATAGAAAAGGCTTTAATCAACATTTGGATCAAATAACTATTTATTTTAGTATTAATAAAAACTGAGTTGTTCTATTTTTGTGAGTGTACAAAATTGTGATCACACTGTTGTTTCATCTGCAACATGCAATGTCTGAACTTGTAGAACTTTTTCAACTTTTATGTTTGATGCGTATTTTATGACTATTTGAGTGGTTTTGATAAAAAGCAGTTTGGATGACAATATTGTGACGCGTTTCTGTTTTTAGTGTTTTATGACTGGCCTCTTTCTGAGGGCAGAAATTAACTAGGTGAGCAGGTAAAAAAACACAGGAAGAGAGGACAGAACATTCAATAATCGGTGAAATAATTACTTGTGAAATGCGATTAGATCTTCCAGCGCGGAAAACATTTTTTCCGTATTTTCGATATACATCATGTTACTGTCGGTATAAGTTATCTAAAATAAAGACGTGAATTTCTCTGTACACTACTTCAATGGGATAAATTTTCGCGGGGATTTAACTTTCGCGTTTGTACTCTTCCGCGAAATTTTAGCATTTCGCGGGGACGTTTTTTTGCGGATGAGGGATGTTTTAATCTTTTGTGGGAACTTAATTTCGCGGATGAGGTCATAACAGCAATTTTTAAAAAAATAAGTTATTAAAAGGGTTCGGGGCCGAATGACACTGTCTCATCGACCCTCGTTACACCTGTTATTTCTACACCGACCGAGACAAAATGTAGTTTTGCATTTTAGTTCAAAGCTCTTTCAACACAACTATAACGTCAGGTAGAACATATCAACTATGGGTAGAATAAACACAACTAGATAAAAAACGAAACGATTGAATTCAAAAAAGGTGATTTTTCATCCGTTACATCCACTACTACTATTTCACTTCGTGGGGGATGTAAGGAACTTTCAATTGTTCATCCGAAGGCTGGAAAGAGAACTCAATTTCGGTTGATCATCTACATTAGAAGCTGGGAGCAAAGGATCGATATCCTTAAAAGAAACCTTTGTCAATTTTCTCTTATCTTTTCATCTTCAGTACTCGGTTGAAAAATTAAGCCTACAAAAAAGAAAGCCTCAGGGACTTTAAAAACAAAGAAAAACTAAAATTTAAAATTTCGATCGAGCAATTTTTCAAAACTTTCGCGGGGACAAATTTTCGCGGATGGTCTGATTCCAAATTTTCGAAGGGACATATTTTCGCGGTAGTACCCAAATCCGCGAAATGCGTGAAATTTAATCCGCGCGAAAATTTATCCCATTAAAGTAGTTTTTCAACAACTTCGAAAATCACATGAGACAGTAAATAAACTGAAAATTAAATAAATATTTTGTTGGTTACCTAACCCGAACCAATCGTAACAATCTATTTAATAACAACCCAAAAACCAAGGGCTTACAAAAAAGTAAAGAGAAAACATTTGACGTACAAACAGTCTGTGAAACATTTAGAGAATACTTTTTTGAGAATACATTTTGGCGAAAAGAAAATATAGCAGATATTGCGTTCGCGACAAACATTTTTCGCTCTCCGACAATTATAAAAAGAATGTTCGGTAAAAAAATAGGGTTTTATAAGAGAATTTTTGATTTGATGGCTGTTAAAAATAAAGCCATTGCCCGGTTTAAAAAAAAATTCCTGCCAATTATTATTTTGGTCTTCTGCCAAATTTAATATTTTTTCGTCAGCCCTCAAATCAACTTCCACTAATTTCACTAAATTTACTTTCCATCAATTTTCTTTCCGCAAAAAATTCTTTTCCTAAGGTAGGAAGTATTTTGAACTGATTTGTTGCCCACATAATTTATAGTAGCCTATGTGCTTGTAATTTCATGGATTGTCGATTCTTTCTACATTTTCTAAACATTTGACACTATTGGGGGTAAAATGAAGTCCTCGCTGTCCACAACGTCTGACACAGTCATAGTTATGACACAAAAGTAGGTACAATTGTAGTATGAGAAAAAAAGAAAAAATCATTTTTTCGTAAATTATTTTTTTGCTTGCGTTAGTTTGACTGCATCAGAAATTATAAAATCAGGGAAAAAAATTATTTATTAAAACCGAGTTTGGTAACGTTCTCAGCAATATTTTGCTATTCTATTTTGAATTTCTGTTTATAAATTGTTTATAACATATCTTCCGATTTTTGTGATTAAAATGGATGAGTACTAGCAAAATCCAGGCACTTTATGTCTTCCCTTCGACACCACCACCATATGCCCTCAATAAGCGGAAGAAAGGGGGATTAAATCTAAACATTGGTTTGACGTGTGCACTTCTCGATTTGTTAGACATCCAAAAGAGCAATCTCAAAACATTACATATTTCTAGCAAAAAAAAATAACTACAGCCTGTCAATCCTTTGAAATTTGATGCTACTCGTCAAAACTTCTATTCTACTTAGTTACGGAAAAGTATTAGACATGAACAATGCTAACCATATTAGCCAGGACTTTAAAAATAAATTCATCATTTAATTAATTAGCGTAGGTCAAATTGAGAAGGCAGAAAATGAACGCTAAAAAGAGGAATATATACTGATAGGTATACTTTAGTAGAAAATACTTTTAATTTATTTTAAGATTTCTTCCTTGAGTAATTTATATCGTTACATCATTCGTAGGAAGTAGTTAGTGCACTTAGTTACTGCTATCGAATGAAGTAAGTACTTTAAAACAAATGATATCTCTTTACACAAATTAATTACCTTGAAATAAAACAAACTTGCGCTGTTCTCTATCGATTTGCAATACAACGTTAATACCTAAAAAGACGGATAATTCTTAGACAAATACCTTTTGTGAACAATTACTGTGAAGAAGAAATAGCTGTGAAATATACCTTGCAATTTGGTGTTGAGGTCGAATTTCGAATGAGAAAGGTACCGTTACGTTGGTCTTCTGGAAGTTTCAACACACAATCAGCCAAATAGTCATCAAAATCCTATACAAACAAAAGTCGTATTCGAGCAACTAACTTGTATTAGTTCGCGTTTCGCGAGAAATTCAACGTTACGTTTTGCAGCCTTATCGGACTGAAAAAAATAGTGGTAGAGCTACCTGTCTGGAAATCATATTTTTATTTGGTGTGGCTGATAAAATTCTGTTCTTCTCACAATCATCCAACAATCGATCAGGATTGGCTGGAATGTCTGCTAAGTTACTTTTATTTAACGAATCATCTATTTGACTATCATTACGATCATTTGTTTTTACTGGTATTTGTATATTTTCATTTATATTAGCGTTAATTTCATCTGATCTTTGCTTTGTTAAGTCATTATTTATATTAGAATCTACTGTAGTTGTTTCAGGGTCTAAATCTATAAGAGGTTTGCTAATATCATCACTATTAGAACCAACTGCGTTGGCAGCCTTGTTTGCGTTATATCCTTCTGTGCTCGAAGGTTTTTCTGTCCTATTACAACTGAAAGAAGAATTTGTAGAACTAAGGCTAGTCCCTTGGTTAGTTCTTTGGTCTAATAAACCAACATTTTGTTTTTCATCTTGAGAGGTCACGGCGGTATAAGCGGGTGGAAGGCCGTCATTTTTATGCTTAATATAAATTGGTGAGCCTGTTGAGGATGACGTTGACAGCACACTTGGACGAAATGAATTGACTTCATTGTGTTCTTTAAAATCATTTAAGCTGTTGTGTGAGTTTTTATTAATTCCATGTAAAGAATTATTATCTTGCAAATTTGAATTTGAATTGTGGCTTTCATGTAAATATTGTCTGGTATCCCTGAGCATGGAAGTCACAATTGGAGCACTGCTAGATAAGTGCAATATAAATGGTTGATTAGGATCTAAAGGAGGTACCAATTGTGCTTGTTGCTGAGCAGGTATGTTAGATATTGCATTTTGTTGAGTAGTTGGGATATCCTGATAAAGAGTACTTGTGGAGCCAGGAAGTGATGCTTCATCAAAAGTACCATACGCTGGATATGGAAAGTATAATTTACCTAAATTAAGATATTTTAATTTTATTCTCCGTGCCAAGATTCGACATAAAAGTAACTCGTAACTGCATGCTTACCTCCAATTCGTTTTGGTTGATGATGATGTACATCTGGTTCATGTGTTTCCTGAAAATTAACAAAAAGAGGTATAGTAACAAAAAATAGGTTGTAACAAAAAAAGAAATAGCAAATATATCAACATCCTTCTGGTATAAAGTCAATGAATAAATATATACAAAGGCTATCCAGGAGAGTCACAAGGTGCAGCATTTGTAGCACGTGTAAACTGCATTGTGGCATTAGGGCTGTTGTTTTTTCAACAAAAAATTGTCGTACTCCGCCTATTTTTCTTCCTTTTTTTAATATTTAGTTTATAATTTGTTTTAGCGTCTTTTGTTTGTCAATATGTTAAAAACCCAATATCAGTAAAAAAACCAAACAGTAAGTATTGGTTTTCGCTGTTATAACTGAGTTTGCCTATTACATCACAGGCTATTACTTTACTGTTGTTTAACATGACTCTTCTAAACATCGCCTTTTGAGAAAGTTCAATAGTTCTAGGAAGGTTATGCATACTGTACAATTATTTTTGACATAAGAAAAAACTCTTTTTAAAAGCAAAACTTTTAAGCTATCATTGCACAAAGAAAGTGTTGTTAGTTGTGGAAAAACTAGTTGCACCAGAAAAAATTGTTCACTGTTCATATTTTGTGCATTGCTTTTTAGTGCATCCATGACAAAAAGTGATTTTGACCGCCACTTCACACAAGTACAAAATACAATAATTTAAAAAATCTGACATACAAAAAGTTTAACCTACATCTTCTGGGAACGTGTGAAGATCTCGTCCATTTTGTTCAGGATACACAGATGAGTAAGATGTTTGTCTGCTGTATTCTGGTATGTGGTGTAATTTAGAATGTTTGTGATTGTATTTGATGCAGCAATAGATGATGAGAAGTAGAGGTAAGAGTAGTGCCACCACAGAACAAATTGCAAACAACCCAAACGCCCAGTCACTATACTCACACTTCCAGGTATCACTATCACGTAAATATACCAACGTTGTTAAATCAGCACATATCACATTTACTGAAGTACCATTTTTGCCTATAATCTTAGGCATTTTTTTCTAAATAGAAATACCATTATTTAAAGAATGAAAAAATATTTGTTTTAAACAGGAAAACATTTTTTAAAATTAAATATATATTATTATGATCGAAGATTGAACTGGCTGGGGCACTTAAAAAGAATGGAGGAGGATAATTGGGTAAGAAAGTGTAGAGACTTGATAGTTCCTGGGGCAAAGCCCAGAGGCAGACCGAGAAAGACTTGGCAGGAGGTTATAAGGACAGACTTGATACAGAGGAAGTTGAGTTTAGATCTAACACAGTCTAGATCAGATTGGAAGAGGGTCATTAATATACCCCGTCCAACCCATGCTAGCATGGAAAACGGACATTAAGCCGAGAATGATGATGATGATGATGATGATGATGATGATGATGATGAACTCTTCTAGAGCTCCTAGATTTTCAAAAGTGCACAGATATTTAAATGAAAACAAATCTATTATACAAACAACCCTTCTTACATGCTCAAATAAACATCAAGGGTAAAATCTACACTAATATTTAATATTTAAGATTTACGCTAGAATTACATCATCCACCCACTAAATGAAATTTTTAAAAGGAACCTTCTAAAAATCAAGCAGTCATTAAATTCTTTTTTAACCTTGTTTCCAAATCTACATGTTGCTTTGGAAGACTTGCAATGTTCTATGGGAACATTAGGTATTATAACTTTTTGCATGCTGCATATTCAAGGATTTCTCCAAGCTTTTCGTTGGTCATAAATTTCAAAGTTTTAAGACTTTTTTTAGGACCTAAGATGTAGAACCATAATTGTTTAGAACCATAACAAATGTTGGATGATGTTTTTACTCCATTCTCCATGCTTAGTTTTGTCATAGATTGGTTAATTTACTGGTTCGTCTTTACATTTAATATTGTGTTCAGAGCAGAAAAAAAAACTCAAAAATTGCAATTTAAAAGATTTTAATATTATTATTGAACTTGAAATTACTATTTATTCAAATTTCAGAAATATTTGTTTCCCAATAACTGAAGTGGTAAAAATAAAGAATTTATGTTGACAGTTTTTTCGGCAGAAAAAATGTTTTTGTATTCTTTATTGGTTGTTGCCATGCAGTCAGTTACAGGTGGCGTACTGATCTGGTTAGTTTGCCGATCCATCATCTTTTAATTATATGGAAAAATTAGGTCATGCGTATTCTTCAAAACATCTTGGGTGATGTACTTCATTCCCTAAATACTACAACAGAA
Organism: Hydractinia symbiolongicarpus; assembly: GCF_029227915.1. Classification (NCBI taxonomy): domain Eukaryota; kingdom Metazoa; phylum Cnidaria; class Hydrozoa; order Anthoathecata; family Hydractiniidae; genus Hydractinia; species Hydractinia symbiolongicarpus. The sequence goes on along the minus strand of NC_079882.1, from coordinate 26,211,358 downwards.
ACAATTTCTATCAGAGTGAAGATGACAAAACTAGTGAGCTTTTTTAACACTAGTGCTATGCAGGCTGTGGCTAGAAACTATCATGCAATGACTCACTCCCATATATGAAAGAGGCTTCTGATCAATAACACACATATATGAGAATGTGTCCAGCATTGTATTGCACAATAACATGCAGTTGCAATGGCATGCAGTTGCATTGGCATTGTCAATCTTTGTTATTCCATGGGACCTCGTCAAGGTTGAGGCTGACACAATCTAGCAAATACCATAAATACAAGACAAGAGTAATTTGCTTTGTAATGAAAACAAGATTAGTTATGAGCAAATTTCTGGATGCTTGTTGTTTACATGCAAGTTCAAGGAATGTATCAACAAAATGTTCACTTTTGCAGCTTTTATATAGCAGTTTCACATAATCGTTGTTAACGTAGTTATAAAGAGAAACTGAGTATACAGTCTATTAACTCTCAGTGGCACTTCATATTACTCTGATCAGTTTAAAAAATTAAAATTAGCTTGCTGGTAACTAGCCAGTTAAGCTACAACCCTGGAAAACATATATGAATTTCATTTTGAGCTTTCCATTCCCTAAAACCAATGTTGAATACTAAATATGCTTGGCTGATGCTAACAGAAGAACCCCAGAAACCAAGAGTTCAAAAGAAAAGTAACATTGACTTGAACATGCTGGATTTTCTTAGAGCATTTTCACAAGTATTCTTTGCAAAGTTGTAGCTATAGCTTAGCTGCATAAATAATCAACAAATCATTTTTTAACATTTGTTGCGTAAAATGATATTCAAGATACATGGCTAGCCTTACAAATATTGAGCGGTATACCCTGTCTATTATTTCCAGGAGCGGCCGTGGCTTAGATGGAGGGTCCTAGAGTATTTACACAGACCCAATTAGGGCCCACGCTCTACTAGACAACTCCCGGCAACATCCAACGACCCACACAGCGAGCCATCTCCCCAATTTCCCTCACATGGCTTGGGTTAACCCAAGCCATGTGTAAATAAAAGAATGTCTGGATTGCAGCTGTAAATGTGCTTAATTTTGGCAAAAAAATTTGTTTTTGACCTCACCAAAAATTTCACCTTGTTTTCACTTGTTAAAGTTCGACATGGCAAGCATTTTGCGGAGAAAATTTTACACAAATTTTTTTTCTATGCAGTATGTTAGTAACTTTATTGTGTTTTTTTTAAAGCAGAAACTTTTAAATTGTTTTGTGAAGTGATCAACTCAAAGAAAAATTTGTTTTCGACCGAGTAAAACCACTGGATAATTTATATACCAAGATAGTAACTCTCTGAAAATAAAATTTAAGAATTAAGATATCATCCCTTTTGTCAACCTTACATTAAATAATTTTTTTACCAAATACAATCTATGATAGAGGCCTATAATGTGACACAAATAAGCGTTCTAAGGAAAGTTTAAAACCAACTTTTGCCACCAAGTCAAATTAGTATCCTAATTCTGAAATCACAAATGTGTAAAATGTGAGTTATAAATACTTCTAAAATTACTCTCATTTGGAAAAAAAATAAACAGGGTAAGGCACCCACAAGGTCAGCTCAACTACAGTCCCGATCGCGAGTAACTATACGACTACGGGTACATTAAATGCCGAGTAAAGTGCAAGACGAGTACAAGTAATCGGCGAGTATACTACTCCATACCCTCGAGTATAGCCTCTTGCGCATACGAGTACAGTAAGTGAATGATTTGTGAGTGTGTGTGCGAGTATAAGTTAAAAAAAGGGAATTCGTTGTAGCATAATTTTTATCGATAGCTCACATTTGTCTTCTACCTTACACATTGTGAAAACTTTTACTTCGTATTTGAGTCGTAAGAAATAACATTTTATTTTACATATTTTTTTTTATGTTGCAACAAATTTTCTTTAGTTTACATAAAAATGTATACGTTGCTGTAATGGCTCTTTTATAACTATCTAGTTAATTTCTCTCCGACGAGGAAACCCTTTGCTTTTTAAATCTGTTATCTAAATGCTTTCTTCTCCTAGCTAAAAGTTTTGTTGCTACATTCAAACATTATTACTTTTTCTTCGCAAGCATGAATTAAACAATGAACTCTGGAGACTAAATTAAGCCAATCGCATTTAATTTAATTGTTTTGTAAGTAACCATAAGTAAAAATGTGCCCAGCAGGGAAATCTTGGATCAAGTGAGAATGATGTGCACCCAAATTTTGAGTGAGTTCCCTAAAGTATAAGTAGCTTTCAAGTCTATTGTGTAGCTATCAGCATTTCACCATTTTGAAAGTTTAAAGGAGCATTTCAGCACTAAATTTCAGCACTAAATTTTGTTTCTATGAAGTTTTATGTTCTTATATGAAAAATATTATATTAAAAAATAACGTGTATCAAGGATATGCATCTTAGTTAAAATGAATAAAAATAAACAAAATAATGAATTTTTACAGATCGTTTCTTTCCCATGCTTTTATAATTTTATTATCCATTCTCATCTTACCAATCATAGTGTGCATAATAAAATTTTCAGAAGTGACGTTGGTTTGTTTGCTTTTTTGTTCAGAAGCAAAAGAGTTCGCTTGAAAGTTCTGGCTATCATAATTAGCTTGTGTTGGTGCGCGCTTTCCCGCAGGTGAGTATAATATAACGCGAATCAGTTTAGACTCGTCTGGCTCTTGGGAGTGTCAGGTCCCTGTGGCATGGTTCCAAATAGGACTGCTGATTCGATCGTAAATCAACAAAACGCCAGGGCTTAAAGTGTTAGCATGTAATCTCAATGCCAGCTTCAACTCACTATTGAACATAGAAAACTAACGAACGTAGAAAATAACACTGTAAAAATAGTGTTTTCAATAAATCCAACACCAACATAAAAGCATATTAGCTGTAAGTGCATTCTCCGCCAGTTTCTCGATTAATTATATCGTTTGCCTTTCGAGCATGCTAGCGAGTACTGTGTGAGTACAGTAGCAAAAATGTGCAAGTATTTTTGACGTACTCGTACGCGCATTATACTCGTTGCGTACTCGTGGAATACCCACGGAAGAAATTACTTGTACCCGTAGTTTAATCGGTACTGTACTATTTTATCATATCACCAAATGTTAATAACAATCTGTATGAAAAATTAATTTTGCAAATATTGCAAGTAAACAAACCATATCTGCACTACTTCGCTGCAAACTAAAAATTTGACCATAACTAATCTCGTTGTCATGTTTTTCGGTATTTTGGTACGTATATTCCAGTGAATGAAAATGGAACTGGAAATAGGTCTATTAAGATGAGAATGTATAAGAATAAGCATATCAGGCAAAACAGGCAACTTGGGTTGTGCACGGGTACCAAGAGTATACTGTATGCCCTTTAAGACTGTTATTAAAACCAAGTTGCATTGTGAGATGGGTTTCCCAAGAGTGCAGTCTTTTTCAGGAGAGACGTGCAATCGCACATGCACGCCTTGACACACACCTAAATCGTTTAAGGCATGTTATTAACGCCTGAAAAATAATTTTTGGAGACTCGTCAGACAAAACGTTCCATAGATTTCTGTCTTGGTCGGACACTTTTAGATCTCAGAAATTATTGAATAGTCTTGGTCCTTTTAATCCACGAGGAAGCCTATTCATAGGCAACCTGACCATCCTAGCTAATTCAACGACTCCTAACTTAGTTAAAAGAACTACGTAGACATAAATCTCTATTGTCTGGCCCCTTCGTCGTTGGTAACCAGGTTTTACACAAGAAATCCAGCCATGCGGCTTTTAACTAATGCAGAGGTGAACGCCGACAGAGCACGGGTGAAAGAAGTATGCAAAACTCCACTTACAGGCGGAATAGACATTTTATCATGGATTTAATTGTACATAATTTCTTCGTTTGGCAAAACAATTGGAAACCATAGCAGGTCCGAATTTAATGGATTTTATGCCTCTAAAAATGAAACCCTTTTTTCTGTAAAAATTTTGTTAAAGTGAAGCTGAACTTACTGAATGAATTTTGAAGTTTTATTTAAGCCACAGGGATAAAGATTTTTTTTTAATTTGAAAACAAAGCATATTTTTGCCTATTTGCTTATGATGACCTGAAAAATAAACAATAAATATAAAATGACAGTATAGTCATGCATACTATTTCAGACATGTAGAAAAGGAAGTCAAAATTGAGAGAGGCACTATACCAGTAGACACTCAATCATCGTGTTTGGGGTTCACGATTCAAAATGTCCCCCATTATCAGCAGTTACATTATCTATTCCCGCAACATGAAATGCTTTTTGCCATAAGTTGAATGTTATTGACAACCTGGTTATTTCCGGTTTGGGGCTTCCAGATTCCGAACCTGACATCCTCCCCCTTTCCTCAAACTCAAGTGTAATTAACATGAATCAAGAGACAAATACTTACATAGCATGATGTTATCCTTGCTGTTGCTTCACAACAGTAACAATTAACATGAAAGTTAAAGAAGCTTATTCCTAATAATGAACTTTGTGTACTGTTGTGCTCAGATTGCAAAACTGGCCTGTTTATAAACAGGACGGCCAGATTATGTACGGCCCGAGTATGTTTTTTTTGCCCTGATTATATTGTGGTGACTGGATTATTAATGCTGGATATAATGGCTTGCCAGGCAGGCTGTGATTGGCTTTTTCTTCGAATTTTTGTTAAAGAAACATTGACGAATCATTGTCACAGAATGATAGATTTCTCTGCAAGATAAAACACCATTGAAAACTTCAAAAGAAGAAAAGTTTTGATGTAATTTTTCTCTGAAAGATAGAACACTAAAACTAGGCATGTCGAAGGAAAAAAAAGTCTTGACATAATTTTTCTCTGCAGGATAAAACACCATTGAAAACTTGATACAGCGAAAAAAAGTCTTGACGTAAATAGCGAATGCCAAAACTTAGTTTCCACGAAATTTTGTTTCATTTGAGAACAACAACAACTTTGCTACCAGGACTATTTGCTTGTCACAAATGATATGATAGCCATTTAGCCCAGACTATGTTCATTCTATAAGTGAGGAATAACGTAAATGTGTCACACATAAGCCGGCCTGCTTGATTATGTTCGTTTTATAGGTAACAAATAATATTTTTAATTGTTGTACATAAGTGCCAAATAATATTTTATAACTGTTGTACAATTTGCCGCCCTGTCCTGATTATGTTGCCCGCTTATGTATTTTCTGCCCTGTTTATAAAGAGGGCATGCTGCCATACATAATCCGGGCGGCGCTCGTAATCCGAACAAAACAATACTCCTTAGTCAACAGGACAAAGGCATGATACAGTTGTGAATTTAGTACTGTCATATGAAGGTCATCTTTGTATACCAATTAACCAAGTTACAAGTCACAATAATAGCTTGCAATTTACGTAATAATGTGACATGACATACACTAACAAAAGCTTTGCTTAAATTGATTAGCACAACTCCCACTATTGCACCTACAGTCACCTGTGTTCTGTTTTATTCGAAAAATTCAGTTTTTTTTTGAAACCCTGATGTCTGTTTTGGCAGTTTGTGTTACACTATAATAGCTACCTACTAAAAACCATGATAGATAGATAGATGTGCATATTTTACATGGCTAGCCTCACAAATATCGAGGGATATACCCTGTCTATTATTTCCAGGCGGGGCCATGGCTTAGATGGAGAGTCCTAGAGTATTTAATGCTCATTTTGAGCGACGCAGACTCAATTAGGGTCCGCGCTCTACTAGACAACTCCTGGCAACATTCAACGGCCCACACAGTGTGCCATCTTCCCAATTTCCCTCACATGGCTTGGGTTAACCCGGGGCTATGGTAACATTCACTCGCCCATGTTGAATCGCCGTCAAGAGGAATCGAACCCCGGTCTCCCGCACAGAGTACGAGAGCTATAACCACTAATCTACGGCGCCACAAATGCTTGTCAAGGATTGAGGTAATGCCCTTTTGAGGTAACACCCTTTTTTTCGAGGTAAGTGAAGAAAACATATGGGTCAGTAGCTCTTACACTCAGATTTACTTCTCTTTTTATGGACACAACAGACTTTGAAAGGATCTTTTTTGTCCTAAAACTTGATTTTGCAATGTAGCTAGCTAATGATGTATTGAATACCATTTCATTTAAAATACTTTTAACAACTGCTACCTCTATCATTGCCTACCTATGTTAGCTAAACCACCAAACATTCGTTCTATGATTACAACATACTTGCTTGCTGTCGTGAAACTACAAAACAAGGTACATAGCTATAGCTAGATTTGTGCAAATATAACTTGGTCAAAAATTACTAAAAAAATCTTGTGACGTTCGTTCAAAACATGTCTTTTGGCTGATTCTGTATTAATTTTTATTGATCGCCAACGGAAGAGTAGCCTGCCCACCCAGCAGCCGCCCCAGACCGTTTTTTCGGACGGGTGGGATTCCGGGGTGGTAGGCTTTTGCAACCTCTCAATGGAGCTGCGCTTATTATTATATTGACAAATCTAACGGATAAGTTTGTCTTTGGTTGAGTCTGTTGTAGTAGAAGGTTGATAAACGCTAATAAGTCGAAGGTTGCATGCAGCTAACTCTCCAATGGAAACCGCCCTACCTGCTTAATCTTTTATCTGAGGTGAGGATGACATTATTTTATTCAAGCGTGGAGATTCAATTTAAAATTGACAGACACGCAACTCAATTTTTTTCATCGTAAACAACAAAAATAACATGTACAAAATAATATTTTACGCCTGAATTTGGAGCCTTGACATGTGCAAACGTGGTAAGCAGTTTGAATGTAAATCCACCATATATACCGTCACAAGAAGTGCACGTGCGCTTATTCATCTAAAAACCTTGATCTCACGACAAGTTGCCCCTTTTATATATTTGACAGCAAGACGATAAGCGAACCGACAGTATGAGGTCAAAAGCCCTGGTGGACAAAGCTGACGTCTGGACAATTATTCCCTCTTCCACGGTATTAGATTTTTAAGCGTCAAATCTTTCCGATCTTAAAAGTGTTTTTGCATCGAATATGATGCACCAATGACAAAGTCGGTAGAGCAATCATGCAAAGACATTGACAGTGGGTCCCAACTCGATTCATCTTCATTCTTGGGGCTTGCCGACCATGTAACGACGTAATCCATTTTAAGCGTGTATAATACATTGCGAAACAACTATTCTACTTCGAGGAGTTAGGCAAACGGAGAAGCTTCAAGATCAAAAGTGAACATTATCTATAGACAAAAAAAACAGATCCGTCCGACAGCCAAAAATCATCATTAATTTATCTCATTCAAGATGAGGTCTCTTTGTAGTCTGTTCAATTTTAATAATATATTTTTTAATCGATCGATTCGGAGATTCTCCTCTCAGTCTATATACAACGTGGGTTATATTGAAATATATTTATTTCAACTCGGCAGCATATCAGATACAACATCAATTTCATTATGTTATATGCAGCTTGATCCTTCGTGGCCAAACGTTTTATATGCGACATCCCATACAGCCATGGAAGGCTAATGCAGTTTTTTAACCAATACGAGACTCACAGCAAATAAGTGGGGATAGTAAAATTCGTCGATGGCAGAATCACTGCGAAGACTTAACTCGTGCAATTCCTCCACCTAAATAATAAATAGTTTTAAAAATCACTACTCTTATTACATTGTTTGTTACAATGGATCCAATTCTATGTCTATCTCATTTTTAAAACTGCCCACTATCCAAAACAGTTGTAAGCAAGGCCTGCTCCATCGGTTGTCAGCGACTATTTTTGACATCCTTAAAGAATCCGGTGATGATAGAGTGCGCAGAGCCCACTTATCTTCCATCGAAAGTTTCTCATCATTATCGCAAAGTTTTGCAAGAAAAAAAAATATAACAATGAATATGTCGTTTATGCGGAGAAATGATGAGAATAGAATTCGACAGCGTGTAGTAGTAACCCCTGCAGAGAGATTGGTTTTCACCATTTGATTTCTCGCAACAGCTGAAAGTTTTCATTCTTTAAGTTTTTAATTTCGCATGTCAGAAAGGACTTTATCATATATTGTATCTTACATCGCCAAGGAATATATAATTATCTTCGCGAAAATGGCTGAATTTATCCATGATTGAATTTATTAAAATTTTTAGGTGCAATTGATGGAAAACACATCCAGATAAGATCTCCCTCTGATACTGGATTTAAATATTTCAATTTACAAAAAAGCATTTATCATTTTCTTGGCTACTGCTGGACCTAAGTGTATTTGTGCAGATATAAGCTGCAATAGTCGTATGAACGTTCGGGTATGTGGAATGATTTACAAAAAAAGATTAAGGATGATGAGTTGAGAAATCCTGCGCCACTGCCTTACCTACGCCACTGCCTTAAGGATGGATTAAGATATCGTACGTGTTCTCGGAGATAATGTATTTGCACTCAAATCCCACATGATAAAGCAAAACACCCAACATATCTCAGGGAATCTGTTTGGAATTCTGGCCAATAAATGGCGCATTTTTCAACAGGTCTTGAGTTTGTCTTCGGGAAAGTATTTGGTTATACAAAACTTTCTACGGAAAAATAGTAAAAATGTATACACTCCACCTGGTTTAATAGATTATATCGTTGAAAATGGCCAATTAGTACATGGAAGCTGGCGTTAGGCGAGATAATCTAACTGTTTTTTTTTAATAACGATTCCATCACAAGTAGGGAGGAAAGCACCTAGAAGTGTACATACATTTACGGTATATTTTATGGATGAAGAAAATGTGGATTGGCAATATGAAAAAGCATGAAAAACAATTCAATTTCGTTAGTTGAATACTTGTATTACGTTTTGTTATATTATTATACTATAAGTTTCAGAATAATTACAATACAAAAGTACTCTAATTGTAGTCTTTTGAAGCATTGAAGTATACGATGATCCTTTTTGTACCTCATAGGGGTTATGTGAAGGTTGAGCAGGTTGACAATGATCAAATTGCTGATTGTACCAGAGAAACCAGCTCTTGCAAACTATTAGATTGTTAGATCAAAGATAAAGTCGTTTATCTTTTATTTGGCAATATAATAGGATGCCGCCTTTTTCCGAGGCCTCTCAAATGATCTGAAATGTACAGTACGAACTGATCCTCAATCAGGAGACTTTTGGTTAGCCTTAGCCACTCTTGATTTTGTTTTCTTTGTTCCCTCTCGTACCGTATACATAGAGATTTTTATTTATTGCTTGGATTGCGCCTAAATCGATGTCTAACTCGTTTTTTATTTCACGCTTTTTTCTTGATATCTCTTTTTGAATAGCTTCTCTTCGAAATAACCTAGAAGCAAGGTCGTTCTTCATATGTAACTGAATAAGTCTTTCCACAACTTCATCTTCCTATTTGAAACTTTTTTTTCCAGACATGGAAGCAGTTGAAGGTTCAGACGTAGCAGCTGACTCCAGTCATTTTGAAAATGTCTCTGGTATCTGCCTTGTTTTTACCATATACATTATACATTCCAACAAAAACAGTTTGCCAACATGTTGGGGTGGGTATAACAAATCGTAGAAACAAAATTGACCAACAATATTTACATTTATTAAAAAATTAAATGTTGACCAACATTTTTGTGATATCTTTTTTCTGCCAACATGTTGGCGGCTATAATAGCAAATCGAGACAACATATTGGCCAACAGATGTTTGCGAGTAATGTTTGCCAAAATTTTTCTCGATTTGCGGTCGCCTTATGGTGGTATGGGTATGGTGTTGTTGCAAATGATTTGGAAAGAATTAAAAAATGTTTGGTTGATTGATGAAGAGTAATATTATGCAGGTAGTATGGTTAGGTAGAGAATAAAAGAGACAAGAAATGTAAACACGAAAAAAGAGTAAATCCAACAATAGAAATTGTTAGTTTTTTTCCCAAGAAATGAAAAAATGCATAAAAATTAATGAGTTAAGGAAGAAATAATGGCGTTGTCTAGAGAAAGGCGCTTTGTTAAAAGCCCTTCACGCCAGCGATTGAATGAATGTACTTGCTGTTTGTTCAGAATTTATTGGCGCAGAGTTATGACTTTATCGTTACGCCAAAGAATTTAGTAATTTTTAGTCTTGTGTGTGTCTCTTTTCCTAATACCGAAAGAAGGTTGTGTCATGTCATACTGATCGCTGCCGCCATATAATTGCCCAAACATTTTTAATTTAACATACTGGGCAATAGCTCTGCACCTGATTTTTTAGCAAATAAATTTCTTCATTATCATTACTCTTTTTTTTTATCTCTGATTAATTTGAAAAGGGAAGAAAAAACATTGTGACGAAGAAAGGTTATGCAACACTGGAAACTGTTAGAGTATGTGTACTGAAGAAATAAATGTTTCGCATAACCTTTCGCGAAATTTTTTTGCAAGAAAAACTTCCACTATATCTTGAGAAATGGAAAGTGTTTGCAAGATTAACATTTGCTACCCGTGATAAATTTGCCCAGTAGACCTGGAGTACCAAGAACTCTTGCAGTCCGAGATTAATAAAAGAAAAAGAAAAGCGCCCTCGGGTCGAGGTTGCATAATGAACTTTTACCCACGGTTATAAATAAGCAATGTAACAACATCCTGGTGTTCCAGATAAAGTGGCCATATTAATGTTTTAGACCATACATACCAGCCAAATTTGACGATCCAAACCGAAGAGAAAACGGGGCCACGTCTTTAAAAAGGCAAAAATTCCTGTAGATAAAGGTGAAAACATTTAAATAAAAACACAATCTCGTCCCCAGAACTATTTTTTTACTTTTTGTAAAGTAATCCAAATATCAAAAAAAAACCCTTCAAAAGATTGAAAAAAAAACAGACTTTTTCATAAAAATATTAGTAAATAAATTTTCACAAACCAACGATTTCGAATTTCATTTCTTAACAGCCAAATGCAAATAAAAACATAAAACACGTATATAATAAAATATTTTGTTCTTTATTAAGCTTTTCGTTACATAGTAACATCGTCGGGTATATACAAAAATTAAAATTATCCACTTTATATTCCTATTAAAACATCATAATTATCAACATGCAAACACGCGTCGAGAATAAACGCATGCGAGAATAAAAAACTCCATTCCCAAGTTTTATTCCATTAAAACAAGGTGTTATTATAAACAATACAGAATTTTTGCACTAAATTTAGGAAAGTTTCGAGTCACAAAATTTTGCAAAAAAAAGGACAAAGTTAACGAATAATGCGAAGTTCGAATTGGTTTTCTCTCCGATATCCTTTGGATCGTGTTGAGTTCTTTATGAAGTGGTAACTACGTGGTAGTGTCCTACCATACGCGGATAAAGAAAATGGCGTCGAAAGCTTCACGGCTGGCAAACATCTCCCAGCATGTCAAAGAATTGAGACTGCATCTTTGTCAGAAGTCTGCTTCCAGTACTGGAACTAGGTAGATGCTCTTGAATTTAGCTAAGGCCATCTATCTATTTGGCATATAGCTAACATAAAAAGTCATCTAAGTTAGCTAGCTAGAGCTAGAATGCCATTTCGGAATTAGCGCTGCCATATTTAATTTTACAGAAAGTGGTGTAAGTTAGACTTTGACCTTCCGTTCTCAGTAGCAAAGCCTACAAACAATGCTAAAATGGAGAGGCTCTTTTAAGAGATTTACAGTTTACCTTGAGATGGTTTTCCTTATTTTTATATATCAGCATTGTATTTTACAGTCAGAGGGTAAACACCTAATTAGGCGGCATGACCTAATTAGGCGAGTCGTTTAGTTAGGCGACGTGATGTAGTTTAATTAGGCTACCCATAGTCTAACTAGGCGAACAAAAACTTTCTGTTGTAAATATGTTGAAATCATTGCGTTTCGCACTACAATTTTTATGTGAATCAAATCTGTCCACTTTGCAGATAATTTTGACCAATTATCGTCTTATTTGCATCGCGCATTGGTAACTTATGGCCCAAACCTCGTGTGGCACTATTTGTTGTTTTAAATAATGGATTTCAGCCATTCATGCTGCAGGGAAAAAATAAATATGGCGGACGAAAACGTCACCTAAATAGGTGACACGTAACCTAATTAGCTTATATATATATATATTTCATTTTAACATAATTCTTAGTTGCGCATATGGCCTAACTAGGCTACAATGAGTCGCCTAAATAGGTGGTATGCCCTAATTATTAGCCTACCCTCACCAAATTAAGTGTTTACCCTGACTGTTTTAAGCCTCTTAAACCTCAGTTGTAGCAAAATTATAGCTATAATATTCCAAAACATTCCAAATCCAAGGTGTACTGAAAATTTGGAATTACAACAAAGACGTGCCAAAATAGGCAATAAATCTCTCAAAAGAGGCTTTTCTTTTTGGTACTTCCTGTATGCTTTGTTACCGAGAAGGGTTTAAAGTACAACTTGCACCACTTGCAGGAAAATTAAAAATGGCTGCGCTAACTCTGAGAAGGTGTATTCCATAAGATCTGGGTTAAAAGTCAGGGAGAACTTTTAAGTATGCTGTTACAGTATAACTAGTACGCTACAATTAAATAAAATGTCTAATACAGCTTAAATAAGAGAATCACAGTGTAACTATGCTGTGGTAAAATTTGAATGCTAATATACAGGTCTTATTCCCTGGCCTCTGCAACCTGTAAGTAGAGAGTTACATAGATAAGTTCCATTGTTTACATTTTCAGCGGTAAGCTCTTTTGGCTTTGGCATTTGTGTGGCAAGAATAAGATAGGGACGCTGGCTAAAGCAAAGTATTATCAGTCTATTTCATCACAAAAAGGCATTATAAGGACTTTAAATGAATTCAGAAGGCATCAATCTAAAAGGGTGCCAATATGCCACAATGCCTGCATATATAAGGGCGAGTTTGGGTGACTTTCGAATTAAATTGGCAGTTGTCCTCCAAAACTGCCCACAATTTCTCGAACTCGCACATTCCCGCATTATTCCATTCCATTGACAATGGCTGATTGGGTGCGGTTTGTCAGAAAGGCTTCAACAAAGTTAAATAATTTTCCTTTGATTCCAAGTTTTTTTAAGACAATAGTAAAATCCACTTTGTCGAAGGCTTTCGCAAAGTTAAGATATACAATGTCACAATTTAGTTTTCCATCCAGAAAGTGAATCACATTATCAAAGTGGTCTACGAGTTGGCTTAGACATGATTGACCATAACGAAAACCATGTTTCAAAACTTTTGATAATATGAGATGTCAAGGCTACTAGGCGGTAATTGGATGCATCAGATTTCTTCCCCCTTTGAAATGAGGGGAATTTCACCACAGTCCATACATTTTTGCCATAACAGAAGAAGTGGTACAGATACCAATGTTTTACACTTCTTCAGAAAATTGCTGGGAAGCCATCTGGGCCTGGTGCAGAGTTGTCGGAGAGTTCATCAATTGCATTGATGATGTCTTTTTGGGAAAAATGGAGTTCTAGAATTTCTGATATGTGTTGGGGTAGGTTGATTACATGTTTTGACTCACTGAATAATACTATTTGATATTGACAGGAAAGGATTTCAGACATACCTCTGCTATGATGTGTTAATTTGTTGCTGTGATCCATAAGCGGTCCGCTTATAGATCACAGCACAATTTTTGTTCTTATTTTAGAAAACTTTTTTGTGTATGAATAAAAGTATTTAGGATTTTTTTGATAGCTTCTAAAGCTGTTTTTTCATTTTGTAGATTTCCATTTAAATAAGATTTTTGTAAATTTTTTTCAATTTCAGGAGTTCCTTGACTAGTTTTTCCTTTGCAGATTTGCTTGGGACTATAGCTGAAGACATATCGTAACATATAGCATAAAATATAGATAGTATTTCACTCACAGCTTTTTTTCGAAATTTGTTATGCCAATCATATTCGTGAAGATTGTTGTTCAGTTTTTCCCAGTCTATATCTTCTTTAAAATAATTAAGTGACATGAAAGATGTTAGGCGCTCTTCGGGGGTGTTTGAAAGCTTTGTTTTACCTTGAAGAGAGTTAGTACTTCAACAAAGCTATGATGAGATATACTGAGTAGCGTAGGAATAATTTGATAATCAAAAGACATATCAATGTTGTTCAAGAATACCAGGTCAAGAGTGTTATCATCTTTGTTTGTCGGTTTCATGATAATTTGATTCAACATCAAGTCACAACAAGTTCGTTGAGATATTTGATCATGATTTTCTCCTTGGTATTGGCCCCTGTTGATGGAGTTCCACTGAGCCAGGCAGTATGGGGTAGATTGAAATCACCGCCAAAAATTATTTCGGGGAGAGTCGCATTCTGAATACCAAGAATGCTAGTTGCCAGTACATTTGATGCAGCTTTAAAATTAGATGGAGTGTATGGGTGGCCATGGGTTTTGTCATCAGGTTGGCGGTATAAAACAGCAAGGGCAAGATTTTCTTCTTTCAAAAATAGATATAACAATTGGATTGCTTCTGAGGAATAAGTAAAAAACTCCTCACATGAGACAGCTAGATCATCTCGAACATAGATTGCTACACCACCAAATTGATGGCCCTTCTTTGCCTTTTTTCGAGCTGAGTCCATTCTGTAAAGGGTATAACCTTCGATGTACAATTCCGCATTTCTGTTTTTCTGGGGTTCTTAATATCATCATCACCATCATTCTCAGCTTACCGTCCGTTTTCCATGCTAGCATGGGTTGGACAGGGTATATTAATGAACCTCTTCCAATCTGATCTAGACTGTGTTAGATCTAAACTCAACTTCCTCTGTATCAAGTCTGTCCTTATAACCTCCTGCCAAGTCTTTCTCGGTCTGGTTCCGGGCTTTGTCCCAGGAACTATTAAGTCTCTACACTTTCTTACCCAATTATCCCACTCCATTCTTTCCAAATACCCCAGCCAATTCAATCTTCTTATCTGGATAACATCTTTAATTCTACGGATACTTAGCTCATCTGAACTCTTTCTGTCTCTGAGGCTGGCGTTACACATCCACCTAACCATTCTCATATCATTCCTTTCTAAATGGTCAAGATCTTCCTGCTTCACTATTCATGTCTCACTACCGTACAACATAACACTCCTTACACAGGCCTCATACAACCTACCTTTTAACTCAATTGACAAGACTCTGCTAGTCAACAAAGGAAGTAACTCTCTAAACTTTTTCCAAGCAGAACCTATCCTGCAAGTAACACTTCTTCCAACACCCCCTTCACTACCCAACATATCACCTAAGTAACATAACTAAGTAACATAACTAAGTAACATCAACTATTTCTAATGAGCCACTGTTGATTGAAGCTGGAAATACTCCATTCTCTATAATCTCACCTTTGCAACGCTTGCATACAAACTGAATGTCAGCTCTTAACCTTCCACCAATACTACTGCACTTCTTATGTACCCAATGCTTGCAAGTCTAAAAAAAATTTTGAGTTACTACCAACCCCTTTCCTGCAAACTCCACAGGTCACACTTGGCTGCAATGCCACTAATCATGACTTTGCTGTGTTCACCCTTAGCCCTTTCTCTTCTAGTCATTTCTTCCACTACTCAAACTTTTCAACTAATTCTTCCATCGACTCTGCTATGAGAACCAAATCATCTGCATACAATAACTCCCATGGACAACCTGTTCTGAACTCCATCGACAGCACTTCTAAGACTAGAACAAACAACAAAGGACTGAGTAGAGAACCCTGATGTACACCAACATTTGCACTAAACTCATCACTAGGTGAATCGTTAATCCTGACACGACTTCTAGCATTGCTGTACATAGACTGTACCACCGTAACTAGCCGCTCATCCACACCTAATTTTCTCATAGCCAACCAAATAACTTTACGTGGCACTTTATCAAAACCTTTCTCTAAATCTACAAAGGCAAAATAGAGATTCTTTCTCTTTCCTAAATAGTTTTCCTGAAGCTGTCTGAGTAAAAATATTGCATCTGTAGTGGCACACCCTGGAACAAAACCAAATTGCATCTTATCTATATAAATTCTTTCTCTAAGTAACTTATCAATCACTCTTTCAATAACTTTCATTACTTGATCAACCAACTTCAAACATCTATAGTTACCTCTTTCTAATGCATCACCCTTGCCCTTGTCTCATTTCACTATTACACTCGACTGCCACTCACTCGGAATAGCACCATCCTTTATAATCTGATTAGCAAGCCTTGTAATAAGCTCAACTCCAATATATCCAGATGCTTTTACCATCTCTGCAACAATACCTGATACTCCTGCAGCCATAGTGAAATTTTCAAATAAGCACCCAGTTTCTCAAAGTAGTTTTCGATTAAGCACCCCCTTTTATCAGGTGGGCGCTTATTCAAAGGGGGCGCTTAATAAGTGCTAGGCACTTTATAATTGCTGGGCGCTTATTAAACTTTGAGGTACTTACCTGGGCGCTTATTCAACGGAGCGCTTAATCGGATCATTATGGTAACCCGTTGTAGACTTTAAAAAAAATCGAAGAAATATATATATATATATTAATTTTTTGTATAAAGGTGATTACGCGCCCTTGGAATGTAATGTAGAATGTAATTGACACTGAATCCGCAGGTGTAGTGTATTTATATTGTGACAGCATATCCAAAAGATTTTCTTGACTGGTTAAGGGACTTGTTGTTGCACAAAAGAGGTTTGCCACACTAGCGGTTTTGGTTGCCCACTGACTACTACGATTTCTTACTAATTACTTTCGTATACTGTATGTGTCATGTGTTCTCACAACTCAACCAAAGCTAAAATAGAATCATTTTTTCCTCTTTAAGTCTGAAATACTCTATCATCTTTTAATGATCTATCAACAGGTGAGATTATTTGTTGTTTTCCTGGAGCCTGTGTCCACTTATACGTTTTTTTTATAGACTCAAAAACTTAAGAAAATTTTGGGAATTTTATGCCTCTGTGTGATATGTTATTGCAGTTCTTAAATCGCCATAATTTCAAAACACAACACAACCAAGTCTTTTTTCAGTCAAACATAAATTCTAACAAAGTTTTATCCTAAAAATAACAAAAGAAGTCTTTTTTCTTCTTAAAAAATAAAAGATGTCTTCAATAAAATACATAACTGTAACTTCAAATAAAAGCATGCAACTAGTTTAATTCGAGAAAGCCAAAATAGAGGAATAAAAATTAACAAAATATTTAAGAAAATTTTAGGCTATATTCAGGTATTTTGCTAGAAAATTGAGGCTCGGGTCAAAAACGGTTTTCTGTTATAAAAAGAAAACGTTTATATTTTTTTATAAAAAAAGAACTAGAGGAAAGGTTCAAGACAAATTACAGAAGAAAAGTTTTTCATAATATATCACAAGGCATAATATTCAACACTCAATAAAAGTGTCACATTTAGTTGGCGTTATATTACTCAAATAAAAGTTATCAAGATAATTCATGCTTGGAGGTTTGTTCATTGTCATTTTAAAGCCCCAAACAGAAATGTTGAATGAAGTGGATACCTGGATGTTTAAATAAGTTTATTATCTTAATTCCAGATTACGAAGTACCTAACTTCTAATTATCTTATTGTGTGAAATTATATGATTTACACTTCAGGAACTTCATTGAAAAGTATTATGTTGAAATGAAGCGAAATAATCCAACATTACCAATTCTTATACGGGAATGTAGTGGAGTTCATCCAAGGCTGATAGCAAGATATGGTAAGTTAACCTTTTTTTATTCATTACTAGTCGATAAAGCCTGTGGAAAAATCCAATGAGGCAGGATAAAAAAAACATCAGCAACCCACTAAAAAATATAAATTAGAACCTTGTTTTCACGTTGCCTCTATTGTGTAGCGGATCAACAAAATGTTTATGATCAGGCGCTTTTGATGAGCGGTTAATGAGATATAAGGGTATTTAAATATTTTGCTGACGTCAGCTGACGTCAACTTGAAACGCTGATCAAGAAAATGTATAGGATTATGTATTTGTGACAAATGGTTGCAGAGACATTGGAGTTTAAAGTTCTTTCGATGACGTCATCAACCCATCCATTTCGAAACGGACTCTGAGAGCCAGGTGTGGGAAACTTACCCCAAAATTGGTCCTAGGTGGTCCCTACTTACCCACGCGGTGAAAAATCATTGACGGCACCACCTCGTTTCCAAGTTAATTGGCCTCAAAATTTTAGGTGCACTGTAATGGCTCACAGTCTCCACAGTCTCCAGAAATCCACTTAGGCAGAAGAAAAAAAATACGTTGTTTTAATTTTTTGCTGACGTCAGCAGTGCAGATACAAAAAAGCGAAGTTTAGTTCATTCGTTGCCTGTAATGTGTAGAGGTTATTACGCTGATCAAAATAATGTATAGGACCATATGTTTTCAACAAACGCCTAAGGAGATATAAGGTTTTAAAAATTTTGATGACGTCAACAATGGCCCGTCAAAACCCGAAACATTTTTTTAGAAATTTTTAAACTTGTTGCGTTCATCGCATAGATCTTGAAACGCTGATCAAGATAATGTATAGGATAATGTACTTTTAACAAACGGTTGCAGAGATATTAGGGTTTGAAAGTTTTTTGATGACGTCATCAACCTGTCGATTCCGAAATAGATTTAAGGACCCAGGTTTGGGAAGCTTACCCAAATTGGTAATAGGTTGTTCCTAGTTACCCACGCGGTGAAAAACCATTGACGTCACCACCTCGTTTCTAAGTTATTTGGCCTCAAAGTTTTAGGTGCAATGTAATGGCTTTAATTATTTACTATATGATATTGACGTTAAATTAGTGTTATTGACTTCGCGCCGTAACGCCAGCTATGTTTAAAAAGGAAAATCAAGGAAATTTTTCCCACATTTTGTCAGGAAAAGTTAGGGAAAGAAGTTATTTAGGAATGTAATATATTAGCCTTTTGTTCCTGTATCTGGAATTTTAACTTTTTTTGCCTCAAAGGTTCTTTGTGTTCTTGAAGAAATTATTTTTTTTATCTTTATTAATCATTTTATAGAGCATGGTGTCGAGAAGAGCGTGCCATTAGCTGACCAAACTGCAGAACAAGTACTATCAAGTTTAGATACGCTAGTAAAAAACAGTTAAATACCTTTCTGTAAATAATTAGTTTTGTGTGTGTACAAAAATTAAATGAAAAAGTCGTTTATTATTGTTTTTTATTGAATGTAGATTAAAAGCAAATGCGGTTTGTTAACGTAAGTGCATTGCGAGCCGACGTGTCATGTGTCTCTTCGTCCGTCAGTGCTTTACGTTTTTAGTATTTTGATAAACTTTAGTGAAAACTATCCATGCATTTATTGGGGAAAAAAAGAAGAAAAATAACTTAAATATATCTGCCGAGTGGCATTTATGTCATATTTTCCGATATAAAGTTTTTGAAAAGAATGATAAGCATATTTACATATATCACATCAATAAATGTAATCTTATTTACACGACCAATGTGAAATATTACTTTCTTGTTAGACAAGCAAAACACATTGTAAAACGTTGTTTATGCACCAATTTAAGGATGTTTTGTTAATATTTAGCGGATTATTATACAATGTGGGAATGGGTATTAATAAACGGAGGGGCGACAGGTTTGGCTACTAAATGTGTATCAAAATTAATGCTAAGGCACACAAGTCATGTAATTTAGCAGACTCCTGGAAAACATACGACAGCTTGTGATTAAAATTCGTATGGAATTAATTTTGCTGTTAACCCAGGTTTGTATGGATTTAATATATAAATTTTCGCCACTTTGCGAATTTTTGTACTGTTCGCTAAATGCTTTAATTGCCAGTTGCCATTGGCGAAAATGTATTCTATCGAATTTCTTTCAATTTCATTATTCGCGAAATTCAGGAGTATAGTAAGCCATTGTGTGTGCATTTAATTTAACCATTTTTGCCCCTTCGACTTTGATGAAGGACAAAAAACGCCTTTAATTATTTGTATAATCGCAACTTCGTCCGGGTAACTATATAGGTTTTACAGGACTTTTTTTTTGGGTTTTTTCCTAACGTAGAAAAAACCTAAAAAACTGAGGATAGTCGTAAACTTGCGCTGCACCTTTTAGTTAAAATACATGCTTAATAATAAGAATATCAGACTACAATATAAAGTTAAGAACAATTTAGTTCAATTGTTTAGAACAACAAAATAATGATCTGAAATGCCAAACATATGCCAAATTATGTAATAAAAATCGGTCATTGAAACTTTATCATATTATTATTAAAACTCTATTCGCAAAATGAAATTCTTCTGAGATCTGGTGTTCGAGATGACATACGGGAAACACTGCAGAGAGGAAGGTATTTTTAATAAATAGTACTTGAGATAATTATTTCCTGCCATTCAGACATCAGAAAGGGAAAAAGAAGCACTGAGAATGAGATCGTAATTTCAATGATTTGTTGTTTTCTCATTTAAATAAAAATAACTAAAAATAATTTTTTTTATTCCTGCAACACTTTTTCGTGTAAATTCTGTTTAAGAAAATACATTAATTTACAACTAACAATCTGAATATACTTTGTAAAAATTTAACCGGATTACTTATAGACTTACGGAAAAAAATCAATATCACTGTACATTAAATTTTAACACACATTTATCACATACATTACTCAGCTTATTTTCTACAGGGGACATTTATTATTTGTATTTTCAGTCTCCTATGTTTAAATAATTTACAATTATCTATATTAAAATACCCGTATACATGTGTCTGTATGTCACGCAAAATGGTAGCTTAGCTGCACAATAGCTAGAAGCACGCAATGTGGTATAAAAAGGATGGGCGAACCCGTGGATTTTCCACGGGCTAACGACTAGTGTTTTTAAATATTCTGTTGGGTACCAATCTTAAATTTTCAACTACTGCAACCACAACTCAGTAACCTTAAAAGACTCCATTATTAAGACATTTAAGAAAATCACCAAAAATAATAAGCTAAAAAATAATAAGCTAAAAAATTTCTTATATATATACTTTCTTTATATATCTAGCTAAAATGCTAAGCTTTAAAATAAAATTAAGTAGTATGAAAGGCAAAAATTGGCAATTTATCTAAAGTGTTTAAATTGCTGACATGATTTCCATTCACCCCAATGTGCATATGACCAGAAGCCACTGTAGCTTGCCATTAATATGATAAGCAAAAGAAACCATATTGAGTAGCATTGTGCATGTTTCATGTACATATCAGCCACTTTGTTAAAAACCTGGACTTGTACCTCTTGTTCACTGAGGGCTACGTATCCTAAGCCACTTTCATAGATGTGTAAAAAAGCACCATGTAGCTCACGAACTGAAAACTTGTAAAACGTATTCCATGCTTGTTGGCTGTCGATGACAGGTTGGCTTCGAACATAGGTCATGGTGCAACAGTTAACAAATTGATGCTGTAAGAATATGAACAATAAGAGCAGATTCATGGTATCCATTGCCAATGCCATGTAAAGACTGTCAAAACAGAGGAAATTAGCAAGAAAAAGTAAAGCAATAAGCCATCTCATCCGCTTAAAGTAAAAGTATTCGCGCAATTTTCTTTTTGGAAAAAATGGTCTACTTTGACGAATAAAGTGATTCGTGGCTGCAAAAGCACTATCGTTGATACGAATAGCCCTTCCATACTCTTCTAAGGTTATACTTGTGGTATGTAAACCACCTGAAGCTATTAGTGGACGCCTTTCCTCATTCATATTCGTCTGTCTTCTATCCATCCAGTCAGTGAGCTGTGCTATTGGTCTCACACAAATACACTTATACGAAGTCTTGAAAAAAATTGCTCTACCGTACTTTAGGTACTTTAGCCCTTCTTGAGGTAAATACGCGCAGCTACATTCGAGACATTTTACCATCTCCGCTCAATTTGGGGCATGAGTAAACGTCCCGCTCTGTGTAGATTCTTAGGACAGTACGGCCCATTTCCAAGAAATTCTGTCGACAAAGCAAGGTAGATATACACCAAACAATAACAATGACCTGAAACCGCTTATTTTTGTCAAAAAATATATGTATTTTAAGTTTTACGGCAATAAAATTAACTTGTGTTTAATTTTTTACCCAGAAAATTACTTTATATAAAAAGTTAGTATCTCTTGAATAATGACGACTTGGTATAATTAAGCGAAAACATGACAAAACTGACCGATTGAGATAGTTATAGTTCTTTTGATTCCATGGGGGTCTTGAATAGAACAGTTAGCGCGGAAGTCGAGAAAATGTAAACAAAACAAACGTGTTCACATAATAGGTAACAAAAACTATATCGAAACCATATACTAAACTTAGGATGTTGTTAAGCATCATTGCTGATTTTATAAACATTTTGTGCCTTGGAAGATCAGTTTGTTTTTTTAAAAGCTAGGCTACAGCAGTCTCTTGGAAACAGACTTTAGTTTTTTAAAACATTGTGTGTAGTAGAGTAGAGCAAGACTTAACTGTTTTCAAAGATGCTCTGTTGAATGCATATCAGCCCAAAGAAAATTACATCACAGTTTCTTGACCTAAAAATAGTCAAAAATATGCAGGAAAATAATATATATTATTCGTAACTTGTTGTCTATGTGAGAGGTTTTTATGGTCAAGTATTCGTCCCAGAATTCGTTGATTGAAACAGCGCACCATACAAGGCTTTAGGAGCTCTGCATGACCAAGTACATCATCATTATCATCATTCTCGGCTTAACGTCCCTTTTCCATGCTAGCATGGGTTGGATGGTTATATTAATGACCCTCTTCCAATCTGATCTCTAGACTGTATTAGATCTAAACTCAAATTCCTCTGTTTCAAGTCTGTTCTTATAACCTCCTGAAAAGTCTTTCTCGGTCTGCCTCTGGGCTTGGCCCCAGAAACTATCAAGTCTCTACACTTTCTTACCTAATTATCCTCCTCCATTCTTTCCAAGTGCCCCAGCCAATTCAATCTTCTTATCCAGATAACATCTTTAATTCTACAGATACTTAGCCTGCTTCTTAGCTCATCTAACCTCTTTTTGTCTCTCAGACTGGCGTTACACATCCAACTAACCATTCTCATATCATTCCTTTATAAATACACAAATATAAATATCTATATTATAATACCCGTATACGTCTGTCCGTCTGTCCTGCAAAATGGTACCGAAAGTAGCGAGACGCACGTTATGCGGTTTAAAAAGAACTGGCAAACCCGTGGATTTTCCACGAGCCACCGACTAGTATAATATAGTACATAAATATAAAAATAAAACTAGTTGGTGGTCCGTAGATAAATCCACAGGTTTGGACCGTCTTTTATATACTACTTATCTTGTGTCTCTTTATGGCACTTACCACTGCCAAGAGACCTCGCCCCCAGGGAGTTGTCTTTTTTAATACAGCAGTAATCAAGACTGAAATAGGCAGAAACACATAACTAAAGGTATTTAAAAAGCTGCATTAAATAGCAATGGTCATAAAAAGTAAGATATGCATTCTATATATTATGCTAGATCATGTCAATTATTGAGTTGAATGCACTTCACCAAGCTATCACACATTGCATCCAGGAGAAGCATTTTGTTGGGGGAAGAGAATGAAAATAACTACTAAATGATAAATCATTGTAAAAAGTGGCAAGCTAAGCAGAAAGCAGGGAAGCTATATCTGCCTAGTTGAGAATCATCTAAACAACTTTTTAATTTGGTTTTTAAATACATCCTCAAATCTTATTCTGTGTGGAAAATACGTACAAAAGCTACATGGGTACAGCAATTTATTCTATGCTCATAACATTACTTTGAAAATCTTCTCAAATGTTCTTAATTTTGGAGGAAGAGGTATGAATAAAAGTAACATAAATCACACATATTCCCGAAAGGTGCTTGATAGTAAATTTAATGATATATACACAGGTAACAAAAACATTTTGAATTCTTCACAGGATATATGGTGTTACCAAGGGCTATTTTGGCCTAGGTTGACTATAATAACATTTGAAAATTGTATAATAAAATGACATGTTAAAATATATATCTGTATTAAATTAAAACGAAGCTTTTCGTAAGTATGCTTACATCATCAGGTATAAAACTTAAAAATGTGTGCTCATATATATACAAAAATTACATAATTAAAACATCGTCTAGGGGATTTATAAAATCTAATTTGTCATAAAATTATACTTTTTTAAGTTATGCCATTATGAAAAAGTGTTAATATGTTATAGTCTAATTGTTCATTTAAAGTTGGGTTCTGTATCTGCATAAATATGCTTTTTACGAAAACCCTGAGGCCCTTGAAATTATTTTCCACGTAAACGAGTGACCACTATATGTAACAACATGCATGGATGGCTCTGACTTTTCTTTCATCGAATCATGCTCTCTCCAGCAGATTTCTGCATTACGGATTGTTTCGCCAATGTAATTCTTGCAACACGAGCACAGGATGGATATCTGTTTCTGTCTTTTTAATGAAACAAAGATTTTATTTTCTTTGTTGACCATAATACAATGAAAATAAAACGGTTATTATTAAACTCATTAAGTTTGTTAATAAATTTTTAAAATCCTTTTCATTTTGATCACAAAATGGTAACCTGAAAAACAATTTTTTCTTTTCTTCAAATAACCAATCAGGAATAATGTCCACCTCCTCGTTATTTTTAAAATTATCAATGACACTTGATATAAACTTGCAAGGGAAATTTGCTTTCTTATATTTCTCTTGTATGTACTTTACTTCCTCTCCAAAGTTGCTAGAGATTTTTTGTACTCTGTGAAGGTCTCCACTTACAGCATTTCTTTTATATCTTATCAGGACTGCCGACTTTCAATAGGTAGCTAATTTAATTTAATTTCGATATACCATTGTTTCAAATGTATTACCTTTTCTAATTATGTGTGTATCAAGAAATTTCGTTGGGTTCTTCTCAACGGTTAATTTAATATTTGGGTGATAACTATTGAGTGCTTCATGTAATAAGTCATGTTTATTAATTTCTGTTTCTTTCTGTTTATTTCTTCTATTATTTTGTTTTAATATACATTATGGCGAAAAAGAAACTACTCATATGAAAATTGCTATAACTTAAAACAAAATAAACTAAAATTGTTTAAGAATATCTCAAAAACAGTGTTTAATCTCTCACACAGGTAAATTTGTAATGAACATTGATTCATAAGCTCAGCATTTTAGGGATTTTTGTGTACCAAGATAGATGGGTAGATGTGCATATTATACATGGCTAGCCTTACAAATATCGAGGTAAATGCTGACCTAATCTAACACAGCGATGGCAAAAAAATACAGACAAAAAATGGCAAAATCGCAAACAAGTGGAATAATAAATAATTTCTTTATCCTTTCTGTTCCTTTTTTGTTTTGTTCGTTTGTGCGTAACATCATAGTGACATCTTCAAATGAAGAACTGTATTGAAAACTGTAAAAATATTGCTTTATTCCATAAATATATCATGTCCTCTTTCTTGGGGACAAAGTTCATTATGGATCTCTGATTGCTTTTACTTTATGCAGTTTCAGTTTCCAGCCAATGTGAGACTAAATGCACTTAGTGAAAAGCATTTTTGAAGGTCTAGAAAATTCATGGTATGTAAGACCACTATAACTTCACAATGAAAATTGAAAAGAATGGAGAAATTTCTCTAAATTTCGTACATCCTGGACCTCTTTTATACAATATATTGTATAATAAAGAGGTCCAGGATGATATATACTCCTTAAAGTTCAATCTCCCGTACTGCACAGTAGGCAACGAGTCCGACCTGCCGTCAGCTTTGCATGGAGACGTTCTATTAAGGACTCTATCATTGAGTCTCCTATACAGTTCTATTTTGTGGAACTGTGTCCCGACTAGCATTTCTAAAGCATGTCTCTGACAACGTTTGCGGTATACAACTCTACTAAACAACTGGTATGCCCTTCAAACAAAACGATATGAATGTGCCCTGACCTGCAGTTCGTAAATAACAGTTGTTTAACTTATTATTTACTTAACGAAGTACACCAGGAGAAGGTAGGTCAATCGGAATTTAATTCATCTGACATGTATATTATCAGTTGTTATGGAGGAGAAAGGCATATTATAAGACACTCTAAAAAAAATTGCTGTTGTAAATATTGCGTTGCCGTCGTAAATCAAGGCGAAATTTATTAGATTCCCTACACTGTACTGTACCTTTAAACGTTTCCTTGTCAGGTGTTCTGTCATTGCTAAAGGTAGAAATTGATTTTGAGCTCTCTTGTATTGCTCCCAATCAAAGGAATTGTATGACTTTTCCAAGACTTTAATAAGGAGTTTATGCTCTTGTTTTTTTTCGTTCTGAGTTTACCATTCATGTACACAGGGACCATTTTAACGAGTCTACTTTTTATTTATATAATAATTAATAATTTTATTCTAAAGAATTAACCAAGCCACAGTCATATCATCTTCATTTTAAAAATCTTACAAGCATGCCATGTGACTCTATATATCAGTTCTCAAAGTATCAATACAAAATGTTTTTTGAAGCTTTTGGTGTTATACTGTAGAATAATTTCTGCTTATATGGAGCTAGAGATCATTTTTTGCTTACTTTTCACAAATGTTGTTTATCCCTATTTTGATGTATTTACCACAATATCTAGCTAATAGGTTACTTTTAGCATTTAAAAAAGACTTGTAGCTACTGGTATCAGCAACACAAAAAAATATCAAAATATTTGACCCCATGACAATAAAAAATTACTTTATAGAAATATTGTTTTAAATTTATTTATTTTCAACCTGGTAAAATGTAATAATATGACTACCATGGTTTCACTTTTTGTTGCCACCTGTCAATTTTTTATTTTTTTTAGCTAAAACTCATCATCTCAGTCCATTTCAGTTATGTCCCTCATTGGAGCAAGTCTTCCACCATTGGTTGAAGGTCAGCTTCGTTGCTTCTTGTCTGTTAAGGTTGGTGAATTAGTTTGGTCAATACCCTCTCCTCCAAAAGATGTCCAAACACAGCTGATTTGGTGGGGTGAAAAGGGAGAAGGAGTTTTCCTGAGGTAATACTTCGCTCATTTTTCTATATAAAAATCATTGTGGCAGCTGTTCATTGTCCTTGCCTTATGTGGAACTTGTAGCAATATTTTTTTAGGCCTGAAGTTGTAAATGACCCTAATTATGTAGCTTCTAAACAGAAAACAGAAGCAAATTTTCCTGTGCGTTGTGGTCCAAATCAAATTTCTTCATATTTGGAAGGTTAGTATTACAGTTCACTTGGATTGTGGCTGTTGTTTCATTAAAGTTGCACTAGCTGGCCAGACTGTGTTTTCTGTTTCTGGCTGGGTGAATTTATTCCTATAGAAAAATTAGCCAGGAAAACCTACCTCTTGCTATGCTTCTTCCTACGAGCTTGAAGTGAAAGCATTGGGTACAAACCATCCTTATTACATTATTGTAATGAAGATGGACTGCACCCAATGCCAGCACTATTTAGTGCTGGCTGTACTTATTAAAATAAATACCAAAAATAAATAAATACCGTAGCCTGAAACATATTTTGTGCGTCCAAGGTCAAAACTGAAATCCATGGTTAAGAAGACGTATCATTCTTTCTTCATGTGAAACTGGTTTAACTCTAATATGCTTTTGCTAAGTCTTTAAACTGTATATGTGTATTTTTTTTCCAAGATAAAATATTGTGAAGAACATTCTTTACCCTTAATTAGTAACCTTTGTTAAGGAATATGGCAAGTGTGTTATTGTTTAAGGGTTTTCTTGCAATGGAATTGTCAATTTTATTGCTTATCAGTCTCCATTCTGTTAAGTTACTTGGTAATAACATGTTTAGTACCAATGCAATTTTCTCTCTTGAATTTGTAGGGAGGGGCTTTATTTAATGCTATGAACACCAAACCGAGAGTTATTTCTTTTTATGTGACAGTTCATGGAAATAAAAATGTGTAAACAAATGTTCCAGCCATTTGGGTTACACTTAGGGATGTCCAGGGAGAACCAATGATAAAAAACACTAATATTTTTGTATTAGGTAGTGCACGTTTACAAGGACATCTAATTTACATTAAAACAATGTTATTTCATGTTTTTGTTTAGTTATTTTCCAGTTGGCTTTCTTAAATCACATAAGTTAAATAAAAATAAAAATATAGCTACAGCCAATTTTTTTGCATCCTTAACCTTCATTATACTGTTTCGCGTCAGCATTTAGTCTTTTCATGTTGGCAAAAACAATGCTGTTGTGAATTTTCGTTGTTTTTTTCTTAAATCGTCTTGGCAATCCACAATTTCACATTGGCAAAAACAGTGACATGAACTTTAATTTGGGTGTCTCGGTGTGTGGCGTCAGTGTCCCTTTAAATTTGGCATACATTTGTTCTTTTTGTACGCTCACACTTCTAGCTCGTGGGAAGATGCATAGCAAAAGGAGGTTGGCCTGGCCACACAAAAACCAGCAACAAATGCAATCAAATTTTTAGCAGTACCTTTTTGCTAAATATTAAAAGTTAAGACATATGTATTGGGAAAACCTTGTAACAAAACATAGTGATATTAAGCTTCTTCTAAAAGTTTTTTTACTGTTTTTCCTATAAAATTGAAAATGGCCAACAAAGTTTTTTTGACCTACCACTTAAAAAATTTTTTAAGCACCTGTAGTAAGGAACCGAACATTTGATGGGTGGTTACCTAGGGAACCTTAATAATGTAGGTATTTCTTAGTTTAATATTTATTTTTTATGACTCTTTTAAGATATGGTTTCGCTTCATTTTGAGTTGTTATATGGACCTTCATGTGTGAAGTTTGCAAAAGTTGATGTACCCCACATTGGTAATTTATCTCCAAATAAATCTTTGCAAGGGTATGTCTTTTTGTCGTTCAAGGGAAATGCTCAATAGTTTTGTTTCTCATCGTTTGTTTTTTGTAACCTCGAGCCACAGGTCACAATTGCAAATAAAAATTAAAAATGGCAAACAAAATTATTTTGAAGCAGTTGTATCTAATGTAATTAATGACGCACGGCGAAATTTCAACATTCAAAATGCTGACACTGTTTCTAATAAAGACACTAATGAACCTCTAATAACACCTTTCATGGTTCTACCATACAAAGGACATCATGGTAACTGCTTAGTAAAGCGTCTAAATAGCACTTTCAAACAGTTTCTACCTGCCAATGTCAAGCCACACATTTCTTATCAATATTGAAAGTTCTCTTCGCTATTTTCTGGGAAAGATAGAACCAAGGATGAACATAAACATGGTGTTGTGCACAAATATACTTGTCCGGTGGAATCGTGCGATGCTACATACATTGGTGAAACAGCGAATAGGCTGAATGAAAGAATGATAGATCACCAAAAGCGCGATAAGAACTCTCACATCCTAAGACATCCAGTCACTGAGCATCACCCCCTTGCTGAACCAAAGAACTTTAGTATTTTAATAGATAATGTTTGCCACTTTAAAAAGAGAAAAACAGCTGAGGCCATGTATATTTGTGATAACAGTCCCACGCTTAATGTACAGGAATTATCTGTTCCATTAAAAATGTTTTAAGGTAAATATTATTTATAGTCAACAAGGGGAGGAGTGCATTTGTGCTCCGCGCGGTAGACGTTACCCTTACCAACGGTATATAGTTTATATACCCTTGGGTTTGCGGTTATGTGTTATATGTTTTGTTAAGTATTGTTTTATACTTCCTTTTTTTATTGTGTAGTTGTTGAAAATTATATATAAAAAACTTGTGAGATAATTGTAACAATTTACGTTGATAATGTCTTGTAGTAACAAGACGATATATCCGTTAAAATAAAATAATGCCATCATCAATCAAACTTCTCGTACTTACTTTTATTGTGAAATTAAAATTTTGTTAGAATCTATCTGGGTTAAATGACTTCATATAATGCCTTCTTACCTGTTTACAGCAGAAGACAAATTTTGATTATAGCACTGTGTCATTAATAAAGTCATAAGAATATATACTATCTGTTGAATTCATTATTACAATGAATTGTCCGAAGGACCATCCTACTATATTTACTTAAGGAACAATACAACACCTTTCTTATAGCTATCACCCTGTTGTTTGTACAACTGCTGATTTTAAACACAAGGAAGTGGGAAAACTCTTTGTTTTGCTGAGTTTTAAATCTATATCAGGTATATATGTATGATTCAAATTATTTCATCTGTAAGGTATAAACGTTTTTTTCAAAATTGGGTTTATATATATTGTTGTGTTGTTTAGATGTACATAATGATTCAGCTCCAGAAGTTAAATTAACAAATCAAACTTCGATGCCAAATGTTACTAGCAAAAAGAAAAAGACAAAGAAAAAAGTACAAACTAAGAAAAATTTAAATAATCAGAAGGTTAAAATTTAATATCAAATTTACGTATTGGGGATTGTCTTCTACATATAAAATATATTAAAATACTTATTACATTTAATTTAATCATTCTTGTAAAATTTTCATAATTTGCAACATATTACGATGATAATAAATCTTTATATGAGTGTGTTTTCACAATTTCACAATGACGTATAATATGGCACTGTTTACATTTTGTAGGTTTTATCTTTCTGTTATTTTTCATATTATTCCCCTTTATCATTGTACCTGAGACCGAGCACAATACCTACTGTTTAATATTTGTTATTGACCAAATTTTATAAAGGCAAAGTTAGCAGATAATAATATAAGGAGCAATTACCTGTTTATTTGTTTAGCATGTAAAGATTGCCGATTCTCCTGACAGAATCATATACAATGTACTTAGTCCTATTTCAAAAGATGATAAAGATATCAGTTTTGTTGTTGGTCCTGGACATACAAACATAAAGGAGGGAATTTCCTTAACAATTGGTGGTGATGATGATTTTGACTTGATATTAGATACAAAAGAAGATGATTTGAAAACGAAGGTGGATAAACCATCTAAGTATGGTATGTTTTAAAAGCCTAAAAAATATACATATAATTTAAAGATTTTTCTAAACAAGGATTACAATGAAGTCACAAAGATTATTTAAGCTTGTATCAATTTCCTTAAGTGTTATGTTCTTCGGATTGATTTCAGAAATTAATATGTATTATTGTTATTTTTAGACTGTCTGTTAAAATCTTTAAAATATATTTAATATATTTTCAAGATTGCTACAGCTCCTATAATCTTCTTAATAACTTGAAATTTGAAGCAAAAATATTGATTCCTTCTACAATAATATTTTTAATTAGCTATTTTTTATTATTACGTGTCAGAAAAGTGTATATGAAGAAAGGCTTGATTCTAGTAATCAAAAAACCCTAAACTATAGAATGCCTTTTATACAATTGACCCCCAAACCTCCTAATTTCTCTAAAATTATCCTAAAATCTGTGGCCACCCTGACAACTTTTCAACTTTTTATGCAATACTGTAGAAAGTAAAGGACATATTTTCTTACAAACATAGTTTTTCTCTATTATCACACTCTACAAAAACGTCTTTTAGTTTGCTTAACATTAGTTTGGCAGAGCACTTCCATTGAAAGGGAATAGTTCTTTTAAAAAATGTGTATTTAACTCAACCCTTTTATCTGATTCTTATATTTCGATTTTAGGTCAACTGGAGTTAGAAAATGAACTGCATTATCCTGTTCAAGAAGACATCCTTGAAAAGGAGAAACAACATAATATTCTCTCCACTTTGTTACTAAAAGGACAGCAACTACGTGATGCCATGCTTAAGTCTGGTGTCCAGTCATATCGGTCTAGGTAATACTTTATCTGTTGCACAATTTTCCTGAAATTGTATAAGGTTGAACCATATGTTTTTTCTACATTTAGAAAAGAAACAGGATCTGGTGATTTGATTAAAGAACTTTTACGTGATGAAGGTCATTTAACACATGAGGAAATAGAAACAATAGATATATCTGAAAAAGGACTAAGAGTTAATGAAAATAAAAACATTGAAGCAAGAGCTGTTGAGATTGTCTTGGGAGAGGGAGAAGAAAGTAAGATTGAAAACCTTTTGAGGAAACTTAATATTTCCGATGATGACAATGATGAATTAAGTGATGAAAATGATCCCCTACGTGATTCGTCACTTCTTTCTGATTTGTTCTACACCACTAAAATAAACAAAAAGATAGATGAAAGCTCAATACTATTTTCTGATGATGAGGATGTTAAGATTATTAAATCTGCATCAATTGAGAACCTGAAAGCTCCCAAAAAGTGCAACGAACAAACTGAAGGGAATGAAAAAGAGAGTCAAGAAAGTTTACAGGAGGATGATAATATTAATCATGTTTTCGAAACAAGTGATGAAATTTCCCAGCAATATTCTGTCGATAATACTGGTAGCAGCGTGCAGGATTCATATAAGAAACTTTTACTGGAGCAAATATCCATTGAACAGCTAACAACTTTAGGTCGTATTAAATCTGTTAAATTTACACTGCACGAATTGAATTTACATAAAGTAAACGCTGTTAGTTATTTTACAGAATTAAAATTTCCAGTCTCTACAAATGCTTCTTCCAATGAGCCAGCTCTGGAGATTGTGAGATTGGTTTGTCGTAATATATCAGGAGAGAAAGTTAACTTTGATAGGATCTCAATTTTTCCAATTTATTTTGACGAAAAGATGGTAGAATATTGGTGGAACAATCATGTCGTTTTGACTCTTATGGCAAAGTTTTCTCAGCAACGAAAGCCGATGGTAATTGGAGAAGGACATATAATTCTTCGAAAAGTGATAATGGATGAAATGTTTTCCACAACCTTTAGTCTGCCCATATTTCCTGTTGGTCAAGCTCATAAACCATCTCGAACTGTTGGAAAATGTTGGGTATGAACAGCTTTATCCCCATTTTCTTCTATTACTTTGAATCCAAAGTTTTAATTTAATAAGACAGACTTATTCAGACATAATTTTATTTCGGTATATTTATACCTTTTTTAACTTAATATTTTTACCTGTTTTTTTATCGATTTCTATTATAATATTTTATCCTATTCTCCAATGAAGAATTATGTAACGTAGATATGCGAATTTCATATCATGATAATAATAGTAATGTATTTTCTTTGGCTAGGTTACTGTTGAACTGCTTCAAGATAGCACAAAAAATTTGAATGTCGCAACCAATCGAGCATCAAACATTCCATCAACAAAAGTAAAAACAACTAAACTAACACCAAATGTTTTATCGACACGAGAAACAAAAAGTATAAATAACCGCACAAATGAAGAAGCTAAAATACAAGTCAAAGTAGAAACAGTTAGACCCCAAAAAATCTACCCAACCGAGAAAGATAAACTTTCCAAATTGGAAAAGAAAGGAGAGGCAAATATGGAAAGTGATGGAAGTAGTAAAACTTTGTATAATATTATCTTAGTTGAAGAAGGAAGGGACATACTTACTTCTTCTATGAATGATTCGCAAACTGGTAATATTTATCTTGCTTGTCGGGTGTTTTGGGCTACAGAAGAGATGAAATCAAAGATATGTTGGAATTCCAGTAATCCTGTTTTTGAATA
Organism: Hydractinia symbiolongicarpus; assembly: GCF_029227915.1. Lineage (NCBI taxonomy): Eukaryota > Metazoa > Cnidaria > Hydrozoa > Anthoathecata > Hydractiniidae > Hydractinia > Hydractinia symbiolongicarpus. The sequence goes on along the minus strand of NC_079882.1, from coordinate 26,177,910 downwards.
TCAGAAAGTAAGTTTTCAGTGTATTCTTAAAGTTTTTTTTTAAATTTCTTGAAAACTCAATTTTAATTATAAACTACACTTTTAAAATTATCAGAGAGGGCAATTTTTTTAGGTAACACCTGTTTCTATGGCAACACAATCTATAAATAAAATGAGAAACAATTTGATGATTATAGAAGTCTGGAATAAATCAACAACAGTAGATAGAGATAAGGTATCCTTAACTTTTATTTTTTGCTATTTTTGTTCTGTTGATATAACACTTGCACGTTTTTTATAAGAAACCAGTAGGCTAAGAAATGCCAACATTTAAGAAACTTTACTAGGCTAAGAAAACTCTAATTAAGAAACTTGTACATATAACAGAATGAATATGTACATAACAAATATCCTTCACATATTTCAAAACTATATTCCAAAAGAGCCTTGTAAACAAAAGGGATTTTTTGGGTCAAATAAGGAAAATTAAAAAACATGAGACTCAAATTATTGAAATGTTAAAAAAGCTCTAGGCTCAACTGACTGCTTAGGTTTCTTCCAAAAAAACGTATTTAATATGTTAACATTTTCTGTTTTAATTTATTTATTTCTCTTTTAAATTTTTTATTTATTGTTCTATCATGTGACTTTACTTTATAAAAGTGTTTGGATTAGAAAACACTAAACGTTAGTGCTCGCTGCATTGACATCTTCAGTGAACTTAAAAACAGATGAAAATTCAACTCTTTTGATCTTCCCTTTCAAGTTTTTTGTATATTCTCGAAACAGTTCCTTTCTGCAACAAAAAATTATTGGTGTGACCAATGAAAAGAAAAGTATTAACACTTTACTTGCAAAACGTATGCTTGAATCAGTGTGTGACTCTTTAAAATCTGACGGAAAACAAGAAGTATAGCATAGTATATACATCATGTTATACAAAGAGTCTGTTCCATAGCAAAGTAGATAAACTGACACAATCAGTATTGTTGATTTTGTAGTCTTTTCCTTTATATAAGCTGCATTGCGTTTCACTGACTCTGGATACAATTTGCGATGTTGTTTTAAAGATACTTGTATAATATAGATCCAGCAAAATACAATAACTAGCATGGGTATGGAGCTCATAGCAATATGTGCTGTATCGCTCCATTGTTTTCTCGGTATATAGTGACACCTCAAGTAATCTGTCTGATTAAAAAATGGGATAACGTCGAATAAAATAATAAATACCCATGAAGCAAATATATATTTTAGGATGTATTCTGATCTCATAATGTAGCGATAATTTAAAGGTTTTGCAATGCTCACTACATGCTCGAATGTTGTCAGTAATAAGCTGAATATAACTGAATGCATGAAGACAAAGTAGGTGAAGGAGAAAATATCACATATCACAGCGTTGGCTTTGTTGCTTATGTCGAATTGCAATGCACCAAAGGATGGGATAGTTATTAAAGCTTGTAATATGTTGACTATTACAATATTTATGGTTGCATAACAGGAGACATGTTGGTATTCTTTGAGTTTGATGAATAAAAATAAAGTTAATATGTTGAGTGTCGCGGCTATGACAGCAAATAAAAATATAAAAGTGCCCAATACTGGTGACTGTACAACCATCATTGTTATAAAGTTTCAATCTGAAAAAGCATATTTCAATTTTTTAATGATTCGACTGTATCTCTTCCTTGGAAGCTTAACCTATAAATTTAAAAAAAAATATGAAATTAACATTCAAGAAAAAAATCAATTATTTATTATTAAACTGAAATAAAAACGGATGCTTCATGTAATATTAATCATGAAACACGAAGAAGTTTCTTTTGTGAAAAACATTTTTGTAAAAATAGTCTAGCTCATTCTGTTCTGTAAAATATCGTTTTACATCATATTTTTACCTTACGATTTTTTATATAGAATACGTTTATTTCCAATATATTTTCTGATGTCGAAATATCCAACTTTATATTCCAAGGTTATTACTAAAAAACACAAAAACAAACATTCCACTAAAATATCATGTTACACCTTAATAAAAAGGAGCAAAAGTTGAGAAAAATACTTACATACTAAATGTCTTTACATACGATTACTATTTTTTACTGTGATAAAAATAACCATTCAAAAATAGGGTGTATATTTATTAAGCTGAAAATGGTTTACAGATTTTTCTTATACACAACATGTTATAAAATGTAACAATGCAATATTCAATTTGATGTCGCAAGAGGATAAACTCGTTAACTTCGTGCGCAAAACGGTTATTCCATTTCTATAAGAATATCAAAATCATCTGTTATCTACAACATATTTATCTGCTGTGACTCACATCTAATTTTTACCAAAATTCCATAACTCATATATAATTATTTTTTAGTTCTTTTATTTCGTATTTTTATTTTATCTTTGTGATTTTTATTTGTATTTACGATTATTGTTTATTTTACTATAAATCGACGCCAAATTTCTTTGCTTAAGGTACTTTAAAATTAGTTGGGAGTAGAATATAAAATCTCGCTTAGCTGAAGCTAATAGGTTTTGAAAATTGATTAAAAATTTAATAATGTATTCGTTCTTTTTTTATCATAAAATGGTCTGTAATTTTTTGTTTCGTATAAAACGTACACATTTATAATATTAGTTTTATCGTTTTACAACACCTGATTAAACACTAGAACATTTTCGAACAAAAAAATGTTCTCTTGAGCTCTGTGGAATGGAGATATAACATATTTTAAGATATATTTTACAGTGAAGAATTTCTGCCTTGACAACACAATTCTACCCAAAACTAACAATTTATAAATATAATCAGAAAAAACACAAGGGAGGAGTACCTTTACTCACAGTTTCACGTTCCTGATAATCTCATCTACAATCTCATATACAAATTCTCATTCACCGAATGGGTTGCACAATTGAGATTTTGCTCTCTGAATAAAAGTTTTCGTTGTAATTCCAAACAAAAAGCTGCACGTATGCATATACCATGGTCACGCCGAGTTTTGTAAAAATTATTTGACTTTCTTACTGTTTGTTATAGTTAATTGGAATGTGCAAACTATCATTGCACCACTACTACATGTCTTTTAAAGATCCTGTATTGGCAGAAACCATTTTAAAATCAAAGGTAATTAGGGCGTTTTATCTAATAAAGAGGCGGGCTTTGCCATGAACTATTGTCCTTCCTCTTAGGACTGCCTCCACAGATTTGCGCCCGGGCGTTATTAAGTTATTGTACCATGGTCCAAAGCAAGTGTAGCCGTAAAAGGCGTTTTATCTGTTTACATTTAAGTTTAATTTATATCTTTCAAGATATTTTAACGAAACATTTTACTCCTGGGAGTTTATGCTCTTAAATACTAAAATCAGTAATCACGCACACGGTTTTAATTATGGACCATGTAACCAGCTTGTGATCTATGACAAGGCATGGCACTGTTTATTTGTGTTATCTTCTACTAGTTATAATAGAAATGTAATGGGAATATATTTGTTTTGTTGAAAAGTACTATTTTTTTTGTCAATGTCTCTATGAAGAAGATTCATCCCACTTCACATTGACATTTTTGGATTGATTTTAGTTTCCAGTAATATCACGTGATGATTGGATACCTGTTATTAATTTATTTACTGGAGATAGACACGGAAGCTTAAAGATTATATTTGCACTTGGAAGTTACGATCAGGTCGGTTAACATTTTGTATAATTTTCTATCCCTATGTTAAAGAAGTAAATCTTACAATTGTCTTGTGCAGGTAATGGAGTTGCTACACATGCATAACATGAAGAAAAACACAATATCTAGATCTAGAGATGGACAAAGGTATGTCTATCGTATTCTTAATGACAACTTTTGATAACACACAACGGATTAACGTTCGTACAAACTTTATTTACATCTAGAACTGTGGAAGACAAGTTGAACATCGGTCCTAATCAAAGTAAGTGCTGAAAGATTGTTTTACATTAGGGCGTTTTTAACAGCAGTTTTCAGCGTTTAGTATCTGTCTTTGCTTATTAGAATTTGTGCCTGTATTTAGGCAGCTTTAAAAGTCGAGACAAGTTAACTTCTAAGCGTTTTTATAACAACCAATAAAAATTTAGAAAACTCTGCCATGTTTAATGTTATGTAAATTAAGTATGTTAAGCGTCCACGTTTAACCGCTGGAAGATGTCGCCACGAACACTGTAGTTGAAAACAGCCTAAATATTGGCTAAAGTTGTTCTCAAAAATCGTTTTTAAATTTTTTCGGTATATTTGAGAGTGTTGATGCTACATTGGTAAATTATATAGTTAATAATGAGGGAAAAAACTATTTTTTTGTTAACTAAATGTTTGTCGAGAATGCTTATACACATCTAAGGCGTAGTATAACGCGTTTGTTGAAATATGAAACTAACTTCTGTTTTCCTTAGTGTACCATCAAATAGAAATCACTTTGGAACGTGTCAATGGTATGCTACATGGGAATCAAGAGGTCTGGGGAGAGACAGATTGTTACATACAATATTATTTCCCTGAACAAAAAAGAGGTAATTATTACTGCTTATAAAGTACTCAACTTTCTGCTGTTTGAAATTTATGTTGTGGACATATGTTTTTTTTTAATTTAAACTGTCTTTGTGTATAGATGACATAAAATTGAGCTGCTTCCAGTCAAAGACAACATTATGTACACCCAATCCTGTTTTTAACCACTCCACTAACCATACTTTTACTATGGATAATCACTCTCCCCTGCAGGGGATTTTATTGCAAGGGTTTAATTCATCTTCTTCACCCGGTGAAGTTATTTTTGAACTGTGGAAAAGACATTACTATCCAAATGTGCGAGATCAAATGATAGCGAAGGTAAGATTTGTTTCTATGTTCTTATAGAAATTCCGCTGCTATCACATGGACCAACGCTATTAATGTCCATGTAATTACTCAAAAGTAAGAAATGGAATTGCTCAACATTTCCTTTTTTTTTATGGAATATCAAAATTGAGAATTTTCGTTATTTGTACCAATTAAAATGTACTCTTAAATTTTTTTTAATAATTTTCACGCATATGTTTATTTTATTTATGGGGACCTACTTGGTATAGGTAGGCCCATAAATAAAATATTCATAAAATAATCACATTTGACTCCAAATGACTTCGGTCAGGTTTTTGAGAATTTTTTTTCCGGCAAAATAATGGCGGATTCGTTGGCAAAAAAAGTTGATATTTTTAATCCAGTTAAGTCTATTGAAATTTCGCTTGTTTTTTACTTGAAATTTTTTTTTCGTCCAGGTCTATGAAAAATGTACGAATAAGTTACAACTTTGTGAGTGGCGCTACTTTATATCAGTTGTCACATTTTACGGTTTTCTTTTAGGCAGGTTTACCATTCGCAAAGCTTTGTGCGATGATCACACTTCACGGTCAAAACAATTTGTCAACACAAACATTCCATCTACCTTTAAACTCAGTGATTTTGACAGAAGAAGCTCAAGCCTGCAGTGCGTTGAACTTGCTTGTGAAGTACCAAGTGGACCGAGATATGGATGTAACGTATGAACAACCGCGAAATCTCGTATGTTTGTCTGTTTCAGTGTTGAAATTGTGTGGATTAAAGGTAAAACCTCGTCTTTCTGTTTGATATTCTCATATTCATAAGAAGTCCTTATTTTTGTGGTTTTTGTATAGTAAATTAACAAAAATAAATAGGGAAATGCATCTGATTTTCACTTTAATTTCACAAAATTTTGCTAGATTTTGGGAACTTTTTTTTTTACATCCACCCGACACGATCGGATATTCGATTGGGGTGACCATTCTCAGTAGAGAATATATACGCCCGGATAAGCGTCGTTAACATATTACCGCACCTAATGTAGTGGATTCTCTTGCGACTCCCATTACTAGGAACCGCCGATCTGATCTTGCTCATTGCAAGGCAGTATGTTAGTGATAAACAAAGTAACTCTACTTTAACTTAGAAAAGGTAATAACAATTTCATCAATTATCTGCATATATATTTTATAGACGGCTGCATCAAAGTTATCACAGTACAATTCCAAGTTAACATACTACGCAGACGTTGGTTTAAATGTCTACGTAAAATTCTTCTTATCGTTTCTGGGTGATACATCTTTTCGCTCGACACGCATCGCAGCGAAATGTTTTGCGCCAGCATTTTCATATCATACGGACTTCCCGTTACCTGTACGAAAAGAAAATCATCCCAACCAAGAAGTTAGCTTAGCAGAACTGATGGAGAATGGATTTCTCACATGTCATGTTTTGTAAGTTAAGATTGATACTGTTTTCTCATATGGGCGAATCACTCGTCGAGTAATTTCTTCTCATGATTCAAAGCTGTTTAAAGAACGACGCTTGCTACAAAGGGGGTTAATGCCATTTGGTGTTAATCAAATTAATCTATGCATTTTTTACTTTTAGCCATGCGTATAGCGAAAAAGGATTAGATGATGTATTACTTGGCGAAACGAATATTCCTTTACGTAATATCTTGTCGCACACCACAGGTATGAGAAAGCATAAATATTTCATATCGTTTTCACCGTACGTGTTTTCGTTTTGATTCTGAAGAAGGCATTGTACACGAAGTTTTAAAATATATATTTACATTCTGTAGGATTAAAAGGATGGTGGTCATTAAATTTACCCTCAAAGTACCAAAAAATGAAACAATGCGCTGGGGGTATAGAAATCGAAGTCAAATTTCCTCAAAACACAGATCGTGAGCTTGTTGTTAATACTGGTCGTGGATGCGGGTGGCGCCCTGCAATTGATGTGCAGTGTTGTGACGAAGAATGGTTGTCACCTGCAGATGTTAAGGACGGTGGCGCTTGCTTCATCCGTATTCTTGTTCATCAGTTGTTGTTACCAGATAATGTTTTCAAGAGTATTTTTACACACTCTAACGAAATGCAGATACCGTATACGAAGGTCTATGCGCGATACAAGTTTTACAATAAAGGTGTAAAAATATATCGTGTGTTTAACTGATTTTGATTTGGTAATTTTATTTACTTTATTTAATTATCTCATTTAGCCGCCATTTGTAGTCAATATTTTGCTATCAAACAACATAAAGATAGAGATTACGTCATAAAGTTGTCTAATGTGAAATCATATGAAGTTTCGCCAACAACGTCGTTCGCTTGGTGAGATTTTTTTGTTTCTTATATCTCTGCAAAAATTCACTAATGCTTCATCTCTTAGACAACGGGTTACGTAGATCTGCGGTCAAAACAAGCGCAAAAATCCCCACTGTGCCGAAAAGCCCGACTGTGCCACCGCCATAACACTTAAACCAATTGATCCTCTTTATAAAACCATGTTTTATAAAGAGGATCAATTGGGCCACCCAGCGGTACTAAACATGAAATATCTAGGTCTTTTCGTTAGCCAGCAATTACGACTTTACAAATTTTGGACAGCTGATTACTTTTTAGCCGAAAAAGGGTTCAAAAATGGGTGCGTATTCTAAGGGTTAACTTTTCGTTAATTCCATGGAATATATTTGTTATAACAGCTTAAATTTTATTAAAACTGGTCCATCGTGCTAATTTCCTCCACATGCAATTCTTTGTAGGTACTTGCGTGAAGAGAAACTTGAAGTTCAGTTTTGGTTGAGCTGTGCAACTGAGTGGACGAGACGTGCTCAACCTCAATCCTGTGATAAACATCTCGGTTCTGTGTATGTCGATATGAGCTCATTTTCGACTTCACCTTTCAATGTTCATTCAGTTAGGTAAGTGTGAAAGTTTATTGTGAAAACGCGCTCCATAAGCTGCTACGGCCTTCGTTAATTCATAGAGAAACATCTAAAAGTAACATCAACTATTTAGTAATTTTCAATTCTAAATCCGTTGTTAAAATAGCATGTTTTGTTTCAATGTGGACACTCCTGCTTGCATTTATAAAATTTGTTTTTTTTTTCTTCGCAAAAGAAAATGTTTATTCGCAAAAATATATTTTAGCGAAATATATGAATTCGTTCGATTTGCGACACAAATGTTTGCTAATTTTTTAGCCACACTAAACTTACTTACTTACTTTTAAAAACTTAATTGTGTGAAATCGTACACTGGCTCTTTAAAGCAAATTTTTTTCAACTTAGTGGAGAGTATAACTTATTCAAGCCTGGTGCTGAAAATATTTGTGATTGCAGCGCAAGAATTTCCATTTCATTTAACGAAAAATACACCGAAGTGGATACAAAGACTAATGGCTCGTTAGATTCCTCTTCTGAAGATGCTACACTGTTGAACGAAAGCAATCTACTTAACGATATTTGCACGCAGACCAGTGGAAATAAAATAACTCAAAATGACGGCTTGCAAGAAGTGACAGAAAGTGATGACGGAAAACTGTCAATTCGATTCCAAATAGAAGAAGCATTACACCTTCCAACATACCTCAAAGAAAGTGAGAGCATGGAGCCAGATGTTTATGTGTCATACGAACTAGAAAAAAAGGGGCTTGTCTTCACTGATATTTATCACAAGTCAGCGAAGCCAAGGTTTAATTTTCAGAAGTTAGAAAAAGTTCACAGAGAAGTATTTGATGATAAATATTTGGACTTTAAAGTATGGCGTTGTGTATCTAACATTCAAAATGCGGAAAAAGATATATTAATCGGTGTCGCAAAAGTTGATGTGTCTGCCCTTTTTTACGGTAAGTGTGACCTGCGACCTCCTATTTAAACGTTGAGTATTTGTTGAATTTTTTTAAGGTGGCAGTAGCCGAAAATTTTGTACTAGAGTTAGTATGCTTTTTTGGACCTGTGCATGTTCTGTTTTATAAAATTTAAAAACGTTTTTAAATGTTTCTTTTTGTCATTGAACCCCAAATTATTAGTTAGAAGAAAATAGTGAAAATCAAAACCTTTTTTACAGAAATAAATTCCTTTGTACTTCTTTATGTTCTTACTCGTATGTGGAGTCCTTTATTTTCTATATTTTCTTCTTGTTATCTAACAGGAATGAAACAAATAATCGGTTGGTATAACATTCATGATTTTAACGGTCAAACTGCTGGTCAACTGAAAGTAGGTGTCATACCCGCTGTGGCGATATCACCCTCACGTTCAGCAAAATTCTTTAAACAGTTTGAATTTATGCAACCAGTGAACCTAGATATGGCTTTTTTTTCAAAATGTCAAGATGCGACAAATAGCTTATCTGTTGGTGGCATACCTGAAACATCAAAATCTATGTTGTTTGAGCAGCTGAAGCATAATTTACAAGATCTCAGTGATTTAACTTCTAACATTAGAAAAAGAGTGGATTCAGAATGGGGGGTAATGGCCGTTGAAAGTAAGCCACATCCACATACGTCATCGGGGTCAGCTGATATTACTGTAAATGAAAAAACAGACGGTGCGTATACCAATGATAACACTAATGGTGTTAACAAGACTGTTAATAAGAAAATGGAACCTTTTATTGTAGAGGAAGGGTGCAAAACAGTAGATCAATCTCTTCCTGTCGCTGTGAAAAACCTTGGCAGAGATTTATCGCGACATGATAGTGTTGTTTCAGATAACGAATCATTTGTTGAATTTAAAAAAGGACAAGATGGGGGAAAAGTGAATAATTTTGAAGATTCAGAAAAAATTAAAGCAGAGGGTAGCGCTGAGGACTCCGAATTCTCCTTCATTGATGTGGTGGAGACAGGAGAAAGAATCGAGGAAGAAAAATCGCATAGTACGGACGAATTGATGGAACATTTGCGAGAGTTTGAACGAAAATATGAACACTTAAAACAAATTGTCCTATCTGATGATGACTGTGACCATAATGATGATGATGATGATGATAATGATAATGATGATGATTATAATGACCGGGAGGTAAAAAAGTCGAACTCTGACAATATTTTTCATGCACATAACATTGATAGACTACACGAAGAAATTGATGAAGTGATTAATGTTAGTAGTAAAGAGACCAGTAATGAGGACATTAAAACTACTGATAGTCCTACTGAGGTTCTTACAAACAACCACTACGACCAATATTTAGAGACTAAAAATGAACCAGTTAGTACTTGTGGTAAAAATGTTCAAGATGGGATGAAAGGAATGGATATTGGTGCAACAAATCTGTATCTTTTTCTAATTGATCTTGCTTTCATAAATTACATATTATCTGACCTTCTATTTTATTTTTTTACCTTCTCTGAGTGTGTTTTTCTTTAACAATGATTCTAGCAATCATCAGGATGACTTAGCAACATTACCCAACTTTTTTATGCGTCCTCAGGAGATGGCAGCTTCAATAAAAGCGCTACGTATTGCAGCTAACTTCAGAGGCTCTCCGCGAGTAGGAAGTGTATCCGAGAATAAATCTGATTATAAAAGTAGCGATGAAGAGAATCCAATGCGACGGAAGCTTGAGCATAACATCGATAAATCTTTTAAAGAGCGTATTAGAACCAAACTTCCAGTCGAAGCCTCTGAAATGGCAAGAATTTCCAGTATATTTTTATCTAAGCCAAGTTAATATGTTATAAATTATGATATGTACATGAAGTTTATCTGCAAGTTGCCGTGTAATTTCTGTGCATAAATGTTTTTTAGTCAAGATTATTTGATCAAAAATTGAAGGACAAGATGAATAAAAGTTCCGTACCTAGACATGTTTTGTTTATTAAAGGAATTTGACAACAATTTGGCGAAGCCTAAGAAAATTGGACGGCCGTCTGTGGGTTGCTTTGTCACTTTGTTTCGCGATAAATTTTGTCATAGAATGTTCACAGAACCATAAAATAAAGTTTGTGTTCCCCTCGCAAAGTAAATGTTTAATTTTCCATTCTACTTTTTGTTAATTTGTGTTCTTCCAGTGTTCATATGGACTCAAGTGTCCGAAAGCAATAAAATGCAATCTTTTTGGTAGGAAGGTTCTAAGGGTAGCTGTCCAGCTTTTGAGCTCTTTGAGAGTAGCTGTCATCTCAATCAATTTTCCAGAATTAGGGAGCGTTCACATATTACGTATTTAATTTTTCACCTATTTTCTACTCACCCCTCCCCCATGTAATCAGTCGTAATCATTTGGATATAGAGTATGTCGAATACAAACGCTTTAGAAGTTGATATTTTTCACCCTCATGGTAAAATATGCTGTTAATTTTTTTTATTTGCTTATGCCATCAAGCTACTTGACCCCTCCCCCCTCCCCCATAATCAAGCGTAAGTAATTTCGATGACCTCCCATCCCCCTCCTACTTACTTGATTACGTAATATGTGAACGCCCCCTTAATCGTTTTCAAGGGAGATTTTAGTTTTGTTTGTATTTCATGAGATGTTTACATGTATGTCAACTAAAATAAATTGACTTGGTGGCGTTTTAGGTAAAGGAAGAATTATAAACTGTCACAAGTACAGTGATGGGATTAAGTTTTACACGTTCGCGCTTGTTAAGATTATATGCTGAAACTTAAAAACACAAGGAGCGGAATAGACCTTATCAAAGCAAAAGGACTGTATTTTTTTAACGGATCAAAAACACAATCCGAAAATGTATCATAACTTCCGAAAAACGAGAGTTGCGGTCACAATCAAAATTCGTATTTGTTATGAAGCTGTCGTAAAGATAAACACTCTACGGTCATCTCTACAACTATTTTATTGTACAACTTCTGGGCTTGTTTCTGATAGTTCAAGCTTTCCTAAATCTCCATCGTTTAAACAATGCTGTTTTCGAGATTTTGCTAGAAAATTTGAGAACGAAACTTTCAAAAAATAAGATTTAAAGCTTCGAGGCTGTTGCTTAGATTAAAAACTCTCTACAACATATTCGTTGCAAAACATCTCGTCTTCTATTGTTGCACATCACAAACAGTCAATACTGTTTTCAATATCTCAAAGAAGCGGAAGCGACTACAGGTAGAAGATTGAACATCTTCCATTCGATTTTTTTTTTTCTCTTTAACTGTTAGTGTGTACATTGCCGTGCATATATTTACATTTGAGACAGGTCTATTTTGCAAGTTTTGCCTATCTCTTTGGTTTTTTTGCAATTTCAAGTGCTTCTGTGATGTTAATGTTCAGCGTGTCTTTCAGTTGCTGATCCATCATTTTTAAACACATTGTTTTCGGTCTTCCTTTTGGTTTGTCGTAAGGTTGAATTCGTATAATATGCAGAATTAAAAAAAAGTACTGTGAACTTTACCACAAAATGGCACCTCATACAATCGCGTGCGTAAATTTATACGAGGCTATCTGAAAATTCTAACGATGCCGAACAGGGAAGTTTGTTTACAATTTTTTATGAGTTCAACTCAACCACACTGAGAAAAGCCACCGTAACTGCTAAATAATTTGTTCCATATATGTCACGATTCAAGGAAACAGGTTAATTCAAGGATACAGGTTAAAGATTAAATCCATGTACGCGGTTTATTTTAGCGTAATAAGTTAGCTAGTAAAACACCCACCCCCTAAAATGTCAGGGATATTTCTCCTGAGATGGAAATTTCCTTTATGACATCCAAGGACCACAAGTATAGCTAGCTAGCTATACATGCTAAACCCTCTGATCAACAGTCTAAATCAATGAAAGCCATAGTGTTTGAAAGGCTCTGATAACGCACTATATATATTTGTCCCACAAAAAGAAATAAGTTGGCTAATTAATTCCACGGGATAGATAAAATAAGGTGCTGTTTTATTTTGAGGGTTTATCAAGGCATTTGGCAATGTAAATATGTTCTTACCTATCCAATTTGATATTTTGAACATATCTGTATACATATATAAGCATTATTACTAAAACTTAACTCTTAAGAGTTAAATTTTTCCTGCTAAATATTCCTTGATTAGTTAGCTAGATCTGATTTTTATGACATCCTATCAATTTTACTTTCTGTAAAAACAATGCATCAATATGTCTGCTTGTCAAAATTTTCATATTAGGTATAAATTCCTTCAATGTTGTAAAATGTTTTTCCCAACTCTCATTTTTTAATGTTTTTTTTAAAATCGTGATGGAATGTTTTCTTTGTAATGATAAGTATAATACAAAAGCAGATAAATCATCATGTGTGCAATTTATACAAATATCTCATTCTCATTTTTACGTAAACTAGAAGACCTTGGCCAAAATGTGTCCATGCTACTGCAAAAAATATAAAAACTTACTTTGGGCATCAATTGAAATTCCAATTAGCCTAATTTCGTTGCAGGAATTTTGTTGTTTTTACTATATGTGCCTGTTTTCACATTATATACTGTTTGCACAAAATTTGTATAAATTGTATAAATCATTATATATAAATAAATTGAGTAATTTGAAGATAATTTGTCAAGTACACCTGGCATAAAAACTAATGACAATTTTTTATTTTTTTATATAATTAAATTTATGTTAATAAGCCTTTTGAGCTGAGAATGATGTTTCTTTATCATCTACGAAATAATATAATTTATATATATGCTGTTAACAAGTGCTTATGTAAAGAAATTAAATATAACTTTTCACACTCTAATTGTTGACACATTTATATTTGTGTGCATGTTGGATGTATGTAGCATTTTTGTAACCTGGTGACGTCTCTGTTTTTGTTTCAGATAGAACACGAATTATGTCATCTGGAGTTCCCCCAAAAGAACTGAAGAGTAATATAAGGTATATGTATATGTCTTTAAAGTAGATACAGTAAAACATTTCTAATATGATTATAATATATATATTCTAATATGAGTTATGCACTAAATTTATATTTTTATAGTTTAAAAGATCCTGCCTCTGGAAAATTGTAAGTTAGTTTTTATATTACTAATTCCCACAATTCTCACCTGTATAAACACAGTAGAGAATTAAAATCCTATTGAAATTTTCTTAGCTATGTTTCAGAGATATTATCTGACAATTTACTAAACTTTGCACAAAAAGATATTTGACTTAGACATTATTAACTTGGTTAAAATATTTTTTACTATTTTTATTTACAAGATTAGAATGGTTTGTGTTTTATTTTAAACATTTTTTTATTAACAGAAATACCAATCCCGAAGTGCTGATTAGGCATTATTTTAAACAGTTAACAGTAGGGTGTGGACAAACAAATTGTACGAATCTGCAATGTGTTTCTGGTGGAAGGGTCCCACTATGCAATGATGATGCAGCTGCTATGGCATTACGCTTATTGATAGACAAAGCAGACATATGCAGCGAGCAAATAGGTACTTTTTTCATTTTTTTATCTATGATTTATATGTTTTTAATTTTTATTTTTTATAGATATATTTTGTTTTATGTTAGTTATAATTTTTTTTAAATTTTTTAGAGTTGAGAGCCATGTCTCAGGCAACTGTGGAAACTGCAGTTTTAAGTCCAGATCCAATTCTTACTCAATCATACGTGCAGCAATTGATTATCTCTTGCCAAAAGGAATACAAAGATTATAAACCATTAATACGCATACTTGGGAAAGTGTTTTCGTCACCTGAGTTATTGAACAAAAGCTTTCCTCTAACAAATAAAAATGTTGACGAAAGCGATCCATCCTTTGAAATATCAGTAAATCATGCAGAAGTAATACAGTTTTATAATATGCTTTTTAGCTTACATGAGGATAGTGTAGAAAATTCTATAATAAATGGAATTAATGCTTTAGGCAATAGCATTGAAATTGAGCTGAAATCAAGTCATAAGCTTCTTGGAAAGTCTGATTTAAACCAATTTGTTATAGTCCTTTTAAACCCTAATTTACACAGTCCAGAATATTTGGAAAGTGCACTGCCGAATATATTACGTGCACTGACTGCACTACCTCTCGACTTGCGATGTACTTTAGTTCGATATTGGTCAAAATTTTCTTCAGAAGATCTTCAAAAGCTTTTGGATGTCTTTCAGCAAATGGTTACTGTTCGTATATTAACTGGACCACACGCAACAACATCACTTCCTGTGAATGATGACCATCCTATTACAAACTCTGTAAAATGCATGAAGTTGATATATTATGCAAGTATTTTGGGTGGAGAAGTTGAAGAAATCAAAAATCTTGAACTTCCAATAAATGATGAGGAAGACTCAAATGAGAATTCTCGTGATAGAAATCTACTGGCTGTAGCAATGAGTGACGATAATGATTTTAAAGATGAACTTGTTGACATGCTTGGTATAAATGTTATGGAATTTCGTCAACCTAAGATACCTTATAATGATTTTGTTAATGACTGTTTAAACGATGCAATAGAAATGGATCGAGATTTTATGTACTTTAAAGATGGTGGAATAAGATTTTCATTCCTTAATTATCCATTTGTTTTGAGTACAACTACGAAAAGCCTTGGCTTATTTTATGACAACCGTGTTAGAATGTATAGTGAAAGGAGAATGACTATTTTATATGGATTAATGCAGGGACATATCCCTTCACCTTATTTAAAACTGCGGGTACGCAGAGATCACTTGATCCAAGATTCGCTCGTTCGTGTAAGTATTGGATTTATAAAAACTAAAAGTCTGAACCATATTGATATCTTATTTTCACATATTATGGTGTCTTAGCAGCTGAGAATTCTCTAAGCAGGGTCTTTAGAAAATATAATACAAAAATGCATGTTGTGCTTGTAAACAGTCAAAATTTGTTACTTGCAAAAAAATGCACAAGGATTAACTGAGTAAAAAAAAATTTTTAAATCAATTTAACACTAAAAGGGAAGCTCTTATCACAGTTAAGCTAGCAAAAAAAATTATTTTTAAAAAATTGAGTTTTAACTGAAATTTAGTATCATATATATGTATTATTATTTTACACAACCAAAAAAAGACCAGCCCTGAGTAAAAAAATTCTAATTTATATACAAACTAAGAAAGAAATTCTAAATTATATATTTATGTACCTTTATGTACTATATTTATGTCCTTGCTGTAAAAAATCCTTTTTGTAGGTCTTTTTGTAAGCCAAAAATAGTTAGGCATACAAAAAAATTGCAGTATATATCTGGAGAAAAAAAATTATTTATGCGAATTGCTTAATTTAAAGATTTTTTGTGTAAGACACTATCTCGCTAATACCTACTTCTAACGTATTTTTATTCCTAGCTGGAAATGGTTGCACAAGACCAACCAGATGACTTTAAAAAGCAATTATTTGTTGAATTTGAAGGAGAACAGGGAATAGACGAAGGTGGAGTGAGTAAAGAGTTTTTTCAACTGGTGATTGAAGAATTATTTAATCCTGATTTTGGTAAGAGTTAAAATTTCTTATAATGCATCTTAAAATTTCCAGTTTAAATAATAAAATAATTGTCATTTTTAGGCATGTTTGAATTCAATAAGGAAACAAATCTATGCTGGTTTAATCCATCATCATTCGAAACTGAAAATCAATTCACATTAATTGGTTTATTGTTTGGTATTGCAATTTATAACAATGTAATTCTCAATGTCAACTTTCCACCTGTGTTGTACCGCAAATTGTATGGAATAAAAGGAAAGTTTGAAGATTTGCAAGAATCACATCCAGTGAGTCTTGTGTTCATATGATATTTGTCAAAAATGATGTTTTCAGCTGGAAAAATTGCATTTAAAGTTTCTTCTATAAAAACAAAAGAATTAGCCCAAATCAATATTCCAATTAATATATTTTATACATCTATATGAAATTATTAAGTTATTAAGCATACTTAACTTTTATATGTAAAATACAAGGAAGTCCCAATGCATGGCACTAGTCCCCTTAGTGACTCCGACGAGAGTGATGAGAGTTTCCTGGTATTGTAAATGAACTAGGCTTTATGTGTTTGGCAACAGCCAGGTACATTAAGATAATGCCAAGTCTCCCCCACTGAGAGAATAATCACAATAAACTGTTACATGCATTACCAGATCCAACGATTTTCAATGCCTTTAGCAATGAAGTAGCGTAATTTCTTAACCCTGTACAATTAATGTTCATATTATATAAAGTGTCTTGTTGTTATTTCAAAAGGTGATCTTTAAAAGTCTGAAGGAGATATTGACATATAATGGAGATGTTACCGAAGATATAATGACAACATTTGAGATAAGCTATGAAGTTTTTGGATCAACTTGTAAATATGAACTTGTGAAAGATGGAAAGAATGTTAAAGTGACAAATAATAATCGAAAGGTTAGCGTTACACACACACACAGTTTTCTGGAAGATCCCTGATAGTTTTCAGTAATGAAAAAATTTTGTACATCTCATCCATTCATTATTTAATTTATGCAGACCTCCTACGAAAGAGCAAGTTGATAATGTGAGCTTGGAAAATTGCCTAGGAATTTTCTAAAGCTTTCAACTATTTAACATATTTTATTTTAAATATGTCCTTCCCAAAGCGTTACACAACAACGTTATTTTTTTGAAAATTTATTTTGCAAAATGTTTAAACTACAATATATATGCTACAAAAAATATTGAAGCCTTCTAAATCATACAATACCAAACCTACATTGTAAGTATTGTGGCATTGGTGAGCTGTAAGTATGGATATGGGTTTGTTTGTTTTACCTTTGACCTAATTTGAATTTCCCTGCCCAAAAATATGTCCAAACCTGTATCCTGTGTTAATTTTCTGCTGGGAAAGGGTAATTTATTTTAACATCTAAATTTTCTATCCCTTATTTTTTTGGCATATTAAAGTGATTATATTTGCTATGGTATAAGTCTTATGTAATTATATTGCATGTGTTAGCAAAGATATTTTGCTGTATTCACAAAAATGTGAGCAGGTTGCTCACATTTTTGTGATATGTGATTTTTCATGATAATTAATCTGGAAATATTGTATTCTTTATTGTCTTGTATTTACAAGACTACATTCAAGCAATACAACTCATTGTTACAAAATATGTAATCTCTTGAAACAGGTTCCTGTCAATCTTTATTTATGTTTATTTCAGGAATTTGTCGCTCGATATGCAGATTTTTTATTGAATGCATCTGTTAGGAAACAGGTATTGACATACTTCAAAAGTTGTATGCATGACATGAAGTTCTGTTTGTGCAGTAAAAATTAAATTTCTTCTCATTGTAGTAGTAGTTGTCTAAAACTCATAACAAATCCAAGAAAAGTCAAGATTTATATTGAAATTAACTATATTCTTTCATTTTTATAATTTATACATATTTTCGTTTTGATATTAATTCGAGGTAATAGATGAGAAATGAAGGTCGGACATATCGATAATTGTGGGAGAACAAAAAGTTCCAATCTGTGTGCATAAAATCATTATTTTTTATAGTTTGAAGCCTTCAAAAAAGGTTTTGTTATTGTTACAAGTGATTCGATTTTAAAGAACTTGTTTCGTGCTGATGAATTGGAGTTGTTAGTATGTGGTAGTCAGGTATTATTTATTATTATTATTCTTTCTTCCTTTTTCTCCTTCTTAGCCTGCAACTGCAAAAATTTCCCATACTAACATATAAATATTAAAAAAATATAAATAAAAGTAAACACGATGTTGCCATCACTTCTCTGTGAACGTTCTTTGTCATAGAAAGTAGGTTGTTGTAAATGCTAAAGCTGGATTGCCACTAAGCCTGGGAAACCTTGTATAGCCTGGAACTTAAAAAGGGTGCCTAATAAACCTGAAAAAGCCTAAAATTTCTGACCCATTTAGTAAGCAGAACCTGAAAAACTAAGCTATAAAAAACAAATTTTTAAGTATTTTACTGACTCACAATCATTCAGTACTTGATTTGTTAGAATGTGTATATTACAGCTAAGAAAAACGAAGGTTAAATCTGATGGCTATTTGAGACTGGCCACTCTTCAAAAAAATAGGTGGTCATTTTTTCAATTGCTTGTTGAAATTACCCAGTACATTAAAGAGAATAGAAAAATCTTTTTCAGAAAGCGAAAATGCACAAAGCGTATACATCCTGTCCCCCGCCCCTGTTCGTTTTTGCTCGTTATTAAATCACGCTCCACTTCCTTTGTGTGAATACAGATGCAAAGTATCAACCCTATCCAAAGTATCAGAAGCAGTTTATATAACCTTTATACTTTGGAGAATTGTCATTTAGAATGTCAGTGGAAAGCCTGTAAAGGTTGATTGCATACCTAACACATTGTGTTGGTATCTCAAATCTTATATACGAATAATATTTAACTTTGTTGTTGTTAGGTATTTGATATAAACGAGCTTCAAAATGCAACTGAATATGATGGAGGTTATACTAAAGACTCACCAGTCATAAGGTATTATTACTTCTGCTTTCATGAAATGCGATTTAAACTTAAATAAATTTATAAGGCCATGGAGTACTGGGGGGAAAACAGTCGTGTAAGCTTATAAAACTAATGAACAAACGGCCATAGTTCTGGAGGATTCTTGTCTTTTCTTATCCTTCTGAAGTATAAATGGAAGACGTAAATAGCTGTACCATCAAAACGTCGTTGCACTATCCCTTCATCATTTCAACTTAAGAATATCGAAAGTTCACTTTTCCCACGTTTTTTCCCAAAAACCCTACTTCTAGGTAATATATTCGGATAACATACACAGCCAGCAAATGAGGAGTTCATTACCATTAGATAGTACAAGCAGTGGTCCATAGTTAGCCTGGCCTAGTTTGTCACTGCTTCGGTTCGATTAGACACAGACACACGCTAGCTAACATGTAACGGTATACAGACTAAAAGATCACATATGGGTTGTTGGATTTCAGTTGTCAGATAAAAAGAATCAAAAGGCAGATAATTAGCTGAAAACTTTGTTTTTTATGTAAAAGAATGACCTGAACAAAAATTAAATTAAGTTTACATCAGAGTGTTATTCAAATAGTAAACTAGCGTCGATACTTAATACTTTCGTGCCATGACAGTACATTGTAACACTGTGTCTTTAGCGCGATTGTTAAAACAACTCTTCTTTTATTGTGGTTCGAGCATCTGACGTAATGTGATCTATCTTATATCTGGTCTTTTCATCCGTTCTTACAAGTAATGTTCGGTAGTTTGTAATCAAACGCTTCAAAATCGACTTTATATCTTTTATATAATTGACGGATCGTTTCTTCACTTAATTCTGAGAAGTGTTTTTGAATTAATTGTTTTGATGTCAAAGATGTTTTGTGCTTGTCAGTTAAGTGCGCTGGAAAGTGTTCTTGGCTTCCTAGATCTTTTAAAATTTGTTCCGAGTCTGCAACTAGACTTTCCATCTTACCTATGAAGTCGTATGGTAACACACACGGGTGGCATATAGACTCGATCGGAGACCAATGTCCATCAAACACTCGCTTTTGTAGAATCCAGAGAATAAACTCTTCAAATTTGACGCCGTTCCCTCTTCTGTATTGTTTCTCAGTAAGGTTAGCTCGATATAAACGTAGTATTTGTGATCCATAAGTTTTATGGAAAAATTTATTATTTTCTTCAAATTTGTTTCGATAAGCTGACACCAACCTTTCGAATGGATGTCGGACAAACAGAAATTTGTAATAATGAAATAGAGTCTGTTTGATCCCTTCCTTACTGATCATGTTGAACAATCTCACTTGTGGTAATGCGTGTACGTTGTTCTTTTCAACTGAGTTAACTGACGAAGCATTCGTTGCTTGCTCGAACATTATCAGCAACCGTTTCCAGTTGGTGCTTGCGATTTTCGGTACACTGCAGTACACCAGTTTCATGTTGTGACTGACATAGAAATGTGCTTTGTTGCTTGTGGACGAACGTAAGAAACGAATTAAGCTGCTGATACCATAAGTGTGTTGACTTGAGATGCAGAAATCACGCAGGTGTTTAAGACGTTTCTCTTGTTTAGCGCTGTGAGTGAACAAGCGGGGAGCAATCACCTGGAGATGGGAAATGCAATATTTGACATAAGAGAAAGTTTTAAACAACTAAGCATAACATGTTAGCAGAGGTGAACATAATACCAGGTTAATGTGAATTCTTGCGTAAGCCCTGAAACAGCTGCTTGCTACAGTTGGAGAAAAACAAGCTCCTGTGCCCAAATTTAGTGTATAACTGGTGAATATCTTCTTATTTTTACTTCATTGTACGTGTTGTGACAGGACAATGTAAGAAAAAATAAAAATACAAATGTAATTTGCGTTGTTTTTATAAGAAGCCAATTAGTAAAAGTTTCTTAAATTCTGTGGTTTTTTAACAAGCTTCTTAAATTTGTCTGTGATAGGAGTGTTCAATTAAAAACATGATTTTGACCCAGTCTTCGTAAATATGTAAAGGGGTCAATATACGGAGTTGTTTTTACGCGTGTTTAACATAGATTATTTCAGAAAAAAAGAGGGTTTTACTTAAAAAGAATTATGGTATCCGTTTTTTTTCTTTTATGACTATTGAATATGAAAATATAATTTTTGACCAAACTTCCCCTTTAACATACGAGAAAAAATAAAATAATTTGTCCGGATAACCTACTCAATTTTCATCCAATCTCTTTTTATACTAAGTAGAAATAGCTAAATGCCATTCCAATGCCATAAATTAATGGGAGGCAAAAGTTTCTTAATTAAAACTTTTATATTTTTACGACTAGTGAAACTTTACTAATCGAAGAAATGCGACTTCGTTGTTTTTTATAAAGTGCTTTCTCATATAAAAACAACGTGTAAATAAACTCATGTACGAAATGCAGGTAACATGGTATGGCAGTTATACTAGTCACGTGACGGTGCAATTTTGATCACTCACATCGTTGTATAAACAACTTGACCTGTTCTTAAGACTTTGCACAAACTTAAGATACTCACCTTTTTGCCTCTCTTTTCTTGAAAGTAGTTGTTTTGAGTTATGGCATAATAATTGTCAAAAGCTGTAGATCTAAATATATAAAGTACGCTTATCGTAGAAACTATAAAAGTTATAAAAACTGTCATCCATTTCGTGC
Organism: Hydractinia symbiolongicarpus; assembly: GCF_029227915.1. NCBI lineage: Eukaryota > Metazoa > Cnidaria > Hydrozoa > Anthoathecata > Hydractiniidae > Hydractinia > Hydractinia symbiolongicarpus. Next base: position 26,156,083 of record NC_079882.1, on the reverse strand, counting down.
GAATGGAATTTTGCCAGCTCATTTTCGATTATATTCTGTAATTCGCCAATTTTATTTCACTTTGAACTAAATTATAAATATGCTGGCAGGTCTCATTTAACTATGTTAAATTATGCAGTATTTTTTTATTAGTTTTTTTAATTCATGCTTTTTAATATATTTTACCGCTAAAATTTTCAATCAAATACGATAGAGATATTTTATAAAGCGGAAATTTACAAACCAACTGGACGTCATTCACTATTATCGTCAAACTGATAATCTGGTCTTTAAATTAGTTCATGCGCGGGTACTCTAAGCGGGATAGCGGGATTATTTCGACCGTCGCTCCAAAAGCTATTTGTTTTCCATGATTTCTTACTTGTATCATCTTTTTTTTTAACTTAGCAATTTTTTATGTGCATCTAGATATTTTTGGGAAGTCGTCCATGAGATGAGTCATGATGAGCTCAAACAATTGTTAAACTTCACGACTGGAAGTGACCGTGTTCCTATTGGTGGGTTGGCGAAATTAAAGTTGATCATTGCAAAAAATGGAGAAGATTCAGACAGGTGTTTGTTTCTCTTTTGTTCGTACATTTCACTTCCTAAATTCAACTATATTGATATGCGTTTATAATCTATTGTTCGAAACGATTAGTTTTCACAACAGAACTGTCGTTCTTCACAATAAGAAGGATTGGTAATGTTCGTTTAGCAAACGTAAATAAAAAAAGAAATCAATCAAAACAGTATCGACTACAACACCTTGTAAAGATTATAATGACGTGAAAGCAAACTCGTCACCACTCTTTTTCAACATATTCGCAGTTAAAATAGAAACTTCAATGCGAAAGCAGATGCAAACTTTTTGAATATGACAGAATAAATAAATGTCAAAATGTTTGACGTAAAAGAAAGTCAAAAAAACGTATACTAGATACAAAGATTTGCGACTTTCCATTGCCTCCCACTTATGTAAGCCTGTATTTGTTTATGTTTCAGACTTCCAACCGCACATACATGCTTCAATGTTTTACTACTGCCGGAATATAACAGCGTTGAAAAACTTCGCGATCGGCTGCTCAAAGCTGTTTCGAATGCAAAAGGTTTTGGACTCATGTAAATAATTACGGGAAGAAACACTATAAAAACGCGGGAAAGTCGACAAACTCGCGATAAAAACGAGGATCGTGGCAATACACTATCAGAAGATTAGCGGGTTAAATAATTTGTTTTATGTTCTAAATCATATGTAACTTTATATCTTAGAATAATTTCAGTTTCCATAAATTAATTGTTAGATTCGCTTACTCCATTAGTCACTCGATTACACGTTCAATTTCTATAAAACTTCCAGACTCAGATTTTATCAAGATTGAAGATTCTGGTAAAGGCTAAAATTTGGTGGGAAGATAGCAACATTTAGTTTTTTAAGGTTCGTCTTGTTCTGGCATAAAAAAAATGCAACAAGACACAGCCAGCCACAATGATTTATTTAAGGGTGTCGTAGTAACAGGTTAACAGATAAAGGTGCGTGTCTGTAATCCATGGACCTTTTCATATTAAGTGATTTAGGGAGGCCCTACCCATTACAGGGGCTACGAAGCAGATTTTTTACCCTCTAGATTGACTAAAAAGCACTCCAAATGTTATAAATAGAATGTCAAATTGCATCGAAAAGACAAAATACTTCATTAAATTGCGTATGACCTTAAGATGTACCTTTTCGTATTTGATATTTAAAGGACCCCACTACCTTCATTGACTACAACGCTTGACCTTTAAAATACAATGGGTGTTACGGCGTGTTGCTAAGTGATGGAGGTGCTAAACACAAGCGCCAAAACGAAGGAAAGAAAACAGAACAATAAAAAACACGTTCTAAATTCACATCTAAATTTTTGATGAGATCAGTCAAGATGAAATTAATGACGGAGTTTTCTATGTTCTAAAATACCCTCGTATGAATTTCTTATAGACAAAACGAATTGCTGTTACTTTTTGTTGTCCTGAAAATTTTCGTTCCTGCGGCAGATGAAGTTAAAATAATTGCTTTGTGACAAACCTTATCAAATATTTTTTTAAGTTATTACAAAATTATTCTCAATAGAAACTTTCTAAACGGAAAATACATGTTGGCCATGTGAAAAAGGATCAAACACCATTTTTTTGAGCATGTACGTCAACGCCTGTCGATAGTTGAAGTAAACTCTCTATCTCTTCCCTTTAGGCAATGACAAAAAAATTAAATCAAATTTGAATAAAATAAAAATGGCGCCTGAAAAGTGACTTAATATTTGTTTTGAAAAAAAAACAGTATGTAAAGATTACGACAGATGTTTTATGGAAACTTCTGCCGTTGCTACGTGACATGTCAAGCGAAATGTTTTAGTTGTTAAATTTTAAATTTTTTCTAACAGCAGCACAAAAGAAACTGTTTCAGGTTTGTCGTTACTAAAATAGTTCAGAAAAAAAATGCATCGATATATCGAGTATATGTGAGCAATGATTTACTGGTAGCAAATTTTTGATCTTCCCTAAACGCGTCATCCATGACAAAAGTGTCAAATTTGAAACGTGGACAATTTCGACGTACATGTGCTTTGCGGGGACATCTTAATAACAAAATGTAATCAAAGCACCGACAACTAAAATATTATCACCAGTATCAATAATCTTGAAAACGCGTTATAACTAAAAGAGACAGGTGTTTTTTAAACATTACAGAATCTGCATTTTATGACAATAAGTTCAAGCATGGTTAAACAAAGACACAATTTTCTCTTTGTTTTTGTAAAATTAGGCGCATGTGATTGGTTCGATCTTTCAACACTAGTGTAAAACCGTTTCCAGTCCGCCTGTATTTTTAACGCATTATTATTTTACTGACCAGATTCTGTCTGAAAGTTATCTTGAATGTTGAAACGATTGAGCTAAAATAATATCTACAAATTTAAAATAAAAATATATAAAAAATTTCATTTAACAAGCCTACACGTATTTTTGAATAGTGTTAAAACAATATCGATTATTTATTGCGATAAAAAATCATTATATTCCATACGAGTACTTTTAAAAAAGGCCAAGTTTCAGGTCCGTAAATTAATATGTTGTTAATTCATAATCTGGTCAGTATTATTAGTTACTCACATTCACAAATCTGAATAAAGAATTCGATTGACGTGCTGGTGATGTTCTGCCCGGATAATGAACATTGGCCTGATTAAGTACGGCAGCTTGCACCGGTTAAGAACAGGGCAGAAAATACATAATCAGGGCAACATAATCAGGACAGGCCAACTTATTACTCAAAAAATATTATTTGGCACTTATAAAAGGGACATATAATCAGGGCAGGCCAGTTTATATACGACAGTGTAATATTATTTCTCATTTATTATAGAACGAACATAATCGAGGCAGGCCGACTTATGTATGACACAGTCAAATATTATTCCGGACTTATAGAACAAATATAATCGGGGCCGACCGCTTTTATATCATTCGTCATCACTTCTGAAAGCGAATAGCCCTGGTGGCAAAGTTGTTGTTGCTCTCAAATGAAACGAAATTTCGCGGCAAATACTAAATTTTGGGATTCGCAAGTTTAATAACTTTTCACCAAACTTAATTCCCGCAAAAAGAATAATTTAGGTTCCGTGAAATTTAGTTACTTCAAAGTATATTATGCTGAAATGTATTTACTACAAGATTAGTTTTAAACTAAGAATTACGTCGAGAAGTTTTTCTTCCGCCATCTCTAGTTTTTAGGGGTGTTCTATCTTCCAGAGAATGTTTAATTCACAAAAGTTCGAAGAAAATGCCAATCACAGCCTGCCTGGCCAGCCATTATATCAGCGTTCATAATCCGGTCACCACTACATAACCAGTGCAAAAAAAACATAATCGGATCATGTGTACATAATCCGGCTGTCCCGGTTGTAAACAGGCCGTTTTCGAAATCTGGGCAGAACAGTGACACAATGACCGTGTCATTAGATATACGATATTGTCTTGCCAATGAAAAAGTGAAGAAGAAACAGAAATGGAGGGATGAGGTAGGGAGATGTATATTTAAGTAAGAATATGTGTTTAATATGTGTTGTACCTATCTTCGTAGCTTGACTGCTCATAAACAATGACCATATCAAGTTTTGCTACTATTCTGTATTTCTGGTTACTTCTTCTTTTAGTCATAGCTATAGTAGCTATTTAGCTAGCAATAATTTGTGGTTATTTTCGGAGATGTTACGAGACCTTTCTGAGAAACGGCTACGTTAAAAATTGTTTTAATTTTAGTTGACATTAAAAAAATCTGAAATTCACGTGGTTGTTATGAGATTTTATTTTAAATTTTGTCCGCTTAAATTTTTGTTTTTGAATAATAGCAAGCCAGTTATTTATATTATTAGCTACTGTATGACAGTAATCTTCGTAGCGATAATTTTATTTTTCGTCAAAAAAACTTCCTTCTGAATGATGCTAGTGAGTTTTGTTTACAAAAACATATTTCGAAGTGATGCTCAGAGGCAGTCATGTGGAAAAAAGATAGCTTTTGATCATTTATTAGTTGACTGGTACTTCTTCAGCATGTCAAAGAAATTTTTTCGTTGTATATAATGAAAACTCAACGTTTACCAGTGGGATTTTACTTAAACTTTTTTTTATTTTTATTTATATATATTTTTTATTTTTTTTTTATTTAGGGATAGCTAGTAATTATATTAGTTTGGGGTCCAGTTACCATCATAACAAATATGGCAGCAGAAACAGTTTCAGCATATCCCATATCTTTTCACAAGGATCATGTATCTTCCTACCCCATCAGTGAACATCACATAAGAGAAGTGTGTGAGGAAACTTGTCAAGAAGATAAAAATCATCTTGATTTACAAAATTTCACATATAATGAAAGGTCAGGTATTATATCCAAAACCAATAATGAATTATCAAATGGTGGGATAAGTGATGAAATGAAAGAAAACATTGCCAGACAGATAACTCACCATGATGTAATGAACAATGGCAAAAGAGTTGCAGAAGCAAAGAAAAAACGTAATGTGCGCAAGCGTAACCGCTGTGACATGTCCCCAGAAGAGTTGCGTAGACTTAGGGAGAGAGAAAGAAAAGCCCAACAAAGTCGTAGGGATCGCATTAGAGCACAAAAGGTAAATATATATATATACTGTTTTATAAATTTAATTCTGTTACATATTCATTTACATCATAAATGTGATAGTCCAAATTATTTTATCCTAAAATAATGAAAACAGGCATAAGTCATAATTTTTTTGTTACTCCTCAACAGTCATTTTTGACATTTTATGTGGGAGAAAACAGTCATTGTGAATATTGTGTAAAACTTTTATTACTTAAGATAGCATAATATATTTTCTTTATACTACCAAAAAATAGAAGCATATGTCATTAATTGATGGCCTTCACAATAAAAAGTGATTCTTTTGTGTTACAAAACACTTTAATTTATCAAAATCCTTTGTCCTGTTCTCAGATATGAAGCAGGTGGCTTTTCTTTGATCAGTGAATATGTACTAGGTTTTTTTATATATCTCATCAATATGTTTGAAAAATTGACAAAAGAATAAAAGAGAAATCCTTTTTTTTACTTAAGACAGCTGCTTTTTATTTAAACTTAGCATTTTATTTGGTAATGAAATGATAAAAAATAAAAAATCCATCAATTTTCTATATTATCAATGTTTTCTGAGCTACACTATTGTCAAGTTTATATTTTACTTTTGCATTCTTTTTTTGTGTAATCTTGGGAATAATTTTCTATTTATGCAGATAAATTTATTTTATAACACTGTTTTGACATTTCTTACCAGAGACAAGCACAAGGATGGCATGATGATGATGCTGCATGGGAAGCTTTTTTAGACCAGACTGAAAACACAGATAGTGATAAACCTAAAAAAAAAGTATCTTCAAAGAAACAATCATCCGACCTTCCATCTATGGTGTGTAATATGTCGCCAAATAATGCTCCAACAGATGAGGTAAGTTTTTGTACTTTACGTTAAAAGTCACAAATTATTTCCAAATTATTAGTATATCTCATTTTTTTTCACCATGGTTCTTATAATTAACACTTTTTTCCTGGCTGTTCACTTAATTACAATATCCACCATAGTTCGTATCAGATGCTACAACAACAAAGTTGAAGGAAAGTGAAATTGATGTTAATATTGATGAGGATAGGAAATTTCAGAAGCAAGTATCTACATCAAATGAAACTGATTCAAACTGTGGTAGTAATCAAGATACCCAGAGTATGCTGTATAGTTCGGATGAAAATTCCATGGATGCTTCAAACAAAGAATTCATAAGTAATGGGAAAAAAATAAGTCGAAGACATTTCCTACCTACTGATGAACTAGAAAGACTTAGAAAACGGGAAAGAGATGCTAAAAGGAAACAAAGGGAGAGAACACGTCTACTTGCAAACAATGATAACTTCTCTGTAAGTAGCTTTACCATAGCCCCAGGTCAACCCCAGCTGGTCTATCTATCTGGGAGGTAAATGGGTGAGGTGGCACACTGTAAGCTGTTGCATGTTAAGGAAATTGTCTGGTGGAGTGTGGACAATTGAGTCTGAAAATAAGGAAATAATATAGAAAGGGTATATCTTCCCGAAGATTTGAGGTAGCCATCTATCTATCTACCTATATTCTGCTACAGACCTTAAACTATGTCAGCCAAAAATTCTGAATTTAGGCTGTCAGGCTTGCTCTGTCTGTGTCAAGCATGGGCATCTTTGGTTGCAGTCACCTTAAATTACTCAAGTGCCTTAAAAAACTAATTGTTGATGTTAGTAAATATCAACAGAAGCACCAAATAGGCACTTTTCAGTCTTCCATCTTACTCTTATCACCTAAATAGCAGTACACCCTTAGTAGTTTCCCTGCCTGATGTATTTATTACACAACTGATGAATTTCATAGAAAGCTATAAAACCTGAAATTATCACATTGAAATTATTTCCCAGGTAAAGGAGGAAAATGATGTTTCACCTAACTCAAACACAGAATCTCAAGACAAAATCGTCAAAAGTCACCATTCTGCTTCCCCAGAGCAAAAGAGATCAGAAGAACAAAGAAATACCAATAGCCATTTGTCTCCGAAATTTCATTTGATGTCACCTCATCAACACCATCTTCCTTCAAATCACCACATGCATTATCCTGCCGTGTATATGCCAGATGCACCTGGCCATCACCACTCTCCATCTAGTCATTATTTCCGAGAAAGACATTACCCTGATATGTACCTCCCAAGGCTACATTCTGACGATCAACATGGTCACAAAGAAAGAGATTTCCACTTACCACATAATTTTCACAAGAGCCATCACCTCTCACCCCATATGTATCATCCAATTCATCAACCACATTCAACCATTGACCGCTCTATATCACCTGAAGGAAGGAAATCCCCAGATAACACATCTCCACCTAGTTCGGCAGAGAAAAAAAGATTAATTAGTCGTAATGTTGACAGAAAAAAGCTTTCTGAGGAAGAGCTTGAGGACTTAAGAAAAAGGGAGAGGGATTATCAAAGGGAACGAAGAGCAAGAATACGATTAGAAAAGGTAACTTTATGCCATCATAATATATGTATATAAATAATTTAGCAGTTTTTTAAGTGTATATGGCTGGCATTGACATGTAGTTAAATGCACATGGAATGTAAAAGGGTGTACTTTTCACCAGTATGGAAACGTTTTTTATCACCAAATCTTTTTTTTATAATTTTTTTGGCTCTTCTGCTTAGCTTGAATTAAATTCCTTTCCTGGTTGAAGAATTATATGTGTTTTTATTTTGCAATGAGCAATAATAGAAATGAAGTCTTAATTTTTGTGGAATATCCAACATCTTTTGCATGTGGATACAAAGTTATAAAATAAACAGACTTGTTACAGTTGGCTAATATCAGAATATAGTTATCTTGTTAGGTTTTTTGTTGCTTATTTTATATATTTTTCTGTAGGCAAAATCTCAAGCTAATCATAGCGATCAACTACATCCTAATTCACAGGAAGATGGTATGCCAAGATATTATCATTCACCTCTTTATCAACCACATGCTCTTCACAAAAATCATGATGATTTCCTTTCACATGTACATAGAATGGAAAAGTTACCACATCGTGTATTCCCCAGATATGAAGGTGATGATCATTATGATGGTTGCAAATATTCACCAAGCTGTGTTGGAAGTAATTCAGAGGACTTCAATGATGACTATATACCAAGCATGCATAATGAAAAATCTGCCTTAGCTGTTTCAATTCCATCTGACAAACAGTACAACAAGTTCACAAGTAGTAAGGATTCAGAGTTACTTCAAGTTGTTCCCAAAACTAGAGATTATGAAGATATGAAATCACAAGACTTTTCTCCAGAAAGTGAGAAGATGTCCCCTTCATCGGATAGTTGTTCAAAGAAGAGTGTTCTGGAAAATATTTGCTCCACTCTTAAAAAAGAGTCACCCAATTGGAATGGAGAAATTGAAGATGAAGATGGTGATAAGTTAGTAATTGTACAGCCTAACACAGAATTTGAAAACAAAGATGGAACTACAAATGTTGATTCATTGGACAACAAAGAAAGCGGGAAGACAGATCAGATTAATGGACACCCTAAAGCGTTAAGTTCAGAATCTATCAAATCATTTGAGGAAAAGAGTAGAGAAAAATTAACAAGTGAACAATTGGAAAGACGTCGCAGGTCAAATAGAGAGGCTCAAAGAAGACGAAGAGCTCGTCTAAAAATGCAAAACAGCTCAGAGGATTGTACAGATCTGTTAAATACATCCAGTGAAAGTAATGAGATGAAAGAAAAGCTGAAAATGCCAAATGGTGTACACGATGAATCATTTTTAGATTCTCAATTAAAAGGCTGCCGGGTCAAGGTAACACCATCAAGGCCTGACTCGCTTTACTCAGAGGATGTCCACTCACACCACGTGCATCATAGGGGAAAGTATGATAATCATCACATTCATGAAAAGTATGGACGCTTTAATCCTGAACACTATCTCTTCCATGGCAAAAATCGCTTTTACTATCCCTCACCACGATCTTATAAGGAGATGGATGAATTTCATCATTTTTACCATGATGCTCCAGGATATCATGGGGACAAATACATACACGATTACCCAATACATCACAGACATAGTCATATGCATGAAGAATATAAACATTCATCCCGCATGTACTTGGACAAATACGATAGTTTCCATAGAGTGATGGATGTTGCAAAACGTGACAAGAAGTCCTATTGTAAGTATTTTTATTTGTGTGTTGTTGGGTTTTTTTCTTACGCAAAAAAATATATCTAGTTCTGGATTTAGGAATTCATAACTAAATCAGGAAATAAATTGTCATCTCTTTTTTTCAGCTATGCTATTTTCTCCACCGCTCGTGAAAACTGAGCCTGACATTGAACCAATGAAACAGTCTGGACGTAAAAGAAAGCAATGTGTTCCCAGAAAAGTTGTATCTTCAGCTTCAAATACTCCAGAAGAAGATGTCGATGTGTGCAATATTAGCCAGTCTCCAAAAGAAAAGGAAGTTTTACTTGTAGCAGAGAACACGGAAGAAGATAAACAACCCTTAACTGGTGATTATTTAATAGAACAATCCAGTGAAAACATATAAAATTATTTTGTGCTTCGTATTTGTAAATTTATACAATTCTTTAGTTGTTTTTTTTTGGGGGGATAAAATTTGAATTTTACGTATTTATACCAGTTTAATGGTTGCAATGCAGTCGTATCGAGCTTTTGATATAAGTTCTCATACTACATTGATTCGACGTTTGAAATGGTCATTTAAGTTACGGTTCTGATTTTCTAATTTAAACGTCGTTTTTTTTAGATTTCTTTCTGGAATTTTTTAAGCATTCTTATCATATTCAGTTAGTGAATCAATAACTATTATATGTGGTGATTTATTATCCAAATTTATTTTATGTACTATTTTTAGATTGTATTTAAGACAGCTGTGAACGTGTCAGTATTGTAAACCTTTTTGTCTGTTGCGCGCCCTTTTAGTATTTTTTCCTATGTTCTAATTGGGAGCCGCAGTTTGTGTAAAAATTATGGATATATGTGTGTACATAAAATGATATTTATATAGATATATTTAAAAGTATAGAGAGTATATATGAAAAAAACATACGATGTATAAAATATAAAGTATTTCAATATCGCAGATTTAAAAACGAGTAATTTGGTAGCTAAAAACAGATGAGTTTGTTGATAAAACAGTTGGAAATTCATGCGAATTTTACAGGTTATTAAATGTGACTAATTTGGTCTTCTAAAGACTGTAGGTTGTATTTTAAAATGTAGACAGAATATATACGTTAGTATGTTGGCGTTATAGTAATAAAATCTTTATCGAAATATTGAATTTTTATTTGTACTATAAAATCCCTCTATAAATTACCTGGCACATTTCTTCTCTTTTCTTGAGACTGCAACAAAATAAACCGTCTATCCATGATTTTTTATTTTTTTGTGTCAAGAAGTTGATCACAATTTCAATAAACAACTCGTAAAAATAATCTATCTACCATGTTTACGTTGCATCATTGTCAAACAAATTGACCACTTATGTTTTTGTTTAGTACTCCTTCGTAGATTGCGATCAGGAGACTGATGGCGTGTGATAATACCAAGCCTCTGCTCTGGAGATTATTTAGAGGAAACTATGTTCTCAAATTACTTAGCCTCGATTATTAATTTAATTTAGATAAAGTAAGTAAAAGTTTAATCTGAAGCTATCTAGGTTTTAATATCCTAAACAGTTAAGAATTTGGTGATTATCAAAAATTTTACTGCAACAACTTTATTTTCAGGGTTCTCTATATGAATTTATTTTGCCACTGGTAAACTCCTGGTTAGTCAGTATTTTTAAACATAATTAAACAGAATTTATTTAAACAGAAAACATTTAAACAGAATTAAAGTTCACACTTTCAGCTCATGATCAAAAGGGTCTGCAAAGTTTGTTTTTTGTCTATGTTTCTTTTTTGAAAAGTTAAAGTACACCTTTCTCTTTTAACAAGCCTATAAAGGCTATAAACATACCTTGGGCAATAAATTTCCTCAACAATTTGTTCTCGCTAACGTAAACGAAAGATTTTTTCTTTTAAATTTTGCTAAAGGCAAACTAAGGAATTTTTGCGAAAATAACACTTAGAAAATAAACGCGTTATTGTTCACCCATTTGTGAACTGTAAAAATTCTTCAAAAACGTGACCTAAAAGTTCGAATTTGCGAGAACTTCACATTTTCCGGATAATTTTCCAAATACTCTTTTTCCGAAATTCTCAACCTCGTCTCCAACTCTCCTATAGTACTTTGATGGGACAGTTTTTATCATGATATCATAGCGTAAAATTTGCGAATATTTATTCCTTCAGTTAACGTAGATCAAATTACCTATACATGCCACAAAAACAAATACATTAAGCGCATACTACAGGTTCCAACATCTTAATCAGTCAGCAGAAATACGAAATAATGAAAAATTAGTTCAAGAGAAAAAAATATTTGCACTTAATATTTCATACTCATCTTTACCCTATTGCTTTAAGTTATCTTATCTATCGTCTGTTGGAAAATCATAAACTACATTGCAGCCATGTCCCCAAGGCTTGTTAGGTTTTTTCTCATATACTTTTTCTAATTTCAAAGATTCCGTTAAAAAAATAAATTGATGACTTGAAGTAAAATATGCTAAAATCTCGCTATTTTAAATGACTGTTCACTGACTATAGATTTTCACCACGCGCCACCCACATGTTAAAATGTTTTCGCCAATTTGCGGTTTTTGAGCACTATTGTTGAATCGTGTTATTAAACGTTTTTTCGTATTTGTATTTTAGATTGAATTTAGTTTTAGTTCATATTGGACTATGCTTGAAGATGCCAATCCAAGAATCTTTTGTTGAATTTAGTTTTAACTGCTGCTTTATGAAGTTAGAATGTGGTCACAAATTTTCAAATCATTTAAATATATGTTTAAAATTGCTGATACTAGACCATTATCTCCTTCCAACTTAACAATGTCAAATTCATACAAATTATTTCAATCAAAAAGACATTTTGAGACAGCATTGACGTGGGAGAATGGAAGGTTTTGAGAGACGTTTTATTAATTTGGTAAAAGTGGCGAAAATAAAAACTGCAGAAAAATCGAAATACCGTGTGTATAAAAGGTTGATACTATTTCGCGCTTGTGCCCTATTTTGATAAAAGATTAAAGACGCTTCGTTTTTTGCTTTTATTTTTTGACGAGGCGACAAGCAGTGACTAATTCACATTAGCCTGTTAGTATGATCTGTGTTCTAATTTCATCACCGCCTCCTCTAAAGGTACCCTATCTAAACCAGTTTGCAATTAAAGCCATAGAAAATAGTTCATTCAATGTCATACAGCGTCCTAACAAATATTTAATTTTAACTGATTTTTTTTCTTTTGTGAGACATTTGTAAAATCAAATGTATTGTGAACGGTTCATCAATAGAAATTTCTTAAAAATTTATGTTTGTGCTTGAGAGATTTATTTTTATGGTGTTCTTGGTCTTGGGAAGGTGTCATAAGACAATCGTTGAATGAATAAGGTATGGTTTATCTTACAGCTTTAATATTGATTAACATCGTTAATTTGTTGATAAAGTTCACTGATTGCACTGAAGAATTCAACTTTTTCTTTCCATCAATCTCTTCTGACTAAATCGACTTTTATTGCTAAAAAAAATAAAAGCAACTAATTAAGATGACTAAGGGTGACTCATAAAAGTCTACATATAACGACAATTCGACATTCAGGAGGGGTTAAATCCTTGGAAATTCAACTATGTCATACCGTGAATCATCGATTTTTAACTGATTTGTCGTCTTCACTCTTCAGCTCTTCACAAGAGCGAGTACATATTTTATTTATTAAAAACATAACGCAAGATAGTGGAATTTGTAAGATATATGCTAAACATATTGCTAAGCCTTGATGAATCCTTGTGATGTGTTTTTTTTCTTGTGTTATGAGTATTTTAGTAAGACACAGACTTTTCTAATTCTTTATAACAAAAGACTGAATTAACACCACTTGGCTTATACCTTTAGTTTTGTTGCTGTTCTTTTGAAGGGAAAAACGGCACGCAAGTTTATAATTTTATTTATAACGTAAACATACGCTAAGCCTGGTTGTCTGTTTCAGCATAAGCATATCCAAAGCTGTTTTCAAATTTTCCCTTGCTTATAAAAAAACTATGTATCTGAATACTTGTGATTTCATATTGGCATTGACGATATTTAAATATCGCATTTCTTATCAGTTACAAAACCATAGCACTGAAGTTCAACAAAATAAGTCCTGGAAATTGTGATGCCGTGATGGAGGTCAATAACTAGTTATTAGGAAAGATAATTTATTTTATTTAATTTTTAGGTTGAACATGGAGTGGTTACGCATTACCCTTTTTGTTTCTGCAATATGTTCTGTTAGCAATTCTATAATTGAATCGCCTCAAAAAGAAGTAAACGGCTTTCTAGGCGTTGCTTTCCGCTACAAATTGATCTCCACTGAAAAAGGTTACCATGAACTGCTCACTGAAGATAAGAAAACTTTACCTAAGGATACCTGGGTGAGGTTACATTATGGGCACAACGAAATATATGGTTTGCCATTGTATGAGAAAGGGAAATATACGTATTACATCGCTTCGAAGGTGAATGGACACAAAAGTACCAAGAAAATTCCTATTATAATACGAGAATGGCGTGATGATTTTCTTCACGAAGTCAAACTCTGTACCAATCTAACCAATGATTTGTTTTTGAACCATCTAGATAGGAGATATATTTTAATTGACAACATAGCTAAATATCTTTTAAATACTGACATACAAAACGTCAAGGTGAGGCGATATAAAGATGGCTGTTTTTGGTTCTCTTTTCTTCATATTGAAAATGAGAAACGCTGTGATTATGAGAAAATCGATCAAATACAAAAACAGATGTTTGATGGCGAAGAAATATCGCGTAAATTTATCAAAAAACTCTCAAACATTGAATTACTATCTGCGAATTTGAATTTCACAGGCGGGTGCGTGAAGCCGACCGAGAAAGAAGAGAAAGAAAATATAGGATGGGTAAAAACTGTTGCGCCTATTATGATTCTTTTCGGTATTATTCTTATCCCAGTTGCAATATCGTGTTATGTTCTCCGAGGTGTTAGAAGACGACAAAACAAGATGCGTCAACAAGAGGAGAAAAGACTGAAAGAAGAGTCGATTCGTATTCAGGAACAAATGAATGAATACAAGCGAGCATGTGGCTTGGATGGTAGCTTTGAAACAGAAGCGGATGCACAGTACGCAACCACTCCCAAGTGGAATCAAGTAGTTCCCAGAAATGAGAAGCGCATGTTTCTTACCAACTTGCTTGAACGCTACACACCGCAGGGTATTCAAAACAAACTCGAACTTTTGTCCCGTTCCAAAAAGACTCTCAACCCGATCTCGAGAATGCTTGATATTCGCACAAACACCAACGGTCTGACAAATAACCGAAGATTAAGAAATAGTTTAAACAATCAAGGAAGAGCGCATGCGCTTACATCGTACCTAAACAATACAAATAGGTATGGAGACAATTTGCCAGAAAACATTGCCTCGAGCGCAGTAAATTTGAGACGCTCTTCCACGATGTATTCACCTGTATTGCCACTCCTAGATTCAAAGAGAAAATCGGTTTCATTTTTCGATATATCGGGTCCAAATCGATTCTCCGCGTTCGAAAGCGATAAAAACAGTGCGTATAGACGTTTTTCAGAAGAGACAAGGCGTAAACTTTCTTCTCAGTCTTGCACTGCTGTCGATAAGTTAAAGTCATATGGAGAAGATAATAATTTTCACTCGACACCTTTTCAAGCAGGTAGCACAAATTTCGGCCATTTAAATTCAAGGTCATGCCCCAGAATCACGCCTCCTAAGAAAACTGTAAGTGTTGGTACGTCTACCGAGTCTACGGGAATTCATCGATCAAGAAGTCAAAGTGTCATTAATTCTATGAAAAACTTAGCTGCAACTGGAAAAGATATTGCCGCCATTTTGAGAGAACGACGCCAAGCTCGTAAAAGGCAGATGGCGGGAAACTTTCGCTATGATGTACCTATCGGAACACAAGCAAACAAAAAAAAGTCTCAATCACGATTTTACATTGGCGATGAAATGGATGACATAAATATGTACTATGATGATTCAACAATTTCTCATGGAGTCTCAAATGCTATTTATGATAAAAATTTCAACTCCGCAAGAAATTTCGTTCCTCACAGTGAAAAAGATAACATGACCAGCTACACACAGAATGCTTTTCGCAAACCTACTCGAAAATATAAAGAGTTGCCATGGCAACAACAAGCACGTCTCGAGGGGCATGTGTCAAGTCCCAGTGTATCATCAACGATGAATGACGATCACCTTTATTTGAATCAACTAAAACCTGTTGACTACCATGTGGACAAAGCAACATCCCCATCAGAATTAATATACTCTCAACATCCTTCCGAAAGTTATACGGCTGGTTATTATGAAGAAGATTTAATACATCCTGTACCTAAGCGAATACAGTATCCGGTAGATATGAAACTCGAGCAAACTTATCATCCTGCACATAAGCCTTTCACCACACGAAGGATAAATGGCAACGCAGCAGAAAGAAGAAAAAGCTTCCGGAAGAGAAGAAATAGTACCAGCAGAGCAGTTCTAAAAGAAAACGATCCCAGTTGGAACGATTTGGATTTTGCCATACGAGATGGTTTTGGACAGCATGAAGGATATCAAATTGAGAAAGAAAATCAAAATCCTAGATATCCGGCGATAAACCAACCCCATTTGTTTAACGATGCCCAACATTATGGACATTCCCCGACTTTTCAAATGGATGAAAGAAGTTTTGGCAGTATCAGCAGTGACATCACCTACATGGATCTTGGTTCAGAGTACGAACTAAGTTTTGAACAAGATTTTTCAGATTATCATAAAAGAAGAAGAAGTTATAGCAGTTTGGATTTTCCATTACAACAATTTTCAAGAGGTACATACGAAGAGAGGAATGAAACACCTTATATCCACAATAACTTTTTTCCAGACCATACTGACACCTACACTACGTATAGTAAAGGTAATTCATATTTCACTCAACCAAAAAGCGTTTTCGCTCAATCGAGAAATGGGATCGATCAATTCGTTTGAAAAGAATCTAGTTTTATTGAAAGGAACACTATTTGCACTAGTCAGGTACAAAGCGAGAAACAAGCGAGCCTCTGACATGTACACATTGGCATGAGACAATGTCACATTAACAGGAATCAAGTTACGCAACCTTGATCACAAGATCTGTTTCTCTTCTTTTATATATTTGACGACGCCAAGGCGTCCATAAGCGCAGCGCAAGTAATAGACGTAAAGCCATGGGACGAGGTTGTCAAGTCGCGCAAAGATAAACAAAATAAATTAAAGAAAGAAATGAAAAAGTAAGGTAACGTTATGGAAATAATTGATGAAAGATGATGGAAGATATGTTCAAAATCTAAACCTTATTTTTCCATTTAAGCCTAAATGAGAAATATATCCTTGCTTCAACAACAAAAACATTTGAACTGTCGAAAGATTAACTTATTCCTGTCAACACTTTTTAAACCAAAATATTCACGATTAACTATGCTAAAAAACATTATTTTCAATAAATGTCAAGTATTCCTTCCCTACCCTTCTCTCCTGGTATTATGATCTACAAAGAAGAACAGGGTGTGAGAGTCTATGCTAGTTTTTAGCCGCTACAATATAATACTTGAACATTGATGCAATTTGGAAAGAATGTAGCCATGGTAAAAAAAGGCGGTAAAAATATTAGTTACCTGAATATAATTTAGTTACTTTTTACCAACTAAATTCCCCAAAATAGTGACTTTTTCCAACTAATGTTAGCATATACTTGTTAAGTTTATAAAATATAAAGTATATGCCCTGGAATTTATTATAAATTTTTATTATCGCCTTTTCAGGATCAACCGTGGTAGCGATAAATCGAAGCATTTTCGTTCAGCAAAATACACGAGAAAATTTGAATTGTTAAGCGGGAAAGCAAAAAAGTTTTTTTTTGATTTCCGCCGACGAAGGCGGAATCTTTAAAATCGCCTGGGAAGTAGAGAGAGAGATAGATAGATAGAGACAGCCCAGAGCCTGGACGCCTAAAACTTATCCAGGCTAAAGCTTAAATCCTCGTTTTGACAGATTTTTTTCTGAGAACGAGGCTAAAATAAGTTTTAAACCAATAAGAATCCTAACCTTTCTTCCTTTCGATAGCATAAAAGTTTTTATGCTATCGAAAGTTAAAGCTCGTGCAGTGTAGCATAATGAAGATCGTCTTATAATTACGTCATTTCCTTCTGTACAATTTCGCAAGCACGTATACTAAAGCTATATTCAGCAGAACAAATTAATTGTGGTAAAAAATAAAATTTAAATAAAAAGTTTTAAAATAGCATAAGCTTTTCGGTTACATCTATGTATGCAATGAGGATGGTTTAAACCGAAAAGCTTATGCTATTTTAAAACTTGTTTTTTAAATTTGACTTTTTACCGCATTTATTCTATGGCGAGTTACTATAATAACTAATTAATTATTCATGAATTTTAATTTAAAGAGGAATTATTGAGGCTGGATATTTTTGGTGAAAGATAATGTATTATAGCTATTATCTTTTTCAGATTATTGCTAATGGCGGAAATCTTTAAGCCGCAGGGCTTCTTGTTTATATTTCCGTTCCTATGCTAAATTATATAGCCGTTACTGCCATGACATAGATATCAAAAAATGGAACAATTCCGATCTCTTTCACCAGAAGGAAAGAAAAGAAGCTCTCTGGGAGATTTTGGCTTCTTAGGGGTTAAGGATTTAAGATCCTAATAGTGACCTAACAGTATATAAATAGAAGGCTACTGGTTCTGAAGCGGACTTTTTTCTCGAGTTTACGCACCCCAGGGCATCTTGTATCTTTTCTGACTTCGGGAAGGCGATACGAACATGGCCCTGCAGAAAGCCTCTTCACGTGACCCTCCAATGTGGTTTGTCGTGTTTTGAGTTCCAAAAACATGAACGAAGCAACAAATTTTCCTGGGGAGAACCTACCTTATCGGTAAAAAAAAAGTCGGCAAAAATATTATTCACTTGGACAAGATTTGGTCACCTTTGCCAACTAATTTTTTGAATTTAGTCAATCACTAATAAAGAATAATTGCATAAAACTGATAAAAATTAGCAACAAGAAAGAAAAAAGACGGCAAAAAGGTGATTGAAAAAAAATTCGGAAAAAAGTTACGTCCGAAAAAAATTTCTGCAAAAACGTTTGGTCGGTAATAAAAAACTCGGCAAAAATTTTAGTCAGCAAAAAATATTAGTCACCTAGCCAAAATTTAGTCACTTTTTGCCGACTTTTTTGTTACCGGCAAAGTATGATCTTATAAAAGGCGAATTTACATGAATAATCCATGGGCCAAGACCTGTCTAAGGCACCTGCACTTACCTTTTGGAAATTGTGTAATAATCATCTATCATTAGCTGTCAAATACAAGCATGTCTTGCTGAAAGATACCAACACAAAAGGCTAAAGGCATTTCAGTTTTTCCAAAGGGTTAATAAAAAAAATAGAAGTTAGTTTCGCTAAAAATTTTGTTTTTTTGGATGCTAAAATGAAAGCATGTATAAAGAATAAATATGCAAAATGGTCTTTGGATTGTGATGTTATGGTAGTTGCTTGCAGTTGTCCAGCTGGTACTGGTGTAGGTGGTTTTGAAAGTTGTAATCATGTGGGTTCGAGTTCAGCTTCTAGTCATCTTCCTTAAAGTGTAAGTCGCAAAGACGTGCATTATAGTGGTTGATAATAATTCCATCTTTACCATCCTGCCTTTTTATCAATTGCACCAAATATTTTTCTCGCGGTTGTTATTTGGAAATTTAGAAAAATGGAATGGTGTTTTGTTTCCAGACGTGTCGTTGTAAGTACTTTCACAACCGAGTACCGCGAGGGATTTTCTCCACTGTTACCACAAGCCTCCCCGATATACTTCATATTCATAATACCATAGCAAACAAGTTCAAATGACATAAAATGTTCTTGTAACGAGTGACTTTCTTGGTAAAACGCAACACTTAATAAAAGTTTTCTGTGAACTAACCTCGTTTTCATCCACAGCTCGTGTATTTTGCGGAACGAAAATGGATACTGAAGTAGGTTTAATAAGTTAAATTGAAAATATCCAATTGTTTTTATTATTACTTCTAAGGCATTTGGCTTCTTAATACACTAACTCGGTAAAAATGGGTGGTCGGTAAAAAATTTTGTTCAGTACAAATTATTATTCACTGAGTCAAAATTAAGTCACTTTGCCAACTTTTTTTACGAATAAGGCAATCTCGTACCCAGGGCTTGCAAGGTTTTTATATTTTTACTAAACCTCAACTTGTCGATAGGGTACACGTTTTTTTTAAGAATTTAATTTATAATAACAATGAGACTCAAATTTTGTCCAAAATTAAAAGACCATATTAATAACGTGCTCAGCCTGAAAATTCTTCATCGATTGAGAGAAATTATGTGCCTTCTCTAATTTGCCACTCTTTTGGGAGAACACGAATAACAACAATGACAAAATAAGCATATCTAGCCTTAGCTATAATTTAGACGTTTTTGTAAAAAAAAGTAGCTATACTATTTCGTACTGCTGCCACGCACACTCTAAATTTTGTAGAAGTCACACTTACACAGCTTCTATATTTTACAATTTTGTGTATTCTTCTTGTATTTTTGGTATTTTTTGGCCAACCCCGGCCTCATTTTTCATACGAAGTTGTTCTTATGAAAAGTGTAATTTGAATATGGTATTCAGTGACTCATAGTAACAGCACAGCATTGATCCAGACACTGCTAGCAGCTGTCATTGCTCCACGGTTTAAGTCTATAAAGATTTATGAAAATTACTTTAAATAAATATTGTTTTAAAAAGTTATCGGACAGTTAAACAAATTCTTTTACGCAGCGAACAACCGTGTGTTTTTTATGAAATATATACTTACCCGCTGATGTAAATAGCCGTAAAACTTCTCCCAAGGAGAGCATTTACTTTAGAAAAAAATTTGTGACGTTCTGCGAAGTTTTGAATATCCTGTTATGAGAATGTTACAATGAAATCGATTTCTTGTCCCTGCATCGAAGAGATGATGTTGATTTTACTCTTGTTAACCTTAGTTGGTAAGTTGTCGCTATTCTTTCATAAAAGGTTTGAATGTGTTTAAATATTAAAGTCAGGACCAAATACGATTTAAATTATACATTCATCAACTTCTGCCTGTAAAAAGTATGGGGAAGTATTTGTTAGCTGATCTATGAAAAACAGCTTTGTTTAGTTAACTGATGACCAACTAAAAAGACAAAAAAATTATTCGAACGTGAGCGATAGAAATATTTTTTTTCACTAGGATATATGTTGGTTTCAGCAAAAAAAAAATTGATAAATTGATACGAGTATTTGGTTACTCCTTTTTTATGAGCTGCAGTGAACCTTTTTTTAAGTCCTTTAGAAGCTAATAATTGTTAAACCAAAAGATACCACTTCCATCCTTTTTATACAGGCCGGAAAAATAGTGTTACTTGATAACTAAAAAAAATTTTAAAGGCCTAAATACATGACAGGATTTTTTGTCGTACTTGATTTGTCGTACTCACTAAATGCATAAAATGCTATATACAAAATAAGAATATTTAATTTCTAACACCACGACACTTTATATACTATATAAATCTGTAAACCCCAAAATAAACTAAAAAACGGGACAGAGCAATTAAAAAGAGAATAATAAAATGAAGGCGAAAATAAATATTACATAAAAAAGACAAATTTTCTTAGCAGCTTTTTATTATTTCTTTTTTACTTTGAAATATTTAACACAAATATATTTTTCCGTCATTTTTTCTGTAAAGATTCGCTGGATTGGGTAATTTTCATACGATAACGTATGTATGTCAATGTTCTTACCTTATTTGTTTTGTGGTGTACAACATAACGGTACGGCATACTTGTGTGTGTATTGGAATGTATACACGGCAAAAATCGTATCGTGTATTTCGGCCTTTATTCAGTACTTCCTCGATTATTCAGACGACAACTTGAAGTTAAATGCAATCAAAGTTTTTTAGTTTTTTCGACAAAAAATCCGAAAAAATTTTTTGCGCGGTTCTTTCTTTGTCCTGTTGATGTAAGGTTTACGTTTCACATTAACCAGTATATGGATTATCGAAACAGTTGTTTTTAAATCCAGATCAACAAGGAATTAGTGAAAGTGGCATGTGTCAACAATTTTTTTTATTTTCCAGCTCTTGCTCATTCCCAAGAACCATCAACTTGTTGCACGAAAGGGTATCTAAAGGGCGCCTCTGTTCTAACAGATGATATCAACTGCCACGCCCCTTCTTCAATCGGAGATGTTTTCTCATCAAAGTCTCTAAAATTGATGTGCGTTGGCTTTTACGAGCAATGTTGCCGATCTACTGCAAGTACTTTATTTTGCCGGATGGGGGAAAAACTGGCCATGTGAGTGGTGTATTTATTTATTTACCAGGTTTTTTTCACTGGCGTTATTCCTCTTTTAAGTACCACTCCGACGTAATAAGACTGGGATACACTGGGAACGAAGTTCGGTTGGTGTTGAGAAGATTAATTGTTTGTAAATGTGTTCTGTTTTTCTTAAACTAACTTCACTGCAAATTAAAAAAAATGGACATGGAGCTCCCTTACAGATTTATACCTGCTTTAAGAAAGATTAGCTCCATTGAAAATAATTTTCATATAATAATTAAGGCTTTTTTATCTAACGGAGTCAATATAAATGATGTTTCTGTTAATTTGAAGGGCTAATCAGTTATGTACGAGATCAAGCAGGATAGGCGGTGAAAGCAAATTGACTTGTTGCGACTGCTGTAAACGAGGAGCACGATTAGCTCGTGAAGGAGTGTCTTGTAACCAAACCCAAGAAGATCGGCTGTGCACAGAAGCATTCAAATCGTGTTGCTTAACAGTGAAGAAAACTACAGGTATAATAATGCATTTATAGGGCACCATACAGTCAGATGTCAACTCGAATAATTCGACTATTTTCGCTTGAGTAAATATCCGCCATTACGCCTTTATTTATGTAACTTACCGCCATGTAATACAGAGAGCGTTCCAATAACAAATAAGTTTAAGAATCTCAAAAAGTTGCGTTATAACTTCTTTGTTTTGCTTACATCATGAAAAGGTGTTGTAACGTGACAACAAGATGGAGAGCAACATCTATGATGGAGTGCTGTATATATAGAAGGGTCATGAGTTGAAGAGAGGTCGTTGTTGTCTGATACAAAAATGTTTTGTTTATTAGTTCCTCCCCTACATCATGAAAACGCATAGCAGATAGGAATAAGACCAACTCTAAATTTGCCAACTTTAGTACCTGCACGGACAGCTTTTTTATAGATTTGAAAAATTCGAGAAAATATTGCTCAGACATCAAGTGTGATTCAAAATCCACATCAAGCTGTGTGGAAACAGAAAAAGGACCTCGATGTCTGTGTAAGCAGGGATATGCTACCACCAACAATGGATTAAGCTGCACAGGTTAATTATCTCCTAAAATATGCCTTTTTCCAATCTTTATATATCTATGCTAATTTCCCTGTTTTATTATTTCTTGGAGGTAACTCTTGTCGTGAAAAATCATTTAGATATCGACGAATGTCAGAAGAAGAATTCCTGCCCTGGAACTGCATGCACAAACATACCTGGAAGTTATAAATGCGGTTGTGAAGATGGATTTATGGTGGTAAATAGAAAATGTGTTAAAAAGAACAAAAGTTGTAAAAAGGGTTATGAGGTTAAAAATGGCAAATGTGTGGGTAGGCCTGTGTTATATTATTTTTTTATCTCGGACCTAAAAACAATAACAAAAAAATAATAATGGCCATCGTATATTTCAGACATTGACGAATGCTTAAGTGGAAAACACAGATGTTCCACTGGATCGTTCTGTATGAACACAGACGGTGATTATGCCTGTTTTCGGAGATGCCAGTATCCTCGTTTCCAGGTTATTAAGGCAGGGGTATGCATAGGTGAGGAAGACAGCTTGATGCGTCATTTTTTCAATATTCGTGAAATGCCATATGTATATGGGTCGGCAAACAGACAGGTCTAGATCTTCTATTTTTTTGTTTTTTGTAGATGTGGATGAATGTAAATTGGGATTAGATGACTGTGGTCGAAACTATGAGTGCGAAAACACCGTAGGTTTGTTTAAATGCAATCTGGTCAGATGTAATGAAGGCTACAGACTAGTTGATGGATACTGCGAAGGTCAGTTTTTATGAATCTATATCGACTTCTATATTTACTTAACCTGCTTCAGATTATTATGTTAAGATTGTCACGTGATCGTGTAGCTCGTCTTAGTCTCTCTGAATGCACTTGAGATTCTTTCATGCACGAAATTTTCGCGCGCATTTTCACTTTTTCAAAGATGCGCAATATATTAACGTGTAAATGAAGTTCTTTTATATATTACCTCTACCAGTAGGAAGTGTGCGAAATTAAACGTTCGCAGAAGCCGGGTGCGCAAAAACTAGGTGCACAAAAACTGGGTGCGTAAAAAGTGGGTGCGTAAAGACTATGTACTCGAAAATTAATTTAAAGGTTCTTAAAACGTAAGATAAAAAAATGTTTGTTTGTGTATCTGATTTTTCGCTGTGCATCTCTATCTCACAGTTTTTTCAAGAGCAGAGAATTTATTTTAACCATAGATATCGACGAATGTCAAAACAAAAGCATCTGCGGTGAAGCTCATCAAGGCTTATGCAGAAATGCTGACGGAACATATTATTGTGACTGTCAAAGCGGATATGCAGTTAACTCGATCACAAAAAAATGTGCCGGTACGTGACTAGCTATCTTTACCAAAATAACAGTATATCTTAAAAGACTACATCAACATTGCAGTTTTGTCAATTTTATGATTTGTCCAGTAAAAAGTGCAAGAAATATTTTACTCTAATCTTTCTTCTGGTAGCAAGATAGTCTACGTAAAGTTAAACGTGACAGGCGACACAAGCTTACGTGAATGACAACAAAGAGGATAATATAATTATTTGAAAAAAGGCGGGTGGAAGTTACGAAAACTTACTATGGACGTGTGATCAAAATACTGAAAACAGCATTATTTCGTGATTGTAAGATCACACATGGGACCGAGTATTGTAAATAAATCTAAATAACCGTCATAGATAATGGATTTACTGTTTGCACCTTTGTATATGTTGATAGTACAAAAAACAGTGTCTTCCACATAAGTAGGTACCATTTTTTGAAAGTGTAATCAAGCATTGAAACAACGCAGGATTGTATTTCGAGAAGTATTCACTATACATGATTTTCAAAAAATGGAAATGTAAAACACGTGGTTTATGGTTTTGTTATTAGCCTTACTTATGAAAAAAGTACTTTCAAATTCAACACATTTCATAATTCAATCTCACTTATGCTCTTCACAGTTTTTACTTCTTTCTATTACAGATATTGATGAGTGCAAAATCAATCATGGATATTGCATCTATCAATGCACGAACAGCGAGGGCTCCTATAGATGCACATGTCCTGCAGGATACGAAGCGCGAGGAAGGTTTTGCTCTGGTAGGGAATGAATCTTTTTCACGCATGAGTAATTATAAATGACGCATTCATGTAAATACATACTTTTTTATAAGCTGCACTAGACTCAAAGGTTTTAGAGAATTTATTAGTCGGAGACACTAGTCGAGGATATTTAATTACAAGCTCGTGAGCTTGTATTAAAACGCAAATGTGTCCTACAAGAATGGAAATTTTTGCCTCTCTGAGCACCGACACGGGAGTCGTCGTGTGTTCGAATCTCATCTTGGTAAATATTTTTACTTTTTTTTTCTTTTTTGAATTTCCGCGCCCGAAGGCGTAGGAAATTCTTTAAAACCGTCGTTTTTTTCTTCCGGAGCATTTTTTGAGAAAAAATCGACCCTGGGATTTCACGTTGCTCCGTCACAGATGTAAACTTCGTACCTAAGCTCCTTAACTACTGGGAAGTCTCGTATTGACGTTTCAGGCCAAAATTGGTATTTGTTTTCGACAAAATTTGGCACAGTTAACAAAAAAAGTATTCTGAACATAATGGTGACATAATAATTTTGATTTTTGTCACCTAAATGTCATTTTAGGCCAAAATTGTTCCAAAAATTAGAACTACTTTATTTTCAACAAAATTTGGCACAGTTAACAAATAAAGTATGCTGAACATGATGGTGACATCAAAATTTTGGTTTCTTGTCACCTAAATGTAATTTTAGGCCAAATTTTATCCAAAAATTAAAACTGCTTTATTTTCGACAAAAATTGACACAGTTAATAAAAAAAGTATGCTGAAAATGATGGTCACATCAAAATTTTGATTTTTTGTCAACTAATGCCGTTTAAGACCATAAACGTTTCAATCGCAAGACTTTCAACCAAGAATGATAGGCTGTATTTTTTGTTAACAATTTCTTTTAAAATGTGAGTTTATTATGACACGTTTCGTTTTGTTTGCGTTTGTTGTAAGATATAATGTCACTGGTGTGCTTTATTTTCAGAGGTTCATGCACCAAACCCCTTCGAATGTTTGGCACAATAACACAACGAATTAGCAGGTTTTTATCAAATATTTTGGTAGCGCGCGGAAATTCTTAGAGCCCCCAGGGCTTCTTGTTCTTTTTTAAAAAGATAAGACAAGTGTTCAAAACACTTGTTTAACTAACTAGTAAATAAAGGTGCTTCCACCAAACTTTTTAAAAGTGAATGTAGGCAGAATTAACTGAATTAATGAATTTCGCAAATTTTGGGGTTTGTGGGTTTGTGGTCTTTCTTCTTCCTTTCAGTCGGGTCACCCAAGACGGACCCATCGAAAATTAAAAGTTCGAGGAATTTTCCGTTCAGGAAGGTCTCAAAAATCAATTTTGAAAAATAAATGTGTAACAAATATTATTGCGTATCTGAATAGTAAAATACGTCGTGTCTAACTTCGTAACAAAAATCCCAATTTGATAGACAGCTTTTTGTAAACTTTATTCGCGAGGTTGTTTGCGTATATCATACGTCTTGTTTTTCTTGAATAACTATTAAAGCCGAATAAGTTGATGCTAAAATAGTCTATCGACTTAAAAGAGGACATTTAATCGCATTAAATTTAGCCGAGGAAGATTGTTAGTCAGGGGTTAGGTAAGCCGGGGCGAAATTATAGAAGGGAGAGGGAGTATTTATCGTCCCTCCAAATTAGTCGCTTTTTCTTGTCGTTTTTCCCGATAAGGTTTTTTATTCTGTTTACTTGGGTATAGTAACATTAGTTGCATGCAATGTTTTTACATAGCACTCATTATATGATTTTTTTTCAGATATCGACGAGTGCTCAAGAAATCCATGTCCAAGCTCTGATTTTTGTTTCAACACATTTGGAAGTTATGCATGTATCAATCAATCGTGTCCGAACAAATATTTCGTAAAGACATCTCGGAAGTAAGCGCATTTGTTTTTTTTCGCCATGAATAGTCCACACTGGCTTGCGCAAACGATATTTTGATTAGTGAATGATTTACTGCAACCTCGTTCCCAGGGCATTTGCCTTTTCTATGATTTTGATAGCGGAGCTTTGTAATGACGGTTCAGAGGAGCGACGAGACTCTAAGGACAAAGATGACTTTTCTGCGCTATCTTTGTTATCCACACGTGTGCGCGTACATTTTTTAATTCTTTCAAAGATATGATGAGCCAGCATCGTGTTTGAAAAAGGATTGTAAATGGCAAGCGGAATGCGGGAAAATAAAGTTAAAATCTGTTAAAAGAACAGCCTACAAGTTTTATAAGAACGTTGCTCATTCCGGTTTTATTTTCCGATATTGGATGAGTTTCGATCGAAGGTATTATCGAGTGACATCACGCTTTGTTAAAGGTATGTCATTTTTTTATTTATTTGTTAAGTTTGTTTTCCCATAGGCGCTCATAAGGAGCAGAAAAATCCACTCAGAAGAACAGAAAAATAAGAAACGCCAACTTTCCATTAAATTCAATGAAAACATATTTTAAAACATTTGAATTATCTTTAAAGCTGTTCCCTTAAAAATTTAATAGCTGCTTAAACTTGTTTGTCATTCCGCAACTTCAGTTCCAGTTCTTCTTGCCTTCACTTACGTCAGTAGGAAATCTGGAGACAAGATTGGCAAATACGCACTCATATGGCGCGTAGAGAAGGTGTATTCTAAACTTTACATTTTAAAATTCTTGTGTAATGATAAAAAATTTTAAAAAAAGGTCAAAAGAACTTTTTGTACGTGTTTCTTCCTCTTTTTCTTTAGGTAACGAAGAAGGGTATTTCTACATCCAAAATATGGCTAAAAATGAGCTGAGAATTATCAATCAAAAGAAAATAACGGGACCGAAAAAATTCCATCTTGAAATGCATGTGGATATTAACAGCAAACTCGGCGACACCATATGGAAATACGTATATCATTTTTATGTTTACGTATCCGCTTATGACTTTGCTTGATCTCCCAGCTCTTACCAAACTAACAGAAACAACGTTTGGATAATCAAGATTAACACGAAGTAGAAGTTTTGTGTGTTTTTGTCAGCCTCGTTTTCATGGCTTTTTGTTTTTTATCAGGCGCTTTTTTAATAAAACTAATGCAAAACATTAGATAAAAAGATCTGTTGTTTTTATTATAACGTTTTTATTCTTTTAATTAAAGTTTTGCAAAACTATTTAACGAGCTTGTTGATTTATTCAACTTCGTCCCCAGGAATTCTTGCCTTTTTGACATCGAGGCCGTCAAGGTAGCGCTTTGACATCAGGTAGCAAACCCTGGGAACGAGGATGTGATTTACTAAACGTTCATAAATTTCTGTAAAGACATAAAGGTTCATCGCGCGTTCATCCTATATTTTTTATTGTTATTATTTATTTTAAATTTTATATTGCTTTATTATTGTCGATAATTCCGTGATCTGTCGAATTACTACTATCTTTGAAACTAAAAAAAGCACGTTAAATTGATGTTAATTTTACACGTGTCTTTTATTATTCGTTAAAAAAACAAAATTTTTGCTATTTTTATCGAGATTACCATCACAACCTTGACCCCACACGCTAGTTAAAATTCCTGGGAGCGAAATTGATTACTTTTCATCTTCATACAGGGGACGAGGTGTTCTGTTATTTGAGTACAAGCCCTTTTTATAAGAACCAGTAAATTTGACCCGGGTCAGGCTGCTTTTATTTTTGAACCTTTTTCGACTTGGTTTGTTCTTATTTTGCTCTTAATAGTTGTTAACTTTATTTTTTTCGTATTTATTTTTTTTTGATTTCTTTTTTGAAATTTATGTTGATATGACGACATAGATGTTTTTGATGCTAACAATGCTCCAAAAATAGTGTTCATGAACAATCGAAAGCACTTCCGTCTCCAGAGCTATTTGACATAAAAAATCGAGGTTTATCTCAAAGAGCTTTGGGGTCGGGAATGGCGCCCAAGAGAATATGCGGCAACTCTATTTAGACTCAGATTGTTCTTAGTTATGAAAACAATAATTTGACCCTGAAGCTCTCATTTTGTTCTTACATGACGCTGGTGTTGTTCTCACAAAACAAAAGCGTGTATTTAAAATATTTTTATAATTGTAAACTTCTCCAAATTAAAAATGAAATACACACATATTTTCAACAAAACTATACTCACTTAATTCGCTTGAATTTGTGCGATTGGTCAGTATGGTGTTGATTCAACCTTATATTATGAGACAGTACAAAGGAATTTTTCGCGCCGTCGATAATGCGAAAAAGGCATCTGGAAACAAGTTTTGTGTTGATTTAATTTTGTTAAATTGTCAATTACTTTTCAACTTTTCAACTTCTTTTTTTCACGGCACTTCCTTGTCAAAGTAAGGTACTAATTATGCGTCTTCTTGTAGTTTTTATAGATAGGCTCGTTATTTACAGTAATTTCCAATTTAAGTAAATTCCAACCTCGTCCCCAGGTTGTTGAAATTTATAAATAAATGGACTAAAGATTATTTCGTGTAATAAACAATCCACTAATTTTTGCATTTAAAATTTCATTACCCATCGCTTTTGTAGTCAATGTCGAAAGGTTCCATGTGGCCGTAACACGAAATGTCGACAGATCCGAACCACATCGTTGAAATGGAGAGAGTTTAATTTCTACAAAACTGCGCCCGAGAACGCCTTCCTCTTCACCTACACCCTTAACGGATTCCACTCTTCAAGAATTTTTAATTTTACCCTTATTTCAGGTTAGTGTGAAGTATATTTATATTTTTTTACATTTATATTTATCTATAGTTATTATCCATTTTATTATCCGAAGCTCCATTTATTTTCCTGCTTGTTATTCGACATTTTTTATCCAGTTTTGACTTTTTTTATTTTTTCCCTGAATATAGGTAACGAAGAAAAATATTTTGACATCATCAAATTATCAACCAATCGTGTACAAGTGACTAATATTGAACCAATCAATGGACCGAAGTCATTTGAAATCACGCTGAGAGCAAATGTCTTCAATGAAATTGATTCAACTCTGCTTAACCAATTTATTTATAAATTTTATATTTTTATTTCTGCTTATAATTTTTACTAATACTAGCTACAAAATAGTTTTATTGATGTGTCTAACCCTTGATAAAAACCTTTTTTGCAGGTAATATGTATTTAGGGACTAGGAAAAATAGCCAGTGATACAATATTCAACAACCGCCTTTGCCTCCACGACTAAGGAACTCCTCTATTACAAATAAGTGCACTGATTGAAAAAACTTATTTTTTTATTTACTTTTATTTATCACGAATATTTATACAGGATGGCAACACTTGTCCCTCAACTGTAACTGTGATTTAACTGTAAATTTATTTCATCCAAATTACCCATAAATTTAATACTCTATCTATCTCGAACACCTCTCTCTCACTCTCGCGCGCGCAAATTTCTCTATGTTGAACCAAAGTCTCGGTCGGACCTTTGTGTAGGCTCTAATCTATTTTCCTTTCTTTATTTCCAACTTTTTCGCATTTTAGGACCTATTTATACTAAAAATCGTATTAAAATGATCGATTTTGAACAAAAATGTTTAATGTTGTTCGAATTCAAAAGTAAATCAAATTATTGTTCTCAGTGTTTATATTGAACCAGAACCCTTTATGTGGTGAAGATGTCGGTTGTGAAACGCAAACTCAATAATGTTCCATTTGCGTAAAAATCCATAATATTTTCACTATTAATGTCATTTCTATTATTAAAACAGTAGGCGAAATCTACCTTTTAAACGACATTGTTCTTGCAGCTACAACGGGTTTTTTGGTGACCCGACGACGCGACTTAAACGTAGTGTATTTACTGGGTTTAGGTTTAAAAAAACAAAATTGACTAAATGTCATTTAAATCTAATATTTGTTACCGAAAACCAATTAAAAAATAATCATAATATAAAAAACTGCAAGATTAAAGACGACCTGTGATAATTTATAAGCACTTCAGGTTCCAAAGTAAGGCCCAACTCAGTATTTAGTTCTGCAGCAATTAAAAGCCGTATCTGAAAGGCGTTGTTTAATGAAGGTAAACGTGCTTTCAACTTTATTGGCAATCATTTTTGGAAAAATAATCAAAAAGCAAAGATTGCTGCTTCGAAGCAGAAAAAGCAGCTGATTTCCCTACTATAAATGATCTATTTACTGATAAAAGAATTTTCTCTGTTAATAAAATCATCTCGCGTTTGCTTTTGTAATATTATAAAAAAACGCCTCGGAAATTCTTGACGCTATATTAGAAGCACTGCATGTCAAAACACGATAAGACGTCTTTGTTGAGACAACATGGGGGAGGAAATATAAACATTTTTGCATCCTATATTATTCTTTTATTCTTCAATCCATAGAAAAAGTTGTCAGTTTCAGTGTTAGCGCGTGCTACTTATCACTTCGATATTAAGAAAACAATTTGATATCTTAAAATTAAAAAGAGAGTAGACTTTATAAGTAAATATCGCCAAAAATGTTTTCACTCTTCTCGGTTTACATGTGAAGTCTGTGATGCACTTCGTCTCATTTTACTCTTATTTGCATCAAACAACAAAACGCGTGTTCTGTGCTAGTGACTGCAATCTTTGATGAAAGGTTGTAAGGTTTTGTATCTTTGAGTATCCGGGCCAATAACTGAGAGATTTATTCCAGATGAGAAGTTTCAATATTAAGGAAACCAAATTTCAACTAAATTGCCAAAACAAACAAGAAAATAAAAAACTTTTGTTATGAAAGCAATAAAATTTGCATGGGTTTAAGCATTTATGTTAACACCAAAATTGATTGATTGTTTTATCATGTCGTACGATATTTTATTCGATGACGTCACAGTGTCATTCACATACGTCAAGGGTGGGAGTAATGAAATTAAATCTTTACTTGAAATAAGTGGACGATGGCTATGCATTCAACAACTTTGTATTTGTTAGTAGACCATGACCCCCCCCCCTCCCCACCCATCCACTGTAATATCTACGTTAGGTACTAACGGTGTAAACATGGCACGAAAAATATACAATAAGTAAGCAAATAAAAATTTTCAAGTTGACACTTACAAAAACAAAAGTTTTGTTGTTTCTTTACTGTAAGTGACACAGTGTGCTCCGGATTAAATTATTATTATCACAACATTTTTATTTCTCTACCTTAAAATAAAAAGAAACATATTATAGAAATAGCAGTTTTTTGGTAGTTGAGAATTGATGTGGTGGTAGAAGCGTGCAATGAGGAAACCATTCGTTCTACTTTTCCTAGTAGCGCTTACAAATGCAGGTGATTAATATTTTCATTGCTTTGTTTATACAATGACTTCTTTTTCTTGAAGAATATTTATCTATTTTCGTGGATTTGTCTTTATGCTTCTTAGATTAGCGTGTTTTTTCAAGCAAGCACATGTTTTATAAACCGAGTTCTATTATAGAACGACCTCGACCCAAGGCTTGAAAAATGAATGTGTTTTCTTAAAATAGGTTACAGCTTTGAGGTTTGGGGATAAGGTTGGGAAGCAAATGCACCTTTTTTTTATAAGCAACCAGTTGATAAGCAATTGTACGATAATCCGCAACATTGCTAAGCAACTTTAGTGTAAGTAAAATTGGATATGAACAAAAAAATTATGTTTCTTGGGTTTGGGTTTAAAAATACATTATTATCAAATCACGGTTACGCAGACTCGAAGATTTTATTTTCGCAAAAAAAAATCGTTTTAAAGCATTTATGAGACTTTTTTTCTTTCCTTGCTTTTAAACCAATAAATTCTTACCTTTATTACGTAGGAATTTAATCTGGAATAAAACAATTGCGAGTAAATTCGGGTTTTAGCAACTCTATTTTGAAAAATTAAAACGTATTTTTAGCATGAAACTCGCTTATAAAAGAAGATTTAAGAGAATTTCTAAAAAGGTGAAAATTTTCATCATGTTTTGAAGTTAAAAAAAAAAAAGAAAAACACCTTTTTGGATTTCGCGTGCCAGAGACGTTTGGTAAACAAGTTTAAGTCAACCTAGCCTCCAGGGCTTGTTAAGTTTTCTACACTAGGACGGACGTTGAGTTTACAGGAGAAATGACAACTTAATATTTTCGTAGCACTTTAATAAGTTGGGTGAGCCGAGCTGATGTCATTAAAAACATAGGAGTCATGTCAATCTGAGGCGTGCAGCCAACTTCGTCCCCAAGGCTTTTTGAGAATTTCGGACGACAAGAAAAAAACCTTGGGGACGAGGTTGGCGTGCAGTGTAAACTGCCAAACAAGATTGACCTTCATTGAATTTTTTTTCGAAAACGAAAGTGGAAACGGAATGGCTGCCGCAGATCTTAGTAAAAAAAATGAAAATGCAAGATTGATTCACGAACATTTATGGAATCTTTACAGACATATTGTATTAGTACTTCCTACAGCAGAATCCATATTTCTCCAGATGCGTCAGAAATTTTTAAAACTCGTTTACATTTGTACTGGTAGTATAGCAGAAGGTTTCTCCTTGTGCTATGAGTTTGCTTCTTCACAAAACGCCATTGTACCAAGCCAAAAAGATGTCGACATAATGATACCGTTGTTGAGAATAGAAGATCATGAACGAATTCTGGAAATATCACCTGGATTTTTCAAAGTAGCAACCTTTACCACCGATGACAACTTTCTTCAAAAATGTAGTGTTCATAGAGAAGATGGAAAATATTTGAGCCCTGTAAAATTTATGAATGCTTTTAAAGAGATGATTGAGTTTGAAACTGTTCTTCTACCAGAGTACGATGAGGAAAATAATGTTTCTGACGATGTTAAAAAGAGGTCAGTAAAGCCAGCCTTGCCTCTAAATGCACAACCTGTAACTAAACATAAACAAAAAGAACTGACAAGTGATTTATCTATACCAAGCCTCTCTGAAGCATTACAGCTAAGATCAGACTATTATGAAAATTGGTTGAGTAAGCATAGTCAGCATACAGATCCACAATTGCATCACTTCCAAGACCTGGTCCCAACGATTTCTATTCAAGGTTGGCCAAAATCAGCTGATGAGTGGGTTACAAGAGAGCGATACTGGCCATCAAAAGGATGTATTGATGTAATAGTAAATTCAGGTTATAATCTTGTCTGTAAAACATCTTCTACAGGAGACGCTGATTTGGAATGGCGGATTTCATTTTCATTTGCAGAGGTTTTTTTATCAGAGAGGCTTACTGTAAAACAAAAAGCAATATTCTGTTTGTTTAAAACAATTTTTAAAAGTGGTTGTCATAACATGGATCAGATTTCATCATATTGTCTAAAAACTTTGTTTTATTGGGAGCTTGAGAAAATCCCAAGTGAATGTTGGTCTGATGAAGAATATTCGAAAAGACTTTTGTGTCTTTTTGACAAGTTACTCTTATACTTAAACAAAAAATACCTTCCCCATTATTTTTTGCCAAAATTAAATCTATTTGAAGAAATAACTGATTTCTCAGTTATTACACAGAATGTTATTTCTATTAAGGAAACCATTCTAAAATTCAATTGCCAATTGTTGTTAAGTCAAATGCCAAAAGAAGAAAAAAAACAGATCGAAGAAGAAATAATCAACAACCCATCCAATTTTGAAGCCCTTATTAAAGTTAATGGTTTGAGTGGAACTTTTGAATGTATATTTTCACCAGTGTTAACTGCTGCAAGAGCATTGCTAGATGAATTTTCATTTACAATGTTAAAACTAGATTTGTTAAAAGCATGTATATTTCTGAATTTAAGCATGAGGAATGCTATTCCTGAATCCACAACTAACGTTCCTACATTTACAGAACGAATTTGCGAAATATTTCCAGATGAAAATGACGAATTTCAACAATTATTTCAAGAATTTATTTTGAGAAAATACAATAAATACAAAGAGGAAATGGAAATTTACCTATTTCCCAAAGCTATGGATGAGAAAGATATAAAAGACAGTGATAAGCTCATTGTTAATGTTCAAGCAATCAAGTTTAAAGTGTTAAAACTATCTGAAATACCCATTTGATTTGTACAATTACTTTACTTGCAGAATTTTCAATTGCTTTGCAAAAAATTTTTATGTAAATATAATCCAGGAACAAGAATTGTATCAAACGCTGCGCTGAACATTTTAATTTTTCAGTGGGAATTAAGTTTTTGTAATTTTTTGCTAAATTTTTAAAATGCTTGATCTTCAAAGATAGATTGTTTTAAAACTGACTACTATAAGGGAAAAAGTGTTTGTGGATAAAAACGCATTTTTATAATTTTTTCTCTTCAAAAAGTAAGGTCAGTTGTGAACCACAAAGTTTTTTTTTCTACGAAATGTTTCGATTAGAAATGGTCTCAGCAGTGAAAGGTTTTTCCCCATTGAAACTTCTATTCTTGTACAATTGCAAAAGTTTTTCTTTGCAAAATGCAAAAAAATTGTGACAAAGCTGAACTGCTAAAATTTCTTCAACAAACATTATTTCTAATAAAATATTTTCAGGTTTAACCTTGTTATTGGTATATACATAGTAAAATAGGAAAATTGACAAAATTTCTACACAAAAACTGTTACTATTAGTTTTTTTATGTGTTGCAGTTTAAAATTATCATCCAGGTTACGATTAATGACATTTGAGTTTTGGTTTATTTTGCACCATTTCTTATAAGCAAAGTGTATTTTGAGCCCAGCATCGGCTTGCTTTTTTTCTTATTTGAGTCTTATTCTTATTTAGTTGTATTTTTACACATAACTTATTTTTCATTTCTCCCTTTTATAATTTTAGAAAATATGTACATTGTTTTCTTTATTACATATTTTGTCTATATTTATATCTTTATATATATTTTATTTCTTTTTTTTATTTTTTTTATTGAATTTGTTTGTGTGTACATAGTTTTTGCTTGATAATATTCTATGTCCTATAAGAAATCATATTTCAGCTCAACTTGAAAAAATATTTAGCCTGCCCTGGGGTAGGGGTTTTAAGCCTTGCAATAATCATCAAATTTGGTGACTTTTCATTATTTTATAGTGACTCATCCATTAACAGCAAATATGGAAAAAAAATCGTTCAAAATTTTTTTTCTTTACATAAATCTCCAAGTCAACACTTCTAAAGTCATATTTTAGGCTTTATAAATATGCTTTTATCAAATCAACTATCAACATCCAACAACAGTTTCTTTCATTCCATTGTTATGTTTGGCCCTTTAGGCCTGTTTTTTGGTTTGGATATGACGACGCAATTTTTTATCCCAATGTGTTCAATGATAATAGTAATAGGATAGTGAAAGATTAGATTTGTTTTTTTTTTTTGAATAAATAAATATAATTATTCTTTTACTCTTATTTTATCCATTTACCCATCATATTTTTATAAAACATTTTCTTTGTGTATGTTTAAGTCTTACTTGCACATACCTTCTTAATAAATTTTTATTTAAAGACTGCATCTTTAGACACTACACAGATATTTTTTATTAATATAAACTGTAGTATACAATATGTGGCTTTTGAATGGAATAAAATTTATTAATTGAAAGTTTTCTCTGTTAATAATCTACACCTGAAGTATTTATTTTTTATACCTAATAGAGAGGATATCCAGTTATGTTTATACTTTTTATTTTTTTATTTTTACAGTATCTGGGAGATGGACTGGTGATGCATTTGGGCAAACTAAGTGTAGTAAGTAACACTAACAATATCTAAAATTACAATAGTTTTATGCTGATAAACCAAAACTATATTATTTTGCTTACATACTGGTTTTCATGCTTAGCCATCCTTTCCTCCCCCAACTACATGCCTGCTTTGTCCAAATTACCACTTTTCTTTAAAAGCATGCAGGTCAAAGTCGAAAATGGCTAAATGATTTCTAACATGTATCTTTAAAAAAAACAGAAAGGGTTGAGACAAATACATAAAAATTAAATTTATACAAACCAACAATTATCAAGACATTTCTGAAACTAGTTGCACATTTTGGTTGCAGAGGAAAATTACAGGATTTTCCTATTCTTACCAACAGCTCAGTGCAGGTATAGAAGGAGTAGTATGGGTTTGTTTGTAACTTATAAATTTGCGTTTTTGAAATATACCTACTAGGTATATCATAAATATGCGATCCATATAAAAGTGATCCTTGGATCTATACCTTAGAAGTAACTATTATGAAAAGCTTCATAAAAGTTTTAATAAATATATTTTAAAATAATTAAACATAGCTTATAGTAAAAGAATACTTAGACTATTGTTAAGGATATTTATGTTGTGTTTGGACTGGCCTTATATTTTCTATACTTTGCTTTTACTTTATTTAGGAAACACTCAATTTCGCAAAAACAGAAATGAACTTTTCCATTATACTGGAATAGTTGAAAATGGCATTATGGGAACTACGAATAATGTGACTAAAATGAAAATTACAGCAAAAGTTCAGATTGTAAATTGGAACAGCTGCGATTTTCACCTAAAGGTGTGTATCATTGTTGTCTGGTAACACAGTAAAAATATGCTAACTTTCCTTCCTGAAATCATGTTTACCCTATGTCTGTCTAAAAATAAATAAAATTTGATTATTAAATGCAACACCCCACTCAAAGCAAGTTCATGATGTCATATATAATTAGGGGACCTTCTAAGTCAAAATCTTAATACCTGACTTTTCAAAAATAATGTGCCAATTTTCTAGACAACTTTCCAAGCTTTGATCTGACTTATTTTTATATAGGAGGTAAACTCTTAAAAGTTCAATTTTACAGTCTGTCAAATGCCTATTTACTGATAAATATTTAAATATATTTTTTCATTCATGAAAATTAATTCTTACAGAAATTCTGATAAAAAAGTTCATGTGCACATTGCTTTAAAAAAATTGATAATATTGGGGTGGAGGGAGGGGGGAGTTGTCGTTAGGGTTGAGTATTTTAATTTAACTAATACCATACATGACAATAAAGGAAGAATATAGGATATAAGTCTAATAAATTAGAGAAATCAAGCTATATTTCAATTGTAAAAAATTATGTCATGTGTATTTATGATGACTGATGAACAGCTAAAAGTTATATTGCAAAGGAAGAGTAGTCAGCTAAACTAAAAATTAACTGCCCACTTTCTCACTTTTATTTTGTTACACAGTTAAGAGGATACTCCTAAAAATATTGGATGTTTTCATGTACAATAAAGAAATGTCCCTAAGATCTAGATTTCTAATAAATGCATGGAAAATGCACTTTTTTATTTTTTTTTGGTTTTTATTGGTTATCGGTATTTGTCTGCAAAATATTTTATTCTTAAATAATTGGATAAATAGTTTAATTTGAATAATTTGAATATATTATAAATAAAAAAATAAAATTTAATGTAACGGTATAATGGTGCTAAACTGTCTACATTTTTTTTGTTGTCTAAAAAAAAGTGGATATTTATTTTAGTTTATTTGGTTCTTTTAAAATGTTTAATGTATAAAACTTTATTATACACTGTTTAATGTCTTATTTAAACTTTCTTGCATTATAATTTTATCTTTAAGTAAATTTCAGATTTTTTTGTCTTAGGTAACAGATGCAAAGATATACGAATCACTTGGCTCATCTAAAGACAACTACAATGAATTAAAATCAGATGATTTGGTAAAACGATTAAGTAGCCATGCCTTGCGTTTTGTTATGCAAAATGGAGTTATCACTCATGTTAGTCCTTCAGTAAAATCAACACAAACTGATGTGTTGAACATTCAGCGAGGTATCTTGAGTATGATACAGGTGCGCCAAGTAAAAGATGAAATGCTTGAAGTGACAGAAGTATGTCTTTTTTGTTTTCAGTTTAGGTTCTCAGATAGGTGACTAGTTTTAAATCTATTAGTATTATTACTCATTTAAAAATCTTTCTATCTTTTCAAGTCGTTATTACACGCGTAATTGTTTAACTAGTAGAAAATTGCTGGACTACTGAGAAAAGTGTTTTTATTGAATTATTATAAGATGAAAATACATAAAGTGATTTGATTTCTATATTTAGCATGATGTATCCGGTATCTGCCAGACCAAGTATGTTCGTGATTACAAGACTGGGCATGGTATAGTAGATGATCAAGTTGAGCACATTGATAAAATAAAAGATTTAGACACTTGTAAAGGTCATCAAATTTCACATTCAAATATTTATGGTGATTCTTTTGATGAAGGTGAAGAAGGAGTCCCCAAGGTAAGCAATATTTCAAGTTGAGATCATGTTAAGTTGAGATCATCAAGAATGTAAAATACATGACAGATTGTTAATTAAAGATGATATGATCGCTTGTGTCTAATAGAGTACAATTAAGAATACACATAAGTGCTATTTTCGACTTTGTTTTTTATTTTAATGTCCCTTTAATATGTCATTTTGTGGTTCTTACACCCATACTAGTATTAATTTTTCCAATATGCCAGCCAGTTTTTTTTTCCTAACAGTCTAATGATGAAATGTTTTAGTCTTTTCCCCTTCTTATTTAGAACCCAGTACTTAAATCTACTTCTGTGTGTTCCTACAAATTGAACAAAAAGAAGAGAGTTGGTCTGAAGGATGTTATATGTAAAGAATATTTTCTTGTCCAACCTTTTTCTTCCGAAACTGAAGGAGGTGCCTATGTTCGCAGTTGGTGAGTGTTACAGGTTAGATTTCTTTAATGTTAAAGTTAAAATTCTATTGTATGATCTTTATTTCACAGGAGTGAGCTTTCCCGCAAGTCTTCCACAAAAATAAACAAGCAGCAAATACCGTATAAAGGTATGTATCTTGGGTAACAACAATAGCTGGTATTTTCTATTGTTAAGAATGATCAATTTCAACTGTCATTACTTAAAAAATGTCTTCAGAATTCGAAATATCTAAAAAAGTTGTCTCCAATTCAGTTCTTAGTCTAGAACTGCAATAATTTCTTTGTTGTATCATTTTAGAAATGTATTCCACAGCAATAATGTATGATCACAACCATCAACATGTTACACCCTACATATCTTCTTTTAAAACAAAAGTTAAAGAGTTGTTAAACAATTTAGCAACCAATGATTATCACAAAAGTAACTTCAATACAGCTGAAAACTTTTTTGACCTGGTGCTTTCCTTCAGACATCTGAGCAGTGAAGATATAGCTAGCATTGTTTATACTATGGACATTAAAAAGGAAGCAGTTAGGTATGTGTAGATATGAATATGAACAAAAGTAACATTATTTCGTCTACAATGTACGTTTGTAACATATTGTGGGTTTTGTTAAGGTTTTAATTCACTCTGTTAGTGCTATTTATGAACGTCTCTGATTTTTATGATAGTTTAAGTATTGGTACAGCCTATACACAAATTTTTGTATAATTTGCATAGGCACAAATGAAAAGCAGTTTCACTTCGTTTCATTTCTTTTAGATTCTATTTATTTGATGCTATGGCTCAGTGTGGCACTCCAAGTTGTATGGGAGTTTTATTTAAAATAATGAAGGAAAAAAACTTGCAAAGTGAAGCCTTTCGTTTCATGCCATATCTTGCATTTATCAAAGAACCCACTCCTGAAGTTATTCGTTTATTAACGGTAGTGTTTTTTTGGCAACATCCTTGTCTAACTTAACTAATTGAAAGAAGATTTGTGCTTTAGGGAGATATAAAAAATATTTTTATTATCATATAGGGTATTTACCAGCAAACAAGAAAACCTTCAGTTCTCCTCTTGTTGACATCATTGATTTACAGGATGTGTCAACATCGCAATGGTGAATGCGATCAAACTGTAAGTTGATTTTAAAGTGTATTTTATTTTATTTTATAACCTGCAAGTAAATAATATTTGTGTTGTTGCAAAGAAGCGCAAAATTTCATTTTAGGGAATGATAGGAAAGGTTGTGGAAGATTCAGAATATTATATACTTCGACTGCTTGGAAATGATTGTCAAACACATGACTTTGAAAAACAACAAAATATTTTTTATTCATTAAGAAGTATTGGAAACATGGGTAGGCCCACGAAAGCCATAGCATTGATTATGGATTGCGTTAAAAATGCTCACCACACAAATATAAGTGTTGCAGCCATTCAAGCTCTTCGAAGGATGAAAATTACATCTGATGTAAAAGGTACCTTTTATGAGATCCTTACTGATAAAAGTGAGGAATTAGAGAAAAGAATCGAAATATTTTTAATGTTGATGAAATCACCAACAAGAACAGATGTTATCTTGGCAAGAGACCTAGCAAATGACGAACAAGAATCAAGTCAAATGAGGTCATTGATCAATTCATATTTACGCAGTGCCACAAAGAACAAAGATCCAACTAAGAAGAAGTATGTATGTTGTAGTTGAGTAGCGCATATTACTTGACTGCAACTATATAAACCACTGGAGTATCTGTAAATTTCTCTTGTTGTAAACATGTCATCAAAAGACAAACTCTAATAAAGTAAGAATCTTTTGTTTACTATTTAATTTTTGTACGTTTACTTCTCATAGAATAACAGCTCTTATTACAAAGATTTTGAAAGAATATCCATTGACAGAGTATGATCCTTCACCTGCCAGATATTCAAAAGCATTCTTGCACTCATTGAATTTATGTATGTATTGTTTTTCTAACCTTATTTTTAATGATAATAATTTTTTTTTTGAAGCCTTCTAAAGATAATATTGGGTTGCTACACCTCAAATTTCTTTAAATTTTCTTAAAATTAGGGACTTTTTCTTTAAATTGTTTTTTTTTTTGACTTTGATGAGGCTCCTTCTATACATTTCATAAATCTTCTTAACCGATCTTCCTCCAAAGGTGATATAGGAGACATCAATTGCCACAAACCTTGGCACAAATGTTTGTTAGCACATTGGAGGACAATTGGGATTGTTGATAAGGATATTTAAAGACAAAAAGTTACGTTGACGAAATATGTAAGGTCACACCAAAATCCTTCAACTATCCCAGAGCTAATTAAAAGTTATGCGTAAAACCTTATGCTTCAGAAGTTATTACAAAGAAATAGGTTTAATTCGATTTGAGCACAATGTAACAGCCCTGCAATAATTATTTTTTCAATTTTCCTTATGTTACCATAATGTAAGTTTCTGTAATCACT
The DNA here is from genome assembly GCF_029227915.1 of Hydractinia symbiolongicarpus. Lineage (NCBI taxonomy): Eukaryota > Metazoa > Cnidaria > Hydrozoa > Anthoathecata > Hydractiniidae > Hydractinia > Hydractinia symbiolongicarpus. The sequence goes on along the minus strand of NC_079882.1, from coordinate 26,114,259 downwards.
GGAAACATTTTAGATAAGCATGCTGCCACTGTTGATGGTATGGTTTTATTCCACCCTGAAAGTTTTGTGCCACGAACAGTTAATCTGAACGTATCAACCCACATGTTTGGCTTTTCTGTCAATCCTTTGCAATTAAATGCAAGAATGGAAGGTCTAGAAATGCTATTGGGAAAGTATTTTGCAGGGAATGGGTATTTAAGTAGCTCATATCTTAAAAAGATATTCAAAATCCCTGAAGAGAAATTATCTAGAAGAAGAAGAGATGTTGATGAAGACAATTTATACAAAAATATAGATGAAAAAGTAAGTCAGATATGAATATTTTTTGGATTGTGATTTTGCGACTTTATAGCTTATGAACAATGTGGAAATTAACTGTTTATTTTTTTTACAGGTAAACATGAAGTTATCTTCCCCACAAGCTTTACTGTCATTAAAAGTATTTGGAAATGAAATACAAATGTTTACACTGGAGGATATACCGTTTTTAAATGGAAAACTAGACAACTTAAATATAATCAAGGAACTGTATGACTTAACAAAAGGAAAACAAAGAACATTTAAAAGAAACATAATTATTCTGGAAGTTTCACATTCTGTTCCAACAATCCTTGGTTTACCACTGAAAATAGGTGTCAACAGTTCGGCTGTCGTTACTACAGATGTTAAAGGACGTGTTGTTACTAAGAATTTGTTGTTTGGTCCAAAGAGTGTGACCATGCATGGCTCTTTAAATCCGAGGTATTAAGCTTGTTTGCACATGCATATAAACATTTATATAATATAATTCTTTGTGGATATCTCAGAAATAAATTAGTTTTATAATTTATGTTTATCTTTTTAAATTAGTGTATCAATTCATGCTTCTGGAAAGTTAACAGTTGAATGTCTTGGTGTTGGTAAGATTGGAACGTCATTTCATGCAAATATGCTCACAACAAGAAAATTGCATGGAAAACTTGACTACAATGAAGGCAAAGAAATCAAAGTGGACTTAAATGCAGATAAAAGTATAACAGATGTATTTAATGTTAGGTAATTATTAAACTGTTCCAACAAGTCTTAATGTATACCATATGTTTTCTTTCTGTAGTTTGTGTTTATGTCAATACTGTATTTTGCCTTTAGTTATGACGTTTTTCACCTGACAACACAACAGAAGGAACCAATAAATGCAATTGCTAAGATGACAGAGGTATTTTCACTATTTTTTAATGCTGTTAACTTTTTCTGGAAAAATATAAAATTAAAAGAAACAAAGGCTGGAAACATCAAAGCTAAAAATAAACAATTATGTAAGAAACACAACATATTCCGCCTTCGAAAAACCTAGATAACTATAGAATATCAATTTATCTTGGATCAGTACAATCCATAAATATTGTTTTGGTCAGCGTTCACCACAACTGTCTAAAAGATAATTTAAATTGCCTGCAAGGTATTTTAAAGCAGTGCAACTGTTCTTTAAATGATGTTAAATGATAAATTATGTTGACTGCTGTGATACTGCGATTCTTGTGTTAGTGCCATTTTTATAGCAGAAAATCAATTCATAAATTTATATGTACTGATATTCGCAGTAACAACGTTTCAATCATATCAACAAATTTTTATGGAAACCTTATATAATATTACCTACTGTGTGTATGTGCATCTAATCCAATTGAAAGATCAGTGAAATGATTACGTGAGATGACTTGTATCATTTTAGGGTTCTTTTTGTTCAGAGGATATCTTTAACAGCTCATTTATGTTTGGATCGAATACTTGCATGGATGTGAGTTTCCCTAATGCATACTACAATCTTAGCAGTCCTTATTTCCCATTGACTGGCCCTCTGCATGTTGGTATCCGAAGCTATCCGACAGATCCTTTATTAAAGACGTATCGTCTTAGTATTACGAATGATGGTGGGCTATATGCAATCAGTGTTAGTACTCCAGGTGCCACGAGTGAAAGAAAACACACGATACGATTAGGAATAACCAAGCAGGATGATAAAGGTGTTATTGGCGTATCCTTTGGTGAAAAACGAAAAGGAATTGTTTTAACTTACAAGTGAGGGAACTTCTGACATTTTGAATTAAACTTAATAAATCTTAAAGATATTGCTTATTAACATTGACAACAATGTTAACAATGTTAACAATAATCTTTATTTGCAGTAATTTGTACTAATTAGCAAGAGCTTGTGTGTCTTATATTTTTGTAATTTTTAGCTTTAATAAAAAAACCAATGAAATTGATACAACATTGAGATCAAATTTCACCAAGACACCCATATCTGTATTTGGAAAATTCTTCAACGAGACCAATCCATCAACATTAAATCGGAATGTTGGGGGAGCATTTTATTTTGCACTAGGCAAATATTACATGAAGCATAAAATCTTTTACAAGAATACGTATGAATATTGGGCTCTAGGCACTCAATTGGAATACACTCCTGGTCAAATTGCAAGCTTAGATGTGAAGATACAGTATAAACCACAGTTCTTTCACTTGAATTTCACACATGCACCAACTAATACACAGATTCTAGCAACTGCACTGCCATCTTTGCCAGTACTCGAAGGTAGAATCAACATTACACATGGCAACTCAGTGAATGTAAAAACGTTTGGTAGAATAGACATTTTAAAATATGAAGTGCTTGGTGATGTTTCTATTCAGCCTGACCATCATGTTCAAGCAGATGGAAAATGGATACCAAAAGAAAAACGAGTGTTTGTAAGTCCTGTCGTTTTTTCTGTGAAATTGTGATTTCATTTTTCTTTCCATTTAAACACATAAGATTGAAATTAAAGAGATAATATTTAGACTGAAATGATCATTTTGATTAAAATTTACAACAATGTGACTTTTTTTTTAAATATATCAATTTTTATAATTTTTTATTGTCATCTCCTCCTTTAAAATAGGTCTAAATGCCAAACGTGTCAATTATATCGATGTGAATTATGTCGATACTGTTTACTATGTAAATCTTTTTAGTTAAACGGAAATATAAATGGTGTAACACTTCGATGGGATGCAGGATTAAAGTACGAGAAAAAATCAAATGTTCTTACAAATACACTCCAAGTATTCAATAAAAAGTTAGAAAACTCAATTTACTGGAGCCGCAACAAAGTTCATGCATCACTTTCATTTAACAATCAACTTTCTACCTTTGATGTTCTTTGGAATCGATCCAATTCACATATAACTGTTGATAGTCGTATAAACATGAATGGACAGAAGAGTAGTTTAAAATTACAGTTAAGAAACAGCTCAACTTTACACAAAGGTTGTATAACTGGAAACATGCTTGGCATAACAGAGTTGGGATATTGTCTTCAAGTTGATCATCAACCTTCCAAAAAAGGAATAATGTTTAACGTGCTGATGCCAGAAGGTAATAATTTTGTTTTTTATGACGATTTTTACACTATTTGGTAAATTTGCTTTCAGAAGTAAAACTACTCTCTTGTATACTATTGGATTGTAAAGTGCGTTAATAATAATCAGGGCAAGATAGATTAAGGCTTTTTTCCCTATTATATAATCATATATTTTGGCTTCCATATAACAATAGAAGCATGTCTTTACAACGCAAAGAATTCTTTGTGTTTTAATTCCTAAATAAAATGATAGTTGTTATGATTTAGGTAACTGGATATCCCCAATAAAATTAATGAGAACAACAAACTCAAGTGGTTTTGTGTTAACTTTAAAGTTTATGGAAATGATTAATCTTATGTATGGTGAAAATGCGAACACACTCCGTCTGAAACTTCAGGGATTTGGATTGGGTTTGGACATGAAAAAGTCTAAAGACAGTTTTGATGTTAACGAATTGAAGTTAACTCGACGTAATGATACAGGGGATTTGGTTTTTGATTTTGTAAGTGCTTACAATAGCGTTTAAAATTGAGCTTTTTGGTATGATCGTCTTAAAAAATTGATTCTCATTCTTCTATTATAGTTCGGCAGTTATCATAAATCGTTAGTGGATCAAGAATATATGTACAAAGCGAAATACAATATGCAGTTTTGGATTGAGCTTCGCAGAAAAAATACGGATATAATTTTATCAATTTTGGATAAAAGTGGTGTTATCCAGCATTCAGGTAAGTCTGCCAATAAATAATTTAACGTGTTTGCATTGCCAACCCTGATTGGAAACATTGTCCCAGAATGAAAAAAATTATTATTGTTAAAAATATTCTTTTGATTTCTTTCTGACTGATTTCAGCAATTTTGCATTTTTCATAAATTCTTCATAACCATTTTGAACATGCTTCATATAATTTCAGTGGTGTTGAGGTCCAGCAAAACAGCGACTGCTCCTCCAGCGAAAAACGTTGTGTATATTGACTGGAATAAAAACACGAATCAAGTCTCAAATTTTGAAATATTTCTTGACAAAGTTGGTTGGTTCCAAATTACTGGAGCGGTTAAAAATGGACTCAGACAAGTTATCATTAACAGTAAACCATTTGGAGCACAGAATTCCAAAGATCAGAAAATGACAGTTTTGACATTCGACGAGTCTGGAAATGTTAAATATCAAATTATGCTTGATAATCCAATGTTGAAAGAACTAACAACATTGTTGCAACCTAGTGTCAATGAAATCACAGGTAATACTGAACGCTATATTGCTTCTGGGTTAAAAACATTTTTTGGTGGCTTATTGAAACTGGAGACAGGAAAGGTTGATCGATTGACTATATTTTTGACGAAAGGTATGAAGGACTATTTTTCAGTGTTACATTGCAATAGAAATGAAATTCAGGAGAGATATATTGAAAAGAAAATTACCAAAGAAACCATTATCAGAGCTGTGCTAAGAACATTGGAATTACCTTTTTCAAATGAATTCCAAACGATGTTCAAGAACCAAACAGGATTTGGCATTGGTTTTAACGTGTCTCAGCAAGCTACCAATGCATTTAAAGCGAAAAACTTACTGTCATTTTTTGACCGAATGATCAGAAATGAATTGAAAACTACTGTTCCGAAGAAATACAGCAAAGTGTTTCCTGGCAAATCGAACACTCGAAGATTGAATATTTTCGAAAAAGAATATTTAGTTTACCTGCAAAAGTTTATCAATTTACTTCAAGCCTCATACGGTGAAGAGTTGAAGGACATTCGTGTGAAGCAGGGCATGACTAATCTAACGAAATATCTACCGACAAAGTATAAAAATAAACTGGTCTCTGTTATTCAACATATTGTACGTGTACTAAAAACATGGCGATATGATTCTAGAAAGTCTCCGCTCGATAACATTAAAGACCTTCAAGCGAAAATTAATCAAGGCAAAATCGATAAAATATTTGAAATTGATTACCTTACTGTTGTTTCAAAAAGCATCCTAGCACGAAGTAGGTTTCCTGTCTCTGTGGAACGTGCTTTTAAATTGTTTTTTGAAGATTTTAATTATGTCAATTTCATAACACGCTTGAGTAGATTCGCTTTACAAACGTATCGAGTGACTGGTTCTCATCAGAGACATATCCAACAACTGCTTAATTCAAAGTCGATTCCTGATTACTTTCAAACGTTAGCAACACTTATTACCACCAGAGGTCGTTTGGGTCCAGCAAGAACAAAACCTTTTAAAGAATTCCTTAAAACTAGAAAAATAAAAGAATTATTTACAGCGTTGTTAAAACTTTTAAAAGAGCGTCATCAAGTTTCTGACACCGGTATCGCCATGTTGGAAACGATGTTGTTGCATGAAGATTCTGTAAATGGAATTCCAGCTCTGTTTGAAAGAAACTTTGTACCTGCAATTTTAAAAAAAATTGTTTTGCGAATTAAAGAAGAACCAGGGAATGAAGTTATTTTTAAACTTTTAAGTCTTTTAAATTCCAACATGTCTGACTTTACAGGTGAGTTAAGAAACGTTCTTTCTGAAAACAATTCACTTCAAGACAGCATCTTACTCATGTATAAACTCGTCTTAAAAGCATCAAAACAGCACGTTGGAGGAGAGTACAAATATGCCAGGACTGTGGAACGCCTATTTACAAAATTTGTCGAACTATCTCTTCAAAAAACAGATATAGCAGATGAGATCAAGAAAATAACGTTATTGTATTTTGATTCCCTGGTTGCACAACTTAAACTCACTCTTCCTAAAAATTGGTATGGACGATTTGAATATCTATCTAAGAACGTTCGATCACATATTACAAAGATAGCACCAGAAGAATTAAAACGAAATGCAACAGACGAGTTCCTGAAAGTTTTTTCGAATATGCATGATGATGCAATGAAATCGCTACCACATGAAATGATGGCATTTGTGCAGACAGATTTGATTGGTTATCTAAAAAACATTGCTTCACGATATCAAATACACAATGGGACAGCTGGAACTCTGTATGCAAGGTAAAGCACATCTTCTTTATTTTTGATTGCTTTTTTTAATAGATCCCTGAAATTTGGTTTCAGCCTAAGATGTTCTTATTTTTCACATGTTTATCCTGAAATTGGTCTTATTTCTTCATTTTCCGCGCTTTAAAGTAGCATTTCTTTTGCAAATCGCAACAATAAGTACTTTGGAAATATCTACCTTGAAAGATGTATTCTCTATAGTTTCTTTCTTTCACCCAAACTATTCTTTTGAAACACACTGCGGTCAGTTTCAACATAGGTTTCAATGAGTAGTTATTTGAATCAATGTAAGTCTATTTTGAACGAACTTCTATATAGAGGACACTTCTTTATAGCGCACACTTTCCTAGATCTCAACAATTTCCGCTAAAGGAAGTTTCACTGTATACTAAAATATTTTGTGTTTATTCTGTATTTGCTTTCTGTAATGATACAGTTGAGATGAATTAAGGATTTTATTATTGTTTTTTAGAACATGGAAAAAACACAATGAATACATGCTGTTTTTGATCAGACTCTTCGGACAATTTTCTCAGTCGGAAAGAAATGCCTTCGCTGAAAAGTTTGTGAAAAATGGAAAGATACAATACTACAAGATCTATCAATCAATATGGCAAAATAAGTTGGTTAACCGAGACAACATGGAGCAAGTCTCGAAATTATTTGATGGATTGGAAATTCGCGCGTTTGAGGAGATTTTAAAGTTTACAGGGAACTATTCGATGGTTGCAACAGTAAATAATGTTTTCAATTACATCAAATCTTTAAATTATTCCGACATCAATAGTGTCATCGAAAGTTACAGAAACATTGACGTAGCAAACTTTCAAAACCTCACAATTTCCGCGCTGCAACACAACTTCAAAACTCTGTTGGAAGACATTGGAAAGATAAAGCATGACGGGAAATCTATCGATGATCTTGTTTATCAATCCATACCTAACTTTATCGCAGTAACTTCAAAAATGTTTCATATTTACAACTCGAGTTACCACATGTATTTGTACCAACTCGACATGCAGGAAAAACTTTTTGAAAGAGGTTTCCAGTTGATGAGCGACTACGTGAAGCAAGCACAGCAAGGCAAAAATCAATTTTTGTCGTTCATGTTAGAAGTTTTAACACCAGGAATAGATGGACTATTTTTGTTAGCTCAAAAAAGAAGAATGGTAAAGAATAAGCAGTCGTTTTTGTCAGGATCTAAGGACAGATGTACGCAAATCTTTTTAATACAACAACAAGCCACGCCGGACTCTGTGAACGATGAGTTGGACACGATGCTAAAGCAATATTTGAATTCTTCGCAATGTGACGTCATCAACTTTTTCGACGATGTTCAAAAAACTAACAAGGACAAGTTTTTCTTGGGCAAAGTTCTTGAGAAAGTTCGAAAAATAACCAGAAAGATGTATGCGGAGAACAGGAAAGAAGCATCGACTTATCTTCAAATGGTTCGTAAATCAGATTTTGGATTTTGGGATTTTAAAATTAGTTTAAAAACTTTTTTCTAAAGGATGCTTGGTGTGGAAATTCAAAACAAAACCAATTTCCTATCCCATGTCTAAGAAATGATAAACCCTGAATAATGTAACACTGAGCAAATGATATAATAAAATGATATAAACGTATTTTTAAATTAAAAAAAAAAACGTTAGTAAAAAACTAAAGCTGGAGATTAAAAAACAAAAACTGTTATTGCTGGAATTTTAAGGCTTCAAAAAATTAAGAAACTAATTTTTCATGACAATCTTTTCGTGAACTCTTTTTACATACCCTATAATAACGTACAAGTCGATGTCAGTTTTATTTGACATATGTCCGAGTTTACAAAACTAAATGAGAAATGAACTAAAATTGGCAAAATATAAGAAACTGCCAGTACTAGAGCCGTTGATCTCTAGAAAAATACATGTATCCAAAGCATTTTTGTATTTATTTTTATTGTTAATTCAAACAAATATCTCTTTTACTTTTAGGCCACACAGATTTTAAAAGGAACCAAGATATTTGCCAAAGAAAGACCAGTAAACACTTTACAAAAGTTAGTGTTTCACATGGGGTCCAGATTTTCAACTGCTGTGAGAGACCTCACAGTGTTTAGGCGAATAAAACGTGTCATAAAAAGATCGATCAGTCTGGATGATTTAGACATGAAAATGATCGTGAAAAAATATGTGACAAAACAACTGAAGAATGCTTTACCGCGTGTTTCAATCAAACGGATAAACACACTTGCTCGAAATTATATCACTTCCACAGTAAGAATTATCAACACGCATGCGCAAAACACGTCACGGATGATATTAAAAGGAATTGATGACGTCAAAACGCCCCTATCTGGTTTTAAATTCGTGATAGACCCTAAGGGATATCTGAAGTCTTTGCCTAAAATCCTGCTCAAAATGTTAGGGGATAATATTTTGAAAAATAAGCAAGAAATGTTATCTAATTTATATCTAGTGGAAAAAAAACTTCGACGGCTGTATGCTGATGTTAAAAACATGCTAGAAAAACATAAAAGTTTACCGAAAGAACTGGCTGTTAAAATCCGTACATCTTATAAAAAAGTTACTTCCCAATTGCTCGATACGATTCTGAAACACGTGGAAAAATATGACAAAACAGTCAATGATAACATCAAAGCACTGGGTGTAACAGGTCAAGGTAAATTGAAGCAAAGATTTGCTCTGTTATCCAAACAAACAAAAACTTTAAGAAACAAGTACAATGGTGTTCAACTCAAATTCATCAAGGATCTTAAGAGAAACGTGTCGCTGTTATTGAATAATGACAGATTTAAAAGGATTGGAAATTCTTTTGGGTTTGATAAAAATGATACTCGTTTGAAAGATTTGAGAAAGACAATTAGACATACTCAATCAAGTTTAGAACAGATCATAGCGAAGGCGATATATCCACAAATTCAGATTCTTGCTACTGCAATTGATAAAACTGTCTGTGACATCAAGACAAATACGAGCAAAGTCTACACAAAAGAAAATAATATCCCTACATTATCATGGAAGATGCCGAAGTTAAATGAAGTCCTGAAGGAGCAAGCTAAGTTGCAGAGAAATGTAATGAAGATAGTCGTACGTGCATTTTCTTTTGTTTTTTTAGGATACGTTTAAAAATGAATATATAATATTCATTTTATCAAGCATTTTATTTTTTTAGGAAAGTTACAACAAACGGTTGAATCTGATAATTCAGCAATTCGAAGCGATAACAAATTACGACTTTCTGAAACCACTGCACGACAAATACGCAAAACAAACATCATTGCAGTTGTTCGATCAATTAAAAGGTATAAGCAAGAAGCAAACCAACGATTTTTTCACTGGTGACCAAATGTTTCAGTATTATGCAGACCAGAGACCTGATGACATTGTGGAACAAGCGCTCCTAAAATACCAAGACCATATCAAGAAGATTGCGTTGCAAGTCAACAAAGCCATTAAAATCTCACCTTCGACTGGCTTTGAGAAGCCGATAATTAAATTTTTAGGACTGCAATATAAAGAGCCGAAATACATTTTGCAGCCTATCTCCAGTAAGTTGTTCCGTAAAATACATACACATTTATAAGTAGCTATACTTTGTTAGAACATTGTGGCTGAGATTTTGCCAATAAATTAGGAACATTCTTAGAACGTACCGAACGAACAACATAATATAAGTTTATAATTATTTAAAGTTTTTTTTTCCTTTTTTACAATGTTTTTTACAACAGGCAACTTCAGCGCCATCCCATTTTCTTCCAATCCTCTGTAATATTCATCTAACCATAAATATTTCCTCTATTTTGTTGAAATATCTAATTTCGCGCCTTTTTCAAAAGAACAAAAATAACATTCAAGACTAGAAAAATATAAAAAACAAGTACATCCAGGCTCAACTGAAAATATTAAAAAAACTGTGTTCTTATTAACTTCAATATTATATATTTGCTTTCTATATTCTTTTAGGGACAGCTTATATCTTTCATGATAGCTTAGTTACGTATGATGGAAAAGCAATTTTCCTTCCGAAAAATTTACACCACAAACTGCGAAACTGTAAATATCTTTTAACACGTGACTTTATGTGGAAGAAATTTACAATTTATCTGAAAGGTGGAGATTTGGTTGTTGAACTGGACGATGGAAAAGTTATTATTGAAAGATATAACAAGAATAAGGTATCTTTCGTTTTAAAAATAAATGTGATCCTGTTTTTTTCTCGATCTTACTAAACTGAATAGACCCCGGGGGCTTATTTGTTAAAACTGTTTTGGTAGTGGTCTATTGGAAAGGAAAGACCACTATTCAAAAACAAGCGATTGACATTTTATATTGTTTATTATATTGGAAGAAAAACTGGAAACATATCCAAAGAGAAACTTCTCTTTAAAAAATAACTTCTTTCTCTTCACGTAGGTTCATGTGTACCTTAAACGTCCTCCTCACAACAAGCTCGTGAACGCACAAGAATTGCCAGTACAAATGAAACACACTACTGTGTCTAAATTACCGAACATGGTCAAGATTGACAATGAGTTTGGATTACTTATTTACTGCAGACTTGATGTGTTTAATTGCAACGTCACTGTATCTGGACATCATCACAATAAAACTCTAGGTATGTCATATTTTCTTAGCCAAGGTATTTTGTCATACGTCATTATGTATAGCTACGTTAACAGAATTTGAAAATCTCGGTAATACACCTTTCCCGAATTTCATAAATTTTATTAATTATGACGTCATCCAAAATTTTATAATGGTTCTATGCTCTAAGGATAAAATATCAGATTATCATAACAAAACTGAATCTTTTAGAGCAATATAATATTCTGGTTGGATTTTATTTAGATTTGAATAAAATAATTAATTTGAAAACGAGGCTATTCTTAGTAGGCTCTGCTATATGAAGGGTTTGACCGTAACTTTTAGTTCGCAATTGGGGCACTTAACGAACAGAAATATATACGAAAGTAGGTAATTTGTTCTACCTTTTGCTAAGGAACCTTGGATAAGAATCATTTTTATTATAACCTCTTTAATCGAGTTTGACATAATTCGGGAAAGGTCTCATTTTTGACGTGTGAATCGGTCATTAAAGGGAAACCAGTTGGGGGAGAGTTAATCCGGGAGAATTGGGATGGGAATTTGAAGAAGTCAGTGAGAAATTCAGTCACTTCGAAACAACCATAAACTGCTATTTCATACAAATTATTTCTAGGTTTACTTGGTACAAACAATGTTGAAGCATCTGATGATTTGAGAATGCCAGATGGTAAGCTTGCTCTCAATCTGTTGGATTTCCTAAATGCTTACCAGCTGACGACTGGTCGTAGCGAGTGTGTTATAGAGAATGCTGAAGAAGTATTTGGAGATGAAAGTGAAGATTTAAAAAGAGAAGAAAAACTGGAAAAATGTACCAAGTTAATGAACAGCATCACGTCAAAGCAATTATTGTGAGTTGTCTTGTTTTCCATTGTACTCGTTTTCTTCGCGTTGTGAACTGATTAATGAAGGAGTTTTTGCTGGCGGAGATTTTACGTGGTTTTACGCGGTCAAAATTGGTCGCTCCGTATGAAAATGAATTCTCTGTGATTTTGTAAACATAACGATTAACAATTGTCTTTAGCACGGATATATCAATGCGTTCATCAGCTTTTATGACGGTTTGTTCAGTTGAAAAGACATGTCCCGCAGTATCAGCGTTATCCAGCAGTTTGAAGATGGAGGGAGAGATTGTGTCTGTTCCTCCACAGTGTGGTAAGTTGTTTTTTAGTTGTATAGTTACTTTGTTTTTTGGGATATACCATGCTGGGTGTAGATTTTAGAGACTTGCAGTTTTTAAAGAACAATGCTTATATTTCTGTTGTAATAAAAGATTACGAGTTGTTTCCGAAACGGCGCACATATTGAGCGCAAATTAATCTGAAATAGTATTCGTTATGGAGCGCTAAAGCAGCAAAAGGAGAAGATTTTCATTTCTTGTGCATTCACATATTTATTTTTGTGCGCATTTGAGCATAACAAATACAAGTGATACAACGCACCATCCTATCAAGCGATTGAATGTTTATGACTTTTTACTTGTCTTTTGTTTTATATTTCTTGTTTTGTTTCAATTTCGCGCCTTTTTCTTTCTGTTGACATAGCTTTAATATTAGCTGCTACTTGCATGGTACATAATTTTGATTAATAGTTTATGTAAGCAAAAAAAATTTCGCGTCCTACGGATTCAAAGAAAATTCGCTTTTATAAACAACTTGTTAAAAATTATTTGCATATTGCACTTTGAACCACGTAATTGTTGCTACAAAAAAAACCGGGATCAATTTAACGAGTGTAGCAAAGCCTAGTATCCACCACAAGAAGGTGTTAAACTTGACTCTCTCCAGTAGGTACTTGACTAAGGCTATTGAGAGTTGAAAGAAAAGCCTGCCTTCCTTTTTTTAGAAGTGTGCAAAGAGAAACCAATTAAAATGCGTTTTAACAAAACACCTCGTTCCAAGGTTGTAATAACTTTGTTAATCAAACTCACACCAAAGATGAAAAACGCAAGAGACAGTATTAAGCGAGTCTTGCGACTCCTAAAAATAGAGCTGGGAAGAACGAATCAGGTGGAGTATAATATTGTTGGTTATGGAGGATCCAGAATGAGGCAACAGCCTCACCTTCAAACTGGTGGCGGGAATGTGTTCATGAGTGCTGACAGTGCAATACAAGCTTTGGATTATTTGAAATTTGATGGAAACGAGACTGCACAAAGGTTAGTGTTTAACATAAACAGTAGAAAGAAATAAAAATGTTTGTTAATAAGTTAGAGCGCAAAAATATGTACCAAATTCCTCATATTGTCAATTTTAAGGGTTTTTTTTAACTTTATTTTATATACAACACAACATCGTGTCTTAAGCGTACTAATTTCATTAGTAATAATTTACCATTTCAATTAGACTTGGTTTTGATGCTTTGAAATTCGCCGGCTTACTTGAAGTATCTCGAAGCATTCGATTATTTTTTATCTTTGATGACGATGCGAGTTACACTAACTCGCTGCAACAAATGATTGACGTCTACGCGATTTTAAACACACGAAGTATTGTGCTGAACGCTGTCAACAATTACAAGTTCAAACGCAGTAGGAATATTTTGTTTGTTTATTTGTTTGTTTGTTTATTTGATTTTAATCTCGTGCAATTAATCTGATGTGTGAGAAAATATTTCGTTCTAGATGTAATTGGCAAGGATAGTTTTGGAATGCGATATCACGCACGACTCGCGAAAGGCGAAAGCTTCAATTCTATCCGTTTCCCTCCCCCGGATGATTACCTGCCGCTGGTCAAACAGACGCGTGGTGGAGTGTTCGCGCTAAAAGCCTTTGTATCAAAACAATCAAGATGGCAGAAGGCGCTTCCAGTCTCCCTCTCCAAAGCAATCAAATTGCAGATTGACGGAGAGCGAAAAAGTTGCAAGGAGTGTAAATGCAACGTTTGTAAAAATAAGGCGAAAGAAATATGTGATTTTGGTGAGTGATATTTTTTATAATATTTAAAATGAATAGATAAAAGACTTTAAGAATTTAGCCACAATTCTGTGCCAAATATTATTAAAAAGAGGATCGAATTTCGAAAACGTCGCCCACAACCAACCAATCATTTGCGTCCTTTTTTTACTGTACATACATGTGGCTCCTACCTTGTCAATGTTTATTTTTTAATTCGGCTATTTAGTTAGATTCAAATTTCTAAATGGCACTTATAAATTGCCGACACCATGAGAACCTGACGTGATTAGTACCATAGTGCTGGCATGCCATCCAGTGCAAGCAGCAAATATTAAAGTCTGTTTACTTGCCTCATGGTGCCTGTTTTTTACTTGAGGCAAAAATAACTATTTTTTAAAGTTGTAGCCAGGTTTTTTAGCCCTAATTACACGAAACGTCAATAACAACAAGGAACTAGAAAGTTACTCAAAATGAGCATTAAAATATTATTTATTCCATATCTTCCTTTTTAGGTTTATGAAGAAAAAGAAAGAAGACAAACAGATTTTATTTTGTGTAACAAATTTATTTTTATGGTAACACATACATTTTTATAGCTTCAAATCGGATGTTATTTCTTACTGGATCAAAAATCCCATCATAAATAAACGTTATTTTTAACTTGTGGGGGCCATGCTTTATTAAACTCGGATTCGATAAAAAATAGTATATATCGACTTATATATAGATTTTAGTGGTTTTACACTGGAAACTTTACTTTGTAGACCGTAGAAGGCTAAAATTTCTGTTGCGAAAGTAAAATACCTGAAAACGTAATTTAAAAAAAAACCCAAAAAATTTCAAAAGACGCTAACTGAATCTTTTTTAGAAGCATTATTTCTATTACAAGATAGGATCTCAAATAAAAAATGTTGATAATTTTTATTTTAATTATCGTGTTTTGTCTAAAAGATTCTTTTGTTTAAAACTCTTTAATTTTAATATTGGTTAAAAACAGCGAATACGCATTTCCTTATATCTACTTTTCTCGAAAGGGAACTGGTAACAGGGTTGGTGGAAATTACAAAATTACAAAACAATAAAACAAATTGGATCGTGTTGTATGATTACATTTCGACTAATGATAAGAGGATTTAATATCCTCCCTTTATTTCGTCTATTCAGTTTTATTCATTCACGTAATTTTTCTTTCCTTGTTTAAAATAAAATAAACTCCGCAATAAGTATTGAGCAGGTGAAATTTAAGAAAAAGTTTTTCTAATTTTCCCAACGTTTTAGACAACAAGTACCTCTAAGTTTGCTGAAGTCTACAGATAACTCATTTATTTTAAACCTAAAATATGTCTAAAATTTTTTATAAATGACTAAAGTTCGTCTCCCTCCTAATTTTTTGTTCGGTGTCAACTGGTGACTTTCTTCTTTCTTTCTAAACTGAACGCAACCAAATCTACAAATTCACCGCAAACGTTATTGCAAATAATCGACCCAATCAGTAGGTCCCTGTCAAATAGGCTCGCCCACTCTTGAATTTTCCATTACAAAAAATGCTCCAGTCTTTTTCTGCAAAAATGTATTCTATTAAATCCAACGTAAGGAGAAGGCGGCGCAAGGGCGATAAACAAGACAAGTTTGTCCTGTATCGACATGGCATATTATAATACAAAAAGTTTAAGTCAACCCTGGAAGTCAGAAATTTTGCAAATCTGGTCATACTATAGAGCAACCTTGTTCCCGGCGCCTGTTGACCCTTTTCTACGATATGTTTGTACGCCGACCGATGTTAGAAAAGATACATGATGCACTGGGAACGAGGTTGACTATATAGCTCTTTATTTGTCCTTTCAGGGTGGCAACTCTGTCGAGTAATTAAGCAATTTCTTTGATATGTCAGCAAAATTTCAGGAGTTTTGGCTCAATCAGAACTATTTATATTTGTATAATACTAGCAATTGGATTTCAGATCTAAAGGGTCTAGGATTTTTTGCAGTTTGTGCCGAATGTTAGTCAAAAACTGTCAGGAGGAATTATCACTGAGCCTTTGCTACGACAAAGAAAATCTTAAATTCAAATACCAAGAATTACTTGAACCGAGAAAGAATTTCTTATTTTTTGTGAATAGCAGTACAAAAATTGACTCGCAAAATTTTATAATAAATAAAATAGCGTCATGTTCAAACCAACGCTCTCTCCAGGCTTTTTAAATGAGAAAAGAGCATCCTCGACCCCCCTTCCTCTTCGGGTTTTTCTTTCATGTGGATATCATCGTGTTTGGACTTTCACAACCTCATCCTCAGGGGTACTTTCTTTGCTGACAGCGAAGAAAATATCACCTGATTTATGTATTATTGAAAACAACAAAAATGTGAATTGATATTCTGTCACGTCGCAAATTTACGAGTAAGAAATCGTAAAAAAATTATAAATTTATTTTTTCGGTTTTTTTATGAGTATTTACTCCCACTACAGTTATCCAAAAAAATACCCCTTGGATACACGTATTTTCTACTTGAACTCAGGGGGTTGAGATACAGTTGGACACTTGGACTGAAAAGAATAATTCTTAAAATATATATATATATATATATATATATATATATATATATATATATATATATATATATATATATATATATATATATATATATATATATATATATATATATATATATATATATATATATATATATATATATATATATATATATATATATATATATATATATATATATATATATATATATATATATATATATATATATATATATATATATATATATATATATATATATTATATTTTGCTTGTTATTTTATTTTCTACACAAAAATCTAGTTATGACGATTTCGGAATAGATAGGAAAATAATAATTTGAAGAAGAAAACAAGAATCAGAACCTACAGCACCGTTTTTTAACGTATTATTTTTACTCAGCAACAAGTGTATGTGTGAGGGAGGAGGAGGGTATAGCCCCCAGTTTTCCAGTGTCGTAAAACTTAAGAATTCATTTTTGTGAGAGCAAATGTCATAAAATTTAATCTATGCGTACGTCTCTTTGCATATATTTGCATAAAGATTAATATTTTTATATTTTGATTATAACTTTGTGTTATTTTTTTCTTCATTCAGAGAAGCAGGTGGTTTGGGACAAAATAATTTTTCTTTACGAAGGATAATACGAAAGACGTTTAAAATATTTGTCCTGGAAAGGTCTTTATATCCCACGCATTTATGTGAAAAGGTTTGTGTCTGTGGGGAGAATTTTTTTTCTGAAAGAAGGAACATTATGATGAGAAGATATTTCCATTTCGACAACGATTAGATAAAATATATTGTAATATAAGTATGGTTGTATAAAGCCTTTAACTCAACTATGGAGATAGACTGTTCGTTTGGTTTGGGGTATTTACCCATCATGTGGACTGTCTTTACAATTCTCGCATTCGCAGCGTCGTATTGTATAGCTGTACTAGAAAAACATGTATATCCTGTCTTACCTTCAATAAGCGACACTGGTGCAAGAATCCCGGAAGCAAACGCTTTTTCATTGCTCATGAACATCTCCATTATTCTTGGTCTAGCTAATTACTTTACAAGATATTTTCAGTGTCAACACCAAGCAAGACATTGTGGAGATAATAGAGAAAAGATTTTTAAGTATAACCATTTGTCATTATTAACAGCATTGACCAGCGTGTTTGGAGCTCTGATCGTCGCTAATGTACAATCCAGAAAGGTATGTATCCCAGCGTAGCATGTGGTTTTAGCTTTAGTTCATCAGTCTTCCGCGTTTTCATCCCAAATTTAGACTGGTAAAACACATTCAGGTGATTTACTTTTGTGAGTTTCTCTACATTTGATTAACGAAGAACTGTTAGTTGTGGTATATCGACTCTACTTTGTTTCGGTTTTACCCAATATATGACGTCATTCAGAACTAAAACATTTACAAGATTGGTTTAGAAGAAATAAATTTGAAAACATGCCTTTTAAATTACCTAATTTAATTCTAAATTGCGTAATTAATAAAGGCAAACAAACATCCATAATATTTAAGTGTCTTGTTAGATAAACATTTAAGTTGGAAAGGCGACCAAACTGTTGAAAAAAATTCTATATATATATTGGCAATGAAGTTAAACCATTTTTCTTTTTAAAAGGTTGAAACTTTTGCTTTGAAAGCAGTGTTTAAATATATTATTGTTCGGTAAACACCCTTAGAGAGACCAAGGAGGTACTTTATTCCAAAAATATCGAATTTAGATACCACAAATCTATTCAAAGTTATGGTTTTTATGCTTACGTCGTCAATATTTTTTAATAACACTTATAATATACTGCTTGCTCCAACTAAAATTTTTTCATTTCATTACAGTAAGATATACATACAAATTGTACTATTTATAATTTGCAATAATTGGACTAGACCACGACGCGGAGAAAAGGTGGGAAGGGCGCAGGGAAATGGAGTGAATGGGGGGATTCCTTCTAACTGTTTGCTAAAATCTTAAAACGTCAGTAGTATTTTTCAAATATTAAAAACATGTGTCAAGAAGGCATACATCGAGAAATGGTAAACTTCAGGTTCGATAAAGAACAAACGGCTCAAGATGGAAACGCAGCAGGAAAAATTTTCTGAAATGGACAGTCCTATTTCTACAATTTGGAATAAAAAAGCACCGTAAATTAACCAATTTGAGACCATTTCAAGAGGTCGAAATCCAATTTTTTCTTTGGCATGCTATTCTGTGACTCACAACCCTCTTCCCCTCCCTTCCCCGCCACTTTAAAAACCGTGAACCATCCCTGCTGAGACTGTGTGAGTGTGGAAATGTTATCCCAATGTATTCCCTATCAACTCAATAAATATCTGTTAATTTTTTTAGGAGTTTTATCTT
Organism: Hydractinia symbiolongicarpus; assembly: GCF_029227915.1. Lineage (NCBI taxonomy): Eukaryota > Metazoa > Cnidaria > Hydrozoa > Anthoathecata > Hydractiniidae > Hydractinia > Hydractinia symbiolongicarpus. Next base: position 26,095,470 of record NC_079882.1, on the reverse strand, counting down.
TCTGAAATACACGACATTGGAGCAGTCATTTTCTTCATTTTTACTTGCATGTATTTATGGCTCCAAACACACATTACATACAAAGTGGCGTTGTATGGCTTATACTCCATGTGGCTCTGCCATTTCCGCTTGTTTATGAGTTTATTATTCACTATATCAGCTGCTACATATTTCATCACATCAGCGATAAGCTATCAGTATTTTGAGTCGTCCAGACACCACAACATCGCACATTGGATGCCTTCGGACGGCGGTTACACCCTTCATGTGATCAGCAATGGATCTGAATGGTTTTGTGTGGTCATTATACTGTTATTTGCGATAACTTATTTTGATGAATTTCAGCAAGTCATGCTGTTGATAGATTGTCAAGAAAAATCGCCACATATTATTTCTTACGACGGAATTGGGGATTACGCGTGCGTGAAAATGAGTTCAATGGACTCGTTGAACGAAGATAATAATAATTAGCTCGTTACAATAAGAAAGATAAACAGATATCCAATATGTAATTTAAAAAATTATAGACAGCCGGATTTCCAATATACAAAGCATGACGCAGTATTTTTTTTGTATTTCTTCCACAGCTAACTATTCTTTTGCTTAACATTTGAATAATTTTTGATACAGCATACTGCACCAAAAACTGGATTTAAACCATTTTTTACGTTTCGTACTTAAAGATCTATCTTCTTCAATCAGATCAGCTGATTTTAGTATGATACGCGTATACATCATATATTGGAAATCAAGCATACTTGGACAACCTCGTCCCCAGGGCATCTTGTGTAGATAAAAGATCCTTAGGGTTCAAGGTTGATACTAGAAGTCATAATGTTTTCGAACAGGTACAAAAAATAACACAGGTTTTGTCTTATTAAGAATTAAGGTTTAGAAGAAATGTTTCACGCTATAGTTGATGAAACAATTGCACACATAAATGGAAAAAATTAAAAAATTAAATTAATATGCTACCTATTATAGAACCTCGTACCCAGGCGTGTTCTTTACGCTTCTGTATCTCTTCATTGGACGCCTGTTTTCTTTCAACCGACGTCGGTTTTATTTAATCGAATATCTTTCCATTTTCTCTTGAAACATTTAAGAAACACCTGCAATAACTAGTTCAGCGTATAAATCGTTCTATGCAAGTCAAATTTTTCTTAAGGAGCCTCGGTGTAGTTTCTTTTAAATATTTTGATCGTTATTTCGCAAGGTATTTCTAGTCCTCTCCTTATTAATGCGTTTCTTCAAATCCTAGTTATTCACTATTTGCGACAATATATTTTCGAGAGATTTATTGAAAATATCCATTCACAAAACTAAATTCCGCGAAATCTAAATTTCGCTAGCAATTAAAAAGCTGGTTTAAGTTCTCCGATTCGCTTTTTGTTAATGACAAAAAGCTTGTGTTGAGCTTAAGTTGAGATATTCCAAACATATCTATATTATAATGCCCGTACACGTCTGTCTGTCACGCAAAATGGTAGCTTAGCTGCGACGGGCGAACCCGTGGATTTTTCCACGGGCTAACGACTAGTTATTTCACAGATACTCACTCAACTGATATTTTTGTTAGGCCTCCTAGAAATACTTCTACATATCGGACGCCTTCTGCATATCACACTTTCTGCAGCAAACACATTACACTTATTTTATAAGAACAAAAAATGTGGCTTCAGCTTGAGGTGTTCTTATTTTTTTACATGATCAGCCTGAAGTTGTTCTCATTTTACTTATGCAAGTACAAGTTTTGCAATATCGCAAGGATTGTTTTTGCGAAATATTCCACCTCAAGAGATATATTTTCCGACATTTCTTTGTGTTTTTTTTCAGGAATAATAGAATACCAGTAAAGATTTTAGCCTTAACATTATTATCCGCTTTGTTCATATTTTTCTTGTATTTTCGACAAAGCCGTATATGATCGAAGTTTTAAAATAAAATATCGCTTTTTCATTTCAAAGTTTTCAGATTTAAAAAACACACTTGAAAAGAGTCAATATAACGCGAAATTAATACTGTGAGAAACTTTTAACCCTTAAAGCAAAATATTCTCATTAGAAATTGTTATCAAAACGTAATACCAGAGCAAATGATAAAAAATATACACCCATATGACTATTTCTATCCTCCTAGCATGCACGGAGGATTTGCAATAGTTGGTATGTGAACAAGCTGTTTGAGCGTTGCATAAAATGTTCCCAAATATATCCAATTCAGTCTCCTTGATTTTATTTGTATTAACAAAATGCTTTGAACTTTTTGTACACCTCAGTCTAACGCGTTTTTTAAGATTAAATCCATGCTATATGTTTTGGAAACAGATTTAGGCTTTGCAATGCAGGAAATTAAGAACGTCTTACATGATTTTATTCTCCTATATAGGAAGTTGTATAATTCACTAATTAAAACTACTTTTTATAAGATTGTCTTAACGTTTTTTGCCATTTCGGTATATCCATGGAGGTAGAAATTCTACCTCCATGGTATACCTATTGGTAAAACCCTTTAAGTAAGAACGGGCGTAAAAAGTTTGTACCAACAAAAACAAATTCTCCAATTTGAAATTTCCTGTTCAACCGTAAGCTGAACAAATGAGGCGAACATTGTTAAGAAAAAGAGAAATTTAGACTTTTTATTAAACCTTTTTTTTCTGCAACCTGATTTGGTTGGAGCCTTGGATCAATAAATTTACCTTAACCACAACTTCACGCACTGCATTAAACAAAAATTTAAGAGAATTAAAAGAGAGGTATACATATGTTGTCGATTAGTAGTTAAGCCGCCATTATGAAAAGCCATATTTCAAAAGGATGTAAAACAAAATAAAAGTCTGACTTCCTATGACAAACAAATTATTAATTCAGTAAACTATTAGTCAAGTTAAAAAGCCGCATGCCAACTGAAGGGGATAGAATCAAAGGTTTAAAATGGCTTTGAAATGGTATTGTTGGTTTAAGGTCTTAGAACACATTTAAAAAGCCTTTAAATTAAAAAAAAAAGAACACAATAAAAAAACCCGACAAAATTCGCGAAAAATCCGCATTGAGAATAAAAAAAATATCACCTTCGGTGGGCGCACGGCATATGGTACAGTGATTATATAAATGAACTATTTATTTCTGTACATAGGCAATATAAAATACTAGAAAAATATATTACGAAAATTTAAAAGTAACTTTTCAATTTTCCTTCTCTTCTTACATCACATGTCCAGCAGTGAAAACCACCACCCAGGGAATTGGCATGTCTCATCGATACTTTGATGCAGTTGATGCCAAGGGATTCAAACATCTGTAAACAGAAATGTGCGTAATTCTGTTAATACAGTCAAACCTTTATAAAATGGCTACTCTGGGGACTTAAAAAGGGGTCGTCTCAGGCAGGTTTTTCCTTTTAGTCTTCCCAGAATCTCTGAGATGCAAGAAACTACTTGAGATTTAAGCATTATGCTAGCGCTGTAGTCTCTAAGTTATGCAATTTTAATTTAAACATTAATGCTTTACTACGCACTCGTTTAGCGGTAAAAAAGTGAGGGACATTTTCTATTATTTTGTCTGTGGAATAAAAAATAGTGGTCGCGTCAAATATGGTATTTATGATAGGTTGCTTTCTTATACAGGTGGTCGTTATAGGTTCGACTGTAAATTCATTATGTTAAATATTTGTTGGTATTAAAGTCACAAGTTTTAAGATCTACAACAAAGTTACGTGCGACCCTACACAACCTCGTCCCCAGGGTTTGTTACAGTTGTTAAAACTTACTTGAGAGCAAGAACCCCTGGGGACGAGCTTGGACCTTACGAAAATCATGTAATTTAAACTTAACATTTTTTTATCTTTTCTGAAAAAAGTATAAACAAAACAAGCTTGACATACTTTTTGTATGGGGATTTCATCAGTGTCCACAACAACTCTTTTCTCATCAAGCATTAAGACGTTCATACTTAACCATTTTGAACTCATCCACAATGGGTGAGAATCAGGTATAACAGGCTCTGGTGCTGTTACTGTCTTCCAGCCAGCTTTATGAAAAAAATCCAACTCGTTGCATGGACGGTCAGGATTAACAATAACCAAGCCCTCTCCGATCATATTAAATGTTGCGTCTATATGCATTGGGTTGGGATCTTGAAAGGACAGAACATGAACGTTATATTTGTCACCAAGGTGACGCTTTATCCAATCAATACCCATCATGTTTGTGACCTGAAACAGGAGTTTTTCTTAGGAAGTCGATTACGGCAAAATCTATATAAATGATGTTAATAATTTTTGTGATAAGAAAGGAATCAGAACTATTTCACACCAGCAAGTTAAAATGTTGTCTGGTATATCAACACGCAATTAGGAGGATAGAAATCTCTCCTTCTAGCACACACACATCGTAGTTGGACTTTAGAATCAAATTTTCTGCCAATTCATAAAATTGTTGTTTTGATAAAATTCTGTGTATCTTCTGAATCATGTCACAGAGATTGCACAACGTATTCAACATTTCTTGAATGAAATGATGAATTAAAAACCTTTGTTTATAATACCTGGCTTCTTTGCACGAATAAATCTTTGCCAGCTCTCATAACATCTGCAGCATCAAAGCATGGCTCATGCTCTGTTGTTACAAATCTACCTTGTGCTGCTAACGCATGTCTATCCAACACATTTTTTATCGGATAATCCTAAGTAAGAAATGATGGAGACAATGCAATAAGACAGCTAAAAAATATTTTTTTTGTTTGTAGATAAGGTATTCAGGCATTTACTTGGTCATATAATTCATCTGACATGGTAGGTTTTGGCGCTGTCGTCCATTTAGCACCTTTCAAAAAATATTCCTTCATCAATGCACGATATGCACGATACTCAAAGAATCGACTTCTCCATGCCATAGGTGCCTCAATTAATTCGTTGCCAATGGTGATAATGATATCACGTGGCATAGCTGCGTACATCCCAGTGGAAGTAAAATCTGGAGTACTAAATTCCTAAACGAAAAACAGCAACACTAACAACACTAACAACAAAAACGACAATGGAAGTAGCAGCAGCAAAAAACGTAAATAGAAATTACGCATTTGCGGGAAACACCAAGGCAAGTATGGCAGAGTGAAAATGAAAAAACTTAAATTTTGTTTAAAGCTAAAAAATTCTTACTTTTTGGTGATCAATGATGTCAGGGCGTCTAACAATAACACCTTCTTGGCGCAAAATGCCGCAAAATGTTTCTACTTCCTCGACAGCCTTTTTGATATGTTCTTTAGGGAACATTTGTCCACCATACTTCTCATAGAAGTTCCAATGTTTTTCAGAAGTGTTAGCTTTCACTACTGCTGTGAATGGTGGGACGCATGCATTTTCTGCTCTTCCCACAATAATTTCCTCCAGTGGGTCCCACTCATTATGCGAGTTTACCACCGGAGTTGTGTACTGCCGAAATGATCCTGCGGCAGCCTAAATAAATAATCTGCAATTTTCGATTGGTAAATCTGGCGGGGAATGTTTTCTGGTAGTGTGGAGGGTAGATCAAACCTCCACTGAAGACACAGTGACCACCTAATTTCAACCTTTCTGTTAGAACACAGCATGGCAACAGTGGTTGCCTACCTGAACGGCTGCTGTCTGAGGACGGCTGCTCGAATTGACCCCTCCTACCGTACCCCCATTGAACGCAGTTCCAATATGGGGAGGTTGTCCTGAGCAAATAATACAAGAAAATAAAGAATACGAAAGTGGCTTGGGAGTCATAAAGTTCTAAAAAATAAAAAATAATAAGAACTAGTAAAAATATAATTCAAAAGTCATTTTTAGCCTTTTTTTAGCCACGTACGAGCACGACAAAAAAGTGTGTTGTGTGCTCGGGCCTTTAATTTGTTATCGCCAGAACTTTGAGTTAAATTTGTAATTTACAAAGAAATCCTTTTCTGAAAAACATAGGAAGCTTTTCTTGCTTTTTCTTCTTTTCTTTATATTTCTAAGTTGTTACGCCACATTACAATAAGTTAGTATTATTGTAAGTGTAAAGGCAGCTTAAACAGTTTGAAACTAAAAAATTAACCTTTGCGCTTTTTTGTTTTGTAATGTTTTAATATACATATTTTCCAATGCACAAATGGGGCTAGTTAATCCCAAAATCATGAATTACGTCATTGTGAAGCTAACAACACACCTTTTTCACACGCAACCCAAAAAGATTTCTGATTCTAATATTGCGTACGTTCGTTTATTTACTTTCTTGTTGCTTATTGATTACATTATCGAGAATCCTAAATTTTTAATAGTTTGTTTTCAGTTAGTCAAACTTCTGCTTTAATCACGTTTTGTCGTTTGAGACATCGTATGATTTTTCGAGCAAGGCAAGTCTTTGAAACTTTGTTGTCTTTATAATCATGTTGTTTAACCTTTGTCTTTTAATTAATTTTTTGGTGTTGCTTACAAATTGCTTAGTTGCTTAGTTGCTTAGAAGGATCTACAGAAACGTCGCCTACTAAACTATTATCGTCTAGAAATGATAAACTTTCCACAATAATTGCTTAGTTTTTTAGGCCTCGTGAAGTTTACAAATTTCCAAGCAGCATAAACTTACCCTAATATTTGGTCGCATTGCTACCGAATGAAATCTTGATAAAGTTCTATGCATCATACTGGATTTTCTTTTTCACTTCCTATAACAACAGTATTGATGAAACAGAACAAAACATACTATTTGCAGACCGAATGCCATTTCGAATGTTAAGGTGGGTTTCAATGAATGTGGTCGAACTTATCGATGGCGTTTTTATTAAAATTAATTTTGACTTTCATTCGACCATGCCTCGTTCCATTTATTTCAAAACAATAACACAAATTTGATATTTCGCGCCAATTTATTCGAAAACATGACATTGGCAAGAACACAAATTAGATGCTGCTTTAAGAAGAAGGAATAAGCAGAGAGAAATTGGCCAATGCAAAAGAAAACGCTATGGGTGAGACAAATTCATAGAGAAAGGAAGGAAAAAAGAATATCAAATTCTGGTTAAAGATTTAAAACATCACAATCAAGCTCTGTTCTGTCAACAATTTTAAATACCCCTGGTATTTACGAGAATCCGTAACTCTTGTGTGCTACGAGAGTATATAAAATCGTCGGTAAGAAGAGGATCAATTTGTCCCAGTGAACGTTTATTTCTTCGTCGATTTGTTTACATTTGTTTACATCACGTGGATAAGAACCAATGATCTCATTGGATAAATTTCAATCGATCGACAAAAGATGAGTAGAAGGCATTCCTACTTTTGCATTTGATTGATTTCGACGAAGATTATGCAATGTTCTATTTTTAGTAACATCGATTCCATCAACACATCGATCGATTCGACAACATTCGTTTGAGTGCAAGCCCGCCTTCGTGAACCAACCCATTGCAAGGACTTATATAAAGGCTGATCTCAAGTTGTTTAAATAGTTTCCAGACAAGAAAATGTTTTTGAGATATTTTTCCCAGACAGAAAAATTTTTAATCTTACATCTAAATATTGGCAGCAAAGTTAAAATGTTTGTAATAGTGCTCAATATGATAAAAATAACACGGCACACAAGATGACATTTTTTTGGTACTTTTGCGTAAGTCCCAGAGGCAAGAAACATCCCTCAGGCGCTACGTAACTTTTTCAGCTTTGTTCACATAAAAAAAATAATTACTAGCTGCTGTAATTCTTCAGTTTTCTCGAAAAGCAAATTTCCTACAATTGAAATCCATACCTATTTCGACACAATATCATCCAGCAAAAATAATTAATTTTGGCTGCAAACACATTGCTGTAACAAATGTTGCGATAATACAAAACTTGTTGAAATTTCTCCAAAATGCCACCTGGCTGAGGGGGCTAAGTAAAGTGGACTCTCTAATTAGCGGACACCTTTGGTACCATCGTCGTCTGTTGTCCGTTGTTTGTGGAGTCTCAATTATCATTTATCCGCTTCAATTTGACAGGAAATTGTTTCCTAGAAGAAGCCTTATCCTACGAACTAGGTAACTCGTGCTTAATTCATTAAATGCAAAACATATGGGAGTAAAATTTTACGAACAAAGCATTTTCCGACAAAATATCTTTGGACGTATCAAGTGACTGTAAAAAAGCTTAAACAAGGATTTTCAAAAACAGACAAAATTGACACGAATTTCTGTGGATAGCGAATCTTTGTCCGATAAGGTACTTCTTACACGGATAACATCCACACAATAAATAAATAAATAAATGAATAAAGTACATGTAAATAAATATGAATCAAATAATGAAACGAAAATAAATAAAAAATATTATTTCGTGATCAGAATAGACACATTAACCAAATTCATAGGCTGGAGGAATGGGCGCTAATGTTTTGCTTGTGGGAAAATCCATAATCAACCGGACAGCCAAACAAGTAAAGAGCCATTCTCAAAAAGGTTCGACATTTGACAGTAGTCAAGATGGAAAATTAATGTGTCAGATTTCAATATTTTTTTCGAATTTTTACAAAATTTAGAGTCTTGACGAAAGGAATTTCATGGTTAGCAGTACAAAATATTTGGATTTTTACATTTTCTTCAAAAGGATCAAATCAGTGAGTGTAACCTACGTTACAAGGATATAAATTCCTTCTAATTTTTTAAAAATGGTCATGAACGAACAATCTTATTTTAAACCCGAAGGGGAGACTTTAGATATTCACAATAAAGAAATAGAAGAACACAAACTTATAAAATGAATGTGAAATACAAAGTTATCTTTGGAATGTCAAAGCTAAAAATTACAAGAAAAAATTTAAGTTATTTCCATAATACGTTAATCTACCTAACTAACTAAACGAGTAAATGGTAAATTGTTAAAATGGGACATGAAAGTTTAAAAAAATATAAGATATCAAAAATCAATGTGGTTTTTAGACATAAGTAACAAAAATAATCCAAGAGAGAATAGAAAAAAAAAGTCACGTATGTTACAATTTTTTAAATCTAGATTAAAGTCTATTTGATCCGTTTATTTTTATATTTGTGGTTGTTCACAATCATTGGAACGCTCTGAAGTTATTTCATAACGAGAAATAACACAAACTTTCGAAATAAATTTTAAATTAAACTTCTGACTACAATGAAAACCTGAAAAGTCAAAATATCATAAAAATATTTTTGAATTTTTTAATTTGACATAACTAGCTTTCAAATTCTCAGAAAAGGGCGTCGTATACTTTTCCACTATAATTTATAGGGGCGGTTAAAAAGTCGTAACGGAGGTTACTATCGTTATGAGGACAGATTACAAACTAGTGCAGCTTTTTTATTTTGGGCCAAGGTTTCATGAAATTTTGGGGAGAAACACTTTTTCAATATACTCTCATCATAAAATACTGCTTTCTACTAAAATATAAAACCAATCGGCGCTATCAACCGCCAAACATTGATTTTTTTGCTGGGGACAGGCTTTTTTCCCAAATCAGAGATGCTACTGTTTGAATATCAACACTAAAAATGTTAATATGCCAAAATTGTTTTTTTTTATCTTTAATCTAATATGTTTTTCCGCATTTTAGAAAAAAAGGTTTTCGAAAAAATATTTCCAATAGAGGTCTGGGCCGTGCCGAACATGGGGGACACGAATGTCGCACTTTTTTGAGAATGGCTCAAAGCATAATTTAAAAACAGATCATTTCTATATCGTGTAACCGATCGTCCGATTTTGTAATTGTTTTTGTAAGCCATAAAATAACTATTGGATTAACTTCAGAATTTTTTTTATATCACATTAGATTAGAAATCTTATTGTGAAATCAATTCAAGTTGCCAGGCAATGTATAATTACAAATAATAACAACATAAAATGCGTTTTAGATCGTTCCCTATTTCAAGCACGCATTTGCGAAGTTAATAGATAGTTCACCTTTCCCGATATCCATGCGAACTTCGTTATAATGCTATTTTTGAGCTTGCATTTAAAACTATTCCTGAAGCAGATATTTTCTATTCGTCAAAGAGTTTGATTCATCCCTAACAAATTCTTAAATTCTCTCGCAAGCCAGCCATTAGAAATTTGCTACAGCCTGGTTCACATTTGCGACGCAAACACATACGCAATGTTAAAGCAGAGACTGAAACAAGTAAAATAAAGTAAACTTGTCTATTAGGTCTGAAGCGAAGCGTTTTAGGGATTCTGAGATGAAACAAAGAAAAAATTATGCTATATATTTCTCTATTTTCAACCTAAAAAAACAGAGAGCGCCTCGAGAAAAAGGACGAAAACACTTATAATTTTAAAATGTTAGAAATTTTTGTAAGCAAAGAAAAATGCTGATATATTTTATAAGCATCAATTCTGCTCCTCTTTTTTGGGTTATTTTGTCAAGAAAAATACGTATCTCACTTCAAATAGGACATGCGCGACTTTGTTCGACTTTGCATTTGGGTAGCCAACAATCAACGTTTCACGTTTGCTATTGTTAAAACAACAACATTATTAATGAAAGATGCTTTGTGTTTAAAACAGTGTCGCTTTTAATTTTTAAACTAGCAGAGATGGTGTATTGGTAGAGCATTCGGCTTATAATCATAAAGGCCCTAGTTCTCCGGCGCACTTCCCATGTAGTGTTGTCAACTCATTTGGTGCCATCTACTGCTAACCAGCTCGTGGGCAGGCAAGTAATTAGCAATGCTATACGTATCTCTGGCGGTAATGTAACACAATTACAGTCGGCGGGGGGGACGAGCAGCCATTAAAAGGGAATCCTGAAGGACATAAAACTTCCGGTTACTTACTTACTAAACAAAACAAATGGAAACCTATCAGAACTGGTTTTTGAAGGAACACCATCTAACCACTTGTATAAGTTAGTATTCCTAAGCAAAGGATCTTATGTTAAGAGTAACGAAAATGACAATATTGATTCTAATGCAAAGATGGTTGCTAGAGTGAAAGGGTGAAGAAGAATTCTCTAAATTTTCAACTTTTACGAGCCGTTACTATGTCACATCCCAATAATGGGAAAATGATGTTTTTGTTTTCAAATTTCCGCACACCATGATCACGTCCCAAGTCGTTTTTCTTAGCACTGAAAAACGTATGAATAAATTAGGTGAATTGAGAGCTAGCACTTTTCCACAAAATAATAAAGAGAAAAAGTTTTATTCGTCTATCTTTTGTGGTCAATGAGTGCACTTAAAAATAAAAATAAATGTACAATAAAAATTTATCGTAATACCTGAAATCAAATATCTTCTTGTTGGCAGTATAGCAGCTCCTTGCTAATTATAAAACCAGTTTACTTCACAAAAGAAAGTATGATTATTAATTTAAAATCTGCATTTACTAAGACAGATAAACAAATATAAAGCCGGTAAACATAATGTAATATCAATCAACAAATGTATGCGCCTTGTCCCCGGGGATTTTTGCCGTTCTAATAAAAAAACGGCATGGTGTAGACCATGCCGTTTTTTTATTAGAACGGCAAAAATCCCCGGGGACAAGGCGCATACGAAGAGTGGCTTTATCATCAACAATGTTTCAACAAAGAAAGAGATCTAAAAGTCAAACAAACTCTTTTTTTTGTGCTTGTTAAACTCAGGTCAATGCTCCGACTGTTTACATCGACAAAGCAACATAATTGCCATAAGTTCTTTATTCAGCCTAGCCCTTCCCTCTTTTTTTGCGTCATCAGGAAACAGAAATATATTTAAGTAGACTTGTCCTCTGATAATTAGCATTTTTTTATACGCTTAGAAATTGCAAAATGAAAATAGTGTCTGATAGGAAATACGAATAAGTGTATTGCTTAAATTTAATATAAATAAACAATTCGCAAATAATAGAACGATTGCGAGTTAATTTTGCAGCGCAAATGAGCTCAAATTAAGGGCGGAACAAACAAAAAATTTCAATTATGTAGAATAAAGATTTCTGGTTTATTCAACAAGATTTTCATGTTGGATGCATTTTAGTACTGTTTCATCTAATTGGCTTAGCTTTTTACTATTGCGTTTGAGTGCAAAACATATGCGATGGAAAATTTTTCGAAAGTTTAACATTTGAATATTCGATCAAAATATCAACAAAGCCAGGATTTAAAGCATCCTCGTCCCCAAGTTTCTTCGTCCTAAGTCGTTATTATCGCTGTCAAATTAACCAAAAAAGGCAAAATTCCCTGGAAGCGAGGTTGTTGAATTAAAAGGGATTAAGAATAATATTTGCTTGTAGTATTATATTATATTTGTTCTTGAATACTTTGTTATTAAAAGAACTATGCCGCTCTTAAAATTCTGCTCCTAAACTACAAAGATATTTACTAGGAGATCCAATATATATATAAAATCCCTAAAGTTCAAGAATAATTGCTCTATTAAAAAAGTTGTAGACAAGAGGGTGTAGATATAGTATATATATATTGTCCTCATATTTAACATATTTTATCGTTTTCTGATTTTCTACATGTTTTCGGCTTTTCTATAATTTTCTCGTTATAGTTTGCTCGATAATACAAATTTTTTCGAATCAGGGGCAATACAAAAAGGAAAAAAAAGATGTAGTGACAATGTTCCTGAGCCTGTAAAAAAAGGCTAAATCGCCCATTTATAATTTCTTGACAATGTTGTTAAAAAATCTTTTGACCATTTCTCCTTTACACCTAATTTCTTGTAACCTCTAGCTGAGACAGGGTTTTTTACCGCTGCAATCTAATAATTAGTTTAAGCGCTGCTACCATACACTTAATAGCATAGTTAACTCAGTTGTTTTCGAGGATACCAAATTCAGTTTCTCTCAAACGTGATTTTTCCCATCTTAACAATTCCGATTACTTGATGGTGGGAAAAGTTATGGTGGGTCTTCTGACTATACACTTATTCGCCATCTTGAATTTTAGAATTAACATTCAAATGGTTTGATTGAAGTGTGCGAAAGCAAAATTTGACTTTTTCCACATCCTAACCAACACGAAAATAAAATGTTAGATGTTTGCTTCGGCCTTCAATGCATAATCGCACCACTCATGGAACACAAATGCAATAAAAAAAGAAAATGTTTGTCGACGCTCGTTATCTCGAACTCCCAAGGGACCGAAAGAAAAGTTCAAGATAGCGAAAGTTCGAGATAACGAGCGTATTTCATGAAAAGTTCGAACTCAAGGGACCGAAGAAAAAGTTCGAGATAGAGAAAGTTCGAGATAACGGAGGTTCGAGATAATGAGCGTCGACTGTACTTTGCGCATTGGAGCATATCATATTCCATTTAACTTTGATTCCTTGACCTGTTTTCTCTTTGTGTATATCTGACCACGAGACAAGGTGGCGTATTAGCTTTCACATAAGTAAAATGTATCCACTCAAACGACTGAAAGCGGCTTTTGTCAAAAATGGAAACTGCAGAACGTGAAAACTGCCTATAAGCACAGTTAATCAAATGTCCTTAAATGTTTACTGTTGTGTTGCTGAACAACCGCAAATTTGCTTTCGGTTTTAACGACATTAAACTACAAACTAAATTTACGAGTACAATTATAAACGATCGAAAATAAAATCACAAATCGCACTCCATGTTATGTCATAAATTGTCGCGAGCAGATTTCATTTGCGTAATTTTTGGCTAATTTGCGAAATTAATTCCGTCAAATAGAACCCGCGTGGAGATAAATGTCAAGTAGCAATCCCTAGCAGTGTTGCCACTCTACAGTCAAATTTGGGATTAGATTTTGAGAAGACGGTATTTTCCTAAAACATACGACATTACCAAAAAAAAAACAAAAAACTCGAATTTGTAATTTCAGGCGTGTATTTCTTAATCCTCAATTGCTACAATGGTAGTCTTTTCTGAAACATATATACCATCCAAAAATTTACGGATGTCCTTGTTCTTCGCTTTAGCACACTGATTGATGAGCGCAGCTAAATTTAAGGATAATATAACATAGTTTATAAAGTAACATCGGAATACACAATCGGACAGTTTTTTTAAGCCAAGAGAAAAATTATTGACAATACTTAACCTTACCTGAATTCGAGACTAATTCAATGTCGTTTCCTTCAACAATAATTTCATCTTTATTTCCAGATGGTTTGCAAATTACGCCATCCCTCATTTTTACAACACGGATGTATTTTTCACCAAGATAATTTCGAACCTCCACAGTTTTTCCGTCGTCAATTATGTTTAAATTGATTGGGAAATGAGCATACACAGATCTCATTTTGTATAGAAAACCCTAAAAAGAAGATAATATCCAGTTAGTAGCGATCCTATTTTTAATTTTACATGATTTTGGAACCTTCACAGGTGGAAATACGAAATACTTATGCAGGAAATGTGTACGAGTGAAAAACAACCAGATTATTGGATTCTTCCACGGGCTAAACGACTAGATGCACATAGAATGTGCTAAAAGATCGTCAATCAGCTTAAAAAGATGCAGGGTAGCCACAGATTTAAAACTTCATGATTTTAGATGTATAAAAATTTCCAAAATATCCTTAAATATAAAAAGCTATTCCATATTTTAGGATATTCTGAAAATTTTTAGAAAATATGTAGTTACTAATAATTAAGAAGCTTTTCCTTTTTGAATGCCAGAAAGGCTGCTTATTTATATTGCAGTTACTATCCTGTTAGAAGATAAACATACACACACACATATTAACTGTTTGCTAATTGCTAAAAAGTTTCATTATATATCAAAAATTTCTTTTGTCAAAGTTCAGATCAGACAATTTTCAAATAAATAATAATACTTACATATTGTACTCCTTTAATCAAATTTTCAATATGACTGCAAATTGTTCTCAAGCAAGCAAGATGTTTACGCAGAGCAAACCAAACATCAACCCGTATGGTTTTTTTGTTAACACGTGTAAGCTCTAAGTTTAAGTGGCTGAAACTTTTATGCAGTGTACCTCTAGGTCCCTTGACTGTGATGGATCTTCCATTCATTTTGATGGACACTAAAGGTTTAAAAAATTATTTAATTAATCTCAAAAAATGTCACATTTTTTAAACCTTTATCCCAGAATACAAGGCAAGAGTTTTCAACATGCTCAGAAAAATAACTTGTTTTTTGTTTTAGGTTGATGTCATAAAATCAGGGCCGGAATAAGTGTACGTCAGCACCGTCACACTACTGACATAAATTTTACTAAGGAGGGTAACAACATTGGGGTACTGTGTTCCCTTGGCCATGGGACCAATAAACTACCTTACGGACCTTTTTCTTCCGTGACTGAGTTGACGATACAAATAAAAGGGATGATACAAATAAATGCTTATTAAATGGCTGATTGGTCGAAATAATGTATCTTAGTGGGTTTACAAAAAACTGAGGACTTTGTCCCAATTCAACAGTAAGTGTGGTACAGCTTGTATTTCCCCATAATCATTGAGATTATTTGTACCCTATAACGTGCAATTTCTATTTTAGAGATCAAACGACAGCATGAAAGACTTTATTAAGTCATTCGGGCATATTTTTGTGACTTAGGACATGTGTGCTACAATGAGAACAGGCCATTTCGTGAGAGGCGTGCGATCGCACGCGCATGCCCCCACACATGTGCAGATTTGTTTAGGTGTGCGATTTATCGCACGCGCAAAACGTTGCTGTAATTAAAAATTATTGTATTTATAACAAAGAAAATTTACTAAATAAACCTTAAAAATAAACGATCATTCTTTTACTGAACTCTAAAAATAAACGATCATTCTTTTACTGAACTCACAATAGATCGCACATGAGCAGTCTTTACCAAATGTTGAAGTGAATTTAATTGCCACCATTTGCTTTCTTTCTTTCTTTTTACTGACCAAGGGGTATTATGCAGAACAGATATAGGTCGCTAACGACCTAGTGTGTGGCCGCTATCTTTTGAAGAATTTGTTTCTTTTTCCTTTCAAATTTTGCGAACCAATGAAAACATTAATTGTTGGGATCGTTGATATTTTATTTTGTTTGTTCAGTCTGGGTTAATGTGGAGATTATATCAGGGCTATAATTTTTTTAAAAAAATGTCTGAAAAAAGAACGAAAGGAAATAAAGTTGAATTAAAAACTTTTGAAAGTTGGGGTAAATCAGATGTTCTAATAATAATAATAATAATAATAAATATTTAAAGTGGCTAGCCCAGAAAATCACAAAAACCTATAGTTAGTGGATT
Organism: Hydractinia symbiolongicarpus; assembly: GCF_029227915.1. NCBI lineage: Eukaryota > Metazoa > Cnidaria > Hydrozoa > Anthoathecata > Hydractiniidae > Hydractinia > Hydractinia symbiolongicarpus. The sequence goes on along the minus strand of NC_079882.1, from coordinate 26,079,319 downwards.
GTTTCCACTGGGGGCCACTAGAACAAAAAAGAAACAAAAAATGATAAACCTTAGACTGCCTCAGCTCAATCAAACATAGTAACATTTATAATCTGTGAAAATTGAAAAGAAAAAGAATAAAAAACAAAAATTAAAAAGTTAAAAAGTGATCTCCATTAGAATTTGCCAAATACATTCGAGATGGAAGTCTTAAACGAAAGCAGACTTCCATCACAGGTCACTTGGTCTGGAAGATTATTCCACACTTTTGCAGCTCTAAATGGGAAGGCTTTTTTGCCAAATTCCGTGTTGACCAAGGGAAGTGTGAACCTGTTTTTTGAAGCTCCTCTTGTTTGATGATTATGACAGTTTTTTGTCAAAAGGAATTTTGAGCGCATGTAATCAGGAGCAATGTGATTCATGGCTTTGAAAACTAATATGGCATCGTTTTTGATGAGTAAATTATTCATTGAATATTCCCTCTCTTTCCCAAGAAAGGTACGGACACATTTTAATCGTTTTTCTAGTTTTCCCAATCTACCTTGGGTGGCACAAGCCCATGCCGAGGAGCAGTAGTGGAAATATGGCATGACAAGTGCATTAATTAAAAGGTTTTTTGTGTGAGGTGTTAAACAGGATGCAATGGTTCTAATTTTAGAATATTTAATTAGTATTTTTCTATTTATGTCATTAATGTGCTTTTCCCATTGCATTTTTTGATCAAATGTTACCCCAAGATATTTAACTTTTTCGCTCCTCTTCAAAGGAATACCCATATAGTTGATAGTTTTGTTCTCAACTTTTTTTAACTGGCTGTGGTTGCCGAAAAAGATTGTTTCAGTTTTGTCCGTATTAATAGTCATTTTGTTATTATTCAGCCAGAGGTCGACTTGCGAAAGTTCTAACTCGACCTGGGAGACAAGGGTATCCAAGTTTTTATGAGACGAAATAATTATTGTATCATCTGCATATAGATGGTGGTAGTTTGAATTGATGACAGATTTTAAGTCATCAATATACAAAAGAAAGAGCAGGGGCCCCAACACAGATCCCTGCGGCACCCCAAAAGCGTCTTCATGAAGCAGATCTGATCCTGTGTCGTTTACAAGAGTCAGCTGCATTCGGTCCGTTAAGTAGGACTCGAACCAGTCAAAGGCAGCATCTCTGATGCCAAAACACCATAGTTTTTTTAACAAAATTTTATGATCAACAGTGTCAAAAGCTTTTTTAAGGTCAATGAGCACAGCACAAACAAAGTTATGTTGGTCGAGCTCAGTAAGAATAAAATCAGAGACATCGACTACTGCAGTTTCTGTGGAAAAGAGTTTTCGAAATCCGGACTGTCTGTCATTCAGGAAGTTGTGCTCAGAAATAAAATGAGACATTTGCTCATGCACTAACTTTTCAAAAATTTTCATAGGAATTGGCAAAATGGAGATAGGCCGATAATTAGTAGGATCTGTTTTATTGCCACTTTTAAAAATAGGCGAGACCCTTTTAGTCTTCCAACATTTAGGTACATAACCAGTAAATAAAGATTTGTTGAAAAGACTTGATAAATAAATACTTAAAACTGACGAACCTGCTTTTAGCAGTCGTGAACCAATTCCGTCCAAGCCTGTAGCTTTATTAAGTTTTAGTGAACTAATTATTTTTTCGACACTTTTGGTCTCAATACGAGCCCACCGAAAATCGTGTCCGCTAACAGGTGGATTAACATTAGTAGTGTCAGAAGAAAATTTAGAGGCTAGTTTGGCACCAACACTGACAAAAAATGAATTGAATGTGTTGGAAATTTCTTTTGGGTGAGAAGTTTCTGTACCATCGTTTTGGACTACTCGTTTTATCGAGGTAGTATTGCCTGACTTATCAGGAACCAGTTTTTTTAGGGTTTTCCAAAGTTGTTTTGGCCGTTTTTGAAAGTCCTGCAAAACGTCATTATAGTACTCGTTTTTGAGTCGATTTTTGAGACCTATTACCTGGTTCCTTTTTTGTTTGAAAGCTTCCCAGTCTATGATGGATTTTGTTTTTGATGCTTTCCGTTTCAAGAAGTCTCTTTCTTTAATGGCTATTATTAATTCATCAGTGACCCATGCCTCAACACGGCCAGAAAATCTATGTGTTTTGAAAGGGGCATGTTTGTCAGCCACTGTTTTAACATTTTTATTCAGTTTCTCACATGCTTCATCAAGGTCATCATAATTATTAAAATATGACCAGTCTAAATTCCTGAGGTCCTTCAGAAAAGCCTCTTTACTGAAGTTCTTGTAGCTACGAACCTTGCATGTTTTAGGTTCAAATTTTGGCCTTTTGAATTTTCTGATCACATAAACTAAATTGTGATCACTGATGCCTAAATCCATGACACCAGTTTTAGAAATACAAGAACTGTTAGAAAGTATTAAGTCTATAAGAGTGCTACTATTTTCAGTAACACGAGTTGGCTCCGTAATATGTTGTTTTAGGAAAAGAGTGGAGCATAATTCCTTTATTTTGGAGGAAAGAGCATATTTTGAAAGCATGTTACAGTTAAAATCTCCCAAGATAAAAACTTCTTTTTCTTTTGGGAGCTTGTTAAAACACTGTTTAAAATGAGTACACAGGTTTTCGGTACTCTGCAAATCACTACCTCCAGGTGGCCTGTAAACCCCACACACGTAAATAGGTTTAGTTTTTTTCAGGCACACTTTCACCCATAGTGATTCAACATTTTCGAAGTAAAGGTGTTTCAAAAGGTGGCTATCCAAGTTTTCATTAACAAAAATTAGAACACCCCCACCTCGTCTATTCCGATCATTCCTATAACAAACATAGCCATCAATTTTAACGTCATTGTCCGTGATGGTGTCATCAATTTTGGTTTCACAGATGGAGAATACATCAAGTTTTGTTTGATGTAGCAGAAGTTTAACATAGTCTAGTTTGGATGACAGACCATTAATGTTGAGATGGGCCATTTTTAAGCCCTTCCCATTTCTGATTGCCTCAAAATCAAAGTTTTCATCAATAGTAATATTGATGTTGTCCGGAATTTCGTCACCAAATGACTCCTCATTAGCAAAGGGCAAATTACGAGAAAGACAGGGACTGCAAACGAAAAACAGTTTATCTTCAGGAGTCTTCATAAATTGTTGATATTTTTTATCAGAAATACGCTCACATTTTTTATGAGCCCATAATCCACACTTGTCACAAGAAAGTGCTTTGTGTGTTTTTGCCACAGGTTTTAAGCATGAAGAACAGGGATACTTAACAGGACCTGGGTTGAGGCAGATGTCCCCTGACAAGAGGATTAAAAAATAGAAATACTTGTGCCTGCTTGGCTTAAGTTTTGATAAAGCCATTAATTTTAATTGGAGAGTGAGCTGGCTTTCAGAAACTCTATTGCAGGCATCAAGTGAAGAGATAGAAAAGAAACTCCTATCTAGTCGACTCATTTCGTTGTTGTTGGGTGAGCTACTTTTGAACGAAGGTTTTGTATTGCTCAAAAATACAACGAACACAAAAATCAGTTTTAGCGTAAATGTGGGGTTTCCTACCTGAGTAAAGTTATTTTTAAGTCGTAGAGAGATCATTCTACGGTTATGTGCTCTTCCAAAACTATGTTTGAAGGATCTAAGGCAAGCCCATTTCCTTACGATGTTACACAGAAGGAGCAGCAGGAACCCACAACACAGCAAAGCTACCATATTAGATGATAGATGGATAAAAAACTGACTGGGATAAAAACAATTTATTAACAAAAACAATAATTTAAAAACTTACAAAACAACAAATTAAAGAAATGAAAAGATATAAATGAAGTAAAAAAGGCAGTACAATATATAATAAATCAAAAAGGACTTAGCTGTCAAAGCAGGAGCTCTTCAAGCTTTAGTCTTCGTTTTAGATACGTCCGACCTCAACGAGAGCTAAGCACGGAATTCTTGGTTGGAAGACAGAGGAAAAAGATGGAAAGGTATTGATGAACTATGTTTGGTGTAAAGTTTGTGCGAGGTATAAAACGGAAATTACTTCTCGATTAAAAGGAAATGCGAAGACAGCTGCGTTAGCGTTTACAAACGGTACAAATGTGGTAACAAAATACCAGGTAAGAGATTTTACAAGTAAATAGTTGTTTTGAACTTATTTTTATCTTTTCTAATATTTTAATTTTTATGTCAGGTCACTCGACATATCGATCAAGGCAGCGGACACAAAATTGCTATCCAAATAGAACAAAATAAACCAGCAACCGATCGTATAGCAATAAAGGACTCTTCATTGGGAACATCAACCCAAAAAAATACGGTCAACATGTGCAAAACTAATACAAGAGAAGGTTACAGAAAATTGTTACGCCAAAACAGCAACCCCTGTGCAGTGTACAGGGGTAAAGGAAATATTTTTGTAAAAAAAACTTTTTTGATTGCACGCGCAGAATTTTTGAGGCGTGTGATCTAACGCACAACCTCTTAAAATCTTACGAAATGGCCTGTGAGTAGCAATTATTTTTTGGAATATGCAAAAAATCTATGCACAGTTGGTTAGATAATGGAACAATATGTATAGTTAGAATGCAGTCTTTGTTGTTTTGAAAGACTGGGAGTTCTTCAGTTGCTTTGTGGTAAGATGAATGCTTTAATATAATTTTTCTATTACCACCTGTTTTATTTGTAGTACATTAGAAACGAAAATTTTCCATCCAAAAATTTGGTTTTTCTAATTTTTTTAAAAAAGGACCAGTGCATAGAGGTTATATATAGGGTAATCAGAAAATCGATAAAAACTGTAATTTTTGAACTTATTATTTTCGATGTTTTCACATTTAGCGGAGGCTCTATCTATAAAGTTGAAGCTCTATATCTATAAACTTTTTTCGATCTTGATTGAATATATATGTACACTTTAAATGCTTCTAGCCTTTTTTTGTGTGTGTCATTTCCCATAATCATTACTTTTGAAATTTGTTTAAAATTTGTTCAAGCTTAACATGTCCCTGTTTTAAAAACATTTTTATATATTATAAAACATTGATAAATTCCCTTTGAGTATATAAGAAAATAAATTAATTTGTGAAAAAACTGGAATAGAGAATAAAAATTCCAAACAAAAAAACACACCCTTATCAATTTTTTTGTTTAAAAATACCTGGTTGTATTGCTCTTACTTAGCTCTACAATATCTTACTACATCTTTCCAAAAAAATTATTCCTTCAGTTATAATGCATTTTGTCTAAAATACTACATAAATCCACGAATTTACCTTGTTTGATGAATCATTTGTTGAGAACTCGATAATTATTTAAATTTTGAAATAAAAAAAGCAAGAATTTGTAGCCAGATGTGTAACTGTTTCCAAAAAAATTGCTTCGCTAGTTTTTAACAAAATGGAGGGGAGTTACCAACACAAACAGGCAATGTATCGACCAAATTTCTTATTTTGAGAAAAAAAGGCTCAAACATTTCTCCTGGCACCTGTTCAGAAGTGTAGTGTTGGAATTTTAACCTTTTTAATAATTAATGACTCAAAACATTTTCGGTATAAATTAAAGTAAGTTAAAAATTCGTATTGATAAAGGTGAAACATGGCTTCTAAACGTACAAATAAAAACCATGATAATAAAAAAATAAATATTAAAAAAGCAGCATGCAAAAGAAAGAGTTGAAAATAACTTCACAGTATTTAAAAAATGCAAAATAATTTATAATTTGTTAATAATAATGTACACGGTGAATTATCTTTCTAATACTTTAAAATTCTTTAATTTTAATACAAAACGCGGGTGTTTTAAAAAATTAAATTCATGACTCATATTCGGGGTAAGATCAAAGATAATGTTATGAAGAAATACATTTTCCTTGTTTTATCCCACCAAACTAATATAATATATTTTTTTTTAAAACTTACTGTAAACTTAGCATAGAAGTTACATTTGTATCCTTAAAAAAACATGTAATACACAAATCCATATTTTTAGTTAACCATTGTTTAAATAAATTTTATTGAAAATTGAAAAAATGAAGTAAACCGTTATGAATTAAGTATGTTTTAGTAGGGTTACTACTGCTAATTCGTTGAATGGGTTTAGCTTTGTTGTCGTAGTAATGATTAAAACTTATTGTAATTGATAAATCACATTTGTTCTACATTTGTTATTTTTAAAACTATGCTGGGTGAAAACGAACCTAGTTTGTGGGGGGAAGAATGTTGGTAATCACAATAAAAAATCTGTCTGGAAAAAATGCTTAGCCATATATAGTTTGCTCCAAATAATTATTTTTGCTCCACCTAAAATACAGAAAGTTTTCACTTCCAAAAAAAATTTAAACCCAATAGCCGAATAACATTTTAATGCTAGGGACTAATATTTCTTAAGAAAATGAGAAATAGCAATAATACCCATGGTCAAAGCCTTCCAAATTTACTCTGTTAACACTTTTTTTCAATACAGAAAATGAGGGACAACTTGAACTGTGAAGAGGTGTATGGCTGGATGGCTTGCTATTTTGGTAAATTTTTTGTTTTTAATTTTTTAGCAGGCAAAATAAAGCAATTCAATAATCCTTTTTAGATATGATTGGTTAAAAAACTATTTGCCTGATAAAAAAATCTAAACAGAGCTTATAGCAAGTCATTTATATCCTTTTTGAATGTTTACATTTTCTGCAGTAGGGCCTTCTGGCTCTAACAACTGTGTGGCAGGCAAAAGGATGATATTACGATGGCCCCTATGGCTCACTTCTATTCTAAATCAAAAACACTTCTCTTCTATATAACGAAACACTTCTCTTCTGTATTTTGACACTTCCCTTCAGTATTTTGACACTTCTCTTCTGCACTTAACACTTCTCTGCATGTGGCTCTTTACAACTTGAATTCTAAAATCTGGTCCGCAATTTTACATCATTGGTCCGTAGTTTTAACCTTTTGTGAGGTTTATTACACGGGACCAGTCCCCTCGCCATGTGTCATATTTTTCAACCGTCGTCAAGCAAGCATGAGCATGAAGTCTGTGGTACGTGAAATTGTTAAAGAGGAGCTTGAAAATGCCTGCTCGTCCCTGACAGCAACTACAATAACACCATCAGCCACAAGGTCTTCGCTGTCTTGTGTAGCTAACACAAGTCATGCTAGCAGTAGTGGTAGAACAAGTAAGGTATCAAGTAGGTTGACCACCCTACTAACCACCATCAATAAGAAAAAGAGTGGAAAATAATTAAATCATATGGAGTTGCGCTGTAAATAGAACAACTGTGATGGAAATTCTGAGAGAATTAGACCCTGAAGGTGTTTCTTTAAGAAAAAAGAAAAGATTAAGAAGAAGAAATTATTGCGTTCCTGGGCCAGATTTTTTGTGGCATCTTTGACGGGCACGACAAACTTAAGCCGTTTGGTTTTAGTATCCATGGTTGTATAGACGGTTTCTCCCATCGGCTTATTTGGTTAGAAGTTAGTAGAACGAACAAAAAGCCTGAAGTTATTACAAACTTTTTTATAAAATCTATTAAGCAGTTAAATCGTCTTCCAGCAAGAATAAGGTCTGATAATGGTACTGAAAACTGTACTTTGGAAGCTGTTCAGATTGCATAAGATCTCAGCATAATGACAAATATGCTGGCACTGGCAGTTTTATTGTTGGTACATCAACAGCTAATCAAAGAATCGAATCTTTTTGGTCACAACTTTCAAAAGACAGACCAAGTTGGTGGAGGTTATTTTTTAGAGAACTTACTTAGGATTTTTAGATGCCGGTGATGCACTCATTGCTGAATGTGTAAAAAACTTTAGATCTTAATGAGCTAGAAGAGTTTAGCGAACTATCTGTACCAGATCACGATAATGAGCCTGAATTTATTGAATTTGCGGAAACAGTTCTTTCAATGGAGGGTTTCTCCAAACTTAAGCCAGAGACTGCTCATGTAGCTATTGATTATTTTATCGCCTTGATTTGTGCAGTAGAAAGATATATGTAATACAACACCTGTAACAATGTAAAATGCTTGGATTTTAGAAATATATATATCTTGTTTTTTGAAAACCACGAGTTCTTTTTCCAACAAATACACAATGTTTATTGCTGCAAAAAAAAATATCTTGGTTTTTGTAAACCACGAGTTCTGTTCCTAACAGACATCACAATCAATGTTTATTCCCGGACAAAGTAGGGTCAATTGTAACACGCAAAACGTCTAGTTTTGCCGAATCGCAATTATAAAAATTCAAAGTTAGTGGAAACTAGATAAAAAAAGCAATCTCGTATTACGCTTCTGGGACCCTATAAGAATATAGCTTAAAATTTCACAAAGTTTTTCCCGCGAAAAATCTAATTTTGTAGAAACGTTCATATGCCCCTGTAAGAATTTATGCCAACTTTACTGGGTCCAAAATTTCCTATGCGCAGGGCCCGGGGTGTGCCATTTATTCATAAACAATATTTGAATAAATTTATATATTAAGGACCAGATTCAGTCTGGGAAATTTTCGAGCTTATGGAAGAGAAGTGTCTTGCACTTGGAAGAGAAGTGTTTCGAACGGAAGAGAACTTTAGGTATCAAAGTAGAGACTTTTTTATACAGAAGAGAAGTGTTTTTATACAGAAGAGAAGTGTTGTTATACAGAAGAGAAGTGTTTTGACTAAGAAGAGAAGTGTTTTTATTGAGAAGAGAAGTGAGCCATAGGGGCCATCGTACGATATAGGGGCTTGCTGAAGAAAGGTCTTTTTCAGTCCATTTCTTTCTACAGAAACATTTTTAATCAAGTGTGGATGGATAAATTCCGATTGACAAATATTCATATAAAGTTGTTATGATACCTTTGTGCAAAGAAGCAGGCTAAAAAGGGCTTTTTACCTGCCACGCACGCAATACATGGAATCACAGTCCCGATATTTACTTGCACGCACATCTAAGTGATTACATAATGCCCTATGCGCGCACAGAAATGGAGGTAAACATGTAAACAAACTAAGCGGAAAAGTTACCCCCATTTCTGCACGCGCAGGAAAAACATGGTACTATGATTGAGTCTATTGTTAAGGTCAAAAGGGCTTACCACAGAAAATGTGAACATTCAAAGAGGTCTATAGGACGGCAAATAAAAAAGAATATAATGAATCGCCTTAACAGGGATAGTGCTGCTAGGATAGTAATAATTTTGTGTTGTAGTCTGCTGGGTTTATGTTAGCCTAAAACTTTGATGAATGTTCAAAATACCGTAGAACTGTTTACATGATACCTATAACTATATCTATGTTTAATAATGCATACTAAAAAGTACCGCATACCTCCATCTGGAATGGTAACCGTCTGACTCGCCAGGATAGTCTTCATGTTATCCTTCCCTAAACGTTAGGTAAGAAAACATTTTTAGTTAAGATTCATGAAAAATAAAAATATTTTAAGAATATACGAACATTATAAATTTTTAAAATCTCATGTCTTGGTAACAAAACGTATACGATTAACCTGATAACGGTTAATACTTTTGGGTAACCTAATTTTCCTTACCGACTATCGGTGGAAATAGTAAAGAAAGTAAATTGACGGAGCCGTTGCCTTCTGTTGCTACAGCCTCGCCTGCAGACGGGCAGCCTCACTTTAAAACATTACGGCCACCGATTTTACCGAGCGTGCTCCAAACGTGGCCAACCTTGTTCCCCATATCCCCCAGTGCAATTTTTCGCTCTTTTTATATCCGAAAGGGTTGTCTCCGATCAAAATGCGAAAATAGCCCTGGGAACGAGGTTGCGAAGAAATATATATATATAGAGCATCGATGCATCTGACACCGAGAATTTACAAAACACTATTCTTAGACGGGACAGTAAAGTAAAGGAGTATTTTCTGATATACGAGTTTTCGATCTTAATGTTCGGAGATTAAGTGGTCTGGAAATTAACATGTGCTTTTTGAGGAATAAGGACAAAAATAAACATCAATACAATGAAAGAGTGTCAGAAGCAGAGAATAATACATTCTGTCCCTTTTGTATATTCGACAAACGGGGGTATGGGACAAGAATGTAAGGTACTGCTTATACGCAGAGAAATACGGTATCTGCTTCATCTGCTGCAAGAACTATTTATTATTATTGTTTAGATTGTTTACCCAGGATAGCCTTTTCAGTTCCCCATTGTTACTACTAACAACGAGGGTTCTGTGGAAGGGGTCTTAGTGCATTTTAAGCTCCCATTTAAACTACCAAAGTCGTGCAAGCACATCAACGCTTAATTAGACAAGCGCCTAAGAAATCAGTTTTATTCTCATGCTGAAAAAAATAAAAACTGGGACAACAACAAGGTCAAACAACAAATCAAATTCCAAGAAAAAACTGGCGTGCACTCAATACAATTTTCTCGTTCAATAATTCAAAAGAAAGTTTGAAGCCAACCATTACAGAATAAAGTCCAACCATTCAAGTCCCAGTTAGGGGTAATCTGTTAAAGTGTACAAGGAATGCTACCATCCGGAGAGACTGGTAAAACTTTTGGTTGACGAATGCTATTGCATTATACACTAATAGGATTATTGTCCACCACTTCAACATATTGCATAAAGCGTTAATATTGATGCCGCCACTGCTTTTTAAAAAAGCTAACAAGACTTTAAAAGCGAAAGATCACTTGGAAACATTAGAAAAGGGCGTGGACATTTTTCGATGAAAATTATAAGTAGTAATTTTCTAGAGCATAAGACATTTTAGTGGTTTTTCCCGAAGTGACAAAACCCAAATTTTGTTTAAAAATTGACCCCTCCCAAAAGTGATAACATAAAATATTTCAATAATTTTCCTAATTATTGACACAAAATGTTATGTTTGCTGTTTGTTTACAACTAATTTCAAAATCTTCAAAAAACTTAAATATACTTGAGTATTCTTTACGTTACTTCACAAGCTTTAACAAGCTGAATACAAATACCTCACAAAAGCTTACCTACGTTTTAAAAACAAGGGACTTCTCTTTCTTTCCAGGTGTATGCTTAGGTATTTTCACGTTGCAGATGAAATTGGCGCCAAAAAGGTCAATGAAAATTATAGAAATTTTGTCATTTTTTTCTAGAGAAATCATTTTAAATTAAAAGTATTTTGTGAGATAAACTTTAAAATTGGTAAGGCAAGCGTTCTTATGGGACTTATGGCGTGACCCCAGGAAAGTTTGTAGTGAAAATAATGACATTGTTATCAAAAGGCTGATTCCTTGTGTTTTTGGGTTTATTATATAAACCAAAGTTGTAAGACGCAAAAAATTATCAGTTAAAATTAAAAAGATGTACGTGCTGAAGAAAGAGAGACGAAAAAGTATGGCTGGCATATTTGAGTAGAATAAATAATACAGCTTCAATCTCCTGTGTATATGTGGATAAAAATTAAATAAAAATAAAAATATTACAAATATTTACAAAATTTAAAACATTCTTAAAAATTCAGATATATACAGTATATTTTTATACACCACAGAAGCGCTTGTGGTGGAAACGCAGGATACTTTGACGTCTTATGGTAGCAAAAAACATTCAAAAATTTTTTAACTGTACATGAGCAATTGGAGAAGTTCTACCTATCTGAATATTGCAAAGGATCGTAATGTTTAGTACGGTGCAAAGTTTCTCCATTTCGATATATATTTTTACTTCCATTTTCAATATTGCGTTCCTCTGAACGTTTTTCTTGGTTTCGCAGTTGTTGGTCTAGAAAACTTCGAAGGATAGGCTTATAAGCCACTTGTCTATTTTGTATCACCTAAAAATACATACACATGAAAATGAACAGCAGTTTCTTCTTGTGGTTCACTCTTTAACAACCTGCTTTGTGTGTTATATAATTAGATAAGGTAAAGATACCTGATCGTAGTAGTCAAAAAAATCATCTTCATTTGCCGACAATACTTCATATCGCTAAAAAATAACATACACGTAAAATCTACGACAAAAAAGAAACAAAAAAATACCGTGAAAAAATAACTGAAGGGAACTGAGAAAACTTAGTATTTATTTAAAATTCGAAAAATTTATTTTTATTTCATTTTCATATTTTACCATGTAAAACAGCTAACCTTTTTTGGAATATATTCCACACTCGATTTTTTTCGAAACGATTGGTCATATTCTGTTTCATATCGACTAAGAATAAAATATAAAATAATACATTTATCTCCATGGCCAATGGAAGATAAATTTCTTAAGTTATCCTACCAAGAAGGGCAAATCATGACAAAATTGTAAAAAACAAATAATAAGGGACAAAATAAACAAAAAAGCACATCAGCGAATAAGAAACGATGTTAGTTCAAAGAGAGAGAAATTTTTATTCCACTTAGTGAAAATATATTGGACAGATTACAGTGTATGCAGTCATATTGACTGAAAAATAAAAATGGAATAACAACATCGCAGAAATTTAAATTGACGGTCGATTTTAAAATTATCAAACCCAAGCTAAGGAACGAGGTTGAGAATACAGAAATTTAGGCACACAAGGTTTAACAAATTTTTGCCCCTTCTCAACCAAGGCTAAAATGAAATGAGATTAATATCACACACATCAAACTTTATATCTTTTTTATTCTTACCTTTTATCATATTCTTTTCTAAATAAGGACTCACTGCCTTTTGTATATCTGACATCTGCCATACATCGGTCAAAAATATCTGGGACATTATTTCTACTGCCAACTTTCCTTTCAGCTAATACAATTGGTGAGCTGACAGTTCGTGTAAGAGTATCAAAATCATCATTGTAACTTGTCCGATAGCTATTTGGCAAAGACTTTGACTTATAATATTGATAATTTTTAAGAGATTTAAAACAGTTAAATTTGTCATCATCAAATTCTTCTTTACAAACCTACAACACAATGTAAAACTTCATTAACAACTAAATTATTACTGAAATACGAAATAAAAAAAACGGTAAAGAACAGGGTCATGGATTCAAGTCCCCAGGGTTATGGGTTCAAGTCCCCAGGGTCGTGGATTCAAGTCCCCTAGCATCACCTTTGAATCTAATGTGCATTTTTGCTTTAGTCATATATCTAACATATGCACCGTTGTTCTTATAAAAAAAAATCCTCTGGTGATCTAAATACATACCTCTGAAATAGGATCAGAATTTTCTTTAACATTTTTTTCTACATCATTTTCGATTTCTTCTATTGTATGTGTACGCAAGATATTGTGATTTTTAGGGTAGCAAGATATTTTTTTCTTTGTAAATGCTGGTTCATTTTGTAGGTCTAAAACACTACCAGACAGCTCTTCAGCACTGACACCAGTCATTTCTAATTTAACGTGATCATCTCTGTGCATCACTTTTTTCTTACGTTGTATAAATGGCACTCTTTCATATAATGACGAATCTTTACCAGCAGAAGTATTTAAGATACTTGAATAATACTTCATATCATTACTTCTCTCAATATGATTTTCATCTAAGATTTTTCTTCTTTCTGATAAAACATAGGTGTCATCCAAAGATTTCCTTTCACTGCGCTTCACTCTTGAATGAATGATTGGTGCAGTTAATGGTCGATTCTTTTAAAGAAAACAAAAATCATTAACAAATAAATATACATACAAAATAAACAAATACAATGCAAGAGCACAGCGCAGAGTAAAAATCCAATATGCAAACCAGTAACAGCCAAAAATAATCCACATGAAATTTAAAATTATGACAAGTACTCGCTGTATAATCAAATTTAAAGGACCGAACAATGTTTACTGCACAGCTTCCTTTGGTTAACTAACTATCATCAGTTAGTTCTAAACCTTGTATAAGACAGTACAGATGATTAGGGGTGAATAGGAAAACATATTAAAGAACAATAAATATATTTCCAAAGCAATATTTATATTTAGCTATACCTGCTGGCTCTTTTGTGGTGTTTTCAAAATACTTTTTTTTATTGGAGCTGCATTTTCTGATACTTGTATACCAATGGTAGAATGTGTTTTATTATAAGTTTTGTCACCGGAATAGTAGTTAGCTGCATCTTTTCTTGGTATGTTACTTTCTGATACCTGTATACCAACAGTGCCACTGCTTTTTATTTTATTTTTTGAGATTGGATGGGTGACATTCTCCTGTTCGGCAGTTGTCGTTTCTTTAAATACTTTGGGAACAAGTAGTTTATTTTTGGGTTCATACGTTGGAAGATGTTGTCTGCCATAATTTCTGCTATATTCTGTCTCATACAGCCACTAAAATAAAGGTAAAGCAACAATTAGCTAGCTACCTGGATCACACATTATAGCTATAGCCTAGGGCTACTTTTACATTTTTGCAAAGTGAAATTGTGGAGCATGTTTGCTATACGCGTTGAGTATACCAAGGAACTGAAAATGTTTTGCCCTTTTCCAAACATCCGAAGCTGATTCTGTGGTCACATATGAAATAACGACGTTTTTACAGACTTATTTCTGCAAATATATAACCAAATATGTTTCTCCTTGATTTTATGTTTAAGAATGTTACCTCATATTAAAGTGGCAGTAACCCTTTTTTAGCTGTCCAAATAGCTGAATTATTTACTCAGTGTTTTATTTATACCATTTATTTTTACTATTTCCTAAAAATATAGGCCTTAATACATAATAAAATGATTTTAACTTAACACTAAAATTGCTGAGTCAGCAGAAATTTCTATTTTAAAAATGTATCATAAAAAAGAAAAAATCGGCTTCTACGAGCTCCAACTTTGTACAATTTCGTTATCTTTCATCAGCTTTTGGTTTTAAATGAACCTTGGGTTTTGTTCATTCTTATTTCTTTAACAATAGCCTTTTGATTTTTTTTGAAAAGATTCTTTGTTAGCATCCCCTGCTGCATCGAACACTGTTAAAAGAAAAATATTATAAATAAAAAGATTTCCGCACAACGTATCATGGTTCACCAAGCATGTCTGAAAATTTTAAAGTAAAACAAAAATGCTATTGAAAAGCTTGTGCAGTGTAGCATAATGAAGATAGTCCTAAATTTCTACATAATGCGCCATCTTTGTTGTTATTAACGTTTTTCTTTAATAATTCCGTCATTTCTTTCTGTACAATTTCGCAAACTCGTAGACTTAAACTATATTCAGCAGAACTAATTTATTATTCATGAATTTTATTTTAAAGAGGAATTGTTGAGGCTGAATATTTTTGGTGAAAGATAATAGTATTTTAGACATAAAATCGTGACAAGTGTGTTATAACAGAAAAAACAGAAAACAAATGAATATATAGTCTGTAAGCAATCTTTCGTAACTATATAATTATGTAAAAAAAAATTTGCGATATTTAAAAGGGTTACTGCCACCTTAATTTACATTCAAAATCGCTTTTATGAGAAAATGATAGTATGTTTGTATTATTTGTATGTGGTCCAGTTATTACCAGTCACGTGATTAGACTTTTGTTTTTATTTGTAAACCAACCTCATTCTAAAACTTTTGCCTGATTTATTAAGGGGTCAACTGAAAGGTACACAGAAAGGTGTCACAAACGGCATGTTTGAAAATCCAGATGTAGCTAGTCAGAAGTTGACCCAGGTCCAATCAATGACAAGGTTTAAATTTATTGCAAAAGTGTTAAGTTAGCAGGCATAGAGTATATACTAATTAGCCACTTATTTGTATAATTAAAAAGTACTCATCAATATATTAAATGCAGAATGCCCTTTAAATTTTTTTTTGTGCACCATTTTTAACGGATCCCAAAAAAAGAATTTATGTGAACCTATGTATTTTTTGCATAGTATCAGAGGAACCGTTTATGTACAAAACTTTTGACCAATTGAAAATGACATTTCTTATTAAACTTATACTTATAAAGGATATATATCTCTTGCTCAAAGTCCTTGCAAAAACGAGTCGGTAGGTCGGCTGGATTTTTTCTCAGAATCTTCCTATCATCGACAGTAAATATGCTCAATAGTAATAAAAAAACTTGCACCACTTAATCCCTTTTCTGTTTTTTTTTCATCCTTTTGCCCCTGTTTTTTATAATTTAAATGGGTCAGTCAAAGGACAAAAACATACATACTGAACAGATTTTTTGGAATTTACCGATCCTTTATCTTTTTTTAAAAAAATTACAGACCTTTTGATGGTGCATGAAAAAAAAAATTATTTAAAGACTCAGAGATTAAATATACATTGTAGCATGGTTATTTTGAAAATTTATAATTTTTGTGACAAAATAAATAAATAACATTGGGAAGAGTTGATTTTTTTTTACAATATTAAACATATAAGACTTGTTATTAAATTTATAAGAAAAAAGACACTTTCCACCCATATTATACTAGGTCAATAAATAAACTAATGAACAAATTTTCCTTTTTAAAAGAGAATTGTGAAAACAAAAGAATATTTTGTTAGAAGAACATTGGATTTGTAAATCTCAATTTTGCTAAACCAAATTTTTTTCCCAATTTACAGAATCCTTTTATTGCCTTGAATCTATTGTAAATATATAAAAAAGTATAGATAGAAAAGCGATAGAAAATATTTCTTCCATGCAAGAATTAATAAAGATTATAAAGTTGTTGCTGAACATTTTGCTTATTTTACCCTAAATAGAATTAAAGTAGTTTAAGAAAAGAAAAGCTTAAATTTTAAAGGCAAATTGACAACATCATACACCGAAAAAAGGTCATGTCACTGTTTTTGCCAACGTGAAATTGTTGATTGCCAAGACAAACAATAAAAACAACATTTTATTGCCAACGCAAAAGGGGTAAATGCCAAGGCGAAACAGTATAATGAAGAAAATTTTAATTAAAAAAGCTTTTGTTTGAATGCTTTTAAAACCAACGTGATAAAACTTGAAAATTTCCAGGAGATTAAATTTTGTTTTATTATTTTCCGCACCCGTTTTCGCTTAATTTGTTCTTACGTTGTTTTTAATGCTACACAAATTTGGTAATTCAGTCCTACTTTGTTCTCACTTTCGAAAATTCATTGGTAGTGTAAAAAGAAGTGCAAGAAATTCAGATTCTGTTTTGTTCTTATTTCTTAACAAAATTCAGGTTTTTAGTTGTAAAAACAATTTTTGTTCCTATTTTTTGGAAAAATATTAGATTGTGTCCTTATAGAGCTTTTGGAATGTTCACGTTTTTTCTGGGTTAGCCCTTTTGGCAAAAAGATGCAAGCGCTAGGTGAAGCAAGATTTCTCTTAGTCTATTCCTTCGCACCAAGTTATCCTTACAATTTTATGTAAATATTTGTCAATCAAGAAGTTATTCATCTACACTCGATAATAGTTTAAAGCCTCAACAATGTTTCCATAGAAAGAAATGGACTAAAAAAGACATTCCTTCAGCAAGCTTCTACATCTTTCTACCTGCCACACAGTTGTTAGAGCCAGAACGACTTACTACAAAAAATGTATATATTGAAAAATGTCTATACAGTTTCATAACACAAAAACCTGTAGTCCTATCATACATTTCCTAGAAATTCCTGAACAATATACCAGCACAGGTGGTTTGACCTGTCCAACCAGTTGTTGCAATCTTCTGCGTTCCTGAATGTAGTATGACTCCCCGAAATTAAATTCTAGTGTAGTAAAATTGTATTTTGGCAAACGAAAAAAATTACGCTAGTGAATCAATACACCGTTTTCGCAAAACTGAGTGTCAAATGATCCTATGTTTTGTCTTGTCCTGACTTCAGCAATGGGGGATGCTAACAGCTTCAAGGCCTATATTCCTGCAAACATTCCTGCCTCTCTGGTTCTTCATGAACAAATTTTGCTTGCAACTTGCGAGAATGCTTCGCAACCTTTTTTTAAAGTAAAAACATAAGGAATTCATCAAACACAATAACCATTATTGTTAGTTATTCAAGACTCTAATATGTTGATATATACCTTATATAATTCTTGGTGAAATGGAAACTCTTGCTCCACTTTTCTCATGATTGGGTAGCCAAGCCAAAGTTGCCAACCAAAATAGACAGAAAATGCGTCCTTTATTTACATGGTAAATTTTACGGAAGACGACTTAAAAAAACACGTGCCTTGCTCTTCCGTGTTGTTTATCCTCAGATCGGAAGAGAAGAGAAGAGAAGAAATTTATGCAGCTCTACCCTAGATAGACACAATATAACTTTTTTTTGTAATTAGAACTTGGTTTATTATAACAGGATGCGTTTACTTGTTAAAATCTTAAATAATTTTTCCAAAGTGGTAGCTAGCGAACTACATAAAAGGGTAACCTAATGAACATTTATTTGTAACCTCAGCATTTTCAGGATCTTTGTTTTACCTTTCGAAGATAGATGGTTAGATGTGTATATTTTACATGGCCTCACAAATATCGAGGGATATAACCTGTCTGTTATTTCCAGTAAAGGCCATGGCTGAGATGGCGAGTCCTCTAGAGTAATTATAATGCTTATTTTTAGCTACGTAGACCCAATTAGATTAGGGTTTGTACTCTACCAGACAACTCCCTGAAACATCCAATGGCCCACACAGTGTGCCATCTCCCCAATTTCCCTAACATGGCTTGGATTAACCAAAGGCTATGTTAAATTATGACAGATCTTTTTTCTCTAATAGAGTTTATTTCCATATAGGAGAAGGTATTTTGCTTTTCCATCAAATGTATGAAAATCATGACTGATAGGTTTATGGGAATTGACATGGTAATAGGTTTCTGAGAATTAAGTGACTAAGAAAATCAAATTATTTTATACCTAGTTTAGACTTGAGCTCTAACCCTTAGCTTGTGGCTCAATGGCTCTGCTTAATGCATTGTTGACTCTCAGGATATCTGCTAAATGGCCATGCAACCATATAAAGATTATGCAAATAGGAAAACTCTACAATTATTCAATAATACTCATCCAATGCTTAATTATAAATGCAAAGTTATCCCACTAATGTGCTCCCTGTAATAAAGTAAACTTCTTACTTCACATTGATTGTAATGTATATATTTGTGATCAAATTATTCCTCAAAACATGCACAAACATTTTTTTGGAAAGAGGTGAGGGAAGAGCTCTGTTACTTGACTACCCACTTTGTTTAATGTTTAATTACCCTCATTCCACATTTTTTATATTCTGCTTCTGTGAAAATTTAAAACCTTGATTTAAAACTGCAACACTTTCTCGAAAAAAACTAATGGAAGTTGAAACGCAAGTGTGAATTTTAAGTTGTTGGGATAATGCAGTAATAAGCGATTAACAATGATTTTTATTTGTTTTATCTTTTGTTAGAAAGTTAATCTGAGGGTGAAATATACTAATTGTATATACCTTACATTTTTCAAAAAGAATGTCAGAAAGAAGTTTAGACAAGTTTTTTAAACTTGAAGTAATACATTTTTTCCTCTTACTCTTAAGGCACTTACAAAAAAATGCAAGTTAGTACTTCTTCTTTTTATTTATCTTAGTCTTCAACTTAAGTCTTCACATATAAGTACCCAACTATAAAGGTTAAACAGATTGACAAAATTAAATAGTATTAATGAGTGCAGAAAGATAGTATTTTTCTTTACCATTGTTTGGCTTAAAACTAGAGAATGCAAGATTGTTCTATTATTTTTGTTTTTTAAGTAAAATGAGCGATTCAGAATCAGATGAATTAGAAGTTGAGGATGAAGAAACTGATGAAGACGAACAACAAAATAGTGCCAGTGATCAGGTTTGTAGGCCTGTGTATATATTTGTAATATGTTTGGAGTTGAAATAAGAGCACTAGTGCATTCTTTTTTTAGGTTGTGGTGAATCAAACTGCAAGTAAGGTTCCCTCTGAAATACAAGTTGAGGATCAAATATTTGATATTTCTTTCCACCCTGTAAAAAATGTGATTGCTTGTGGTGAAATCACAGGAAAAGTGAGCGTGTAAGTTGGGGTAAATGTTTTCTAATGTTTCTATAAAATAATGATAATACTTTTATTGCATGCAAATATTAAGGTTCTCCTATTCAACCGAATTGAACAAAAAGTTATGTGTTTTTAACAATCACAAGAAAGCTTGCCGTTGCTTGTCTTTTTCGACAGATGGTGAAAGTAAGTAAATTTATATTTGATTTTCATTCAATATTCTGTCTGCTTGTTGCAAAACAATTTTATGTATAGTTTATAAAGTTCCCTAGAATCATAATGTACTTCTTGATGGACCATTACATTAGTGCAACAAGAATTAGCATAAAAGGCGTTCTATTTACATTATATTCTTCTCTTTTTAGGACTCTACACTTGTTCAAAAGATAAATCCATACAGGTCATTGATTTAAATTCTGGTTCTCTTATTCACAATCTACCCAAAGCACATGAGTAAGAGAAAAATATATTTCTGTTGTTTCAATTTTTAACACAAAATATGTTTTAAAGTTTATTTAAAAAGTTTATGTAAATAAGAGGATATACTTCAAACATAATTGCTATTTTTTAAATAAATGTATTCAGGATTAAATGTAATTTGTTAGGAAAGCTTTAAACAGTATGAAGATCCTCTCTCAAAACTACATGGCAACTGGTAGTGATAATGGAACCATTAAAGTAAGATTTTGTTGATAGTTTGTCTTTTGGTGACTTAACTCTAGTTTATTTGTTATTTTCTTTTTTAGGTGTGGGATACAAGGACGTTTTCAACTATTGCTGAATTTTCTGATTGCAAGGATTACATATCAGACATGACGTGCGATAAAGATAAAAAATATTTATTATGTACCAGGTATTTGTTGTTTTTCTTGCTCTCATACATTTTACGTAGTTTTATTGCATAAAGCTTATTTATATTTTACTGTTTTTTTGCTATAGAGAGAAGCGTTTTTTGTTACTGCGTGTGCACATTAAAAAACTAGATATTTTGTTCAAGTACCTTTATTCAAATAAAATATTTGTTTTTATGAATGTAGTGGTGATGGCGTCTTGTCTGTTTATAACTTACGTAAAAAAGTTCTGGAGCAAGCCTCAGATCAACTTGATGAAGAATTGTTGTCAGTGGCTATTGTGAAGGTGAGCACTTGAACGCAGATAAAATTTTTAACATTTAAAAAATAATGTCCTAATGCAAAATATTTCTTGAAACCCACGAAAATTTTTAATTTAGGTAAGTGATCTTGTGCGTATTGCATTATACCACTCGGTGTGCAACTTATACCTAAAAATATCTCTATTTAGAATGGTCAAAAGGTGGTGTGTGGGAGTGCAGATGGAGTATTGAATATTTATTCTTGGGGAGAATGGGGTGATATAAGTGATCGCATTCCAACAGAAAATGATTCCATTGATTCAATTTGTCCAATCACAGAAGATATTATATGTACTGGTACAGATGACAGTTACATAAGGTATTTATCAGGATTCAACAGTGCCTTTATATCAACTATGTTGCATCTTTGTCTGCAAAAGGATTATGAGAGTTTATTTTAATGGATATGTGCTGTCAACAGCATAAATGTTCATAAATTTTTACAATATCAAAACTCATGTAAAATGTGTATCAACGTATTGTCTTGATTAACTGCTGTTCGCATAATAAGCAACCAAATTAGTAACAGCTAAAGTTAAGATTTTGATGAGAACTTACACTAAACAACTGGTCAAAAGAATGACATTTTAAAGATTTAATCGTAAACTTTGAAAATCTGACAAGCAATCAACAAAATTGTTAGAGAAGAAAAAGTATTTTTTCTGATAGTAACATTAAACAAATGCAAACCTGAAAAATGCCTATAATGGTTATAAAAAATTAAAATTCCCAACTGATTGCTTGCAGAAGGGTGGCTACTGTCGAGAAATAACCTTTTTTTCCCCAACGGAAACTTTTTGTTGTGCTCTGCTATTGAGTTCATGAATTTCTTTATTTAGATCTCTTTACATCCTTCCTCATCGTGCTATTGGTGTGATAGGTAAACATGGAACATTTGGAATAGAAAATTTAAAACTATCTGAAGATAAACAACTTTTAGCTAGTTGTGCTAGTGATAATGTTGTAAAGTTTTGGGATGTGTCCTCACTTCATGATGAACATATTGAACCTGTTAAACAGAAGAAACAAAACAGAAAAAGAAAAATGGCTGACTGCTCAACTTCAAAAGGAGACTTTTTTGCAGACTTGTAGAATAAAAATTACTTTTACGAAGACTTAACGTGACAATCTTTAGCTTCAGAAAATCTGATTCAAAAAACTCATTTTCATATTTTATATTTTAATATTTACATGATATTATACAGTTCTTAAAAAACCGTTATGTAACTGCAGCGATCTCATCTTCCAAAATATTTTCTGGAAGTATAATATTACTTGTAGTTTGTATAGCCTTGGTCTATAATTTCTGTAACAGCTTCGACTGGAAAACGGTACAGCATTTGATTGGAAAATGGACTATAGTCTAGCTTTTATCTTTTTCATTTTGATATGTTGGTTCATAGAGCATAGTGTTGTGTTTCTCTTTCCATGTTGATGGATCTGGCATATAGTTAGCTATCCCACTTAAAAACCTCTCTCTAAATAATTGTTTCCAGTTTTTAGGCCATTCTTTTACTATAAAGTAGGGGATTGGAGACAGTGTGCATATCACCATAATGGCTGCTAGGATTCTTGTCCATGTTGGATATTCTTTATCTACAGTCCATCCTTTCTCAGCACTTGTTTCCTTAAATAGAATTTAAATCGGATTGAATTAAAAAAAATTTTTTTTTAGAAATTCTACGTCGTAAATAATTTTATATAGCTTATAGCCTCATTTCTATCTGACATCATAATGATGTAATAAGGTAACATAAATTAACTGTTCAAATATCTTGCAAAGTTGAACAGTATCAGCGTGGACTTATATTTTTGATGTTATATCGACATAAGCAAAGTTTTGAAGTTTAAAGATTCCATCATTATTAAGTAGAAATTGTGATTTTAGCATTTTTTAAACTATTTTATGATATCATAAGTGTCCTAACATTTAAGTAAGTTCAAAACAAAAAAAAATATATTATAAAAATTTGAAACTTGAAGAGATCCTGCATAACATACAAAAATATTATTTTCTGTGCAAGAATTCCTTTTGTCTTGCATTTTTCTCTGAGTATTTACAACTGACAATTTTCAAATTTACGTCTTGTAGTTTTGTGTCGACAGTATTTTAGTTTATGGAATCATTTCTTATTCGTTTCATTCACTACTACTTTATGCAGCATAGATTAATATAAATACCTGAGGACATCCAACATATGCTGAATAGACAGGAACTGTTCGTATAGTGTTGACAAGAACCCACATTAAGATTACGAGGACTGCAAATGGTGACAGATATTTCCAACAGAACATCCAAAACTTCCATGGACGTTGTCCAGTCATGAATTCAATATCATCAGCAAATCTAGAAGAAGTTGTCATTACAGTTTAGCAGATATCACCATAGCAGAGATCACTATAGCAGATATCACCATAACATAAAGGAGATACAACTGATGTACAAAATGTTCATATTTGATTTCAATGCATCAACACGAACTGCAGCTGTTTTAAAAAACAACATCAAAAGTTGGACATTTTAAAGTTCTTCCTTATCATGTAAGTGCTTTTTTATTTAAAAAACTCATATCCGAAATTTAATTGCTAATGTTCCCAGGAAAACTATTTTAAGACGATCCTGTCAGCTTAGATCAGAGGCCAAATGTGAAATTCTTAATTCATATGCCATGAGTAACATAGTCTAGGTTTAGTGGCCTGGCTAATTGAGGGAATACCCAATGAGGGTAAACAATTTTGAAGCTCGATATAGTATTTTAAAATTTTATTTCAACCAGCTAGCAACCTAACTGGGAACTGCAATTAACATGAGCTAAACATGAGCTTGCTCTATTTTCCATGTCATCAGTAAGATACAACTTACCTGTCTGTACCATAGACCCAACTTATTGCTATACACTGCGTCAACGCGATGACCAGTAACGGAATTGTGACAGCATAACTATCAAATAGTTGGAAGACATAGTAGCCGAAACCAGCTATCATACTGAGATCAATTAAAAACATGATTCCAATGACGATTGCTGAAAAAAAAACACATAAGCTGCAAAAGAGAAAGGAGAAAATGAAAGACAAAGTGAATAAATAAAAGAAATGCATTTTTTTCGGTAAGAGACGTGTTGAAATACGCATTAGGAAAATCTTACGTAAGAAAAGAAACTTCTTCATTTTGACGATTTTTAAATCATACAATGGAGCTATTGCACCTTCCAATGTTCCAAACTCTGAATCGATGCCAAGTAAAATTAACATGAAAAAGAATAAGATGGCCCACAGTGGCGATATATCCATCAAAAGCATGACGTCAGAGAAAGTAACAAATGCTAAACCAGGTCCGCTTCCTCCCTAAAATAAATCCCTGCAAATTAGTTATAAAGAAAAAAACATTCTTCCTACAAACTTAGCAGATAAGAGAAATTATCACTTGTTAAAGTCAGCGTACATATCATGGTGATTTCAAAACACTAAAATACCACACCTCGCTCACTGGGATATTAGTTTCATGCTGTCTGTACCCAAGAATAGAGTATACCACAATTCCTCCAAACAGCGCAGTTCCGCAATCCGTCAGTACAATGACATAGGCGTCCCGTATAATGTTGTTGTTGATTGGGTTGTAACTAGCAAATGCGATAAGAGCTCCAAATCCCAAACTTAAGGAGAAAAACACTTGTGTGGCTGCATCCATCCAAATTTCAGGTTTAGCAAGTAGTTCCCACTACAGGAGAAGAAATAAAAAACAGGTTTTATGTCACTACAATTCTAGCCTTTATAATTTTTATATTTAGCACATGAAAAGACGGACAATGTTAAGAATACGGCAAGGTGTTTGGATTGGTGTCTAGGAAACATTAAGAAGAAAAGATATGGATAAGTTGAAATTTCTTTCAAACCTTTGGTGTGAACAATTCTTTGATTCCATCCAAAGCACCAGGTAGAGTGATACCACGGAAGAACAGAATGATTAATACAACATACGGAAACGTTGCTGTGAAGTAGACAGCCTGAAAAAACATTAAAATAGATTCAATCACCACTCTGTATAAATATAGAACTGTAAGTCGTCACTCTAAAAGTTCTGCGTGTTTGTCTGTCACCCTCAATCCCAGGTCTTTTTAATTTTTGCATTAGAGGGGACCTCTATCGTTGCACACACCTATTAGAGGTCCCCCCCCCCGCTATATAGTTTTTCATTCCCCCCCCCTTAGACATTATTAAGTCACCCTTACCCCGCTCTCTTTTTTAACCCCCTATTTATTATGCCCCTAAAACCTATCATCTGCTAGTAAACCCCTTGGTGGTAAATACAGACGTAGAAAAACGTATTTTGAAGTATTTTCCAGCCACAAACTATTAAGTTTGAGAAAAATTCCCACCGTATTCCTCCCCCCAATTTATTTCAACCCCTTCTGTAAGGTGCTAAAAATGATAAAAAGCCCTGATATCAAAGTTATTGTTTGGGATTAGTATAATAAATTTTAAAGCATGTTGAATAAAGCAACCGAAACATCTTAACACCTTTTGTGCTTTTATTTTTACTGACCTTGCCACTGGATTTAATTCCCTTCACAATACATGCGTACACAACAAACCATGACAACAACAAAGACCAAAGTAGATTTGTGTTAATTCCTGCGCCTGTATCATTTATACTCGTTGAGACTTGAAGAGTCCTTTCATACCACTGATATTGTGCAGGGTCTTGGATACAGCATGTCTTGTATTGTTTCACCTGTAATTAATTCTTAACTACATTATTTGTGCTATTTTTCGCGCAGTAGAATGATAAACGTTGATATTTCGATATAATTTGATTTAATTTTCGCGCAAATTTAAATTCCCTCAATTCAAATAATAAGTAAAATTAAGGGTGGTAATAAAAATATATAAATGAGTTTAAAACGCCAATCAGTTTCGTTTTTTAATATATTAATTTTTCGCACTAGGGAACGTATTAATGGTAATCATGCTAATAAACATTTATAAGAAACACTTTTGGGGGTTCAGCCGGGATGGAGATTTCATGAAAGTTTGTAAAGCTTTGCCCCCATTTTATACCCTTAAAAGCTCTATCAATCTAAATTCACAATTTTTTTAAAATTCACAAGTTAGCTGTTTTTTGCGATCGCAGCCGCGTGCTTTTTTATAAAAAATATGTGTATATTTGAATTTCTTCATTTGTACGCATCACATTTTACGTACATGAAACATTTTATATTACAAAATATTGTCTACACTTACTTTAGCTGAAAATGGATTAATGAAGGTGTTGTTCAATGTGGAGTTGTTTGATGTGGAGTTGTTGAATGTAGTGTTAGTGATTTCTGTTACGTTTCTCTCTAAGCTGTTTGTCATCTCTGTTACGTTTCTCTCTAACCTGACATATTTCATATATATATCATAGTTCTCACAATTTTTCTTTTGCCAGGGAAGCTCGGAAGTCAACGATAGAAAGGCATAATACACACACCATGTTATCACGATGATGTAATAGAGACATAACAACATAGATGTGATCATGCATGAGATGCCAATTCCTGTTAAGCCTTTGTGCATACCACGCCATGCTTCAACAGCGGTCTTTCGAAATCTCTGACCAACACCGAGTTCGATGAAAAACAAAGGAATTCCTTCGATTATAATGAAGATGAAAAAGGGGATCAAAAACACTCCTAAAATGAAGGAAGATAAATTTCAAGCCTGTGTAATAAATAAACCATTACTGGAATGTTGCGTTTTGGGGATTTATCTCTGCGTGGATTAATTATGGCAATTTTTGGCGTAATTCGCAAAAAAAATATATTGTACCTTATCTTATTCGATCACAGTTATTTATTTTCGTATTAAACGCATTTTTTATTTTAATATCGGTTTTCCCGAATCAAAATTGTCAATCTTTATAATTGGAATTCATAAAAATAAATCAACATTTTTTTGTAAAACATTGACTCGAACAAATAAACCCACGCAAAATTGGGCTTGCAAAAAAAAGAATTCCAATAAGTTTAACAGTGAACAGATGTTTAAGACAAAGCTGAGAAAAGCAAAAAAGACAACGACAAAATATTTTTACATCTGTCGAACATGAATATCATAACTCCTGAAGCAGCTGTTTAGTTGGCTCATGTAGTTTTTAGTTGGAAAAAACATGTTTATGTTCTTATTGTATTTTTAGTATGAAATCGTTGAGAAATTAGAGGTGTCACGACTTTATCAGCCATATTTCACCAGCTTCCCTCAATATGTGTGAAAGTAACTTCTGTATCACGTGTTGTGACAAATTTTAAATATTTATATATATATATTTTAATTATTTCGAGTTGTAGATATTGATTGTGAAATCTACTAATTATTTCTTTTTATTATTCATTTACAATATTTTCCATTAATAACAAATCTGCATTCATTGAAGGAACATCAATATTTCACTAGTTATCTGTTGTTCAGTTATCATTTTTATAAAACATTTTTTTATATTTCAGATAAAATTATATTTCACACATCTCAGCAGGCATACGTTTATGACTCATAAATGAACAATATATAGTTATCGTGATTAGCATGTATCTGTGAAAACTGCATCAAATGTTTACTTCCTTTTTCGTTGTTTTCTACTCAGATACACTGTTTCTTATGAGGACAGTTTTATAAGAACAAAAGCCTTAAATTTTGCCCAAAAATAAGAACATAATAAGACCAGCTTTAGGCTACAATCTTAAAACAAAGAACATTAAGTTAAGAATTTTGCGTTTTTTTTGTTTTTGTTGTTTGTGACCTATTATAGAACTCTATTAGCAACAAAAACACGAATTTATTTCATATTACCGGTAGCGGCGAAATTTGAAAAAAAAAATTCTAAATAAGAAAAAAATGAGGCTGAATTCTTGAGTTGTGCTAAAAATTTCCTAAAGAATAGCCAGCCTTAGGTGAGATTTTAATGGTTCCTATTAAAAAAAAGGGGAAAGCAATGTTTAATGTTGTCTGGCTTTGCTACTTAAAAGTTAACTTTTTAAACCGAATCAAACCTAACTTTGCACGTCTCTAGTTAATGTTGCAGAAAACATTTTAGTTGAAGATGCTACAAATTTTAAACTCACTTTTGATTTTTAATTTGTTGAACAACCGGCTTATAAATAATTTTAAACATAAAATATTTTTGATTCACCCAACATTGTTAATTAATAAAAGGGTCGTGCGCTGTTCTCTTCGTAAAATCTCAACCTAACAAATCTCGGAAATTCATGCAATGAAAATTGATATAAGTCATTTAATATACTTATTTTTACTGATTGTATAAATCGTTAGAAATCGTAAAAATATAGCATAACTAAAGTATAGCTGTAAAGAAAAACAATCCAATTACCTCCTCCGTTCTTTTGACACAGATAAGGAAATCTCCAGATATTCCCCAAACCGACCGCTAATCCAATTGTCGCCAATAAAAATTCAGATTTGTTTGCCCAAGACTCACGTTCTTTGGGTTTTGGTGAAAAAACAGCATCTGTACCATCGCAAGCCAATGTTAAAGGGATATCTGAAGCTTGTTCTGCTGACTCACTAACTTCTGACGGTGTTATGTCCAGAAAAGTGTCACCTGTAATAAATAAAAGGTGAAATGTCTTAAAACCTGGAACAGGCTTTAATGTCGGGAAGTAAATACTCACGAAAATGTAAGGTTTTTGCTTGATTCGCGAAAAATTTCTCAAGAATTTTTATTTTTTGGCTGATTCACGAACTACGTTTATTTTATTTCAACTGTACTGACATTAAATGATTGACAGATAAAAGGGTCTTAATGTCAAAAAAAGTAAACCAGAATTACGTTGTAAAAATACCTTTATCCATTTCAATCGATATAAAGCCAATCAATCCCTCTTAAAATCCTATTTTTCTTTTTAATCTTCCTACAATATTTTATTGTTATTTTTTTACTAAAACGTTCTCCCAAGCTTGATATTATTTTCTTGATTGATTTTTTTTGTTTCTTTTTTTCTTTTAATGGTTTAAATGTTAAAACACATGGCGTTGAGAACTGGGATTTCTTTTAAATATTTTATAACAAATATGAATGGTTGAATAAAAGTCACGTGATAATACAAACTATAAGGACGTTTAAATAAGTAAGTAAGATTGGGTAATATGAAGGCGCGTCATCACAGTCAGGCTAACCACGCTTCATATAGTGTAAGCACGTTGTGACGTCATTGTGGCATCAGACTGTGTTTTTCTTTATGTTGAAATATGCCTGGGAACGAGGTTACTATTGTGCTTTTTGCTTAATTCGACAACGGTTTTGCGGACATATATACAGATACTTCTTTTCGTAAACTAAGCTTCATTCCCATGGTTACGAAATGAAAGTAAGGCTCTTCCTGTATACAAATTGAGCTTTCCTAGTGACGAGTAAAGCAGCTTATCCCAGTGGCCAATAATTACGGAGATAAAGCAATTCGCTTTAACGATTTATAGACTTTTTAAACTTATTTATTGTTACCTACATTATCTTGTGCGTACATTGTCTGTTTGCATGGTCAAAATGAGCTATGAACAAGCACAAATTCAAGTTACTTTTGTTACTTCATAGTGTCTAAAAATTTCGAACTTTTGCGTTTTTTAAAGAAGTTGCGATATCAAATTTTGCATAATATTAGGGCTTTGTTTTCAACCGCGAAGTTCGGAATTGTGAAAAAGGAAATCAAAACTTTGACACAATGCCTCTCTAACTAACATCGTGGTGGATATGTTACATCTTTTTAATGCTGCCAGAATTTATAGCATTAGTTATTCTTCTTCTTATATTCGCCAAAAGTTTGTTCCCGCCAAAAATTTGTATACATCACCTCTCCCACGAAAACTACTTCCCTTTAAAGTTAAAAGATAAAACGAGCAAACAAAAAAATAATAGTAATTTTAACTATACGGGGATTACAGGGCCACGCCTTGGAAATGTCAATCTAACAAGAGAGGATTTCTATCCTCCTAGATGCAATAACAAACATCTAAAAGTCATAAAGAAACGATATCTCCATACTGACAGAACGGCCATACTCACCTCAATGTTTGTTTTTTAGTTTTTAATTTTTTTGGCGGGAAAAATATGACATGTGCTTAAATATTTTGCTTACAAAAACACTGTTATTATCCTAAAAAAATCTTGAAATTCTATCAAAAAGCCTTCGAATCTCCTCTCACATTTGTTGGTAGAAAATATGTGATTGTGCACACATGTCATATTCTGTTCAATGGGTAACCTTCTGTGGCAAATTTAAAATATTTTAATTTTGTTTGCTGTTATCTGAACCAAAACATATTTTAATCCTGAAAGTTTAATTCAAATATAGCCAGTCAGCAAAACAGCAATTTGAATAATCTGATCCTCATAGATTTATTTGCATCTTACAGAGAAAGAGTTTCAGTTGGTCTCAGTATATGAACCACTTTATCTCAGCTACCAGCTACCAGTTATCATCGGGTTATCTCTCCGTTAAAAGGTGCTATATTTCATTTTGAGTGGAGGTCAAGTCATGAGTACTAATTCATTTTAGCTCGCTTCTATGATTTAGAACAAAACCTATCACTAGGTTTTGCAAACAAAGGTATCTGTTTTAATAAAAAACGTGTTTCTAAATTTTCTAACAGGATCAGTTCTCCCAACCCTCCTTTTTCAACATTTATCGTCCGACGCGTTGTGTGCGCAGGATGCACGCATGACGTCAATATTAAATTAATGGTCGAAAAATTAAGCTGGATAAACGAGAATAAAAACATTTAGTCGGAGATCAAAAGTTAGGCATGAGAAGAAAAAACAGGACATCATAACACAAACATACCACACACAAAGGAAGAAACTCGACAAATTGAACAAGCTCTAAAATGAAATTTAATTTTTACAAGTTTGTGGTACTTTCTTTATCTGTATTGTTATGGTCGTATGTGGATTTTATCAAAGCTGTCGAGTCAGTAGCCTGCGAGGGTGGCAGCATTTCAGGTATATAAAGCCAGTTGGTTTTTAAACTTTTTATTTTATACAGCTAGCTGGCTACAATTCTTAAACAGTGTATATATTAGCTAGTGTGCATATAAAACAATGGGTTGTTAAGAAAATTCCAGCTATAGCTTAAGCTAAAATTTTGTGCTGGAGTGAATATAATTTGGAAGTAACTTTTAGCTATGATGTTGAAGGTAATAACTGTAGAGATGAAGGTAGCACAGGTGTAAATAAGATCCATTCTGAAATAGAAATTCACATGCTTTTTCGCAACCAGCGTTCTTGTTCTTAGAGTATGTAAATCGTATTAAACTGTCTTCATAAATATGTAACTGTGTTTCGAAACATGTTGCCTGAAGAGGGTACCGATAAGCTGCAAACGCCCACATATATGAGGGCGAGTTTGGGGGACCTCTGAAACCGCCTGCACTTTAACGAATTCACCCAGAGTATTCCCAAAATTTATAAAGTAAATTTTATCAAAACCATCAAAAACAGTTATTTTAAGAACTTCACTTTCACATAGGAAGTTTATTTTAATTTTTATACTTTTTTGAATCATTGGTGTCTGTTTTTCTTATTCTTTTTTCAGGCATTGTTCGGGTCTATGCGGGTTTTTTCGGGCAAATACTTATTTTTTTTTCAAACGCCAAGCTCAACCGAAACGGCTGCACTTTTTACGCCGTATGCGGCTTATCAGCACCCTTGTGTTGCCTGCAGAAAACAAAATGTATTAATTTTTTCTAATCATTACCATGCATGCATAAGAACGTTAAGACAGATTAAAATTTGTTTTGAAAATATGACTTGGTAATAAATTTTTTGATGTAAAATTTTTTTAATAAAGTGGGGATAGCAAAGACATGATCTAAACTTATGATGTGGTATCATACAAAATCAATCAAAAAATCATGTACAGGAAATTGATAGAAACATTTTTAAGAAAGTATATAAACGTAAATGAAAACAAACATGTATATGTACTCTTATTTATGAATTATTTTCCCCCACGTATCTTTATGCTTTTTTTATTAATTCTGATTTTTTTATGGCGATGTATATATATAACATAAAACTCTATACATCTTGTATTATATGACTGTTGCAGAGAAAGGTTTTTTAAACAAAAAAGAAGCAGTGCTTATTTGCATACATGCAGCAATTTGTCAACCCATTTATTGCTTGACATCCCTTCTTCAGGACAAATGCACCTTTTAATAACCCTTGCTGACTGCTGGAAAATTTTATAATGGACAACTGATATGTATTCCTAATAATACTACTGTAGCCTTTAATCAAATCACTGAAAATTTAAAACTGATAAAAGGCTGTTACAAAAGGAAGCTGGTCATATTTTACTTAAAATGGCCTTGTCTGAAAATTTTAACATGCATAAAATTATATTTATATACATGCAATAACTGTTTTAACAAAAATATAATTAACCTTCCTTGGTCTTGTATAAGGATCACAATGCTTACAAATTTGGAGAATTACAAGTTAGACTAAATTATTATACATCTTAATTTAGATCATAGCACAGTATAAAATACAAAGAGATTTTATATTAACATATTCTTGTGACTAGAATAGTTTCATAAAGCACAAATAGTAGTAGTACAGGTATATATACTAGAATTGTTTATTTATCAATAAGTCAGGGGTCCTCCCCGAACTCTAAACTTGTTGAAGGAAACATTGTATTGCCACGAAGAGGAAAATTGCAATAAAAAAATTGGATGATGTCATTCAGGTTAAAATGATGTCATCTTACATTTTTCTAAACCCGAAAAAAAGGCTGAAATACTGGAATATAAATATTGGGATAGAAAAAACTGTTGCAAATGCTTTAGATGTGTAACATTAATTGGTAGAAAAAGGCTAAAATATGTCTTGGCAATTGCTAATGAAGGTATTTACAGAAAAAAAAAGTAACCATCTATCTTGAAGCTAACTAAAATGATGAAAGTCACAAAATTTTATCACCTAAAGTTGTATGCTTCAGAAATTTTACAACAAAATTAGAAAGAGGCCTGTCTGAATAAGTTTAATAAATGTAAGTTTGAAAACTTTTCTTGAAGACATGGATCAATACATATTTTTTTCAGAAAAGAGCAAAACAATTTCTTTAATTAAAACATTTTCCACCAAGAAACAGGACTGGTTATTATGTCAATTGCTCTGATGGCCGTTGTTTTCAAATTCAAATAATGGTTTATGAAATTTATTGAGCATTATAGAATACTGCATGAGTACATAGCGCTTTTAAAGCAGGAAGTTATATTTAATGTGATTTGTGGTGTATAATCACAGTTTAAATTTTTGCAACATGAATTCATTTGATTGACAGTAATTTAAAAGGTTGCCACAAGTGAATACCAACAATAAAGCCTAACATGTGTCCATGGTCGTAATTTAAAGGTGATGATAATGTATCTAGATATCAATTTTCTTCTTAACAATATATAATTTTTTTTGGCTATAAACACACCATTCCTCTTATTAACCAGAAATTAAAATTACAAACATATTTGCGTAGGAAGAAAATTTGTTTTTATTAAGCATTGTTTTGTTGCTATGAATAAAGTATTGTCATCAAGTGTATTATTTTACAAGTGAATTACGAAGTCATGTAGTTTAGATTACAAAATAATTAGCTCGATTAGATTTCACAATTTTTCTGTATCAGAGAAAACAATCTTTTTTATAATATAATTTCTTTAATAAGTTATGTGTGGCATATAAGTCCTAATTACACCCATTATGACAAGCATATTGATGGATATAGTTATAACATTCATTCCATACTTGTCTAATTATACATGAATAGTTATTTCATTTTTTGTTTTTTGTTTTTATAGATTCATCCCATGAAGTCTGTTTAACTGGTGATGAACAAAAAACAATTGTTAACAATGCATCCACAATTTCAAGAACTTTAGCAAAATTGTCTTTCAATGGAAACAATAGTAAAAATAACAGTGGAATACGATATAAGCTGGTCTCGCTTACTTACGTATACATCAATAACAATTCTTACCATGTGGAATTCAAAAACACAACTTCAAACGTGGTCATTATTGATATATATGCAGCGTCATTTTCTGTCATCATTAAACACCAAAAACCTAATTTTTCCAGTTGCATTAATGTAACAATGACATTCTGTAGTAATTCTAAAGTACCTGAAATTTATCTGAATGTATCTAATGTAATAATTGATAAGACCAATGTATCAGTTTATGTTTCAGGACAAAAGGGGAGTCTATCAACATGTTTTTTTGCTGGTACATCAATTTCTGTCCCTGTCGTTCCAATGGAAAGTAACAGTAATGTCTCAGCTGGTATTATCAGTATAAATAAAAACCAACTTTATCCTTATTTATGCGACACATGCTTGAAAAACCAGTGCTACTTCGAAGTAAATTGCACCACTTCTTATCCAGGCAGTAAAAATGTATCAAATGCAACCACACTTTTGCAAACCAACGTGTTTTTTCCACGCATAAACATATCTTCGGTTAAAGGCGGAACTACGAATGTTGTGGTTTCTGGAACAGTGCAAAATTACGTGTGCAGACCAAGTAGAATTGTCTTAGCTTTTCCTAATCGGACGATCTCTTTCAATATATCTAATAATAGTTTTGAGTTTAACATTAATAATTTGAAGTCATGTACAAGATACAATGTTTCAATTCGACTATTTTCAAACTCAAATTTATTGAGTAACAATAAAACTTATTTTGACTTCGTCACACTACCAACAGTATCAAATCTTGATTTTAAGATTAATTATATTGCAACAAATGCTGGTACCAGTAGATACAATTTTACAATGATAAATCTTGATGACTGTAAGTTTGCACCAATTATGCTCAACATATCATGTCTATCAAAAGGTGATTTGCCATGCCTTTCAAGAACTTTTTTTATTGACAATAAAAGCAGCATTGTCGAGGTCAGTGCTGGGATGACATTCCAAGCGGTGCTATCACTCCACGATGTCAATTCAAAACCTCAAGTATTTATAACTCCATATGGTATTCCACAAGGACCTCCGTTAAGTTTAATATCTCATCGGATAAATCAAACTGCAATTCGTCTTAAGTGGGATTTACCATCTCCTAATTTACGCTTTGGAAATATAACAACATTCTTATTGGCTTCTATGCATCGGAATGTGATTGTGAAAAACAGGCGAGAATTTGTTTTCGATTTTTTGGATAAATGTGAAGAAATATCCGTAAACATTTCAGCTTGTCAAACTGTAGATTCAGTTGTCCAATGTGGAGTGAATGCTAATTTAACCACAAATAATTGTCAGTTGAAACCAACGGGCCTAAAGTTTTTTCCAGGGACAGATTCCATAAAGTGTTCCTGGGCTGATGCATGTACATCACAATATTCTTTTGTTGATATTTCGTGTGAATGCTCTTCAGGTAAATGCTAGTTTTTGATTATTCCTATGCTCTTTTATTTATTCGTATCATCTTATTTAATCATTTATTTTTTATTTTATTTTTGTGAGAGGAGAGAGGATGTTTGCAAAATTTTATTTCTTGAAAGAACAATTATGTTTTTTTAGGTTTTATTAACACATCCGTTCCACTCAGTAAAACAGGGTATGTCATCAAAGACTTGCTTCCTGGGACGGCTTATAAAATTCGAATTTGTTTTAAATCAGACGAAAGGAAGACAGGTTGGTTGGAAGTTGTTCAGGTGACTAAAAACATGACGACTACAATCGCTCCCCAACAAGATAATAAACCTGCAGTTTCTGCTGGAGTAAAGGCCGCCATTATTGTAACCGCCATCTTTGTTGTGTTTACGTCATTTTTCTTATGGGTATATTGTCAAATTCGTAAACATCGTCAACGTGACTCTAGTATGGACACGTCAAAGGAAAGTCACTCCCAGCAAATCCCCCCTTCACGAAAAGTATCATCAGTACTCACAGGCAAAATAAATTTAGCCTTCGAAAATGATCTTATTAACAGCAATGTAACTTACGGCTATTTTCCATTACAGTACGAGATTAACGATTTTTATAAACCAGTAGCTGTTGAAGATTTTTCTAGATATGTTCGCATGATAAAATCCGACAGTACTCTTTCAAAACAGTTTGCATCTTTAGATGACGGAGGTAAATATGAGCGGGTTTGTGGTACAGATGCAGTAAACGCAGGTCGGAACCGACATGACGATATAGTGCCGTACGATCATAGCCGCGTCATACTGGATACGGATAAGAAATCTACCGACTACATAAACGCTAGTTTAATTAGTGGGTATGTTAGGAGGGAAGCGTATATAGCAACCCAGGGCCCATTGCCATCCACCTTCAATGATTTTTGGAGAATGATTTGGCAGTATGAAACGAAAGCTGTTGTTATACTAGGACAAAGAATTGAAAATGGTATTATAAAATTTCCTTTGTATTGGCCAACTGCGAATAATGTTGCAGTTAAATATGGAAAACTAACCGCTAAAATGAAATCGTATGAAAAATTTGTTGGCTATGCTGTGACGTCGCTGCAACTTTATAAAAAGCCTTCATCTGGAATACGCGAGTTGAAGTTATTTCATTTTGCTGCATGGAATGATCGTAAAGTACCTAATAATACTGACGAGATATTATCGTTTAGAGAAGCAATAAACAGATGGCGGGGTGATCATAAATCTCCCATTGTTGTTCACTGCAGGTTAGTGAAGTTTTGTACTGTAACACAATGCTAAGAGTTGTAGTTATAACGCTACTTTAATTTCAGAATTTTTTGCGAATTTCGTGAATTGGCATCTTATTCCTGAAAAATAAAATTCTTGCAAGTTCTTAAAATTTCACCAATGGCGTGAAGATTGCTCGCGAAAATTTCTGATATTGAAGTACTGCCGACCCAACCGGCTAAAGAAAATGCCGACGTTTCGGTCTGCAAATTTATTTTTGCGCATTTAAATATTTCATACAGTCGATTTTTTAGAGGTGCTACAACAGCAGATCGGGAAAAAACCTTGTGCATTCACAAATTAAAACTAAAATCAGTTTCTGGGTAAGTGGGTAACAGCATTAAATATTTTATAAAGATGTTTCATTCTTTTCAGTGCTGGTGTTGGACGCACTGGAGCATTTATAGCGATAGATGCCATCATTGAGAATATAAGTCGTGCGCAAGTTATTGATGTGTACAATTATGTCAACTACATGCGGAGTCGCCGCGTGTGCATTGTTCAAACAGAGGACCAGTTTCAATTTGTTTACGATGCAGTTCTCGCTTACCTGGAAAAACTATCATCATCTGTCGATGTAAGCAAGTCAAATATAGATGAAGTTATAACAATGATGGAACGACTAGTGCCACGAAGCAATGTCAACGGTTACACGAAATATTTCAACAAAGTTCAGGAGTATGCAGAAAATCTTCCACAAAAGAGCAAGCTCGAATCTTACAAATCGGAGCATGCGCACAAAAACCGCTATCCTGACAAAACACCACTTGACACTTACAGAGTGAAGGTATTAGCGACAGGGCTTACTCTTAGTGAAACTTACATAAATGCTACGCAAGTGAGCAACCACTTAATATCAACTCAAGCACCGCTTGAGAGTACTTGCAAAGACTTTTGGTTGATGGTTTATGATTCTGGCATAAAAAACATTGTCATGTTGAATGCTATCGAGGAAGATGGCGAATCAGTTCCTTCGTATTTTAACAACGATACCATAACATTTTCACCTCTCAGCATCACTGTACTTAGTGAAACATATCCTGTTGATTCAGTCATTAAAAGAGAAATGCGAATACGACATGTCGAAACCGACGACGAGCATGACGTCATTCATTACCAAGTTTTAAACTGGCCAAGTCATGCGTTACCAACGTCGTTAAAAAGCGTCACGTATATCGCTAATGAAATGCAGAGATGTAACGCTACTGAGCCGACTGTCGTGCATTGTAACGACGGGTTCGAAAGGAGTGGCTGTATGCTTGCCTGCAGTATGTGCGTTGAACAATTGGATGAAAACGATCACGTGATAGTAGATCACGTGGTGCAACGGTTGAAAGAAAGAAATTGTCTTTTTATCAGCTGCGTGGATCAGTATGAATTTATTTTTAAATTTCTGAAACAATATTTTAACATCAGATACAACGGCGTCACCTATTTGTAGTTGAAGATTTGTCGAGTGGCTGCATTCTCTGCTTCAACCTGCAACACAGGCATAAATTACTTAAAACATGGCCCCAATCTCCCCTTATTAAATGTTTTTGATTGTGATATTTTCTTCAATTATTGAAGCTTAGTATCGCTTCCCAGTAAAAGCAGAAAAGTTCCCTACACAAAAATAACTGCTAGGAATTCTCTATTCAAAATTCTTCTCATGTATATGGATAACAAAAAGGACTTCTATGCTCTCTTCTCTAAATAGACAACTAAATCCCCTGTAAAGGATATTCACTTACGGCTAAACACCCTCCTTCCCAGCTTCAGTAAGTCTAGTTATAGTTAATCCAATGAGAAATCTTTAAATTTTGCGATGAAGTATTTTTACATTGTGCACAGGGAATATCGTAAAGTGTAAATACAATTTTAAAATTTTACGTTGTAGATATAAATGGTTAATGATCAACTTTGATTACCTTGACCTGGGTACGAAGTTCATTTGAGTGGCTTTTAATTAAGCGGTTTTTAAGAATCTTGAATAATCGTATGAAAATTCCAATCATTTTTTACCTCTTGTTTTTTATAAGCTGACTATTTTCAAAATATATTCTAAAAAAGTTTATTTATATAATTTTGTAATTTTCTATTTAATCTATATTTTGTATTTACTCGAATATAGTTGTATAAATTTTTAATTAACGGGCGGTCATTTTGTAACGCCTCTCAAATATATACTGATATTTATAAACTCGTATTAATGAGCGGATTCGTTTCGCCACATGGACGGTTGGAAAATAAATGTGTTTTAAATTAACGTGGAGTATGAATTAAGGCGGTGTTAGTCAACGCCTTTTTCAAACTTGCAGTAATTTTTAATGCGTCATTAATATCATTAAATAAGTTATCGTGTGAAAACAAAATTTAAAAATGGTCATAAAATTCGAGAATAAACATGCTTTTTTTGTAGGAAACACAAGATTGTCATAAAATTCGAGAATGAACATGCTTTTTTTGTAGGAAACACAAGATTGTCATAAAATTCGAGAATGAACATGCTTTTTTTTGTAGGAAACACAAGATTGTCATAAAAATCGAGAATGAACATGCTTTTTTTGTAGGAAACACAAGATTGTCATAAAAATCGAGAATGAACATGCTTTTTTTGTAGGAAACACAAGATTGTCATAAAAATCGAGAATGAACATGCTTTTTTTGTAGGAAACACAAGATTGTCATAAAAATCGAGAATGAACATGCTTTTTTTTGTAGGAAACACAAGATTGTCATAAAATTCGAGAATGAACATGCTTTTTTTTGTAGGAAACACAAGATTGTCATAAAATTCGAGAATGAACATGCTTTTTTTTGTAGGAAACACAAGATTGTCATAAAATTCGAGAATGAACATGCTTTTTTTGTAGGAAACACAAGATTGTCATAAAAATCGAGAATGAACATGCTTTTTTTGTAGGAAACACAAGATTGTCATAAAATTCGAGAATGAACATGCTTTTTTTGTAGGAAACACAAGATTGTCATAAAAATCGAGAATGAACATGCTTTTTTTGTAGGAAACACAAGATTGTCATAAAAATCGAGAATGAACATGCTTTTTTTGTAGGAAACACAAGATTTGATTTTAAGTTTCTAACTAATGTGAATTTCATTTGTCAATATTCATATGACTCTGAGTCTTTTCTTAACTTTGCGCACTGAACTATTCCGAAACTTTGATGTACATATTGGAAAACATAATCAGTGGTCAACGTTTGCGTTTGCATGCAATAATCATGTCGCGAGCTTTAAAATCTATTTGACTAAAGGTTAGAATACACTATCGTTTCAATAAGTGGTGAGAATGCATACACCTTTACAGAGCCGAAAATAAACTCTATTTTCTATTTTCTTTCGAACATCGTGAATGTCGCTTATGGAGGGCTGTTATTACAATAACAATACAACATTCTCATTAAGAAATTGCGATTAGATTATCGAGTAAAAATCCCAAGCTTGATCGTTGCGGTCTTGACTTGCGTAATGTCTACTTTGGATGTGGACTAATGTCTATATTATAATGCCCGTATACGTCGGTCTGTCTGTCTGTCACGCAAAATGGTAGCTTAGAAGCACGCAATGCGGTATAAAAAGGACAGGCGAACCCGTGGATTTTCCACGGGCTTAGAGACAAACGATGTTCATGTTTTTGCAGTATCTTCTTTACAAATAATTGCTGATTACGTCATGTACATTAAAAACGAATAAAATCCTTTCTTACACCCACAAGTCACGAATATCACTGGACATCAACTCTTCATACATACGAGTGCGTAACATCGCGGTGAAATAACGGATGAAAATATTTGTATGATAGATGCGGATGCGAAACCCTGAAAATACACACGATTAATGCCACTTGCTATATGATAACATACTACAGTTCCCGAGTTGCTCAACAAAACTTATAAGTACTTGCTTGTTATAAACGTAAAAAGCAGTTTCCATTTCAGTGCGCATTGCAAGTTTTTTACCCATCAAAATTCGAGCCCATAAGAATTTGCTGTGAGGTTAAATTTAAATATTTGCGCCATGAAAGAATACTTCACAGCTTTAGATGAAGAACAGAAGATTGTTAGAACTAAAGTTTTTGCAAAAAAAAAAGTCCGCGATTTCGCGTTTTCTTTCTGAACTACAAAATCTGGATCAAGCTTTTAATAGCGAATTAGATTTCAATAAAATATTTTGTTAAGGACTTCTTATCTCAGAAACAGGACGGAAAATTACCTTTTATATCAACTCGGAAAACTACGATTACAAATCCTTATAAGGCACATTTTTATTATTATTAATAATGTCTATTAAATTCTCCTTATTATCCATGGGAGACTTACAGATTCGACCAAACAACATAACCGGTCCAGTAGTATAAGCTTCTCTATACATGGAGCTAATTGCATTCGAAGCTGAAAATAAAACACAATACATGGTTTATGTTATGTAAATACGCACAAACTTTTCGTAACATGCTGCTTCTTTTATCTTTCGCGTTTTTTGTGCGAACAACGAAGATATTAATTTTAGCAGAGATGATGATTTCGAGGAAAGGAGTTTCTAGAACTTAGATATTCACACGTTTTAACTTTCGCGCGAATGCGTCATATGCAGGAAATCAACTAAAGAATATATAATATAAATAATATTAATAAAGGTATTATACCCAATGATATCTTTTCATTTTCTCCCAAACGTTTTTGTACATTGATAAGTATTCATCTACTTCTTCTTCAGTGATCTGATATTTGAAAAAAAAATTCTATTTTTTACATTTTCTTCGCAACCGTAGTTTTAAACTCAACAAGTTCCATGATGTGACGTCCACATACCTTTAATTCAGGCGGATTCAATTTTTTGGCTACATTTTTTATGTATGCTTGAAAAGAGTTTGATTTTCTACCAACGCTTCGAAACCTCACGTCAGTCAACACTTCTCTAAATGAAAAAAATTAAAAACATGAGAAGCATGCTTTTTATGATATATACACGTACACATTTTTTTATAAGAATAGTGTTTTTTCGTTTCAACATGAATATTCTCAACTTTTGGGCAAAAATCATTCTGGCATAATCTTAG
Source organism: Hydractinia symbiolongicarpus (assembly GCF_029227915.1). Taxonomy (NCBI): domain Eukaryota; kingdom Metazoa; phylum Cnidaria; class Hydrozoa; order Anthoathecata; family Hydractiniidae; genus Hydractinia; species Hydractinia symbiolongicarpus. Next base: position 26,037,612 of record NC_079882.1, on the reverse strand, counting down.
CACAGTTAAAATTGAAAGATTTGAGAATACAAATTGGTGTTAAAATCACCCGTAAGGTGCTGCTGTTTAAGCAGCCTAATTAAACTGACAACCAGATTTTGTACACATTCAGAATGCAATCCAAATTTTAGCATGAGCAAATTCTTTGGATATTCCTATCTATAAGAATATTCTTATAGAGTATATTCTTATAGAAAAAAGCGTGTAGTCACCTCTTAATATCTTTGTCTTGAAGTATTTTCTATAAAAATAAAAATTTCTATAAAACTTACAATTTTATTAAGATAACTGTAAATAGAAAATAGAAGGAAACATAGACCCACATACAGCATAGAAGTTTCATTTAATTACACGCACACGGGAGAATGATAGTTTGGGTAATCGGTCAGACCCCCACCCATCAAAACGTTTTCGATTTTTATTCAGAAAATGTGGATACAATAGAAAATGTTCAATAAAGAAGCTGAAATACGTTTTAACGAACATAAACATTTGTACCTCTAATATAGCTCTGTATAAAAGTGATTCTCCTAAAGTCTAAAATTGTAAAAGGAACATACTAATTTAACTGGTAAATAGTTACCTTACGACCTTTATCTACAAAATGTTGATGAAAACAATATTTATGAAGACTAATCGTTAGCTGTTATTTTGAACGCACGGCAGACATAAAGTAACACAAGAAAATTATCACTGAATTCCTTCGTTATTCTTCGCAGGATCAAAGTTTGACCATATTTTTTGACAAATTTTAACCAAGTGGAAACACGTATATTATGACGAAGGATTATCTTTTCTATTAACATTTAATTTGACCGCGGATTCTTGTTAAACGGCTGAACCGTCAAAAAGTACCAAACGACAACTTGCTTACTTGAGAAGTTGCTTTCCATCGCTCAGGACACTAAATATTTTACCAAAAAAAAATAAGTCATTGGCATTTAGTCAGAAAGATTACTCACTGTTTGTTTTGGTTTTCATAGTTTTTGCAAAACTATGAAAACACTAAGAGTCAAAACATTCTAAAAAATCTCCTAACCTGACAAGCTAACATCTTAGCATTTTTACCAAGCTTAAAGTCTTGGTTATTCAGATATTTCGACATAGGAAAACCTAAAAATTAAATCATCAACATTTATGCTGGCAACACAATATGCAACAATACCAATAAAAGTTGCAAATAAGTCACAAAACATGTCGTCTCTCTTCCAGAAAAATAAAATAAAAAGTAATGCTGATACCTTCCTTTAAAAATCACTCAACAAATCGACCTAATATCTCGAACATTTAAAAGTAAGCTATTTTAACTGTTCATTGGACCAAAATAGTCGCGATAACTCGAAAGTTTTTAAAAAAATCCTCACTTAAAAGCGATACAAATTTAATTTTCCAGTAATATTCAATATTATTATATACCCGTAAGCAAAAACAGCCATTGAATAAATAATCGTATTCCACCCGTATTATTCAATGCTTGTGACGTAACAATAGTTTTGACAAAACATTCGTAAACGCATGTTTTGATTTTATCCTTTCCGCCTCATTAATTTTTATCGTAATTAACTGTGATTGGTTGTTTCTTAGTGGTCCGTTTTCTGATTGGTCGATTTCCAAACACGTGAAATGGCGGGAACTTTTTTGTCGAGAAAATTCTTTTTACAAAAACATCAAAACAAAACAAACACAAAACAAAATAAGTAATATTAATTATAACAATCTCTTTTGGGTATATAATAAAACACATATACAATAGGTAAACATAGGTTATTGGATTTATTAACCCTCGGTGATATTATATTCAACTCCGCTGCGCGTCGTTGAATATAAATCACCTCGGGCTAATAAATCTCAATAACCTATGTTTACCTATTGTATATCTACTTATAAACTATTGATAAATAACTAATTTTTTCGAGTTATCTAATGCCCCGAAAACAGTCAGAATCTCAAACTATTTTTCCCCCTAAAGTATGGAGTTATTGGTAGTATACTGTAGCTACAAACCTGTTTCTTGGTGATCAGTTATCAAATTATAACAACAACCAACTATATGAAGTGCTTGAAAGTATTCTTCTTTCATAAAAAGTTTGATAGCTGTAGATGTGAGATCGCCACATGCGTGAAGACCAGTCAAAACAGCACCTTGCTAAAGAAAGTCGAATAAAAATAGTTACGGCTTAATATTTACAACATTTGCACGTATAATTTTACGCAATAGTAATAGAAACGAATTTCGCACCCATAACTTTGCGCAATAGTAATAGAAATGAATTTCGCGCGCATATTTTTGCGCAATAGTAATAGAAACGAATTTCGCGCGCATAATTTTGCGCAATAACAATACCAACCAATTTCGCGCGCATAATTTTGCGCAATAGCAAAACAAACGAATTTCGCGCGTATAAATTTTCACGCAAGTTTAAATTACTCAACAGATAACTCGAAAATTTTTTACGGATTTTACGCAAAATATGTTCTTTTACGTAAATTGTAGAATTATATCCTGCCGCGTATACATTTAAACGCATACAAAATTTGGGAAAAATCTTTTGCGAATGGAAAAAATTAGTGCAAATAAATAAAGATATTTTTAAAGAAGATAATTTTTATTTTGTTTTTACTCTTTCGATCTTCATCACCTACTACCATGTTACACAATCAGCAAATTTACAAGCTAAATCACAAGCACTGGAGCAAAGTAAATAAACTTAAAAAATAACCAACCAGCTCTTCTGATGCTGAATCATGCTGACGTAGATGCTGACAGAGCAGTTTAACAAAGTCATCAGACCCCTCGATAGTTTCAGATGAAACACTGCTAACAACTGTTTTAAAGAATTCATTTTCTTTCATTCTTTTACCAGCTTTTATCATTTTGGTGTGCATACTATGAGCCGATGTGGTGTGATTAGAACTACCTTCAACGCCCAAAACATTAACGTGGTACTCTGCAGCTAAGTACTCACCAAGATAGCCCTTGCCTGATCCAAGATCAACAACCTGTAAAAATATTAATAAGAACATAAAATAATTCTGACTAAAGAAGGAAAGAAAAATAATATATATTGCAAAGTCATCATACGGTTTCTGAGCAACCGTCGAGGGATATGAAGAGGAGCATTAGTCTCTTAAATTTTTAGGCTTGGTTGGCATTAAGGAACATTATGTTGGATGGATTGAATAGATTGTTTGTGTCACATCATAAAAAAAAAGTGACTAGGGTGTCATTCTGTCATATTTTGTTTATATTTAGTTAACCACAAACAACATAACACAGATTCAGCATAGTTAATGAATTGAATTGTTTGTGTCAGTCATGTTTTGTGTTAACTGCTAGTAAAAAAAAATTAACCAGAAGTACAGGTTTTAATCACTGACAGACAAGAACAGAATTTTTTCTGGAAATTGACGCCTTTAAATTGATATTAAGTGAAAAATTGACTCACTCTGGTTTAAGACAGCTTGCTGCATCAAACCAGAAATCATGCCCCATCACAGAAAGTGAAGGATAACTTATAACTCTCAATCATTCAAGAATGCTGTGTCAACTAAAACAAAAGTTTCCTACCTGATTACATAATATTCGATTAGCTGTTTTATATATAGAGGGAGCTAATTTTTGAACTTCATAATATTTCTTCTCACTTGTAAATGTGTTTAGCGATGAAGAAGCAGTTTCATGTGATATTTTTGTGTTGTTATTTCCACCAAGGCATTGCTGAACACAACATTTTTGGTTACTATAACAACAACCAATAAATCCGAGGTGATTACAGGTTGCAATAAAATCTTCTTCAGAGGATTCAGCAGTTACATCCAAGTAAATGTCCCAGAGGTTATCAATTATGAAATCATTCATGTGCAAATTAATCAATTTCCAATGCTTCCTCAAAAAATTTGTCAGTTGTTCAATATCTTCATAAAGTTTTTTTAACCATTCGTCTTTGTTAGTCGCCATGTTTTCAACAAATTTAAGAATCCTTTTGCTTAATGGATCTGGAAAAAATATAATAACAAGAAAGACAATTACTGCTACTCAAAAACACAAAACAATATTTACCAATATTTAGTTCGATTTAAGCTTTAACCCTTAAAATTCGAGTTTTATTTGCGTTTATTCAAAGCACTTCTTAAAATCAGTTTATTTTCTATTGCGCCCTTACAATCATAGACAAATTCTTAAAAAATATTGGCCTGGGTACACGTCTTAAATGTTTAAATAAATACACTGTATGATATCCAAGTGTTAAATATCGTGAAGATTTTCTAATAAAATTGTCATACAAGAAATAAAATAAATAAAATGGTAAATCAGTTTTCAATGCCATCCATAAACTTCAAAAAACATGTCACTAAAGATATAAATACTATAAATCTCTATATTTTTAAATTTACATTATTACATTGAATCATATTAACATATATATTATTATTTACAAGTAAGTAGAAAATAAACCCTTGAAAACAGGATTTTATTCTTGTCTGGCAAAAAAACACTACTTTCACAGACACGATTTCAGGTAATTTTATAGCTTTTAAAACAAATTATTCTATGCAAAATTAAACGTGTAAATATTACCATCCTTAAGCAATTCGGCTGAAGAGCCCTACTACTAATCTAAAAAAGGTTATAAAAACTTGATGAAGTTTTGGTCAGAGTTTTAATTTTCTTTTGAAACCAGTCAACAGATCCTTAAAGTTCGGTTTCGAATGATGACCACCGGATCTAAAGTAATATGAAACTGGTTATATTTTTGTTTTATTTATTATAAATAGAAACTTTTAAAAGAAAAGATATAAAAATAATGTACCTTCTTTTCCATTCTGCAAATCGATTTTCGAACAAGCCTAAAATTACATATCCAATAATAGTAATGAAAAATAATTGTGTGTGAAGGCATATAAAATAATAACATGGATAGATAACTTGAACAAAACAACTTTATAACAGCTTTAAACACTCTACTGTTTCAAAACCTACCCAACACACAACTAACGCTGAGTTCTCCAAACTAATTACAAGCACAACTCTCTGAATGACTCCCCATTTTTAAAAAACAAAAACATATATTCTCGTTTTTTGCATAGCTTACGAAAGGTGAATGTCGTTTATGTTTTGTTTACAAACCACATTTCGTCCACACGACCATTTTTAATATTTGTGCCTTAATTATACACACATCCGCAAGCTACCTAACATTTCATCTTTGATATCAAGCTACCTAACATTTCATCTTTAATATCAAGCTACCTAACATTTCATCTTTAATACCAAGCTACCTAACATTTCATCTTTAATACCAAGCTACCTAACATTTCATCTTTAATATCAAGTTACCTAACATTTCATCTTTAATATCAAGCTACCTAACATTTCATCTTTAATACCAAGCTACCTAACATTTCATCTTTAATACCAAGCTACCTAACATTTCATCTTTAATATCAAGCCACCTTATATTTCATCTTTAATATCAAGCTACCTTACATTTCATCTTTAACATCAAACTACCTTACATTCCATCTTTAATATCAAGCTACCTAACATTTCATCTTTAATATCAAGCTACCTAACATTTCATCTTTAATACCAAGCTACCTAACATTTCATCTTTAATATCAAGTTACCTAACATTTCATCTTTAATATCAAGCTACCTAACATTTCATCTTTAATACCAAGCTACCTAACATTTCATCTTTAATACCAAGCTACCTAACATTTCATCTTTAATATCAAGCCACCTTATATTTCATCTTTAATATCAAGCTACCTTACATTTCATCTTTAACATCAAACTACCTTACATTTCATCTTTAACATCAAACTACCTTACATTCCATCTTTAATATCAAGCTACCTAACATTTCATCTTTAATATCAAGCTACCTAACATTTCATCTTTAATATCAAGCCACCTTACATTTCATCTTTAATATCAAGCTACCTAACATTTCATCTTTAATATCAAGCTACCTTACATTCCATCTTTAATATCAAGCTACCTAACATTTCATCTTTAATATCAAGCTACCTAACATTTCATCTTTAATATCAAGCCACCTTACATTTCATCTTTAATATCAAGCTACCTAACATTTCATCTTTAATATCAAGCTACCTAACATTTCATCTTTAATATCAAGCTACCTAACATTTCATCTTTAATATCAAGCCACCTTACATTTCATCTTTAATATCAAGCTACCTAACATTTCATCTTTAATATCAAGCTACCTAACATTCCATCTTTAATATCAAGCTACCTAACATTTCATCTTTAATATCAAGCTATCTTATATTTCATCTTTAATATCAAGCTACCTTACATTTCATCTTTAATATCAAGCTACCTAACATTTCATCTTTAATATCAAGCTACCTAACATTCCATCTTTAATATCAAGCTACCTAACATTTCATCTTTAATATCAAGCTACCTAACATTCCATCTTTAATATCAAGCTACCTAACATTTCATCTTTAATATCAAGCCACCTTATATTTCATCTTTAATATCAAGCTATCTTATATTTCATCTTTAATATCAAGCTACCTAACATTTCATCTTTAATATCAAGCTACCTAACATTCCATCTTTAATATCAAGCTACCTAACATTTCATCTTTAATATCAAGCCACCTTATATTTCATCTTTAATATCAAGCTACCTTACATTTCATCTTTAATATCAAGCCACCTTATATTTCATCTTTAATACCAAGCCACCTAACATTTCATCTTTAATATCAAGCTACCTTACATTTCATCTTTAACATCAAACTACCTTACATTTCATCTTTAATATCAAGCCACCTTATATTTCATCTTTAATATCAAGCCACCTTATATTTCATATTTAATATCAAGCTACCTTACATTTCATCTTTAACATCAAACTACCTTACATTTTATCTTTAATATCAAGCTACCTAACATTTCATCTTTAATATCAAGCTACCTAACATTTCATCTTTAATATCAAGCCACATTATATTTCATCTTTAATATCAAGCTACCTTATATTTCATCTTTTATATCAAGCTACCTAACATTTCATATTTAATACCAAGCTATCTCATATTTCATCTTTAATACCAAGCCACCTTACATTTCATCTTTAATACCAAGCTACCTTATATTTCATATTTAATATCAAGCTACCTAACATTTCATATTTAATACCAAGCTATCTCATATTTCATCTTTAATACCAAGCCACCTTACATTTCATCTTTAATATCAAGCTACCTTACATTTCATCTTTAATATCAAGCTACCTTACATTTCATCTTTAATATCAAGCTATCTTATATTTCATCTTTAATATCAAGCTACCTAACATTTCATCTTTAATATCAAGCTACCTTACATTTCATCTTTAATATCAAGCTATTTTACATTTCATCTTTAATATCAAGCTATTTTACATTTCATCTTTAATATCAAGCTACCTAACATTTCATCTTTACTATCAAGCTACCTAACATTTCATCTTTAATATCAAGCTACCTTATATTTCATCTTTAATACCAAGCTACCTTACATTTCATCTTTAATATCAAGCTATTTTACATTTCATCTTTAATATCAAGCTACCTAACATTTCATCTTTACTATCAAGCTACCTAACATTTCATCTTTAATATCAAGCCACCTTACATTTCATCTTTAATATCAAGCTACCTAACATTTCATATTTAATACCAAGCTATCTCATATTTCATCTTTAATACCAAGCCACCTTACATTTCATCTTTAATATCAAGCTACCTTATATTTCATCTTTAACATCAAACTACCTAACATTTCATCTTTACTATCAAGCCACCTAACATTTCATCTTTAATATCAAGCTACCTTATATTTCATCTTTAACATCAAACTACCTAACATTTCATCTTTAATACCAAGCTACCTTACATTTCATCTTTAATATCAAGCTATTTTACATTTCATCTTTAATATCAAGCTACCTAACATTTCATCTTTACTATCAAGCTACCTAACATTTCATCTTTAATATCAAGCCACCTTACATTTCATCTTTAATATCAAGCTACCTAACATTTCATCTTTACTATCAAGCTACCTAACATTTCATCTTTAATATCAAGCTACCTTATATTTCATCTTTAATACCAAGCTACCTTACATTTCATCTTTAACATCAAGCTATTTTACATTTCATCTTTAATATCAAGCTACCTAACATTTCATCTTTACTATCAAGCTACCTAACATTTCATCTTTAATATCAAGCCACCTTATATTTCATCTTTAATATCAAGCCACCTTATATTTCATATTTAATATCAAGCTACCTTACATTTCATCTTTAACATCAAACTACCTTACATTTTATCTTTAATATCAAGCTACCTAACATTTCATCTTTAATATCAAGCTACCTAACATTTCATCTTTAATATCAAGCCACATTATATTTCATCTTTAATATCAAGCTACCTTATATTTCATCTTTTATATCAAGCTACCTAACATTTCATATTTAATACCAAGCTATCTCATATTTCATCTTTAATACCAAGCCACCTTACATTTCATCTTTAATACCAAGTTACCTTATATTTCATCTTTAATATCAAGCTACCTAACATTTCATATTTAATACCAAGCTATCTCATATTTCATCTTTAATACCAAGCCACCTTACATTTCATCTTTAATATCAAGCTACCTTACATTTCATCTTTAATATCAAGCTACCTTACATTTCATCTTTAATATCAAGCTATCTTATATTTCATCTTTAATATCAAGCTACCTAACATTTCATCTTTAATATCAAGCTACCTTACATTTCATCTTTAATATCAAGCTATTTTACATTTCATCTTTAATATCAAGCTATTTTACATTTCATCTTTAATATCAAGCTACCTAACATTTCATCTTTACTATCAAGCTACCTAACATTTCATCTTTAATATCAAGCTACCTTATATTTCATCTTTAATACCAAGCTACCTTACATTTCATCTTTAATATCAAGCTATTTTACATTTCATCTTTAATATCAAGCTACCTAACATTTCATCTTTACTATCAAGCTACCTAACATTTCATCTTTAATATCAAGCCACCTTACATTTCATCTTTAATATCAAGCTACCTAACATTTCATATTTAATACCAAGCTATCTCATATTTCATCTTTAATACCAAGCCACCTTACATTTCATCTTTAATATCAAGCTACCTTATATTTCATCTTTAACATCAAACTACCTAACATTTCATCTTTACTATCAAGCTACCTAACATTTCATCTTTAATATCAAGCTACCTTATATTTCATCTTTAATACCAAGCTACCTTACATTTCATCTTTAATATCAAGCTATTTTACATTTCATCTTTAATATCAAGCTACCTAACATTTCATCTTTACTATCAAGCTACCTAACATTTCATCTTTAATATCAAGCCACCTTACATTTCATCTTTAATATCAAGCTACCTAACATTTCATCTTTACTATCAAGCTACCTAACATTTCATCTTTAATATCAAGCTACCTTATATTTCATCTTTAATACCAAGCTACCTTACATTTCATCTTTAACATCAAGCTATTTTACATTTCATCTTTAATATCAAGCTACCTAACATTTCATCTTTACTATCAAGCTACCTAACATTTCATCTTTAATATCAAGCCACCTTACATTTCATCTTTAATATCAAGCTACCTAACATTTCATCTTTAATACCAAGCTATCTCATATTTCATCTTTAATACCAAGCCACCTTACATTTCATCTTTAATATCAAGCTACCTTACATTTCATCTTTAATATCAAGCTATCTTATATTTCATCTTTAATATCAAGCTACCTAACATTTCATCTTTAATATCAAGCTACCTTACATTTCATCTTTAATATCAAGCTACCTTATATTTCATCTTTAATATCAAGCTACCTAACATTTCATATTTAATACCAAGCTATCTTATATTTCATCTTTAATATCAAGCTACCTAACATTTCATCTTTAATATCAAGCTACCTTACATTTCATCTTTAATATCAAGCTACCTTACATTTCATCTTTAATATCAAGCTACCTTACATTTCATCTTTAATATCAAGCTATCTTATATTTCATCTTTAATATCAAGCTACCTTACATTTCATCTTTAATATCAAGCTACCTTACATTTCATCTTTAATATCATGCGTTCTCTCACTTATCACAAGTAAGAATTGCCAAGAAACGAAATTTTGCTCACCAGTATGACTTTTTTTACGATTTCTTTAAGACGATGATAATGGATGTTATAATCTGACATAATTGTTAATGTTGTTTTTGATCACTTATCTTGAAAATTGATCCCTTTTAATTAATTAATTTAGAACATAAGAAAATCCAGGCAAAACCACAAATTTACCTTGGGATGGTCCATTTTCTTTTCTGCTAATAGCAAATTGTTGGAAGGCTTGTGTTTGCATAAACACTTTCAGAAACTAAAAAATACAACCAACATGGAAAAGATTTCTCACAAACAGTTCAATTGCGCCTCATCAAATGGGTCGCATTGGGACAAAAAGGAAGGCTGACTTCACATTTAAACGTGTGAAAAATTGATCAAAATTTGATAAGGTGTATAGGAACTGTGGGTCTTTTTGCGCACTAAACACTAAGTTTAAGTCTGAAATGGTTCACTAATTTAAAAAATAAATATAGAATCTTTTTGGTCCAAATTGGATAATGTCATCAACTAATTCCTCATAATTTTTGTGTAGAATTGACATTTGTTTAATTTTTTTAACATTTAGCGAGATCAAGAAAATGCAATTTACTGTCCAAACACAAAAACTAAAATGTGACATTGTATGTGATTGTCTTTTTGATGACTCTGTTTGTGCATACCAGGAAATGGTGTGATAAAATAGTTTGTGGTATGGATAAGCGAACTAAAAATTTCTTCGTTTTTTAATGAATTTAAACTTGTGTAGCATTGGAGAACATTCACATTTTTTCATTTACGCTATAAGATTGCCATATTAGAACGCACGTAGCACGTGCGCTTGCAATACACCAAGGCCAACAAAAAAAGTTACAGAAAAAATTTACAAAAATCGTGTTTAATAAGAGGAAGATAGTAAAAGGTATTGGTTATCAAAGTTATATATTTATGCTTTTTTGCAATGTCAAGATTTTTGACATTGGGATGGAGAGTATTGCGTTATCACTGTCAACACAGTGACACACCACAAACAACGTGAAATCAAACTTCTAACCAACCTGTTTTTTCTCTTTCGTATGAGAAGCTTTATAAAATCCTTTTCCCTGAAAAAAAGAGATTCATTACTTGTCATACCTCAACAGGTAATATATATACATAAATACAAGTTTCAAGAATATTGTAATTATTTCTAGACACATACTGTTATGACTTGATCGTGGTTTTCATTTTCTGTATAATACTCTTCAAAATGACCTGAACAAACAAACATACATGTTCATATCATTGGTTTCCTAAGCAGTAGTGCAAATTAAACATTTTACACAAGACTGCTAATAATAAGGTAAAAAATAATAGTTACCAATTAAATTTAGGTAAGATTGAACAAAAACTTCAGTGATCACTTGATTTTGTGCTTTTTGTTCTAAAATAAAAAAGGTAAAATCAGAAAGGGAAGTCCTAAAAGTGAAAAAATAAATTAATTTAAATTAATTTAAATAACACGTGTGTATGTATACCTGAAGCTCCAAATAGCTGGCTTTTTTGGCAAGCACACAAGATTTCGTCCTAAAGAATATTACAATAGTAATTTAAAGAACATAGAGGTTTTAAAAACATGTCAGCCAAAGATTGTTTAAAGCAAAAACAGAAACTAGAAGAAATTGTCTTACTAAAGCTGCAGTGACATCCTCTTTGATTTGTTTTGGAAGCTGGGCAACTTTCGCAGATTCCTTAAAAAAATAATCCTAAGGTCACTAGATGAAATAAGAAATAAAAAATAACTACCTTAAAAACCAAAAGAAAGAAAGAAAAACAAAAATAAACAACAAAACTTATAGATTCATGCTTCCATTTTTTAATAGAGAAAAGCATACCTGTCTTAAGAAAACTCCATCATCTAAGCTTACAACTGTAACCTAAGATAAAAAAACAAAATATTATGAGATACAAACACTACACAAATACAGTCCACTATGTCTGCATAACTTACATAATCCACAGGTAAATCTTCTATTTCTTGAAGAGCTGGCGGCAGCAAACCAATAAGATACGGCGATGGAAGACAGATGATATCCACAAGTTTTGTCGGTAAGACGGGGATGTATGTGTGCTGCAATAAATGCAGAAATATTAGGCAAAAATGCTATTTGCTTTCACAAGAAAGGTTACTCATATGATGAAACAATACATATACGATGAAAAATATTACCTCCCACGTAAACGGATACATCAAGGAAATCAAAGCATGACAACAAGAAGACAACAAACTAAAAAATAAACAAATGACATTGCTAATGACAGTGGCTTGTGTTGGGTCAAATACTTGTTAAAATATTGCTTTAGATATCTACCTAAGTGAACTGGAACAGATAATGAGTTTAGCTTCTACCAACATGCAAGTTAGCAGCTGAATTATCTACAGTATAGATGTCATCATGGTTAAAAAATGAAATAATTTCTCTTTGTGGATTACCTATCATTTATCTATAAACAATGTCAAATTTAAGCAATCCCTCCAAGAATTAACACAAAATTCTAAACAATTAGATGTACAACGAATAGTCATTTGTTTATAAAAAAAAGAGTGTGCAGAATGCTGCTTCTAGATAGATTTACAGTTGATATGTACATTATAATTAAGAAAAGATTTAATGACAAAAGAGAAGAACTTACCACTGAAATTGGTAAAGTTGCGAAAAGCAAGCTCAGATCAACCTAAAGTACAGATTTCAAAATATAATTGTACTGTATACAAGTTACTTTGACAGAAATCAACATATCATCAAGGTCATTTCAAGAATTTCAGGTAATTTAACAGAAAAAGCAATTAGGCGCATGTGTTATTTATTATTTAGCCAAAAAAGTTATATCTTATTTAATTTTCCAGACTCCACGTGATAAGTTCAACAGGCATAAAATAGCATTTTTAAAATTAGCAAGGCCATTTCATTGCATGTGCGAAGCCAAATAAATTGGAAACAGCTGGAAATACTAGACATTATTCCTGTTTAAACCCTTATATCTCCTTACCTATTTGTTAAAAGCATACAATGTATACATTTTTTTAGGAGCGTTCCAAGCTCTATAAATGAAGGTAATGGGTAAAGTAATTTTAGTATCAAATTTTATTATTATTAGGTTATCAAAATTTAAAACAGATCTTTTTCATTATTTTTATGCATAAGCAGAATTTTCCACAAGCCTTGTCAACTAGTAAGAGAGTAATTTTCAAATTGCTCTTAGATGCTAGAAGCTGTTGTTCCAAATAACGTTCTTATATATTTTGTTAGGTTTATTAAATTTATTTATTATGATAATTAGATGCTTATTTATTTACACTACTTGTTTTTGTATTTAACAGAAATATAGTAGCATGCAAATGCCAGAGGTTGTAAACCACTACTGGCATTCGTTAGCATCTCATTAATTTGCTTGAGTTAATTAAACTCACTTCATCACTTAAAAGAAGAGCTGAACTCACATGCTCATGTATAGCAGAATCACCAGGTCTTTTCAGAGTTACCTCCTTGATATTGTTTGAACCTCCACTCTTTGAGAGAAAAAATGTATATATAATAAATAATTTACAAAAACATTTTTCATTGCTGTAACATCAGGAGCATCTTACCGTAAAGAATGATACAGTAACTGAGGATGACTAAAACAGAAAGAAAAAGTAGAAATAAATTCCACTGTTTTCGGCTTTAAATTAAAAAGCATATATGAAAATATCTTACTGGTTTTGGTAGAGAGTGAGACAAAACAGCTTTGAGGAAAGAAAACACTGCAGTTGCCGATATATTGCGCTGTTTCTCTACTTCCTCTAGAATCTGGAATGTCAAATTATTAATAATAAGTAAAAATATATGCATTTTGGAACCTCAGGTGAATTACCACATATTTACATATTAGTATAATTAATACATAATAAGCCATTTTTCAGATCATTTTAAGCAACAATTTTTAATTTGGTAAATTAAAATCCTTTTTTTGCAATGGAAAATGTAAAAACAGTCATACACTTACTTGAGAATACATAGAGAATAAACCATGAGGACTTATGATGCAATAAACTTCTGGATATTTAGAAGAAGATACCTATAACAAAGATTATTGCAAAGGCCTTAAAGATAAACAGCAACAATAGTTTAGATTGAAATGGTACACAAAATTTATAAAAAACTTTTTAAAAATAAAAAGCAAATTTATAAAACATAAGACAAAAGCTATGGCTTCCATGGTAACTTAAAATTATAGAACTATTACACATGGTATCTTACAAAAACTAATCTTTGTTTCTGTGAATTTTGAAATAATCAGGGAGGTATTTAACATAATAATTTTGTAGAACTTACTTTTATAAGCTTGCAATAACCAAAGTTTCTTTTTCCTAGTACATCTGTCAACACAAAGGAAAATGTTTCACTAAAGTAAAGAGGAAAATGATAACGGCAAAGTAACTCATACAGGGTGTGGATGGAATGTAAGCTAACTGGTACTCCCACGTGCCGTAACTGAACGGAATGATACAATGCATGTAAGACTATCATGTGAGACGCATTTTTAGCAAAAAGTATTTTTTTTAAATATTTATTTAATTTTAAAATTAGCAGTTTAACTTATTTTATGAATTAAATGTTTCACTATTATTCTTGAAGATAACTTTGTTTTGTATATGTTATCACTGAGCGAAACAACTTTAACAAATTGCAATTGTATTTTTTTAACTATTATTAAGGCCAACCATTGCTTAAACAGCATTAGATATGACGTAATATTATAAAATATTTTTACCAGAAATTAATAATAAGCCCTGTACACAAGGTTGTTGTTAAATACATATCAATAAAGCTTACGAATGTGTTCCTTTCCCATATTGCCCTACCGCAAGAAGCAAGATTTATACAGCAAGGTTGGATAAAAACAGGATATTTTGTCCACATTAATCACAATATATACATCGGTTTTTTAGATTTAAGAAAATAAATATTTTTTACACATAAGATCTTTATTACACAAATATTAAGAGTTGTGTCTAGCATGCTATTAAGTTCAATAGATTGAATAAACTAGACACCATCACCTTTTATAACCCTAGCCCTATACTGTACAGAAATAAAAAAAAATTTTTCCCAGTAACATCACTTACCCATTTTTAAATCCATATCCTTCCGAAACGGAAAGGTCAGGAAAACAAAATTGAGGAATGCTTTCCATAACTTGATTTTCCTCACCAGATAAACTGTCTTCATCAATCTAAAAACAACCACAGAAAAATTTAAAAACTAAAAGTCATTTTGTGCTAGAGAAAAAAAACATTTTCTACACGAAAAAGTTTTTTACTGTAATGTAAATCTGCAAACCTTTGGAGGAAAACAAAAGGATATGTAAGGTGACAATATCGCCTTCGCATCTAAACAAAATTTAATGTTAAAGAATAATACACACACACACACAAAAAAAAAATCAATAAAGATGTTAAAAAATATATACTGTGAAAAAAATGCAAAATATTCAAGAATGAAAAACTACCTGGTTTTAAAGAGACAACTAAAACATGATCAAACAATGCACTTTCATCGTCTTGATACAAATCAGAATACTAAAAAAAATAAAAGTCATGCAACACACGTTTAAAAAAATTTACACCAAAGAAATTAAAAATATTAGGGATCTGAGTGTGAAGAGGTGTTGAACTCTGTCAAGTGATGTAATCACACTTTTTCAAGGCCTGGAAATTATCGGGTTGAATTAATTAACAAAGAGGAATGCTAGTTGCTCACTCGAAATAAACTCTTAAATGTTTTATCATGATTCTAGAACTCAGAATCCTTGTGCTTGTTGAACTAAAATTTTACAATTACGCTTGTAATAGATATACTGTGTTTGCTTACAAAATAATAATTTTTTAAACTTAAGAACATTATGACGTTAGAAAAAAACCAGGAAAAGGAAAAGTCAAATTACTGATAATCTATATATATAATACCCAAATACCTCTGTCTGTCATGCAAAATTAAAAAAGTCATACCTTATCAAATGTAACTTCAATCGGTGTTGTGTCAGCTCTTGGGCGTGATATATCTTTTTTTACAACATTAAATGTTTCATGTTTTCTTGCAGCAAAACTTTGCCATTTTTTAATCCCTTTTGAAAATCCATGAGTTGTAACATCTTTAAATTTTTTGTGAAACTTTTGTTTGGGTACTTGATTCCCATTACCTCCATCAATGTTATCAACATCATCATCATGCTCAAAGATAACATCGCTAAGCAAGTTTTCTGTACTATATCGAAGTGTTTTAATATCGTTTTCATAATCACTATCACGATTAAATAGAGATGGAGAAGAGACACTTTTTAATTTATTTAAATTGCTTCTTGGAACATAAAAATCAGTATTCTTGTTTAAATCTTCTTTGAGTTCATTTAAAATAGTTTCATCAATCAAAAGACCATGTCGTTTTTTTAACTCTAGTTCATCTATGTTGTTACTGTTTTGTTTAAACCTAACAGGAACATTAGGTAAGGCTGGTAATGGTCGTTTATATAATGGCTTTGTGGGTCTAACTGGAACTAAAGGTTTTTGAGAACATGTCAACCTTTCTTGATCCTTACCAACACTGCTTACATTATTTGGAGCAGCAGAAATTGATTTGTTCAGCAATTTATGTTCATTTTCTTCATAAGCAGTTGTTACATCATGACCATGTAAAATATTTTCCAAATTTACTGATTTGGTTTGTGGTCTATACTGAAACGTTCTTGGTGGTTTAGGTGGGCCAACTGGACTAGAATGTGGTCTTTCAAAAATGTTCACAGTTTTATTTGCATCTTTCACTTGAGGACCAAAATGAAGAAAAGGTTTTTGGGGTATCTGTGGTTTTGGCTTTAGTGTTGGTTTAAGAGGAATATGTGGCCTTGCGCCATCATTGTGTGCCATAGACAATTGTAATGTTTATTCTAA
Organism: Hydractinia symbiolongicarpus; assembly: GCF_029227915.1. Lineage (NCBI taxonomy): Eukaryota > Metazoa > Cnidaria > Hydrozoa > Anthoathecata > Hydractiniidae > Hydractinia > Hydractinia symbiolongicarpus. The sequence continues at coordinate 26,020,428 of NC_079882.1, read as the reverse complement.
AAAGTAAATTTGTGACAAAGATTTACACTTTATTTTACTTCAAATTCCTGGCTTTCAGTTATTTGCTGCTATTCCATAAAATTATGTTAACAGCACATTTTTAAATATGATCAGAATAGCTGATTTTTCCTCTATTTTTTTAATTTTTGTATTTATCCAAACAAAAGACCGTAAGGGAAATAACTTTTAGAGAAAGAAATTTTTATGTATTTCTTTGAGATTTTTTTTCTTTATTTCTGAGAAGAAATTTTGTGAATAAAAGGAGAAAATGACTAATGATGTAAACACTAGTAACAAAACCAACAAATATCTTTCATTTCTATCGTATTTAAACAGTTTAGTCAGGCCATTTCAGTTTTAAAAATTATTTTTTGTGAATCGATGGAAAAGATCACAAGAACTTCTTCCAGTAAATATTTAGATCTTTCATTTTTACCCCAAATTCCTCTGATAATAAAATCTCTTTTTTTCAACAAAACTGACAGTTACAAAAAAAATACTTATGTCAACAATTTTGTAACAACTTAGTAATATTTAAGCTTAAAGGATAAAACAATAACTACAATAGACCTTGTTGGTGCCATGTGAAAAAACACAAAATATTTTCTTGTTTTGATGTGTTGTGAATTTAGATCATTTGTCTCGTTCTTAGAAGTTATCATACTTGGGTGACTTGTGTTTTATTATTCCCAGGGAAAATCACTAAAAAACATTAAATTTATTTAATGATTTTCATCTCTAATAAGTGTGCTTATAATTCGTTTTATAAGTGTGCTTTTTTTGGTTGTGACAGTCATTATAATTGTGAGTTTTCCACATGTATTTTACTTTTGTCTAAAACTGATTTATGTTGGCTAGGCGAGGCACACAAGCCCACCCATAAATCCTGTCAGTTTCACAAAATGCTTTTTGTATGTTTGTATGTGTAACTTGTCGTCCCCATCATCCTCTTTGTTGAGGTTACAATGTGTGATTGTTTCTTTAGGCCAGCAAAGCATGATGCTGGAATTTGATGTATTTATTTAGGTTTAACAGTCTTGGTCATGAATATTTGCGCCCACGTGCGGTGGTATGTACACCTACATTAATACAGGCGTGCAATCAGTATCGCACGCCATTAATACAGGCGTGCAATCAGTATCGCACGCCTAACTTATGATTTTGGCGTGCAATTATTACATTCAGGAGAGCGGCAGCCCGGAGTTTTCGAAGCATAATAGTTGGCAAAAAAATTGCTGACGTAATTTTGTTGTGAAATTTAAATGGTGTTATTATGAAGAACTTAAGGTATAGAGAACATTAAAGTCGGCCCCTTTCCTTTATACTGACACTCTTATGCTCGGCTGGTGCATTACACTCAGACTCGAACGAAAGACCATTTGGAACCATGCCACAAGTCATTTCGACCTTCATCGTCACAGAGAATACTGCGAGAAGAGTGCGCACCCATGCAAGCTAAATACAATCAGAACATAGGAGAGGTTAGGTGTCCTGTACCTTAATACAACTTTCGGACGAATGTTCTCGTAATGTAATAATACCAAAGAAAAAACATGTTCAAAAAAGTTTAAAAAAATCTTTTTAAAAGGGGAAAGAGAAATCAAATATGTTTAGTAATAATAATCGAAAAAATTGTATATCGTATTAAAAAGAAGTCCAGAAGTTCTGTCCCCCAAACGACACAGCAGGCAATAAGTCAGCCCTGCCCTCGGTTTTGTGAGAAGAGATGTTCTGCGAGGACTCTAACAATTGAGTCTCCTGTACAGTTTTGCTTTGCAATGAACTGTGCCTTTGACAGCCATTTTTGAAGCATGTCACCGTTGACTTCTGTGATATTCAACTTAATGATGCTCTGACCTTCAGTTCGTAAATAGCACGTGTAGAACTTACTTCCCAATCAGTTTATCTTAAAACATAGAGAGCTAGTTGGGACAGAACTATTAACTTAAGAAGTACACCATCTGGAAGGTAGGTCAATAGGACTTGTACTTCATCTCCATTTGTCATCGTCTTAAGGAGATCAATACAAGGTTAATGACGAAATTTTTTGCTAGCTGAAAAACAAAAAAATATTGTTGATGCAATGCTGACGCAAAACATTTGAAATGTATCTCACGTCAGCAATTTTAATGAAGATGGGTATTTAATAGAAATACATTTTAGAGATACATTTTAACACGGAAGAACAATAATGTATTGGGTACAGTTTGGGTAAGGGATTACTCTGAAATAGCTCAGTTCTGCTTGGCGTGTGTACAAAGTAGGACAAGGCGTATGATAAAGAGCACGCCCGAATTTCACATGGCATTTGCGGAGGCGTGCGCGTGCGATTGCACGCCATTCATGACCAAGACCGGTTTAAATTTGTTATGGAATATTTTGTATTCTGTATGTATGGGTTATGCCCAAGGCAAGCGAGATGTAAGTTCCTTTACCCCTGTACACTGCTTGAGGCTGCTGTTTCAGTGTAAGCGTGGCATAGTTCCAGTATATTATGACGATCCTAAGCATTAACAGAACACTTCCTCGTCATTTTAGAACAAAATCTGGTAATTTTTAGGAATCATACAATCGCTTTCTTTTTATTTAAAACAATACAGCAATGTTAGAGCTTCATGCAACAAGTTTTTATTTATTACAAATGGTTGTTTTTGAACCTTTCTCAAGGTTTATACAAGCTAATTAAAGTTTATGTATGAGATATAAACTTATTGAAAAAATAGTTCATATGTATTTAACAACAACAACAAAAGTTCTGACACTAGCAAAAGCTAGCATTTAAGCAGTAACATGTTTATGTTAACATAAAGGAGCAAATAATAATGCAGTATATCCAGATATTGTTTCTGAAAATCATTTATAGTCAATACTTATTCGACATATCAGAAGAAAGATTGTTTCAAACAATCAAAACGTATCTTAGATAACAAAAACCTCCCTGTAGATCATATGAAAAATAAACAAAAAAGGATTGTAGAAAGCAAAACAACGCTAGTTATGTTATTTTAACAGAGGCATTATCCCACATAATAAATAAGCTCTCTTTCAATTCCAGATAAAAGGAATTACTCCTATGAACCAAAACAATGTAATCACTTATAATTGACAATGTTCACATACTCCTATGTGAACAGACATAGCGCTGTTGCTAGGCAACACATATTAACCTGTAAGTGGAGAGCGTTTATTATGCTCTCCTACTCTTACCTTCAGGTGGTATGAAGTTTACTATAGTATGTATAGCATTGCAGCTACCGCAAGTAAATTTATATACCACACCTGAGATGATTGAAGATGAAATTTTATCTTTGAAGAATAGAAACCTATGTTAGTGTTGATCATTATGATTATTCACCTAAGGAAATAGTCTTGTTAGAGTCTATCAAGTAATAAAGTTACTTAATCAACTTAAACAGCTAGGTGTTGAGAAGTCATGAAATTTGTCGTAGTGCATCTGACTTTTGTAGGATCGCAGTTTATCACGCATTTAGATTACAACAGGAGCGTGCAGAGGGGTGGGCGCTTGATCACACACCTTTTATGACCAAGCCTGCTATTCAATCTAAAAATGAATCCATTAATTATTGATACATATATCTGAAAGATATGAATATTATGAATGGTTTCTATGAACAACACAAAAGTTGTGAGCATGGATATTATAACTATTATTTATTATGTGATAGGATGGTTTATTGCATACAGGGAATAACCAGAATCAACAATAGTCCTTGCTTTTGCATAAAAGAGTTGTGAAGGCAAAATCTAGCCACTGTAAATTTAGATACAATGGCTCCTCAGCAGCAAAAACTGAATGTCACCATTAATTCAAAGGGCTGGGAAGATGCATAGATTTTACTTGGCTGTCACAAATTTCAAAATAGAATATATATTAGAATTCCTTTTGGGACTAATTGAACTTTAAGCAGACAATATATATTTTAGATCTGGATGATGTCACAGAAAAAAAACTACATACAACATGCTTTTATGACATATATACTGCAACTGTAACAAGTTGTATTAATGTTGCTTATATTCCCAGACCCCTTACATAAATTAACAGCCAAAAAAACAAAAACATGTTTGGTAAGCTGAGAAGACCAATCATCCATTCTAAATTTATTTATTCCAAAGGGGTGGGGAGGGACATTTTCTGATTTTGAAATCAAAATATAGTTTGAATTTAGTTTAGATTTAAAACATTTATTAGTGAGGCAGTATTTCTAGCCATAGTGGAAACGTTTTCAGCCATTAGTTTGATTTATTTACCCGAAGTCTGAATCACCATTCCTGTCCTTTCCTTCCTGCTTCTGACACAAGTGAAGGTGTCCAGAATTGATACAAATGCCCCATGTAGGGTGAAATAGCAAAGAAGATATTAAATTATTGGATTTAACCTTACAAATTATTTCAAACTTTCTTATACATAAAAGCATATGTTGCAACGACAATAAACATCTATAAAATCTATTAAATCGTCTTACCTATTTTAGCTAACATAAAATATCAATCAACTTTTTTGAAATAGTGATACAGACTACTCTGTCCAAAATTTGATTACCCAATCTTGAAGTCATAAATTAAAACATGTCAACAACAAAAGAGCAATCTCAATCTCAATGACTCACGCGGAAGATTTTTCACAAAAAAGAAATTATATAGCGACAGCTTGCGACCAATCTTTTTTTAATTGTTTATATAGTCAGGTGCACTTCATGAATTTGGAGTACTGCTTAAATATGTTGGGTTTCCAGCCAGCTAAGCTGGGAAACACAATTTTGCTCCCCCCCCGCTCCCCCCATCCACCACCAACCACACAACACACGGAAGAGACAACAAAACCTCAGCTTGTCAAACAGAATTCCTTGTGCAGGGGTTAATGAATTTTATTACCTCACTTAATTTTTTTTAATGTCACATGCTCAGAAATAAATTCTGTGTGTGCTGAATGACCTACATATGATGGTCACACTTCTCTTCCCATTTAAAAACGCTTCTCTTCTATGATTCAAACAATTCTCTTCTGCGTTTTAACACTTTTCTTTAGTGTTTTGACACTTTTATTCTTTTGCGCTCACCACTTCTCTGCATGTGGCTTTCTCCTTAAAACTAAATTTAAAAATCTGGATGCAATTTTGCATTGATTGTCTATATAGCTATATTTTTAACTTTTTGCAAATATACTGGCTAACATGCTCAATTTACTAACAGTTTTATATTGTAGCAGATCCCGGTGTCATGTGCATGAATAAAATAATATCACGAATCATTAATACACCTTTACGATAATTCGGGAAAACTAACACTCCATCGCAGCTTATTTAGCGATCGGAGGAGGTAAACATCACACTTTTGTAAGAGTTTATTAATGAGAAAACACGTTTTTCCTTGATAACTTTTCTTGCCGCGTTTTGTTTTTAATTAAAAATACACATAATCTGTATCTTATTATTATTAACGTTTCCTGAAAATTTGAAAAAAATTGATACAACGGAAGTTAAAAAACTGGAGAAAACACGCTTTCGTCTCTAACAAACTCTCATAAAAACACGATTTTTACCTCCTTTTTTCCGATATTGTAAAACGATGGAGAGCCGTAGAAACGCATGTACAATTGAATTACCATAAAGGTATTTTGCAACTCTGGCTGTCCAGAGTAATCAATATGTGACTGTCCAGGGGAATTTGATAACAAACACCTAGCGTTATTACTGTTTAAAGCATTAATATTAACGCTTTAACGTTACGCAAAATATAAATTTTTTTGTAATGATAATAATGTTAAGACAATAATAATAATTAGTGTTAAAATAACGTTATTAACGTTAAAAAAGCATGATTACGCCATTTTGATTTTCGTGTGCTGGCAAAATGTCAAGAGGAATCGATCCCCTGTCTCCCGCACAGAATATGAGAGCTATAACCACTAATCTCTGGCGCCATACGCCACACAAAATAGATTTCTGTCTTGGTTGGACACTTTTAGATCTCAGAATTATTGAATAGTCCTGGTCCTTTTAATCCACAAACAAGCATATTCATAGCCAACCTGACCATTCTAGCTAATTCATCGACTCCTGATATAGTTAAAAGAACTACGTAGACATAAATCTCTTTTGCCTGGCCCCTTCGTCGTTGGTAACCAGGTCTTACACAAGAAATGCAGTCATGCGGTTCTTAACTAGCGTTATTTCTTTTGTTCTTCGTAGCAATATAACATTTATCAAATTGCTCTGGACAGTCACATATCATGGTGGTGTCCACCAAGCAAACTACAAGCTTTTTATCTCTATAATAATACAGACACTGTGTGTATCTATAACAGGCAAAGTGGATGTGTTCATTTTCCTTTGATGTAGCCAAAAAACTCAAGTCTAATTGGTTAATCTTGCTGCTGTTAAGGTGCGACTTCAATATTACTACTTTAATGTCAATATCTTATATTTATTTAAGAGTTTGGTAAATGTTCTAGTTGTAAGTTGGTGATTTGATGAGGCATGAGGCATTATCTAAATGTGCAGATCATCCCATTCGAAGTTATCGCACGTCAAAAAGTTGTTTGTTACCGAATCTTCCAAAGATCAGTTTGGTTGTAACATTTTGCCAAAACGGTTTAACGTGCGAACTTATTTTTTCCGGAAAAATAACCATATGAAAAACTCACCAACTCGCAACTTGGGAACTCACTCACTCGAAGATCACCTATTCTCTTTTTTTAATGAAACCATTACAGTGCACTTAAAACTTTGAGGCCAAATAACTTGGAAACAAAGTGGTGAAGTCTGTTATTTTTTACTGTGTGGGTAACTATGGGCCACCTAAGACCAATTTGGGTAAGTTTCCAAAACCTGGTTCCCCAAATCCTTTTCGGAATGAACAAGTTGTTGACGTCATCAAAATACGAGCGTGTGAGTACAATTATTGAATGATTTGTGAGTGTGTGTGCAAGTATAAGATAAAAAACAGAAATTCGTCGTAACATCATTTTTATCGATAGCTTACATTTGTCTGCTACACCTTAGACATTGTGAAAACTTTTACTTCGTATTTGCGTCATAAAAAAAAATCTTATTTTACATTTTTTTTTATGTTGCAACAAATTCTGCTATCTAAATGCTTTTTTCTCCTAGCTAAATGTTTTGTTGCTACATTCAAACATTATTCCTTTTTCTTCACAAGCACGAAACTCTGGAGACTAAATTAACCCAATCGCATTTAATTTTATTGTTTTGTAAGTAACCAAAAGTAAAAACGTGCCTGACAGGAAATTATTGGATCCAGTGAGAATGATGTGCACTCAAACAATGGAATGAATTATTACAGACCATCTGTAACAACGATGTACGGAATTTTCTTTCTCATGTTTTATAACATTATTATCCATTTTCATCTTACCAATCATTATGTGCATAATAAAATGAGTGGTAGTAATGGGGCAAAGTTTCATGTGTCTTTGTATTCTTATTTGTTTTTTCACATTTTTGTGGCCACCTGTTGTTTGAAAGTAGCGAATATAAAAAAGAAAAGAAAGAATGAATATCATTCAAACTAAATTGTTACATTTTTACTGGTTTTTACCAGCATTTAACAATTTAGTCTTCTGTACTATCTGGTGAAATCCATGTCAATAACACCTAAAAATGATACCTACCATACTGCTCTATTACCAGAAGCAAATCATTTCAATATGCTCAATGTGATTGCAAAGATATAAATAGATTAGAATAACAGTCAACACAAGAAAAATTAATCTTTAGAATCGTGTTTTAGAGAGAGTGAGGAAATCTTTATGGAGAGAAAAAATAAAGCACATAATGATAGTTATTGATAGTACATGATAGTTTAGTAGGTGACGTTTCAGGAGATCCTTCTCCCATCATCGGGCAAAGTAAAATGATGTTGCGCATGTATTTATATAATTGCAGAGGATCGAAATTCATAAAAATTAACCAATTAGAAACAAGCTGATAATACAGTTAATTACGGTGATTAACATTTTCGTACCTAGATGTAGGTAACTACTTCTTCTGTAGGGCTGGTAACCAAATCTCAGGAAGTTGATACGAGATGCTGTTTATGTGTTTGTTACGTTCTACACTGTTGATGGTTTCTTTAATCTTCCTGGCCGTTGTTCTGGATTCTCTGTCAATGATTTTTTTCTCCTCCCAATTAAATTGATGACTTCTGCTCCAGCTGTAGTCTGCAATTTCGTTTTTCTTCACATCTCCGTTTCTCACTGTGCGCATATGTTCTTGTACTCGTTGCTTAAACTTTCTTTTTGTTTTGCCTATATACACTGCATCACAATCTTTACACGGAATTTCGTAAACAAGGTTTATTTTGTCTTTTGGTTTAGACAAAGTGCTTCTTAAGGTGTCTTTAGAGTTAAGAATGCATTTTTTCTTGTGTTGCCTTAAAACTCGACGAAGGATCTCTCTGGTACCTGGTGCGAAGGGTAGGAATGCTGATGCGATAAATTCCTCTGATGTTTCTTTGTTGTCTCCGTTGCATCTTCTCTTCATTTTATTTTCTACTTGCGTGATGACTTTATGACTGTATCCATTTGTGATTAATTTACTTTGCCTGATGATGGGAGAAAGATCTCCCGAAACGTCGCCTACTAAACTATCATGTTCAAGTTATGATAAACTTTCCACAGTAATATGAATACTGAACAGACAAACCTAAATAATATCTTCGATAATACTGTATTTCATTTGAGAATTGTCAAAATTTGGTTTTCCTGAACTTATTAAAACAATGTTCTTTGTTTAAAAAATATAACAACGAGATTGTGTGAAACCCAACATCGTCCTAATTAATTTCAAAAAAACATTGAAACAAAGAATAGTGTAAACACTGAAACACATTTTTAGAAAATATCGGAAAGTTTCTCATTTAATTATACCGTTTGCCTTTCATGCACGCCAGCAAGTACTGTATGAGTACATTAGTATACTCAATGCCTACTCGTGGAACACCCACAGAAAAAAATACTCGTGCCTATAGTTTAATACTGTGTATAGTTACTCTTGATCGGCACTGTAGTTTTATAATAATGTGCATTATGAGAATATCAGGGTGATTTTTTAGGCTAAAAACAATAGGTCTTTTGTTTAGAATAGAAAAACTAAGAATAATCACCAGCAAAAACAGGTCAGTTATTTTTTGCTTTGCCCTTTTAAGGAAGCTTTAAGAGCTTCATGTTAGCTTTCCTTTATTGGTGTTTTCCACATTCTGATTTTCCCTTTTTGTGAATTTTATTTGTCCTGTTTATTTGTCCTGTTTTTGTTGATATATAGGTATTGCCATTTCAAAATCCTGCTTTTTTAAAAAATTAGATTCACAACATTTAAATTTTGTTTCCTTTGAAAAACCTGTCTCAGTAAGCGCTCAAAAAGGGATGAAGCCTCAGTGGTATAATCAATGTTTTTTGAGTGCATATGCTTACATAGTGTTTTATTTGAATCATTTTTGTTCTGGTTGTATATGTAAACACCATTTTTAAGTGCAGGATGAATTTTCACAGATTCCCCAACATTTATCCATATCCACACACAAAATTATATTTGCACAAAAATTTCTAGAATTGTCAATTCATAAAAAAATCTTTGCAAAAAATTTGAAAGGGAATTTATTTTCCTGGAATTAATAATCACGGTCAAAAATATTAGAGAAACATGCATAAACTGATTATTATTTGCAATTTTTTTTCCTGGAGGTAAAGAAATGGGTTTTGCGAATAAATTACCAGACATTATCAAGATTTAACAACAACAAACAAAAAAATATCACCAAATAAATTGCATTACAGCAACAGTTTTTATAATCCTTGTTATTTGTTTCATATTAAAGATACTATTCAATAGGGTTATTACGTAAAAAATGTTAGCTGATAACAATTATTTTTTTCCCTCAGTTGTTTTTAATATTTCTTTACTCTTTACATTTAAATTTAAAAAATCCCAAAATTCGAAATTATTTTTAACACATCTCTTTGCCTATAGTTAGTATAGTTATTTTCAGCCTTTAAGTGGTTCTTTTTTCCCACACAGTAATTATTATTATATACATATTTAATTCCATTAATATCATTGTCTGACATCCTGAAATAGATATTGTTTTTTTTAAAAAAAAATTTAAGCATTAATTACTACTTTTTGTATTATAGAAGACTGCAAATTAAAGGAGGAATTAAAAGTTTGGAAAAAATTTGTCCATATATTTTAAATTTTGTTTAGTTGTAAATAATGATCATGTTTGAAATATGACGAGTAAGTTAGCATGGAAATCATTTGAAAGGAATTTAAAAAGTTTAAAAAATTCTAAAGTAAGTATTATTTCTGTTATTCAATTCTTGGTTTTTGAAGCAAGGATTGAAATTACTACAAACACCAACTTTTATTAGCTATATCTTTAGACTTGTACACCTAAAAAAATTTGTAATAGCAGATAACATACATTGAATTACATAAATACTTGTGTAATACAATAATATATGTTACATTTGCTTAAGAACCTGTGAGAAAGAACCTGCAATATTTTTGATTTTTTTTAAATAATTTAATCATATTTTGGCAAAAAACAATATCACTTTCTATTAACTATACTGATGTAAAATCTAATTACCCATTTAGATTAATCACACAAAGATTAGGTGCAACAAGATTTTAGTCAAAAATATTTCTAGAAATTTATTTACTGAAATTTGAATTGACCAAAATTTTTCATGCCAAATTTTTAAACCAAAAAAGTTGCTTTCATTTCATTGCAATTTCCCATAGCACAAAACGGCCACAATTTTTTTTTGTTAGCCTTTGTGCACAAAATTAGAGATTTTTCTCCAAACTAACTTACCTACATAAAAAATACTTTAATCAGAGTAACTTTCCCAAGTCCAGAAACTTCCGAAATTCTTTGGATAAACTTCAACATATCCCCAAATTTAAAAGTATTTGGAAGAAAAAATATACTGATATCTGAAATCCGGAAGTATTTGCAAAATAAACTCCAGCGATTTTGTGATTGATAAGTTTTCAAATTCCCTGCTGTAAAAGAAAGTTTAAAAGGAATAATCACAGAAGATGGATTATTGTTTCTTTGTGTTTACCTTTGGTCATAAGTAAGAAATGCAACACCTTTTTTTAAAAAACATTTCTAGAAAATAATGTTGTTTATTTATTTTTAGTTTTTACATTTGGAGATTATTTTTTGAAAGAGAAATTTTGTGATTCAAAGGCAAAACATAGCTTTTAAAACCAGACCTCGTAGAAATTTTATCAGATAGACTTATGTGAAATGACTATTAAAGAAGTTTGTACTGAATAAACTTTTTATAAATGTTGTTTTTTGTTTTTTCTTTAGACAAAGTTGTGAAAAATTTTATCTGCTTATGTAGTTTCAACTTAAACTTTTAATTTCAAATTCAAGTAATAATATAAACAGGAAATTTTATCAATAACCAGCTAGCCTTTCTATGCTACTACAAATATAAAAAAATTAAACGACATTAAAACAAAAACACATCAGACATACCTTCAAAAGCAATACTTGGTAAATGTTTCAGCTGATATATGAAACTGCAGTTATATTCGTTTGGTTTTTATTGTATCATAAAGGTTTATTACTCATTGTGTTATTAAAAAAAGAATAGTGATAGTAATTAATTAGTCTATATAAAGCTTGTATCGTATTTTGTTTAAGACACACTTTTAAGTGATTATTCTTTATATTTTATTGTTAATTGCTTAATTGCTTCATTTTTATCATTATTTATACCATGTGCAGCTGAAAGTGATTTATTCCAAACATTGTAACTGTAATTTACCGTTACCTTTGTGCTTAAAATAAAATTTTTTAAGATGTAACAAGTTTTTATGTATTGAAAGGTCTCAGAGTTTTCACATAGCCTGCAACCGTGCACATTAATTAGTGAAAAAAATGCCAAAAGTGATCTTTTCTCCCCCTCTCGCCCTTTTTCACTGTTGTGGGCTCTGTATGCTGGGTTTTAGGCCAAAAAATTTGTTATGTGTCGCGTTAACATTGAATTGGGGGGAAGGGGTTATTAAATGTGTGTTTTTAAAATTTCCCTATTATTAAGTCCAGGGTTGTGAAATCTGGTTAACGAAAGGTAATGCAACAGATTTAAGATAAAATTTGTATGTAAAAATTTGATTAAATATATTTCTTCAGGGTGCCAAGCCCTGCCTAATGAACCATTATTATAAAATTTCATTTATAAACAGCAAAATGTTAAATAAAATAACAGACCTTAGGATTATTATTAATACATTGTAACACATTTCATCTAATGTCAATCTTGAAAATATCTTCATTATAACATATTTTTTATACATCTTGACTTTAATTTAGGAACTATCAGACTTAATATTACTGCAGCCTTTTTACTTCATGCCAGCACATAAAAATTGCAGTTGTGAATGCCCAGGATTGTCATGCCTCCTTAAAACTCCTTAATCCTCCTAAATTTTGAAAAGTCTTCTCAAAACTCCTTAAATCTCCCCCAATCTTCTCCTTAAGGTTCCTCAATTTTTATTTTACAAAACCGTGTAGTTTGTTATGTTTCAAAAATGCATAAAAATGCTACATGCGTACAGAAATAATTTGTTCTTCACTCGTGTCGTTTTAAAATTTCCTTAAATATTCTCAATCTTTTTTTGAAAATGTAAATTATATTATATATTATAATTTTTTATGAAAATACCGAAAACACCGAAGAAAAATAGCATTTTACAGATGATTTTTTTACACTGTTAATATAGTTTTTGGAATAAAAATTTCATAAAAAAGATGTGAATCCTTCCCAGCAGTATTAAAATTCAGATTTAGACAAAATGGTTAAACATTTAGATTAAAAATATACAAAGTGAGGCAAGTTACTTAACACCTTCAAATGAACAACTACTCTGTTCTTTTTAGTTAGTGAAAGCTGTAACAACATACTTAAAGTAGAACACACATATTTAAACGTTAGATATTGGAACGATGAACAAAGGTCTTGTGTTTTGTATGCTTTATTTTGGAATTCAAATATTTGGATTTTGGGTTTAAATAAAAAGCTGTCGTAAAATGTCATTAAATATGTCAAGCTTGTAAGCACACACATCTGTATGCACCATAATGTGCCTTTGACATGTATTTTTTAAGACCATTTCTTATATAGTTGATGAGTCATGGGGAATATGTTGAAATGTACAAAACGCTGGATGAATACTTTCAGAAACAAACATGGCTTCTGTTTGAAAAAGATAAAAACGAATTTGATTTAAGGTAAGTACAAGTTTACTGACTTACAATAAGGTGTAAATTACAGGTTTACAATTTAAAATTTGCAAATCAAAATAGGGCCATCCCATGACTAGGTCCCCTTTTTGACATGAAATTAAATTCACACATAAAAAATTGTTTATAATTCCAGTAAGCTAGATCCCTGAAGCTATCATTAAGAAATATTTACCGAAAATTGTTTTTTAGCCTTACGAACACAAAATCAGAGACAAAATTTGTTCCGAATTGCATATATGTATTACAGTTAATTTCTAAAAAGAGGTTAAGACATACTGATTTTTGTTACAAAGTATGCATATACCTTATATACTGATGTATAAACACCAAAGGTGAGAATGTGTTGAGTAAATTTACATTGTATTTTTTATGGACAACATTTTGGCCAGATTAAAGATTTTCGAACACATTCATGAAAATCTTTTTAATAACTAACATGTTGCTTGATAAGGACGCAAACCAGATCTACAATTTTTATAATAGCAAATACAAATGCAGTGGAAGTAGACAATACAATATTCATATTTTGGTAATATAGACTGTCAAACATTTGTTACGTTCCGGACGTGACGCAACAAAATACTTCCTTAGTGTCAAAACATCTTAAAAAGAGATTAAATATGATTTTAAGTGCGTTTCTTTATTAGAACAATGGCAGGGAATGCTGAAAAAGGCTATTCAAATATGAATTTTATAAAATATACAACATTATTAGACTATTTTAGAATGGAGTTAGAATAAGTTTTTTTTTTATAGGGAAGACCTTGTGAGATATTTTCTAGAAATATAGAAATTATATAGAAATTGTTAACTAGTAAATTACTTGTTATTGATCAAAATTACTGAGTTAGCAACTTGTTAGTATGCAGTTTGTATATAATAGCCAAAAAAATAATATTTAATTTAATTTAGTATAGATGCCCAGCTTGGTTGAATGTAGTTTAGTCTGCCAACCTGGTGCAAAGTAGGTACAAAAGTCACGCACCTCATGTTCATTGCAAACCCATTTTTGAAAGAAATGTTGAATTTGCAAATAAAGTATTTCCTTTTTATTTGCTTTTATTTTATCTTACCTGCAATTATTTTAATGAAAAATAACTAGCACTGTCCCTAACTGCAAATGTACTTCTAAATCCTAATTCAAGCCCTAATATCTCATTCAAACCTCTTATTATTTTATTGTTTATGTTCTAATTTTTCTTCTGACTCATCCAGAAAGACAGAAAAAATAGGAAAAATGTAGGTTGTTATGCGACTTTTGCTGACATCAGCAGTGCATACCCAAATAAATTTTATGGAGAAATCTGTTTACCCATTGCCTGTAATGTGTAGAGATTATAATGCTGATACAAAACCCCAATATCTCTGAAACTGTTCAACATGTGCACGATCCTATACATTATTTTAATCAGCGTTTTAAATTCTACACAATACAAGTAACGGCTAAAAAAATGTGAAATAAGTTTCTTTGTGCATTGATGGGTCATTGCTGACGTCGTCAAAATTCAAAGGAAGGATTTTTTTTTGCACAAGTGGATTTTTCCACAAGCCTTATGTGTAAAGTGCAAAAATTAGCTAAATAGTCAGAAAAATTCAATGCCAATAGAAAGAGGGTCAGCTAATTTATCTGTAGTGAAGAATTGTGCTGAAAAGAATTAACATAGATTTTGTATTTTTACAGTGTTTTTGTCCCCCATTCCAACTACTTATAACTAAATGACGCTAAATGATTTCTGTTTTGTCTAAACTAATTTTTATGACTTACTCTTTTCTAATTTCTTTCTATTTTTTGTAATTTTATTTTAAGGCCTTTTCTTTATGGACCAAATGATGATTATGACAAGCCATTTTTACTGACATTGATCAAAATGTTGGTTGAAGTTATCAGGTAATAAAAAAATTGTTTTGTTAAATAAGGCTACTATGGTAAACATGCGTTGTAATTATTTCTCCCTAGTGAGACATCTTTTACATAATGTTGTCATTATGTGAAAGACCAAATTTGTATTAACCTTGAAACTACAAATAATCAGGCTATGGTTTTGCTCAACAATTTTTAATTTTGTACTACCAAGTTTTAACTAAACAACACGATGTCACATGGCACGGCTAGAAAAATGTCTGAATGAAAATGAAATGGAAACATTAATTGAATTAAATGAATGAAATGAAAACATTAATTCTTGCTTCTATGTCGAACATTACAACCATTCTGTCAAAAATATTTCAATGTTATATTTTCTGGCAGTGAAATCATGATTGTTAACTGTGAAGATGTATGCACACCACAATGCTTAATACTAGTATTTTGCCAGTATTTATACTTGCCAGTATTTATTTCAAATTTTAATTTGCAAACTTTATGCTGTAAAGAGCATATAAATAGCAAAAATATTGCGCATAGAAATATAATTTGCAAATTTATTTTTTGGTAAAATTTAAAAAAAAATTGTTGTTTTAATTTTTCTATAGAATTATAATATTTTGTTTTAGAGAAAATGACATAACCAAACAAATTGATAATCTCAAAAGAATTTATCAATGGTACAAAGCCAACAAAATTTTATTAGATCCAAATTTTGTAAGTCAATTTTACTGTTTGCATTAGAAAATTAGTTGCCTTTTTAATTGATGTTGCAGAAATTTTAGCACTTCGCAAACTCGTTATGGTCCATATTTCTGTGCTTTTTTTTAGAATACTGATGAAGAAGAAATTTCTAAGAAAGATTTGCCAAGAAAATCTCCTGTTCCTGTATTACAGTACACATCACGCCCAAATTCATCTGTATCTCTGCCACCATCATTATTATTAACAAGTTCGAAAATAAATATGGAACGTGAAAATACTCTTGAAAGAACTTTGTCTCCAGTAAGATGTTGTATTATGTTTTTTTACATAACATAAACTGTTTATTATGATATTTTGCAATTGGTTGTCATGTTAATGCTAATATTACCTTTCTGTAGATATGCAACAGAAAGATGTTGCAGAACACAAAGTTACTTGGTAGACCAACAACATCTTCACCGGTGGTATATTGATCTTATTAACACACTAAGTGCGACAAATTTAGGACCGAATATTTTTTTTTCGGACAAAGTGTTTTCGGAAATTTTGTTTCCAGAGTTTTTTAACCTAACCTTTGGGGAAATTCAAAATTTGAGACTACAAAAAAATTTCAAAGTTAATACTTCAGGATCTTTCTTCCGTCTGAAATTCTATTGGCCAAAAATTTTTTGCACTTAATATATATTTTTTAGTTGCATTTAACAGTGTTATATGCAGCATTTCTATTTCATGTCGATTCAAATGCCGACGTGTCAACAAAACAAACAGGCAAATAATGTGAACTGACGTAAACAAATTTGAAATTCCCGTTGTTTTATTTATCAATGGTTTTACGATTTTTTTTGTGTGTTTTTAAGCTTTCTGCTGCTCCTTCTCCTGTTTTTAATCAAAGAAAAAGACCACAAACATCCCCAGGTCAAAATCATGGTAATATTATCTTGTCGGATCAGAGGTAAGATAATTTAATGGAACCCAAAATTTTGTTTGAGATTTGCAAAATTAAAACTGTAATAATAAAGTGTATTATTATTTTTTCATTATTAGTCTTATTTCTAGATTTTTATGTGTTAGAAGCTTTTCATGTGTTAATTTTGTAGGCCTAATGAAATCACTTCTCAAGTTCGAAAAGTAAGTGGCAAGACCAATGGGACATTACCAAACTGTGCAGCAATGAAAACAACAGGTGTTGTGTTGAAACAAAAATATACAAACAAAGATGAGAATAACAAAAAGAGAGAATCAAATATGGTCTTAAAAGCACCACATGCAGCTCTAACGCTGAGAGGGATTCCTTCATCCGTCGACATGTCTAAAGTTATCAAAGCAATTCAAAACGAGAATAACACTCCATTTGATGAACGTGATTCAAATAATAATGATAATGATGAACAAAATAATATAACTCAACAAAAAGTTCTTTCAGAATACTACCAATCTTTTGGGATTGGTATGTTTTTTTTGTACTTGTTAAATAGAAAGCAAAACTAAGAAATCAGTATAGTTCATTAAGTGTTTGAAATTTGAAAACAAGCCTGGGTATGACATAATAAATTGTCATTTTTAGGCTGAAACCTGCTTATGGTATTTTTTATAATTAAATTTTTCTCGAGATTCCAATAATTTTTTTTTTTTTGACAATCCTATTCTGGGAAGCAAAATTGCCCATTTTCTTAAAACAAAGCTTCTCAGCTATGACTTACCACTGTAGAAATAGATTAGGCTATCGCCATTTTGCCTAATGTATGCTTTTGTTTCTAATAACTCAGAGCCTGTTCATGCATATTCATGCTTCTAAGACGTGGTTCTACAAAAATATGTATTTTTGAATGTGCTTAACATTTATAAAAATGCTTTTCTTTGATGAATTGGGTGAACGTATCAATTTAGATTTGGAGCAACAAGTCGTTACAGATTTGAAGAAAAAAGAGTAAGTCCTTTGTTGTTTTATTCATTAATTTCAATGATTTGGTTTAACAAAGTCATGATTGTTTTTAGTTTTGTGAGAGATTCACTGAAAATGGAAGATATTATGAGGCGTACTGACAAAGTGGGTGAAGAGTTAAGCAAAAAACGTGAAGACGTAAGATATCCAGTATTTACGAATAACTCTCTAAAGTTTGAATTGATTGCCTGTTTAAAACTATTTTATTTAGAATAAGCATAAACCAGTTGGAAATGACAATTCTTACTTAAGTTATATAAAAAATGAAATGAATTTTAAAAGCTTGAACGACACTGAAAGAAGCAGGTAAGTTATTTTCTGCTCTACATCCTTATTATTATTGCTGTATATAGTTCTAAAAAACTGCTACTTTTAGATCTCGAAGTTGTGACAGTGCTTTACTAAATAAGGCTTCTGTTGATCTTGATATCGATAGAACAGGATCCCAGTATAGTGTTCATTTGCCGCAAGAAAAGAAAACAACAACGAAAAAGGTACCTACATCGGGACCTGTAGTTCCAGACACAATACGATACCAGTATGTCTTTTCTTTACTTTAAAATGTAAACAAAAAATTAAAATATCTATGTTAGATTTGGTGTGCTTATTAATTTTCTTGCGTTTAAAAATTTAGATGGACTGAAAGTGAATTTGGTTGGAGAACTCACATGAAAAGAAAACCTAGGTATAAAAGAGAGTGTAATGTTTGAAACTCATAAAAGGGAGCAGAAAGTTTGTTTTTATTAACAAATTATTTTTTATGCAAAAAAAGGTGAACTATGAGGCAATTAGTTAGCAAATTTGTTGGAATAGCAAACGTTAGAATTAATCTTCAGGCTTTTAAAGGAAGTGTGTGTGGGTGTGTCACACGCTTCTTCTGAGAAAGCTAAAACCTTGATATGTAGCAATGAAGAAATTAAGTAAATATTTTAATTTTTAGGATTAAAAAACTTCCACTGTACAGAAGAGAAACAAAATCTGAACAAAGTTCTAGAAATTTTGAACGACAACTTGACCCCAAAGTAATTGCTTCAATGATGGTTGTGAAACATTTAGGAGAAAGCGCAAATTCTTCCAGGTTTGAGAGTTAACTTACAAAAAATTGATGAACTCTTGTTATCTTGAATACTCAAGAGAAGCAGTGCAAAATATTTGTAATGTATCTAGGTTATGTATGACTAGTCTTAGGTACTACTATAGTCATGCTGCTGTAAATTACTTTTGTCCCAGTAAACCAGAGAAAAGAATACATAAAAAACTAGTTAAATAAATACAATGCAACATTTTGATTCAGTTCTAAAGATTCACTACGAGTTATGGTAGCATCTACAAAAAAATGATACTTTGTTAAAATTTGTAGATGTAAGACCGGCATTCCGCTTTCCCCCTGCCAATGCTAGGTTCATGCAGTGCAAATGATCTTTCAAGCAAGACAACGTTAAAGGGGAATTTAGCTAGCTGGCAGGCCTCAATTTTGTGAAACAGACAAATCTAGTTGAAATGGTTTTCATAACGTGGAATAGACTCCAAAATAAGATTCCAATCCATCAATTATACATCCAGAATTTCAATAATTGTCATCCCTGAGCTGAACCTAATTTTTTTCACTATTCCTACAATGACGTCATTTTTTATCCAGTGTGTTTGTCACTTTTTAGAAGTTTCTCTGCGCATGATGACCAAAAAAATGCTGCACAATGGATAGTTGAACATCCAGAGATGTATTTATTTGATACTGAATACATTCAATTCACAAAGAAATTATCCTACGAGCAAGGTAGACATCGCTTTGAAACTTTACCAAGGATGCAAAAATTGTTTCCATGGGCTAACAACTTGTTTAACTTATTTTTTCAGGTTATGGATATCTTGATGCTTTAGGGTAAGTTGAGCATGCATTTTTCAGTGCTTTTTATACTATGTAACTACCAAAGCAATCTAAAAAACTATTTCTATAAAAACTATTATACTATTTCATGTTTTTAGGAAGCGACAAATCGATTTAACGGTTCCTTCAGAAAAACTTTATGTATCGGCCAATCATACATCACCGTGTTATTACAGTACGCAGAACGTTCCAGCCAATCACGATTCTGATGAAGACTTTGGTAACGTTCTTTTTTTATTTCATTGTGAACATGTTGTTTTATTTAATGACATTAGTGGAAAAAATATTCTTTCGTTGAATGGAATCGTCATTTTTTCAGGTATAAGGTGCATTGAAAGTGGTAAAATTAAAGATTATTTAATAGCGCTGTTTTGTTTACATGTATTTTCTTAAAAGCAACCTAGCTATCGACTTAAGACGTATAGGTTGTTTAGCGAAAAATAAGAAATTATTAAATTATTAAATTCCTTGACAAAAGTTACCTATACTCACCTTAAGTAGCTTGATTAAATGTCAAATATCCCAAAACTAAGGCTAAATAATTATTTAGGTCAAAATTAGGCAAAAAAGGACTGTTCCATAAGTGATTACCTTCAGGAACACGAAAAGTTGCACAATGTTAAAATCAACGCAAGCTTTATAATGCATTTTCAAAACTGCAGTCATAAAACAATATAAATGTTTGTGTTCAATATCTTTTGTACTGAAGTAGCTGGGGATAGTTGCTCATAAAATCAATGCATCGTATATTGGTTTAAGTACTAAACTCGTCGGGAAAACAAATTGATTCACCTCATCCATGATCATCGTTTGCGAAAAATTTATTTTAAAATATCTAAAAAAATCTAATTCGACTTGTAAATTCCTGTTTCTTAATCATGGCTGTGAAACGTTAGGTGAAATTAAATTGTAGCCAAAATCTTGCTTTAATTATCTCGTGGTTCTTCACGGCAAATTTGTGAAGAAAAAAACTCACAAAATGTCCGTCTGTTCGCTTGTACAAGAAAAGACTATTTATATTTGTTCAGCAAAAATCTTTATTATAGGCAAAAAGTTATTTTTCGCGATTACGTTAATGTTTGAAAACAAAACTGCTAAAGAAAATTCCTTATCATATTTTTTGTTTACATTAAGATTTGGAGAATATTTTACTAACTGACGAAGAGATGAAGACAAACGGCACAGGGCTGATCCTCCACCCTCGTCCTAATGGACAAGACATATCTATTTCTGATCCATCACATTCAAATTACGGAGGTATTTCAAGCCGTTTGCCACATGGCGCCTCTGCTAAGGATGTTGTCTTGAAGAAAACCGAGGCTGTTAATACTGTCATCAAAGCTCCACGTATTTCTATTGAACGACCAAAATTCTGTGCGAGTTGTTTCAAAACATCAGATTTTCATCATTTCTGTCTGGACGGAGAGGTATATAACCACTTTTGTTTCACAGTGTTAAGAATATCTCTAAAATCTAAATAAGTTAGTTTGCTGTGATGTAGCTATTCATTTTTTATGCAAATTACGATGCATTTAAGTACAGTTGATGAAATTATTTCTTTTATAATCAAAATAGCACGAGCTAGACGAAAGCACTCAGTTACAACGTCAAATCAATGCAGCAATTGATATTCAAAAGTAAGAAATAAGTTTCCTGTTACGCGTGAAAGGTTTACTGTAGCTTTTAATCGTTGTTAATGTTATACTTCATTGTTATTATCACGAAGATGTATTTCAATTCACCTTGCCAGTCTGATTTACTTTACACAGGAATTAGGGCTAAGTGTTTGAGTTATTTGATTTAGAATATTTCGTGGTCATATGGTGCGTCGCTATATGAAAGAACTTAAATCAAGCCATAAACAAAGAAAGAAGAAAAGAGCAGAAGCTATTTCATAGTATGTTGTTATTAAAAAACGTTCGATTGATTAATTGGCTTCTTCCATTTTAATATATTATTACTAAAAACACTGCATTTATTTTTGAATTTTTAACAAACCTTTTTGTACAGCGCCGAAAAGAAGTATAGAGAGCACATCAGACAACTACGAGAAAACATGGAGTATAGAGAACCAAACATTGTGGATTTTCAATTCGAGAAAGAATATAAAGCTAAAAAGAAGCAACAAGAACTTGATAGGAAACAGAAATTGAGTTTGTTTGCTCGCAGGTGTGTGTTGACCGTTTTTTTTTTCCCATTAATGATTTTTTCAATTACTTGTTCAGAATATTTCTTTTTCCCTGTTTTTCGATTTATTTGTTCCAGCTGAGCTATCAGTATGTGTTTTCTTCTTTAGACAAGCTATGCAGCAAGCTAAACAGAACAATTTGACGAAACGATCACAAGCATCTGATAATATATACGAGTATGTATCTGTTATCTTGCTATTAAAAGAAAACCTAAAAAAAGTGACAGACTAGCTTTAAGGGAATAAATTCAAATTATTGCACTAAAAGAACATAATTTAACGTCAATTTATTTTTTTGTTATAGAATTTTCCACGATAATGGACCAAGTAAAGCGGAAATGAAGAAAGCTGCAATCCAAATACAAAAGTATGACTATAATTTCATTTATAACCACACAATTTTGCTGACGTTAAAATTTAATGCACCGACATAATTATTTTGTTTGTAGAATTGTGCGCGGTTGGCTTGTGCGGATACATTTTCAAACATCAAAATATAAGGTGAGATAATCCTTTGGCTTTGTAATAGCTAGTCGCGTGTGAAGTAACCGTGACAGCAGTGCTATCGTGTTTTTTTTTTAGAGCGAAGAGTCTTACAAATCTTAATAACCTAGAAAAGGTTTTTAGGATACGTGTATTTGTCAAGCTCAATTTTTATAATGTCTTTTCTTTTGTGAAATGTGAAAGTCTAACATATTTATATTCTGCATCAGCTAATGCAGAATATAAATTTGATCAATACAATGTGTCTTCTTCGTCTATTTCCTTTGACATCATTGAGTCTTGTCATTGTAATTTATATTTTTACTAATTAAAATCCTTCAAAATCTCCTAAATTTCTAAATGTGTTTATTCTGCTAATCAATAAAAAAAATCCTCAAAAAAACCAGCAAAAACCCTCCTAAATTCTCTTCATATTCTAAAAAATGGTTGCAAAATGATTGTGAACTCATTATTAAAGCATGAAGCCAACCTTTGTGCTGAGCGTTGTTGCAGTGCTTGCACGACTTTCGTAACTCAAGAAAGAGCTTTAAATACACTTGGACCCATTCCTCTTCGCAAGGCCCTCATTGATAATAGTACCAATAGGTATTAAAAAGATGTTTGTATAAAATCGTAATAAAAAAAGTACGTGTAAACAAGGATTTAATTTTGATTGGTAAGGACTTTACTTGGTTAGATTTCGTATGTATGCTCAATTGTTTAGGCGATGAAGCGCACGTTAGATTTTGGTGGATTTGTCCACAACGTTTACATAACTCATTTGGAGAACATCATGAAACGACATGGAGTTAAGAATCCTAAAGTGGTTTTACAATTTAACGAATTGTTAGAATACATTGAAAGGAGGAACAGTAAGTTAACATCCTGTTTGTAAGCGAAGAAGTTTAAAGGTTGTTTTTCATGAGAACAAAAATTACTGCACAACAATTGCACGACAATGTTGTGTAGGGTGTTATTTTTTATGTAAACCAGCCTTAAGTGACTACAGCTGCATTTAATACGAGGTAAGGGAGATTTTAATGAAGGTTTTTGACATTGCTAAACCAATTTTTCTTTTTTTCTTTTACCTATTAAAATGATAGCTTTATTGTGACTTTTTTTAAGAATATGAAGTAGAATTCGATCGCATTGTTGGAAAAAATAACACGAACGTGATTTCTTTCGATGAGATAAAGTTATTTTTCGAAGCCTGTGGTTTGCATCCATCAAGAGATGAAATGCTAGCGGCTATAAAATCTGTTTTAAAGGAAAAAGGTATGTGGTTGTGTTCAGGTACTGATGTCATACTTGCTGTGTCTGAAAAATAATAAAGTGAGTACCCATATTACATCTTTAGGCGTCAGCAAACACGACGTGCATATGTACACAAAATCAGATATTGTTGACATCACATTCCAGATATACATTCCAAGAGGTACAAATTTAAAGAACACACGTAAGTCAACTTGGATGAACCCGTTGATCAATGGAGAAGAAGCTGTTAAATTAATAGGGAAAAAAGGTAGTGTTATCATTTTATGTTTAGAAAACCACGAAAAAGGACTAAAAAACTCTATTTAATCGTTATAATAATGTTTAAGTTATTTTCCCACCAACTTTACATGTTCTTGCGCGTTCCGCACTTTTTCTTGCTTTCTTTAATTCCATCGACACATCCATTCCTTTGATCAGGATTTTATTTTCAAAATAGCCTTCTTGTCTCGGCTTTCCGTGACTACCATCTTGGAATGTAATAAGACCAGCTCCATTAGGATTTCCATCTGAAAATCTTCCTTCATACTTCATCCCATCACATCTTGTATACACCCCAAAACCATGAAACTTTCCTTCGTAAAATTCACCTGAAAATAAACAAACATAAATCGGCTTTGATAGCCTTTATTATTTTAATCGAATTTTACATGTCTGTTATAGAACTAGTGTAAGAAGAATTTTCCATTGCCAGTGTTCATTATTTCCTTCCACATCTTTTCAAACACCGCGGACTTAATCTATCTAAAACTTCAAAGGTGTTATAGAATTTGTTAGAGAAAGGATATAGGAACTTGCAACGGACCAAAATATTTTGGTACCACAAGATAAAGAGTTCATTGAAAAATTTAAAAAAAACATTTTGAATTTATCGATGCAAATTTAATATTTTTCTACGTTGATAGAACTGGCATACCTTCGTATGTAGTACCATCTTCAAAAAACAAGGTTCCGAAGCCATGAAATACACCATTTCGAAAGATTCCTTCATATTCAGTACCATTTTTAAACTGTATTCTTCCAAGTCCGTGTTTTTTTCCCTCCGTTGACCATTCACCCTAAAAACGGTTTGTAAATTTATCTAACTGACTGCAAAAACAACGTGTATATGTTCTAGCAAGGCGATTTCTCCTGGGTTTTAGGTATACCTGGGTCCTAGGTATTACCATAAGAAAACAATTCTGCTTTTATCTTTATTATTTTTTGTGTGGATATGTACGCAGAGAAATATCTCACTTAAGTATATCGTTAGAAACAGCTTCTCAACAATATTCAATCATGTTATTGGAAGTCCTAACAGTTAGATAAACAATGATTACTCACTTCGTATGTATCACCTTCTTTGTATTCATATATTTCTGGTCCGTTTTCTTCTTTCTCTTCCATCATTCTTTCATTTAACAATCTTCTTCTCACTTCTGCTTGCGTTCATAAAACGTGAAGAATTATAAAAGCAGGATTATAAAAGTTCTAATGAGCTGCTGTGTTCTTTTGATGACATCATAATTCATGCCTACATCAGAACTAAATAATTTATATGTATTGTTGTCGCATTTATTTTATTTTAATTTATATTTTATTGATGATCAAAACTATCGTCTATAAACAAATATAAATTTAATATAAAGATTGAATGTTTGCTTGTAGCTGATAATATATTCCGCATTCGTTAAACCATTCTGTCCAGGAAAGCATTTAAAAAAAAAGAATTCACAAGTTTCGCTGCGAGGCGACACTGAACCCGCTTAAACTTGTAGTAAATTCAGTCCACTTTCAGAAAAACCGAGCTGCAGTATCCAAAAGCCCCTAGATTTAGAATTATAGCCTTTTCAAAATGGTTACGAAGACCGAACAGTTGAATTTCAAATAAACTCTTATAAACCTTAAGACACCTGTACATAATGGGCGCTACGATTTCCACCGGCGCTAATAAGAGGAATATAGGATGTTTAGACTGCGGTACTTCGTTTGGTTAAAGTTAAAAAATTTGTTTTTTAGGCATGGAAGAGACAGATCTCGCGCATTGTTTAGATATTGTACAGAAAATGATGCGTGAACGGAACGACATGGACGAGAAAGCAATTGTCACTGATCTGCTTCCTGATGATGCGAAGCGAGAAGGTTTTGAAGAATATGTGCCACGTGATGTAAACAAAGGGAGAAAGGGGAAGAGTAAAAAAAGAAAATGAAATTTAATCATTGTTGAATGTGAAGCATTATATGAAATAGTATTTTATTAATTTAATGTGTGTTTTTGAAATTTTGTGTTGATTTTTTTTCAGCCTTTTTTCGGAAAAAAAAGTCAGTCTTTTTTGTTACTTCTTGAAATACACGTGTTCATCTTTTGCGCAGTTTTTTTAACATTTCTAACTCTTCTTTGAAAAGAATATGTTAAATAAAAATGGTTTCAAGTTATCATTTTTATACTAATTTTTATAATTTATTTTTTTAGCCTCGAATTTTTAACCCTATATTTTATTGTAAAAGATTTTAACAGTATTGAAAATTTCATTATTTTAAGAACATATTTTTGACTAACATAAATAATATAAATTTAAAATTTTTAACTTTTGTGTGAAATATTTGTGTAGATGGTGTATATTTTACTTAATAATTTAATGTATGTCCTTTTGGGAGGCTGGACAGAATATTCGCTGCGACAAACCTTTGACAGTTTTCCAGCTACTTGTTTTTAAATAAACTAGCACATTTCTTTGTTGTTCAAAGTTTTATATGGTATTTTCGCAATTTTTTTTTTTTTTTGTTTTTGCGATTTTTTGTCCAAATCGCGAATGTTAGGTCCCGCAAAGGCTAAATAGCAAATATTATATTGAAATAAAATTCTCGTGAATTTTTTTTGGGGGGGACAAAATTTCTTTTATATATCACTGTCATCCTTTAAGGTTTTGTATAATAATTGTTAACTAACTATAAATCGAATTACGTAATGCGGTTTTTTGCAACATTGATGACGATTACAATTTATGTAACTTTGCACGCTATTTCAAGATCTCCTTAAACTTATAATAATCAACACGCGAATGTTAATTCTTGCAAAAAAAATTTAAAACGAGTTAGAGTTAAGTACTGCAGTAATTTCTTAATCTTAAACTTTTCACTCTTTGTTTCTTGTTTGCGATTTTTTTTAAAGAAAATAACCGCTAACAGGGTACGATTTTTTTTTATTTTTTTTTATGAATTGTCTTTAAGGGGTTTTTATTCATATATTCTTACGTGCCTAATTTCGTAAAAAAAAAGAAAAAACACGGTACAAAAAATGATGGAATGTTCAAAAAAGAACAAAAAAAGTTTTTGAGTGCACGCCAAATTCAGTACAAAAAATACAAATAATAAATGGTTTAGATACTGAAGATAGCGCAATCCAAAAAGCTTATACTTATATGTAATTTCAAGCTGATTAATGTATCTCGTGTTATTGAAAATTTATTTATGGCTACATATTTATATATATATATATATATATACATATCCATATGCAGTGTGAAACTAGAAAATGTATCAATAGCGGATGTTGTTTTTTATTTCATGAGAACGTGGTACAAGTTAGGAAACAGTGCATAAGCAAGCACGCATTCTCAAACATTTGTAGACATTTTTTATTAAGCATTGCTCATCAGTTTCTTGACAAACGGCATTTTTGCGTTGATATCTTATATATATAGATATATTTTCTTCAGTTTGCTAAAAACAGTTCTCGTTTTGACTTTGGCTTTGTCGGCGAAAAAACTTGTTGAGAAGACTACACGACTAAACATCCAACATATTCGATTTCTCTTTTTGTTGCTCATCGTTATTCGCGCAGACGATCAAACAATATTTACGTTCGATAAAAAATTGAATCTCTTTAACCGTTCATCAACCGTAAAACATCGCATTTTATCCGCAAAACTGTCAAACATAATAGATGGATGAAAATGTTTCGATCGTTTAAGCCCGAATTTATCCGTCAGATGACAAGCGATAGCGACTTAAATAGTATATACAAACCCTGGGATGAGGAAGCGTAAGTCCTTGACCTGAAATTCTTAGAATCTTTGCCTTGACGCGCAAAGATATTTTTTGTGCCGTATCCGATATAAAAAAAGGTCCTACAATCCCTCACTAAAATATTGGGACAATGGCACCTTTTTCGGCAATTTTGCAAAGTTGCAAAAATCTTCGAATTCTCAGAAGTGCTACTTTTCAGATGCGTAAGTCAGGCAATCTCGTCCCCAGGACCCCTGTTTGCTTTTTTATACTTGGGACGTGTTGTATCCTCGACTTTCAGGAAATAACTGCATCTACGTTTATGCCTCTTTTATGTCAATTTTAGAAAATATTTTACATCCATCGTCAATCATATAGAATCTAACGCAAGAAGCGAAAAGGTGTCCTGAGCACGATGTTGGTAGGTTATGTAAGCAACATTTAAATTGCGATATCCTCACCCTCTTACACGGCTCCTCTACAAATTAATTCATGTTGGGTTTACAAAATTTTGAAGGCTGGTATCTAATTAAAAATACTAAGTCCTAAGTACTATGTAAGCATTGACAAGTCCAAATTGCTTAAACCTAGTATATAAATAAGCTATTACTTGATGGTCCCATCAAGTAGTTATATTTTAACACATAACGTTATAGTAACTACACATAAAAAAGTTAATTCACAATAGTTTATGCTTTTTAATGGACGTACAGCGTCGTAGAATGATTTTTCATGGCAAATATACCCTGCTGTGGTAAAAAATGGGACGACGGCAGCCTTGCGTAAACTTTTCCAGCAAAGTCATCGTCCGTACCGTTATTTCGGTGCCGGCAAGCGCGGGAAAATTAGTAAACAAAGATGAGCCATGCCAATATGTGTTTGTTGTTCTGTCTGCAGCTAGAGTTAGCCAGAATAGAAAAGTTTTTGACTTGCCCTAACCCCTAACAGCCTTTATCCACTTGACATATCCCTATCTGGAATAAGTATGTTCAATGCTGGTGGCGTTTTTGTCCCTCCTTTCTTCTAGAGGACTGGCGTACCACTGTCACAGAGCTTAAAGATTTTTTTTACTTTACTGTTTTTAATAGAAGTTCCACTAAAAAAGACAAAAATCATTTGTTGACAGCCCCTGAACATCGTTATTTGTCCAAACCACCAACATGCGTCTTAGAGCGCCTGGGTAAAAAGTTTATTATTTCCAACATTTATTGTCACTAAACTTTCTTCCAGGATATTAAAACCAGTAGTTTTTCTTGGACTTACAGCTAAGTTAATCTGAACACTTCCAAACCTTAAAATTTTGCTGTTACACGTTTAAAAATGAATTATATAATTTTTATTACTTAAGGCAGGTTTAAAATTCATTTGCCATAGTCGCCTAAATAAGCAACCATAAATCTGCAAATTCGCAATATTTATTTTTAGCATATACCTTATTTTCTTTCATTCGACACAGTAGTTAGAATAAGTTCAACTACCATGGCGAATGGCATTATCAACTAATTAGATTTTAAATTCGAATTCAAAACCAGGTTTGGAATTTCAAATTGTAAACAAAATTGATGAGAAAAGAAAAGTTTAGCTACCTTTTTTTAAGTGCAATGTATTAAATATAATATTGAGCATAATAAATAAAGAAATGTGCTGAAATGGAGTACTGTAACTAAATGGTGGTACCAAACAAAAATTATATAATGTGTTTTTTGCTTTTGTGCAGTTTTATTTTTCGCGTTAGTGTAAACTGCATTCTTTAATTTGCAATAAAAAGATTACAGAAGACGTGTAAATTATCTAATTAATAAGTATGTATTTTAATGTCGTTTTACTTTTCATAATTTAATTTACATTTAAAATTTTCTTTGTTCCACCAAAGACTTATATACAACATGTTTAATAAAAATCTTGTAGGCATGTTCATAATGCAAAATTTAGCACACCTGAAAGTACATGTGAGTGTGTCAAAATCTTCTCGAAAAGGCTGAGTTGAATTTATATATTGTAGGATACCTTTTATTAATCATGAAGCAAGCAAGCAAGAAATAAGTAAACACAAAAACAATGCCAGCCAAAATTAGTCACAAATAAAGAATTAACCAGCAAAGAGAATTGCAAAAATGTTTTTCATGGCAGCATTTGTTTTTGCCATTATCAATGTAATGTATAGAGAAAATTAAGACACCATTGCCAAGTGCGACTGGCAGTCCCCATGCCTGACTTTATTTGTAAATATTTTAATTATTTATTTTGTTATATTATATATTCAAGTAGGAAAAAAGCTGCAAGCAGTGTGTAAATTGTAGCAGAGATAGAGATGTTGGAGTGCAAATAAAAAAAGAAAATAGAAGAAAATTATGACTCTGCATGAAAATGGTAGGTAAAGTTATAAATTATTTTTTGTCTATATCTATTAATTATACTAGTTAATGGCCCATAAAAAATTCACTAATCACAAGAACAATGGAAAAGAGAACCATCACTTAAATTTTCATGATGTACCTCTGTCAATGCGCAAAAAAAGTGAAGAGCTTAGAAATGTGTAAAAGTTTACAAATTTGCTGATGTCAGCAAATACCTGCTAGAACTTCAAATTTTTTTAAGATTTTGTATATTTACTTGTTGCCTTAATGAAAAAAATATATGGGATCAGGTACTTTTGACAAACAATCATAGAGATATTAGGGTTTCAGGGTTTTTTGATGACATCAACAACCTCATCATCATCATCATTCTCGGCCTAACGTCCGTTTTCCATGCTAGCATGGGTTGGACGGGGTATATTAATGATCCTGTTCTAATCTGATCTAGACTGTGTTAGATCTAAACTCAACTTCCTCTGTATCAAGTCTGTCGTTATAACCTCCTGCCAAATCTTTCTTTGTCTGTGTCTGGGCCTTGCCCCAGGAACTATCAAGTCTCTACACTTTCTTACCCAATTATCCCCTCCATTCTTTCCAAGTGCCCCAGCCAATTCAATCTTCTTATCTGGATAACATATTTAATTGTACGGATACTTAGCCTCCTTCTTAGCTCATCTGAGCTCTTTCTGTCTCTCAGACTGACGTTACACATCCATCTAACCATTCTCATATCATTCCTTTCTAAACGGTCAAGATCTTCCTGTTTCACTGCCCATGTCTCACTACCGTACAGCATAACACTTCTTACACAGGCCTCATACAACTTACCTTTTAACTCAATTGACAAGACTCTGCTAGTCAACAAAGTAAGTAACTCTCTGAAATTTTTCCAAGCAGAACCTGTTCATTCCAAAACAGATGTGGGACTCTGGTTTGGAAAACTTTGTTTTGATAATTAGGGACAATTTATTGTTTATTATTTATCTGCTTTAAAAAGAGAAACTTTCACGACTAATCTGTCAAAGTTCTTGAATAAACTTTCTCGAATTTGCAAATTAAATTAAATTACATTAGAAACTTTTAGCAGCAAGAAAAAATTTTTTACGATATCAGAAATGAGAAAAAAAACAAAATAAAGTTTCCTGAATTATATTTTTTAATAGATTGCTGAGAAAAAATAGTTTTAAAATAATTGCCCTACAGAGAATAAGCTTTTTTTTGTTTGTTTTTACCCTGTGGCTAGAAAAGTCATTATTGTGTTCAAAAGTTTCATCTTTATAAAAAATGTCTGCAGATAAACTTTATAGGAAACAAGAAGCGAGCTAATAAAAATATTTAAACACAGGTTTGAGTAAATAATTAATTATTTACACTATAAGATCAAATTCCACCCACTTCCTTTTTATTTAAACATTATTTTAACTTTTGGAGACAGGGAAGTTAAAAATGACAGCCGCTAGCTAAAAAATATATAATGGCATAGAAAGATGCCACACAAGTATGCCATAATTTTTTTTTGGTTGTGTGAATATCACGCATGAAAATATTATGAAATTAGTTATGTTGTGCACATGACTGCATGGCAACATTTTTTCTCCATGTGTTGCTTAAATAGTGAATAAAGTTTTTGCAAGGTAATATAAGTGATCATGCAGACCCAGTTATGAAAATTTACCCCTGGGAGCACCATATCACACGTAAACTAATTTCTAATTTTGCAACAACATTTATTTTACAAAAAAATTTATGTCAAACAATTTACCTTTATAACATCTATGCATTGATAAAGTTTAAATCCACATCCCTAAACAGGTTTAAAATTACTGATGATAGAAAATTTATGCAGCATAATTTAATCTGAAATTCTTTAAATGTGAATATTTTGAGAACAAAAAGAGCTTTTCAAAAAATTTAATAATACTCAAGTCCAACATCAATTTTTACCTTTAGCGGCTATGTGTTTTCAATGAACAGTTGAGAATATTAGGGTTTTATAACGACATTGTAATCATGTTAATTATAAAAAGGTTTGGAGCGTTTGACTCCATTGTGGAACGTTGTGGGTTCAATTCGTGGTTGCATCATACCAGAGACTATAAAATCTTAACGTTCAGCATGAGAATAGGTTTGATATCTTACGCAGTTGTCTAGTTGAGCAGCTGTCAGGCTTGCACACCTATCGTAGATCAAATAGGAGCTTTAAATGGACTAGGACCCCCTTTCTAAGACCCTAATTGAAAACAGTACTATTAGGAACTAAAGAGAATATGAATTTCCAAAGCCAGTTTACAAAACAAATGATCAATTTAATCTTTAGCTAATAACATACTTCTGATTTGTTTGTTTGTTTTTAGTTTGTTTTTTTATTTCAGGCTGGAAAGCAGATAACTATTAAAAACTTCTTCAGCAAGGTAATCCTAAATTGAATTTGGAATAATTTTTGTGATTTATTATATTTTTACCCTTGCTATAACCTTCGAATTTGGCATTCTTTGGACCAGTGTATCACAAAGTAAAAGCAGGAAATATTTTTATTCCTTTTTGACAAAATTTCATAGTCAATTGTATGCCAATGTAGTAATGACTTATTACAGTAAATCATGTGTTTCCAAATCAAATCGACTTGTTACAGTGTAATACCAGTACAACATTTAAGAAGTAAAGATCGTAAATGCTCTGCTATTACAACAACACTTTATTACAGAATGGCTATTTTGAATTTGCTTTATTGTGCATCTTTTTTTTTTCGAATTAGAAATCAACATGCTCTTTAAACCAAGGAGATCTGGACCACACTGGTATTAAACCTAGGTTAAGAGAATTAGCTTCAAACAATAAAAAAGTTGAAAATAAACGGAAGAAGTCAGAAGTCACGAAAAGTAAAACGTTAACACACAAGGAGTTTATACTACCCACACCAGAAAGAGAAAATGTGGCACCTGTCATAGTAACTAATAGGATAAGTGATTTACCTGCAAACAATAAAAAAGTTGAAAATAAACAGGAAAAGTCAAGAGAAGTGACCAAAAGTAAGACGATAACACTTGACAAAGATTTTGTACCACCGACACCGGAAAGAAAAAATGTCATACCCGTCATTGTAATTGATGGTCATGCCACGATGCATTCTAAGTCAACTAAAAAAAGACTTAATTTGATAAATTCTACATCGAAAAAATTACAAAAGTTAAAGAATGTCAATAATATTGAAAATGGAATAAAGATTTCCCAGCCACAAAACAAATTAAAGACTACGGAATACCTTGAAGTTAAAGACACAATATCGGTTGAAAAAACTGAAGAAAAAAAATCAACAAAAAGATTAAGTTTGAGTAAGCCATTAAAAAGAAAATGCAGTTTTTCTGGTAAAGATGATCAGAAAAAATTGACACTTGGGCAGAATGCAGTAAAAGTGGTATGTCATTTTAATTTTTTTTTTTAACTGAAAATATTTTTGCTGCTTAGAAAACTAGATTTTCTTTGCCTCAAATGATTCTTTAAAAATAATGTTCCTTTTACAACTTTATAACTATATCCTTTGTATTATGCTTATAGAATGCCTTATTTTACCTTAAAAAAGAGTTGGAATTATCAAACGCAAGAAACTCTTAAAATACTTCTCCTTTACAGACACAATTTAATAAATCGATGACTGCAAGTTAATCCCCTTTTTATCTATTATCAGCGAATAAGTCAAACTTTAAGAATAGGTTAAAATATTTCCTTGCTTGCTAGTTTTTTACTCCCTTGCATGTTCAAGGTAGAGTCGGCCATGTATGTTCAATTGTCTCTTCTCTAGATTCTATGTTTGCAGTACATTTTGTGGGGAGCATTCCTTGATTTTTAGTTGTAATGGCTTCACAAGAGATTATTGTTGATAGATCTTTTTATATTGTGCAATGCAATTTCCTTTTGACCTAATAAAAATGATAATTGAGGGGTACATTTAGACTTATCACTTGCTACCATGTTTTTATCAGTTTTGAAACCAACTCAACTTTAGGAAATTCCTATTTTGACTCCAGGTGATCCCTATAGTTTCCAGCGCATTGAAAAATAACTGACGGCACCACTTTGTGTCCAAGCCATTTGGCTTCAAAATTATAAGTGCAATGTAATGGCTTTAATAAATTTTATTCAAATATTCATGTTAAATTAATGTTAACGTTGTTGTGCCATATTGTTAGAAAAGTTAATAACAAATGCAATATACCTTTTCCCACTACATTTAGTTATATTACTTGTCAATATAAGTGACTTAAACCTCTCTGCCATTTCCCAACTCCACTATTGCAAATGAATTAGAATTTGTGAAAGTTGCATTGTTTATTACATGAAACATAGTTGTGATAAATCTATTGTGTTTTTTGCTTATTAAGCTTTCTGCCTTCTGCCTCTCTAGTAAACATATTTATTTTATACATTGAAATGCAAATCCTGTGGTGAATATATATAGTGGAGTATAATATTTTTTTTCATCTGAAGAAATAATAATTTGTATAGTGTTCAGGGCGTGAATTAAAAAGTTGCAATTCGCAAATCAAAATGCCGTCTTAACAAATCATTCTATGAAGCAAACTGTGACTCCCATTTCTTCATCAATCATTTGTATCACCTATTTCCCTACAGTCAGCAAATTTTTGCAAAATAAATTTTTAGTTTGAACTCTAATGTTGTATAATAAAATGATGCATCAATAAAGGTTTTTTTTTAAAGGATCAGATAAATGGAGATAATGAGATGTTGTCAGGTTACATTGGAAGTACAAATACAAGCATTTTAAAATCATCCCCTTTTTGGAACAAAAGCCATGAAGACATCAAATTAACAAATATCAAAAGCAAACAGAGACCTGTCAACTTGGACGATAGTTTTATGGATCTTCTTGAGGATATAGATGATATTAGCATCAAAAAAGATGTGCCTGAGACGATTAATATTACAGGAGATAGGTGACTGTGTATACTTAACGTTTAATTTAATCTTGGTTTCTATTAAAATTTGTAATTGCCATCTCTACAACATTTTTTTTCTTGTCTTGCTTTGCTGTAGAACATGTGTTTCCAATAAAATCTTAACAGTGATTGTTGTACAGCAGTTGCTAAATGCTGATGTTAATAGAAATCGACCAAATATATTACAATATGTTAGCTTTTTATGTAACTTCCTATGATTTATTAAATTATGTCTGACTTATAATGGTCAAAGGCTGTAAATTGTAGTCTACAATATTTTTTTGGGAAAATGTAACTCCAATAATAATTATAAAGCATATGCATGTATATTTAGTGATGTTCTTTCACCTCCTTAAAATTTGCCAATGTTGTTTTCGTTATTTAGTGATGTTCTTTGTGAGGATTCACTACTTGGTATCGATTTTGATAATTGCGAAGACATCAATTTGGATAGTGAAGTGAAAGATCCCAGTGTTCTATTGTTGTGGAAAATTCAACAAGTGAGGATTTCAACATATGAACAAAGTAATGGTTTCAAGATAACAGAGAAAATTCTTCATCTTGTTGATACCAAGGTTGAACTTGAAGCAACATGCCACTTAAGAGATGATTGGTCTCGTATGGAAGTTGAGGCTGAAGATCTTGCATATGTTTCTGGTATGTGTTTTCTTATAATTTAAGTTTGGATCCTATTTTTTATATGTTTTTTATTAAAAAGTTGACCCTTGTTTTTTAAAAAAGGCTTTTAAGATTTAATTAACACAATATTCTCATTGTGGCACATTTGTGAAAATTGTACATAGGAATTTAAATTGTTAACAAAGCTGTGTCAATAGTCAGCAATTAAGCACTAGTAATTCTTATTCTACCTTTAGTAGTTGTAATGAAAGTTAAAATTATCTTCTGTAGCGTTATGTAAAAATAAATTGCATTGTATATTGGACAACAAATCTGAGCATCATATCACTCTGTATCCAAACACTCTTATTTCTGGAACCACGATTGCTGCTGGAATTTCCTGTGAACGACAAGCAATATTTAACGAGCGGTTTAAGACGGAAAAACAAAACGAAGCAATGTTGCTTGGTACCATTACACATGATTTGTTTGAATGGGCTTTGAAAACAGGACGTAAGTTAATGTGAATGTTTTTATGTTTAAACTTTATAAAAATTGTATATACAAGTACGTTTAAATACTAAAAAACTCTGTATAGAATATATTTATTTTAACAGTGCATTTGTATAACACCAGGGAAAAATAGATTCCCAAACTTCATTTAAATATTTCATAAATATAAGTTTTTATATCCATATATTTTAATTAGGTTTCTCTGCTGATAAACTTGAAAGAAAGGTCAGAGAAAATTTAAAAACTATAAAATATCTTGAGTCACTGTATGCTATTGGGATAGATGAAACTGAAATATTAAACAAAATACGTCAATATTATGTTCCTATGGAAACATGGTGGAAAGATTTCTTAAGTAATTCATCTGGAAAAGTTATGGAATTTAAGACTGGAGAGCAAAGTAAGAAAGATGATGACAGTATCACATCTCTGCATATTGATAAGATTGTTGACATTGAAGAAAATGTTTGGTCTCCAACTTATGGCTTAAAAGGTGAGTTGACTAGTTCCCATTGATGCTCTTGAGACTACATCATATTTTGTAAACACAAATGATTTTGTTCAGGGAAAATCGACTTAAGTGTGAACGTTACCGTACATCGTAAACCTCGGCTGAATGGTATAAAAACAAAGAATAACTACACCCTTCCTTTGGAACTGAAAACTGGAAAAATGTTTTCTAAACTAGGTGTGCTATTTTATCTTTTTGTTTGGATTGTTGTGAGGTGAATGCTTGAATTTAACAGATACATGATTTATTAGGTTCCATTGAGCACAGAGCACAAGTAGCTGTTTACACGCTACTGATGAGTGACAGATATAAACAAAATATTGATGCTGGCTTGTTGTGTTATATAAAGTCAAATCATATGCAAGGTGTTCCTCGACCCGAACAAGAGAAAAGAGCAATTCTTATCAAAAGAAATGAAATCGCCAGAAAGTTGACATTAGAAAAGAATGATTTTGCTCTTCCAGGTAGACAATGTTTTCAGTTAAAGTTTAAGAGAAAAAATCCGATCAGAAATGATTGGTCCCATTGAACAGATTATTGAAGTGTGTAAGAACGTTGATTCCTATTCCTACCCTCATAAAATTTTCACCTATTTTTCTATGTAGGTTACAAGCATAGTTTTAAGCAATATCTTTTATTCTAAAATCCCACACTTGCCAACACGCTCCTTAAAGTTACAAGAAAGAGTATAACAAAAACCACAAAGTATCATCGCCCAATCAGATTTATATAAAATGTTAGAAAACAAAAATAGAGGATAACAGCTTTTCTTTTTTTTAAGTCCAAATAGGGTTAAATTAAACAGTCAATTTAGGGACAAAAAAAGTAGAATTTTATTACAAATGTTTTCCCGATTAAAAATCTGCTGCTTTGTTGGTGTATCTTCTGAAGCCAGCAGGATAGCGTTGATATTTGCCAAAAAATAATATGTTTCGTAGGTATCACATTATATAAGTTAATGATGTATATATTTTTTAAATTTTAAATGTTTTATCTCTAGGGTTAGTACGCAACGAAAGGCAATGTAGTAGATGTTACCAAAGACACAACTGTATGTTGTATTTTAAAGCGATGGAAAACGGTGAAGCATGGAGTAGTGGCGTGGATGAGTTATTCACAAGCCTCACAACTCACTTAACTGATGAAGATTGCAAGTTCTTTTCAAAGTGGTACAAACTGAGCATGTTAGAAGCGTCATATAATGCTGCTCATTCGAAATCTCGTTATTTGTGGAGAGAATCATCAGAAGAGAGAGAAAAACAAGGCTACTGTTTCAGTGGCATGCGAATGATACGAGAAGATGAAACGTCAGATGAAAAGATACATTACGTTTTTCAAAGAAAGGATAATCATTTTAATTTTGGCACATCCTTAAAATCAACCCCATTGGTCGTTGGTACACGTGTTATTATCAGTGAAGAGAAGTGTGGTGTATTTAACATCACCACAGGTAGCTACCATCTTTTCGGTCAGGAGAAAGCATAAACAACCCTACTCGTACTAATTTTTACATGTGTTTTTTTTTCACGAATTTTGCACACTTCCTAAGATTTCAATCATAACATTCGTGCTTTTAGAGATTTTTTACATTAGTTTACGATATATTTGAATTTTAAAAATTCCCATTTTTTAAGAATAAGGACTCTTGTTTTGATTTTTGGTTATGAAAATTGATATACATAAAAATTAATATGTATACAAAAAGTTAGTTTAAAATTAAAATTGCGAACCTTTTAAAATTACTACGTTTTCGACCAAAATTAATGACACGCCTACCAAAATCCCCCTTCCTCCCATTAATTTTGTTTCGACTTACCCTTAAGATGAAGGGTGATACCATAGATCATCAGTATTTTTCTCACCAAAAATCAGAATTCTTCAGGATGCTTTTCATGACAGTTTATGCTTGATTCTCAACAAACTATGAGAAAAAACATTAAGGCCATTTTTGCTGCACCCAAAATAATCTTACTATTTTGAAAATAGTGATGTGAGATAATAACAAAATTGTATATACGTGTCTTTATATAAAATGGATCATGACAAATCTATTGTTTTGTGCAGGATACATTATTGACATCAGAGAAATTGACATCACAATATCTGCCAGCCAAAAGATCACACAGCATCTACAAGAAACAGTATATCGTATTGATAAAGACGAAACATTGTCAAGTTATACTACCCCTTTATCTAATTTAACTAAACTACTGTCACTCGAATCACCGAGAGACGAAAAACTGAGAAAGTTGGTGATCAGAGCGGAAGCTCCCTCCTTCTCTGTTGAAACTAGTGATGTACATGATAGGTATAAACTGTTTATCATTTTGAATTAAACGATTTTAAAATTTCAAAATTTAACCCAGTTACAATCTAAAGGTGTACAGGGAAACACAATGTTTCTTAACAAAATTTCAGATTTAATTATGCTGCATAAATTATGATGTCATATTTA
The DNA here is from genome assembly GCF_029227915.1 of Hydractinia symbiolongicarpus. Classification (NCBI taxonomy): domain Eukaryota; kingdom Metazoa; phylum Cnidaria; class Hydrozoa; order Anthoathecata; family Hydractiniidae; genus Hydractinia; species Hydractinia symbiolongicarpus. Next base: position 25,981,382 of record NC_079882.1, on the reverse strand, counting down.
AGTAGTAGCAAATTTTCTGTCATCAGGATTTAAGCCTTGTTAAGGGATGTGCATTCAAGCTTTATCAATGCATAGATATTATAAAGGTGAATTTTTTTGCCAAAAAGACACTCGTTTGCTCGGCCCAGGCCTCTTAATATTTTGCTGATGACTTCATAACTTAAGATCTTCATGTCGGTTTGAGATTGTAGGTACTTTCAAGTTGCTAAATAATAAGAAAAATGGAAAATATTTTAAGGTATAAAACAGGGGTAGAAATTTTTAGAAAATCTCCTTCAAATTTAAGAACATCATACAATTATTATTTTAATAGATTATAAACAAACGGATAATGTTTTTGTTTAGGTCTTATGACGAGTGGAAGATAAAACACGATGAAAATCTTGATGCTATATACTCACAGTTGAATGCAGTTCAAAAGCAAGCTGTGAAAAAATGTCTGATCGCAGACGATTATGTTATGATCTTAGGTCAGTATAGTTTTACAGTTTCTGGATAGAAAATTCTTTCCCCCACAATTTTCACATTTTTTTGTATCTATTAGGTATGCCTGGTGCAGGGAAGTCGACCACCATAGCTTGTTTAGTGAGAGCGTTAGTAGCAATGGGTAAATCAGTGTTATTGACGAGTTACACACATTCAGCTGTGGATACTATCCTCCTGAAACTTCTTAATGTGAGTGACATTTTTTTGCTGGAGTTTTTTTTTATTTCGCATTTTTTTGTGATTCTCTGTCCGTTTATGACAATTGAGCGTAAAAAAAGAAAAATGTGGAATGCCTTGCAGTACAAAAAGAGATTTTTTATGCATTTTGTCGTGTGTACATGATACTTTTTTGCCACGTTAAATTTCGGGGTAAAAAAACTGAAGAATAGTTGCAATTTTTGTCTTGAGAAACTAAAACTTTATTTTTTTTTTTCAGTTTGGATTCGATAGATTTCTTCGCGTTGGACAAACAACGCAACTACATCAAAAGATTCGTCCTTATTCCATCTATGAAGGCACGAAGGGCTTCACCTCTACTCACCAACTTCGCGAATTTTACAACAGCAAGGTAAATAACGTGTTATTTTTTATTTAGTATTTATTTGGTTCTTTATTTGCCTTGTGAATTTAAGTATGAAGAAATGACGAAACTAAAATTCAGTTCCGCGAAATTTAGTTTCTTTTAAGTAGAATCGACCAAATAGAATTAACTTAATTTTTGAGGGTTATAAGTTTTTAGTTCCGAAATATAAAATTTCCTAAGATTTTGCCAATGGTGTTGTCAGCCATTTTAGTCCCAAAATTTCAGGATTGTCAAAGAAATATTGATTAGACACCCTGTTATGAAAACAATGTATTTTTAGAACGTGGTGGCAACGACTTGTCTTGGTATCAATCATCCTATCTTTATGCACAAAACGTTCGATTATTGCATAGTTGATGAAGCATCTCAAATAACACAGCCTGTGTGTCTGGGGCCTATTAGATATGCTAATGTGTTTGTATTAGTTGGAGATCATAATCAGCTGCCTCCGCTTGTACAAAGTGCTGAAGCAAGGTAAGTCGCAGTTGATTAAGATATCCATGTAAAAAATAAGTAGCATGTTGCATGTTTTATAATGTTTTTAGAAAAAATGGGTTGGATGTTAGTTTATTTCTTGCCTTGAGTGAACTTCATCCTGAAGCTGTAGTTACATTAGACCATCAATACCGTATGAATAAAGATATCATGGTGTTAACGAACGAGCTTGTATATAGTCGGCGAATGAGGTGTGGGAACGAAGTAGTCGCTGACGCTCGTCTTAATTTACCGTTTTATCAAAGTTTATGTGAAACTGAAAAACATCCTGCTAGCAGTAAGTTTATTATATCTTAGTTGTAAAATATTCGATCGTACATTAGTTATGCATTTGCAAGTTACCCAGTCCTTTAAAGAAGTTTTTTTGTTTTTATCTTAATCGATTAACTCTTATAATAGCGTTGCCACGTCTCCTAAAAACTCCTCAATTCTTCCTTAATTTTTAAAACGTCCCCTCCAAAAGTAGATATTTAACAACCTTTCCTTAAACCTTCACAATTTTTCCTTTTACAAAATTATATGGTTTGTCATTGTTTTTTTTTTTTCAAATTACTTGATTCTTCACTCGTGGCGTTACCTTTAAAATCTTCTGGAAGGTTTTTAATTTATTTGGAAAAATATGAAAAAGCCCTCATTTTTTTTTTAAAAAAAAAATATCGTCATTTTTTTAAAACAGTTTTAAAAATCCCGTTAAAAAACTTCTGAAGAGTGCGGCAGTCCTGAAAAGATACTTTTCTGTTTTAGTTGAGTTTTTAAGCATCATAAATCCTGCTCAACCGGTTGTGTTTGTCAACACGGAAGAAGCAAACTTAACAGAGTTCAAATCCGCAGCATACATAGTAAACAAAGGTGAGGCTGTGTTTGTAAAACGCATAGTTGAACTTTTACTTCGTTGTGGTTTACACCATCGTGATCTGGGCGTGGTCTCACCCTATCGACATCAGTTAAAAGTTATTCGTGAAGAAATATCCTCGGTCAGTTCAGTCTCGGAGGGATTTATTGAGGTTGACACGATCGATAAGTATCAGGTATGTTTTTGTTCTATTGTTAATACAATTCAGCTTATGCGAAACAATGTGTGAACGTTTTCTAAAAATACGTTTGTGGTGTGAGACGGCATTTTATTTATAAGAGGCGAACCGCAAGTAGGTATGCATGACATTTTTATGTGTGAAATATGCATGGGGTAGTAATATAGTTGTTGTTTTTATTTTGTAACTCTCTCGTAGACAAGCTGTCATATCATCCTAGTATAGCTGGACAGGAGACATATATCCAAAGTAGAAGGCGAAATTTCACACTTACTTATTCAATCAGTTAGTTTTGGCGTAATGGGAATAAATTATTTTTAAAATGTGAGGAAAAAATGAGGAAGATCAGCAATTTATTTCATATTCCAGGAAAATGTTTAAATACCTAAATTTTCGTGATTTTTGTCAATTTCGCAAAAATTATTGTAAAATTCGCGAAATTCGTGAAAATTAAGTTTATAATACTAAAATTCTAATACTGAGTTTTCAATACTGAGTTACCATTAAATTCGCGTGGTGTGAAATTTCCGTAAAAACAGCTGGAAAAATCAGAGAAATGTGAAGAATTTCTTAAAGAAAAAGAGTTAATATCGAGTGCACACCCTAAAGATTTTACAATAGCGCTTTTATGCCGATTAGTATAAAGAATGCACCGCTCACGTCCTTTTATGTTTGTTTAGGGAAAAGACAAGTCATGTATAATCGTGTCATTGGTCCGTTCTAACAACCAATCAGAAGTGGGAGATTTATTAAAAGACTGGAGACGAATAAACGTTGCTATTACAAGAGCTAAAACGAAGCTGATTTTGATTGGTTGTAGAAAGACGATAATAGCCAGTAAGATTTTTAAAGAACTTTTAAATATAATTGACACTAGAAAATGGAGTATAAACATGACACCACCTGACACCGTATGAGCACTTGAATTCCGGAATTTTTGTGACAATCCCTCGGGTTTATTATTGTTTTGATATGATGTTTGTTCGGGTAGATATTTTAGCTATACTTTTTAATTCAAAATAATAAAAATTTAGTCGAAATTTTGCTTCAGTTTTTTTGCTCAACTCTAGTCTAGCAAGACGATAACAAATGATTTTTTTACTAAATTACCAAGAGGTATGGTGAGTGGCATTTATATGACTCACACGGTGGCTACCTTTGCTGTAAAACTTTCTGAATTATTTTGATAGCCTCTTTCAAAATGACTAGGCTTTATCCAAACCGTCTCAGATCTTCTAACTTCATTTTGGGCTTCATATGGTAAGACTGCACTGTATCTCAAGATGTATATCTTGCTTAGCTGTGAGTGTATATAAAGTTTATGATGCCCATTTGACAAATGGAAATGTATGACGAATGGAAACTGAATCAACGCGCTATATACGGTTATTATACTTCTTCGCAGTAAGCATGATTCGAACCTCAGTCGCCGGAAGTACAAACGTAGTCCTTACACTACGTGTGGTAGTATCATAACGAAGCGGATAGCAGACTTGACAAGCTGTTTTTTCAAGCCAGGTCAGAAGCAGAAAAAAAATATGATATGAATTAACTTATTTACACTTTTTATAATTTTATTTACTAACATAAGTTGAGAGGGTCAATTAAAAGTATATTCGCTGGTTATAAATTTTAAGGTTCCGTTTTTGACATTATATACTTATATACATTAAAACTACAAAAAATCACGTTGAAATTTTATTTACACTAGATATATTTAAAGAGAAATTTCATATATTTATTTGTGTATTAAAAAAGGTTTATCAACTCTTTTCTTCTTTTTATAAACACATACAAATATTGAGTTTGTGCGTTAACTATGTTGATTCAATAAATTTCGTATTTTGAAATCTGCTGTAGGAATAATAACAAAGTTTGCTAACAAAATAATTTGGACGCAATCAAAACACAAACTCGCGCGCCATCGGCACGTCAGAACGCTATGTTGTAAACTTGAAATTTTCCGAAGCGTTGTTAATATATTGGATTTTTTTTACATAATAGAAGATAATGATTATTTGAAGAATCTACATTGACCATTACAAACTAAACTGGACAAACTATATTGGAGATATTTATTAAGACATTTTTTGCAACTTTTAAAAGATTAAACATGACAATCTTCTTATTTCATCTCATGCTGTGTTTGTGCTTAAGAACGGCGAGTAGCGATATGGTTATTGAACGTGCGCAAGGGAAAGGCGATGCTATCCAAGGTGTTGATAAAATACAGTGTGACAAGTTTAGTGGAATATGGAATAGAAATAGTGACACATGCCATTGTGGTGATGGAAAAACTTTGTATACATTAAACAACAAAATAACATGCTTTGCCGGGATTGGTGAAAACATTGGTAGGTTTTTTTATTCTATCTTATTTTTTTTGTGAGTTTTTTTTTTTTTTTTTTTGCAAAAATGGATTCTTCGTACTGGGTTCTTTCTATCTTCCTGAAATTTTCCTTTCTATCTTCCTGAAATTGAAATTCCTGAAAGTTTGAACCTCGATAAGTCAAAAATAAAACGTGAAGCTAATTTTGAAATTTAAAGTTGGTTTCATTTTTGCATAGTTAGTACATAGTACATAGGCCTAGGCTAATCACGTGATAAATATGTACCGATTTTGACATCAAAATTCTTTTACCACGGATGCGCAAATAAAACAAAGACATGTTTGAACTTAAAAAAAATTGTTTTTTCTTAGATTAAATAGATTGTTTTCGCATGTTTTAGTACAAATAATAATTACCGATAACTTTTATTTTTAGTTAGATATTTTTTCGCGCCAAAATGTAAACCTGTGTTATTGACAATAAGAACTCCCCGTACTACTCTACAATCTTGTTTAAAATGTGTCAAAACTTCGTATCTTTCATAACTTGCCCCCACAAGTAATTTCATGGCTGTTTTCATATTAGATTCACGCATTGCGAATTTTGTATATATGTTCATAGCCGTCTTAGTAGCTACTTTTGTTTTGTTAAACTAGATCCAAACTCCTAAAATGTGTTGCTATTTCCGTAAGGCAAGTGTACCAAAAGATGCGCCTGGCAGGTTATAAAACACTGTCTAGTTAACCTTTGATTGATCAAAAATAGCAATATTAACTATTTAATGCTTCTTTATAATAATAACCGTCGTCCGTCCGTCTGTTTGTTCGTGCGTCTGTTTGCCTTTTTGTTACGGAAACACGAAATGCGATATATGAAGGATGGGCGAACCCGTGGATTTTTCCACGGGTTAACGAATAGTCTCTATAATAATAGCCGTCGTCCGTCTGTCTCTGCGCGGACTACCGCTGAGTTAGGAAATCATGCTACGGAAACAAGAATGTCAAATGCGATATATGTTCCTCCACTTTGTTGGGACGGGTGAACACGTGGATTTTCCATGGGCTAACGACTAGTCTCTTTAATAATAGCCGTCTTCTGTCTGTGTGTCCGCGATAGCCGCGTCCCGTAACGGAAACACGAAATTTTTAAAATGCGCACCAATACCAAATGCGATATATTTTTGTCCACGTTGTTGCGACGGGTAAATATAAAGGACGGGCGACCCCGTGGATTTTTTCCACGGGTTAACGACTATCTCTATAATAATAATCGTCGTCTGTCTGCCTCTGCTCAAAATGATAACTGCAGTAGTGAAACACATGAAATGCGGTATATAAAAGACGGGCGAACTCGTGAATTTATGTATAAATTTATATTTAATATATAAGAATATCAAAATTCCAACCAAGCTGGTGGTTGTTCTTATTACTCTGTTGTTCTAAACAACAGACCTATTATTTTTTAACAGATCTCAGCCTTATACTCTTATAAAGCATATTCTTATAAAATACAAAGAGTGGTTTGTAATACAGATTCTTGATAGCGTTATTAGTTGGATACAAAAAAATCATGGCGTTATTAAGAAATCTTGTTTCCAATACCCTAAATATCTTGAATTGATTTCTCCTTCTTGTAAACACGTTGGCTGTTTTACTTATTGTGTTTAAAAAAAATTCTTTTTTTTGCTTTTGCAGGTTGCAAACTGAAAATTGAGGGATATAATGAAGTGGTAGCGTTTTACAAAAAAGGGGATGATTATATGAATATTGGTAATATTAACGAACAATCTTATGGGAAATGTCAGATCGAAGTAGTTGTGTGGCGACCGAATGGATGGAGATTAGCAAAGTATATCAGTGTAAAAGTATCAACAAAACAAATTTCTGTAAGAAGAATACTATATTCTTATTTTAATTCTTACACATAGCATAGCAAACTTTGCATTGAAAACAAAATCTGCAAAAGTTGATTCCTGAGGGTATCATTAGTCTAATTCTTACGATGCAAAGCAAAGCTGATATGTATTTTTCATATGACAAGCGTCTCTTTCACACTAATACGAACATAAAATTCCACGCATTTGATTATAACCATGGAAACTCTGTCCCAATTTTTTCAAGTAAAACACGTTTAAAAGTTGAGTTCTTTATAGGTAGGTTGGGTCAAGGCGAATTACACAACTCAAGTTCAAGGACAATTATTCAAAATGACTTTTTTTAATTGTAAGAAAAATCCTGATCAGGCGTGTTTATTGTTTAAAAATAGTGATGGAAAAAGTCGATGTGAGTAAAAGTTACGTTTTAATATTTATCTTTAATTCTTGTTGTCGTTTTGAAATAAGTTTAAATGGTGTTTAGTTTCCACACCCCGTGTGACCACACAAACGACATCAACAATAGCAAATACTACATCGACCACAGTCTTAACACAGACTAACAGTCAGGAAAAAAGTTCTTCGAATGAAATTGTCATAGCACTTGGTGTATGCTGCGCTATTCTAGTGATTGTTGGTATTATTTCATTCCTATTGTGGTTTCGCAGGAGGTAATATAGCCTGTTTTAGTTATTTATATTTATTTTTATTTATTTAGATTTATGTATATTTATTTACATTTATTTACATTTATTTACATTTATTTACATTAATTTATACTTATTTATATTTATTTGTATTCATTTGTATTTATTTATATTTATTTATATTTATTTATATTTATTTATATTTATTTATATTTATTTATATTTATTTATATTTATTTATATTTATTTATATTTATTTATATTTATTTATATTTATTTATATTTATTTATATTTATTTATATTTATTTATATTTATTTATATTTATTTATATTTATTTATATTTATTTATATTTATTTATATTTATTTATATTTATTTATATTTATTTATATTTATTTATATTTATTTATATTTATTTATATTTATTTATATTTATTTATATTTATTTATATTTATTTATATTTATTTATATTTATTTATATTTATTTACATTTATTTATTTATATTTACTTTTATTTGTTTATTTATCTTCACCAAAACAGTTATAATCTTTCACCATTTTTTTTTTTTAATTATATATCAGTTTTTATTTTTGTAATAGAAAATATTTGGGCAGTAAAGACAAAAGTTGTTGGGTAAGTTAGTTTTGTCGCATTTGTCAAATTAAATTTCTACCAGAATTTGCTTTTCGCCGTCCGCTATGTCAATGACTTAAAAAACGGATGGGTTGCAATTGTTAGTGGATTGCAATTGGAAAGCGCATCAAATCGGCGCTTTTAGTACCCTTTTTTTTAATAGTTTTCTTTGAAGAACATAAAGAATAAAAAATTGAATTTAACAATTTTGTGAACACGAGGTTACATAAGGGCTGTATACTGCCTGTTAAGTTTGCCTTCGCAAAGAAAATCCGGTTTTATTTACAAGATTTATTTCTAGAAATGGAACCAAATTAAAAGATCTGTATTTAAAGAAGAAGAACACATTGAAAATATATATGAAGATATTGGAAGAACAAAGTTACAAGAAGTACAGAAACGAGAAGGTACGTTCAATTTGAATAGTCTTCATTAAAACCTTTCTTAGATTGTTAAATCAAAGAGGCTTCGAATAGAAAAATATATCCCAGCAATTTCCATTAAAACCAGCCGTAGCTTTTTTTAACCTCCCCCCTTATTTTGAGTTTGCACCATGTTACCACAATGCTGGTGCTGAGGTTTAGCGAGCTGGCTAAACTCAACGAGACTCCTTGGATTTTTTATGCTCGATAAAAAGCTAGCTAATTTTGGATATAATGTTTGAGGTTGGTACTATCCTAGCTAAATAATTTCAATAATAATAAAAATAAAAATAACCAAACGAATCAGCAGAGCAATCGCTTTCTATCCTTTTGCAATAAAGGTTGTTCCTGAAAACTTTCTGAATGCGATGCACTTAAAAAAGGATTTATATAGTAAAATTAAACTTAAAAAAGGAATTATATAGTAAAATTGTGAACGATAGCAGGAGTTTTAGTTTCTCCGCAAAGAACGTTTTAACATAAAAGGTTTTTGCTGCAGTATGAGTACATTTTATTCACGGGAAGTCAAGGCTGTAGTTGGACTTGCCAAAGCTAACCTTGAATTTAAAGCCCTGTAACTAAACTTAGCACGCAGTTGCTTTAACTTAACCATTGATGTAGCTTCTCTGTAGTCTACCACAGGAATAACCAACAGAACAGATATGATGGCGGAAAAGGCGTGAATTCTCCCTGTTGCACATTTAGAAGTAGTTTTGTTTATTTAAAGAACAAGAACATCAAACTTTTTTTCATACTTTAAGTTTTAGGATTTATCACTTTTATGTTGTAGAAAAATGTGACGATTTGTATCTCGTCCCGCTTGAACTTTCAAACACAATGAGGTCAACAATGAAGAATAGTCCTTATACATACGCGCAGCACGTGGAAGACGATGAAACACTCTCTGGCCAGTGTTATACACAACCTAAGTATGATGGTGGTGAACTATACGAGGAGCCAGCTTGTGAGGGAGAGTATTACGAAGAGCCAGCACGTGCGGAGGAGTATTATGAAGATCCTGCAAACAATGATTTGTATGAAGAGCCTGGGGTAAGTGAAAACTTTTCCTTTACTGTGTTGCAATATTTGTGCACCCCTAAAGGATATGCTTACAGAGTAAAAATATTCATGTGTATTGGAAAGAGTATGTTCACAGCCTAAAGATATTATTGCCTATTAGTGCTATGTTTTCTGAAAATAATAATGCACTTGTAAAAGCGTGTAGAAATCGAATATGTCATCTCTTTTCGCTCAGATCTTTTTCATCCAAATATTGCAAGAAATTAAAGGTCAGCTACGGGTGTATTATTCTTTCTCAAAAGATAACTACAACAAAGTATGAACACACCATTAGTACTTTCTTTTAAAAATCAATTTCAGCTTAAATTACGTGTTAGACAATGATTAAAGGCTTGTTGTCATTTATCTGCATTTTTGGCTACAGTGCAAGAACTTGATAGCTCTTACTGGCGCACGCGCACTTTGACCGTAGTACCGCTGATCGAGATTTTTCATGCTCAACAGCAGCTAAAAATGCAGCCAAATGGAAACGAGCGCTCACAGAAACACGGTCCTACAGAGAGTGTAAGATTGGTAGGGTATGGGTGCAGGTAAATATATATAAGCATCATTCCCCGTTTACCTTTTCCACTGGATTTATACAGTGCATGCTTAAAGGATACCGTGTAACTGTGAATTAGATATCTTAACTAGAATCTACAAAGTCGTTTTTGATTTAGATGACATCTGAAGAACGGTACAGTGCGTTAGCAGAGGATGATACTTCAATTAAAAAAGACTACTGTACTCTACGCAAAGACGATATATATGAGGAAGCCGACTCTACGCATATGCCTGCTCAACCAATTTATTTTGAAACAGAACCAGAGATATGATAAAAATCTTCTTTTGACCTGAAATGTTGGCCGTTGTGTCATTTTATGATAGAATAGCGATACGTCTGAGTAGCTACTGGAGAGAAAGTCGCGAATAGTGTTGTGCAAGATGATCCTCGAATCTTAGATGACCACACCCAAAACAAATGCTTTTCATGGTTTATTTTTAAAGCTAATTCGTACTTACTGAACTTACTTATACCTATCTGTGTTTTGGTACTGAGGTCAAGCTTGTACTGTCTTTTTAACAACAATGACAAGTCATTAGTTTATTCAAAACTTGATTGGACTAAGCAATTTTGGGGCTAAAATGAAGCCTTTTACGATGGAAGTTTGAAATATTAAAACAAAAATTATTTTTTTATTATCGACAATAAATTAGTTTCTTATTTGAACAAGTTATGTTTCTCGCAAAAAACGAGAAGAAGGAAAAAATAAAAAATTGTTTGACCAACTTTTGTTTAATCTAGCAGTAGAAACCCCTGGATGGCATGACTATGAGTTTCAAACTTGAAAAATATTATAATACGGCTGCACTTCAGGGAATTGTTATTTTTTATAAGCATCGCATTTTTTGCCCCTTTTCGATACGACTGATTGGAGGATTGAATTCCGAAAATTCAGCATGATTTGAATTAATGTAAAAATGTAAAATATTATTATAAGAATTTTAATTCGTTGCAAAAAAAAAAATTCTAGTTCGTAACCTGAAAGAAGAAAAAGACGTAGTTTTGTTTTTTTATCTCGCGTCAGAAGTGAAACGATTTTGCATCGCTAATTCATGCATCCTTAGCACAAAGTCATTTATAGGCCAAAGTCCAACGCAACAAATATATAGCAATGTGCAAGTATTTCGTGAAAAAGAAGTGTTGTTGCAAGCCGTGGACGTTTTTACTGATTGGAACATATATGCTTTTCAAACTTTTGAATTGTCAAGTCGCGCCCTCCCACACGTTTTGTGGCGATAATCAAGAGGAAGCTTTGGATCATATTTCCACGTAACATTGAAAATTTATAGTGTGGTAAGAAGTTAAGGTAATCCTGTAGTGAAAAATCTAATGGCATAGAAAATTCGAGTAGGCGTATTGGTTAGTACTTTTTATTGAGAAGTGACAACAGAAATTTAAATACCACCCTGCGACATTCCTTTCGCGAATTGTAATTGTCGCACAGTGTAAACTATGACTTTTTTTATTCACAAGTTTGTGAACATTGATTCTCGCCGAATAAAAGTATGAGGCAGACGGAAACAGTATAGTGTCCGCTGTCAATATGAAAGAGTTACATTTTATCCTCGCCACTGCTATCACTATTCTTCATTGAGCACCATAGGCAGGCTCTCTACGCATTAAAACCCAGTCCAACTTCGCCTCTTTTTATAACTGACTTACTGGGTTTTAATGCAAACTGTAAAAAACATGAATTTAAGTTTAAATATGTTAGTGATTTATATGACTATATTTTACAAGATCTGCACAATCAATAAAATTTTCGACTACCTACTTTATCAGAACCTCTCTTTTTTCCAAGTCACTATTTTATCTATATTTTATCATTCTTAATCCGCCAGTTTTGTTTTTGTTTCGCATTTTCAACAACTCGTTTTAGAACATATAGCTAGTATGTTTCACATAATTATCCAAATACTTGTTTTTTTTTGTTTTTTTTGTTTGTTTTTTATTTATATATTATCCTTTATGCACATACGAATATCATATGTTATTTCAGAAGAAGAGCCATTTTGTACAATTATAGAGCTGAAATATAACCGTTTTATTATTATTATTATTGTTATTATTATTATTATTATTATTATTATTATTATTATTATTATTATTATTATTATTATTATTATTATTATTATTATTATTATTATTATTATTATTATTATTATTATTATTATTATTATTATTATTATTATTATTATTATTATTATTATTATTATTATTATTATTTTAGTACGTGACAAAAGAAATCAATATCAGCATATTTTTTGCTGACATCAGCATTTTTTGTGTAATCATATCAGCTACTTTAAACTCAGGCACTTTGTTCCCCCAAACTGAACAGGGTCAAAGTATCTGCAAAAACTTCCCTTTACATTATTCTTGCATTTCTATTCTCTTATTGTAAAAACCGGCGATTTTTTTTATCACAATCATCATGAGTAGACCTGACAGTATTTTAAACATTTGAATTATACGACGCACTCATGAAGCAAAAAATGTATTTGAAGATAGATTTTATACAATATAAAACAAATATTCATAAAAATGGTAAAAAAAAACACAAAAAAGGAAGAAGAAATATATATAAAATACTTCACGTATCGAAGATATAAGTCTTTAAAACAGATACTAACTAAAGCTTTGGTCGGCGAAATGTTCCATTGAACTAAAAGTTTGATTGTATTTTGTTCTGAACAATTTAAAAATTAAATTAGTATAAAAAAGAAATTAGTATAAAGACAGTTGAAAATTTTGGTATCCAAAAATTATCTAAACACGTTCAATTTTTACTCGCAGTTGTTAAATCCGAGCTATTTTTTCACTATCTAAACTCTGATCGTGACGTGACAACCATTGAACTTGATCTTCGCTTGTCAACTTTGAAACCAGAACATGCGAAACTCGTAAAGAGTATCTACGAGAATTTTCACACAACTTGGCGACTATGAATAAAACTCGCAAATTCGAAAAAATTAACCAAGATTACCTACCTAAGGTAGGTAATCTTCCTTAGGCTCTTTATATTTACTCACAAAATCCTATTACAAAGCGATATGCAGATCAAAGTAATGAGATCATTATTGAAACATTAAAAGGCCTAAAACAAACAAACAACAACAACATTATTTCGTCATCATCGCATATTATTTTTAAAGTTTAAACATAATAAAACAATGATATACATTGCAATATAATTCAAAATTCGAAGTATTTTTCAATGTAACTGCGTTCTTATAAGTTATCCAGCCTCTGTTCTACACAAAGCTCAAATTTTCGCATATAACATCAGAGTAGACACAATATATTGAAATTTTAAAGAATATGCATTTTGTACCTTCTTCCATGAAATTAACGAGTCAAACGAGGTTTTTTAAAATTTGTGTTAATATAATTACCGTTAATTAAATGCAGTGTTAATTTAAAGACTGTTAAGTAGAAAATTAACTGAAAGCACATTTCCTTCCAAAATTGTCTTTCCAAACAACAAAAACTTTTATTTTGATTTCCAAACCGCCTTATAATAGAGAAACCGCTTCACTATCTAAACTCTGATCGTGACGTGACAACCATTGAACTTGATCTTCGCTTGTCAACTTTGAAACCAGAACATGCGAAACTCGTAAAGAGTATCTACGAGTTTTTCCAAACCGAAAAAGGTCGTAACATCATCACTACTGGTTGGAGGGCGGCTGGGATAACAGAAACGTTAAAAGCGCTAGAGAAAATTACAAGTTCATATCATACAAAAAAGTTACTTACTGTTAAAAAATGTTTTTTCAGCTTGAAATTTTTTTTCTCTTCTTTCTCAGACTCGCGTTAATTAAATACATTTTTGGAAACAACCTTGCTCGGCCGCGATCATTAATGCCTTTTTCAAAATAATTTTATTGAACCGCGTTAATTTCATGACCGTTAATTTAATTCCCCTTAATTTCTTGACTCGTTAATTTCGTGGAATAAGGTACAACATGGTTGATATAAAAAATAAAGTCATGCAACTCTGTTTACTTAGAGTTGTCTTCTTTTGGGGATTGGTATTTCAGTCGGTAAAGTGTTAACTTCATATTTATATGGGTTCAATCCCACATAACCGTGGCTGGTTATTGAACAGAAATTTAAAACGTTTCCGTAGCTGAAATGGAAGCTTTTTAACACTCTAAAACCGCCTTTGTTGTCCCCCTGGAAAATATTGACAGGATAAATTTATTGGAAGTAATGAGGCTAACCACATTAAATATAGATCAATACTTTTTGTGACCATGACATCAGAATTGAAAGCACTGTTTTTCAACGAGAAACTACACATTGTATTTACTAATTTGCCCAAACTTGCCATACTTATGGTTTTTTGGCCAGTTGACAAATTTATAACAATCAAATTATCTTATTTTTTCTTTTAGCCAGGTGAACAAGACAAATTGATGTTAAAGTCATTTAGGCGCTAAATAATGGGTTGCTCAGTCCATCGGCAAGTGAAAAATAAAAAATTAGGCAATTTTACTAATCTTTAAATAAAAAGTTCCAGCCATGCCAACAAAGGTGCTGACAGTGTCCGAATCTGGTCAAATCATTTCAAAAGTGCTTATTTTTAAGGATTTGATTGACGCAAGGGCAAGAGAAATTAAATCACAGTTCCTAGAAAATGTCACCATATTATGCTGTTTATGCAATTAGGCAGAGAAAATTGTACATGTCCTGCATAATCCAGTTACCTTAAATTAGGGTGCAAACAAAAATTTAAACATTCCATAACTCCTTAACTTCCTGGGACTTAATTTACTTCTTTGGTAAGGCAAACAAGGTAAAGCGTATTTTGCAATCAGAAAATTTTGAAAACTATACAGAAAGACGTTCTTCATTATAGAATAGTGCCTTGGATAAAAAGAAAATGACTGCCGAATGGCTTTATAGTAAATAAAATGGAAATTTTTACATATAATTTTGCATATCTTTAAAAACTAGTCGTTAGCCCGTGGACAAATCCACGGGTTCGCCCGTCCTTTTTATACCGCATTGCGTGTGTCTCGCTACCTGCGCAGCTTAGCTACCATTTTGCGTGCCAGACAGATGTATACGGGTATTATAATATAGACTAGTCGTTAACCCGTGGAAAAATCCACGGGGTCGCCCGTCGCGTTCGCTCGTCCTTTAAATTGACCTGTCGCAACAAAGTGGATAAAAATATATCGCATTTGATATTCGTGTTTCCGTAACATCATTTTCTAACTCAGCGGGGGGTCGGTGCAAAGGCAGACAGACGGAATACGGCTATTATTATAGAGATAAAAAACATTTCATATGGTGCTTAAACATGTGGGCAGTGGACGAGAAACTGTGATTAATTTTCCTGGCCGCATTTGAAATCAGTCTCTTTGGGAATGAACTTACTGTCTTTTTATTCCCAATAACTTCTTTTATAATTTGCCATGTTTTTTTAATGTCAAACTGATACTGTTTTAGTCGATCTGTATAGTGTTGTTTTTTTTTATTATAGTTTAATAGATTCATAATTTTTTTGCCAAAATGAAACACGTTTGCTCGTCCCAGGCCTCTTAATTTTTTGGTGACGACCCAATAACTGGAGATCTGTAACTTGTTTTGCAATAAAATTTTGTGTGTAAGCTTGTATAAACCCTATATGTTTATAAGATACACTTCAACGTCACCAAGAGTAAACATTGGCAGCTTGCTGAAACAATTACTTCACGTTTCTTAGGCAGCCAACAGTCGAAAATTGATAAGGCGTTGGAATCTCAAAAGAAATTGTACAACGTCAGCACCACATTACTCCAATACTGTTGTTTTTCTGTTCTAATCGAAGCTACAATAATATTCTGTTAAAAATATCTTTTTACAGCTACTGCAACAATCACTCTAAACTGCCCGTAAAATTTTCTAACGTGGCTATAGAAATGAACAAAAAGCTTTAAAAATCCTTTAAAGCGCGATATATTCTAAGATAACCAATGAAAAAAAAGTCAATAACGAACTCTTATAACAAAACCTTTATGCAGGGGACGTCGTTTAAGGTTCAAATTTACAGCCCCTAAAACCGACCTGTCTATAGCGGACAATATTTGTAAAGAAATTTTCGATATTTTAAGATAAATTTAAAATATTAAATTACCTTAAAACCAACAAAGAAAAAAGAAAAAGAAAAATTTGCGCGCTTTTATTAGCTGTGGAACACACAGCTTCTAGTTTCGGCTGGAACCTCGAACAAAATCCTGATCTTCTGGGATTTAAGTGAAGATATGCGTATCTCAGACTCGGTTAGTAAAATTTACGTTTAATCTGCCATTTTAAAAGCTGCATGCTCGGGTTTGAAAAAGATCTTTTTTTGTCTTGTAAATGCTGCGTATGTTTTCTATACTATCACACCTATGTAAATCTTAGTAAAATGCTTTTTATTATTTTGGCTATCACAGACGTATATGGCAGACCAGCTACCGTAGTCAGTGTCAGTTAGATGGCAATTTAATACACACAGACAGCTAGCTAGCTCTATTTTGTGCTTTTCTCTCAAGTTTTCCATTTAGTTTGGTATGAGTCCATTCTGGGCTAGCCATTGTTACTTCTTGTGTTGTTTTTTACCAACCTAAAGGTAGCTGTTATGCTTTTTTCATACATCATAATTTATTATGTTTGCTTCAACATAGCAATAGAATATAATATTTTATCCTAGTGGCATAAACGAGCTTCGATGTTTATGTTTTGATGGAATTTCCACGCTTGTGCATAAAATCTAAAAAATCGACAGATTATAAAATGGGCCAGACTATATAGAAGAAGAAAGTTAACATTTAGGGAGAACTGATAATTAGCATGTAACAAGACAGTTAGTCCACGCTTATACGACTATAATACGGCGGAGATCTTTTTCGCTTAAATCTCCACAATTTTCTTTAATATGTCAATATTGTAATGTATGACTTCTCCATGTTTTTCACGCCTGACTACGACTTTTCAATGCTTGTCCTTTTGTTGCCTTAATTAATTTCTTATCTTCCATGCTTTAAAGTGTTTTCTTGATGCTTTATATATTTTATTAACATAAACTAGCTCTCATGCAGGGATATTGTGTTATTAAAACATGGTTTTACTGGTACAACTTTTAACTATTTTTAGAAACCTTATTTACTTAAAAAAATGGTGTAACTTTTCTATTTCGTTATATTTCAGTCTTGCGTTTGTGAAAAGTAATAAAAACGATTTTTAATAATTAGTCTAGCATCACCTGTCGCAAATGCTAGCCAAGCGAGGCCTAAGTTTTTATTGGTTTGCAATACGTTGATGATTAGAAATAGGCTTTGTGTATCCTCACTAACAAAAAAACCCAGCTCCGTCATAACATTGGTTCCATCTTTGTTGTATCTTGTTATTCATCAATGTTTCCTTGGCTACGCGGTCGTAGATTATCCATAGAACATTTCTCTGCGTTCGCATGGTCTATCAACTTTCGTAGCAAAGCGTAGTACGACAGAGCTTGATACAGGGCAGTAGTAATCCCAACAGCAACAACAGTGCATGCTCCTCAGTTTTGAGATTGGGAGATTTCGTACAGAAAATTCGACGAATGTTAATTTTTTTAATGCTGTTCAGTAAAACCCCAGTTTTGAAGCTAGCCAGCTTTTTTGTTGATAATAAAACACGTACTTTTGTATTCGCAATACTACTAAATTTTATTTTTTTTTAAATTTTAACACAAAATGAATAGATACACAGCGCGAAGTGCAAAGGAAACGTGCATGCTCCAGTTTATTTCCGGTTCATAAGAAATCAACAACGCAACGTTTGATTTTTTCATTGCTGATTAATTTTAAAAAGATAAAGTTATCAAGTCTTGGGTTATTCACAAGAAATTTTCCAGAGAGGATTTTACGTTTAAAACACATATCAATGTTAAAACAAATAGAGAGAAAACAGTGATTAAAAAAAGAATATCAGATAAGTCTTACTTGCAGAAAAATACGATTTTGTTCTACAAGTTGAATTTTTACAGTTGATAAATGTTTATGTAGATTCATAACACGAAAATGCATATCAACAAAATAAAAATCTCTCCTTTATATACACGAAATACCAAGTATTTATAAGTTTCATTAGCTCAGAAATATATGGAAGAGAGAGTATTTAGATTCGTATGAAAAACTCTTCTGTATTGATCAAATTCTTATATTCATCATTTTTACGGGATTACAAAGAGTGACAAGGTAAGGTTACAAAGTGCAACATGTAAAGATTACAAAATGGGGTAGCTTTGCGCGACAAAATAGGTTACAAAGTGCGACGGGATCACAAATTACGACGGCATTACAAATTACGACGGCATTACAAATTGCGACGGCATTACAAATTGCGACGGCATTACCAAGTGATACACTACACCGATGAAAAGGAATTTTATATTGGGTCTTGTTAGTGATCTTGTAGAATAGGGTTGAAGACGTGCTTCTAAATCCTTGGTAGAGGAAACTTTTGCAGTAGAAATCTTAATTCACGCTTGTTGTGGCGCATTTTAAGCCTAGTGATTAATGTGGCACAAAAATAGTATAGCTAGGCGTTTTTGTGTTTCAGTCCTTTGTTGTAATGCTAGCTGCTTAATTAAAAAATTAAAATCGTAAGTTATATATATGCAGTCAATGTGGTCAATATGTGGTCAATATGTGGTCAATATGTGGTCAATATGTGGTCAATATGTGGTCAATATGGATTCATCCAAATTTGAAACACACTAGATAACTACAACCCAGGTATGATTGGGTTTACAGTATGTGCTCAAACATTTACAAAAATAATATTTTGTGGGTACATCCTTTACGAAAAGGCAACGTTACCTGTAGGGCTACACCCAACGTGCGATGTTAGGTCTTCTTATCACTCTTCAAACAAACAACAAGGATGGATAGAGTATGACCTACAAAATACGCCAACAAATTAATTTGTTATTGTAACTATACTATCGATATATTGTGGAAAGCTTTTGCATGGACTATTGAGTATTTCGGATATGTCCATGTCTTTTTCATTTTTGTGACTCTGTCATGGATTTGTGGACTGGCAAGTCTTGAAACAATCTTATACAGTGAAGTAGGTTTTTACAAAACTACAAGACACTTAAGTGACTCTTGACTGCTAAAGTGGCAATTGGTGGCTGGATAATTGTGTTTTTATATGAACTTGCAGGAGGGTTGTATTCTTATACTTCAATCGAAGAAATACATCCCTGTAGCACGAGCCAGTTTGCATGTACAAACCGCTGCACCCAGTTTGCTGTCCAAACTAAGGGATCCATAACTTTTGACAGGCTTGTCCAAATTGTATTTAAACTTGGCACACGTATGTGATAAAAGGAACAAAGTATCAGCACTTTTTCCGTGACGTCATCGGAAGCTTGAAATTAGTCCACGATCTGTTAAAATACTTTAATTCTAGAGCGGATTTTAGCATTCTGTTTAAAGAAGCCCCCCCCCCCCCCCCCAGACCGAGTAGACCAAACCCTCTTTGATTAGTAATATGAATGGTATATGAGGTGGAAATAACGAAGTATACGTGCTTCTTGATGGATTTTAGGCCGAATGAGATTTTTTACCTTTGTTTAACTCTTTATTTTCAATTATCGACTGCAGTTTTATGTGACAAAGGTGTGCTATTCAATGGGGTGGTGGTTATGTTATCAGTTAGATTTAATTAATTTTGTGCAAAAAAAAAAATTGGACAAGAAAATAAAATCAATTTCTTCTATCTCCGGAATTGAAAGCAGTAAAAGATATTTAATTAAATCTGAGAATGAATAAATAAAAGACAGCTGTAACTTTTGATAGATTTTATGTAAAAAAAACTACTGAAAATTTGTCACGATTTGAAGTGTTTCTCCGTGTGGAGCTTGTAAACAAATTAACGTCAACGTGTATTTAGCGGCACTTTTGTCCGGCAAGATTTTGCTACATTGAGAACCAGGAAAATAGAAAGAGATAAAATTGCAGGAGTTATTTTGCGGGAAAATTTCCACCGATCGTATCTACGAAGTTTATTATTGTTATTGGTTTGAATTCGTCCATGCATCATGAGAACTTTAGCCATTGTCATCATATTTTACTTGTTACTAACTAAATCGAAATCTTTGAAGGAGGAAGAAGGAATAGAGTCTTCGAAGTTACA
Source organism: Hydractinia symbiolongicarpus (assembly GCF_029227915.1). Lineage (NCBI taxonomy): Eukaryota > Metazoa > Cnidaria > Hydrozoa > Anthoathecata > Hydractiniidae > Hydractinia > Hydractinia symbiolongicarpus. The sequence continues at coordinate 25,961,094 of NC_079882.1, read as the reverse complement.
GAAAGATCTTTTAAATGCATGTCGTGCCTTTCGAATTAACCAATCAAAATGCAGATGCTCTTTATTCGACGTAAAATATTCGACTAACCATGCAAATTTATGTACTGTTACCGAATCAGATCGAATTTCCTACAATACAACAAAACATAAAAATGTTTGGTTACCTAATATCATGGAAAAAGCATGCTCTTATTTTAACTTGACTAGCACGCAGTGCCAATGTCAACAATTCAAATTATTACGTAAAAAAGAAGAAAAGAATTTTTGTCGAATGAGTAGAAGTGTTGCTCCACCATTAATAGATAGTCTTGATCAACTCTGTTGGTTTTTCAACGTTTCAAAAAATAAATGCTCATGTGAAATATTTAAGATTGAAGAAAAGCACAAAATATTTGAATCGGTGTGTCATTTAGAAAAATTTTTGAACAGCACAAATCACATCATCATTGTGTACGATGCTGTATATGTCAGGACACATGCCAGTATTGGTATAGTTGCTGCATTGGCTGGAATGGCAGGAAATACTTTAGTCCTAGTTGTCGCTATTGTAAATAGGAAAGGACAGTCGACCTGCAAAACTTTGTTTGCACATTTAGCGGCTTCAGACTTACTCTTTGCGGTACTACAATTTATTTACTCTGTTCCAAAATATTGGACAACAGGTTGGTTATATGGATTAGCAATGTGCAAGGTCTTGAAAAGTTCCGAAATGCTCGGTTCGATGGTAGCTATTGGCATTATACTAATTATAAGTATGGAACGTTACATAGGAATTTTAGAGCCGTTTCGCCGAGGAATATCCAAAAGTGGTATGCAGTGTATTCTTGCCTTTAACATAGTACTTGGAATCGCGTCCATAATTCCATTGATTTTATATAACAAAACCGATATAGCAAAAATATGCAGACCGATGTGGCCTAGATTAGAAAACGATACGACCATTTACAACAGCTATATTGTGATTATGTACTTTTTCATTCCAGTTGTAATAATAACATTCTTGTATATACGTATTATACTGAATTTGCATGGCACAGTAACATTTGGAAATGAAAATTGGATTGCTGATCCAAGATTACGCTTAAAACGCGTCACTGATAATAAAAAAACAATGTACATGTTACTAGCTGTAGTTATTGCGTTCATTACCTTTGTCTTTCCAAGACATATTGCTTACATATATTTCGATACGCGTGGATGGACAGGAGAAATGATTCGAACGGGTGACATAACCACTTATTTTATTTTAATGTACATAGCAAATGTACCATACCCCCTTCACGTTGCTATCAATCCTATAATTTATAGTATATTAGATGCCAAATGGAGAAAAGACGTAAAAAAATTATTACGGGACATGCAAGTTAAAGCTAGATGTTTATAAGCCAATTTTACAAGCTTTGTTGGCCGTTAAAAAACGATGGTGGTGTGATATTACACCGATTCGAGTTTAACGAGCATATCTAAAGTTTAACGAGCATATCTAAGCAAAAAACAGTGCTTGTTGTTGAGAATACTTTTACTGTTTTCTTTGCGTTTGTCATGTGTCTTCGTATCATGTAGCGTAATGTTTTCTATTAGGTACAACCAATTAATAGTTTCTGTATAAGTACTAGTCATCAAACGGTACGGAGTACAATATGGCAATTTTTTCAAGCCCTGATATATTTGTCTGGTTATTTTACGAGGAAAATAAAAACAAAAATTTCTGAACTCAAAAAATGTATTTGATATTGTACGAGGCTTCAGTGCAATAACTAGTTTATCATTATACATTTATAATTAAATACTGTTTGTACGTAAATATTGTTTAAGGGGGATTTTCACGAAGCAAATTGAACGGCGAATTCGACGGCGAATTGCATCTGAGCATGCGCAGTTTTGTTTATTTTGATTTTGCATCGAAATATTCGCTTCGCTGAAAAGTAGAAACAGTTCCTACTTTTTCGCGGCTAAAGGTTTTGCTGCTAGTTTTTGACTAATCAGAGCGCGGTTAGTAATGTAAACAATGACTTTGGCGCCTAATTTATTTTGTCGTGAAAATTAAAAAGCGAATTCGCCATCGAATTCGCCGTTCAATTCGCTTCGTGAAAATCCCCCTTTATACATTTGTAAGTAAGCTATCATGTCATTTTCCATATTCTCAAAATGTATTAAGAGTAGGCATTGTAAGACATTGTATAGTAAATCTACCTAGTTATCTTGTGGTGAAAATTTAATTTCAAGAAGAAAAAAGATCTCATGCAAGACATGCAAAAATATATTTTTTTGCAAAATTCATAATGATCATTATGTAAGAAGAGAGTATCATGTCAAAGAACCAAGACATTGTATAATACGAACACGTTAAATATAAATGTAGAGAGTATTTGTGTCTTAAACTGTGATTTTTCTTTATTTGTCTTGACAACAAGCTAGTTTCTGACAATTTATTTTGAATTCTTGGTTTCTGTACTGACTGAGGGTTTGAATTTTCGTTACATCCAGGTTAAAGGTCATAAAATATTGGGTATCTGCAGTCAATCCAAGATTATAAAGCTGTGATGCATTCATCATTCCTTGTCTTTTAAATTATGGGTCATTATGTTCTGTACACAATTAGCCAGTGGATGACGACACATATTCACCACTGGATACTGCGACGTATCACCTGTATTTTTCACTCCATTTTTTGAATGCAGTTACGACACCTGGCATTAATAGATTAAAAATTTGTGGGAATATTCTCATTGAAAATGCAATGATATGCCAGAAAAGTGTATAGTGAAGTTTACGTTTTAGTGTACAATCCATGGGCCTTGATAGGATATCAAGTACGTTCTTCATGTTTACATACATATACACGATTTTTAGATATATTATAAGAAATGTGATGAAGAATTTAATAAGCCCACTAAGATAAGATTTAAAGAGAATTCAGTCGGCTTGTCACCAAAATCTTGATTAAAACAAACTTAACTGTTAACTTGCAACATTGGGTTGTTTTCGTAGGAAGTAGAATAGTGAAGCTAGTTATAATTTTGCAGGAGAAAGTCGTAGTAAATTTAACTATCTAGATAAATTTTAAATTTTCTTTACAAAATATATATCTTGAATTAGCCTTACTAACGTTGATGCAAAATTTTACCTTAGTCAATCACGTGTGAGATATTTTTCGTGCTAAAGATAAACGTTTAAAGCCCTTAAACCTTTTTCACATTGACAGTTTTAAGGGGGTTAACGGTGTTAACCGCGGTTTAGGCGCTAAACGCGTTAATAAATATGTATTGTGAATGGTCGGCATAAAAGATAGAACGAACAGTCGAGGAATGTCCAAAGCTGTTCACTAATATCCTGCGTTGTATAAAAACAGATCTAAATATTTCAAAGTGAAAAATATAGAGAAAAATTACTGAAAAAAGTAGCTGAGGAACTAGCTTTTGAAGATAGTATGTAGCTACTGTAGGTGATTTAAAGGTGTCGCTTGTTTTTTGTTGTTTTTTTGTTACATTTTTTTTTCAATTTTCAAATTTACACAAACGGCATAACTAAAAAAAAAGAAAAATTAAAAAAAGCCATTCAATCTGGAATTTATGCAGCGGAAAGCAAGGCAATCCGAGATTTTTTAATCATGGTTTCATACAGTGCATTAATCAATATATTGCAGCAAGACCAGCTCGTTGCAGTGATTCTGTCCCACAACGCGATGGTAATTTATGGTGAAGATAAAAGCAATACTGGTGATGTGACAACGATGGATAAGAACCTTTTCCAGTCTGACGACATTAACAACAAAGACAGTACTAAAACTCCTCGACAACAGTTCTCTGAAGGAGACGATGAAGAGAAAACATCAAGTGTTCCTAGTCGAGCAAAGTACTCAAAGTTAAAGAAAAAAAGAAAAGAAATCATTCCTATGAAAGTGATTGTGATTTAATGAAGTCACTTTCAGCCATAATTAATACCCCAACAATCGAACACGCATTGACATCAAAGCAACCTGTGGATAAATGTGATCTTTTTGGTAAGTTAGTTGCCACACAGTTAAAATTTTGTTTAACAACAGTCGTTTAAATGTACAGCACAAAAAAAAATTTGCATCTAATTTGAGAGAAGAATAAAAGATTCATACGAATCTCAAACAGCAGCATTTCACTAAATGCTTCAAATGGGTGGTCCGTCCTTGGAACCATTTAAATACTTGTAAATATTAAATAATTAAGTAGAAAGTGTATTATTTGAGAAACATTTTTTCTAGTTAATTACTTTACATTATTTTACCTAATTCAAAATTTTTTCGTCCACACGACTTAACACAATCATGTTGTCAGCCCGCTGAATCAGCTCCATATATATTATATTTCAAGGCTTCTCGAAGTTCAATAGCATTTTGCTTGTAACAGGAACCTCTGACTCTGGAAATATCAATCAAATTTGAGAATTGACCTTCTTTTTTCCAAAGGACGGCCGAGCCGTGGCTAACGACTAGTCTCTTATATTAGTAACAGTATTCTTTATTTGCTCGATTTTATAGCTGTGCTACGGGCACACGAAATGCGATACATAAAGAATGGGGAACCCGTGGATTTATCTGAGGTTATTTGAGGTTATTTTAAACAGTAAAGTGAGTGAGAACATTAGATCCCAGTTTTATGTAAACAAATATGGTGGTCGATTTATTTTGTGGAGTGGATAAAAATGCTAGCTAAGGTTTAGCATTGACTTTAGAGAGGCTTGTTTTTGAGAAATACAAAAAGATACCATTTTTAGTTCAACATGATATGAAGCAAATTTATCTCGATAATTAAATTGATATATATGGGGTGTTTGTCTTTTCCTGCAGAACTATAGCTAGCTAGCTAGAGCGTATACCGTCTAAATTACGTGAACATTTAACTAATAGTTAGTAGCCACATATATCGATGTTGTTAAAGTTATTACCCTACTTGGGTACAAAACTGAATGTTGTTAGTCAATGTTTGAGTTTTTTTTATAAATATTGTGATGACAAGCAGGCTGTGTTCTCCTTAAATCTTATGTGGGCAAATTAGCTAAATTATCTGTTACATTTCTGAGAAACATTTTGTTGGCTAAAAATTTTGCAGCTGACTTTCATCGTGATGTGTGTGTTGTTTATAATTCCTAAACCTCTTCCGCAAATCGGCGGCAGGCAAAAAATGCAGACGGTAAGCCGTGTGCCAGTCTATTCCAAACTTTTTTTTCAGGTAGAGACATATTTTGAAAATGAAATTAAAGTATATATATAACTTGCATATAGTTTAGATTTAGAACAACAACAGTACAAAAGTTTTTAACCATAATTTGACTTTCTTCACCTAAGGTCTGCATTTTTTTGCCTGCCGATTTTCTGATTTTTTGGCCATGCACAAGAATCTTTAAAAAATGTAAACATTGGAACTCATGTATATAAGTAGGTAAATATGATGAGCTTATTTGATATATTAATCAGGCCCATGGAATGTACATTAAGTGAGTCACTTAAATGTAACCAGTATTGTTCTTTTTTTGGCACTGCCTTTTAAATGAAGAAAGCTCTTACAAATTCGTCATATCACAAATTTTATTCCTATTCACCTATATACTTGAGGATAGATATAAAGAATGATTTTGTATTAGCTAAACTTTCTAGGTTTCAGAATTTGAGCAATTTAAATGAGGCTGATAAGGGTTTTGTAACAAAACTTTTAAATCTTGACCAAATATGAACAAACAACTAAGGTTTTTGAACAAATAATTTTTCTAAAGCCAATAAATGTCCTACTTTTATTTTTTGCCATTGATTGATTATGCTCCACCAGCATATTTTAAATATCGTGTCCCAGTACAAATGGCATTTTTGGAATTACCACCCTGCATGTATATAATAAACTAGCTTTAACTTAACCCATTGTTTATATCGTTTAATGATCAAATATTGTTCCTTTTACAAAATATAATTAAGAACAACATGACAAATGTTTAAATTTCAGAACTGGTAGAAATAGAGTTTTTATCCTCGAGTCTTGGTTATGACCATTTTAAAAGATAAAACAAAAACGTTCGGAGAAAATGAATTAATTTTATAAGAGTTTGACTGTAATATTCAACTGTAGTGAACCATTTTTACTGCAGTTGATTTGTGTAGTCATTTCATCATAAAACTTAGAGTATACTTAGAGTATAAATTTGAAAATTGCATGATTCCATAAATTTTAATGCTGAATTTAAATATTGGTCATTTTTGTTGAAAATGATCAGAAAGTGTCAAACATGTTAACCCGGATCCGATAATAATCCATAAATTTAGCACTACAACCTGTCATTCTTAGTTTTGATTTTAAAAATAGGAAAATTTGTTGTGCATATTAGAAAAATTTGTGTGCAACTAGAGTGCCCAGATCTTTTTCTACAATTTCTAACGTGTTCTTAACAAAATCACCTACCTGGAAAATAATAGCCATTTAATATGTCCTTTGTAAATGTGGTTGAGTAAAACTGTCTAAGGATGTCAGGTTAGCCAGCTAAGGCAGCTAGCTACATATAATACACAGCCCAGCTAGCTAGCTAGCTCATAAATTTTTATGGAAACAAACTTTCAAAACATTTTCTAAATTAAAAGCCTTTCGCCAATATTGAAAAATCAAGCTAAGCCAGATTAATAGACTTTACATCAGTAAACGCTGTGTATTTTTTCGCCCGCCCGCAACAAACATAATGGTTAGAAAAAACAGGAGTGCGAAAGCTCGGTTCATATCTACAATTAAACAAGATGACTTCTTGCGGCAGATTTTGATTAAATATTGCCAAACTTTGCTGGAATATCAAAAGAGACAATTGAAAGGCTTTGATATAAATTTTATTTATTCAACGAGTCAAAACTGGTCTTAGGCGTCGCAGGAACCTTTGGATGATAGCAATGGCGAAGGCTGTTTCAAAAATTGACGCTAACTTCTGCTGTGATTGTAGATACAGAGCATCTTCATACACGATAAGCGTAGCCCATAGAAACTTGAGAACTTTTAGTAGCAAGAAATTGAAGGGCTGTGGACAATCTTTAAGCAGGCGACAAGGTTTCGCACAAATGAGCCGTCTTTTCGCTATAAATTGTGCGACCAGCGACAAAAGATAATCAAATAATTTCGGTGATATGCGGAAATACCTAAGCAGAAAAAATTGTTTCAAAATATTTTTTACCCTTTTATCTTAAAAGCAAGCAAATGTATCAACAAAAACACAAATTTGAAGTAACTTTTCCTGTCCATCAAGCGCATTTCTTGTACAAGATTGTGAAAATCACCCTTTTTTTCTACAGGTTTTATTCGCTGTTTTTGATATCTTGAGGATGAAAGTTTAGAATTTTAGGTCAATAATTAATTACGCTTAAACAAATCAATTTAAAGATTTTGGCTAGAAATGTAAATCGTGTAGAGGGAGCAGAGCTTATCAGCCAGTTGTAGTTATGCTGTTCGGCTAGGTTTTAAATTTAGTGTGAATATTTTTTTCGTCCTAGCCAACACAGTTATATAGAACCATCCATATTGCGTCGACGTCTGATTCCCATCATTTAAAAAAATATCTATATAATAATACGCCAGTTCCGTGTGTCTGTCTGTCACTTTTGCAAAGTGGATTACATTCTTCAAAATTTTCTTTAACAAATTCTATAAAACATCGCCTATAAAATTGTTCTGTAATTTACCAAACTTTACCGATAAAATAGTATTGACGTCAAAGGAAAGTTAATTAACCCTATTCGGTCCGGGGGGGGGGGCGGAATCCTGACGGTTTTTTTTTAATAACTCCTGATTGCTTTGTTATATGGCTATGATACTTACTGAGTTTCAACATTTATCTATTAGACACCTGCATGCTAATTTTTTAGGTCCCATACCTTTCAGAGGCTTTGGTATTGGCCATTACTCGAAACTACCCCTAAAAGTCTCTATGAAATCCTTATAATGGGGAAAATATAATAACTCCTGTTAGGATTATCCTTAGAACTTGAAACTTGCAACATAACTTTGTTTCATCAAGAAGAATCATTTTGAATAATTTGAACACGTGACTAATCCGATTTCCCGATTTTGTCGGATTTTACCCGAAAATCGAAAAAAAAACGGATTTTCGGGCAATTTTTGGCAATTTTTCATCCGATCCATGTAAAAACCGGAAAATATGTTAAATAACTTTTATTTAGCTTTCAGAAACTTCAAACAGAATGTAAAAATTCGCTCTAGAACAAAAGTAATTATATTTAAGCAGATAGTGGCATTTTTAACAATTTTCAAGCTTTTGATGACGTCACAGAAAATGTGCTGACGCAAGCAAATTTTTTTTGGCGCCATTTTGTTCCTTTTATGACATACTATAAGTGTGCCAAGTTTGATTCCATTTGAAAAACCCTATAAAAAGTTATTGCGGGGGGGGCGGAATCCGCCCCCCCCCCCGGTCATAGTATGTTCGAAAAACCCCGGACCGAATAGGGTTAAGATTAGTGAAGCCATTACAATGCACTTAAAACTTTGAGGCCAAATAACTTGGAAACGAGGTGCTGACGTCAATGTTTTTTCACCGCGTGGGTAACTAGGGACAACCTGGGACCAATTTGGGTAAGTTTTCCAAACCTGGGTCCCCAAATCCGTTTCGGAATGGACGGTTTGATGACGTCATCAAAAAACCTTTAAACCTTGATATCTCTGCAACCGTTTGTCAAAGATACATGATCATATACACTTTCTTGATCAGCATTTCAAGATCTATGCGATGAAGGCAACAGGTATACAAATTTCTAAAAAAATATATTTATTTTGTATTTGCACTGCTGACGTCAGCAAAAAAACTAAAACAACCTATTTTTCCATTGTCCTTCTGCCTAAGTGGATTACTCCACGGGATTTATCGACTATTTCTATAATAATACGCTAGGTGTGTCTGTCTGTGTGTCTGTGACAGGCAAAGTGGATGTCTTCATTTTCCTTTGATGTTGCCGAAAAATGCATGTCTAATATGTTAAATTTTCTGACGTTACGACGCGACGAGAATAACAGTACTTTAACGTCAATATCCTATATTAAATTAATGAAGCCATTACGGTGCACCTAAAACTTTGAGGCCAAATAACTTGGAAACGAGGTGGTGACGTCAATGATTTTTCACCGCGTGGGTAACTAGGGACCAACTAGGACCAATTTGGGTAATTTTCCTAAACCTAGGTCCTCAAATCTGTTTCGGAATGGACGTCATCGACGTCATCGAAAAACCTTCAAACCCTAATATCTCTGCAACCGTTTATCAAAAGTGCATGATCCTATACATTTTCCTGATCAGAGTTTCAAGATCTATGCGATGAAAGCAACCGGTATAGAAATTTCCAAACCCTTGTATCTCATTAACCGCTCATTAAAAGCACATGATCATATAAATTTTCTTGATCAGCGTTTTAAGCTCCACACAATAGAGGCAACGTGAAAACAAGCTTCTGAATTTATTTATTTTGTACTTGCACTGCTGACGTCAGCAAAAAATGTAAAACAACCTATTTTACCATCTTCCTTTTGCCTGAGTGGATTTTTCCACGGGCCTTATCGACTAGTAATAATAATAATAATGTAGAAAAAGATGTGAACTCTTAAAAAACAAATTCTGATCTGATAAAATATTGTTGTATATCCATAATTCTGCGCCTTGTAACCATAAATTCTAACTAAGGATTGAGTGCAAAATGTCGCAAAACATTTTAAATTCCTATATTTTAAACGAATACTTTGGTCCGTGGACGCTCAAATTATAAACAGCCTACTGCAGATTCTTAAAAAATAAACATATTTCAGAAGTAATTATATGAATAGTATAAATATATGGGTAGTAGTGTGTGAGTTCATGGAGGTATAGAAGGAGTTCTTTTATACCTCCATGATGAATAGCACGAAACTAAAAAGACACATCGGTCGCTAACTCCCTATACCAAATAGTTGCACAGTCCAATTAATTGACAGTTCTTTTTGTTCCATTAACTTAAAATACGAAGAAGCATTCATATGTTAATGAAGAAGACGCTTTTGTTTGACTCACGCTGTTTGAATACAAAATTAATGGTAATAAAAAAGACTTTTGGAATCGTTTAAGACAATTTCACAAAACTAGCATTTTCTTTCATGCTTCAATGATTATATTTAATCAGCTGGTATTGTTGGTCTAACAAGACACATCCTTTGATTCTTGATTTACTGCAATATATAAAGTCTCAATACAAGTAATTGATATTAATAATTAAAATACACAGGGAATGGATGAAAAAAATAAACAAAACAAATACCACAATATATTTCTTGAAATTCCTGATCAATTGAGCCTACATCAAGAAATTAGTAATAATTGATTATCAAAGAATTTGTAAATTCGCATAAAAAAGCAAAGGCTTGCCATAAAACAGCAGATGGTGTTTGGCGTCAAACCTTCTTCTTGTTGTCTGGACAACTAAACGAGAGAGCATGTTAAGTAACGTTTTACTTTCTGGACCTCATTGATTAGTCCTTGTTGTTAGAAAACTTTCTTCAAATCAACATGGCAACATCAACGAGCGTCTTCATTTTATATTTGGTTATAGCAAAAGCGAACCTACTGAAAGAGAATGGCGGCCAAAATGTTACTACAGCAGTCTCTTTAAGAGATCGCAATTTAACCACTTTAGAAGAAATATCATTTGAAAAATCAAAAGATGTTCATAGTCCAGTATTGCAGTACAACATCACTGATAAGGCAGTAAATGCAATAACAATGGAAAAGAAGAAGATAAACTCTACTAAATTTAACAAACACCTCATGGATATCATTACCTTTTTGCGTGATCAGAAAAAAAATTGTTCCTTAAATTGTGCATTGAAGGTCACAACAGATCTGTTTAAAAATGGAACCATATGCGACGAGGTGTTATATATTTCCTCTTGTGGAAAGAGTTTAAATACCACATGGAAATCATGTACCACCAATGAAACAAATTATAAGGAGCTTCATTATATTGTTTGTCAGGTATTTGGTATCATCACTTCTATCCTTCCTACCAAGAACGTTTCAGACATCACTTCTTGTGAAAAAAAGTTAATCACATATGATTGTAATTCTTTAATGGAAAAAAAGAATGATGTGATAACGTACTCAATACAAAGTACCTCTTCTAAACTACAAAAAGATCTTTTAAATGCATGCAATGGATTTCGAATTGACAAAGCAATATGCGCATGCTCCTTATTTGAGGTAAAGTATGCGACTAACCGTGCAAATTTATGCACGGTTATAAATGCTAAATCAAATAGCATTACTCAAAATGTAGTGGGACACACTAACCACTGGTTACCTAATATCATGGAAAAAGCATGCTCTTATTTTAACTTGAGTAGCACGCAGTGCCAATGTCAACAATTCAAATTATTACGTAAAAAAGAAGAAAAGAATTTTTGTCGAATGAGTGGAAGTGTTGCTCCACCATTAATAGACAGTCTTGATCAACTTTGTTGGTTTTTCAACGTTTCAAAAAATAAATGTTCATGTGAAATATTTGAGATTGGAGAAAAGCACAAAATATTTGAATCGGTGTGTGATTTAGAAAAATATTTGAACAGCACAATTCATATCATCATTGTGTACGATGCTGTATATGTCAGGACACATGCCAGTATTGGTATAGTTGCTGCATTGGCTGGAATGGCAGGAAATACTTTAGTCCTAGTTGTCGCTATTGTAAATAGGAAAGGACAGTCGACCTGCAAAACTTTGTTTGCACATTTAGCGGCTTCAGACTTACTCTTTGCGGTACTACAATTTATTTACTTTGTTCCAAAATATTGGACAACAGATTGGTTATATGGATTAGCAATGTGCAAAGTCTTGAAAAGTTCCGAAATGCTCGGTTCGATGGTAGCCATTGGCATTATACTAATTATAAGTATGGAACGTTACATAGGAATTTTAGAGCCCTTTCGTCGAGGAATATCCAAAAGTGGCATGCAGTGTATTCTTGCCTTTAACATAGTACTTGGAATCGCGTCCATAATTCCATTGATTTTATATAACAAAACTGATGTAACAAAAATGTGCAGACCGATGTGGCCAAGATTAAAAGACGACACGACCATATACAACAGCTACATTTTGGTTATGTACTTTTTCATTCCGGTTGTAATAATAACATTCTTGTATATACGTATTATACTAAATTTGCATGGCACAGTAACATTTGGAAATGAAAATTGGATTGCTGATCCAAGATTACGCTTAAAACGCGTCACTGATAATAAAAAGACAATGTACATGTTACTAGCTGTAGTTATTGCGTTCATTACCTTTGTCTTTCCAAGACATATTGTTTACATATATTTCGATACGCGTGGATGGACAGGAGAAATGATTCGAACGGGTGACATAACCACTTATTTTATTTTAATGTACATAGCAAATGTACCATACCCCCTTCACGTTGCTATCAATCCTATAATTTACAGTATATTAGATGCTAAATGGAGAAAAAACGTTAAGAAATTAATATGGAATATACCAGTAAAAACAAGAGCGTTGTCTACCACACTAACAAGTGTTGCAGGCCGTAGAAGAAGCAGTAGTGGTGTAATATTGGATCGATCGACAGAAGATTTAAGAATATCATACCCTTCAAAAAGGTCTACGCTTCATATAGATGTTGAAACAACATCACTTCCATCAGCAACTCCGTCACCGCTTGTAATACGAGCACCACATTTATCGGATTCGTCAACAAAGTCCACTGGATCAGATTGTCCTTTCACGGAAGTATTTTCATGAAGAATCGTAATTACACTTTCTAAATTCATCGGTAAAAAATATTACTAAACTTAATGGAATAAAAAGCAAAGTTATAAAGAGAAATCTTTCACCTTGCGTTCTAGCCAAACTTTATTTCTTTTCCATCTAATCGAAAATATGTTATGGACTATTAATTGTGAGCACATTTTTTTATTTTTGTTTAGAAAGGACATTATAATGCTATATCTGCTTATCGTGTAATAAAGTTATTATTGGTAAACAAATTTTACCGTAATGTTATAGAGAAATTTAATTAGTATATTTTATTATGTATAACATAGTGACTACTTGTACGAGATGTGTCTTACTTGTTTTTGTTATAACCTTGCCTCTTATTACCACTATTTTAAAGACCAAGAATTCGTCTCATTTTCAGTTAGAGCCATTTGTGTAATACAAATATCAAGAGAATATGGAGAAGCGGTACATTTTTTTGAATTATGTTAAGTTTTTAATTATTGATTCAGTTTTGTCTTAAGATTATTACTCTCGCAATATCCGCTTTTGATTTGTTAAGATTGCTACTTCAATTTATACTTGCACTATAAAAATTATTGTCCCGGAGGAGAACCAAATTTATTAGCTCATATTGAAACTTCAGAATCAAGCGCATGTTCCTATTTAAAAAAACTATCAACGTCCTATTTAAAAACCGCCTAAGAAATCAATCTTAATTTCACGTTAAGTAATAAATTACTGTAAATCACCGGAGTGCTGAAATCACAACTTCTCCCACAGCAGTCTCACAGCACCATTTGAATCTTATCCTAGCGTTCCAAAGAAGTTACTGACGAGGACGTTAAAATTTTTTTGCCCAAAATTGGTGAAACGGGAAGCGTGTCACAAACCGTACCTGGACGACCAACAAAACACTTGCATACAGTGGAATCCTGAGACAGGGAATTCGTCTAACTTAACGAAGGTTCGAGATGGTAAAATTGAAGAATGGACACTCTCAGGAAATCATTTGATGAAATTTGCATGAATTTAATTTTTGATTTGAATCATTTGATATACGGTTCTGAAAATGCCCGAGTTAAAGAGACGGAGAAAAAGGTACAAATTAAGCGGGGTAGCACATAAGCAGGGTATTTTGGATTTATTAGGGTCCGTACGACGATGTACCCAGGGTACGACAAAACGGAGTTTTATTTTATTTTAATTATAATAAAAAACATAAAGGCGGTACAAAATCATCCTGGCAATCATCCAAAATCCCACAATCGTCTAAACTCCCACGTAAACTCCTGGAAAGTGTCTATAATTGTACGCTCGTTAACCAATTAAAACAATTTCTTCTTTGACCACAAAACCTTTTTGAGATCTTTTAATTTTTACATTATTCATCAAAAGCTGTTTCAAAATTGTCTAATTTTTGGCATCAAAACTAATACTGTGTTATACGGATTTTATACAGATCAAAGTTTCCAGGTTCAATCGAAAGCGTAATCGATTAAAAACGGGAATAATTTATTTGTTTTCATCTGTTTACAGTCGAGTACAAAAACGTCTCTTTAATAATAGCCGTATTTTGTCGTGTTACGGAAACACGAAGTGCGTTATAAAGGACGGGCGAACCCGTAGATTTTTCCACAGGCTGAAATGTGATGTATAAAGGACGGGTCACCTCGTGAAATTTTCCATGGGTTGGCGCTTCTATATTTAATACCCGTATACGTCTGTCTGTCTGCCACTCAAAATGGTACTGCAAGTAGTGATACGCGCGGCAGGCATGGTGAATCCGTATAAATTTGCAGAATTTAGTCTAAACTAAATCCGCATAAATTTTTATTTATTTTAAATTCTTCGTGCTCATTAAATATGGTTTTTTTGTGAAGTGATTTGATTAAAATCATAGAGATTATAATCGAGGTTTTTTCGGTGATCGTTTTGTTTTGTTTAGATGTAAGCTTTGTCTAGCAAACATCATGATTACTTATTTATTGGCGTTCAAAAAGATGACGAACATTTTTGACGTTATCCTCATACTTGTTATGCCAATTTTCATCGAAACCGAACCCTAAGCCTAACTAAACTAATTTTTATAATTTTTGTAGCAATTTCGATCTGAAAACAGTATTTAGTTAATACAAAGAAACTCTTATTGTTACCATTATGTTAACATGTTCAACTTGACAAAGAACACTTAACTTTTGACTGATTTTTGTCAAAATAATATTAAGCGGACGAAACATTTTGACATCACCATTATTTTTAGCATGCTATTTTCAGGGTACCAAATTTTGTCAAAAATGAAAAAGAGTGAAATGCATGTGTGCTACAAGAAAAACAGCGCTCCATACAAGCGACATGTTTTTTGTAAGTGGGGCCATGACCACGTGAGCCTGTTTTAAAAAATCGCTCTCCTTCGGGGTGTGTTTAAATGTAGACCATAACTGTATAATGGCGTTTATCATTAAAAAATTTCAACACGAAATGTAGGGTATCATATATAACTAACTGGATGGTGAGAGTGGCGTGAAAATAAATGTCAAGAATTAGTCAGCGTCCTAATCGTTATTTAGTGCTGCAATTTGTATTTCTTATTTGGCGGGAAATATTTTATTTCTTCTTGTTAAAATGATGAGAAAAAATTAATGACGGGACTACATGTGATAGAATTTAAACGGCAATATTGCGAAATGTCTTTTATCGAAAAAGTTTTATTATGTTTGGTTTTTATATTAAAAATTTCAGCCAACTAAGGTTTTTCATTCCTTAAATTCGAATTGCTAGGGCTATATTGTACTTGATAATCCTGTGATTGTTCTTCTAACTTTAAAATTACCAAAATAATAATTATCGCAGAACCAATTTTAAATCTACCATTACAGATTTCGACTTCCCTGGCAACGCTGCTATTCGCTAATTAGTGCGGTTAAAGAAACGGGAAACTAAATATTTCTTAAATTATTTGTGAGGTATAGCTTAAACAGACGTTTAACACTGTCTCGCATTGCAGTATAGGAATAAAATGTGGATAAAAATACTTTTTATGCTGTTTTGCATTACTTTAAGAATGACTTCAGTGTTGTGCACAAACACAACATTTTTGTATGAAGCAAAGAAAAGAGTATATGTAACTTCTGTGGAAGAACTGTGCGATGCATTTGGCCGGCCGAGAAGTTCATGTTCATGTGAATTCTTTAACACTGCTGAGAATGATACGTTCGCTTCGGCATGCGATTTTACCAAAATAACCCAACTGCGCATAGGAAAGCTGTCAACTACGCATAATATCACAGCTTTGCTAGCATCTTTGCTTGGCATCATAGGCAACGCAATTGTTTTGTTTACTAGTTTCAAACAAGTGCGTAAGCTCTCACCGCATCAAGTCATTATAGCTCGTTTAGCCTGCTGCGACTTCTTATTTGCAATTTTACAATTATTTTATGTCATACCGAAATTTTGGGGTAGAAAATGGATTTATGAAATTTTTTTATGTAAAGTTGTACGAAGTTCGGAGTATCTCGGGTGTTATTTAGCAGTTGGTTTAATTATGCAAGTGACTGTTGAAAGGTATTATGGAATAGCTTTTCCACTTCGAAGAAAATCATCAAAAAAAATACAACGTTTCTTTTCTATAACCAATATAACATTGTCCGTTTTGTCAATTATTCCATTATTGTTACAATACAATATAGATGGACATGAAAGATGCATTTTAAATTGGAACATCAAACATTTCTCATACATAGCCTACGAAATATGCGTTTTATACATATTTTTCCTGATTCCTATCACAATTATGTCCACATTGTACTTTAAAATGATCTTTGCTTTAAAGAAGTCTGTTAAAATATTGCACCAATCGAGTAGCAGTACTGTGACACAAGAGCGAAGATTGATTGCCAACAGAAGGCGCGTTCGTGTAATCATGGCAATTCTGCTAGCATTTGTTTTGTTGATCTTACCAAGACACATCGTACACATCTACTTTGATGCTCGTGGTTGGAGAAAGGATTACTTCCCTTCTTATGTCAGAAACAGCAATCAGATTACTTATTACTATTTATCATTTTTAGCGTATGTTCCTTATTCGCTGCATGTTGCGATCAATCCTCTAATTTACAGTTTTTTTCTTACGAAATGGCGGAAAGACATGCAGGTAAAGTTGGCACAATATGTGCCATGCTGTTCCAACTACTTCACCAAAGAGCGAACTAAACACAACAGCATTGCGTACACTGTAAGTGGTCACATTATCAATACGAAATGACTGTTACTTTCATCATGCCTCATACCATTATGCACCATGCATGTTGCATGTACATATTGTACTGCCCGTACATAGACATAATTAATTAAGTAATCTTCGAGGAGATAAGAACTTTAGCTGAACCACAAAACCGAAAATACATCTTAATTGATTCACATTATGTTAATTTATATTTTAAGATTGTAACTCTTAAAGAATTATTTTTAACATATTATAATAAACACATACCTTGTCTGTCCATTTATTTTCCCTTTAGACCACGTCAATCTTGTTTAACTTTTATTTACTATGTATTTAGATTCTGCAGGGAGTTGTAATTTTAGTAAACACAACAGGACAACATAACTAAGATGCTTCAAAATGCGCATCATACTTCCGTCATGCACGAGGACCTGTATTGAAATTCCAAGTAAACAATCTACTATACTCCATTTAACTTCCACTGCGGATAAAATTGTTGACTTAGTTTTATTAAACAAACAGATATCTTTCTGTAACAAGATTTTTTTTTTGCAAAAATTAAAACTGTATGTTGATTTTGACCGTAAAATTAATACCACCAAAACACCATTTTTATTTGTTGGATTAAGTCAAGAATTTATACACACACCAATTCAATGATGTTGAATATGACCCTAAAATCAAGACATCAAAATTTAAATTTTTTTTTAAAACATGTAATTCGGGAAACGTGTATTAGGAATCAAATTTTAAAAAGACATTGTTTTAGTATGATTTTATTAATTTTCAACATATTTGTTAACTATTGTTTCTTTAAAGAAGGATGGATTAGTTCAAGTACCATGAAAAACGTAAGAATATATTTTAGTTTTACAATATCTCGACTTTAACACGATGTTGCAATACTGAGATAAAATCTTTTGCCCACAGACGGATTAAAATCATTATAATCCAGATTAGCCGCAAACGGTTGAGTGTTCAGTACAGGTTAACCGTGTCGTCCGGGTGGTGCGCTTTATAACAGATGGATCATCCAGTGGAGGGCTATAGCATATTTTTCCTAAAAAATCTTTCCGTAACTTCATCTCTGTGCTAATAATACTCATATTTTATCTGGCCGATTTTGTATTAAAAATGCACGGAATATTTTTGACCAAAATAGCTAATGTTAACGTTTAACGTGCATTTGCCCTGCTTCAAACTGAAATCCAGATTAAATGTTGAAAACCATAAAAACAAAAAAACACCACATTGTGTGTATTAAATTTTGCTTCTTCTTCGTCTATTACAGTAATACAGTGAGTCTGTGTGTTTGTGAGCAGCAATGGTGACATGCACTTTTCCCCTTAATTGTTAAACAACTAGTCTTGACATTACGTTAAAGGTCGGATAATAATATTGACGCCAATTCTCCTGCAATTTTTCCAGCGAAAAATCAGTGTTAGTCTCACAAAATCTCCATTTTGCTATTCCAAAAAAGGAATAAAATAAATAAATTCCTTTCTTAAATTGTTTATAAGACTCTATACTCTCCCAGAAATTAGCGAGCCTTTTCATTTTTCATTTAACAGTTTAAATTCAATCTTTTCCTTAAAACGCCCTATACAGTATTCATATTCAGATTATTAAGACAGCCAAAAAATCGTACTTAACATTCATTTTCCTGAAAATCCCTGCTCCAGTCCCTATGTTTTCCGAATCGAAAGCTCAAAAATATGCTATGATATGTCTTCCCTTCTGTTCGTAGGATCGTTGCTGGTAGTATACTATAAAGGCAGACCTCCACAGACAGGGTTGCATCCGAAACGGCTGTTATGGCGCCACATCGTAATATAAATTCGAACGCGTGACAGTAGCACATGTCTTGATTTGTTGTTCCAGTTGTTTTCCGTGTTATGAAATCTTTTTTTTAGATTTACAATTTTACTCTTCAAATTAACTGTCGAAGTAACTTCTTAGTAGTTGAAACTACATTTCATTATCTTTGTTTACATCATTTTCGTATGCTGTTCCTTTATATTTATTAATTCACGGTAAGATTAATTAGACATGATAATGTAAGGTTAGATGATGGTTAAATTTTTCCTATGGTGAAAAAAGCTTCCATCGGTTCGAAAGTAAATTGATGTTTGACCGCTTTTTTGCATGGCGTTTTTAATCACGTGATTCTTTTTTGTTTATTGATACGGTAAAAAACGATTCACATTAAGCAGAAACAATTATGTAAGTCAGATCGGGCCTAAACAAAACATGTTGGATTTAGGGTCAATTGATGTGGTAGTACCAAGAAATTGGGAGTGCACTTAAATCGCTGTGCCAAAATAATCAACCCAAAATGATGCCGATAAAAATAGCGTTTAGGCTTGGTTTCCATTAAAGAACTTTAATTGTTATGTAGATATTGTAGAGAGAATTCAATATTTGACGCACAACGTGTGTTTTTAATAAAGTTTAACAGTGAATGTTGTGCAACTGTTGTGCAACAGATGCTCAACGATTTTTGCGTTAATAGACCTTGAAAGAGTGAATGAATTACCAATGCTTAGAGCTCCATTTTAACACTTCCTTCCCTTTTTTAAGCTCTTTTTTTACTTAAGAAGCCCTTTATAAAACCCTTCGACACAACGAACACTAGGTTTCACGAACTAGTTATATCAGTGAAATGTATTTCTTATTTTAGTTAACTTATACATTTTCATGTGAACTCGTTCCTGCGTGCAATTAAAGGGAATTCGACATTAGAATAACATTGAACTTATTCTGCACTCCTCCCTGGTATGAGATTCTAATGGGACCATTTCAATTTTTTTACAGCACCAACATTTGTGATGCATTTGGTGAGACAATAACGTTATGGCATACAAAATTAAGGAAACAACTTTCAACTACGTAATGTGTAAAGTGTTATCTATGATTATCTCTTCAGGATAAAGACCTGAAATACCTCACTCGTTGCCCCAAGTCTTGCTACGAATTGGTTTTGAAAATCTGACATTAGGAAATGTGTTGCTTTCTTGCTTGCCGTGCAATAGAGCCTGTTCTAAATTAAAAGCAAAAAAGTAGAGATATATCCTGACATTGTATAAATTCTCCTAAACACGTTAAGTTCTCATAATGCCACATGGGATAGGAACATCATTGGCAGTTATATTACATATTGTTGTCCAATGATTTCTAGTCTGAGTATATGTTGGTAGAAAATTCACGTTTATGTTAAAATTAAAATTTATTATGTTAATAAAATCTATTATTTGCGCAATTTTTATGCATATATTTGTACTTATTTGGTACAACATTGTACACTAACTCTGCCAGAAAATAAAACCTTAAGCAAAAATGATATTCATGAAGATGCTATTAAAACGAAAATAAAATAAAAATAATTTTGCGTGTAGTTGAGTTACTCAAACTAAATATGAGCTGTGACTGTCTGTATGTTATGGGAAAGGTCATAATATTTTAAGGCATTAAAAGTCTGTGATTAATAAAAATAACAAAAAATGTTAATACTAAATTATTATTTTAAGTGTGATGGAAAGAATCCAATTTTTCTTAAATTCTTTCTCCTGCCATCACTTTCAGCTGTAAACTTTACTTAAGAATAGTGTGAACTCGTAGTTTCTCATATGCTGAGATTCTTTTTTCAACAAAAATTATCAGCTGCCCGGTAACCTTAATGTAAATATAAAAAGAATTTATTAGCGCCACTAAAGTGTAAGCTTTTATTTGTTTGTCCATTTAACATAACTCGGATCATATTTTTTCTCATGTCTTTTTGGCTGATATATCCGTATGAAGACATATTTCTGGCATCGTTTCACATATTTTTTACTAACACACTAACTAACACAACATTACTCTAAGGTGTAGTCGATGATTACTGAGTTGATCAAGTTGAACCTTGAAATAAGTCACGACTACGGCTTTTAAAGTAAAACCAATTTTTAATAATAATATTTATATTTCATGAACAAAGAAGCCCTTGAGCTTAAACAATTTCCACTACATGTAACAGACAGCTTTAGGATTTCGTGCTAATGGCTGCATAGATTTAATGGCATACAAATTCTTGCACATGAAATTTTCACAGCATAAAAAAAGTTCCTGCAGGTTATTTTTAGAAAACGAGAAGAGGAAATATATCTTTTGTGGATATTTCATAATTTGAAATTATTAGAAGCTGTCACGTGTTTTCCGTGGCCTGCGACAAAACACACAGTGCGATTTATTAAATCAAGGATTTATTAAATTCATCAACTGTCTGTATAAGTCGATTTTATTTGTGGTCACCATTAAGTATTCTTCTGCACCATGAAGATGCTCTACTGTATTCAAATAACAGGACCTGATTAAATAAGAAGAGAAGCAGCCGTTCAGTTAAAGGTTTGCGAAATGAACTCCCATCCAAACAAGATTTTAATATTCTTTACGTAGCAAGAAGTTTGAAATAACGGCACTTATTAATTAAACTTCAGTGGAAATTCACAATTATTAAACCAATCGTTCATATTTTTAGTGTTTTATTCTTTTATGGGAGAAAAATGCAATTTTTCGTCTACTTGTATTTAAAAACCCGAAATGATGATTTTTAAGCTATACATGTTTTAAAGTACTCTTTTAGTAACTCTATTCTTTCTAGTAGCTTTTCGCGCAATTGCCTGTCGCTAAACCCAGCTACCATTTTATCTCACAGGTAGACAGACAAACGGACGTCCTAAGTAGAACCTGTGGATCAACCATTTTTAACAAAAAGACAAACCATGGGGTCGCCCGTACTTTAAATTTCCGTCTCACGGTAGTGGATAAAAATGTATCGCTTTCGCCATTTTGTGTGTTCGTAGCAAGACTTTCCTTCACGCGGACAGATAGATAAGGACATATTTTGATACAATATAAACTGTTTGCCTATCTATACTGAGAAATATGACCCAAGGTCAAAAGCGTAAAATATGATAGAAATTTCTACTCTACGACTTTGAATCGCTTGCTTCTACATTTTAAGATTGGTATTTGACCTGTTCGAAGGAACTTAACAAACAATTTAATAATGCACCGTCATTCTGCTGTTGTAGCAATAACTTCAAGAAAAAACACACTAGCAAAAAGTTAACCGTGGTGCGACAAAATGAAAAACGACCAGATATCACAGTGATAAAAGTTCTTAAGTAAATTTCCTGAGAATCGTGTGCCAAGGCGTAGAAATTGAACCTAATTTTAAAACTTATCAAGAGGCACAGAAAGATATAATAATAATAATATAATATAATATAATATAATATAATATAATATAATATAATATAATATAATATAATATAATATAATATAATATAATATAATATAATATAATATAATATAATATAATATAATATAATATAATATAATATAATATAATATAATATAATATAATATAATATAATATAATATAATATAATATAATATAATATAATATAATATAATATAATATAATATAATATAATATAATAAGGAACATGTTATTATCATTGTGTAGGTCACGCTTATTCCGTTTCTTGTGTCACAAATAGACTGTTTTATTAGAGCTTATCATATAAGATATTAACTGATACGGGCTTAAATGCTAACACACCTTTGTCATGGATAAGATGCAAATCATTTTTACTATTTAACAGTCGGCATTGCCCTGCCTTAGAGGGGTAGCCGAAGTTTCAATTTTAATGCAGATTCTGTTAATGATATTGCACTTGTGAGAACTTTAGATGTTGTCAGGCTGTAAGTTTTTATTAGTATTCTCAGTTCCGTATTCTTTCTCCTTCATGTCATTACGAAATGTTTGTGGTCTCTGTTGGGTAATGTGTTTATTAAGATAGTTATTTATATATTTATACATTTGTTTAAACGTTAATATTTTACTAGACTTTATTATTTTTAATAATTTTGTACCATTTTAGACCTTGTAAAAATCCCTATTTATTGATAAATAAAATAAAATTAAAAAATCAGGTCACTTTTAATAAAGTTCTTGAGTTATTTATATAGCCTTTCAATTTTATTCATATGAAAAATACAGATTTAAACCAAATTATGAACCAAAAATCAGTAACTTACAAAATCAAGGGATGGATCCAGGAGGATAGCTAGAAAATCGAGAAGCAAAACAATTTTACCGCATATAACAGAAAAGTCAATTAATTAAGATGCACGGCTTTTTGTTATTTATTCAGCATTGATCATGTGAAGCATTTCCAGAACACAATCAGAGGAAATTTACCCATGTTTTTTCAAATAATTTAACACCTTTATTTGTGCTATCCTATAGAATTTGTTATTGCTCATAATCTCATTGTTTAGGCTGAAAATCTGTAATTCAAGCAAACACGTGCCATCTAAGAACATTTTGTAATAAAAAATATACATTTTTGCTGAACCTAAACTTAAAGAAAGCTTTACGCATCAACTTGATCCGTATTGCTTCGGCAATGGTGTGTGAGGCCATTAAGTCAATTTTTCTAAATAAATCACATGATGATACTTGAATGGATTCTACAAATAGGTTTGTTTATTATTGTTTGGTAAATCGTAAAAGTGTAACGTTATGGGTTAAATAAGTGGATAGCACAGCAAAGTTATGGTGGTAAAGTTCTCATTTTTTGTTATGTTGTTATAACATGTAATTAATACCAGAGTTAATTCCTTAATTTGAAAACAATATAAAACTATAAAAGTTCAACTTAACATTTTCCGATGAAGCATTTACGTTGAAACTTATGACGTCGTAGTTAAAGAGTGCTGCAAATGTTTTGATCGAGACTAAATCTTAGCCGTGCAAAATTTGGGCGATGTGACATTATATTGTATTCTCGCAATTGAATAATTATAGTTGAATAATACTAACTGTATCGTGTATAGATCTTATATATAATTAATACGCCATTTCTGTCTGGCTGTGACAGTCGAAGTAGATGTGTTATTTTTCTTCAATAAATAATCACAGTATCATATTAAATTTGCTTAACTTTAACTTGCATTGTAGTTTGTGTGGTTTTACAAACCTTGATGCATTTACGGACAACGTAGTTTACGAAGTTTTAATCAGTCGCACCATTTTGAAAAGGTAACTAAAACAAGTTTATGATAAGAAGAACAATAAACTTTAGAAAGTTTTAAGAAAATTCAATTTATAATTGAAGAGTAATTTTTGTATATTTACTAAATTCGGAATGTACTTCGTGAACTTTCGTTGACGTTCAAGCATTTACATTTTTGTAAAAAAAACGTCTAAAACTTAGATGAAGCAGAACGGGTCTTTACACACAGGGCCATCATAGTAGAAATAATACAAAAAAACTATTTATTTCTTCGCGACGAAAAATTATATTATAGGTAAGATTTACAATTAATTTAATATTACAATACACCGGTAAATATAAATAAAATAAACACCATGTTTTTATATTAAAACTAAACAGTAGAAAATTATGCAGAAAATATTATAAACAATGATACATATTAAATCCTTTTACTTAAATAACTCTTTTTCATCTTTATCTACAAAAAAAAGAATAATATATGCTCCTTGCTCGAAACCACATCAGTTTTTTTTCTGCCGCATAACTTGAGGTTTTTCCATGAAAATAGCAGGACAGTTCATTAGGCATCGATCCCGTAATTGTGTGCAAATCATATGGCTGGTGGAATTTAACGCTTCTTGGACACACAAATCAAAGTTACCAGAACATTTACTTCGACAAGTGAATTCTGGTCGATCTTTATTTTCTCCATCGTTGATTTTACCTTTCAGTCCACGGTAAGGTCTACTCGTAACAGACGATATTAATAAGAGTAACAAGGAAAATACTTTAATTGCGTTCATCTTTAGCTATTTGCTTCTTAGCTTTTTTTGAAACTTATGGAAATTAACCTGCTTTATATAGCTTTCTGGGGAGGCCAACATTAAAAATATTTTATGTCCAAAGTGAGAAAAAATAACAGTATTATGACCTAAGTTTCATTCAACACTTGAATGGTGGTGTTAAAAATGATTGGTTTAATTAGTCTCAATTATCTCTATATTGAAAGATTGATATGTTATATCTAACACACACGTATGGTTCCGGCTGTTAGTTTTTGTTTTTTTGTGGCGCTACCGAATCGAAAAATATAAAAAATATATATACTGTGGAACTGCAGTATTTAAATTTCACCTTTTCGCAAATACAGCCCATCTTTGTTTACACATAGAATTTTTTTTCCGAACCAAGATTATAATTTCAACAGAAGTAATAACTTCTTTCAAGACCAACCGTGATCTGTCTAGCCACATAGCTGCCAATTTTTAACGTAATCTGTTAATTCTTTGGAATAGGTTCTGGCATTGCAACGTAAATTCTTGAATTTTATCGTGAAAAAGTTTGGCGGGGGATATGATGTGCTGCGATCCACGACAGTAATACGACGAAGACATACCAAGTTCAATGCTTATGTAAAGATAAAAGACTGGAAGATTTCCAAGTACAAATGTCAACAACCATACAAGCTTTTCATATGAATATGCTTTATCAGAATATTAGGCTTAGATTAAAAACAATAGGTCTATTGTCATGAACAATAGAGCAACAAGAGCACAAAAATAATAACCAGCCTGGTTGAAAATTTTTTTTACAAAAGAACGTGTAAATTTAGTATCAGCTGCCACGGCGCTAAAGCGAATCAGTTCTAGAGTGTCACAGCTCCTATTTGAGCTACAGAAACATTTTTTGGAATTTTTGCCTATTTATAGACAACCCGCAACTTCTTGGACATGAGTCAAATGTTGTACCGACTGAACTACCTATACCCATTTATCAATTTATGTCTGTGCAATGTTCAATTTGTAAAAAAAAATGAATATTACTTGGATTGATTATTAGTTTAGGTAGGTATATTTGTATATAAAAAAATAATATTTCAAGTTTTAAACAGTACACATTGTCATCTATTACATTTGTCATTTTCTTGTCATTTATTCTTTCCTTCTAGACATTATTTCTTCTCTTGTAAACACTGTGCACTTTTCCACAGTTGAACCTCACTCACCTTTATTTTTTAAATTCCAAACAGTGTGTGCCAATTTTATATCTAGCACATCTTCCAACGTTTTAACTTTATTCGGATGTCCTTAGTCCTTGGTCGATTTAATGGTAGTCTCTAACAATCTCACAATGACTCGGCTTTTGAAAGAGCGAGAGTCCTTTATCAATAGTTGGGCCTGTAAAACATGTTTTGAAGGTGCAAGAGTTCTTTGTCAATAGTTCGGCCTATCCCATTTTATGAGACGGATTTCAAAAGTGCGAGAGTCCTTTATCAATAGTTTGGCTTGTAAAATACGGTTTTTGAAAGTGCTAGAGTCCTTTATCAAATAGTTCGGCATGTCCCATTTTATGATAAGGCTTTTAAAAGTGCAAGAGATTTGTGAACAGTTAATCCAAAACAATCCTAAATGTCTCCTGGGAAGTATGGTTTTCAGGCAGTTGCAGCTACTCCGTTTAAAATGTATTTTGACAGTATTCTGACAGTATTTGCACTTTTGTTTCAGGATTTTCTTTCTTGTCATTTTGTTAAGCCAGTTTACAGCTTTTTCCCGGAGTTTTAAAAACAAAGCCTCTCAGCACAATGAAAGATAGTATATTATTTTGTTTTTAGGGACTGCTTTTCGCCAAAATTAGCCCTTTCACACACTTTGAGGTCGATATTACACTTAGAATTAACACACAAAAGTACGTTTTGGAAGTAATGTGAGCTAATTTAGATTTTTTTTATATATTTCGATGGTCATCGCTATAGAGAGATTGTATTTGTATGTAAAATAAGTTATCTCTGATATTGTTATTGTTCATATGTTTCATCCAGCTTCTCATTATAGATTCTTGGATTTTTTAAAAATTTCATGTGTCAGGCGAAATAAACATAATTGTGTAATTGACATATAACTAATGATTTATCTCATTATTAGTAATTAGGAAATTATTGTTTGATTGTTAAATGATGGCACTGACCATCGTCCTCTCTTATGTACTCACATATGACATTCTATTACTCAATGCTTACTAATTTGGTATTATGAAATTTTTTATGCTTCCACAACGTCATGTGCAAATACGCATTTATTGTTTTTGACTTTTAATCTCTGCACATGATAACAAAATGATGAACACTGAACTATTGGACGATTGAAAAATTGAACATTATACGTTAAACAGGATCTCTCACGTCGTTTTCGATGCACTCTAAATAGACTTAATTTAACCCAATGGTTGCTTAGTAATTAATTCTGACTATGAATGATCCTGAAATAAACTTAAAACTTATTTAGACTGCCTGTCGCTTTTTATCAATATTTTTGGATTACTGTGTTAAAATGCAAGACTTCACAATTTTTTTGCATAGACAACATAATTCTTGTTTTTCCTACTGTTTTTTTTATATGAGACATTAAACATGTTAATTATTTTAATGGCTACGAATCACTCATAAAAACTTCAAACGTAGGTGGAAATCACGTGAAAGAAAAAAGGGTTCATTAAAAATGCTTCGAAAAGCGTATTCCATTTGAGATGCTAATAAAATTGGGAAATTCAATTACGAACTTTTTCTATTGGCTTTTTGTTTTCCTCTGACTGTTATATAACTTTTAAGTTTATCCACT
Organism: Hydractinia symbiolongicarpus; assembly: GCF_029227915.1. Classification (NCBI taxonomy): domain Eukaryota; kingdom Metazoa; phylum Cnidaria; class Hydrozoa; order Anthoathecata; family Hydractiniidae; genus Hydractinia; species Hydractinia symbiolongicarpus. Next base: position 25,933,441 of record NC_079882.1, on the reverse strand, counting down.
AAGTAAATTGGACAGGGTATACAGACAAGAAATCTGTCACAACTGTATATATGTCTCCCATTTTTGTTTGGAAATAACAACGTCACAGTTTTGGGATGTTGGAATCCCAAACAAGAAAAACAAAACAGAAAATGTCATGTTTATGTTACTTTCACCACATAACAGAACATTATTTAATGAAAGATATGCAGGCTAATAAGACTGTAATATTAAATTTCCACACTTTACCATAGTATTCTGTTTATCTATGATAAAGAAATTGATTTATCAATTCTGAAAAAAAAAAACAGAATTGGACAGCAAAAGTAAATTCGTATTTAATTTTATATCAATTTGTTTTTCTGATGCAACTCTTCAAAAAATACTTGAAATTAGTCAAACATTTTTTGCATTCTCTTTTTTCAACAAATTACACAGATGTGTTGAGGTGAAAAGATCATTTCGCTTTTTTTGTGACAACAATCGTTGCAGAATTTTAGAGTTTTCTTTAAAAAATTATTACCTGTTTTTGTTACAAATCTTTGAGATTCCGCTTTAAGAGAATTATGAAATGATAGAAAAGTTGTATTATTATGAGTTAAACAGAATTAAATCCGGTCATACAGTTCATATCTTTTATGTACATACTTCATTATCTTATATTTATACCTATTTTATCAGATCATGGAGATCAGATACTATTAGACACAATCTTAATATGAAATGTATAAGCATTTTTTTTCATTTTATCAGCAGGAAATTTATAGGTGTATAAATAATCCTTCTAATTTATAATAGAAAATATATAAAAAAATACCGACTTTGATGTTTCAAATAGTTTGTTATCTTTTATCCTCATGACTTACCTTAGAAGCAGGTAATTTCCGCCTGTTTTTATTTTCCATTCGTGCACAGATTAGGAGCAAATGCGAAACAGTCTCTGATTAATAGCGCATTGTTTGATTATATCATTCTTAAGTTCAATTGTGCGTTTTATTATTATATCACTAGTTATATACACCCGCGAAAGATCCCACTTAATTTTTTTAAAAGTTTGGTGTACTTTATCACAAAACGGCTGGTTGTTACTTTCATAAAAAAGACTGCAAACAAAACGTTTTAAAAGAAAAAGACATCAACAATAACAATCTTTAATTGCCCGTGACGTTACCCGCGACATTAATTATTTATAACAAAGCAATAACAAAACCAGCTATTGTAAATTTGAATTAGCATACAATACAATACCAAGCTAATTAAATTGCTTTATTTTATATCGCATCATTTGTTCTAGCCAATAGAACATTTTTAAAAAGGATCTTCTGTAAGCTTGTTTAAACAAAACTCCAGAAAATATAATCGGTTTTGGACACAGACGGACAGATACAATATTCGTGTTGATATAATAGATTTCAAAGTTCAATTATGCCAATTGGTGACAAATATATATGACAGTTTTATTTGCGTAGTATTTTCGTTGTTCAGAATGGAATTTAGCCTTTTGGCAATTTTAATATTGCAGAAAAAGCATATTATATAAAATTAAAAATTGCCATCTTGTTAAAAACTAATTGGTTTTATACAAAGAGACTTCAAATTTTGTCTAGCTGACTATCCTTTTTTTAAACAAAAATACTTCCATTGGTTTTTGAACTATAGAAATTAAAAATTCTGCTAATTGTACAAAAATTATGATCTCATTACCAAGGTGATAAGACACAATTGATGTGATTAATAATAATCATAACGACTAAATATTAATATTCATTTTAATGTTTAAAACATCACACGGAATTGCTAAAGGTCTAAATACGTCTTGCATGTTTTATTAAAACTACTTAATACAATACCTTATACCTTGATGACTTCATGCAAAATCATCGACCAAAATTTCATACGAGACAACCGCCCAAGCTCTCTCATATGAAATTAACTTGTCCTTTTAACAAAAGTTAAGCTTTAAAAATGCTTTCTTGTATTGACTAAACTTTAAATACTACTGCATATAAAATTGCACTTTTCCTTCTTCTCTGTTTCGCTAAAAAATAACATACAGCTACATTATATTATGCATAAAAAGTTCTACATCAGATAAGCAAAGATTTTTACTGTTAGTGCATACATGGACGCATACTGTACATTAAAATGGAAGAGACAAGTAAAACATATTGCAGTATTATCATATTGCATCTTAAATAGCCGTCATTAAATAAACTTTTAATTAGAAATTGACACATAAAAATGTTAAGGCATTGTTAAGGGTTATGATTTTTGACGAAACAAAATTATTATTTGAAAATCATCTACAATCGTGGTCACAATATGTTGGGACAAGACAACGAATTTCGAAGTTCGCCACCACAAGTAATTGCGTAGGCTCATTCTATATTATAATCAAACATCTGGAACTTGTAATAGTTCACCTGTAAATGTTCAGAGTGGACTAGGTTATTTGGTATATACAAAATTCTTAAAATGTGCTAATTGTTGCTGACGTCAGCAAGGCTTTTAATCACGAATTTCGGAACCTTCGTGGTCCCCGACGTGAATTATTTCGGTGTGCGGGCGTGCTAAAGAATGTGACTAGCAACTTTTCAACCCTCTCTGCCTGGCCTACTTGTGTGCAAAAGTAGCGACTCTGCAGCCTGCCGGCTGCAGAATTTGACTGTTATGTCCATATTTGGATAATGAGTAAAAAACTGCCTTAGTCTCAATATTTTTGTCCACGATTGTAGTTGGATATTTATGTTGAACTTTTCAAACAGCGTGGTAAGTATATTTGGTACCATTAAATTTATCTTATACATAAAGATAAGGACTTTCAATTATGTTTTGCTGGCGTATATTAGCAATAACTAGTACCTGTTCTTTACTCTAAGAAAAGTATTTCTTTTTATGTTTACACATCCAATAACTAATTCATGTAACTTAAGAGGGATGTCATCTTTTTTACTGAGTGAAAAAATGTATATGTAGTTTTTAAAAGTGTCAGGGATAATTCATTCGTTGTAAACCAATCAGTTATACAGTATTAGTAGTTTATGGGTAAAAAATAAATTTGTATCATCAGCAAATAAACTTGGATTTAAATCTCTGGATGCTCTAAATACAACATTGGTATAAATAAGAAACAACAGAAGGTCCTAAGATTGACCCTTGATGTGCTCCATTAACAAGTAGTTAGTAGTTAACCTGCAGTTCTTGTTTTTCTCATTACAAGAAATAATTTGTTTTCTGTGAAAGAGGTAGTTCTTAAGTAATACGAGACACCAAAGTCTTAAAAAATATGTCTTGATTCAACTAAATGATTGTGTGATCAGTTGAACAACCATCTTGGAAACTAAATGGTTTATTATACGAAAGAAAAATAATGTTCAAGAAAGAATTCTCTCTGTTGTATATGATTCTCTTTGAATCTTTGAGTATTCTTTATTGACGTCAGTGCCTTTACTCTTATCCTTGTAATCTAATACTTTAGGTACAAAGTTCTCTTTTTTTTCATTGCTCTTTTTTTCTTGTTCTGTGTGCCCTTTTTACGTGTACATTTCATAACCTAATTTGCATTCAATACATTCACTATATACTTTAGATCAAACAAGATGGCCTACAGGCTGATTTAAATATTTCTTGTTCTTTTTAAAATTGCAATTTCGTCACCTAGGGTTATTGTAAGCAACTTTTTATTTCAGTATGTATCGTATTACAGGTTAATGTTTCATCACATTTCTTGTAGAAGTAAGCGAGGTTGCAGTGTAGCTGTTTAATACCAATATATGTACATTTAGGGCGAGGAAATATATGATGTATCAAAAAAGGTGTTTAATTTTTTAATCTCATTAAAATTGAATATCGAGAGAAATTGGAATTAAAGAAAGTTGATTTTTTCTTAAAATATTATGGTCAAATTTACTACTCGCGCCGTGCAAGTTAACAGAACTTTGTTAAGGATCTTGTTAGTGACACATTAATAAAACAAACAAAATTTGATGGTGATAAAATAGCCAGTCTTTGGAAAAACAAAATAAGATTTTTTGCACACACACAGAGAGAATTTCCCAAGGACAGTCAAAGTTTTGTTCAAATTATAGAGGTTTTTGAATTAAGGAGAGTCAACGGTGTTGTTAATTTTCTAGCTTAAAATTTAAATTTTCCCAGGTTAAAGAATTTTTTGTATTGCAATAAGGAAATTTATAGAGTAATACCATGACGGTATGTAAACCTTCATTATATTTGTACGAATTGTTGTACCAACAGTATGCAGGAAAGATACGTTTATAGAAACCCATGTGAACTCAGGTAAGGTCTAATTTTTCCTGTTTGTGTTTATTATATTTCATACACTCAATTATTTAATTTTCTTGTGAAGGAAAGGGATTGACACCTGGTGAGCTTAAAAAGTTGACAGAATGTAACATGTATTATCCAAGCTGCACACAAGCAATTCATAAAACATGGGCATTAGTATATGCGAGAGATGGTGATGGAAAAAATTCGAATATATTTCAATCAGGAATATCTTAAAACAAGGTTAGTATTAAATACAGGTTTCATCATCAAAGGTTAGCGTTGACAACTCGCATAAAGAAATATCAATGGTCTGAGTTACTTAGTGTCAAAAATTAAAAATTGAACTATTTTAAAAATGCTGAAACGAAGTTGAAAATGGGATGTTTATACAACAAGGGCAAATCATATTTAGGGTGCCTATTAATTAACGTCAAGAATTAAGAAATCGTGCTATTTCGCTTGTAAAGGATTTGTGTTTTAGGATCATACGCCAATTCTGGGTGAAAAACAATTATGTTTTTTTCCTTTAAAGAATTGACCAAGCCAAAAGAACATGTCCCATTGGCAAAAATCTTTATTTGTTTACATTTTCGATTGGTTGTGTGTTCTCTTCTGCATAAATTCTAAGAGGAGATTATTAAGGCAATTACGATACATTTATTCCTTTGTTTATTTGAGTCCAGTGATTTTCGAAGGGCAGAGATTATTAAAAAATCACTTCAGATAGGAAATTTAGTATTTTTTCAAACAGATCAACTCTCTTTGATGTGCCACCCCTCTAACTTTCCAGAATACAATTTTTCTTGGCTTACAATAGTCCAAAGTCCAGTAATTATATTGTCTTCTTCCTGAAAATTTGACCATTTAGTTTCAAGTAGTTTGGAAGGTAATACCTTTATTCTATAATACAACTATTCTTTAGTAGTTTGTTACTCCAATGCATCATTTTATTATGTCGAAACAAAACCTTAATATGCTAAGCGCTTCAGACAATTTCTTGGATAGTTACGATTCCAGCTTTAATTACTTTAAACGAATTCCTAAAACCTTTAAAAAATTCCAAGCTACCATGAAAGATTAAGGTAGGTTTGAACTTTACGCTGCCCGGTTACTTTCTTTCAGTAAAGTTAATAGTGAAGTGTGTTACAAATCTTGCTCTTTGAGAGTAAAAACAAGTTGAACCTCAATTGAATCAATAGATTAAAAAACAATTAAAAGAAGAAATAAAAGTTATCTAAAATGCGTTTAATCCAAACAAATATTTAGTCCTTGCGGGATTTGAATTAGATATATATAAAAACTTCAGTATGTCGAACAACTGACAACATTTCTCATTGTGATATATGTAGCAAGTGGATTTCGTTTTGTTTAGGTTGTTGGGGACATCTGTTGCGAATGACAGACAATTTGGGCACAAAAAGCACATTTCAACTTCAACAAAGAAGTAATTATCCTGTTATTTTTAAGAAAGAATAAACATAACTAACTTGACGAATTTTAGAATTTGGGGATTTAATTAGCAATAACATGTTCGCTAAAACAATGTTTTTAAACATAGACTAGCTATATTTAAAAAGTGACGCGCTAAATATATTTATCTACATTTCTTTTCTTTGTCAGGACTAAGAGTTTACCAAATATGTTTACTTTCGTCTTGGATTTAAATATAACTTTACAGTTACATCGTTACCCAGTGGTAAGTCTTTGAGTATAGTCACCTCAGCTCCAAGTAAGTGTGTTTATCTATCCCCCGTCTGTTACATCAAATGTCAACTTCAAATGTCATGTTAAAATTGTTAAGTTTGCTTCTATGTTATGCTAATAACTACATATGTTAACATATGCCAGCCTTTTTTTCATTTGTTATAAATTCAGTTAATTGAGTAGTTACATCAGCCATGTCTTTCCATTTTTATAAAAATGTGTAGATGTCATTTTTTTAAGATCAATGCAAGTTAGAGGTTATGCCACATATATTTCACAGTAAGTCACAAGATGCTTTTACCCTAGACCGATGTTTTTCGAATTTTTGGGAAAAATATTTTTACCTTGTACAAAAGTAAAAAACCTAATGAGATTTATTGTTCTCTCTTTCAGAGCTTCAGAGCCAGAAGGATTTTTTCAAAAAATGTGTAAACCCAAGTAAGTTATTGACGATGCTTATGGTGGGTTCACACTCATTCGTCGTAATCGATCGAATGAGGAGGAAAATCTATTCGTTGCGAACAAAAGAATGTAGTTCACGCTAGCGCCAAAAAATCAAACGGTGCATCACAAATAAGACATTTTAACCCATTTTTTCGTTTATTATACTCAATATTATACTTAATAAACCGGCCGTTTTGGCAGGAAGTTCTACGGCGTACTACTGATTTAGTTTTCCTATACAGGGGAGTATTTGCTTTAGGTAATTGTACAAAAAAGGTCACGTTATTAATAATTAATAACGTGAGCACCTTTTCATTTTAACTGGCACAGCAAAAAAAGAATGAAAAATATGAAAGAGGTAGAAAAAAAGAGTTTAAATTTATAAACACTGCTTTTATGAAACCTAAATAAAACGTAAAAAGCAATAAAAACAACTATTTTTGATTTATTTCGTTTTTTAAAACGAATTTTAGCCTGTTGTACTCGTTGTACGAAATGCAAATCTAGCTTCGTAAAATTTCAGATCACTTAAAAGATAACAAACAACCGTTGTAGCTTGGTACTGGCGAAACCAAGTAAACATAAAATAATGATGTCAAATGATGTATTTGTAAAATAATAGGTTTTTGTACCTTGTGCAACGGAGTAACCTGTTATAACACTCAAAAACTAATAATTTCCGTAACGCTACACCAGACTGGTATCCTTCCGTGCTTCACTAGTCTCGGTAGAAAAAATGGAGCCCATTTTCAAATTTTAAAAATCTACCGGCTAAAGCCGTTGAACAATAATAAGAGATTCAATGTTTGCATCAAATATGTGCAAATGTGTGTGCAACAAAAAACTACATTTTTCTTTCATGTCAACTTCGTTTTATTATAAAATTATAAAACTTGTTTTGAAATTGTGTCGGGATCTGATTTGTTGATAAATTCTCTTTCGCCATGGTAGTTGAACTTATTACAACTACCGCGACGAATGCGAGAAAATTACGTAGTATGCTAAAAATAAATATTGCGCATGTGCAGATTTATGGTCGCTTATTCGTCCGACTACGGCAAATGAAGTGTAAACCCGCCTTTAGTGAGAGCATAATATTTACACATTTACACGGACATGCAAAAAAGTTGACACTTATTTTGCTACTTCTTCTTCCTATTTGGTCTCATTTACTATCACACATATCTATGAACTTAAGGATGGAGGAATAACTTCCCGTTTAGAAAATTCCAAGAGCGAGGCAACTAAACACCGCATTTGGGTTACGAGAATAGGATTCCCTTACGAGTAGAAACTATCTGACATCTCTGAATCTTGTGTTCTCGTCTAACAGACGAATTGGACAAAAACATTCCTCCGCCGGATTATTGTGAAAGTTACGCTGTCGAGATGAAATAAATTCTCCATATATTTTTCAAATTACGCTGCCAGAAAGAAAGTGGCTACACGAATTTGTAAGGAATATCCACTAAGCAATGCACAAAGAGAAGGAGTGACTAAGAAGTTACTGGTTGAAGAAAAGTGCAAATTTGTGTTGCTGTCAGAAGATGCTGTCGATGCTTCACGAATCTAACAAACACTTTCTGACTATGAGCAAACATTTGTTAAAGATTTCGACTTTATGTTTTCTTTTTATGCTAAATGCAAAAACGTTTACCTTGGACACACACGATACAGTAGTGGTTAACATCCTGGAATTTAATCTATTTCAGAGAGGTGTGACAAGGAGTGCTGGTTGAAAGTCAGGCTTCCCTTGTAATTTTTGTATAGTAACTTTCAAAATATACAGTTTTATGGGTTTCTTGACCCTCTGAACCCCATTTCTTAGCTTTTTAGTATTATCCTCTTATGCTTTTGATGTAATAAAGAAAAGAAAGCATTTGCCTGTTTGAAATTATAGAATTAAAAGCGACTCTGAATACAATCCTGATCAATATTGTGGAAAAAATGACAGTTTCTCGTCATTTTTAAATTTAGTCAAAATCTCCAGGCCAATTCTTACAAATGCGTAACTGAGTACACAGCTCACAAAAGGAATGAAGTATAAGACATAAGACATAAAAGTCATTGAAAGTCATTTTAAAATTACTGTAACTGACACATCTACAAAACAGCTAACTTCAAAGTTGCCACCACTAGTAATTGTGTAGGCTACTTCCTTAGTAGACTCATATATTTTTAAATTTGTACGGAGTGGACGTTTCCAATGTTCAGAGTGGACTAGGGAATGCAATTTTAGGCTATTTGAGTGAGTTCACAACTTTGTGGATTTCGACATGGATTATTTTGGTGTGCGGCGTGCTAGAAAGAGTGACTACGCTGTTTGCTGGGCCTACTTGTTTCCATATTTAAAAAAAGAGTAAAAAACTGCCATAGTCTCAATATTTTTGTAAATAAATTAATGAAATTAAAGAATTTATTTCATAAGAAGTTTGAAAATAGTTAGTTCATCATACAAACATATTTCTGAGTAATAAGCAGGTCATCCATCATTTTTTGGTTACCTTCACGTTCAGTAATAGAAAGTTTCGTTTAATAGCTAATGATAGGAATGACCCAAGTAAAAAAATCGATGTAAGGTAATACGTATAGCGTAACCACAATGAATTAAATCTGATACTAATGTTGATTAGTAGTCAAAATAGACACAAAGCCACAATTGTAACCAAATGTTGTGTAAATGCTTTCAAACTAGCTATGTTACGCAATTTTCAAAAGGCCAGGTGTATTTTAGTGGAAGGTAATAAAGCAGTATCGCATCGGGTAGAATAAGTATTAATAAAATTTATGTTTCTTAAGAGCCAAAGAGGTCTTAGTAGTGATTTTTCAACTATAAATTTCTCTGTTTTTAAAAAAAATTTTTACAAACTTTTAACGGAATATTTCCTCTTTAAATTGAATTTTTTAATTGCGGTAAATTAGTGTAGCCTGTTGTTTATCTTTTTAGCTACCAGCCTGCTCGAGCATGTCCATTATTTTCAATGAACAATCATTACGTCGCATGGGAAGCCGTCCATACGAAATTGTTACAAAAACAAATCAAAAGTAAACCGTAACTAATTTCTTTAGACATAGTGACTTTATAATTACGTATGTAAAGCCATTATGTTTAAAGTACCAACTAGATCGAAATTGTGACGAAATAAGTTTTTCTTAAACACCGTGCAAATAATGTAATTGTACCTTCCTCTGCATTAATTTTTTTCCGACTTATGTATGAGGTCATATTGTAACTATGGGAGAGCTTTATTACGATTTCTTTTAACAAGAATTATATGGTACGCGGCTTTTAATTATCACTAATTAATGTTACGCTTCATTAATATGTTAATATGTTACTTGATTAACAAAGATATCGAAAGCCAGCTCGACTAAATTTATATGCATATAATTATATAATATACCTTGTGCATCACACAGCATTAGTTTGTATCCTTTTAATAAACTAGCCGGGTAAGCCACAAGTAAAAGTGTTACCCAACATTTAAAAAATCTGTGACGCAATTAATAAGTAGTATATATGAGTATATAGGCGTAACACCATTTTTTAAAAACTGCATTACGACTTTGGATAAAAAAAGTTAGGAAACCGCCTGCTGTTATCTTGTTCAGTTAAAAAAATACTCAGCAATTTTATTTTGCAGCAAAGTTTTCATAATAGTAATACAAGTGAGAGCTGCCTAATTGCATTTATTTAGCATAAGAATTAAGAATTGTGTTGCAGCCAAACAATACATTGGCTTCTTTCACTTATCCAAAGGTAGCTAAGGAGAGCTAGATAAACACAACTTCGATATAAAAATAAATAATATTGGCTAGGTTAAAAAGCTGTTATACCAAACTGGATAGTAATAAGTAAGGGTAGCTATAGCTGGCTGGCTGTAGAATGATCCTAAAAAATCTTCGTTCCTAGCTAAATCCAAAAAAATAGTGCGTTTAAGATTTGTACATGGCTAAAAAACGTGACAATATATTTATTTTAACATGTAAGAACATATAGACAACAAATATCGCAAAAAAAAGCTTTTAGAAGACAGAAAAGGTCAAACAGACCTTTAAACTCAGCACTGGCCACGACCACTTTCAAAATTAAAATGGTCTACGTCATCATGTTTCTACGTTAGCATCGCCAGGCCGCGAAAATCTTGAATTGGTGTTTCAAAGAATTAGGCGTTTTTGATTGGTATACTACGTGCGAGCGGTCAAAACAAAATAATAAAGCTGTCCTATTTGTTTTCTGGGGCTCCCGAGCGGAATTGGCAATTGAGATCACAGGGGTAATTATTATTAAAAATGGGCGTATTTAAATAAGGCGTTCGTTTCAAGCACTGAATTCATTTATTTATTTAAGATTGCTAAATTAAAATAATTAAATTATTTATGGTAATAAATTAATTTCTCGATTTTATTTTAATCAATAATGAGATTTTCGATTAAACAACCCCCTGGTTTTTAAAAATCACGAAAAGAATAAAGAAAAATTGGTAGCCACTTTGCAGACAGACAGGCGTATATGGGTATTATAATATAGATTTGTTTGCACAATAAAAGATTTCGATTTTATGTTCACTTTTCCCACTAAATGCAAGAACATTTACACTTGAACACAAACGATACAGCAGTGGTTAAGATCCTGGATTCTAATATATATCAGAGAGGTATGATCAGGAGTACGGGTTGGGAGCTAGGCTTTATTATGATTTTTGTGTAATAACTTTCGACTGAAATCCTGATCAAAATTGTGAAGAGAATAACAGTTTTTAGTCATAAATATTATAAATTTAATCACAAGGTGTAGGTCAAATCTTACAAATCCGTAACTAAGTACACAGCCTTCGAAAGTTTGCTCATTGCACCTTTTAACCCATCGGCCATACGAAATAGTCCCTATCAGACGACACGAAGGTCGAAGAATTTAAGAAAAGGTCAAGTCAACGTTTTAAACCAAAGATGCGTATGTTTTCTGTGAAACTGTCTCATAACCATTAGAAAACCCACAGTACGGCTATCTTAGTTTTGCTTCTCATCAACAAAAAAGCATAAATCATAAAAATCAGGTACTAAGGTCATTTCAACATCACTGTAACTGACACATACTACAATCTTTGTCAAACAATGTTGAGACAAGACAGCTAATTTCAAAGTTCGCCACTAAAAGTAATTGCGTAGACTACTTCCATATTAGACTAAAACATTTTGAATTGGTCAAAGTTCACTTTTCAATGTTCTAAGTGGACTTAGGACAATCTTAGGCTATCTGGTTAAGTCCAAACTCTTAAAATGTACTAATTGACGCTGATGTCAGCATGGTCCTTTTGTTTACTAATTTAATGGCCTTCCTGGACCCTGGCGTGAATTACTTCGGTGTGCAACCTTCTAACGCTGTATGCCTGGCCTACGTTTGCGCAAAAGTAGCGACTTTGCAGCAGTGCATTTACTGTTTGACACTTTTGTTCATATGTGAAAAATGCGTTAATCTCAATATTTTTGTCTAAGATTGTAGACCTACCAATAAATTAAAGAATTTACTTCATATGAAGTTACAAAATACTTGGTTCAGCGTTAAAAGCATGTTTCTGAGTAATAAGCAGGTAATCCATCATTTTTGGTTATCTTCTTATTAGTAATAGAAAGTTTCGTTTAATAGCTAATGATAGAACTGACGCAAGTGGAAAAATCGATGTAAGGTAATACGTATAACGTAACCACAATGAATTAAATCTGATACTAATGTTTATATTAGTAATGATAAACACAAAACCATAACTTTCAATTGTGACCAAATGTTTTGAAAATGCTTTTAAACTAGCTATGTAACGCAATTTTCGATAGGCCATGTGTATTTTAGTGGTAGGTAAAAAATCAGGATCGTATCGGGTAGAATAACTATTAATAAAAGTTATGTGTTTTAAGAGCCAAAGAGGTCTTAGTAGTAATCAACTATAAATTTCTCTTTTTCAAAAAAAATTCAACAACTCCCAGCGAAAGATTTCGTCTTAAACTTATTTTTTTTTTATTCCGGTAAAATAGTGTTGCCTGTTGCTTATCTTTTTAACTACCAGAATGCGCGGGCATGTCCATTATTGCCAATGCACAATCATTACGTCGCATGGGAAGTAAACACTTACTGCACTGCGGAAAAATAATTCATAAAGTGAACCGTAACTAATTTTTTTGCAAAAAGTGACTTTATAATTTACGTATTATGTGTAAAGTACCAATTAGACCGAAACTGTGGCTAAACAAGTAGGGTTTTTGTTAATAACCGGGAAATACAAGTAATTTGAATGCATTTTCCTGTGCATTATTCTTCAGTCTTGTTGATGTCATATTGTAACTATGGGAGAGCTTTACTGGGATTTCTTTTAATAAGAATTATGTGGTATGCGGCTTTTAATTACGTTATGGTACACTTCTAATTTTTCTCAACTAATTTTTCTCCTCTCGTTACCGTAGAAATGTTATCATCGCATCATCTTCCGCAATATAAATCTTTCATGCATCTCAAAACAAATTCAACTAGAAGTAAACTCTACCGTCAACACAATAAACATTTTCCTTGGTTACAAAAAATGATTTCTCTCTAGAAGAAGAATAAGAAAAAGAATTAAAAAAAAAACAAGTTGTTGTAGAAAATATAATGCAGTAATTTTAATGAGGTTTGCAAAACGAGATGTTACAGGTAAGAAAAGGTCTGGCAAAAACTTTTCAGTCGTGATAAATATTAGTCACTTGCGCAAAATTTAGTGACTTTTTACAGACTAAATTTTACCATCCTAGTCACTCTATGGCAACTATGGCAAGATATTTTCAAATTAAACAAGGTAAAACAAAGATAAAAATTCTCCTTTTTCTATACCAGTATGAACTAACAATGTAAGCTAAAAAAATCTCTAAATTTCTGTAGCCTTTTGGTTCATAATACATTAATAAGGGAATGACCAAAAATCAACAAAAAAATAAGTCATTAGTTGAGAAAAGAGTAAAGTTGATCGGTAAAAAAAGTCGCCACTTTTACTGAAAATTTTTGCAGCTTTCACAGAGTATATATGTTCAACATAAACTAATTCTAGATAGAAAGATGCCGGTTTATATACTAACACGTGACACACAATACAAAACACAGACTCACGAACCACAGTACTAAACCTAGAACATAACAGGTATAAAACCAGTTATGTTTCAAATAACAGAAACCTTACGAAGTTTGTGTTATTGAAAACTTAATCTCGCAAAAAGGAGCCATAAAAATCTTTACATATTCTCAACGTAACAATTTAAAAGATATGATTGAACGCCTTAGAGAGAGAAGTAAAGTATAATGATTTTTAATTTTCATATTTAACCTCATTTCCAGAGCATCTTGCATCTTTTTCTGCTCACGTGATCATTATACAAAGCAAAATCTGGGTTGGAATTAGTTACCTGTTAATACAGAAATGTATGCAGCATATAAAGGTAGTTTGCTTGTAAGCCAATAGAAGATTTTGTGGTAAAGTCAGCTTTTTTTTCCTTTTAAACCAAGCTTAACTGTGGTGTGGTGGCCCACTTGTGCTTACCGTCTTTTTTCTTCTAAATGGAAAATTTCTATAAAACTCATATGTAGTTTTTGTTGTGATAAACTGTAAAGACATATCTTGGAATGAAATTTTGAACATTCCCTGGATAAGTTTTTGCTTAGTTCCTATATAATCGCATAAATTGCATATTATTCTTAAGCTTTTTTTTAACTATGGAAGTTTCTTTTAAAAGAGAATTTCTGATATTTAAGGTAGAATACAAGAAAATACTGTCACTGCAGGCTGAATATCAATATTACGAGTGTGTTTCCTTTCTTTAACTAACAAACATAATCAACACATTTTTATTGATTAACTGTATCACTGCCTTACCGCTAAAAACAGTCGGTAGAACGGGATCAGTTGGCTCAGTTACTAATTTTTTTTACTAATATTTTTCTTTACCGAGCACTCACTTTTTCGGCCGACTATACTTTTGCCTATTTTTTATTTCACTTTTCCAAGTGCATTAAGATCCCACATTTCCTAAAAATGAGAATACAAATTTCACTTCTGTCCTAGTTCGTGTAAACAACCAATTTTATTATGATGAAAAAGATATCCTTAAGAAATTATCCTGAAGTTTGTCAACTGCTATGTTAATATTATTGAATATATTTACGTTTTATTTATTGTGATCCACGTGCACAACTTCATGTAATAGTCAATCCTTATAACAATGCCATCATTTGCGACAAACATATCTTCTCATGTAAAAAGTTGTTTTTTCTTTCTATTAATATTATAAATTATCTCAGGAAATTGCCTTAGTGCTTTCATTTTAAACTAGTCTTCGACTTTATTAGCATTTATATAAGGTTTGACCATAGAGATTGACGGTTATAATTATCACAAACACCGAATCCAAATTTACAGGCAAAGCTGACCTAGGAGATAATAACAAACGAATACATCAAGACACCAGGCTCCAAATGCGTGTAATAACCGAAAACAGGATATAGAAAGCTTTCTTTTCTTTTTAAAACAAGAAACTTATACGAAACTATCTATTTTATAGAATCGAAAACATTATGGCAAAAGGAAACGTTGTTTTTAAAGGATATTCTGTGTGAGTTGGCGTCCTTTCTTAAGCATTTTAACTGCGTTTATGTCAATATTACATGACTACTAGTTTCTCTCAACTATAGTTTATTGAACCATCAAACAAGTCACTATTTATGAGCAAGATTTATTTATTTTTTTCATAATAATAATATTTCAACCGCGCAATTTTTTTTTTTAAATACTTTAAAGAACGCTGTCTAAGTGTAAATATTATTGATTCACGGGTCGGTATCACTCATCTTTAAGTTTGCCGACAATCAAGCAGTAAATTTGTTTACTTCACACTACATGTTTTTGCGAAATTAAAGAGAATGAATTGCTATAAGATGCCTTCCAGATGATTAAAGGAATACAATGAATCAACGCATGTATCTCTTTAATCATTGCTGTTGTCTGTCTGTATGTCCGTGAAAGACGCGTCCTGTTACAAAAACACAAAATGCTATATATAAATGACGGGCGACCCTGTGGATTCTTCCGCGGGTTAACGACTAGTATCTATAATAATAGCCGTATTTCGTCTGTCTGTCTGTCTGTCCACGAAAGACGCGTCCTGTTACGGAAACACGAAATGGGAAACATAAAGGACGGGCGACCCCGTGATTTTTTCCACGGGTTAACGACTAGTCTATCTATATTATAATACATGTATTCACATGTCAGTCTGTCTGTCATCTAAAATGGTACCGCAAGTAATGAGACGCACGCAATGCGGGTAAAAAAAATGGACGAACCCGTGGATTTTTACACGGGCCATAGACTATTATAATATACATTATCAAATTTGCGAAAAAAAATTATTGAGAAAAATTCCTGTCACGTCACATTAGATGAAAGTTGGTGACACAGGCTATCATACTCATAAAATAATATGTTTAAGTTACGAAACATTTCTAAAGTACGCTTCGATACCACCCTTGTTATTTGAAAACACTTATAAATAAAAACAAATGTGTCAAACAGACTTGTTATGAGTCATAATAGCTACAAATTGAGGGGGCTTTCATGTGTCTACAAAATAATAATGCAATTGGTGTCCAGAATCAAGAATGATTTCTCAGAAAAAAATTGAAATATCTGATAAAAAAAAGTGGTTTAATAAATGCAGTATACATATTTTAACTACTCCTTCTGAAGATACCCCAACATTTAAGTGTGATATTTGTTGCGCTTTAGTGACGTTAGTATTATGCCTGTTTTAGTACATGATTTTGATTGACGTAATTGTCTCAGTTCTTCCTAATGACGATGTTTCAGGTGACAGTAGGTGATTTGCTGACTAAATGAGTGCTTTCGCTTCCTCTTCTTCATAATATTTAAAGTAAAAGGGAGTTTGCAAAAACACAAAGTTTAGTACCTTAGTAAGAGAAAGGTGACATAAAATATAAGGTAACCTCTAAGAATTTAAATTTCAATTTTTAACGGCAATGTCGTGCGTCATTAGACAATTAACGGGAATAAAAAAGTAAACTTAAAATATAATTTGTTCTTTATTGTTATCATACATTTCAGGTCTCACAAGATGGCTGCAAGAATGTATCAAGTATTCCTGGTTTTTCTTGCAATTACTATTGGGTCATCAATGTCAATTGTAAGTATTGCATTTTGTAAGTATACTTTTTGTATTTTTGTAGTAATAAGCACTAACTTTTGTTATTCATTTCTTAGGATGCAACAATTTCGGATGGAGTCAAGCAAAAAACAGTTGGAGGTACAAAAAATGATTATTATATGTAATATTTGTTTAAATTGCTTATTAATTTATTTCTTGTCAGTTAGAGACAACACATTTCACTATTTAAGCATTAATTGGATGCTAACATGGTGGGATATCATTCCATATTCCAAAATATTAAAGATCTGCACCACAATCAATCTGCACATACAACAATAACAATGTTTTCGTTGTAGAATTTCATGTACCAACAAGTTGTCAAAAAAACACATTCATGACTACAAATTTGAAAGCAGGTAAGAAATATATTAACAGAATTACTCTTTACCCTAATCCCTTTAATTTTGGCACCTCTTCATTTTCCCGAGATGTACATTTGGACCAATAATGTTTCCAGACGTGATTGAGCATTTTTTTTATTTGATTTTCTTTATTTGATAATAAAATCACTCTGAACATTGGCACCTTAGAGTGTGAGGAATTAGATAAGTGGAATTAAATATACAATTGGATATGTGGAATAAAATATACAATTGGATATGTGGAATAAAATATAGAATTGGATATGTGGAATAAAATATAGAATTGGATATGTGGAATAAAATATAGAATTGGATATGTGGAATTAATCATAAAGTTGAATATGTGGAATTAAATATAGAATTGGATAAGTGGAATAAAATATAGAATTGGATATGAGGATTTAAATATAGAATTAGATATGTGGAATTAGATACAGGATTAGAATGTGAATTAACCTTATAGCTTTGCAATCCCAACTATTAGACGTCCATTACTGGAATGAAAGACACTTGCTGATAGTTTAAAAATCATATCTCTCTCAGCTGTGGACACAATATTAGCCATTTTTGACATACAGGAATTCAGGCAAAACTATTAATAATCTGAAGATATATTAAAAGTTTTTTCTCTTATAGATTTCTTGCCCTAATTTTTACTAATGTATCTGTGTAATAAAAGGATTACAACTGCTACTTCCTCTTACATTATTTGTCAAGGGAAAGAGTTATCTACCGAGGGGTTCAAACAGATGAAACAATGTGGCAAATATTACCCCAGTTGCACGCAAGCAATAAATAAAATAAGTGTATTGTATGCAGAAGATAGGAATGGAAAAAATGTGATTATATTTCAAGTGACGGATATTTCTAAACAAGGTTAGTATTCTTAATTCTTAATCATACCTTCCATGCATTAAAGAAGATATGATTTTGAATAGTTGAAAAAGTCTATACTGTAAATAAAACTTTAGCAACTAGAATTTCAGTGGAAGGATGTTTGATATATTATGTGTATTTTCATCTATGGCATAACAATATAATGTAAAATGAAAATGTATTAAACAGAAATTACGTAGTGCCGAGTAAAGATATTGTAATTTTTAATGGAGCTCTTATGATTTAGGTTGTTGGGGTCATATGTTGCAAGTGACAGACGATTTGGGAACAAAGACAATTTATTTCAATTTTGAAACAGAAGTGAGTTCTACAATAAGATCATGAACTTGTACTTGTTAAACTTTTTCCTTTATACCTAACAATAGACCTAATCCAAATTGTATTTTCCCTTTTACTTAGGACAAAGACTTTGTCAAATATGTTTACTTTCGTCTTGGATTTAAATATAATTTTACGGTTACATCGTTACCTGGTGGAAAGTCTTTGAGTTTGGTTACCTCAGCACCAGGTAAGTGATTGCTTTTCATCCTCACCCTCACTATCATTTTTCTCGTCTCAGGTAAAGGTAGCGAATTTTTAACACCGTTTTCTTACTTTTTTTGCATAAATGAATTATAATACTTCCACAACATTCATTTTCACATTATATACCTGTTTCTTATACTGATTTTTTATTCTACCTAGGAATTTAGTTACTAATTTCAATTTTATTACAATTATTATTTTTCATTGAACCCCCTTATATTTTAATTGTTATTTCTTTCGTAGATCGATGCGAGTTAAATGTTATGGAACACATCTACTATAGTACGTTACAAAAAAATACATTAAATTTTCCTATAATTAAACTTATCTTTTTTCTATTTGTGCAAAAGATTTCGATAAACATAATAGCTTTTTTTAATCTCTTTAATATACCCGTATACGTCTGTTTGTCTGTCACGCAAAATGGTAGCTTAGCTGCGCAAGTAGCGAGACCAACGCAGTGCGGTATAAAAAGGACGGGCGAACCCGTGGATTTTTCCACGGACTAACGACTAGTTTATTATTATTTCTTCTGCTGTAGAACTTCAAAGTCAGAAACATTTTTTCAAGAATTGTGAAATGCCAAGTAAGTACTTTATTTGAAGATTTTGACAGAAGATAAAATCAGATTAAGGTCATTGAGGTTAATATGACCAAGGCTCATGGTATACTAAGGTCAAACCTATTGTCTATTCCTGTGTGTTTTAATGTTTCTTTGCTGAAACAGCAGTTTCAGTTTACACAGCGGAATTTCGTTTCTTACCATTTTTTCTCGTGATTTATGACCACACGCCCCATAGTTCACTAATAACATGTAAGGTAGCTTTATAATTAGGGCAAATCGGAGTACTAAGACACAAAAAAACAAGACACAAACATAAAAAAATGTCGGCATGTTGCCGGTGGTGAAATGTGTATAAACAAATTATTCGTAGTATCATTAAAAAAAAAATAAAAATTGTAAAATATTAACAGGATTAACAAAAGTTCAAAGTTTAAAAGATTGCTTATGTATGAATCTACAGAAATTATTTAGAAAGATATGCTTGTAATTAGTTTTCAATAAATGAGTTTTATGTTTTGCGACCACGTTTTTTATCAACATATCAACGTTGGCTGTAAGTCAAATCTACATCAGACAAAAATAGAAGTCAACAACTTATTTTGATTTTCCAGCCATTACATGTTAATTTTTCTTAGCGTATTGGGTAAGTCTTAGAAACTGTATGACTGTTCAAACTTCTGGTCTTTATCGTTCAATTTCAGGTTACACTGCGAGAAAGGAAGTAGCTTCACAAATTTGCAAGAAGTATCCACGAAACAGTGCAAAGCGATACAGATTTACCCAAAAGTTATTGGTTGAAGAGAATTGTAAATTTGTGTTGTTGCCAGAAAATATTGTCAGTGCGCAAGTGAAAGCACAAAACTAAGAAACTGTTTTAACGAGAACTTTGTAGTAATTTTAACTCAACAAAACATTATATACATTTCATAGACCGTGCACAAAGTAAGGTCAGTCGGAACCATTAATGTTAAAAGGCGGTAAAGACGATTATTATGTACTTACCTAAACAACAGTTGGGATAATACGAGCTACAGTTATTAACAACGAGGTCTCTATCGAGGTTAAAGCTTTGGCCAAGCGTTAACTTTTGAGAGATGGTAAATAGGAATTTCTTTTATGACATGTCTATTATCTATGTGTGTTAGTTATCTCCTATTCTTTTTATTCGTAGTGTCGTATACTTACACCAGTAGCATGCCGTGTGTGTAGTCTATTCACCTGGTTTATTAGTACTTTACTAGTAAAAGTGTTATTGACTAGCAAATAATTCAGAGTTGCTAGTCAATTTCATTTTGTCTTGCATTAATACAGCAAATGTTATTTTTCACAAACGGCTAAGGTTGATTTTATATATCGCTTGATCCCACCTAACAGCAACAAAAAGCGAACACCTTCAGTTGGCGTACGGCTTTCTTTGCACCAACAGTGTCTGCTATTAAAAGAGACTACTTACACACTTACACACTGTCTTGTTTTTAGGGTTTGTTTGGTGTTTTAGGTCTACGGGATTTAGGGCGTTCTGATGGTATTTTCCTCACAGAGAAAATTTTGATAGACTACCTGGAATACATGTGTAATAGCTTACTAAAATCCTGCCATTCTATATTACTACAAGCCGATGAATAAATTGTCCTATATGATGTTTCAACTAGCGAAAGTATCCTAGTTCATTAATCTCTACCTTCAGTTACCCTTGATAAAAAAAAGTAGAAAAAACAATTAGTTATGACTGCAAGCCTCCTTTTAGGATTCTGTGTTACAGATGCACCTCATATAAATTAGTCAGCGTGTTTATCATTAAGAAATTATTATGCGCTGTTGTTGAACGGCTGAAGACAATCCTAAATTTACAAGAACAAAAGAAAGTCATTTTTTTTTAAAAAAAAACGAATATTAGAATGGAGTCGTTTTATATAGAAGTACGACAAACCCCAGCGCTGTAGATACTTTGCATAATCTCATGCTATCTTGTTTTATTTAAACACTCTCTATGACTAACAACTAGTGTTTGGCAACTTAATCGTTTCTGGACATTATCCAAATCGATGATAATTTAATAAAAGATTTGTTATATAAAACTTCGTCAGAAGAAATAGAAGAGATTTTCTACAATCCGACTTTAGATATAGTGAAATTTTTGCGAAGCAATTGAGCTTTGCGAGCGAAGCGAGCGAAGCGAAATTGTGGAGCACGTTTGCTACACGCGAGGTATACTAAGAGAATTATTGAGATTCTCAAAATTTCGATAGAAAAAAAATCATATAAAATCAGCGTAAAGAAATAGGACTGATATTTTTGCACATAAAGCTAGGTTATTTTTTTTTCTAATAAAACAAATAAGTTTGGACCGAGGGGTTAAAGTATAAGTTTAGTAAAAAATGCAATAAGTACGGCTCGTACCCCCCCACCCCCGGATTTTGACCCCCCCCCCTCCCCGTCTTTTGGTCCGGATTATACGTCCGCCGAACTTGAACACACAGAGAGGAATATGCCGTGAACAAGAAACGGTAGTCGGCATTTTAGACACGTATATTTTACAGACCCAAAATATGCTTTATTTCTTTGTATTATAGCTAATTATGGTATAAATAATTAATTAATTACTTTGCAATTTTGCTTCTTATACTATTATAGTTGTATTTTAATGAAACATAATAGTATTAAAACGGTTTTCTTCTTTTGAAAAAATTTATTGCTAGTCCTGTTTCTAATCGACTTTACTTGTGTATTTTAAGCTTTTTTGTTGCTGTGCTTTTTCTGGAGATTTTAGTTGGATTGGAAAGCTCCTGTGTAAGGTACCCATTCCTAAAGAAAAATTGAAGTAATTTGTACAATTAAAACGCGCCGAGCTGTGTTTTATTTTATTGTTTCAAAGAGGATGTAAGAATACAATATTATCAATTTTAATTGGTTTTATCCAAATCAAGGTAAGGCTTAATCACACGAAAGGTAGCTAGCTAGAGCTCAGTTTTGTATAAAAGAATAGAAAGTAATTTGTAGAATACATATGGAGAAGCTGTATTACTACCTAACTGATAGCCAGATATAGGAAAACCTGTAGCTAGGGCGCAGACAAAACAAATAGCTCTGGGCGCTAGAGTGAGCTGACCAACCGTTTTTTATCATTTTTTATTTATTATATAAGTAACCTGTTTCAGTAATTAAAAAAATATCCACTTTTGCTATCAAACCAACAGCAATGTAATTGTCAATAGGAATTAGTTTTCCGTACACCCTCCCTGAGAACAAGGTTTAAAACGACATTAAAACATTAAAACTGTCATTAAACAGAACTTCAAGGATGCCCAAGCCGCACCACGTCCTCTAAACGGCGTGGGCATCTTCGAAACTGCTTGTAATTTTAGAACAAGGGTGCTGATAAGCTGCATACGCCGTATAACGTGCAGGCGTTTTTGGGCAAGTTTAGCGTTTTGCAAAAAAATTGAAGTATTCACCCGAAAAAACCTGCATAGACCATAAAGTAAACTATGTGGTAGTAAAGTTCTTAAAAGAACTGTTTTTGATGGTTTTTGATAAAATTTACTTGATAAATAACTTTTAATTTTTATTAACTTCTTTCTCTTAAAGCATCTTTTTCCAACTATCGTCCACAAGGTATGTTACAAGGAATTGAATTTTGAAAATGCTCCAGGCAAGTTCGGGAAAGTGCAGGCGGTTTTGGAAGACAATCACTAATTTAATTGGAAAAGTTGCCCGAACTCGCCCTTATATATGTGGCTGTTTGCAGCTTATTGACACCCTCTTATTTTAGAATATTCTCAGGAATAATAGACCAAGAGAAATTACATCACAGTTTTTTGTCCACCGCCCACGTGTGTTTGAGAACAACCCACATAACAAAGTTCATTATTTTTTAAATTATTTGTGTAAAAATTACTATTTCATTCACGATAAACCATTTGTCAGTCATTTTATTCGCCCAACAAAGAATCCTATCCAAGGTGCTTTTCTATTAGTGCTGAATTTAATAATTGACATGGTTCAGCATAGTTTTTAAAAGGGTCTGATTGCAAAATATGATTGCCAAAGTTCAGCACTTGTAATATTTGTGTATTTGTGTACTCAGCTTCTAAAACACACACAAGAGACATTATAATTTCCTCTGGGTGATTACATTAATGTTGGTTGAAAAAAAACCGAATGATGAGAAGCATATGTTTTTAAATGGGTCTAGGACAATAAACTTATTTAATTTCCCTTGGCCTTGCATCAATCAAATTCTGAAAAAATAAACACTTCTAAAATTATTTTGTCAGATTTGGAAACTGTTGGTATGGTTGGAACTTTGCGTATAAAATTAGTAAAGTTGCCAAATTGTTTAGTTTTTTTCTTTTATACTTTTCCGAATTAGCCTTAATTATTTATAAGATGAAAAACAGTGCTTTCAATTTCATTGACTTGGCCATCCCTTAAAGGCACTGGAAGCTTCACTATATGAAAATGTTTTCTTTTTCTTTTAGATTGTGTACAATGGGAGTGAGTGATGTAATCTTCTAATGCGTGTGGTGAAAAGAAGGCGAATCCGTTATTGTTTTTCTGCCCAAATTTGAAGCTATTTAATAAATCTTGATAAAGTTAAAAAACTGTTTTGATTTGTTTGTTTTTGTTTTAATTGTTTCCCGTGAGTTTTCGAAATTCGTTCCAGCAGATTCTGTGGCTTCTACTGCCGGTATTTTTACGTGAAAAAAATACTGTTTTGTTGTGAGGTCATTTACGAAATCGTTAACGTTAGGACCAACTTCTGCGGGTAGTACAACTCGATGTATCACATATCTTTCGGAATACTGCTAAAAGTGTAATTTTGTATTGCGCTCTTTACTTTTACCATTCTGTGGGAAAAGGCGGTACAAAATTTTAACACGCGTTATTCGTTTTTGTTAGTTTCGCGTAATCTAATTTTCTCGCACATTTTGAAAAGAATATCCCACGCACATCAAATACTCGCGCAGTCTATTCGCAAAAAAACTGTTTTTGAGCAACGAATTGTTCCGCAGAGCGTTCATTTTCCTACCTCGTCCCCAGGGTTCTTCTATATGATATTCAATTTTGATGTATTTCGGAAGATGTTAGCGCCAATTAAACAAGAAGCGCTAGGGACAAAGTATTGGATAGTTTAATTTTGCTTGCAACTTGCGAAATGCTTCGCAACCTTTTTTTTAATTTCTAGTGTGATGATAATGTACTTTCCTAAACTACTTAACAAGAATATAAGCTGACACAGAACGAAACGAAATATGTTTATATCTTTTAGATTTTCTCCTCCATAGTTTATTGACCATCTTATTAAAATTATAAAATAAGTAACAATACACAAGTAAGACTATTATTCTTTTGTTGACAATAACATTGCAACCGTGCAATTACTTTCCTTGAAAACAGGACATATATGACTTCCCTGTTATTGATATCTATTTTATATTACTCTGTTATTGAAATTCTTTATCCAAAATAGGCTCTTCAGTTCATATTTTGACGAAACACGCACTTTAAAGAATGATGTGTCAAGTGTAAAAAATTTTTCACTCACAGGTGGGTGTAATAACTCGACCTATAACTATCCGTCAATCAAGCCGGTGACCGGCCGTCAATCAAGCCGGTGACCGGCCGTCAATCAAGCAGTGAACGAAACTATTTACTCATTAAAAAAAAACGCGAAATTAAAGAAATTAGTTCAAGGCGCCTTTTAGATAATTAAAGGTTTATTAGCAAACAGGTGGTTATTGGCGCCCCAGTGGACATTTTCACACAATAGCTTTTGTCTGTCGACCACCCGGGTCATGCTAAATCACGAAAGAAATCTATCAAATATATCCAATGTTATATAATTTTATCGACTTTGCTTTGACATGATCCGTAATTTAAACATATTATTTCATAAGTATGACAGCACGTGTTACTAATTTTCAACAAAATGTGACGTAACTCGAATTTAACTTATGTGTCACTTGTTTGTTTTAAAAAAAAAACTGTTTGCTAAAAATGTGTTATTTATCCGACTTTTTGAAGCTCTTCAGGAAATAAGTTTGTTTGCTAAATACCTTTTAATTATGTGAAAGGCGCCTTAAACTAATTTTATTCTCCTTAATTTCAGAAAAACACAACGTTTCGAATAAACAAAACTCCCCCTGCCCCATTCCCAGTATATTAGAAGACGAGTTATTAGCCCACTCGTAGATCAATGAATTTTTACATTTAAAACAGCCTTTGTTACAGCATAATCAAAAGGTAATAAAACAAGGAAGTCATATATGTTCTGTTTTTAAGGAAAAGAAATTGCACGGTTGCAATGTTATTGTCAATACAAGAATAATAGTCTTACTTGTGAATTGTTACTTATTTCAGAATTGATGATCAATAAATTGTCGGTTTGGAAAAACTAAATGATCTTACAATTTTTAGCTGCTTTTGACGTTACTTTTTTCTGTCAGCCAATATTACTGTTGACCACATGATATCACGGAATATTGACATGAACTACTTGTAAAAGGTCGCCAACTAATACAAAATTTCCTTTAAAAATGACGTATCATTTTGGCGTAGCTAACATTTTCGATTCTATTAAATGGGTAGTTTCGTATTAATTTTTTGTATCTTGAAACGCAAAGAGAGCTTTCTATATCCTGTTGTCTGTTATCAAAAGGATTTGGAGCCTGACGTTAATAATAGTCGTGATGCATACGTTATTCCTTTGTTACTGTCTTCTATGTCCATTTTGTCTGTAAATTTTGATCTATAGTGTTAGTAATAATTGTAGCCGTCAAACCCTATTTGGTGCTGAAAAGTTGAAAATAAGAATGAGAAAGATTAGTTTAAAATGAAATCACTAATCAATTTCCCTGAAATATTTGATAATGATAACGGATAAAAAAACAACGTTTTATAAGCAAACAATGCCCTTATTATTAGGATTAACTATTACATGAATTTTTGCACGCGAATAAAAATGAATTAAGCCCAGTTATTAAACGTTAATATATCTATTAATACACTGTCCAAAAAAGTTTGAAATCAAAAACGTTTTATATTAATCATGTTACGAAGGCAGATAAAGATACAATTAAATTTATCATTTGACGCTTGATAAGTTTTGTTATCAGTTAGAATGACTAATTGGCCAAAGTCAAAAGTTGGATTGCATTAAATCTCATTTTTCGTACATAATTTATTAAGCCCAGTCAAAGATAATTTGTAAATTTTTTATATTGCCACTTCTATTTGCCTCAGACGAATATATATTGCATCAAGTTCATCAATGCAAGCAAAACTGCTGATTTACCATATGCAAGACATTTTCTTTCTTCGTGTGCGAATCTAACTTTACTAGTCGTTAGCCCGTGGAAAATCCACGGGTTCGCCTGTCCTTTTTATACCGCATTGCGTGCTTCTCGCTATTGCACAGCTAAGCTACCATTTTAGGTGACAGACAGACAGACAAACGTATACGGGTATTATAATATAGATACTGAAATGTCTTATATTTTTTTTTGATCCATGACTTAGTGTGATAGCTGGAATGAGTTGTTGTCTACAACATTTTTTGTAGACCGAGCTATAGCATGGCTAGAGCCAAAGATTAAATGAAGAGAAATAACGCTATTGATATAAATAGTCTTTACAGTTAAAACGAAATAGTTGGTATGAGTATAATAATCATGTTATATAACAATGAATATATACAACCTGAAAATATAACATTTATAAAGCTTTAACCTTGAAAAACATCTTGTTGCTTTACAAACATTTCTATAGGTCAAATTATTAGATAAATATTACTAGATACGCGCTGTCAATTCAAAGATATTTTTATGACCTTTTAACATTCATACGCTCACGCTCATTTTACTAAAAAATATAGAATGTTGCGTTAAAATAAAATACAAGGTTGTCGGATTATCGTTAAAACAATTCTTTAGTTTTTTTCATTCACTCGTGCGTTGACAGAATTTGCTGGCAACAACACAAATTTACAATCTTCTTCAACCAATAACTTTTGTGCGAATCTGTATCGCTTTGCACTGTTTCGTGGATACATTTTACAAATTCGTGCAGCTACTTCCTTTCTAGCAGAGTAACCTGATATTGAAAAAGATAATAAATCAGATATTTTCTAATTTACACAGTATTATATATCTACATCGTTTTGGTGTAGTAAGTATATCAAAAATCATTGAGCATGTTAAACTCAATCCTTTTGAATCCTGTTTTTCACTTTCAAAGTCTTTATAAAGCACTCACTTGGAATCTCACAATTCTTGAAAAAATGTTTCTGGCTTTGAAGTTCTACAGCAGAAGAAATAAAAATAATTTAAACAAAATCTATTATGTCAATCGAAACACTTTAAAAAAGTAAAAAAGAAAATATAAGTTTTAATGCAGAAGGTTTAGATATAAGTTTATTTTAAACGTACTATAATATATGTGTTCCATAACATCCAATTCACATGCATCTATGAAAACAATTTCAATAAAAATACAGTTAAAATGGAAGATTTTGCAAAGAATTAATTGCAATAAGAGCAGAATTAACAACTAATTTATTAGTTAGTATTAGTTAGAATAGAAATTTAATACAGCAGCCAGGCATATATACAAATAAATGTTAAGGAGATTGTCAAAATTCTTATGTTTGAAAATAGAAGTACAAATTTTACATTGAATGATAATTTAAAAATTACATCCTTTATTTAAAACAAAGTCAAGAAACAAAAGTTAACTGCCTGTAAGAATAAAAAAATAATCCCTTACTTGGAGCTGAGGTGACCAAACTTAATGACTTTCCACTAGGTAACGATGTAACTGTAAAATTATATTTAAATCCAAGACGAAAGTAAACATATTTGACAAAGTCTTTGTCCTGAAAAAAGGGAAAATACAATTTGTACTCATCTAACAAAATAAGTTGTAAAAAGTAAGAATAAAAAATTATTAAAGAACTTACTTCTTTGTCAAAATTGAAATAAATTGTCTTAGTTCCCAAGTCGTCTGTCACTTGCAACATATGACCCCAACAACCTAAATCATAAGAGCTTGGTTAAAAATTACAATATGTTTATTCTTGGAGGGTTGTAATATTTTACACATCCTTCTACCGAAATCCAATTTATGTAAGATTCTTTGAACCCTACAGACTGTAATTTTCCATTATGTAAAAGTATATCCTCGTTAATGTTCAGGTATGCTTAAGAATACTAACCTTGTTTAGAAATATCCGTCACTTGAAATATAATCACATTTTTTCCATCACGATCTTCGGCATACAATGCCTTTATTTCATTAATTGCTTGTGAGCAACTAGGATAATATTTTCCACATTCTGTCAACTGTTTCAGCTCTACTGGAGATAACTCTTTTCCTTAAAAAAACATTGAGAAGTAGCAGTTGTAATTCTTTCAGTACACAGGTGCACATGTAAAATTAGGGCAAAAATTTCAAGAAAATGCTCAACCATATCCGCGCAAACGGTAAAGGTTCCTCAAAAAAATAAAGGTCGGAAAATAAAGGAGCAATTTTGATAATATATTTCTTACCTGCTTTCAAATTGGTAGCCAGGAATGTGTTTTTTTGACACCTTGTAGGTACATCAAATCCTACAATGGAGAAGTGGTGAATTAGTAGTTAATATGTAAATAGTCAAATATGTCTCTCAATAATAACATATAAATTATATTCTAGTTTTAATTATATTCTAATTTTAATCTAAACAATTTAAGCGAAGTATGGTATAAAAAAATAACTTTCTGCACCTTTAACTGTCTTTTTCTCGACTCCATCCGAAGTTTCTGCACCCTGAAAAATAAATAAGTAAATTTGTGTTTAATGCTAGAAGTATGTAAAAGTTAAAAAATTATACTTACAAAATGCAGTACTTACAATAAACATTGATGACCCAATAGTAATTGCAAGAAAAACCAGGAATACTTGATACATTCTTGCAGCCATCTTGTGAGACCTGAAATGTATATGGAGATAAATGTTTATCATGCATACAACTCTTTAGGATTCACAGCTATAAAATATCAGAAGGTTGAACCTTGATTTGTCTGTTCTCTTCTCTCTCTTAAATGCACTAGATTGTACAAGCCCACTCTCTCTTAAATACTGTCAAATAGAGGGAGCATAAGCTCCCATTTAGTCAGAGAGATGATAAAGCAAATTTAATTACTGTCACATGAAACATCGTCATTAGGAAGCTACCTCAGTTAATTACGTCAATTGAATCACATATTGGAAAACCCAAGATATGTATGAGTAAAATGAATGGAGTGCGCAAACCAAAAGGTAATTAGATCTTATTAAATTGCATGGTTTGGATGAAATTAAATTGCAATTGTCCAAACATTTTTACATCAGATTTGCTATTATTTGCTGACTAAGTATTTTAGTTGGAGTCAGTATAAAGCGAACATTACAAAAGCAATTTGCTCATTCAAAGACGCCTCCGCAAATTTAATGTTGACTAACGACACTACTATTTGATAGAGTTGTTTTTATTTTTAAGTGTTTTAAAATATCCTGCACATTGCTTACGTGCATGTACACTTGGTTAAAGATAAAGTGCAACTTAAACTTAAATATTATTTAGGTGGTCCATAGAGGTTCTAACATGGAAAAGAATATGGGAACTTTCGTATCCATTCGTATCCTAACTAGAAAATCATATTACCTTTAAAAACATTTTCTAAGTAAATAACGCTTCACCTGAGCAAATATGACAGCCGGAAGTTATTTTATTGTCATACGGATTAACCATTACGTAAAGTTGTGCATATGGATTATATATAATTGTAAACTAAACCAATTATTTTCTAACCTCAATGTATTTATAGATTTTCTAACAACACATAAGTTACTAGAAGCTTCGTTGCAAAGCATACGAGTACTAGCAACCTATTCACATCATTACAGTATTTGATATATTCTTATTTTTATAATAAGGATTCCGCTACTGCAAAATTCTTCAGTGTTTCAGTATTAGAAATCTTTAAGATTTTGAATGCTCTTATCATGAACCCTAGCTACTTCCCCATATTCAAGTTTTCTCAAACATTTCCCATCGCATTAAGTATATTCAAAATCTAACATCGCTTGACAAAATATTTGACTTCCAGTTTCGTAGTTTCATAGAAGGTATTATTGGTCGTTTATTAGTAATTGGGAAAATTATTTCATTTTTAAATGACGGCGGCATATTTCTTCTTTTCCTTTCTTTTTCCATGTGCATATGACATCCTATTACTGAATGTTTACTAATTTATTATTACGAACTTGTTTATGCTTGCATAAAGTCATGTGTGAAATGCCAAAATGTCATTTGTATTCCATGAACTATATACATTTTCTTCAATATTTGCTGACTGAAGAACGGATATTATTTTTCCTATATCTAGATAACCTTTCATGATTCAGTCAAATACTTTTCTCGCATTGAATCATTTTAATCTTTGAGGATTTTACCACGACATATTGGGTTATTATGAAAGCAAGTCGGTATTTCTACACACTTGTGTATTTAACAGTTACATCGCTAACACATAAGTTAAAATTGTTTTTTATACAAAAGC
This sequence comes from Hydractinia symbiolongicarpus, assembly GCF_029227915.1. NCBI lineage: Eukaryota > Metazoa > Cnidaria > Hydrozoa > Anthoathecata > Hydractiniidae > Hydractinia > Hydractinia symbiolongicarpus. The sequence goes on along the minus strand of NC_079882.1, from coordinate 25,902,857 downwards.
TACTTGGGAAAAAAATTGCATGCGAAAATGCGAAGAAACAGGGCTTGTTATACAAATTGGTGACACCTTTGCCAAGTGGCTTGATCGTACCAAACTAGAGCTAAATATATAGAGCTATTTATCTTGTTCTTTGTAGCATAAATCTTCATAAGTGAATGAAATGAGGCTGATGGTGCATTTTTTTATTATTTTCCCCTTGACACATCGGATCTCGTGTTTCATGTCATCATATTCATCATGCTACACAAGGGCTAGTTATTTTGGGGAAGTTATTTACCATCAATACAATGAAAACCTTCTAAAGCATCCGATAAATTAGAAACCTCTATCAATCGTGCAGTTGTATACGGCAGTTGTGTGATAATCATAAAAATGTGTTCAGCCTTTAAATTTTTGTGGGCTTTTACTTGAGCGGCTATAAAATCACTAAAGTTCTTCGTAATTTATCTATTTCATCAGGTGTAAGTTACAAAACCGAACAAATATGCAAATTGATGATATGATTACAAATATCTTTACCTGCGTCCATCTTTTTACTATTTCTGCCAACGCCTGATCAAAATCACTGCAAAAGTTGCTGTAACTATTTTGAAAATTGCTTGAACATTCTCACTTTTATGATAATGATAAAAGTTGATTTTACCTTTAAATTTCTCCCTGGGGAATTTGACGATTGTAAACTTTCACTTAATTTGCCTTAAAGTCACCAATATTCTTCCTTATCCATCCCTTTTGTCGAAATATTGTAAAAAGTAAGTAGCCAGTTTCAATACCAAACAATCGAGCAAATTGATGATATGATTAAAAACTCTTTACCCGCGTCCACTGTGACGGCTGCACTGTTTTGAAATGGCACAAAAAAGTGCAGAATGAAAATAAATTGACGATTTAGTGCAAAGTTTCCGTATATTGTGCACTTTTGTAATATTAAGCACATCTTGAACAAAAGTGGCCATACACAAAGAAGGGTCGAAACTTTTAACATATTAGCTGCGATAGAAATGCGATAAGTTACGAGTATACATACTTTCCGGTGATAATGCGTTTTAAAAGCATAATTGAGCATTTTATAAAACGCAAATGCGAGTTTTTGTTTAGTTTTTTTGGTCCGTTGGTGGAGACATATTCTTTAGCTGGTAACATCAACTTAAGTTATTGATATAAGCACAGAAACATTGCAATATCCAAGAGAAAAAAGTGTTCTTCGTTGAACAAAGTTATCAGTAAAGCACACAGGAATTTTACAACATTTATTATCGCAAGATAAGGTGTTTTCTAACGAGGGTCAATTTGAGTATACCTTTATTAGTCACTTGCAGACGATTTAGGCTTTTTTACGGGCCATTTGCCGATTAATTATTCATATTCCTTGTTGAGTTTATAAAGTAGATACCAACTGGATATCTGGATATCTGTTTTGTGGCCTAACAAAAGTTTAATATCGAACGATCTTAAATTTTTACTTCCATGGTGACTTAGGAAGAGCAACTGAAGAAGAGCATGTCTCTAGCCGGGCAGCAAAAAAAAAAAAAAAAAGAGAATTGAAAAATCTCAACCACAAAGTTTGAACCAGGACCTCTTTGCTTTCTAAGCAGGAAATTTACCCATTCGGCCACCAATCACTCGCACCAGCGCGCTAAATTTAATGCTGTTTTTCTTTTTTTTAAATATCTAATTTTTTTAAATCCGTTACCCACAAAATTAATATAAGAAATCCTATCAAAATTGATTTGGACAATGCTCAAATGTAGGTGGTTTTTCTGTTTAATAGCCTTTTTATGCTTTAAGGATTTATTTTTGAAGAATTCTCCTTAGCGAAATCTGAAGCATGCATCAAGTACTCAAAGAGTTTTGATTTGTTTTCACAGCTTTAAGGGGGATTTTCACGAAGCGAATTGAACGGCGAATTCGACGGCGAATTGTATCTGAGCATGCGCAGTTTTGTTTGTTTTGATTTTGCATCGAACTGCGCATGCTCAGATACAATTCGCGGTCGAATTCGCCGTTCAATTTGCTTCGTGAAAATCTTTCTAATAATAAACCAAGTGAAGGTATGATCCGTGTTAGATTTGATTGTTAATATTTCTGAAAACACATACAAAAAAACGAGGTTTTTCAATACACATTTCTCAGAAAATTGATAAAAGTTCCGTAGTTTAAAAAAGGTTTTTATAAAATTCTTGTGCTTTGCAGATATAGTCCAAAAATTTGTAAATCTAACCTCTATTTATCTACTAAAAAAGGTATTGCCTTCAAATTTACAGGACCAAAAGCAAATTTTCAAAAACACCTAGCACCATTCGCCATTTTAAGATATCCAGGTTTTACACGATTGTCGGGATCTTGCGTCGAGTCACGACAATAATTAATCATATATAGTTCTATATAATCTTCTTCTTGTTTATAAACAACTTAATAAAGCTCACTATTTACTTCGCAAACGTAGAATCACTTCTTGTCTGACAGAAGGCGGCCTCGATCTCTATACGTCACCATTCGCTCACGTAATAACTGCACAGCAGCCGAGCTCACGCGGCAGATCACGTGATCAGCGAAATAACTCGCGACACGATAAGAATATCAAAGCAAAATAGACACCATAGAAAGTCTCATTTTTATAGTAATTATAAAATTGATATACTAAGTTATTAAAACTACTATCCATCAAAATTACAGCTTTTAGTATGTCATAAAAGAAAAAAAAACAGTAAACTATAAACTTGTGATAATCTCAGCACAAATTAATTGATTTTAAGTTGAAATCAAAAAGAATCAGGACATCGAATTAATCATGGGTCCAAAATTTATAGAATAATTTCCCTTGATGAAATATAGTTGTGTTGGGAGTTTAAAGTTCGGAGGATAATCCTAACGAAAGTTATTATATTTTCTAAATATAGGGATTTAATTAAAATTTAAGGGACTGTTTCGAGTTATGACTAACATCCAATGCTCTGAGAGCTATGGAACCTTAAATTTGCCATGCAAGACGTTACACTGAAATCTATATCCAGCAATACTAACAAACATAACCCTTGGTAGACGTAAGTATGACTCTTCTTTATTAATGTTTTATATTATTTTACTTAAGAAAATCCGCACTAATTTTTTTTCTACTAAAATCACGCATACACGCTTTTTTTGCAAGCAGCACAAAATTTTAAATGAGGATCAATGTTGCTTAACTTTCCATATTTTACAGGATCCACTCTTGCTTATTTGTTGCTTTGGACTATCTACTCCAGACGCCAAAACTTACTCAGTTAGGCTGGTGCTGGGACTTGCTGATGAATAAACACAAGAGTTATAACAAATTGCATGTTTTTGTGTAGTTGTATAGATTTAGTACAATTATTATTTCGTTAATGGTTCTGTACTGTGAAATGCATCATCTATTTACTGACCATTCACTAAAAATAACAGAATACATTACTATTTTTCACGTAGTGGGTTGAAATATAATTATCTTGTTAACCCCATTTATCTTAAAATTTCCTAGGTAAAGCTTGCGTGGCCAAATAATATCACATTGGCAGTATACAAAATTTTATCGGTCGGTAAGTTCACCGACAATATATCATTAGTTCTTTTAATAATATCTAATCTCGGTATCACACAATTAGAGATGTGTTAGAAAGCTGTGGGTATTTATAATATTTTACACGGTCCTACCTGGACAATCCTGTAAATTGCAGATCATCTCGTCCTGCTCATAATCTGCACATAGTTTTCCTTCCAATTTTAACCTATCAGAGTTGCAGAATCTTTTTCTATATCTTTTCCCATCGCCACATGATTGTGAACAAGCTGACCAGTTGGACCAATGTACTCCAATCGGGAAAACGTCTACAAGTATGAGACAACAACGTTAAACAATCAGTTAAAGTCATGTTAAAATCAATTTCATTTTCAATTTGCAGAAATGTATCAATTACATAGCTCTGGGTCCTGATAGGGTTTTTTCATTATATAGCCTTCGTATATATGTATTCAAGCATCAGTACATCAAATTCACCAAGAAAAGGAAACAAAATTTAAGCATCACTCCGGTACCATTTCGTGAAGTAGAAAAATAAAATTTGCAGGAAAGGCACTGTTAAACCGTGCTGGTAAAAGTTATATGATGTGACGAATTGATTAATAAAATACAAAAGGGACAATTGTAGCAAGTTGTTTTATAAATAACGAATCTCCATTACGTTTAATTTGGATTATTGAGTCTATTATTGGCTGAAATGGACCAATGTTATTGTGTAGTGTAAAAATAGATTCATTTAATTTTATATTTAAAAGAATGGTGAGAATCATAACTGGTACTAATTTGGGAATTAAAAAAACGTTAACATTCAATACCTGAGCAGTCATGAGTATTACATTCTCTAATTTCAGATTCTGACCCAACACATCGTGTTCTTGCTGAATTACAACCCATAGTTCTTATGGTAAATCCAGAATTACACGATTTTGAGCATGGTGTCCAGTTTGACCAAACTGTTGGTTCTAAAGTGCATTCGTAAAAAATGATAATGAATGTCTCTTAACCAGTGGATGGCGAAGTGGGGTGGAAAATTGATTGAAATTTTGTGAGGGTGGGAGTAAAGGTAGAAAAACGAAAACATGAATATTGTAAGGAAAAGCCTTTGTGGTAGCTTTTTCAGTCAGATGGCATATCACTGCGGTGCATCATCGTTTCTGATTCTCTTTCTCAGACTTCTGGCATTCCGATATGCTGTTTTATTTTCATTATAGCCAGACTAGTTGAAGAAGTTGAACACTCAGCTTATCTCAATAGTCTTCGAATCATGCGTGGAATAAAATTATATTTTATGGGTTTTCACAGGAAGAAATACAACTTACTATCACATTGAACCATTTTACATGGCCTACTTTCTGTGTAAGGACCAATTTCACTGCAATCTTTCGCTCCTTCTCCTTTAGGTTCAGGATTATTACATTTCCTTTCTCTAATCTCGACTCCAACATTACATTCCGACGAACAATCACCAAACTCAGACCATTCCGAAAATCCACCATCAACAACTAAAATAAGGAACTTTGCGAATTATATTTTCATTTTAGGGGGGAAATGACCACAATGAGTCAATGTGAATTTTATGTTTTAGGTACATCTCAATGTTACAGCTCAATGTTAATATTTTGCGTAGTAAAACGTAAGCATCATAAAAATCATAAAAGCAGCCTTGCATATAAACATCGATTTTCTTAGAGAAGTTCACTATATTGACAAGTTTCTCTTCTACAACGCACCTTTCTCTGATTCATAGGTAATCTCGTATACATATTCTCCAAGATGAGTACCAGCGCATTCTTTTTCAATGCTGTTACATTTGGCGTATTCTCCATTAATGCAATGGACATGACTTGATTTCTCCGTCATATCTTCTTCTCGCATTTGCTCATGTAGTGCGAGAATATCATTACCACCGTAACATTCTCCGTAAAAGCGTATACCAAAATATTTTAGGTTAAGTTTACGGGCCTTCTCTGAACAGCGACAAGCCAAACTAAACAATAAACTTTTATCTATATAAATCTAAAAAACGTTTATTTGTAATGAGACTATGAGACTGTAACTAATTTATTTTACCATTTCCATTTTAATCGGTAAAGCGATGTTTATCTGCATCCGAATGGAAATAACGACATTAAAATTAAAGGCCTTTTGCGTATAAGTTAATCTTTTAAGAACAACAACATATGCAGTTACTTTGACTTAGAAATTGGACATTCCGAATTATTTTTTAAAAGGAACCTGTAGCCGTTCCTTAACTCGCCCTATTTCTGGTCAGACGCGTTTCCATGTTAAAATTGTTTGATCAAAAGTGCTCTTCAAACACAAAACGCTTAAATAGTCAAAGAACTTTTATATCGAAATTTCGTAGACAAACCAAGTATAATGTTTATATTATAAAATGGTTTAATATCGTGATAGTTTGTGCGTAACATTATTCTCTTGACAATTTTCGTGTCTAACATCCAACAAAAAATTATGAAATTCAATTTTCGGGAATACTAACTAGCGGGCGTACTTTCTTGTCACGTGATTATTGTGGAAATCGTGAATCAATTCAGAGATTTGGCCTGAATGCGAAGAAATAAATACTATCGAGGCAGCATTAGGTCAATATAGACCATTTCATGCACTAACAAGCAGAAAATATATAGTAATGAACCTGTGTAGTGAGAGAGCATAGCTCCTCCAATCAATTAAATGACCAGTAGAATATTTTGATGCAATATCTCGATCACTGACCAGAAACTGTGTCAATAATTTATGCACGTTCTCATAGCAACCAATCTGAACGTAATCTCGTATACAGGTAACATGTTCTAAACAAATGCATAAATTATGAACGTTGCAACATGTTGGCCTGCTGCGATCTTTTAAACATTATAAGTAAATGGGTTGCACCAAAATATTAAAAAAAATCCATGTTGGAAAGAGCAAGCCTTATGAATCAAAGTTTGGCTAACATTTTCAATTTGCTTGACCAAGATGATGATGCTATTAAATGACGATAAGGTAGTTTTAGAAAAAATTATTTAATATAATTTTTACCTAACGCTATTTTAACATATGTGGAAATTTTAAAGGCATATCTTGGAAGTGCCATAATCTCCCACAATGAAACGAGGATCATGAAAATACGGCGGTAACAAAGATTTTGACTTAAATAAAATATGTGAAATACCTTTAGTTTTTCCATTAATAGCAACTGTTAATGACATCAGAACGGTATGATAACATATAATCTTAAACATTTTCATAACATTCTTCGAAGAAGCTCTGTCCTTATGAACTGCAAGAAAAGAAACATATCAAGATCATTTTCAATATATTTGGTTTGTTTAATGTTCCTATATATTGGAATGTTTCCACGTAGAAAATACAAAATATTTCTTTTTAATTACAGTGAAAGTATGTAAAATAATAAATAAAAACAATATCAAATCTCTACTTACCCTAAACGACTACTCTTCTTGAACTAAACTTTGTTTAATAGCTGAATTAAAACAGTTTTAAAAGCAACTGCCGTAACGCTCTTAGTTTTTACATTATGATCTCCTGAGATACTAACGAGCAAAGCTACGGCAGTTGACTCTACCGTATTATTGTTGTTTCTTGAAGTGATTTTCACATTTGCTTTGTTCAATAAAAAATGGGGTTTAATTTCTACGTAATCTCGAGTAGGCGTTTTTCGAGTATAAAATTTAGTGATTGGAATCATCTTCGGCATACTGTGAGCAGTCAACTTAAGTATTCGTACCTTTTTACAATTCCTAATACTATAAAATATTATATAATTGCAACTCAGTTTGCAACAACAATTTTCTTTCGAACTTCTATACTCCTTTATATTAACACAACTTTTAAGAAACATTCTTAGCACAGGGATCGTTTTTTCTGTTTAACTTCGACTGTTTAGTCGGCTGTGATGTAAACATTTTAAGACCTATGACCTTGCTAAGATTACATATTTGATTCTTATGCCGACTCCAGAATAAAAACATTGGGTTATCCCGGGCCAAAGGGGATAGAGTTTATCTATATTTCTAGAAGAAACCGTAAAGATAGGTAAAAGATTCTATGTCACTCAGGCAGTTTACAGGAAGGGTGGGCGGGTCTTCTGAAACGCACGAATAGAATTAACTTGTGAGAAGAAATAGGTTGAAAAGTTGTATTCAAGCATGCGCTATTAGGCGCATGCGTATTTTGCCTCGATTACTACGAAAATAAGTTACAATAACAAAATTATGGAACTCACCTTGGGCTTTCCTATATGTTCCCTCTCCATGTTTTTATTCTGTCAATAAATCCAAAAAATAAAATGGTAGGAACTGACAAATCCTTGGTTATCTTTTAGAACTGCTGAACAGAATCACTTGATGATGCTTCATAGCCCGAGTGCGAGTGACCGAATAATTAACACAGGAACATAATTAATAAAAAAATCAGATACTGTACTTGTTGCAATCAAAACACAGTATCGCAGCAGCCAAACAAACTTTTACACGGGATCCGTTTTTGCCCCACCTAGGAGATTTAAGTGTTATCTCTGCGCTATCATGGGGGACGCAGAATATCCGCAAAAGATAACTGAAATTTTTGCCAAATTTACTCTTTTCTCTACTAATTTTTTGTTGATATAGTTGTATGAAAAGGATAACTTTTATTTTAAACCGTGGTTTGTTTTAAAAATATATCTTTTCCGCTATTTTTTTATAAAAATAGTAGCCGACATAAAGTGACTATGTTGCTGAAGTCAGCAAAAAGTCACCAAATTTTGTGCAAGCGACTAATATTTCTTACGAATAAAAATATTTGCCAAGACGATCTTTTACCCCGTAATATATCCTTTGATAGTCCTCTTAAAAATTGCTACATGATATTTTATATAACAACATTTTTTCCTTTCAAATTCTTATTCTTCTAGAGAGGCAAGGGAAGGAGAAAAATTCGTTAAAAAATTTAGAAGTGTATCATTACGTCGTCTCTATAATAATAGCCGTCGTCTGTCTGTCTCTGCGCGGACCCCCCGCTGAGTTAGAAAATCATGTTACGGAAACACGAATATCAAATGCGATATATTTTTATCCATTTTGTGGCGACGGGTAAATATAAAGGACGGGCGAACCCGTGGATTTTTCACGGGCTTAACGACTAGTTATAAATAAAAGTCGCATACGACATAATCTTTATTAAAAGAAATCCCAGTAGAGCTCTGCCACAGTTCAATATGACCTCATACATAAGTCGGAAAACTATATGCAGAAAAAAATACAATTACATTATTTGCACGGTTATTAACAAAAACTTATTTCGTCAGAATTTCGATCTAGTTGGTACTTTAAATATAATGGCTTTACATACGTAATTATAAAGTCACTATGTCTAAAAAAAATTAGTTACGGTTTACTTTTGATTTGTTTTGGTTTTATATTCTTCCGCAGTGCAGTAAGTGTTTACAAAATTTGTAACAATTTCGTATCGACGATTTCCCATGCGACGTAATGATTTTGCATTGAGAATAATGGTCATGCCCGCGCATTCTGGTAGCTAAAAAGATAAACAACAGACCACACTAATTTACCGCAATCACTATTAAAGCCTCTTTGTCTCTGAAGATACATAAATAATTTATAAATTTAATAGTTATTTTACTCGATACGATCCTGCTATTTTACCTACCACTTAAAAATTTGTACTCTTTTCTCAACTAAATACTTATTTTTTGTTGATTTTTGATCATTCCCTTATTAATGTATTATGAACTAAAAGGCTTCAGAAATTTAGAGATTTTTTTTAGTTTACATTTTTAGTTTATATTGTATATGAAAAAGATAATATTTTTATCTTATACCCTGTTTACTTTGAATAATATTTTTTCCGATATTTTTTTTATAAAAATAGTAGTCGACATAAAGGATGAAGTTCAGTCGGCAAAAAAGTCACCTAATTTTAGGCAAGTGACTATTATTTCAAACGAGTAAAAATATTTGCAAACACGATCTTTTACCCGTAAGATATCCTTTGGTAGATCTCATTAAAATTGCTACATTATATTTTGTACAACGGCATTTTTTCCTTTCAAATTCTTATTCTTGTTCTTCTAGAGAGATCTATTTTCATGTAACCGAGTAAAATGTTCAAAGTATATTGGATTGACGGTAGAGTTTGTCTTCTAAATGAACTTGTTTCGAGGTGCACAGAAGATTAATGCTGCTAAACATAATGCAATGATAAACGGTCCTGTGGTAAAGGCCGGTTTCCATACAGCTACATTTTGCGCCCAGTCGTAAAATGCGCCGCAATTTTTATCACATATACCGAACCATTTCCATTTAGCGATTTTTGCTCACGTGTTTTTTGCAAAAAATGGCTGATGTAAACTGACGATATTTGTTGCTGCAAAATTTGAGAGTAGTCCTAGCAATATTTTTATGGCGTAGAAATAAACAACGTTGTAAAATACGTAAGAAAAACATGTGGATGAGACGACTTTCCATAGAAAGAAGAATCAAAGGACTATACAACGTTTTGCTTGTGGATTTAATGTCGTCAGATCACGAGTAGTCTTTTTAAGTTCGTTTACAATGGTGTTTCTTTGTGCCTCCACAGACTCATTAATGTTATTTTGTTTTTCATCTACTTCACTTGTTTGATATATATTCTGATTCTCTACATTCATTTGGCTTGACAAAAATTTAACACAGAAACGAGATGTTGCTAACCATATTGAAATGATCTAATTAAAAATTCTTTCGTAATTCATGTAGATTGCTACCATTTGATTGGCTGTTAAGCTGAAGCGCAAAATGTAGCTCGCCAAAAGTAGAGCCTGTTCAACTTTTTTTAAATCGCCCCAGCGCATGCAAAAGCGGCATTATTCTGATAATGCGCATGCGTAGATCAAAAGTCACGGCGCTTTTTACGACTGGGCGCAAAATGCAGTTGTATGGAAACCGGCCTTAAGGAAAGGAGAAAAATTATTTTAAAAAAAGTAGAAGTGCATCATTACTTAGTAATAATTAAAAGCCGCATACGACATAATTCTTAATAAAAGAAGTTCTAATAAAACTTTGCTATAGTTACAAAGTGACCTCATACATTAGTCGGAAATATTCATGCTGAGGAAAATACAAATAAATTATTTGCGTTGCACGGTTAAAAAGAATTTAATTCATTGTGGTTACCTTATACGTATTACCTTACAACGATTTTTCACTTGCGTCATTCCTTTCAAAACGAAACTTACTAAAACGGGAAAGTAGCAAAAATATTAATCTTTGTAAAGTAAAAATGACAGGCTGAATAAAGTAGTCATTTTTAACACATCATTCAGGAATGAAATGTACAATAAAAATTACTACAGTTAAAAACGTCAAAGTATTAAAAATTATTTCGAAAGTCAAATTACGTAAGCAATTTAAAAAAAAAAACTGTAAAAACCTACAAATTATATCAAAGATATGCAGAAACGGTAATGAGCAACTTCCTATAAAGTAAATTCTTCCTGTTCTCCTATGTGTCAGTTCTAGTTCAGTCACAGTCATTTTAAATGACCTTAGCCTTAACTTTTATGTTTTATACTTCTTTTATAGTTGAAAAGAGGCTCCCCATAAAACACGTTATTTCTTCATTAGATAGACGCACTTTGATATACTCGTCGTAGGTTTCAAGTATGTTAGTCGTTACTGGCGTCAGCATGAGCTTTTCTTGAATTCTTCGACCTGTACGTCGTTTGACAAAGGCTATTTCATATGGCAGATGGGTTGGAAAGTGCAACGTTCAAACACTTGGAAGTTGTGTACCTGATTGCGTATTTGCACTTATTGGTCATACATTAAAGCCTTTGTTAAAATTTAAGAAATAACCAAAGACGGTTATTCTCTCTACAGTTTTAAGCAGGATTGTAGTGAGGGTTGTTTTTTATATAAAGTTAAACTTTATGATTTTTTTTATCTTTAGCTAATAACAACATAAGAAAATCCTACAAAAATTAAACTAAGGTGTTCAGGGCGCTGGGGAAGACCCATAAAACTGATGGGAAAAGTACCCCAGAGCTTTTACTCCTAATTACACACCCTAACCAGAGTTATCGTGTGGATACAATTCTGTTAAGTTCTTGCATTTACTGAAAAAGAGATAGTCGAACTATTTTGTTATCCAAATAAATTGTACAATATTGACTTCAATACTCTCTTCAAATGTCCGACAAGTGTTTTCTCAAATAGTCAGAAAATTGTTGTTAGAATCGTGAAGCATAGACAACATTTTCTGACAGCAACACAAATTTGCACTTTTCTTCAACCAGTAACTTTTCAGTGACTCTTTCCCTTTTTGTATTGCTTAGTGGATATTTCTTACATATTCGTGCAGCTACCTTCTTTCTGGCTCCGTAACCTGAAACAATGAACAGCATCTAACTATATTTTGTGGAAGGGAAGAATTTTAAGTTTCCTTGCACTTGGAATTTAGCGAAAAATGAAATCCTTAAGGTCAAAGATATGTGAAAAAAAACAAGAATAAATGGAAAAGTAAGGAGCTGAATATCAGCTGCAAGTTCTGCTTGTCCTTATAAAGAAATATTTTTACTGACTAAAGATCTTTAATAACTTACTTGGCAGCGTTTTGCATTTTTTGAAAAAATCTTTCTGTTTTTGAAACTCTAAAACAAAGAAAAGAAAACCCTTTTGTGGTTATTGTACTTTTGTAGTTGTGTTTTTATTAACAGATAAATAAATTTTTTTTCTCAAAGAGAATAAACTTTCTGAAACTTACTTTGAAGTGTTTGTAACATAACCTCCAACTCGCATCGACCTGTAAAAAGTAACATAAACGCAGTTATTAAAGAATGAAACGACATAAATGAAATGACTGCTAAAAACTAAATTTACAGCAGATGACAAAGAAACTGGCATGTTAACATACCTTGTTATACAAATGTAATTATTTTGAGCACAGAAGCAAATTTAACTATTTTACCATGACATTTAAAGATGACATTTGATGCAACAGACGAGGGATACTACAGTTAAAAACGTCAAAGTATTAAAAATTATTTCGAAAGTCAAATTACGTAAGCAATTTAAAAAAAAACTGTAAAAACCTACAAATTATATCAAAGATATGCAGAAACGGTAATGAGCAACTTCCTATTAAGTAAATTCTTCCTGTTCTCATATGTGTCAGTTCTAGTTCAGTCACAGTCATTTTAAATGACCTTAGCCTTAACTTTTATGTTTTATACTTCTTTTATAGTTGAAAAGAGGCTCCCCATAAAACTCGCATCGACCTGTAAAAAGTAACATAAACGCAGTTATTAAAGAATGAAACGACATAAATGAAATGATTGCTAAAAACTAAATTTACAGCGGATGACAAAGAAACTAAGGCTGGCATGTTAACATACCTTGTTATACAAATGTAATTATTTTGAGCACAGAAGAACTTAACTATTTTAACAAGACATTTAAGGATGACATTTGATGCAACAGACGAGGGATAGATAAACACACTCACTTGGGGCCGAGGTGACTATACTCAAAGACTTTCCACTAGGTAACGATGTAACCGTAAATTATATTTAAAATCCAAGACGAAAATGAAAATATTTGGTAAACTCTTGGTCCTGACAGAGAAAAGAAATGTAGATAAATATATTTAGCGCGTCACTTTTTAAATATAGCTAGTCTATGTTGAAAAAAACATTGTTTTTGCGAGCATATTATTGCCAATTAAATCCCAAAATTTTAAAATTCGTCCAGTTAGTTAGTGTTATTATTCCTAATTAAAAGACAACACGATAATTACTTCTTTGTCGAAGTTAAAATACATGCTCTTTGTGCCCAAATCGTCTGTCAATCGCAGCTGGTATCCCCAACAACCTAAAAGAAACAAAATCCACAAATTTTTGTAGAAATGTTGTTATGTACAGTTTTCCAACATAAAAGGGTTTTTATATGCATGATAGACAGCTAATCCGAGGCCCGCAACGACCAACTATTTTATTTAGACTAAAAGCAGTTAAGATTAGTTAATTAAGTCAGTTAATTTCCTCATTCGAAGGGGTTGTCCTCCTTTTGTGCTCAAATAGTAAGATTCATAGCATACTTCATACTTGCCTTCACTGCAAAAAATGGCCAGGCTACAAATAAAACTTCCTTCAAGGAAACAAATTTAAGGGACTTTAAATTAATAAAGGAGATGAAAATAGTTTGACCGCACTTAGCATATAGAAATTAAATTTTTGTAAATCTTTAGGCTTGATTTACCATTATCATGATTCACAAAACACCGTCTCAATAATCTCTGTTTGAAGTCACTTCAGCTTTAACTCTATTCGGAGTGATTATCAAAATTTAGGAACTGCTAGACAGATGGAAATAACTTTTCAAAGCGGAAAGGATTGATCTTATTCTTTCGGTCTTGGTCAATGGCGTAGGTTTCGTTTCAACATCATAAAAAAGTGCATTAAAAACAAAATCGAGGAATACTTTAATCGTAAAATAATGGTATTACCTTCCAAACTATTTCAAACTAAATTAACAAATTTAATTACGGGTCTTCAAACTATTAAAGACACGTGAAATAATTTTAAAAGCCAAGAGCAACTGCATGTGGGAGAATTAAAAAGGTAGCATTTTAAAGAGAACTGATCTGTTTGAAAAAATACTTTTCTATCTAAAACTGTTTTTTAATAATCTCTACCCTTTTAAACCAATGGAAATAAATGAGCATCAAAAAACTCAACGCACATACGTGGATAAACACCCTTATGGACTTTATCATTGGACATTGCTTACTAAGAGCACAACACACAAAATATTCTCAACTATTTAAATTATTTTATTTCATCACGTAGTGTATTCTAGCCAATCAAATGTAAAAACGCACAAAACAACTTTTTGCTAATGGCCAATTCTTTGGGGAAAACGACATAAAAATTCTCTAGTCAAATTGGATTATGATTATGAGAAAAGAATCTTTTACGAGCTTATGTCACAATTTTTCTTTAGTTTTTGACTTTAATTAACAGCATCCCTATAAATTGATTATACTATTGTATAAATGTCTCATTAAAAACTGCGTTTCAGCATTTCCAGACTGTAATTTGAGTCTTTTATTTGAATATTTCGCATACTTATGCAGATTGTCAGTGCTGGCTGTTGATGATGGAGAGAATCAATTCATTGATTCTCCATCAACAAAAGTAACTAGTAATAATAACAACCTTACATATTCTTGATTACAATTACATTCCAATTTTTTCCATCACTATATATGGCATATATTCCCCACATTTTTTTTATTTCCTGTGCGCAGCTTAGATAATACATGCCACATTCTGCCAACTGTTTCAGCTCCTTAGGTGTTACTTCTTTTTCTTCACAAGAAAATTAAAGAAATATGTGGATGTAACGTAAGGAACATTACTTTGAGTGCAGAGACCTCTTCGAATGAACCATATTAACAGTTTCTACGGACATAATGCTCTTGAGATGATGAACGTGAATCATTTCAAGGATCGAACCTCACAACGTATTTTCTAATTTTTATTACCTGTTTCATAAAATTAAAATAAATTGAGAATAATTTTTTTACGCACATTAAGTGAGTTAAGAATTCATAAACTGTCGCGAATCAAGGCTCTTAGAGATTTCGCGAATTTAGTTAAAATTAAAAAAAAAGTTTAAAATAGCGAATTTTCAAAATTACCTGAGTTCACATGAGTCTCTAAGAACGAGCTCTTTCTGCATATTCTTGGTACATCAAATTCCAAAAATATGCGTAATAGAAATGCTTAACAGCCTTATCTAATAATGAAGTTCTAAATAGCTAAAGTATTTTTACTTTATGGAATGATACTATGGGCTCTATGCTATCATTCTATAAATTTCCTTACACCAAAAATATTATATTGGCAAAATTGAAATTTTATGCTGTATGATAGAGTTTAATGTGAGGTAATAAATTAATTGTATAAAAAAAATTAAACACCTTTGAATATTTTCTTCTCTGATATATCATGTCTTTCTTTACCCTAAATGTACATTGATTGGTATTAAACAGCTACACTGCAATCTCACCTACCTCTACAAGAATTGTGATGAATCATTAACCTATAATAGGATACATACTGAAATAAAAAGTTACTTACAATAAACCTAGGTGACGAAATTGCAATTTTAAGAAGAACAAGAAATATTTGAATCAGCTTGTTAGCCATCTTGTTTGATCTAAAGTATATAGTGAATGAATTGAACGTAAATTAGGTTATAAGATGTACATATAGAATGATCACACCGAACAGGAGAGAAACTAATATATTTTAAGGATAAGGATAATATTTTAGGAAAGTCAAAGAAATTAAAAGGCACTGGAATATACGTCAATAATCAATACTCTGCTGCAACGATTCAAATTAGAGAAGATTTCTGTAGAGAAATAAAAACCAAAAGATAAAATTGTAAATATGCTACCATTTTGCATTTCATTTGAAGGGATTTGTTGTTGCCGTGGATAATGTGCATTGTTTAATCAATAAAGCTGTTGACATTCACCGGTAAAAACAGTCATTTTTTGCTTTCTCCTTATATATTCCATATATGTCCTACATTTGTCCTTATATATCATTCTCCTAATTCATACAATATTTTTGAACATTTTAAGAATTATTCATTTTCCACACTACATCTCAACTCTAGAAGCATGCAAAATAATCTCAGTTGAACACTTTCTTCGCACACTAAGTATAAAAATACTACACAGCAAAGAACATCATTGTGACCGTAATATACAATTAATTTACAGGACCAATTAATAATTTTAGTTAATTGACCCTATTATGATAAGAAATAAGAACGCCAACAAACCAGTATATCTCGTAGAAGATCATAATCTAACACATTTGATTATGAAACAAACAAAAACATTCAGTTTTTTTTAACTTAATATTTTAGAGCGGGTATATTCCTCTTATAAATAAGCCAACCCAGATAACTAAACAAAATGCTACAGTAATTGACCACATCATAACAAATTCAATTTGCGACAAAAAACGTTATTCAGAAACATGTCATAACGCAACTACAAAGGAACGTTTGCGAATAAGGCATGTAAAAGTTTCTTAGAGATTTTCTTGACAATCTAAGAAGTAATTACTTTCCTTCGAAACTTGTAAATTGTAAAACCATCTTTGGTGGCTGAAGTATTTAACAATTTTTTACTGAAGCAGGACTAACCCTGTCATCAAAAATTGGTCATAGTGTCAAAACCTTTTAAATCGTGTTTCTCATGTCATAATAATAAAATGGGGAAAAAAGGTAAGTGAGGAGGGACTAGAAACCACCTTTTATTATCTGCAAGTCAATAGAAGTCCTCTCTTCTTTCCTTTTTTCAAACTTCTTTATCTCCTCCAATGTTCTCTTTCCCATTTGGTCACTGAGCTCCTTTATTGTTCTACCCGCGCTATAATTAGAGAAAAGTCCAACCTTTGCCGCGCTAAAATAGAGAAAAATCATTAACACGTAAAATAGAGGCCGCGTAGATAATTAAAGAAATGGCGGTAATCTTTTGTATAACAAACAATTTGGTTTCCAAGCTGGTTGTTCAACTGATCACGCAATCATTCAGTTGAATCGAGATATATTTCACGCTGATAATAAGAATAAATTTTCAATAGGGGTATTTCGCAGCAAGGTATTTGATACAGTCAACCATGTGATTCTATTAGATAAACTAAGATGTAATGGCATAAGAAGTACATGTCCCACATCGTTCAGGAACTGCTTTTTTAACAGAAAAAAATTTATGTTTTGGAATAAAAAAAGACTAACTACTTAATTAAGGTTAATTGCTAACTACAGGTTAATTACATGTCGAGACCTCAAGGATTGATTTTAGGACCACTGTCGTTTCTTATTTACACAAATGATGTGTTTAGAGCATCCAGAGTTTCAAATTCAATTTTATTTGTTGATGATACAAATTCATTCTTCACCCATAAAGATATAAAACTAACACTGTATTAACTGATTGGTTTAAAACGAGTAAATTATCCCTGAACAATTCAAAAACTGTTCATGCACTCAGTAAAAAAATGATATCCCTCCTACGTTACTTGAATTAGTTATTGAGTGTGTTAAACATGAAAACAAATACTTGATGCAATTTCTTGGAACTGGACAGAAATTTACCTTGAGAAGAACATATTAAACTAACTGAAAACAAACCAATTTTGCTTTATATAAAATTGTTTTAAGAAGCATATATTTTTCATTTTTACGTCATTATTTAAATTATGCAAACCATAGTTCATAAGAAAAAGAGATAGTCTGGTAATTCCGGGCCGTCCATAATGTGTTCCTATTGTTCACAAGCAGATATGTTTCTTAAATCGGGGTGGCCAGTTTAAAACTGCACGGAATTATCAATAATGGCTGCCCATGGGGGGGATTTCTTTGGTGAAGATGATTTTGATGCAATCTTGGCTGTTATTGATTAAGATTTATTAGAGAAAAATCGTGATTTAACTAAAGAATTATCCGAAATTGTTTAAGAAATAGTTGACGACCCTTCTGAAAGCTGTTTTTCCTGTGATATATGCTCCAAAACATGCAAAACACAACGGGGACTCACAAGACACCGAAATGCGAAACATCGTCAGCCACAAAACCAGTTAAATGACGACAGCCTCACTACTGCTGAAACCAAGCTCCATCCGTTATACTTTAAGAAGTACACCCAATTAAGTGCAAGTAAACTTTCTAAAGATGAATGCTATAGTGAGAAGACCAGAAATGAATTTGTCAATTATGTTATTACAAACAACGATACAAACTTTTCCTATAGTTTTGTCAGAGATGTGATTGGTAGTTTTAAAGGCGATGCTGAAAAGTTTTATCCGGCCTTCTATAAATCTGTGTCTGAAAATATTGTTTTCAGAAATTTATCAAATCGAAGCTCTATTCTCCTTGGTTTTGAAGTGGCTAATCACGTACTTGCTCATCTCACCAATTCAACTGTAAAAGAAAACACTGTAGAATTTCCTTCCCATGTGAATTTTTCACCCAAAGAAAGAAACATAATTCAATATCTAAGTGGTTATGTACTTAGTACCCTATATCGTCGCATTAGGAGATCAAAAAAATCAAGAAGTATGCTTGGAGTTCAAAGTTTGGACATCTTATTAGCTGGAAAGTCATGTCTTGTGGAAGACGATAAAAATTCTGATTTAGTAAATATGAAGGACAGAGGAGGGTTATGGTCAGTAACCGATGATGTTTTCAGAATTTTTTGTTGTGCAGAACTTGAAGTTCGTGCTGCAACTGCTAATTTTCACCATACAATTGATAGTAAGAAAATTGTTTCAGACCTGCTTGAGAACCCTGTTGTGCTTTGTAATTACAACAAAATAACATCACACTCAACCGAAAAAGTCACAAAAGAATTAGCAATGAACTTACTTGAGCATCTCATCATGCTTTATGTTCGTGTTCGTGTTTTTTCATTTGTGAAAGATAAATGTGAGCTGCACAAAATTGCATCAAAACAGAAAAAAGCTCGATCTCTACGCACTGAAATCAAGAAATCTTCAAGCAATCTTTCAGATGGACATTGACACTAAGAGTTCAGAACAGTGACTATAAACCTGTTGCAACTGCTATTTTTATAGCAACAAATTTTAAAACAATATTATTTTGGCACATGGTATAATAAATAATTATGGAAGTCTACAAAAAGGTCCAGGTAGTGTATATAGGTTTTAAGGTATTTCAAAATATTTTTTATTAATGTTTGTGTTAAGCAGAAATACAGTGCTTGTTCTTGCTTATTAAGCCAATTTAATGTTTTTTATAAATGTGTGGCTATAAAAATAACTGTTTTTAGTTTCTTCTTTCTTCCAAGTGTGTTTAATTGCTCTTACGGCATGGCACAGTTTCAATATCAATTTCATGACAGTTACCAGCTATGGGTCGGAAAATCTTTTGCGTTCTAATTGTGTTGTCGTTATAACCAAAATCACGGATTGATGGGTTATCTTTCCTATGACCAATTGCACGTTGACGACCAAAGTAGTTTTCAAGGGGATCTTGACAAAATCTTTCTGTCAGTACATATGGAACTCCATTATTAATTAAAAACTGGATTAATTCAACAGTAGAATGGACAGTGATTTTGATTCCTTGGTAGGTTTGCCGTGAATTAAACATATTTGCTCTAGCATTATCCGTAAAATTACCAGGCCTATCAGCAATTGAATCCTTCCATGTTTTGAAATATCCTAGAAATGTTTCGGTCAACCATAAGAATCTTTCATCATCAACAGATGTGTACGGTTTAAGAAATGGTTTACGTTTAATTGCTGTTCTTTGGTATTCTTGACGTTAAGACAGTCAAAAAATTGGTCGAACATATTACACCATTTGGCAGTTGCATTAGCTTCTGGTGGTCCATACAATTGAAGAGCGTTAAAGACAGATTCGCTTAACACTTGTGCTGCCAGACGTACATTCATGACTGAATATGGTGTGAGCTTGATATGGTCATTTGTTATTTTAGGAACAAGATGTAATCCACAGTCTAAGTCATCAAGGAATAACTTTGAAATATGGTTCCAGGTGATATAACTTCCATCATTCCACATACTTCTGGTACATCTTCCTGCAAGAGAATTACTCAGGCAATTGCGGGCTGTTAGTGTGGTGGATCTGAGATGAAGTAGATGTACCGTTCCTCATCCGCCATAACATTCAAAGTGCGGTATGTTACGTCCACTCCTGCATTAATGTCAGCTACATGGGTCATGTTTAGGTGCATATGGTACATTCGTCGGTTTGGAGATGCTCCATCACTTGTGACACCAACAACTTTTATGCCACATTTTTCCTCCAGTATGCCAACCGCTTTCCAAAAGAGAGGAAACAATTGAATTGATGTGACATTGGTAGTAGCAAAATTTGCAAATGAAAATTTGAAAGGATTTACATTGCTTCTCACAAGAAAAACTAAGACATGAGATGCAATTTCATCAACCTTTTTCAACGCAACATAATTTAGATCAATATCACCAAGGTCAACAAAACCGATAAGATCACCATTATGCTTATCCCACACAAGACTTTCTTGAATTTTCATTTCATCCATTAATAATATTGCATATTTCTCATGTGGTTGGAATTTGGAGACCATATTACACAATTCCTGGATAACGTCTTTGTTAAAACCTTGCTTTGGACGAATATAGTTCTTATAGTTCCTTAAACGACGTCTACTAGGGAGTACCAAGAAACCACTGTCTTTCTTATCGTCAACACGAATCTCATCATAAAAGGCGGGGAATTTTGCAGCTAAACTCAAGCAGTAACGAATGATCATAGGATGATAGCGAACACCAGTTTTCGATGATGATAAATATTTCTGCTGCTCTTCCCAAAAAAATTTCATGAATGGTGGTATCTTGCGATTAGTTGTTGACATAATTTTTATGAAATCATCACCAAGACTTTTTTGGACTGGAACTGCACAAGTGGAAATTTCATCTTGCATTTTCTTTAACTCTTCCTTTAATTCTTTATTTTCCAACCGGTGATTTTGAAGGGTTTTTATGATTCGGTCTGGAGAAGTCATGGAAATTGGTGCTTTAAGTTTGGCAGGTGAAATTGTCCCTTTTCCTTTTCAAACTTAGGCTTTCTTTTGACTCCGACCTAACACATTCCAAGCATTTTTCAGAAGAAGGTGGAATAAGAACTATGCAATTTGGAGATCGATACTATTTGCTTTGATGAAAAGGTTCACTAGTACTATCCTTGATGTTAAATACTTTTGGAACACAGTGCTCAAGACAGCTACCAGCAAAGTGGTTTGTCAAACCTGGGCATAATTTCAAATCCATAATTAATCTTGTTAAATATGTGATTGTAATAAGTTTTAGTGATTGAGAATAAATGTCGTGTTTTGCAGGAACAGACCATAATAAAACACGAACAGTAAAAACAAGATTATTATCAACATATATCTCATACTTTGGAACTGAGTGGATAGCATCATGACAGGCAAAAGAAGCACAATCACTTGTATAGGTAAAACTCCAACCGACTAATTTCAATAACTGAGTTTTAGAAATAAAATCTGTAAATGACTTGTACTGATCAGTAATGACATTTTCCACTGGTTCAATTTTTTTCTGCAAAATTGATTGTGCTGATTGACGAGGCTTAGAAGACGTGGAGGATGAAGGAAAACTTTTGATAGGAAGGTTTATTGTGGGGATAGCACCGGGAACAAGTGTGGTTCTGCTAGAGTGGTTACGATTCATTTGATCTTCGCTGAAGTGCTTTTCACAAATATATATTTTCTTTCTTTGAATTCTATCCCTTAGAGCATGATCAACTTCCCTATCTCTTATCACAACATCAACTAACTTTTCTCTCCACGACTTGTCAAATTGATTCTCACCAGCAGGAACTTTATAAATAGATAGACCTTTATATTTAGCCCTTCGTGAAACTGTGCAACCGTATATAGAGCAATTTTCGCCAGGCATGTTGAAAATAATTCTGTTTAAATGTTTGTTAATCCTATGTTGTTTACAGTAACTAACCACTTAAATGCGCCATTTTTCAACACGAGCGTGCAGTCAAAGCACTGGGTACGAGGTATATTCTGCTAACAAAAACATAAACAATAGAGCCGCGCGATTCACCAGACTATCTCTTTTTCTTATGACTATGTGCAAACGTTTCTTGAGGTAGCACTAATATACCAGTTTTTTAAAAAAACGCATAATCAGCAAAGACTTACCAGTAGAATTATGTTACGACAGAAAAAGTATTCCAATTCTACACCATTGCTAAAAGTAACTAGTTATTCCTAATATACGCCAGCAAAACATAATTGCAAGTCCTTATCTTTATGTATAAGATTGAAAATTTAATAGCACCAATATACTTACCACGCTGTTTGAGAAAGTTCAACATAAATATCCAACTAGATGATTTTCAAGTAATAATTTTGTTTGGTCAAAAATCATGATCTTTAACATTTCATTAATATTTTTAATTGTCAATTTCTAATTGAAAGTTCATTTAATGACGGCTATTTAAGATGGAATATGATAAGACTGCATAGTCTTCTACTTCTTTTTTTTATTGAATATAAATATATCTATTCATTAAAAATAATTACAATTTAATTAAAATATTTAAAATATAAATAGAGTAAGGTTAAAAAAAACTTTATTGTCAAAGGCTATGAGTCCCACGAGTGTTTGACTGAATAGAAGAGAAGTGCGCATTGGTGACTAAATAAAATAAAAACTTTACATTCTGGCATCTACACAGGCAAGATCAAAATCATTAACCACCTCTGTGTTCAACTTGGTATTCAAGGATCCAGAACCTCTAAGGCAAAGCAAAGCAGATTTCATTATTACGAAGGTGAGTTTACATCTCATCCAAGTCATTATTTTATCGTATTGTTCGCCGGATTTCTGTAAAAAATTTTCTGCAACAAATTTGTGAAATACAGAACATTCTTTGCCCATTCGCTCGTTTATGGAAAAGAAAAGTGGGGTGAATGTGCCATGTTCGTTATCTAATACACGCTGACTGTATTTACGTTTCTTTTCAGCTTCATGCTTCTTTTATATCTTACTAAGTCTTCTACTTGCCCCTTCTATTTCAATGTACAAGATACGTAACATTTTATACATAATTTTAATGCAGCCGTATGTCATTTTTGGCGAAAAAGAGAAGAAGAAAAAATTTTAATTTTTGCATTTATTAGCAGTAGTATTTAAAGTTTAGTCAATACAAAAAAGCAATTTTAAAGCTGAACTCCTGTTAAATGGACAAGGTAATTTCATATGAGAGAGCTTGGGTTGTTGGACTGGCTTTTTTTTGAAAAATTTTGGTCGATGATTTTGCATGAAGTCATGCAGTGGATATATGCGAGGTATCGTATTAAGTAGTTTTAATAAAACATGCAAGACGTATTTAGACCTTTAGCAATTCCGTTTGATGTTTTAAACATTAAAAATGGATATTAATAATTGGTCATTATGATTATTATTAATAACAGCAATTGTGTCTTATCACCTAGTTGATAAGGTCATATTTTTTGTACAATTAGAAGAATTTTTAATTTCTATAGTTTAAAAACCAATGGAAGTTTTTTTTAAAAAACAAAAAATAGTTAGCTAGACGACTTTTGAAGTTGCTTTACATAAAACCAATTTCATATAACATGCTTTTTCTGCAGGAGTAAAATTGCTAGAAGGCAAAAGTCTATTCTGAACAACGAAATGCCCAAATAAAAACACTGTCGCATATATTTGTCAGCAATTGGCATAATTAAACTTTAAAATCTATTATATTAATACGAAAATTATGTCTGTCCGTCTGTGAACGGCAAAGTCGATTATATTTTCTACAATTTTCTTTAAAAGCGCCTACAAAAGATCCTTTTTCAAAAAGTTCTGTTGACTAACACAAATCATGTGATATGAAATAAAGCAGTTTGAATAGGTGTGAATTGTATTCTTAAAAACCACAAGGAATGTAATTGCGCTGCTCTAAATAATAAATGCACGGACAATGTCACGGGCAATACACCAATTCGACATCTCCTAGGACTGTGTCAGAAAAAGTGTCCGGGAGAGTTACTTCCAGCGCCTTTAGTAGTTTTGCTCAAGCTGCGAAAAGTTGTTGTTATTTTTAGTTGCAGCTTTCATTTCAAGTTATCAGTTTGCCATGGATTACGAAATGGTTATCAAAATTAGCGTGGGTGAGTTAAAAATGTTTAAAAATTTGTGGTTTAAAGGTTTTAGGTAGAAAGCCTGGGTTGGCAGCTAGAGTATTTGTTGCTGCTTAGGCCTATATTTCACTTGTTAAAACAGCACGGGAGGTAGAAGATCAACTTATGCAAGAATCAAGCCAAATTCCTACATGGTGAGGTACAACCTCTTGATTCAAATTATTTATAATCTAGCTGGTTTTGTGAAACTGATGGTATTACTCAGTGGACTTGCATAACGTACCCTGTGGCTTCAATTCCAACGAGCTCAGCACTACGAATTTGAACGATTATAAGAACTCAGTTATTTTAATATGGGATGGTTTGTAAATGCTAATTATGACGCATTGATTGATCATCAGCAAATTGTGTTTTAAAAGCAGATTGTAGACAGTCAGAGAAAATAAATAATGCATCTCATAAACTTTGGATATGTGTCAAGAAAAGCACAACAGAACGGCATGTAATAACCATGTTTAGCGTCAATAATGCCCACTTTAGTCAATACGTAATCATTTATTTTATTTTAGCCAGAGTGACATTTTAGGTGTAGCTACATTTGCTTGAAACTTCATTTTCCTTCGGAATCATTTAGGATCACTTTTTTCGCTTATACGTGAAACTGACAATTTTAAGGAAAAATGAATAAAAAAATGATAAAATGGAAAGTTACATTACCAAGAGGCATGCAGATCTTCGAGTGCATTTACTTAGTTTATATCCTGACACCAAGACAAATGTTTTGAAATGATATGAAATATATCTGAGCAAATGAATTGATATAAACAATATAAATATTTTAAAAATTAGGCCACGAACACCATCACTAATTTGTAGTAAATACAATGAACTTTTCCTTGTTTATTTGGCAAAAATTATTTCTAATAAATTTGTAACTCGTTTACAAGCATTACACTACGTGTTGGAAACAATACGTAGACAGAAGATGAGCACTTTCTACTGAGAAATCTTATAGAAAGAAAACGCTATGCTATTTTTATAAACCTATCCTGTCCGACGTCCATGTTATTCTTGCTGTACGTTATTTGATCTCGAATAACAACGTGAGATTATTTCATGTGTCAGAGAATGCATCCTGTATATGATTGCAAGGAAATATTTTTTTACCAGCACTTTAATGTCTCGACTAATTCCAACAAAATTATTTTTATTTGCCTTAAATCGTAAAAGTTTCTTTCGTAAAAATTTGCTTTTCTATTTGAAATTCGCGAAAATATATCCCACAAAATTGCTTTTTCTACTATTACAACGCAAAATTATCTTCCGCGAAAATTGCTATCTTCAGGAACACGATTCGCAAAAATGTATTCCGTGAATTTTTTTTTTTTTTTTTTGTTTGATTGGATATGTTAATGACTTTCGACAATAGACCTGAACAAGATATTCTATTAATCTTTCCAATATGTGATAAAACAGAACAAGATTACAAAAAACTTCATCAGAAACAATCAATCAGTTGCTCAATGTTTTGCTTTGACTTTTTGCGTTGTGTCAATTCAAAACAGGTTGAAAATAATGAAGTATACAAGAGCATGTTGGAAATATCTTATTCTTTTTATTTCATATTTCTTCCATGTTTTTTTCTGTTTTAGCTGACGGTAGAGAAGTGGACGAGGTAGTAAATCGTTAAAGGCAATGTTAAAAAACCATTGACAAATACTCCTGTGCTTCATAGTTGAAGCAAAACTACTTTTCGTAGTCGTGATAAATCTTAACGTAGTTTTTCGTAGGCGAAGTAAAACATAACACGGTTTTTTGTAAGTGAGATAAAACGTACTAATATTTTTTGTAGGCGGTGCAAAATTGTTCTTTATAGGCGGGGTAAAAAAGAAGATGTGTTTTCATATGTGTTTTACTATTTTTAAAAACAGATGTTAATGCTTATAAGAGCAAGTTTCTTTACAAATTTGTTTTTAGTTGATTCTGCAAAAAAATCATTAGAACGGATCAGAGAGTACCATACATAAGATCGTAGCACCAAACATGTTTAACACTAGACTGAAGCTAAATTCAAAAGCATCATTTTCCGACGTCGCATCTTTAAACATTCGAAGAAACAGGTTTACTGATAGAGTAGATACACCAGTGACTCGATTTTCAAGGTATTACTGCCATGAACGGTTGCTAATGTTACCGATGTATCGCCGACATAGCACATGTCCACAGCCAATTAATGCACCTATTGGTAATGTCCGACGTCGACATTCCACCATGCACTTCTCAGATATACCATTGTACACAGATGCTTCTGATGAAAAGATATTGAAGATGAGAAAAGATACTAAGTTTGAAACTGCAGGTATACAAATTATTAATAAACAGAAAAGATATATTGACGTCACAACGATTGACATTGACGCACCAGTTAACCGTTTGAAACCTATACGCAGATAACATACTTGTTAGCTCCATAAATAACCTGGATGCTAAGAAAACATCTTTCAATCGAAATTAATTGTATTTACTGTATAAGATATATCTTGTCACAAGCAACATTAAATTTTAGCCGAGATAGCTAGACCTTGTAACTTTTAACCATTCAATAAAGCTGCAAAAATTGAATATGGTTTGAAGCAAAATTTTTACCTTGGTTTACAGATAATGTTAGAAACACAAGGAGATAACAAAAACAAACATTTGATCTTTGTTATACTTGTCTATGGTTGTTGACGGAAGTGTGTATTAATAGTTACAGCTTTGGTGTGTATTAATAATTACAATTATTATTGGAAAAATCAAGAAATAAATTCTTCATTGTTCCAAAAAATATATTTTTTCCACAGTTGATTCATAAGTTCGCTATCTGAAAATAATTTTCTTTGCAGAAAGTTTTACCCCTCACATCATCACAACACACAAGGATCAGAACGTATTAATCATGTCTCTACTATTCTTGACTTCTTCATTCTTTTCCTATATTCTGATATACTGATATACTGATATACTAAAACAATAAAAAAATACCAATTGGTTGAGGACTATTATTCGATACTGTAGATTACGGTTTTACCGCTAATGCGGTAATAACGTAAGAAAAATAACAATTAACGAAATATTTATTTATATTATCAACCAAAGTTTCACACTAACCTATCAGAACAAGAATACACATAAATTGATCTTCCAAAGTAGATACTCAACTATCGACTAGAAAGCAAGAGTTGAGCCTGTATAACCGAAACATATGCAACATTGGGCCTGAGACAAAATTTTGTGTTACAATTTCAGCTAGATATCCGTATACGTCTGTCCGTCTGTCTATCTGTCTGTCTCGCAAAATGGTAGCTTAGCTGCTCAAATAGCCAGACGCACGCGATGTGATATAAAAAGGACGGGCGAACCCGTGGATTTATACTAGTGAACTAAATATTTTCAATAAAAATCACAAAAGAACCAACATTGCAAAATCATTGTGAGTGGGCTGGAAATTCATTTTTTAAATGTTTTCCTCTTTATTGTATTTTTTATTTTTATTTCTTCTAAAAGCAGATGTTTTTTTTTTAATCAGTTGATATTGATCGCTTCTTCACAAGAAGGATCCACAAATTATCTTTTAATTTTTTTGGTCATTGAATTATAAGTCAACATTTGCTATATGAGCAAGTCCAATTGGCTACATTATCTGGATAGATAGACCTAAAAACTAACTAAAAAGTATTAATAGAATTGCGAAAATAATTCTTTGCAAAAAACAGTAAAATGGTTCATTTGCTACAAAAAAACTTTTAACACTGTGTAACTTTACACATTTGCAAGCAACTTTTAAAATCAAATGTTTCGCAATTTATTCCATGAATGAATCTACATGAAGGTAACAATTTGGTCGCCTTCGTGTTGCCAACTCACATTTTAACTCTATTGTGTAACGTGTTTTTCTAGAAGCATAGTAATCGTATAATGTTTTATAGCGCGAATGTCCACGTGGGAGAAAATCACGCCTTTCCATTTTATCTATAAATCTTTTAGCAATAACAAATTGAGATTTTGTGATGAATTCTGGAAAGTCTTGACGCATACTCTTCAACACCTGCAATGCATAAGCATAGAATAGATTCTCACGACTGATGGTTATTGCTGTGTACGCTCCAGATTTTGTAAACTTATCAGTAACGTTGTATCTTTTGCTGTGCATGACGGCGGAACGCATTTTATAAACTAGGGATGCCCTGTTTAACAAGAATTTTTTTATGCGGTTATCTTGAACGTTAATTGACTCGGTGAAGTAATTTTCTTTTTGTTCTTCAAGTAATCCTGAGAAAAAATAACATTTTTTAATAAAATTAGAATAACTTGATGAGAATGATTAAGAAAAGTTAGAAAAACCAAATAAAGATTCATACATCTGAACAGAAAAAGTATATCTGTTTTATTTAGGCTTTTTAGAACTAATTTGAACTTACGCAGCTTTATTTCGACTGGATAGTGGTCACTGATAGCCAATGTCTAATAAAAAGAAAAAAAGAGAAGTGGCTGAACATGTTAAGGACGTAAGGTAACAGTTCAATCTCTCATAAGTGTACGTATATGATTAAGGGATTGCTCATGCATCTTGTTTAGCTATTATAGCAAAACAAACGGTTGCAGAGAAAATTCAAAATAAATCAGAAAAAAAATCGCAAAAATACCCATAACATTTCACGGTTTAAATTACAGATTTTAAATGTAAAGGAAATTATCTTCATATCTATTACATTTACCTGTGACTTATTTAGGCCAAAATACTCATCAAAACGAAACACCTGCGCACTCTGTGGTAGCACTGCTTCTATTAACGTTTTTCCAGCCACTACCATACGGTCATAAGGGCAGTCTGTTTTTTCAGTCGTTGTATCTTTAGAATTATCATGCATCCAATAAAATTTAGAATCTGTTGCAAGTTTAATTTTTTCCCAGTCAGGAACGTATGAACAACCAGCATTAAAATCACCCATAATGATAACATCTTTTAATCCCCAATTTTTGACAATGTCATCATAAACAAGAGTCAAGTTACTTATTTCAGATTCTGCGGCACGAGGTGAGGTGTGAATTGCAGCAACGGCGAATTGTTGAGCAGCTGTAACAAAAAGAGGATATGAAAACAATTTTTCCCGACTTCCTACTTTTAGCCAGTTTTGGATCACTTAAACTTTGCCCCTATGCATCCTAGAATTTTTGGGGACTTAAGTACTAGATCCTCCTGCTGTAACGTTTAGTCAAGATGTTATAATGGAACTTTGTATTCTAGTCTTTTATTACATATTAGAATTAGGGAATGTTAGAGAAACGGCTGATATAGAAACAATGCGTAAACTAAATAACATTCAGTAGAATTTCTTTATGTTAAACAAACTTTTTAGTAACCTATGGTTGAATTCTCGTCCCATGTTAATTGTACTGCATGATATCGCAGTTTCATTTTGTCAAACAAAGACAAACACTTACCAGCAACTTTGTTTTGAAATCTTGAAATGAATGGCTCACGTTCAAACACATCATTTGGATCAGAATACGTATATGAAGACTTAAGCGATAGAGTGTCGTTCCTAAAAAAGTAAAAAATTACTATATTTCTGTTATTATAAACTAAGTAAAGTTCTATCGTACATCATTATGCGTAGAACGTGCATGTAGGACATTATGACGATAATTCTCATAATAGGAATAAATTCCTTCAAAAGCACATGTAGATTATGGAAAATCCTTTCCTTTAAGTGTTCTAGAATCGAGATAGAAATACATACGACTCGTAAAGGAACACTCAAACTGCGAATGAGATTCTCAAAGAGAGTAATTAACGACCTTACAAAACGGGTTCATCTACCACGGAGAAAATATTATTATTTTGTCAATGCACATGTGCAGATTAGGGAAAACCCGCAAAAACAAAATATCTATTTGATCCATGCAACTCGAAAAGAATCGGTTTTGGTTGTGGATGCAATGTCAATTTTTTTTAACGAAGTAAAAATGTCATATATAAAAATACTACTGATAAAACAGAAAAAGCGAATATTTTTTTGTTAAATTTTGTGTGCTCAACCGCTTTTTTTCTTCGTCAGTTTTACACTTTTTTTGCAGTCTAGACAGTAGCCATATTTGTTTTGATTTTATTTCTCGTTGTCGCTATCGTTTAATTTTTCGTAATCAATTTTGGCGCGCTTTTCATATCACGGGCTCTCATAAAACGTTATTGACAACGTCGCTGCAGACAATCCCCGTTTTTTCCCTACAGGCCCTTTCTGCTCCAGCTTCTGTCAAGCTTTACTACCTCACCTTGACACAAAACTGACAAAAGTGGGATAATGAGCATAACTATACAATTGACATTAGATTATTGACCAAGAGACCAAAAAACTAGAATCAGATAGAAGTATGAGAATCTAGTTTGTGTGGAAACCTTTGATATAACTCAATTTATGATTTCCTGTTTTTTAATTGAGTTTAAAAACTTTCGGGTATGTACGCAAGATAAGAAAAAAACCTTTTTTAATTTAGAAAATATGAAAAACCGTCATACCTATAAATAAAAGCGTATTCTTCCTTGCTAACAGTACGTCCCAATCTTGGACTTAACTTTAAGTTGTATGTACCCCTAAATAAGAAAAATTGACAGCAAAAGATAATTAAAAATAAGGTTTCACGTTAAAAGCGAGGCCATCTTTACGAATATGTTATCACTCCTTGATAGTCATTTAATATTTTTAGACTCGCTTCTATTTGGCTACAGGCGATAATAAAAAGTAAGCTTTTGCGGTAAAGAAGGAAATGCAGTCAACTAGAAACGAGTTTTTGGTCATAGCAGAAATTGGTTCTTATATTCCGCTTATTGCAATAAGAATCAAAGGATTTGGTAGAAGACATTGCATGTCTTCATAAATCTTCACAAAAATTATATTTTATCGTGTAACCTTTTTTTGTCCCTTGAACAAGCAAGTTGCAATTGTTTAAATAAAGATTGGATGGTTTTACCAGAACTGTCTCGAATTTCTTGAATCAAAATCAAATCATAACGTAAGATTATCTAAACGAAAGAAACAGGAGATAAATTTACTTCCAATGACAGAGTTTGCAGTTTCAATGACTGGTATCGGCTATGACAATGCGTTGATTATTTCTGTGAAACCATCAACGTAACTTCATTGAATTTTTCGTTTGCTGTACATAAATTTCAATAAAATAAATTTCTTCGGAAAAAGCTTGTCATGCCTACTATAAAAGGACGCGCCTGATTCAAATATTTATTTACTACAGAACAGATTTCTATGGTTTTAGAAGAAAGAGTGGGAACGTATGTAATAACTTATCGACGCAAATGATGATTTTGCCAGCGACAAGAATCTATTACGTAACCAAGTCAGAGTTGATTCATACAAATGTACAAACGGATATTCAGTCGTATTCTTTCCCTTCAATGCACTGTGAAAAATCAAGAGATAATATTCCATGTGTTAAAATCAAGAATGGAAATGTTAGAAAGTAATATCCTAAATTGAGTTCATTTAAAAGCATTGGTAAATTTATATTGAAGAAAATGACAGCTTACTTTTACAAGGCTTTGAATAACTTCATTCTTATCGATTTTTGAAAGACCGAAAACCCGAACATTAAATGCAGCAATATCTACAGCTCCTTCATCATTTTCGTCATTTGCGCTATAAAAGAATGTGTCAGTTGTCAGTATAGCTGCGGGCTAAGCAGAACAGTTTATATTTTTAATTCATTGAGAAAGTACTTTCGTGTGCACTCAAAGGAAAGAATGATGGTCGAGGAAACGATGCATACGAACGCAACAGAAAAGCTAAATTTGGCTTTAAACATGATCTTTAATTTTACATAGTAAACCTTCCTACCTTGTGCTAAACAAGAAAAATAGAAATATTATTATCCTCATGTTCTCACAGGACGTATCAATTTTCTTCTTTGCCGGTCCGTGGTAGCATTGAATTTAATTTCTTCTTCAAGTGGAATGCACAGCTTATTAAACAACACCTGTTCTCGTTCGTAGGAAGCAAACTAAGCGTTGGCAAATCGTGAATCTTAAGTGTGTAAGATAGCCACGATTGTGTAAAGTAAAATTCCTGCATAATTGCGGGGAGAAGCCTTTCTTCGCTTCTTTAAATGACTCTACAGTTCGCCTGCGATGCTGCTATTGTTGACATTATGCCCGTTTTTTCGCCGCCTTGCAAATTTAGCAAATTGTCAAAACTCTGCAGCCTACAGCGTGCCTGCTACAATATCGCTATATTTGCGCATGCGTAGTTCAGGTGGATAGAACATTTGCTAGTGAAATTCCCTAGTGCACACCGAAATAATCTACATCGTGTCACACAAGGGTTTATAAATTCGGGGGCAAATGATTGTACTGACGTTAGCAACAATTAGCACATTTCAAGAGTGGATTTAACCATTAGCCAAATTCATAGGCCGGAGGAATGGGCGCTAAGGTTTTGCTTGTGGGGAAAAAATCCATAATGGGGGGTTTGTTGGGCTTCTAAAGTGAAGCAAATGGAGTCAAAAACAAAACGTCTAGCTTTATATTATGTTATTACGTTATTATGAACATTTAGCTGCATAATCGTATAGTTTAACACTTGGTGAAGACCTTTCCGAAGATACAGGAGGGTGTCATTACAAACGTTAGCTAGCTAAAAACTACAACAAAAATGGTTAGGTGGTCTTGTGCATCAGCCTTGTGTTTCAACAACCATACAACTTTGGGTATTGATGGGAAACCTTTAAAATTTTATCGTTTACTAAGATTAGAATCTTTAAATCGCAATATCGGAAGATTTTAAAAACAGATGGTATTAACTGGAAAATGGGTACATTTGCTGTGAACACTGGAGCTCCAATAAGAGATTATCAGTGACAGACTTGCCAGATGTTGTCGTTTCAGAAAGAAATTTCCAAAAGCTTGAACAGAAATATGAGAATGCTAATAACTTGGTAAAAAAATCAGCCACAGAACTTTACAAAAAAAGATTAAGAATTGCTAAACAAAAGTTGGAAACTGCTAGAAATATGATGAACCAAAATATAAATACTCCATCCTCATTAAAAGCACGAAGAACCCTAACAAAATCTAGTACATATATCTCTTTTAAAAAACGTAACCCTTCAAAGTTACAATACAAAAAAAAATTGGAAAAAGCAAATGCTGACTAAATAAAGAGCTTATCGAATCCCAAGAAAAAATCGCCAGATAATTGAAGTGACATCTCTTTTAAAATAAGATTCACTTGGATCTGCAGCATTAAGAACGACTTTACCATTTTTCTTTTTTACATTTGCTGACTTAACTTTTATAGCCATTTTTGTAACTGTTGTGTGACAGTCAGTTCCAAAATTTGATTGCCAGTGTCGTGGAAATGTTTTAAAAATAACAAAACTGCAAGAACGTGACAGCATAAGCCACTTCCACCAACTGGACAACTGCAATGAGCTTTTGAGGGTACCCATTTTCAAAAACAAGCACTGTTGGCCTTGCTTCAGTACCATATGACTTTTTTACCATTGCTTTTACATATGTACACAAATTATCAACTAAAGTTACTATCTTTCTACTTTGTAACATTCTAATAGCTTTTTCTTGCTGGCCTAAACTACCATATGTTTTCATTTTGCAGTAGTTCTTAAATATATCTTCATTGATAAGTGGCAGATCCTCATCTTTTTTTACACCATTTAGCTGTAGTTGGAGGAATATCTCTGGGATCTAAGCTACAACTAAACTTGTAATTTTTATTTGCTTTGTCTTCTAGACGTTTTACTAAACGAGGATATCGCATAAACTTTCTAATTTTTATCTGCAGTTCTTGAACATTTCCTGTGGCACACTGACCTATACTTTTTAGCCATTTTGAACATTCTTCGCAGCTATAATTGCTAACATCCTTTGTATTGTCCATGCTTATAAACTTTAATAATTGATATCATAAATAAACTATATACTATTGCAATATACAAGGTTTTTCTTCGATTTATTATTATTTATATAGCCAAGTACACCAAAACAATCGCGGCCATTATGATTTTTCCCTACAAGTGAATTCAGACGAACTTGACCGCGCTGTATGATTTTGGCTAATGGATGACCTTTTATATCTTCATGAAATCTATCTGAAATCGCTCTGAACATTAGCAAGTGATCAAGTTCAAATTGCGCAAATCTAATAGAAACTAGCCGCGCATCCTTTATATAACGCATTTCCTGTGTTTCGATTCTGCGGTACCATTTTGCGCAGAGACAGACGACGGCTATTATCATAGAGATGCCCGTGAAAAACTCCACGGGTTCGCCCGTCCTTTATATTTACCCATCTCAGCAAAGTGGATAAAAATATATCGCATTTGATATTTGTGTTTCCGTAACATGATTTTATAACTCAAAGGGGGGTCCGCGCAGAGACAGACAAACGACGGCTGTTATTATAGAGACTAGTCGTTGCCCGTGGAAAAATTCACGGGTTCGCCCGTCCATTATATTTACCCGTCGCAACAAAGTAGATAAAAATATATCGCCTTTGATTTTCGTGTTTCCGCAACATCATTTTCTAACTCAGCGGGGGTCCGCGCAGAGACAGACAGACGACGGCTATTATTATAGAGACTAGACGTTACCCCTTGACAAAATCCACAGGGTCGCTCGTCCTTTATATATCCTAGCTAAATCGCATTTCATGTTGACGTAGCACCGCTTTTTCTCGCACTTTTTTTTACTTTGAACTTTTTTTTCCGGCATTACAAAGATAAATCCAGCGCTGGTATTTTAAAGCTTTCCTAAAAAATCCAAAAATACTTTCAGGTATTTTTTTAAAAAAAAAAAAGAAATCTTGGAATTCCATAATTTGAATTATGCAAGTGTGTCGGTGTAAAAGATGTACTATCTTTACTTTTCTAAATAACATGCATTTCAGAGCAAATATAAATTCTTGAGATACCTCTGACACTCTTTGAAGAGAAAAAAATTCTAAGTGTTGGCAAGGGAGTCCTGTAAATATCTCTGAAAAATACATGGAGATGCCTGGTTGATTACAGACCTGAAAAATCTAGGAACTTGAATTTCGTATTTTCTTGGAAACTCTATTATTGTAAAAAGTAACCTAGGGAAATAAATATTAAGAAACAAAAAAATATTGTTGAATTACGTAGTGTAAATGCGTCAGATAGGGCCATCTGCCCAAAGAAAAAATTTACCACATACTTCAAATATCTAATGTTTGACAAATATTAAATCTTGTTAAATTATAACATGAATACAGTGAAAAAGTGAAACCGGTCAGCTTGAGTCTTTTTTATGTGCGAAGAATTAATTATACATCTATACGATAGCAAATAGAAATCCAAAGGGCGAATGGCATTGTTCATCTATTTATCATGACATCAATGTCAATTGGCGTGACGTCAAGATGCCTTCTATTTTTATTAGCAACCTGAAACCCTGTACTTTCAAACTTAGTATATCTTCTTATCTTAAGTGTCTCTTCATGGGAAACGTCTGGGTACAATGGTTTGTTGAAAAAATTCGTGGACAAATGTCGTCGTCGAACATTGACCATAGGTGCATCATTTGGCTGTGGGTTTGTACTATGTTGGCGATATTTCGGTAACATTAGTAACCTTTCATGACGGTAATACCTTGAAAATCGAGACACTGGTGTATCTACTCTTTCAGTAAAGTTGTTTCTTCGAATGTTTAGAGATGTGCTGGCTGGAATTGATACTTTTGAATTTAGCTTCAGTTTAGTGTTTAACATGATGTTATGTAGTATAAACTCTGACTATCTGTAATACTTTCTTTTCGTGAACTAATCTCTCCATCCTTAGCTAAAAGAAATAGATAGATGAAGAAATTGTATTCTTTAAGAATTTTTCTTTTAAATTATTATTAAGGACATCTGCTATTATTAAGGACAGACTTTAATTTTTTCAATAAGTTACGTGGTACGTCGCCCACTTTTACCTTTCTTTGAGCTATAAATAATTTTTTTTTATTGTAGAAAGTTGCTGTGATAATACAAAACTCACAAAGGTGAATTTCCTTCAGTTCAAAAAGTTCTAAAGAAAACGTTTTGAACGGTACTCTCTCACCAGTAAGGAATGCACGAAATCTCTAAACATTTTTTTTACTAATCCCAGTCAAGTTCTTATATATGACTATAACCAAATTTTCATTTATATCAGGTAAGAAAAATGACTTGATCAAGATGTTTGA
This sequence comes from Hydractinia symbiolongicarpus, assembly GCF_029227915.1. Lineage (NCBI taxonomy): Eukaryota > Metazoa > Cnidaria > Hydrozoa > Anthoathecata > Hydractiniidae > Hydractinia > Hydractinia symbiolongicarpus. Next base: position 25,866,321 of record NC_079882.1, on the reverse strand, counting down.
ATAACCTATACCTCATTTCAATACCTCCTCGATAAGCTACCATACACATTTCACAAGATGGGAAAGTAAAAAAAGCTTATTGGCAACTGAAATTTAACAATTCGTGGTAAAATCCACGAGAATACGCCCATCGCTTCTCGCAGCTACCATTTTAGCTCACAAACAGGCTAGCTACAGGAACCACTTTTTTCCAACTTACGAACAAATATCTAAAATTTGAACTTAATTAAACCGGTACATACATAGCCTTCGTCACATTGATACGATTAAAGATGCAAGTTGGATGAAGCCAGTTGGATGACCGCACAAACGGTATGTATTTTCATCCATGTTGCTGCATATAATGTTGGATCAGTTTAACTCGTTTGGCAATATTTTACCAAAATTAAATTAACCAAAAAACGCAACTTGAAACTTGCATCATAGCACATAGGCCGTTCAAAATTTTTCAATGTATGATCGCTTAAATTTACGATTTTTTAACCCCGTTCATACCGACTGATGACCTTTTGTTAGAGCGTTCGCTTCCAGTGCGGGAGGTCTTGGGTTCAAACCCCGGTCGAGTCATGCCCGAGACTATAAAAGTGTGAATCTATCCTTTATGCTTAGCGCTTAGCATGAGAATAGGATTGATATTTTAGGCGGTGTCTAGTTGAATTTTAACTCTATTATCAATCAGTCCATTGATAATAAATAAAAATATAATTTTTTTTTGATAAACAGACAAAAAAAGAACAGAATTAAAGACAAACTAACAAGTTCTCACAAACCTTACACAAAAAATACACGGGTATTCATTTTGCAACTAATTTTTTTAGGATATTTAAGATTAGTGGGAAAAAGCACATACAAAAATTTAGGAGATTTCAGGAGAATTCGAATTAATGAAAATACGTAAGTTAGAATCGCAGGAAGAAAAAACTACCAAATGAATTAAAGATGAGAGATAAATTGGATTGATCACAGTTTATTTGCGCATAAGCTGACAAAGAATATAAATATTTTGAACTTACATTCCACAAAAGAAAAATCATTATAAAAATTAAGTGTAACAAATGTGTTCCCTAAATATTGCCATGGGAATACGATGGACAGCAAGTGCGACAGTACGAAGAACAACAGCATGCCCAGTTATCGTCACTGCTGCTGCAGCAACAACCATAAAGTTTTGTTAAATTAAAATTTTGGAGATTTGGGATGAGAGTTGTTTACAAATACGCCTATATCGTCGGTATCACCATCTTGTTTTTCTTCCTCTTCGGTTTCTGTAATCTCTGCATGGGGTGGTACTTATTGCTATCGCGTAAATAAATCCCCGGGTTTCACTCATATGTTTTGTGGCTTTTCTTAGAAAGGTAAAAACGGGATCATCTGATTTTATTGCATTTGTTTCTCTCATAAAAGCATACTGTAAGCATGATTGTGTTTTTCGCATAAGCATATCTGGATTCACTTACTTATAAAAAACATGTATTTCGCGTCAAAAGCGAAACAATATTCTCTATAAGTCCCATATACAATGGTTCGTTTATATATCAAGTATTAAGAATGCTAGCTAAAAACTCTGATTATTCCAGTCTTTTTTCATTTATTTTTTATTTTCCAATTTCTTGATACATTTTAGTCAGTTTTCAGTCCGTTCAACTTTTTATCGGTTCAACTTGTACAATGTGAACCGAGCCAAGAATCGGATTTACAACTGAATATTCAAATGTCCACCCATAGCAGGCTGCACCTGTGGAAAAAAAAATTCTAGTTCACATAAAATTAACCATGTTGCAAGTGGTAAATATGTTAAAACTATTGGATGGCTTCATTAAAAAATACAAAAACATATATTAAAACATTGGACTTAAGCTTAAAAATTTGTACACAAAATTTCCTTTCTAGTAAGTAATATTGTTATTAAACACGTGTTTTATAAAACAAGCAAATAAAAACCAAGAAAAAAACACGTGATGCTTTTATAACGTACCAAGATGTAAAAACACAGTTTCCATGGTGATACACCATATAACAACAAAGCATTTATTCTTCGCATTCGAATAAGAACACGTGAAAATTAAAGCTGAACAGACAAACTAACAAAGCAACTAATAAATTTCAAGCAAGAAATTGATTAACTTCTAGCAATTCAAGAACAGCGCACCAAACGCTGAACATGCAGGAATTCGACACGAGTAGTGATGAAGCTAACATTCGTTACAACAGAAGATTTTACGGTAAAAAAAGAGGTAGAGGTTTACCCTGTAAAGATTAAGCTCCATAAAAGCTTGTTTTAACACTCGGCACTTTTCCTTCGCTTTAATTAATCTACTATTGTTAACGACATCAAGGCGATACTATTTCAAACAATGTGTTCCTTTTTTTGCCGTGTTCTTATGAATTGGAAATGTCATATTGGCGACGACAGCAAAATAAATAATGCGGTGAACTTTGGCTCTTTCAGGTCAAAATCGCCATTTTCGCCAAATTTTGTACGAGTAAGGTTATACTTAGATTTTCGGTTGCAAAAACTTGGTTGGAATTTAAAGGGCATTATTATCAGGGAATTTAAAATTAAAAACTGTAAAAAACAATAAAAAGATATTGCTAAATGAATTAAAACCGAATTGTTAACATTACTAACATTTTTTTAGGTCAAAGCAAGTATTTTGTGGTCAAGAAATCACATTTGTACGTTTTGCTATTCATCGCAGCGCTTATCGTTGTGATACTCCTGAAAAACTCACTGACCAAGAAAAATGTAGTAAACAAAAAGAAGGAAATCGTGAGGGTGAATGCGCCCAAAAAATACTCAAAAAACTGTAACATTGTGGTTTACTGTCACGATGTGCTAAACACAGCAATCAAGGGTCGATGGGAAAAAACTTCATATAATCAAGTGTTTCCATGGAAACAAGAAAGTGTCGGTGAAATACGAAGAAAACTAAATTTGCCAGTGAACATGACGAGAACAGATGGAAGGTTTATATGAAAATAAAATTATTTATTTGTGTCTTTCCGCAACATACGTATAATTTCCTTTTTTTTCTTCTTAACCAAAAGCAGAGCTGTTATTAAGAGCATTACTATTCGTCGAGTAAAAGAGTCGAGTTTAAAATTTCGAGTAAAAACGCCGAGTATAAAACGTTCAGTAAAAACGTAGTACCTGCAGCATCTTTCAACAACAGCAGACGGTCAGAATTTTAAAAAAAGCAAACTCAATATTTTCTGAAGATTGCCAAGCACACAAGTAGAATAAAAAACGACTGAGAAAAGCAGTTAACGTTTGCCTTCATTTTATTTACCTTCTATTGAGTGTCAAGCAAAGGTAGTTTCCAAAAGTTCCTTACAAAATTGTAAATACAAAGTTATTTTCATTCTCTCAGGTGTGGCATCCACTTTCCAATACCCAACACACGGCTGGCTGCACATTGTGACGCAGCGCAGGATGCAGAATTACCCTGTTGTGCTGAAGCCAGCGGGTGGTGCGGTAGCACAAACGATCATTGCCAGCACGAGAAGTCATTTGATATGAGAAAGTACCTCCCACCACAAAGAGTGCAATGGAAACCCATGAATGAACAATGTAAAATTAGAACATTTGAAATGATGGACGCATGCAGTATTCTTGCTGATAAAGCAAAGAAGATAGTATTTTTGGGTTAGTACTTTCTACTTTACGTTCCAAGGTGTCAAAGATGGCGAGGTTCAAAGTTCCAATTCCTATTTATTTCAAATTGGTTCCTGATACATTACCAAGCCCTGTTCTCATTTTGAATTTCTCTATATATTAAACAAAATTCTAGTCGCCATCTTAATATTTAACCCATTGTCTTTTATTTTGCCTGTGCAATTTAAAAAGTTTGCATATTTTTTCTTCGATCGAGTAAACATTACTCAAGCAATGTTGCTTCCATGTAATATGAACTAAAGAGGGAAAATAAATTACAGATTAAAGCTTGAATATTCAAGACAGATTTCAAAGCATCAAACCACACATAGTCGTAGAATGCACCTCACACTGCACACATTTTAAAAAAATATATGCCAAGCAATTTGTACATTCAGAAAATGATCAGATTAGTATTTCCAAAAGAATAACTCCATGAAAAAAAGAGAATTCATCTTAAGACTCGTTTGTGTGATGACACTTCAACACAGACTTCTACGTTTGAAGACATCCCTACTTTGAAATAGATATCAAAATAGAATAGCGTCGAAAGATGACACAGCTAAAATACATCCCTTTTTGTTTGAAGAATCTTGGAAGTTTATAAAAACTAACCGTGTATGTTGCTGTTTTCTTTAGGTGACAGTCAAGCTCGACATTTTTTCACCGCGTTTGTACTATTTCTAACACACAATTATAATAATGGCGCTATTAACGCTAAACATCACCATGACGACGAAATCATGCAGAATTGTACACAAGAGTACCAACTACTAAACAACGACTGTCGACATTATTTAGTGACGTCATCAAAACAAGTCAACGGGCTATGTAATGGTCAAAAGTTTAAATTCCAATTAGAATATTTCGCAGACTACCAGTCCTTTGTAATGAAAAAGACAGCTCGAAAATACGAAAGCATGTACTTGTCGGAAGATTCGTACATAGTCATAGGAGCTGCCACGCATTTTAACTCCGATAAAAACAGTTACATGAATTATTTCCTGAAGTATATTATCGAAGAACAAAAAAAGACCTCCTATGTATGGCCAAAATATATAGTAGAGACTTTACACGATGTTTACTCGCCAGCTTCTACGAAGAAGAGACAAGAGCTTAACGAAGCCATAAGAACTTACGGAGAAGAGCGAGACACAGCCGTTCTCGATAATTCACGCTTAAGTAGAAACCTCGAAAGTTTTGACGGTAGAACGTACGGGCTAAAGTATAATTTATTAAAAGTGCAGATTTTGTTGAACTATTTTCATAATCAAAGAGAATGTACGTAGTTTAATTGTCTGCATGTATTAGAGAGTTTATTATCCAAATAAGCCCGAATTGACACCATAATGCCGTGCACGGTTAAATGTTTCAAAAATGCAACAATTATACACTAAATCCATTTTGGTAAAATATTCTGATATGTTGAAACGTTTTGTTAAAATACTAAATTGTTAACGAATTACTCTTCTTAAAACTGTATCTAATATTCTTTGGGTTTATTTCGAGTGCATTTTGGCCGAGGTTTTTGAAAATGAAATTGTATTTTTACGTTCTGAACAATTTTTATACTTAACATATATTTTAAAGAAGAAATCCGAATCTGTGTGGAATTTTCTAAGCTGGAAAAATTGATAAGACTCAGTTCTTAAGGTGTTTTTAATGTTATTATTTGGCAAAATGTCCGCATTGCTTTCATAAAATAAGGTATTCCGATGGTTTCTTACAAACTTCGTATCGAAAGTTTCTTTCATGTTGTCACTCAGTACGAATCTAAGTAGGTTTGCTTACCATAATCTCCCTTTTTATTGACGGCAATCAATGCACCTTCAAACTTGCTGTAATATTTGATTATTCTACGCAAAGCATCCTCAGCTGCCGCAGTTGGTGTCATACCATTACGCATGTTCTCCACGATTTGATAACTAAACAAGATTTTCTATCATCATCAATAACTTAGCACGCGTTATAATATGCTTCCCATCAACCTAGAAAGACATCATCAACATATCGTCAAGTCCTTTTGTAGCGTGTCGATTGATGAAAGTGTCAATCGACACAAACACTTAATAGGAGGTAGAACATAAGAATAAGTTAAAAATATATCTTTTGGAAGTCCTTTAACTAGCAACTAAAGCTGAAATAAAAAATGGATTTAAAAAAAAAAACGTGTCGTGCTTAATCTCAAAAGTATTATTTTAGCCTTTGTTCACTCTAGCGTCACAATGTTCACAAAATATACAACTTTCACTTTTTCTCAAATAATTATCTAAAAAGATGTTCAAAATTTTAGTTTAAAATCTAAAACGAACTATAGAATAACATAGCTAATTTAAGATTTCTTTCACTTAGTTGAAAAACGAGACGTAATAGAGCACGACTACCTAGCCATAAGTTACCACAGCTGTTACCACATATGTATCATTCGATATATTAACGAAAACTTTTAAATAGCACAAGGACAGTTGTATATTATCAGCATAGTAAAATGTTGACCCAGAAAAGCTGAAAGTTTATCACAACGCATACCTTGGTAGAAATCTCATCATGATATCACCATCACCTGTTCCAGACGCTGCCCCTACTTCGTTATCCACGTAAGCACCTGCACCTACTATGGGTGAATCACCAACACGCCTGTAATAAAGAGAACAAAGTATTTATTCTGGTGATTCGTATTATAATGCACACAGGAGCAGTGTTTCACAGGTAAATATTAAGTTACCCCGAAATTTTAAATTTTGCTCCATTCGTTGACGTCCCTGCAGCTATGTTGCCATTTTCACCAACTACTAACAAACCTAAAACACAAAAAAAGTAACAAAAACAAATAAACAAACAAAAAACGTTTAGAGAAAACTGCTTTCGTTTCCGTTCTTCTGTCTCATTTGTTAAACAGCGCGTATTCTAGCAACATAATTAACCTCACCTATTGTGTCATGATTATCTTCACTAAACTTCATTCCATTAGAAGAGCTTAAGGTTGCACTAAGAAAATGGTAAAATTTTATGTTTATGGAACTTAAAATGACATATATTGGAAATGAAGTGCACTAATACACGAAAACATGCAAAATGATGGAAATATAGCATTACAGCATTGAATGCCATTTAGGCCTCCCCATTCATCTTTATTTTCTTCTCACTCTTATTAGTTGTTTCGTAGTTCATATGTCCGTATTAATGTCTTCTATGGGGCCCCTTCTTAAGAATGTGATCCTAGCATACCTAACGCTTCTGAATTAATACCGGTACGCACACACACGCACGCACGCACAACACACGCGACCACTAAAACCGCCAGCTCGTACAAAAAGTCATATGTTATATTTTTTTGCGAATAAAACATCATTACTAAATTAATGCAGATGTGTAATTTACATACCTTGATAGCGGTGTGTACGGACCACATTGAGAACGTGGATCAGGAGACACATTCTAAAAGAAATCCGAATTATATTATATATTTCAAAAAACGAGAGACTATTTTTAAGCTCAATATTCTTCTTTACATCCAATAAAGGAATTGAGGTACATAACACAACGGAGATAAAGAGTACACTTCGTTTTAGTTACATATCCAACAACATTACCTGCCAAAAATTCGGTTGACAATTGTTTTGCTTCCACTTTTCCCATTCCTCACTAACACAAACAGAACAAAAACGTATACAGAATATCTCAATATTATATAAAGAAATTGATTTTTGTTGTATACAAAACGTAAAAAAGTTATAAAAACGAAATGTTATAAAAACGAAATGCAAAAACACTGTGTACCTACATTGATTCATCAGAACTTATATTTTCTAACTTAAACCCCATCTGTACAGCAAATTTTGTCGCTAGAACAAAGAAAATGGAATATAACATCGGGATCTGGCATGGATCATACTTCCACAACCCACTATGTTTCTTTAAAAAAAACTGTTTCGAAAACCACTATGTGAGATTAAAAAATACTGAATTCCAATTTATGGTGCGGAACCTAATTCAAATTAACTTAAAAAGGCCAAAACTTAACTGAGAATTACAGTACTTTAGTTGCTTGTAAATAATCTTGTACTACAAACCGGAAATAACTGGCAAAATAACCAAAAAAAGCTGCACGTTTTGTTGGCAAGAAATATTGCAATATTGGTTCATCGCATTTTACCAGTCAAGACTCGTTGGCTTTTTTCCTTTAAAATTATTTTGTCTTTAAAAACGACTTTTATTTACACAAGCATATCTCTCTTTAACATTTTTTAGTAAAGTCATCTTTGTTATCAAACATGTAAGGCGTTCTTAAAGATGTCAGTGACTAAATATGCTCCCTGTTTTTACAGCAAGCATTTCAAAACGCAAGAACGTAAGTAAAAACCGTAAATATAAACCACCAACACACGCATCCTTCTTTCTTGGCAAAGTGTTTTTCTCAAGTAACCGCTGTTTAACCCTATTTGGTCCAGTTTTTTTCGAACATACTATGATCGGGGGGAGGGGTGGAATCCATCCCCCCTCAATAACTTTTTATAGGGTTGTTCAAATTGAATCAAACTTGACACGCTTATAGCACGTCAAAAAAGGAACAAAATGGCAGCAATATATTTTTGCTTGCGTCAGCACATTTTCTGTGACGTCATCAGAAGCTTCAAATTTGTTAAAAATGCCACTATCTGCTTAAAATTTAATTAATTTTGTTCCAGAGCGAATTTTTGCATTCTGTTTGAAGTTTCTGAAAGTTAAAGAAAAGTTATTTAACATATTTTTCGGTTTATACGTGGATCTCATAAAAAATTGCCAAAAATTGCTCGAAAATCCGTTTTTTTTCGATTTTCGGTTAAAATCCGACAAAATCGGGAATTCGGAATAATCACGTGTCCAAATTATGCAAAATGATTCTTCTTAATAAAATAAAGTTGTGTTGCAAGTTTCAAGTTCTAAGAATAATCCTAACAGAAGTTATTATGTTTTCCCCATTATAAGGATTCATAAAGATTTTTAGGGGTAGTTTCGAGTAATAGCCAATATCAAAGCCTCTGAAAGGTACGGGACCTAAACATTTGGCATGCAGGTGACTAATAGATAAATATTGAAACTCAGTGTGTTTCATAGCCATATAACATAGCAATAAGGAGTTATTAACTAAAAACCGTCAGACCGAATAGGGTTAAGCCCAGGTTCTTATAAACATAATAGTCGACTAAGTATCTGCATACAAAAAAGCTATATGAATGGAATGAAATTCACGTTTTAAGAGCACAGTATAAAAAATTAGCTGGAGGTGAAAACAATTAAGTGAGTTTAGCCAGCCCTTTCTCTCAAGAACAAAAGGGTATAGTTAAAATGTGATTTATGGACCGCATGGTCAATTACATAAAAACAGATTCGTCTTTTTTCTTTATATGAAACTATGAATTTTGTATGAAACTGTAATACTTTACTGGACAGCTTTAGTCAAAGAAATACAGGGCATTACATTACAAAAGGAGACTCCCAAATTTAACAAGTAGAATTAATTATCAAATAATTTCTTACCATCGTCACCAACTAAAAAAGTATGTTGAGTATTCTCCAAAACATGTCGGGCAACTCCAATTGCATTTTTAATACTCTTCATGCTACCAACTGCACCAACATTATGTGTAACACTATAATTATTCAGAAACATTCTAAGTAACACTAAAATACAACATTATGTGTGACACTAATATACATTCCTCAACATTAAGAGTGACACTAATATACATTCATCAACATTATGAGTGACACTAATATACACTCATCAACATTTATGTGTGACACTAATATACAATCATCAACATTTATGTGTGACACTAACATACACTTATCAACATTATGGGTAACACTAAAATACATTCATCAACATTATGTGTAACACTAATATACAATCATCAACATTTACGTGTGACACTAACATACATTCATCAACATTATGGGTAACACTAAAATACATTCATCAACATTATGTGTAACACTAATATACAATCATCAACATTTATTTGTGACACTAACATACATTCATCAACATTATGGGTAACACTAAAATACATTCATCAACATTTATGTGTGACACTAAAATACATTCATCAACATTATATGTGACACTAAATTGTGGACATACATATAAGCATACAATTTATAATCTGGTCTCCAATGTCATTCACTTAATTTTAAAATTTGATGGCGTTTTGGAATAAGTAATTTCAACTTTGTTTGAAGGAATCTGAAATTTCACAATTTTTTTATTACAGATTTTTACTTACCCATCCATAACCATTGCATCCAGTGCTGTTTCACCGTTTTCTGACGGACTGTGAAAAAAAAAGACAAACAGAATTGCCTTAAATGCAGATAGTTTAAGTCTTTAAATGGTCAAATAAAGTTAATAGCTTGTGATTAGATAAAATACATTCTTCGTGATAGCATTACAATTACGACAAAGCATGGCAAAAATCGACATTAGTTCCTGCTTTGTGAATGGTAAGTCAAAAATACATAAATAGTAGCAACCCGTGCATACCTTCCACCCCAACCAACAGTTGGAATGCTTCTATCTTCTTCCGCTGCTGTGCACCCTGCTACGACAGCATCAATTAATGACAGATTCTGTTGCAAAGCTTTAAATGCTGAAACACAAAAATCAGTCGATACATTCACACACAAGCCTTTAAATAACTCAAGCAACGGACTTATGAAAAGAAAACTTTAGAATAGAAAGTCAGAATATTGAAATTTCCCCCTTAACACCAACAACCATTCTGGCACTTCAAAGAGCTTTAAAACTCAATCTTTTAACAAAAACACAGTAGCAGCTATGAATACTGAAATAATCCCTTATCATGAAAACAAATTTCATCTAATTTGAAGTTAAAAACAACAAAGTAATAATCAGCACAGTCAATGGCAAGTTCACAGTGCTCAAAGAGATTTCTGCATTGAAAATTATATTTTTTGATGTCATAGCAGATAAAAATTTGTTTATTAATTTTTTCGTTTTCAAGATATTTAGCTTCAAAGATTTCGTCTGACCTTATGACATCATCATTGATTTAAATATTGAATAAATTAAGAACAAAAAAGATTTTTAAAAAAAATCCACAATGATTTAATGAACAACATTTTATTCTTAAAAGCATATAAAAATATCATTTTCAATGCAGAAATCCTTTTAACAGCCCAATAGTTTTAAATGGTCCTAGCATCTTAGTATTAGATTTGTTAACTTATACACCAATGTAGTTTTGCCGAAAGGAGGGAAATCAAGGGAAATATAGAAAAAAGATACCTTGCAAAGTTGGTTTGGTCCAAGGCCATGTATTGATAACGACAGGCAATTTACTAGCTCTTGTATCAGCCATTAAAATGATATAGAATATGAAGGAAATAATTAATGCTTTCATCTAATAATAATTCAATCAACTAAAATCATAACGCAAGCCACTTGCATTGATGTGATCATGAGTTTTCAATAATAGTAGAACGTTTGTTTATGTTAATCACGTCAAACTTAAAATAATAATTAACAAAGGGTATGTATCAAATCATTTGGCTATTTTACATGTTTTTTTTCTGTTAATGCAAGTATAATACAACAAGGCCTTTTTAATATTTTATTTTAGTAAAAACTAGTAGCAAATAATGCTTTTAATATAATTACTTTGACAAATATTATATACATAAATTATACTACAACAGAATAATAAAATAAGGATAGAAAATACAAGTGCAACTACAGCCCTTTATTAAGCAGGAGAGTGTAGAATTTCATAGCCAAAAGTAATCAAGAATGTCGTTTGTATCTAAGTAACACACACATCAAACTTTTCAATGTTCACAGCGGACTTAGGCTCTTAGGTTAGATTAAAATATTATTGCTGATGAAAGCACGCCCCTATGTAATTCTATTTTAAGTTTAAATTTAACGTTTTAGGAACTAGAACTATATAGCTTTGTGCTTCTTTTTCTGATATTTCTAACTTCATGGTTGAGTCATGAACTTATAATGTGAACTTAAAGGTAAACAGAGGTAAGTGGATCTCTAGATATACTAAAAGAAATTGACAATATTTAAAACAGCAAATAAAGAAGGATTAATAATGCATCAATTAAGCACCAAAGAGCTTATTGAACTTCTGGGCTTATTTGCAACCTGGGTATGGGAAGCTTACACAAGAGGATCCAAAAAGTAATAATTGGAATTTTGCAAAATTATTTGATTTACAAAGATAAGGTTAGTGCACAATCTGCCCCTTCCTCATCCCACCTATAGCCCCCAACCCCTGAGGCACAAAAAGTTTAGTAGAGATAGAGTTAATTGATGTATTAGTAATATCTTTGTTGCTGCTGTGTACAAATACAAAGGATGGAATTTTGTTTAAAATATAAAAAACTCCTAACAGCTTGCTGGATGTACCTATTCTCATGACTGATTACTTTCTATTGTAATCTCTAAACAAGAAATTAAAGTTTAGATTTTAATTGTCTATAATCTTTGTCTAAGTAAATGACAGTTACAGTTATATCATCATGATAATCTCTTTTGCAATGCAAAGGTAGTTGTAACATATCTTCAACTTTCTGCTTGTTCCCTTGTCCTAAAGCGTATCGAATAAGTTTTGTTGCAGCATTTTCTTCTGGTTTGATTCCATGTCTTAAGTCATCAAGATATTTACCAACAATATTCACAGCTTTTTCGTTAGACACAACTTCCCAAAGTCCATCAGTTGCTAAGATAATAAAGCGATCGTCTTTGTCAATTTTTTTATGACTTACATCTGGTTGGGCGGTTAAGTACGGCGGAGTGTGGTAAATATGTTTGGCAACAACTGGTCGTCCATAGAGAATATCAAGAACCTCTTTATGCAGATCCTTAGTCCATTTATATGCAACATCGCCAAATGAACGCAACGGCTGCAGCTGACCAAGTAATCTCCCATTAAAAACAACAGTATCTTTTTCCTGCGGATGCTCCTCCTTTAGTCTCTTCACTTCATGAACGTTATTAACAGTGTGGTCCTCAGACATAGGAATATCAAACCATTTACCTGATGCAGACCGCATGCCGATTACAGCCCTACAATCTCCTAAAGAATATTAATGTTTTGATAACATTATTTTTAAAATATATCAGTGATTAAGACATAAGAAAAGATGACGACGCAGCTGAAACAAAAGTTGGTTTCTTGTTTTTTCATTACACAAAGTTGGTTCCTTGTGATTAGAAAAACAAACAAACAAACACAACAATACAATTAAAACAACCTAAAAGCAGTTTTTGCAAAAATAATTTGGAAAAACAATTAATTTAATTCAAAAAAATGCACACCTGTGTTAGCAATATAAAGATCATTTCCTTTTATATATGCTCCAACGACAACTGCACCAGAGAGTCCCGTCCATATTGGTTCATTGCATTTACCATCAGGTATAGCTTCTCTTGTGATATCTCTATCCAGTGACATAAATGTGTACTTGAGGGTATCACTAATATTTAATCGTGGAACCATGTCACAAGCCTTTTCTGCAAAAAATCTACTGCCACTTTTTAAACGTTTCTGCTTTTCAGGAAAATTGTCTGGAAAATTGAAAGTTGGGCAGTCATCATCAGGGTTGCCTAAAAACTCCATCATTTTGTTTGGACTAAGTTCCTTTGATAAAAACTTCCTTCTTTCTTCATTACTTCCAAAAGCCAAAGATAAATATAATGGTAGTCGAAGTCTTAAACTTTCAGAGCAATGCCAGCCGCTGTGTCCATCAAATATTCCAAAAAAGAACGAATCACTTAAATTAAATCGACATTCACAATGCCGATCCTCAATTGGATTATTTGCACTATAATGATTGGTTTCAAACCAAGAAATTGGATCAAATTTATCCTGGCCAAATTTCTTAGTAAATTCTTGTCTTCGTAAAATTGCAGTTACATTTAGATCACTTGAACTAGGGTTTGGGTAGGAGTCTCTTTTAGACAATAATGAACTGAACCATCCTGTATCATCATTTGGATTGGCATGCACAACAGAACTAGCAACATATTTCCGATATTGATTATATGAACATAATGTGCCTATCGTGGCAGCCACTGTTACAGCACTCCAACTTTTAATCGATCTTTTCAACATTATATTGTATAGTAATTTTTGCCTAAAGGTTTCCATGAAGCTAAAATCAAAAAAACATGTTTTACATAAGAGCTTTCAATAAAAAAAGGAACAAAAAGCAGTTCAATTTGTTATTCAAAGTGTTCAATTTTTTCGTAAAAACAATGTTTTTACCTTCAACTCCATCATGTATAAAACTGCACACAATTACATCAGTAATAATTAAAACTTGCTACTTAGGCAACTTTATGATCAGACATTAATATAAGATAATAGCCCATACATACGAAAATTGGTAATTAAGAACACAATAGATAAATTAGTTACAAAACAGAATGTTTTTGTAAGTACTCAAAGTGTTTAAGTTTGTTTGTTATTTAGAAATGGCAGGTATTAAAAATTCAAGGTCTGGCAGACATGCTGACATAATGGAAATCAATAGTAGTTAATTGTCATTCCAATATTAATGTTTTATTTATCCAATTATCATGTAAATTGTCTTATTATTTTTAGCCAAGATAACCCCTAAAGAGTTTAAAGTCTGTAGTAAATAAAGCACAAACAAGAATGTCCACTTTTCGACATGTCCAGTATATTTCATTTTTATCAATACAAATGTTTTGTTGAGGGTTATGTATATATAAAAATAAAGCAATAAACATCAAAATAAAAGACCATAAAAGTTTGTCAATAAAAATTAATAGAATATTAATTAAAAAAAATATGTTGGGACAAGTTTCACTTTGTAGTGTGCTTTATATGCCCAGGGGCAATTCAGATTTTAATTCTTCAAAAAGACACTTGATTTAAAAAGGCACTATAATACATTTTACTTTTTCCGCATGTATAGCAAAAATTGCAGGAAAATTGATACAATGATTGATACAACAATTTTTTCTAAAATATAGCAGCAAAGTGTTCTAATTATAGCGTAAGAAACATCTCCCAACAGCTAAAAAGATAAGAAAAAGGTTATATATTAGCTAATATATCTTTTTGTCATTCAAAATTATGTGTAACCTCTTTTGATATAAGGATGTAAAGTCCAATGGTTAAGATAATTAAAAGAATTCCATAAACTACAGCTAATGATGCAAGTTTTCTGGCCGCTTCAGAATGTATGCGTGCTTGCTCTAAATCACCACTACGTATCGATTGTAATACCTATAAATAATATATAAGTTTATAACCGTATCGGTTGTAATACCTATAAATAATACACAAGGAAGTTTATAACCATGCAATATCACACAGGTAATTAAAATATACTATATTTTGGCTTGAAAACAAATATATTTAATGATCCAGACAATTTTACACACATACCTTGTCTGATCTATACACAGCTGGAAGGGCTAATGGAAAACAACAGCATAGCATGGATAACCAGGCTTGTCCAGAATAATCATTTGGAACCCTAGGCTCATCATCAACTGACGCATCTTCATTTAACAGCTCAGCCTAATAAAAAATCACACCACTATACATATAAGGTTCTTTAATGCATTGATTAGTTGCTCTCACAAGTAAGAGCTTCCCACATGTTAGCATGGAATGAAAAGTTCAACAAACATTTCTCTCTATCAACTGCCCACCCTTAAGAAGCTTGTCTGGATAATCAAATTACCTGAGCAAATTATGACTTATCTGTGTTTATGGAGAAACTTAGAAAAAGCAGGAATCTTAACGCTATTTTTAAATCAACGAATAATAACCAAGGTAATTTTGAAGCTTGTGAACATTGTTTTTAATTCTCATCCCATTTTCATATTGACTTTTTCTTGCCAATCAACAAAGTTTAAACATCTTTTTACGACAACAACAAATTAAAGACAATTATGAATTGCAGTATTGGAAGTGGAAATAGGTAGCACTAATCGAATTCTTCAGCAACAAGTTTTAAAATCTATCACCAGGTAAACAAGAGTGAAATTTCTAAGTGCTAACTTAGAATCTGTCTGTAAGTCAAAGATGGTAGCTATAAGTAGCCATGGGTGAATTCCTGTGAATTTTGCGCAGGCTTACAACTACTTCATCCTAATCATTTCTGACTAAATTTAAAAAACCCAATAGATAATAAAATAAAAACATCAGGGTTTTTCATATTTTTTAAGGGAAGATAAAAAACACAATTTTCAGATAGTTGCATTATTTGTTACAAAAAACCATGTACAATGTTTTATAATAATAATAATAATATAATATAATATAAACCCAATGACATCAAAAACACATGTCAAGTAAAATAATGTAATACAATTTTTTTATTTTGTGACATGGTCGACAGCATGTTTAATCCCGGTTTGCACCTAATGCAATGTGTATTACAGACACAAAATGTTTTATAATATATATATATATATCACTATTTTGCTAAAATATGAACTGAATTTGTGAAAGCAACTAAACAATATCATGCACAATATTATATGCTAAATTAAGAGAACATAGGTCAAATTTCTTATTGCAGTAAAATAAATAAAAATTCTGTATTACTATTCCATATTATCATTCCTTAAAATGCTTGATTAGAATAATAAAATAATTTAAAAAATCAAATCTGTTTGAACACTTCCACCATAATTAAAAAAACCAACTGTACAAGAGATTTAAAAGTTACCAGACTGTATGTATTACTTTGAACAAATAACTGTCAACATCTTAAACAGTGGTGTTGTTTAAAAGATGTCAGTTAAAAATTGTCAGATTAAATACAAAAATTCTTGAAAAATGAAAATACGAATTGCAATAAAAAAATGGCATCGTTTACTGAATTCATGTTTTGTGTCATACATGGAAATATTACATCATGATTTGAATTTCAAAAGATGGAGTTAGCAAATCAGGTCCATAAAACGCCACACCAAAACTCCCTGGAATAGGCATTGATACTTCAACAGGGCTTGAAATCTGACAAGAGTTATTTTGAACATACACTGAGATTCAGGTATAAGTAATTTATATAAGAACTACTTGTGGTTGCACAAGAAGTTGTAAATTTAACAAAAAAAACTTGCCACAGCGCAAAAATTGGTATGACAATAGAAATTGTGAATGTGAAGCAAAATATTTCTTTAAGCCAGGTTTACATGGACAACAAAAAAGTCTTTACCCCTTTAAAATCGGCATGTTTTCTTGAAAAGAATTGACGTTTCAAGATGTTAAAACCACACATTTTTGAAAAAGTTATATTTCAGAAGAATTTATATTTCATTTTCACCATCCTTAATATTTTTTCTATTTTGTGCCATTACAAAAAATATATTTTCAAAACGAATCACTTTTGTTTGTTTACTTTTAAAACCAAAACCACTTTGGTTGAACAGTTGAAAAAAATGATTGATTGCTTGTAACGCTGATGAAAATAATAGGATGATGTTAAGGAAAAGACATCAGCTATTCCACTGGATTCTGAGTTACTTGGCCTTGAATTTATGGGTTAATGCAATGGCTACCCTACTAATTTTGGGTATTAACATCAAACTAATTTACTAACGTCAACAAAGAGATAATCAGCAAACAAGTGAAAGTAGATGGAAGTAGCATATTATAAGAAAAAGGTTACTGTACTTGCATGAATTTTTTATGTTAGTATTTCTTTAAAAAACTCGCAAAGTATTTAGTCACAGTCCAATGGGACGGGCCTAAACTGACGTTGGATTTTAAGCCCCATTTCAAAAGAATCTGGCTAAAAATTTTAAAAACAAGAAAGCTATAAAAATATTTTGTCTATTTATGTCATTATGAAAACTATGCAAATTTTGCTAGAAGGATCATCCCACAAATTAAAAACAATATGCCAAAAACTACAGCCAAAGATGAAAATTTTTTAGCAGCTATTGAATGGATATGTGCTTTATCGATTTCATTTCTCTCAATTGATATTTTAACCTAAAAATAAAATAAAATTACATAAATATCTTGCAGAACCTAGTAATTAACATATAAATCCTCCGTATAAGTCAGACTTTATGATTTAAGATTTAAAAAACGAAGATTCATTATCTCTGTTTTTGTTCATTTCTTAAATCATAACATAACATTACAACCGTTCGAATTAGCATTGGTAATTGGCAATTGCAATTGTTAATGACATATGCCAAATTTATAGGGTTTTTAAATTTACATAAAAGGCCTAAAATTTACCACCAATTTGATTTGAATGCAATAATGCATTCTTTTTACTGTAAAATGGAGGGAGGACAGGGTTGAGGGTAAAGTACTGGAACGTTAAGTAGAGCAAAACTTAGTAGCAGTAATGTTTGCAGAGATCTATATGTTTGGTTATGTAATTTTTCTTTTTTAATTGCCAACTGATATCACAAAAAGCGAACCTACTGTCATTACATTTATAATGACATATTTTAAGGCTAAGTTTGAGTGCTAAATTGTCAGTAAAACACCTGATTGTACCTATGACGACTTTTTGCAGGGCTCCATAAAAAACATTGTTACACACTTACTTTAATGGACTTTCTGCCTTTAAAAAACAGAAACAAACAAACAAAAAATATTGCAGGCCCATCAATAAGAAAAGTGTAGCTTGGTAAACTGGACATGCTGATCAATTTTGTGATTTCAAAATGTCAAAATTACAAGTAAAAGGAAGGTTTAAAGTAAATGGGAGTGATTTAGCCTACAAAAATACTAGAAGCTTCGCACTGAAAAGGTTTTTATCATGGTTTGTTTCATGACTTGTTATAATCTTTAAGGTTTCATGCAATTAGATTGACTGTTAACATAATAAAAAAGATTCACTCTTTATATTATAGTCTTTGGAAAAAAATATGGCGTTGCATAAACATCTCTAAATGATTACAATGGAAACAAATATGGTTTTTAATATATCACTTGGACACAATGAATTATCACACAAGCTACAGATTGTGTGGGCATGTGCATGTACCCATCTCTTATTGATAGCCTGCCCTGTTATTGTTCAACATACCTGGTTTGATTCATGGATTGCTAAAGCTGCAAGAGGAAAACAACAGAACAAAACTGACAGCCAAGCTGGTCCAGCATATTCATTTGGTAGTTCTTTTAAGTCTTCGCCATTAATATTAATTGTGGAAGAATGAAAGTGTTCCTAATATTTGTAAAGGAAGCATCGTTTAAACGATGTTAATTTTAGTCTATAAAAGTTTTCCTCACCTATTTTATCCATGCAAAACTATACATTAAAATAAACCTGCCTAATTAACAAAACTCTGTTAATTTTTACAACTAGATAGCACAACTTATACTAGCAGTTTGCAATCTGCAAGTCAAAAAGTCTTTTGTTAAAACATTTTTTTAAAAGGAATACTAGGTTTGTAATAAAAAAAGTTATTTTTGTTTCTTTATATTGGATACTCTATACTTTAAAATACGTTCATTGTCGTTTGCACGTTTGAAGCTTTATATAGAAATGTAAAATGGTACATAAAAAATGTTAGTTTTGTATCTTTTTTACCACCTGTCTTACTGTTCATTGAAAAACTTTTGAAGTGTCAAAACATGTCACATTTGCTTAGATATATACATGGTTTTTGTCTTGTCAAATTCAATTTAACGTTACTCCTATACCCACACATGCTTACAATTTTATAAGAACAAGTCACTGATTTGGCTGATTTCGCTATTCTCTATCAGGCTATCCATAATTGTTTTTGCTTGTGACTGTTTCTTTTCTATCCAACAGAGCAACTGTAATAATATTAATTTTGGTGTGATCGTTTATAGGCACAATAGAACTGCTTCAGCAACAAACACCTAATTTTCTCTAAAACACAAATTCCAAAGAACTAAAAAAAAAAAAAAATGAATTCTGGATTTGTGTTCTTACAATTTAATGAGAACAATTCAGGCTGAAAAAGATTTAAAATTAAGAACTGCCAAATTCAGGTCATATTTAGTAGTTCTCATGTATTGGTTGTTTAATGGTTCTCATTCTAAATGTAAATGTTTAAGGATATATTATATCAGTATATACATTTAAGATATCTTCTTTGCTAGTGATAGTAACCCCCCATCAAATCTTCATATTCTTAAAGCCAGAAAAATGATTATATTTCCATGACAAAAATCCCCTCAAAAAGAAAAAAAAATGATATAAATAATTTCAACCTTCAAGCTGTGTTCGTGAAAAACTCCCCTCAGTAAAATGTTTGTTTGTTGAAAATATTATGGTTGTGAAGCTCTTTTTCAGGTATAATTTTTTTTAAAACAAAACAACCACATGTACTAAAAATATATATTTTTTTATTAAAATAGTTGTTTTATGACTGAAATACATACACTTTTAAGCATTATTATGACAACTTGTTACTTCCTCTGCGTTAAAGAGCCAATTGTTAGCCTAAGATATATATTGCAAAAAATAGAGTGTAATTGTTTGACAAAAATATACACCTTTAAAAAAGCACAAAGATTTTTTCTTTTACCAGCCAAGAGGCTTGGTGGAGGAATGTTACATCCACTTTCAACTCTATATGAATATTTTATTAAAGATATATAAAGTACTTTCTCATACAAGTCTAGTTTATTGTTTACACAGGTATAACCGGTTAAGAACTAAAAATGATGCCTTATGCCTTCTACTTAACTCTCTTTAATTTTCATACAGAGTAGAAATATCCTAGGAATATTAAATGTTTTTAGCACGCTTTTAAAAAAGTGAAAGTGAAAGAAGTTTTTTTTACCATTTTTCCCTCTTTATTTTATTATGAAAAACAAAATGATTCGCAAGCAGGTCATTGTATCCTTAAGCCCAAATTTAAACCTTCAACAGGTGGTAATAAAAAATATATTAATAACTTACAGCTGCACCATAATTTTGTGTGATTAAAGGAGGATCAGTAGGTAATGGATCATAATCCCTCACAGTAGGCTGCTGTAATGCCCTCTGCTCTCGTTTTTGATAGTGTTCATTTTCTCTTTTACTGTCAAGTTGTGGACCTAAATTGTTGTCAAAAATATTATAATGCCGCAAATATTAAGCTGCATTTGTACTTTAGAGTAAAATGAAGACTTAAATTTTATTAGGTAGATAGCTGATATTTTTTTGTTTTTTATTATTATTTTTTTAACTCTCTGCAAAAAACATTGAAATAATCTCTCAACTTTCAAAAAATTTTATCAACCAATCAAAACCCAAAATTTCACAGTTCTTAGATCCGATCTTTATTTTTTTTGTTTTAAAAATAATTAAGCAAAAGAAACACAACAAATTACCTTTGGGTAGCAAATGTTCTCTTTCCATCACATGTCAATTAATTTTTTGGTTGTGATTGGAATCGAGTCTATATAATATTATATTAGAAGTATTAGAACATATAACAGAAGTCCTCATGGTTTTTGCAACTTCTGCAAGGAGATGACAGAAAAAGTTTTCAAATACATTATATATATTTTATCTTTGCTTGAAAGTAAGGCTTGTGAAAAAATTAGGGAGGAATTTAACGATAACAATGCCACTAAAACAGGACTAATGAAATAAGTTAAAAATTTATGCACTTGTTAATATAACTACTGTATTTTCCAGTATATAACTGGCAGGTTATAAGTTGATTTTTACGACTTCCACTGTTGGTGCGGGTTATAATGTGGTGTGGGTTATGTGATAAGTTTTATTTTCTGTCCTTTTTTGTGAAATTTAAAGTTTATACATGATTGAAGAAAATAATGGGATAAAATGCACATATTAATATAACTAACGCACGATCCTATACCTACGTAACTTTACTTCAACTACGTAATTTTAATTTTTTTTACACAGTAAAATTGCGTTAAATTTCTATTGCTTGCCAGTGCACCTATTACAAGCCCTCTCTAAAACACAATTCTGGACATCATTTTTCTTTTGTGTTAAATGTAATTCTAATATATTTATATAAATATACAATCACATTGAGCACATTGAAATGATTTGCTTCTGATAGTAGAGCAGTAAAGCAGGTATTATTTTAGGTGTTATTGACATGTATTTCACAACCTAGTGCCCAGGGCTTCATTTTTAATTCCTGTTGAAAATATTGGAAAATGTTAAAATTAAATGTATAGATGATAATTTTCTTTTTTTATCTTAAGCAACAGGTGACCATTGAAAATATCAAAAATAAATATAAAATACAATTAATAAGACACACACAACTATCTCCTCCCCATTGCTGCCATCTATTTTATCATGCACACTGTGATTGCTGAGATATAATTGGATAACAAAATTATAAAAACATTAGAAAAGAATGTTCCTTACATCGCTGTTTGTTTTTTGTTTAATTGAAGGAACCAAGAGTTATTACTGACTGAAACTAATGTTGTTCAAATTAATTTTAATTATTATTTCGGCAAATGGAGACAAGAAAGTTAAGTCTGAGAGCATCGCTAGTTCAGACACTCAATTCTCGTGTTTGGGGTTCACAAGTTTAAACGTCCCCCACTTATCTCCAGCATGGAAAAAATAATAATGGTAATGGGTGGTAAAAATATTTTGTATATTTTATCCTGAATAACAACCTCATTTAAAAATAATGTTCATGATTAGTATTTCTCCCCAATGAAAACTTCAATGATATGGGCCACATCTAGCTGCATGGTTTCCTTGCATAACAATTTGGCTACAAGAGATTTCAAGGTTTTTGTAGGGAAAATTGTTTGTTCTAATTCCTACAAGTGGCACATGGAAATGTCAAGCTTCATATGTCAGCCAAAAATTTGGACAGATGTGTGTGTGGCCTGTGTATTTTATTATTACTTGATATTGATATTACTTGATATCATTATGGTAAAACACACCCTTTTATGAATCCTGATATTATCATGTAGCAACATACTGAGCCAATACATGAAAAGGACCAGCTTGTACATGGCATCTTTAGGTCATGATAATTTGATAACATATTGTGTGCAAATATACACCATGTGATTATCTGTTTATAGTAACATAAGAGTGAACCTTCATGAATGAAGAGGAAAAAAATAACATCCATGAGAATAAATAATTATAGATGAGTCAATAAATAAATAAACAAATTGGAAGTGAAGATATTTGGGTAATGCCTTGGAAACCACTGACAATGTATGGTCCACAAAGACATAAATGGTGACTGAAACTACACAATATGTCCAGTTTCAAGTAAATAAACAAAGTTTCTATGAAAAATGCACAGCCCCTATTTAAGAAGAGCTGGCTGCATAAACAGTGCGTTTTCCCTCAAATTATAATGGCTACCTTAAAAAATACAGACTTTTAATTGGTTTAAAATATCACATAACATTTGCCAGGAGAACAATTTACCAGCAGCAGCACACTTTATCTGTCCTGCCTCACATCAATTACTGTTCTTGCCCAGCATCCTAATTCATTTTCCAAATTTACAAATTGCGTTCCATGCGAAATTTGTCGTATGCTACCAGTTACTTCATGATACAAATTTTCTATAATGTGTGTTTTTACACTACTGAGGAGGAACAAAGACAACTTTTTTTTTTGGAAATTTGCACAAAAAATTACATCACTTTTCTTCATGCCTTCTTGCCTTTTTAATTCATGACAGCTTACTTCATTTTCTCAATTTTCAATAAGAACATTGTAACAAAAGAAAGAGAGTGTCAGCTGGATTTTTGTTTTAATACTTCATTTTTTGGAATCACGCGCAAACGAAAGCGATGGTCACAAGACACTAATAAAATACATAACGCATTCTGATTTTTGCCGACCCGGCCCCTTTTGGCTGGAGGGCGTTACCCCCAAAATATAATGCAAACGTGTGGCGCTGGCGCATAGAATCTGCGTGAATTTTTTGCTGCGCATGCTAAAAAGAAAGGCAATGTATAAGTCAATCATTACTTTTCGAAATAAACTTAACAAGAAGCCCTGGGGGCTCTAAGAATTTCCGCTCGCTAGCAAAAAATTTGATGACAACCTGCTAATTTGTTGTGTCATGGCAAATCATGCCAAACATTCGAAGAGGTTTGGTGCATGAAGCTCTGAAGATAAAGCACACAAGTGACATTATATCTTACAACAAACGCAAACAAAACGAAATGTGTCATAATAAACTCACATTTTAAAAGAAATTGCTAACAAAAAATACAGCCTATCATTTATGGTTGAAAGTCTTTCGATTGAAACGTTTATGGTCTTAATTTTGATGTGACCATCATTTTCAGCATACTTTTTTATTAACTGTGCCAATTTTTGTCGAAAATAAAGTAGTTTTAATTTTTGGACAAATTTTGGCCTGAAATGACATTTAGGTGACAAAAAATTACATTTTTCTATAATCATCATTTTCAGCATACTTTATTTGTTAAGTGTGCCAAATTTGGTCGAAAATGAAGTGGTTTTAATTTTTGGACCAATTTTGGCCTATAATGGCATTTAGGTGACAAAAATCAAAATTTTGATGTCACCATTATGTTCAGCATACTTTTTTTGTTAACTTTGCCAATTTTTGTTAAAAATGAAGTAGTTTTAATTCTTGGACAAATTTTGGCCTGAAATGACATTTAGGTGACAAAAAATTACATTTTTCTATAATCATCATTTTCAGCATACTTTATTTGTTAACTGTGCCAAATTTGGTCGAAAATGAAGTGGTTTTAATTTTTGGACCAATTTTGGCCTATAATGCATTTAGGTGACAAAAATCAAAATTTTGATGTCACCATTATGTTCAGCATACTTTTTTTGTTAACTTTGCCAATTTTTGTTAAAAATGAAGTAGTTTTAATTTTTGGACCAATTTGGGCCTAAAATGACATTTAAGGTGGCAAAAAATCAAAATTTTGATCTCACCACCATGTTCAGCATACTTTATTTGTTTACTGTGCCAAATTTCGTCAAAAATAAAGTAGTTTTAAATTTTGGACCAATTTTTGCCTAAAATGACATTTAGGTGACAAGAACCAAAATTATGATGTCACCATTATGTTCAGCATACTTTTTTTGTTAACTGTGCCAAATTTTGTCAAAGACAAATACCAGTTTTGGCCTGAAACGTCATTTAGATGACTTCCCAGTACTTAGGGAGCTTGGGTACGAAGTTTAAATCTGTGACGTTGCAATTGACCATTTGGGACAGGGTTAGTTAGTTTAGTTATCTATCCTCCTCTCAGAGGAACGTGAAATCCCAGGGTCGATTTTTTTCTCAAAAAATGCTCCGAAAGAAAAAAAAGACGGTTTTAAAGAATTTCCTACGCCTTCGGGCGCGTAAATTCAATAAATAGCTTTATTATCACTCAAAACCGATAAAGCATTACGCGAAGAAGCTAGGCACGTTTATCAACAGTCTTTTTATATTTGGTCAGGCCGTCCAAATATAAAAAGCGTAACAAATCCTGGGGACGAGGATGCATTTTTACTACAAAGAAATGCCAGACAAAATATTCGTCAGGCAAAATATTTGTCACAGGAAACTCGTTATTTTTTCAATTTTTAAAAAACTCTCTTTTTATACTTTTTGCAGTCACTTTTCTGCTAGACTAAGTTATTAGGTAGATTTTAATACGAAAATAATTTTTAGCAAGAGAAAAATATTTTCTAAATTTCGTCACTTTTGTCCAATATTCAAAAACAATTATGATTCGCGTAAAGAGTACTTTTTGTTAAAAGAGCATCTTCATGAAAACTGTACATTCTTTTCAATTTTTTAACGAATTTGAAACTACACACGATCGCAAATTTAGAATGCACTCAGCATAAGCGCAAGAGTAGTTTGGCCGTATCATTGTAGGATTAAAAAGGACAGTATTAAAGTGTGTCGCATGCTGTGAAATATAGAAGTAGTTTATGACATTGTTTTAAAACTCCTCCTTTAAGCCACAAGAGGCATTAGAAAACAAAGATTATTGCTTGGTTTATATTGCACACTGTCCTCATCTTGAGACAATACTAATACCATAAAAGTAGAAAAGGAAATAAAACCGACCTCGTTCCCGAAACCACGAATCCAAAAGCCTGCCGAGGTTTAAATGCCCTGGGGACGAGGTTGTTTACGAAACTGAAACAAATTTAAAGTTTTCAGTATAAAAACGACAAGGAGCGTGAAAAAGGGTTCAAAGATTTTGAAAAATTTGTGAGATACCTAGGAAGTGGCAAAAACAAACGGAGACATTGTTCCCAGAAAACCTTTTCTTATCATCCATACGGTCGATACGCCATATACCGGTGTTGAAAAAATACAGGATGATCCTCTGTGGACGAGGTGGCAAGGCTGAAAAAATCATTTTCCGGCAATCTATGCAAAGTTTGTTCCTCTAGGGGTCAACCATGATAAGCCTCGCGGAGATAATGGCATAATCCAGTAGTGACTGTTGGACTACCTACTGCCCAACTTTAACTAAAAACCCCTTAAACTTATGAAAAACATTTGTCACAACCTCGAGAAAACAACCTGTGGTCTATTGCCATTTTAAAGGAAATTTTAACAATGAAACCAAATAATCTAAGTACGTAGCATCAAAAATAACAAGAACATTTTTCATCTAGATGACTCTTACCAACAGCACACTTTATCTGTCCTGCCTCAAATCGATTATTTTTCTTGCCCAGCATCCTAATTCCACACGGATTAACAAGGACCTGAATTATAATTATTCAATCGCTGCTTTTTTACACAACTAACCTCGTCCACAGGGTCTTACGGCCCCTAAGCCGTTATTAACGGAAGCGGCCAACAATTTTTGCTGCAACCGTATTTATTAACAATACCCTGGAAACAAGGTTGTACGCCGACGCCAATATATACAATGAAATATCCCTTTTTGTTTTTGCAACGAAGTTGTGTTATTCGTATTTATTTATCCGTACTTTTGATTGACGTCTTTGCTAGTGCCTCACAAATAGTTGCAACGACTTCACTTTCGACTCGTTCACGCGTGCTGGAAATTCTGTTTTTCGTGTAATATGTTTGAGCAGACAAGAAAGACCGAATGACCCAAGAATTTAACGATTTTAGAGCCAAATAACAGAGAATAATTACTAAAGAATCGCCCCGTTGACATTTATTTAAATGTCACAGAGAAGGACTTCGTGGTGCAGCGTAGAACAGCAAAATACCAGTAAGTGAACGTTCACTAAGACACATTGTTTTAACGCAAACGCTTGTGATCAACCTCGTTCCCAGGGCATCTTGTGTGTTTATGACCCATCGCCCATGCAAGATACCCCAGGGCTTGCGATTTATTGGTTACACTAAGTTTCCCAAACTACACAATGGCTTTTTTTTGTCTTTACATAACAGAAGTAGACTCTGGTCTCGCCACAATCTTGACCGCAGAGCTTTTCTTTCACTTTATTATTCAAGTGCAAAAAGAAGCTCCAAAAACGAGATTGATCTGGCCAGGCGTTGTGGCAAAAGTAGTTCCATGACAAACTTTTACAATGTAACATATAAAATTATCTCTTTGAATTAACAGCGCTGTTATCGCCATCCTACCTTGATTTTTAAACAGTCATTGTTTAATCTAGTCCTAAAGGCTTGACACAGAGGAGAGGTAAACTATTAAATGACAACACCAATATCAAAAAAACCTTGTGAAAATAAGGTGTGGTTCTTGCGGACGATGAGATAGACGCGAGGAAACATTAGTGGGGAGGAAATTCTGGCTAAGTAAAAGAATGCGTTTTACTTTATATTCTACCTGTTTTGATACTTTCTTGCCACTATTTTTTGGAAAATTTTCAAAATATGATTTTTTTTATAAAAAAAAATAAATATCCAATCGTAACTGCAATGCATTTGTTTCACAATGACAGCTGGATATTTTTACTTGACCAAAAGAATTCTTCTCGCTAAATCTTTTTGGCTTACTACAAGAAAGGAACAAAAAATATTATATATATGAAAACTTTCGTTATTAATTGTGGTCAAATCTGGCACTTTAACATTAAAAGTATCAAAATTAGTGTTAAAAACGTGTAACGACAGAAAAGGTATTTTCCAAAACGTAATAGCAGAATTTTCCTGGGGGCCGTCTGCAGTTTGCACCTTCAGTGACGAAGAAGTTACAAGGACCCTCTCCGTGCAGGGTTAAATAAATGGAAATTGGGGACGGTGTTAGGAAAGAGGGATTATTTGCTGATTTTCGTATCGTCCAGTGATTTATTTTTATTTTGCATATAGCTAAAAGTTTGATCTTACTGAAGATATTTTTGAGTGGGAAGTTTCCTTAACCTCTGTAATACTTGTAGATCTCTGTTTGCAATAAAGAATTTTGTATATATGTAACTCGCTTGCTAGCCCAGCCCAGGCCCAGCTGGTCATCAGCAGCCAGCTAGGCTAGTATATGTAGCTAGCTAGCTACAATACATGGAATCACAGTCCCAATATTCACTTGTGTGCATCTAAGTGATTACCTAATGCCTGATGAGGCGCAGAAATGGAGGTAAAAATGTAAACAAACCATAAGCGGACAAGTTACCTCCATTTCTGGCGCACACAGGAAAAACGGGGCACTATGATTAAGTGTATCTAGGACAAAAATATTGAAACAAAGGCAGATTTTTTCGTCAGAGGCAGCACTTAAAATCACTTAGAAAAAAATAAGCTAGCACCAAAACAACTAATAACTCTGTTGTTTTTTCCAAATTGTGTTATTACAGATCCTGGCTTTTAGTTTTGATCTAAAGAAGTTAAGCTTAGTTGTCTAAAAGTTGATTCACCCTAAATAAGGCAGCAAAAACGCATTCTTCCATCTTGGTCTTAATTTTGAGAATCACCTAATTACAGAATCACATTACATACACACAATTACATTACATACACACTTAGCCATTTTCCCTGACTGTTGTTTTATGAAAGATAGTGAATATTTTTAATTATCCAGTCTGTTTAGTTCATCTTTAACATGACTTCTTGCATGCACTCAAGGAAAACCACTAAATGCAAAATAAAATTGTAGAATGATTGAATGAATGAATGAATGAAATAAACATATATTTCAGTTGAAAATTATGCCCTAGTAAACCCCAAAACTTGCAAAGTTAGCAGAACTCGAAGTATGACAGTCACCGTGGACAATACAAAAGACATAACTTACACAGACAACACTACGAAACAAAACAGACAAGCAAAAAAAATTTAAAAATATTGCAATTGTAAATCCCAAGAACAAAAGTGGTGTGAAAGTGATTGTGAACAATAGTAGTTTTAGGTATATATAAATTAAACATAATTAGACAAGAATATATGCTTTATTAGAAATTTAAAGTGATGCATGGAGAGATCTAAAAGATCTAAAAGTCTTATTTCAGGTAAAGCATTCTGACAACTAGACCATGATAGGACAATTGATGCCTAATGGATTTCAAACCAAATGCACAAGTACGAACAGCATGCAAATTTATAAGGCCTAGGCTGCTAGCACGAGTATTATGAGAGTGAGAGAAGTCAATTGAATAGGTACCAATCAGAGAAACAGGTAGATTGTTGTAAAATAAATTATAAATAAAAAATAGATTTTGCAGTTTTACAGTATCTGTGAATTTAACAACAGAAACTGCTGTTGTTGGGTTTTTCTGACATTGGGTTTCCAACATACAGACAAACTATAGATGCCAAAGCAAATAATACAAGTACTATAGAACCAAATATAAATAAATAAACTAAAGAGATCATATGTACTCTAAAGATAATATACAGAACTTAACTCAACTAAAAGTAATGCATAATAATACAAAAAAAGAAAACCAAAGCTTCTGTATACGTGATAAGGCCTACTTATAGCCAATACAGAACAGGATAAGGAGGAGTTTGAACTTTTTTAAATTAGGGTCACTGGAATCACTTCTTGAAGTGTAAGAGGGGGAACATTCAAAATAGAGTCTTAGATTGCTGATTGCCCTTGTCTTTAAATTAACCCTCTAACCCTTTCCTTTTTTTCATAGCCCTGACAACATCGTTTGATCTTGCATTTTGCAGGTTCACATACGCAAATTTTCAAGAATTAATTATGTTGTGTGTTTTACTAATGAGGACGTTTACCAAGTGATGATCCTTTATTCAGAACTTAATACATAGATTTTTATATTTGTTTTATTAAAAACAAAAATTAATACAACTGATATCAAGGTGCATGGTGAGGTCCATGAATGGCGTACACGTTTGTGCCTTTGAAGTTTTCAGCACGAAAATCTGAGGAACAGGTTTTTGCACCTATCCAACCTACAAGTTTACAAAAAGGCGTGTACCAAGATTTTGAATTTTTACAGTCTTGTAAACTGTGTTTTTGACGAAAACAGTTAGGAGATATAAGGGTTTGAAAGTTTTGCTGACGTCATCAAAAACGTTTAAGCCCCATCTGTTCTGAAATGAATGGATTGACTCAGCTTTGGAAATTAATCTTATTTTGGTCCCAGGGGGTACCTACTTACCCACGCAGGAGATGAGGTCAGTTCTTTCCACTTATTTCCAAGTTATTTGGTCTAAAATAAAAGTGCAGTGTGCAGTGTTCAAACAAATTAATATTTCAAGTCATTTTTGGGATGAGACATCATCACACTCTATTAAGGAATCTGAACTTCCCACCCAAATATTTTGGTCAGAACATTAAATTTTGCAGGTTACGAATCAAGCAGAACATGTGAGAAAACTATCAAGCATATTCTCTCTGAGGGATGCGTCGTATTTTTGGTTTTCATGAGTTTCATTTAGTCAAATTTAGCTTATTTTAGGACAATGTTATGTTCTAGCAGAGCTAAGTACATTTAATGTTGGTGGTCTTAACACCAGTTCCCCTATAGGTGATGAGGCTCCAACTTTTTGGATGGCTACAGTTACGGATAACATTTCAAACCCTCTGTGCTAATTGGGATGATCAAATCCGTCAATGATTTTTAGACTAAAACTACATGGATGTATTTCAATTTATTACTGCTCATTTTTAGGAATAATGACAATTAAAACCATTCTCTGGTTCACATTTGGTGGAACGTTTTCTGCCTTGTATGCAAATAAAATACGTGGCTTTCATTTTTTAAGAAGTAAGTTAGTTTTGTGTGTTTCATATCTTTCTGACGCCTGTTTAATACCTTTGAAGTATTCACATAAATATTTTTATATTTCAGAACCTCAAGTACATGTTATAACTACCTTACTTGGTTTTGCGATTGGTTATAAGTTGCACTTGTTTGAAGAAAATTATGAAGATTTGTTACAGGAAGCAAGGAAAGCTAATCCTCTCTCAACGTTTTATCCGAGAGAATCACTATTGGCTTACCAAGCAATGGTAAGAAGGAAACAAGAACAAACTGTCATCTCTGACGTAGATAATGAAAGTATGAGTTGTTGTTTTGTTTCTGTCATTGCTGTTTTGTTGCTATTCATCATGACAAATTGACTGGATGTCTAGTTTTTTCTTTTCTGTTGAACAAATTCAAATTAAACGCTGCAGTTTCGTCATCCTCAAAAGAGAGTTTTCAGCATTTTTGTAGACGTGGAAGTCTTCTCTAATCAAGATATAATTATGCCTTTAGGTATACAGTTTTTATGCTTTAGTTTTTAAAAGTTAATTAATATCCTTTTGGTTTTAAATTGTACCGTATCTTTTTTCTATTTTAAGTTTTAACGATCGGGTCTCCATTTTTAAACGATTCGTTAATTGGAAATCTTGATTTATTACGGAATGGAGTCCAAAACGTAATCACAGCGTTTTCCGTAATGCCCCAATCCCTAAATTTTCATATTTTTTCCTTGTTATTTGTGTGGAAATTTGAACTTGCGCAAAATTTAATATTTGTGAAATACGTTCATTTTACTATTGCGCAAAAATTAATACTTTAGAGAAAAAAAATTAGTGGTTAAAAAACTTTAGCGGTAACCTCGTTCCGTAAAACATGCTTAATCAACCGTTAATGTTTGGAATTTTACTCCCGGGTAAAAAACCTTTCTCTCTCTCGTTTAAACAAATCAATATATTTTCACTTTAAAACTGCAATGTTTTTTTAACATGAATCGACTGTCTCAGCTAAAGAGCTTTTCACCAGTGTTCTGTGTTTTTTAATGGTTTGTTTAAGACAATTGGCTCTGTTATTACGCGATTTAATAAGGAACGAACGAATGCTTTGTTTTTTAGCTTCGTAAAATGTTCCTTCTTAAAAAAGAAACTTCGACGCAATAGAATTAAACGCTCAATCCCTCCTTCCATTAACCCCCTTGGGACCTTAATTATTGGATAAATTGAAAATTTCATAATACTG
This sequence comes from Hydractinia symbiolongicarpus, assembly GCF_029227915.1. Classification (NCBI taxonomy): domain Eukaryota; kingdom Metazoa; phylum Cnidaria; class Hydrozoa; order Anthoathecata; family Hydractiniidae; genus Hydractinia; species Hydractinia symbiolongicarpus. The sequence continues at coordinate 25,834,376 of NC_079882.1, read as the reverse complement.
TTGTGTTATTTTCTATATTTTTCATAAATACAAAGCGTGTCGTAACGTTTTAATAAATATATTCCAATAACTTCACATCAAATTTTGATTTTTATTGTTAAAAACGGAAACCGCAAAAGTTTATTTCCGCGAGATTATATGAAACTCGTGAATCCACAGAAGTTAGTTCCAAGTTAGTGCAATTATTAACTCCAGAAAAATTTTTTTTTGATGCGATGATTGGACAAGTTTTCTTATAAATATTATACAGCGTAATCGAGTTCTGATATCTTTTTTGTTTAGGTTTTGAAATCAGTGAAGAAGAAGAGAATGGGGACAAGTAAACCAAATCAACCTGTCTCTACTTCAGCCTTCTCTTTAGTGTGTAACATACTGGTTTTGTATAGAAGAAATTTATCCTTTCCAATTCAGTTTTAAAATATATTTTTCTATTTACCCTTGTTGTTTAAACCAGAAAGGTAGAATCTCTGTTGTCATAAGATACCGTAATGATCCGAACAAGCGTCCTGGGCGCTTATAATTTTTTTCTAATTTGATGATTGATGAACAATTGTTGAAAATAAAAGAATAGTTTTCAACTTTGGAGTTAAAACATAGAAAGAAAGGATTTGCATAGGAAATTCCCTATTCAGGTAATATGGAAAAGATGTTCAAAACATATATATGACTTTTTTTCTTCTTCAGCGAGATCTGCTAAAATTGTATCCTTTAAGGTTATTCCGTGTGCATCAAATTTTCTTCCCGCCAAATATACGAAAAATTATTATTTTCGCGCATCTAAGTTTCCGAGAAGCACTTTGCGCGAAAATCAGATATGCGCGAAAATTTAAAATGAGCTGTGCGCCCGATCTACTTCATAAAATTTAATCGTCTAATATGCGAGGAAAGGTGAGACGACTCTTCATCTTTTAGAAACAAACAGCTTAATGTTTTTAGAACAACTACAGGCCATTCAAATACATTTGTGGTCAGGGCAGTGATATTTTTTGTTTCCTGTATTTCTGTTCAAGAGGTGGAAGTTGTTGATGTTGATTTCCTAAGTTTCTAGCTGCAGTGTTGTTATTTTGACTTGAATCACGACGTCTGGCTGGCACCAGTGAAGGAGTGCTGAAACGAGATGATGACACTCCACCTTTGTTATAAGTTTGTAGTTTGGGATTAGGACTATTTCTCTGCGATCTCTTCATTTTAGGTGATTCTTCAATAAGAGGAAGTCGTCGTTCACCAAAGCCTCTTTTACCCTTGATTTTCTCCAACACCTCTTTATTTTCTCTCGTATTACTTGATTTAAACCAGCCATCCCGAATCAAATTTAATACTCGATTCCAATTACTAGCCACTCTGTTATTTCTTGGAATGTTTTCAGCTTGTTTAGGTTTGGTGTCACGTTTTGCCTTGATATCTTGAACAACTGCTTTCAAATCAACTTTAGCATTCATTGCTGCTATGCTAATTTCTCGCTCTACTTTTCTGTACCTTGCTCGGGGTACTTCCGACGTTGTATGGCGTCTTTGGCGAATTGTAGGGTGCAATTGCACCGTTGTTGAATCTGGATCCGCTCTTCTTAAAGAAGGACTCTGAATTACATTAGCGTGGAGGTTTTGTTGTTGTTTGCGGCTATTGAGACTGTTGCTTATCGAGTCCTTTTTAGTTCGTTTTTCTATGACAACTTTTGGTTTATTGCTTTGTGTCTCATAGACGGTCAACTCTTGTGAGTTTGTGTCGGCGTGCTTTTCGTTTATGGTTGGTTCATTCTGCTGTAAACTTTCCCGCTTTTTCGACATTCCTACTTCAGTTATAAGAGGTTGTGATTCTTCGCTGTTCGTGTGAGTATCCAACGTTAAAATCTCATTCTCTGGATTGATGTTGATATTTTCCGCGGATTCTTCGTCCTCGCTTTTCTTCGTCCATAATTTTTTAAAAATTTCTTTCACTTCTTCTTCATGATTTTCTTCGGAGTGATTTGTTTTGTCTTTAATGTGTACGTCTTTTAAAAAAGAAATGTCGAGTTTCTCTTCGTTTCTTTGCAAATGCGGGGGCAGTCGTATGTACTTGCATTTGACAAGCTCCGCGAACTGTTCCCGCGTCATTTGCTTGTCGGCATAAGCGCTGGTTTGAAAAAAACCAACGGTAGATTCCATATTTTTCGCATCAAAAAATAACTACTGAAAAATCTAAGTATAAACAAACGAACTTTATTTTTAATATATTTCCACAATTGATTTAAAGTTTATGATTTTTTAAAAAAGAACTTTGATTTTATTAAAACAAAGGATACTGTATCCCTCAGGACCAGTGTTAGCCATGACGCATAATTGAACTAAATTTGTCAGCAAATGCTCTTTTGAAAATTTTCAAACCACAAATGCATGAATAAAAAATACAATTACCTCTGATATTGGATTAGGGACATGGATTTGCTTTGAGAATTTAAAATTTTTTTGTCGTTTATATTGTTAATAACTAAAATCTGAGAACTTATGATGTCATAAGTAATTTTTTGAAAAATGCTGACGTTACATTTCTACGTTCTATTAAAGATGATATTACTTTTAAGCTACGAAACTTTACAAATGTTAAGATATTAAACTATGCTTACTACCTTATTAAATCATCAATGATGATGCCAAAAGGTCAGATGGAAAATTTTGAAGCTAAATATCTCAAGAACGAAAAACGATTTTTAAAAATTAAAAGACTTGATAAAGAACTTTTTATCCTCTTAAACATACAAAAATATCATTTTCAATGTAGGAATCCCCCCTGTAGGAAAAACCTCGAAAATACAAACGCCTTTACACATCCAAAGTTGAATATCCGTTCGGACCTTGACGGAATGACGCAAAATTAGTTTATCCTCGCCAGGACGTATGCAGGGCGCAGATGCAAACACGTATCTGTAAATCATGTTGTTATACAAGAAAACCAAAGGAGCATAAAAAAGGAGAAAATAACTTTATAAGCTTATTTCAATATATACAGGTAAACGACGTGTTTTCAACTTTATTGCGATCTCAAAATGTACTATTATTGTTTATTTCGAATAAAAAAATCATTGTCAAATAAGCATACCATAAGAAGCCTGGAAATGAAAGATGATTTTAGCATAAACGAGTCTTTTTTTTAAATTTTGATATGCTTATAAACAAAAGGTACCATTTATCCCTTAATTTTTTCCTTCTTTTTCAGGTTAAAAACTTTAATCAATGCCAGTTACCTCAACAAAAAAGGGTAAATTAAAAAATGGAATAATTTTTATGTGAAACGGTCGGATTAATTTAATTTAATCAGCACAAACGTTCGACAAACTGTATTTCATTTTAGAGAATTGAAGAATTTTGTCTAATGGGATCCGGCGGCCGTGTAAAGTCTTCAAGTAGGGTGACACACCGGTGCGACCGCCAAGCAACTTCTTCTTTGTTTAAAAAGATTAAGTTATTATGCCAAATCAATAGCAACCTACGCGAGTGGGTGGACCTGCTTCACTACTGTTACTTTCGTCGATACAAATTAGCCATCACCAGCCCCTACGTATCCCCACCCTAACCGACTGTTGACGAACCACCCTCGGGCGGTAGAAGAATATTGTATACAACAGAAGTATTCAGGCAAAATGTCAGTTTATTTTTCGTTTCAGTATTGAATGAAACAGTTAAAATAGTTATACCCGTAGTTTACTTAAAAGTTTGTTACACGCGAAATAATTTATTTATTTACAATAATTTTATATACAACATTAATTTATATAAATATGTTCTCCACCTCAGTGCTTAAAAACACCATACTAAATGCACAGGTCACAAAAAATGTGGAAAATATAACGGGTAAAAAAGTAAATGCAAAGCGAAAAAATAAACCTATTTACGATCATCTTTAACGTTGTAATTTCGTATTTTAGTTTTGTTTTTCTTTTGTGGAAATCTTCTTGTCGCGAGCACAGGTTTTGGTTTGCTTTCCTTTGGTAACGGTACTGCTTTCACACCAACAACTGCTATTGCATCGTCATCAACAGTGCCGGCAGTCGAAATCGTGTCTTCGTTTTCAAGTAGTTTCCAAACTTCTTTTATAGAAGAATGATCCGATGACGAGTGTTGTAGCGATACCATGGTATCCTCGCTACGCACAGTATTATCTAACAAATACAACAGGTGTTACATAAACCTTTCTTAAAGTCAACAAATCACAAGTGTTGATTATTGAAGTAATATTTGAAATAAGTTAAAGACATTTCAATTAGCTAGATGTCTTCAAATCTACGTCTTATGAAATAACAAATGTAAAAATAAAAACGAAGGCAACACCATACTAACATGGAACTAGTATACAAGATTTGGTAAAGCGAACAAACAATTTAAGTAAAAATTTGGAGAAAATCCCCATATTTCCCTTGGTTCCAGTTTCACTGTACAGAAAACGGAATAAAAAAGCCAAACCTATTCTTTTAAATTGAACGGCTGAAAACGTGTATCATTTCCCTTTAAATTGTGACAAAATTTCCGAAATCCCCTACCTAGGTTTCCCTTGAAGCAATTTCTAACCAATTTCGTATAGGCATATGCCCAACTTACCTTCCTTCGGAACAAGCAAGTCGATAGATACCGGCGAGATTACATGTCGAGTTGCTGGGTTTTTCACTTCATTCTTTGCTGTTTGCAGGTTGGTTGTCGTTTTTTCGTACTCCGTCTTTTCAACACGATCCAAATGTGAAGGTAAATTGACTCCATTAGATTCTTTTACTTCATTTTTGCTATCTAAATTAATGCCATACTCGATCAACGGAGGAGAAATGAGATCAGGAGGAGTGCATAGTTCCGTTGTCCGGCGGACGTTGTATTCTCCATTTTGCATATGTCCATACTATGCTTGGCAGCTATACTGGTGTGGTGGGCATTTCAGAATGATGCTACCTTTCGCTAGCTAGCACACAATTTAAGGCTTATTCTTACGACATGGACAATATATTCGCACATTCCTAAACACTACAAAATTATTATTATTTAAAGAAAACCATTTAAATCATTTTTTAAATTTATTCCGCCACGATACACAGGGAAAATCAATACACTTTTCTATAAACGTACTAGTGTAACGACGATGTATAAATTTTATGTAACACTTATTAAGCGCGAAAATTAGTTCCATAGTAACCATAAAAGGGAACCTCTTTAAATGTTCCCGCTTTTAAAGAGGTGCCCACTTTTAAATAAGTGTCCACTTTTAAAGAGGTGTCCATCCAGTTGTTTATGTTAGAAACGGGGTAAAAAGAAGTTATATAATTCTGTAAAAAACAACAACTACTACAATCATACAATATATAATGAAACAGGACGGCTTTACTTCGAGTTTTACCGCCACAAGTGATTACATTGGTTGCTTCTATTTTAGACTCGCATTTTTTGAACTTGTCAAAGTTTATTTGCCAATGTTTACACACCGGACTTTTAGGTTATTTGGTACATTTGAAACATGCTAATTGTTACTGACGTCACAAGACCATTTTCCCCCAATTTTGCGACCTTAATTAAAAATAGTCTGAACAAAAAACTCACCTTTGATGTTGACCAGCTCAGCTCGAAGTTTATTTCCAGCATTGATAAGCTGTGATCTCTCCCTGGTAAGTTCTTTTATGCGACTTACTGCCAGTTTTAACTTTTCTTTAACCTTTTCTTTGCCAGGGTCATCTAAAGAATAAATACTTTCCATGAATACGACATAGCGCAACGCCGCGTACTGTTAGAGTACGTTTTTCTATCGCAAAGCAAGTTATTTTTAGCCAAATTAGAAATATCTACTTTTTTTCCAAAAAAAAGTAGCAACACAAATTTAAAGACAAGTCAGAAATGAATATTTAAGGAGTTAGGTCTTCCCTCACGTCCTCAAAAAGTTATGGGAAAAAGTAATACGTACCATTGATATGTAATGGAGTAAAAGATGACACATTTTTACATGACAACTGATCAAGCTTTAGTTGTGACAGCTAAAAATAAAAAAGTCATCACATTACATTCAAACCAAATAAACATGGTTTCTCTAAAATAATCTACAAAAAGAACGCTGACTGACAGAAAATCTTTTATTTCAGGGATTATTTTTATTTTCACAATAGCGTCATTACAAACAAAGTAGACACTTTTAACGACTCTTTAAATTGCCAGCATTGTTTTCAAATGCGAGCAACTAAACCTGTATACCTAAGCCAGCTCCCTCTCACTGTCTTGCAGGAATTAACCCTATTACTACTCTTTATTTGAAAGCTAAATAATATGCTCACTTTTTTAACCCAAATTTCTCTTTACACATTTTGTTGCGTCGGAATATTGGGTCGAAACGGAGATATTTCTACGTATGCGAGAAGACATTTTTTAAACACGACTCAGAAATTCCCTTATCTTTTCCGTTACGTTCCGAGTTAAAGTTGAATTGAACTCAATTATTTCCAATTTTTTCCGAGAGACATCAGAGAATATGAAAAAAAGAAATAGCCGACTAAGTTAATCAAGCATTTAATTTTTCAATCCGATCCTTTCCAAGGCAAAATATATGGAGTGGAAACACGGCTTTATTTAAGTAAAATACACGTCTTGATAACTCTCCATTTAAGGGGACAAGGAGCAGCATCCCACAAAATTGATGACTTGGTGCAAATAATTAATCTTTTTATTTATTCATACTTCAATTAACATAAAAAAAAAGTTAATTAAGGATATAAATACGAAGTCATAAATGTTTAATTTTTGGTTGAAAGAACAACTGTTTCAATTTGCCTGTTCAAAAGCGATGTCTTGTATGCCACTGCTGTGAATGCATTTGTTCTACGTCTTTGAAAAGTTTTTTACTCGTCACCATAGTGACACAAGATACATCGATAACAAGTTTGTTAAACGAGACATAAAAATTAAGAAGGTAGATAGGAAGATAGAAAGACAGAAAGAAATAGGTGAAAAATGGAACAAGTACTTTAAAAAATAAAAACATTGACATAGCGAAAAGCAAACCACACGAAAATGAAAACAAATATTCTGGTGTTGCTGTGTTGTACTCTATCACTCACGCACTGTGATATTCCCTTAGGAATACTATCACCAAACAAGGATAAGTATGAAGAGTATATATACAACAAGACTGTCCAACTCGCGACAGAAGAAAACGCTCCCCCGGATGTCAAGGTCACGTACAGAGTTGAAACAACTATGTGTGATGCCATTCTTACGTCCGGCAAAACGTCCGACTTGATATACACCTACAATGTGTCGGCTGTTTTTGGGCCAAGATGCGGCTCTTGCAACGCGGCAATACAAGGGACTACATACTCAAACAAACTGCTTATCTCCCACAATTGCATCGAGGTTACTTCAAGCGCAGCTTTTCCATATTTTATCAGAACGAGACCATTTGCGAGAGAACATAGTACACAAATAGCCAACATTTACAGCATAATGGCACGTAAATTCGATTGGCAACGACTAGGTATCGTTTTTTCGACCGTATCAGGATGGTCCACAGCAAAAAACGGCGTCGAAACAGAATTAAGAAAAAAAGATCTGAACGTTGTAACATTCGCAGTAGAAGCTTACAACAGTTTAGAACTAATTCTTAGCGACGTCAAAAAAAGAGCGCGAAGTAAGCATGGCCTGATCTTATCTTGTTTAACTATTAATTTTAGTATTAATTTTTCGCGTAAATAAAATTTCGTCATAACAAAACCCTAAAAAATTTTAATTCTCTTAAAATAAATTTTTTCGGTTGACAAATTTCGAAAGATTTCACGGACACTTTCTAATTTTAAATATTTTACGATTATAACGAATTTTTTCATCGCGGTTAAACATTTTTTTACATGTTCGCTAAATGAAATTTCGCGGTAAAGGACTTTTTTAAAAAAATTTTCAGGATATGTATATTATAAAATAACCATGATATTTTGCAGAATATAATTTCCCGAATTTTTGTAAGAAAAAAATGCAAATTTTTTTTGACGCAAAAATTTCTAACATTAAGGTCCAGCATTCTCTTTTTAGTTGTTCTGTTTCTATGTTCGGAGACGACGACCATAGACATTCTCGTTGCTGCATACACCGCAGGTTTCTATGACGCACATCAATATGCGTTCATTACCATCGACTTGGATTTACTCGTTCTGGAGGAAAAGAATTTAGGCCAGACTGAAGCCGAAATACTGAATGGAATTATTAATATTAAAGCACGATCTCCAAAGGATGTTCCCACGACAAAGTACACCTCGTTTCTGAACAAAATGAATGAATCCTTCTTCGATGAATTCGACACGTACAATCCTTATACAGAGGTGGGCAAATTATCATGCAGGATACATATTCAGCTTTTTATTTCGGCTTAATAAAACCAATTTTTATTGCCTTCTTTTTTCGCATTGTTTTTAAAGTGCTTGGGTATGCAACCTCACACAGAAGTAAATATGGCTAAAAAGGCTTTACCAGCAATGATTTACCTTTTGAAAATAGTTTTACAATCCTTCTTCCACTACTCCTTCTTAAATGGACGGTCTCGCTAGATAGTTCACATATGCATGCGTCAAAAAAAAAAACTCGAGTAATATTCCTCCTAAAAACTATGAGTACACCGATTCATACTGTCACTGGCTATACCCTGTGTGCTTTCTAGATTGGGCATATGGAACACGTTTATGAATCTGCTTCTTACCTCTACGACGCAGTGCTTGTGTACCTACAAAGCGTGAAAGATGCGCTTGATGATCACATGCCAGTGCCAGTAACACCAAGTACTATCGCCACTATCAACACCACAGATCCATGGAACACCACCGCGCCTACAGCGAACACTACAGAGGCTGTTAATTCCCCACAGAGTTCAATAAATACAACAAATTCTGCTAACACTACGACAGTTTTGAGTGCCAACATGGTCAATGCAACAATGCCAAGTAACGTATCCATGACGACAAATGCAAAAAATGAAACAGCTTCTACAACTCACACACCAAATTATCGTGCACATCGAGATGTTGTCTACAACACAACGCTTATTAAGAGATACATAAAAAGTGGAACGTTTGATGGTAAGTAAAGAAGAGGTTTTCCGTACAAAATTAAAAACATTTGAATACTACAAGAAACTGCTTTCCCATAATGTACCGGCTAAAAAGGTCGGAAAAATTTTTAATCGTTATAAAATTTGTGACCTGCACAAAATTTAGTGACTTTTTATCGACTGCATTTTACCAATTTACGAAAAATGATATTTTTAAACGAACACTATTTCAAAAAAAAAATCTTTTTTATAGCAAACTCAAAATATCGACTGAAAATATCTAATGTTTGTATTCTCTTAATGTTGAGGCATTTTGGTCCTTAATGGAATTAAAAAATGAAGAATGATAATTGGCTCAAAAACCTAACTGGCAAAAAAATTAAGTCACCAAAAATGGGCGGTTGGTGAAAGACTTTAGTTAGCAAAATTAATCGGTAAAAAATATTAGTTACTTAGCAAAAATTTGGCCACTTTTTATTTCATCATATAAAATGTGATGAAAATTATATCACCTTTCACTTCATTGACAGGTTTAACGGGTAAAATCGATATTAAAGAATTGGGCACACGTGATCCAGATCTAATGATAATCAACTTATTACGAAACGGGACACAGCTCCTATTTCATGGCACCTGGACCAATGCGGAAATTGTATGGCTTGGCGGATCCGAAAACGTTCCAGCAGACGAGCCTCAATGTGGATTTTCTAACATTTGCCCAAGTGATAACTCGACATGGATAATAGTAGCGATTGTTGCACCCGTGGCGCTTCTTCTTCTTTTTATCATCTACAAGCTGATCAAATTGCAACGATACGAAAACGATATAAACAACAAGGAAAGCATAAAAAGTTTCGCAGACGTGAAGATCAATCCGCTTCTCCAGGGGAAGTTATCACAAGAGCAAGCTATCAACAAACACGGCACACTAAACGAGGTCAGCGGAAATATACGCATGCGCGTTTATTACAATGGAAAGAAAACCATGCTAAAGAAATTGCCAAAGAAAGCTGTTTTAATGACCAGGGAAATTATGACTGATTTGAAAGTGCTGCGAGACTTGAACCACGAAAACATAAACAAATACATCGGGGTGATATCCAAGTCGCCTGTTATTTGCATCTTACAGGAATGGTGCAAAAAAGGAAGTTTATATGACATCTTAAACAACGAAGATATACAATTAGATTGGGTTTTCAAGAATACCTTCATATCTGATATCCTAAATGGCATGGTAGCTATTCATGACAGTCCATTAAAACTGCACGGCCATTTGACATCCAAAAACTGCTTGATCAATCATAGATGGGTTGTGCAGATATCAGACTATGGAATGAGAGAATTTAAGAAAATCAAGAACCAAAAAGATGTTCCAGTACCTAACGATGAACAGCTCAAATATGAAAATCTGCTATGGACATCCCCAGAGAATATCAACTTTCCACATAACCTAATGACGCGTCAAGGAGACGTGTACAGTTTTGGAATAATAATATCAGAGATTATTAATCGCCAACCCCCATACGCTGCGTTTGACGATATGAGACCTAGTGACATCATACATTACGTCAACAAACGATGCATACCCCCGTTTCGACCACACGTCACATTACAAACCGGTCTTGATCCAAGGTTGGTAGACTTAATGAAAACGTGCTGGGAAGAATGGCCTGAAGACCGTCCATTGTTTAAGGAACTTAAACCGCAAATGAAAACCATTCGAGGAGAGAGTGTTGACATCTTGGACAATATGATCGAGATGATGGAACGATACAGCAGGGACCTCGACAAGACTGCGAAAGAAAGAACCGAGATGTACAAAAAAGAAAAAATCAAATCAAATCAGTTACTATACCGATGTATTCCGAAACCAATCGTGACGGAACTACTAGAAGGTAACCTGATTGAACCGGACAACATCAATCCTGCAACTATAATGATCGTAAAAATTGAAGGCTTTTCCTCACTCATGAAATGGTTGAAACCTCAACAAATAATCGATGTTTTGAATGACTTCCACAGAATGATTGAGCAAGTCACTGAACCAGTTAAAAATGTATTTAAGTCTCTCGTAGACAGGGAAGAATGCATATTTTGCGGAAACATACCATGTTACAAAGAAAGATCGTCACCGCACCTAATGGCGAATCTTGCACTAAAAATTGCAAAAGCACGACCGAGGTTCAGATGGAGACATCTTGGTGAGGAAGTTCTGCGACTTAAAATCACCTTGCATTCAGGTAATAAGCTTTTATTTTCCTTAGGAATGCTTTTCCTAAACCAATTCGTATAAGCTACACCAAGGTGATCAGTATACCCCCTTTTTTCAGACTAATAACAGCACCTTTTTTCTGACCAATAACAGCACAGAAGTAAGAAAGTTTCTCATACATAAATTATTGAAAAAAGTTAAAATAAGAAAAAATATTAAACAATTTGTTGCCTTAAAGTAAAAAAATCAAATCAAACTTCGATATAATCTCTCAGTAGTTTCTGAATTATTCACAACTGTTTACAATATTTTGGGCTATTTCCCCAATTTTCTAAATAATATACAACGGTAACTCAGTTGGTTTTTTTTAACGATGGTTAACTTACTATAACTCAGTTGGTTTTTTTAACGATGGTTAACTTACTAGGACCTGCAACTGGAGTGATGGTTGGTAATAAAATACCCGTGTACAACATATTAGGTACAACCATGGATTATGTCCGTGCTTTAACTCACTACACGCCTCACGATAAAATTGTTGTTTCAAACGACTGTTATGAGTTGTTAAAAGACGATGAAGACTTCATTTGGCAAAGCATAGGCGAGGTACAATCTGAGGTAAAAAATTACTTACTGCTCTTATAGGAATTCATAATGTTAAGGACGGTGAACCTGATAATCGGCGCATGCGCTCTGATTGCTAATAAAAATACACTACCTAACTAGAACGAAATTATAAAGGTATACAGTCCTGTTAAGAGCAGTGTTACGCCTAATTTCCATTCGTCGAATTTCCTTTGGCGATCAATTTTTATTGTGGAATGAAAAAAACCGAGAACTCTTGATCTGGTCGGTCTATCAAGTTAGCTAGCCCGCGATCTACAGGTTTGAAAACAGTTTTAACCTTTTTTTGCGATCACCAACAATTTCCAGCTTGCGAAGAATTTGCGATGCGCATGTTTAAACCACAGATCTTAAACAACTGATGGGTGGAGGAAATTTAATGAAGGGAAATTAGGCTTTATTCTGAATGCGCAAAGTATTTAAATTAAAAGTTTAAGTTACTTTTATTTCTTACTCTTCCTCGTCTTACAGGACATTGAGTTGACAGAACCACAATATCTCATTGGCTCCAAAGTTATTGGTATGGTTTTTCCAGAAGATCCAACAGTGGTAGTCGATGAAGAAGAGGAAGTTGAAGAGATGGAAGAAAAAGAAGAGTTCGTGGATATTAAACCATTAGTGAAGGAAAAACCACCGTATATGGACGTGTCTGCGGTAGTACAAACTGCGTTCAAACAATGGTTCGAAAAGAAAGAAATGAACGCTGTTCCTATGAGAGCATTGAACAAAGAAGCAGATATATAAAATTGTAGGAATACGCCCAGGCCATTCTAAATGACTTTCTCAGCTTATTGTGAGAAACTACGAACCAAAGGATATCAAAAAACAATATTTACACGTGAAATATCAAAAAATGTTACGTTGGATCAAATATTGTATATTACATATGAATTTTCCAAAGACCAAAATTACAAAATGGATAAATTTTGAGGTGAAAGTTTAAATATATTATATTTGATAAAAACGCTCAAGAAAACGTTCTTCTATCGCTGATAAACTGTATTTAAGGTAAATGTTTTAACTCAAAATCCCACGATAAAACTGCGAAATATCTAACATACAGGAGATTCAAAATATTTAACAAAGAGATCAGGGGAGTCAAAATATAGTATGTTATCATGCTGTCAAAATCTTAGGTTTGAAATCCACATGCTATACTACCATCCATGTTTTCAATGTTATTCACATCACACGTATGTGCCTACGTATATTGATCTGATTTTTAGAAATAAAGCAACTTCATATATTAAAAATACCTCACTTAGGGTAGTTGTATAGACATCACACAACTACAGACTTTAAAATTAAAAAGGCACATTTTCCAACTTTTTTGGAATAACAAAAGCATCGCCTTCACAGCCTCTAATAGACTTAACAAAGTCAAGCCCAAACAGTGTCTAGCAGCTTTTCGTAAAACAGTTTCTCTGAAATTTTTTAAAATAACATCAAAACAAGTTACAAAAGCTGCAGAGCTAACTTTAAATGCTAACCTTATTGGAGACTTGAGTAGCATCCAGGTTTCTTTCGACAACATTTTTGTAGTAGATTCCGGCTTCTGATCTAGCTTGTTGAAGTTGTAATTCCAACTCGGATATTCTATGTTTCATTGATTGAACGTTTTGATCGTACGTTTTAGTTTTTGAAGACAGGTCATACTTTAAGCTTTCTATGACAACATCCAATTGCGACTTGTCTTGTTCAAGTGTTACCATCTTATCCATCAAGTGTTTGATGTTCGCTTGCTTGGAAGTAACTAACGCAGTTAATTGAACTTTTTCGTTACGTAGATGCCCTGAATGAAGGTGAAAAGAACTACACAGCAAAAAAATCGTAAATCACAGTCAGTTTTATACGAAATTTCTCAAGATTTGCAAAAAAGTTTTTCATCCAGGTTTCATATCCCCTGGCTTTCGAGATCGCTGGCTACCTTGCAATTAGGAGCAGTTAACATCGAACATGACTTAAACTTACTATAAATGAGCAACTTTTATTTCAGCCCAACGACTTAAACAATGCTGGGTTAAGCCGACCCTAGGAGTGGTTTTACTATAATGATCCTAAATCAGCAAATTCAAGTTGAAGCACATAAAAACTACGCTGAAAACTAAATGCTGGCTACACTAAATTTTTGTCCTTTCATGGTGAAGGACTTGTTTATGTTATGACAGGTAACCGTGGTTACTAACATTGGGGAAGTGCAAAAGAACGAAAACAAAAACAAACAAAACAAGCGAAAGAAATAAAACATAGTGACTTCAGGTAATGTTTGCTATGAATAAAGTTTGTTAGACATTTCAAGGAAACAATGGTAAGATATTTCTCTTCGTCAAAATATCTAGAAAAGTTTTACGATTGAAATCAACAACAAAATATGCTCACCTATGGTATCATTAAGTTCCTTTACATGGCTTTTCACACCAGGATCAGATAGAGTTGGCGTAGACCTTCCATGTGGTGGCTTAGTTTCCTTCGCAACATCCTCTAACTTATTACGCAGCTCGCGATTTGAAGTTTTTAGTTGTTGGATTTCGTTTTCAAGATCTCTTGTGTAATCTAAGAAAAAAAATTCATAAAACATGCTCAAAAGAGAAAAAGAAAAATCTAATTGCAAAACAAAAACAAAAAACGCATTACACAAAAGTTAGATTTGATTCGGTTTTTTTTAAGAATACCTTATTGTCTAATTTACAGGAAGAAAAATCAATAGTTTGTAAAAGCAACTCTCGTTCAGAGATTATCAGAAAAATATGAAAAAGTCATTCTTACCAGTATTTTTTGATTTACTTTGTGGATCCGGAGTAGAAGTGCGACTATTCATCTGCTGAGTCAGCATTTCCATTTCCGTCCTCATTTCTTTTATAACTTCTTTTAGTTGTTTATTTTGCATTTGCATATCACTTTCTGTAGAATCTAAATCAAAAAAGTCTAAAATGACAAACTATTGCCTTCTAAACGTTTTTTTTAAAACAATATGTCCTTATAATTATAACAAAGTTAGCATGGTTTTGTAGAAAGCCAGGAATTACTTGACTCCATGTAACACTACTCATCAATAAGCTTCAAGAACTTGCTAAATGTTAATAATTGAAAAAAGTCTTACCTTCGTCTGTTAGACTATTCATAAACAAGCCTTTGTAATTTATTTTGTTATTTTCGAAGAACTTTACAGCTTTATTTTTATCTGCTTGCAACAATCTGATTAGCTGATCTCTCTGCGCCAGCTCAACATCTTTTTGTTTCACTTGAGATAACGCCTAACAGTAAAAAACATAATTCTTAAAAAGTAAAAAGAATTTGATATAATCTTTTAGTTCTAAAACTAAAATTCCCAGTCTGTCCTTTTTACCGCCTGTCTTGTTTTTCTCGGTCTACTTCTGGACTTTCTCCTAAAAACTGTAAAATTTTGCTCCCTTGCCCAATTAAGGGAGGAATGTCATTAATATGCCCGCTTAACTGATGCTAGTATGGAAAACGAACGTTAAGTCGAGAATGATGATGAAAAATGAAAATGGAAAAAAAATTGCACCGCATGAAAACACTTAGGGGGTGTTTCAACTTCAAGTGTGTACCAAGAACAACGACTTTACATTTTCAGCATTACGGAAACTATGGGAACGTCGACAATATACCAAAAGTTTTGTGCGTAAATACAAATATCACATGGGATAGGCTTTCGATACTATAAACAATGTTTTCTGCATGATCTCTATACTAAATACCTATCGCTTAAAATCGGTAAGCTGTATTAGATACGTTTCTATAACGCAATGTTATGTAGTATGAATGATAAAAAAGCGAGGTTCTAATCATTAAAATGAAAAAATGTTTTGCCACTGTCTGAAATAATATAGAATGCGCAATAGACTGTGAAGCTGTTGAGTCATTTTTCACTGCAGAATAGCCAACAGAATCTCAATTAATACACGAGAAAAGACAAAATATATGACTATTGAATATATTATTGAAGTATCAAGCAAACGATTAATAAGATCACACAGAAATAACTTCAACAGACATACCTCTGTTTTGCTGTTTGTTAAGTTCCGTATCAAATCTTCGTTTCTTTGATACAGTTCACTCTCTTTATTTTCAAAACGTTTTCTCCAATCCATCTCCAACTGAGTCTTTGCGCTCTCGAGAAGTTTTTCACGTTCCATGCCAGCAGCCAAATCATTTTTATATCTAAAATAAAAACTTGTTATAATAAGTTTTTACACAGTCATTGTAGAAAAAGATATATGGAAAATCAAAAACAAAATCAAAGAAATTTATAACTTTGGTTTAGCATTTTATGACTGTCACATGTTCATCCATATTTACCTATCAACATCGCCCTTTAGCCTGGCTATTTCTCGACGAAACTGGTCCTCAGAGGAACGTAAGGTTTCAACTTCTAAATCACGGGCAACAATTGTTTTACTGATTGATTCGTGCTCTTGCTTCAGTTTCAATTCCAATTCAGAAACAGCTTCTTTACATCTATGGAACGTCAAAATAAATGCAAAATAAACAATGGAAATACGTAAAAGTTAAAAAGCTACATCTGACAACCACAGTCAATGCGATTGCTGTCTGCCAAAACCTAATGTCATTTAATGAATCCATGTTACTACTTTTCAGGGGGTAAACTATCAGAAATCTCATTCTTTATCTCATAACACGCCATTATAAATTTTTATATATAACTTGAATCTTTGGTGAAATGTATAAAGTATTTATTAATTGGTGCAAGAAACAGGCCAGACCAAAATTTGAGAAATGTAACGCCTTTCATCTGCTGAAAGCGATGACGTCATAGCGGATTCTTTTTTTACAATTTTTTTTGAGGTAAGATGAAACTAACTACTGACCAAGTTTTACGTTCTAACTCTCAGCTGTTCTCCAAAAAACCATAATGACCTTTACTAAGCCAAAAAATATTTTCTTGAAAATGAAGAAGTTTCAACACCATTACAATTACTTTCTGTTCGTGTGCCTAAAGTGACAAAACATCTCCCCAAGGTGAAAAAAATTCAGCCAATGAAAATCTATTGTTGGTGGAATACTTCATTATGGTTGCCAAAAAAATTCTTATTATGGAGAAATGAACTCCTTGCCTACCAAGATCTCAAGCATATGCACTTCAGATCTCGGTAGACAAAAAAATACTTATTTACTGAGATTTTGCCCCCAAATTTTTTCTTAAAGACTGAGCAAGTTTTATTTAAATATAAAAGAACATGCTTAACACCTAATAAACTAGCAATTAATAGCAGCAAAATTGGAAATTCAAGTGAGAACAAAGGCAAGAACACTAGGTTTGAATCGGTAGGTAATTGAATTTTTATTTGTGCAGTTGTCATCATTTTGTTTTATATGGTACACTAGTTTTTAGTCCATGGAAAAAATCCACAGGTTCGAACATATTCTGGTTATCAGATATTTACCGTCAGACATATCCGACTATTTTATGCATCCATCGAACAGAGTACGAATTTGGCTGCCATTTTGAAAAAAATACGGGTATCAATAAAGAAGATGTAACTAATTTTGACCATTGCCAGAAATGTGAAACGTTTTTTAAATACTAGCGTATCAGAAAAATGCATGATCTAATTCAATAAGACACAATCAATACGCAACTACCATAAAATACATGTATGATATAAAAGAACAGGTTTCTATACCTGTTAACCTCATCATTTTTTGTCTTTAATTGGTCTGTAGTATTCCACTGTAATCTTTTGAGGCTTATATCTTTCTCTTCAAGCTTTTGTTGTAGCAGTACCACTTCTTTACGTAATTTATTTTCAGACTCACTTGCGGCTATTTTCAAAGATTCCATGATACTTTCTCGCTCATTCAAATGTCGCTCAAATTCATGCATCCTGGAATAAAAAATATATGTACATTTAAAAAAATAAAAACAACGATAACAATGGCACAAAACAATAAGATTTAGGTGTATACAACTTCCTTTTTTTTGCGAGGGGAATAGCCTAGGACACCATGGTATACCGTTTCATGTTAAATACTTATTTTCTAATATGGTGTCTGGTAATTTTTTTAAACAATTTCAAGGTTTTCAAGGTTTTTCACCATTTTCCACATGTTTTTGTGATACGTCAAGGTTTCAAGCATGCAGACACATAAAAAATAAGTAGGCACGTAGCAAGAAAAACCAATGTTTAACATTTAAACTTATGGGAAGTTAATTATTTATAAAAATGCAAATACAACATTTTCTATGAGGAAATGTTTCATTAACAAGAAAGAACTATTTTCGGAAGTATTCATATTTTAGGGTTTTTAAGATTTTCGTGGTGGATAGGTCAGGAACTTTTTCAAAGAAATGCAGGCACCCTGTCAAATGAAAATGTTAAATTGCAGTCCCTACTTTTTTTACATCCTCTTTTTCAACTACATTATCTCCAAGTTTAAAATAATTATGACTAAATCCAGATGGGATTAGACTATAGATTTCTGCAGCATAAAATACTGCTTTTTCTATCAGTTGCAAAGAAGAAAAGAAAGACTTTTGTAAATCCGATGATTACAAATATAAATGAAGCACCATGCCTTTTGGCAACTTAACATTACTAGGATCATATCACCTACAAATCAAACCCTGGCTAATATTTTTAAATCTTATTTCGAATTTATAAAACAAAGTGATATATAATTATGTCTGTAATCCTATGCCCCAAAGTAAAATCCATATGTTTCTTATCATGCTCATTTTTTCTTGAGGTACTTTTATTGTTACAATTTCGAAAAGCTTGCCTACATAACATAAATCTCGCCCACACTTTTAACATAACCTTGATTCAATAACTTTCAGTGCAGGTTTAATCTTGCGCATCTTTTTCTTTTCGCAAATTTAATATTCACATTAAGGTTTAGTGCACATTTAATTTTTATGTATTCTTTATAGGCTGTACACCACAATTCATTGCACACTTTTTAAAATTAAATAGTTTTTATCATTTTATATTTTTAAAAACGGATTACATTGCACAACTGATTGACGCTCAAAAGCTTCAACAATGATAAAAATCAAAATTGAACGTCTAAATCTCATTACTTATTTTTTTTAAGTTTCGCTGAATCTCATTTTCACGCATCTTTTGGAGAGAAATATTCCAACCGATTTTCGTGCAGGGCTTCGGTCAAAAAATATATGTCTGTGAACATTTCATGAATTAAGATAAACGTTATTATTATAACAACAAAAGATTGATAAATTAAAAATGGTCAGAGACAAAACAGCAACATACTTGCGATTATACTCCTCTTCTTTAATACACGCTTGCTTTTCGAATTCTTTGAGTTGTACTCTTAGTTCTTGAATTTCGATATCTTTCATATTTTTAACATCGGTTAATTCCCACTCCATCTCTTTCATTTTCTTTTGTAGTGTCAAGGCTGATTTTTTGTTACTGTCAAGATTTTCAACTGCTTGTGTACTAGCTGCTTGAACTATCTCAAGTTCCTTGGACAGCATTTTAAC
The DNA here is from genome assembly GCF_029227915.1 of Hydractinia symbiolongicarpus. NCBI lineage: Eukaryota > Metazoa > Cnidaria > Hydrozoa > Anthoathecata > Hydractiniidae > Hydractinia > Hydractinia symbiolongicarpus. Next base: position 25,815,024 of record NC_079882.1, on the reverse strand, counting down.
CTGAAACAATAAGAAAGAAAGTTTTTGTAAGGTGATAAGGTAAGTAAAATAACAAATTTATTCTCACAGTTCCTGCAACTTAGTTTTGAAGCAAAGTTATCAAAATCCCTTTATGCCGGTCTAATTCAGCTAACAATTTGGTAGTTACCTTAAGTTGATAGGAATGTACTTCAGTATCCTTTTTATCTAAATTGAGTTGATATTCTTGCTCTCTCTGCTTGAATTTATCATTGAGTTCATTCATCGCCATTTGCTTTTCATAACTGTTATTATCTTCGACTTCTCTGTTTTAAAAAACAAAAAAGGGAAAGTACATCATACATTATTTCGGTTGAAGAAACCAACACACAGAAATGAAACAGAAGGAGAGAACCAACCTGAGTTCTTGTTGAAGTTTCCGCTTTAAGTCCTGATATTCATTTCTTTCAACTTCAACTTCAGAATTTTTTTTTGACATATAATTATTCATTTCATTCTGGTATTCTTTTAACCTCTGAAATAAACAGTTTTTTTTTATAATTAATACTTTGTGTCTTGATTTTAATATATTTAAAATACACTTTCTGCCTGAAAGCCGAAGATTGCAGCTGCGAGCAATGATGAAATTTCCGAGGATTTCTCCACTGGCTAATGAATAATATTTCAGGAATTTGTCCTTGCATTGCAAGCATTACCACAGATATTTATGATAAAAACTTACCCACTGATAATGTTTCTGTGTTTCAACATGTTCCATCTCCAATTGTTTATACTTTGACTCAGCATCCGCCACTTTTATTTTCATCTCGCTAACTTCCGCTTCACGAAACAAATCACGCGCTTTTAACTGCTGAAAAAGTTCATCATAGCGTGCCAGTTCTTTGTCACGCTCTGCCAATAAATTCAAGTTGTATTCAAAATCCTCTTTTAATTTTCGAAAACGCAGCTTTTCAAGATTCACTTTCTCGTCCTTCTCAGCCAATTCCTTTGTTAACGATTCCATTTGTTGCTGCAACAAAACCCTCCATTCCTGCTCTTTTTCAGTGATAAGTAGATTCAGCTTACTTCGGTTGGTTTTGTCATTGGTATTCATATGAAAAACATAATTATAATAAACTATAACATAAAAATATTACACAAAATATTTATATAAATAGACTGCAGCTTGAAACAGAAGTGAAACAAACGCTTCATCCTAAAATCAAGGTGGTAGAATTGTAGCAAAAATTTTAGCATTTATGGGAGTTATTTGGGATCTTGATTTTAGTAAGCTAACGAGGAAATAAAATTTTCTATTTTAGTAAGTTAATAATCAATATTTTTTACTATTCCTATTTACTATTCTGATTGGTTTGTCATTCATAAAAAATCAGCTCATCGACAATTTGTTACAAAATACAGTGGCTAACTATTTCCATAAATTGTAAAGAAACAGAAAACTCTCTAACCAAAAAAAAAGAATTATCTAAAAAACAAAAAATATTTACAAAATTTCCTAGATAGTAAATCATGACAAAAAAATAACGAAATATTCTATTCTAAGCAAAATCAAAGCTTATGAAACCTGAAATAACATCACTTAGAGTTCATAGCACATAAAGTATCTAATTTTTTTTTTGCAATGAATAAAAAAAATATACTACAAACAAGGAACATAACATAAGAAGCTTTTTTCCAAAAGGAAATATTTGTTTTGGAAAAAGTAAAAAGATACGAAAAGTCAATCTTTAAGAATTTAAACTGTCAGTTGCATTTACAATGTCACAAAAAAACTTCTTAGCGTTAACTTCAAAAATATACACACTTTTTTTACATAAGTTACAAATCTACTCTTCTCCATTGTACATCCGCTCAATGATCTCATAATTTTGACGCTCAACCATTTCTTGAGATGCTTCTGCAAGAGATGTACGCAACATCTGCAACAACTCATGATTACTTCCATGTGAAATTTTTAAAACCTTTTCTGCTTTCTGAAAGCTTGCAATGGCTTCTCTAACATTATCGATTTGCATTTCAAGTTTTCCTAGAATTATAATCACAATTGAATCAGAATTATTTTTAACACTAAAAAAAGATATGTAAGGGTAAATAAAACTAATAAAAGGCAAAAAGAAAGTATATCAAAGAGGACAAAAATCTATAAAACTACAGTATTATTTTTTGTCCTTTTGCTGACTTATTATGTTGTTTGGAAGGCAATAAAGGCCAAGCATGTTTAACAGAAACACACGCAGTAATGACAGAATCAAAGGTATACTAAAATAGTAAAAAAGAATGTTAAAGACAATTTCGATTTGTTCACATCAGCTTTAAACTGTTTTTTTGAAGAGGGAGTATTATTATTCTTTTACATTTCTTTCCAAAAAAAATTAATGCAATCTATGAAAAACTGTACATAATTTTTTCATGCATGAACTTATTATGTGCGCGATTAAGTACACATGGAAATTAGTACAAATAAGCTATACTTATCAGATAAAATGTTATGCTATTATGTGGTAGTTCTCGTTTACATATTTTACGAACAGTGAAATATAGAAGAATTATTAAACAAAAAAGATATGACAATACTTTTTCAGAACAAACGAGATAACTCATTTATGATATAAACAATAAATCATTGTACTTGACATACTCGGTAGATTTTTGTTGAATTTCAGTCATGGTTCTGAAGTTGCAAAAGATAATGTAGTGATCGTGTAATTTAATTCATGATAAATTTCCTCATCTTGAATAATCAAATTAAACCCAAGACTCCTCAATGTGTTATAAATCTCTCCTAAGTCACACGTGAATTAAACTGGTAGAGAGCACTGGCTCCTTAATGACTCTTTAATGACTATATCTGAACAAAAGGATAATTGAACTGTGAATTTATGTTTGTTTTATAAAAATAATGTTTTTCTTGGAAAATTTCCAATTTTTCAAGAAAACAATAACTCTTCTCAACAAATCAGGAAAAAACATAAGAGTTTTGCAAGGCATTTCCACCAACCCTAGAAAAATAACAGCTTTTCGCACTGTATAATTAAAAAATTGCATTTGTTTCTTGGTAGAACATTAACATATATGTATTTCGTGAAGATTAACTAAACAGAGTGTGAGAAAAACTTAGCTATGTGATAAGTATAAATAAATCACACCTTGTTTGAAACAGTGCAATCCGATGGTTGGGTGATATTTGGACAAATACATTTGATATGGCTTTTCTAGCTTTTTGCTGTAATCTAAAGCTTTTTGCCACAATCCTTGTTCCAAACAGCCGTCCATTGCTACTTCATAACAACGAACCAATGATATATTTAATGGACCAAGTAACTTTTCTCCTCTTTTGATCAATGTCTCAAGTTTTTTCTGTTGCTCATGGGTGGGTATAACTTTGATATCATTGTATAAAGCTTCTAGCTCATCAGAGCAAATGCTAGCAACTTTTATAAAATCTTCATCAGAAATACAATTTTTTTTGCAGGAACACACTTTCGGTGAAGGAGAACCTAATATAAAACAGATATACGTTGGCCCTAAAATGCTTTTTCTTAGAAGTAGTTTTTTTGACATTCAAGAAGCAAATTGCAACTGGAGAAAATTATAGACAAGCTTGCGAGAAAAAAAAGCATTAAAAATAACAAAAATAACAACCTGATATTTCAACTAATGACTGATAACATGTACACGGTGATTGACATTTTATACTCTTCATCAAGAAGTCATTTAACTGTTTACCAGAACAAACATCACAGGTACAAGTAAACATGTATCCTTCTAAGAGTTCCGCCTTTCGTAACTCTGTTGGCGCCAAAGTGTTGACATATCCCATTAAAAGCTCTTCTCCAGATGCAATGTTTTTAATACATCGAATAGATATATCAGGACCATTGAATAAAGCAATGCAGTTAGGATCACAGGAATGATTGATAAAAGAAGCAGTCTTGTAAACACCAGTGCCTAAAATGAATTATTATAACGTGGTTATTTACCTATAAAAGTCTGAATAAAAGGGAGAACTGATGACAATAATGCCATACATTTCAGATAATAGCTGTATATTACACTAGCCCATGTTAGAGCAATGAAGTTTAATTAGTCATAAAAAAATTAAAATTTTGAAATTTTGAACACTGAAATCGTATACCAAAGGTTATAATGGGTAATCTCTATAATAATAGCCGTATTTTGTCTGTTGGCAAAAAGCAAGTCATGCTAACCACACACAAAATCTTTAAACTACAAATAACAAATGTGATAGGTATATTTATATCAACTTTGCCACAATGTGTGAATTCCATGGATTTTCTATAGGCTAACAACTAGTTATAAAATATTTTCGACCAATGTCACTTCTCACCCAGATATTTGGAAAACCTAAGTTTTTTTTCTTTTTTGAGAAAAGAGAAATCCACATAGGAACAAGATATTTTGAGAATGTATGTTGTTACAAATAAATATATATATATAATGTTATGGTTGGGTAACCATGCATGTTTTCCTGCAGTATTTATTTTACATTTGACTATGAGGTAATTAAATTAAGAAAGCTACATTACCTAAAGAGTTTAGTTCTGAATTAGTAATAGTAAAGCTGTTACAGGATATTCTGCACAACAACCCATAAATATCAGCTTCCTTAAGTTTTAACGGACAATCTTTCAAATACTCAAACAAAACTGCACCAAATGTAAAGAAAGCTTCCTTCCTTGAATTAGTTATATGATCTCGATTTCCTATCAAGTTTTCAATGTCACTGCGACCTGACACATCATTTTCACCTTTATTCCAATAGTACTTAAAGCATATATGGCTGACAAGTCTACATATATCTGGAGGTTGTTTGGGTGACACCTTCAACAAACATTTGCACTCTTTTTTATGGACTGGCCAATCTCCAAGTTGGCAATTGCGACCACAGTAGAATACAAATTTACATTTCGAGCATTTTTGTAACTCTTCTGGCTCAGCAAAACAAAAATCGCACCTGCGACCTCTGTAATTATGACCTGTCAATGTATAGACTAGAGGCTTTTCAACAAACACTTCTTCACCAGCTGTTAAATCGTGTGTTGCTCTTATACCTCTCCCTTTGTCAGGAGAAGTAAACAGCTCAAACTTTTCAATATGAACCATGTTTTCTTACATCAGTAATATCTAAAAAAGTGAAGGAATTAATATGTGAAGTATTTTATGCTCCCTGGATGCACAGTAAAATAAAGTTACAGAAAATTCAGAAAATATATATCTAAATTCTTCTGTTTTTTGCAGTAAAAAAGAATGCAAAATACTAAGATTGTCACAATATATATGCTTAAGATATTTTCTCAGAAATAAAATTGCACAATGTCTTAATATCCCCCATGAAATTATTATTTGTACTATTACTATACACAAAATCCCATTGGTTGTAAGTATCAAGTCCACATTCCGATTCAGCATTATCAACACCGCTAGTAAACTTCCAGTTACGCTGTGTTCTCGTTTCATTATTTGCAAATAATCTTACACAATAACACTTTACATTGTTTTCAGTTGCATAACTTCGGAAATATTCTACATCTGAAAGGCGTCTTGCATCACTAACAATCCAAACTTTATTTTGTGATAATAAGGCTTCCTCTGTAATCATTCTGCAAAATACACCAGGATCCACTTTGCGTTGTTCTTCACCCCATGCAATCATTTCTTTTCGAATAGTTTCTTTGTAAGTGGATGAGCTTAGCATTTTGGTCAACTCCATGTTATATTTTACGGAAAAGTGTTGTTTTATTGGAGACGATAGACGAATAATTGTACATTTATCCGATCCTAGTGTATTAATGATGTTGTCAGCTAAGAAATCTTTTCCACTCTTTCGTTTACCACTTATCACAATGATAACTTTGACTTTGATAGATTCCATTCTTTCTTATGGTTTTAAAACTAAACAAGGAGATTTACTAACAACATTGACAGCATAAACACGGCACAAAAAGCCACAAGATGGCACCTATGAAAAGTATATCTACATGTACGACATAATATAAAGTAAAAATCAGTTTGGATCGAGATTCTACAAAAATGTAAATAAAGGACAATCAGAGTGAAAAATGTTGTGACGTACCAGACACCATTGAAAATAACAACAAACCTACTCTCGTCAGCAAGTCTGGCATGACCAGTTGACATATTCACTTATGTATCACTCTTTTTTCAAGTTATTTTCAAGAAACAATTATATCAAGTCAAACAACAGTTTCCATGAAACTGCTTTAATTTTAACCCTGAATTGATGAAAAAAACACCTCCAACTAAAATACAAAGACAAGAACAACAATGCAATAAATACTAAAGCTTTGCTGAAGCAGATTTAATACAGTTACAAACTTCTACATTACAACTTAGTTAAAACTCCACTCCAACAGAGAGCACATCTACAACATCTTTGAAATGACTAAAAGGACTTTTTGGTAAGTCATTATATATCAATCGAACATGCCAGTCGACCATAACAAGTCTCAATTAATGTATGACTGCTTGATTAAATTTTCTTTTAACTTCATCTGATGAAAAATATGAAAAGTTGCTAGCCACGAGAGTTAGTGAAAATCCATGATAACTTACTTAATGGCATTAATACTAATCATAGTTTCAATTCATAAGTGTTCTAATAATTTAAAGATATTGTGAGATCACATCACATAATTGTTTAATATCTTTCGCAATATTATCTGTTTTAGAATTCCTAAATTGAAAATTCCAGTCATTATAATAGTCTAATCCACATTCAGAAGTAACATCATCAATGCCTTCAGTAAACCTCCAACCTCTTAGCCTTCTAGTTTCATCATCTGCAAACAGTCTAATGCTGTAGAATTTCAAATCCCTCTCAATCGCATATGTTTTAAAATATTCTATATCATATATTCTTCTAGCATCACTCACAATCCAAATCCTCTTTTTGGATAACTTAGCCTCACTTGTGATTGTTCTGCAAAATATTCCTGGATCTTGATCACGTTGCTCTTTATCCCATTGTATCATTTCTCTGCGGATTTTCTCTTTATAATTTGAAGGTGTTAATAGTTTGGTAAGGTTCATGTTATACTTGGTGCAAAAGTATTGTTTTACTGGTAATGCAAGCCTGACAATAATACAATTATGTACACCCAAATTGTCAACAATACTGTCGGCTAAGAAATCTTTTCCCGATTTTCTTTTGCCACTTATGGCAATAATTACTTTTGTTTGTTCACAATCCATTTACTACAATTCTTTGATAGCTGCTTATGCGCCATAAAAAAAATCATAAAACAACCATACAGAATAGAAACAAGTTCCCAATGCATGTCCAATGAAGTTAGCATTTTCAAAAAGAACACCATGAAACTAGAAGTTGCAGATTTCCCATTAAATTTTTTGAACTTAACTTCCCATTAAATTTTTTGAACAAACTGTTGATTGAATTTTATACCAGCAACTAATGTTTTTCCATCATTATTTTGAATTTCACCAGCCCAAATATATTAGTTGTGGAAAGAAAATATCAAAATTAAATAGGCACATATTTTTTGTACAAGAAACCTAGTTGCTAAGAACTGAGGCCAAAATTTAGTTCAATAACTAAGCAAACACTAAAGGACTGGCATTGCTGAACATTAAAAAAAAATTAATAATCTAACAAGCAACCTAAAAACAGTTACAAGAGAAATAAACCAGCCCTAAATTTTGAGAAAGATTATTATAAGTACCCAGAAGTTTTAATTTATTTGAGATTTAATTTGAGAAAGGTAAATATCTTTCCAGTTTTTTTTAGTTCAACTAAATTAACACAACATACTAAAATACAGCCAGAAAAAGTCTATATCTACATAATGATTGGTAGTCCACAGGCCCTTTTTTCAATTACAAAAGTTTAATTTATTTCGAGTGCATTGAAGTTGCTTAAGGTGTTTTTATGCCTCATAAATGAAAAACAGTGCCAAAAAGTAGTCAATTTAAGGATGCGTTAAAATTAAACTCTCACAGAAATATCATTACTACAAATATTGGTACTAAACCATGTGACCACCTGTAAATTAGGTCCGCATGATAATAAAAACAGTCCTTATACAGCCTTCCTAATATGTATCAACATTTAGCAATTGCCAAGGCAAATCACAACATTTTATTAAAAATTCTTGTTTATGTTGGCAAGTATTTGCCGACATGGTTTTTCTTTATATGTTACTTGACATTACGAAATATTTTCCACAAAATTTAACTGTTGTTTATGCACGAGAGTGCGCAATTGTAATATAAATTGAATTAGAAAGGCTGTTGTAAGATATTTATATTAGAAACCTAATAAAAAACAATATCAAATTGACCTGAAAAGTTATGTAATAAACCACATAAAAAATATTAAATCTGTTGCTAACTGAGATTTTTTGCATAGACTAATAATAATTTACCAGTTAAAAACAATATTAATATAGTGGCTAGGATAATGCAGCTAATGGAAATCCTGAATAAGGCCTACTTTATTTACAAAATTCAAACACAATAATTAACCAATGTGAATTTTATTTATTACAAATTTTTTATATTTTGTTAATTATGATGTTCTAATCACTTTTCTCTTCTTTTGCTAGATTTCCTTTTCTCCCTCCACTTCTCATCCTCGTGGCATGTCAAATATAAGAGATCAGCTAGCGACTGTTCAACAGCCATTTCTTCAACACGATCAGACAGTGGTTGGTAGGTTAAATCTTTGGGTGGGTATCTGAAACTTGGTCCAAAATTGAATGTTACTGTAGCATTCTTATATAGAGAACCACAAGGAAAGTAAGTACCTTCATAAATATCCTCAAAAGCTGTACCTTGGTTTATACCGTTTTTATAAAATGTAATTACAGTCTTTTTCAGAGGCTTCATTGTTTTTTCAACTTGTTCCGACATGTCTTTCTCTTCGTAATGTAAATGGTGTTTAAATTTTATTAATGCTTTATCTTTATGTGTTGATGGTAAAGACACCCCTACATTTTGGTCTAGCTTAGGAAGAGAAATATGCAAGCCAATAACATCCCCTTCACCATAGCCTTCACCATAATGTTTTCCTTTACTTTGATGAAACCTGGTGCCTTTTCTACTTCTATAAGAATAACTAAACTTGTCATATCCTATTGGCGCCTGCAAATTACCATACGGTTGACACCATCCCAAACGGGAAGCAGTAGTATCAGGCATGTTGGTTATAGTGATTTCGTAATACCAATTTCCTTTGGAAACTCCATAATTGCCTCGTATAGAAGAATATCCTTTTTCACCAGTAACAGTCAATCTATCATCGGAAACTTTCAGCTGTGTGGCACGGTCATGCAGACACAAGTAAACATTTGGTTGCAAAGCAACACGATAAATTTCACCTGGAATAGGCTTCCCGGCAAAAGAGTCAAGTTCAAAGTCTCGCTTGTCTGCATTTGGATCAGGTTCAGCTAAAATATACCCATACCCATCCTTGTTGAAGGGGTGCTCTAAAGGATAACCGTGACTAGGAAGCACAGCAGAAGAATTATTGTCACTTCTTGCTCTTTTAGAAGAATTTACTGTCTTGTCGTTGTCAGCTGTTCTTCGCTTGCCTCGATTTGACTTTTTTGACTTGGTTGTGGGTTCCACACTTTGGCTGTCACTTGACATAACACCGTCATCTTCTAAGTCAAACTTTTCTAGAGTCATTTTGACTTTCTGTTTTAAATCTTACTAGAAAGAAATAGAAAAATAGTCACAAGACATTTAACAAAACATTACTATCGTGGCTGAAGGCACTAAAGATTATCAAAACCAAATGTACTTTGACAATAACATGTACAGACAAGAGAACCTAAAGATCACACACAACTAGCATAGTAAATTGTATATTAAAATGCAAAGTAAAAGCTTTTAAAGAAATAAGTATTTAATATGCTTAAAACGTTCTATCTTAACCTTCAAACACTAGGACAACAAGTGCACACCATTATTATATTTTCTATTTGGTAGATGATAAACAAATAAACAATAAAGACTTAAAAAATATAAAAAATATTTTCATATTATTTGGTCCATAATAATAATAAAATAAAAAAGCATAGTACTGGGAAAGACCAACTAAGGTAAAAAAATTTCAATTTTGAAAATTTATGTAATTTGAAAAATGCATGAAATATGAAGAACCTCATTCACAAAATTCAACTTTTAAATCTTTTTTTTTTTTTTTTAATTTAGACAGGTTTGCCACTCTGTATATAGAGATAAATTTCAGAAGATTTGATGATTTTTGTTTTTTTCAGCCACTTTTGGGACATTTTCATATTTTTTTTACAGAAATTGAAAATATTTTTGCTGCACCCATGTAGAATTTCTAGAATTTTTCAATATAAGTTTATAAAGCTACAATTAAAGTGTTCCGTAGAGAAAGTTGTTAAAAAATCTAATGTTGGAGGAGATTTGAGAAGTTTTGTTTATGGAAATTATTTAGCCAGGATAGCCTCTTCAGTCCCTATCGAGGTCCTAGTGCGTTTAAAGCTCTTATTTGAGCTACCAAATAAGCAAGCAAGGCAATCACTTAACTTGACAACCTCCTAACATAGCAATCCTATTCTCATGCTGAACGCTAAGCAGAATAGAACTTTTCAAAACTGAGGAAAATTACAATTTACATGTTTAAAAGCGCTTCTGTTATTTCAAATTTTAATTTAGCTGGAAGTTGTTTCAGTTAAGAAAACAGATAAATTTTACTTTTAAAATTTTACTCCCTTTAGCATATACAATAACATTTAAAAAAGAACAGGATAATCTTTCCAAAATTGTTCTCCAATCAAATCAACATGCAGCTCTTTAATTTTTCTCCTTTCTCGAATAACCAAATCATTAAAATCTTTTAAAATACCATCACTTCTTGGAACTCTTTCTAGCATTTTTTCTCGAATTAGTATTGTTCCCTTTTTAAACATACTCTCTTCATTATTATAGTTCATACCAAACTCTGAGAATAACAACTCGTTTTTATCACCAGATAAAGTACCCTTTAACCTTGATTCAGCCTCAGTTGTCGTTAATCCCCCTTTGTTTACTAGTGTCCAAAAACATGTGTTGTATAAATTATTAATATGACAATCAGCCTGCCTCCAACTCAAATAATCCTTGATATTTTCTAGTGAAGGGTAAACAACGGTTCGTGCATCAAACATAGGAGGATATTTCAATTTAACATTTGCAAAAAACTCTGTCCAGTAAAAAACAAAACTTGACGAAAACAAAGAGACTATATTGCTCATCAGTTTATTTTCACGGCGGCTAAATTGAGTTGACTTTTTATGAAACACAAAACTATACTCGTCACTTTCTCCAAAAGATATTACAATATCATGAAATTGATTCATTACTTCGGCAGCACATTTGTTCATCAGTGATAATCCTCTGATATCATTAGGTTTTTCAAAATCATGTTCTTGTGAGAATTTATGAAACCCTCTACCATCTATCCGTACCACAATCCAACAATTAGGTAAACAAGTGCTGTTGGTTTCAAATTTTTTCACATATTCAAACTTACTTTTGGCCATAGCTCTTTATTTTAAACACACTAAGAAAAATAAAGTCAAGTCACAAAAATAAAAGTAACTTATAATACAAATAATTAAAGATAATTACTGAGCAAATAAATGAAATTCTATCCATAGCAAATTTTTGTGGTGTAGGCAAAATTTAGCACAGAAACAAATATATGCAGAAGTTACCCTAAATTAATGTTCTTCGTTTTAGGAATATTCCTTAAAGTTACCTTATTGTTAGCCCATGGAAAATTCCACTGTGAATTGCCTGTTGTACATATTTTTCGTATTGCCATTTCGTGCATCCTTGCTGCCTGTTTACATGAAGTAACACAATTTGCTTGGACGAGAATTATTACTATAATTATAGGTACAATTCCAATGACGTTTTTTATTATAAAAATTCCAGTTTTTAATTTTGCTCACAGGCAGACAGCGAGTATAATTATATCATTGGTCCTGCAAATTAAAACGTATGAAAGTATTCCAAATCCTTATTGTACAAAAAATACACAAGTAAAGCAAGTGTAATTACTACATTCTATGCCAACATCGAACCTCAGTATTCGCAAAATAATAATTACACTCCACATTGTCATGTTCACATACAATTTTTCGAATCAAATTAACTCTTGTAATATGGGGGAAAAGGATTTATAAACCACGTGGTTGTGGCAAGAGCAGGGAAAAGAACAATATTCCTCAAAACAACATCCCAGCAATTACTAATCAAAATACTAAGAAACATGATAATAATAATATATGTATATACAGACAAGATTAAAAGTATGTACAGGCTAAAATTAAATTTGGAAGAGGGCACAAAAAACTGAATTTAGATCAATTAAGGTTAATCTTGGCACAAGAAATCAAATTTTTAGTCCATCTAAATTGCTAAATGCAGCTTTTCTGCATACTGAAATAAGTTTCAAAAAAGGGTAGGGGAATTCTCAAAATGGTAAAAAGATTCAAACATGACAAAAAGGGGAAAATTTTTTTGACTTTTACAAAAAAATTTGTTTGCATCTAGAATTACTTAAGTCAATGCCAAAATACCACACATTGACACACAGATGATATTACCTTAAAGAATATAAATAAATTTCCAACACAAAAACACTAATTAACACGTGGTAATGTTGTTGAAAAAACTATGAGAAAATCAGTACACATATTTTAAAAATATGCCATAACAGTGATAGTACCGAATTGTTAGGATAATTCTAACAGATCCCATAAAAAATTGGCTGTGTAGTGACTATCGTGTTGATCTTTGTTCAAGGAAAATGGAACTAAGTCATTTTTTGTGGATATACACCCCTTTACTTCATTTTTTTGACTTTGATAATCCCATCGAATGTTGAAGGTACTTGTAAGCAATGCAAATGTAGCTTGGTTCCTTACTACATTATCAGACTCTTTCTTTTCCAAATTCTCCTTTTTCTTGTTCAGTACGTTTGAATCCTTAAGAATGTTATCCTTTTTATTAGTGATTTCTTCCAAGACTGCTCTACCCTTTTTTAGTTTTATCTCTTGCTGCTCTTTTTCTTCTTGAAGTTTTTTGACATTAGCTTTGAAATTTTTGGAATTTATAAGCTCTTTTTGTTCAGTTTTCTCTTTAACAGCCTGCAAATCTTTCTCCAGTTTGGACAAAACGTGAGCACAGCGTTCTCGAGTTTCTGCATTGATATTAATCAAAGAATCAATAAGTGTCTTTGATACATTCAAGTCATTTAACGTGTTTGAATTTAATGGGCTTTCTATCATTTCATTGCATAGCTCAATAGCTCTGTTAGCTATGTCACTTTTCATCATTGTTCCCATAATTTTCTAATCTAGGAAAAAAAACAGTTTTTTCAACAATATTATAAACTTTTAACCCATATTGAAAACTTTTATTCAAGATGTATTCAAGATTATACTTCTATAAGTTGAAAAAGAAATATTTCTGAATCAGCATTGGACTCACATTAACATTATTGTCTACCAATAGAATAGTCAAGCAAGCAGATGTGCTAATATGTGCTTTAGCAACCTCATTCTGGTGGCTGTAAAGTGGCATTTAAACAGATGAACTTACTTTTTAAATACTTTTTGACTACAATTTCATAATTTTGAAAAAAACATTTGAATATGTTGCATGTCACTTTATTAAATGAAAACTAAAAAATTGTTTTGGGAAAGATTTACAATAAAAAATGAGGTGATTGTGATTTTTAGTCAAGCCTCTCCAATTGGAGTAACTGATTTTGGTATGACACATTTTTCACAAGATAACAACTAGTTTATCAGTCTTGCTAATAAAGAAAAGGTTAAGTTAAGACTTGTCTAAACTTGTGATTGCGAATTCTCTAATTAGTCATCCTACAAAAAATAAACTTCTGCATGTGTGATCTTGGTTTTGCACATGCAATTGAGACCTCAAAGTAGCACACCCAATTCTTCCTACACACTCCAAAATGACAAGACTGGTTTATACTACAATACACACTGTCTTTCAAAAAGATAATTGAAAAACCAGGGGAAAATGCCACCCTAAACACATCTATAGTCATAATTATAACAGTTATCCAAGTAAATTTTATTACTTTATGCTAGAAGTTGGAAAACGAAACGCGAAAGAACGATGCATATCTTAGAATTATCTTTTTAAGAAAATCATTACCTACTGTATGTATTTTTCTTAAGCATGCATGTACAAAAATATATATATAGTATCTAAATGTCCCTTTAATACATTGTTATAAAACATTATATGCTGTAACCTCAGAAATTACAATTTAGATTCAGTTTATTTGATAGAACTATAATAAACAGTAAGTAAGAAAAAAATTTTGTTTCAAAAAGGTGTTACTTTTGTCTACATCGTTTCTTCTTTTCTTCTGTCTTATATTCTACTGTAAGGCCACAACTCTTCTGAACCGTATTGGATAACAGGCTTTTCATATCTTCCAAAGACTTCAGGAATTTTTTCATAACCACAATATTACCCTCCGTCAAATACGATAATCCTTTAAGTTCATCTAAAATCTCCCTACTAGCTGGACCATATGAATTTTGAACAGCTTGTTTCTTAAGAACAGGTTCGTGTACTTCTTCTTCAACATTTTCTGTATAACATGTTTCACCATGATCCAATATATTATATTCGCCGACAGTTGTTTCATATGTATCTTCATAATTATTTCCATCTTTTAATGGTAAATAACCATACTTTTGCCTAGCTGTATATATTTGGCTACGTATATTCTTTTCTTCTGGGTAAAATCTTTTGTTGCTTTTAGGTGGTAGATCCTTTCCATAAAACAACTCATTTTGTACAAAAGCATCCAAGTGCAATCGCATTTCACTAACACTTGTCACTCCAGCAAATACTAATTCATGAATTCTTTTAATGACCAAACTATCTATTGATTGACTAACGCCAGCAGCCTAAAAGTAAAATCCAATAATTTTTGTAATAGTAATTCTTAATAAAGACATGGTCATGATGCTTATGCATTTCCTACTCACTCTCCTGGCAAAAAACTTTCCTGCGCAAATATTTGTGTGTCTGAAGACAGTAGCAGAGCACTGTATTCTATAAAAAAATCTATCTTTATCTCTACAGTTACACTAAAAGGCGAAAGCAATTTAATTAGCTGTTCTACGGGCCCAATCAACAGCATTCTCCCAAAAAAAACTACAAAAGTTTTTAAGCTAAAAACATATGGCAATATATAAATTTTTGCATGTTTACTTATGATGATTTCCCAAAAGTATGCCTATAGTATTTTTAAAAAATATGAGAATATTTATTCTTTGTATGGTCAACTTTTAAAAATAAAAAGATTCAAGAATTATACAGGATCATTTTAAGGGAGCCTGAGGCATAAAATGATGTTTAAGTTGTTTAACAAGTTTTTTAAAATTTTTTTAAAAGCTCTTTTCGTTCTCAAGATATTTACATTTAAAGAATTTCAGATTTAATTATGCTGCATAAATTATGACGTCATATTTAAGTAATAGCATATTTTGATATTTTCTGTCATCAGTCATTTTAGACCTGTTAAGGGATGTGTATTCAAACTTTGTCAATGCATAGATTTTACAAAAGTGAATTGATTTACATAATTTTTTTTGCCAAAATGTTTGCTCGTCCCAGGCCTCTTATTTTTTAATTTTTTTTAAAATAAAATAAAAGCTATAGAAAATCTTCAACAATAATGGATTATTATAATTTTACGTCATGATTTCCATCACCCATTATTATCCTTGTACAGTACAAGGCTAATATTAAATATCACATTAGCAGTTACTTAATTTTTTTTAAATTTAATTTAATTTGAAAATTTGTGTCCCACAAGTAGTTACAATGTTTAATTAAAGACTTCTTCCTTTAGAGGTTAAAATTTCCAGCCGTGAACATTGCTGCAACTTGCATTATGTTTGTTTCTCACACCAAGACAGAATTTGCTGTGCTGCGTACAGGGGTAAACAAATTCTGTTACTTCATTATATTGTCCGGGTCTGTAAATTTGAATTTTTCAAGATAGCACGCTAAGATATAATTCTGTGCTTCAAGCTATATTTTTGTTTTTATAATTATTTATTTTGTCAACCGATCGCCCCAAAAAAATTAACCTTGTTGCCTATAGCAAACTAATTGAGTTCCCTTTACCTAACAAAATGTAATGATAAAAGCTTATAATATGCTACCAAGATGGATAGTTGCAGTACAAAACTTGAAAATTGATATTTTCACCACAAATCTGTTTAAGAAAAATAGTATAGCTAAATTTTTAAACCACAAATTTTTTACATGTTTACATTTGTAAACATTTTCACATATGCTGCCATCTTTTGTTCTGAAAAGCCTGTTGTATAGATTATTTTCCAACGCTGGAAATATAATGACAAAAAAGCTGTAAATCCTAAACTGTAATGATCAGCATGAATCATTAGGTTTGTTTGCATTAATTATTTTTCACACTTATTTATCACTACACCTTCGAGTTGGAATAGTAAATTTACTTCATTTACTATATTTTTGACCTCAATGTTGGTTCCCAAGGAAAAGCTATTTTGACTTCAGAAATATATAAGCAAAAAATACCTTTTATTGTTCACAATTTATTGCTTACACTTTTTTTGAACTAATGACTCAATTTTCTAATCACACAAATCTTTATAAAAACTACTAGTTATTACAATTACACTTCTAAATTATTGATTGGTGACAAATTTAAAGCCCTGTTTTAACTAAAAAAAAACAAACATTTTACCTCTCCTAGTTCATGATTAACATGAGATGATAAATCTGGCAACGTTATAATGAATTTCGTGATCATGTTTGTTATGTTTCCCCCTTCAAAAGCAAGTCTCACCTTCCTTGACATATCGTTTTTTTTCCATTTAGTATTTTCATCTATCTGGAAGAAAAAACAATAATATTAATACTTATAAGTTGATTGTTACTGCATTTGATTATTTTTTTTGTCATTTTTTACAATGGTGCAGATTGGAAATATTAATTTCTTACACTTTCAAGCACACTAAGACTTCGGATCTTAAGTTAGTTAGAAATTATCCATCTTTTTAGATTAGAACACAACTTTTTAGACATTTAAAAAAACACAAACAATTTTTTATTGTTTCTGAAAAAAGAGAAAAACTTCATTCTAACACCTGTTTGAATCTCAAATTTACTACAATTCAAGCCGTACCTTGAATTGGGGAAATAGAATAATTTCTTTTAGCTTTATTTGTGCGCCACAGCCAACCTTTTTTGTAGTGATATATTTTCTTTTGCAATTGCCAACCTTAAAAGGAAATGCATTTAGAGGTTGATATCAGACATAAAACTAGCTAATTACAGTATTGAAATGAGGACAGTATTGAATTGTGGGTACTGAAAGCTGCGATCTTTGACTTACAGACTTGCAATAGGTATCATAACAAATCTATGGTGTTATTTTTCAAGTCTTTTTGTTTTTATATAAGTAAAATTTCCAAAATATGTTAGTGTGCTTGTGACTGCTTGTTTGTATTTTGTCTTGAAATGGTGGCTTTATCATTATGGGCTAACGCTCACCTGTGTGTTATCATGTAACACTTATATAAGGGAAAAGACATTCTCAAAATACACACATTGAAAATAAATAAATTAGCAAGCAAGCAAAGCATAGCAAGCACAGCAAATAAAAAGTGTATGATCACCCAAAACTCTGAGCAAACAATCAATATTTACATCAAGATTCAAATGCATCATTTTAAAGAATTATAAATAACTTGTTGTTAAAATTAAATTGTGACAAAATGGGAATTTTTTTGTAATATGCCTTCTTCTCGCCAATGGTTAAACTAAATTTTATTTTTTATCTATTTTCAAAATATTTTTTTATAAAGTAAAATAAAGGTAAGTTGATATTTTCAATGAAAGTTTAAAAAAATTTATTCCACTTCCTTGATTTCGTTTAAAATTCAGGGTTTAGCCAAAGCAAAAAATATTACATTTCGCAAAAAAAAGTAAATAAACATAAATTACTTCTATTATTAAATTCACGTTTGAAGAAGAATGTGATAAGGTTTTGCCATTCTTGGACGTTTGCGTCATGCGTGAAGGTGATTCTTTTGTCACCAACGTATATAGGAAACCAACATTTAGTGGAGTTTATACTAACTTTTCTAGTGTCATACCCATGGAATATAAACACGGCTTGATTTTTTCTTTACTTTATCGTTGTTACCATCTGTGTTCAGATCTTAATAAATTTCATGTAGAAATATCTCAGTTGAAGACTATTCTTGGAAGGAATGGATACCCTTCAAAGGTTTTTGAATTCTGTCTCAGAATTTTCAAGAGCAGAAATTACGAACCGAAGGAACAAGTGTCCCTTGCTCCTAAGAAAGAGTTAGTCCTTGTTTTACCTTTTTTAGGAAAGATTACCTTACAATTAGAACACGTTTGCACCGTTTGTTTAAGCAGAAACTGGCACATTGTAATGTTAAACTTATATTTTTTTCTAAGAGGAGGCTACGTAGCTGCTTTGCCTTTAAGGACAGAATACCCGAATCGTTACGCTCCGGACTCGTTTACTGTTTTAAGTGTAGTGGCTGCAACGCCACTTATTATGGCAAAACAAAACGCCATTTTAAAGTCCGTATGTCTGAGCATTTAGGTATTTCTGCACTTACAAGTAAACGCGTTAAACTTGGTCCCCAGGCCAGTGCAGTTCTCGAACATTTAATGTTTTGTAATTACTCTCCAGCATCGTTTCACAACTTCTCAGTACTTGCGGAAGCGTCTAAAGATTTTAAACTTACTCTGATGGAGAGCTTATTAATTGAGCGTGACCGTCCCATTTTAAATAACACGGTAAAATCTATGCCTTTAGAATTATTATAATAGCTCTATTTTCTTCCTATTATATCCTATTATGTTTAGTATTTTATCTCTAACTTGTAAAATAAAATTTAGAAGCAGTGTGAACATGCCAACCTGGGCGTTGGCGAAAGCTTGCTGAAAGATATATTTGGATATGTCGTAGATTTTGTCGTTCTTATTTTTTAATAAATTACTTCTCAAATTTTAAGGAGAAACATTAAATTTTGACGCCATAATCAAAGTCAGTTTACTCCATCATGCAAATTTTTAATAAAGTAATACTGGTATATTATCAGTGCGTTTAATACATTGTCCCATTGAATACTCCTGTTTTTAATACCTTAAAATCCTGATCACTTACAGTATTTCTCTGCAATAATTCTAATTTTTTTGACAGCGAAAAAAATTGACTTGACCATTTATATAATTTTAAGTGCTAATCATGTATTTAATTCTATTTAGATCAATCTTAATTAATTGTGCATGCAATGCAATACAAATTTCCTGAAGCTGCATTATTTTCAGATTTGACAAGTTAATGAATTCATTAAAGAAACTTTCATATCTTTCTAACTGTTCATCAAGAGGCTGTGATGCTATCCATTCTCATCACAATTTTAAACTCTACACGAGACAGATATTAATTACAAACGCTATTAAAGAAAATATTCTTGAATGTGAATTGAAACAGGACATCAAATTTTTTGGTCTGTCTTTAAATTTTTATGCCTGTTTTTATTTACTTCCCATATCGAATGAATTCTTTAAGTTGTACAAGTCGTACTAAATGATTACCTTTTCTTGTTTATGCCTTCTTTTTTTACCATGCTGACAATCCAAAACTTTTGTACTAAGTATAAAGTAAGGCATACCAAAAAAATGTATATGGGTGTCAGACCAATACACTTTATGCTTCTTTTTAAATACATCTGAAACAAAAGTTCTTTATAAATTATAATTTTACTGGAACACACAGAATCTCATTCTTATCTTACTGAAACAGATCGTTTGGAAATCTAAGTTAACCATCTTATTTTTGTACAGCACTTGTATAAAATACTAGGTCGACTTAACCTATTCCACCTTTTCCAGCTACATTCACAACAACTTTAAAACTGTTAATTCTATAGCAGCAGAACCCTGAAGTCTTTGCAAACTACTCACCAGCATTTCCAAAACCAGCACAACTTGTGTATATTGAAAACTTCAATGTGTTTTCTATTTCATGCTGTTTTATTATTTCATGAACCTCAGTAATAGAATTTGCAACTAAGGAGTTTTCCTCAACACCAATAACCACATCTATAACTGAAAAGAGCAAACCTGATTTGAAACACTTGGTTTTGTCCTGAGCTATAAGTACATGTATTTAAAACACAACAAAAATAAAAAAAGTTTAAAAAATACCCTTTTCCTTATTAACATTTGTATCATCTGTGGCCACCGCAGCTTGTAATTCACCAGCTAAATTTGTCAAGCATGTATTTTCCTCCATCTTTTTCAGGTAAAAATAATATACTTAATTTGTTCTTTATGTTCACGCAATGATTTTTATTTTATTTTTATTTTAAATTTTTTTTAATGATTTTCTAAAAGTTTGACATATACTTTGCTATCTTTATACAAACGGCAGTTATGAATCATTTTAAACAAATGTCATACAAAATACTCTTAATTACAAATTATAAACAAATTTCATGCAAACCTTTAAAAAAAATTTTTAAAAAAGAATTTAAATGACACCATTCATTAAAACATAAAAAATACTGTACAAACTGCAAATAAATACAGTAAATTGCTATACAATCCTTTTTAAAACAAGACAAACTGTAAAAGCGTAACTTTAATGTAAACCCAGAAACAAACCAGATAGAAGATTGAGTTGATTGGGGACTGGAACCCAGAGGTAGACCAAGAAAGACATGGTTGGAGGTAATAACAGACTTAATGCAGCATTTGAGTTTATAGTAACACAGTGTAGATCAAATTAGAAGGTGATTACATGTGAACATGGATGCTAATAAGATGTTACTAGCACTTATTTAAAATTACTGTTTAAATACAGTTATTTTTACTGCTGTTGTAAATTAAATTTAATGTGTATATATACATATAATTAAGGGATCGCAATTGCGTTTGGTGATCTATTTTCACAAACTCGCAACATCAAAGTGAATAGAATACACAAATTCACAATCTGTTTCTTGTATTTTATACCTTGATATTTATTTTACTGATAATAAAATAGTTTTAAAGAAACAACTATCACAAAACGTGGTTTCTTTTTATTTTTTTATAAAAAGTTAATTAGTTTCACATGTTTTATACTTTGTGAAGTACAGACATTTTTCGTTCGTTAGTTCTTCTCCTCGTTATACCGTGTGTTTTTAAGATATTTTTTGTTTTTTAAGAAATGAAAAAAATATCAATAACAAATAAACTTTGTTTAATTACATATAATATAATAATAAATATATTTGCAAGCTAATTAATCCACTTTGTGCACTCTTCTGCTTTGGTGAATGACTTCGACAAAAATAAATAACAACAACAAAGCCAGTCTTAAAACTGTCCCAAAGTGGACAAAGAGTTTTGTTGCACATTTAACTGGACATGATGTCACCTGTTTGCTTTGCAAAGTTTGAGAATTAATTTGCTAAATTTTTGTATTGTTTCTTTTTTTTTTAAAAAACCTTTTTCACAACAATGTGACTTAGATTTAACCACAAATGTTTTTGATAAATTTCTTTTTCAATTCAACGTTAGATTCAATTCAAAGAAAAATTATGTATGTATGTGTCTCACACCCATCTCTCCAATAAACTGGTTGCCATACTGGCATGGGCGCATGTTTCACTCAAAGTAATCAGCATTGGTGATGGATAGTAAGGAACTCGTAGCATGGTTTTAAATGGTAAACTCCTATCTGACTAAGCTTTTTTTATTTACACCGATCGAGCATTTAGAACGTCAGCGTGTAGTGAATCGAGCCTACTTTAATTTTTCAGAAAAAAGGAAATATGAGGTTGATTTTTTTCTTAACTTAACTACAGGTCATGAAGCCTGAGAAAATTAAAGATGATATTTAGCCTGTCAGTATCTAAAAATGCATTGCATAGTGACTGCAGGGGTATATGTTACAATAAAGAGTAACGCCCTTTAGTCTAAAATAGCTGCAACACCATTGCAAAACTAAAAAATCGTGCAATAAGGACCCACACAAAAACGTAAAAAATATATAGCTAACATAATTTCTTTAATTACATATAATTTCTTAATCTTAATTTCAAGCCCACTACGAAAAGATAATTTACATACGAATTTACAGATTAGGCAACCTAAATAGCATTAATAATGGTCTATCATTGAGAAAACAAGACTTTTGACATACAAGGCCGGGTGTGATTAATAAACAGTCCACCACTAGGAAAGGTATGTTGGCTCATGCAGTTCTTGTTGATAGATTAAGTTGATGACATAAATTCTGTATGTTCAAGAGACAATGTTGGTGCTGTACTACAACCAGAAATAAAATGGATGTAAGCTTTTATGGGAAAGCCTTAAATTTTGTCGAAAATGTTGTTGAAAACCCCCTGCACCTTTTATGACATATGCAGCTTATCGGCACCCTGGTAAACAGGTCTTACATGAACTAGACATGTTAGAAAATAAAAATTTTTTTTTGTGAAATTGGCTCTCTTCACAGATCCTTCTTGTTAATTTCCTTTACTAAGTTCTAATCAGCTGTCAGATCTTTGACTAACAAAGAAAAAGATATATAATTGTGATTTGATGTTTGAAGCAACCAGGGAATAGAAGCCATATATTAGCACTGAAAGTATAACAGCATAGTTAAGTTGTGATTTGCTTATTAAATTTGAAGGTATTGAAAGTCATAAGAATACCTTTGTGTGACAAAATGGACTGATATTTACTTTGCTTCACCTAGCGTCCCAATCTTTTTTCCTGTCACAGATGCCAGAGCCTAAAGAGCTTACGTCTGGAAATGCAAACAACGGAATTTGTCTATAAAAAGCTAGCTCAGGTGAATTTTTAATAAAATTTCTGATTTTTTTGGATACCTTAAGGATAGTGTTAGTGTTAACCCTAACTGCGAAATTCTCTAAGAAGTCTTTCTTTTCTTGAAAGTAAAAACATCATGTGAAAGTCAAATAACAGTCCATTCCACTAGCTGAAAATGGTAACTTCCTAATCAAGCAGTACTTCCTGATAGGAAGGTTTTTCTATTTGCGTTATCTGTAACTTCCTCCATTGAGAAGTTTCATTAATTGGAGAATATCAAACTTCCCAATCTGGAAGTTATGCCACTATGTTGACCAAACTTCCCAATTGAGAAGCCTCAATAACATTAAAAATATTTTCCTCACATGCCTGTCTTAATTTAAATGAGAAAGGAAGTAAGCATTAGGCCACCATCAAAAATATGTTGTGTTCGCGTCCTGAAGACCTCGCAAAAATGAGTCAGTCCGGCGTATTTTATCCCGGATTTTTAGATTAGAGCAAGCAAATTCGTTCCCAGGGACAAGACAGCATTTTTCGCCGCCCTGTAAACTGTCAGTAGCCACAGAAGTGCCCTAAAGGAATTAATTTTGACCAAAATAAATTTACGCGAGTTTTTGTCAATTCTGCATAAATTAGTTCTGGAGAAAAAAAATTTATTTTTAAAAAATATTTCGCGAAATTTTTTCCCGTTTTTTTTCCGACTTACTGACTCAAGTTTTTAATACCAAAAGTTAGTCGGTCAGAGGACGCGAACACAACATATTTTTGATGAAGGCCTTATTAGCCATGAAGAATGGGAGACAAGGATTATATGAAAAACATACTAGGTAGTTGCACAACCTCTTTGTTGTTGTTTTTCGTGTTGTCCTCCGTGTTGTAGCGGGAATAGCTTGATAGTGACTTACGGCCATGGTAAAAAAAATTCACTTGGTGGTAAAACCAGGGTATTTTTTCAAGAGGCGCCGTAGAGAAGGGCCGTAGCGCCGTAGATTAGATGTGGCGCCGTAGATTAGTGGTTATAGCTCTTGTACTCTGTGCGGGAGACCGGGGTTTGATTCCTCTTGACGGCGATTCAACATGGGCGAGTGAATGTTACCATAGCCCCGGGTTAACCCAAGCCATGTAAGGGAAATTGGGAAGATGGCACACTGTGTGGGCCGTTGGATGTTGCCGGGAGTTGTCTAGTAGAGCGCGGGCTCTAATTGGGTCTGCGTAGCATTAAATACTCTAGGACTCTCCATCTACGCCATGGCCCCTCCTGGAAATAATAGACAGGGTATATCCCTCGATATTTGTGAGGCTAGCCATGTAAAATATGCACATCTATCTATCTAAAATATATTGCACAATGTTAACATCAAATGCGCACAAGCTGTTCCACGATTCTTAACCTCCCAATGGAGATATTACTTCCAAATAAGGCAATTAAAAAAACTTCCCAATGAGGAAGTATTGCTCGATTGGGAAGTTACTTCCATTTTGAAAGTGCAGCAAGTAACTTCCCTATCTAGCTAGCTAGCTGGTGGTCCAAAAAATGCGGGTAAATTGGCAGGTAGTTATGGCCTTAGTTTAGTGTGAAAAACTTCCTGTATTCCCAATTCCAATAGCCATATTAAATCTCTAAAACGACGAAACGATATACAATAAGACAAAATGATATACACAATATCATAAAAAATAACAAATCGAATAGTGATCAGAAAGAACCGCGCAGTTGTAAATCTTCCTTGCTCAATAATATTCCTTGTTCTACATGGAAGCAACTTCCGACTTTAGTAAATATCGTTCTGCACAATATACCAGCATAGCCATGACGTCACGCGAATATAATTTCGTGAGAACGAAAGTGATTAATTGTATTGAATGGGAGGCAATCTCCAAAATATTTAACTTACAGACCTTTTACCTATCAGGTTCTTGCACTCTTTACAGTTCCAATGCAATAACAACTACTATTAACCCTATAAGTGATGCAGAAAAGCAAACGAAATTATTATAAATAGCTGTAATTTTTGCTAAATGCACCTCAACCAGATCTATCATCTGACAATGAATATAAATAGTCTTTTTTTTTCATTTAGTTAGTGAATTTTCTAAGGACTAAAAATGAGGTATAGTTAGCAATACGACTCTTCACACAGTCGAATTTGAATGATCATTTGTACTGCTTTTGTTTCCTCCTTGCCAAAAGTGATTGACTGCTGGTTTTCTGTGATTTAAGGATTGGTTTTGGGATAGTGGTGGTTACTTGTTTAAGTTCTTATGAGTAAGTTTACCAAATTAAAAGAAGTGCTAAATAAGAGGAGAGAAATAAAATATCCCAAAAGTTTATGTGTTTACAATAAAACTTATTCAAAATCAAAAATCAAGTGTGATACCACCTTCCATACATTCTTCATCTAAATCATATAAATCAATAAACCATAAGAATCATAAGTGTAGCTATACGTCACACTACTAATCCACAAGGTAATTATTAATTGTTTTTTTTAATATTTTTAATAACAGGTTAATATTTTTAACAATTATGTGTCTGTCCTTCCCGAATTATGAACGTTCCCCAAATTATGTACGGCTTGCCTCGTTTATAAACAGGGCAGAAAATACATATTCTGGGCAACATAATCAGAACAGACCCACTTATGTACAACACTTAAAAATATTATTTGGCAGTTATGTATGACAGTTAAAAATATTATTCACTTATATAACAAACATAATCTGCGCAGGTCGCCTTATGTATGGCAGTCTAATATTATTTGAAACTTATAGAACAATCATAATCAGGGCAGGTCGGCTTATGTACAACACTTTATATTATTTCTCACTTATAGAACAAACATAATTGGGGCAGGCTGGCTTATGTGCGACACTTTTACGTCATTCTCACTTATAGAACAAACATAATCGGAGCCAACAAGCTTCTATATCAATTGTTATCACTTCTGGCAAGCAAATAGCTCTTGTGGCAAAGTTGTTGTTCTCAAATAAAACGAAATTTTGTAGGAACTAAATTTGGGATTCGCAAGTTTAATAACTTTTCACCAAACTTAATTCTTGCAAAACAAATAATTTGGTCATCCCCGAAATTCAATTTCCGGGGAAAATAAAAAAGAGTGAAAAAAGTGAAAATTAGTTACTTTAATGTATATTATGTTGAAATGTACTCACAAGAGGAGTTTATATTTTTAGTTATGCCTAGTTTTCAAGGATACAGTAACCCCCTGAGACACATACTCAGTATATTTAAAATATCCCCTCTGCTCGCTATATTAACCCTAGCAAATGTATATATTCTGAAAACCGAATAAATTACCTCTAGAATGATGATAAAATATTTTCATAAAAAAAATCCAAAAAGTAGAAAAAAAATTATATACAAAAATTCACCCTTCCAGTTCATTTTGTCGAACACTCCCCTCAGTAAAGTTTTTGTTCGTTGAAAAAAATATCATTGCGAAGCTCTTATTTAGCTCTAAAAAAACTTTGCTTTTTTTACTCGTGGTTCACGTGGTTCTAAAAATATAGCATATTTTGTGTCACAATAGCTCTTTTATGACAGATTTATCTATTTTAAACATGATAGATCAATAACTCGATATTTCCTCACTTTCTGTGTTAAAAAAGCAAAGTTTTGTAGCCAAAGATATAATTCTCCCAACAAACTTGTTTTCGTACAATTTCGACAAGATGGAGGCGAGTGTTCGACAAAAATATATACTGTTACGACTGAAAGTTTTATTTTTGAGAAAAAGCAAATCAAAGACCTTTTCTTTTACCTGCAAGAATCATGGTTACACCCACTTAAACGTTATGAATAATTAATAATTCATGAATATTTTATTTAAAATTAAAGGTAAAGTGTTTTCGCAGAACTTTGGGTCTAGTTATTGTTAAACAGACAACAGGATAACATAACATAACATAACAGGATAAAAACGAAAAAAATAAAGAAATAAATTAAAAAGGTATAGATGATAAATAATAATATATTTGTATAGATTAGAAAGTGTCAATGTTTCCTATGTTATATATATGTAGGGATGCAATTTTTTATTCGTTCTGCACAACTCTCTTTAATTATTATACAGATTAAATATATTTAAGAAATTTTTAACTTTGAGCACACTATTGAAAACACTAAAAGATAAAGAAGATTTTTCTTCATTTTATCACTCTTAACAATAAATATTTTTGATTCTTTTTTAAAAAATATCAGGAAATTATGCCAAGGAATTAAAATTAAAAAAAATATTTTTTTTTAAAAAAAATGACCCTGAAGGGGGTTACCATATCCTTAATGGTTTTTTATCCTGCAGGGAAAAAAACACAAAATGAATCTTTCTATAACAATAATCTGTCAATGTTTCATTCACAAAAGTTTGAAAAAATGCCAATCACAGCCTGCCTGTCCATCCATTATATCAGCGTTCATAATCCAGTCACCATGACATAATAATTTAAGCAAGAAAATATGGGTATGCATACATAATCCAGCTCTTTTTTTAAAAAAAACAGGCCGTTTTCGCAATCTGGGTAGAACATGTCTACCTAAGCTAGGTGTTGTGCTATTTATATATGTCTCTTGATTACAGGGTAGTGGGTCCTAGGTCTCAGGTCACCATAAGATGTTAATTCATGATTTTTCCATATGCCTTAAACAGTTTTCAACAGATTTTTGCTGCCATGTTACATTTTTTCTGTATTCCTGTTAAAATAGTTGTTTCTGTGTTCATAACAATTATTTGGAGGGGGGGGGGCTGATTTCAGTGCCTACCCACTATTGTTGTTTAATATTTCAACAATTTGTTTAATTATTTGTTGAAATGAGTAAAGATTATGTTAAATTTGGGATTTGTAAAATATTTGTATACATATATAATTGCTTTATTTACTCACACTGATGTTACAATATTTACTCAACTCAAAAAATTGATAGCCATAGCAACACATTTTCCAAAAAATTAATGGAAAATTAATGCGAAGTAAAAGTTAGGAACAGTAACAATGTATGTAACTATAAGTCGATAAAAATGAGTGGGAAAAAGTTGAAGATTGGAAGGGGTTGAAAAATTTATACATCCTGAATTGCTTTTGGCAAAGTTTAAACTAGGATTGTTTTGAAAACAATCATTACATTATTACAAGCTCGTGAGCTTGTATTAAAACGCAAATGTGTCCTAGAAGAATGGAAATTTTTGGCTTTCTGGGCACCGACACGGGAATAGTCGTGTGTTCGAATCTCATCTTGGTAACTATTTTTACTTTTGTTTTTCTTTTTACTATCTCGCCTGCGAGGATAGGTTTCCAACTCGTAATTGGTCCGAAAATTAAAACTGCTTTATTTTCGGCAAAACTTGGCACAGTTAACAAAAAAGTATGCTGAACATGATGGTGACATCAAAATTTTGATTTTTTGTCACCTAAATGCCGTTTAAGACCATAAACGTTTCAATCGCGCAACTTTCAACCATGAATGATAGGCTGTATTTTTTGCTAGCAGAAATTGTAGAATTGGGTCGCAATGTGGATGTTTCATAGTTGTGCATTTTTAATAGCGAGATAGTTTATGCAGCGCCTGCATCTTGTTTATTTTTTAAAAAGATAAGTGTTCGAAAGCTTTATTTAACTAACTGGTAAAGTAAAGTTGTTTTCACCAAAGTTTTCAAAAGTAAATGTAGGCAGAATTAAGGTCTCCCGAAATGCCTGAAAAGTAGTCTGCGAAAAATAAAATTTCCACAACACTGCGTAAGAGAAAAACAAAGACGCTCCACCATATATAAATAATGACGAGAACGAAATTTTTTTCGCTACGCTAATGACACGCCAACATAGAGAAATATGATTTTGGTAACACTCCGAAAAAACAAAATTTTCTGATTCCCTGCTTGTTATTTGCCTCCGTGCCATAAGTGTACAGGATTCTTTTTATCGAAGTTTGCTGTTTGTGACAGTTCTGGTAATATATATTTTCTAATTTGCTTTTTCTAACTGAGTGACTTTCTTATACCTTTTTTTTTTTAGGGGGGGGGGGGATTACTGAATTTCGCAAATTTCAGGTGGGGTTTGTGGTCTTTCCTCTTACTGTCAGTCAGTTTACCCCAGATTGACCCAACGAAATTTCCCGTTCAAGAAGATCTCACAAATCAATTTTGAAAAATAACTGCGTAGTGCGTAACAAATATTATTGCCTATCTGAATAGCAAAAAAATATGTCGTGTCTAACTTCATAACAGAAATCACAATTTAATAGACAGCTTTTTGTAAACTTTATTCGCGAGGTTGTTTGCGTATATTATACGTCTTGTTTTTGTTTATATAAAGCCTTTTTTCTACTTACATTTTTAATTTAAATTTTAGTGTCTTAAAAAGTTATGCCTTTGTTGTACAGTACAGTTGCTCGTGGGACAACAGTCCTTGCTAAACATGCTTCATGTTCTGGAAACTTTCAAGAAATTACAGAGCATATTTTATTAAAAATTGACCCAGGAAATGAAAAGATGACATTTACTCAGCCTGGGTAAGTGTATTTTATATGCATTCATAATTCCTGTTTAATTAAGGTATGAAACATAAAAATATGTATATATTGTGGCAACACGTATTGAGTAACATTAATATATTGTACTGCACTGAAGATGTTGTAAATAAAACGAAAAGCTTATCCATTAAATAATTTGTTAAAATGTTTTTTTAAATTTATAAATTTATCTGGCAAACATACAATTATAATAAATTGATTGGCCATAAAACTATATATATATATATTTATTGTTTTACTTGATCACTATATTTTTATTGATTTTAGATATTTATTTCATTATATTTCTGAATCTGGAATAATCTACCTTTGCATATCAGACGATGTAAGTGATTAATTTTTGGTCATTTTGCGGTTAAACATAATCAAACTTAAATGTGAACTTCTATATAATGTTTTGTTTTAATTAAGGGGCATAGTATCTTAATGTCAAGACATATTTTTATGAATATTATCATTCAGTATATCGTAAAAAAATATTATGAAATTGCTCCAGGATAGTTTGCTTTTTTTAGCTCTCAAGTTTTTTAATGGAAAGAGTTTTTCATAATAAAAAATATGTGTTGCTTTGGACATGATGTAGAAAATGGCTATCAGAAGCTACAACATTTAATATATAGTATTTTACTTAGTCATTGCTAGCCCATCAATTAAATTCATAGTTAGTCTAAATTTTATAATTTGGCACAATACATTGATTACAGGGACATAATAAAAACATGGTACAGAAAAATAAATGTGGCATGACCAAAATCGCACATAGAGTCAACTATAATCCCTGCCCTCTCGTTTATCACTGTATTATGTATAAATTTTGTCACCTTTCGTAATTCATTTTTTGGCTTAAAAAAAAAGAATTTCAATAACATTTATATATTGTAATCACTTTTCTTTTTTATTAAGAACTATGCTTGTAGTAGTGTATATGGTGTACTTGTTATTTTTAGACATTCGATAGAACTCAGTCATTTTTGTTTCTGGCTGAAGTGAAAAGAAGGTATATAATATGTTTTAAAAGCTCTTTCTTATTTAAATTACTTATTTAAATATTGAGCATATTATGTAATTTTAACAAGGCAAATTGAGCTGCTTCAGCAATATATAGTAAAGATCATTCTTCTGCCTTTTGCATCATATGAAAATTGTCTCAAAGCAAGTCTGAAAAACGATTAACTAATGCTAGTTTTTTTTGTGATTCAAAGGTTAAAGTTTTCATAGATTTATTTTTGGGAAGTTAAAGTTTTCATAGATTTATTTTTGGGAATAGGGTCCCTAGGATTATACAGGATCTATTTCTTTGAATCTCGTATCAAAATCATCCAACTCTGTCCATGTTTTTGCAAACTAGAGGTTTTAGGGAAGGCCAGAAGGATATAAAAATTAATTTCACGAAATCTAATCATTATTATCTAAGCATTATTAATTCTCCTACAGGTATACAGAATTATTTATTTGATATTTATTCTAACTTTTTCACAGATTTACGAAGACATATCAACAGCGTGCTGCTACAGCTTTACCTTATGCCATGCAAAGTGAATTTTCAAGGGTACTTGCATCAGAAATGGTCTGTATTTCCTAAATACAATAATATGGACGTTGTTTGTTAAATGTGCTTATTTTTTATGTGTCTTCCTTAGCGTCATTTTTCAAATCCATCAGACAGTGAGAGAACTAAAATGCAACGTGTGGAAGAAGAAATTGATGAACTTAAAGGAATAATGATAAATAATATAGGTAATGAATTACTTTGTTTATACCTTTAATTGGATTAATTGGAATCGTTATAAAATATTTCAGAAATTAAGGAATAAATTTTTATGGTCATCAAGGAAGTTATTACTGTAGTACAGAATAAACAGGTTGGGACCGTTGTCCTTATTTACTTGTGCAATTGATTTAGATTTTAAATCTAAATCAATACTGTGGAATTTCAACAACAATGATAGAAGCATTTAGCAAAATTCGGTTTTAATAATCCATTCTATGGGATTGTTATTAATTTAGATAGCATTGCACAGAGAGGTGAGAAACTGGAGTTGCTTGTGGAAAAAACAGATGACCTAAATGCTACAGTAAGTGTTTCCTGCAAACTTTATACCAAATCTGTATGATATTGCGCAAAATATTGATTTCGAATGTTTAACAATGATTAAGATTTTGTACACACTTTGTATAAACTTTTTAAGAAAAAAATAATTTTTTTAAAAAATATGCAAACTTTTAATGTAGCTTAAGGGAATTAATTTTCTCGAAAACTAATTTTTTTTCGCGAGAAATTTTTTTGAAAATAAAATTTAATTTTCGCAGGAACTAATTTCCGTGACATTAGCAAGTACTACTATTTCGCGAATTTTGCGTAAAAAGAACTTAATGTTTTGTTTCTCAAGGATACCGTTGTGCGAAGGTTTTTATGTAGATAGGTAGGAGATATAAAATGAAAACTGTCGAAGTTGAAGCTGACATTTAAATTTTATGTAGTTTATTTAATGATGTAGTTGTAAATCGTTTATCAAAAAAATTATTCAAATTTCGCAGTAATTAATTTTCGCGAATTGCGCAAATAGCAAGTTTTCCATTGATTTTTGCGAGAACTAATTTTCGCAAAATTAACAAAAACTCGCGAAATTCACGAAAATTATATTGCGCGAAGTGGTCTTTTTGTAAAACGATTTTTTTTCTTCGGATTTGCCTAGAATTTTAACTTAGCAGTGTTTAATAAAATTAATTCTGTTAAAGTGAACAATCTTATTTGTAAAATACGACGAATATGTATATTTTTTATTTAGTCAATGACATTCAAGAAATCAAGTAAAAGTCTTGCGCGTGCTATGTTTATGAAGAACTTAAAATTGATTATCGCTGTTATTGTCGTGTTATTTGTAAGTTTAGCATTTCTTAAATCAAACAATTTTCAGCTTATCTTGTTTCTAAGTCAGGGGTGGCGCTAATAAGAAGGCCCTTCCCTACTTTTTTGCTAAGTAATAATTTCTTATTTTCTGCCAATAAGTGTCTCTATCACTGCATGAAAATTGATGTTATCCAAGTCCAAGTTATCCAAGTCTGAAGTTCTAGGTATAGCCGTTTTACGTGCTTCAGGATTCTAAAAATGTGTTGGCCTCTCGGGGCTTCGCTCCTAGACCCCACTAGGGGACCCCAGCTGTTTCGGCAACTCGCTTGACTTGTTGATTGTCACTAAAATCTCCCCCTATGCCGAAGCCCTCCCCTTCCCCTGTGGAAATTGTGGTGCCGCCCCTGTTAGTAGTTTTGTTGTTTCGATTTCATCTGACATTCAGGGAAGAGAATAGAACTTTAAGAATAGCTATGTTTCTATTATAGGTTCTTATTCTGATCATCGTATTTGCGTCCTGTGGTACGGACTGGAGTCATTGTGGCAAAAATTAAATGAAATTAGTTTTTTAAAAATATCTATTTTTAATTTTTTCTTCTTTTTTTCTTTAACTTATTAAAAATTTTGAAATATTACTAAACTATGGTCATACTCCGCTTGGTCCACATTTTTTCGTGCACGTTTTTTTTTCTATATGGATTTTTAAACTGCAGACCATTGTCTCACTTTTCTTATCATTTGATCAAATGCTTGTACTGTCTCCCTGAAATGAAGAGTGAAAAATGTAAAAAGCCTTAATCTACAAATTAGAGGAGACGCAGTGCTTTATTATAAATTTCGGTCCCGTATTTTCACGAATAAATGCCCAAACACAGGGATAGCTTTAAAAATAAAATATTTCAAAAGGATGCTTGTTTGAGGGGGGCATTTATTATGTATGTTAGTATGTTAAGATGATATGTTTAGTAAGTTATGGAAATCTGTATGATTAGTCTATTTTATACAAGAATGCATTATTTGTAGTCCTCCCTGTTTTTTCAACCACCGAGTAAGATAATTAATTGTACATCATAAGGATAGAAGGAATGGAATATCTATAAATGGAAGTAATGTAAAAAATTGACATAAAATCAAAAATTATTGCTAACAACTTGCTTTAATTCTGGTTGATCTTCTTTTTAGATAGAAAAAAGCAAAAACATGTCCAATCAGATTAGAAATCTGTCAATACAGTTAAAAAGTAATTTTCTTATCCAATCTTATACGTACTGTTAAGAATCTCTGCTTAAGTTCTGGGTTTCTGAGTACTTAATTATTATCGGCTGACCAATTTCTTTATGCAAGAAATGTTTCAGAACTGTGCAAACCAGTTTAGCTCTTTG
Organism: Hydractinia symbiolongicarpus; assembly: GCF_029227915.1. Lineage (NCBI taxonomy): Eukaryota > Metazoa > Cnidaria > Hydrozoa > Anthoathecata > Hydractiniidae > Hydractinia > Hydractinia symbiolongicarpus. Next base: position 25,781,339 of record NC_079882.1, on the reverse strand, counting down.
TGTTGAGATTCTTGAGTAATGGCTATTAGAGTAGTTTTCCAATCTTGCCTCTAAAACTCAGTATCTCTTATTCAGTCTTGCAAAATTTTAACATTATAATTTTTATATGTTAACTTATCAGCTTATATTCTAGCTGGATTGTGAAAACGTCTTTTTGTATATATAACATATTCATTGTTCTTACTTCTCGTTTTTCTTAAATTTTATGAGGCGTTTTTTTATGACAAGTTGGAATTAGCTAGTTGTGTTGTTGTCTTGATTCATTCTAATTACAAAAAATCACTTTCGGCATAATTTTTCTCATCAAGTCTGTTTTAAAACACGTTCTCAAATTTCAACTATAATTTTTGTAGTCACGTATTGCTGTGGGTTTTTTTGTGTGTGTGCTATGTGATATAATCAGAAATCAGATATCTCGACACATCGCTATATCTCCTTTCCTCCCCAATGCCTCCCTTCACATTTCCACCCTTCTCATTGTAAAAAGTGTATAGCTAATGATACTTAGCTTGCTTCTCTTAAACTGATTAATTTTTGTGAAATTTGTTTTCTTGCAACAAAAAAAATGTCCAGAAAATCAAGTTGAGTTTTAAAGAACCGTTAAAAAATGTTTAAACTGAAATTTTATCTATGTTATAATTCTGACACTTGTAGGGGGAGATGATAACCAAGTAGCCACTTAAAAAAGATTTTTAGATGTTGTTTTCTCTTTTTTATTAAATTTGCAATTGCAAAAATTACCGTAGACCAATAACGTAAAGCACAATTTTACCTTTATTTTGTATATTTTTTTTTAAATTCAGCGAGTAAATAACAAATTTTTTACACTAGTGTTTCGTTTCACCATCGGTTGGTTTCAAATGTCTAAAAATCCGAACTCTTTGAGCAGGAACTTTTCGATTTTTTCTTGTGAAAATGTTTGTGATTTAGCTAAATATAGAGCTAAACATATCTGCATGGGAAGCTGAAATTCATGAACTATTTTCATTAACATTTTCCAATGAAGTCTAAAAAGGTTTTTTTTAAATGAATCTTGTGCAGGTGCGCAAAAAAAAAAAAAAAAATAAAGATAAATATAACAAGAATTAATGAATTAAAAAATGAACAGTATTAAAAAACAGCCAAAGTAATTTATTCGCGCGTATCAAAGCATCATATCGCGTCTTTTTACAACATGTTTGAACTTTCGCAGCAGGCGACGAAATAAAATGAATTGAGTATCTCAGCTTGACCTGATCTTAACAAACGAACAGAAGGCTTGAAATGCTCGACTTTCGGCAGCATTTTCTACTCACTGAATACACGGGAAACTAACTTCGCTTATTATTGGTAATTTTTTGTATATATAGTTCCAAATATTTGATGGAGTTTTGAAGTGGTGTTGTTTAGGCAAAGTCTAACTATTTAGCGAGCTTCGTTAATGAAGTGTAGCGGGAGTTAATTAAAAAAAGAAATAAGTTGTTTCAAAAAAACCACTAATTAGACACGCATTAGTGAGTTTTCGAACGTTCACTGATTTTAAGTTTGTGTTAAACAAACGAAACATACGAGAGGAGATTCCGTTTGAGGAAACATCGAGCTGAAGGAACAAGCAAAGCAAGATGAGGTTGAATTTTTACTCGTTTATTTTCTTCTATTTTTATTATTTTTTCTCTTTGTTTTGTTTTTGTCTCTTTTTAATTTTTCAGGATCATTGCACTTAGATCAAGTTATTTTTGTCTTGTTTTAATGAATTGAATGTGCGGTTTGTATAGCATTTTTTGTTGCTTGAGTGGGAAACAATTCAAAAAGAAATTCGGTTGGTATATATAACCCACCATGATAAATAAGTGCAGTCATTCTGTGATGCAAAATTAATTCGGGAAATATTTTTATCCCTTTATTGAACCCTGGCGAAAATGCAGAACGTCTGAGTGTAAATACATTAATAATGAAGTCCTTATAAGGGACAAAATGAAGTATAATTTTAAATCCTTTATTTTAAATGTTTTATAAATGGTTAGTCAATAATTCTATTTGAAAAGAATGCTCACTCAAAAATGATCTTTTGAAAAAATTCTCCTTTTTGTTCTAAATTGTTTAGGTATGGTAGTTAGAAGAGGGGGACTCCATTTAGATGTTGGGAAAGAATTTGATCAGATTTTACAGTTGATAAGTTAGAGATAGAAAAAAAGAAAGGTCTTTTATATAGACAAGTTAAAAGGTTGGGGTTGAAATATGGTTGTAACGCCAACTCACTATAAGTTTACTAAATCGAATGTTAAAAATGCATGTAAATAAAATGGGTACTCCAGTGGGAAACTAAAAAACGGGGTAAATAATGACTCACAGAGATCTTTTTCTTTTTTAAAAAATTAAGCGAAATGTTCAGTTCGTGATTATGTTCTGTCCGTATTCTGTTGTTATTTATACAATGTAGCTTAGTGTGCTTAAAAGTATTTTATGGAACAAATTCGACATTTACAATATTTGTTATAACGAGGGTGAGATTGTAATTTTTTCGAAACAGTTTAAATTTTCACCTGGAAACTTGTATCGAAAACGAATTAGATTTAACAAAAGGAGGTAGAGGACACATATGGTTCTTCAAAAGTCACTCAAGGTATTAATGTTATTCACTCAATACATGAAAGGGTGACACACTGTTTGTTATACAAACATTTTGATCAGTTATTGGTAACAATTGGTATGAACTGTTGATGAATAAATTTTTTGCCTTTAAAAAATAAAAAAAAACGCGAAAATTTCGTGAATTATGGTATTGGCTTCCTTATGAAATTTTAAGTCACACATTGATTTCTTTCTTCCCAATATTTATCTATCCGCTGTAATTAGGTTACAAAGGATACTACATTTTTTAAATATATTTTTCACTGTTACTCCTTCATTTTAGAGTTATTAATCCACCAGGTGGTAAATGTAACATTAATTTATTTGAAGAGGAGCCAGAGCCTCCGAATATAATCCCCATCAACAAATGCCAGGAAGCCAGAATGAAATCACAAGTATTTTGCAGCGTTAAGAACGAGGAGTCTGAATCGACGAAATCTGTAAACAACAACGAACGCATAATTGATAGAAGTGAATCAAATGGCGCCTCAACGCCACCAAAGGAGACCGACATAGCAACTGAACCGTTATCTGGTATATTTCCTTGTGCACCGTGGTCACCAATGAAAGTTCAACAGAAACGGCAATCTCCATTTGCACTACGAAACAACCAGTCACATATCTTTTGAACACAAAATCATCCGGTTTATGTAAATAAAAACATTTTTTTTATTCTTATTTATATGACGACATTTTCAGCATTTGTTTTGTGAAGGATGCATTTTTAACGTTCTGCAAAATAAACAACGAGTAGAAAGTAACTTACGGAACTGTCCCATCAGAATATTATAAGCGTGGAAATGCCTGGGGCGAGGTCACAAATAGCCTAAAAATTTTGCAAGGAATTGACATTTTTTCTGACTGTGTTCCTCCCACTATTCTTTACCCCGATATTTTATATTTGCAAGATTCCACCATAAAAAAAAAACCAAAAAAATTTCTGTCAATTTCTTTGGAATAAGTTGAAGTATCCGATTTGTGCTAGTGATTCTTCATGACTTTGAGTTAGCATTGGGACCTAATCCCCAATCTGACGTTAAAAAATTTTTTTAGCAGTCAATCCTGGACAAAAGTCGGAACAGTCACTACACACCATTCAATGCTATACAACATTTGTAAAGTCGCATTTCGACTATTATGTATTTTCTTTTCAAGCCCATTTACACATTTAGTCGTTTTTAAGATATTTCTACCGTTTCAATTTTTGCCGATTTTATGATATTTTAAATTATATTTCGTGTGTAATTTCGATACCTGCTTTTGCGATGATCAACAAGTCTCAAATTAAATAGCTAATTTTAAGAAATTTTCTTCCACTACTCTGATGAATTTAAAATCCTTAATTAGAACTTGATAAACTATGAATTTTTTGGATTCATATAATATATATATTAAGACTTATTATCTCTTATTCCTGCAAATTACGCAAAAAAATACTCCAAAAAAATATCATCTATTTACTTTCGTTTTTATATGTATTTTTGCACATTGACTTTTCTTAATCAAAATCCGTCCGAAAAATAAAAAATTTGCACGAATTAGGTAATTTTTCTAGGATAAAACAATATTTGACTTCTTTGATAACATATATTTACTGTCAACAAACAACGTCTATGTCTTTGGTTTTTTTATGTAAGCATGTTATCCATATCTGCTCATTTTTGCAGCATTTTTACTTGTAACTTTTTTCAGCATATTGAAGAACAAAATTAACAAATACTTGAATATGTTTTAATTGAAAAATACATATTCATGAAAATTGTGGACGCGTAAAATAAAGGGTTTTTAACCCTTTGATTATTCTTCTTATTATTATTATTTTTATTCCGAATATTTATACAGGATATAGCCACTTCAGTGTAGGAAACACTGTTATCAATGTAGGTCCTGTGTTCGGAATGCATACATTAAGTATACACCGGTAATACCTACCCAATTTCCCTCACATGGCATGGGTTGACCCTTAGCTGTGGTAAAGGCACTTGCTAAACGTTCTCGCGCTGAGGACTGCACCACGGACCTTGTGAGTGCGAAGCGAGCTCCATAACCACAAAGCCACGCGCCATAAAATGGGTTTTTCTCAAAGACAGAAAATTGAAAGAACTTAGAAAGATGGAAGTATTTATGTGACGTCACAAAAATAAGATTTTGGGACTTCTAACCTAAGTAGAGCGTGTTGGGTTTTTTTTTCAATTTCAGATAAATACACATTTTTTATATAATTTATAAGCAACTCTATTGTTTTATCCCAACCTTTCTAGGAGCAAAATTTTAATTTCGGCCTCAAAGTTGCTAAGTAACATTTGAATTTTACAGGATTTCAACTTTTACTTTCTGCACTTCGTTGCTATCAACTAAAAAGCCAGAAAAAAATAGAATTTTCGTTTTTAAATAACAGTCTTGTTGGTTTCTTGTTAGATTATCAAGGATAACGTCTGGTTAAATGAAACTTTTAGCCTGGCTAGTTGTTTAACACAAATCTCAAAACGTAAATTAAGTCAAAACAAAAAGTATTTAAACACAATTCTTCGTGATATAAAATTACACTCGATTAAATAAAAATGTTTTTAAATAGCAGAAGACACCATCATGTCATGTGACAGTTTTCTCCAAACATTCGACTCAGTCACCGTGTGATCACTAAGCCCTTCGCACTGTTTTCTCACAAACGCTTCGACCTGCATTTCGCATTCAAGATTCGTTTGTGAGAGTGTTTGTAACAAGTTATGAAAAAGAAAATAGTAATACTTGCACATCTGTTCATTGGGCGAGCAATCGGATCTAAACACAGAACAGATACTTAATGACCATATTGTATCCAATTACTTATCCTACCCAGTTTCGGCTCTCGTCAAATCTATTGTGCCCGGACCTGAAACTTTAAAACTTATTTGTTTCCAAAGTCACTTGGTGCGCAGAATAATTTTCGTAAACTTAAATGGCAGCTTTTCTGGTCAAATGATAAGCTGCTGATAAAAATTTGAACAATGATAATTTCTGGTTGTGACAACAAAAGGATTAACTTGCATCAAATTTATTTTATTCAAAAAGCAAAACAAGGGTGAGATTACACGTTTACGGTTAAAAGTGTATTCCGCTAACAATACCCCATCCGCATCTAAAGTTATAACTTAACGTGTTTTAATGTTGTATGTATTGCATGTATACCCGTTTATACTACAGTAACCCAGTTTAACAAACCTTGTTTTCATAAACAATATTGCGAGCACATGCAATGCTTCCAAAATTTATACGTTAAGGTCATATCTATATTATAATACCCGCATACGTGTGTCCGTCACGCAAAATGGTAGCTTAGCTGCGCAAGTAACGAGACGCACGCAATTAGGTATAAAAGGACGGGCGAACCCGTGGATTTTTCCACGGGCTAACGACTAGTTTTATAAGAATACACACAAATTTATTTCAGGGAGTTTCAACACAAACAATAGAACTTACTTCTCCATAAGTAACACAAAATCGTGTTTTTCAATTTCTTCTTGCAATTTTTTGCCACAATGTTGCATCAAATCAAAGTACACCCTCTTGAAGTCTGAATACACAACAAAACACTGAGAGAAAAGCTTTGATAGAGGTAACTGCAAAAACCCTTTCCAGTTCTCTTTCCATTTTGGCACCAAAATATCTAAAAGTAAAAAAGATGAACTAACTGCTTTGTCTGCAACTGGAATGTGAATTTCAACTTCAGCAATTATTTTATTTCGCCTACATAAATCAAAAAAATAAAAATTTAATTAAATCCTTTTCTCGCGGAATTCGTAAAATTTAACTTTTGCGAAATATTAGGGCTTGTTAAAATTAGTTCTCGCGAAAATTAAATTTGATTTTTAAAAAATTCCTTGCTAAAATTAATTCTTTAAGGTATGAAAAAAATACCTCGTAAATTTTGTGTGGACTTAAAACTGAAAATTTTCACAAAATTCGCAAAACTTAATGTACGCAAAAATTTATCCTTTTAAATGTGCATTTCAAAAAAAAATAATACCAATGACTCCTTACGTAATAAGTAATTTATAGAGGAGCAGGATAGAATCATATCAAGCATAACCCCCGTGACAAACAACTGTTCTCTACTCACCTTCGATAAATGACAACAGATAATTCGATACTTCAGCATCTTTGTCATCACAAATCAAAGACAGCAACAGCACGTCAACACCTCTCTCATGTCTTATCATATTCTCAAGTTTATTGTGCAACTGGAATTTCCTTTCATTGCATAACGAAGGGGCTGGAAACATAAACATGATTAATTTTATTGTGAAATTATTCTATACTTAGGGAAGGGAGTTTTGAAAATTGTTGGGTGCCCTAATGGCAGTCATTGCTGTTATAATGGAATAAAGTTGCTTGGTCAGTCAACGTAAAAGCTCACTAAATTTCTTAACCAGGCGTTTTGTCTGACTATGATACTCCATATTACTGATGACTAAGGCTAAAATACACGGTAAGTTTAAACGAACCGTTTAAATGTAAAATAAAAAACTTACTGTGTAAACAGGGAAGATGTACAACTTTTTTTCGTTTTATAAGTTTTTTTAAAAGTTGGACATGTTCATCTTTTGCTAAGTTTTTGAATTCCGCGCCCGAAGGCGTAGGAAATTCTTTAAAACCGTCGATGTTTCTTTCGGAGCATTTTTTGAGAAAAAAGCGACCCTGGGATTTCACGTTTCTCTGAGAGAAGGATAGTATTGGTATAACTGACTAACTAACCCTGTCCTAAATAGTCAATTGCAACGTCACAGATTTAAACTTCGTAAATTAAGATTTAAGATTCTTTCCCAAACTCCCTAAGTTTCAGGCCAAATTGGTATTTGTTTTCGACAAAATTTGGCACTGTTAACAAAAAAGTATGCTGAACATGATGGTGACATTAAAATTTTAATTTTTTTCCCACCTTAAATGACATTTTAGGCCAAAATTGGCACAGTTAACAAATGAAGTATGTTGAATATGATGGTGATACAAAAATTTGATTTTTTGCCACCTTAAATGTCATTTTAGGCTAAAATTGGTCCAAAAATTAAAACTACTTTATTTTCAACAAAACTTGCCACAGTTAACAAATAAAGTATGCTGAACATGATGGTGACATTAAAATTTTAATTTTTTGCCACCTTAAATGTCATTTTAGGCTAAAATTGGTCCAAAAATTAAAACTACTTTATTTTCAACAAAATTTGCCACAGTTAACAAATAAAGTATGCTGAACATGATGGTGACATTAAAATTTTAATTTTTTGCCACCTTAAATGTCATTTTAGGCCAAAATTGTTCCAAAAATTAAAACTACTTTATTTTCAACAAAATTTGCCACAGTTAACAAATAAAGTATGCTGAACATGATGGTCACATCAAAATTTTGATTTTTTGCCACCTTAAATGTCATTTTAAGCCAAAATTGGTCCAAAAATTAAAACCACTTCATTTTTGGCCAAATTTGGCACAGTTAACAAATGAAGTATGCTGAATATGATGGTGATACAAAAATTTGATTTTTTGTCACCTAAATGTCATTTCAGGCCAAAATTTGTCCAAAAATTAAAACTACTTTATTTTCGACAAAAATTGGCACAGTTAATAAAAAGGTATGCTGAACATGATGGTCACATCAAAATTTTGATTTTTTGTCAACTAAATGCCGTTTAAGACCATAAACGTTTCAATCGCAAGACTTTCAACCATGAATGATAGGCTGTTTTTTTGTTAGCAATTTGTTTCAAAATGTGAGTTTATTATGACATGCTTCGTTTTGTTTGCGTTTGTTGTAACATATAATGTCACTTGTGTGCTTTATCTTCAGAGCTTCATGCACCAAACCTCTTCGAATGTTTGGCACGATAACACAACGAATAAGCAGGTTGTCATCAAATGTTACTATGGAAACTATGGGTGTTTTTAATTCCTTTTTTGTCATTTTTTCACTTTCTTGCTTTAGGCTATTCCGAACCAGTTGATTCGTTTTTAAAAAGCACCTGGTTGCTTATAAAAAAGTGTTATCTCTCCTTCTTTTTTTAAAAAAAACGCATTACCTTGTTTAATAACATTTAAAAGACATTTCCTCAGTAAAACTGCATTGGCGGTAATTTGTCCTTTGGTCACAGCTAACTCTCCCATTTTTAGTTCAGTAGTGTCATCATCTGCAATACCACTGTCTTTGTCTCGCTCACTTACAGCACAATCTTCAAAACGTTTTTGTATCAGTTGCAATATTTGTAAAGTTGCTTTCAGCTTTGATAAAGAATGTAGTTGGCTTTTAAAGTTTTCCTTTTCTTCTGGTTGTGAGTGAAATTGACTGACTAACTCCAAATAGAAATCATTACTCAAATAAGGATTCTCCAAGAGATTTTTCCGTAAAATAGCTGAGGCGCTTGGCAGGTCAGTATAGGACAGTGGTGAGAGACCAATTTTACTATCAATTTGACTACAAGCGTCTGTTAAATGTTTCGAAATCTTCTCTACAACATGACTTTTTGATTTAGTTTTTTTGTGCACCTGTAAAAATAAAAAGGAATAAAAATAAAAAATTCTACTTTGTGTAGCGCTAACATTTTGCCTGATAGTGAGCAGGATTCGATCCATGGTAGTCATGGTGCTAATGCTAAGGGGTCGTCTACAAATTTCGTATGATATTTTATACGAATATATACGAATTTAATTGCTTTTAATTCGTATAAAAATCGTATACAATTCGTATAGTGTTAAATAGTTATACGATTTTTAAAAAATCTAATACGAATTTTATACGATTTTCATACGAATTGTCATACGAATTATATTCTCTTTTATACGATTTTCATACGAATTTTCATACAAATTATATTCTCTTTCATACGAATTGTCATTCGAATTATATTCTCTTTTATACGAATTTTTATACGAATTATATTTCGTTTTTAAACTTTTTAAAATGCGATCTAAAAAAACATTTCTATCGCCGTTTTTCGTTTTTCAACTTTTAAAAATGCGATCTAAAAAAACATTTCTATCGCCGTTTTTCGTTTTTCAACTTTTAAAAATGCGATCTAAAAAAACATTTCTATCGCCGTTTTTCGTTTTTCAACTTTTAAAAATGCGATCTAAAAAACATTTCTATCGCCGTTTTTCGTTTTTCAACTTTTAAAAATGCGATCTAAAAAAACATTTCTATCGCCGTTTTTCGTTTTTCAACTTTTAAAAATGCGATCTAAAAAAACATTTTTATCGCCGTTTTTCGTTTTTAAACTTTTAAAAATGCGATCTAAAAAACATTTCTATCGCCGTTTTTCGTTTTTCAACTTTTAAAAATGCGATCTAAAAAAACATTTCTATCGCCGTTTTTCGTTTTTCAACTTTTAAAAATGCGATCTAAAAAAACATTTCTATCGCCGTTTTTCGTTTTTCAACTTTTAACATGCGATCTAAAAAAACATTTCTATCGCCGTTTTTCGTTTTTCAACTTTTAAAAATGCGATCTAAAAAAACATTTCTATCGCCGTTTTTCGTTTTTCAACTTTTAAAAATGCGATCTAAAAAAACATTTCTATCGCCGTTTTTCGTTTTTCAACTTTTAACATGCGATCTAAAAAAACATTTTTATCGCCGTTTTTCGTTTTTAAACTTTTAAAAATGCGATCTAAAAAAACATTTCTATCGCCGTTTTTCGTTTTTATACTTTTAAAAATGCGATCTAAAAAAACATTTCTATCGCCGTTTTTCGTTTTTAAACTTTTAAAAATGCGATCTAAAAAAAACATTTCTATCGCCGTTTTTCGTTTTTAAACTTTTAAAAATGCGATCTATAAAAACATTTCTATCGCCGTTTTTCGTTTTTCAACTTTTAACATGCGATCTAAAAAAACATTTCTATCGCCGTTTTTCGTTTTTAAACTTTTAAAATGCGATCTAAAAAATATTTTATTTTGAAACTCATATACGAATTTAATACAATGTCAAACGATTTTCTTTTTTTTAAAACCATACGCATCTAATTAAAATCTCATACGAATTTTTTGTTAAACTCGTACGAATTTAACTCATACGAATTTAATTTAAAACTTATACGAATTTAATTTAAAACTCATACGAATTTTTTTAAACTCATACGAATTTAATTTAAAACTCATACGAATTTAATTTAAAACTCATACGAATTTAATTTAAAACTCATACGAATTTAATTAAAAACTCATACGAATTTTATACGAATTTAGAAAAATTTCATACGAATTTAATTACTGTATGGCAAAAGAAAATTCGTATAGCATATACGAATTTTTTTGATACGAATTGCTACGAATTTTGTAGATGACCCCTAAACTAAGTGCTGCAATATTAATTATAAACTTGGCAGCTTAATGTCTTTTTATATCAGATGTTTTTAATTACTTATAGTGATCACATGATTAGCCACAGTTCAAAATGCAAAAAAGGAAAAATGTAAGCAAACATTTACAAAAATTGTTGTTTTTGTTACGAAATTTAATAAGCAATTGTTCATATTACCATAAGACATTACCCAAGACATCATTTTCCACAAGCTTTCATCGATTAGTATAAAACTTTATTTTCTATGATATTTTACCTTGTTCAATTTTTATAAATGTTTGTTTACGTTTTCTCCTTTTTTACATTTTATACTGCGACTGGTCATGTGATTACTTAAGTCAATAAAATTGTCTGATATAAAAAGACATTAGACTACCAACTTCTAACATATTGCATAATGGCTGTATTTCATGGAGGTAACAAAACAACAACAACAACAACAACAATAATATTAATAATAAATATTTAAAGTAGCTAGTCCAGAAAATCACGAAAACCTATAGTTAGTTGATGGTTTCCAATGGGGCCACTAAACAACCTGGAAACTAAATTTATAATTTGCTGTTGATTCAAAAAGACTACTTCAGATACATTATAAGCTCACCTGTTCAAAATAATGAGCCCATCTGAATGCTCGTTGAAATGCTTCTCGATCCCATTTTTGAACAGCAGAAGTTCTGGACATACCCAAGATGTTAACAAAAAGTTCTGTATTTTTAACTATATCATTCATATTGCTAAAACAAAAAGTAGTTTATGCTGGTATAACTGTAATGTAATAATTACTATCAAGACAAGTTTAGCCACCATGATGCAAAAGGAAAATTGCCACAAATGGAGAAGTGGATAAACCAACTAAACTAAATATTCTACATTGCTACTGGAATGTAGATCAAGGCTGCCTACGAGACTGAAATCTAGGTTAGAATTGCCATCCTAGAATGATTAGGACTGACATATAATTCCAGCTATTTTTAATATTAAATTTAGAAGATGCCACAAAAAACAGTCCTCGTCTTTTGAGTGCGCAATCGCGCCCCCGCACCTCCGCACGCTACTGCAACAATGGAGCAGTGTCTTCAATCACGCACCAAAAACACTTTAGTCACTTCAATAATGCGCACCTGAAATGTCTTTTGTATAAAATAATTATTTACTATACTAATAATCAAAGAAAAAAATTACTTAAAGTTCGGAATTTGAATGAAATACATGCGCGTTATGTTTCAAGATGAATTCATTAGGTTAGGGCATCATTAGGTTGTATATCGCAGGAGTCACCAGTGACATGCTTCGAAAATGCTTGTCACTGGCACAGCTTAACATGATGCAAAACTGTGCAGGAGACTCAATTGTTAGAGTTTTCGCAGAAAATCTCTTCTCACAAAACCGATGGCAGGGATAACTTATTGCCTGCTGTGGGAGACAGAACTTCTGCACTTCTTTTTAATTCAATATACAATTTTTTCGATTATTATTACTAAACATATTTGATTTCTCTTTTCCCTTTTAAAAAGATTTTTGAAACTTTATTCAACATGTTTTTTCATTAATATTACATAACGAGAACATTCGTCCGAAAGCTGTATTAAGGTACAGGACACCTAACCTCTCCCATGTTCTGGTTATATTTAACATGCATGGGTGCGCACTCTTCTCGCAGTATGCTCTGTGACGATGAAGGTCGGACTGACTTGTAACATGGTTCCAAATGGTCTTCCGTCTTTCGTTCGAGTCTCAGTGTAATGCACCAGCCAAGCATAAGAGTGTCAGCATGAAGGAATGGGCTGACTTTAATGTTCTCTATACCTTACGTTCTTCATAATAACGCCAATCGTTTTTGCAGACACAACTACAGTATCTTCATATTTTATGTCGGCAATTACGTCGGCAGTGCCGAATGCCGACGCTAATTAGGGGTGATCATTAATACGAAGTTTTGATACGAATTGTACGAATTATGTACGGAAACTTTGAGACGGTCCTTTAATAAAGACTCAAATACATTCAATTACTCAGTAGGCCTACCAGACGACCACACTTTTCATATGTGTTATCACGTACTTCAAATTATGAAAACTGAATAATCACTCTCCTCAATTACGGCAAGACACGTGAAATTCATCATGCACCTACAACAATCTAGGCGAGTGAAGTATCACTTGGCTGCTAAAATTCATATGACCAGGACTGAAAAAAGTCTCAACCTTACTTTAGGGAAATACATGTTGTGGGAATTATATAATGCATATTTTTACCTTTTGCATTGTGTACATAAAATCTGTTTCTGGTTTATTATTCTACATTAATTTTGAAATAATTTTGCTTCTTGACACTGTTTAATATTGATGAGGATTTCATGAAAGTTTGAAATAAGGCATTTAGCAAAATGTGGAACTCCTGAATAAGGAAGCAAATATATGTGGGCAGACTATCATCACCCTCGTGTGTGCAAAACGTCAAAAGGGCACATTAGTGAAGCATGGCAAACAATATTCCTTGCAGTCAGAAATAACGCATATAGGGGTTCCCTTATTTAAAGTAGATTTCCCTGAAAAGGTATAATTGTGGCCGTGCAGTCTTTATTTTTAGCAAACTTCAATTGAGGGATTCACTGATTATGTGTTACTCTAGTTTCTCTCACACAAGCTTAGACGGAAACGAATGTGTCAGAGCCCTAATCCTATTTACAATGAATCAATTTTTGGAGAAGCTAGTTCAAACTCTTTAGTCAAAACAGAGCCACAAAATTGATTTACCTTCAAAAATGAAGCCAGGGTCTGTATATATATGATTATATATGCATGCAATTTGGAAAAATCGCAGGAGTTGTTTCAAACCATATACTTCTTTAACACCTATTTTAGTTATTTTTTACCTAATTATGCTTGTCAAGTTTTTGTGGAGCTTAATTAGGTGTTTATTACTAGTTCAGCTAACCATTGTTTAAATAAATCTTTCTTTTGTTACAACACTCTTATTGAGAATTGAAAAAGGAGGTAAGCTTTAATGAATTAAGAAGGCTCTGACCATAAAGAAAAGTGAAAAAAAATTGTGAAATGTTTTTAAAAAAAAAGTTAGAATTCCTTCCCATGTTTTAAGTAGGATTATTGATTGGCAATAACATACTAAATTTTCATGCTGTGAGAAATATTTATAATGCCTACGGTCAAATCCTTATTAAACTCACTCAGTTTACTTCCTTCTTTTAATACAAAAAATGAGTAAACAACTTAAACTGTCACAGACAGTTTAAGTTGTTGTACACTACACCATTTTAAGGTGTAATAGTTTTTCCAAAGTTGACAATATTTAAATAAAACCCCACAAATTTTGAATCATTACACTAAAAATTCTCTCGTTCCCTTGCACACAATTGTGAACCCTTTTTTGTGTAAAATTATTTAGGACCCGAACCAGAAACACAACACGAATAAAAATGAAATGGGAATGTTTTCCACATGCTTCGCCATTTTGTTGTGCGTAGCCAGTAACGAAGCGAAGCAGTTTGCAATGCAGATATGCAGATATGAAAAAATTCCCTCCTTTTTTGCTTGTAGTGAGGGCTGCTATGTTCTGATATAAAGCTTCGTGTGCACATGTGTGTTAAAAGTGATTTTTTGATTTAAAGTTGTTCCTTAGGTCCCAAATTACCAAAAAAATATGGGTGGCAAAATTTTTTGTCCCATCGGACCAAATTAGATGACGTCATCACTTTTACAGTCAGCAAAAAAATAATTTCACATTTATATGTCATATATATATCGTTGGAAAGAGGAGATCGAGTGGATCAAAAAAAATGTAAGAACCATGTCTTCAAAACGTAACGTTCGAAAGATATTACTATTCAAACTTTGTAGAAATTACAGACCGGTAATTTACTGACCCAGCACAAAAATGACTATAACCTGCTCAATAGCGAAGTTTTTTTGTTGAATTTTAGTATGGTATTGGGTCACCCTAATGTCTTTCTGTTTGATCAAAATTTATTGTTCAAATCACTTCAAGGGATAATTTACAGACCAGTAATTTACAGACCAAAGCACGTGTTTAGTTGTTTACTTTAGTTTTGAAAAGCAAGTAGCGAATTTCACTTAGACATTTTGTATGTATTAGTATCAGTATAATAACAAGTTTTGTTTTATAATTGTTCGATTTCATAGACATAAACATAGAATTCGAATGTTCTATTTCTAGAAAACATTCTATTGTTCAATTTCATAGCTAGACTGTTTAATTTCGAAGTGTTAGTGAAGTGTAATGTGAAGTTTATAGTATAGACATACATGCATAATAATAAAATGAATAGACCGAATTAAAATGGATGTTAACTGTGTAAAAACAATAAAGGTGCTGGATTTTGGGAAATGTATAGTGTGTCAGAAAGATACATCAAAAAAGGTACCGCCTTACTTAAACATTTTTGAGAGTTCTGAGAGTTTTGAGAGAAAGATTTTTGTTTGATACTTTGACCAAGATGTCGTATTTTGTTTAGAATGTTGGCAACCCAAAAGAGCAGTATTGGAAAAAGTTATTATCATGTCTGGAGGAAAGAGTTAGTTGTGGTGATTCGAAGTATCTAGATTGTTGGGAAAAACTGAAGTCATATGATATTGTACAGCTTGTTGAAGGAAAGTCTTCATACCATTCTGATTGTTACAAAATGGCCACAAATAAAACAGAGATAGACAGGTTAAAGAAACGGCCAGTATCAAAAGAGTCTTCGGACAGTTTTAGCCCATCATTTGTTGTATCTGTGAAACAAAATGAAAAAAAAACATTGCGCTCAAGTGGAATTATGTTTCAAAAACACCTTTGCATTATTTGTCAAGAAAGGGGAGGAAAGATACATAAAGTTATGTCCAAGACGGTAGCAACTAAGATGCTGGAGGTCTCGAAGCTTATAGCAAATAAATCATTTTTCATCCGTATGAACAATATTCCTAACGCTGATGCTATAGCAAATGATGCCCAATATCATTTAGCATGTTGGGTGAAGGTTCAGAGAGAGGCTTCAGCATTACATCAAGACATATCACAGCTACAAAATATGGAATATACAGACCGCGCACTTGCAGATGTTGAAATAATTAACATAATCAAACATTTATTGGGGGAATCACACGACAACGTAATAAGTATGAACGATGTTAACTATACATACAACAACTTAATGAGAAACTCCGAAAGCAACCAAATCAATTACAAGCGATATTTAAAGCACTTGTTAACAGAAAATATTGAGGACATAGTGTTTTCAAGAACTCCATCAAGAACAGAATCAGAAAGAATTTGTACAACCCAGACGCAATCAAAAGCAATCGAGTTGAACTTTCAAAACCCCGTAGATGATGTCGCTACAATATTCGAGTGCGCAAAACTAGTGCGTGAACAACTTCTCAAACAACAACCATGGCAATTTAATGGCAGTTATGACGGATTTGTTGTACTAAAGTTGTTGCAGTCACTCATCAGATGGTTGATAATTGGTCCAAGAAAAAGCATTGACACTTCAAACAGAAGAGCATCTTCGATCGACAACTCTGTTAGTAACATATGTCAAGTCATTATTAATTGTTTGAAAACAAATAGGCAAAGCAATCACAAGCCAAAAATAGGAACCAGTGATGGAGGATTCAGAAATAATTGTGAAACACCCTTCACGGTCGGATTAGGTCTTCATATCTATAAAGAGACTAGGAGTAAAAAGGTGTTAGATTGTTTATCTGATCTTAACTTAACTGTTAGCTACGATAAAATCGTGAAAATTGAAACAGAATTAGCTAATGCAGTTTCAGAGAAAATGAAAGAAAATGACGGGATATATGTTCCCCCAAATATCAAAAAAGGAGTGCCAATTCACTTTGCAGTTGATAATACTGATTTCAAAAATGACACTGCAGATGGTAAAAATGAATTTCATGGAACTGGTCAAATCATTTTTCAAAAGGGTATAAAGAGCATCGAACATCTTGAAATTCCACGCCATAGTGATACAAAAATGAAATTCATCCATAATCAATTCTACCAAACATTGTCATGTGAGAAACCAATTCTTCCTGATAAAAAGTTCCCAAAGTTCGAAATATTAGGCAATGATCTCGAAGCTAAGCACTATATCAAAGAAGATCTAGCATGGTCATTCTATCAGACAGTGGATGACGAAAGAATTGGAAGCTTGCCAACTTGGGCTGCTTATAATTCACTGGTTACAGACAAAGTTGAAATATCAACCTGCCAGGGTCTTCCTCTCTATCCTGGCACTCCCACAGATTGGTCAAATCTTTACACAGCGCTACAAATTGTGCAAGGGATCAATGTCAAAGTCACAGGAGAAAACAAAACGATTGTAACACTTGATCTCCAGTTGTATAGTAAGTGTATGCAGCTTCGAAAAAAAAAGCACATCAGTGAAAATTTCGTATTCCGTTTGGGTGAATTGCACATTGTTTTTGCAGCTTTAAAAACGATTGGAAAATACATTGATGGAAGTGGAATTGACAAATTATTTGTTGAGGCAGGCATATACGGCGAAACAACTTTAACGCAGATAATAAATGGGAAGCATATGAAGAGATGTATGGATGTATGGAGTCTGCTTGGCTGAAGATTTTTTTACAGGCAGATAATGAGGTGGTTCTGGCATTATCGACACTTGGAAGTACTGTCGAACTTCCTAATCTGAAAACACTGGAAAGCTTAGAACGTTTCGTGGTTTCAATGTATAAGGGGAATAAATGTCCTGCAGACGTGGTATCACTATCTCAATTGCGTTGGCATTTATTCTCCAAATTCCAGTGTGATGCTGATATGTTGCCACCAACATTAGCTGCATTGAAGTACAAAATATTCAGGTGTCATTTTAATGGTTTTACGAAGCTCGCATATCCTCATTCAACAACTTCCGAATGCAGTCAATTATGGTTGGGATACAGATGAAGTCGGTAACTTATCCCCCATAATGACTGATGAACTTCCTGCACCGTTGGCACTCATCGAGTTAAGTTCTTGTAATTGCAAAACAAGTTGCATATCCAACCGATGTAAATGCCGTAAAAATGGTTTTTTGTGCACTGACATGTGTAAATGTACGACGTGTCAAAACAGTGGTGGCGCAAGCGATGAATCCGAGTCAGATGAATATAGTTCTAGTGATGATGAGTGAATGAAACATTGTACAAGCATTGCTGAAGTTGTTTTTTGTCATTATTTTCAGCAATTTTTTTAACTTTGTGAAATTGCCAGAAAGAAAGTAAACAACTAAACACGTGCTTTGGTCTGTAAATTACTGGTCTGTAAATTATCCCTTGAAGTGATTTGAACAATAAATTTTGATCAAACAGAAAGACATTAGGGTGACCCAATACCATACTAAAATTCAACAAAAAAACTTCGCTATTGAGCAGGTTATAGTCATTTTTGTGCTGGGTCAGTAAATTACCGGTCTGTAATTTCTACAAAGTTTGAATAGTAATATCTTTCGAACGTTACGTTTTGAAGACATGGTTCTTACATTTTTTTTGATCCACTCGATCTCCTCTTTCCAACGATATATAATATGACATATAAATGTGAAATTATTTTTTTGCTGACTGTAAAAGTGATGACGTCATCTAATTTGGTCCCATGGGACAAAAAAATTTGCCACCCATATTTTTTTGGTAATTTGGGACCTAAGGAACAACTTTAAATCAAAAAATCACTTTTAACACACATGTGCACACAAAATTACATAGTGGCCCTCACTATTGAGGGTTTAGATTTTGTCCAGGAGGTAAAAACAAATACTGTAAATGATTTTGAGCAACGTCATCTCCTAGGTCTATTTGCTTCTACAACGCCGCGCTTTTTAATAAAGGCGCAGAGAATATCATAGTCACAAGAAAAAGAATGATGTTGTCGTTCGATGAAGTTAGTAAGGCAAAAGAACAACCTCGTTCCCAAGGCAATTTTTCGCTTTTTTGATATCCGAGACGGCGCGAAGAAATTTCTTCTCGCCGTCCGAGATTGTCAAAAAGAGAAAAATGGGCCTGGGGGACGAGGTTGGCAGAAGAAGTGAAAAATTGGAAAAGTCACTCCATCGTAGTGTGTAAGGTTTGTTATGGCTTTAAAATTGATTATAACTTGTTACATTTTGGACCGAAGTTTTTCGGCCTTGTGCGACAAATGTAATTCGTTTTTAGGGTGGACGGGGGGAAGGCAAATTTGTGTCTCGTCTCGGCCGGGCGAGGTATAACGATCAGAGGGAAATATTTTAAAAAATTAAATTCATTTATATTCAATAAATTCTGTTTAATGGACTTTTAAACCAGTATAACCACGCAGCACTTTCTACGGCATTGTAACAATCTTGTTCACAATCTTGTAATTGATCGTCCGTTGTTAAAGATGTTAAGTACAACCTCGTTTCCAGGACATTGTGATAACAGTTCAGAGACCTTGGGCAGAGGATAGATTACCAATGCAGTCAGTGCAGCTGTACCTGCTTTTGCAACGAGGATTGCGTGGAGCTAGGTTAGGAAGGCCATACATTGTTATGCCAATCCATTTACAGTTTGCAGAAGGAAAAGGAGAAGTGTTGTGAGCGAACGTGTGTTCAATCTATTGGAGCAAGTCCTAGAGAGAACGTTAAACTAGCAAATCTAATTGGTGGCAGATGCATCATTAAATGTGATTTAGATCACAAGCCATCAGAAGTTCTCCTAGACACCAGTGCCTAGGTTTCAATGGTGAGTCATCATTATATAAGCAGTGAGCATCCCGATGTACAGATTAATCCAATTTCTGAAATCCTGGAAATCGTTCAAAAATACCATATCTTAGATAAGTCAGAATGAAAATTACGATTGAGGGAAAAGATTGTCGTTTAGCAGTTAATGTGCTGTTCTTGGTAACAACAGGACAAGTCTGGACAACCCTCTTTTAGGATTCAATGCAGTAAAACGTCTGTACAGCTGAACTAAAATAGTATACCAAGACCACTGTATATTGAGTTAAAGAGCTATGTGTATATTAAGTATATTTCGCATAAAAAGGTATAGTTACAAAAGTTTCCATAGACTCCACGGTTTCTGTTTTTGAGAGGGCAGCTATTTACTGTTTAACGTTACAAACAAGTTTATTAATAACAAATATATTCTAATCAATATAGTGTAATAAGTGTAATACATAGTGTAATGAAATGAAAAAAAATGAAATTGAAATTAAAATTAAAGAAGAAGAATTCTAATTAGAAAAAGACGTTTCGCTTTTCAATTCAAATAAAAGCAGATTTTTCACTTTACATCGAAATATGTTCTCCGAAGCAGACACATTGACTTCTTAATTTTGTTAAAACTATTCCAATGTGTAGACCTCGGTACGAAATGGAGAATTGGCTGTGGCAGACCTGTTAAATCGTGGGTGGGTCACTCATTCTGAATCAGCGTATTCATCACCTGTGGTGGCTGTAAAAAAAGAGATAATACTATGAGATCTATCGTAAGTTAAATGTAAGGACTGTTCCGGACAGGCATCATGTGCCACGGATTGACAACATCATTTGTATCCTAGGTGGAAACAAGTATTTCGGTCTACTGGACCAACTGCATTTTGCTGAAAACAGTAGAAATTTACTGTATTTATCACACCCTGGGGATGCTATGAATGGATGCGTATTCTTTTTGGGCTCATGAACGCACCCGGAGGTTCAAAGATTTGTGGAGAGATGTGACTACCGAGATGACTTTGCAGTGCCATATCCTAATGGTTCTCTAGCATATTCAGGATGCCTTAAATATGATGTGAAACATCTTAGCTTGGTCCTTCCTTGTCTCAAGAAGCATGAAGTGAGGATAAAGGCTTCAAAATGGCAACTATTTAAACGAGAGGTATCATACTAAGGATGCCTCATTTTATCTGAAGAGTACAGACCAGATACATGGAAGCAGTGATAAAGTTATTAGACGCTGCACTAAAAAATGTTACAGACGCTAGACATCTGCTTGGTCTCCTTGGTTATTTCCGGAAATCGGTTTCAAATTTCAGTACTATTTCAAATACTCAATTGTAAGTCGAATTCAAAGTCTTTTTCTACCCCATCGGTACGACTACAGAGCATCAGAAAGCATTACCAACATTGATAACACAGTTGTCTGATTCACCTCTTCTAGCCTACCCTAATTTCAAACTTCCATTTATTTTGCAAACAGACGCCTCGTCACATGGACTGGGTGCAGTATTGAACCAGCATTAACAAGGGGAGCTGTCATCGTTGGTTTCGGAAGCGGAACGATGCCCAACGCAGAATCTGAGTATCACAGCTGTAAACTGTAACTCTTGTTCTTGGGATAGGCTATTTGCAACCATTTTAAAGATTTCCTGCACTAAGCAGAAAGTTTTGATGTATACATCGACAACAATCCGCTGACGTAGATAAATACTTCAAGTAAATTGAACGCCACTGGACAATGCTGGGTAAATGAGCTTGCGGATTACAACTTCTCTATTCATTACAAGCGTAATGTGGATAACCCAATCACAAGCTGTGTCAGTCAAAGTCCTGCGCATATATCAGATTTCATCGACAACTGCGAGGTTAAATGCAATGTTGTCATGATCTGCTTGGAAATTTTGAGAGGTGCACACAAAGGAACACCATCAGTTAGACATTGAGATCCAGTAAAAGGTCACCTGTAACATGGCGCGAGGTCAAATCAGAAGTAGATGTAACGAATGATGTTAATAACAGTAATAATAGTGATGAAACATCCAAACTCTACCCCCTTTGGACTACTCACCTCTCTATTTTATGGAGAAGGGGAAGTAGAGAAGACAAACCCAGTGAGAATGAAAAGAAATCACAAAGTGAAAAGGACGGGAGAAGAAGAGAACAGTAAGACGGTACGTTGACAGTGTAACAGAAAACCCATCAATAGTAACACTTGACATGGCAAGACCAGGACAGTATAAAGATCAATCAGGAAAGAGAATAGTAGAGAAAGATGGAATAATAGTAAGACCTAAGATTGAGACAACAGACATAAACACTGTTGACTTTACAGTAGAAAGGAATATATGAAAAAAAACTATGAGCGTAGACAAGCCCATAGAACTTGTACCAAAAGCTGTTGACCCCACAACAAAAAGGAACGTCGGCAGATTAGCGAAAATGATCAAAGTCATCCCAGACTGAACATGAAGATTAACTAGAACGAAAAGGACACCATGTTAGGGAAAAGTAGAGGCCCAGAAACCTGAGAAAGGAGTGCAGAAGTAAATGAAGCGTGATGGGGTGTACTGCAGCCACCCTATTGTGCTACGGTATTACCAATGTGTTAATCTAGCGTTTTTATGTTTGATGTTTACTCGTCGTCACGTATGGAATCCCAAATCTAGAACGACTACGCCATTTCTTGGAAATACATCCACGAAACGAAGTTAGGCAATACTACGACGACAAACACTCAAAGTAGGGGAGAGCATCGGGTCGCGATGTGTGTATGCCGCGTTGCCGGTTATACGAAAAGAGTTGGGCAATAGACAGAGCGAAAATGCTACCGAGCGAAGAAGATATGCATTTGTCGTTGTAAATATATTTGTGAGCAATAAAACGAAAACTGCTTATAATACAGTATCCTATAACAACATTTATGTTGTTACTAAATCTGTTTATTAGTACACGTGAGACGTGGCATACTTGCTACTTCCTTCGCAACTTTGATGATCGTAGCAAAATAACAGCGTTTAGAAAACCACGGCAGTATAACAACAGCAGTACCCAGTACACTACTCTTAATTTAAGTTCCTTGGTGTCGATTATGTAGAACAGGTCAAGAAAAGTTAAGGTAATATGTGGTAATTCACAGATGATCATGGCAAAAATTATTCTCCCGATAGCCATATTTAAAGCATCACTTGGAGCAGATTTGCAATGTCGATTGCCTTTCATATTCCTTGCTTCTTTTCTCACGTGAATATATAGTTTGAAGTTTATAAGAGCACTACCAACTATGAATAGCACTTCAGCACTCCATTGTAAAAATTGCGGCACTTTATCAAGAAACTTCCGTTTATTAATAACTTGGGATATAGAAACTAGCGTGATAGCTTGGTGCGTTCTGTAACTGACGAAAGCAGCATAAAAAATGATACTGATACAAACAAATGCTGTTAGTGAAATACTGCGTGAACTTTTTATACATTTGCGATAAATTATCGGGTGAATCAATAGGAGATATCGCTCAATTGATAAATACGCCGTTAGCCAGATTGAA
This sequence comes from Hydractinia symbiolongicarpus, assembly GCF_029227915.1. Taxonomy (NCBI): domain Eukaryota; kingdom Metazoa; phylum Cnidaria; class Hydrozoa; order Anthoathecata; family Hydractiniidae; genus Hydractinia; species Hydractinia symbiolongicarpus. The sequence continues at coordinate 25,758,147 of NC_079882.1, read as the reverse complement.
AGTCCGCATGGAAATACTGCAAAGAATTCTACCACAGGCATCAAGTGGCAAAGGGTAAAAATATCTGAAATCGAAATTCGAAGCAAGATCATTGGTATTGATAGCAGTCCAACAAAAATATCAGAAGCGCTTACAATTAAAAAAATCATATCAATTCTATTTCGTTTTTGTTTGTACAACGACCACGCCACCATGACATTAGAAGCAATAATCAAAGTTGAAGCATATTTGAAAGAGAATCGTCTCCAACCGATAGAATTCCTGAACTACAGAAGCGGTTTGTCTTTTTTTAAGGGTGGAGAGCGCCTGCAGGTTAGCTAATATTTTTGGGTGATCGAGTTTCTAAATAAATTGAAGTTGTGAACAGCTCGTCAGCACAAAACCTACCCATCGATCCATATATAATATTGATCCTCTACTCTCCGAAATTGAGAAAGGGAATCATTTGGGAGCCATATGTGCACTTACATTCGAGAAAAAAGCGGTGGAATACTTACACGAAGTGACTGATGACGATGACATTGACAATTCTGACTGGGGCGTTAATGACAGAAACGTATTTAATGCATTTAAAAACTAAACTTGCTTTTTCTCACTTCACTTTCATTTGTATATATTTTCTTGAAAAGATGCGAAATAGTAGATATTTCATTTTTGCGTTATATCCATGAATTCGCGAATTTCAATTTTCGCGAAAAATCAAAAATCGGCCAATTTGCGAAAGTTTCTATAAAAAATTTCGCGATTGGTCTGCCTTCGCAGAAGTTTCTACCTGAAATATGTATTTTTCTGTCGATATTTCCACAGGCTAGTTTTAAACTTATATAAAAAAACAATTCTTAGCACAAATGGCTCCATGTGAGCTAATACAAAAATGTTCCATATTCTATAATCTTCCTATTCCAACTAAAAGTTTGCGGCTACGTCTCTGGAAGAACTTACAAAAAGCCAGAACTAATGTATGCGATTATGAAAAAACATGTCTGAATATAGTATTCTAAATATATTTTTTGAAGGAAAATGACAAGAAAATGTTTACAATATAATAAAAAAAACATAAAATAATTCCTTAACATTATTGTTTACTTATCGTCTTCAGAATTTTAAATATTTTTCCGACTTAATAATTTTCTAAGCTTTTTGTAATTAAACAAAATTTTCGGAAGTAAATTTTGCGACCTGTTCTTAAAAGTTATTTAAGGTTATTTAAAGTTATTTAAAAGATAATATGAATAGTATTTACAATGTCTTTGCTTAGGATGGTCTTTCTAACTACTGGTTGTAAATCTGTTTAAACTTTGCAAAGCGAAAAATGTGAATATTTCTCGGGACCTTATAAACAAAAGCATGTCTATTAAAATATATATTAAAATATGTCTATTTATTTCGGTTTGAAATTATTTTTTAATGAACAACCAATAATAAAATAGTATTGGGATGAAAAACTATTATTTTTGGTGCTCAACATTATCTGTACAAAATTATTATTAAAAAGATTGAAATTTTCAACTTAAGATACAACAGCTGTCAACTTTTAAGTAACTTTTAGTGCTGAAATTATCGAACAAAAAGTACTTATTGTAAAAAATTATAGTTTAAATCAATAACGAATTAGCTATGCATTAGAAAAATAAAATGCATAAAAAAGGTAAAGAGAGAAAATAAGTCCTTTGAACTGATGTCTGCAAAAAAAGCACGTGTGTGCACAGCTTTATCAATTGTTTTATTGAATATTAACAGTACTATCTACTACCTATAAAATAATTTTTTTTAAAAATTTGGATGGATTTATTTTCGCGAATTCTTATCTGTTTACAAACAATTTAAACGAAGGTGATTTAATAAAAGAGTGATTTCTGTCCAAAATATGTTTATTTACAAATGGTATTTGTAAAGAAAAGTGAGCTGCACAAGGTGACAAACCAGAATTACAACCCTGTAGTAGCTATATCGGAATTGACGACGAATAGGTTATTTATAAAATACAAAACAGAAAATATAGTTATATAATTCAACTTTATCAGGGATTTAAAAATGCAAAAAAATTAGCATTGTGTTGACTTAGCCTGTCCTTTTTTGTCACTATCGCAGCAAAGACGTCTTTAAAAAAGGAAAAATTAAAACTAAAAAAAAATTGTTATTTATAAAACAATGTTAGAAAACAGGTAAAAACAAACAAAAAGGGCTACAGTATCCCATTTAACAACCACAGAACTACTCTTCCCATACATTTCAGCAGCTTTTTGCCTTGCAACATTTACATTTTTAGAACCAACTGGTGAAAGATTCATACATTTGTCTTCATCAGTTTCATACTTCAATGAATGGTTAAAAATGAGTTCACAAAATTGCTTTGGTCCAGAGAAGTATTCTCGAAAGGTTTTGCACGATTTGGGACACATATCAGTAGTGCCCTTTTTCTTCCAATTCCAGTTTAAACCCCAGTTATCGTTGCAGGTGTAATCGAACATACAATCATGATACCATTGATCGCAATCGCTTGCACATATTGGCACATTCACAACTCTTTCTTTCCGAGTCACTTTAGAAATTGGGTCAACTTTAATCCAAGGTCCCAAGTTTGGCGAGCATTCATAAAAACAAGTATCCTTTTCAAAGTGACGCTTGCATTTCTTGGACATGTTTCTTTTTTGTGGACATTGATCCCATAACATGTTGTAAAGCGAAAGAGTTCCATCTTTGTCAATCGAAGATGTTGTATTCCATGTGCAACAGGAGTGATTGTTCCATGCTTGGCAGTGAAATGCTGACAATGCCCTTCCCTCTGGACCAGGTAACAATTTGTGGTTTTTTGATGAGATACATTTGTTAAGAATATCTTCAGTTGCTACAATATTTAGTAAAAATATAGCTATGATAGTCGCTAAGCAGGTCTTCATTGTTACACTCTAAAAATAAGCCAAGTTATCAAAACTGAGTACAATGGTTTATTTAATATTTGATGGTTTAAAAGGTGATATTTACCTAGAAGGCACTTTTGGGGGTTCATTTTTATTGTAAATATCAAAAGATGCTAGAGAAAGTAAATACTGTAAAAAAATTACTTCAAACTAACAACCAAAAGTGAATCTTGGAATACCTTTGGAGTAATTACACTCTTATAAGCCAAGCATTTTTTCAGTGTTAGTATGCTAAAAGAAATCCTTTTCTATAGCCTCAAAATATGGTTATATACAATATGCTAAATAAAGTTGGTACAGTTTGAATTTTTGAACATCTTTTTTGAACACAAGGAGATTATGTTTAAACCAATTAAATTAATTTGGTAATGTGTTACAATGCTAAACCAGCAAAGTCATATTTTTGCCTAAAAGAGTAGTACCCCTCCATTTACCCCTTTATTCAAAGACTTTAGGCACCAATGTTAAAGTCCCTAAAATTCAGTTTAGAATCGCGGCTTCTTTACGTGTGCTTTTTTAGGATTTTACTAGCCTTGGTAAGCTTATAAAGGATTTCTTCTTTGCTGGGTCTAGCTTAGTGGTTAACTAATGCACTTTGTGCGAGATACCAGGATTTGATTCCCTTTGCCTGTAATTCAATATGTGCAAGTGAATGTTACCATGGGTCTTGTCTGGCAGAGTGTGAACTCTAATTAGGTCTTTATAGCTTAAAATGAACATCATTAAATACTTTAGGACTCCCCATCTAAGCAACTGCTCCTTCTGGAAATACATAACCCAATATTTGTGGGCATGTAAAATATGCACATCTAAAAATTCTTACCACGCTCAAACTGAGATTCTAGCACTAAGTTTTTTGGACAAGTCTTTATACCTTCTCTCAAAATAACTTTTTAATTCTTCTCCTGAGAATTATTTTTGCTTATGTTCATATTATATTTAACAAGAGAATAACACAGACTATAATACTTAAATAAGGTCTTCAAAGATTCTAGTAATGACGTATACGGCGAGCACCATTATGATTTTTCTGGTTGGCAAGGAAGGAGCCCTGGAAGAGATGAAGAGACTAAGTTTAAAAGGATATTTCAGATACTCCAGTCCATAAAAATTTGAAAAAAAAACATTATTATTTTGTTGCATAGAAAAGTAGTCTGTATTGTTTTACACATATTATTAGTTTGGCATGGAAGGATTTCTTTAAAATAACACAATTTCGGAAATATGATATTTAATTTAAGATATAAGGTATAATCCAAAAATCTTTAATAGTGAATTTCATCAAGGTGTATTAAGGTGGTGAATTCTATTCCATCCACACCTTCTATGACATGGGTTATAAGTCCTATATTTTAAAATAACTATAATTGTTAAGCTTAATGAATTGGAAAATCAGTATATATATGTTTTGTTTAACAACCACTGAAAACACTGGATTACACACATCAAAGGAAATTGAGGTCCAAGCTCTCATATCATGCCATGACAGGAAAAATTTCATTTCACGATTTGTTTTTTCCTCTATCATAATAACAATATACATCTTGCATGTTTGTCAAAAAATGCTGTTTTATAATTTTTTTAGTTTCAGAAAACTTTGGAAAAAACTATTCCTATATACTTTATTTTTTTTTTACAACTCTTAGCCTTAAAGTTAACATATATATAATACACATTTTTTAATAAGAAAAACGTTTTTTTAACCCGAGTCTCCATTTTCTTAGTAAAAAGCAAAATTTTCCAAGTTTTTTTCCTCTATTTTCTTTGTTTTCTTTAAAACTATAATTTATAGACAGCTGTAAATAAAATTATAGTCACATATTTTATTTAAGACATCTTTTATTTTTATAAAGAAATTTTTTTTAAAGATTTTTATGAAGAAAAAAGATTTCTTTTATTTTTGGGATAAACCTATATTCCGACGCATGTAAATTTCACTAAAAAAAAATTGATTGTATTTTGTTTAGAAATTATGGTGATTTAGTAACTGTAAATATCAAGGTCTCCAAAAACTGGATCTAAAATAGCACATAATCACCTTGTTGGCAATTTTTTTGAGGTCTCTAATTTATTTTAGATACAGATAAGAAAACATTATCCTAAAAATTTTATTGAAAACTGAAGATCAGAACATGTTCAAATGTTATACTGAAACTCATCCTAATTTTTTTCAGCCTACACATGCGCCATTGCAATTTATTTCACGATTTACACGATTATAAACACACAGCAAAAACGACCACATGCTTGCTGGATACATGTCATCACCCAAAATTAAATGAATGAGGGAGAACATGCGTGGCTGTATTTCCATCATGATGCTGTTTATAAATATATCAACAATATGATCATCATCATTATCAAGGATTAACGTCCGCTTTCCATGCTAGCATGTGTTGGACGGGGTATATTAATGACCCTCTTCCAATCTGATCTAGACTGTGTTAGATCTAAACTCAACTTCCTCTGTATCAAGTCTGTCCTTATAACCTCCTGCCAAGTCTTTCTCGGTCTACCTCTGGGCTTTGCCCCAGAAACTATCAAGTCTACACTTTCTCACCCAATTATCCTCCTCCATTCTTTCCAAGTGCCCCAGCCAATTCAATCCTCTTATCTGGATAACATCTTTAATTCTACGGATACTTAGCCTGCTTCTTAGCTCATCTGAACTCTTCTGTCTCTCAGACTGGCGTTACACATCCACCTAACCATTCTCATATTATTCCTTTCTAAACAGTCAAGATCTTCCTGCTCACTGCCCATGTCTCACTACCGTACAACATAACAATTCTTACACAGGCCTCATAAAACGGTTAAAGTTTCTGTGTTATCCTCTATGACTTAATCATTTTAACTTAATTAAATCAGACTTCTTTGCAACACCCAGCTACCTTTTGAAGACAGCTTTGCCTCACTTTCCCATTACTTTTGGAGGTTTTTCAGGCTCATTTTCTTATAAAGAATTTTCCTTTTAAAAAAACAGATGTAGTTAACTTAATTAACTGATATAATATTTAACCTGAAAAAAGTTGCTGCCAGAAAATTACCTTACTCATGGAAAAAGATATATAATTGGTTGATGTATCACTCATTGGGGAAAAATTTTAAGACTAGTAATGAGAGCATTAATTTTTGCCATCATAAGTGCAAAGTACAATTTATGATGACATAACTGAAAAATATTGCTAATTTTCATTACTGTAGCTACAAAACAGCTATGTGAACCATGGTGACTGGTGCTTAAGCTTTTATTATTAGTCAAACAATGCTAGCAAATTTTTAAGCATTTTGCACTCAGAAATATCATATGCAAGTTTTTCTCCCCTTTTTTGTGGTTATTTTTTTCATTGACCCATTAAGCTAAGAGGGTCTACTCTCAATGCAATAAACATGAAATTTATTGAAACATTATTCTATTCAATTCAGGTAAGTATATATTGAAATATTTGCCTCCAGAAGCAAGAAGGACAAAGACAAGCAAGGACTGCAAAAATGATATATATAGCTAGCTAGCTATAATGTATTTATGCACAAGGTAATTTTAGTTTGAAAGTCAATCTCTGGCTGTTGACTCCAAAATAAATCATTCAACAACTCTCCAAACACCAAAAATTACAAAATGCGGGAAACAAGCATGTCCATTCCTGTTCTGTTCTTATGGAAAGCATAATGAGACCTCTCTGTCTGCATTCCATGCTCCATCAACCACCCCGGTGGAGATTAAAAAGGATCAGTATAATACTTTGCATAACAGCGAACAGAACAGAGTTTGAGGAACAGGACAGAGTTTGAGGAACACAGGGATACTCAAATCTCAGTAAAATAAACACTGCGGCCATAAACATTACTCACCTTCTTTTTGTGGCTGACTTGAAACTTAAAAAAAGTAAGTTATCTCTTTTCTAGCTAGTTATAAAAAGTTTTTGTTAAAATTAATACTAAACGAACTATAGCTGAAAAATATAAGAACCTGAATTTATCAGCTGCAACAATTATATCTAGTTTAGCTGTACTGACTGTATCTAGCCTTAACTAGCCTAAGCTAAATTTGATTCTATTCATTATTCAGAAGTAAATCATTACTAAGATTGCTTACAAACAATGCTTACAGACCTTGTAAAATAAGATGGAACAGTAAATGGATACAGCGAAAATTCTAGTAAAATTTTACCCATCAAATGATTAGGTGAATAAAAAATTGTGATCTAGCTAGCTAGCTAGCTAGACTTCCAAAACAAACCTCCAGTCAGTTTTTAGGCTCAAGGGAGGGTGGAAGCCCGAAAAGCCTGCATTTATTTTCAGTTAGTTTAGTTTCATATGTTTCACAGTCAAATTGGCTAGAACTGGCATTTACTATATCCAAAACTATATTTTGAATTAGTACATTTTTCAATATAATTTTGATTTTTGGCTCAGCCTATTCCACCTTCTATATTTTAGGGGCGCTACACCTCCAAAGGGTGGTGAAATTTTAAAATCATGGAAAATCTTAATTAATGAATACAAAAACATACAAAGTTTCATAGCTTGTATTTTATTGTATTATTATTTAGGTGTAAAGATGGCTGACACTGATAACTTGATGACTGGAAACCCTCGATCACATAAAGGGGAAAACAAAGTATCCCGTGTGTTGAAGTATTGTCTACTATGTTTTGCAATGTTCTTTTGGATTATTGGGGCCCTATTTATAGCAATTGGAGGCTATACTACATCGCAAAAAACAGGGTATGAAGAGCTAGCTGATCTTGCATCAGATCCTGGTATTATTCTAGCTGCTCTGGGTGTTTTGATCTTCATTGTGTCATCTTTTGGGGTTCTTGGTGCTCTGAGGGAAAATATTTGCTTACTGAATTATTATAAATTGTTGTTGATGTTGACCCTGGTGTTTGAAGTGTTCTGTGGGATTACTGCTTTTGCCTTTTGGCCTGAAGTTAAGAAATTGGTTGACAAGAATTTATCCCTTGCTATTGAAAAATACAACGTTAATGTTGACCTACGAAACATGATTGATAAAGTTCAAAGAGAGCTTGAATGTTGTGGTAGTCTTACAATAGATGATTGGGACAGCAATCCATACTTCACCTGCCTAAACAAAGAAAGTTATCGTTCATGTGGAGTACCATGGTCTTGCTGCCTGAAGAAATATGAACAAAATCGGCAGTGTGGATACGGTGTCAGAAAAAATAGAGTCCATGTTAAGCTTTCAAATGAAATCTACACTATTGGCTGTTTGGATAAAGGTTTTGAATTTTTCAGGAAAAATCTTGGGCTAGTTGCTATTTTGGCGATATGTTTTTCCCTACCTTTAATCATTGGCATGTTTATGACACACATGTTGGCCAATCAAATAGTTGCTCAAATTGGTGTACTTAATAAACAGAATGTATATTTGTAATTTTTGTTATGGAATATTGTACTTGATGAAGAACATTATATATCCATACTTACTGTGGTGCATTAAAACTTGCAAGTTTTGTCTTGTAGCCACTTTCGCATGTGCAAAACAGTCAGAAGTTTTTTTTTTCATTGCTGTTATTTAGGGAGGTGCTTGATATTCTTAGTGTTTTCTGTGAATGTATAAATATTTACTTATGAGAAATGTGGCCCTTTTTACATTTTGTTATGTCACTCTTTTGTTTTACCATTTAAATTATAGCTAATTTTTTAGTCAGTTTTCTAAAAAACCATTTGACACTATTGAATTAGAATCTAATTACAAAGCTAAATCTAATAGAACCGGTGAATTATCCGGTAAGTTAATACATAACCACTTGTTTTTATTGTGAGTATGGAAAATGTAATATGTTAACTTATTTCTTAGGAAAGCAACTTTGTCTCTTTTTGTGTTTCTAAAGTTAGTAATTTTTCTAATGTTATGGTGATTTTGTATAATTTAAGTTTGAAGAACGTAAGTTTTTAATATATGTATTCTGTTGATAACAAAGCGACTTCACTTCAGTTTCCATGTCCAATTGAATACTGCTCAGTTTGTTTTGAATTTTGATTGTTTAACTAAGTTGTGTGATATATAAAGGGGTTGTCACGACTCTATTAAACCTAAATCACCTTTTTGTGACTTTTTCATATGTAAAGCATCAGTGCCCAGCCATCCTAGTAATTGTCCCTTTTACCAATCAGAGATTGATAATTCAGATTGCAGCATTCAGAAATTATAAATGCTTATTTTCATCAATCAAAAGCAAGACTTTGTGAAATTAATATAATGTTAACATAGAAAAGCTATAGCTCCTTGACATATTTAATGAAACTAACTCATACTCACTCTGTGTTGTATAGTATATACAAAAACTTTTGTATTTTTAATTATTTTTTGTTTTTTACATATTAATTTACATCTTTGTATATTTTTTTGTAGAAGTTTTGCATGTTACATTTTTGTGCTAATGCTTTGTGGAAAGAATTATTTCAAGAATTTAAATGCACGCAGAAATATTTCTAAGCAGGTGTTGTTTCCATTTAATAAATTAGTTATTGTTGCAATTATAACTTGTTTTTTTACCCTGTTTATTTGGTTGGATGTGATACCTTATTGTGAAAAGTACTTTATGGATTTCAAATTCTCTAAGTTGTATATATTTTGTATATATGCTTTAAAAGCTATGGGGGTAGTATCAAGACATGGGTCATTTTGACAATGTTTCATTAAATTTGCAAAACCAGTTTGCAGAAAGTGCTTAATTTGCATGCCAAACTTTCTACAAAACTGTTGGTATCACTAAATGACAAAAAAATTCTTTTGTAAGGTTTCGTTTTATTTGCTAGTTGGGTTACACAACAGGATGTTGATTTTGGACTCTAGTGACTTACACAAAGGTTTTTTAATGACAGTAAAATGTTTAGGGAATGAGAGTGAAGAAAACATTTTTATCATCCTAAATATCCTGTTTAACATTTACATATTCTTTATCCATAATTTATTTGTTATAAGCACATTTACCCTGATTTTAAATCAAACTTTCTAACAAAATAAATTTAAACTTTTTGTAGACCTTTTGAGTGGTCTAAACACTGTTTTCATTATGTGTAAGGATGAAAAGTAACACCAATAATGGAGATCTTATTTAAAACTGTTTTGTAGCCCATTTAAGTTGCCTTTTTTACATAGATAGGGGGATTCAAAAAGTATGTTCATCCCAAGAGGTCATGTAAAAACAAACAAAAACTAACTGCACATGTGCTTTTTGAGAAAGAATTTTTTTCTTCGGTTTTCCTTTAATACTTTTTAATTTATTTTTATGGTCATGTGATTGTGTTGGGTAATTTTGGCAAGCAGTTGGTTTTAATGATATCTACGTGTGTAAAAATAATCACTGCCTAATCTTTGTTATCTGGGTGACAAGGACTGATCTCTTGCTCCATTTTGGGTGAAAATACTTTTTTGAATGCCCCCATAATTAACATAGACAATACCAATCCCAAAATTTCCTAATTTTCCTTACTGGTCAACATATTTAACAGGTATTTGTTTTTATTGTTTGTTTAATGATTTTGATATCAGCCATTTTGTGTTTGCGAGGCATCATTAAGTGAGTAATATTTGCAACCATGTACATAGATTTTGCAAAAACATGCAAAAATTCGTTTGACTTGCATTCAAGCTTCAGTTTAACTTTGTTACGAAATATTTTGTTAAAGTTTTTTACGCGAGCTAAGAATATCTCAATGGAGCAATTAAAAAAGTGAGCTTTTGCAAGTTTGATGGTGTAATTAAAAAATTATTGCAAGCAACATTAGTTGTCTATGATAACAGAAGTTTATGAAATTTTATGTAGTTTTGTTATGCGCACGCATAAGGGTAGGTATAAAAAGACCTTATCAGGTAAAATGGCTATTAATGAAATCTATAGATTTTTCAGAAACATTAGGTCAAATTATCTTTTTTCAATCAGCAATATTTTTTTAAAGGATTTTTTTTGTGATCAGTTGTTCATATTTTCTGTCTACCAAAATGTGTGTGCATGCCTGTTGTTTTTGATGCAAAATCAAAACATCTTGCACAGAAAGTATGTATGTATGTTGTATATTTTTAATCAAATTAGTGCAGATAGCACCTACATGAATAAAAATATTTTAAAATATTCTTTTCTTTATATATACAGAAGTATGAGTGAAAGTAGAACTTCTTTGGCTCAAGTCAAAGCTCTTATAGAATCTATCAATTCTGGAGATACAGTTTTAGACGAGCAAATTAAAAATTGGCTGCAGTGGGATAAGGTAATTCTATTTTTGTTGTGTTTTAAATGAATTATTAATTATTAGCATAATATGTCCTACCATAAATTTATTAATAAATGTACAGGCAATATACACAACCTGATTTAAAAATACTCTGGTAAAGCTACGTTCAAATGCACAAATGTTTATTAATTCTCTTATATTATGTAAAAATTTACCATAACAAGTAACACCATTTACGTAACACACGTCAACATCCTATGCGCAACTTTAGCTCTTACATGATATTTCTTTACATGCAAAAGTTTTTCGCTCTAAATTAGAGCAAAAAAAATTGGGAGTGAGAAAATCTGACAAAAAAACATGACGTAAGGGTACGTAAGCGAAAGAAGAAAATGTTCAATTTTGGATTCAAATTTGATTACATAGCCTAAATTGCATACAACATACAAAAGAATCAATTTAGAGTCAGTTAAATTCTAACGAATCAGACATCTGGAACTGTTGCTGCTGCATTTTTATGGCACAGACAACGTTTTCAAGATAATTAGTGTAGCAACTAAATTATGACCCTAAACGTTGTCTCGATATTGAGCAATTCTTTGAACTATTTAATATACGCTACCTACATAACAGATATAAAACCGAAAATGTGAACAAAAATGTACATAAGATAAAAATTTTCTTGCATTCCTTACATTAAAATATTTTGCAAGTTCTTCCTAAAAAACGTACATGTAAAATGTAGCTTAAGTTTTTAAAAAATAAACAAGCATCCCCTTAAAAAGAAAAATTTGTGAAGTTAATTGAAAAAGTGTGTGTATATAATGTACTTAACAATGATATTTTAAGGAGACACTTCATTTTAATTTGTTGAATAAGAATGTAAATATGTCAGCACATTAAGACACCATTAAAATATTAAAGAAAAAATGGTTGTGTTACAGTGCAGTATATTTCAGTGAAAAAACGGTTAATATTACGACTGGTGCTAATAACAACTATATTTCCCAATTGAAAGATCAATATCCATAAACAGAGTACAATGAGTAGACAAGGAAGAAAATAGAGATAAATAAAATGTGGTATATTAATAAAAACAGACAATAAAATTGTAACACACAAAATGGAAAAAAATCAAAACCCTGTGGATATCAACATACTAAAAACATGCAAACAAAAACAGGTACTTACTGAATTTATTCTATTATTCATGCTGCAGGATTTTTGTTTCAACCTATGAAATGAAAGTGAATTTTCCAGAGAGGTGGAAATATGAGGAAGGCAGGATTATTTTTTCAATGCAAGGCAACAATTTTCAATGAAAGAAAACTTACCAACTTTTTAAAGTCTCAGTATTACAAAGTGTAAGAATCATAAAATCTGTTGGTGCAATAAAACCTACTTCTACTGCCATGCAGTAAAAATATTAAAGTTGAGGCTGAAATATGTACCATACTCTGTTATTCTCATTTCTCTATTACTTCCACCTCTCTAGGAATCTCAATAATTTTGACCCAGATTAAAAAATAATCCCAAATCTCAGACAATGCCGTATTGCTGTTATCTCTAATGATTTTTACCTACATGTACAGAAGAAAACAAATATAATAAATAATTTAAACTAAGTTGTACTTTTAATTTACTAGCAAAATGGCTTTTAGAGTCAAACAATCAACACTACCAGGATATAATATTGCATTTTTGAATACAAAATCAAATTGCATAAACTGTAAAATAATATTATAAATTTAAATTTTTCAATAAAGCAATACCTCCCCCTTTCTTCATTGATCAACAAACTTGCTGTCTTATCTTGTACTGTACATTTCACCACTGGAAAATTATCCTAGTTGGGGCCATGACAACTCTGCTTTTATGGGTCGACAACATGGAGGACAATATTGCTTAAGTACTATTAGCATTTGCTAACAGTTTACCTGTTAGTGGTTGCAAATTTCCATGGTTCAGTCCATACTGCCGACATATTTAGCAAGTGCCATTTCCACAGCTATAAGTGAACCCATCGAATAAAGAAAAATTGGATAAAAGCTGCCAATGTTTATCTAATGTATACATTCAAAGCATGGAAACCCACATTGCTTACAGTGAAGTGGCTATTCTGTGTAAATTCAAAAGTTTCCATTTTTCTGGCACAATGAAAAAAGTAAGAAAATCGCATTGATTTTTAATTTTTACATGTGAAACAATTGATAAAATTTAATTGGTTATGCTTCATATCCTTACTACTTACATTTATTTCTAGAATGAAGATACATTTGGAGAAATTAAGGATCTATTATTGATGAAGGACTATGAAGGGTTAGGTCAAAGGCTTCTTAAGCGTATGGAGTTTGGTACTGCAGGTAAGAGCACTGTGGATTATAAAGTATATAAAAAAGCATGAAAATGTGAAATATCAAGAAAACTAATTTTGCTAATAGTGGAAGATTGTTTAGATTGAAACCATTCTTATTTATTAAACAAAAATTATTTATTAAACAAAAAATTGGGCAAGTGTTTCAATTTCACATAAACTAGTGACAGCTATAAAGCTGCTGTTGTTAGTCACTTTCTTGGTAGCATTTCTGTTTTCATGTTCAAATCAGTGTAATGTATCAATTGCAATGGACCTTCATTGTTCAGTATTGAGTAGATTAGTGAGAACTGTAGTGAAATCTATATAATAATACACTCTATCTGTCTGTGAGACAATTTAGGAATTGGGGGTTTTATAATCAAAAATTCCATAATATGCTGTTGAAGTAAATGTCATTACTTCATTAAAGTGATGAAATTTACTAGGGTCCACATGCAGGGAATATGTATCATGAGGGGATCTAAGTTTGTTACTGGGTAGGTGAAAACGAAGAAGAATAAATCATAAGTTATTTAACATTGCGCTGGGAAAAACTATATTACTGAATATATTTTTTTGCTATATATATTTTAGGATTACGTGCTGCATTGGGAGCAGGCTTCTGTAAAATGAATGATGTCACCGTCATACAAGCTACTCAGGTTTGTCTATATTATTAACACATTGTTCAAAACACAAAATTAAACAAATTCTGCAGTCCCTTGTATGTGTGTTAAACAATTACAATTTAAAACATTTAAAATTTTCTTTGTTTCAGGAAGGTCTTTCGACTGCTTGAAATGCTATTTGACTTTTCTTTATAAACATTAACTGTCCTATTGGAAGTAAAGAAAAAATGTTTTTAAAACTCAGGGTGACTGCCAGAATTAAAAGCGTTGAAATTAGACCACATGACCTAAAAAAAAAAACATTCATAATTCTCTAAAAAAACTGTAAAAACCCAAAATATAATTTATATTTTCTTTTTGTTTAAAGCTTTTCAAATACTTCTCCTTCTCTAAGGATTAATATTTAGCAGTACCCTTTTAAATTTTTTTTTTATGGAGTTACCTTTAGTTATATTTTCCTTCCCAACTGTTTCCTTCCTGTAGGCTCAGTGTCAAAGATACCTTGGGACCTACCCTAACTGGTCATGAGACAAAAAAACTTGCTAAATTATTGTATTTTGTCTGTTTGCTTAATTTATGACAAATGATCAGGAAATTTTAAACCGTTATAGGAAGTTACCAAACAGTTAAAAATTTTGAGAAAATTTTTTTGGTAAATTTTTAAACTAGAATGCATGAAAGGCAACTTCATATAAATACTCTGTACAAATGAATAAAAAATGGTATTACTTGTTGTGTTACAGAATTATAGTCTGTAAATGCTAAAAGACAGCTTAAATTTTGAACAATTCAGCATTTAATGTATTTAAAAATGCGATCATTTGAATTTGAGAATATAGATATCTACTGCATGACTTACTTATTAATTTAAATTTATCTTATAATAATACGGAGAGTGTGTCTGTGTGTCTGTAACAGGCAAAGTGGATGTGTTTATTTTCCTTTAATGTCGCCGAAAAAGTATGTCTCAAATGTCAAATTTTCTAAGGTTATTGCGCGACGTCAATGCATTTAGACTGAAGTCAATTTGTTTAAGATTGGTGAAGCCATTGCATTCCACTTAAAAATTTGAGACCAAATAACTTGGAAAAGAGGTGGTGATGTCAATGATTTTTTACCGCGTAGGTAACTAGGCACCACCTAGGATCAATTTAGGTAATTTTCCCAAACCTGAGTCCCCAAATCTGTTTCGGAAGGGACAGGTTAATGACGTCATCTAAAAACCTTTAAACCCTAATAACTCTGCAACCGTTCGTCAAAAGTAAATGATCCTATACGTTTCAAGATCTATACGATGAAGGCAACAGTTATACAAAGTTCTAAAAAAAATTCAGTTTTGACAGGGCCACTTATATTTACATGTGAGATGTTATCTCACATGTAAATATAAGTGAATGATAGTAAAGATAGATGTATTTTAATTGTTTTTAGGGACTGTGCAAATACCTGTTAACACAATTTACAGATATCAAAAGTATGGGTGTGGCGATTGGCCACGATGCACGTCATGGTAGTCACAGGTTTCTAATAATATATTTAAAAGAGGGTTTAAGCCTAAAAAGTTTTTCCAATTGGTGTTATTGAATACACAATTATCACTGTGTGTTAAAAAAGTTAAAGTTTTAGAAACAAAGAACTCTCTCTTCTTTTCTACTGACACTCCAAATAATTTCTTACAGTGATTTCGGTAGCTAAATAGAACCCAATCTATAAAAAATTTTAAGTACCTTTTCTGTATGAACAAAAGAAACTCTTGGTTTAGCAATAATTTCATCACCAAAACAAGTTTTATCTCAATTCATAATGTTTTTTTATGCAGACCATTTTTTTTTTAATTAATTTGGCCCCAACATTTTGATAGGTATTTGAATAATCTTTAGATTTTGTTGTTTTAAATAAAGTAATAGAGAGATTGCATGAAATTTCTTTTTCAATCCTTTAATTTTATTTTAATTTTATTTAAGATGAAGAATTTGTAAAAGTATGATTTTAACTTTCAGTTTGAAACGTAAGGGATGAGAACGGAAAAATTCTTTAACCAATTAGATTCCATAAATAATAATTGTCTGTTACGGTCCATTTCGTTTCACTTTTGAGTGAAAATACACCTTTAGTAACTTTTTCAAAGGGTATACCTTTGAGGTTTTTTGGAGTTAATATTTTTGCTACATTAAGAGAAAAATTAGAAGAAAAATGAATTTGATTTAAAATTAAACTGTGATTTAAAAATAAAAGAAAAAATTAGGCTGTTTCTGGAAATGGGAAGCATATGAATTTAAAAATTTATCTTTGGTCCCTGCCAAAATTGCATGGTTGCATTGC
Organism: Hydractinia symbiolongicarpus; assembly: GCF_029227915.1. NCBI lineage: Eukaryota > Metazoa > Cnidaria > Hydrozoa > Anthoathecata > Hydractiniidae > Hydractinia > Hydractinia symbiolongicarpus. The sequence goes on along the minus strand of NC_079882.1, from coordinate 25,741,717 downwards.
TCAAAACCCCAAAATTAGATCTCACTAAAAAACGATTGCAACTACACATAACCCCTCTATTTAGATTCGCAAGACTCGCAGCAGCTGTTTTTCTTCATGAAGGCATCAAAGTTTATCTTTTCTCTGATATTGTGCCAACACCATTTGTGGTGAGTAAATAATTGCTTATTACTGAAAGGGTTACATGCAATTATTTTTTAATAAAGTTGTAGCTTAAATAAATAAGTTAAAAAATGCTACAGCAACTTTAAAGCATAACTGACCTATTGCTGAAATGTTGTGGCTAAAAGATATAAAAAAGGTAAACTACAAAACAATAGGAAGCAGATATAAATACTGGTATTTTGGTGTGTCCTGTTTTTTTTCTTATCATTAAGGATTGAATGTAAAAGCTTTTTTTGGTTGTACAGGACATTTTAAACTTTTTTACGACTTTTTTACCTTTTATGTTTTACTTTAAAACATAAATTTTTCCAATTCTATAAATATATTAGTTTTTTCACATAGCCTTTTTCAGTGTTGAAGTACAAATGTGCTGCTGGAGTAATGGTAACAGCATCACATAACCCTAAGGAAGACAATGGATACAAGGTATGTATGCTTATTTACCATGAATGTCAGTATTTTATTTACGTATTTTTTTTTCATATTGAAGCTAATGTCAGCATAGAGTGTAAGTAGGTGTTTTTGTAGGGGATGGGGTTGGGGGAGGAGAGGAGAGGAAAGGGAAGGGGAGGGTTGCATATACCATGGCTTCTAAGAAACAATATAAAGTTGATACTGACTGTTAGCCTTGTTGTTGAGCGTTTACTTTCAGTGCAGAAGGTCTTAGGTTTAAACCCCAGCTGAGTCATGCAAGAGACGATAAAAGTGTGAATTGATCCTTTCTGCGTTCAGCATAAGAATAGGATTAATATCTTAGATGGCTGTCTAGTTAAGCGATTAATGTACTTACACGTAATGTACAAAAGTTTATGTTCTGTTGTGTTCTATTTAAACATAATTAACCAGAGAATAAAATTATTTATAATTTTATAGTCTCTCGTGGCTACTAGATCATCAGATCATAACAATCCCATAAAAGCCACTATATTCTACCCTTTCTTGTAGGTCTATTTCTCAAATGGAGCTCAGGTAACTTTTTTTATATTCAGTAATCACTTACAGTTTTTATAATATTTTTTTCATGGACCTGCTTTTTTGCATTTTGCAGCATTTTCATAGAGAATATCCTTCAGACATTAATCCATTTGATTGTGAAATTTACTTCCATTTAATTTTGTGTTTGAGCTTCACATTATTAAAAAGATTTGCAGCAATGGAAATACTTCACCATCTCAAAGCTTGATTTTTTTATGATGCAGATTCCCATGTTCCACAGTAATCATGTCTTGTACAAAGCAATTGTTAGATTCTTTCTCTTGTGTTACACTAAAATACCAGTATAGCAAATTGCACCGGCGTTTAGATTATTCCTCCACATGACAAAGGTATTTCTGATCACATCATGGCAAACCTTGCCCCGCTGGAGACATCTTGGGATATTGATATCCATAAGTCCAGTGACATATGCATTGATCCATTGAAAGAAGTTATGGCAGATTACATGCAAAGTATTCAGACACATTGTCATTACAGGTTAGTATAATATCATGTTTTCATCACAGTTACAAGGAAAAACTTGGCATACATTACACTACAATGTCTTTTTTAATGAGTTCTTGTTTGCGTAATTAGTTCTTATCTACTCGGGCAACTGTAGCCAAATAAATATGGTTGTTTCAGGTAAGTTGTGTTGTTTTTTGTTTAAGATCCAACAATAAATCAAGCAGTTTGAACATAACATATACAGCTATGCACGGTGTTGGCGCCAAATACGAAGTTGAAGCCTTTAAAGCTTTCTCTTTAAAACCTTTTTTTACAACGCCTGAACAGGTATGGCAGTTACAATTAAAAGTCTTATGCATTGACACGTTTTCTTCTCTTTAGGAGTTTTTTATTGTTGTTTTTGTTGTTTTGGCCCTTAACCCTTACGAAATTAATTTTAAGAAATATAAAAGTCATTTTTTGTTCGTTTAGGATAAACCCGATCCGGATTTTCCAACTGTCAAATATCCTAACCCAGAGGAAGGGAAGGGAGCACTGGTAAGTTTAAATTTTTCATTCACCTCAAAGTGCTGTGCGTATTATCGATCACGTCATTATGGTTGATTTTTAGAACCTAGCAATTCAAACTGCTGAAGCGAACAACAGTCCGTTTATAATTGCTAACGACCCTGATGCTGATCGGCTAGCGATTGCTGAAAAAATAAAGTGAGGATATTTTAATCTCGAGATTAAATAAAATTTTGAGACTACATTTATTCGTTTTGGTGTCAGATATCACTGGAAAAAAAACTCTAGATAAACGTCAGTATTGCAATCTAGTAACATCAGAAGAGGACCGACCCAGCCTTTTTCACATTTAACAATCTTTTCATGTTTTCTATAGTGATGTCTGGAAAATTTTTACTGGGAACGAAATTGGTCTGCTACTTGGTTGGTGGTCTTTTAACAACCATAAAAACAACAATGCAGAAATGTATCCTGGTGAGTTCTGAACTTCTTGTAAATTAGATGATCACGTTAAGGAATAAAGCTTCTCAACGTTCCTTGTATAGCTAATTTAACTCTTTATTATTGTTTTTCTTTAGTTTCAGAAAATTCCCCTAATATAAAAAGGGAAAGTGCTTTAAGCTGTTCCCTTGTGTACTTAGATGAATTTGGGGCGACATTTACATTGTCTAAAACAACTGGTTATATTTTAGGTGATTCTGTGTACATGGTACACAGCACTGTATCATCGCGCGTTCTGCAATCAATCGGCAAGGTTGAAGGTTTCAAAGTCATTGTAAGTATATATTTTTTTATCCTTTTCACTATCTCTTTCTGCTTTCTTTGGAATCAAGTTTTATTATTTCTACTTTTAATTTTCACGTTTAGGAAACATTAACTGGATTTAAATGGATGGGTAATATTGCGCATAATTTAATAAAAGATGGAAAGCATGTTTTATTTGCATTCGAAGAAGCAATTGGTATGTTTAAAAATTGCACTTCGCGGGTATTAATTTTCTCGTATAATTGCTCACAGAACATTTTATGCGCGATCATACGCGAAAAAATTAAATTTATTCCCGCGATATAGCTGTTCTACGTATACATATGCCTTGATGCGTTGGAATTTCGTGTGAGTGTTATTGTTTAGCGCCATGCAGGTAAAAGCTTTGAAATCTAAGGGTTAATAGGGGGAAAACTCTTACACCAATAAAAATGCAAAAGAATGACACAAACTGATTTCTTTGGGTTTTAAAGAACTTGAATCTTTTGCCATAAAGCATCAACGCTTTAAAAATATGTCAGATTTTCACTATTTTTAACAAAGATTAAACTGGCGTACACCATTTTATCTCTCAGGTTTCATGTTTGGAACGCAAGTTTTAGACAAGGATGGCATCAGCGCGGGAGCAATAGTATCTGAAATGGCTTCCTACTTGTACAGTAAGGGAAGCACAGTAACAATACAACTTGATCATCTGTATGAACGGTAAGATTCATTTATTATGTTTATGAGAAGTATTTGTAATTTTCTCGTAATTATAAAAATCCTACATTCTGCGATTTCTCTTTTTGGACGTATGCATTTAAAGATTCACGCTCACACGACAGATAATGGCAGCGTCAAAACTTCATTCTGGCGAGGGCAAGTTGATTTTATGAAAGAGCATGGAAAGTTGTCTAAGGATTAATATAGAAAAATCTTTATTGGTTTTAGAAATAATTTGAAAGTTTTGCTAATAATTCAAAATGATAATATTGCAGATTAAATTCTGAGAAACAATATTGTAAATAATAATCATAAAATAACAAATAACTAAACTTGCGAGTAATATGTTTTAAAACTGAATAGCTGAATACATATTACATTTGACATACCTTGGTAAATCTCTCAAGTAGAGGACCTCACTTATTTGCAGTAAGTTATTATCAGGACTTGTCAAAGCCACACAATTGTTCAACCTTATGTAATAATAGATAATTTATGACTTTGTGACAATAATAATTTTAGGTCAATTTACTTGTGAATAACAGAAAAATAAAGGTTTTTGCGTGTATTTAGATACGGCATACATATTTCGAATAACTCTTACTTTATTTGTCATTCTCAACCGACCATTAAAGCAATTTTTGATCGCATGAGAACTATGGAAAACGGTTCGGTAAGTACGTTACGTAGTTTGCACTGAGTATGTTTTACTGGCGTGCTGTAGGTTTTATTTTCGCATTTATTACCATGACTAAAGCGAAAGTATTAGCCCTGGGGTCGAAGTTGGTTAAATACCTCTTTTTCATAAGGAAAACTAACAGTTTGTTTATCCCCAAGGATGGATTATTTTTTTTAGCATTTTCATTTTGTAACAAAATAATCGAAATAATAAAACCATTAAAAGCATGTCTAACTTAACGTATTTTATATCCAAACGATAACAAGTTCTATTATTAGAAAGAAAATTTCGCATATTTTGTAATTCTTGACAGTAGCCATATTTGTTTTGATTTTATTTCACGTTGTCCCTTTGTTTAATTTTTGTAATAATTTTTCATACGACGAGCTTTTAAAAAAGTTATTGACAATACCGTTTCAGATAGTTCTTGTTTCATAAATTCCATAGTTTTTCTTGCGCGTTAATCCGAATGTCATCCGATATTGTACTTGACAGGCTTAACCTACTCTTTCTTTCATAATATTGAAATGCTTTTTCTTTATGCTTCCGAAAACTAACTTCTCTGCAACGTTGATCTTTAACGCATTCTTTACATCAGTGAAAACAGTAATCTCTTTCGCGTTAATTTGAAACACTTCTTGAATCAACTTTATTTTTATATTTAATCATTTACCGAGTTTGACTGTAAACGGGCTAATGAGCAAGTTTTTTTGATCGCGAATTACACAAAACTTGCAAGTTGTTTTCAAAAATACGTAGACATCTTTGCAATAAAAAGTTGATAAAATAGATTTTTTGTGTTAAAAAATCAAACATAATGTCTGGCGGTAGGAATATTACAGCATAAAATTGTTCGTTAGTTTTTTTATAGCAAACGTTTTAAAGAGTGTATTAAACATTCTTCTTGTGAATAAATGAAGAAATCACATTCTTTCTTTAGTATCCGACAACAGTTGGACCGTTCAAAGTTGTTTCTGTTCGTGATTTGACTGGGAATGGTTACGATAGCAGTCAACCTGATAAAAAACCAGTAAGTTAAGAATCTGAAAAAAAGAGTAAATTGGATTAAATCTATTGAAATGACCAATTAATAGATTAAATCTACTGAATGTTTAGTAAATAGATTAAATCTACTGACTAATTATGTTTCTAAGATTTTAATTCTATGTTTTCGATTGCAAAAGATATTGTAGTTCCACTAATTTGATCTAGACCTCTTAATAAAGCCTTCCTCTAGTAGCGTCGCACTTATGGAGTACTTATTAGAAAATAGTACTAGTCATGCGACAAAAAAGTGTAGGGTTGTACGAATTGTTTCTAACAACTCGTGTCGTATTCTCCTGAAAAATCTTTGAATAGGAAAGCATGTATTATCTTGCCCTATAACGAAATAAATTAATAGGTTAATTAGCGCCTCCCCGTCAAGTACGTACGATGCATTTATTAACTCGGCGATCGCTAACCTTATCGAATTGTAAATTCAGTAGGATAATTTATGTTTAATCCGTGTGTTTCCGTACAAATATGTTTTTTTCTTGTAATAGATTACAGAATGGTGTTTGTTAGTTTAATCTAAGCAACCACATTCTGTTCTGTTTTTTAGATTTTACCCACTAGTAGTTCAAGCGAAATGATCACTTTTCAATTTGACCATGGTTGTGTGGCTACAATACGAACCAGTGGAACGGAACCAAAAATTAAATATTATTCGGAAATATCCACGAATCCTACTGAGAGGTAATTGTGGTTACTAGTTGAATTAGATTTATTTCTTTATTGTAGGTTGAAGGTTTGGTCCTTGATTAAATTCTCTTAGTTAAGGCGTTTCGTAGCTTATGCTGTTATGATTTGTTACGTAATTGTTGTACGGAAGACACAGCTTTGATGTAATGTTGTAATGAGCGATGTTTCAACAAATGAATTATCGAATGACAAGCGAAAAATAAGTTCTTTCGTAAAAAATTTAGAAAAAGATTTAAACTGTTCGTTTATTATTTTGATCTTTCATATTTATATTTGCCTGCTGTTCTATATTGTTGTACCGTGCTTTTAAACAATGAATGAATAAATGAATGAATAAATGAATGGACGAAGAAAGCAGTAGTCACCATATAAAATTGCGCTGCAGACAAACGGCTTTCATTGTGCATGGAAGATCATTTGAAATGATTTTATAACGACTCTCGTATATAGTGTTGTTTTCGTCACAATTATGCACCTTGTTGTTTCTTTTAGATTAACTCGTGAAAAAGCGCAAGCAAAGATAGACGAACTTATAAATAACTTAGTTGAGAAGCTGTTGGAACCAGAAAAAAACAATCTCGAAAGAAGAGTTGAATCTTAGCAGATTTTATTATTATCTTTTTTGTTGTTGTTGTTGTTTAATTACAATCATGCTTATATTTAGCCCTTTTTTTGTTGATTTGCACTCTTGTATCTCTTGAAGCAATATTTGCTTTAATTATTATGATGTGGATATTGCTATGATGGAATATTTTTTGCTGCAGTTGTTGTAGCTGCTGTTGTTGTTGTTGTTGGTTTTTGTTTTTGTTGTTATTATTGTTGTCGTTTTGTTGCTGTTGTTATTGTTGCTGTTGTTATTGTTTTTGTTTTTGTTTTTGTTATTGTTTTTGTTGTTGCTGTTGTCCCCTGCCGTTGTTGTTTTCTTACAGTTGGTTTCCATTAAAATTCGTAATTTTTGTGCAACTAGTTTTGTCGCTTTGTTGCACACGATGTGTTTCTGTTAAAATTGTGAAATAACTGTGACACAACTGTTTTGTTTGCTCAACACTTTATGTTAATAAAAACCAAACTTTAGTAGCTTGTGGCCCTATTGATAAAATATTTATTTTAGCAGATAATTGGGTGCACAATTCCCATTTTTGTAATTGCCTTTGGTATTTTAGCAGATTAGTTTTGTTATAATGTTTTCTCTATGTCGCTTTTTTTTTCTTCTTTTTTTGAATCTCTAAAATGGAAAAGTTTTTTTAGAAAATTCCTATATTGTATCATTTTTAACGAAAATAGATTCTATCCAATTATTCATAGTGTTCAGGATTTGATGATTTGAATTAAAATTTGTTGCTTCATATATAGTAGGCTGCCTGTAACACGCAAAGGGGATTTATACTCTTAGCAAACAAGACGTAATTGATACCAATTCTATAAAACAAATTGGTGTAAATAGCATTTCTAAAATCAAACATAGCCATTACATTGTACATGTGACTGGCTAAACACGCTTTTTTTTAAGAATACCAGGCTAGGATTTCAGGCAAACAATAGGTCCATTGTTTCGAACAATGAAAAAAAGGTAAAACCAGCCTGATTAAAATTTTCTGATACAAAACATCTTGAGAATGGGTAGATTTAACTGATTTCACTTGTACGTGGGGGTAACTAGGAACTACTCCGGATAAAAATTAGGCCAATTCCTTCCGGAGCCACGCATTCGTTTTGATCTACTCTGGGTTTTTTTAACCTGAAGTTCCTGTCTGATATTCTCATAAAGTATTTTTCACCATGTTTAAAAGAATCCTTTCCGTTTGGAGGAGACGAATTAATATGTAAGTGGTAATTCATCTTTGGGTAAATTTCAACTGCGAACTTTTGATTTTGTAATATCCTCCTTGATGTAATCTAGTGCGTAAATTTTGTGAAAGAAAATAAGTAATACAAAGAAACTCTAAGAACTCCAAACCTGAACAGAGGAAATCAGGAGACCTGAGGAGTTTTGTCTCGGTTCAGAAAAAGTTTTAAAGAAAAATTCGAAAACTTTAGATATCCAAACAAACTAATTATAATCAATATGTTAGCGATTAGATCGCAAACATATGCTGACTCCGTCTTGATTACTGATCTTTTATGAAAGGTTTAGTGATAATACTACTAGAGTCTTCCTCCTGTGTGCAATCACATACTTCTAGATAATAAGACAATAACTTATGTCTAAAAATTCTTAAGGTAAAACTTTGTGAATGATTTTACTTGTGTACAGTGTACACAAAGAAAAAGCAAAGGGATAAGGTTAAAATAAAAACTTATTCAATCGCGATAGCGCGGTGGTTTGGTTTCAGCTCAGCTCATCATTAATTAAGTGCGGGGAAAATGTGCAAATTGAACGCTTATTTTAACCTACTATTTATAATTTATAACACAATATAAGTTTGTTTTTACACAAAACATCGTTTCTTCTCCGCGATTGTTAATATGCATAGCATTTTCTTGTTCTAATTCTGAAGGTGACGCGAGCCGTACTATGATCGAGAGTTACTCCAGTGGAGAAGTGTCCAAAATTGAAAAATTATGCCCAGCAAGTTTCTGCGCAATGGAGAATATTTAAAAATTGGGAAACTTCAATTGTTACAAAATTTTATGAGAAGTAATTTTAAACCAATTTTAAACCACAGTCAAACTCTTATGATTTAGGGCTGCTTTTCTGATATAATTTTACAGTAGGCTGTTGTGAAAAACGCGAAATTTTAGCTGTACTTTTATTTATGTTTAATGTTCTTAACAAAAAGCTATGAAAGTTCTAGTTATTATTATAATATGGTTTGTTACAACCTCGACCCTCGGGCTCTTTGTTTCTTTTTTATGACGGGACGGCGAGGCGAAATCTCTTCTTATATTGAAAAGAGAAAAGAGCCCTGGGAGCGGGATTGGGTTTGTTCTTATTCTATTTTCTGTTTTATGAAACCCAAGAAACAGCACAACAGCGTTATGAAATTTTTCTCCAGTAAACAATAAATATATACACACGTTTGAAATATTTTTGGCATCATATAATAATTACAAAATAGAAATAAATTTAGTAACTTCCTTCCAGCATTGAGTAGAATATAAGCATTTCTTTGTTGAATTCTCCTGCATGTCTGCATGATCATTATTTTTGATTAATATTGAAAGTGGAATTACATCCACATGAAACAGGCTTGTCACATTTGTTAAAGAAACATTGGATCCAAAAATAATACCATAATTTGCTTCTAACAAAGCAAGCAAATCGGTAAGGGAGTCACCAATATATATAACTGGTAGTAAGTGTTGTGACCTCCATTGTTTTATCCAATTACACTTTCCACAAGCTGTTGAAACTTTTCCAAAGTCAATTGTGCCATTTTGATACAAAGGAATTGCAGAAGATGTTATATCATCTGGTGCAATTATTCCATCTAATGCAGCAATAAGTAATTCTGGAAACCAATTTATAGATAAAATTTTACACATTATATTTTTTTTCTCTCGGAGAACTTTTAAAGACTCAATTGCATTTGGGTAGAATTCGATTTCTTCAACTAACTCCCCCAGTTTAACTCCCACTATATCATTGAAATACTTCTTACTTGCTAAAAGGTGCCTTGAATTAATATTGTATGCGTCTAAAGTTTTAATCATGGTTTCCAGAGTTTTGCAACTAAAGTCATTATCGGATTTACACTTATCTAAACAAGTGTTCAGACACTTTAAGTAGCCAGAATAATACTGTTGACCTTCTTTTTCCCACATATGCAAAAGTTCGATCTGATTGTTAGCGTGAGCTTCGCGAAATTTTTCGGTTGATTTAAATGATAAGTACGATGTGTCTCTCTGTGTAAGAGTTCCGTCAAAATCGCAAACTAATAACACTGATGGGGATATAACTCCTTGAGTTGACATAGTTACAACAAATAAAGAATAAAATCTTTTGGCTTCTTCCTTTTGGGACGGATCGTTGTTGTGATATTATAACCAATGACCTATAGTTCTAAGTTAATTTGCTTATTGAATTTAATGCCCAATGTGCTTCTGAGGAGAATTAGATTGGTCAGACAGCTAAATCAAAGCACTGGTAAATACTGGGAGTTACAAAGAATTTTACCAAAGCTTAGCTAAAATATCATTATCAATATATAATTAATCCCTTAACAACTGTGCATTGGGGCGAAAATTCCTCCACGCTAGCTAGCTCACTAACCCCTTTTTTCGTCAACGAAAAAGCTGGTGGAATTGGGGGACGGCAAAGCAAAGGTGAGCCCGTCTGTGTAGAGGTGTAGTGTGGTGGTGGGTTGTGTGACGGACTCATTGAGTGAACTTTCTTGTTGGGATATCAAAATTCATAAAGCATGGTGTATGTTCTATTATCAATATTGTATATATATATATATAGCTACTGCTTATATATTTTAAGTGGTTAGCTACCCATGTTTATTCTCTAGAGAACAGATAGCTAAATAGTCAAGCAGGGAGAACACACAAAGAGGAAAACAGTCAGGTAATGACAGCCGTGTCAAGAAGTAGAATCATAGTCATAAACCCTTTAGCTATGACTAATAGTAGAATTTAGGTGCTGTTCATATGGAAAATATTTCCTTGGTTAGCGGAGGGGAAATGTTTCAGCATGATAATTAGAGGTTTCTTTTTTGTTTTAGTGGCTCAGTGGAAACAACCCACTTTTGTGTTTTTCTAGTGTTTGTGATTTTCTAGGCTAGCAACTTTAAATATTTATTATTATCGCATAGGATAGAAAACTTTTCCCTGTGAGGTGAGAAAGTAACATGTGAAGTGTCTTTGTTTATTATGATAATCTTTTATTTATTTCTAAAAATTAAGCCAAGTCAAGATAAATTATCTCACTTACCAAGGAAACTTCAGTTCTTTTCATATGGGAAATTAAATTAAGGAACGGTGTCAAAAAGGTTTGGCACGCTAACAGATTTTGTCTGCTAAGAGCGTGGGAAGGGCGGTTTTGAGGTCAGTTTGTTAAAGATATGTATTATGTGATGAAAATCTGTCCTTCTGGAATTTTCTCCTGAACCTGTGTTGTATATTGTTTTTTGAAAAAAATGAGTGAATACAGACTCTAGGCCAGAAAAACAATAAATATATAATTGAACCTGTTAATAGATCAATAAAAATGATAGTGTATTTCAGGCTTAAGGAGAGAAAATGTGTACAGTTTCGCCTTAGTAAGTAGAGTAAAAAATATGATAGCGTATGGCGCATATGACAGTAATCCATATAAGGGGGGTCAAATGTTAATAGACAAAATCAGCTAAGCGTGACAAATATCTTTTGTTGCCTGCCCTTACTGCTTACCAAGATCTCCATTATGTGCACCTGACAATGGTTTACTGCTGTGTTTACTGTTTTGATGCAGCGGCTATTAATAGATTAATTAGTATATATAGTTATTATTATACCCCTCCATCCATGCTATCATAAAAAACAGATGTTTAATAAGTCAAAAATGATGATGCTGCAATGCCACTTATTGTGGCAAAACATAATGCCCTTTTAAAGTCTGTATGTCTGCACCCACTGGTAAATGTGTTAAACTTGATCCTCAGGCCACTGCTGTTCTCAAACATTTGATGTTTTGTAATCGCTCTCCAGCACTATTTCACAACTTCTCAGTACTTGCAGAAGAGTCTAATGATAAACTCACTTTCAGTGAGAATTTATTAATTTTGAACAACACAGTAAAGTCTTTGCTTTTAAGATTATTTTAGTCTATAGTTACATTTTTTTATTTTCATTGTTACATGTAGTATTTTATCTCGTTCTTTAAAAGTTAAGAATTAGTGTGAACATGCCAACCTGGGTACCAGTGAAAGCCTACTGGGAAAACATATATAAAAAATGGATATGTCGTGATTTTGTCGTTTTTCTCTCAATATTTCTACAAACTGCTCAACTATATATATAACTATAATAAATTGTAATTTTTAAAATTGTTGTCTGTAGCTGAAAAGTTGTTAAATTGCCATTATTCAACCAGTTACCTGTTAACATATATATTTCCCGCTCATCATAATCATTATAATCATTTGCTTTGTTTGTTTTCCATGCTAGCATGGGTTAGATCATGTATATTATTGATCTGTTTCAAATACATCTACATCAAGTCTGTCCTTATTACCTCCTGCCATGCTTTCTCAGTCTACCTCTGGACTTTACCCCCAGGAACTATCATATCTCTACACTCTTTTAACCCATTTATTCTCCTCCATTCTTTCTAAATGTGCCAACCATCTCAATCTTCTAATCTGAATAGCAGCTCCATTGCTACAAATAATTAGCCTGCTTCTTAGCTTATCTGAACTCTTTTTGTTTTTTTAAATTGGTGTTAACATCCACCAAATTATTCTCAAATTACTTTCTCACTGTCCATGTTTCAATACAGTAACACTTCTTATACAGGCCTCATACAACCTTCATTTTACCTCAATCAACAAGACACGTCAACAGAGAAAGTAACTTGAAATTTTTCCTGCAAGTACCACTTCTTCCAACGCCTCCTTCACTACCCAACAAATCATCTAAATAACAGCAGTTCACAACTATCTCCAACAAACTGCTGTTGTACATCATTAAAGCTAAAAAAACTTTGTTGTCTATAATTTCACTTTTGCAACACTTACATACAAATTGAATGTCAGCTCCGAACCTTTTTATCTAACATCACTGCACTTCCTATGTACCTAAAGTCTGACAAAAAATTGAGTTAATACCAACCTTTTTTCTGCAAAATCCACAAAGTCCCCTTCCAACTACAAGGTCACATTCGGCTTTAATACTACTTCCTATTTTTGCTAATTGCTCAGACTGTTTGTTTGTGTATTAGTCACACAGAGTAACTGAAATCTTGTGTTGTATGCTCATTTGATCAGTAAAAGCCAATCAGGATGATAGGCAAACAGTATCTGATCATACAAAATTAGCAATTTCAAGAAGACTTTTTTTGTGGAAGAACCATTTATTTGTCTTTTGCAAAGAATTATTTTAGTGAATCCAATAGTATGTCTTTGTCCGCACCACTATTTTGTGCGTCCTTGTCACCTGGTTACATGAAGTAACACAATTTGCTTGGACACAAGTTATTACTATGATTATAAGTCGGATTAAATGATGTGGTTTTTAATTTTGCTTACGAACAGACTTATGTTATTATATAGTAATTTCACGAAGATTTGTTTGCACAAATTGGTCTTTTTACGAAAATTTTTATGAACATATTTAAAATGCATGAAAATCACAAATTTACTTGGTGTTTATTTAGGCAAGAGGTAATTTGAGATAACTTACAGGCTCTTTTTCTTGTGAGTTATCTTGTAAGTTTTATGACCTAAGAATAAATGACACGGCTGGAGGCCAGAAAAGGAAAAAAAAGTCCTGCCCCTGGTTTCTACTAACATAACTTTTTTTTGCAAATATTCCTATATTCCCGCTCTGTAACCCTTTTAATGTGTAATAAGATTACTGTAAAATTGTTGTGTGAAAATTGAATTTCATATTTCTTCTGCAATTCAATATTTTATGCAAAACAGATTAATTTACATAAATGCTTTATCAAAGCTCAGTGATGGAAAGCATGTGCAAAGTGCCATTGTTATGGAATGCGAATGGATACATTGAGGTGATCCAACAGGATGATATATCACAAGATGAAGCTGATAGAGTGATCAAGTTTTTTGAGGGCACTCTGTCAGATATTGACGGTATATTTCGTCCTTCATCACGCTCGTCGAATGACTTTAGCAGCGAAAGCGATGGCCAGGAGAAAGCAATTCTGGAAACAGAAGAGAGTCGTAGGTACGTCAAAAGAAGGAAAGTGTTTGATTCTTACATGTCGCAAATGCAGGAAGATAATTCTGTTCAGCACAAAAATTCATCGAGTTGTGTACAGTTGGATAAAGATGAGAAAACCCATGTTTGCGACATATGTGGGAAAAGATTTAGTAGAAAGTTTAATTTAAACACGCACATAAAATGTGTTCACAGTGACGAGAAGGATTATGTATGCTCCTTCTGTAAGAGAGCTTTTAACCATAGTAGTAATTTAAGAAAACATATAAAGACTGTACATGGTACGGAGAAGAAATTACCTTGTCCATTGTGCAAGAAGCCGTTTAAACACGCGGATGCGTTGAGTAATCATATTAAAGTTATTCACGGTTTGCAGGATAACAAAACGTTGGCAGAATAGTGCAGTTTAAATGTATATATATATATATTAAAAGAAAAACTAAAAATTAGAAGAAGTGAAGGATATTTTTAAAATCAAAATTTTTAAAGTAAACCTCATCATAATATGTTATACTTTGTTATTTTTGTAACAAAATATTTTTTGTGTTTTTAACACAAGCCTTAGGACTTTTAGTATTTTGATAAATATAAATGTTTTATTTTCTTACATTTTGAGATATTTACTGTATAAAATATGTTCTTTTGAGTTCATGCAAAGTTATTTTTCTTAGTGGCGACATTAAACTAAGGTTAGTCGAGCTTTTATGTTGTTTTTTAATTAGTCTGCAATTTTGATTCAAATGTGGTTAATAATTTTCTGCTTATTTTTTTATATTTATTTTAAATGTCTTCTTCAGTTTAATTTACAAAACAGAATGGAAATGTATCTAATTTTTTTTATAAGTTTTGTCATTTTTAACTATATATATATACACATATATTTGTTGGTTTAATTGATTTTTAGGATAACATTTTTGCATTAGGTAATGATTTTTAACTATGAAAAAAGCTAGCATCCATTTAGCTTCTGGATAATATATATAATATGTTAAGAACTAAATGTAGGCAGATTTCATAGGTTACATGCAACAGAGGAAATGCCACCTGTATAAGTGGCCAAAAAAATTCTTGCACTTTTAAAACTTAAATAAAGTCAGGAAAATGTACATAAATATATTTTTATGAATTGGCTGGGCATTTGATATTCGATCTCATAATTTACCAGATTTGTTTTAATATGGCTACAAGCAAATATATTAAAGCTCAATAATGCAGTAATTGAAAGGTGACTTACATAGACTAAAATTGTTTAAATACGGTGGAATACATAAAAGGTTGACAACGAGATCTAAAATAGTATATTTTAAAATTAAATTTAAACTTCATTTCAAAACTGTTCAAATGTTTCTATTCTTTATTTCGGAGATAAACGATCAGACAAAATCCAACCGGAACAATATTTAAAGTTATCAGTGATTTGCGCATCATAATGATGTTTGTCACTCTTTTGACTCACTTTTGAAAGTTCTGATCCAGAGTGACCAAACCTCCTAGCTTACCTAAAGTTTGACTCAAAATATTGATTCTTCCTAAAATCTTCTGATATTGTTGAGCTTGCCATACAGTTTTTTCAAAGAAGTACTTTGGGAAAAAAGATCAAACAATATTTACTGTTAGTAAAGGCTTGAATTCCACCGAAGATTTTTTCGCAATGTCCTGAAATGTGTATCAGTTTTTATACGTTTTTTTAGTTTCGATCTGAAAACCTCTTAAATTCTCCTGAAATTATATTTTGTGGCCATTCTCTTCAGTAAATATTGATAAATGATATTGTCATTGAATATTTTCGACAGAGCATAGAGGTACACAGACAAGGACAGAGATTTTCTCTGTAAATTATATTGGTCTGATTTTTCTTAAATCGCTTAGAATTTTTTTGAATTTTTTTCAAATTATGATAGCTATTATTTCGAACGTTTTTATAATGGTGATTTCTGCAATTTATTGGTTAATTATAGAATATCAAATTGTATCTCTTATCGACAAAGCTACTTTCGGTTTAGTAACTTTTAACACTGTGAAGCATTTCTAAACTTAGATGATCTTATCCCGAAACATTTGTGATTACAGTTTTTGAAAGTTTCTGTACTTCTTATTACTTTTTTCGAATTATTTATAGAAATAAATCAATTATTGGAAACTAATTGGTGTCAAAAAATAGTGGGGAAAAATCTAGTTCAGCTCGGGAAATTCGTTAAATTTGACAACAAAATTTTTTTCTTACTCGATCAAAATGATTTTTTTTTCACGTGTTTTTTTATAATATTGTTTTTGATTGGAAAAGATAAATTACCAAAATTTCTTCCCCTATTTTTTATTCATATTGAAGTATTAAACTTTTCTAAACCTCTAGTTTCCTATGAAGCTTTGCCTGATAGTGTCTTCGAATTTTTCAGTAAATGTGTTTGATGTTCGTTTATGTAAATGAATGGATTAAGAATGAATAAATTAAATAATTAAATCTGTACAAGTTATTGTGTGGCGTTCTTAATAATACTAAAAGATAATGAATCTCTTATGTATTTTCTCTACCGTTCTCTCTGGAAGAAAATATGGTTTTGTTGTAAGTATTCAAGAAAGTGTCCAACACGCCCGCATTCCAGGAACCAATAGGCTTTAATGAATATTACTGTCAATGAAAAATCATTTTGAAAAAGAGCTGGTTAGCAAAACCGTGATTTTGAACTTCCTAGATAGGAGATATAGTCAAATAGCCAGGAGACCCAGCATAGCTTTCTTACCACCAGGTATCGGAATGGTTAAGGTGGAAAATATTACGCTTGGTCTCAAACGATTTTTCTGCGGTCAAAATTCTGACTGCGCTTTTTGATTGGTTCATTCTGTTGTTTTTTGTTCACGTGGTCAATATCAGAAATCTTTTGTTTTAAGCGAGAATGGTTTCACTTACCTGTATTATTTAGGAGAGTGACATTGATCGCGTCGGCTTTATGCTCATTGGTTGGTTATAATTCGGAGTTTGCTGGAAGGTGGATTTGAATTTTTGGTATTTGCTTTGACATTTATTTCCGTCTAAGCTTGCGTTTGAGAAAAACTGAATTAAATATCCTCGAAGAAAGCTTAGTAAAATAGGCTAATAGTCGACGAAAACTGGGCAACCGTTGAGCCCGACAAATCCCTTTGTTGCTCAAAAAAAGTGTATTGGATTCTCCGATCTATTTTCATTTTCAAAAAAAAACACCAGTTTTTGTGTTGATTATTTTTCTGTATAGTTAGAAGATTTATGATATTTTACTGGCCTGATAACAGATAATACAAAATAACTGATTTACATACAGTAGAGTCTCCATAACTCGAACCTCTATAACTCGAATCTCTCCTTAACTCGAACAAATTCGTTGGCACCGTGAAAATTTCCTAATAAACTCTTATAAAAAAACCTCTACAACTCGAACCTCTATAACTCGAATCTTCCCTTAACTCGAACAAATTTTTTTGTCCCTTGGAGACTTTTCTCTCCATAACTCGAATTTTCTGACATCATAATCAAAATTCGAACAGTTTTCCTGATAAATTGGGTCTAAAAATCTTGTCAATACGTGTTTTGCAGGCCTTATTATTAATTCGAATGATTAATGATGCGTCATCCAAACCTTTAGAACGTCTTTTTCGAACGTTTTCGAGAAAATCTAAAGAATTTCAAAAGAAAGACACTCTCATAACAATGTCGTCTGTGGCAGGATCAAAGCGTCGAATTGACAATAAGTCGTGCAAAATCAAGTACAAAGCTCTTAAAGCGTTGGAAAAGGGTACTGCGCCAAAGGATGTGGCAAAAGAGTTCAAAATTTCTCCAAGCACCCTGTCAACTTGGAAAAAAAATAAAGAAAAGCTTTACAAGCAGTTTAACAACGGGCAAACATCGAAGAGATCAAAGCCAGAAAAATTCAAAGATGTGAACAAAGCTGTTCATAAATGGTTACTTATGATGAGGAGTGATAATATCCCAATCAGTGGCCCGATGCTGAAAGAGAAAGCTCTTGAGTTTGCCGAAGCGTTGGGTGTCGAGTCATTTCAAGCTTCTCAGGGGTGGATGGCTAAATGGAAAACCAGGTTAGTTGACTAAGATTTTGTTTGTTTATTTTCGTGAAGATAAAATCTAAAAAAATGTTACAATAGCTTTGGTAGTTGTTTTTTCAAAATATCAATAGACTCTCTTTCAGAGAGGAAGGATAATTTGCATGGGACTTTCATCCCTAATCCATCACCAGTATTCAATGACTTTCCAGTAATTGTTATTTTGCAAACATTGAAGCTGTCATTCTTCAGAAAGTAAAATATGACTTTTGCAAAGCGTCCTGACTTTCCTAGTGGTAGATGTCCAATGATTTCTCCATTATTTTTCTTGACTGCAACTGCATATTTATCCATTTTATTTGTTGGTTCCATGAAACCATAAAATTCATCTCCAACAGAGGGTGTCCAATTACTTTTATAAACATGATACCCCATGACAAAAGCGTCGATTTCGTACGTAATAAGTTTAATGATAGGAAGTTCTATACAACAAATAATGTCTGTTAATCTTTTGACTTGTTGGACTTTCATGGCTTCCATGCTTTCTTTCACTCGTCAAAACTTCGAAACTTGGTAAAAATCGAATCTTTTTCTATTCGAATTCTTTCACAAATCAAAACATGGTAACAATCGAATGTTTTCTATTCGAATCATGGCCATGGCATTCTAAATTTAGAATTCCATGATTCGAATCAAACAAAATGTAAAGCTCCATCTACACTAGTCACAACTACAGAGATAAACGTTTTTCTCATCTATTCCTTTCAGGTATGGAGTATCCTTCAAAACCATCGCTGGAGAATCACGGTCCGTCACTGAGGAAATGACAGCGCCATGGTCGGAGACAACATTACCAACCATTCTCTCCCGCTATCCTCTGGAAGACATTTTTAACGCCGACGAATTCGGGCTTTTCTTTCAATGCCTTCCCAATAAAACTTTGCATATGAAAGGTGATAAGTGTTCTGGAGGAAAACACAGCAAAGTTAGACTTACTGGTTTAGCTGCTGGTAATGCCTTGGGGGAACGATTGCCAATATTTGTAATCGGCAAGTCCGCCAACCCTCGTTGCTTTAAAGGTGTCAAAACACTACCCTGTCGATACCGTTCGCAAAAGAAGAGTTGGATGTCTGGAGAGCTGTTCGAAGAGTGGGTACGCGAGCTTGATCGAAAATTCTCTGTCTCTAAGCGAAAAATTGCTTTGATTATTGACAATTGTACCGCACATCCTCATGTTGAAAACCTGGAATGGGTAGAATTGATCTTTCTTCCTCCAAATACCACGTCCCGAACCCAACCTATGGACCAAGGAATTATCCGCGCCCTGAAAGCAAAATATCGATCGCTAGCAGTGCGGAAATTGATAAAAGCCTTGGACGAGGAAAAATCGACTCCGAAGTTCTCGATTCTTGCAGCTATGTACATGCTAAGGAAAACATGGGATGATGTTTCCAACAAAACATTCACCAATTGCTTTCGAAAATCAGGAATTTCCCAAAAGGATGCAGAAAGAGCGATCAACGAAGATGACGACCCTTTTAAAAGTTTAACCAGCGAAGTAGAAGAAGACCCAATTCCAACCCTCGATGCTGAACTCTCTTACATAAAACGAAGGTTTCCTGACCACATTGATCCTGACTTATCAACTGAAGATTTCATTGATTTTGACATTGAAGTCAGTACATCCCATGGGCGTCTGAAGACTGCTGACATCATTGCTGAGATCACTGGGACTCAAGACGAAGAATTAGAAGAGGTCGACGAAGAAGACAAGGAGGAAGAAGATAAGATCACAAGACCGACGGCCGAGCAAGTGCGTACAGCTATCAACGTCCTCGAAGACTTGAGTATTTTTTCACATTTTGGAGAAGAAATGATAGCTTCCCTGAGGGACTTGAATCGTAATATCGCCAAAGATTTTGATATGAGTTGTAAGCAAACAGTTATCACCGACTTCTTTTCTAAATAAACATTAAAAAATTCATTAAAAGTGTATTGTTTTGACTTTCATTAACCTAATAGCCCCCTTAAAGTTAGACTTAAGATTAAATATAACGTTTTTATCCAGCTGGTCCACGTAAAGGGAGGATATTGCGCTAAAAGTTGAAAACCTCTACAACTCGAATGTCTCCATAACTCGAACGATTTCCTTTTCCCCGTGGCTGTTCGAGTTATGGAGACTCTACTGTATTTGCTAACCCTTAGCGTATTCCAGAAAAAACAAAACTATTTAATCTTGAGGACTAAACTCTTCTGAAGGTGGATTCCCTTAAAAAACGATAAGGGACCGGTTGGAACAAGCAATTGTGATTTCTACAATCTGAGTGTTTTTATGAAACTCTCTAGAATAATATTTCTGCCAGATAAAAATATTTACAGATTTATTTTGCCGACAAATTTTTATGAGTTTTTCACGAGTACTTATTTTTAAGAAATTTTTCGAATTTTGCGAAATTTAGTGGAATTTGGTATCCGTGAAAATTAACATTAATGTGTTGCTATTCTTGTCAATTAATAAAAGTTCAGGCATCAACTTCGTTCCCAGGTACGATGGCTCTGAGGGGTCACACTTCTGTAAAGTATTTTTCACTTCTGTTAACTTTTTTTTCACTTCTGAAATTTTTTTTTCACTTCTGCAAATTTTTTTTCAATTCTGCAATTTTTTTTTTTTTTTTTACTTCAGCAATTTTCTTTTTTCACTTTTGCATTTTTTTTTTAATTATCTAACTCACGATTGGCGTTATTAATCAGTTGTCTAGTATCTCCTTATTCACTAGACCGTCATGAAAAGCGTGAAGGATGCTATTAAGGTTTATTTCAATCACATACCTAGAGATACTAAAATTCCTTCGTATACATCATAACTATAAAACTAGTTTATCGACATTAAAAAGATGGTTTCGTCTTTATGGTATGAGAAAAAAGCCCTTGGCAAGTATTAGAATTCAACACACAGATGTGATGCAGGCTGTGAAGGAGCAACTGGATGGTAGTGGAGCTGAGCTGGGCTATCGTCGCATTCATAGATGTTTAACGTCAAAAGGCATAATCTGCAGACGAGATAATGTTAGGCTAGCAATAAGGTATTTTGATCCAGAGGGAGTAAATAGGAGAAAGAGACGGCGCCTTCGTCGAAGAGCATACCGAGCTCGAGGCCCAAATTATATCTGGCACAATGATGGCCACGATAATCTTAAGCCGTATGGTTTTAGCATTCATGATTGTATTGACGGCTTTTCACGCAAAATAATTTGGCTTAAAGTAGGGACCACTAATAAACTGCTCGAAGTTATCGCTGGATACTATTTAGATGCCGTTTTAAATTTGAAAGGACTTCCTTTGATAATTAAAGCAGATGATGGAACTAAACATGCACTCATCGAGTGCCTTCACGTTTACTTGAGATCACTCTCAGGCGCAGACACTGATGAATCTTTCAGTATAACAACATCGCCACAGAACCAGAGAATTGAGTCATTTTGGGCCATGTTACAACGGGATCGTATTGGGTGGTGGCGGCATTTTTTCCGGGATTTAGCTGACTCAGACACGCTTTTTACTTCCGATCCAGTTATATTGGACTGTATTCGATATTGTTTTATGCCATTGATTCGAAGTGATTTAAATTCAAATTTTTGAGGAATGGAACTCACATTTAATCTCAAAAAGCAATAATGGTGGACCAAGTGGTCCTTCCGATTCTATGTTTTTCCTTCCTCATTTGTTTGACGCAGAGGATTGTTTACAAAACGTGAATCCGCAGGAAGTTAATGAATTCCAATCGGTCGCTGAAAATGAGCTTTGTGATTTCTCGTACGAGTTTCAGGAGTTTGCAGAGCATTTTATGAATCGCGATGGTATCGCTCAACCACAAAATCCAAAGGAGGCACTACATTTGTGTTTTTATCTTATTGAAAAGATTGATGATTTCTCATAATACACTTGAACAAAATATAAACATTTTTTGTTTTCTTATTGCTTTTTTTTCCTTAAAAAGTTCATACAATAAGTAATTTTTACATCTCTAGTAAACCAAAATAAATGTGAGTCATATATATACAACAAACACAGCAATCGTAAAAACAAATAGATCTTAACAAAATAACAAATCCTTTTTTGGCAACATAACTATACTCTCGTACCCATTTTTGTACTGATATTAGGACATAGTAAACCGTAGTAAAGCTTAGTGAGTAATATATAAAGAAAGAAGGATGTCTACATACCACAAAAGAAGTTAAAAATAAAACAAAAGCATGTAAATAAACTGATTGGTATTTCCCTAATTATAAAAAATGTCATCATGGTCAGTTGTTATCATCAAAGTAAAGGTTTTTAGCTAGTTCCTTTATTTCTTGAAATGATATAGGAGTTTCTTGTTCCACATCAACGAATCTTGGGCCTCCTCCATCTTTTAGCCTTACCACTTTGAATTCGTTAATTAGGTTATCATATCTCTCATACTTAAGTTGTAACTTTTTGTACTTTTTGGAGGGTCGACTAGAATATTGTGAACTTCCACTTTCAGATGACTTTGCTCGAATTTTGGATAACAGTTGTCCTGGTCTTTGTTCTGTTTTTCGTGGACCCTTCTCTTTTTAGTCTTCTTTTCTTTCATTATTTGTATTTTCTGAATCCATAAATGATTTGATTTCTGTTCTAATGGTATTCTTTAAAATATTTTCCATTGATTTACACTAAAAATAAAAATAATAATACAGTTTGCCCAAGGCACCAATTTTAGTACAGTTAAACGTTGTTTATGTTCACATTTTTATAAAAAGCCATCCCATTAGGTCCACACAAATAGCTAGCTAGCGTCTATATAACCTTTAACCTTCCAAAAAACTAACAAGCAACAAAAGATATTATCAAAAAATATTTATTTCACCAAAACTTTGAGGACTAAAGTAAACTTTATTTTAATAACTACAATTTCTTCGGGCTGGGGCCTAGCTAACATATTGCACTAAAATATTTGCATTTTACGACCTGTTTATATCCGCCATATTTAAATAAAGTTCCTTCCTAAAAGTTTTTTAAAAAATGTGCAGAAGTAAAATTGCAGAAGTATTTTAAAAAAAAATTGCAGAATTATTTTCAAAAAAATTTCAGAAGTAAAATTGCAGAAGTATTTTAAAAAAAAATTGCAGAATTATTTTCAAAAAAATTGCAGAAGTAAAATTGCAGAATTATTTTCAAAAAAATTGCAGAAGTAAAATTGCAGAAGTATTTTAAAAAAAAATTGCAGAAGTATTTTAAAAAAAAAGTGCAGAAGTAAAATTGCAGAAGTATTTTAAAAAAAAATTGCAGAAGTATTTTAAAAAAAAAGTGCAGAAGTAAAATTGCAGAAGTATTTTAAAAAAAAATTGCAGAATTATTTTCAAAAAAATTGCAGAAGTAAAATTGCAGAAGTATTTTAAAAAAAAATTGCAGAAGTAAAATTGCAGAAGTATTTTAAAAAAAAATTGCAGAAGTAAAATTGCAGAATTATTTTCAAAAAAATTGCAGAAGTAAAATTGCAGAAGTATTTTGAAAAAAAGTGCAGAAGTAAAAAAAAGTTATGACAGAAGTGTGACCCCTCAGAGCCATCGTACCCAGGGCATTTTGCATTTTTGATTAATGTGATAGCGGCACGGCTCAGGGGCCAAGAGAAAGGGTGAGGATAGTAAAGTTTTAAACCAGTGCACTTATTTTCCACTCCGTTATGACAAATATTTTTAAGAAAGGTACGAAAATGTCATGAAATGACTTGAATCTTAACGCTTGTATAGCAACCTCTCATTTCCACGAGTTGTTGACACTAACAGCCGGTCGTCAAGTAAGCGATAGCGCCTCTGACACCAAACCCTGGGACGAAGCACTAGCATGACTTTAAGAAAACCTTTTAAAACACAATGGAACGTACTAACCAGCGATGTTCGACTGTATTTGTGCTACAATCTGTCTTTTTCTATCAAAGTGTACAAACAAACATTTGATAGATAAAGTAAACAATCGAAGACTTGAATTATTTATTTTGCATATAATCAGAATAAATCGAAAATAAAGCAACGAGTAGGTTGTTGTTGATTGAAGATTTTGCGTATATCAGCGAGCATTTTTTGTGTTTTTTGATTGTATACAGTATACGGTTAATAGACGTGGGTTAGTGGAGCATTGGACTTTCGTAACAAATTTAAATTTTCAATAAAGGAGTTATTTTCTTCAGTCGCATGGAAGTTAAATTTATCTAGCATCTACTATCAAATATCATTGATTGCAGGATATGTAATAATCTCTAATGTATACAACCAGCCTGGTTCTGAGATACTAGGCTGGTTCTCTTTAATAAACGCGTAGCTGCTTCGTAATAATGGAATAGGGCCAAAAGACCCTAGGGTCGAGGATGTGAAACAGTTAAAAAAGGGATGGTAAAACATTGTGCATGAATTCTTTTACATTTGTTTTTTGGTCTTACCATTAGTGATATTAATTGTATAATAACTTTTGGACGCGTGTTACCCTTAATTATATGAACTGCCTCTCTCGACAAGATTAACACCATTGAGGCGCCGAGCCTTTTAGGGACACCTCAAAACTGATAGTCTTGTCTATTCTAAGGATTTTATGATGACGTCATCATTTGACGTCAAGTTTTTGATTTTCCACATAATATTTTTCTTAGCACTTAACCTTAAATGATACTCAAAAATCTGAACCTTAAGTCACACGAAAAGAAGTTACACGAGAAGTTTTTTTTTAATGCAAAACATTTGAACAAGCAGCACATTGAACAATTTCTTACTCTCCATTCGTCCAAAACATGCACGAGAGCTCATTATTTCTATTATAATTATATAGTTACTATTTTATTTTATTTTATTTTTCTTGTATCGTCGCCCTTTTTGTTTTTATTTCAGCGATGACCTATAGCAAAATTTCATTATTTTTTCAATTATTTTGAGGGTTAGCAAATAAAAGAAATACAAATTTCAAAACAATGTGTCTATAAGAATATATAAACAAAAAAAAATAATTTGCTTTAAAAAGGGTTAGGAATCGTTTATTGAAATATTTGAAATCTTCAAGGGCGACCGAAAATTAAATATTATGAAGCTATATCAGGTATTTTTACGTTTATAAGCAATCTAGTTTGGGCTTTGTGAATTCATTGTCTCTTTTAATTTGATTTGACCGAGTAAAAATGATAAAAAATAAAAATAATAACATATGGCAATTTTAATTATTTTCATGAAAGAATTAAAAAAAGAATATATTTAACTTGTTATTGGAATTCGCTTTTATTAGAATAACGATTCGGTACAAATTAATAAATTTTATACGGTGAATAAAGTTTAAAAGAAAGAAAAAGAGAACGCGCTAACAACAATTGTTAATAGTTAGGTTAAAAAAAGAATTGTGATTTTTTTTAAAATTTGTTTTGCATGTGACTTGGTCGGTAGTAAGAGATGAACTAATTTGTACCAAGCCAAACTTACTTTTGGTACGGATAACTATCTGGTGCATTTTTGTGTTGTTACTGCTGCTGCTGCTGCTGATGGAATCTATTGTTACCCAATCTTCTGTAAGCTCAATTTCCACAACGACCTTTGTGTATGTCTGCTTAAGCCATCTGACATCATTCTTAGCCTAACTCCCCGTTCCCAATAGTTGTACACAGGGTATATATTACCTTGATTTGCTTATAGTAGCTCTAGTCAGATCACGTTTTTCCTGGGACATTTTTTATAACTAATATGCTAGGACTGCTAAAGTATTTCGATCTTGAAATCAATCTTTTGACGGAGTCGTTCAAATTTAATGATATGTTTCTGTTACGTTCCTAAAGGATGTCGTTAATATTTCAAACATCTCATGGCCACCATAGATTAGAGTCAGTAATTTTTGTGCAACTGTTATGGAGATAGAAAAATATCTCTGCAACATTGGTGCAACATCTTTTGTACTACTTTGTTGTGCAACATCTCTTACATCACTTTGTTGTAGTTACAGCATGTGTTTTAAAGTGGGAACGGCGATTAACTGCTGTGCGACTGTTGCACAATTGTTGTTCAACACTTTTTATTGACCGGCCTTAAGAAATTTATTTACCACAGCTCAAAATTACACAAACAGGAGGAGGGTTTTTGTGCATTATTTTTTTTAATTTTGTTCTTTAAACACAATAGTCAAATTAAGATACTTTACTAAGACACGCCTCGAACAAGTAATTTATTTATTAGGTCATGTTTTTTGTCTTCAAAAGTTTAGCAGTGTTACAGTTAATAAATAAGCCTGTTAAGCAAAGCAATGGTTATTATACTAAAATATTTTTTTGTCTAAATTTAATAAACATATTGCTTCGTTCGACAAAATTTAGTATCGTAAACGAACAAAAAAGCCTGATTACTGGTCAAGCAACCAGTAATCAACTGTTGAACACCAGGTTGAGCGATAGGTAAACAGTGTCACACATCCAGGTGGAGCGCTTTAGTACAGGTATATAGTATGTGTCAAAGTCAATGATGCACTCACAGTAATAGGTGTAATATATTTTTTTTCTCACAACTTTATTAGTAAAAAATTCACACCCAATAATTTTTTTCTCCAAACTAGGCCAGAAGTTACAGTTAATCTTCTCCAATTTAAATTTTGGTAGATATTTTTACAGCTACGTCATCGCAAAAATTCTGTCAACAATTTTTATTTATTTTTATAAAAGTCGTAATTAAATGCATGATATTTTTCAAGCCGCGCCTTCTCTTTGTTTTCTTTTTAGCCTCCTAGCTGTGACACGACCAAGCAATTGAAAATCAAAAATCAAAACATTTCTCAAACACAGTGAATTTTAATTTTTTAACTTCAAAGTTAGAATAACGACCTGGTTTTATTTAGATGAATGAATAAAAACAAAGGATCATGCTTTCCCTTGAAAGAAAAAAGAATGTTTTAAAGAACACCCAAACAACAAATGTTAACAATCTGTTACAATTAAAAAATATTTTGAATTCTTTCATGATTATACATGTGATTTAGTCAGAGGTAATAGCAGATGGACTCAATCTATCCAAATTGTTTGTTATGGATGCTTTGATTTGGTAGCCGCAAGTAGCTACAATCACTTGGTGTTACCGTTTTATTTGCCCGTGGAAAAATTAAACCAAATGCTCACAGCTGTCAAAGCTTTAGTTCAGTAAAATTTTTTAAGGGAAAAGAATTATTCTTAATTTTTTATAGTTATTAAAGTACAAAGCTGATTATTTTTTAAGGAATTGAACAAAAGTTCTAGCAATTTGACTTAAATAACTAAAAATTCTGTCAATAAGGTATGCTGACAAAAAGATTGTATAATGTATTGTGTCTAGGGGTATCCATTTTCCATTCTCCTAGATTTTATACACATCATATCGATTGTAACAAACGTAAAATTTATTCCTCTTTTGAATACCAGGCAATAAAACAAGAAAAATACTTGTTGTGCAGAAATGAATAATGTCACTTCAATGAATAATGTCACTTCAATGAATAATGTCACTTCAAAGTACGTATATTGCGATATTCTTGGCACCAACATAACACCTCCCGAAACGTTTTACTGGTGCTTGTTTAGTTCTCTCCTATTACAAAGCGTTTTAACCATAATCTTTAATTTCATGTATCTAGCAGTTATGTTTAAATGTGTCGCAACTAGAACCATATCGGAATGTTTGTACATAATGTTATCTGTGAGTGATGTATTAGCTGCAGTAATTGGGACACCAGCTTGGATGCTGACTATATATCAGTCAATTGAATTTTATATGGACTGTAACGTTGCTTTATATATCAACTTTACTGGTTACAGTCTGGTGCTGATATCTGTTTCAACAATACTTCTCATCACAATTGAAATGTACTTAGCTGTAATGCATCCGTTTTATTACGAAGGAACCTCTTTGAAGAAAAAGTTCATGGTGGCATTGGCTTTATTATGGATTTCATGCATTGCTTTTAGTGTTATCTCAAGTGTTATATTCCGCACATTTTGGGACATGTTTCAAAAACTGGCTGGCCTTATTTTTCTTTTAGTCATTTTATTACTCTTTTTCGCCCATCATAAAGTGTACAGAGAAGTTAAAAGAATATGTAGCAGGATTGTTGAGACAGATCGAGATGGGAAAAGAATGATACAAATGAAAAGCCGTTCCGTAAAACTATCTTTGTCCATATCGTTAACATTAACCATCTGCTTCACACCAATGGTCTATTACTCCTTCCACGTTATGTTATTGGGAAAGACGATCTCTACACAGTCAGTCATGCTTCCAGTTTTTCAATTCATTGCACTTTTAAATGGATTGTTTAATCCGTTTGTTTACTATTTCCGACTGACTAAAATACGTAGAAAAGTAAGGGGGATGTTGTCTTGTGTGGCATGTAGAACGGAACCATCTACAGTTTCATAATCTGATGAATGAAATAGAAATGAATTATTATTTTATAATAACACAATATACCCACTAAAATTAAAGTAACACAAAGCAAAAACAACAAAAATTTTATCTAGATTGTATAGATTTGCATTTACAAAATCACGACAAGTTTCACTGACCTTTCTCTCTGCATCTAGGTTTTCTTTATAGAAACTTTAATCTTTACTAATTCTCTAAACTATAAATTTACCGCCTAGCCCTGCTTAATATAGATATATTTAAAATATATTTTAAATATATATTAAATGTTAGATAAGACTCTTTTACACCTATTTTCAATCTTTTCTCCTAGTTTTTGTAATAAAATTAAACACAATAGAAGAGAAGACAAGTCATTTCAGGAGCCTCTTTTTTTGTTGAAACAAATCACTGTTTACTTGCTAAATTATGCTGCAATATGATGGCAATATCTTAATATAAAAAAAGCTGAAGTCATAAATACAAAAACTTAAAATCAGAGTTTGGATGTTTGAATGTGTTAAATGGAAGATTAAACGCGCCAGTATGCTAGTCCTGTACACGAACCAGCAGTCTAAAAATACAACAAATTGCACAATTACGATTATGCAACCGGGCTAAATATACACTCACCCCACTCCCCAACTGTTAATTATGTCATCGCCCTTCTTCAAAGTATTGAACTTATTTTAAACATCCAACCAATTCATCTTTGCGTGTAATTTAAATGCTCCAGTATCTTAGAAACTTACGATGTTCAACTGCACCACAAGGTTTTTGTATCCATCTTTACAAATCGAGTCAATTGAAACAACCAACGAATTCTTCTTTTTATTCTTCTTTTTATTTTTTGGTACTTAATACAACGCATGTTTAAAGAGAAACTATACAAACCACTGTTTTATATACTTACCTGTTACAATCATTGGTGGAGAATATTTTTCCTTATGCAACTCCATCTTCCGTTGTTTCTGTCAAAGGAGCGTTTCCCATAAAGATATTGAAAGGTGTTTCTTATGGTACATCTAGGGAATTCTAAAGAAAAACAAATAACAACTGTTGAAAAAAAGATATCATTAAGTCTCAGATAAAAGAATGACCTGATAAAGTTTACAACAGTGAATACATCGATAACACATTATTTTTCTTTTTTTCTAAAAAAATATAATTATAACAGTGAATACATCGATAACAAATTAACTTCTTTTTTACAAAACAAATATTTCCTATGCTTCAAAACAAAAAAAATTACTGCAGCATTTGCAACCAAATCTGTCCAATATACTTCCATGTTGACAATAAATTGCGCACACTGGTCCACCTATACATATTACAAAGAAAGACCAATACATCAGTATTAGCAAGTTTTTGCGGTAAACAGCTGTATTAGCCTTGTAGCTATATAAGGCTGAGACATTTTTGTTCTTCTCACCTTTGACACCTATAGGTCTCCATTTTTTGTAAAGAAAAAATTTACTTGCAAGGAAATAAATTTTTTTACTCAGACGGCTAAAAATAGGAATCAAAATTTATTTACAACCCAGGTATTTCAAATATCGAAAGTCGACTCTGATGGTTATGACGTCATATTGGTGAAGATAATAAAACGTTTTTTGTTATATTGCGAAATTCTGTGAACGATAATTCCGACATTTTGCTTACAATAAATGTCAAGTTCAATTTACTTACATAAACAAATGCGACTATCATAATTTGGTTAGTTCCAGCACACTGAGCCTTTCTCATAAACAGCAGCGTAGCCATTGCATGTTTCCCCTTTTTGTTTACGTCACAACAGCCACAACTATCTTTTATAATACTCCCTAAAATATTTCGCAGAATTCATTTTGAAGCTTATTAGTGTTACCTACCATTTGTATTACCATTACAATATTAAGACAAAGGCTTCGTTGACCTGCAGAAAAGCGACACTGGTTTCAAAATATCGATCATAGATCGAGCTAAAGCATTTTATCTGAAGAAGAAACATTTTTTGGGCTCTGTAGATAAAAAAACTTACTCTTAAAGACAGATCTACAGAACAGAAGCTTTCGATCAAAGGGGATGCTTTATTTTACCTTAAGACTAAGGTTTCGGCTTTAGAATGGCACTTCTATACGCTTATCCAGCTGTCTTTGATTTATTTATTTTCTTTTGTTGTACTTAACCTTGACAATAAACGAGTTTTAATGTTTACGTTTTTTCGGGATTTTTGCGCATGTGCGGAAAAAAAACAGAGAAATTGGCAAGCAAAAAAATGCAGGCCTTCTCATTGATATATCTTCTAAATCTAAACTACAAGCTATATAAAACAATTTCAAGATAACAAGATGCCTTTACTTGAAATAAAGTTTGGAATAAACTGGTCCATGTTTTACCGCCTGCATTATTTAGCCTGCCGATTTGCGTAAGAGGTCTGGGGATTATGAACAACAAGCGTCACGATCAAAATCATCTATTCATTCCCGCTTTAATGTACAAAGCTCTTGATGAAAAAAGAAATTATTTCATTGTTCACAGTATCTACAAGTAGATTTTTTCACGGGACTAAATAGTAGCTTTTGCAATAATACACTTATTTCGTGTGTCTGTAACAGGCAAAGTAGATTTGTTTTTTCTAGAATTACATTTGCTAATCGATTATTTAATGCTACATCAGTTGTAAAAGGGCGAAGGTCAATCCCACGAACTTTTCGAGCCTACGTGAGACCCCAAACTGCTTGATGATGGTCAGTTAGAGGCAGTTCATATGGAAGCAGGCTGGCTCGGCCGGACGGGATCTCGCTACTATCAAGAAACACATACAAAAATGGCGAGCTGGCTCGATTGTTTTTACCGAGATCTCGGCTAGGCGGGATGAACATTTTCCATATAAACGGGCCAGTCCGGCCAGGCGGCTGACTCACTTTATATTATTTTATTTGTAGAAAGCATTTTTTGTCAATTTGTATAACTATTGGTGAAAATAATATTATATTATATGCATTGGAACATTAAATATATAAAAACGCTCCATTAACATTATCACCCAATTTTATTGTTGTGTATTTATCACTGTTTTGACAAAATAAGCATTATTTGTAGCTTTTTCATGGATTACATTTTTTAAAAGATTTTTTGTAATTTAAATTTTATTTAGAACGCGATATAAAATATATGAACAAACTTTCGTGACTATTCTCAGCCCGCCTAACAGAGCTCGCCTCATATGAACGTAACAAAATATCAGTCCGCCTAACCGAGCCAGCCCGGTTAACCGGGTCAGCTCGCCTCATATGAACAGCTCCTTAACCAAGAAAAGCTAGGCACTAAACAACGCTCGCTTCATTAAACTCGATTATACTGCGCACTATCATCTTTTTATTCTGGCATATGTAGCGTTCTTTAGCAAAAATTTTAATTTATAATTTTATTATACAAACGTCACGGGTAATTAACGTTTATTGTTTCCTCAAAGCATTTGCTTTTGTTATAAACAACAGAGAAAAGTTACGGACGAAAGATTTTTATTACGGTGAGTAATTGTTAGAAAAAATAACATTTGTTGTGCAAAATCTCTTGCGTTGCTTTGTTGCACAATAAAGTCGTAACAAGGTAATAGAAACCGGCCTTAACAATAACAGTGTTATCATATTCGTGGTCTATTTCGATTAGAAAGTTTTTCGCGCCAAATTTATGATGAGAAGAATAATAATTTTCAGTAAGTGGATTTTTTGTTTGTGTCTATTTTATTCTGGCGCTTCGATTAACAAATGGATACTTATTAAAATCGGAATTTATTACGAGAATTGCTTAATCTTTAACCATTTACACATTTTTTATGAATTTTGACTGGAATTAGTTGTTTTTTTTGTTAAAGGAATTGAGGTCGAAATTGGTCTTTTTATATTCTTAGCGTAAATAACCGCCAAATTGAGTTTTTAAAAAGCTATTCACAGCCTTTTATTTTTAACTTATATCCGACAACGAAAGTGCACTAATTATTGTCACATGCGTTTTAAGAAAAAGCCGCAAAAAAATACTTCGTTATAAGTTAAGATTTGGTTAAGGTTCAGCATGTTCTTTAAGGTGTTCATTTTTTCCAAATCCCGGCTTAATTTTTTTTATAAACTAGGCTTTAATAAAACGAAAAACGTGTAGTTTTTAATAGTTTATTTTCTTAAGAGGATTTTTCCACAGGCCTTACCAGCTAGTTCACAATACATGTAAGTAAAACTTAATCAGTATGGCTCCATGTGTTACCATACCAAAGAAGACAGCTTTCGTTTTAATTCAGAATGTCTTATTAGAAAAGTAAATAAACAGATATATTGTTAATTTTTACTACCTTTACAGTTTGTCGGTCTTCCACAATATCGCAATTTACAACGACATCTTGATGTGGCAGTAGTGTGATTTATATTCCACAACACCACCACCACAAGAAACAAACAAACCAAAGGTAAACAAAAAGAACCCATCCTTACCAGCGAAGTATTAGAAGTGTAAGTTGGTTACTGCTTTGTTTTATTTAATGCTTTTATCGCGTTTTTAAGAGGCCATGAATTGGTAAGACGCATGGTGAATATACCAACACACGGGGATCAATTTCATTTTAAAATTGCTTAACTATGCATAATGTAGTTTAAGTAATTTAATCTATATTTTTATTGCTTCGATACACTGAAATTGCTACAGTTAAATTTCGCTTCAGTTAAATTTCAGTAAAAACCATTCGTTCTTTCATATCAAAAAATAGAAGAGCGAACAAAATTAGAAAATGACAACAAAATATATAAAATTAAAATAATAAATTAACTTGTTGTAACTACTTTTGCAATATTCTTAACTTATATGATAATCTAACAAGAGTTTGCATAAGTCGTTCACTGAAAATGCTTTCGCCGATTCTATATTTTTTTAATTTTACGCTTTAATTTACGGGAACACAGTTATTGTATTGATCGTAATCAGGACGGCGGCTTTGTGACTGGTGGCTCTGTGGTAGAGCAGCGTTCACCTCCAGTGCGGAAGGTCTGGGGTTCAAACCCAGGCCAAAT
The DNA here is from genome assembly GCF_029227915.1 of Hydractinia symbiolongicarpus. Taxonomy (NCBI): domain Eukaryota; kingdom Metazoa; phylum Cnidaria; class Hydrozoa; order Anthoathecata; family Hydractiniidae; genus Hydractinia; species Hydractinia symbiolongicarpus. The sequence goes on along the minus strand of NC_079882.1, from coordinate 25,708,403 downwards.
TATGCTAGAGACTATCGAACTGTGAATCGATCCATTCTGCTTAATGTTTAGCATGAGAACAGGATTAATATCTTAGGCAGTTGTCTAGTTGAGCGATTGTTGTGCTTGCACGGCTTCCGAAGCTCAAATGGGAGTTTTAAATGCGCTAGGAAACCCTTGATAACAATAGAGATAGATAAATGTAAGTTCTGTCACAGTCCTTAAAACGCCCACGCGCACGCCCACGGTCAGCCATAATAAATCTAGCACCATCCCATGCTTAGCCATGCCTAGTGGGGTAAAGTCCCTATCATGCAGCATTGAGTAAAGACATATCCCTAATAATCAATGCAATGTAGTGACGTCATCAAAATATGCAAAATAGGAGCTCCAAAATTTTTCTAGCACAATTCCTTTAAAATCAACGTGCATATCAAAGGGTAAGTCCCTATCATCCAAAAAGGGGAATTCCCTGATCGCAGTAAAGAGGGGGAATAATCAAAAATACTACTAATAAATGTGCGTCAACTGTCAATCAATATTTAATAGCCTTATAACTATAGTACACATGACCTTCCTGACCGGCATTGGTCTCTCTCTGCCCCTTATAGCCTTAGCATGCGTACAAGAATCGAAGAGGGAGAAGTATAATAATCAGAGGATTCAAGACCTACGGGAACGTCTTGATGATCTAAAGGATAATCGTCCTTGTAGCTGTGATAAGTAAATGGAACAATGTAACGACTGTAAAAGGGTACTCGATGTGTACGATAGACGCGCCTGTGGTCGGAGGTTCGTGGTAAAGGGTAAAATGTTGTGCTGGTACTGCTACCATGAATATATCACGTACAACGGAGGTGGCTGCGTATGTACAATGACATGCAATTCTCTGCAGTCGTTCGAAATATACAATAAAGAAGATGCAACAATTTGAATCCAAAACTATTCTACTCATTTGCCGCTATCTTTACAGACATCGACGTTATCAATGTAGAATACCTGACAGAGTCAGATCCCATACCTGTCAACGGAGGTAAGGATCCAAGGTACATTATAGAGTATCATACACGAAAACTCGTGGTAGCCCTAAGGGTAAAAACACCTAAAATCTGATGCACACATGGTATAATGCTGTACCGGCAATGAGTCTCGATTTTGAAGAGTACCCTGATTGGGTTGCGAAATATCGTCAAATTTGGTCCAAGATTTCAGAGCTTATATCTGAGCAATTGACGACAGAGCCCTAAAAAAGGAACATTACGTGAACGCCAAGCTTAAGTATTACAAGGATGCAATCACAACTAAATTTTACGGTATGCCAGTACCCTACGATTAACCCTGCCAAGCTAGTGCCATTCTGGCACTATCATCGGTATATGTGCAAGGCAGAAACTACTATTGTTGTCCTGCTTTCGGTTCAGCGATCTTTATGAGCTTCTCCTTCCCGCACGGGAAATCTTGCAGCAGGATGCTCGGGTAGAGCATGTTTGCATCATTTCCTAGAATGGTCTTGCATGAGCGGGGTTCGTCGTATACATGAGATCTGATCCCCGTCACATCACTCTCATGGTACCTGCAAAAGACGATCGCGGGGCTACCCACTATCCCTGTCTGCAAGAGCTCGTAAGCTTCATTCTTTGTGCACTCTGTACAGGCTTTTTGGACCTGCTTGCAGGCTTTGCAACGGGTTTTGAAACAGTTATCCTTGCATTTATGTGTACAGGTTTGCCTGGAGCATAGAGCTCTAACTCAGGGTGTAAACGTAGAGACTTGTTTAATACGTATCGCATCGACACGCCTGGAATACTTACCGCATCCTTCGAAATGTCAATTTCATCGTCATAATACTGCAGTCTCGTCTTATCCACAGCTTCGGTGAAAGGTATAACATCGGCTAGGTTATACTCACGTAACCAGTCCATCATAGTGACGCAGCCGCGCTTATAAAACTCTACGCGGAATGTTTCATACTCTTCATTCGTTAGCGTGTTTTTACCATTAAGACTGCTGTAGAAGGCCTCGTGCTCGATAGGGCCTACATGATTCAACTTGTGACAAGCCATTCATATGGGAACACGAGTTTTTCAAGCTTGCATTCCAAGGACTTGCACCATTGAACTTCGAGGTTGTGAGGTACATGTAGTCGTTATCTTTCTTTGCCACAGTGACTTTGTCGTTATCGTCTTTGGCAATTTGCTCGACAAAATACCGCTTGATTAGGTTGATGTCATACTTACCGCTGTTAAATCCGCCCAGCGCAACTTGGTTCACCCACTCGTTCCAAGCGTCTTGGTATCTATATGGCTGCATGTCAAAATCGTCAGGCTTTGGGTACACTCTCTCAACTTCTTCAACGATGAGGGCCTGCCTTTTCCCCAGCTCCTTAACGAACTGTTTAGCCAATACCTTGGGATCGTGGTGCTTGATGAATGTTGGATTTTAGTTGAGACTGTCCTGAATAGCAACACTTACCGGGATATGCTCGGATAGATATGTTAGATCTGCTGTTTGTCGCTAATTCAATGGTGCTAGGAGGGCCTCAAAGTCAAACACGATGTAGTGGGGGTAGGGTCGAAATTCTTTGTCGAAGCATCTCTTGATTTTTGGTGGTTTCTCGCACTCCCATGCTGTGACAAGGTTATACCCTGACCCCATTATGAAGTCTTCCTTCCACTTAGTTGCAATGTACAGATTCTTGTCTGCATAGGATCTATTGGGTTGGCATAGAAATCCGTGCCACTTGCAGCCGTTATATTCTTAAACGGTCTTTGAGATTGGCTCATAACCGTCAATTCTGCACACTTCACGCTTTAGAGCATCTCGCATCACTCTCTCTCCTCCATGTCCGCAGAGTGCGTGATGTATGTGCCTCCCTTTTTCTTCAGTCATCACCTCCATCCATTGGCATGCTGCATAGCTAATGCCCTCGTCATAAAAGACTTTCTCAGACTTGCTTGGCATGCGCTTGACTTTCTCACCCCTGCAAATGATCGTAGTCTTGGCACCTTCGCACTCGTCCTGTTTATGTGGCGTGAGGTTGTTGCTTTGCGTGAACCGTTGATTACACACCTCGCATTCCCAATGGTGCGTTAAAAAATCCATCTTTTTGATGAAAAAACAGTGGCCAGCCAACATAACAAGATTTATCGTGTCTAACCCCTTTTTGTACTGATTCTGCCCGTATACGAGCCGCCATGGTGCCTTATCAGAGTTTGTCTTCGGTTCAAAAACTCTGATGTTAATCTTGAATCGTTTGGCAATACCCTCGAAATCTACAAGCTTTTGTAGAGCGCACATCTTCACGCTTTAGATTGGGGTCCTCGTAGTACTCTCGCCAGGGCGAGGGATTCTTGTGTGATGCATTTTTCACGCTGTTTGCGCTCTCCTCTGTAGTGAACGGCTAGGCATCTCCAAAAGCACAAATTGTCCGTTCTTTCATCTTCTTTGTCAAAGCCGTAGATGTATCTCTTCTTTCATAGCCAATCAGGAAGTGGTCCACATCCAAGTAACGGCTCCCTCGTAGAGATGCTCTTGATCTGCCCGTGCTTGAAGACAATTTTGCCCTCGTATGCTCCGGGGGTCTCGATAGTTCTGTCGGGTGGTAGGTATGCCTTGGTCCAAAACTCCGCATCTTCGAGGTCGAGACGCTTCATCTCGCATTGCTCTATGAAGGTTTCGATTTCACCAATGCTCGATTGTGACCCAGAGCTCTTGGTTTTGTGAGAACCTGATACATCACCACCACCTTTGTGAATATCACAGTTGAAGCTATAAACCACAGTGACTCTCATATCGATATGGGGCGTGATTTTTTGCATAATAGCACCTGGCAGTGGTTGGTTAAGGGTCTTGTTAAACCGCCATGTCTTCACACGATTTCCGTCTTCTATCATCTGCGCCTCATGTTCAACAACATCATGAAGCGTTGGTGAAATTTGCTCCTTCTCCTTGTTGTAATAAAAAATAACAGTATCCCGCACACTCTTCAATCTACCAGTAAGAGCGTCGCGGGTTGCTGTTACTGGAGCTGATATGGTGTTATATAGTTTGCTAATAGCGTTTCTAAACCAATTCATGCTCTTTTTTTATAAGTAGGGCTCAAACAAAAAAGGTCATTGAGTAAGGAAAATCCCCTACTCGATTGCGCATGCGCTAAATTTGTCGGTTGCCGTGTGATCTGCACATGCGCTAAAATTTTTGATGACGTCATCAAAATTTCGTGTGCTGGTTACATGAGTTTTGGGAATTTTGGAGGGGAGTGTCGGGGGAGCGTTTTTAGCTGGGTTTGAGCGAGTAAAAGTGTCGAAGGAGGTCAGTATACTTATATTCATTCCCCTATACTACTATAGGGACTTACCCTTTGATATGCGCGTTGGTTTTTAGGGAATGGTGCTAGAAAGATTTTGGAGCTCCTATTTTGCATATTTTGATGACGTCACTACATTTCATTTATTATTAGGGATATGTCCTTACTCAATGCTGCGTCATAGGGACTTTACCCCACTAGGCGTGGCTAAGCATGGGATGGTGTTGGATTTGTTGTGGCTACCGTGGGCGTGCGCGTTTTAGGGACTGTGCCAGAACATACATTTCTCTATCTCTACAATACCATTAGGAGCTAATGAGGGCCATCCTGGGTAGCGATATGGAGATGATGATGATTGATGATGATGCTTGATAGTAATTGAGAATGGTATAGACGCTGGTTGTTGCATTGTTTATGGTCATGGCAAGCTGAAGCGTACAAGTTACACTCGATAAAAAAACATATCACATCTATTAGCCAAAACACAATAACTGTTAGTATTGAAAAAGAAAGTTATTAAAATGTAAAAAATTGGTTCTCTACACAAAAAAAGTTACTTGTTTTCACACTTTTCGAATGAATTATAGTTTGCTTTTTGCATGGGTTCATGATATGGTTTAAACTATACTACAGGAGAAGTATCAAAGAAAACATTCTGCTAAAACGTTTTGTGATTACTGGCTTGCAGCCTAAATATTTAGCAGACAATTTAAACAAATGCGAAAAGTGGTAATGATGTGCAACTTAGCAGATGATGTTTAAGAAGGATGTGATTTTTCTTAGTGTTTATTGGAGAAAATGAATACGCCACACTCATACCATAGAGTCCATGCTCACACACAAACACTTGCGTGGGAGCAGTATATAGGTAGTTATATTTCCCCGAGAATATACAGTTTACTCTCTCTAATCCGAATCTCTATTATCCGAATCTCTATTATCCGAACAATTTAAAAGTCACCGTCAATTTTCCTTAAGAAACTCTCATAATTTACTTTCTATTATCAAAATCTCTGTAATCCGAAAACCTCTATAATCCGAACTAATTTAAGGTTCTTTCGGCTAAATTCTCTCTATAATCCGAATTTTTAAGTGTAAATATACCATTAACACTTTCGAATGTTTTTTCGTAATTTGAATCTCTGTCGAATTCGAATGTTTTGATTTTTTTTGTATTGTAAGACAAAGAGAAATCGCAAGAAATCGCAAGTCAGTGAGTTCTTTTATTTTCGTTCCAACTTACTTATTCGTTTTTATTTCTCACCTTACTTTTTTAATTTTTTTCAAAAAAGTTCGATTTCTCTCTCTTATCCAAATTTTCACCCTTGAAACCTGGAAATTCGAATTAGAGACTTTCTACAACGGAAATTGTGTTTACGAAAAAGATAGCTGTTTTTTTTAGTATTCTCTACTCTTTCATTCAACATAAATCTTTAAAAAAAATATTTGAAGAAGAGCATGGTTTAATAAGTTACTCATAGCAAAGGTTTCTGTAAGGTCTTTTCATGTTTTTTTTTTCAGTTTTGATGATACTATTGATGCCGGACACGTTTTATAGCTAGCCTCATAAAAAGCCAACCACCAGCTAACTAGGAATTTACTTTTATGTTCTTTATACCTAGCTAAATCTCCAGTTTATATTTAATTTACCAGCTATTAGCTGCTGTAGCTAGCTAATGTTAGCTTTAAACTAAAGATTCCCAGTATACATAGCTAACCTGTGAATTTTATGTTGCTTTTACATGTAGCTAGGTACTGTGTAGTTTATCTTAGTGGTCTTTGATAGGATTATGGCTGTAACTTATTTGACTTGACCTTTTAAGCCTAAATGAGAAGATATAAGAAGCTACAACACCTTAAGAAAGTATTTATAATATTTAAGGATAGTTTAAGGACTCTTTTTTATGCAAATATATAATGTATTTTTCACATCTTGTGTAACTAAACTTTATATATCGGTTGCATGTAATATGACAAAAGGATTTTTATTTAACATGTAGTAATTCTGATGTTCTAGATGTTCTTACTCACATGTTTTTGTTTATGACATTTCGTGTTTTTTAAGAAAACTTTAAACCTTTTCGAGAGAGTTACTACATGCTAACTCCGAAAAACCTGTGTTTTTTTAAATTCTTAATTGATAGAGGTTTGTGACATTATGGGGAAAATTTCTTTTTTAATTTTTGATTTATTTATTTTTTTGGGGAGGAGCCAGGGAAATTATTTACATGGTTTTTTACATTTAGGGTGAAAAATGTACAGGGAAGGCTGGGGTGACTTTTCATTTATGTTTATACATGGTATATATAATATATACAAACTGTTTTGCTTTTCTTTTGAAATTTTGTGTTAACTTTTGTGACACAAGGATCATTGAATATACCGAAAGAACTAATTTTTGTAGAATTTGACTGTACACCTTGCAAGCCTTTCTTGTTTTTAAATTAGAATAAGAAATGCGACTGACATTATATGTATATAAATTTCTGTTTTACCACTCAATTTTTACATTTTATATAAATTATTTTGGACAGAATGGTATAAAATAGACCAAAATACCTGATCTTAGTTGTTTATAATTTACAGGCTGTGTCTGTGAAACTTTAGGGGGAATATTTTGTGTAAGACAATGGCATGACATAAACTAATAGATGTATATGTATATGTATATGTATATATATATGTATATATATATGTATATGTATATGTATATATATATGTATATATATATGTATATGTATATGTGACGTTTTGAGTGATTTAAATTTTATGGGTGAGATGAATGTTAAAATGCTTTTAAAAACTTCTTTCCAAATAATTTTCGCATTTGTCAGATGGTCAGAGCAGTAATTTTAGTAGATTTAGATTTTAAATGTCGCAAATTTACTGCAGTTGTTGCACACCTTTAATATTTTGGTCATTTATATAATAATGCAGATGTAAGATGCGTACTGCTGTATTGTTTTTTTATGGACGTATATCTGCTACATAAATTAAATAGAGAATACAGTGGATTCTTCCACGGGAAACAGCTAGTTTAAATTATATTCAGTCGTGAAATGAAATGACTTCAGTAGACAAATACATTTACCTGATCACTACAAAACGGCTTGATAGCGTGAATGGAAGGGCTGGACAGCCTGTTGGTAATTTCAAAATTTAAGGTATGAAAATTAGGAAGGTTAAAAGTTTATCCTTATCCTGATGTTGTATATCAGAAATATTGTAAATAGAACTTTGACTCACACCGAACCTTCACCTCCTACGATTCAACAACGTATCCTAAGCACGAGCCTTCAGGGAAAATGGAATACACAAACAAATGAAATTTCTACATCTACAATTATATAGTGTGATTTCTCTACTCTAGTACGTCCAGCGCACAACTAATATCTAATTCTAATTCATCTATATACAAAGAAGTCATTGGAAATAAATGCGAATGCATACCGTTGCATACGCGTTTTAAAATATGTGTGCTAAAATTATTTAAAAATTAATTTAATTAAAATTATATGTGCTTCATTCATAAATGTTAACGTTTTAGTGTTCTCTAAAGTATTGCTAACTCATGCTTATTTCGCCATTTGAGTTTTCTTTGCGTATTTTTTCGTTTATTGCCTTACCGCAATATCTCCAAACTCTTCAAACTTTTCATCCATATCCTCTTCTTCTAGTTGTTGTTTTACTAAAAGTAAATAACACACCTTAGTTTTTAAGTAGATGAAAACGGTAGCTAGTATTGCATTAAAGGGAACCAATCAAAAATGTAAACAAAAGTTTTATAAAATACAGAATATGGTTTTTAGGGGTTTTATAGGTGTTTTTTAGAAAAACATAAATTAATTTTTCTCTGTCACAGACAGAAAAACACAATTAGCCTATCAGTACACAAGACTAGTTGTTTAAACCCGTGGAAGAATCCACTTACAGCAACTTGTCATAACAGTATTTGTTGTAAATTTCATAAAAAAACGTTTAATTTACATTCCCAATACAAATTTGTAAGAAAGCAATTACATTTCATGTGGTTATAAAACCCGTCATGTAAATTTAAATTACATACAAAAAGATTCCCAGATAATCAAAAACACATCGAAGTTTGAGTCAACTTTAATGATTCTAGATAGCCCGACTACTTAGTCGATCTTTAATTTTCTTACAGCTACGTCAAAACCAGATTGATCTGATTTGCTGTACAATTGGTCAAAAAATTTATTCTTTTGCATTAAACTTTCTGGAAAAGTTATTTGCCTTTTAGAGGGGAGAGCGATGTAAATATAACAATAAAAAGGTACTTCAAGTCACATGAATTTAAATTACATACAATAAAATTCCCAGATAATAAAATTGCGAAAAGGATATAAGTTTGAATTTTAACAACATCAAACTGTTACGGAAACAAAAATTAAACTATTATTTTTTTATTTTTTTTTAATCGTGCTTTTTTTTAAAGGTGTTGGTCACAACAGGCCCCTTAATTTCTTCTCTATTACCCTGTAACTTTAGATTAGGTGAGGTGGTTTCAATAGGTTTTAATACAAAATTAAGCCACAAGCACATCCAAGGTTACATAGAACACTCAATAAAAATATTGGCAAAGTAAACCAGCGCCATTTCGAACTTTTTTTAGTGTTATCTTGTAATCTTTATATGCTAGTGAAGTGATAAATTATATGAATAGGAAATATCGACAAATTCTTTCAACATGACATCATAGCTTCTAAAAATTATTTAATGCCAAAATGTAAGTATGTTGAGAAGGAAAAAGGCTTTTTTAGAATTTTTATAGGACTATACAACAGAGTTTTAACATCATTATTATCTCACTCTATCTTTAACGTTTCTTCACACATTAATTAATTAAATAACTTTAACACGGGTACAAAATTACTCACACACAAATAAATGCCCTCCCACTTACCTTTATCATTTCTCTTTTGTAGTTCTCGCACCATCTCGAGAAGTGCACCAGCTTCATTCCAATGTCGTAAATGAGTAGCTATATTAATTTTCATTGATAGGCCGGTTATGGCTTTATCTAACTCATATCTTTCATCTGGATCCATAGCTGGGTCTTTATAAAGATTTTCAAAACTTTCCCTAAGAATCTTGAATTTTTTCTGAACACTAGAAAAGTTCATATACTCGAGATGATTTGTTTGATGTGGCTCAAAAGTTGAAGTGATTTCGTTTTTTAAAGAATCTTTTTTGTTGTCATCGTTTTTGAACTTTTCCTTACTTTCTGCTTCAGCTCCAATCTTCACCAATAATTCCCTCCACCATTTCTGCAATCGGGTGACAGCCTTTTTGCGGATCAATAATTGCTTTTCCCTTTTCTCCAGAACGTTTTTCCACCAATTTTGAACAGTGGTTGCAGCAACATTCTTTTTAGATCGTTCTAAATCTTCTGTTACTTTATACTCCTCATCAGATTCATCAGCTTCGTCGTCAGCCGCATATACAGACGAATTTTCTTTCTGAAGAGGCTTCCACATAGCTTCATACTCATCCTCCTTACTTGTTTGAACCGTGTTTTCCTTTACGTTTCTTGTTTGAACATCTGAGTCGCTGATGATATCCCAGGTATCTTCGTCATCATTAATCAATTTATTTTTGCTACGAGTACTTTTGCCATGTTTATCTTTTATTTTAGGAATCTGTTTTCCTGATAATAGATTGCTTTGCAAACGGCTGTGCTTTGGACTCCATGTTAAAGTTTTTATTCTATCTTTCTTAGTTTCCAGTACACGTTGCAACAAAGTTTGAGCTTCTTTTGAATTATTCAGCCTTCCTATTTCATTGAATGTTTCACAAAGTGGGTTATGCTGTATAATTTTATTGCTTTGAAACAGCTGTATGACAACTTTGCCACTTTCTGATGTAAGTGATTCTATATTAGATAGGACTGTCAGATATATTACCAACAGTCTTTCACTACACTGCACAAACTCGTTTGCTACATCTCTTGCCAAGCTTTGATTAGAGGTTTGAAGTTCATTTTTCAGCGCAAAAAACGCATTAAAGTTTGAGTTTGTGTCAATCAAGAGGCTATAAAACTTTTTAAAAAATTCAGATAGCCTGAATACTTTGTCGGTTCTTAATTTTCGTACAGCTACCTCAAAACCAGATTGATCTGATTTGCTGTACAATTGGTCAAAAAATGTATTCTTTTGCATTAAACTTTCTGGAAAAATTACGGATTTTCCTTTTAGAGCGGCGAGCGATGTAAATATAACAATCAAAGGTACTTCAAGGATAGAGCAGAATATATTGAGTGTTGGATTAGTCAGAGAAGTTTCCCTGATTGGCACAGTTACCATTAAAAAGTAAGATTTTAACGCATTAATTACATTGTGTTGGCGGTAGAAATGTGAGATAGCAGCACTAAGTGGCTTAAGAACATTAAAGAAATATTTTTTCTTTACAGCACGACTCTTTTCGTCAGTAGCATGAAACATAAGTTCATCAACTACCGGATTACTTTTGTCAATCATGAACGACAAGAAATGTATTTTGTAGTAGAAGTTCACATCTATGATTCCCTTTTCTTCTCTCACCTTCCAAGCACGTCTGATGTATAACGCAAGCTGATGCGATGCGTTTTGAGAATATTTAAAAAACTCATGTATGAGTGATGATGTTAGATGAGGAATGTGTAGATACTCAATAAAACCAGTAATATAGTCAAATACGCAGTTTGAAATGTCCATATCGCTTTCAATGTCTAACCACCGGAGGATAAGATCTGAAAAATGAGCTTGAAAAACTTTTTTCTGATGCAAAAGCATATACTGCAGATTCAGAAAGTTAATAACAAGTTGCTTTCCCTTCAGGAATATCTGTAAATCAGGAACAACGTGTGATTTACCACAGTTCTTTTGAGCGCAGGACAATGAGCACATTATGACACTAAAGAGTTTACTTTTAATCAAATTGCGAAGATCAATGACAAACATCTTCAAAAGATTAAACAAAACTTTAGCAATGAACTTCCTTATGTCAACTGTTGAAATTTTATTTAAAACAGAAAACTTCTTGATATCTTTCTGATCAGAATATCGGGAAAAATAAGTGACACTAGATAGGTCGCATTGAGTCATTGATGAAATTGTGTTGTCTGATGCATCAAACCCGAAGTAATTGTAATACTCGTGAAATTTTTCATCCTCAATTTTCTCATCTAATAGATGAGAAATTGATCTAAGTACTACTGCAACATGATTTACCATCGCTTTCAAACAGGAGCTTTTTAGTGCTGGTTGGTATTCCATTATGCAATCCGGCTTCTTCTTTTGCCAAAGATCAAAGCACAACAGCTTACCAACGACATTCTCAGCATTATCATATAATCGTACTGCATCAGTAACGTGTTTCAGATTGTCAAGCAAGCACATTCTGTAATAAAGTGAATCTGCCCTTAAAACACTCTTATGACCAACTAAGTCACTGTATGCGCTTTCAAGTTTCTTCGCAATCAAGGACTTCTCTTCGATCTTGTCTGTTCTTAGTACATTTCTAGCAGCTATCAGCAGACATTCGGTTTTAAGAAGCGCATCATTAGTTACGTCAGCGGCTTCGATAAATCTATGTCTTTCTTTCAAATACTGTACAGATAAATCTGAGCGATCGTGAGTTTTGAACAAATTAAGCAATAATTGTTCGCAATCATCTTTATCTTGCAAGAAGCGCCTTTGCTCTTCAAATTGACCATGAGAAAGCACCTGACTAAGTAAGGTATACTTGTCTTCATCCTTTTTATCAGTTAATTCTATTAGAGAGTACAACACTGCTGCTTTGCACATATAATAAGAATAATCAAGACATTCATATACGTCATTCAACTTTTCAGCAAGTGATGGGTCTTTCTTTCCACTGTCAACAACCTTTCTGGCGGCGAGTAACAAGCAGTCTGCTTTAGCAAAATCATCAGACGCATACTCTGCTGCTTCCAAGTATCTTTCCTGTTGCATTAGATACTCAACAGCCAAATCAAGCCGCTTTGACTTTCTAAACTGTTGAAGAAGAAGCTTTTCACAGCCATCTTTTTTGTACAAAAAGGATATCTTATCTTCAAATTCCAGATAGGATAAAGCTTGCTCAAGTTTGTCAAAGTCATTTCTCTGATAATAATAATTTGAAGCTTTATCGGCTACTGATGTTATATGTGAAGAATAGTTTGTCCCATCCAGCTTGTGATTCTGCAGCAGCATTAAACATTCAATATAACGATCTCCTGCAGTCAGTAAACTTATAGAAGCCATGATATTGTTCGCCTTTTCAAAACATCTTAATGCATCGTCGTCGTTATTTCCAGTTCTTTTATAAAACTTTCCAGCTTCTCCAAACTACAACATAAACAAGAAACTAACAAAACGTGAAAACTGACAACGGCGATGACCATGACCAACAAACGCAAAAGTCGCAAGAAAGTTATTAAATACCAACGTTAGATATTAGAATGTGCAATCCTGGGCATTAGATATTGGAAACAAGGGCAAATTTTGAAGATCGCAACCAAAAAAAAAATTAAAGACAATATTCACAATATTCACAGCGGACGTATGATCTTCGGTTATTTGGTTAGATCTAAAATCAAGCGTGCTAATTTATGCTGACATGAACATGCCCCAATTCCATTATATCTCGAGTCTTTCCGAGTTGTGTCGCGGGTTGTCCTATAATACCCATGTGAAAGTAGGATTTCTGCAGCAGAGCAATGTCCAAGTAATGCCGTCTGCCCATTTCGGAAAAGAGCTCAAAAAACGAACAATTCACAAATATTATTTCCCGGGTTGTACCTCCCAAGAGCAAAAGAGAATATTTAAATTCTAAATTAGTTGTAACAACAGTAAAACTTTATTGTCAGAAATTTTTGAGGGAAATAAAATTTGTTGAGGTATTTTTAAAAATTCGAAATTCGAAAGCCTAGAGTTTTTCAAAAAATGCTGAAGAAAAATGTAAACAAAGAAAAATGTACCTCTTCTTGCTTTTCACAAATTCGAGCATAACTACACCATTGCTTTGAATTCTTAAGACACACTTTAGCCTCTTCAACTAATTCACTTTCCAAAAACAACTTTGCAGCCTTTTCAAATTCTCTGTATACATTCTGGAGTTGTGTCCGACTGCGTTTTACATTCCACTCCCGTGCTTTTTCCAATGCATATTCCCCTTGAATTTGTGCTTCACATCTTTTCCTTAGCTCCTCATCTTCAGCTCTTTCAGAACATTTAAGAGCCAATTCCCAACGCTTTTTCGTGTAGAAATCCATGCCTTTTTCTTTCCACTCTGCCTGGGTAGATTTCTCAGCGAAGAGATTTTTTGCATCAAAATTCTTGTCTAGTTTAACCACTCTAACCAGAGATTTCTTGATAAGCATTTCAAACATTGAGCCTCTTTTCGTTTTATCTTCATCAAAGATCCAAACATGAACTCTTGCACGGGTTACAGCAGTATAAAATTTCTTGAGTTCTGCATTTAAAAGTTTATGGCTATTTCTATTAAATTCCAAAGGTCTTGTTTCACTCTCTAAAATGTCCGCGTGCAAAACTTGTAAGCTAGTATCTGAATGCTGGATATCTTCAATCATGTCAATGTTCGTTGCAATCACCCTCCACTCTTCCGAGGCCTGAAACACAACGTATATTTATGTAGACAGACAGGCAGGTAGGCAAACAAAAAATACATAAAAAGACAAAAAGTAAATTTGTTCTATAACCAAGCATACCTCAGAATCCTTGAAAAAGTTGTATAGTAGTACATCATCGAACTCCAAACCTTTTGCTTCATAGATACTTAGAACCAAACCGTAACTTAGTTCAGCAGGAAGATTCGCCTTGCTCTTCTCATTCTGAACAAGAACAACTTGATGTGCTCCGAACTCAATGGCAGAAGTTTCACGTTTACTGCCTTGCAACAACATAGCAAGTTCTGAAAAATCACTAGTGTCCAAAATCACAGGCTTCGGTCCAGGAAACAACCCAACATCTGGTCGCAAATGGTCAAATGACTCAGGAAATAATAACTTCAGGTACTGCACAATAACAGAAGCTAGCTGTAAGATACCACTGTGTGATCGATAGTTATGTGTTAACTGGTGAATCTTCTTTGGAACTGCAACTAAAGGCATGTTACTGTATTCCAATTCTCGTTTAGCAATGACAAATAAAGATCGAAGGTCGCAAAACCTAAATGCGACGCCGTTTATTATACTTTGAGCAGTGTCACCAGAAAAAAACATGGCGTTAGGATTCAAACTGCATCGCAAAAGTAGTAGTAATTCTGCTTGAGTGAAGTCTTGAGTTTCGTCTACATACACCTGATGGAAGCCCCAGTCTGGAATGATTGATTTTTTCAATCGTTTGTAAATGTTAAAATGAACATCCATCTCGTCAAAATAGCCTAAGGATTTTTTTGCTTTCTCGTACTGGCTAAACATGGCATAAACACTTTCCCTGTCACCTGTGAAGTTGGGGGCCCTTTTACGTCCAATCTCTTGATATTCTTCCATCGATAGAATACCAGTTTCATTTAAAAAAGATTCCACACATCCTTTGATGAATGATTTAATTTCCATCCAAACAAGAGAAGGATGACAGTCATTTTTCTTTTCTTTTGAGATTTTTGGCCAAATTTCTTTAGAAAAAACGTCATAAGTGACTTCCGTCCGTCTACTTATCTGTACAGCACACTCGCTATCATCTTCGATTTTTTCTGTATTTTCTTCACATTCCATGTCTTCATCTTCGTCCACGAGAGGTAAACAACAAAGCTCGGTTTTATGCTTTCCCCAGCCTTGGATATATTCTAGCATATTACCATCTGCATCTCTTTTAAAAAACGAATCTCCCACCAAAGAGGCATCTAGCAACAATAGCAGATCTTTTGTAGTAATAAATAAAGGATACTTCTCAGCAGGAATGTCTCTAATGTTCTTATACACCTCATTCTTCTCTTGCACAAATTCAATGCCACTCCCACGACATAATTCACAAAAGTTATCTTTTATTTCAGAACATAAAACATCATTCTTTGTAATAAGCAGCTGACGCAAATGTTCCAAGTCACTATTCTCTTCATGTAACTCATTGTTACTGTTTTTATCCTCATCAATCACACTCATGTTTTTCCCACTAATTTTACTGTTCTCAATTTTTTTATAATTTTCCGCTGTGTGGGTGTCTTCACCCCATACTTGAGAAATCAAACTTTCACAACGGCACTCATCCACACACAGACATGGGTAAATATATTCAGTTTCGTCTTCAGACGGAGAAACAGTAATGTTAGAAACCACTTCTTCTTGAATTTCGTCTTGGTCACATGGCTTATTAGGTAGGGAATACTTTGGCAGCCATGGACCTGCATTTTGAGCTCGTTTCCAGTAGTTTAAGTAATGACTCCACAAGCGATACAGACAACAGGTCGTTTTCCCTGTCCCACTTCTACCCAGCAGCAGTATAGAGCATTTGTTATCTGGCTCGAGATTTATTATAGTGTGCTCTAGTTCACTAACTTGAAAAGGAAAGTCATATTGTGAGTGTTTTAAACTGAGAATTCTGCTTGCCATTGCGGACGTAAAAGCATAAAATTTCAAAATGTGATATTCTTGTTGATTGGGGCTGGCAGGTGGGAAAAAAGCATATCTGTCGTTTTTTTCGGATTGTAATGGTTTGTGCTTTGACATTTTTTTTAAGACATCTTTGGCATAATTTTCATTAATGTAGATGTTAGGCAATTTTTCGCTTCTGACTTTTTGAGGTTCTTTAAAACCTTTAAGGTTTTTGTTGATCAAACATGTTTGTCCGCGTTTATGGGAGTGTATAATATTCTCAATCATTTTGGGCACATCATCGTGTTGCAATGCAATATTCCAAATGCGGATCTTATCAGCATACACCGCACCCAACTCAGCATCAATTGTGTCAGCAACAGACATACTACAGCGAGCGGAAAATGACACAGCACGTTCCCAAAGTATTCGACTACCCTTATTTATCTTTGCCTCATACAATTTGATTTCATGTGGTACGTTCTCCAAACGTTTTGCTATATCCCTTGGCCATTCGCCACTTGCTAATTTCTTTATTTTGCGAATAATCTTTCTTTTCATTGTGCGGTCTAACTTTTTATCCCTTAATACATTCCATGTATCACGAGTACACTCTACTTCCCAAGCAAGACCATCAAATGTTAACTCCTCTAAATCATCCTGATCATTTATTTCATCAGGTTCATTACTGTCCATGTTACTATCAATGTTGTCATCTTCTGTCTCAGTTATAGCCACGTTGTTGGTATCTCCTTGGGCTATGACTTCCTCTTTAGGCTCGTCAAACATTTTTTCTTTTTTAAACGAAAGATTTTCTATTAATGATTTAATTTCTTTTGACTGATCCACGTATACCTGTTCTTGATCAGACTTGTGTAGCACTGGACTAGTATTTTGATCAAAAACGGAAGATTCTGTGTTAGATATAGATTGAGCTGCTTTTGTTTTCTTCTTCTTTGTTTTTTTCTTTTTCTTCTTCGTATTAATAGAAGAGCTAGGCTTGTAAACTACTTTTTCCTCAGGATATTCTTCATCTTTATCATCTGAAGGACATATCAAAGACCATCTTTTATCCGCATTTACCAACTTTCTAGCCACTATGTGTCTTTTAACTGCGTAATGTAAATCACGTGCCAATGATACCATATATCTGGTAAGTTGTATTTTTATTTCAGAACATTGACCATCACAACAGTAAATCAAACAGGAGGGTAACTGGCTTTTAATATCAGAAGCATGCATCAATTTCACCAACGCGTACACGAGCTTCATTTCTCCTATATATATATAATATTACATCATATGATAAGGGACTATTTACACAAGCCAGGAGGAACTTTTTCTATTCTCACAGTTGCAATGTCAGAATTTGCAGGACAAGCGTTTTTCTACAGGCCCTTAAAGATAATTATCAGGGGAATTTTTGCTTACACATGAATGCCGGTCTATGCAGAAAAAATGAGACTTAAAACGTAAACACTCGCAAACACATTACTTCAGTTTGATAAAAAAATATTTTAGGTCATAGTATAACAAACTATTGTAGTACAAGTACAACTAGAAAACGTCAGTTAAAATTAGCTTTTTAAATAACAAACACAGTTGCCTTAATTGGTTGTGAGATGTTAATCAATCAGTTACATTATTTACCTGTTTCATGAACCATTTTCGTGCTATACAGTAATGGATTCATCCGCAACTTTAAATCTCTGCTCTTAAAGCAAATTAAAAATGCTGCTGCATCAAACCAAGATTTTGCCAACATTAGTTTAACAGGATCACCTAATGTACTATCGATAATGCATCCTCGTTTGATTATTTCCAGCACCAGTTTCTCCGATGCCGCGTATTTTATAACCGTAGAAAGAGAAATTTTATCAAGAACAATATTACTTGCATAAGAGGAGTAAAAAAACATGTCTTCAATGACTTCCCACGACTCGCGGGTATGATCTTGGTATAGTATTTGAAATGTTTCAGTTGAGACAACTTTGCGCACAATCAAATTGATTTTCTTGCGTCTGTCACCTAAATGCAACAAATTCATTGTTTACACAGGATCATCTTTTGCAACTAAATTGCAGATTTTTTCAATCAATCACTTTTTTATTCGGTACATGCTGGGTTTTTTATTCAGTCTTAATAATTACACAAAATTATTACACTGCATGTGTTTACAATCGTATTCGAATATACTTGTGGTTTCTGGTTAAAAATATCCTTAGGGTCTACAATGATGTAATATTCAAATACTCCAGTTGCGTTTGTCTGTCTGTAACAGGCAGGCGGAAGAATGGAAAAGATATGTCATTTCAATTTCGATGATGGCAATGATCCATCTGTAAAATTTTTTTTTTTTTTTAGAAATTTGTCTACTTGTTGCTTTTATAATTTAGAACTTAACTCTGATTAAAATAATGCATAAAGACGGGTAATTTAAAAGTTAAAAAAAAATATAAAGGTTTAAAATTGTTGCTGTGCTTATGCACACCGTACAAACAGACAGACTCAGCGTATTACTATATTAGACTAGTCGATTAGCGTCCGTGGAAAAAACCAAAAATAAATGGAAAACACCTGTCATTTGAATTTTCATGACGTTAGCTATAATCCATCAGTACACAAACCCGTTACGTCTATTGTGTAGATGTTAAAATGCTGACGTGTAATGATGCCAATTTGACTTCCTTAACACCTCTGCATCTAAGTCCTATTCATGTGTGCAGCATCTTATGCCAAGGTCCATGTATGCATTGAAATTTGTTATAGGTAAAGTAGTTGAAAAACTATTTAAAAACGGTAAAATTGGTTGCTACGCACGTTGCTATGCAGTTGCTTTTGCAGTCAGTCATGAAAAGAGCCAAAATAAGTAATCCCTAACTTTTTCTTACAAATAATTCAGCGTCGACAAAAATTAAAAACAACTAACTAACTTGATTTTCTTCTAACTTTTAACAAGCGTGCCAAGCACTCAGATTTTAATGTAAAATCTTCTGTTAACGTGAAGCTTTTCTCGAAAGTCTTCCAGCTCTCATCAAAACATCCGTCTACTTCTTGACAGCAACCAAGTTCGTAATAGCCCTAACATAAGTATGGTAAAGTTTAAAATTAAAGGAATGTGGAAGAAACAGAAAAATTGCTTTCTTAAAAAAATGTACCTGATATGAAGGTAGAGTGTCGATACTTTCTCTTGCATATCTGATTGCATCGCTGTTGTTATGAATTGAACGATATGCTGTCGATAACTTTGCATTTAAATCTGCTATTTCTGCTTTTTCATGAAGTGGAGCACATTTCAAGGCCCACTGGAGCACTTGGATCGACTGTTCAAGCTCCAAATTTTCGGCGATATGTTTCCATTGCTTAGAGATCGTCTAAAATATGAAAAATTTTAAAGGAATCTCGTCATAAATTTGGACCTGCTGAAAATATGAGCTAAAAATATGAAATCAAACTTTATCAATGTACAGATATTATAAGATGAATTAACTAACATAAAAGTTATGCCAAATAGCCCATGGGACAGGGGTGGAAGTTAGAACATTTTAGGCACTATACATACTATATACCAAAAGCTCGCAAATTTTATGTAGATTACGAATATGAATGAGAATAAGCCTAAAAGTGTCATTTTTGACCGATATTTTACGCTTGACTGCATCATACCTAATATAATTGGAACCTTTTCGATCTTACTGAAATTTTCTATTCTTCGTATCTCAAGATATAGATGAGTAATAAAGTCAACATTTTTGGCATAATTAGTCCTTAGCATAAGAATTTAAAAAAAACAAAAAAACAAAATTCAAAATGGCTACCATAGTTGCCATGGCAACATGCTGAATTATGCAAAATTAGCGATTTTTCGATATTTTTATAACATTTTCGTCTTTTTATCAAAGATTTCTCAAATAGGAAACCGATTTCAATGTAGTTACAAGGGAGCATTCGAAAATTTCAATGCTAGTTATATCCACTTAATAACCGGTGTTCCTACTTCTTAGCATTTACTTTTAGAGTAATCAGTAGAAAAATGGTGCACCATATTACTTACACATGCAGTGTAGTTATATCATCTATATAATAATTATTTTGTTTTATTTTTCTTAGGTTCTTACTCCATGTTGTTAGTTATGTATGTTGTTTTATGTTTTATTTGTGAAAAAGTATTTTTTGAGTGAAGTCACTTTGTGTGTCCATTTTAGATTAGGCTGGAGATTATAGTTGAACTTTGGCCATAACTTAAGGTAAAATTAAGTTTCAACATGAAGATCATTTATATTTTCAGATATATCAAAATTAATATAAAATTTCTGTACTAATAAATCATAATGGGACTAAAAAAGAAACTATCGAAAAAGAAGTCAGAACAATCCAATCTCACCAAAGCAGAAAAGACTATATCAAAGAAGAATAACAATAAGAAAAATGTCCAGGTATACTCTTCTCAATCATTGTAGGAATTGACTTAACAGACACTTTTTTGGTGTCTATATTAATCCCATTATCAAATTTACAACATTTCAGGTATGCTGTATTCACTGTACTGATTCAAAAGAAAAGCTGACTAGAGTAGTGAAACATTATACGTGGGTAACTCTTCAGACAGCAGCATCAATAAGAAAGTTCCCTATTGAAATACCACCAATAAATAAGAATGAAGAAAATGTAGAGAATAATGAAAATCCGCTACCATTGCTTTTTTAACACCGTAGTTGTTACAGCATTTTGACAATGAAATTTACATTAGATAGAATGAAGACTAAGGAAATTGCGAAACATTAGAAGAACCAAATGAGATGCAGATTGGGGAGCGGTGTACCGGGAGAAGGGACTCTGATGATAACATACTGCCAAAACATGCATATTTTGCGAGAAAAACAAATATGTAAACCAAATTCTAGAACAGTTGGTTTCTTGCTCAGAAGATCGTGCAGCTGACGCAATATACAGGAAAACAGGATTTGTTCGCTAAAGAAGCTCATTATTATAAAACATGCTAAAAAAATACACAAGGAAAGATCCTCCTTCATTAACCCAAGAAAACCAGTTTGATGAACAAAGCCATATCGATAAAAATGTTATAAATGAAGAATTTGAAAGAAAAAGATTGTCAATATTTAAAGACATTTCTTTATCTGATCACGTATCTAATAGAATCTTGAATGCCAAAACCGAGGGAAGAAAGAATGGGAAAAATTCATCAAAGAACGCCTTCAACTTATGATAGTACCATAAAGAGACCCAACATACCACCGTTCAAAGTAAAAAACAAAAAAGTCTTTCAAACTCAAGGACAAAGTCGTGTTGATTGAAAGCAGTAAAGATCTATTTTCCAAAATTGCGGTTATTGCCCAAGCTCGACATGTCAATCCCTCTGAATTATTTTGTTATTCGGTTGGAGCTGTACCTTTAGCCTTTGCTGAAACAGATGGAAGTTTGAAGAAAACATCAAAGGCAGCACTGTTCCACAAATTTGAAGTATATGTTCCCCCTATTGATGAAGTTCCAGCGAATAATGCAATGAGTCTCTACGGAATGGCAGTTATGCGTCGGATAAAAACTTTTGAGCAGTTTGCGGAAAGCCTTTTTTACTATGTGCTTTCAACAGGGAAAAAATGCAAACGAGTTGATGTTGTTTTCGATATATACCGTGATATGTACATCAAAGATTTAGAACGAAATCGCTAGTCGATTGGTGAATTAAAGTTGCAAAAAATCATTCCTAATGCTTCGTAAAGCAATGGAGCTTGCCGCGTTTTTTCGAATGACAACAAAAATATGATTGTTGAATTTTTCATCGACCATGGAAAAACAAGCTAAGCCTTCTCAAAAAACAAGGAGTTTTTCGTCACAGTTGGGAAAAATGCTCTCCTTTACTCTTCTGGATTCAATCAAGTCAGCGTAATTTTTATCAAACCACGAAAAAGCTCATACTCGTCTTCTTTTGCATGCCCAGCATGCAAGTTATAGTAACAATAATGTTATCATCTATTCACCAGAAACTAATGTTTTCGTTATCCTTTTTTTAAAGAGTACAAATATTGAAACAGATCTACATTTCATGACTCGCACTGGTAATAAAAGAAGGATAATTGACGTTAATGCCGTGGCTAAAATTGTTTTACCAATGTGAACATAACAAATTGTGAAAAAGGGATGTTTCTTGATGCCATTCTTGGATACCATTTCTTCAGTGGGTGTGACAGTATCAGTGCCTTTGCAGAGATGAGAAAAGTGTAACCTCTATCAATAATGTGTAAAGACATAAATTATTTGGAGTGTTTCTCAAACCTTGGATATAAGGAAGATGTAACAGAAGAAAGTGTTAAAACATTGGATAAATTCGCATTCCAAATCTATGGAAAAATTGGCAATGAGATCAGTATCAATCAGTTGAAATATGCTATCTACTGTCGCAAAATTGGGAAGATATCAGTTGATTTGTTACCACCATGTTTGAATGAATTGATTTACTATATCCATAGAGCAAATTACCAGGGAATAGCAGAAATAGCAGATTAGAATGCAAAGAACCCTACCAGAATATCTCACAACCACACAGAAAAGAATGGATATTTGAGGATGGAAAACTAGATGTCCAATGAATGACCTGTAACCCAGCCCCTGATGAGGTATTAATTTATTTTTTTAAAAACGTTTTTGGTATTGTATTGGCTAACTTCACATCCGTTAACATTAACAATAACTTTAAAATTTACTTTTGTAATTCAGTATTCCTAATAGAAATTGACCTGAAACTAATTATCAGATTACTATTATTCGATTGACCAATTATGCATGACTTTTCTTTCAGGTTTTAGATCTTATTTCCAGTGACTGTCGCAAATGTGAACTGATTTGTGTATGTATTACAAATGGCTTCAAGTGCATGTAAATGTAAAAACTGTGAACTTGAATATGAACTTCGAACTTGAAGAAAATGATTACGAGGATGACATATATGATATTGAAGATGATGAATTTGATGACTTTCAATAACTACATAAAATGTTTACTTTGTATTTTAGTGAATTTACTCTGTTTAATTTTTAGTTATACTTTAATGGAACTAACTTTTTAACCGCAAAATTTAATAACCGCAAAACTACCAAATTATAATGGCAACCCTTTCTGTGATATTTTACTGTTATTAGGTATAACTAGCATTGAAATTTTCGAATGCCTGCTTATAACTACATTGAAATCGGTTTCCTATTAAAAAGACGAAAATGTTATAAAAATATTGAAAAATCGCTAATTTTGCATAATTAAGCATGTTGCCATGGCAACCATGATAGCCTTCTTAAATTTTTTTTAGATTTTCTAAATCTCATGTTAAGAAGTAATTATGACAAAAATTTGGACTGTAATACTCATCTATATCTCGAGATACGAAGAATAGAAAATTTCAGTAAGACCAAAACAGTTTCTACAATTATATTGGGTATGATGCAGTCAAGCGTAAAATATCGGTCAAAAATGACGCTTTTAGGCTTATTCTCATTCATATTCGTAATCTACATAAAATTTGCGAGCTTTAGGTATATAGTATGTATAGTGCGTAAAATGTTCTAATTCTCACCTCTGTCTCGTGGACTTAAAATGGCACGCGTTTGCTCTTTCCAAGACTTTTAAATTTTAAAAGAGAATCTTATCTCTTTAGATCAAAATGTCGGTTTGCATTCTGTGGATAATTTTCTAGATCCTATACAAGCCTTGAACATTATAATTTCAACATCATTTGTTCCTTTGGAAACCGCTTAAAGTGACAAAAAAGATTTTTTTAGCTTTACATCTCTGTAAAACCTTAAAAACCTTTTTTTTTTAAAAAGATGTTGCATTTTTGATAACGGATAGAAAAAAACTAACAATCTGGCACTTTCGATATGCATATTTTTCTATCTGGCTGTTCATAGGTCTCGCTATATATATATATCCCATATGTTCGGAGAAAATATTCAAGGGGTCACTTTTAATCAGAAAAGACTGCAACGTAAAACCGCAATCTCACATCGCCCTCTCTTTTTAGCTCACAATTTTAGGATAATTTAGGGTTTCTTACAGATCTATAGGAAAATTTGATGCAAAAAATAAGAACTCTGAATTTCCTTGTAAAGGATTTGTGTCAGTAGTTTAGTAGGTAGTGAAGAAAGGGATGATAAAACAATTAAACAAGAAAAATCGAGTTCCAACACATAAATACTCAGAAAAAAGACTTCCCAGATTTTTTCTGGACAATTTAAGTAGAAATTTTGACGATTTTAAAAAGTTGTGTTTAATCAATATCACGAACCAGATGAATCAGCTGATTCGGGCTTTGAATATGATGGTCCAAAAACAAAGGTGGTGAATGTAATCGATCATAAGCGAATAGTAAGAAAAGTAAGAAAACTCCCATTTGCTTTTATTATTATTACTAGTCGATAAAGCCCGTGGAAAAATCCACTGAGGCATGATATAAATGAAAAATAAGCGTCATATGAATTTTGATGACGTCAGCAACCCTTCCATAAAAAAATAAATTAGAATCTTGTTTTTTACGTTGCCTCTATTGTGTAGAGCTGAAAACGATGATCAAAAAATGTATCTAATCACGTGCTTTTGATGAATTGTTAATGAGATATAAGGATTTAAAAATTTTTCTGACGTCAATGGCCCGTTAAAACCTAAAATTTTTTTTCAAAATTTGTATACTTGTTGTCTTCATCGTATAGATCTTGAAACACTGATCAGGAAAATGTCTAGGATCATGTACTTTTGACAAACGGTTACGGAAATATTGTGGTTTAAAGGTTTTTGATGACGTCATCAACCCATTCCTTCCGAAACGGATTTGGGGACCTAGGTTTGGGAAACTTATCCAAGTTGGTCCCAGGCGGTCCCTAATTACCCACGCAGTGAAAAATCATTACGTCACCACCTCGTTTCCAAGTTATTTGGTCTCAAATTTTTTAATGCACTGTAACGGCTTCATTAATTTAATATAGGATATTGACGTTAAAGTAGTGTTATTGACGTCGCGCCGTAACGTCAGAAAATTCAACATATTAGACATGCATTTTTCGGTTACTTCGAAGAAAATTTCAGTAACATCAAAGGAAAATGAACATATCCACTTTGCCTGTTACAGGCACACGGAACTGGCGTATTATTATATAGATCGACTAGTCGATAAGGCCCGTGGAGAAATCCACTTAGGCAAAAGGACAATGGAAAAATAGGTTGTTTAAGATTTTTTGCTCACGTCAGCAGTGCAATTACAAAACACTTTGGCGAAATTTAGTTTATTCGTTGCCTGTACTGTGCAGAGGTTAAAACGCTTATCAAGAAAATGTATATGATCACGTGCTTTTGATGAGCGGTTAATAATGGTTTAAAAATTTTGCTGACGTCAGCAATGGCCCCTTAAAACCTAAAGATTTTCTTTGGAAATTTGTATACCTGCCTTCATAGTATGGATTTTTAAACGCTGATGAAGAAAAAGTATAGGATCTTGTACTTTTGATAAACGGTTGCAGAGATATTAGGGTTTGAGGTTTTTTGATGACGTCATTAACCCATCCATTCCGAAACGGATTTGGGGACCCAGGTTTGGGAATATTGCCCAAATTGGTCCTTGGTGGTCCCAAGTTACACAGGCGGTGAAAAACATTGACGTCACTACCTCGTGTCCAAGTTATTTGCCCTCAAATTTCAGATGCACTGTAATGACTTCATTAATTAACTTTGACGTTAATATATTTTAATGTTAAAGTTTGGTAAATTACAGTGCAATTTTATGGGCGATGTCTTAAATACTTTATCAAAGCAAATAGTAATAAGGAACATAATCCACTTTGTCGTTAGCCCGTGGAAAATAATAATAATAATAATAATAATAACGGTTATATTTCAGCTCCATAATTGTACAAAATGGCTCTTCTCTTGAAATAACATATGATATTCGTATGTGCTATAGTATGTTTCACAAAAGTATTAGAAAGAGAATTATAGAAGAGATCAAGTAGTAGTAAGATGGATAATTATGTGAAACATACTAGCTATATGTTCTAAAACGAGTTGTTGAAAATGCGAAACAAAAACAAAACTGGCGGATTAGGAATGATAAAATATAGAGAAAATAGACTTGGAAAAAAGAGAGATTCTGATAAAGTAGGTAGTCGAAAATCTTATTGATTGTACAGATCTTATAAAATATAGTCATATAAATCACTAACATATTTAAACTTAAATTCATGTTTTTCACAGTTTGCATTAAAACCCAGTAAGTACTAAAACAGTTATAAACAGAGGCAAAGTTGGACTTGGTTTTAATGCATACTGTAGGGAGCCTGCCTATGGTGCTCAATGAAAAATAGTGGTAGCAGTGGCGAGGATAAAATAAAATTGATTGGCAAATAATAGGTAGAAGACAAAAAGGCTAAAACAAACAAACAATAAGGTACACAAACAAGAAGTATAATTAGGCTAGGCTCCGAGCCAATGATTTATCTAGCAGATAACTTTTAGTGTTTTTGCAAAAGTCCGAGTAAACTTTTGCATTTCTACAGTTGCCAGGCAGATTGTTAAATATTTTTGATGCTTCGTACTCAAAAGTATTCGGAACGTTGACCATGCATGCAATCTTTATACCGTCGTTTTGTTGGCGACGTGATGGTCGCACTGGTTCTTTCATTTGTTGCATTGGCAGGAACTTCGGCCAATCGTCACAGTTAATAGATTTCCAAGCAAGTTTGGATATGCTGAACTCGGCTCGTTCTTGCACTGGAAGCCACTTGAGTCCAACAACGTCATTGATCTTGGAATAACGAGAGCGTACAAAACTTGCAGCTGCATTTTGTACTCTCTGCAGCTGGTTCATCAATTATGTTGGTGCTCCGTGATAGATTGCATTACCATAATCCAGTTTGCTTAACACCAGTGTTTCAGCGAGTTGCTTACGAAGTATGAAGGATAAAAACCTTTTCAAGTGAGCTAGTGTTTTTAGTGTGCCAAATGATGAAGATGTGGTTTTATTGATATGGCTGTTCCATTTCAAGTCTTCTTTGAACGTTTCACCAAGCAGCTTGAGTTCGGAGGTCTGTTTGCTCTTACTTCCGTCTGTTGAGAATATTTCATATTTAAACTCGTGATGTTTCGCCATTTGCTTTGTGGAAAAAAGAATGGAATTAGTCTTTCGCATTGAAGATGAGGCTACTGTTTTTCGACCATGACTGCACTTTTGATACATCTTCATTCATTTTCGTGACACATTGATCAAACATTTTTGGTTTTCAGGAACGGTATATGCTTGTGCCGTCAGCGTACTGGATCAACTCCGCATCTGTTTCCCTGCTCATATCTGATACGTAGATGTTGAAAAGTATCGGACCCAAGATGCTACCTTGAGGAACACCGTTCGTTACAATAAGTTCTTGTGATACGTTATCATTGACTTGGGTGAATTGGCGTCAACTCGAAAGGTAGTTTGCTAGGAGGTACATGGATGTCTTTGAGAATTTTAGCTGATGGAGTTTAGTTATCCGCGATTCACAGTCTACAGTATAGAATGCTTTAGAGAAATCTGCCATCACAGCTAAGGTTATTTCACCTCTATGCATCGCTGTCACGATGTCATTTTTCAGCTTTGTGCATGAGGTTATTGTACAGTGTACTTTACGAAAGCCAGAATGGTGAATGGAAAAGAGATTTTCTCTTTCGAGGTGCTCTGATACCTGCTTTATCAAGGATAGAAATTGGACGGTAATCACTAGGTTCGTTGGGATGGTCTACCTTTGGTAAAGGTTTGGTTTTGGAGATCTTCCATTGTCTGGGAAATATCTTATTATCTATCGAGGTGTTGATTATGTGACATCTGGGACTCGGAATTGAGTCAACACAAATTTTTAGGTACTTGGATGGAATCTGATCTGGACCTGTTGAACAGTCGTTGCGCAAATTAGGAATCATCTTCCTTGTTTCCTCGTAAGTTACGCGTCAGAAGCAAAAGGCATCATCTGTATCTGGAAGATTCTGAATTCTTTCTTTCAGCAGTTGTTCTGGTTTTGGAACTGAATTAAGGAAGCGTTCAGCAGTCTTGTTAAAGTGTGTATTTAATTTTTCTGGATCAGCATCAATACGTTTTGAATTTGGATTTAGAATACGGTGAATGGTGTTCCAAACCTCTTTGGGACGTTTTGACAATAATTTCAGGGTCTTTCAACCATGATGCTGGAGGACGAGCGATCATTTGTCTGACCAGTGGAGCGTGTTCGTTTAGACAGGATAGAAACAGTTTGTTAAAAGTGTCGACTTGGTCTTCTGGATCATTGAAGGCGTATACCAAGTTAAACAGAAGATTAGAAACATCCTCAACGAATTGGTTGATGTCTATGTTTTTTTCTGCACGCATGTACTTGTATCGTGGCTCAAATTCTGGTTTTGTGATGTTGCATATTATATAAGGAGCATCATGGTCACTAATCTCGTCAGAGGGTAACACATCATGATGAGTGATCTTGTGTAAGTTCGTAATAATATGATCAATGACTCTGTTAATACGGATTGGTTTTTCAACATGTTGTTTAAAACCCAGGCTATTGAGGATTTGTTGGTAATTTACGTATGGTGATGTGTTTTTTTTTGTTAAAGTCAATATTGAAATCTCCGGTGATGATAATCGGACCAGTCCAGGTAATTGATACGAACGATACAATAGATTGAACTTTCTGCAGCCAGTCGATCTTTTCGCCATTGATGGAACTCAGCTGATAGAAAGCAGCTAAAAGGTAAGAAGCGTTTTTCCCTTTCACTTCAATCCAGAGATCTTCAATAGTTTCGTCTTTCTTCATGATGTCTTTACGTGCCTTGTATTTGAACTGGTCACGGATGTATAAACTGACATCACCACCACGCTTAACTGCTCTGTTATTGTATTAAAAGTTATACCCAGGTATGGTGACGTGTTTCAGCAAATGGGTGTTGTCTTTAAGGCAAGTCTCAGACATCATTATGATATCAAACTGATATGTATGAAGCATTGTCTCATATTTCGCGAAAGATGAGGTGATTGATTGGGTGTTCAGATGACAAATGGTAGTTCTGTGTCTGTTATTGTTCAACAAAGCTAAATGCTGATCAAACGGTGCTTCTTCAAGAATAACTGGATCAATGATATCGTTGTCTAATAGTCTGGTGTTATGGAAAGGTAACTGAGAACAGAGACAACGGCAGCATGACCACTCAAAAGTATCTTGCGCATTGAGGTGATGATTGTTATTCCGCAAGCAGGACTGATGGACTGAGTCTTTACACTTTGCATGTAACACTGGGAGCGTTTTTACGAATGTTCTTGGTACATAAGTGACAATTTTCCGGTCCTTGGTTGGTTTCAATATCTCCTGAAAGTATAAGAGTGAAGGTTGCTACGTGATTTTTGTAAAGAAGAACCGGTGATGATCTACGAACCTTGTCGGAGCGTTGATGATTGTTAGGTTTCACACAATTCTCAGCATTTTGAGTTGATAACCCACCAATCTCTGTAAGAAAAAGTACCACCATAATCACCGCAAGTTTCTTCATCTTTTAGTTATAAATTATTCTGCTCTTTTCTCGAACACAGCAATATAATCACAAAAAAAACTTCAAAAATACGAGAAAACGGCGTCAGTTAGAAGTAAACGACCGTTCGCAGTGAAGCCATTCCACGGGGTCGCCTGTCCTTTAAATTAACCTGTCGCAACAAAGTGGAAAAAAATATATAGCATTTGGTATTAGTGCGCATTATAAAAAATTCGTGATTCCGTTACGGGACGCGGATCTCGCGGACACACAGACAAAATACGGCTATTATTAAAGAGATTATTAATATTATTGTTATCAATGTGAGTCATGTGTTCTGAATGTATACATTTAAAATACATCGACCGTGTCTAGCCACCCCTCACATGGCATATCGTACAAAATATTCTTAAAATTTGATTTTAACTTCGGTTTTGAACAAATTTTTGTTGATTTGAGTTTACCCATCTGAAGTTTTTTGTGAGGACGGACCGTCCTCGATACAATATTAACAAATAACAAAATATGTTGATTTAAATTTTGCACCCAGATACCGCTCTTTTTAAAAGATTTAGTACATGTTTGGATCGTTCCGAATGAATTGGATTTTGTAATTTTTTTTATTGTGTGACATTCTGTGTAAACATTTGTTGAAAAGGATAATGTGTGAAACCAAAATAACTTATTTTAGTTTCCCCAATTTTCGATACGCCTGAACGTGTTTTATATACCGCAAAATGTATTTTTATAAATCTAAATAAATCTTAGCTGTTTTCAATTATGTGTTTTGACATTTTTGTAAGAGTACATGGGTGAAGAAAATATGCAAAATGTCTAAAGAACTATTTGTTTATTTTGGGTTATTCGTCACAAACGATTATCTTTATAGTCTGTGAGGACGGACTGTTTACAATATAACCGAAATAACAAAATTTGTTGATTTAAAATTTACACCTTGTTTATCGCTCTTTTTAAAATGTTTAGGAAAGGAGAGTATAGATCATACCAAACTAATTGTATTTTGTATTTTTTTTTTATTGTTGGACATTTTGTGTAAACATTTGTTGAAAAGGATGGTGTGCAAAACCAAAATAACTTATTTTAGTTTCCCCAATTTTTGATACGCCTAAACGTTTTTTTTTTTTTAATTTTCAGGTAAAAATTCTGTGGGAGACGATAGTATGCAATATACCGAAAAATGTATTTTGATAAATCTAAATAAATCTTAGTTGTGTCCAATTGTGTCATTTGACATTTTTGTAAGAGTATATGGGTGAAGAAAATATGCAAAATGTCTAAAGAACTATTTGTTTATTTGGGGTTTTTCGTCACAAACGATTCTTTTTATAGTCTGTGAGGACGGACTGTTTACAATATAACCAAAATAACAAAATTTGTTGATTTAAAATTTAGACCTTGGTAATCGCTCTTTTTAAAATGTTTAGTGCAGGGGCAGTATGGACCCTACCGAACTAATTAGATTTTGTAAATTTTTTATTTGTGACCTTAACTAGGTGATTTTTACATTTTGTGAAACTTTTAATGTCATAAAACACTGAAACGGATTCTAACATCTCTATATATGACAAAGTAAGATGGTACACTTTTAAATTTTCGTGTGAAATTTTTGTAGGAGACGAAATAAGCTAAATTTGAGTTCAGCCAAATTGTGGATTTTTTAAATTTTTTGTAACCGTATGTGGGTGAAGAAAGTGTTAAATGTCGACAGAACTGATTAGTTGATTTGGGTTACTTCTCACAAACCGTTCTTTTTTACATTTTTTGTAAACCTTTGTCAGGAAGGACCATGTGCAATATTACCAAAAAAACTGATTTTTGTTTATTTAGAATTACTTTTTGTAAACTGCTGTTTATAATATTTTAGATTTTTGATAAAGGATTGTATGAAACAATTGAAATTTGCAAATTTTTGTTTAATGCAGTTTACTATTAATTTTCTACATTTTGTATAGGTTCTTGAGAAAGGCCAATGAAGGCTGTTCCTAGATTTAAATTAGATGTTTTCTAAATTGTTTCGATTTTTTTCATTGGCATTTTGTCTAAGATCTTATGAGAAAGACATTAATGCAAGATGCTAAAAAAATTGATTATTGTTGACTTGAGTTTACTCTTTGTAAACCACTTACTTTTAAATTATAATGTTTTGTAGAGGAAATAATTATTTTTTGGTGTTTAACTGGTTGATTTATAAATTTTTGTGCAAACTTCTATAGAAGAGGACGTTATGCAAAAGACCGAAATAACCGATTAGTTGCTTTATATTTCACAAGTTAAAACGGTGTGTTTTCAAATTTTCGGCTTTTGCTGTTGTTGTTTGCCATTTATGTTTAACTTTTGGGAGGGAGACCATATGTTATGTACTGACAAAAATGTTTGTATAACCAGATTTTACACCTTGCAAGCTGCTATTTGTTACATTTAGTGTAAACATTTGTGGTGAACTGGAATAGTACAGATTGTGACTCTGCACAATTTACACTGTTGTAAAGAATACATTAAAATTAAAACGAATTAATACAGTAAAAACACATACTATGTCGGGTGTTGAATTCATCTTTAACGCGTATTCCACAAACTTTATCGCTTCCTTTTTGCGATTCATACGAACAAAACAAAGTGCCACATCGGTAGCGCTTTGACACTTTTGATGACCTCCATATGAAAGGAGGGTGGCAACACAATGCTTATTAAAAGCATATCGTCCTGCAATTTCATATTTCCGAACATTCGAAAATCTTCTGATTTTTTCATCCCATTTTTTGAATAATCCCTATAAACATTAAGGTATTAGAAGTAAAGCTTCATCATTTCAGTAAAGTGTAGTTATGTTTAAATTGTTCCAGTGATATTAACTGAAGCTGACAACATAGAACATTTGAAGCATACTTTTTTAATAAAATAGCTGCATGGAATTAGTTTTTTTAGATGATATGCAAATGTAATGAGCCAGACCATAATAACATAATAAGGAAGAGGAAATTTTTAGAATTATTACAACAATTGTAATTGTGGGGGATGCAAATAAGTAAAAAACAGACATTCAAAGAAGAATATTAATAAAGACTTAGAGGCTTTTTGATTGGGACTCGTTTATGTAAGAGAAGAAAGGGAAAAGGGTTGGCAGAATTTTTAAAAATGACTTAACGAATATTTATTGAAACTAACCTTTTCTACATCAACATTATATTGAGCAGCTTTCTTGAAAAATTTATTACTTTTAATGTTCACCGGAGAATGAGTATACCCAATATCTAGGATACCCATATAAACAAAAGACGAAGCAAGTATATATTTTATTTTATCTTGGTTTGCTTGATTGATTGTCCACACGGTACACATATTTACCACAAGCCATAACGTCCTTTGAGCATCCACAAATAACTTTTCTTCCATCTCTGCTTCTCCGAGATTGCACCAGTATTCACACATTTTCTTAAAAAATAAGAAAACTACTTTCAATCACCAGCAACTAAAGAGAATTACAATTAATGCATGTTAAAAATAATATGAATGCAAAAAAGCTAATTGTCTAAATATCTTTCGTTCTTATCGTCTTTATTTTTACTTCCAGAGGCAATAACCTTGGAGTAAATGAAAAGAATAGAACAATGTGGTATCATTTCTCTGGGTGTTAGCAAAACAAAGCTGCAACACTCTTTCTTGGGTTAATAAAGAATCTTAATATATCAATCAACCTTCTTGCCCCTGTAAAATCAACTCGTAGAAAACAGAATTTCAAACCGCCTTGCAAAGATTCTTATAAAAATTACTATGGGTACAGCAGGAGCGTTAACTCTGGAGGACAAGTGAGCAAACTTAGCCTCCCTAATAGATTGGGGTTAAAAGTTGGGTGGTCTCACCTAAAGACAAGACAGAACATCAAACTCCCTTGCCAAGCGTCTTATGGTTACTTTATAAGAGAGTGAAGAGTAAGCAAACTATACTACAAAACCGCTAGGGATAGATATATTTTCCTCCTTTTAATGAGGTGTGCGGGGAGACAGTTTTTAAGTTCTCGGGAAAAACAACACGTACACATTAGTTATTTATATCGAATGGTCTAACTATAATTACTGCTCTATCGTTACATTTTAACCATGAGCCACATCCCAATAAAGCAGGTCTACGTAGTTCACGCAAGGCTCAACGCGATGATGATACCATGTAAGGGCTTTTTGCCAAGAAGTTTTGGTGTCATTTTGTTGACTTTTTAAAGTAAAAGTATTACAATGACATTTTTCCTTATCAGTAACACAGTTTTTTTGGTAAATTAGGAAACTTGGCAATTTCGAGTTAAACTATAATGACACTAATGACACTAAGGACAAATGAGAAATTTAGATGTCTTCTTTATTTACATTAGTCCGTTTGTTTTCATTTATTCGTGTTTGTGGTATTTCAGCCTTAAATCTGGTGATACGAATGGGAAGAAACTCAACTCACTAATAATAAACCTTCGTCAACTTTTTTTATACTTGATCCTTCAATAATTTCTTCAAAATTATTTTCCACATCGTGATTTAATTTAAATACAACCTCGGCTTTTGCATAAAAGCATTCGTTTATTTTTTCTTCGTCATCACTGTTTCCGGCAAGAAAAGACATTCCATGAAGAACAACTTCAAATTCTTTCTCCTCAATGCATTGCAATAACTTTGAGTAAAAAATGTGATGAAAATCTCCATCAAGCTAAGAAAAAGTAAAGTTTACAATAATAAATAAAAAGTAATTAAGGAAAGCAACCTAAAAACGCTTTACAAAAATATATAATATAAAATATATGTTAATCAATATTACTATATTGTAAAATTTACTGTGAACTTACCACAGACAATAATGTTTCTTTCATAACGTCATTATCCACTGAACTGGATCTGTTAAGCCAACCAAAGCATTCTTCCACCTTCCCTAACTTTAAAAAAGATATCGCAGCCAAAGTGCACATTTTGCATTCATACTGTTTGTACTTTGCGTCAACTGAAAGTTTTTCAGCAGTCATTAGAAATAAGTCTTTAGCCAAAAGCCAGTCTCCATTAGCAAATGCTCGATCAGCCTTTTTGCTTAAATGAATCAGTTGAGATGGGAAATTAACCTGTGTATATTAAAAAAGCATTGGAAAATTAAAATTCAAATGACTAAATTAAAATTAATTTAAAATACAAAAAGGGGGAGAGTCAAACAAGTCCTTTTTAACCTTCTCAACTTTCTATAACTCAAAAATCTTTGTCTTTC
Organism: Hydractinia symbiolongicarpus; assembly: GCF_029227915.1. Lineage (NCBI taxonomy): Eukaryota > Metazoa > Cnidaria > Hydrozoa > Anthoathecata > Hydractiniidae > Hydractinia > Hydractinia symbiolongicarpus. Next base: position 25,673,769 of record NC_079882.1, on the reverse strand, counting down.
CAGACTGAGCACATAAGTGACCACTATATATATTATAGTAAATCCTTTTTTAAAAATCACATCTAAAGCTTGAATTCTACTTGCCTTATTAAAACATTTAATTCTTGCATCACCAATTGCTAAGTACTGCAAAGCCTTTTTACCGTTTTTGTTCACAACATTTTGCTTTATATTAGCACGCAACAACATGTTGATCAATGTGATCTTGGTTTCACAACATTCTCCAACACAACATAAATGTAATGCAGTATTGCCATTGTGGTCGCATGAAGAGATTTCAGTTTCCATCTTAAGAAAATGCTTCATGATGTTTGCTTTTCCTAAAAAGATCAACATACGTGCTTAAAAAAGAAATCTTTAAGCGCAAATTCGCTTTTGTGCTTTACCTGTATCGAGGACAATCTCAGTACATGTCAATATTGGTGCACAAGGTTTTGTTTGAGAATTCGGCATTAAAACAGCTCCATAATGTAACAAGATAGCACAAATTTCAAAGAGTTCTTTATTTAGTGCATACTGGAGAACTGATAAGTTGTTGCAGACTTTGTTGACATCAGAACCGTGATTTATGAGATACTCCAGAAACCTTCTTTGAATTCCATACTCTAAGCCAGATTGTAATGAGTAATGTTTTATGTCTATCGATTTGTTATTAGTAGCAATGATTTTATCCAGAATTTTCCAAAATATACCAGCATCTTCATCATATAAATTTTTTAATGCTTTAGAAAGATCTGCAGAAGATACTGTAGATGGGATATCGTTTCGTAATCCTAAAATGACAATAATTACCTTTGAGGAACAGGTTTTTGGAAAAAGTGTTCATTTTGTGGATAAAAAACCTAATAAAGCAAGAAACCTCAAAAGCTGAATGTTACGTTACTTCCCACTGTAATAATTGTTATCCCCACAATGGAATGATTGTGGGTTATTTACTGTCACCCTTTACAGACTGCCAATTAATCCGTAGGTAAAACTTCTGAAAATGCACTCCTAATAGAACACTAAATAGAGCAACAAAATGAAAAGATGTTATTATTTGTTTTTATTCTTTTTTTATGGGAATTTGCATGGCAGTAAAGAACGCACAAAAAACGCACAAAAAAAACTGTAGACGAGTTAAAATTCATTTATTTATTTGATTGGATGATACATAAATGTATATTAAATTTGTTTTATGCTCAAATGCACATAAAAAGAAATATATACACAAAAACATATTTTCTTTTTGCAGCCTTAGCGCTTCATAAAGAATCCTTAAAGAATGCAATAAAGGATTAATTTGCCCTTTAGAAATTGATTGGGTGCAGTATTTAATATTTATTTTATACAAAATTGATATATATTTTACACTAAATTTTAGTGGTGTATTAATAATGTATTAAACATACCAAATTTTTCCTTCATTTTGAGTATTTCCACAATAAACAATACTTTGCTTTTCGAAGTTTTCTGAAGACCTTCTAAATAAGTTGACATACTCATCTTGTAGTTCTTCAATTCTTTGTAGGCAAGGCCTAGTCTATAATACCCCTATAAAAAACAGAACCATATTACTACTTATGTGAAATTAGTTTTACTTCCCTTTAACGCAAACCCTCATTTATCAAACATTACATTATGGAATTAACATTACACATTATAGAATTACTAAAATGAAAATACTTTACCTTGTCCCATCGTGGATCTAATCGAATACATTCTGTGGCAAAATCCTTGGCATCATTCCATTTATGTAGTTTCAAACTTACTAGTGACATATTTGATGTTAAATTTCTTTTCACTTCAATTTCAGTTTCGGCTGTCATTTCAAAGGATATTTTGTAAGATAAAATAGAAAAAAGAAGTTGTTCTTGTTGAAGGAAAATTGCTGCAATATCTTTCCATATCAGATTTAATTTCTAATAGAAAATTTTTTTTAGAAATAATATGAAACCGTGACCCTCCAACTTGCATTTTAACTAATTTAAGTGAATTAAAAATACTTTGTTACCTTGGCATTAGCTGTACCATTTCTGAATCCAGATCTGATGGTGGTAAAAGCACTTTCATAATCTACATGCTCTAATTTTTCAAATATGAAAAATTCATTCCTGTTATCACTGGAGATTAATAGAGATAAGCTCTTCTCAAAGAAAAATCTTCCTTTATCAAATTCTTTTGATTGCATATATTTAGAGCAATTTCTAAACCAGTTATTAAGAAGCTCTTTCTAAAAATGTAAATTAATGAAATAATTTTTTTTCTGAACGCTTTCTTGGAAGCGAAATTTGTTCTACTAATAAGTATTTTAAGAAAAGTTATACAAGACAAACCTTTTCCTTATCTACTTCACCAACATTTCGCAACCCAAAACCTTGGAAAGCTGCAAGATGCAAGTCCAATCGTATTAACGCTCCTTCATCCACTTCCAATAAACTATTTAATATATCTGCTATTTTAAGTGAGACTAGAGCTTGTTCACCCAATGCTTTATTAAACTCCTTCAGCCCAAGATCAAACCATTTCTTTTGAGCTTGCTATAACATGACACAACATATGAATGTTTAAATTAATTAATAGCACTAACTGGTTGACCCAGGGTTTAACGCCAGGCTGAGCAGTTACGTACATGAAAATCTTACGACATACCCATATAAAAGGTGGAGGTATATTTTATGCCGCATATCAGCGGTTTAAATAATAATACAAGCTAAATACTGGTTTTTTATGGCCCTCTTCTAGCAAAAATAATCACCTGAAACTTTGCAGCATAACCACTTGTAACTTGTCTTGTGACAAATCCAGTAAAGCGCTTACAAAGTTAAAGCACTTCAGTTGTAAGATTGCTGTTAGCTACTAGGTATTCCACAGCTGGAGCTTTGCGAAAAATGAAATTTGTGAAAATAACACTGAAAGAAAGAATAAAGTTGCCTAGATGAATCTACCTGGAGTCTTCATTTTGGTCGAAGTGTTGAGAAAATTAATTTTTGACAAGGACTTTACACTTGAAATGCTTATCATTGTAAGCGCCTTTGCTGGATTTGGGACATGGCAGGCCACAAGTGGTTATTCTGCAAAAATAAAAATTTCCGGTGGCTGCTAGGACAGGGCTACTATAGGCTGTCTTTTTATTTATATCGCTGTTATACATAAAGTGAACTTTCATTAGTACTTTATACGGGTTTGTAATACGGTTAACTGATCAACCTCGTGCTTAACGCTGGGTCACTCAAGTAATATTATTATAGTCGTATAAAAAAATGCCTACCTAGTAATTCACGAATGTTACATCACTATCATTTAGTAAAACAAAATTTCACAATAATTTAACTTTTATTTTGCTTTCTTTTTGATTAACTTCTTGTTGATATTAATCATTCAAATCGTCCAAGCATTATTTTTTTTTATTACGAACTTAATTAATAAACCTGATTGGTGAAAAATATTAGGCGTGATAAAAGTAATTAAGACGGAAGAAAAATTTGCTCACATGCAAAAATGCATATTTTGTTTCAGAGACAACACACAGAGATCAATTGGTATATAAAAATAGATATTGCATGCTAATTCTTGCTAAATATCAGATTTATCAACTTTTAGTAGGGCAATATTCCATTTAGCTGTACGTTGCTTTACCTCAAATCGATAAATCTTAATTTTAACGAAGCGGCATGCAATATTTGCTGAATATTAATTTGTAGTGCTACCTTCATAATACTTTTATTGACTCTGTGTACATGAAGATTCATAAATGAATGAAAAAATTCATCAATGGATAGTGTGTTTCGTGCCTCCATACTATGATACCAAAATAAGTAAACAGACTGCATTCCAGAAGGTAGGTCGGATTGATACATATTTGATTTTTTGTCCATCATGTTGAGCATAATACCGAATCCAGATTGTGTCAATGCATGAGGGAAACATTTTTTTAACAGAAACTTGTAGAATGCTTCCACGAATTTTCCAGAGTTCTTAAAGAATTGTAATTGATAAAAAACAATTTTTACTTACATCCTGCTGTGTTTACTATATTGGCTTTAGAAGGTTATATTTTATGAGCATTTTAAGATTTTTGAGATGCCATTAAAAAGATAAATTTTAAAATCTTAGAAGGATTGTAAACAAATTTTCACAAAAGAAACATACATAATGCTGAAGTGTTGACATCGTTTTTCGTATATTGTGATGCAACGCACATCTAAACATCTCTATGGCTTCTACATTAACCGGATTTTCTTCTTTAGTCATATATGCTAACATTAGTAAAGTATAAAGTTCACATGCTTCATCGTTATGGTTGCCATTCTGCCAACGTTTTGCACAAAAAATATCAATTCCTTTTCCACCTAATACGATGCAGTGCTCAATGTTTCCAATCTCATAATTATGATAACCAAATTTGATGATCTTTTTCAGTTCATCCATTTCTACAAAAGTTCCATTACAATTGTTTATGATAATATTAAGAAAATGCTCAATAAAACATTAAAGTTAAAAAATTAACTTACCATATTATGTTTCAGTTATTTCTAAATCGGAACTGAATCTGTGATTTTCACATTTCCAAGCTTTTTCTCGTGCAATATAAATTTTATTTCATGTTTATTTTTATAGATTCTAACAATAATAGTTTTATTACAGGTAAAGTACTATGTAGCATCATTACACTTGTCTTTAATACAATTTCATACAGCACAATATAATACATGAAATATTTATGTATTTTCACGCAATGTGTAAATACTAATTACTGTGCAAGCCAAACCTAATCCGTGCACTTAGGTAAGAGAATATTGCCTTGTTCAAACAACGATGGATTTCTCTTAGCCTTATGTGATTTTTTACCTACAGTGTTACTCAAGGTAGCAAAACAAACAAACTTCTCTTGCAGTTGTTGAGAATGTTTTTATATCTTATGCAGATAAAAAATATATTCATAATAAAAATAACCTAATATTCTAGTCAGAAAATTAAAAAAAGACACAATAGATAAAAAACAAACACTTTGAATATTACAACCCACATATTTTCAAAATGTACGCAAATAATACATGCGACGATAACTCCAATAAAACATAGCTTAATGATGAAGAGGTGACAGAGCAGCAAGCTGCAAGGATCATATATGTCATGACAAGTGGTTATATTTATGAAGAAATTGTAACATCAAAAGATTCTTTATCAATACTAACTAGAATATAACATCCTTTTTTTAAAAAAACATAAATTATTTTTAAAATATATCATAATTTTAATATCACTTGTTTTAGATTGTTAATTATTAACTTAGTGAATGCTATGTCGTCATCACATCACGTAACAATATTGTTAAAACAAAGGTGCAAATTGTATATTTAGTGTGAAATTAATCTTAACTTTTTTTCTGTGTACCTAAACTATCAAATTTGAAGTTGGACTTGAACTGTCTTCCGGTGTCAGATCGTTCTAATTGCAGGTATACTTTTGCAAAATCAAGGTAATTGAACTAAACGACCTACATATTTTATTTACACATCTCTACTTAAAAATTACCCTCTTTATATACGTTGTATATAAAAAAAATTCAGCACTAAAAAAAATCAACATGATAAAGATAAATAAATAAATAAATAAACAAGCAAATAAACAAAGAAATAATAGCAGACAACCACTTATGCACCAGTAATAAATAAAAAGTGTACATGGTATCTACATTTTAAAAATTTGTCCTTTCGTAACCACATGCAGTAAAATAGAAAGTCAAAAAGCCAACTATAAACACTCTGTTTATTTTCTATTAACAATACCTTTTCTTGTTCCAACTTTTTTTTGATTTTTACGTCGGTTAGGCCCCGGAACATCGATAAAATCTCCTGTTTCCAATTTTTTCAAACGCCGTGATACTAACAAAAATAAAAAATAAATGTTGTGATGTTGTTATAGACCCCACTTTTTATCAAGTCATTACAAAACATTCAGAAGCACACAAGTAACAGAAAGTAACCAAAGAGATTCAAACAAAACAAAAAGTTGTCTTACCATTTCTTACTTTTTTGTGTATATTATTGGTGATATCACGAAGCTCTGAAAATTCCTCCCATTTTTTTGTATATCTTCCATTACTTACTTTCTCTGATAGATCATTTATTTTTGTGTCGATGTCTTGCCATTCTTCGATATCCATCGCATCGTTTTCATACAGTTTATGCAAATCTTCATACAGCCTCTTGAAATCTTTCTCAACAATAATGAATTGTTTATACTCTTCAACCTTTTTTTCGTGGCTAGTGCCATTTGACATATTTTTCGAACATCCATCTCCACAAACAATACAAGTTCCATTCTTAAAATATTCATCTTCTTCAATTGTGGTTGACGATTTCTTTTCATCTGCTTCTGTTTTATTTGATTTATTTCTGGGCTGTTTCTTATGCCGTTTTTCAATTATTTTTTTCCACCAATTGGCTATCTTGGTTACTGCATTACTATTTCTGGCAGCAGTTCTTCGAGCTGTACTTTTCTCCTTCTCCTCCCTTTCCTCCTCACCCTGCTCGTCCACTTCTTCCTCAAGCTCAGATCCACTCCTAACACTTTCGTCCGTAAGAACCTCTTGCTCGTCCATTTCCTCCTCAAGCTCAGATCCACTCCTACCACTTTCGTCCGTAAGAACCTCTTGCTCGTCCACTTCTTCCTCAAGCTCAGATCCACTCCTATCACTTTCGTCCGTAAGAACCTCTTGCTCGTCCATTTCCTCCTCAAGCTCAGATCCACTCCTAACACTTTCGTCCGTAAGAACCTCTTGCTCGTCCACTTCTTCCTCAAGCTCAGACACACTCCTATGACTTTCATCCGTAAGAACAACAATGCACTCTTCTTGTTCTTCAAGCTCCATCAAGTGTTGCGACACTAATAAAAACATTAATTCGGGCATATAAAAGAATAAATACTAGAAGTTGTATTGTTGATACGTTATCTTACATCTACAAGACATTATCAGACATAAAATGTTTACTATACCGATTTTTCACGTTTATAAAATCTATATTATTATAATGTTTGCTGTCTGATTGTGAGCCAAAGTTAGTGAGTGCGGATAGTGATAGACAAATTTCTGCGTATTTTTTGACGGGAATCTACATAGAGTTTTCTATGGGCTTACGACTAGTAACACAGAATACACTGATTATTACGTATAATACATAACATATCAATACATTGCATAAAACATATAAAATATATTGGTAATCTTAATTGCGAGAGGAAGATAATTGCATGCATTTCATGTGGCCGTTGTTAGTCTTACTATTTCCTGTTATATGTTATATGCTTAATGGCGTGTATTGTATTGCAATGTTGTATCCCATGTGTAATATCGTATTATGCATTACATTGTACAACTGTATGTAAAAAAAATTTAACCACTATTTTATTACCCATTATATATTAGCCCAAATTGTATTTAATTTTGTTGAATTAAACTGCTTTTACCCATTTTTAAATTCAATAATTAAATAATAATTTATAATTACTGGTAAATTGAAAGTATATAAGAGTAACGTTTATGTAATGCATGTAAATTAAGGTACCCAAAATATTACTATTCTTTCAAAAAACAAAACTGATCCTAAAAAAGAAATTTAGGTGTCAAATTCTACAGTTTAATTTGAAATCCCAGACGGAATTTCAGGTTCATTCCATATTAACTTCTTCCATTAGATCATATTTTCTACACTGGTATTTTGTGGTACCCGGACATTTCTTTGTGCAAATTTTGAAGTAACAAAAATATATTACTTCTGAATTCTGAGGTGGTTTTGAAAGAAGTGTTGATCACGGATTCCGAATTCAATACAGAACAAAAACTTATAATTTACTATGCATGAAAAAAAATTTTTTGGTACACGGATATCAAACAACTAGGCATTTTCTAAGAATATGCCGTCGTCTACGAAAGATTAGTGACGAAAGAATGTGTCATAGCAAAGCCGTAATTTAAAACCACCAATAAACACAAAAATAAATCAAGAAATGGCCACAATACCAGCATGGTCACGCTCCTAAATAGTATAGGAATTAATTGTGTTTGTTCGGATAAGTGAGACCGTTCATGGTCAAAACATTAAAGAAAAAAGATTTTTTGTTAATGATCATGTGAGCAAAAAACAATGGAAGTAACCAATCAAAAATCGTGGTCAGTATTCTAATTTCCAGGCAATATGGAAAATTGTGTTGGGTCTTCAGGCTACTTTGTTAAGACAAAATTATATTCTATCATCTTGAGTTTGGATTTGAATTAGTCATACATTAATTTTCCATAGACGTTTTTCGCTGTCTTTAAATTAATCCTGGTAACGTCGTCCACCTTTCACAGTACCTGAATGGTAACTAAGATGAATTTGTTATTGTTATTACCTAAATAACTGGACAACAATCACATCGTTACAACTACAGATTTGTGCTTCAGTAGAGCTCTGGATTTAAATTAGTCATACATTAATTTTCCATAGACGTTTTTTGCTGCCTTTAAATTAATACAAAAAAGAATGTTAAACCACTAAGTACATCTGTTAAAAAACTTATTACTTTAAATGTTAAAAAAGAGTACTAACGCGAAATTTCAAAATCGCATTAATTTCGTGTCTCGTTAATTTCCTGCAATAAGGTAAGGTAAGAGGACAAACAAAACATTTTAAATACTGTGTAAACTAAAAACGTAAAATCATACATACTGTTTCTTACCATTGTAAATTTTGTCACATAGATTAGTTGTAAAATTATGAAGAGTGGATACGTCCTTCCAGTTTTTATCAAGTCTTGCCAATTTTATTCTTTTTAAGAGATAACATATATTACTGGCAATATCCTTCCATATATCGATATCCATTGGGGAATTTGTATAAACATTAACAAATTCATCATCCAACTTCAGGATATATTTTTCAACAAGAATGAATTGTTCATACTCTCTAACCTTTATTTTATGGCTACTGTCATTTTTCAAACATTTGTCTCTACAAACAATACAAGCTCCATTTCTAAAATATTGGTCTTCGTCATCTGTGGTTAATGACTTCTCCTCAACTGCTTCTGTGTTACATAATTTATTATTTTGCCTTTTAATTTCTTTTCTTTCTCTCTTTGTATGTACAGCATACTTTTTATACAATTTTTGAATTGAAATTTCCTCTTCCTCTTCCTCCTTATGTCGTATCGACAGCGACACTAATAAAAAGATTTTTTTAAAGTGCTATGTAGAAGTCGAAAAGTGAAAGTAGGTGTTTGAAAACATCTGACTGCGCATACAGTTTGATAATAAATTAAATCACCAGAAGCTTTATAATTTCAAAAATTATGTATATTTAAAGTATCTGTATATTCGGCCTTACGTTTGAAAAGCATCAGAATTTATTGATTGTGCTGTACCAAAGAAATTCTGTTTTGGGGAAAGGAGGCTTAATTTAGTGTCTCCGCAAGGGCAAACAATGGTTACAGAGAAAAAGATGTTGAATAATTTTCAATATCCTTTTCTCTGCAACCTCTAGATTGTCGGAAAACGCATTGAAATTGTATTTAAATCATCTTTTTTCTTCCTTATACTAGAGTTATTTTGCTGAGTAAGAAAACAACTATAAACTTGTTTAGGTACTCGCATCTCAGGGTTCTCTTTCCTCTCATTATTATTTCCTGAAAATACATTACCATTGGAAATCACATCCAAATATATTGTCGTTAAACACTCTTTTTACTTATGTAGTAAAGAAACAGCAAATTCAGTGCAACAGATTGGTTTTTAAGGGAGGGAAGGAAACAAATTTCTAATTTGATTTTTTTTTAAAAAAAGATACATTATTTTTTTAAATTTTTTTTCGTCCTTCCGGTTCCTACGGCACCGTTGTGAGTTTGTAGTGCTAATTAAAAAAGTTACCAACTTTCAATATTATACGAATTTTTACCTGGAACCTAAAACATGATCATTATATAAACCCAAGCGGAAGTTTCAACAAGCATAACAGAAAAATAAAATAATCAATATCCAAAAACTTATAGCAAACTGTACTATTGCGTAGGTTTTGGGGTGCAACAACCTGTAAAACCGTCTTTCTGGTGATAAAGTAAATTTTATGACAATGTTTCGTATTATCATTCGTATATACGCATTTAACGTTAACATCAGTAAATAAAAGATTTTTTTCTCTAGCAGTAAACATGATATATTTTTAAAGCCTTTTTTTAAAAAAAAAATACACACTAGACAATTAGAATCATTGCACTGTTTTACACCAAATCACTCCAGCAAATTAAAATATAAAACATTATGGAAATTACTATATAAAATTTAAAATACAAACAAACAAATAACTAAAAAAATTATATCAAACAAAATTATACAATCTTACCATTGTTTATCTTGATGTGAAGAGCAGTTGCAAAATCACGAAGTTTTGGAAAATCCTCCCATCTTTTAGTAAGTCTTACAACTCTTATTTTTTTTGAAAGATCACCTATTTCAATATCAATCTCATGCCATTCATCAATATCCATCGCATCATTCCTATACACTTCATCATAACTATAAAACAATACCTTAAAATCTTTCTCGACAAGAACGAATTGTTCGTATTCAGTAACCTTTCTCTCGTGGCTGGTATCATTTAGCAAAGTTTTTAAACATTTGTCTCCACACACAATACAAGTTCCGTTCTTAAAATATTTGTCTTCTTCAACTAGGGTTGATGACTTCTGTTTTTTATGCAATTTTTCTTTTTCAATTATTTTTCTCCACCAATTAGTTATCTTCGTAACTGCATTACTTTTTATGGCAGTACTTTCTGCAATTGCAATTTCTTTCCCCTCCTCTTCCTCATCCTCCTCCTCCTCATGTATTAAAGACATCCATACTATATAAAATATTCTTAAAAGTGTTAAATATAAGTTGTTCCATCCAGTACATAAAAACATGTAAAAATAAAAAGTAATAAAGATAAGTATAGGCTTCCAGTTTCATATGAAATATAATCATCACAAGCTCTATCATTTTTAAAGGCATAGAAATAATAGCAGATAGTACTGATAATGGCAAAGAATTTAACGAAACGTTTTCTTTTTTAATGACCTTCAAGCATATCCTCAAGTAGATAATGATAAAATGGGTTTACAGTACAACAAACTGCATCGAAGTGTCTGGTCTACAGGGATAGAGGTTGCAATTAAAACTGGGCTTACGCACCCAAAATAAAGTGCTAAATACGATATCTTACTGTCCAGCATGGACGTTAAGCTATTATTTGAGAAAATCCTTAATGGAAAAACAATCCTTCTATCACAAACCATTTTGAAGTATGAGCACAAGCAGTACGGCACAAGAAAAAACTGATAATTTATACAGACTGGCTACAGCCACAACAAAAAAATAAAAAATAATTCAAGATAAAGTGACGGACCAGTTGGTTGTTATGATAACACTTGTATGATGACAGAATGTTAGCATAGTGCTTTAAACCATCTCAAGGATTCGGATTAAACATTACGTAGGACTCGTAAAAACAATAATACACGACGCGTGAACACAAAAGCATAACAATTAGGCAATAAATTAAATTTTAGAATAATTCTTAAAAAAATTATAAACTGTAGCAGGCAACGACCTGTGCGCCAGTACTTGAAACCCTGGCAGTAGCTCTGAGCTGAAGCAGTAGTAAACGTGCTGAAGGCGCCCAACACTAGGCCTTACACTGATCATTACGGCTGTGGGCCAGTCCCCGCCCGTCGTGACTGGAGAAATGTGCATGGGCATCGAGCCACAAAGATAAGACAAAATTAAATGACTAAAGGCAGCAGTACTTGAATAATTAATCGATCCTGAAAACAAAGGGAGCAAACTTTGCCTCCCTACTCGACTGGGTTAATTATCAAATTCAGACGACTAGGGAAATTAATTCCCTTTCCTATTTTTTTAGGCGAGTTAAGTTCTGGTAAAAATAGTATAACAATATTTAAATGAGATAAATCAACTGCAGAATTGCAGCAGCCAACGTACTTAAGCCAACTGTTATGTCGATCTTTATCAAAATCCCGGTAACGTCGTCCACCTTTCATAGTACCTGAGTGGTGAAAAGTAACTAAGCTGAATTTTTTATTGTTATTACCTAAATAACTGGACAACAATCACATCATTACAACGAACACTGGGGCAAAACCATGATAACTTGATAACTATAAGCTGTTGACACTGTGACAGTGCATTGAACGAGTCTGCTATTGTTGGTTAAATAAGGATTGTCTTTTTCTGTTCTTTAGAAGAGAAACGGGAACAAAGGTTACAAGATGTTATTGTTGTTAGAGTAAAAGAAGAAAATTGTAAACCAAAGAAGATCCTGTTAATTCATTAATAACTATGAAGAATCTCAGGGGAGTCTTGCTGGTTATTGTAATAGTTTTTTTTAGAGAATGTTCAAAGCCAGCAAGAAATTAGAAGGACCAATAGGTAAAGGAGAACGATGCAAAAGAAACATATAAAGGGATTTGGACTTTGTGGAGATAATAAAGCAGGCACAATTAAAACCAACGTGTAACAAGGACATATACCACTTAAAGGATGGAATTTGTATAACATGTGTTACCTTTGTTTACTATGCCAGTTAAGACTCCATGTTTTCCTTACAAGGGCAGGTAAATTCGATGAAATATTTGGAACAGTTTGAATAATGCAGATGTTCTAACGTTTCAAATTGCTGTTTGTGGGTGAAACATCATAAGTAGAAGCCAGGTAAAAGGAAAACAATAAGTGCATTCCTCTCCTGTCTGTTTCCAGGGTTTAATTATTTATGGTTTATCACAGACGCCAAAAACTGGGCATGCATTAGTAAATGGTTCTTGTTTCAAAATCACTTAAAAATTCAGATTTCTACAAAATCTTATATCCCTTTAATCCAAAGGCAACTGCTTATCTTCGAGATCCCTATATCTCAGGTCACGGAAACAGAAACTCGCATCGGCCTATCTCAATGTGGTAGTATATGGGCTAGAACACTTTGAACTTGGGAAACAGCATAACATCAGGTTGATATTGTTCATAAAGCTCTAACTGGTAAAGGAATACCTTTATGGAAGTACCAAAATTGGAGGCATGAGATAGAAGAGTGTAACTAATAAAGCACACCCGGCAATCATCCTACGTATGTGTCTGTGCCAAATGCTTGGTGAAGGCAAAATTAAAGATTTGCTATAAATACATTGTCTTTACGAATGATATTCAGCATTAAGGTACTCTATATCTTTCAAGTGAAAAAAATAATTATTTGTTTGAAATGGAAGGGTGTGTATTTGAAATATGCAGCCATATTTAAGAGCAGATAAGAATGTCATAATTATAATGGTATAATTTGTGCAAAGCATTACTGCATCAGTTCACAGACAAAACAACAAATAGCCGAAAACTTTCTGCTTTGAAACCAAATATTTATTATTTGAAAAATAAAAAGTTGGTGCTAAGTTTAGTAGACACCAGGATTTTTTTGGACAGAAAACCAAAAAATTGTTTAGAATGTTATGGGATGACAAGGGTTAAAATTAGGCCAGATAAACAGAGTACGCAATAGCCTGAATTCAAATTTGGCAACTGAAACGTGGTTGTATTTTGGAAGACGATAAAACATCAAAAAGTAACTAAATTGCACTAAAAATGTAAGAACTCATCATTTGGCATCTAAAAATACAAAAACAGGGTGCTCTGGTAACTTACTAGCAAATTTTTATAGTACATGTTTGTAGGTGTATGTATATGTATATGTTGATGAATCAGATAAAACTGCATTATGCCAAATACACCTCACGATTATATTTAACATGGGGGGTGGTCGTTCTATGTTGTTTGTTATTAAACCAGAATATAATATCACCATCAGATTTTATCATACTGACAATGGTTGTGGTTTGAAGTCAAGAATGACATATAGAATTGTTTTTAGAAATGTTAAAACAGTTAAAGAATAGAAAAAAGGAACTTACTTTGTTGAAATCTTGTAAATCTGTTTGTGATCATTTTCTATTTTGTACCAAATGTTGAATAATCTCTCGTTCTCTTTTTAATCCAATAACATTCTTATCACTGTATTATGATGACTTCATAGAAATAACACTTTTTTAGTACAAAAACAGATACTTCAGCCGGCCATTTAAAAGAAGAAATAACTTTCAACAACAAAGCATAGAGGATTTAATTAACAACCTGTACATCATATTACAAAATCATACTGTATGCAATAACATCTAAATAAAAACACTAAACAAAAATATAGTATAACAGGTACACCTTCGTATAGTTTAGAAAAAAACATTAAAACAATTTTCACAGTTTTTTAAAAAATTCTAAAACCATTCAGAAGATTACGTGAGTTATTTGACCTCAAACTAATAAGCAAAAATTAAGCCCTAAACAAAATTTGATTCGTTCTTGCATCAGCCTTGTATGAAATCAGTAACAGCTTTTCTCTTTTATTTTTTCACAATAACGGTTAACGAGTAGTTTCATAAAAAAACTCATTAACTGAGAACATTAAAAGGAAAAAAACACTCAAATACCATAATGCTTCGAATAAACGCCCCCTTCTATCAAACGCCCCCTTGAATAGACGCCCCTCCTTTTCAGTTATTTTTTAAATAAACGCCCCCTCTAATAGACGCCGATCCGTCATAAGGGGCGTTTATTCGAGGCGATAATAACAGTATACTTACTTACTTTTTTCCTAAATCTTATGATTAAGGTTGGAAATTTAGTTTTTCCCTTTTGAAGTTCATTCTTTAGAACATGTGAATATCTTTTATTTTCTGTTGTGAAGATATATATTATAGGTAGGTATCCTTAAAAACTGCAAAAGAGACGAAGCGTAAAAAATTTAATAAACGCCTCCCTCGAATAGACGCCCCTCAAAAATGTCAACAAATTTAATAAACGCCCCGGGCGTTTATTCGAAGCATTACGGTAATAAAAGAAACAAAATACATTATCCCCCAAAATAATAAAATTTCATATAATTATGGACTATACATAAAAAACAGGACACCCTTTTTAAAAGTATATTATAAATAAAAGCAGTAACTGTTAAAAACCCACATTAAATATAACCAACAACTTTTATACTAAATCTTCTAATACTAAGTGTAACTACATGTTACACAGAATTGACAATGAGTTATAATAAGGACCATGCTGCTTTTATTATAACATTTTGTGAAAAAGCACAGGTCCTTAAATATAAACTATTAAATAAAAAATACCACTTAAAATTTATCAATATAACTACTGCTGTGCTTTGAAATTAAATATTTTAAAAATTAAAGAGGCAAGACAATGCTACACGAATTAATTAATCGAATTAAATTTGTCGAAATCATATTCGGAATTAAAATAAAATTACAAATGATAGACAATTGACAAGAATAGATTTTTGTTATTTTTCTTTTCACAAGAGGTTTTAAAAGAGTAAAGACTTTTGTAAACTCGCTGAAGCAGTGTATAAGCAACTGCTACAAATGCAAAAAAAAAGACTGAAAATGATGTATGTGACAAATGAATTAAAAAAAGATGTACCGTCTGGAGAAAGACTACTCTATTGTTCTAAACTTATTATTTCTTTATCTTTATATATTATTGATTTAAAATTCAGGAGTGCTTCTTTCTGCACCATCCATGTACCCATAAACAATATGTTAAGCTCTACTTTTACCCTTTTTAAATAGTTTTCTTAAAAAAACGTCCTATAGCTTGTTACTTTCGCTGATTCGTTACTGATTTTACTGTACACACTTTTAATATAAAAGAAGTAGGTATTGATTGGTAAGAACCTATCCAACTTCTAAAAATCAAGTCCGAGAAGGCCAAGAACACGAAAATCAAATTTAACTAACTGAATCGTTTTGATTACATTTTACAGATGCAAGTGACAAACAAAAGTACACGCTGTGTGTGTGTTTCTAATTTAGATTAAAAATTAGCTTGCCTTTATGTAGTTGTCTAAAACACCAACTGGCTTAGTCATGTTTCAGGACCTAATATGGTAAAAATAGTTAAAATACAGGCATTTTCAGGACAGGTAAATCTCCACACATACGCAAATTGATTAAACGCAGGCAAAATGGAAAATTTTATAAGGGTTGGCCAATGTAGAGCAACTGAAAGAATGCCAAATGTTTGTTTTATGCTTTTTGCTGTGCGTGTGTCTAAATCTTCCTGAAAACGCCTGAAAAAACAATTTTTTTTAGTTAAAGTTGTATATTTTTATTTATCACATCAAAACAATGTCAAATTCAAAAGTATATACTAATTATATATAAGTACATATATTAATAAGTGTATAATAATTTAAGGATTATTTTTAATATATTCTTTTCCTAGCTCTTTTGAAATAATAAGTCGAGAAAACATAAAATTTACTTTAATATATGAAATTCTAGCAAGCAGAAAATTTTGTAATTCAAAATTTATAAAATTTACTTTTATTTTTGCAAATTGATCAAAATCAGATGTTTGGAGGGAAGTTTCGCAAATATAGCTTTCCTGTAAAGAAAAAATAAACTTTCTACATGAAAAATAGATTAAGATAAATTTACATAAGCAAAACATGTCTTTTAAAGATGAAGATTTTAAATGAGAATTAATAAATACTTGAAATTTAGCTTTAGATAGGTTTTTCCAGAAGAATTAGCCCCTCCACATAACTAAGAAAAGAATGCGCAAAAATATATTTTTGTGAATCAGTTTTTTTGTTGAAATTTAAGTGAAGTTAGTCAACAACTAGATTTTGGAACTTTTAAGATTAATGTATTCTTACGTTAATCTATTCTTAAGAATCCCAAAGTGTACCAACTTTGTGGTTTAGATTTTTTTGTTTTAATCTTTGGTGTTTTTACATCTCTGCAAAGACAGTATTTTAATAATCACTTTTTCACTGTTAAATCCTTTTTCTAATTTTAATAAACAGGGTAATTTGTGGTTTAAGGCAGAGCAATATTATTTTAGATATTGCAATGTTTAGGAGTTATTAAATCATCAAATCGTTGCTGTAATCAAATTAAAGTGTATTGTCTTAACAAAATCCACCACTAAAAATAATACTCAGGTTTCGTTACGGCACGTAGCTACTTTTTTAGGTTCCTTGAGAATAATACTTGTTTTGAAATGTTAGCAAAACATGTTGTTTAATTCTATACATCGCTTGCTTTCTGTTTTCAACATTTAAGGACAGTGTTTCCGTTAGAAATGTAAATTATTTTCTTCTCTTTTCTGAATGGTTATTTTATTTTTCTGAATAAGCTTCTTTTGGTTCTTTTCATTCTTGCTTTCTTTCATTCCTGATCAAAATAGATCGCAGTCGAGAATATTTAGGACTCCAGACGTAGTCATTTAATCGATCATGCCTTCCATGTAGGATATTTGATAACAATTCCTTAGCTTGCATAGAATTTTTTATTGAAGCAATAGAATTAAATATCGTGCAAAGATAATGGTTTCCACTGATCATGTTTCTTTTAAATTTAAGAATTATTTTTTTGCCGTACGGCAGTTTAAATATTAGCGTATTTACCACAGCAATTAGGTACAGTATCATCAACCTTTCACAGCATTGTATGCCTTCTGATCCGTCACCATTTCTTAAACTCCGTAGCTTACGTCTCAATAACAAAAACGGACTACCATGTAAATCCTTACTAAATGCCAGGCTTAAAAATCGATTCAGTTCCTTTGATAGTTGCCCATTCTTGTTAGAGTGAATTCCTCTGACTGCTAAATTAAAACCTGATTTATCTTCCACGCTGTATAATTTGTCCCACAGATTTTTTTTGGCAATTAAACTTTCAGGCATGCAAATTGGCTTACCAAGTGCTGAGGAGAGGCATGTGAAGATTAACAACAAAGGAAATTCCAATAAGTTGCAGAATGTTGCACAAGTGGGCTTTACGGGAAACTGTTTTTTAATTGGCACAGACAATAACAAGTAATTTGCGTCTAACGCTTCTAATACATGATATTTAAAATATAGCTTGTGTAGATAATCATCGAATGGCTTCAGGAAGTTGAAACTGTAATTCTCTCTGAGGTTTGAACTACTGTCAGCATGATACATTAATTCATCGACAACTGGATTAAACCTATCAACAACATATGACAGGAATGACAGCATGTGATAAACATTCAAATCAATGAATTGATCATCTTCTTTAATTTTCCACACCTCTCTTATGCAAGATATAAGTTGATGTCCTTCTGTTTTATCAAATTTAAAGAATTCAACTACTGATTTGATTTGAATGACATGTAAGTATGACAAATAACCATTCAAAAAATTGTACACATATTCAATCACGGAGTATGCTTTAATTAGATCCTTCCATTGGTAAAAGTCTTCATGAGAAGCTAATTTTTTGTTTCCATCCTGAAGCATGCTGCGAAGCTTTAAGAGACTCATGACAAATTCCTTTTTGTCCAAAAAGTTTTTTAATTGAGGTGCGGCATGTGATCTCACACATCTCGTATTGATGCAAGAATGGTGGCAAATTTCAAGGGAAATAAGCTGCCGTTGAATCGATATTTGAAACTCATCTGTCAAATCTTTTAAAATGCAAAATAAAACTTTGGCAACGAAATTTCTTGCTTTGTCTCTTGAAATATTCCCCTCAAAGTCAAACTTCTCTCCATTTTTTTCATTGATAAAATTTTCAAAATAAGAAACTGCTGTAACATCAATCACTGTGAAATCATCAGCCTTACCTTTTATTTTTGCAAATCCAAAGGAAGTAAAATAATTCTTTTCTGAATTATTTTCACCATAATCCAGAAATTCTTTCACAACGTTAATAATTTCACTGATGATATCAAATACCGCTCTACAACAGTTACATCTCATATCAGGCAGATATTCTAGAAGGCAATTTTTATTTCTTCTCAGCCAAACTTGAAAGCATAGCAGCTTCCCAAAACTACTATTAGCTTTATGGTAATAACCTATTGCATCCTTTATGCGTGCTGTGTTATTCTCTAGATGCATTATATAATACAAGCAATCAGCCCGCGAAAGATTATCACTATTGTTCAACAGACAATATGTCTCCTCCAATTTTTTTAACACTGTTGTTCTATACTCCATGACGGCATTACTGTCTTGATTGGAGTTGATCTTCATAATCAAAGTTTTTCTTGCAGCTTGTTTTATGTATTTCATTTGTGAACAAGGATCAGTAAAAATATTGGCTGCTTTTAGATAATTCCCTTTCTTTGCTAAAAAATGAGCAGCAAAATCTATCCCACGATGTGTCAGGTATAACTTCAACAAAAGATCCTCACACTCTACTTTGTCAAAAAGAAAATAGGACTGATCTTCAAAACTCATAAAACACAAAATTTTCTCCAATAATTTATATTCCCCATTTTCATAGTACTCTTTGCAAGCTTTTTTAGTAACAGACTTCTTGATTGTCTGTATCATTAAATTCATTTTCTCGGTGCTTTTCTTCTTTTCCAGAAGCTCTAAGCATTCCAAATACCGCTTCTCTGACTTTAATAAAGCAGCTGCACCTCTTACATCACCAACATAATGGTAACATCTCAAAGCCTCTTCAACCCCTTTCCCACTCTTCTTGTAATACATAGCTGCTGAGGAGAACTATAAAAAAAATAATTGTATCTTGAGATTTCTTAAAATATGAATTAAAAAGAGATACAAAAAATATCACCAGAAAATAGAGAAGTTAATAGCATGTAGATTTGCCTTGCTTACCTTCTCCTGCTCCTCACATAACTGGGCCAGGCGGAACCATTCCTTGCAATATGTAAGGTATGTTTTCGCTTCTTCAGTTAATCCACATTGTAAGAATAATTCAGCAGATGCTTTAAATCCTGCGTAAACATCCTTAAGAAGTTTTGGATTCTTTTTCAGATTCCACTGTTGCGCCTTCTCTAGGGCTTGACAACCCTGAAGCTGTGCCAAACATTTTTCTTTCAACTTTTGATTACATGCTTTCTCCGAACATTTTAATGCTAGTTTCCAAAGACCTTTTTCATAAAAATAACCTGCTTGTTTATTCCATTCGTCTTGTGAAGATTTTTCAGCAAATAAAATCTCTTTTGAGGAATCATCATCAAGCTTGACAACATTAACAAGAGATTTCTTCACAAGCATTTCAAATACAGGTCCTCTTTTCTTCTTATCTTCGTCAAATATCCAGACATTAACTCTTGCTCTTGTCACAGCAGTATAAAACTTCTTTAACTCAGCATTTAAAAGCTTGTGTTTGTTTCTGTCAAACTTTAAGGGTCTCGCTTCGTGTTTCAAGAAGTCTTCCGACAATACTTGCAAGCTACCTTCAGATACATCTTCCTGTTCTGTCAAGTTACTAATTTCACTTAAAATAACTCTCCATTCCTCACAAGCCTAAAAGTAATGTTAATTTATATAAAAAAAGGTCAAAGTAAAAACGTCAAAGATGGATTTACAAGGACCAATAAACTCTAGATACACTTGATCCAGAGAAAGAGAAACTTACGGACAGTAAAGTGTAAATGTAAAGCAAATAAATTTCCCTTAAACTTCTTTTAGACCTTTCAGATATTTTATACTGAATTAAAAAGAAAACAGATAAATAAATTGTTTTTGCGTTTAGTGTGTTTGGACTATAATATAGACTGGGTGTCATTGACCCAAAATTATGTTTTACCTGTGAGTCCTTAAAAAAGTTGTACAAGAGGACATCATCAAATTCCAAACCTTTGGCTTCATAGATACTTAAAACCAAACCATAACTTAGTTCGTCAGGTAGTTCTTCCTTGCTTTTCTCATTCTGAACAAGAACAACTTGATGTGCCCCAAACTCAATGGCAGAAGTTTTACGTTTGTTACCTTGCAACAACACAGCAAGTTCTGTAAAATCACTAGTATCCAAAATCACAGGTTTCGGTCCAGGAAACAACCCAACATCTGGTCGCAAATGGTCAAACGATTCAGGAAACAACAAGTTCAGGTACTGAACAATAACAGAAGCTAGTTGTAGAATACCACTGTGTGACCGATAGTTATGCGTTAACTGGTGAATCTTTTTAGGTACAGCAACTAGTGGAAGAATCTTATTTTGATCGAACTCCTCTTTTGCTACATAAAACAATGACTGAAGGTCGCAAAATCTAAACGCAACACCATTCATAATACTTTGAGCAGTGTCGCCAGAGAAAAACATGGCATTGGGATTTAAACTGCATCGTAAGAGAAGTAGTAATTCTGCTTGAGTAAAATCTTGAGTTTCATCCACAAATATCTGATGAAATCCCCATTCCGGAACAACAAAATTTTTCATTCTTTTATACATGTTAAAATGAACATCCATCTCATCAAAATAACCCAGTGATTTTTTTACTTTCTCATACTGCTTAAACATTGCATAAATACTTTCTCTGTCACCTGTAACGTTAGTTGCCCTTTTACGTCCAATCTCTTTATATTCTTCCAATGTTAAAGTTCCAGTTTCATTAAGAAATGATTTGGCACATCCTTTTATAAAGGATTTTATTTCCATCCAAACGAGAGAAGGGTGACAATCAGTGCTTTTACCCTTACTAATTATGGGCCAGAGCTCGTTAAGAAACACTTCATATGTTACTTCTACCCTACGTACTAAACCTCCTTTCTTGTATCTGATTCGTTGTTCAGATCCAACTGTAGGGTTATCCTCACTACCGCTATCATCATTTTCTAAATACTCTTCATTTTCATTATCACTGAGATCTTCATCGAATAATGGCAAATATGACAAATGAGTTTTGTTTTCACCCCAGCCAGGTATATCTTCAACCATCTTGCTATTTTGATCTCTTTTAAAAAATGGGGGGCTTTCTAGAGAAACGTCTAACAACAAGAGAAGATCTCTTGTAGTTATAAATAAGGGATACCTATCAACAGGAATCTCTTTTATAGATGTCATTTCTAGTTCATCTGCATTAAAATTGTTTGTTAGGCTGCCATCACACAATTCTTTGAAGTTCTTTTTTATTTCATTACACAGAACCTCATTTTTTGTAATCAGAAGTTGGCGGAGATGTTCATACTCCTCAAACTCTTCTGTAGTCCCTTTATCTTCATCCTTGCTTTCAACTTCGTCATTTAAAACTGTGTCACAATGGGTGTCATTCTTTTTACATTTTTCCAGCAATACAATGTCTTCTGATTGCTCCATTTGGAGATTTAAAAATTCGCAATTACAAGCTCCTTCACACAGACAAGGTACAACATTGTCCTCTCCATTTGAAGTTGCGTCATCCTTTGTAACGTATGCCTCAATCTGTGTGATTTGATCATCCTCTTCCTCAAACTCTGGTTTTTTAAGCTTTGGCAGTAAAGGGCCAGCATGCTGTGCATTGTTCCAATAATTCCTATAATGTGCCCAAAGACGATACAAACAGCATGTAGTCTTTCCAGTACCACTTCTACCAAGAAGCAGAATAGAACATTTATTTTTGGGCTCCAAGTGAATCACGGTATGCTCTAGCTCACTAACTTGAAATGGAAAATCACATTGAGAACGTGTTAAACTTAGAATCCTACTTGCCATTGCTGAAGTGAAAGCATAAAATTTTAAAATATGAAATTCTTGTTGATTGGGACTTGCTGGTGGAAAGAAAAGGTAACGGTTTTCGTCCTCAACAGGTTGTATTGGTTTACTTGAGGACATTTTTTTCATAAACTCCTTTGCATACTTCTCATTGATGTAAATGTTTGGTAATTTCTCATGTTTAACTTCCATTGGATCTTTTTTAATCCCTTTCAATTGTTTTCGAATAAGACATGCTCGCCCTCTTTCATGTGAATTAATGATTTTCTCTATCATCTTGGGAACATCGTCATGATGTAATGCAATATTCCAAACACGAATTTTATCTACATACACAGCACCATTTTCCCATTCCTTTTCTATGTCAATGGCATCTAACTGAACAGTGTCCATACTACAACGAGCAGAAAATGATATAGAAACCTCCCATAAAATACGACTACCTTTGTTGATTTTTGCTTCATACAATCTTATTCCATCTTTGGTTCCTTCTAAACGTTTAGCTACTCCTCTTGACCAGTCTCCACAAGCTAACTTCTTAATCTTTTTTAAAATCATTTTTTTTAAAAGTGGATCTAATCTATTATCTTTTAATATCTGCCAAACATCGCTGGTGCATTCAACTTCCCATGGTAAACCATCAAGCGCAAAGATATCATCATCTACATCTCCATCTGCGTCATTTTCTTCCCCTTCTTCTTCATCTTTTTCCTCTCTTCCTTTAAATCCTTCTCCTCCTTTAAATCCTTCTCCTGCTTTCAATCCTTCTCCTGCTTTCAATCCTTCTCCTGCTTTCAATCCTTCTCCTGCTTTCAATCCTTCTCCTCCTTTCAATCCTTCCCCTGCTTTCAATCCTTCTTCTGCTTTAAATCCTTCTCCTGCTTTCAATCCTTCTCCTCCTTTCAATCCTTCTCCTCCTTTCAATCCTTCTCCTGCTTTCAATCCTTCTCCTGCTTTCAATCCTTCTCCTGATTTCAATCCTTCTCCTGCTTTCAATCCTTCTCCTCCTTTCAATCCTTCTCCTGCTTTCAATCCTTCTCCTGCTTTCAATCCTTCTCCTGCTTTTAATCCTTCTTCTCCTTTAAATCCTCTTCCTCCCCCTCCTCGTCCTTCTTCTTCTTCTTCCTCTTTTTTCCCATATTTCCCTTCTCTTTCTCCTTTATCTTCTCCTTCTTTATTCTTGTCCAAATACTGTTCATCTCCTTTGTAATCCGATAGTGCAGCAGTTTGTTGTGATGAGTATTTCTCAATAAGAGAACTTAAGTTTTGATTTTCTTCTTCAGTTGGATCAGTATTTTTTTGTTCTGCTTGATCATTAAGCAATCCAAACGAATCTTTCACAGAACTAATTATTTTTGATACATCTTCCACTATTGGATTTACCAAGTCCTCACTGCTTACAACCTTAGCAGTTTGTTCAACACTGACAATAACATTTTTGTTCTTCTTTTTCTTTTTCTTCTTTTTCTTCTTTTTCTTCTTCTTTATTTCCTCAGTCAATTGAGGTTCAACAGCTGATAATAAATTGAGTTCATTACTTTCTTCAGGTTCATGTTGTGCAGCTTCCCTGTACTGATATAACAATTGCCACTTTGGATCAGACTCTTCCATTTTCTCTAATAGGACATCAATATTTAAGGGAACATCATTTGTTAGCTCATTGATAATATTTGATTTACATGTAGTGTATAGACCTTCACAACACAACAAGATAGCAGATGTCCTGTGGTCTTCATTTATCAAAGATACTGACAAAAAGTGCCTCAAAAATTCCATTTTTTCTGTAAAAAAAAAAGAAACAGTTACATAAGTTTTAGCTAGTTAAAAGCCATTTCCATACTAAAAGGCAAACAAGAACGATATAGCGATGAAGGAAATATGTAGAATTTTCCACGAGGTACTAGCTCCTAAAATAAAATATAAATTCCCATTATAAAATAGTTTTTTCTTATCCTCCTTGTTTAACAACAACATCAGCGATAATGTTGGTAGCACATGAATTTACCTGCGCAATTATATTAAAACAATTGCATCCCTCTTATTTAAACAGGTTTCTTTCAAGTCAATTACAAATGTATGTAAAGTTTTTTAGGGAGGAGGAAGGGATATTCTATTGAAAAAAATTGTAAAATATAACCCCTTTGCTTTAGACCCACAAACAGGGAGAAGAAGCACGTTATTATTATATAAAAAGACATTAGATTCATGTACCTGCTTTTATCACTAGTATTACACATTTATTAAGAGGTGAATGAGTATTGTTTGATACATCTTTGCAGAGGTACAATAATTTTAAACCAACTTTAAACCAATTCTTTCGCAGCGCTTCAACGATGGAGCATTCCACGTCGTCATCCACGTGAAATTTTTGATCAATTAATGATTCTATAAAGTTTTCAGACGTTGAGTGTTTAACGGCCTTCAAAAATGGTATAGTACCTTTTTTGATATGTTTGCCAAGAGACGAAAACAGCAAGATATTTTCAATGATCAACCAACTTGTTTCGCTGCTTTCATTTAAAAGTTTCTCAATTATTTTACTGCAAACTGTTGTAGAAACGTCGAGATTCATGAATTCTTCAACTTCTAAACCAAAAAAATTATTCCGTTAAGCTTATATGCTTCTATCAAAAAAATACCACATTATTGCACAAAAAAATTCTTTATTTGGTTTTAAACTAGCAAGTAAGGCTTTGCAACAGGCTTTCCAAGGCTTTTGTTGACTGTACCTATACATACCTGAACGAATTTTAGCTTTAAAAAGTTCTACCATAAAAGTCATTTGACAAGACTCATCTGAAGTCAATGCTAAACCCTCTTTCAATATCTTCCAACTTTGACTGTACTTGCTAACTTTGAAAAGAGCTGTTCCCAATCGAAAGTATCCCTGTAACAAAACCAAGCGATTATTTTATATCATATCTTTTTCTTTCGAAAATTTTAAAATATTTTGCAAGAAAATATCAGGTTTTTTATTTCGTAATTGTCGTTTAGCACAAAAATTTATATTAAATTTTCCTTAGGTATGTTTTTTTTAAAAAAGTTTTTTTTGAATTAGGAGTATCTAAAATAAAACAATTGCTTATATAACATGTAATAATTGCTCTTAGATGATAAACATCTATTAGATCATAGGTCTAGAAAAGGTTGATATCAACTTTTTTATGCCTGGCATGCTATGTATTTTACTGATCTACCCATGCTTCACTGATAAATTTGCACACACAAATTCCAGTTAAACAAAGCAGTGCATCAACGTAAGAAGAATTGATGTATGACATTACATGAACATATATGACATATCTTCTGTAAAATACATTCTAAAGAATTGTATCATTTTAATGACATCAGCTTTCATAACATAAGTTACAACTCGTAAAAACAGGTTTCTAGTTTAACAAATACAAAGAATTTATGTAGCCACTAAATTTAAATAAACAAGTTTTTTATTTAGTGTTATAGAAATGCAGTTAATAGATGCTGGCAGACATCACTTCCTGTAGCCTTACACATGCCCATAAATATCAAGTCTGTACAGATTTAGAAGCAATATAAAATGCATAATTCAATAACATTACCTTGGGCCAACTTGGATTAATTCTTGTACAATTCTTTGCATAATGGACAGCATTGCTATATTTTTTTATTTTCATGAGATATAATGAAAGATCTGCATTAAGCAAAGCAACATATTCTTTTTCTTCCTCAGGTGCAGTTTTTAAAGCCCATTTGTAAACTTTTTTTGCATGATTAGTATCTTTCTTTAAGTCACTTGCAATAGCGTGAAGCTTTTTTGACAAATTCTAAAAATGATGACAGATATTTAAATGTTTAGAAAAATTACTAAAGAACTAACGAAAAAATGTACATATATGTCTTTTCTCAATTAAAACATTTTTACATATTGCAAAAAACCATAGTGGTATAAAACGTTTTACACTTTTAGATGTTATGTTTAAATTTTATCCCGAAAACATTTCAATTTCACTAACGGTCGCAGCCAAACAAATCCTAACCCAATTCATATTGTTTTAATTTGTGTCGTTGCATGACTTAGCTTTGATAGATAATAGCTTTGATAGATAATAGCTAAAAATGTTTTCCCATTTTGGTCTTCTAAAAGTGATTTAAAAATATAATAGAATAATTACTTAAAAAATATAAACAAAAATTCGACTTGAAAATACTTTTCAATTTGTTTTTACAAAATCACACTGAGCATGGTTTCTTTCGGTTGAAATCAATACACGTTGATATTTTTGTGTACTGATTTGATCTTTCAAATCTAGTTTAAATAAACACAAAGTTGAATGTGCTTTGGAATAAAGATATGAGTGCGTGCACTTGTTCTATGGACAATGTTTTTTGTTTGCTTTTTACTTTGTTTGATAATTCAGTATATATCTTCTCCAGTTTGATCAGTACCAAAGTATGACACGCATTAGTTATTTATTGAACGAAATATCCCTAAACACACTGTCATGGCGGCAACTGTGGTACTTCTCTTAATTTTTTAAATTCACAAGAACTGCTGTTTATAAGGACAAGAATTTACACAGTTCATTTTCACACTTCAATGAACATAAAAACATTAAATGAAAAAACATTAATCATTAGTTCTTCATTACAAATTATTAAGTGAGTATTGAAATTTGTTGTTCTTCATGTGTATGTTACAATGGTGTCATTACACTCTAGAATATGTATCTTAATTAAGAATTTAGATAAAACACAATAAACTCAAAAGACAGATTTTTAATTAAAATATATTTATCTGGGGATTATTGCTCTTTGATCTAAATAAAGCAATTGTTCTTCCTGTTTTTTTTCTACAAAACGGCTGTTGGTTTTCAAATTTAATGTTAATACTGAGCACCTTCATTCACCTTAAATATCTAAATAGACATCAAAAGTTCTCTCTATACATGTTTGGTATTTATAAATTATTTAATATAAGAACCTACTTTGTTGTAAATCAATCCTTCTGGAAAAAAGAATTTTTATTGACTTATATAATAGGTAGCTATACTCTTTAAACCTTTTGCAAAAGCAAACAAGAATATGACATATGAACAAAGGCAAGACAACATTGACTTCGTACTACATTGAGAAAACATAGCATTACATAAAACCTCCTCACGTTAACTTACTTACTCATTAAAACAAACATTCGATTCTGTTAACATTCAAATACTTGGCAGACTGTAGCTTGTTTTACAGCAAAAAAAAAAAAAAACGTAGTAAATTCATCTTTTTTTTTTTTTTTTTATAAAAATTTTTTAAGCATCTTATCAAGTTAAGCGCATTTACAAATGATTAGATTTAATTATGCTGCACATAACTTATAATGTTAAAATTAAGTAATAGAAAGTCTTTCTCTCATTTTTCTCTCATGGATAACTTTGGATCTGTTAAGGGATATGGAATCAGCTTTATCACTGTGAAGAAATTATGGCGATGAAACCACTCACATACAATTTTTTGCCACAATGGCACTTGTTTAATCGGCCTAGGGTTTATAACTTTTGGGTGACAATCCTATAACTTGAGATCTCGCATGTCGGTTATTTAAGCAATTTTAAAGTAACATGTAACATAAAATTCTTTCTTTCTCCTTAAACACAAATTAATTTTATTAATTTCTATCTGTCAAATTTATTTCCAGAGGACAATGTACAATAAAGATTTGATACATAATCCATAATTCAACGTGAAAAATGATGGTAAAATGGTGATAAATATAACAATCAGCATAATGGAACTAGTTATTAGCCCGTGATTAAATCCATGTCCAGTCCTACAAATCTCACCCCTTAAATTATTGTCCATTTTTAATATCCCAGGCATCACCACTTCATTCGTTTAGCAAAGTATTCACTTGACTACTATTTTAATCACAATACTGGTAAAAATAAAAAAGATGTAAATACCATATCCCTTTTCTTGTATCCGTAAACCAATTCCGACAATATCTCAAATGCACTATTTTCTTTACCCAACTTCACCATACAATGTGCCACATCTGTGATACAGTTGAATTGAATACTTTCTTCAAATTCAAATACATCACATAAGATTTTCTTCATAGAAAAAAACGTAAAAGCCTTGTTGTACTCCTGCTTATTCCAAAATATATCTGCTTTTTCTCCATATAACTTCATCGCATCCTGTTAAAAATATTTAATAATATAAATAGCCATAAAAAAACTTTTTAAAAAAAAGAAAACCGGTGGCTTCGATGTAATTTACTACCTTATGGATATCATTTTTAATTGATTTGGCTTTTTCTTTAAACATAACGGTTTCAATAAAGCTCTTTCTCATTTGAAAACAAACAGCACAATGCAGGAGTGACAAAGCATGAAGAAGAGTTAAATCAGGAACAGTAACTTCCCACGACTCCGAAAGTTGATCAATTAGGATAAATGAATTTTTAGCATCTTCAAGGTGATCCATTTCAATTTCTATCAGGCCCAATGACATGAGTGCTTGACATAAGTCCTAAGAAAAAATATCATATTTGTTACCATCTGTACACTTTCACATCAGGCCTGTCATTGCTATCAACATGGTTGTTTTTCAAACTGCTATAAACTTATTTATCTACCTAAACGTCTTTGCTGCAAATCTACTATAACGCATTTTGATTATGTCTTTTACTCTACAGCTATACTTTGTGCAATAAAACCTGTTTAAGATGGTCATTCAGGAAGAAGTTGCCATCTTGGACAGGAAGCTGATAAAGAATGTTAATACAACGACCACAATTCAAATGATTTATTATTAGCTGGCTTAAGCAATATACCTCCATTTCACTGCATCAAAATAATTCCTGTACATCAAACGAAAGCCATTCGCATGAAAAGCAACTGACATTTACATGAAAATGTGTACCTAGATTGGAATTATTTGCAATCACCAATTACCAACTGCTAACATTGTGGCAGAGCGTTCGCTTTTCAGTGTGGAAGGTTGTGTGTTTGATCTCTAGCCGGGTAATGCCAGAGTCTGTAGAAGTGTAAATCGATCCTTTCTGCTTAGTGTTCAGCATGAGAACAGAATTGATATTGTAGGTCGCTGTTTATTTAAGCTGCTGCTGTTCTTGCCTATTTTTAGAAGCTCAAATAAAAGATTAAAATGCGCTACAACCCCAAATTAAGGAAACTTCGCACCAAATGGCTTAGCTATTTCCAAGAGATATTGCATGTTGAACCTTGGGACGTTTTTCAAGATGCAGCATAAAAAACTACGGCATTGTAACATAAAATGTTAAAATCTATTGGGCTGTTACAGGACGTTTTGCGAAATTTCACATCTGGAATGAAGACGCAATAGTCTTTTTTAAATATTAATTAAAAATACTGGTCGATAAACCAAAGGAAACATCCAATCAATTTGCACTGTAATGGATTCACCAACTTTTATAATATCATTGACAATCTAATTACGTAATGTTTGAATGCGGAAAAACAAATTTGACTTATTTTTTAGAATTTGCACATTCTTTAAGAGGAAAAAACAATAATAGCTTGGTTTGGTATTTTTAGTCACAGACAACTTAATTAATATAATAACAACGCCGTATAACGCAACTTCTTTAAATGGAATCATAGCTCTGACATAATAAACATTCATAGAAGAAAGCTGCACATGAAGCTGCAAAAAGTTAAATTGTGTTGTATAATCTGTAAAAAATTTGAGTGTAATTAACTTTTTAACAAGGACTTTTATTAAGAACAACAATGAGTTCCATTGTGACAGTAGTGTCATCTAATTTGAAAGCTCTCTGGTGGTACATACAATACAATGAAACACATTTTTATGAAAGAACAAAATTAAAATTCTTACGACCAAATATTTTAAAAAATTTGGCTTATAGACTTAAATTCTCTAATTCTCTCTTAATAATAATTTTTTAAACTGTTGGATGGATAGATAGAATGTGAAATCAAACAATTTTCTTGAAGAGTGTACTTACACCCTACAAGGAAACCTGATAAAAAGAGAAACTTACTGAAATATAATGTTCATTAACTTTTGAAATGCCCAAGTGAAAAATGTAATCTTGAATACCACGATGAGGAAGGAGTTTGAAATCTACACAATATTTAGCTAATAAGAATATATCCCGATGACTTTCATCAGTGTTTCTGTTAAGGAATCCCATAGCCATCAAAGAAATCTTCACGTGATCAATCTTGGTAATACAGTAAAGTACAAAGTGGTAAAGATCGGTGAGGTAGTCATCACATAACTTAAAAGAAACAAGTCAATTTTTGTCTATGTTGTAGAACATTTTTGAATAGTAAAAAGATTGAAATACTTACTGCATCTTTCAAAACCCTGTTCAATGTGACTTTACACAATGACTCCGCCTGACAAAGAAGCCCAAATCCATTTTGCATGTCTCCTGCATGAAGTTTGGATACACCTGCATAGACACATAATTCACATTCTTCTTTTTCAAACTTTGAATTTTTACGAACATCAAGGAACATAGTAGCTGCACTGTTCCATTCTTTTGATGAAAACGCCTCAAACGCTCTTTTTTTCAGATCCATCAAATTTGAGGATAATTAAACCTAGATATAAAATACAAACAATGAGGTTTTAATTAAATTATGAGGAAGTTTTATTTTTTAGAATGAGTTTTATTACTTAATTTATCAAAGATAACAAATTAAAATATTTAATTTTGTTTTAATCATTGGCAGGAATCATTTTCTAGAAAATCAATACCTTTGTCCAAGACGACATCATGGAAATTTTCTTTTTATTAGAAAAATGGTAGACCTGAATTGAGTATGTATGATTTAGGTATGCTAATTTTTTTTTACATGAGAAAATCTATTTTATGGATGAAATTTATTAGTCTTTATTCCATATCCATATTCATAACTTTCCTTACCAACAGCAACTTTTAAAGACATTAGAAATTTATAGTAAGCAAAAATAGCTGGGAGAATAATTAACTTACCATATTAAGGAATGGTCATGTTTCATTCTGAACTAAACATACAATACATTAATTTTTATCCAAATTTTTCAGCCATGATCTTTTTTTTCAATTTTCTAAAATTAAAAGGTTTTAACAAAGTCAAATAAATATATTTTAGTGGTTTTTAGTAAAATTCTTTTGACAAGAAAATATCAACCATATTTACAAGCAAATTGCGTAATAAGACACTTAAATTAGCCCCTCATAATAGTCCCTAAATAGCCTCTCATAAAAAAACCCTATAAAAACAGCCATAATAATGTTAATTAAAAAAAATTGATATTAAAATAATTAATTTGTAGGATTTAAAGAAGAATTGAGTACCAAAAACAAACTTTGTTAATGAGCTTTCTTGAATGAATTTGCACACTTAAAAATTCTTAAATTCAAATATATCAGTAAATTAGCAAAGTCGTGAGAAGATGTCACTGGTGCGAGACAATTTCAAACCTCAAATGAAAACATTCATTCCTCTGCTACCAGCTATTGCATATTCAGAGAGCAACAAAGTATATTTATGCTATTTCCATGATATTTGCAAGGGAACCGAAAATTTCTTGACTTCCTACATAAATATCAATGTCAAGTGTTAAAAAATAACAAGAAAAATTGTAACACAATAACATATAAGGCCTAACAGTAACCAAGTCAACAAGAGACGCTGAAGTGAAATAAACGTTGTTTCAAACAACAATGAAGGTCAGACTACCCACAGCAGTTATTTAAAAAAAGCTTGAGTTATGTTTTGTTATAAAATAAAAAATAATTTTTTTGTGTGAACCAGCTCCTATAAAAAATTATTTTTGTGGAGCAGGGAAGCAAACATTTCAAATTTTATCAACGAATCACATGATGGTTTTAATGTGTTTATATATCTGGGTATGTACAGACACATTGTTACAAAAAAATGTGCCAAGGTGCGACAAACAAAAATACAAACACAAGAAAAAAATCAAACGTCTTGATTCAGGCAATATTAAAAATATGTAAAGAAAATAAAAAAATCAGAAGATATGGAAAACAAATCGTGACAGAAACAGACTCGGCTTAACAAGATTATCCCAAGTATTGCTCTCTTGTTATTCCTTTAATATAAACATTTGACATTTATATTTTTTGGAAGGATTCAAATAATAACAAAAAATAAAAAGGTGAGTTTTGACCTCAATTCTCCTTTAAAC
Organism: Hydractinia symbiolongicarpus; assembly: GCF_029227915.1. NCBI lineage: Eukaryota > Metazoa > Cnidaria > Hydrozoa > Anthoathecata > Hydractiniidae > Hydractinia > Hydractinia symbiolongicarpus. The sequence continues at coordinate 25,641,033 of NC_079882.1, read as the reverse complement.
ATTCTCACATGATACTTGGTCTAACATTAAAAAGAAATAATGTAACTTAAAGCAATAAACAAAAAAACCAAATTATTGCATTTATTTAATAAATTATACATCATTTTACAACGTCAAACTATTCTATAATATATCCAGATAAAATATTACACAAAACTAACATACGATAAAATACAGGACAGTTTAAAAGAAAACATTTTGATTTTTAAAGAGTTTCATTAATAAAAAGTTTTTTTTCTCATTCCTTTTTCTATAACTAGGAAAAAACGTTATTAACAATTTTTATACTAAATAATTTAATACTACTTAATTACTAATATGAATTATAAAGTACAATATGCAATACAAAATTTACAAATAAAAATTAAATCTACCGTTCTGTTAGAACATTATAAGATCTCTTAACTTGTGCAATTTGCGACTGATAATTCGAAAATAATAAATGCTATAGTACACTTCATAAAATCAAAGTTCATAAAAGAATAAAATATACAATTTCGTATTGCTGTTATAAGTATTATAAATGATTAATATAATTAATATAACCTGCTGTGCTTGAAAACGTCGAAATAATTTAAAGGTTGTTTAAGCAATTGAGAAAACAATAAAAAACTTTTGTGACAATTGCTCGTGTTGCATTACCATTCAATATTCTTGATATCTATTAAAACTGTTGAATTTTCATGGTGCAACAATCCATTTGTTTTCGTTACACAAGCTATTATTTTACTGTCTAAGTCACCTCTTCCAGAAGTTTTTAAAAATACATAAAAACTGATTCATTATAAAAGCAAAAATACACAAAATTAGCTGAAAAGACAAATTATTTTCTTTTGCCAGAACTTTTCTTTTGGCAAGTCTTCTTTCGATTTTTACCACGTTTAGGACCAAGAACTTCAATGAACTCCTCTTCTGTTTCTAATTCCTCCAAACGTTGTGATACTAAAAAAAAAGGAAAGACTGTATTTCATTTTTAACAATCTCATATAAATAATTAGGATAATGTCATTTCACTGTTAAATATATAACATTTAAAACACAAATAAACAAATAACCGAAATACTTAGATGAAGAAAAATTTTATGATCTTACCATTGTTTATTTTGTTGTGAAGAGCAGTTGCAAAATCACGAAGTTTTGGAAAATCCTCCCATCTTTTAGTAAGTCTTACAACTCTTATTTTTGTTGAAAGATCACCTATTTCAATATCAATCTCATGCCATTCATCAATATCCATCGCATCATTCCCATACACTTCATCATAACTATCAAACAATACCTTAAAATCTTTCTCGACAAGAACGAATTGTTCGTATTCAGTAACCTTTCTCTCGTGGCTGGTATCATTTAGCAAAGTTTTTAAACATTTGTCTCCACACACAATACAAGTTCCGTTCTTAAAATATTTGTCTTCTTCAACTAGGGTTGATGATGTTTCAAGGGTGTCTATCCTATCCAAGTTCTTATCCGCATGTTCAATTCTTTTTCTTTCCTTTTTTACAACGAGAACCTCTTTCTTACACAGTTCCCGTTTTTCCATTATTTCTTTCCACCAATTAGCTATCTTTGTAACTGCATTACTTCTGACAGCAGCCATTTTTCGGAATGTAGCCTTCTCTTCCTCTTCTACATCCTCCTCTTCAGATTCACTATTTCTATCTTCAATTATAATTCCTTCGCCAGAACTTTTCCATATTGCAGCATATTGTTCATTTTTCGATGTCTTAATTATAGCTTCTGCATGCTCATTTGATATATCACCTTCATATTTTGCGGGTTCAATAACAACCTTTTCTTCGGAAGGGCTATTTTCTTTGTCTCCTGGTATTACTTCTCTTTTTTTGATAATTACTTTCTTTTCTGGATGAGCTTCTCTTGAATCTTGCTTTTTTTCATTTTTGATTAACGTAGATTGCAGTCGAGAATGTTTAGGACTCCAGAAATAGTCATTTAGTCTATCATGACTCTTATGCAGAATGTTTGCCAACAACGCCTTAGCTTGCAGAGAATTTGTTATTGAAGCTAAGGAATTAAACACATTGCAAAGATAATGGTTTCCACCGACAAGGTTCTTTTTAAATGTTAGCATCATGTATTGGCCATAAGACAGACCAAACATTTGCATATTTGCCATAACAATCAGGTACAATACCAGTAGCTTTTCACAAAATTGCAAATTTCCTGGACTGTTTCCATCTCCTAAGTTTTGTAGCTCATGCTTTAATAATAAAAACGGGCTACAACATGAATCTAAACTAAGTAGTAGATTCAAAAATCGCTGCAATTCTCCTGGAAATCGTCCAGCTTTGTCAGAGTGAATTTTACTGACTGCTAAATTAAAACCTGATTTATCTTCATTACTGTATAATTTATCCCAGAGATCTTTTTTAGCAATAAAACTTTCAGGCATGCAAATTGGTTTACCAAATGTGGCGGAGAGGCATGTGAAGATTAGTAGCAAAGGAAATTCCATTAAGTTGCAGAATGTTGCAAGAGTGGGGTTTATTAGAGACTGTATTTTCATAGGCACAGACAATAACAAGTAATTTGCTTTTAATGCTTTTATTACATGATATTGAAAATATAACTTGTCTAGATAATCATAGAATGGCTTTAGGACATTGAAACTGTATTTCTTTCTGAGGTTTGAACTACTGTCAGCATGAAACATTAATTCATCGATAACTGGATTAAACCTATCAACAACATATGACAGGAATGACAGCATGTGATAAACATTCAAATCAATGAATTGAGATTCTTCCTTAACTCTCCACACTTCTCTTATGCAAGATGTAAGTTGATGTCCTGCTATGTTATTAACTCTGAAAAATTCAACTACTGATTCAATTCGAATGACATGTAAATATGACAGATAACCATCAAAAAAATTGTACACACATTCAATCACGGAGTATGCTTCAATTAAATCTTTCCATTGGTAGAAGTCTGCATGAGAAGCTAATTTTTTGTTTCCATCCTGCATCACATTGCGAAGCTTTAAAAGACTAATAATCAACTGTCTTCCTTCCAAAAAGTTTTCAAGTTTAGGTGTGATGTGTGATTTCACACATTTCTTATTTGTGCAAGAATGGTGGCAAATTTCAAAGGAAATAAGGTTAAGTCCAATCGACTTTTGTAACTTATCTGTCAAATCTTTCAAAATACAAAATAAAACTTTCGCAACAAAATTCCTTGCTTTGTCTTTAGAAATGTTTTTTGTAAAATTTAACCTTTTCCCACTTTCTTCGTTAATAAACGTTTCAAAATAAGAAACTGTTGTTATATCTTTCACTGTGAAATCATCAGGGTTATCTTTTATTGTCGCAAATCCAAAGAAAGTATGATAATCTCGTTCCATTATGTTCTCTCCATCCAGATATTCTTTTAGTATATTGATATGATCATCTACAGTATCGCTGACTGCTTTAAGGCAGTTACACCCCAATTCAGGAAGATATTCTAATATACAATCTTTACTTCTTCTTAACCAATGTTGAAAGCATAGTAGCTTCCCAAATACACTATCGGCTTTATGGTAATACCACAAGGCATCCTTGATACATGCTACGTTATCCTTCAGAAGCATTTTGTAATACAAGCAATCAGCTCTTACAAGGTAATCATTGTTATCTAAGAGACAATATGTCTGCTCTAACCTTTCTAGCACTGTTGTTTTCTGCTTATCAAACTCACTACTGTTATTCTTTGCATTCAAAATTTTCCTTGCAGCTTGTAATAAATATATAATTTTTGAGCGTGGATCAGAAGAAACATTACCAGCCTCTAAATAACTTTGCCTATTTAAATAAAATTGTGTTGCTAGATCTGTCTTTTTATGCTTCAGGTATAACTTCAGCAAAAGATCTTCACACTCCACTTTGTCAGAAAGAAAAGACGACTGATCTTCAAAACTCATAAAACACAAAATTTTCTCCAATAATTTGTACTTTTCATCTTCATAGTATTCTTTGCATGCTTTTTCAGTAACAGACTTTTTGGCCATGCGCGTCCAAAAATTCATTTTCTCTGTCCTTTCATACTTCTGCAAAAGCTCTAAGCATTCTAAATATCGCTTCTTTGATTTTAATAAAGCAACTGCACCTCTTACATCACCAGCATAATGGTAACATCTCAAAGCCTCTTCAACCCCTTTCCCACTCTTTTTGTAATACATAGCTGCTGTGGAGAACTATAAAAAAGAAAATTAAACCATAAAATTGTTTATAGTATCAGCAACTTAAGTAAGGAAAAAAAAGATTGGTATATTGATGCCTTTAGGCTGACTTGGCTTACCTTCTCCTGCTTTTCACACAAATGAGCAAGATGGAACCATTCTTTGCAATTTTTGAGACATGTTTTTGCTTCCTCAAATAATCCACATTGTAAAAATAATTTAGCAGATGTTCTAAATTCTGCATAAACATCATCAAGAAGTTTACGATTTCTTTTCAATTTCCACTGTTGTGCCTTCTCTAGGGCTTGATAAGCCTGGAGCTGTGCCAGACATTTTTCTTTCAATTTTTGGTGACACGCTTTCTCTGAACATTTTAATGCTAGTTTCCAAAGACCCTTTTCATAAAAATATTCTGCTTGTTTATACCATTCCTCTTGTGAAGATTTTTCAGCAAATAAAATCTCCTTTGAAGAATCATCATCAAGCTTGACAACATTAACAAGAGATTTCTTTACAAGCATTTCAAATATAGGTCCTCTCTTCTTCTTATCTTCGTCAAATATCCAGACATTAACTCTTGCTCTTGTCACAGCAGTATAAAACTTCTTTAACTCAGCATTTAAAAGCTTGTGCTTGTTTTTGTCAAACTCTAAAGGTCTTGCTTCATGCTCCAAAAAATCTTCCGAAAGCACTTGCAAGCTACTTTCAGAGACATTCTCTTCTTCTGTCAAGTTTTTGATATTACTTGAAATAACTCTCCATTCCTCTAAAGCCTGAAAAAAACAATATATAATATATGACTCTACATATATCAAAGAAACATAATATATTAAGTATACATAAAAAAATAAATTGATAACTCTTGCTTTTCATAGTATACCAAGACATAATTTGTTTGACTTAATAAAAACCGATACCATACTAACAGGAAAAAAATAAGCAGAAAGGTAATAACAATAAAAATCTCGAATTAATGCAGTTCTTTTAACAACTTCCAGTTTATCTTTTGTATTTAGAAAATTTTGCAAAATTTTCCCAAACTTATCAAGAAAATATTTCATTGATGGGATATTTCCTAGATAAATAGCATTAAGTGTATTATATTTCAAATATTAACTCTGTGTAATCAATGGAAAGAATCACACTTTACCTGAGAATCCTTAAAGAAGTTGTACAGTAGGACATCATCGAACTCCAAACCTTTTGCTTCATAAATACTTAAAACCAAACCATAACTCAGTTCAGCAGGAAGTTCTTCTTTGCTTTTCTCATTCTGAACAAGAACAACTTGATGTGCTCCAAATTCAATGGCAGAAGTTTCACGTTTACTGCCTTGCAACAACATAGCAAGTTCTGAAAAATCACTAGTATCTAAAATCACAGGCTTCGGTCCAGGAAACAACCCAACATCTGGTCGCAAATGGTCAAACGATTCAGGAAACAACAATTTCAGGTACTGAACAATAACAGAAGCTAGTTGTAGAATACCACTGTGTGATCGGTAGTTATGCGTTAACTGGTGAATCTTCTTTGGTACCGCCACCAGAGGAAGAATCTTATTTTGATCGAACTCTTTCTTAGCTATAAAAAGCAATGATTGAAGATCACAAAATCTGAATGCAACACCATTCATAATACTTTGAGCAGTGTCCCCGGAAAAGAACATGGCATTGGGATTTAAACTGCATCGTAAGAGAAGTAGTAATTCTGCTTGAGTAAAATCTTGAGTTTCATCCACAAATATCTGATGAAATCCCCATTCCGGAACAACAAAATTTTTCATTCTTTTATACATGTTAAAATGAACATCCATCTCATCAAAATAACCCAGTGATTTTTTTACTTTCTCATACTGCTTAAACATTGCATAAATACTTTCTCTGTCACCTGTAAAGTTAGGTGCCCTTTTACGTCCAATCTCTTTATATTCTTCCAATGTTAAAGTTCCAGTTTCATTAAGAAATGATTTGGCACATCCTTTTATAAAGGATTTTATTTCCATCCAAACAAGAGAAGGGTGACAATCAGTGCTTTTACCCTTACTAATTATGGGCCAGAGCTCGTTAAGAAGCACTTCATATGTTACTTCTACCCTACGTACTAAATCTCCTTTCTTGTTTCTGATTCGTTGTTCAGATCCAACTGTAGGGTTATCCTCACTACCGCTATCATCATTTTCTAAAAACTCTTCATTTTCATTATCACTGAGATCTTCATCAAATAATGGCAAATATGACAAATGAGTTTTGTTTTCACCCCAGCCAGGTATATCTTCAACCATCTTGCCATTTTCATCTCTTTTAAAAAATGGGGGGCTTTCTAGAGAAACGTCTAACAACAAGAGAAGATCTTTTGTAGTTATAAATAAAGGATACCTATCAACAGGAATCTCTTTTATAGATGTCATTTCTAGTTCATCTGCATTAAAATTGTTTGTTAGGCTGCCATCACACAATTCTTTGAAGTTCTTTTTTATTTCATTACACAGAACCTCATTTTTTGTAATCAGAAGTTGGCGGAGATGTTCATACTCCTCAAACTCTTCTGTAGTCCCTTTATCTTCATCCTTGCTTTCAACTTCGTCATTTAAAACTGTGTCACAATGGGTGTCATTCTTTTTACATTTTTCCAGCAATACAATGTCTTCTGATTGCTCTATTTGGAGATTTAAAAATTCGCAATTACAAGCTCCTTCACACAGACAAGGTACAACATTGTCCTCTCCATTTGAAGTTGCGTCATCCTTTGTAACGTATGCCTCAATCTGTGTGATTTGATCATCCTCTTCCTCAAACTCTGGTTTTTTAAGCTTTGGCAGTAAAGGGCCAGCATGCTGTGCATTGTTCCAATAATTCCTATAATGTGCCCAAAGACGATACAAACAGCATGTAGTCTTTCCAGTACCACTTCTACCAAGAAGCAGAATAGAACATTTATTTTTGGGCTCCAAGTGAATCACGGTATGCTCTAGCTCACTAACTTGAAATGGAAAATCACATTGAGAACGTGTTAAACTGAGAATCCTACTTGCCATTGCTGAAGTGAAAGCATAAAATTTTAAAATATGAAACTCTTGTTGATTGGGACTTGCTGGTGGAAAGAAAAGATAACGGTTTTCGTCCTCAACAGGTTGTATTGGTTTACTTGAGGACATTTTTTTCATAAACTCCTTTGCATACTTCTCATTGATGTAAATGTTTGGTAATTTCTCATGTTTAACTTCCATTGGATCTTTTTTAATCCCCTTCAATTGTTTTCGAATAAGACATGCTCGCCCTCTTTCATGTGAATTAATGATTTTCTCTATCATCTTGGGAACATCGTCATGATGTAATGCAATATTCCAAACACGAATTTTATCTACATACACAGCACCATTTTCCCATTCCTTTTCTATGTCAATGGCATCTAACTGAACAGTGTCCATACTACAACGAGCAGAAAATGATATAGAAACCTCCCATAAAATACGACTCCCTTTGTTGATTTTTGCTTCATACAATCTTATTCCATCTTTGGTTCCTTCTAAACGCTTAGCTATTCCTCTTGACCAGTCTCCACAAGCTAACTTCTTAATCTTTTTTAAAATCATTTTTTTTAAAAGCGGATCTAAGCTATTATCTTTCAATACCTGCCAAACATCACTGGTGCATTCAACTTCCCATGGTAAACCATCAAGTACAACGATCTCTCCATCTGTCCCATCCTCTTCATCTCCTCTTTCTTCTTCTTTTTCTTCTTTTTCTTCTTCCTTCTCAGCTTCTTCATTCTCTTCTAAATATTTTTCATCTTTTTTGTCAGATGGATGTGCAGAAATTGGCTGTGGCGAGTATGTCTCAATTAGAGAACTTAAGTTTTGATCTATTTCTGCAGTAGAATCTTTTTTTATTTGTTTTGCTTGGTCATTAACCAATCCAAATGAATCTATCAAAGAACTAATTTCTTTTGATACATCTTCCAGTATTGGAATTACCAAGTCCTCATTGCTCGCAACCTTAGTAGCAGTTTGGGAAGGTGCATTTCTGACTGATATCTGCAATTGGTCAACACTAACAATAACATTTTTCTTCTTTTTCTTCTTTTTTTTCTTTTTCTTTTTCTTTTCCTCAGTTTTCTGGGGTTCAAGCACAGACGATAATTTGAATTCAGAAGTGCTTTCTTTCAGTTTAAGTTCTACAGGTTCACTATATTGATATAACAATTGCAATCTTGGATCAGGTTCTTTTATTTTTTTTAATAAGAGATTTTTATCAATATTTAAAGGACCAGTATTTGTCATTTCCTGTATGATATTTAATTTACATTGATTGCATGGACCTTTACAACACAACATGATAGCAGAAGTCCTGTCGTCTTGATCCACCAAAGATACAGACAAAAAGTGCCTTAAAAATTTCCATTTTTCTAAAACAGAAAATGAAAAAAAAATTTGAAGTACTGTATTTTTTTGCATTTTCTAAAAACATTTGTTAATATAGATAATATAGGTACATGAAAAGACATCATTCAACAACCAAACAAACAAACAATTTATGTACCTGTTTTTATTATTAATTCAACACATTTTTGAAGAGGTGAATGAGTATTGCTTAAGACTTCTTGGCAGAAGGACAGTAACTTAAAACCAACTTTAAACCAATCCTTTCGTAGTGCTGCCACAATGGAAATTTCCAAGTCTTCATTCAGGCTAAATTTTTTGTCAATTAGAAATTCTATAAACTTTTCAGATGTTGAGTTCTCCACTGCCTTTAAAAATGGTATGCTGTCTCTTTTGATATGTTTGCTGAGAGAGGAAAATAACATAATATTTTCAATAATACACCATGTTTTTTCTTTCACAAGTTTCTCAAGTAGTTTTGTACAAACTGTTTCAGAAACATCAAGGTGCAAAAATTCTTCAATGTCTAAATTAAAAGAAAGATTTAAACTGTTAATCTGTACATATAACTTGATAAAATATATTAATATGACATTAATATGTCTAAGTAAACCTGCTTAATAAAACTTGTTATATGAGCTGTTGCTTAAGGATACTATAAGTTCTTGTTTAACAAAAATTTTGTTATCTCATACAGATTTGGACTTTTGGTGAAAAGTGAATTAGCTTACACTAAAATTGTGAAAATGTAAGTTGGTAAGACATTGTTAATGTGATTTTTTCTGACTCGGTTTTACAGAAAGAAGAGGAAGATTTATTGACTAATCTAGTAACATTGCCAAAATTGAAAAACTTACAACATTGTGTTGCTAACACAATCCAATTTTTAAATCAAATGTTGTAAGATTTTTTTTTGGCAACACTGTGCATTAATTTGATAACTCAGTTCTTAGTACTTATTTGTACGAAAAGAGAAAAAGATAATGAGATAAAAAAGATAATAATGGTTCATTTTTCAATTAACACTCCTTTGGAAGTTTGAGCAAAATAACATTTTCAGGGAGCCGGGAAATGTGTTTTGTCAGTCATACATACCAGAATGAATTTTGGCTTTGAAAAGTTCCATCAAAAAACTCATTTGAGAAGGCTCATCTGAAACCAATGCAAGACCTTCTTTCAATTTTTTCCAGCTTTGACTGTACATCCGAACTTTAAAAAAAGCTGTTCCCAACCGGAAATATCCCTGTAACAAAATGGAAACAAAATACTTGTTTGAACATATGGTAAAAAAATAAATTTAGAAAGAATATCTCACCTTGGGCCAATCTGGTCTTATTCTTGTACAATTCTTTGCAAATTTGACAGCATTGTTATAATCCTTTGTTTTCATGAGATTGAATGAAATGTCTGCATTAAGCAAAGCAACATATTTTTTTTCTTCCTCAGGTGCAGTTTTTAAAGCCCATTTGTAAACATTTATTGCATGATTAGTATCTTTCTTCAAGTCACTTGCAATAGCGTGAAGCCTTTTTGAAAATCTCTAAAATGATGACAGAGAATACAATGCTTTAAAAAAACTCCTTGTTCAATTTTTTTTTTTTTAGTGCATGCTGCTGATAATATCAAACTTTAGATATGAGTACCTCTTAACTAAGGAAATATACCATGTCATCAAAAACAATTACTCCAAAAACAACTAATGTCAACTATTATAATATTTTAGTTCGTTTATTCGTAGCACTATACTTTTACACATATCAATAGTGCTTTAATTCCCATAATATTAAACAAAAAGTAAAATTAAAGCCTAATGACCTAGTTAACGATACACTTCTTCTTACCCACAAGAGGATGTGATAAAAAAAATATTATTTTTCCATATTACCTGCCCTGTGGGTACCAGCGTTTTTAGGTTTTACTGTCTACAAGGGTGAATCTGCAAGCAGAAACTCAATTCACGTGAACCAGATAATCTTATTGTCAAGAAACTAAATAATGCTAGTTCGTAGATGCTGCAATTCTTTTTTATACAATTTTAAATATGGTAGAGATAAAAGGTTCTCAAAAAAAACAAAATGATATAGATGAAATTTTGTTTAATAGTGCTGATAAAATCGATTTAGATAATTCATTATGTGAAAAAATATTGTCTGACCGTGATTAGGAGTTTTAAAGGAAGAACCTTTGACAGCTGAACCCAAACAACGAGAACCTACTACTAGTGTCCACAATTACAACAAATGCCTTTTGACTTCACATGAACAAAGTGATGTTGATAATGGCATGCAGAATTTTATATTTACATGAAGAAAAGAGATAAATATTGGAGATATAAGACTCATGAATTAGAAGAGTGGATGAGCAGCAATGAATGGGAAACTGATCCAGACAATGCTTCATGTATGTATGTATGTATGTATGTATGTATGCATAAGAGTTAGAATGACTCTTGGCTTTGAATGGAGAGAAAGTAATGTGATCACTGGAAAATTCCAACCATTTAGAATTGAGGACAATATGATTATGGACATCTGGTTAACATAGGAAATAAGAATATACCTCATTTAATGAATTGGTTAAGGATTAATAAAGAAGAAACTATAGATTTCAAATACTTTTCTTTCACTAAGTTGAAAGTTGCAATTTTACATTAGAGTCCTAGTTGTCTTGACTTGTACTGTTGTACTTAATTTTTCAACCATATGGTACCTGCGAATAACTGCTACGCTAAACAATATCTTGCTGTCAATCCTAAAAAAACATGGTAAACTTATTTTTCTCAATGAACACCAGTAATAATATTTATTTTTTAGTATTTTATTACTGTAGGAGTTGTGTCTAAACCTAGGATATCATTACAAGTGGTCTTGCAATGCATAGTTGACAACATTTTTTCAAATGTTATGAAAATAGATTATTTTCACCCTCTATTGTCCTTTTTCTACTTCAAAGACATTAAGGATCCTAATTATGATACAAAGCCAACGACCATCACTGTTCTCAAGTCCATTCGCTAATCATGCTGCTTCGCGAACATTCAAAGTTGTGCATACATCAAGGAGACGTTAATGTTAATTACCTTGAAGGTAACGATCACAGAGACTGTAAAGACATGCTAATTATTTATGGATTTAAGCAAAATATTAGTCCACAACACTACCTTAATTGATGTTATGTTATCAAATAAAGTGTCCACTATAAAAAGTACCAGCATAATTTTGACATCGTGTAGCAACCATGATGCTATCAGGTGTGTTAAAAAGATAAACAACCAAAAGTTCTGGAAGAAGGAAATAAGGACATGTAACCTAAATCAATGTAAGAATATGACTGGGAGCCTATATATCGTTTAAATGAGTCAAATTTGGATTAGGATTATACAAAGAAAATAATACTCACTCCTTAAGCAAAATTTGCTCTTTAAATTAAAAAATGTATAAAATCCGGCAACTGGAAGGATGTTAAGTTAAATAACGAAGTTAAAACGCAATATGAATATAAGAGATCAATTTAGAAAATCCTGTAAAACAAGATTAAGATTCACTTATGTAAACGAAATGAAGTAGATAGCTGAAATAGCTGAAAAAGCTACCATGAAGGTTACTAAATCACTCTGAAAAAAATCTTCCCATCAACATTCACTGTGGACTCCAAAAATAAAGATACAAAAACGATAGTGAACACTCTCTCTTTATATTTTACTGGAATTATTGTAAAACAGAATAAAAGTGATTTGAGATTTCTCTGAGAACGTGTAATGTGTTTCGTTGTAAAGCCAAAGTCTGCTGTACTTAATGAAATTTTATCGTAGTTTTCAAAAGACTGCTCATTTGTACTCTGTAACAAGTATACATCCAGATGACACCAACGTTTTACCTATACAAATCTGGGCAGCATAATAAAGATGAAGATTACAATCATGGGTATTTTGAAAAGATGGTTTACTGGTACTACCAAAGATATGGAAGCAAAATAATAATAAGAAACATTTTAGTGTCAACAAGTCCCTTGTGCTGTAAAAGGGTAGACTTCATTCTTAGCAGTTTATAACCACAAAAAGACCTTGATGCTTGAATTTTTGGCAAAGGTCATATGCTTTCTATACTAGTCCAAACAATGACTTACTTCTACAGAAGATGAAGTAATAATTATACTACAATTATTCAGAAGATTTGTTGAACATAAAAATCAACAAAATGATGCTCACTGTTTGCTCTTTTTAATTCATCAACCTTGCATGGAGAATGTGCAATCTTTGGCCCTTGAAACCATAAGCATTAAAGTGTAAAGTAATGAAACTAATACATGAGCAGGGTTGACCAGAAAAGAATTAGTAGTTGGTAAAAATGCTCTCCAATATGTTCACATTTTTTAAAAATTACCTGATACTTGCTTCGCTAACAAAAGGAAATCTCAAAACACGGGGGACAATAACAAACAGTACCTGCAGCATTTGCAACACAAAACAAGAAACACTACATCATGACTTTCCAAACTGTACAGCGGCAGCTTAAAGGCGATACAAGTAGAGACATAATTCTCTGTCCACACTCTCACATTATCTTAAGAGTGTGATATCTAACAATAACCTATATATTGATCTTCCTGGTTTTATAATTCAGCAGTAATACCAACAGACTGGACATTTGCTTAATTTTAATCAATGTTATTTACGTTCTTGAACTGGCATGCAAAATTGAGGAATACAGATCAATAAGTACAATAGATTTTGTGAAAACCTTGTTAATGATGATACCAAATTAAAATATTTAAGACCTTGAAATTTATCGATTCAAAGGAAGTTGCTACAATATCTACGTATTATTTATATTGCTAACACAGTCTAGATCAGATTGGAAGAGGGTCATTAATATACCCCGTCCAACCCATGCTAGCATGGAAAACGGACGTTAAGCCGAGAATGATGATGATGATGATGATGATGATGATGATGATGATGAAACAATCACTTGAAGAATCCATAATTATTGCAATTTGTCCAATAATAACTGTATAGGCCTATTGTGCCTAATATGAACTACTTTGTAATTAAATTCATGAAAAATACTTACAATGAAATATAAAATGATTTTGTTTAAAAAAGATTATGTAGACTGTTGATGCTTTTATAATAAAACGAAAAGCTTTCTGCTTATATTTTTAAATTATTATTATCATTAGCATACTTAGGGGTTTTTTGGCCCAGAAAATGTGGATAGAATGTTCCCATTTTAACATTCTTTTTCACAATTGTTTTTCTTCTTTCACTAAGGTATTTAGTTTTCTGAGTTTACTCTTCAATGGAAGAAGCAATCTGCAAAACAAAATGATGTAATGATATATAACAACAAGTACAATATAATGTAACATAAATACCATATCTATTTTCTTATATTGGCAAACTAATTGAGACAGTATATCACATGCTCTTTTTTCTTCACCCAACTTCACCAGACAATGTGCCAAATCTGTGATACAGTTGAATTGAATCCTTTTTTCAAATCCAAATACATCACATAGGTTTTTCTTCATAGAATAAAATACATATGCTTTGTTGTACTCCTGCTTATTCCAAAATAAATCTGCATTTTCATCATATAACTTGATAGCATCCTGTTAAAAAAAATAACAACATAAAAAATAGAAAATAAAATAGACAAAAACTGATGGCTTTTTAATATTTTTCAAAAAAAAACTTCATTTACTACCTCATGAATATCATCTTTAATAGATTTAGCTTTTTGCATAAACGCAATGGTTGAAAAAGGTTCCCTTCTCATTTGAAAACAAACACCACAATGTAAGAGTGACAAAGCATGAAGAAGAGTTAAATCGGGATTAGTAACTTCCCACAACTCAGAAAGTTGATCAATTGATATCAATGAATTTTTAGCATCTTCAAGGTTACCCATTTCTATTTCCATCATTCCCAATGACATCATTGCTTGACATAACTCCTAACATAAAACAACATCAAATTGATTATTAGTAAATACACTTTCATGTTAGACTTATTATCATCACTATCATATTAACAGCAACCTTCTAAACTGATCTCGACTTGACTAGTCCTGTATCCAAACTACTTTGCTGCAAAAATCTGCTCTAACAAGTTTTCATTATGTATTATTATTCCACAAATAGTTTGTTCTTAAAACTAACTGGTCTCTGTACTCACTTATTTATTCATCGCACTCCAATTCTCTTTAAATTATCATCTGTATCCTGACACTACTTCTGTCTAAAGGAGCAAGGCATTCATACTATGAGTCACTTAAATCTAACAGTACACTTGTAAAACCTTCAATTTTTAAGTGAATATACTTCACTGGCAAATGAAGATAACCACTCTCATCAAGTAGATATTTTACTGGATAAAGCTCTACTCTATGCTATCATACATAATCTGTTTTAATAATAAACTAAGTCTGTGTGTAACGCTTGCAAGGATGATATTCTTTTGTTTCATTTGTTACACAGCAGAGTTAAAACTTTGACATGTGTAACCAGGTAAATAGGGATGATAGGCATCAATACATTAAAGGAAGATTAGTAAAACCATTGTATTGTGCTTAAAATATTGAGGCCAAATTACTTGGGAACCAGTGAAAATAACTGATATCATCTCCTGCATGGGTACCTACGGACAACCTAGAGCTTGGTCAACCTAACTGTTTCTGGTTATACCGTTTGGTAACTATTAAAAATTCTTTAAATCCAATATCTCTTCAACCGTTTAATAAAATCACATTCACCTATCATTTTCTTGATCAGTGTTTTTAAGTTCTACACATTAGATGCGAATGACGTAACTAACATTGGAATGACAGATCTTTCCATTGTTCCTCTCTTTCAGTGTATTTTTCCACTTAGAGAGGAATAATACCATATAACTTTAGAAAAGTCGAATGACTTAACCTTTCTGTTCCCGTATTTTCTGGTATATAACCCGCACATCGTATAACACGCAGCTCAGCTTTTGTAGGGAGTTATAAACTAGATGCTATCAGATAGCCCGCACGTTAGTATAACCCGCATAAAATTTCAATCAATGTGTTTTACTAACCCGCACCTTTGCATAACCCCCATCATGTTAAGAAAAAAATTCAGCGTATTTTACTTACCCTAATCATTTTACAAACATGTGCGTGTTTTCTGTTTTTTCATGCTGGAGACAAGTGGGGGACGTTTAAACTCATGAACCCCAAACACGAGAACCGAGTGTCTGAACTAGCGAATCTCTTAGCCTTAACTTCCTTGTCTTCGATTGCCGAAATAATAATGAATTAAAATTAATTTGACAAGTCGATCTTCTGCTAATGCCGACAGTATTAAATCAGACAATGCTGTTTTCTTTTTATTGGTAGACATTAGTTTCAGCCAATAATAACTCTTGCTTCCTGCGATTAAACAAACAAACAAATAAAAAACCATTCTATCAGGTTATAAACCTAAAGTAAAATCTCTGTTTTTTATGTATATTTAGGTTTTGTTTGGCATAAAAATAAACAACATAATAATTATCACGGATTGTCTGTAACAGCGATGTACGGAACGTTCTTTTCTAATGTTTATAGAATTTTGTTATCTATTTATATCTCAGCAATCACAGTGTACATAATAAAATGAATGGTGGCAATGAGGAGGAGATAGTTGCGTGTGTCTTATTAATTGTATTTTATAATTATTTTTGATATTTTAAGTGGCCACATGTTGCTGGAAGGTAGCGAAGATAAAAAAAGAAAATTATTATCTATACTTTAATTTTAACATTTTTCAAAATTTTTAATAGGAATTAATAATTAAGTCCTGGGCACTAGGTTGTGAAATACGTCTCAATTAAACCTAAAAATAATACCTGCTATATTGCTCTATTACCAAAAGCAAATCATTTCAATGTGCTCAATGTGATTGCAAAGTATAAATAGATTAGAATTACATTCAACACAAAATTACGTAGATATAGGATCACACATGCAGTTATATTAATGTACGCATTTTATCTCGTTGGTACTATTTTTTTCATTTTGAATGTATAAACTTTAAATTTTGCAATAAATGACAGAAAATATAAAACTTATCACATAACCCGCACCACAATATAACCCGCACCAATGGGTGGAACTCGTAAAAATCAACTTATAACCCGCGGGTTATATACCGGAAAATACAGCATGTCAAAATTTACTTCAATTGTCTTACCCTGATATTGTGGATAAAACAAAGTATAATATAATAAAAACTTGATAACGAAAAAAAAACTTACTAAAATATAAGCTTCCTCAACTTTTAAAATATTTAATTCAATAACAAAAACTTCAAGGTTGGAATGAGGAAAGATTTTGGAATCGACACAATATTTAGCTAACAAGAATATATCCCGATGACTTTCATCAGTGTTTCTGTTAAGGAATCCCATAGCCAGCAAAGAAATCTCCAAGTGATCAATCTTGGTAATGCAGTGGTGAAGTACAAAGTGGTAAAGATCGGTGAGGTAGCCATCACTTAACTAAAAAGAAACAGGCAATTCTTTATATATTGTATAGGATACTATTGGATACTAAACAAATTGGATGTTAAAGAAATTAGAATACTTACTGTGTCTTTTAATACCTTTTTTAACGTGATTTTACACAATGACTCTGCTTTACAAAGAAGCCCAAATCCCTTTTGCATGTCTCCTGCATGAAGGTTGGATACACCTGCATAGACACATAATTCACATTCTTCTTTCTCAAACTTTGAATGTTTACAAATCTTTTTACAAACGTCAAAGAACATAGTAGCTGCACTGGTCCATTCTTTTGATGAAAAAGCCTTAAATGCTCTTTCTTTTAGCACCTTTATATCCATAGGTAATTGAACCTAAACACAATGACAACAATATCAGCAATGCAGTTTTAATCAAATCATAAAAAAGAACCTATTTAGAAAAATACTATATTGTTTCCTGTTATGTTAATTTACAAAAAGAAAACAAGTGTTAAATAAACTTTAATCAACCGAGGGGCGTAAAAATCTACCTTAGAGGCCATCTCAGGGTTAAATATTTGCATTCGTAAGTCAGTATGCTTCAGCAGTTCAAAGGCCTTTCTTTTCCTTCTATTTACAATATTGTCATTTATCCCTGCCTCTAGCAGGATCCTTATCACTGTTATGCTTTCTTCAGTACAATGTCCTTCGCAACACAAATGAAGTGCTGTGTTACTCTGTTGATCCACCGCTGAAATGTCAACTTCCATTTCCAGAAGATGTCTCAAAATTTCTGTTTTGCCTAAACAACACAATATTCCATTAAAAAATTATAACACTCATTAAAAATTTAAAGCTGTACAAGTATATACAAATACCTGTCTTCAAAACAAGCTTTGTGCAAGCCAGAACTGGTGGGAGTGTATTTGCAGCTGACTCTGTATCTTCCCTTGCTCCATTACCAATCAAAATAGCACAATGTTTATACAAATTTAACTGTAATGCATGCTGCACCATAGTTTGACCTTGTAATACTTCATCAATGTTCAAATTTTTGGATATCAGTAGTACAAATAAATCTGCAGATACAGATGATGTTAAAGCTTGATGAAGTGAAAGAAATTCAATATTTAATTCTTTTCCAATGCTTGTATATAAGAGTAAATTTTCTAGTATGTCCCAGGAATTTTTTAGTGTTGTTTTAAACAGTTTTTTCAACACACAGATGACGTCATCATATGAGATCATTTCTGGTAAGTCATCTTTGGAATCTAAGTCAAATAAAACTTTACAAATACCCTGAAAAAAATAGACAGGGTGTTTATTCAAGAGAATGTTTAAGGGGAAGGCAGGCAACAGGGGAGTTCTTTTGAGAATGTTGTGTATTTATTAAAGCTGTTACAGTGCATGCCTAATTGCACAACTTGTATATCATTAACTTTTAAAAATAAAATAAAAAAGTGTATAAATGTATAAATTATAAAAACCCAACTAAATTATTAAACAGAAAAAAGTCACACCCCCAAAATGCAAGATTAAAATTCCCTTTCTTAAATTATGTTTTCACTATTTTCTTTTTATTTTCAAGAGAAGGGAATTTTACACTTTCTTGCTCCTACTTCTTCAAAAATAGGTTAAATTAAAATTGCTTTTAATTTTAATTGTTTTAAATTGTGTTGTTAACGGCCTTTGCAATTTTAGTTAAAATCAGTTTATTATTTAATCTTTTATTTTCACATACCATTTTCAGATCTAATTTTAACAATTTCTTTAATATACAATTCTTTATTGTCTTTATCAGCCCTTCGTAATCCATTGCAATAAGCTAACAAACTTTGATCATATTTTTTTAGTATTTCGTATGCACTACCAAGTCTGAAATAAGCCTAAACCAAAAAAAATAGTGTGTTAACCAGTGGAACTAGTCACATAAAAGGGTATTGACATGCTTTTTTCAAAATAGTTGAATGCCAAACTTAATTTTTGTTATATTTTAATAAAAATATACAATCTATTTCATACAGCATATAATGTTGTTTTAAAAGTTGATATTCTGAAATTTGTCAATGACAATAGGTAGAGATGTAAAACTAAATTTATTCTGCTCAGTATATATTTCAAATGTTCATACCTTATGCCATGTTGGATCAATTTCTATGCACTTGGTTGCAGCATTTGCAGCTTCGTGATAATCTTTTAACTTTAAGTTCAGCAGGGATATGTAAGAGAATATGTCCCTTTTCAGTTCAACTTCATCATCTGGAGTAATACTGTTTGATAACTTATACACAGACAATGATGTATCAAATTGTTTTTCAGTATATAAAGAATTTCCAATATCTTTCCATTTCACAGCAATAATCTTAAAAAATACAGTAACTTACTATAGTAGAATAAATTTGTTAATCTTTAGAAAAAAGGATTTTACAGTGTCTATAGCTTATGCAAGAGTTCCATACTCATCAGTACAATTAGAAGTATTTGTGGCATTGATGTGTATGATTTTTTTCTAGTTAATATTACTTAAAAAGTACCTTATCTATGGTTGAGCACTTCTGAAAGCCCTTTTTTATAAAGCTAACAGCTTTAAAATATCTCTTTTCTTCTATTGCGCATAAAGCAGCATCTGTAGAAAGGCATCTAAACTTTAAGGGTTCCATGTTCATGGAAAGAGATAACGCACTTCCAAAAAAATGCATAGCTCCTGTGTAATCTGCCCTTTTGCGAAGTTCTAAAGCCTTGTCACGCCAATTATTTAACAATTTCTCCTAAAAAAACAAAACTAAATTCATTAACAGATTTCAATAGACAGAAATGTTCATTTTAAAATAAGTAAGATAAAATTGAATTACTATGACATTATCTTCTACTTGAAATGATTGAAAATAATCTGCTGAGACATCAGCATCTTTTTCCAAATAAAGTAAAGCTGTTATGTGCATTGTTATGTAATCCAAAAGCTTTTTGCTGATATCAGTGTAAGATATAAACGATTCTGCAATTTCAAATGATACCAATGCTTCATCAGCTAACTGAGACTTATAAAATTCTTTCTTGCCAGCTATAACCCACTTTTTAATAGCATCCTATAAAAATGGTTCACTTTAAGTTACAGCATAGGCTATTAGAAAATGTATTCTTAAGCAAAAATTTGAAAAATTCTTTTTATCATAATCTTATAAAGAAAGTTCTGTGTTAACTAAAGATATAACAAAATCCTATACCAGATCCGTTAAAATTGGGAAATATTTTTCGCTCCTATTAAACACACAATGAGTGATCGAAGTATATGGGCATTTTAGTGGGATTTCATTTGAACTGAGTAAGTTCACACTTAGTTGTAATCTAGTTTTTGTCAAAAGTAATAAAACTCAGGAAGAAAGTTACCCAATGCCTGACACCAGGGGCTGAAATATGCCATCACATTTTTTTTTATTTGTTCACTCAGAAGTCATTGCACTTGGAATGTTAAGGAGAAAAAAATATGTATTTTCAAATGACTCTGCAATTTAAAATCCAATGCAAGACTGTTATGAACAAGAGGTCCATAATTTAATAACTTAGTTTCAAGCACCATTGGAACTTCTCTTCTTCTTTTTTCTTTATTGCATTAAAGCAAAAATAATCATGAAAAGTATTTTATATCATAACAAAATGGTCTTGTTTTTTACTTTCATGAAAATAAAAACTTTAAGGAATTTCGCCATTCTAATGATCAACTTCAAAAACCTTACAGTATCCTTAAATCGGCAAATATCATTTAAAATTTGCAGTTGTAAATTTAATTCATGCCAGGAAAAATCATATTTACCATGGCTTAAAAGTACACCTCAATACATAAAACAGTCAGGACTCTGGAGGAGGGTCAACTTTTCTAATTTTGGTAGGGAATTGAAACATGCCTAAAAGTTCCGTTAGACCATCTAAAACAGCTTCTTTAACTTCAATATATCAAATTAAATTAACAATATATAGAAGTATTTATTTTGAGTCATACATCAAAAAACCAACTGTATATACTACCACAAAGCTCAGAGATAGGATGCAAAAATGGTATTTGTTAAATTCCATTGTTGTCTTACTTATAGTGTTAAATGCCAAAATGCTCTACAACTGACATTATATACTGATGTCAGCATTTTGGTGCTGATTATTTTTCATAAATAAAAGCATTTGTGGTGTCCTAGCTTAGTGGTTATAACTCTCGCAATTTATTGGGAGACAGAGGTTTGATTTTCCTTGCAGCGATTTAATACGGGCGAGTGAATGTTCATTGTCCAGGGATTAACCCAAGCCATGTGAGAAAAATGAGGAGATTGCAAACTGTGTGGGCTGTTGGATTTTGCATGGAGTTGTCTGGTATAGTGCGGATCCTGAGTCGGTGTAGCTCAAAATGAGCATTAAATACTCTAGGACTTCATGTCAAGCCATGGCCCCTCCTGGAAATAATAGACAGGGTATATCCCTCAATATTTGTGAGATCAGCCATGTAAAATATGCACATCCATCTATCTAATATAAAAAAGGACAAATTTGTTATGAAAGATTTTATGAGTAAACCTGCACATTAACTCCTCAGATGCTGCAAAGATGATGGATGAAGACTATTCAATGTTCACAAATAGCAAAAATTTTACATTTTGCTAAACGAGAATTTTTTTAGCAATTGCTTATTGAACAAGTTACATTGCAAAGTCAGAAATTTGATTGGTTCTGCGCCAAAATTTTATGAGTCAAAAAATTAAAATATAGACTTGTATTGCAGGATTTTCAATATTGTGTGGGTTTTTTATAATCACTAATGTCAACAGTAATTAAAAAATTTAAAAAGTTGTGTTCACAAATAACACTTTAACAAACAAAATTTAAATTAAAAATTCCAGGTCTTGTGGTCTTCTCTGAAAAGAGATTTTAGGATTTTCTAGCTCAGTTCTCTCATGTTCTATTGTAGGTTTTCACTAAAATTTTCAAGTTTATTTTTTGATTTGCACACTAAAATTTAGGGATTTCAGGATGTTAATAACTCTGTATTTCGTATGAGAATAACTTTATTTTATCATATAGTATAGTATAGTCTATTCATTGAAAAGTATAGCACATTTGAATAAAATTACCTTTACTACAGATTCTTGAACGGACCTAAGAGTAGCATAAAAGTAAAACTCTTCAGGAAAAAAATTAAGCAAGTTTATCTTTCGAACCATACAATGCATCCAACACTCACACGCCGAAACAAACTGTGGATTGGTACTGGAAACAGCTGATGTTGTTTGTCTAAGTTTAGCAACATTTAACAATGTAATTATTCCATCAAGTACTTCTTCATTTGGAAAACATTTTTCAAGCAAAAATTTTAAAATTGTTTCCAGAAAATGGCTTCCCAGCTAAATTAGGAAAAAATAAATATAAATAACTTATTCCTTAAAACTAATTAAAGAAGCATGTTTATTTAGATTTAAGCTAAAAACTTACTCTCTTTTCCAACAATGATTTTGTTTTAGTTGGGTTTGTATTGTATGCATTACGGAAATGTAAGATGGCTTGAACATATCTGTTATTACCATCATCAATCATGCAAGCCAACATAGAGAGAATGTGGAATTCACACACGGCACCCTTATAGGAAACATTGTCAAGCAATGGGAGTATTTTAATTATTTCTCTTCCTCTTCGACAGACAGCTAACACGTCACCTACAGCATGGTTTGACAAGTAGCTATAGCCTTCCTCAATCATCAAGTTAATTGATTCCATACCTATGTAGAGAATTGTTTTCAGGAGATTTCAGGGTAATTTAGTCAAAATTTTACCAGCAAGTGATACAACTGCAGCTATAGTAAATTTCAAAATTATATCTAAATATTGGGTATAAAGGAATAAATTTTGATGCTGGCTTGGATGGCTTTAAACAAATATTCTAAGCTTTCCTTTCTGTTCCAAAATTAAAGATTGTAATACATTCTTCTATAATTTAAGGTCAATTATTTAGTTACTTCAATTTTTACACACAAAAATGTTGTTGAGGAGAAAATAGTTTATTAGCATGAACTTAGAAACTCCTTCAATGCATTGGTTTACATATATAATAACATCATACCTGTACAAAATGATTAACTAATTAAATTCCATTCCACATGGTTATTTAGGTGTCTAAAAAAATATGTAGGTTGGTTAAATAATGGAAATGTCATTTTATGTGCACCATTAACTTTGTTAAAAATAAAATAAAAATATTATAGAAATTATTATATTAAAAGTCTGTTTACAATGTAAGAATCAAATAAACTTTTGTTGTATAAATTCTATATTTAACCACTGCCTATAAGTCTTTAAAAAATAAAAAATAAAAAAAGTTCTTTCATTAGATTTATGTATAGACTTTATGTATAGACTATTTCTGGGATTTCCCCTTTTGCAGATAGGGAATTTTTTCAGAATTTTATAAAATTTTAATGATTGACAACAACAACAAAAATTCTTTGTCAGCTGACTAAAAATTTGTTAAGACAAGAAAATAGTTTCTTGTGACATGTTTTTGTTTTCTGGTGTACTCTACAACATGTTCCAGCAAGCTTTTTTTAGAAAAATAAAAATGAAGTCAAATAATTTTTCTTAAAAAATTAAATCTCATTTTATTTATTATTCATCTTAGAGTTAGATTTTTCACAGTGAGTTGTTTTGATCTGAAATGAAAGAGTATATTCTTAAAATACAAATTATTAATTTATAAAACGTATTGACTTTTTTATTGTTGAGCTAGATTCAAAAATAATCTCTACAAAATTTATAGAGTAATTTACTTTACAAAACTTAAAGTACATTGTCATTACTATTTTTTTAATATTCAGAAACCATCCTTATATGCACAAAAAAGAATTTATGAATATAGCTAGCTAGCTACTTTCCTACATTTAACAAAAAAATACAAAGTTAGCTAAATGATCTAATAACTTTTCAAACAAATACGAAGTAGATGCATAGCTAAGTATCTTGGCTTGTAAACAAAGATTTTACCTGAACTTTTCAAGTATAGTTATATACAGCAAGATCTTGTTTATTTCACCTTGTTGATAACTACTTTCACTTCTCTTTCCGCGTCTAGTATCTTGTTATGGAAAGTAAAACCGTCTCAACCTAATTAATTTAATTTGACCCATCGCTGACTTAATTTTAAACTTTATATGAAGTAGTGAATACATGCTATTTATAAGTAAGAAAATCCAGGGCGAAGAACCTGTTTAGAGCTTGTTAAATACCGTGAATAAAATTCCTAGAATTTACCACCGACCTTTTCAAAATGTGGTTTAAGCATATAGACTATAACCGACAGATTTCCGAAGGAGGTAAAAATAATAGTTTTACCTGTATTCTAACTAAATTAAGTATCATTTAATTAAAAATCATCGATTATTGGTAAAAAATATAAAGTATATTGCATTGCTGTCTAAACCAAAAATATCATTACGTATCTGTTATGTATATACTTCACTATTACGTCAGTTATACCCCCGTGTTGATCCCAGATGCATTCTTTCGCGCGTGTGCCGATAATATAATATGAGGACCACTGTAAGCACTGGGCGCTTTTGTTTTGGAGTATAATAATGTTATATCTATGAATCGGTCTTTGTTTTGCTCAAGAACGTAATATTTTAAAAACAAAATGGCTGAAGACATGGCAGAAAAAGAAAATCTAAAACAAAATTTGTTGGCGACATTAGCTGCAAGTTTATCATTTGATCAAAATGAGAGAGTGAAAGCCGAAGATCAAATCAAGATATTTGAAACAACGGAAGGTTAGAAAAAGGTTTTTTATATATGTCTAGCTATAGTTATTTCTTTAGCTAACAGTCAGGAACATAGCTAGCTAGCTACAGTACTGTGAAAAGGTTTGTTAACATCATGGTTCTTGTTTATTTCATGTTACGCACGAACCACGATAGCCCACGATGCATATTTCTTTAACAATCGTGGACCTCACGATCATGTTTCGTTGACTACACAAACAAAAATTAAACATTACACCGTGGCGTCCACACGATAGATAACTTCTATTGTAAAACAACAAAGACACAAAGACCGTATTAGTTCATCAATACATGGAATCACAGTCCCGATATTTACTTGCGCACGCATCTAAGTGATTACGTAATGCCCGATGCGCACACAGAAATGGAGGTAAAAATGTAAACAAACTAAGCGGAAAAGTAACCTCCATTTCTGCGCGCGCAAGAGAAACACCGCACTATGATCACGGCTGTTTTGTAGCGAACAAAATTGTTACGAAAAAATAATTCAATTTACCCTCTCAGCTAAAACAGGATATCTCAAGAACGAAATAAGATTTTTATATTCTGTAAAAAGAATAATAATCTCAGATAAATTTTTCATATTATTAAAACAAAAAAAAAATTTGAACACCTGTTCGAAATTGATAAATTTAGGCCAAAATGTCTAAAAATGCCTAAAATTATCATTTAGATGAATGTCTTCCAAAATATCTCTGGAAAAAAGTTAAGAAAACATGTTTTTTATGGTCCAGAGGTTGAGTTAAATATCTGGAATGAAAATTACTTAATTTTATTACTGTCCGAAATTGTCCAAAGGATTATTTTTAGGCTAATTGTGAGAAATATGTGAAAAATGGCCTTTAGAGTCTTAATGTATGCTTAAAATTCGTTTATCAGCTGAATAAAAAACATTACTTTGGATTCTAAGGTCATTAAAGATGATGTAGATGAAGTATTAGTCTGTCCGAAATTGTCCAAAGGGTTATATTTGGGCCAAATGTGAGAAATATGTGAAAAACGGCCTTTAGAGCCTTAATTTATGCTTAAAGTTCGTTTATTAACTTAATAAAAAACATTACTTTGGATTCTAAGGTCATTTAAGATAATGGAGATAAAATATTAATCTGTCCAAAATTGTCTGAAGGGTTATTTTTGGACCAAATGTGAGAAATATGGAAAAACCACTTTTTGAGCATGAATGTATGCTTAAAGTTCATTTATTAACTGAATAAAAAACATTACTTTGGATTCTAAGGCCATTAAAGATGATGTAAGTGAAATATTAATCTGTCCGACATTGTCCAAAGGGTCACTTTTGGTCCTAAGGTTTTTCGGGCTAAATATGTGACATCTATATATTAAATAAAACGTCATTCAAAGTCGACAGTTTCAAAATTTTAGTTTATCAGGCTAGTAGAAAATATATCAAGTTGTGCATAAATAGGTTATTTATTAAATACATTCAATATATACAAAGCAATCATCTTGTGCTTCTTTATAAATTGTATAAAATAGCACCCAAAATCTTGTGATAAATTCAAGATTAGCTAGCTAGTTATAAACTTCTTTGATTTCGACAATTCCATCTTGAGAAAGGTCACCAAAGTCTTAACTAAATATAAAAAAGAAGTATTAAGTTACTTAGCTACAGGACATGATGCAAAATGCAAAACTGTAGGACCAAAAAATAGCTACTCTTTACAGAAAAATGTAAAACAGGGAAAACAAGATTAAAAAAGATACAATTAGCCAAACTTGAAGTTTTGCAACACATAAAACAATTTCTCAAAATCAAGGGTGCTCTAATAGCAAAAAATAATATCAAAATCCCTGCAAAATAAAGTAGTTCACTGTTGTTTCCCTTACCTCGTGCTTTGCGAACCTTTAGCTAGCTTCAAAATTGCTAAAACAAAAATGCTGGAAAATGCTGGAATAAGCGAGACAACGCTCGCTTATTCCAGCATTTTCGAAAAATTCCGGTTTCGAACAATAATTCCCGGGTCGAGCAATCAAGTCGAAAATAAACACCAGGCCGCTGTAATTTTTTGGGAAAAAAACATACCTGACAAAACATTAAATGCCATCGCTGTGACTAGCTTAGAAGTTTAGATACTTAGCACTTCGGCAACTTTTTCTCCTCTTTTTTAATGCCTAAAGAAGACTCAAACTTAAAATCATTAGTTTATAGTTTGCTAGACCAACGGTATAGACATGGGTTGATAGAACCATGTTTCCAGGCCCCCCATACCAATTTTCAAGTCCGTAGCTAGTAGCGCAGCGTTGGCACAAGGTTGGAAAGATGGTATACTTTCGCCAAAAATAATGTTTTTTTTTAATTTTGTGTGTTTTGTTTGAGGAAATAATTCGAAATCCATAACACACATGTATAACATATTTATATATTAAAAAAGTAAAAAAATAGATCGTTTTAATACTTTTTATTTCAGTAAAATTAAAACAATACAAAAAAAGTTTCAATAATTTGATGAATGAAATAAAATGATAAAAATACAAAATTTCAAAAAAAATTGTGGAAGCCATTTTAATTTTGTCCGCGGTTTGACCGTAGCGAAACAGCCGTGTGATTGGGCTATCAGAAACAATCTTCACATTTCTCCAAATATCGTTGCGAAAACCGAAAAAGCAAGACAAACTTGGCAACTGTTACGTTTGCGACCATGTTTTTTGGCTTATTAAGGCCCAGTCTCTTTAAATATTTTTCTTCGACTTTGTTAAAATAACATCTTTTAAGATCAGTTTATATCTTTGGCTAAAAAAGGACTCTAAAATAATCACATGCTGAATAACAGAGGCACAAAAACCTTAGAAAATGGGTTTCATACCACTTTCAGGCTGCCATTATAAAAAACGCAATTAAGGTCACATGTGTTTTTCTATAATTTTTAAAGCTTTTAATAAAGTAATAAAAGATAATAAAAAAAACCCAATGTGATCTTAAAGGGATCCCGAGATACTTTTATACAAGTTGGACTTACCTGAAAGATTTTCATAAGACGTTCCCAATGACATATTCACTTTTTATTAAAAGTTCATGTGACCCCAGATATCGTTTTTTAAATATTTGTTTTTCTTGCTGCCTTGATGGTTGCTTCGATCTTCTTGTTCGTTAAAAATTTCAGGCTAGCTCCAATCCTTCCTAGTGGCACGTGACCTATTACGTAGTATTTCAGTAGCGCTCACAAATTAATGACTTTTACTCGCTATTATTAATGACTTTCATAGCCAAAAACAATTAATAACTGTCGCAACACTGTTAAAAAAATTCAACATACTTTCCACCTCGATCTCTGTACTAATGATTGTTTTTTTTAAAAAAATAATTCAACACAATATACTAGCCGTCTAAGCAATAAAACAAAAAAATAATATATTAGCAGCAGGTGTGTGCATGATTTCTTTTATTTCAAATTTAAAAGAATTTATTTCAACAACCAGGTTGTAGAAATACTGATCTATAACCTGTTGACCTAGGCGGGGTATGATGCTCAAGTGAGTATTGCCAACCTTGTTCTCAACAATCCTTGGGGACGAGATTGCCTAAGTTACTCAGTAGACGGATATATTTTTTATTAAAAAATATTAAAAAATCAATAGAAAAGAATACTACTTTAATTCATCCCACGATAGAAAAGAGCCAGAAATTACTGTCTAATTAAATTTAGTTTTTATGATATTCTTCCAATATGTAGCGCAAACATCAACGTAGTCTAGTAAACTAAACTCATCATTTTTTCCCTTAGCGATAGCATGCTGAAATAAGCAGGGTTACAAAAGCAGGATAGACATCGAAGCATGAGAGAAGAAAAGAGAGACAGGTATCCTTTCTTCGTCAATGCTGCTCTGCACCTCCATGATTAGAAAAACCCTGGAAAAACAAATACTTTTTTCCGCTGTTATATCTTCGGCTATTTTTTACACGTCTAATCGCACATGGCCTAGGGACTTTTTATGTGCGATTTTTACCAAGTCAAATAATTGCCAACGCGAAGGTACTTGTTTTGAAAATATGTCGGTAATAACCTCGGCAAATGCCGAGTGCTGGAAGGGGAGGGGTGATGCAGCCCCCTCTCCCTTCCCTCTTCATCTTTTTCCATAAATTTTTATGGGCTTATAGTCACACCTTGATATTTTATTTGCCTCAAAAATATATCCTATTAAAATAAAAACCATACACAAATGTGTGACATGCTGAATAATCAGTAACTTTCAATACCTGTGTCTCAAATAAAAGTCCTTTGAAATAAAAATCATGCACAACTTGCGTCTCAAATAAAAAGTCCTTTGAAATAAAAACTATGCATATTTTATTTTTCGTTAGAATGCTCAGCTATGTGAGAACTTCATGCAGAATTATTTTAATTTTTTTTAAAAAAAATAATTTCACTTTGTTGCGTAAAGGTATATGTTCTGGCTATGCAATCAGTAATAATTAAAGCACTACCAAAATAATACGTAACAGGGTCACGTGCCACTAAAAAAGACTGGAGCTAGAATGAAAATTTTTAACGAAGAGGAAGGTCAAAGATAATCAAAATGGTGGTTGAGCGACAAGAAAAATAAATATTTAAAAAGCTATATCTGGAGTTACATGAAGTTTTAACAAAAAGTAAATATATCAGTTAGCATTTCTCATGCAAACCTTTCAGACGAGTCCAACTTGTAAAGGTACCTTGGGATCCCTTTAATTCTAACATTAAATATTATCCCTCGAATTTGGCTTTTCCACTCACTACTGCAAAAACTACCAAAAACTTCAAATAGCTATAAATCCGCTGTTATAAATTTTTGCATTTCAAAATTTTGGGAATTTGCTTTACTCAATAGATACTATAAATGATCTAAAAATAAAGGAAAACCAAATTATTTACTATTAAAAGTCCCCAAAATTGCCTGGTTCTTACAGAGAATTCCTCTTAAATTATATTATATTTTATACACAATAGAATTGTCATTTCTTTATTATTTTGCACACAAGAATTTTATTTCATTTTAAAAACGCTGAGAACCTTAACCGGACAGTTCTTATATTGCGTTCCAATCACCCAGGTTTTTTTGATAAAAATTGGATGGATAAATTCACAAAGAAAAGAAGAAAGTCCCCAATATATTACATGAAGACATTGAGGATTACATTATAATACTTTAGCAGTACAGGTGCAAGATTTTTTGTTTTAATTGTAAGAAACAGGTTGTGAAATGTACCAATCTATGACCTGCCATGATGTGCAGGGAAGTATTAATCAAATACTATAAAAAAGTCTTTATTTCCTCCTCTAACTCTTTCCCAGGGGTTGTGTGTCTAAACGTTACCAAGCAACGACAGAAATTGGCTGATATTTAAATTAAAATAATCAATAGAAACAAACTTTCAATGCAAGTTTGAAGATTGTTGAAGATACAATAAGAGACAGAAACCATTGCCTACTTTTAATTGTAAAACTGCTTGACCTTTTAATATTTTTTTTGTTAGAATATGGGGTAATTCTGACAGAAGTTACAATCGAATTAAATTGTCAACAAGAAATTAGACAGGTTTGTATTAGTCGTGTTAATTTTTTGAAAATAATTTTTAAAATAAAATTAAAAAATCATTATTTTCATAGTCCAATTTAATGTTTTATCAGAGACTAAAGGATTTACTAACAAATTTGATTGATGAGCTTGGTTTAAATATTACAGCACAATTAATCTTCCATTAAAGAAAAACATTGTTTTTTAGCTGGCTTCTGTTTTGTTAAAACAATATGTTGATTCTCATTGGTCATCTTTATCAGAAGAAAAATTCAAACCACCCGAAGCAACAGAGCAGGTGCATCATATTTACACAAGTTATGGAGTAGTAAAAGTTTTTATCATACAATTTTTTTATTCAACATTATGTTATAGGTTAAAGCCTTTATTCGATGCAATCTACCTAATGGTTTAAAAGATGATAGTAGCAAAATAAGAACAAGTGTGGTAAGTTTGCAGTTAGTTTATACTTTGTTTATCCTCAAACACGTGCGTGGCAGTCGAGTGTAATAGTGAACTGTTTCAAGGGCAAGGGTGATGCATTAGAAAGGGGTAACTATAGAGGTTTGAAGTTGGTTGATCAAGTAATGAAAGTTATTGAAAGAGTGATTGATAAGTTACTTAGAGAAAGAATTGATATAGATAAGATGCAATTTGGTTTTGTTCCAGGGCGTGGCACTACAGATGCAATATTTTTACTCAGACAGCTTCAGGAAAAGTATTTAGGAAAGAGAAAGAATCTCTATTTTGCCTTTGTAGATTTAGAGAAAGCTTTTGATAGAGTGCCACGTAAAGTTATTTGGTGGGCTATGAGAAAATTAGGTGTGGATGAGTGGCTAGTTACGATGGTTCAGTCTATGTACAGCAATGCTAGAAGTCGTGTCAGGATTAACGATTCACTTAGTGATGAATTTAGTGTAAATGTTGGTGTACATCAGGGTTCTGTACTTAGTCCTTTGTTGTTTATTCTAGTCTTAGAAGCGCTGTCGATGGAGTTCAGAACAGGTTGTCCATGGGAGTTATTGTATGCAGATGATTTGGTTCTCATAGCAGAGTCGATGGAAGAATTAGTTGAAAAGTTTGAGAAGTGGAAGAAAGGACTAGAAGAGAAAGGGCTGAAGGTAAACACAGCAAAGTCTAAAGTCATGATAAGTAGCATTGCAGCCAAGTGTGACCTTGTAGTTGGAAAATTGCCTTGTGGAGTTTGCAGGAAAGGGGTTGGTAGTAACTCAATTTTTTGTCAGACTTGCAAGCATTGGGTACATAAGAAGTGCAGTAGTATTAGTGGAAGGTTAAGAGCTGACATACAGTTTGTATGCAAGCGTTGCAAAGGTGAGATTATAGAGAATGAAGTATTTCCAGCTTTAATGATGTACAACAGTGGCTCGTTAGAGATAGTTGAGAACTTCTATTACTTAGGTGATATGTTGGGCAGTGAAGGGGGTGTTGGAGGAAGTGTTACTTGCAGGATAGGTTCTGCTTGGAAAAAGTTCAGAGAGTTACTTCCTTTGTTGACTAGCAGAGTCCTGTCAATTGATGTAAAAGGTAGGTTGTATGAAGCCTGTGTAAGAAGTGTTATGTTGTACGGTAGTGAGACATGGGCAGTGAAGCAGGAAGATCTTGACCGTCTAGAAAGGAATGATATGAGAATGGTTAGGTGGATGTGTAATGCCAGTCTGAGAGACAGAAAGAGTTCAGATGAGCTAAGAAGCAGGCTAAGTCTCCGTAGAATTAAAGATGTTATCCAGATAAGAAGATTGAATTGGCTGGGGCACTTGGAAAGAATGGAGGAGGATAATTGGGTAAGAAAGTGTAGAGACTTGATATTTCCTGGGGCAAAGCCCAGAGGCAGACCGAGAAAGACTTGGCAGGAGGTTATAAGGACAGACTTGATAGAGAGGAAGTTGAGTTTAGATCTAACACAGTCTAGATCAGATTGGAAGAGGGTCATTAATATACCCCGTCCAACCCATGCTAGCATGGAAAACGGACGTTAAGCCGAGAATGATGATGATGATGATGACGTGCATGGCTATCAAATGCTAAATAATAACACAGAAAGGCTATTATTAAGATTTTTTAAAAAAAATGATAAGGTGCTATTTTAGCTAGAAGAAAATAATTATTTTCTTGATGTTTGTTCTACACGGAAATAGTATAATGAAACATACTGGAAGAAAATTTAGTTGGTTAAGAAGAGGATTTAATTTTTAAAAAAGAAAGTCTTTACATTAATTTGATGCTATAGTACAAGAATTATAGATGCCAAACAATAATGGCAGATGTGCCATGCCAAACTGTGAAAACCACCTTGCTTCACTATAAATGATTATTTCATATTGTTTCTTCTAAAAAGTTGCTTGGCACAACCGTTAACACATTGCAAAAAAGTAAAAACTTGGTAGAAGAAAAGAAACATTTACTTGAGCAGAATTTGTGATAGAGGAATAATGAAATACATCATCAATATTCTTTTAAAATGATTGATCAAAATATAATTTCTTGCATATTACTTGTCATAGGCATATGCTATATCAAGAATCGCATCTTTCGATTGGCCTGATGCTTGGCCAGAATTGTTTCCTTTGTTAATGGAAGCACTTCATAGTATGAATGCAAACATTATTCATGGAGCTATGAGAGTTTTTACAGGTAGTGAATGCAACTGATACAGTGGAATGTGTTTTATTATTATTTGAAGTAATTTCCAATTCTGTCTTAACTTTATAGAGTTAGCAGGAGAAGTAACAGACTTGCAAATTCCACATGTAGCACCTGTTATATTCCCAGAAATGTTAAAGATATTTGCTAATCCAGAGGTTTGTTCTTAAATCCTTTCAAGTTGCATTAGAAAAAAAATTAGAAAGATAAAACCTGGCAAACCCAGCAACAATTAACAATATTAAAAAAACGACCACTAAATTTTTGTGATATTAGGGAATTTTTTTTTTAGGTTTACGGAATTAGAACAAGTGCCAGAGCAGCACACATTTTCTCCATAATAGCAGGCCTAATTGGCCTCATGAAAAAGGTTTACAAGGTATATATTAAATTAATATACATTTTTTGTAGATGATACTTTTCATAGTTTTTTAATCACATTTATGTTTTAGGGCATCGATAAACAGCACTTACATCCCTACCTTCCTGACTTTCTTAATACTTGCAGTCAACAACTCAGTACACCAGATGGACCAACATCAGATTGTGGTTTTAAAATGGAAATACTAAAGGTGCATAATTAACACATTAATCAATAATAGTTTTTATTTTCATCTTTATTCTTCTAGCCAACAAAAGGTTTTTTTGTTTATTTATTTATTTATTTATTTTGTTTTTCTAGGCCTTAGAGATACTTGTCAAAGACTTCCCAAAAACACTTTTTAATTACATGCCAAATATTTTACCACCTGTGTGGTCCATATTTACTGACAGTGTAGATAGATACGTTAAAACAACTGTGAACTGTATTGATCCATCAGAAGATCTTGTAGATGAAGATGGTGAGACCAAAGCTTTGAACGTTTTATTTTTGTGTCTGTTGGAATACCTACTAATCAAAGTATTAAGTGTCATTTTGATTTTGAATTTTTTATTAAAGCTTTCCTTGACCATTGTTATTAATGCAACATTTTTTATATTGACACACTTATATATGAAAATGTGTATAAGGCATTCAAATCTGACAATCAAACATCAGAATCTGCACAAGTGTAATGTTTCAGCGATATCAAAGAGCAATAACATATGACTGTTCTTAAGTTTCTTCCATGTAAATTACCTTCCAGTAATATGAAACTTTTTTTTTGACTTTAGGTGAAATACTGAGCTTCGAGAATTTGGTCTTCAGTGTATTTGAATTTATTTCTGCGTTAGTAGAGACTCCGAAATTTAAAAAAACAGTAAATGAGTATTTGGAGCAGATTTTGTTTTTTACAATGGTTTACATGCAGATCACTGATGAACAAGTGAGTGATAATGACATTTTGGTTTCCTTTTTTTGGAAAATATTGACATCATTTAGTAAATCAAAATCCATTAGAGACCAAAGTTTTTCACAGTCTAAACAAATTTTGCAGTAGGCAGGATGATCCACTCAGAATTTGGGCCTAATAATCTTAAGCTGGACGAAGTTACCCGTTTCAGATGAAATTAACAAAAAAGTTTAAAACTCCATATCTCTGTAACCGTTCGTTAAAAGCCTATGATATTATACACATGTTCTTGATCAAAAATGTTTAAAATCGATTATTTTTTTTATCGTTCATGTGAATAAAGTGTCTATTGACTAGTTCATAATTTTAATAACTTTAATCCCTAAACACTCTAATGCTCAAAATGTATGTGTTAAGAATTAAAAGTGATTTGACGAAAAAAAGTTAAGCAACATTCAAAACCTCTGTAAATAGGAAAATTTCACAACAACCATTCCCAGTTAAAGATTTGCCAGTTAAGATTTCATTAAAAGTTATGCTATTTCTCCAAATTTGCTAATTCATAAAAGTTTTTTTCTACTCTTGTTAATGTTCCTTACAACAAAAATAGCTTCAGACATTAGATATATTTTCATATTTTTTCTATTTCCACCAGATTGAACTTTGGTCAAATGATCCCAACCAGTTTGTCGAAGATGAAGATGAAGAAACATTATCATACTCTGTAAGGATATCAGCGCAATATTTAATACTTGTAAGTTGACACCTCCATTGATTGATTAATTGATCCACTAATTCATTCATTCATTCACTCATTGATAAAAAAATTATACATTGTATTACAGACGTTGTGTGAAAAATTTAAAAATGCAGGGGAAAAGTTGTGTACAGCTGTTGCTCGTCTGAAACAAAAGGGTGATGAACTACGCTCACAAGGAGATGGTAACTGGTTAGTTTGTTATTTTTATGTTTGTTTTTGCTTACCAGTCTTTTCATAAATTATATGTTAATACTGAAATTTTTTTGTAGGTGGAAATACCATGAAGTCTGCTTGCTATCACTGGGTTATATTCAAAACACAATTATAGAAAAGCTAGAAAATGGTGAATTAAAGGATGATTTCAAAATTTTTTTAACTGAATTTTTAATTTCATCCTGCTGTGGAGAAGGTATACTTCTTATTTTGGCAAGATATAACTAACACTCCTTCTAAACTGATACTAACTGTAAGAGTAAATAATAATGCATAGCATCCACTTTTTCTGTCTTGTAACACTCAACTTTGGTGATATTCGCCAAATTCATAATTAGGCAGAGTATAAAATAAATGGTTTTGCATATATTTCACTTTTTTTCACAATTATTTCTTGTTACACATTTCACGTTATCTATGCCTGATAAGCACACCACTGTCACCATAATCTCATTAGATTAGCACTTCATGGATGGATGAGGTGATAATCGCATACCATATATTTTTTTGATGACCTGCTAAAAAGTGTGAACAGCAAAATGTCAGAAAAATAAATTTACCTTTAATATTGAAGTGTTTGAGACTTTTTATGACCACACCACACCACAAGTAATTTCAGAATTTAAATATAGCGCACAGCGTGTTTTGTTCCTTAATTATGGTATTTTTAACAGCGAGGTTTAAGCACTAAATCAGGCTATTTAATTTAGCACCGCCATTTCTTCTTGGACAGTCGTTTTGGACGAGTAGTAGATTTGTATCAATCCTTTCTGATGACAAAATATCAACGTAAGTACAAGTGTATTAACCAGTTGTGGCTGAGTGTGTAACCAAATTTTTGCTTATTTGTTTTCTTGATTGATTAAACAATAATTATACATTGTACTGTAATTGTTTCTTATTTATTTTTTAGGTTTTTACATGCAACTGTGGCAGCCCTACAAGAAACACAAAATACAGTTTTACGAGTATTTGCTGTCAAGTCTTTATTTTGGTATGTTTGTTTTTCTTACTTAAATATTCATTCTACAGGGGAATCAACTTCGCACCATAACACTTTGGATTTTGATTATGTTCCATTATTTAGTCGACTGCGAGCATTTCTCTCATTTAGTTTTTGTGATTATTTAAAAAACGCTGACAAATCAATTCTTCTGCATCCACATCTGGAATCTATTGGTGCTGGCTTGATTTCCATGGCTACTCAGTTTACAGAAAGTGTGTTGGCTATTTCTTTACAAACGCTAAATATTGTGGTTAACGTATGTAAAAATCTTTCTTGTTTCAAACGTCTGGAATTTTTTGGTATATATTTAAAAATCAATTTTGTTTCATTGTTAGCCTTTGTTTTTACAGGTAAATGCTGAATTTACTTCAAAATTAGTAAATGCTGGTAATCTGGTACCTCTAGCAAACGCATTATTTTTAAAATATGGCACAGGTCAGTTGTATTTTTTTGAAGAAATCGTACAAGGATGTTGTAAAAATGTATTAATTTATTTTGCAAATTATTTTTTAGATCATCACTTAAATCCGCTAATTGAGGATCTGATTGGTGAATTAGCTAAAACACCAAGCTGTTTCCAAGTAAGTGAAATTCCGAAATACACATCACTAAGTTGATTTATTTTATTTTACATCTTTGTCTTATACTTTTAGATTGTTTTAGAGAAAACTGTCCCAACTTTATTAAGTATTTTGGAGGCACCACCAGATAAGATTCCAACAATTATAGTTGCTGTAAGTATGCTAAAAAGGTTTATTACCAGCTCTCCTTATCTAGCAGTGCCATTCTCTGACCTATTGTTACTGTTACTCGGTCACAAAGATCGACAATTTTTCCAAATTTTTAAAAATACTGTGGCAAAAATAAAAGTGGGAATGATAAACGAGTGGGATGTTATCATTATTTTTAAATGCCTTTTTATTCTTTTGTTTTTATTATCAAGTTAATCAGGTCTTTTAGCACGTGTATTATTATAACAAGCTTTGTCACCTTAAACTACCCTTGTGATCAGGAGGATACACTGTGGACTGAAATCAAACATTCCATTTCATAGTTTTAAAATTGTTTTTAATGTCATAACTTGAACTTACCTGATGCGCCCAACTTGTAAAAATGTTAATTCAACAAAGCTTAACTTGTGTGTTGTACCCCTCTAATTCTTGTCACGATAAAAAGAAGTGATACATCTTTGCAATAGTGTAATGAAAAACGTTATTCGTAAGTTACATGGTATAAGCAGTTCCATTTATTTTACCTTTTACAGCCGACATTGGACATCCTTACCGTGATAATTCGGAATGGTCCGAAACCTTTGGGAGAGACCTTTGTGAAACGTTCGTTTCCGATCGCAGTAAAAAAAGTCATTGATAGTGATGATGAAGCCGTTATACAGGTAAGCTTGAATACTGGAATTTATATTTTGAGATTTAATGGCAAGATAATTTTGTTTGTTTTTTGTTTTGTTGGGGGGGAGTACCCTAAAATATATTTGCGGGTTGTTATTATTATTTATCAAACAAACAAGCATGATGTAGGAGAAACTTTAGTGAGAAATAACGAAATGCGCGTAGCCGAGTGGTTATGGAGTTTCCCAATCACAAGATCCGTGGTTCGGTTCACAGCGCAGGCATGTTAGGCAAGTGCCTTTACACAGCTACAGGTCAACCCATGCCATGTGAGGGAAATTGGGTAGGCACTGCCGGTGTATACCTAATGTGTATATTCAGAACAAAGGACCCACATTGAGAACAGTGTTTCCAAAGGTAAAGTTGTTAAATCATGTATAAATATTCCGAATAATATTAACGGAAGAGTCAACAAAAAGATTTGTGACACTCAATGCGAATATTGTAGAAATTCGCTAGAATAAGTCTTTTCTAAAATTAACTTTTTATGATCATTAATTTTGAAACCTACGATGACAGATCTATCACTTCGAAAAGCAAATTTTAAAATATTTTTGAAAGCAAACCTTTTTCGGACCAATACATAAAACAAGACGCCGATGTGGCTGAAAAATCACGCTTTTAATGCACACAGAATTGTAAGGAGGATTGGAGGATTAATGTGATAATGAGAAATCTAGGTGACAAAGAATGAAAATTATTATATCACCATGATTGTTTGTGATTTTGCCAAATTTCGGCCTATAACTATACTTGGATAACATAAAAATAATCTTGTCCAGCATACTTTTTTTGTCAGTAGCAATTTTTTTAAAAAAGCGAAGTAGCTTTAGTTTTTGGACCAAAGTAGGCCAAAACATTTAGGCATCAATCAGTTCTATTTGTTGGCATAAAACGGTCTTTAGGTGACGAAAACAGCATTTTAATATCATTCTCCTGTCATTATGCCAAATTTTGCCAAAAGGAGAACAAGAACCATGAACCAATCAGCTAGATCCAGGAAACCATTCCGGGTACATGTTACAAGGACACGGTGCTTGTGAAAACGGGACGCACATATTCAAGGCGTAATTTAAACATCTAAGATAAACGTAGACCGAAGATATAAAAAGTCTAAATCTTGACATTTTATTTAGTAGGTGTTATCCTAATGTGTTTTCGTTTTTTGTAATTTCTAGAATGGTGGAGAGTGTATTAGAGCATTTGTGTCCTGTGCGACAGATCATGTATTTTCATGGTATAGAGTTACTTCACATTCTGTGTTCATTAATTTTTTTACAATAAATTTATAACTTTTTCAGGAAAGAAATAAGTGCATTATAAAAATATTGTAGGCAAGACGGGTCTGGTCAAAACGGGCTGTATTACGTTGTGCAAGTCACATGTAAACTGTTGGATCCACGTTCTTCAGAAAGCACTGCAGCATTTGTTGGGAAGCTTATAAATACCCTCGTTATGAAGGTGAGTGGTGAATAAATTTTTAAAAATATCCTTAAAGCAAATTGTAGATGGTAAATTCGTCGGTGAATTAGCTAAGAAATATATTTTTGATTTCCGCAAGAAACATAAACACATAGTATTAAAACAAAACAGTTATTTTTAAATTCTTTCCAGTAATGAATTTTTCTAAGAATAAACACTGAAGATTGCGTTTTGATTAGGTAGAAGTATACAGCGAAATATTTCGCCGCTAAAAAGTAGGCAGTTTTACTTTTCTGCAAATCGAATTTTTTAAAGCAAAAAAAAAAAAAACTAAACTGCGCATGCTGTGATAATTTCATTTGCCATTCACTTCACTTTGTACAAACCCCTCCCGTAAGGGGCGGTCTTCCCAGGGCTCTCACAACTTTTCAAGTTTTTTTGTTGCAATACACGATTTTGTTTTATAAGAAACTCGTTTATGATCATCTGAACTGGATTTGAAAAAATATTAGGCAAAATTATTTACTATTTACAAATGATATCACATCTCAAGTTGATACCTATGGACTCATGCCAAATTCACACTGAAAAAAAAGTTATGCGTCGCGGCGCGTTTTAACCATATATAATAGCCGCTAAATGACGTATACTCACTTTCAGTCTGCCGCATGACGCTGCGGCAAGTTTGGATCGAATACAAACTTTCCGCAGCGTTTTGCGTTGCCGCATGCTGAAATGAGCATTTTTCATTCTTATTCTAGAATTTTTTTCTATAATATACAAAAATTAAACGAAGTATTTTGAAATTTTATGTGAACAAATAAGTGCAAAAGTCATGCAGCGACGTGCTGTGACGCAAGGAACTGCGTTTTTAGTGTGAATTTATCTTAGTGAGTAATATACGAAATATATATTTATATAATGTTGGTTGATTAAGTAGCGATTAAGTGCGGCAAAATTGCAGCTCGCTATAACTTGCAGTGGGGAATTTACCTCATCCGGTGAAATCCGGTGAAAAAGCAAGCAGATAACTACTTAGATTTAAATTTAAAAGCAGCTTTTTGTTAACGCATCACTGTTGACTTATCCGAATTTTTAACCTAAATCTTTGTACACTTTTTCTGCGAAAGTAAAAATTAAATCACTGCGAAAACCTAAATATTTCGCAGATCGTGCGATCCGCCGTTTTTTCGATCGATGAATCATTTTTTGATAAAAATATTTGGTGGGAAAAAAGTGGAAAGAAATTTATAGACGATGGCATACCGGAAAACCAGGACCCAGAAACGTAAAGAAGAACCAAGGATCCTAAGGTGATTTCTGAAGCAACGCTCTTCATAGGTTAAATATAAACAAAAAGGAGGACTTTTATGATCCTCTGACTAACGGGCGGTGTACTTTTTTATAAAGACATTTACAAATCAAACCATGCTGGTTTACATCAAAATTATTCAAAGAACTTTCACGACTAGATAGAGCTTGTTGAGGTGATAAATGTCAAATTTAACTTTTTGCCTGCGACAAATATAAGTAACCGGGAAAGTTTGGATTAATTTCATGGATGGAAAAATTTTTGAATTATTATTATGCGTAGATCAGCACTTTAAAATTTCAATTAACCCCACATAATTATTTTCCGTGAAATTTGCCTTTTATTCGAAAATATTTTCCTTAAAAAAATCTTGATTCGCAAAAATCAATATTTTTTGGGAAATATATTACGCAAAAATTTCTACCATCTATATAATAAAAATGCCGATATGTACAAAACAGAGGTGTAATATCTTCTTTACAAACGAAACTCGGTGGTACGTTTTAGTAAAAAGCAGTGAAAAAACTTCTATGTTAATATTGACAACAACAGATACAAGTTTAACTAAAAGAAATAACATGGTAATAATATACTGTATTTGGTCAGCTGTTACATACAAAGTGTAGTAAAGAAAAGAAGGCCAGTTGATATTAAAACGCTTGAAACGACATGTGCAGTAGCATCTGAAGGAACGCAAGTAATCTCTTGTGTGGTGGATCCGCTGCAAGGACTGCCACCTCCAAACGGTCCGGTGCAACTTCTAGTTTGCGTCTGTTTGAGTGTGTCACTGTTGCAAGAACCTGAAATCGAAATATCGGCAACGTTTTTTAATTTCTCTGATGTACATCTTCGTACCTGAATTAATTTTCGCGAGAACTAACTTTCGCGAAAATCATTTTGCGACAATTAAATATCCCGAATTTAGCGAGAAAGTAATTTGATGACATGTTTCTCAATCTATATCGTTTTATATAAAATTAGACTGTCGAAGTTGAAATTCACAATTAAATTATATTTAGTTCTAGGTGTATTCTAATTTTAACACTGTCAAGATTTTTAAGACTTGTACGTTGTTGTTTTTTTTATCGTAATAGACCCATACCCAGGTTCTCACGTACGCGGATACAAGAAAAACACCTGGGTACAATCGAGTTAGTTGATGTAGAAAACAAAACAAAAATCATTGGGGAAAAAATTACTGAAAAACCTAAACCTGCCAACTAATTTTCCTTTTTTTCTTACGTTTGAGAAAAGTATAAAAAATGTATCTGGGTAAATTCACAAGATTTTCAAGGTAACCGTAATTTTGCTAATTTTCGCGCTGGTAAAAAATTTAGCAAATCGAGATAAAAAATTACAAACGTAAAAATAGTATCAAAATATGTGAAAAAGCGTGAGCTGGCTCAGTTGGTCGGCTGTTTTTAGCTTCTGTTTATGTGCAAAAGATTTACAGTTTTATTCTTCTATGGCCACTTGAAAAAAGAGAAGAAGAAAGAAAATAATGCTGGATAAATGTTTTTGAATTTATTATTGCGAATAGATTCCCAGATTCTCCATGAGAAATAAAATTAATAAGTTTTGTTCTTATTTTGCGGGGTTAATTTTTTTCAAGTTGGTCCAAGAGAATCTATGGGTAGGGTTACCTGTGTTCGTCCATCCCGTCCAAACGCCGTCTATTACTTCTTGAAGAGTTGTGGAACCAGCTACGATAGTTAAAGTGCCGATTTGCGACGATGAAGACGAGATCTTATTTGCACTAGCTGTTTTTACTGCAGGTTCGACATCAGTTGGAAAATTGAATTGGACGGTTGTAGAAGCTACAATACTTCCTTCCGTAAACCCGTTGACGACGGTGGTTACGTAGTAGGAATCGTTTACGTACAAAGCATCGAAGGCGCTTACTATTTCAGCCGCCTTTGTTTGATACGCAGTTGACGTGTTAACAGCAAAATTTGCATTCCATGTTTCATTTAGCGTGAAAGATACCTGCAGAGTAGAAGTGTGAGCACAATATCAAATTTAGTTAATATTTTGCTAAAATTTTAAAAGATTAATTTTTCACGCGATAGTTTGCTTAAGTCTTAATTATATCATAAAATTATAAATTATTATTCTCGTAAAAACAAATAACTTTTTCCTACGAAACACATCAACCTTGGCCTTACTAGATGCAAGAGTTTTTAAAGGATTTTATTAAAAAATATTCAGTAACAATATATAC
The DNA here is from genome assembly GCF_029227915.1 of Hydractinia symbiolongicarpus. Classification (NCBI taxonomy): domain Eukaryota; kingdom Metazoa; phylum Cnidaria; class Hydrozoa; order Anthoathecata; family Hydractiniidae; genus Hydractinia; species Hydractinia symbiolongicarpus. Next base: position 25,598,409 of record NC_079882.1, on the reverse strand, counting down.
ATGTTATCTTTTTCCACACTCAAATGACTGGGGCTTATTTTTATTTTATTCCGGAAAGTTTTTGCCTCACGAAATTTTTTGATTTTAATTTGCGAATGAAATATAATGCTTTTTTTTGCTCTGCAAAAGCTTGATTTGTGCTCCTGAAGTAGCACATGTGTAGCTTACCTTGTATTCCGTTAAATCGTTTCCTAAGTTGCCGAAGTTTAAACCAACAGTTGATGAAAGGGGACTTGAAGAAGTAGCTGGCGAAGGAGAAATCGAAGTTGTTCCTTCTTGAGCTGTAGTTGATGAAGGGGCAGTCGAAGATGAAGAAGGAATCGAGGTTGTTCCTTGAACTTGTAAATACAGAAATTAAATGTATTGTGATGCAACAAAAATATTTTGTTAAATCTCGGACAAAATATGTATGGACTTTTCAATTTCCCCCTTCCCCAACTTCAAGGTTGAATTTTAGAGGCCAACCACTGTTGTGACTCAAACACTGACTATTATGAAAGGGGGAGAGGGGAGACAAGATGTAATACCTGTCCACTAATTATGTCTAAGATTGTAACAGACTAAACTATGTTTGACGGATTCTTTTTGTTTTATATGATATAAGATGAATTAAAATTTAATACCTGTTGTCGAACCCGATGATCCATTTAAAGCCATTGTTGAACTAACGCTAGTTTCATTTGAAACTGCCGACGATGCCGCCACATTCATTGAAGATTCTACTACGAAGAATGATGTGGATGGCTCCACTGTAACCGTAGAAGATTGTACTCCAACTACCAGTGCAAGGACAAAGTAGAAAAACATCTTCGCTTTACTCGTTATTCATTCGTCTCAAGAAAAAACTAAAGTTTAAACGAATTCATTTCGAACGCGCTTGCCCACGTTCGATTCGTGTCGCAATGTAACAATGCAATGTTTTCTTTTTGTACTCACCTGTGGCGTTATCAAGTTCTTTTTTCTACTGCTATAAAATATACTGTTTCGCGAAAGATATTTTTTACGATTAGGACCTCAAATGCTATACAGGTGCGTTCAATAGGTTCATCCCAAAGTGGCTTATGGGATCTGCCCCAGGGTGTTTGTCACTACGCTAATTTTAAAATAGCCGAAAGACAATTTGTAAATATGCTATCTTTGTTTGAAAAAGTAAAAAGACTTAACTTCGCCTAAAAACTTGGAGATTTTGCTTTTTTTTAACGCAGACAACAATATCTCGAACTATTAATTTCAGCAAAATATAAACAAAATTCTTACAAGAATTTTCTCCATATGACACATTGTCTGCTATATAGAGAAACCGGTTCTAGGGAGTAATGCTAAGTAGAATCTTGAAACTATCTGCTATGTAGAGAGATGTCTGCTACACAGAAACCGTCTTTCCGTCCGTTCTTGAGAAAAATGTCCGTTGTAGTGAAGTGTCCGCTATAAGGATATTTCACTATATTTTGTTTTAGGCTGGTAGCATATTAGGTGATAGCCTAGAAATTATTCTTCGATCCGTACTCAGTAAACTACAACAAGCTAAGACTTTCACAATTACACAGGTATGAATTTATTTTAACTACCTTTTCGGAGAAGAATTTGCCAGTGAAATATATCAGCACTTAAAAATTTCGTTATAAATTTTTCACCGATAAGGTATTTTCTCGAAAATTAATGAATTTAAATATATATCATTTTAAGTGTTTTAAATGTATGAAATGCTATTTTAAGCGCAAAAACTTTTGCGTGCTTAAATTTCGCTATTTTCGCGGCTTTTTGCCCGTTTTGTAAAAGTATAAAAGTACAAAACAAATTTTCTTAAGGAAAAATTTAAACATTATTCTAATCATCAAATACAGTCGTTTCATAGGATTTGTCCTTTTTACCAAACATCTTCCTAATACTTTGGCTTTGGTGATTGGGGTTCTTTTTTGCCTTTGTCTATTTCTGGATTAATAGGATAGGCTGGTAAAGGTGGCTGAAACACATAACAAAATGAAATATTGAAAATTTGGATACAAAAATGTGCCTCTTTCAGTCTCGTATTTTTTCTGGCCTGCCCTTAGCATTTTTATTCCGCCATTGTTTTGTTAATTCCAATCGATATGTGCAAATATGCTTCTAAGTAAAATGTATCGACTTGTCTAAAAAATTTTAGTCTCTGTTAATGGTATTCGTACAACTTATACGTCATCAAATAAACGCAACGTTAGAATTTCTAAGCACCGTTCCTGGCCCAACAGGGAAGTCGGCGTTGGATTATGTCTTGACTGAGTGGTGTTTAAAACAACCTTCATTTTTTGGAAGTTATGACACTAAAGTTAGGTAAGCTCGTTTGTCTGTTTTTTGAGTAGAATTTATCTAAAATTATGTTTTTCGATAAACGTTTTTTTATCTTAGCTGTGACGCTTTATGTAAGCTTCTATTGCACGCAATTGCCACTGGTGATGCAAGATTTCAAGAAATCGTCGTCCCAGAGGAGGAGATGAATTATTCACAAGGTGATTATCTGTAACCATGTATTTCGATCAAACGATTTTAATTCATGTCCCCCACCCTCCTTGAATGAACTACTTACCCTATTTATTTTAAAGTATACCGGTTTGAAGTTAAGTAAGAAAACGTAATAGGCTAGACCTTCCTCGTTTAAGAGCTAATTGAGAATTAGAACTGACTTTCGCGAAATAAAAAAACCTGCGAATTTCGCGAAAATTATTTTCAGCAAAATCTTTTTTTTTTTTTAGAAATTATGACTCGTTCCAAAACCAAGCAGGGTATGTTTCATTGTTTTAAGAGAAAAATTATTCCAAAATGGTTGCTTACTTGTTTTATATGAAACTATAAAAAGGAAAAATTTTTATATTACATTTTTGTAGCACAAAAACAAGTGAACTATATTCCAGTTGGAATTAAACTGTTTAAATTGATAATAAATGAGTTGATCAATCAATTGGAAAATGTCGACGATATCAATGGCGATGAAGATGTAAGTGACGTGATTTACTTCTTAGAACTAAAAGCTTTCTAATTGCTTATCGATATTAATTTTTTGGTGACGTTTAGGACGATGAGGATGAGGATGATTGGGAGGATGAAGATGAAGGAATGGGCAAGGATATGTCTATACAACAAACTATCGAAGCCATGTTTTCTCCAGCAGGTGACTTTGCAGGTAAAAGCAAATCAACAGACTTATTAACTTTTTAATTGTTTGTCAATTTATTTATCTTTATCTATCTTTATGATTTTACCCTTTTAAACGCAAACATTAGCTCTGAAATTATTTAAGATATTATTTCGGTTTGTCTGTTCAGTATTCATATTACTGTGGAAAGTTTGTCATTTCTTGAACATGATAGTTTAGTAGGCGAGTTACCTACATCTAGGTCCGAAAATGGTAATTACTGTAATTAACTGTAATTATCAGCTTGTTTCTGATTGGTTAAGTTAATTACTGTATATAACTGTAATTATCAGCTCGTTTTTGATTGGTTAATTTTTAGCTCTGAATTTTTGTGAGAGCTTCCATTTACAAGACTATATTCCGCGATACGCATAAAAACCTAATCGCAAAAATACGTTTCGCAAAAATTTCATTTTGCAAAAAAAATTATTAATAAGAGTGGTCATTCATAACACTATTCTGTGAAAATTATCTTTAGCTGGGAGGATGGTTTAATGATCAAGGCTAGTCGTGTGAAATGTTTTTTGTAGGCCTACTAGATGAAGATGAAGATGAAGATGACGATCCTGACACTGCAGACGATCCTATTAATCAGACAGATTTGAAAGTAAGTTGTAATTTTAACAAACAGCTGCTCGGTTCTTATTGATACTGAAACTTTATATTGATAAATTTTCTCGACTTAGGTCTTCTTAAGTCAGTTTGTGCAAGAATTTTCACAGCAACCTTACTTCAGTGGATTCACATCATCGCTTAATAATATGGAAAGAGAGTGCTTACAAAAAGTTCTGACGTCCTAGCATAAAGAAGAAACACATTATCGCGACGTTCCATATCCATTTTGTATAAATTAAATTATAGAAATATATACATGTTCCTCAAAACGTTTTTTCATACAAGTATGCAAAAATTAGTCAAGGAAGGTCACGTAGGCAAAATGGTTAAAGAAAATGATTATACCATGCTAGAAATGCTGGGAAAGGTATCTGCTGTTTTGAAACCTGTCTTTTTATGCATTGGTACAAATGCAACTCAACTTGCATCGACTTGGTCCTTACTAACAAATCATCAAGCTTTCAACACACTAATGTTGTGGAAACAGGCTTATCTGACTTCCACAAGATGACTGTGACTTTTATGAAAACTAAATTTAAAAAGGGTAAACCGAACATACAACAATATAGGGACTACAAAAAATTTGACCATGAAACTTTCCGGGGGGACCTTTTTAAATCGTTAAATGAAACCGATTTCTTAGGTATTGATCTTGAAGCATCTTTGAACAAAGTCATGAACACTCTTAATATACATGCTCCAAAGAAAACGAAATATTTGAGAACCAACCAAGCACCTTTTATGAATAAAGAGTTAAATAAGGCAATAATGACTGGATCTAGACTAAGAAATAAATACTTAAAAAACAAAAGCGATGAAAATGAAACTGCTTTTAAAAAGCAAAGAAATAAATGTGTCAAACTAGTACAAAAAAGTAAAGAAACCTACTATAACAATTTAGAGATTAAAAGTGTTACAGATAATAAAAAATTCTGGAACACAGTTAAACCTTGCTTTACTGAGAAAGTCAAAAACAAAGAGCTGATAACATTAGTTGAAAATGGAAAAACTATCACTGATGACCTTGAAATAGCATCGATTTTCAATGATTATTTTTGCAACCTTGTTCCTAATCTTAGAATCAAGCTAAATGAAAATCCACAAAATGATAATATTTTTAATGATAAATCTATTGAGACCTCGTTATCGAAATTTGCTAATCATCCAAGTGTTGTCAAAATCAAACAGTTTTATGGCGAGTCTGGTAAAAAGCTTTCTTTTAGACGAGTCAGCCTATCTGATGTTACAAAAAAAATTAAAGATTTGGATAAAAATAAAACTACACAGCAGTCTGACATTCCAACGAAAATAATACAGGAAAATTCTGACATTTTTAGAAATGTTTTGTGCAATAGCATAAATTATAACATCGACCAATCCAATTTTCCAAAAAGCCTTAAGAACGCAGACGTCATTCCAGTTTTCAAAAAGGAGGACCGTACGGACAAGTGTAACTACCGCCCGGTCAGTATACTGCCTAATATCTCTAAGATATTCGAAAAATGCTTATACGAACAAATTGAAGCTTTTTTTCAACCTATTTTTAACAAGCAGCGGTGTGGTTTTCGGAGAGGTTTTAGTACGCAGCAATGCCTTATAGCAATGATCAAAAAATGTAAAAAAAGCCTAGATAATAAAGGATCTTACGCAGCGTTATTGACAGACTTGTCTAAAGCTTTTGACTGTATAAATCACGATTTACTTATTGCTAAATTGCGCGCTTATGGGTTTGACAAGGATGCTTTGAGATTAATACATAGCTATTTAACTGGCCGTAAACAAAGAGTTAAAATAAACAACTCATTTAGTACGTTACTGGACATCTTATTTGGTGTGCCACAAGGGTCTATTTTAGGCCCACTACTCTTCAACGTTTTCCTGATAGATTTATTTCTGATAACGATTGAAACTGATATAGCTAGCTACGCAGATGACAACACCCCATATACGTATGGGTCTGATAAAAATCAAGTTGTAGAAGACCTTGAAAAAACAGCAAAAAGAATGTTTATATGGTTTGCTGAAAACGGTATAAAAGCCAATGAAGCAAAGAGCCATCTTCTTTCTAGCTTACCACTTGATACAAAAGCTGTCGTTGGAGACACGTACATTGAAAACAGTGACCAACAGAAACTGTTAGGGATAAAAATTGATCGGAAATTAAAATTTGATTTGCATGTAACGGACTTATGTCAAAAAACCAGCCAAAAACTACATGCGTTAGCGCGTGTTGCTTACATGGATACTCAAAAAAGAAGAGTTATTATGAAGGCTTTTGTTACCTCTCAATTCAGTTACTGTCCTTTGATATGGATGTTCCACAATAGAACACTGAATAACAGAATTAATAATCTGCATGTAAGAGCACTTCGAATAATCTATTGTGACCATACATCAACATTTAAGGAACTGTTACATAGAGATAAATCAAAAACGATACACGAAAAAAATCTTGAAACACTAGCTATAGAAATATATAAAGCTAAAAACAAACTCTCACCTGATATAATAAGTGATATTTTTCTGTTCCGTAGTAGCACTTATAATTTGAGAAATGAAAGAGAACTTTGCTATCGCACAGCAAAAACGTCTACTTATGGCACTGAAACTATCTCAAATTTCGCGCCAAAATTGTGGCAGATGATACCATCAAATATAAAAACATCTGAAACGTTACAAGAGTTTAAGTCAAAAATTAAGAAATGGAATCCAGAAAGTTGCCCTTGTAGGTTGTGCAAACCGTATATTAGTGGATTAGGTTTTATTTGACAGGCAGACTTTTATTTAGTATTTATAGCATTTTGCGGTTTGTTTTTGTTGTTTTTTTTTCCCGAATTTCCTGGCATACCACTTCCTTGCAATATATAGGATCTCAAAAATAAAAGCTATAGTCTAACCATCCTTTATTTCAGGATGATGGTATGCAAAGCAAAGAAGTCAAATTAACTAAATTAAGTGCCTTCTTCATTGACTTTAATTAGCGACTTTTCCCGAGAAGCTAGAATTTTTTATTTTTTTTTTACACGTCAATGTAAAAGAAATTGTTAATAATAAAAAAATACAGCAAAAGATTATTCGGACTAAGCTAGGCGGGGGGGAAAAGCCGTGAATTTTTTATGCGCGATCGACTACTCTCCAAAATACCCGTTCTCTGCCTCCGCGCGGTTTTATAATTGTGTTCGTGAGCGCTGCAGGCTAGTTTAAGAGTAAACCTGATATTGAAGCGAATTCTCGTGGATTTTTTCACAACATGCTTCCACGATATTATTTCCTAAAATGCCACTTACTGTCCCGATATAAAGACGAAGAACCCTGTGAATGACGTAATGCCTGATAACAAAAGTTGGTAGTGAAAGGTGAAGAGATCATTCAAAAACATTGGTCTATGACAGAAAATGGTACTACACGAGCTTTAAAATAAGCAACAAGATGCTACAACCCGGTAAAAAAGCGGAGCACTTTGGTGAGCAAAAAAATAAAAGAAAGTAAAAACATTATGCAACTTCCATACAAGATAAAACGTCATTAAAACGGAAGTTTAACTTTGACAGGGGCACCAGTTGATTGATTGAACAAGCAAGCGCTTAAATTGGGTCTCCCCAAGTAGATCATTTTAGTAACATTGAGCCTTAGTCAATGCTCATCGGTTTCTTGAGCTTACCCATGGTGTTATGTTTGGTATTCGAAGACAGGTCTAAACAAAATGTTTCTCATTCGTTTTCCATTTCTTTTGATGGCCCAATAATAAACGCAGAATAAAGCCAATAGTGCACTTCAATATTTTAGCACGTCAGCTTGCTTAAGCATTTCTGTTCCATGCACTTTTTATACATCTTTAAAAGCGCGCCTTAGCCGAGCGCATGAAATTTTTACAAACTTTTACGGTATGTGCAAGGAAAAATAAAATTATTGCATAATTTTTCTATTATTCACACAGTAATAAATATGTAGAATGGTTTTAAAAATCTATATTTACAATAATGTCGTCAAGATTCAGTGCCATCCGATGAAAATGACTAAAAAAAAGAACAAAACTCTTGTTATTCTAACTGTTTACATTAATGCAAACGCGGGGAAATTAAAACCACTTGTACGAGTCAATCAAACAGAAGTCACGTGTGTAATGGGTAGCTTGAGTTTCATTCCGGTCGTTTAAAAAAACCGAAATGTGCGGAATTTAATTTCAGGAATTTTTTAAGAAGGGTGCAAAAACGCGAAATTTTTTTCTTACTAAAATTTCTAACAATAAAGTAACTTAAATCACCAAAGCAATATCAAATTTACTCAAACTAACGATTTGCATTTGTTGAAAAATATGCGACAGCTTAAAAATAATCGAAAAACAAAATTATCACTTACCACTTGAAGAGGTGAAAACGCACCGCTCGTGCCCATCCTAACGGGTGACGTGGGTGGTGACAGGTGTTTTCTGGAAGAGAGATAACTACTGTTGCTACCACGTAAGTTACTTGCTGTTGAAGTTGTTACTATTTTTGTTTCAGTAGCATACATGTTTTCAGTTGATTTAGATGTCCGGTGTAAATCTAGAAAGAAAACGAAATATTTGCTAGTAAACGTGTGCGTATTTGAGAGAATTGAAAAAAACTGTTTAAGCAGCGAAATGGAACAAAAAACTATGATGTATTGGTTTTCAAATCTTTTAATTTGTTCAGAAAACAAAACTGGTCATCCCTGCCCTTTTCAAGTGCGTCAAAAAATATTTACCTGGAATTGAAGAATGGCTTTTTCGTCGAAGTTCTTGCTTTAAGCGCTCCCTGGTGAAAAGAAACAAAAAAGAAGTTAGCAGATGTTGTGTAGTGAAGAGCAACAATGAAATTGCGCAGAATGAAACCTTTCAAACTTCTCCGTTGTAAGTTGTGTTTGCAATGACGTCACATCCTGCTGCAACGCAATACTTTGTTTTCGTAGATTGTCGTTTTCCGACTCTATCTGCTTTCTAGAAACGAAAAAAAGAAATTTCAAAGTGAACCTTTTAAAGTAAAGGAGAAAAATATACATCAGGAAAACTCACCTGATGCGATCGGATTTGTCAAGATCTCTCTTCAGTTGTTCGAGATCCAACATCTCTTCTTCGTGGGTACGTTTTTCAAAAAATTGTTTTTCTCTTGATGTGGAAATTATATTCTCCAGAGATTTTATATTTTCCTTTTCTTGTAGTATCTAAAAAATATTAGTCGACATAAATTACCTAAATACCGGCACGACGTAATTATTCACAGCACCGTATATTAGGCATATTTCCTATTGGTGGCATAAACACAAGCATGAAAAAATCCATGTGTGAACGTCGTCATAAAACTTTTTGATATTCTTATACGCTTGCATGAACGCGTTATGCTTATGTCATTTTATGTATTCATATACTGCGCATACGATTGTTTATGCTTATGTCACCAACGGCAATCAGAGTTAACCATTATGCTTATGTCACCAACGGCAACCAGAGTTAACCATTACCCCAGTTGTACTATAGCAATAAAATATTACTACAAAAGGTAGTTAGACTGACGAAAATTGGAATTAGAGCTTTTTTACCGATTATTCGAGAATCGGGAAAAGTTGTGAAAATATTAAGCGTGGTTACCCTGTCAAAATTTATAAAAAATGTTCTTCGGGATTTTTTATTAGTTTGATACTTAAACATTTTTTCCTAGTCATGTATCATTTCAAAAAACACTTTATCATCGTGTTGTCCAAATTAATGCCGAAGATACGTAAAAAAAGTGAAGGAGAATTGATAATTAACTGAGGTACCCAGTTTCTAGTTTCGGCTGCGTTTTGTTTTGAAACGCTTCTCGCGAGCTTTTTCCCAATCCTTTCAGCGTTCAACATACTTGCTATCACTTACGCCGTTGTTACGAAGTTGTTATGATTATCCTTTGTATTATTTTTTTGAGTACGAGTTTAAGCGATGAAGGCATGCTTGGTGGACAATCTAATGTAATGGTGGCCATTTTGAAAGTTTATAGGTCGTTTCTTGACCTTTTTCTTTTCTAAAAGCTTTGCATTGTGCTTTTTATATGTTCTGCATGTTTGGATAAAAATGTTGTCACGCTTTCTAGCCATGTATAAATCTTAAACAAACCGATTTCACGATTTTGTCTACAAACGCAGAGGAAACGTGCTTATAAGTCCAGCTCTAGCTAGCTAGCCTAAACTATTGCTATTATTTTTAAGTTTTTAATCAGTTTGGTATAAGAGGCTAAAATTATTTATTTTTATGTTTCAGTTTATGGCTATCTAGCTAGCTTGCTATCAAGCTGTTTATTATATCTTGGCTAAAGTGAAAGTAGCTAAATACATTTTGACTACACCAAAATTCTTAATCAGTAATTTTACGCTAATGCAGTAAAGTTGCTTTTATTACAGTCGTAAAAAAATTTTCTGCAAAATGAAATTACAGAGTGATTGTTTTAGCTGGACGGGATAACAACGGACACTGTTTCCTGTGTGTTTATTTAAACCAAAGTTGCACTAAAGTATAATGTCACACATCCGATGTGGATTGTTTGCTGTTACCTGCAGGTGGTGTTGAATCAAATCCTAGTCCTTAAATTATTTAAGAGATCTTTAATTTAGTCCTACAAGGGGTATTTAATGCACTTGTATCTTTTTTTTAATGTATGCTTTTCGTTTTTCAAAACCATTAGTCGTTGGAATTAAGATGATCTAATATGTTTTTGAAAAAGATGATTTATTGTACAAAAGTGAGAATACTACACCATTTATTGTGCTCTGAGCTTCCTTTGTCAATACATGTAGAGTCACAAGACATCACATGTTTTGTTTATCTAGTGAATTTCCATAGTCGAGATAACCAAGGATTATTTAGTCCTGATGGCACTGCAATTACTGTCAAATTTAGAGAAATTCATGAGTTTATATGAAAACATGCAGTATTTTAGTGCAGTATGTTTATTTAGCTAATCGAGACGATTTTGCCGTTTTTAAATTTTGTTCAATACCACACAATTGACGCTCGTGTTAAAATACCTTCACACAGTCATATACAACAATATTATTTTCATTTCCATTACGTGCACAATATAGTATTTTCTTCTACACTTCTGTCGAATAAGCTTTTGCGGGAGATAGTTTATCAGCCATTTTTGAACTCAAAAATTTATGAATTTTCCCATTTTTTCACTCGGAATATAACTGTATAAATAGAAATTTTTAATTCTAAATCCAAGTAGCTCCTCCGGGCTTGTGTTACTCCTCGATATTTCTTTGGGTACGCGGTCGTAGCCTACCCATAGAACATTTATCTGAGTTCTCATGGTCTATCAACTTTCGTAGCAAAGCGTAGTACGAACTGAGTTTGACATAGGACACTGGTACCAACAACAAACAGCATTTCTAACGAAGGATTGATACTTCGCATGCTCCGCAGTTTTAAGATTTTTAAGATTTGCAAGACATTTTTTTTTAATGTTGATCAGTAGTACCCCAGTTCTAAAGCTACCCAGTTTTCTTGTTACGAATAACATTGCTGCAATACTAATTAAAAGATATCAATTAAATTGAACAAAATCTCTCACTTTTTCAAGGTCAGTGCGCACTAATAAAAAAAATGAGCTTTTCACACTATAGCGGAATATTCAGTCAAATGGAAACGAACCTTTAACAGTAATTCCTAAGTTGTCAATCCGCACCAAGTTGAATAATTAAAACACTAAAATAATTTTTGTATTCAATTTAAACAAAAATGTTTACCTGCTTTCTGTAGACTTCTGTCTCCGCTTTCGTTTCGTTGAGCCTTTGTTCCATCTAAAAAAAAGAATAAACGATAAAATAAAAACTTGAAATTAAATAACTTAAAATTAACGAAAAAACAACTTAAAGCGAAACAGCTGAATCTGTGCGCACGTTTTCGTTATCTGTGGATTTTGCGGCGATTTTCCTTGTTAGTTCTTCTCTTGTTTGGTCGAGTTTCACACATAACTCTCGAACAGCAAATAAATCTTGAAGAATGGTCTCCTACAATACAATCAACGGACAAGATGTCAAAAAGTTCAACAACTATGCTACAACATTTGCACATTCACAAGGGTAACTTGGACGAAAACAAAACAGCATTCACCTTCTCTTCGCTGCATATTCTCAACTGGGATTCAAGATTAGCCAAAGATTTTGTTAGGGCAGCGATTTGGGACTCGTAAGATTCTTCAGTGCTTATGTGTTGCTCAACTTCTGATTGAAATGCTGCACAGCGGTCCTGTAAATAATTTACCTCCTAAAAAAGAACATTCCAGCAAATCACTTCATATTAATTTATAGCCGAAGAACAGACCTTGAACTATTTCCTTATACATAAACGCCTAATCTTGGTTTGTAAGCATATTTTTTTTATAAGAAACTGCTTAAAAAGGAGCTTCAACCTTAAGAATTTTAAAAATAAGAAATGTTTTTACAATTTTTACAGAAGTCTTCTTCCATGCAACTAATATAACACAATCTAATATGCTTTATAAACAAGGAGCATCAACAGTAAACAAAGACTGGAACTTTTCCACATTTAAGGAAGATTAAAAAATGAAGGTTCTTCAGAAAACTGTTTAACCTGAAGTGGGAGAAAAATTATTACACTTAGCATGCAGTGAGCACACACCTTTTGAAGATGCAACACGTCCTGTCTGTAAGTTTCAGCATCGTCCTCACTTTGTTGCATATTTGTTTCCAAAATATCAGCCTTGTTGCTTAATGTTTTGTACTGAAGCAACAAATCTTCCTTTTCGATTTCCTAAAACATAACCGTTATAGTAAGTACTCCTGACTACGTCATCAACGGTCCATCGTATTGTACACTGCTTGGTTGAACCATTATACGAATCCTGATTCCCATTACCTTTTCAGATAATAAGTCTTGTATTCTTGTTAATTGTAAAATGTATTCTTCAATTTGTTGTTTCAAATTATGACTTTCATCCAGTGATTCTTGCAGGTTCTTGTGGACAATCTAAAATTGTGATATAAAAAGCTTGTGTCTATATCCAGCCTAATCTTTTTAAAAGGACACTGCATAAACTCATCTATCCTCAACACTCTTTGTGTTTGTGAAACAAAAATCATACTTGGTTTTCTTCTGTCATTACAGCTAAGTCATCTTGTATTCTTTTATTTTCTTTAATAGTCGCATCACGTGACTTTGCGACGGCAGCTAACTCCTCTTCTAAACTTCTCAATTGTTTGGACAAGCTGATGATTTCTCTGTCTTTTGACGCCAACTCTTGTTCCTTATACCTGTGTGAGAAACCTTCGCAATAAAAAATTTAAAACAGACAGCATTGTTATCTTGCTTTTATTTAAGCAAATTGGATGTCGACCCAGTTACAATATCCAAAATCTGGGTTTTTTAAATTACTTAACCTAGCTAATTTTTTTTTATTAAAAGTAAAAACACCATGAAATTTTTAAAATCCATGCATGTAAAAATGCGTCATCAATTTATATCAGCGCCAAATTAAGTTAAAAAATAACGCAGTGATGTCTTGAGGCTTAAGAAAAACCTTCTGATGGCTTGTTCTGACTTAACGGGTCAAGTTGCATTCTCTCTATTTGGTATAACAAACTATTATTATGGTCCAATAAAACATATTTAGTCGCGTAAGTGGAACCTCTTTCGAAAATGTTTAAAGAACGTTCGAATTATCTTTTCCGCGTTCGAATTTTTATGGCAAAAAAATTTGAATGAAACATTTTTACAGCTACACTTTTAATGCTCCTTTATGATTTTGGCGTCACCGCTTTATTTTCTTCTTTTTGTTGTAAACGTTCTCTTGAATTCCGAGATAAAATTTCACCAACAGTTGGGATTTATTGTTTTTTTCTAGAACATTAATTTTTCGGGAATTGTATCTTGAATAACATTTTCGTGAAAAGCACGAAAATAAAAGGCCGCGACAATTATTTACAGCAACTATCATACCGTAAGTTCTCTTCTAATTCTTCAAAACTGAATTTCAATTCTTGATCAGCCTTTTCCTGTTTACGCAAGCCATCGTCTAATTTGACAAGCTGTTCTGTTTTATCGTCAACTTGCTGCAGAAGAGTATCGCGTTCATGGTCCAAAGATGAAACAATACCTTTCAATCGAACGACTTCATTTTTGTATTCCAATAATTTTTTTTCCAATAATTCTAAAGCATAAAAAATTGGATCAACATAAAAAAAGTCTCTGACTTATTTTTCAAGAGTAAACCGTCACTTGTTTTTTTTTGTTTTGTTTTTTCTCCCAGCTTTGCATGACAAAATGAAATCATTTACAACATACCATATTTATCTTCTATTTTGATGTTGTCGTCATCTCTTTGTTCCAGTTCGATGGTTTTCTCCTCCAGTTTTCTCTTCAATTCGTCACAACTTCTATCACTTCGTTCTACAAGCACTCTCAACTTTGATAGTTCTGCTTCTTTCTGCATGACTTCTTCATTTGTTCTTTGCACTGATTGGTTAGCAGCAAACAATTGATCTTCAAGAGTGTGAATCATACTTTGTGTCGACGTCATTCTCGTGTTCAAAGTGTTATTATCAGTCTCCATCTAAGATGTATATGTTACAAATTTACCGTTGTAACACAGTCAGTATTCAACTTGTCAATATTTCCGACCACTTTGCTTGCATGTAATAGACCATCATTCTCCTTATAAACAATTATTTATTTATCAACAACATTTCTTACTTTTGATAAAATATCCTCCACGTCTCTTTGCTTTGCGTTTTGTAATTGTCTGTCAGTTTGATGTGACTCCTGGATTGCCTGAAAAAATACATAAAACGATCTATTAGCACTACATAAACTTTTGAATTGCATGTAAACACTAAAAATATACTAGAAAAAAAGTACCAACATTTCCGGGTAGACTGACAAGTTTGATATCAAAAAGAAAGAGTTACCTTGATATCCCTTCTCAAGCTTTGTATATCGACTCGTGCTTTTCGCAACTCTGCTAAAGCTTCGTCTCTCTCTTTCTCAGCTTTATCTAATATCTCTGTCACTTTTCTGGAAGTGTTCGGAGGTGAGCGAGCCCGAGCCATTTGACGTCTTAAACGTTGAATTTCTTCTGTTGACTATTTAAAAAAGTGTTTAACTAAAAGTTCCCATGTAGCTAATTTATTATCATGGAACATCCGTTTGTTCATTCTCAACAGAAAATGTTTCACCCTGATTGGAACTCTGATTATGACAGGCAGATATAATCGGTGCATATCATATTGATACCATATACCTACAATCTGAATAAACTATCCGCGTACATCACTATCATATTGCCGTATGTAGTGTAGTGGGTACGTCTGCAGCTCCAAGCTCTGGGGACGAATCGAATCCCGCTTACTTCCAGACAGTATGTTAGTGATGGGCGAAGTAGTTCTTCGTCAATATAAAAGTTTTTAAATTGAACTTCCAAAATGCAACCAAAAAAACAAGTTATTTACCTGTTCATACAGTAGTTGAATGTTGTCTCGATCAGTTGTCACAACTCGTACATTTTCTTGAATCTAAAAACAAAAAAAAAGGTTGTCTATCACCTTATTGTTAGAAATTACTCACAATAAAAAAAGCACTAAATTTATATATAACTAAATACCAGGACAATTTTTTTTAAGTATTTAATTTGGCAAAGACGTGCTTTTATATTATATTTTTAAGCACTTAGATTTTTCCGGATGCAAAAAAAAAAAACAATGGCAAAACTGAGAGTTAAAATATATTCCCGAAAAAAAGTGCAATTCTACGTAATTAAAAAGTTAAACGCATACCAGTTAGTTAGGTTGACCACTCAAACATAAATTTGTGATTATTTTTAACAAAACGGAAGTACATTCACAGCGAAACTACATGTTTTTTTAGCACAAAGATTTGTTAAAACAAAACAATTCAGTTTACTTTTGCCAGATGACTCTCAAACGTCTGCAACACTTTCTGTAATTCATCCCTTTCTCTTTTTAGCTGTGACACCTCTGTCGATTTACTTGTAACCTAAAAATATAAAAAAAATAATAGTGTTTATTTAATAACAGGTTTCGGCGAAGATCGGAAAGTAAAAGGTTTTAAGTTAGAGTTTCTTCTCAAATATTGGTCCTATATATATGTAAAACAAGAATTCTAGAAAATTCTAAGCATTTTAAGATCATTGTCATAGTCAGCCCATTTATTAGTGTCAGTGTTTAACATTTGTTTTTAGATTTGCTTTCATTCCATTTTTACTATGCTAATTCTTGCATTTGCAACAAAATCAGAAATTCGAAAGCTACGCTCACTTACCCTACCATCCCTTTCAGAAAACCGTGATGAATGTTCTAACTCGTTTTTGTAATAATCCCTTTCTTCAGTCATCAACTTCAACATCGCATTGTTCTCATGCTTCAAATAAAATAATCAGACTTTATTGCAATCTCCTTACCCACACTTTACATACTTGTTTAAGCTAAACACGCTATAAAAACATCCTGTACCATTTTTTCAGTTGTGTTGATTTCCACATTTGATAACAACCTTTTGTGGATCATCTTCTGTAGTGCATCGCATTCATGCTTGTAATAGTCTCGATCATCCTCAAGATTTCTTATTAACAACTCGATGTTATTTGGAGGCTAATGAGATTAAACAAGAAATGACTTAACATACTTCTTTTGCGTGTCACATTTAACATAAATTGTTATGTAAAAGCTATCAAAAAATTTGACCTAATACAACAATTTTTTCTTATTAATTTCTGCATTGTAAGAAAGAAAGAAAAATATGCCTGCCAACACGATGCGGTTGTGACACAAGCAAATAACATCTTTTAAACCAAACATTTTTTTTACTCTGTAATGTGAGAACAGCAAGCCGAAAAAGAAAAACGTTACCTTGTGTGATTTTTTAGGCAGAACTCCTTTGGAAACTTTCAGCCTCTCTAACTCCATAGCCAATTCTCTTCCTAAATGAGGACTTAACCATCATCTATGCAGAGTTTGTTAAAAGTACATTCTTATTAATGTCAAATCACAGAAGAAATAAAATTAATTTTCTACTGATGTATGTTGTCAAGAAAATAAAATTTAAGTCATCCAAACCAAAACATTACCCACCTGATATAGTTAACTTAGCGTTCTTCTCAGATAACCTTCTTTTTTCTTTCTCAGCTCTCTCAAAAAGTGCTGCAATGTTTTGTTTATCATCTTGAGCTGCTTTAATGCCACTACTTAATTGGCCAGTTTCTTCTATCAACTCATCTCTCTCCTGATGGCAAGATTAATCAGAATCATTATTATGGAGCTTCGTAGCTTTAACACAACTTATCCTTACCAAAAGCAGAATTATTTTTCCAAAGTTTCAACGTCTAATTAAACTCCAAAATTAAATGCTCAACCAAAAGAAAGACAAATCACTTTAGTAATTGTTATTTTATATTTTTAAGTTATCAGAACATCAAATTAATTTTAAATATTCTTTTTTTGCATTGCATTTGTTTTGAAAAATTCTTCAGAACTTATAAACAACGTTTTTACGAACTCGTATATGCAATCATACTCAATGTGATAACTAATTCGTGGGTACTAATTTTTTCAAGTCATGAAAGTTCTGTGCTTCACATCTTCAAACATTCTTTCTGTGAGAATATATTATCGAGAATTAAAGAAAACTCAAGAAGTTTCATGGAAAGACTGCCTGTACCTAAAACTTTATTTTCGTAGTCTCAAACTTCGATGTCATGCACAATGTTTAACGATTATTTTGATAATTTCATTTCAGGTTTTACAAGGTATTAGAATGTGTGTGTGTGTGTGTGTTTGTGTAAATTTCGTTGTGTTTCGAAAAATAGGGTTTTTATAACAAGATTATGGTTATATTTATTGAGATGCATACGGATAACTTTGACCATCTTTTTAACTACATGTTACAAATGCAAGCTTTTTTATAACGATTTTAGTAGATCTGTAGTAAAAAGTACACATTAAGTAATTTAGGGTAAGTGAAATTATTTTGATGTGCTATGAAAAAGATGCTCAAATCATTTCTGTGTGTGTTAGCATATACTGAAAATGTGCTGGGAACGTTAAAAAATTGAACACCAATTAACAATGTTCTTTTCCTTGAATCACAGCCAATAAAATATACATAAAAGAGTATTTTTGCTATTTATCCCCTCGTGATTAATTTATTAAACTAATTAAGTTTTTTGCATATATTTTTTGTTTTTTCCAAATATTTCTGAAACTCATAAAGTTACTTTTAGGTACGAAATTTTCGATGAATTTATATTGTTGGAAGAAGAAATATTTTTTATCGAACCCAAAATAAATAGATTTAACAATACCTTCTTCAAAGAGTAATTTGCAGCTTCCAATTCAAGTAAAACTTGATGCTTTCCTTCAACCTGTTTTTGTAAAGCAATAAGCTGATTATCAACTTCATCGTCTCCCCTACGCTTTTCTTTTTCAATATTTTTGCAGATTTTATCCATGGCAGCAAGTTCTATGCAAAGTTCTTCATTACGTTCTTGCAGTTGTTTGGCCATTGAAACAGATTCTGCTTGGCTGGCTTGATTTTGTGCCAGTTGTTTTTCTAAGTCTCTATTTGCTTGTTGCAGATAATCAACCTAGGTCAGAGTAATTTATTTTACAAAGCAACATTTATTTTATTATCTCTAATCTTAGAAACAGCATAGTCATCAGTTATTAATAAAACGAAATAGTGTTTCGCTAAGAACCCGAGCGCAACTGAATCATAATGTGTCTCAACCCTTTTCTAAAGTATATACAGAAGAGCTTAAAAAATATAAACCTGTATATTTAAATGTGCAACAACACGATCACTGCTACTACGGTGATTGTCAGTAAACACAGCCTCAATTGGCCGACCACCATTCAGCATGTTTTTCAAGCGATCTATTTCTTTATCACGAGTTTCAACCTTCAAAGGAAAAAATTAGTCACATAAGCATTTAAACTGTGTAAAAACCTAAAATTAAAAATGCTAAATTCTTTCTTCACACAGAAGATATTCATTTATACCTGCTTTTTTATGTTTTTAAGCTTTTGTTCCAATTCTTTTTTAACATCCTCAAAAACGTTCAACTTCTGTTTTAGATCTTCAGTTCTTGCATCAGCAATACCCAGAAGATCTGCTACATATGGGTCAGAGCTTTGTGTTGTGCGTAACGAGACAGTGTTTGGTTGCAAAGTACTTTCTAAATCCATCCGCTGCCTTCTAAATGGAATATTTTTCTTTCGACCACCAGGTGTTTCAATGACAGCATGCATATTTTTTTCTTGCAAGTTCTGAATATGATCGCTTTTTTGTTTTGATTCTTTTTCCAATCTTTTTATTTTATGTATATATTGAGTATTCAGAAATTTTAAATCCTGATTTTCATTTTCTAATTTACGAACAGAAGACTTCAACTCTGCAACTAAGTTCTCATTTTCTTCTTTACATCGAATCAATTCTGTATGCAACTCATTGTTTTCTCGGATCAACTTTGCATTATCATTACGATAAGGTTCACTGACATCGGTAGCAAGGAGTTCTCTATCATTTTTAATTAATTTATTTTTGTAGTTTTTAAAATTTTCAGTAGTATGTACCAGATCACTAAACAACTTTTCCACCAATGGTATAGCTTCAATAACTAATGGCTGACGATATCCAAGTTGATCAAGTCGCTTTCTTAATGTGGTAAATTTACGATCGCTCATTTTGCCAGCGAAATCAAATAATTTGAAACTGCGTCATATCTTTCATCACTTATAAAAAGTATAAGAGTTACTTACATATATATTAATCAAATATATTAAAGAAAATGTTAGCAGTTTTCACAATATCATATCAATAACAATGTTTTGTGTTACCAGAAGTTGCGCACAATGAATCAAAAGGAGAAAAAAAAGAAGAAATAGACAAAATATTTCTATTTCAAACACACCATGATAGATCATTAGAATAGATCATGAGAATATTCCAGCAACAAGTTTGACACTAACCCCAGAAGAGTACATAAAGTTGTTAGGAGGAATTAAAGGTGCAAAGATCTACAATCACTATAGATGCTCAACACTGGTGATTTTGAACTACAAGGACACTATCTTCTCTATGATGGTATAGAGATAACAAAAAACCCTGTTAATGTTAATCAATCAATATGATAAAGCAGAAACTAGGTACAAAACAACTAGACATCATAGGATTCATAGAGTATACATTGCTAAATAAGGGCAACCAAGCCATGGTCAAAAGCTGTTAAATACTCCAGATGAAATACAGGAAAATGTAAATATATGAATGTTCTGGACGGCACAAAGAGCTTTTACAGACTGAGAGATTTTTAAAAGACCTTAGCCACAAATGTTTAAGGTTGTTTTAGCACAACTAATTTGGCTTAATTTGACTTTGGTATCATGTACTGTATTTTCCGGTATATAACCCGCACATCGTATAACCCACAGCTCAGTTTGTTTAGGGAGTTTACAAATAAGATGCTATCACATAGGCCGCATCTTCTTATAACCCGCATAAAAATTCAATCAGTGAGTTTTACTTATCAGCACCTTTGTCTAATATGCATCATGTTGAGAAAAAAAATCAGCGTATTTTGTGGTTGCTGTTTTGTTTATTTTTTAGTTCTGTGTCATTAATTTTTCATGCTGGAGACAAGCGAGGGACGTTTAAACTTGTGAACCCCAAACACAAGAACTGAATGTCTGAGCTAGGGACTCTCTCAGTTTTAACTTCCTTGTCTCCGATTGCTCAAATAATAATAAACAACATAATAAATATCACAGATTGTCTGTAACAGCGATGTACAGAACATTCTTGTCTAATGTTTATATAATTTTGTTATCCATTTATATCTCAACAAAACACAGTGTGCATGATAAAATAATTTGCACCAATTGGGAGGAGATAGTTTAATATGTCTTATTAATTGTATTTTTATTTTATTTTTTATCATTTTAATAAAATCTATACATTTAATTTTAACATTTTTCAATATTTTTAACAGAAATTATTGATGAAGTCCTTGCCACTAGGTTGTAAAGTACATGTCAATAGCACCTAAAAATGATACCTGCCATACTGCTCTATTACCAGATCCAAATCATTTCAAGGTACTTAATGTGGTTGCAAAGATATAAATAGATTAGAATTCTATTCAACACAAAAGAAAAAATGATCTCCAGAATTGCGTTTTAGAGAAAACTCTAATAGAAGCACTGGCAAGCAATATAAATTTTACTGTGTGAAAAAAGTTTGATTTAACTTAAGTGAAGTAAGGTTACTCCGTATAGGATCGTGCAAGCAGTTATAATAATCTTTTGTGTATCCTCCTTTCTTGATGCAATGTCTACTTTGTTTTATTCTGAGTAATTTTATAGGTTGTTAGTACTACAAATAAATGAAAAACAATGCACAAAAAGGAAACCTTGACTTGCTTGCACTGGTAAATATATCTATATTAAAATACCTGTGTATGTCTGTCTGTCTGTCACGCAAAATGGTAGCTTAGCTGCATGAGTAGCGAGACGCATGCAATGCATTGTAAAAAGGACAGGCTAAGGACTAGTAAACTTTTAATTTCAAAATAAATTACAGAAAAAATAAATATAACCCGCACCAACAGTGGAAATCGTAAGAATCAACATATAACCCACAGGTTATATACCGGAAAATACGGTAATTGGCCTTTAATTGCAGGGCGAAGCACTCACTTTTTCACTTGATAAGTCAAATTCCCTCGGTCTCTGTTATCCTAAACTTTTTCTTGCTTACTCTACGCCCTGGGAACGAGGTTGCTATTTTTAAGAACACTGTCACATTCAAAAATATTTGAATAAATCTGAAAAAACAAAACAAACTGAAAATGTTGTTTGAGTTGTTATGAGTTGCGTAAGTTAGTTCTGTGTTAGGTAACAACAATAGCTTATGCAATAGGTCTCAAAGAACAACAAATGATTGGAATTATAAAGCATCATTTCAAAATGAATGTTAGATAAGGTTAGTAGTTTGAATAAAGTGAATGTGAATTAAACGCAGGCACTGTTCTTGTGACGTAAATTCAAACAACAAGAAAAAAGCTCCTGAAAAACAACGTTGTCCATTACGTTACGTTCGATTCATCCAAGTTTTGTTCGATTTATCATATTTGAAGGCCCCGCAATGAAGGCCAAAAGCCAGAATGCTCTATGAAAGTACACGTAACATTGCTCAGTTAACCTTTACTTCTTCCTCGTATGACAATGTTTTCAAGGTTTTTTACTAAGCGCGTATTCTGATTTTTTGATTTTTGTTCTCCGATTTCGCTAGATTTTTTGTTAAACAAACAGAAAAACCCCAGAAACGAAAAAGTTATAGAAGTTATAGAAACTTATACGATCACCTATGCTGCAAAGTGTTTGCTGTTTTTGTTGCTCTGAAAACGAATGCATATATATTGTATATAATTATCTTTTCCCAGAAAAGAAAATTTTTTCAAAAGGCTTAATTTTCGCAATCTAATATGTGGCTAGTGCCGTCACCACAACCCTTTATATATATTGATTTAAAGTTGGAATAAAAAATGTTAACAAAAACAAAAGATTCAGTTTGTGTCAATCACAAAGTAACATTTTAACACTTACTTTTGAAACTGCCACGCATCTAAATTAGGCCTGACAGTTTTGCCTTTACAGTATAGACCTTTCTGAATGGTTACATTTTTCGCAGTAAGCCTTCTGGCTCTAACAACTGCGTGGCAGGCAGAAAGATGCGGAAGCTTGCTGAAGAAAGGTCTTTTTTAGTCCATTTCTTTCTAGGGAAATATTTTCAGGGCTTTAAACTATTAAGTGTAAATAGATAACTTCTGATTGACATATAATCACATAAAGTCGTAATGATACCTTCGCACGAAGAAACAGACTAAAAAGGACCTCAATTCACCTAACGCCTGCATCTTTTTGCCTGCCACGCAATTGTTAAAGCCGAAAGGCCTTATCGCGGAAATGTAAACATTCAAAAAGGTCTATAAAAATTGTTGGGCATGTGTCTCTAAGTGTAGTAGGTAGGTTTTGATATTATAATGTGGTCTAAATTTTCTCTGGGAATTTAGCAGGGCTGTGGGTACCAAACTATTGTGCACAAAAACTATTGTGAATAGAAGAAAGAAAGGGATAAAACAGAGTTAAGATTTTCAATAAACCCAGCCCCAGCCAGTGTAATCTCTTTCTCTTCTGTTCTGTGGACTTTTTAAAAATTTGGCGCAGTTTTCTTGCTTTGTCTTTGTGATTTTTGTAATAGTGGTATAACTTTTGATGTCGCTTGTGGGAGATCGAGTGCATGCTAAACAGAGTCCCGTCTTATTTACCTGCAATATATAAATTCCAGACCAGATTGCAAACTAAGCATTGTCAGATTTTGAAGCAATGTATCTTCAGATGACTTTTTAACTTAATCTCACATTTACATCCTAAACATCACCCTGATTCCCCTTTCTTGTTATACTTCACCGCTTCCCACTTAGTAAGGCCAAGTTTTCTTTGTGCGTCCACCTAAACCGCGACCTGTAAAATCTGCGGAATGTCCGGCGTATCTTAAAATCATTTCGCTTGAAAGGCAACAGGAGCATTGCAACACATGTGCAACATTAAAATCAACTAATCGTTATAGTCATAATGCCAAAATCTAAAAGAAACAAGGTTATCTCCTTGAGCAAGACAACTAAAAAAGGATTTGAGTTGAAGAAGAATATTGTGTCACAAGTGCAGAAATGCTGTGATGAATATGCCACATTGTATTTGTTTTCTGTAGAAAACGTGAGAAATCAAAAAGTCAAGGAAGTTCGTGAAAAATGGCGAACAAGCCGATTCTTTTTTGGGAAAAACAAGGTAATGGCACTAGGATTGGGTAAGACTAAAGAAGAAGAGTACAAAGAAAATTTACATGAAGTTACGAAAAGGTTAAAAGGTGATGTTGGTCTAATGTTTACGAATGAGCCAAGTGAAGTTGTGGAAAAATGGTTCAATGATTTTTCTCAAGATGATTTTGCTAGATCAGGAAACAAAGCCACAGAGACTGTCATTTTGCCAGAGGGAGAGTTAGATGTTAATACATTTCAACATTCAATGGAACCAAGTTTGAGGGCTTTGGGTTTGCCCACTACATTAAAGAAAGGCATAATCCATTTGACACAAGAATATAAAGTTTGTACTGAAGGAGATGTGTTAACACCAGAACAGTGCCGAATATTAAAACTATTTTCATATACTCTTGTTCAGTTTCACATAGTATTAAAATGTGTATGGCATTCAAATGGTAAATTTTCAGAATATGAAAATAAAGCAGACTGAAATACAAATTTCATGTTTTAGATATATCTTTTTGTTGTGTCATCCAATGTATAAGGATCCGTTCTCTCTTTTAATAACTTGATTTATATAGCTGCTATTATTTAATGTGTCTGATTGATTGTTTTTGTTTGGTCCATTTTCGTGTGATTTTTGTGTTTCATTAGGTTTTTTTGAATTACTATGCAATGTAATGGGTTGGACTTTAGAGAAATCTTTTTCTCATTTGAATGTGCAATCCAATTATTGTCATGCTTATCGTAAATCCTGAGAATAAGGTTTATTTCACCTGCCTTGCATGCTCAGGTGACTTGCACGACCCCTCCATAAAGTTTGTGTAAAAAAATGATGTCTTTAGCCTAGGATGTTGATGTGTTCAGGTTTATTATGTTAACAAAGTTGCAAGACGCAGAAAAAAAACACTAAAAAAAATGACATCGCGTTTTAAGGACTATGAAATTACGAAAACATGATTTTCCCGCGGTTTTTTAAATCCAGTGTTCCACACATAAAAGCAGGTCTTGTGTCAACTCTTATCATAAAAAGCTGTCACACTTCAAAATTTTTACTTCCTGGGGTTTTACTGCAGTTTAGACATACATCTATTACAACTATACTTACAATGACGTTTAAGTGACGCGGCCATTTTGAAATCACTATATATATGACACCTTTTTATGATCAGAGTAAAACTCTGTGCCTTAAAACTTTGGTAACAAACTATACTTAAACCCATCAACACTTAGGCTACAATGACAATGTCATTGTTTTTTACACAAACTTTGTGGGCTGGTCACCTGGGTGTAAATAAATCTTGCATAAAAATATATTGTAAAAGACTACTATTGTAATTTCAGAACAAGCTCTGGATTTAAAACTCCCCAAAATTAATAGGCTCAAATGCAAAATAACTTGATTTCAGTAATCCTAATTCTTATTATGCATATATATTTTCAGAAATCATATGGCAAGCAGCACTTTATTTAGTTCTGGTGATGATATTGTTGGCAAAAAATATTCAGTTCTACAGATTAACATTGATGTAGATTTGGCACATTATTTTGAGATTGATCGATGTGTAGAATTTATCAACAACAATAATTTTGCAAGTACTGCTTTGCAATTCCCTGATGAGCTAATGTGTTATGCTTCATATGTTTCAAATGCTATTGAAGATAGAATACATCAAAAAGTTTTCGTTCTTGCAGACACATCATATGGAAGTTGTTGTGTGGATGAAGTTTCAGCTGCACACATGAATGCAGATTCTCTTATACACTTTGGACATTCATGCTTAAGTAGATCAGAAAGTCTCCCTGTGTTGTATGTATTTGGTAAATCTGACATTAACCCTGATGATTTTCTTTTAAAGTTTACTGGTATATTTCCTGACACTGAAGAAAAAGTTATTATTTTTTACGATGTTCAATATTACCATGCAGTCAATATAGTAAAGGATACACTTCTTACTACATTTTGTAATGCCATATTGACAGAGTTAGAACCAGCAAAGAAAAGTATAGAGAGTTCTGTTGATGAGGTAGAAAAAAAGTCCGAATCAATTTTGGGAAGAAGTTATTCTCTCCTGACTGACTTATCACATTATAAGATTGTTTATATTGGCAGTGAAGGTTTGACTTTGCATAATTTATTAATCACATTTTCTAAGAATCAATTTTATTCTTATAATCCAATTTCGAAAAGTATGCGTAGAGAAACTGTTAATGTTAACAAGATGCTAATGAAGAGGTACTTCTTAATTGAAAAAGCAAAAGATGCACAGATTGTTGGTATTGTTATGGGAACGCTTGGAGTAGCCCGTTATAAAGAAATGGTCACTCGTTTGAAATCTGTCTTGACACATGCAGAGAAAAAGTTTTACACTTTTGTTGTTGGCAAAATAAATGTTGCAAAATTGGCAAACTTTATGGAAATTGACATATTTGTGTTAATAGCTTGTCCAGAAAATTCCTTAATTGACTCAAAGGATTTTTACAAACCTATAGTCACACCATTTGAAATGGAGATTGCTTGTCTAAAGACTCGTGAATGGACTGGTGATTATCATGCTGACTTTCGGCTATTATTGCCTGGCTCATCCTTACATGTCCATGTTAAAGATGATTCAATTAACAATGAAGAACCTGAGTATTCTCTTATTACTGGAAAGCTTAGAAAAAACTTAAACCTCTCTAAGCAATCAAATACTACTGATGTAGCTTTAAGGAACCAAGAAAGACAGTTGACAGAACAGTGTACTTCAGCTGTGGATTACTTAGCATCAAGAACATGGCAAGGACTTGAAGTAAGATCAGGTCAGACTGAAGTAAAACAAGTTGAAGAAGGGAGAGCAGGTATCGCAATGAGTTATACTCATGAGCCAGAACAATAAGTAAATTATATACTTAGTTAAGTGATTCGAAAACTTGTACCAAACTGAGCATGAAATATATGTTTCACACTAATTTATTAGATTTTTTAATTTTATAAGTTCTTGCTATTGTATCCTTGCTATCCTTTTTAAGTTCTTTCTATTGTATTTGTCTCTTGTGAGAATCTATTTTTTTACTAGGGAAGTATATAATGGTAATAGTTTAAACGAATGAAAATGCAGCGTTCACAATCAACTTCTGACATTTCATCTGACGCAAAACGTATTGATCATGAAATCAAACTCATCCACAAGCAGATTGCATTGGCAGAAAAAACATTTGCTAATCTGATCAGAGATTTTACAAACATAACTGTGGACATGACTCGATTGCATTCAAGACATACAGAATTAAAGGAAACGCTATCCAATGTTGCATCTGAGGAATCACCTTCTTTAAACGATTGCCTTGTTTCCATATGTAAACATGTAGGCACTGTTGATGAAAATCTACATCGCCATGTTTGTTGTATTGAAAACAAAGTGTTGCAACCGATTTCAAAGAGTGTCAGAGATTGTAAAGTAAGTCGCGAGAGCTTGGAACATTGCTCCGTAGCAAAAAAGAGGCGAGAAACAGCGTTGAAAAGTTTAGCCAAGCACCAACGTCAAAGGTCGCCGTCCACAAAAGCCATAAAAGAACATGAAAAAACTCAAGTAACTGTACTTGAAACAACGAAACAAATTAACCAACTAGAGGACGAAATAAAACAATTCGAGAGATCCAAGGCAGAGAAATTGCGGACCTGGCTTCGCGTGTATTTACACAGCAGTTTAGCCTACCATGTTAAGGCTGTTGAAGAATATACGAAAGCTTATCAGGCGTTGTCGTTGATTGACGTTGAAAACCACGTGGAACATTTTAATTCCATACTTTTTCCCGCGGAAGAACATAGCAGAGTTGACTTCGTTCGTTGGAACTCCTTTAACACACTTAGTAACTTCAAATAAATGTTAAGAAAAATAACTTCAAATTGTTAACCTATTTTCGCGCATAGCAACACCTAACTTTTCACTACGCAATTTTTTGACCTAATTTAGAGCTAATACCCTTACCATCTGGGGTTGCTTATACAAGAACGTGTGAGTAAAAATAAAGTTTAATTTCTCGCATATTAATTATAATTTTTTAGTTATTACGTAAATGATTAAAATTTATTACATACGAAAATTAGCTAAAATAGAATCTCATCGATGAGTTGATAAAAGATGTTGATGTAAATATAAGTTATTTTTTGCGACGCAAGTAGAGATAAGTTGCGAATGTTTTTAAAGTTCTGTATATGTGCACGCAACCTGACAAGCAAGAAAAGAAGGACCACATAGGCCAAATTGGCTATTTTACCCTAATTTATAGATTTTTGGGAATATAAGATTAAAAATGGATTGGAATTGTTTTTTCTCAACTATTATCTTCTCTGTTTAAGAGCAGACTTTCCCAATAGCTTCAGTCTTCTTTATCACTTTATGTTTTCGATTGTCGCAGTGTGTTGTTTATATTTTTGTACATATGCATGCGCATGTCCATTGTTTTCGACCAAAATATCAAAACACATTACATCACACCGCAACTCATCTATACTCGTGTTCCAATAATTTATTATTAATTTATTCGGTTTTTATAACCCCTCCCCCTTATGTTCCAAGAATTTATTATTAATTAAATCGTTTTTTAATTTCCTTCCTTTAATTACCTTCTCCCTCTTATGTCGAGGATGATTTACATGTATGAAATCAAGGCTAAATTTTTTTAACGCGCATCAATGGACATTCGACAGTTGTAACGCCCTTTGCGATAAGCGCCCTTTTTAAGAAAGCATTTCTGGGTAACCTAAAAAGCACTACGTAATTAGTCCATCTTTTTACCCAAGTTAATACACGGCTTTAATGTGATAAACAAAGCCCATATTTACTGGTAATATTTCTAACTTTTGTTTTCCTTAATCTGTGTTTTAAAAAATATAGAATAGATATTTACACACTGTTTTTTTATTTATTTCAGCTAATTTATCCCAAAGATTTCTAAAAAGCTGAGATTTAGCGCACAAAATATGTAAAAGCACCTTACAAAACTCTCATTAACTCTTGCGGAAATCTTCCCATTTTCATTGAAAATTTGAAAGCTGCTCTATAAAAAATATCCTTTGCCACTAACGAGGTATCAACCCCAATATCAAAAACGTGAGGGATCCTGGTAATATGGTTAGTTTTATATGTTAACTTTACTCGTTGTCATCATGAGATGAGATGCGTAAATGGCCGCGAAGGCCTAAATTGGCATATTTGTGGTAATTTCATT
This sequence comes from Hydractinia symbiolongicarpus, assembly GCF_029227915.1. Classification (NCBI taxonomy): domain Eukaryota; kingdom Metazoa; phylum Cnidaria; class Hydrozoa; order Anthoathecata; family Hydractiniidae; genus Hydractinia; species Hydractinia symbiolongicarpus. The sequence continues at coordinate 25,569,573 of NC_079882.1, read as the reverse complement.
ACGGTGTTTTTCCTTTTCCTCTAAAAAAATTAGGAACTACCTGAGGGAATTACTTTTAGCGAAAACTAATTTTTGCGAATTTTTAAATTATTTCGAGAGAATTAAATTTCGCGAAAAATCATTTGATTTGTTTCTCAAATTAAACCTTTTGTTAAAGGGCGTTTATGTAGAAAAAAAGAGGGGCTGTTAAAGTTAAAATTCACATATATATTACGTAGTTCTAGGTTAATCATTTTTCGAATTTCGCGGTTATTAATTGTAGCTAATAGCATGTTTTCCAATAATCTTCGCGAAATTGACAAAACAGCTGACGAAATTTGCGAAAATTAATTTAAGGTAATATTTGCGTTTAGATGGCAAATAAATATCTTGATTCCGCATTTTTTGAATATTTTTCTAATCAACGTCAGCACCGTTTAAGTTCAAAAGAACAACAGTAAAGTACACGGCAATTGTTGCATAAGACGTTTTTGTTGTATAACCTTTCCTTCAAGGTACAACATATAGACAGAGTGAATTATGACGTAAGGACCACATCAATGATGGGTAAAAACAGAAAGTTGGATTTTTTTATTTTCGTTTTTATTTTTATAAATTTACAAGTGCTTACTACAAAGTGGAGTGTATTTACCCTTTCTCGGGTCGGTGTTACTGTTCTTCGATCGAGCACATAATATAGCACATATTATAGCGCACATAATATGTAAAAGCACCTTACAAAACTCTCATTAACTCTTGCGGAAATCTTCCCATTCTCATTGAAAATTTGAAAGCTGCTATATAAAAAATATCCTTTGCCACTAACGAGGTATCAACCCCAATATCAAAAAGGTGAGGGATCCTGGTAATATGGTTAGTTTTATATGTTAACTTTACTCGTTGTCATCATGAGATGAGATGCGTAAATGGCCGCGAAGGCCTAAATTGGCATATTTGTGGTGATTTCATTACGGTGCTTTTCCTTTTTCTCTAAAAAAATTAGAAACTACCTGAGGGAATTACTTTTAGCGAAAACTAATTTTTGCGAATTTTTAAATTATTTCGAGAGAATTAAATTTCGCGAAAAATCATTTGATTTGTTTCTCAATTTAAACCTTTTGTTAAGGGCGTTTATGTAGAAAAAAAGAGGGGCTGTTAAAGTTAAAATTCACATATATATTACTATTATTCATTTTTCGAATTTCGCGGTTATTAATTGTAGCTAATAGCGTGTTTTCCAATAATCTTCGCGAAATTGACAAAACAGCTGACGAAATTTGCGAAAATTAATTTAAGGTAATATTTGCGTTTAGATGGCAAATAAATATCTTGATTCCGCATTTTTTGAATATTTTCCTAATCAACGTCAGCACCGTTTAAGTTCAAAAGAACAACAGTAAAGTACACGGCAATTGTTGCATAAGACGTTTTTGTTGTATAACCTTTCCTTCAAGGTACAACATATAGAAAGAGTGAATTAAAACGTAAGGGCCACATCAATGATGGGTAAAAACAGAAAGTTGGATTTTTTTATTTTCGTTTTTATTTTTATAAATTTACAAGTGCTTACTACAAAGTGGAGTGTATTTACCCTTTCTCGGGTCGGTGTTACTGTTCTTCGATCGAGCATTGTTTTTCCTCTGGGTCAACCTCGTTCACAGGGTTCTTTGTTTGATCAGCGCTTTGTAGGACAGGATCAAGGTTGCCTCTCTCTTACCCTCTACTAAGTATTTTAACGTTATCTTTTCCTCTTTAATTTTTTTATTACTGTCTGTTGTGCTGCCTCACGTCAACAAAGAAATCTGAAGCCGATTTTTGATGATATTGTTTAATAACATACCTCTCATTGCGTGACGTTTGATTGGTTTTTACAGAGACCAATAGAAAGAGATGTAGTAACAGCCAAATTACAGCAAGATACCTGATTAGCACATAATTTATTAGTATAATGTAGTTCAATGTTTTGTGGGATCAATTCTTTCGGATTTGCTTATTTAATTCTTGTTTTATTTTAGTTTTTCTTTAAATGTATTTTTGCTGTTTAATTTTCAGTTTTTTCTAGTCGAGCTATGCTGCATACTACTGTGTTTCAAATTGCTTTTCTGTGTTACTAGAATAGAAATACATAAAATATATACGCTTAAAAACGTGGTACGACCTACATGCAAACGAGGTTGTACTTACAATGTGTCTGTCCCCGTCTCAAAGATTTCATTGTCGACGAATAAGAAGAGCCGTTATACGTAGCTGGATTAAACAATCGCTTCACTTCTCTTTTTACTTCCTGGTTCCTCACCATGTAGAAAATAAAAATATAGAGTCCTTGAAAAGAGTTGAAGATGCAAAACAACCATTGAAAAAACATGGTAACACTTCCTACAGCTAATGCTCCGAATATCCATGTGATTCCTACAAGTAAACTACAAACAAACGCAACCTTGACTTGACCAAGTAAACTTCTGTTTTCGCCAGATTTACCTTTCTTCATATTGGTACGTGAAAGTTTTCGTATCACAACTATTAAAATAACTACGTTGAAAAGCAGAATGATTCCTGCAGGGAGCAAGATACCAAAGTAAAAAGAATTCCCATGCACAATACACCTATAAACGAAAAAAACAAAAGTATTTATTCCTACTGTTATTTTTTTTTAAAAGTTTAAAACTGAACTATGACATACGCAGTTTCGTTTCCGAGGTTATCAGGCTGAATAGCAGCGGTGGCACCAACGATTACCAAAGGCAATCCTAAATCAAAACACAATATGGTTTACAAAGTGAAATAACTTTTAAACCATTTTAAAATAAGTAAAATAGAGCAACAGGAAATTCAGCTTAGATTCTGACCGGTCTTAGCTAGCCTTTTCTAGTCTCCGACTACTTTGTATTACCTGATAGAGGTACGTATAGAGCTTTTCTAGTAACACGCCTACATGCCACACAAGAGCAACAAACAAAACTACATTTAACGACTCTAATACAACCGTAACAGCGACACCATGGCTTTTTTTCTCTTTTTAATACCGAAGCAATGGCAGTCTTGCCGTTTGGAAAAAAATGAAAAAGAGCAAAAGAGATCTAAGATCAAGGTTGATACAGTAAACGCCACGAGAACAAACCCCGTCAGAGTGAGAAAGGCAAAGCACCAGCCAAGATTAGTTACATGGTGGCCTAAACGAGTACGTAATTTCGCTAAGAACCTTTCTCAGGTCTGCTATTGATATCGGTAGCGATAGCTAGAATCTCCCTGGTTCATTAATAATGCTTCTTATATTAATCCTCAGCATTGACAATCCACGATAATATAATAAACATACCCCATGCGTAAAGACTTGCTTTATACATAAAATTTGCATTTCCTCCTCCAACAAACACTTGAATGAAACATCTGTATAAATTAACAGCTTCGATAGACATCCAGCAAAAAGTAGCAAGCAGAAAGTACTGAAGGAGGGATGCGACCACTTTACAGCCAGTTTCTGCTGAAGTTTGGTCGACACCAGCCAGAAACACGATGAGCAAACCCATTAAAGAGATGCACAATGAAATCAGAATCTTTGGAGGGAGTTTTTTGTGCAAGTTTCTTAACAAAAATAGATATAAATATTAAAGAAAGTCGTCCATCTCAATTTTATCCCAAAACTTTTTGTTACATCATGATAGCCTGAAAAAAAACGCTTTTGGATTCTGCCTGAAAAAACATTTTTGGGTTCTACCTGAAAAACAAGTACGTCACCGTCGTTAAAAACAACCCGGCCAATGAGACGCCACACCCAATCCACGTGATAATTTGAAGCTCCTTCGGGTTATTGCCACTTTGTGCGACATCAAAGAGGAGGGCAAAATTCGTGAGATGGTTACACGCACATGTTACATTTTTCTGATTTTTTTCCTCCACTATCGTCCAACAACCTTTTGCTGACCATCCACCGTATGTACCTGCGATAAAACGACTGGCCTTGTTATACATCGATAATCAAGTTAAGTTAATACAACTCGTACTTATTAAAACCAATGAGGATAGTTAACACAGATATGCCAACCTGAATCCGTCACAAAACTGGTCATGGAACTATCAAGTCCTGGTAACGAGATTGTAACTACATGGCAGATGTGTTTTAACAACGTGATCTTACCTTTGTTAAAATCCCAAAATTGACAAGAATAAATTCCCTCTAAACGGAGAATCCTACTCTTCTGAAAAGACATTTTTATTGGATTCTTTAAATTTGTGATCCGTGAGTGACCTACAGTGGCTGACAAGATTATACTCTGTACTGTTTTGGTAGAATTCTTCATTGACTTCATAGCAGAGTCGCTGAGAAATAAAGTGTCTTTCTGAAAATGATAAGAATACACCACATCTTCGGGATTTTTAAAACTTTCGTCAGGTATCTGTATCGAAGCAATTGGATTATCCATCAAAGTTTGTTTTTTGTTACCAATAGCAACAAAAGAGGTACCATTTTTGCTTAAACCAGCCACAACAGTCACATTTCTCTTCTTTAGTCGTGCCACGGAGACCCCAATGTTTTTTCGTGAAATGCTGATCTCTTCATTGGTAGCATTTACAATGCTTCCAACTACGTCAGCAAATGCTTCTAAACTTTTAAGGATTGAGGTTGAAGTTCCATTGTTTACATTTGCCGTGATAATTAACTCGACATCTTCGTCAAACAGAACGTCGGCAACATCTATGATGTCGTTAAAAACCTGTGAAACAAAACAGAATTGCACATGTTAGACCAACTCCTTTCACAGCACACTAGCATTGTTTTTATAAGTTGTTAAGAAGTAATTTTACCTCTGTTGGTTGAGTGATATTCGAAGATTGTGCGGTGCTAACAATACTTGTAATGATAGTGTCGATGTGCGCTATATCTTGCCATGCTGTCAGGTTAAAATCAGGACTGGTGATAATGCTACTTAAATTTCTGGAAACTTCTTCAACGGGTGAACAATCTGAAGTTACGTTTGTTGTACATATGTTAACCTAAAAAACAGTTTCGAGATTCAAGGTATAAATTACATCTCTTAGATAATAGCCGTATTCTGTGTGTTTAAAATGGCTGCTCGCAGCTTTATTCCAGGTCACCAGCAGAGTTGATAATTTGCTGACGGTAATTCCGTGGTTTTTTTCAGGCCGGGGTTGCACGACTAATATATAAATAAATAGGCCTCTTTGCACTGTCGAAAAAGAAAAATTTACTTGTTCAAGTTTCACTAGCTTTCTCGTTGTTGCAGAAATTGTAGAGCACCCAATTTCAGGTGTGTTTGACCATCTTGGCCCTCCCCTTAGATTGGGGAGACATGTTGAATACATTACACTTTCTGTGTTGTTTCCGCAAAAGTATGACACATTTTTAAGCACAAGACTCATTGTATGAACGTCATTTCCAAGTGGTAAGCAGCAATCTAGTAGCAAAAGTGAAAAAATATCGAAACCTATCTCCTAAATATTCCTAATTTCTGGAATAAATTATACGCCGATGGCATTCTTACCCAGGTAAGTGATATCGATTTTGGTGGCTTGTAGTTTAGAAAGAGTGTCGACGGTGAAAATAGAATTAAACGATCCGCAGTAACTTAAGCGTTCAGTCTTTGATATATTTGTATATAATATTTGACAAATAATTTTTAATTTGCCGTTGTTGGAGCTGAAAGGAGAAGATATCTGTCCATTAAGGATATTTGACAAAAAGAAACGCGTTTATTTGATAAAGAGAAACGCGTTGTTTCACAAATAAAAACTTGTATTACGCCAAGAAACCAACTTACCCGAGGCTAACAACTTGAACCAACCTTGTACTGCTGTTTGTATCACTGTTACTGTCCAAGATTCCCTTTAGCTGAAAAAGAAGAAGTAAAAATTAAAATATACAGAACTTTAGCAGCCTAGAAGATCAAGAGAGTGTTGACCAAGTCTTGTCTCCCAAAATTTGTGGATCATGGTGTGAGTGTTTGTGAAAAAAACCTCATCCTCAGTCCCTTTCCGGTTTTTAATATTGGAAACGGTGCGATATAAAAAAGAGAAAAGGGCCTGAGGTTGAGGTTGGAGGAGAGGGAGAGCACACACGATGCATTTTTACCCAATCCCGGAAAATCTCCCCTAAAGAAGAAAAAAAATTTGCTTTTCTGCTACGATCCTGGAATACCAATATTGTAGGAAAAAAATGTAGTATCAATTCGCTTACTGAGTTTTTAATTAAAAATATTATCTACCTCAGATTCAATGTCGGTCTTTGTTGTCTCCAAATCTTTTGTTGCTTCTTGGTAAGGCTGGTTCGTTGCTATGGTAATTCTTGTATGAGATAAGTCTAAAATAAAATTTTTTTCTAATGATAAAAACATAGGATACCAACTTCGATCCTATGGTGTATGTTCAAAGAGGCCCTGTGATGGAGGGTGATTGGATACAATTTATTTTAAAAATATGTCATCAACCTTGAAATCAACTTCGTTCCCATCGCCTGTAGTCTCTTTTTTATATTGCCATGCTGTTATCAGAAAATAAAGATGCCTTGTGGACGAGGTTGTCTCTAAATATCTTACCTTGAAACTGCACTTCAACAATATCAGTTTTTATTTCCTGGGGATACCCCGGAATTCTCAAAACTATTTGATACCAACCCTGGGTTTCATAGTTTTTTTTGCTCTCGTTAATGCTAGATATTTGATACACACTTGGTTCGTTCACAACGTGTGTAAAAGCAGCTTTAACCTTTTGTACATCATTTTTTAACCAATATATTTCATCCGACTTCGGTAGAACAAGAGAAAAAATCTTTGATCCAACGATGAGTATTGTTTTTTCCGACGATACAAGCTGTGGTTGCGTTATTAATTTCGGCGCTAAAATGTTATTAAAGAAGGTTACTAAGCAGTGTTTTAGATTTTTAATGCATAAGAAACCATCCTTAGCAAGTATAGTAGACGTGTTGTTTGTTGTTCGTTTTGGTTGACATGTGAATTAAACCAACCTCGTTGCCAGCGCCTGTTGTCTCTTTTCTATTACTGGGACGGCGAGATCGCCATTTTCATGTCTCAGAAAAAATACAAGATGCCTTGGGACGAGGTTGGAATTAGAGCTCTCTGTAGTATTTCCAACAGAGGTCAGTTGTATAAAGTATATGCTAAACATTTTTTAAATTGCAACTAAAATAACATACCTTCGACAGATAACATAGTCATATTCTTCGACGAAGCTGCTTTTAGCATGATGTTATTATCAAATGCCACGCATTTGTACCAGCCAATCAAATCGTAGCTATCAATATTTAAAGATGACATGGCATAACTGTTATTGTTTTTGCTGACGTCAGCTTGTATAATACGCACTGCACCATTTACATACCAAAAAGAAGAAACGTTTGTATTTCTTGAAGTATTATATGAGCAGCCAGTCACTTGGATTCCTCTTTTAGTATGGATAATTTTTGGAGGTGTCGTAAATATAACTTCCACAGCTGGAAATATAAATGTGGTCAGTCGATTACATACAATGCAAGAATAAGAAGACATACTTTGCAACAAGCAAAGCTTAATAGCAAGATGTTTTATAGCGTTGAGACAAAACCTGAAGAAAGTCCTTAATAAGTCTGTGCAAACATAGAAGGTGTTTCTTATATATAAAGGGTTCACGAAACCGCAGAGAGTGGCATGGCCCCGTTTCAACTTTTCGGAGATAGCCTTGATAGCTTCCGAAACACTATTTGTTGCATTCTATAAAAGTAATACATTAGAGTTTAAGTAGCATTTTAATCAATCTCTGGAGCTCCTATTTTTATAGGTGTTCCACTTTTGAAACCAATTTGTTGGCTCTGCCCTTCAACCTGCTACATCAGGGACATACTTACGTTTCAATGTGATTGTGACGTTGCGAGATTCTATTGTTTTCACCAACCACTCGTTGTTGATCACTCGACACTGATAATGTCCCGCATCTTTTAAACTGCTTCTTGAAATTTTGAAGTTTTTAAATTTGTAATTATCCTTAGAAATAAGTTCGTACGAAGCAACCGATAGCATTACCCCATCTTTGTACCAATAAGCTTGTATTCTTAGACCTGTTGAAAAACTAAACAAGCAGCCTTCTATTTCAAACGCATCACTTGCATATTCCGGAATTGTAACTAACCTCGGGTTTCCAATGTTTGCTAAAAAGACAATAAAATGTTTTGTCAATAAAGTAAAAAATATGTTGATAAAAAAGTTGCTTAAAACTCGAGTGGGAGGGGAAGATTACGCAGGAATGCAACAACACAAACAACCTCGTTTGCAGTACCTATTATCTCCTTTATGTTCGTCTCGCCATCCCTTAATAAAAATAGACAGCATACGCTGGGAACAAGGTTGTAACACACTGTCAAGTTTGTGTAAGAAACTTCTTCTATAAGAACCAAGAAGCTTTAGCCCAAAATATATTTTGGGCATTTTTTTATTTTACAGCAAATTACAAATATTTGCGATGCAAAAAAATTTTGTTTTGAAAATGGATTTTGGAAAAAATATAAACCTGTCAAATTTGAACCTCTCCACTAGTTCTTACTTTCTACTTATTATTTAGCCATTGTCGGCCTCATTCTTTTTATAAAATTGTTCTAATAAAAGACTATAGCGTTACTATAGCATCTCCATTGTCTATATATTGCCCTTAAGGGTTAAAAATATATATATTTAATTCATATACATATATTTAATACAAACCTTGGAAATAGGTGACACTCGCATTTCCTGACAATACTGGTGTTTTCATTCTAAAGGGATCATATACACCGCACTGATAGTATCCTTTTTCGTAAATCTGCATGTATGGAAAATGATATGGAGACGATCCGCCGGACCAGTAGGCAGTTTTAATTTTCCTGTTACCATTGATCAACCAATATGCATTTGCATTTAGATTAACAATTGATTCGTATGCACATCCAGATAATGCAATTCTGTTTTTCTCATTACTTTCTATTGCAGTCGGATTTTTTACAAACTTAACACTTATTTCTAAATAAATTTGAAGTGAAATTAAAGAGTATTTTTTGACGTTGTTATAGATGTAGTATGGTTGTAGAAGGTACATGGAATAGAAATTTAGGCCAACTTTTGATTTTGATTTCTTAATTTTTTTTGAGATACATCTGTGATCTCATTTACTTTAAGTTTCTCACCTTTAATAATTAAAGAAATTTCAGCGGACAGCAGAAGTTGGCTTTCGTTTAGGTTGATGCCACACTGGTATACTCCTTCGTCAGTAAAAGTAACAAAAGAACTAAAGAAACGTGAAAACACGAACGTGTTGTTTTCCATCGTTGGTGTTATAACTGCATCTTTGATCCTGCTACCATTTTTGAACCAAAAAGCTGTGACATTTAGATCATTATTTGATGACATCACTTTACAGCCTGGTATTGAAACTTGAAAACCAGCAAACTGAGTTACAATGAATGGTTCTGACAAAAATTTGATGTCTAAAAAATAGTTGTCCCAATACAATAGAGGTTAGTAAACACTATGTAACTAAATTAGGAAAAACGACAACCTCGCCCCAGGGCTTTTTATATACCAGGATGATTATTCAGAGCCGTTATAATAGAGAGGCAAAGAACCCCGGGATCAAGGTTGGAAACACGATTACAAGTGGGAAATAATTTAATTTATTTAATTTTATTTTCAACTCTTTCACAGTCTGATTAACGAATATTGCGAGAAGAAAGAAAACAGAGGTTGTGCTGGTGGTATTAGTGGAAATTTACATGGAAACACATAAAGTAAATATATTCGCGCTTTCCCATTGAATAAAGTCTTGGGAACTAGGTTACGTAAAAAAAATCACTAAAGTGCTGCAAAAACACAAAAGTAGTTTCGTAAACTCACATTATCGCTTTTTCAACTAGAACCTTAGGCACCATTTTTGTAGCCTCAGGTTAAGACACAACGGCAAAATTTTGTGTCTTACAAGCTGGAGGGAAAAAGCTTACAAGCAACGCAATAAAAGATATTGAGTTGCACATAAAGTAAATTCAAAGATTTGGATCACATGGATATGGAATCACCTACCTTGAGCATTCGCTAGATTTAAAAAAAATATCAGAAATATCCATAACTTTAAAAGTTTCATAATCAAACTTTTTATGACAGCTCATTCTGTTGTCAAAAGAATATTTTGTATTGAGCAGAAAATCAACAATATAAAAAACTATTGAAAGATTCATAATTGCTTATTTTATTTCGTGCAAAAGAAATGATTAAAATACATAACCTTATCAATTCATGGCCGCCCACTCGATACACCCATATTACCAAGGATCTGGTGACCTCATGAGCTGAGTTTTCTACTTTTTCCTTCTTCCAACAAATTTTTAGGTATTTGAGATGTTAAAAACGGGCTCAGGTTTAAAGATGATGTCTTTTAAGCTGCCGCACTGGATGTTTAAGTATGATGACTGCATTAGTTATTTAATTAACTCAATTATCAAGGGAGATTAAAGATAACCAGTGATAATTTTTCAAACACGTAAAATAAACTTTTCAACCTTGTTTCCATGTCGTTTAGTTAGAAAAATTTCACATTATTTTTGGGGAAAATTCCAATAATCCTTTCTTAGTTACATTCATATACAAATTCTTGGTTTCATCACAAATATTCATAGCAGACTTAAGATTTAATTTGTTTGATTAAAGGATGCTGATGTCTCTTTGGAAGGGGACCCAGCTATATTCATTTTCCTCACGCCCTCTCAACTCCTCCTTCCACAGAGCTCTTGAGATAAGCCTCGACGTTTATCTCAAAGAGATTTTCGGATGAGAAGGGAGGAAGAATAACGCCGGTAGCAAACGAATTTTTATGACCAGATTAGGTTATTTTTAGGCAAAATGGTATCATTTATGTCAAAACCCGAGTAAAAGCAGTTCAATCGCTGAAAACTGGAAATTCTTGGTTTCCTGTAAATCCCGGACGTGGCCCGTATATTTCAATGTATACAATGAAAGTACCTGGGGAGTAAACTCACTTCCCGTTTTAACCACTGGAATGCATGAGACGTGCAGCTTGTAAAAAAGGTATCATCCTTGATCAGACGCCGAGTAAAAACAGTTTAATAGCTGGAAACTGTTATTGTTTTTTGTTCACGACGTGATTTATATCGGACAAATCATTTCTACCTCAATGTTTTAAGCAAAGTGCTTCCCATGCTTCCCACACAGCTAATACCCATGGGTATTAGCTGTGTTTGTTTGAATTTAGCCGTTGGTTAAACACGATTGATTGTCCTCATAGTGTGCAACTAAAATCCGACAGAATTCAACTGCGTAGGGTCAGTCCTTAACTCAGCCGAGCAAACCTTTTTAACGAAGGTATTTGTAAACAAAGGTTAAAATGTCTTTGTGTATTATGGACAATCGATCAGTTAACTAGGTCAAATGTGCTTGCTTTATTGTTTTTTATTTTTTCCTAAATCGTCTCTATTTTATATCCTATCCTGTAAAACAATATTTTTTATTACGTATTGCTAACTATAAAATTAATAAGTTTCCGAGCTACCCTAGACTAACCTCGTTCCCAGGACCTATTAAGCTTTTTACATTTGCGCGGACCGAACAAGTTCAGGCCGTCTAAATATAAAAAGCCTAATAAGCCCTGGGGACGAGGCTGACCTGAGACATCAAGGCGAGCATATAACTTTCATTGAAATCAATTCCAAGCGATAATTAATCTATTATAAGATTTCCATAATCTTTACGGTGTTTCCTTAAATTTAAAGATTCAATTTAAATTGTTGAAGTAAATATAATATGAGATCGAGATAGATCACGATAAGTTTTAAACAACTTAACCTGATCGATGTGTGCGAGGATCTAGTTTAATAAAAACAAAATCGCTCCTTCGTAAATGCTTGAGACACTCTTCTTTTTTTTTCTACTGTCACAGAAAGGTACCCAGAGACCAGGCCATGCGTGATTCTTAACCTCGTTCCTGGAGTTTGTTAGGTTTTGGTGTTTTGAAAGAAGTTTTGGAGACGAGGTTGTGCGACGCTTCTGAATTTTAAAGTTGCATTTCGTAGTGTAGCAAATCAGTCACATGTATCAAGAGTTTATAAAAGATCATGTGATTACTTGCTCATAACTTTTGAACGAGTGTTCGTTGGAAGCTGTTTAACCCCTCGTTAAAACCGCATTTTCGTAAAACGGTCTTAACAACGCGCCCCAGATATGAAGTAAAAAAATAGCCTATGGAAGTAAAAAAATGGACCTTAATGTGAAATACTTTACGTAGTATTTGACGTGTCGGCTTTCATGCTTTCGAGTTTACGTAGCGATATTGCATGTTTTCGTTTTTTTTATTGAAGCATAATTATCATACACGTGAAATTTTAAATTTCTCGCGTATATTGAAGTTTTTGCTCCCAATAGTTGTTAAAACATCTGTGAACGTTTTTATCGGTTATTATTCCTGAAAAAATTCAAGTTTCCTCATTCCCAGGGTCTCTTAGCTCTTCGTCATTAAAGCAAGTCAAGATAGAATGTCCTAAAACGAGGTTGGCCCGATTGATGTCTAAAATAGATTACATAGAAATCATTTGTAATACCAAAAAGGATTACAATGAATTTTAATAAGAGAATCAAAAATGAACTTATTTTTTGCAATGAGGGAGACTTCTCTCATCCCAGCGTTTTTTGGATGCCGTGGAAAAGCCACTTGCTTTTGTTATTGGCATTCGCCTTCGAAATGTTGTAATGGCGGACGGAGCTACGGCTAATGTGGACCTGCAAGATAAATCAGAGAAAGTGGAACAAAATGGAAACAATAAAGACAAAAGCAATAATCCAAAACATCCTCCTTATTTACATAGTATTTCTAGATCATCTTTGACATTCTTTAATAGCGAAAATGCTAAGAATGCAGCAAAAGCTAAATTCGAAGTGTTAAAGACGGATCTTTTGGCAGGAAGTGAAAGTGGCAGTGGTGACCATGTTCCCCTATCACAAAAAGAAGAGGAAAAAAAGTTGGTGGATGGAGTTTTAAATTTTGTATGTACAATCTTGCATTATTAAGCTAGCTAAGTTAGAAGCAATCACAAGCACTACCAAACTAGCTGGCTCAGACATTTGCATTGCTTTGTGTAGCAGCCTAGTGATTTTGTGTGAGCTATCTATGGCTTGCTACTGCTAATGATACGTTGTTTTTGTGTAGCTAGCTGAACTTTTGTCTTAGCTATATACAGACAGATTTCTTTGTTTAAATGTTTAGCAGACTTTAACATTTTTGTGGCAGGTATCAAGCATAGGGAAAAGAGGAATTAGGGCCTTTTTTAGTTTATATCTTTGCGAAAAGATAGCGTATACCGTTGTTATTAAATCATTATCTAAACAAAAAACTCCAGCAACGATCTGGCAACTCTGCTCGCTAAATAACTTTATGTTTTTTACTATAGCCTTTTTATTAAAATAAAATTGCAAAATGCCAGTGAATCAGGAATGGGGTGGGTATTTAAGGAACTGTATATTCATACGCACTTTAATATGGTGCATACATATATGTTCATCCGCTATTCGTACGTAAAGTGCGTATTAATAGTGCATAGCGTTATTCATACGTAATATATGACATATTTACGCAGGAAAAAAGGAAAAAAAGAATCCTAACCCTAACCCTAAAGCACTTTTCGTACGAATAGCGGATGAACATATACATATGCAAAAGCGCATACAAATATACACTACGGGTATTTAAACAGGAGCAAGCCAAAAAAGAATTGTCAAAATTTCTTAGTTGCATGATGTACGTCTTAATCCTGTGACATGTTAATTCAAATGTGAGATGAAAAATTTTTTCTAAAAATATTCTCCAGCCTGTCTAGTTTCATAATAATATAGTTTTGTTTTGTATTTAATGATTACAAAGATAACAATAGATTAAAATGTCATACCCCCACTGCACACAAATTTTCTCAATGCAGAGCTACGCCAGTGATGTTTGGGCTTTATGTTCTGTAAAGTACACAAGTTTCAGTACCAGTGGAATTGGTAATATCATAGATGCTAGACTTAAAACTAAGAACGGAGAAAGTCATTGAGAAAAGTGAAATCACATAATTTAGGTGTTCACATAACATGGTGGACGTCACAAATATATGGCGTTAAAGTAATTTTAGGCCTAAAATATGTTTTTGGTCGGCTGGAATAAGAACAGGATATAGCTGTTGTATATAGCTATGTATCGTATGTATCTAATGTCTGAAATGACTATTCTGTAAAATATGCATTTTAGGCATAAATAAATAGAAAATTATTGATAAACTCAAAAATTTGAAAAAAAATTGTGTCCAGCTATCAATGCACGCCAAGATAATAAATTACACTTCTCATTTATACGGAGCTTCCCCGTACCATTTTGAACTACTTTGCAGGACCTTTGGCACTCACCACTACTAATTAAAAGTGAAGCACAATAACAATGGCTATGGTGAAACAATGAGCATTAATATTTTTTGTCTATTTCTTCTAAAACACTATATATTTGTCATAAGTTGCAATCTAAAAATAGGGTTGGTTGGGTGACTCTAACACCAAGATTTGTGACGTTGCCTTTATAAAGCTATCTAATCTAGCATGATGCATTGTTTTGATTTTGTGTTAAGGACAATAGATATGACTGCATGCATACAAACAAAATGTATAAACAACAGACTGTATTAATTGAAGAAATTAGGTTAATAAGCAACTTATACCAAAATAATTAAAACCTCATAAAAAGAGCAAAAAAACATTTTCGTCTTTTTTTTATACTTTAAATTTATAAATAAAGTAATTCGCCCAATGTATTTGTTCTTTCTTTGCCTGTTGGGGTGTGTATGCATAACATCCTTAAATAACGTTTTTTGTGTATGCAGGGTATAAATTTATTTAAGTTTTGTATGTGTGCATACGTACAGTGATATGTCAATAATTTAGTTGATTTACCGTCATACTCAAAAGAGTTTTATTTAGATGTTTAAATCTATTTTCTAGTGCGTGGATGGTACATTTGACTTGAAGTCAAACTATGTTTTGACCGAACCATTTAATGTTTTGGTTTTATTACACTTAGTTGAATCATTATCTCCAGAAAGACAGGTAGTTTTTTATGATTTATTATTTTTATAATTCACCACGTAAAAATATAACTTTTTTACTCTCACACTTTCCCTTTTAGCTTGAAGTTTTATCAATATTACAAAATTTGCTTAAGCAAAGTATTAAGAATTTACAGTCTTGTACTAAAGTTGGCTTGATATCCAAATTACTGCAGCAGTTGCCATCACTAACTGATGAAAAGGTTGCAGGTAGCCATTTTTTCTTGTTTTGTCAGATAAGAATTTTGTCTATTGCTGTTATGGGAGGATATAAGATTAATTTAAATTGACAAATTAATTTTTGATAGTACAAAGATTATGTAAGGTGACTCCAATTTAATTAGTTGTTCCATGGGCCTGACTGACCCTAATTTTCACAAAAACAAAAAAATAATATCAAGCAAAAAAGTTTTAAAGAAAAAAACATGAAAAAAACAAACATTTTCTCATCCCATCTCGTGAAAATATAATGAGCATAAAAGATATCATTGTTTGGTTTATTATTTTTTAAGTAGGAGAAGAATAACTTGCTGTATAAGTTTCCCAACAGTGCAAGTATAACTTGCTGTATAACTTTCAAAACAATACAATTATATTCTTTACACAATACAATTATATTCTTTACAACTTTTAAAACAGCACAAGAATAATTCTTGCTGCATAACTTTTAAGTTTTTGATCATGCAAGTATTTTTATCTTTTCACCTTGAGAACTAGTTACATATTTTTTAGTGAGACAAATTATTATTATTCGAAAATACATGTGAAAATATTATGCGAAAATACATAGAAAAAAATTGTTGTTGTAACATCTTCCTCTGTTGTTATTTTTTATTATTGTTTTTGTTGTTCCGACCATATATTCTCGATAAAATTATTTTTATTTTGCCAACCGACCGACCGTAAGTTACTATCGACTTCGTCCGTAGAACAACTAATTAAATTGGAATCGCCTAACAGGAAAATATTGCCTACCTTTTATTCTTCAATCTTTTGTAATCAAGCTGTTTAAACTTTTAGTCCATATAACTTTTTAATCCTTTTCAGTAAATTGTTTTCTTTGCTTTCTATAGGTACCTCTCTTTAAAATAGTGATGCAATTGTCTTCTTTCTGTAACATGCAAAATAGTTTTTTTTGAATAATCACACAATTTATTAGCACACTTTTCATTGCAAAAGAGAACATATTTTTATGATCTTAATAAACTAAACGTTAACCAGCTTCAAAAGAAAAAAAAGAATGATGATGGGAAATTTTTGTTAATTTAATTTTATTGTGTATATTCCCCTTTATTTACATGTCAAAATACTTCAGTTCACCTGCTTTGTTTAGATAAAGCAATAGATTTAATTGGTGATCTTGCAACATACAGTATTACTGTCAGGGAATTAAAATGTTTTTTTTCATCACTTCAAAGAACAAATGTTATGAAATGGGTAAGAATTATTTTTCAGTAAATCAGAATTAATTTTGGGATCTACAAAATGAACGAAATTTGTTATTAACAATGCAGTTCTCTTTATTTTACAGCCTTCTCACGCTTTAAAGTTGTTGGAAATTTTACGAAAAATGCCAGAGAAACATGGCCCAGATGTGTATTTTAACTTTTCTGGAAAATCTGAAGCAGTAAGTTTATTTAAGCTGTTTCAGTTGTTTATGAGTTCACACTATCACAATTAGAGATTATTTAATTTCATTTTGCTATATACAGGCGATTACTGTACCACCAATATCAAAATGGCCTCATCAACCAGGGTGCACATTCACTGTATGGTTGCAATTAGATGCTGCCCATCTTTCACCATCAGAATTGGAAAACCGGCCACGTGTTTATAGGTATGTTTTTGTTCTTTTTTTGGATGAGGAAGTGGAACCGTTTTGTAAGTCTACCATAAAATATTTTTCGAGATTATTGGGAGTTACTTTAAGGTTTTGTTGATATATACTAAAAATCCTGTGTAACTTTTTAGCTTCTTTACTAACCGTGGAATAGGATACAATGCTCATTTTTCCGGACCAATGTTGGTGGTTGAAGTTGTGGGTAAAAATGGAAGGAAACAAACAACTCTTGTAAAAGCAAAATTTGAACCACAAATTGTAAGATTTTCTTATTTAGTTATTTTCATGTGAGTTGTGTTATATATTTTTATTTCGTGCGTTTTGTTGTCCATATCCCTGCATATATTTATTTATATTTATTTTATAAATATTTTGTGTTCTAGTGGTACCATGTTTGTGTGTCACATACATATAATAGATTTAAATCCAGTGAAGTTAAAGTATTTGTGAATGGTCAAATGGTTACATCAGGTGATATTACAATGCCTTCGACAAAAGACACAATGGATAAATGTTTTATTGGTGGATCACATATGAATGATCCAAAACATAAATTTAAAGGTCAAATGTCTGCTGTTTATCTGTTTGCTGAACCGTTAGCATATAATGTTGTAATTGCTTTATACCGACTTGGACCTGGTTATAAGGTATGCTACCCCACTAAAAACGTAATAAGTAACATTTTCAACTAGCAAATTTATGCATTGTATTTTTCTGTATTTTTAGGGCAAATTCAAATTTAGAAATGAGCTGGAGAATACAATAGCAGAAACAGATAAAAAGGTTAGTTGGATGTACAAATTCATTTCCTTACACTCAATTTACCTGTTACTATAGTAACAACACTTGCCAATTATACTCATACTATGGACTGAACCACTAAATATGTCACAAAAAAACCCCATAACCCAGCCATCCTTTTCTTTAACATTTTTCAACATGTCATCAACAGAATTCTGCAATATTATAAATATTTTTTTTATTCATATCTTTTAGCTGATCTATGATGGAAAGTTATCACAGAGTCTTCTGTTTACTTACAATCCGAAAGCTGTTGACGGAGAATTATGTTTGGAATCTTCACCAACTGAAAACCAATTATGTTTTTATCATTCACCACATGCGCTGATGTTAAATGTGAGTTCTTCTAAGATTGCATAACATATAAAAATATAGAGGTGACAAACATTGAGACAAAAAACATTGCTTAGGGATTTGAAAGTTCTTGACCACCAAAACTTCTTCATTATATTTTTCCTTAATATTTTAAAAATTTGGTTATATATATATACACTTTTTTTAATAATGACTTTAAGAAACACAAGGGGGCAAACAGAGGTTGGGATCAGTGAATCTCTTCTAAAGCAAGGAAACAAACATCAAGGCTAAACCCTTGAAAACTTGTTTTCCATTTATTTTTACAGTTTTCATTATAATTCTTATTTGTAAAATAGTTTTAATGTTCTAAATATGTCCAAAACCTGCTTTGCTGAAACGTTTTATCACCGATGTATTCTCAAATGCTGTTGACTATTTTTATGGTTTATTTGGACAGGGAGTACAAGCTGTAGTTACTCATTCACTTCAAGCCGCAATGCACTCTCTTGGTGGTATCCAGGTGAGTGTTTGTTTTGTTTGTTTTTACACATAGTAAAGCAGTTATTATTAACATTGTGTACATAAAACATTTCTTATACATCTTCTAAGCAAAACTAATGAACTGAAAATAATTTCTATCTTTGTCATTTATTTAGATGTTGTTTCCATTATTTACACAACTTGATTGTCCATTAGATGGTCAAAATGAACCAGAGCCAAGTATATGGTAAAAAAGTTTTTTAATTCATATAGTATAATGTTATTATATCTTGTATAATAATAACAACGAAAATTTTAAAACCTTACATTTCCTTAAAATTTTGTCAAAAAAAAACATTATTTTAAACAGAATTTCAAGCTCTTTTCCATGAAAGTAATTACTAAATAAATTTTAAAAAAAGTATTTTGAGTATGCATTGCTGATATCATAATTTATATAGCCATTTTCATTGTTGTTCATCAAAAGCACATGATCCTATATATGATGCACTGCTTAAAATTATATTACTTTAGTTCTGATAACTAGATAAAAGTCATTTGTCATATCCTCTGGTTTATACATATTTCATATGAGAAAATGCCTAACATGACCATAATCCATAAAAATCAGGTTGATTATGTGTCAAACATTTTAAATGATTCTTCTTGACAAAGTAAAATTTAATTTAATCTCAAGTTGTAAGCATAACTTTACGGAAAGTTATTAAATTTACCTAACTATGGGCATTTAGTTAGTAGAAATACAGCTGCTTTCTTTTGAATTTTTACATTTATTTTAAACAATATCTTTAAGAAATACTTGGAAATTGTTTTTAGTCATTTGCACTCTTCTTTGTTTACACAGATTTTCCATTATCGTTGCGACTTCTAAAAGTAAAATCCCACAACAATTATTAAATTAAACGTAATGTCAGAATTATCACTTACATTTGATTTTGCTACCACTTTTTTAATACAGCTCTCTGCTGCTTGGATTAATTTATGATCTCCTTCGTGGATCCTCTGTTTGTCAGCAACAAATGATACAAAGTCAAGGTTTTATGATCATTGGTCACTTGCTTCAAAAGGCTTCTCCTGTGCATTTAACTGAAGCTACTGTGGATATATTATTGGGCTTAGCTAGGTAAACAAAAATTCACATTTTAATTTTTTTTTAAAATGTTGAAATGTACATATCACTTGAATGTATCTATTTTTTAATTTTCTTTATCAGATATTTCATGGCAACTACAAGTGCAAATGGACTGTTAGGTGGCTTGTTAGATTATGTCTTATTAGAACCTGCATTGTGGATTAAAACACCTTTATCACTGCAATCGAATCTGTTGAGCTTATTTGCAACAGGCTATGTGGGAGGATTAGACTATGCTGGATATATCAGAAAAGAAGTTGGGGTTCCACGTCTTATATTAACATTACGGAAATTTTACTCAGTGACAAATCCTATTTTGAAAAGTAAGCGTTAAAGCATTTAAAAATGATATGATAATTTTTATTATGTCAAGGAACCAAAATTTCAGTTTAATGACAACATATCAGGAAATCATTCTTTTTTTTGTTTTGGGTCAATGATATAATAAGCATTATCATATCATTATTATGTTATGTTGGACAATTGCCACATTTTCTCAAAGTTTTAAACCTTAAAAGGTGACAAAAGAGAAGATTGAAGTAATTATTGTTTGTAGTTTGGATGTTTTAGTGTGGACTACATTAATCAAATTATAAGCATGAAACATCAATCGTTTTATTTGAGTCTATTAATTTTTAATTGCAGATTCTGTGGAAGAAATCATCTCACTGAGAGCATTTGTGTTACTTCTTATCAAACAAATGGTTATAAAGGTAAAAATAGATGTCTCTTGACATGCATATTTTCAAAGTATTTATTATGTTAATTTCTAAAAATTGGGGAGGGGTTGCTGGTTGGATCATTTACCCTCTGCATACCTTGCCTTACAAATACCAGATAATATTAAAAGTTTTTTCAGTAGTTTTACTAACACTTTAGGACGAAGGAATAACGGAAGATGAATTAAAAAGCATATTAGTATATCTAGCTGTTGAAGATCAAGTAGGATTTAGTTGTTTTCATTTTTTTCTTTTTTTCTTCCTGTAGTCCATTTCTACTTTTATGTGGTTATTTTTTTAGGAGGAAAATTATTTTGATGTGATTCATTTACTGCTGTCTATAATGTGTGAGATTCCTGTTGCAATAACTCCCTGTTTTGATATGATGGAAGGATTTCAGTAAGAATGATGGTTATCTCTCTGTCAATTAAATTTTAATAGTTGCTATATGATTTCTAATTGCCTTTTTTGTCTTGTTTAGAGTATTCTTCAAACTTCTTGTGGCCCACGAAGAAAAAATCCGAATATGCAGTTTGAAGATATTATGTGCCTACATGCAGCAGTTGACTGTCAAGTAACTTTTTTTAAAATAAAAATTTTTAAATTGTATATTATCAAATTAAAAAAAACTTGACAGTTTGTTTTGTACTTCTCTTCAGGCGCAAGTTAGAACTGGTAGAAAAATATGCCTTTATTTCAAAAATTGGTCAAAAACTTTCTATATTTGATATGACAATGACGACATATAATGCATTGTTCGAGGTATAAACATTTGATTTGCAATATGTACCTTTTTATGATTTGAGTTTTAGAAAACAAGTTTTTTTCTGAATTTGCTTTTTAGTTCCTCACTGCAAGGCCAACAAAAATTATTTCTGAAAACCGACATGCTTCTCCAGATGGAACATACGTCATGTATCATCCGAGTATGACGTTTTCCTTTTCAAACAAAACAGTTAGCCATGTTTCATATTGTGATTTATTGGATATATAATTTTATTTTAGCTGTGCTACCAATTATTGTTAATCTGCTGTTGAAAGGAAGAACAGATGCGGAAGAGACACATAATTATGAACTTTTGAAATCCACCTCTGACCTTGCAATTATATTTTTATCTGATCTTGTCCTGCTCCTTAATACTAACAACGATAATAAGAGGTATACTTTAATTTGAATATAAAGGAAAGTATGAGCAATAAAAATTGGATTGTAAAAAAATGATATATTAACCTTACCTAATAAAAGAGAGACTGTAAAGTTGGGTGGACATAAATATGAATATCAGGCCTGTAGCAACAGGAGGAAAAAAGAGGCAATTGCTCCCCCTGACAAATAATTTTTCCATATAAAGTCTTAAATTTGTAAAAAAATTTAACCCATTGGTCCACCATGGTAGGCACTCAGGGCAGACACGAAGAATCCCCCCCTAGCACCAACGATTTTGCTTGTTACAAGACTGAATACCAATGTTAATCCTTTTTTATTTGAATTTGTTGAATCATTATTGCAGGCTTTGAGTGATAACTGTATAGGTAAAATGAAATCTGGAATCATGTTGTTTTTAAAAAAATTGATATGTAATTTCAGGTTGTTGTTACAGTTGATGTGTTGGCAAGATTGGTTGTTTTCTTTGGCGTATTTTGAACCAAATACTAAAGGTTTTATTTCTTACTAGCACCTACTCTTTTTTGTCTTTATTACCTCTTGCCTTTGTATTAGCACTGCTCAACAAAAGTTTATGTCTATTAAAATATCTAGGTGTTTTGAGTTAACTAACTCAATTATTATCATTACAGGCTAAGTTGAAATGTAAGTGTAGCTAGTCTCTTTTATTTAACAGGACCTAATTTTAAATTCAGGATCTTCCTTAATAAATAAAAGTTGTTTTTAAAATAATATTTTCCCCTACCCTAACCGTAAAATAAGTGTACTTCCTAATAATATCCTCTATGATTTTCAGATGAAACTAAAATCACAGATACTGTGTTCTCCGTCGTTAAAATGTTACTGTATTATGCAATACAAAATGAGAAAGAAGGGTGGAGAGTGTGGGTGGATACATTATCAATACTACATGTAAAGGTAAAGAGTTTTTTTATTTTTTCTATTATATTTATTGTTTTGCAGTGACGTAATGCTTGTTATCTTATGTTGTAGGTTTCAGAGCACATGAAAAAAGAGCATCCTGAAAGCTTAAATTCACAACCGCATATTATCTACAACGAGAATAAAGCAACTCCAGAATATATTGACCAAGAAACTGGAGAATTAAAAGAAAACCCACTGCCTGAAACAGATCAAGTGGGAAAAGTGCAAAATGCTTCATTGCCAGACATAAAGTCTCCCAAGAAGTCACCAAATATTGAAAATGATTTACGCAAACAATTTTTTGAGAAGTTGTTACTAAAGGAATCAGGAACTTCTGTGATTTCAGGGAGCATGGAAAATTTACGTAGAACTCAAAGTGCTGGTAACGTGAATGAAGAGCCAGAAACAAGTAATCAAAATCGACCAAGATCAGCAAGTCCTACTGTAGTACAAAGTAACGTGGTGGATCAAGTGAAGAATGAACATGTAGAAGGTGATAACAAGACAAATGAGTGTATAGAAAGTGATAAAGAGATTCAAAGTGAAAACAAGGATGTAATATCAGAAACAAACGTTGGTAAATCCGAAAATAACAAAACAGACATTGATGAATCCGAAAATAACAAAAACCATGACGAATCCGAAAATAACAAAACAGACATCGATGAATCCGAAAATAACAAAACAGACATTGATGAATCCGAAAATAACAAAGAAAATGTTACACCAAGTTGTAAAGATGGGAATCAGGAAAATGTTGCAGATGGTGAAAGCAAAAAACATGCAGCTAAAGTTAATCTGGACTTACACGAAGGAAATGAAATAAAATCAACTAGTATAAGTGAAAGAGCTGATAGTAATGAGCTGAATGAAAGTGATATTGATGCTGCTCCAAAATCTCCTGAAAACCCGAAAACTAGACCATATGTTGATATACCTGAGTTCTATTGGTCGCATTCTCATCAGCGACTTCTTACTGAATTATTGTTTTCCATTGAGAAGGATATTCAAGTTTGGAAAACGTAGGTTTTAATTACATTTTTTCAACGTGACAGGGTGGTTTGCGAGCTTAATAAGGATGAAATTAATGTGTTATTTTATACCGAAAAAGTTAGAGAAAGACACCTTATTAAATTCGAACGTCTGGATTTTTGCGACAGATTTGTTGACTACACTATAGCTACTGCTACTGCATATGAACGACGTTATAGTGTTTCCAACTATTTTTATTTCTATTTAGGCATACTAGAAAAACTTTGACAGATTTTGTATCTTCACGGGAAAATTCTACGTACATTATGAATTTATGTCACATGGTTTCCATCTTGTCCGACAGTTTGATCTACTGTTGTGGTGGACTACTTCCTTTACTTGCATCTGCGACCTCGCAAAATTTTGAAAACGATGTTTTAGAAGCTTGTGGTGGTATGACGTTGGATTCTGGCTTTTCATTTTTAAACCGTGTTCTAAGCATCATCGATATTGTTGGATTTGCAAGTTCAGTCAACTTTAGTAGTGTGGAGGCTCATCGAAATATGTCTGCTGGAGGCGTGTTAAGACAATGTATTAGATTAGGTACACACTTCATTACGCCCTCATGTTTAACTGTCTTCGTGTGTTTTATACATCAAGTACTAGCTAGTAGTACTGCCGAGACTCTCCTCCCTGTTTTAATTATGTTTTATTTTATTTCGATTTTAGTATTTTGTGGATCAGCGAGAAATCGTGTTGTGTGCCGTCAGCGTGAGCGCCCATCAGCTGGTGTTGGGCACATTCATCCGAAAACACTCAAAGAAACACAAGAAGCTATAAAAACTTTAATAGCATCCACAAAACCACCCACGGAGGAGGTACACGAATATTGTAACCAATACATTTTTAAGCCTAATAATTTTTTTCTTTTTTTACATATTTTTTTGAACTAAATTCATTTTCTTGTAGGATGTAGTACAAAACATCCCTGGGCACATGACGACAATAACAAACCCAGAAAAACTTCTCCAAGATTCTGACATTAACAGGCTTCGTACCTTAGTGTACAGGGAAGTTGAAGATAGTCGGCAATCACAATACGTTGCTTTGGTGGTAATCTATTTTGTTGCAGTTTTGATGGTTGCAAGATATCGAGATATATTGGAGCATGATGATGTTGAAGAAACCACTGCCAGAAGTATGTGATTTTTTTATATTTTAGAAGTAAAGGACATTATGGGTTATCTGTAAAGTTTTAAAACTCATTTTTAGGGCACTCGACATCTGGCGAGGCTGAAGATTTGGGTCCATCCCCACGTGAACGTTCTTCTACATGGGGTTCCGGACAACAAGGACAACATGGAGGGTCGTCTGCTATGACTTTAGAAGAAAAAATAGAAATGGCGTTCTGCAACTCTGCTAGTTTATTACGAGAAATCTTGTTTGATTTTTCACACTACCTGACAAGAATTTTAGTTGGAAGTAGAGGCCAGGATTTGATAACAGATGGGTTGGGTTCATTGAAGTCCGAAGAAAGCACTGTGGAATTAGTTATGTTACTGTGTTCTCAAGAATGGCAAAATGCACTGCAACGCCAGGCTGGTACAGCTTTTATGGACCTTGTAGATGAAGGTAGATTACTTTCGCATTCGACTCGCGAGAGAATTGTTATTACAGGAAGTGAAGCGAAAGACATTATGAATGAGCGAGATAATTTTGAAAACCTAAAGCATGCGCAATACGAGTCAATCTGCACGAAGACTTTGATAGCTTACATTGAACAGTACAGAACGTACGATCAGTTCTTCAAAGCAAAGAAGAAGCGAAATTCCTCATCAGCTACGCAGTCACTTGAAAAGGTACCTTATAGTATAATATAAATATTTTGGCATCTCGTTAAGTTTAGAGATGTGTTTTTATATGCAAATTTATTCACGAGCATAGTTGCTTTGATGGGGAAATTTTTCCATTTTTAGATTTTCGATGTGCTAACCAGTGAGTTTGGTGCATGGCCAATGAGTCATTCCCACCATCAATATTATAAGTTAGACAGATGGGAAGATATGCAGAGAAGAAGGCGACGGATGGTGAGAAATCGCTTTGGAACATCTCATCCTGAGGCTACATTGAGGCCTGGTTCAGCTGAAGGTAGGTCGAGTTCCATACTTTAAATGAAATTACATTGACATTCTCTGACAACTTTCACAACTATTTTTTTAGTCATACCTCCAGAGAAGCCACCACCATTAAAATATCATTTATACACCAAACACGTGCCAGCCACGCGCGAAGATCTTTCTGACACTGAGGAAGATCTGGATGCTGTGTTAGAAGAGAAACAACCCTACCAACAGCATGGCAGCATTGTATTTACCATCGACTGCAACGTTATTACGCCTGGCGCTGTCGTACCTGGAACGCTGGCCATCACAGCAGACTCCCTGTATTTTACTGCTGATGAAGAGTCCGAAGAATTAAAGAAAATTGATCCACAGGTTTAGCCAACGTTTTCTGAAAGTGAATAAATATGCCAGAGTATTGTTGTTTTACTGTATTTACTTTATTTTAGATTCTAACTTACAACGATTGTCTAAACATCAAATGTTCGTTTATAAACATCGTCGCGGTGTTTACGAGAAGATATATTTTGCAGAACAAAGCCGTCGAAATTTTCTTAGCTAACAGAAGTAAGAAATAGCTATATAGAGTTTTCGACGACTTCCAATTTGAAAAGCAATGCAATTTAACTTTGAGGGAGGAAACGAGCAAATCGTTCGACATTTAAATATCATACTGTAAAACGATTTGTGTGGGAAATAAACAGTATTTTAAATTGATTTTTCGCACACGTATGTGAATTCAGAAATGGCGAACCGCAAGTTTTTTAACTTTTGATTTTGACAGGGGGTAAAATCTAATCCTCGGATTGAGGTTCGGCATACACTTTTCGATTTGTGAGTCACCCGTGACAGGAACTAATACGTCATCTATATTTTGCTAACATGCTCAATTTTAGTTACAAGGTCTACTTTTTCGCTTATATCTATCTTTCGTTTTTCTCTTTTTGCATTTTAGGAAGTTTTTTCTTCTCATTTGCTTCACATGATATTGTTAAGAAAATCATACAGCATTTGCCGTCGGTTGGTGTCGGTATTGCTTACGGCTTACCAAGAACCAAGTACGTAAGCTTTTTACGCTATGTGCAAAGCTGTGTGGTGACATATACTGTATTGTAAATACTCTTTTAGGAGCATTTCCTATTCGTCCCCAAAATTACTATTTGCGAAATCGAATATGTTGCAGAGATGGCAAAACAAAGAAATTTCAAATTTCGAATATCTTTTATTTTTAAACACAATATCAGGTTAGTATATCCGTATTTCTATTACATTGCGCTCTGTTGTTTTATTTTGTACTGTTTATTGTTTTCACGTATGTTTCTAACACCCTCCCCCTTGTGTGTTTTCTAGGCCGAACATATAACGATTTAAATCAATACTTCATCTTCCCATGGATATTAAAAAATTATGAAAGTGCTGAACTTGACTTAAAAGATCCAAACAACTATAGAGATTTATCCAAGGTAAAGAAAGTTTTTTTTACCTATTCACGGATTTAAATTTAATCCTGAAAAATGATGTTACACTTGCTTAAAAAGTTGTTTAACATGTCTATCGTATTTATGGAATAGCAAATTTGATATTTTTGTCATCAGTCATTTTGGACTTGTTTATTAAAAATCTTAATCACCTCGAGATCTCTGTATCGCCGTTGTTGTTAAAAGTGTTAATGACGTTAAGGTGTCTGTATCACCTACACATGCGCATATAAACAAGGCTTTAGAGGACTCACAAATTTGTTGACATCACACGGGTTTTCAGATTGTAGCAGCTTTTACATCAGAGATTTTCTGTTTTGTTCGAGTTATAATTTTTTTTTTAATCAGTACTTTTTACTGCATCCTACTTTAAATTATTAAGTTTTAAATGAAGCATGTCTTTACTCAAATGCTGAGACTAATAACGTTTTTTAGCCAATCGGAGCACTGAATCCATTCCGTCTGGCTCAATTTGTTGAGAGATACAACTCCTGGGATGAGACCGGTGATGTACCACCATTTCATTATGGGACTCACTATTCCACTGGTGGCTTTGTAATGAACTGGCTCGTTAGGATTGTGAGTACAGTTTTATAAATGACTTCTCACGCAAGGAACACAGTATTCACGTGGTCAGCAAATTATTCTTATTACCCTTTTTTTGACTTCTTTGTTTTAGGAACCATTCGCTTCGTTCTTTTTGAGTTTGCAAGGTGGTAAGTTTGACCACCCCCTTCGTACGTTCTCTTCTATCAACAGAGCTTGGGAAAACTGTCAAAGAGATACATCGGATGTAAAGGTGAAACGTCACGCGTATGCTTTTCATATACTGCTATTCTTATTTATAACAAAATCTTTTATTCTTCGTTGTTTTTTTTTTAGGAACTTATTCCGGAGTTGTTTTATTTACCTGAGATGTTGAAAAATGAAAACAAGGTTTGTTCTGTTGCTTGTTGATTCTGTTTTATTCTCTGATTAAAATTAGATATTTAAACAGCATTAACTTTATGGTTTATTTCATTTTTAGTTTGTATTTGGCGATGGGGAAGATGGGCGCAACATTGATGACGTTGACCTCCCTCCATGGGCGCGCTCTGCAGATCATTTTATCAAGTTACACAGAGAGGTGATTTTCATCATAACACAATTTTGTTGTGTAAATTCTACTGATCAGATAACATTTAATTTTTGTTAAATTGCGTTTTTTTAGGCCTTAGAATCCGATTATGTGTCAAATAATTTACATAAATGGATTGATTTGATATTTGGATACAAACAGAAAGGTATTTTTTGTTGTTGATAGGATGAAATTGTCGTCGTCGTAGTCGTCGTATATCTTACGTCGACGTCAATTCTACGTCGTCTCTTTTTTTATTCCCTTTTTCGTAATAACATCTTATCAGGAAATATTTTCGCGTCACTTGCACATTATTTTGTTATTTTTTTCATTGCTTTTTCCATGATAAGTTAAGAACAGAAATACGGTTCTGTTTTGTTTTCTTAGGAAAAGATGCAGAACACAGTGCAAACGTGTTCTACCATTTGACTTACGAAGGCAGTGTAGACCTGGATGCAGTAACCGACCCTGTCACTAAAGAGGCACTTGTTCAGCAGATTAAAAGTTTTGGGCAAACCCCTGCACAATTACTCACTTCACCCCACCCTCAGAAGAATTCATTAAAGGTACGTGTGTTTATACAAGTTCTCTGTTCATAACAATAATAAATTTGGAAATTCTATATTGTTGTTGTTCTTGTTGTTTCAGAATGAAGACGAGGAGCCACATAAAAGTAAGCAACTTCTAATACCTGATTAAAAATGCTATGGTTGGAAAATTTTGACTGTAGCCACTTCAAAATGATATTTTTTTTTAGGTATTTTCTTGTCATTCTCTGTCACTCCCGAAGTTCCTGTAACTCACGTGAGTGCTCACACAGCTGTCAAATCATCTCTTCCCGCAATCATCACGATCAGTTGTAATCAGTTTTTCTCTGTAAACAAGTGGATAAACTTTGGTAGGTTGATTTTACTTTTGAAATTGTTTTAAATACATGTAAAAGCATCCTGGTTGAGTTATATTTTAGTAATGATTTTTTGATATGATATTCTACTTCTATGTTAGGAGGGGACATCAAATCGTATCAATCATTAAAGAACGTTCAAATTGAGCAGGATCCTTCATTAGGTTTGTCGTCATCGTCATTGTTGTTGTCGTTATCTTCATTGTCGTTGCCGTTATTGGTTGTCGACGCCGTTATGTTTTTTGTTGTCAGTTAATTGGCTTGCATGTTAGATTATTATAATCATTATATAACAGATTCTTTAACAGATATCTTTTCGTCCTTTAGAAACGGTACAGGGTCGATTAAGACGTCAGCTTGGTGAACCTTTACATGAAAGCGTAACCGTAACGTCATCATGCTTTGCTGTGACGTCTGACAATAAATTTATTTTCACTTGTGGTTACTGGGATAAAAGTTTTAAATGTTTCACAACGGATACAGGTGAGAGGCCTGTTGTGATTTAATTAATTTATTCATTCATTCATTCACTCATTCATTTTTAGAGGCCTGTTGTGACTTATGAAAAAGAAATCTCTTTGTTTGTTTGTTTTTAAAAATTTTTACTACCAATCTATTTAGTATTTCACCCATATATTTTTGTAGGAAAACTATCTCAGTGTATATTTGGGCATTGGGATGTGGTGACATGCCTTGCTTATTCAGATGATGAGTTAACTGCAACAAATGCGATACTTGTGTCTGGATCCTCAGACGCTACTGTTTTGGTGTGGATATGGGACCACAAACGACATAGAATAATTGGGCCTGATGATCCTCAAGGTAAAATTTTTCCTGTTGATTAATTTGAATGTAAAAATTAAACTATAAAGATTCCAGAATTTTTTTTCCCTCGAAGGACAATATTTCCAGTGACCAAAATCCGCTAAAAATAAAAGGAAATGACAATATGGTCCTAAGGAATTAAAATTGAAAAGATTGTAGCTTTTATTGTGAATGTTTTCTATGCAACAAGAATGTTTAAGTAGCTAAAAAGATACAAAGTTGCAGAAGTTCCCGAAAAAAATCTCTTAATAAAACTAACGACGAGCAGACATATTGTATTTCGTACTGAAAATGTTGTATTTTGATGTTAAATATCATTTATTAAATTACAATTTAGGTCATGGTTCAACACCCATAGCGATTTGTACTGGGCACGAGTTACCTGTCACGTGTGTGGATGTCAATACCTCAATAGGAATCATAGCTAGTGGATGCATTGGTAGGATTAATTTCTCGTACAAGTAAACTTGTTAAAGCATCACATAAACATATTCATTTTTGTTTTCTTTAGAGGGGGCGTGTTTGGTTCATAGCTTGAGTGGAGAACTTCTCCGAATTCTTAAAGGACCTGCGATATGTCAACACCCACGGCTCATAAACATTTCAAACGAAGGTCGCATTTTAACAAATTACTCCAGCGAGAATGGCTACATGGCAATGTTTTCGCAGAACGGAAAACTGTTGAGCTACGTAAAGTTGACGGAACAAAACCTGGTAAAATATTTTTTACTTTAAAAACTATAATTTTTGTTTTACATTAGAAAACGTTTTTATAAAATTTATTGATAATTTTAGTCTGTGGTTTTCACGCGAGATGGTTGTTTTTTCGTTACGGGTGGATTTAACAGATGTTTCCAAATATGGCGAAGTTACGACTTAGTTTTGTTAAGCGTTTTCCCACCATGCGATGGAAGCATACGTTCGTTGGCTCTTACACCAGACCAAAGGTAAGCTGAGGATTCGTGAAATGTCATGAAATACTTGAAACAAGTCACGAAAATAGGTGAATATTGAATCTGATTAATTGGACAAAAAATACGGTATTAAGTCCAACTTTTTTAACACGTATCAAAAATTATTATTTTAACAAAATAATAATTATCTTGTAAAATCTTGGTTTAAGCCGAAACAATGAGTTGGATTATTAAATAATCTGTATGTTTTTTTTGTTGGATCTGAAGAGATTATTTGACAATAAACGATGGAAAGCCTTCATTCATTACTTACAAAGTTCTTCTTTTTTTCAGATGTATGGTGGCTGGTTTAAGCACAGGATCCATAATTGCCATGGCGATGGATTTTTCAATGTGGCCCCGTGTATATGACGTAATGAAAGTTCAACCTAAAGAAGAAGATTCATCGGAAAAAGTGGTTGGGACGAACGAAGACAAGGAAAATCTTACAACAGCTCTTGTTCACAAATCTTCTGAAGAAGAAGGAACCACGCCAGAAATAAATCAGCAACATGGCGTAGCAAACGATAAAGAAGTGGACCAAGTAAAGACGGATGAAAAGCACCCTCCACCTCCTGAAGTTGATACAACGGATGAAACGCCAGTGACGAAACTCACCCAACCTGTTCCTGATGAGGAAGACGAAGGGGGTATTCCCGATGAAGAAGATAAAACACCAAAGCAGCAAACGAGCATTGTGAGCCCTGTTCCTGATAACGACACACCACCAAAAACGCTTTTAGAAAAAGCACAGGAGGTCGATTCTACTAAAGAAGAGGAGTAAATTAGAAAGAAAGGATTTTCACTACAGTATTTCTTCCGATGTGTATATAAATATAGAATGACAAAGCAGTAGATGATATCATTGTAGTTGTCGGTGTTGTTGCGTGAACGTACGTTAGTGGTAATTTATATTTTCGTTATATTTAGGATATATATTTTTTACTTTTCACAAATTTCTGCAATTATGGTTTATGAGAATTAGAAATTAGTTACACTAAACACTTTTTACCCAATGTTATTTTCTGAATGTTTTAGTTACACTAAACACTTTTTACCCAATCTCATTTTCTGAATGTTTCGCCAACGAATTCAGATTTTTCAACTTGACAAAGAAAATATCAGTACATAAGTTTTAAATACTGATTTCAAGTGACACCTAAAGTAAAAATTAGCGACATTTTTAAGAAGCCCATTATATTATTACAAAGCTATGCTACAAAACTGAAACAAACAACACTTTATTGTTTCTTTATTCATGTAGATTTATTTATTAAAATTTTTGTGTCGTCATATGTAATGTTTCGATTTTCTATACTTTTCTTTTAATGTCTGATCACCTCTTTACCCAAACACAAAAATTTTCTATGTTGAAACTAGTCAGTTAATGTACAAGATTTTCCTCCGATTACTTTTTACTATCCAACACATAAAAGTATAAATGTTTATTTGTGGTGCTGGTAAAATCTACACGGTGTTCTGTTTATGTTAAAGTGAAAATGTGCTGGAAATATTTTGACGTTAAATAGAATTTATCTTCCTAGAAGATTCTTGAAAGTTTGTATTTTATCTTTTATGTGAAGTTATGTGACTGGAGCTAGTCCAGCTTTGTTTTGTTATATTGACAAAACAAAAAGTTGGAAAACTGTAGATCTTTGCAGTTGTTTGCTTTACGACTTTGCCGGGTCTCCTTCATTTAACTAAGGTCTTGTTGCATCTGTTTGGTGGATTCAAATTCAATATTTAAATACTAAATACTAAAATGCATGTAAAATTTTCGTAACGCCTGCCTAAAAGACTAAAAACATTTTGAACCCTACATGTCTCAGAAAAACTGGTATTTCAATATCGCAATTCCTAATAAATTTTTTACCTCTTATATGAAGTTAATTTGTTTTTCACATGATGTAGGCTGTTTATACGCTTAAAATGCTTTTCAGCAAGATTCCTGTGAATTTATCGATTAACATTTTCGATTTTTTTAAATTTCGCGGGTTTCTTATAAACGTGTTTCTTACAAAAAGACGCGTATTTCCCATCCCGCTAAAACAGATATCGGGTCCATAAAACTTTAGGTGTGGTTGCACTTACCAAACTAAAGTCATAATATTGATTGATATTATATCTAGGTTAGTGAGAAGCGTTCAATAAAATTTTTTAGGAATAAACAAGTCAAACCTTTACGGAAGCAAAATTTTTTTTTCGGAGCTTTTTTATTACGGAGTGTATATTCGTACGCACTTTATTATAGTGCGTACGTATATGTTCATCCGCTATTCGTACGTAAAGTGCGTATTAATAGTGCGTAGCGCTATTCGTACGTAATATATGACATATTTACGCGGGAAAAAAAGAAAACATAACACACGCACGTGGAAAATATTTTTCTTTTCAAAACTGTTTTCGCAAACATGAAGATAGGTTCAAGATTTTATTCTTTAAAAGATTTAAACGAAGCTATAGAAAAGTATCAGAAAGAAAAATTTATAGCTTTGTATATTCGCGATTCTAAAAAGATTTCATTGGTTAAAGGTGATGATTCTAACCGTGAAAAAAGAAAAAAACGCGTTCCCAATAAAGATTTGATATACCAAAAAATTGTATACCACTGCAGTAAAGGTGGAAAGAAATTCAAAACAACTTCAACTGGCGCTCGTCCACATCAGAGGTAAATTGATTTACTGTGACACTACTACACATTTGTGAAAACTTACTTAGATGATATATACTTATTGTATACGTGGATTTTAATCTCATTTTCTTTTTCAGCACTTTCCAGCAAGGTTGTGAGATGTTTATAAAAATTTGCTTATCAAAAGACGGACAGCATCTTTTTGTAAAAGAAATTAACGAAGATCACTGTCATGTTATCAACGAGGTAAAAATTAAAATTTACATTCGAAATACTTTCCTTTTTTCTTTTCTTATTTCTTATCTTTTCTCATTGAGTATTTTATTTTGTTTCAATCGCTGAAAGTTGATCAAAAGATCAATTAAACATAGCACACAATAATAACATTATGCGCACCTGATTAATTATTCAAAAAATGTATAAGTTATCAATCATAGTTAAAACAACCTCATACTCATTCTCTTTTTCACAGAAAAGTTACCAGTACTTGCCACAGGCAAGGAAATTGGACCAAGATACAGTCGTGGAAGTGAAATCTTTATTGAAATTAAATTGCAATAAAAAGTTATTACAAAACCATGTTGAAACAAAAACTGGTCAAAAATGTACGTTACATGATTTGTCAAATCACAATACGAAAATGCTTAAAAAATCGCCACGCAATGACCTGAAAAGTTTGGTTCAAAAACTGGAAGCCGACGAGGGTAAGCTGTTTCTAACAGTTCTTTGATAGCGTCTTTTATCATAAATGAATATTTTTTTCAGTAGGTGAAGAACAACTTCAGTCCCAGGACCCCTTACCATTGATAGAGATACGCATATTTATTTTTCTCTAGAATCGACAGTGGAGATACTTACTGATGAAAATAATACTTTATTTGGAATTTTCTACCAGCATCTGCATATGAAACGTAAGTGCAGTCTATTTATAGTATTATTCATGCTTTAAATTTTTTTCTTCTCATTATAACTACATGCTTTTATAGAATCTTTTGCAGCTTATCCTGATTTGTTGATGGTGGATGCCACACATAAGATGAACAACCTGAAAATGCCTCTCTACCTCCTCGTTGTGGAAGATGGTAATGGCGAAAGTGAATTGGCTGCTCTGTTCCTCGTTATTACAGAAAGCGAAGAAACTATAAGAAGGATGACGATGATTGGAACGAGAGAGAGAAAAGAAGATTAAGGAGATGGATAATGTCATCATGAACATCGATCGAGACACATTATCAGATATATACAAAAATCAATGCATTGGACAACATTTGTCAAAAACTGGCGACACATTTGGCGACACATCGACAACATTTGTCGAAAACTGGCGACACAAAGTCCTTTTCAACATGAAGAGAGAAGAATCGGAAATTGGACGGAGACATCTAAGTCAATATTTTGATTGCGGGGCACTCAACGACGATCAAATTGAAACGTTGTGCTATCTTACAGCGAACGATGTCAACATTCCTCAATGTTCTCTTGATTATCGTACGAAGGTTCTCCTGCCAGAATGCTTTGTTCAAGTATACATGAATGTGTTTGGGTGTGGTCGACAAGAGTCAGAGCTGTATTTGGATGAAGGAGGGATAACTGATTACGTTAAGGTTTTTAAGTTGAAAGCGAAAAGCGTCGAAGCAAAGAAGAATATGGAAAATTTCTCCTTGCATAAAGATGGACAAGAGGTGGATAGTAGGGAAAAGAAATCTGTAAAGCTTGAAAATTTGAAAAAAGGTAATTTATATGATTTCATGTTTGAAGTTAGAAGAGAAAGTATAGAAAACTTTTTTATTGCGAAAATACATAGTAACTGCTCCATGCAAATCGGAAAAGTTGCTCACAAATACTATGATTCACGCAAATTTATACCCGTTTTTCGTTGTTTAATGTTTTTTTAGTTGTTACTGTGGCAGACATAAAGCTACCAACGCAATCAAGAAAACGTGGCAAACCAAGTGGTGACTCAACGTGTACGATTGGACTTCCCAAATTCAAAAAGTCTGCTGGTCCAATTCCTTTCGTTCGAATGCACCCGAAAGAAAAGGAAAGAGGTAATTTTAAATCTAAACATACTTGCTATATGTTTTGTGATGTTATAAAATAAGTTTAAAACGAGGACTTCTTTTTTCCTTGTTTTAATTCTTTTAATGCCCATTTTTTCAAAGAGATGCTGTCGTGGTTCACTTCGCAAAAGAATGCTGACCTGGCTATCCAAGAAGAATGCCTGATTAGCCATGCCATGGTACAAGAGAAAGAAGTTCAGCATCCTGGAATCGGTGATGATTTCAATTTCAATCTCATCAAAAGGTACTTCTCGCCATCGGGATGGAAAGCTGCGAGTTGCGCAATCAACACTTTTTCAAAAAACAAATCATCGCGCTATTCTTGCAACGGCTGTTTCAAGACGTTTGATGTTAAAGAAGAAACATCAATACAGTGTGACAGATGTCTGCATTGGTACCATATATCGTGTGTGCTTTTAAAGAAAGCAAAACAAAACATTGGTTTTGCCGTTACTGCAGAGGAAGCCATCAAATCAATGTAAAAAATTGTAAATTGTAGAATGTAAAACTTATTTGACAATGACATATACCATTCAATCAGCTTCGCGTTCTTTATGTTTATCTTGACTGTTCCCACCTCGTGTCGTTGCGTACGCACTTTAACAATTGTAAATATCGTATCATATATTACGTACGAATAGCGCTACGCACTATTAATACGCACTTTACGTACGAATAGCGGATGAACATATACGTACGCACTATAATAAAGTGCGTACGAATATACACTCCGTTTTTATTAGAGCGGAGCTTGGACTGTTGGATTGGATTGAACATAATGAATTTAAAATAGGAAGTCAAACGTTTTCAAATGAATCAGTGAGCTAATATGACGAGAAGTAATAACAAAGCATCAAAAGTTCTCGCTTGTATATATAAACCGCTTGGTTGGTTTCCAGTAGTGATTATAAATGCAATAGCAGTTTGGTCATATTTCGCTTACGTTATTATTTTATGTGTTGGTAAGATTTCTCCATTCATTTCTAAAAGCTGTAACACCTGCTATACAGCTATACTAGCATAATTAGTGTCATCAAACTGGCTGTTGTGCCCCTTCCCCCCCTTATATCCCCTTCTTGGTAATAAAACTAGCTGCTAGCTATTATGGTGTATAAAACTGTAAAAGATCTAGCTAGCTGGGTAAATAAATTCAGCTTTTTTTTTAACAGCCTGTGGAGAAAATATATTTAACAGCCTTAGGCCTTGACGATTTAGGAGATTATATCCTATTTAGGAGGTTATTTTTCTTTCTTTACGATTATCTGGAAATCCATGTCTAAGTTGCGCCATTTTTTTTCAGAGTTTGGTTGCTTGTTCATGTTGAAAATGTCCAGCAAAAATTTAGCTTTTTTCAAAAAAAAAAGAATCTGTAACACCGCAAATGTGTTCTTAAACCAAAACAAACTAAACGCTATATATTCCGACTGCAAATACTAAAGAAATATATATTTGGGCCAGGTTTTATAGAAAGTTTTGAACCATTGGTGTTAAAAGGGCTTTATTAATGGCACGAAGAGTTTATCAGACAAACTGCCTAAATGGGAAGGTGTCACATGTGGGACATGAACTCCATTGTTTTTGACATGCAAAAATAGATCATTTTAGAGATATAATAAAGAGATATAATAAAAACGAAAGTTTTGACGCTACTGAAAGCACATATAACATTGCATATAGGTCAGGGATCAAAATAAGAAATTTAACCTTCGTCGGTCATATATATTTACTTCACAAATATAATGAGCAAGTGTGGCAAGTGAGATAAAGCAGCCGGGGGTCTGGGGGCACTGTGGGGCGAAGCCCCAAAAGTTTTCGTTAATATGCTACCTGGGACTCCTAGAAATGCGCTAAATTCATCTCTTGGTGTTAACCCAACTAATTTTTAACTTAAGAAACCTGTGTTTTTTGATTAAATTGCACAAATCAAAGTATCTATTGTTTCTCTTTATAATATAATTTAACCCCTTTAAAATTTAATTTATTTTAAAAGTCTTTTGAAAGGCAGGTGCGTAATCAATAGTATAAGGGAGCATGTTATATATCCATACAATTCAGTTCA
Organism: Hydractinia symbiolongicarpus; assembly: GCF_029227915.1. Lineage (NCBI taxonomy): Eukaryota > Metazoa > Cnidaria > Hydrozoa > Anthoathecata > Hydractiniidae > Hydractinia > Hydractinia symbiolongicarpus. Next base: position 25,531,989 of record NC_079882.1, on the reverse strand, counting down.
CTGATTGATAACGCATGGTGGAGAAAAACTAATAAACTAATAAAAGTGATATACTGAAGGTAACAATTCGCATGATTTACAATCATGGAAAATATTTTAATAGTAACAATAAATTTCGAAAAATGGTGGAGATTGATCGAGTATGGAACGAACTCGCACTCCAAAGAAAGTGTTTGTTGGGTGTGCTTCACTTTATTTTATTCCTAGAAACCTAAAAATTATAAATTAAAAGGAATAACAATTAGTTGTCACTAATAAATATACCCACATGACAGATAATTAGTGACCGATCATCAGGTGGTACTGTAGTGGTGGTATAAGGTTGACCAGTATATAAAGGAATAGAGGAAAGTTTCGAAAGTGGAAATCAGGTGGTAGTAAGAATATTTATTTAGAAACTAAGCGTCTTGCTCGTACAGCAGTGTTTAAGGCAAAATCAGAAGCAGAGAGAAACAGATTTGCAAATGTTTTAAGAAGGAAGACCAGTGCAATGAGGTGTTCAAGTTAGTTTGGATGAGTCAGTGGTTGCTTAACACTAAGTTTGTTTGAGATGAGGTTAATTTGCTTGATGATGATGTTGTAGAAGGGCCAGTTGTGCAGATCAAGACAGAGCGGGTAGTGAAGGCTATTAGGAAAATGAAGATTGGCAAGGCTGCAGGAGTATCAGACGTTGCTGTAGAGATAGTAAAAGTGTTTAGATATACTTGAGTTGTGCTTATTACAAGCCTTGCTAATCAGATTATAAAGGATAATGTTATCCAGAGTTGCTGACAGTTGAGTGTAATAGTGAATTATTTAAGGGCAAGGGTAATGCATTAGAAATAGTTAACTGTAGAGGGTTAGAGTTGGTTAATCAAGTAATAAAAGTTATTGAAAGAATAATTTATAAGTTCTTAGAGAAATAATTGATATATATAAGATACAATTTGGTTTTATTCCAAGGTGTGGCACTACAGATGCAATACTTTCACTTAGACAGCTTCAGAAAAAGTATTTAGGAAAAAGAAAGAATCTCTATTTTGCCTTTGTAGATTTAAACAAAGCTTTTGATGCTACGTAAAGTTATGTGGTAGGCTATGAGAAAATTTTTTGTTATTGTTTTTCCTATTTGTGGTACTGTGAAACAGATTTTTTTAAATAGTCTTTCTTGTTTATTTTTAAAATCACAACACTTGTAATCACTACACCAGTTGTGAGGGTTTGTGGACTGCGTTAAATGTATGTAAAACAGGCCAAACAGTGGTACAAAAAATTTAAATTAGGCATATTATAATTCATCTATATAATATATTTAATGTGATTTGCATATTTGGGACTAGTTTACCACAATAAAATTAACTTCTTGTAAATTTATATGTTATGACTCTTCTGATTCTTTTATAGATAATGTTACTGATCCATGGGAAAAGGGTAAAGCAAATTTTTTTAATCTAATTATCAGTTATTAAATAAAATTAACTCTATGTAAGAATTCCTTCTTTTAGCCTGTTTATGCCTAAGCAAATACATGCACTTGTTTACACTTCCTAGAATGGCCAAAATACCAACAATTCTGATTAACTGATATAGTGTTTTTTCCATTTCAAGTAATGTTTGCTTTGCCTTCTTTGTTTACCAGTTAAAAATTTTTTAAGGCCTGTTAAACAACAATTGATTTTTGTTGTAGGTATCTATTTGGCTTTTTACCACCCTTTCTTTCTCATGTTTATGGTGTGCTATTGGCAGGCTATAATGTCATCTCCAGGATATACACCTAGTCAGGTATGTAAAGCAGTTCTAAAACTTATAGGTTTGTATAGATTAATATTGACAATATTATGAGTTGGAGAGTTTCATCTGCTATTATAATGTACTGCTTTTGTTTTCATCTAGTTCTATTTATCATCTGAAGATGCAGAAAAATATGAAAATGCAGTAAGTTTACTACCCTGAATATGTTCTATAAAAAATAACAGGACTTTTTATAACTGTCTTGTTGCAGACATGTTAAGAAAGAGAACAAATGAATAAATGCAACAGACTGGTTCTTTTTAGAAGGGATGTGCAGAATGATTGCTCAGACAAAATGCCAAACTTTAGGGGCAAAAAGATATTAACTTTTAAAGTTTATCGCTAAACTGCTAATCTAAACATTTTCCTTTTTGCATTTTAATATCCAACCAAGTGGATAAAAACCAAAAATAATAAGCGTAAAATGTGCATATATTTATAGGAAAATCCACAAGAAGTTATTACCGAGCTAGCAAAAGAGTTACCCATTGTAACCTTATCTGTTAATAAAAGTAAGTTGATAAACTTGTGAATTAACTTTGCTATGTTTTTATAAGCAAGTTGCTAGGGGCTGGGGAGATTAAAGTTAAAAATTAAGTTTTTAAGACTGCCTTCTTTGACAATCTATTTTATATTTGACAATCTTTTTTTTTTAGCAATACGGTTTTGTGAACCATGCTATTTAATAAAACCTGACCGCAGTCATCATTGTTCCATGTGTCAGAGGTAAAGAGATTTGTGCTGAATTTTTTCTTGATATTGTCATTTGAACTTTACCAAAACTCTCATTGCAAATCGTCAACAGTAGATCAACCTTCAAACTTTATGTTTTAGGTGTGTTTTAAAGATGGACCATCACTGCCCATGGATAAATAATTGTGTTGGCTGGGGAAACTATAAATACTTCATTCTATTTTTATCCTACTCGATAACTTATACGATGTATGTGGCATTAACCTCGCTAAAATATTTTATTAAATTCTGGTCGGTAAGTGGTGTTACGTTTTTTCGATATGATGTAAATTTTGTCGAGCGTTAAACCTCTCCACTTTCTATCTTGTAGGGTAACAGCGTGAAGGCGAATAGTAACTTGCATGTGTTATTTCTTTTTTTCGTTTCGACCATGTTTTCGATTAGTTTATGGTCCCTCTTTGGTTTTCATATATACCTAACCCTGTCGAATAAAACAACTCTAGGTGAGTTTTGCATTTTAGTCTTTTTTGGATTAATAGTCTTCTTTAGCATGTCTGCTTAACATGCTTTTTCGTTTTGAATCAATTTTTTTTTTTTTTTTTTTACGTTTTAGAATCGTTTCGTGCACCAATATTTCAACATGGGCCTGATAAAAAAGGTTTCTATCTTGGACGAATGAACAATTTTAAGCAAGTCTTTGGGAACAAAAAATGGAAATGGTTCTTGCCTATATTCAGCACGTAAGTATTTAGTCGTTATCATGTGACCACTGGCGTAACCACGAAATTATAGAGAAGATTAACATAGATAAACAATTTTTTAATCACTTTTTATAATTAAATGCGATACTGTAAATTATTAAAGGATGACTCACATATCGAAAGTATACGATAAACGTTAGTTCAACGTTAGGGGGAGAGAGTGTGAAATTTCATGCCGTAACGCATTGATTTTTTAGAGTATTGAAGTGTTTTTTTGTCTTCGCGCCCCACAGGAGTGCTTGCGATTTTAGGGATCCATGATACTCAAATGGTACATTTTTTGAATTTGACGTTTAGAGCAGGTTGGGTGTTGTAAATCTAAAGATCGGTTCGTACACTTTTGATTTATGAGTTATCCCTAATTGAAATAAAAGAATTGAAAAAGGGAAATCTGGAAGAAATTGTTAGAGGTGTCTTGTCATCCCTTTGTTTTTATAGCCTTCGAATACATTCACCTCTAGCAATTATCTCCCATTTTTCTTTTAGTCCGGGCGATGGCTTTGGTTTCCCGGTTCGCTCCTCAACAACACAAAATTCTGTTTAGTTTTTTCATATCTGCAAAGGTGAGAAATTTTGAAAATCTATCGTCCTAATAAACTGAAATAAATGTTTCGCACGTGTTGATATACCTGAGGCGACAGTTCCAAAGTTCTTTGCAAAATTAATGGTGTGGAAACTAAAGCGCCTAGCAACCCTGAAAAATTGCCATCTGCGATGGAGTGTAATCTAATTTTTAATCTCGACTCTGTTTTGCGTAAATCAACAGTTAAGGGACCGTGGAAATTTCATTGAGTTATGTTTAGGGAACTGTTTTTCTATAGATTTTTCAACAGTCGATATTGCAACGTAAAAATGTTGAGCATGTTATAGGTTGGGTAATGGTTATTCATACCGCACGTCATTCCGAAAACACAACGAAACAACTGGATTGTTAATACATAATGATTATGATGATGATGATGACAGTCAACTGATGTCAAGTGAGCGTGACGTTCTGTTAAACTATGAAGAACCCACTGCTATATACACAGGCGCTCATTTTGTAAACAGTGCAGATATTAAACTGAACGGTTATTTAGGGAAAGGTCGTTCCTTAAGTGATGATGATGATGAAGAAGAGGATGTAGCGTTTGATGCATCAGAGTTGCACAGAACTCGTCATGTTTCTTTAGATATGCAGGACCTTATAAGCTCAGGTGATGAAAAAGCAGGTTGAAAAAAATTAATTCGGTAGCACTATATATATTTTAATATTCCTTTTGTATGTTTTTTTGGTTTGATATTTTTGTATACGCATCGTGTTTTTTATTTGTTAATTTTATTTGTGTACGTTAAGGGGATTAATAATTTTCGCGAAAATTATTGGGGAATGTCATTCTTCGCTCTTTTTGTTTTGTTTTGAAAAAACGATAAACACTGATTTTTTCCTTCTGATTTACCTAGAATTATATATATGTGAATTTCAACTTCAACAGTCTTTTCTCTTTGAATACGAAACTGTAAATTTTAACTTCTTTTCATTGCTCGGGACTGTTTTATTGGTGCAGTGCATGTTTTCCAATTACGCTGATTTAGAGTAAATATTGTAATTCTGTATTTCAACTACTAAATAATTATATTAGATATTCAATATCAAGTATTTGGATGTTATTTTTCTTTAACCTTTATTTTAATATCATATTAGCTCGAAATAACAAACTTATGGGGTCTGCCCGCACAAATTTACCTTTACTAGTTAAATACTACTAGTTTATTACATCTCACAAATTTTTGAAAAAAATTGGATCGTATTAGTTTAATACTTTCAAAAAATTTATTTTTTATTTCCTTAAATCAAAATAGAACAGATTCGAGACGAAAAAATACAATGAACTTGCTAATTCTCGATCTAACAAGCTCAATCCATGTTTTGAAATTTCGTAGACCAACGTTTCTCGTGAACAAAAGCGGCGAACACAAGAGAATTCTTTAATTTTTCCTAAATTAAATTTGATTCCTTAAATTTGATCATCAATCAAGACCATCCGTTAAACTTTTACGTCGGTCTTCATGTTTTCCGTGGAAAAATAAATTAACATATAAATATATTCAATAAATTCCTGAAATGAAGTGAAATTTAGAGTCGAATAAATAAATCTACGCCAAAATTATCAGGTATATTAATTGTTGTAAGATAGTGCTCAAAAAATGTAACAGTTTGTTCAACTTAACTGTTATAATAGGTATTTTTTTAATAACTCTGCAGGACATTTGTCAACCTCGATCCCAAGGTCTGTAGCATTTTTTGATATGAATAATATGAACAAAAAAGGTTACAGGCCCTGGGGTCGAGGTTTGGACACAAAAAATGTGTTTTTCTGATAAATATTTCTCAAATTTGCGCTTAAATCTTGAAATAAAAACAAATTCGAGTTTAGAAAGTTTCTGAAAACTCGAAGTAAAAGATTTGACATTTTAATATTGCCATTTTTACATAATTTCATAATGTCGGGTATTTATTCGTAGCACGTTTTACTTCAGTATTTCGAAAAGCTTAAAAATTATTTCGGAGCTATGATAAAAACCTAAGACATTCATTGTTATATTGGTCGTTTGATTGTCGCTACACTATTAAAACATTTTGCTGCCTACACAACTCATTTCACTTTTGTTTAAAAGGTTTACCTTGTAACGGTCAGTACGGCCTCGTTGGTTTGTTTTGTGCCAAGTGTACGTTGCTGGGGATTACTACATCATTTTCATTATATCGTCCAACATTTGATAGTAGTAATTCGTGTGCCCAGTTAGCTTTGACAAGTGAAGTGCACAACGTAGAAGGAAATAATACGAATCCTTGTCTTCAGACCGCCGGCGTCGATGTCAAAAAGACAAGAACCCCTTGGGACGAGGTTAAGAAATATGTGATTTGTCATCGCACCTTTACTATTTTTACTAAAAAGACAAGTGTATTGATAACACTTTATGGCACGGTCTATTAGCCCAGGGGTTGGTCCACGACGGAAGATAAAAAAAATTCTCTCGTGAATTTTGGAGGTGCTATGTACCCTAGTTTTCATTGCTCCCCATTGGGTGCAGCGCCTAAAAAAGATGGTTCCATCCGAGTAATTTTAGACCTCTCATCACCACAAGGATTCTCGGTTAACGGTGGCATTTCTAAGGACTCTTATTCAGTTACATATTCATCATTTGACGATGCCATTGATATGGTACGTGAACTTGGCCAAGACTGCTTTCTAGCCCAACTGGATATCAAACATGCCTTCCGGTTATGCCCAGTTCACCCGGATGACTGGTACCTCCTTGGTTACAAATGGCAAGGAATATATTTTTTAATGTTGTTCTTCCCTTCGGTGGACGGTCGTCACCGTTTACTTTTAATCACTTTGCGGACCTAATTCACTGGATTCTTCAGTACCTTGCTGCCATTCGGCAGCTACTTCATTATCTAGATGACTTAATTACAGGTAATTCATCACAAGCCGCCTGCCAAAATATCATCAATTTAATTCAGCAGGTTTTTAACTGCCTTTAGCCCCGGAAAAAATTGTTGGTCCATCCCGCGTCCTGACCTATTTAGGCATTGAAATTGATACCACTGAATTCGTTATACGTTTACCTCAGGACAAATTTGATGCTATTTTATCCTTGCTAAGAGTGTGGAAAGGAAAGAAAAAATGCACAAAAAAGTAGCTACTATCACTCATAGGATTGTTGTCTTTTGCATGCAAAGTTGTCAAATGTGGTCGCATTTTTCTGCGCAGGTTAATTGACCCTTCTACTACTCTAAGTAGCCTTTACGATCACATCTCCGTTACATCGGAATCCCGCAAGGACACAAGGAGTGGTGGCTGAATTTTTTACCCAGTTGGAACGTAGTGGCGGTCATCCAAACATCATTCCTCACATCAGAAAGTTTAAACATGTTTACAGATGCTTCCATGAGTGGTTTAGGCGGTTTTTACAATGGGGAATGGTTTTCCATCCCTTTTTACAAACCAACAATTACAGCATTACCTTTCTTGCGGTTGTTATAGCGGTACATTCGTGGGGTGAGAAGTGGTCTGATACACATGTTATCATTTTTGCAGACAACGAGGCCATTGTCCGCATATGGAGTACTGGTTCGTGCAAATGTGAGCACATCATGAAACTTGTTCGCTTGTTGTTTTATTTTACGGCAAATCACATTATAAATTTGCTGATGCGCCACATTTGTGGCACTTCTAATATTTATGCAGACCTACTTTCGCGTTTACAGGTCGCAAAGTTCAAAGAGCAGTGCCCATACGCCGAAGAGCTTCCTACTCCTATCCCCTCGTCAATCTCTGAATGCTTAGTGTGACAATGAATTACCTCTTCGATGCTGCTTTATCGCCAAACACCCGACTTACCTACCGTTCTGGACTCTCATCCTACAGAATGTTTTGCCACCACGCCTCTATCCGAATGTTTCCGCTCATTGAATCCCACCTTCAGCTCTATGTCACTTTTATGTCGGGTCAAATATGCTACTATTAAGGTGTACTTGTGCGGGATACAGTACCAAAGTCTAATCTGTGGATTTTCCGTAAAGATATCTGACATGGGAAAATTGTACTACGTAATGAGGGGTATTCGGCGAACTGAGAATGTTGTAAGGCGCCAGAGACTGCCAATCACGCCCACCCACCTACACGAAATGCTAAGATTTATCAACAATTCATGTTTTTCCTTTTGTTTGCCTTCTTTGGTCTGTTAAGAGTTTCGGAATATGTTTGCCCTTCTAAAACCAATTTTGATCGCAATATTCACTTTTCCCCATCCGAGTTTAGCTTCTCACCTTGCAACAATACTCTTTATATGACTATCAAAAATTCTAAAACAGATCCCTTTAGGAAAACATTTCAAATTAGGTTTGGGAGGATTAGGGGTGATTTGTGTCCTGTCAGGGCTTTCTCGCAATTTCTTGTGTACCGAGGTACTCATCAGGGTCCTTGGTTTGTTCTCTCCAACGGCGAATTTGTTACTAGGAAGTTAGTTTCTGCCTTTGTGAAGGTTGGTGTAAATGGGCCCGATCTCAATACGCATGGCTTTGGGGTTGGTGGGGCCTCTGCCGCAGCATCTTGCGGTATTCCAGACTCTGCCATTAAGATCTTAGGCCGGTGGTCCAGCGACTGTTATCGTCGATATATCCATCTTCCCAATAAAGTGTTAACACAGTGGTGTTCTAAAATGGCCGACCTCAGTGGCGTGCGTAAGTTGTGGGACATTCGATCCATTTAAATTTACAGAGTGATCTTTGTTATTTATTGTATTATAATTGCTAGACTAGGTCCTGTGGTTACATACACAATTCGTGTCGTCATATAGATTTTATATATGTCAAGTATTATGACTTTGTGTTTATTTTGGCTATAGACTGTTATTTGCTTTTTATAGCTATTGTACAGTTTTACGTGTATCTAGGCTCCTTTGTATGTATGTATGTTGTTGACGCATATAAGCCGGTACTCTTAATGACTGACTTTTTCCTTCAATACCCACACTAATTTGGGGAAATTTGGGGATGTCGGGCTTCCTACGTCAGCCATATAACATTTGGACAGATGCGTGTGTGAGGCTTGTGTATCTTATTATTACTTGATATTATTATTACTTATTATCATTACGGTGAGGCACACCCTTTTATGAATCCTGATATTATTATTATGTGGTAACACACGCTGGGCAAATACTGGACCAGCTTGTGCATTCCACCTTTAGCTCATGATTATTGATAACACATGTTTATTGGATGCAGAAGACACCATATGTGATTATCGGTTTATAGTGAAGTGCAGTGTACCTTCATGATTAAAGTGGAAGAGAAACAATGTCCTTCATGCATGAGAATAAATTATTAAATAAGTATATAATTAATAAACTAAATAATTAATCATTAATTACAAGTGACAAGTAAATGTATTATTAGTTGTGAAATGTACCTCGTGAATAGAGGATATGAGTATGTAATTCATGCATGAAGAGATCTGGTTCATGCCTTGGAAACCGTTCACAATATTATGATCCAAGAGGACATAAACTTGTGAGGGGCAACCAAAACGTGCATACTCTTAGGAAATTACCCTCTTTGCCTTGGGCAAGCATTTTGGTGTGATTACCTTGTTATGATTACTAGCAGCATGCGTTATCTGTTCTGCCTTACTTAATTATTTTCTTACCCGGCATCCCCATCCATTCCCCAAATTTACAAATTGTGTTCCATGCGTATGATGTTGTATACCAATAATGTGCCATAATACAATATTCTCGATTAATAAGTGTGTTTTTACTGAGTAACCAAGACAATTAAATGGAGCTAAATGAATATTTAGCTCATGTTAATTGTGGTGACTTCAGTATACCTTCTAGCTGTTTTTATAATGATGGATACCACTCTGGCTCTGACCTAGTACTGTACCTCAAGTAAGGTTAAGAATAAGGCACTTCTGATTCAGTTAATAGGTAGCCATGTTGGATTATATTTGCTTAGAGCATTGTCTCAGTTGCCCCAGGTCAACATGCATCTGTTTTGCCTCGCTTAATAATACAAGTCAATAAATACATGACACATGGGTCAGTCCAATTTAGCCATAAAGAACTGAGGTTGTTGGAGATTAAAGCTCCTCAGATTTGAAGCTCCCACCCACCCACCCATTATCATCTGTGGCAATGTCTCCAATTTTACTTGAACTAACTATGTTTATTTTCTTTTATGTGCTGCCAAACCGGATGACACTTGCCGAATATACTTGCCTCTGACCACTGGCACTTCTTTTCACGCACTGGTCCAGCACTGCAAGCATACGATCAAGCTTTTGGATTGGCTCACATCACCCAGTCGTCGATGGGTGGTCATGCGATCACTGATCACTGTGGCTGCACTGTTGCTCTAGCCGCACGGTTTCCTTGTACAAGCATTTGGCTACGAGAGTTGTGAAGGTTTTTGTCCAGCGGTGGGAGCAACGGTTCATCCAATTTCCACTTGCGCTTTTACTGATGGGGATGTCGGGCTTCCTACGTCAGCCATATAACATTTGGACAGATGCGTGTGTGAGGCTTGTGTATCTTATTATTACTTGATATTATTATCACTTATTATCATTACGGTGAGGCACACCCTTTTATGAATCCTGATATTATTATAATGTGGTAACACACGCTGGGTCAATACTAGACCAGCTTGTGCATTCCATCTTTAGCTCATGATTATTGATAACACATGTTTATTCGGTGCAGAAGCCACCATATGTGATTATCGGTTTATAGTGAAGTGCAGTGTACCTTCATGATTGAAGTGGAAGAGAAACAATATCCTTCATGCATGAGAATAAATTATTAAATAAGTATATAATTAATAAACTAAATAATTAATCATTAATTACAAGTGATAGGTAAATGTATAATTAGTTGTGAAATGTACCTCGTGAATAGAGGATATGAGTATGTAATTCATAGTTATCTTGGGCATCTACTAGTAGTTTCTCTAATTTTCAGTTCGCTTCAGGCGAATAATTATTGAAATAAACTAGCGTTTGAACTTGCGCTTATGTTACAGAGGCTGATCATCATTTTTTTAAATGCAAACAAATGTTTTTTGAGATTTTTATGAATAATAATATTAGGGAAGTGATACCAAGACTTATTTTAGAGAATAGACTTTCCTGAAATTTTCGTACAGAGCATTTGCGGAAAATTTGCGAAAAATGAATTTAAGGTATCTGTACAACATAAATCGAAATTGTTTTGGGGCTAACTAGGTCGAAATATTTATGTAGAAACTATTAACAATATCTGACTGACAGAGGTTGATAAGAGTATGAAAAAGTGGTATTATATGTCGAATTTCCTACTTGCATTACAAAAAGTCTACATTCGACATTTTTCTGCTGAAGTAAGCAGAAAAAAATGCAATCATTTGAGAGAAATAAGAAAGCTGTATGTTTTGTATTTTACGATTTACCATGTTAGAAAAAAACCCAAAATTTTGCTCAGTCAGCACATATTTTAAGCAAGTATCTATGGATTATCTTTTCATTGTCTAAAACATACACAAAAAGGAGCAAATAACTTTAAGAAACCATAACAGAAAAGTTTAGTCTGGTTTAGCACTGTTCACACCAGAGCGAATACTGGGACAGCTTTGTGCCAGGTTTACATGACTATATGCCACGTTGTCCAATGGCACCAGACTCTTTTTTATTATTTTTGCATTTATTTTTTCAATAATTAAAAACAAAGGACTGAAAACTTTTCTAGCAGTAGATGTCTTATTTATTACCCAACACACTAGATGTAGGCAACCAAGCGCATGGTTTGGGAATTCAAATATTTCATTAAAGTTGATTTAGAAGATAAATGCAGTATTTACGCCGATTGATTTAAAATTTTGCTTCTTCTGAGTTACAACTGGTAGATAAAGAAAAAACTAAAACAATTTGTCAAAATAAATAAATATATTCTAATTTAAAATTGACATTAATTTTAAGAAGACCCAACCCTATCACGAGGTATTAATCGTAATTCTTGTCCGTGCTTTAAAAATACATTTCCTAAACACAGAAAAATAAAGCAACGTCACGAAGAGGACCCAGGTTTAGTAACTTACTGGCAAAAAGAAACCTACCTGCACTCTGCGAAGGGTTGATCCCAATCCCATCTAAAGATAAAAAAAATTGAATAAAAACTCTTGCATAGGTTGGTCGTTTCAAGCAGTGGCTTACCAATACGCTAATTTCTTACCGTTAGTGATAATCGCACTAGTTGCTGGAGGTACTTTAAACTAAACAAAAGATATCAAGCATGCAAATAAATGCACAGAAGTGTAAAACATTTTTAAAAGATACAAACACTCCTCAGCCTTGGCTGCAGATATTAGATGGTTATAAATACAAAATATTACCTCTTCTGCTGCAAATTTTAAAACGGCTGTAAAAGGAGTATTTTCTGGAACACTAAGACTAAAAGTAAAAAAGAGAATTTTCAGTAGCAAACTTTCATTATTGTTCAATGCTAAGTTCCTCGTGAACAAATAATACAACTTATTGTGTGAAATGCTAAGGGTAACTCTACACATGTGAATATATAATTATCAAACATAAAAAAAGGACCTACACTTTAAATGGAAGCTTGGGATCTGAAGTTAGCGTAATTTTAAATGTAACCTTTGACCTAATAAAAGAAAGGAAAGGTTAGGATTGCAAGAAATCACAGTTTGCATGATGAAATTAATGGAAAGGATATAGGTTGTTAAATTAACAAAAAAAAACTAAAAAAGGTACCTGCCATACTGCTTTATTACCCAACACAAACTATTTCAATCTTCTGAATATAATTAGAATAACAAGTATACATAGATGTAAAATTTATTACATCTATATATGCATTGAAGATGTTTTAACCAAAAAGCTTATGGTATTTTAAAACTTGTTTTTATATCTTACTTTTTTCTATTTAACAATTCATATTAGATTCTTGCGTTTACATTTAAGATGTCGAAATTTTTGTTTTCCCGTGGTTTATAATGCATATCAAAATTCTTCGATTGAATGGTCTAATTTTGGCAGCGCAAGAAGCAATCAACTTTTTGAAGATGCTTAAACCAAGACATACTCAAAGGAGAGCTCTAAATTATTCAAATTAGAATGTTAAATGTTTATACAAGGTAGGTTTGTATTCGAAAAAAGTTTTCTTCATTTTGTAAAAGGGTGGCTAAACAGAAGTAAATTTTGATACATATATACGTATAGTGAGACATGGCGGAAGACACAAAAAACTTGTTTTTGAGTGCCCAAAAGATAGAACTTTATGAAATCACAAAAATCAATGCAGTTCAGCAGGATAGCAGGTTTTTAATTTTATAAAACCCTAGCTTGGGTCCAAATTTAGACAAAAAAGTGTGAAAATAAAAACAGAATTATGCCATGTTGTTGTATGTTATCTAGCTAAGAATTTCTTCATTACAAAACATCATCATATTTATTAGTTTTGTCTGTTTCACCCATTACATCCCCACAAGACCAGAGTTTCCTTTATTTCAAAATCTTAGAAAACTTTGAAAATACTTTTTTACTGCCAAACAGCGTGCAAATTCAGGTAATCATGGCATTATTAGAAAACTAAAATCTTACATTGTGTGTTTGCTCGGCCTAAAGTTCCACCACGGGGTTAGAAGAACTTGTCAATAGATTTTTCGGTCAGTTTTGTCGTGTAATTTTTGAAAGGAACTATTCCGGCTACCATTTTGCAGCTGTTATAAACGCTGACACAACACAATTTTGTAAACAAAAAAGATGGCGGCTGCATTGCGCCATCCTAGGAAACGTAATGAAAAGTGAATTTTGGTTAAAAGAAAACGAAAAAGCATCGTGAACAAGTTTTGTTGAAAATGGAGTCAAAGAAAGTTGTCTTGTTTTACGGCAGTGATGATATATACAGTCAATTCTATCCATGTTCTTTCACCGTGGACGGAGTTCGATACAACTGTTGTGAACAATATATGATGCATCAAAAGGCGGTTAAGTAAAGCTAGCCGTACCTAACAGCCGCACCTTAGCCGTACCTTAGCCGTACTTAAGAAAATTCGTAATTAGCAGCTCTGTGTAAGACCACTTGCTTCTAAATGCCGATAAAAATGATGCAAAATGGAGCACTCCATCGTCGAGCCCCAGTAACCCCCAGGGAATCCTCAATGATGAAATACCGATAATAATATATCTTACATGTATTATAATTTTTATAAAATGATTTTAATACAAATACAAAAGAGATTTTTAAAATTGAATGTATGAAAAACATTAGTAAAGTAAGATTGAACATTATTACGCTGCGGACAATATTAGAGCTAGCGCTAAAAGTGACTACAGCTGGCTAAATTTAAATACGGTTGCCAAAATAAGGTACGGCTAGATAATATTAAGGTACGGCTGGGTCTTATCATATAAGAAACAATTTCAAATGCTAAAAACGTTCAATAAAAACGAAATTATGTTAGGTACGGGTAGCCAAAATAAGGTACGGCTGGAAAATATTAAGGTACGGCTGGGTCCTATCATATAAGAAACAACTTCAAATGCTACAAATGTTCAATAAAAACGAAATTATGTTAGGTACGGCTAGTCAAAATAAGGTACGGCTGGACCATATTAAGGTACGGCGGCCCTATCATATAAGAAACAACTTCAAAAGCTAAAAACGTTCAATAAAAACAAAATTAAGTTAGGTACGGCTAACCAAAATAAGGTACGGCTGGACAATATTAAGGTACGGCTGGGACCTATCATATAAGAAACAACTTCAAATGCTAAAAACGTTCAATAAAAACGAAATTAAGTTAGGTACGGCTAGCTAAAATAAGGTACGGCTGGACCATATTAAGGTAAGGCTGGATTTTATTATATAAGAAACAACTTCAAATGCTAAAAAAAAATTAATATAAACGAAAAACAATAAGTACGTAGAAGAAGTAGAGTTTACTGGAAAGTAAAGTGCGGGCGAGGTTAAGAAAAAAATTGTATGCAATATGCTCTACTAGGTTGGCTCCACATTGTTTTCTGCACAGGAAAATAAAAAAATGCTACTTTGAAAGTGATGCGGTAAATCTTCTGTCTAACTGAGGTATAGACAGTGAATGTCTGAATAAGGAGTAGATATGGGTCTATACAATTTATTTTACTTTAAATAGATGTGCAGCCGTACTTTAATTTTGATCAATGGTAGCCGTACCTAACCTAATTTCGTTTTTATGGAACATTTGTAGCATTTGAAGATGTTTCTTATACGATAGGACCCAGCCGTACCTTAATATGGTCCAGCGTACCTTATTTTAGCTAGCCGTACCTAACCTAATTTCGTTTTTATGGAACATTTGTAGCATTTGAAGATATTTCTTATACGATAGGACCCAGCCGTACCTTAATATTTTCCAGCCGTACCTTATTTTAGCTAGCCGTACCTAACTTAATTTCGTTTTTATTGTACATATTTTAGCATTTGAAGATGTTTCTTATACGATAGGACCTAGCCGTACCTTAATATTTTCCAGCCGTACCTTATTTTAGCTAGCCGTACCTAACCTAATTTCGTTTTTATGGAACAATTTTAGCATTTGAAGATGTTTCTTATACGATAGGACCTAGCCGTACCTTAATATGGTCCAGCCGTACCTTATTTTAGCTAGCCGTACCTAACCTAACTTCGTTTTTATGGAACATTTGTAGCATTTGAAGATGTTTCTTATACGATAGGACCCAGACGTACCTTAATATTTTCCAGCCGTACCTTATTTTAGCTAGCCGTACCTAACCTAATTTCGTTTTTATGGAACAATTTTAGCATTTGAAGATGTTTCTTATACGATAGGACCTAGCCGTACCTTAATATGGTCCAGCCGTACCTTATTTTAGCTAGCCGTACTTAACTTAATTTCGTTTTTATGGAACATTTGTAGCATTTGAAGATGTTTCTTATACGAAAGGACCCAGCCGTACCTTAATATTTTCCAGCCGTACCTTATTTTAGCTAGCCGTACTTAACCTAATTTCGTTTTTATGGAACAATTTTAGCATTTGAAGATGTTTCTTATACGATAGGACCTAGCCGTACCTTAATATGGTCCAGCCGTACCTTATTTTAGCTAGCCGTACTTAACTTAATTTCGTTTTTATTGTACATATTTTAGCCTTTAAAGTTGTTTCTTATATGATAGGACCCAACCGTAAAATATATGTTGTCTTATAATTTTCATATTTTTCTTCTCTTTTCCTTACCTATCCCCTTTATTTTACTTTACTTGATAAGTCGCATTGAAGTTCACCGCTCGTACTAACCACCTTTTTATTGCCGGCCGTACTTAATTTGTCGATTTGGGAATCACCTTCCCGCGCTCTCCCCCGTTTGGTTTCTATAAGAGCAAGATGTTTCGTTAACATTTTTCGTATTTTGCGGGTTCATTGGCGATTGAGAAACAGAAATTCAGTGACACAACAAATTTACCACTACGATTAGCTCAGTTTTTTCCATTAAAATACATTACCTCACCTTAAAAAGAAAAGTGTAGTTACGTACGGCTAAGGTACGGCTTAGGTACGGCTGTTAGGTACGGCTAGCTTTACCTAAGCTCAAAAGGCTTTGTTGTTTAAAGACCAAGAAATGGCATCAAAAATAATGAAAGAAACGAATCCAAGAATAATAAAATCATATGGCAGGAAAGTTAAAAACTTTGATGATGAAGTATGGACTGAAAACTGTCGAGATGTGGTATATAAAGGAAATCTCGCTAAATTCAGTCAAAATGAAAATTTAAAAAGTAAACTTCTATTAACTGGTACAAAACTAATAGCTGAAGCTAGTCCGACTGATAGACGCTGGGGAATTGGTTTATCAAAATCCAATTCAAAGTCACACAAGCCAAAAGAGTGGCGTGGCAAAAACTGGTTAGGAGGGGCAATAATGAAGGTTCGGTCCGAACTGGTGGACACCAGCTGATAGCAAGGATATATTATCACCACAAACGATACTCCTGAAAATTGTAAATTTGTAATTGAAATTGTAAAAAATTTTTGTTATATATTTAAAATAAAAGTTCTGCAGACATGAAGATTTCTGGTTTTTATATAAGAGTCTTAAAACTTGGCGTTTTTTAACTTCATAGCATCTACAAAAATATCGATAATCGTACTACAAAAATTAGGACCCACGAATTTTTTGCAAAATATCCGCCCGGAATCTACTTTTTCTGACTCACCTAGAAAGAAAAAATGATGACATCATATTTATCAATTTGTTGCCTGATGTTAAAGCAACAGTCGTTTACTTAACGGCTACAACCCTTGGTGGCAAGTTTGATGTTTATCTCGAATTTTTCCCAGTGTTGTCCTGTCGAAAAGCAGTATTATTTTTGAACTAATTTTATGCAAAACGGTGTTTATTTCTCAAATGTTTGGACCGTTGATTCCACTATATTCTTGGTTTTGGATCTTGAATAGACAATAAATTTAATTATCTTTCAACCTTGAAATAATGGACGAGGAACTACTTTTTTCATTGCATAGATAACTTTGTACCGAAAAAAGACCCGACGTAGCAATTTATACATGTACTTGGTTAATAAGAATAGACATCATCGATAAAATTTTATTTCATGGAAATTAATTAGTAAATATATACACTTTTTGACTCATCTACAACACACGAGGGGCACATTTTTATAATAAAAAAAATACACTTTGTGTCTTAATTTTTTCCTAACCCTTTTGGGTGTAGAGGTTATAGGGACTGTTTGGGTCTAAGACGCACATATCTCTCATTATATCGCCAGAATGGTTAAACGTCAAAAGCGTGAAAAGACAAAAATACCATGTTTCATTAAAATTATCATTGGTAAAAGTCTTTTCTAGTTTTTTAAACGTTTTTGAAAGAAAATTTTAGTATTAAGGATATCGAAAAGCTTCGTTATATCATGTTCACTTCATGATATCCACGATTTTACAATCTAAACTAAAAGTAGTAAATCATCAAGGCTCGATCAGAAGCGTATTTAAAGTACAGAAAAGCAAATATGACTTATGAGGTGAAAACAACAGCCTATTTATGTTTTTAATAATTTGGGTCTTGCGTTTCTTACAAACATTCTTCTCATAAAAAAAGTACTAAAAACTAAAAAAAAGAAGCGACAGTAATTGAACTAAGTGTGAAAGACAGATGAGCTTGAAAAAAATATATAAAACATTAGAAATAATGGAATAAAAACTTGGTAAAATGTGCAGGTAAAAAGTAACAAGAGAAGATTTTAAAATGAGTTTGAACTGATGGAAAAAGCATATCGACGCGAGGCTCAAAATACACTATGCTTACAAGGTGTAGTCTCAATGTGTAAACGACTTTTACTCAGTATGATTTTTTTCCGCTGCTTTGTCTTAAATACTTCCAAACATCAATTGATTTGCATGAAGATCATCTAAAATATTCTGAAGTCTTTCTCGAACAGTTGCACTCTCCTCCCCTTCTGTTTCACTGCTACTATTTCCTGCTTTTTGGTTAGCAGTGAAATTTAAACAAGTTAATAACATATCAAATGTCATTTCTGCTCCTCTTACAACCTTTTCGAATGATTCAAGAAGTTGGGGGGAGTCACATTCGTTAACATTGTTTATTAAACGCTGCAACACAGCCACAATTCTGTCTTGTACTGCTCCTTTGGATCCACGTGGAACATACTCCATAACATTTCTTTTTCGTGTCTCCATTGGAGCAGTTGAATTCTTGTTGGATCTTTTCGACTTACTCTTTGTTTTTGAATCCTCATGTCCATAATGAGTGCCAATGTAGGTCACTTGCAAAGTCCCCCTTTCTTCAACAACTACGATGTTGCTTGTGCAATGTCTGTCCATCTTGCCTGAACCTATAAATAAGTCATAATATCAAATAGGAAGAATGCAAACAAAGTTTTTTAAATATATATTTAGAAAATTCAACACGTACTTCTACTCTTTCGGCCAGCAACTGTTTTCCGACTTTTAAAATAACCGGTGCGGTTACAACTATATTGACACCGACGTTTAGAATTGATATAACTTGGACCAGACCACTGATAGTATTGGCTATTCGTTTTCTTCTCGATTGCAGCTTTCCAAGCGTTAAATTCTAAAATATAAAACGATATTTCAAAATATAATAAGTCCTAAAAAACGCTATAGGGTGTCTCTTAAATATAAATATATAATTTTCCTATATTTCAATGTTCCAAAGTACATAAACACAAGAAAAAGAGCTAGGTGCACAGTAAAGTAATGTAAAAAATTCTCCAAAATAGCAGCGCTAAACATTTATGCCTCTAGAATTTATCAACAAACACAACATCTTACAAAATTATGGCTATTTAGGTTTTCGAGGTCACCTACTCCAATAATAAGTCTTTCAAGGCCCAGAAGATTAAGTAAATGACACAAAATAGTGGATTTTAAATTCATACCATCATAATCATCAAAATAAAATTTTTCTTCTTTAAATGTCATGCTATGATGCTTACTCAAGTGCACCCGCAAAGCCTTTTCACGTGAAAATTTTTGATTGCAATCTAAACACGTGATATTTCCACGTGTTACGCTATCCATTATCTCTATATGGAATCTTTCAATATGGCGTCTCAAGCTACGTTTGGCGAACTGTTGACAACATGTCGGACACTGAACGCGGGATGTTTTTGACACATAACGTTTTTTATATTGTTGAACCATTGGTACTTTTGATTGGTTCTCCTTGCGTTTCTGTAAAAAAAAGGAAGGAAAAACGTAAAAATAAAACAAATTTAAACAAAAGTTGAAAAAAAATTGATCAGGCGTGACTTACTACCGTTGTTGTTTTTTTTCTCAGATTCATCATCCATTTATTTTACTTACTAAAAAAAACCCAAGCAGATAGCAAAAATAACATGTGATCTCGTATCAACAAAGCTTTTAAACCAAGTACAACGACAACATACCGACGATTATCTTATTTTAAATATATAGCAAATGTGTCACATTTAAAAATAAATACCCTAAATATGACTAAAAATACAAATTTAATCAACATCAACAAAAATATTATTTTAAAGTGAACTAAGGGATGACTCCCAAATCCAAAGGTGTACGATAACCTCAATCCTAGGATCCTTTGACGTTTAAATATTTTGTGAAATACCTTTTTTGGGAAAATGGATATTTCAACTGATTTTTCGCCTACATGCTTCACAGGAGCGAATCGTTAAGGACAGGCAGGGTACGCTGGATTGACGTTTAGTGTACACTTTTTGGTATATGACTTATATTCTTAAAGTTTTACGTAAAACTATACATCTCGAAAACAAATGCTTTTAATTCTTGAAAATAATAACTCCCGAAATGTTACGTCGTCAATAAGTTCAAGTTGATCATGATACAGGCCATCGGAAACGTAAACAAACAAATCATGCAATGCACACAAGTTCGGAGGATCGTTGCTGTGACAAAATTTTAATCGTTTGTGAGCTACCCCATTATAAATAACTCGAAAATACGTAGATTTTATCTTTTCATTAATAGGGAGGTCTTCCTTAAATGTGGAGTCACGTGTGTAAAATTCTATTACCACTCTCGAAGCGTATGGTGGCCATTTTCCATCAGACACACCAAGAATGTGTAAAAATGGCGCTATTGTAGAATCATGACCAGAAAATAAAACAAACTTTTTAGGATTGTTCCCACGCAGCAACATATGTAAAGCATATTTAGCTATCTGTGAGAGTATGGATAACGTTTGCAGTTCTGCCAACGCAGAGTACCACACATTAGAGTACATGTGAGAAAACTGTAATGCTTGCTTCACTAAACTCCCTGGAAGCTGAGCACGAGGGCCACGCGGTAGACCTTGACCATGACACAACTTGGTGTATAGGATATCAACAATGTATGAAAACGCCGGTAACGATTCTCGTTTTAGAAGTAATATTTGGGCCATCTTTTGAAGCATCGGTTCAGCATTTTTAAAAAAATGAATAATTTTCGGTGTTTCGCCGATGTGGTTAGTTTTTTCTTCAAGTTGTGGACAATGTAAATCGTTTGAATTTTCATCTAAGAGAAAATGTCCGTTGCTAACACGATCTTTATGAATGTGAATAGGGATATTGTATGTATTAATGGTCAACTCGTCATGAAATATGCCTGCGATTAAAGCAGACGAACTCTGAATTGTACGAGGGACGTCGGTTGCTTGAATGTGTATCTCTGATTTCAAATCAATTGTTGATAAAAAGTTTTTATAGCTCCTCTTTAAATGTTCACCGTTAAAAAGATGTTGTAAATACCCGAAAGGTGTGAGTTGCCCACCTTTGCAAAAATGACGTTCATCGATCAACTTTTTCTTTTCACTTCCTTTGACTACGAAAGTATCTTTATTGATAACTTCACGAAAGTTCCGAAGCTTCGTGAATTGCAGTAGACTTGTATTGTTAAACGAGCAAGAAATATATACTGGGCTAGTATGACGTAATGCTTTTGGATGAATTGGTCCTCTGTCTCCATGCCTGATCACAACTTGAAGTTGTTTTAATGTAAAACCAGCCATGTTTTCACTTTCGGCACCAGTTACGTAGCCAGGGCTGTTGCAGTACGCGATATCACTACGTTTCGTTACTTTTACTGCATTGCCACCTTTCCAAGGTGAAAGAGGACGAACATAAAATAAATACAACAAAACGGTAATAACAAATAATGCAATAAGTAATACTGAACTTCGAAGGTTGGACATCTTTCTTCTATAGCGGAAGCATTTTAACATTTTTATTTTTTCTAAAAATTTAGAAAAAAATAAAATTATCTTCAACACTTTTAAAACTTGAGATTGCAGATTAAATACAGAAAGACTGAACCAACTTGATGTTGCAACAGGAAGACAAAGCTTAAAAAAGACATGCGGGGGAGGGGAATAAAAGGATTCCAAAATAGTAGCGACAGAACAATGTATCTATCAAATTATATATTTTATGAGTGTACATGTAAAACTTTAAAAATTTCTCAACGTGACAAACCAAGTGATTTGACATACTATAAAATAGGTACAAAATGAAGATTAACTGTAAAAAGGTTTTATTTCGAAAAGGTGTTTTTTTAAAAAAAAAATAGTATTTTGCTAATGGTAAATTAGCTGAGTAGTTGACAATTGGTTAAGGCATTTTCTCTTGTTGCGCTAAGACAACACGATCTACGTGAAAAAACAGTTAAATCAGTAAAAAAAGGACTACAGCAGAGCAGCAAAATACATAGCAAAAATAATCTCTTTACACTATTCTATTTCTAACAACAAATTTGACAAATAAAAGTTTATCAAAAAAAAGCATGGTTGAGACATGATAAAATATTGAATTGATTTTTAGAAATATTTATCGATTAATATAATATATTAGAATCACATTTAATCAAAACCAAAAAAAAAGAGAAAAAATGGATCATTCTATCTTTTCACAATAATTTTCAGGGATCAATCCAGTTTTTCCATTCAACATTCCAATCAGCCAGCCTTCTTCAGTCGAACTTCGAACTAAAATAAATAAATAAATAACATAACATAAGTTAACACGTTAATAACTCACTTGATTGTGTTAGTTTTAGCAAAATTACCATTTGTAATAATCGCTCCAGCATTAAATGATAATTCAGCATCATTTTCTGCAACACAAGTGTATAACGTCCTGGCTTTCCTACCAAAACAATACATACTCATGTAAGACAAAACGAGAGAAACTGTCCATTAAAAACAAAAATATCAATTTAACGCGGCCATACCACTCCTTCCTTCTCGGAATAATTGGAGGTCCATTGTCACTTAACCTTGGTTTTCGATTTGAAGGCTTCGGACGAACAGGCTTCGTGTTTTGTACGCTACCCAAATCTGTAGACGTAATCCTAGAATCGAGGGCCATTGCATAGCTTTCTCGTCGAGACTTAGTATCATTGACACTAGAAAATACACTTTTACCAAGTTGCAGTGATGTTAGGAGGATTCGTACAAAATTTTTTCGTGTTTTTTTCGTGGTTGTTTAAATTTTGCAGTTAAAAAAATACATTTTAGGTCCACTTAAGACTTTAGTAGGTCAACAAAGGCGAAAAGGTGGACAATTTTTGTAGGCACTTTAATCAAAAACAACTTTCAGCCTCAAAATGAGTGATCAAATTTTAACATTTCAGCGAGCCAAGTTTCTTACCGACCAACTAATTTTCTACTTTTTTTGCAGACTTTTTCGCTTTTTCTTTCTTAGTGCATCAAGAACGAAAACGGCTGATATAAAACTTCTCAGCGGGTTTTTAACGATAAAGTACCCAATAATTTACAAAGAATTTCTTTCAAAGCTCTCCCTTCTTAAGTAAGGTTCCCCGTACGAATCCTCATAAATCCCGACTTACTTTTTTTTCAGAAAACAACCATCATCTTCTGTTTTCTTAAAAATCTTACCTGTTCTCTTCAGTGTTGGTACCGAATGGACTTGTAAAAGGTGCTACGGTTTCTGCATATCTAATAAAACACACCACAAGTTACAAATACGAAAGAAAAACTAATACAATATGTTTAAACAGTTCAAAATTAGCTAATTAGCTCTTTATTATATATTAAATTTTTATATACTAACCTATTATCATACTTAAATTCTTCATATTCAAACACATCATTTAAATCGTCTATATCATCATTAGAATCATCATATGATTTATTAAGAAATTCTTCAGGCCTAACTAATACGTTTTTCCATCTTTTTATACTAGAGATGATGTACAGAAGTTGAAAAGTCGTGTGTGATTTGTTGCAAGTGGAAAGAGAACAAATAGTTGCTGATCAAGAAGAATGAAAATATTGTGTCTTCTCAAGTGAGAATGATTATTTCATTAGCTGTACCTCTTTCAAATAAATATACCCTTAAAATAATCACAGCCTTTGGAGCCCAAAATGATCTAAAACCAGACCTCTCTAACGAAGCACAACCCTTAAGCAAATACTTATTTTAGTAGACACACTTTTACTGTAAACACATTAAGAGTAACAGGAAAGTTATTAGTAATAGTTAACTTTAGTCTATAACAGGAATACATATTATGAAATTAATATATATATATATAATGAAATTAATATAATATTTCTATCGTGTTAGTACGAGGGTAACAAATAATAAAATGATTAAAATCAATAAGGTAAGAAATGTTACCTGCCACCAGCAATGTTTGGTTTCGGTCCAGTTGGAACTAAAATACAGTGTACTATAAATAGGACTTGAAGTCACAGAGATGAAGTACATGATAAAAGTTTTCATTTTACCTGAATGTCGACATATTTGAATTCTGAGGACAACATATTTGAATTCTGAGGACAGGGTTAGTAAAAGTCAGTACCTGGAGGTCGAAATCTTGGATATTTATCAACTTCACTATAATGATTGTGATTAGTATACGAGCCTGAAAGGATTACAATGGAATGTTTTGCTTTTCATTTGTGTCTCCATGTTTGTGCGTGTGCGTGGTGCAATATCGTGCCATGTGTGAACAAGTGTTATATCGTGCCATGTGTGAGCAAGTGTTATATCGTGTTTTAAATATATCTATATGCACCATCCAGTTGAATTGTTTCCTTTGCAACAATCCTTGCACAAAGTATTTCAGTAACGAAGGTGGATATATTTTGTTGGAGAAAGCAGCAAGATTTACTGAAGAAAAGGCTACGAAATATCCAGTATATGTTTTGAATGAGAAATCTAATTGGTTGGTTACCTCATTTCTTCACTTATAAGAACAAAAATAATTGGTCTATCCCATTTTCGACGGTGCTATACTTGCAAGCAGGACTGAAATTAGACAGCCCGTGATATGTGGCACTATCAAATCTATATACTTGTGCATGTGTGTGTACGTGCGTGTGCGTCATATGCACTTAAGACAACAACACATATAAAACTCTCTAATACTCATTTTTAATATAAAAATTAAAGATAGAGTATAACACACTACTTGTTTACACTTAAATGTGCTGTTATGTGTAATCATAAAAATGTGTAATTAAAAGAAATAATGCACATGCTACATGCTAAAATACACGTTGCTTTTTAGAAAGAACACTATAATAATTATACGTAACTAGTTACATAGCACTCAGAAAATATTGTTAAAAGTTGACCAAATCTCTAGGAAGAGCAAATCATATGTATTTTAATTGTATCCATTATGTACGTCTTATAAAGAATATTTGATGCATTTCAGTAATCCATCCAATTTACCAAAATGAAATTAGGCAACTTCATACTTTCAGAAAAATAGATCAATATTACAACTTTTACAAAATTTTGATCATCACACTTTTGTTCCCTTACATCGTAAAACATAATTTATAGAAATGATTACCACTCACCATTTTTACTGTTTTGTCTACCACTGTCTCGCTTTATAGAATTATTTGGCGATATAGATTCATTTGAGCTGATTGATATTGTGTCTGGTCGAGGTGATAATTCCGAGTCTAAAAAAGGGGGCTCAGATGATGGTTTTCTTTATATCACACGAAGTACAATCACAATTCGTTCCGACACAAAATACAACGCATAATTACCAATTTTACTTCGTGGTCTGATAGCTGGTCTTGATGGTGGATCAGGTGCACGATATTTACACGATCTGTCACCACCAGGACTTGGTGGGATATTCGGTGACGCTGGTTTAGCCAACATTGATTCTGGAGGTCCTTCTTTAAATAACTGTAAGCATAATGATGTAATCAAATACAACAATAAAAAGAAAAATGACTCTGCTGTTAAAACTCTTCACTATTTTATTACACTCTTTCACGTTATAAAAAGTTGATAAATTATCAAATTTTTTTATCAATTTTTATGTATATACACAAAGTTATGCTAAAATTAATAATTATCTACCTGGTCATATTCTTGTATCATCGTTTCAATTACAATACTTTGAAATTTAATACTCATAATGGCTGCCATAGTTTCTTCTTTTGGCCTCATAAGGGTTGGTCCAAGCACAACAGCTAGGTTACTGGCTTGCATTAAGTTTTTGTCGGAATTGCTTGCAACCCTGAATTTAAATTTTGCATAATGTAAATGTTTCCAAAAGTAAAAAAAAAATACACACACAAACAATAATGCGAAACTAAAGTTTAAAAACTTAATACACCCAAATAATAAGTTCTACATACATCTTCAAATGATACATGAGTCTGTTCAAAACCATATAATTATTTGCTGGCAGTTGCTTCAGAAGTTCTTGTAAACGACTTACTTTCTTGGCATGTGTATCTAGTTCTAGAGAACAAAAATACAACAGGAATAGAAATAAATTATAAAAGTAAAATGTTATAACAATGTTAAAAGACTGAAAAATCATACTTATGGCATGTACGAAATCATTATGAAGTTTGAAGGTGTAAATTGGTTCTGACAATGTCCTATAAAAAATATATATCATACAAAAATGGCTGCCATTCTAGAATGTTGGCAAAACCTAGACAAATCATAAAAATGACCATAACAATGTCAATCAATTCATTCTGCTTGATATTAGGATGACAACTTGGGCAGATGACAACTTGGGCAGATGTCTACATAAGCAAATGTCTGTCATAAAAATGTATACCTAAAATATTGTTTCATAGCACTTGTAATTGTTTTTACTTCCCATATTGAATTCTCAGAAGACAAATCTAACTTTTCCAACTGTTTAGCATCTAGAAAATACATAACAAAACAAACAAACTGCATGAAAAATAACAATGTGAGTTGGATTCAGGTGAAGATGAACATACCTATTCCAACTTGCAGCAATTTATTAAATTTTGATGATACACCAGCTATCCTGTATACACCCTGGTCTGTTAGCCCTAAATATAAATTGGAGTTTAACACAGTACTTTTAGTATAACTTAAGTTTAGTAAAACAGGCTACTTAGATGTTAATATACCTCGTTTCTCAATGCCTTCCAAACATTTACGCACAAATTCTATTCCTGTCTCATTCATAGCAGTTACTCCTAAAGAAGAAAAAATACTTCCTTTTTTTATCATGCTAAATTTTGAGAGAAAAAAATCACAAGCACTTATTTTCTGACATAGCAAGTGCCCCAAAGTTTTAGACATCAAAACACATTGGTCTAAATATCATTAAAAAAAGGTGTGTAACATCAACACTTACCCTCATTTTGGGAAACAAGTTCTGAGGATTCCATATATATCTGTAAATATTTAAAAAGAGTTAATTTTACTATGAATAAACCACTTACTTAAATACAATAAAGAAAAAATGCTTACTGGTTCGCGGCCCTCCATAACTTCAAGCCACTGCTTTCTATCGTCTTCAGTAATGGATTGAAGAGTAATAGTTTGACTTCTACAACAAAAAAATATTCACATATACTATGCAGAACTACCATTAGGTAGTGAAATGTGTTTGCGTTGTATTAAAAGTGTTGGTGTATTAGATGTTAAGAGACAGACCTGTCGTGGCCTGTGATCTCGAATAAAAACCTTCTCTCAGATGATTCTGTTGGTTTCCTAAATTAAAACAAAATTAAAAACAGTTAAAAAAGGAATAGAAATCTGTACACAATGAACGATAGTAACAATGAAAAGATTTACCTAACACAGGACTTGACAACTAATGTATCTGTGTTTGCATTCTATAAGCAATAAGGCAAATTATATTGCATATTTCTCTGCTGGTAGCAGACATGTTTACTAAAATGTACGACCAACACAATTCTACTTACTAGTTTTCCTTGCGTTTGATTGTAAGGTATCATGGTCAGAATTTTGTTTTCTTTTGTGTACATGCAGTAATGTTTCACCCAGGTTGGGCCGAGTACACCAGCTGAATAAATGGAGAACTTACTTCTGCAGACTCTCCTCAATACATACAAAATAAACATGTAAATAAATGTACACACCTTTTCTTCTATCATGCACTAATAAGTAACCCTGTCTTGCATACATTTCTTTGTGCAGATCTCCACTGTTAAATTTCTACAAAAGGCAAAAGGATAATCACCATTACCAGCAAATAAAAAAAATATGTAAATAAAAATTCACTATTAAAAAAATTGCACTGAAGATAAAAGGAAAATCCATTTGTAACGAGTTAAAGAAAAAAATTAAGACATATGTCTGATGTTCGAGTAATAAAATATTCTATTATATATTACCTTAATAGTTTTGTTTTTGAGATCTTCAGCTTCTTGTCTTGTTACATCAAATCTATCTCTTGTCTAAAAAATTCAAAATGGAACTGTATTCTTACTGCAATTACATTAACTCTATGTCTTGTCTAGAAATCTTATAACTTTACTCCAATATTTAATGGAATAAAAAATTATTCAACATACTGTTTGCAGTTTGTATTGTAGGTCTGTCAAATAACCACGATAATCATTGAATGTATCATGACCTGATATAAAAATGATAAAAATGAAGAGCTACGGAAAGAAACCATGATTAAGTTAATAAGTAAAAAATAAAAGAAATTTACCATTATGAAAAAACGTGGATTGGCCATACATAAACGCTAACATCTGAAAAAAAGATATGATTAGGACATATATTAAAACTTAAAAAAAATTGTGATTAAAAAGTCATTTGTAAATGCTTTACATACTATTTCAACAAATTCAAACTTCTTTTTTTCATTAACTTCTTGCAGTCTTGAAACATAACCTAGGGACATTTCTCGAAAATTACGTAGTTCGTGTTCCAGTTGAGCATCAGCCTAAAAAATGCATCCACAAAACATAAGAAGACAGCACATCAAAATATTGGTGGACATTGGAAGCCAATATCATGATATCAATCTTCAAAGAATGCAAAGGTAAAACCTCTTGTAAAGCTGTATCTTTTTTCTTGGGTGAAATTTTCAGGTGAGCTTCATATAATGCACATATCCTTTCTGTTTCTTTGTCAAACTTCTTTTTCTCTTCCTAAAATGTTAATTACAATTATATATCAAGTGACATGAGAAAAACGTTTTGACGATATATTTCTACTTGTAAATAAACTTTTTAAATACTAACCTTTGCACGCCCAATTTGCTCCTTGCGAAATCTTTCCAAAGGTTCGATAAGTTGAATGTTAGCATGATCAAGCTATAAATGTATTTTATAGTGACATTAAACATCAACAAATATAAACAACAAAGTATTATATACTGTTTTATCATAGCATCTGTCAGCACTAATTAATTGATCACATTAATTAAATACAACATTTTTAAAAATAGTTAATTACTTTATTACAAAAAATATAAACAAGTTTTTGAAGAATGTGTTGAATGAAACGTAGATCTGAAAAACAAAAAACAACAACCACAAAAAAACAGCAACAACAATTAAACATTTTTAGATATATATACATGATATTATGCAATAAATATTTCCTGAATTCATTGCCTTTTTCTTGTCTGTCTGTATGCATAATGGCTGGCCAAACTGCTTTAATATATCCAAATAAAGGTGGGCTAAGTAGTACTATTTTTGCTGACTAAATGATTTTGGCATGGCATTAACCCTACATAATTATGCCCAAGATTAGGCATCCAATTTTTCAAGTTTCCTATGAATGTCAGGTTAAATATTGCAGACCCTCTCTAAACCTCTTATAGTACAGCACTTAGCTTACATATATCACAGAAAATATTCAGTTGTAGTCTATGACTATTAAAATGGCATAAACCTTGCCAAAAGAAAACAAACTCACCATACGGTCTCTTTCTTCCTCAACTTTTTTAATAATTTGTGAAAAACATGGAAATGAATCCTCTACAAAGTTAAACAATAAAGGTTTTTATAACGCATAACACATAAATAATATAAATGGACTAGTCGTTGCCCGTGGAAAAATCCACGGGTTCGCCCGTCCATTATATTTACCCGTCGCAACAAAGGGAATAAAAATATATCGCATTTGATATTCGTGTTTCCGTAACATCATTTTCTTACTCAGCGGGGGTCCTCGCAGAGACAGACAGACGACGGCTATTATTATAGAGATAAGTTTTTACACAAACAGCACTCAATGAAACATTTTGTTGACTTAAAATAATGTAACAGATTAAAAGTTTTTCATTGCTCCAATACAAAGCAATCCTGT
The DNA here is from genome assembly GCF_029227915.1 of Hydractinia symbiolongicarpus. Lineage (NCBI taxonomy): Eukaryota > Metazoa > Cnidaria > Hydrozoa > Anthoathecata > Hydractiniidae > Hydractinia > Hydractinia symbiolongicarpus. The sequence goes on along the minus strand of NC_079882.1, from coordinate 25,502,109 downwards.
TTAGAAGATGATTTAAATAAATGCCTAATTTCAAATATTATAAATCCATAAGCAATCATTAACAGCCTTTTCATACCCACATACTTTGAACTTGTCAAAATTCACTAGTCAATGTTTACAAACAGACCTATATGACTTAGGATCTTAGGTTTTTTTGTTAGATCTGCAATCTTAAACCATGCTGGTGGGTCACACATTAATTGTTCTATAATGAAATCACATCGCAGAAACTGTGATTAAGGCATTCCTCAGTGAGTCAAACATCTACATGTAGAACTGTTGAACCATCCAGCTGGTGTTTGTCATGTGTTGCTGTTTGGTCATTTTCAAAAATGACTAAAAAATTATCAACAAGATTGCAGTACAAATGGTTTCCAAGAAAAAAAAGGTGACCATAATTTTGAAAATTTGTGTTGGAGACCTAATTTTGTGCATCGTTGCCAAAATCCACTTTTTGTCTGCCTCAATAAAAAAGTCTGGATTGTTGTTGGACTTTTTGGAAAACCTTTCTACATTGGTTTCAGACTGTAACGAAAAACAAACATAGTGAACCAACCATATTCAAGTTCGTCTTGCACCTCTATTTCGCCAATGTAACGAAGTTTGAAATTTTCAAGTGTTGTTGCGAAACTTGACTGTGCATTAGATAAATCTAAAAAAAAAGTTTTGAAAATAAAAATGGATTGAAGGACAATTATGGTGAAATATCTGATGTTTCAGGAAATTGATGGGACACAAAACCTAAAAATTAAAAAACCAAAAGGAAAGCTATTACACTTAATCTTAGCCATTAGCAAAAGTCATTTTACAATATCCACAAGAAGTTAATGGAAATAAATGAATATTCAGCTCATGTTAACTGCAGTGACAGTCTTGGTCATGAATTGCGTGCGATCGCACGCGCACGCCTCCACACACACAATGTGAAATTCGGGCGTGCTCTTTATCACACGCCTTGTTCTACTTCGTACACACGCCAAGCAGAACTGAGCTATTCTAGAGTAATCCCTTACCCAAACTTTACCCAATACATAATTGTTCTTCCGCGTTAAAATGTATTTCTATTAAATACCCACCTTCATTAAAATTGCTGACGTGATATACATTTCAAATGTTTTGCGTTGGCATTGCGTCGACAATATTTTTTTTGTTTTTCAGCTGGCAAAAAATTTCTTCATTACCCTTGTATTGATCTCCTTAAGACGATGACAAATGGAAATGCTATTTACGAACTGAAGGTCAGGGCATTATTAAGTTGAATATCTCAGAAGTCGCCGGTGACATGCTTCAAAAATGCTTGTCACAGGCACAGTTTAATGCAAAGCAGAACTGTACAGGAAACTTAATTGAGAGTCTTCGCAGAACATTTCTTCTCACAAAACCGAGGGCAGGGCTTACTTTTTGCCTGCTGTGTCGTGTGGGAGAGAGAACTTCTGGACTTCGTTATAATACGATATACATTCTTGTCAATCATTATTACGAATCGAAAGGCTCCGCAATTTTTCTGCTGCTTGAATAAATTTAGGTTAGTGACATGTTTATTTTATGTTTACTTTCTTTTTTTTTTTTCGTGAGTTGAATTAATAAATTTATTGTCATTGTTAATTGCTGGGAATAACTCCCTGTGGAGTGATGGAGAGAAAGAAGAAATTTTGAACAGCGTAGTCGATTCATACATGCAGAAGAGGTTTGTCAGCATGGAGACACCTGTTCTAGTAACAGGTATGGATCACGATACACGCAACAGCGACAATGAAGAGAGTAACGAGAGTAGTAATAGTTATGAAACACACAGCGATGTATAAATAATCTTTAAGTTCGTTAAAAATATATACCAAAACTTTGTATATTTATAGAGACAACAGCATGTGGGTTTCGTTTTTAAAATTGTTTAAATAACACTTGCATCCATTAAATACATGATAAAATGTTTATTCCGCCTGTAAGTGCATATTTGCAGACTTGCTTCATCCGTGCTCCGTCGGCGTTCACCTCCGCATTAGTTAAGAACTGCATGGCTGGATTTCATAGTAAGACCTGGTTACCAACAACGAAGGGGCAAGGCAAAAGAGATTTATGTCTACGTAGTTCTTTTAACTAAGTCAGGAGTCGGTGAATTAGCTAGGATGGGGAGGTTGGCTATGAATAGACTCGCTTATGGATTAAAAGGACCAGGATTATTCAATAATTCTTAGATCTAAAAGTAATCTGTTAACGGAGGTACGCGGTTCTTCCCGTACCTCACGTAATTTAGGTACACGATAGGGCGTAGGAACGTGATCGTGTACCTCAAAATGAGAAGCCTGCATTTACTACTTGGTTGTTTGGGGTCTGGATCAAAGTTGGTTATTCATTTTTCACATGATTCATTCAATATGGCAGCTTGTTGTGAACATGGTTTGTAAACATTTTGTTGCTGAAATAAATAAGTCAACAAACGAAAAAGAAGCAAATAAAAAGTAAAAAACAATGCTTCAAAAACTCTGCGCTGCCGCTCTCCTGAATGTAATAATTGCATGGCAAAATCATAAGCTAGGTGTGCGATACTGATCACACGCCTGTATTATTGTACCACTGCACGCGGGTGCAAATATTCATGACCAAGACTGTGACTGCAGTAACATATTTAGCTTTCTTGTAGAATGACATACGCTCTTCTGATCTCAGCCTCAGATTTTGGATAAAGAAGAGACACCTTTGATTCCATGAATCCATATGGTGTTTATTTTGGCTAATCCCTGCTAGTAGTATTTCCCTGCTTATCTGCCTGTGTCATTATCAAAATCTTATGACTCTGCATTGACTTGTCTAGTGAGACAAGTTAATAAATACATGGACATTGGTTAGTCTATTTTTACAAAGAAGTGTTGGAGTTAAAAAAAACCCTCCTCTTATCATTAAGGTAGAATTGTATGCAATTTCCCCTTTATCGTATGTAAGAACTGTATGCAAAATTTGAAAAAAAGGTTGTACTATTTTCAGGCAGATATGGCATGTGGTGTATCAATTACACTATTACTTGATATTATTAAATGCAGTTAGAGAGATCTACCAAGCACATTGTGATTATCTGCTTTAGTATTATAAAACTTAAATTATTCTTTATGGGAGGGGAGTGGGGTGTTGAAAAAGGATGAGATAAGATGGCCTGCAACATTCAACAGCCCACATGTGTTATCTTCCCAATTTTACTTGCATGGCTCACATTCACTTGCCTTGATACCATAATAATTAAATACAACAAGTTTCACAAAGTTTACATATGCTAAGTTTGTATGAAAGAAAAAAAAGAACTCATGTAACAATGAAAATGAAAGGTCTGGCGCTTCTAAAAGCTCATGAAAAGGTGATAACTATCATGCTCATGTAAACTTACAGTTAAGCAGTAATGCATATCTCAGAAACCAGTAAAGATTATAATGATTAAATGAGCTTGAGTGGCTTTTTCACAGAAGTAAGCTTTAAAATAATTGAAATGAATAGGTTATGCGCAACCATATTTTTGTTATGTTCTGTAATTCGGACAGAAATTTTAATGCATAATGCAGAATACTTTGGTTATCATGGTTATGACTTTTATGCTGATTGGAAAATCTAAGTAGAGCCAGGTGACCAACTGACTGTCAATTTTGGGACTTTCAAGGACTTTGGCATGTTAACATGACGTATTTTTTATGGCAGCTCTATAGGTAGCGTACAATAGTACAATTTCACCACCTTTTATAAAAAACAATAGTATTTAACTTGCACTTTGGGTTGCGCTGTCCTATTGTTGCTTATTATGCAGGCCATTCCTTGAGACAAGTGCGATCGCATGTGCACTCGCCCGTACACTTGTAAAAAGATTTATGATATGTACAATTGTGCTATAAATAGCGCAATTGTACCTATGGCACTATTCTGACCCAACTTAGAACATGGCCTAGCTTATGGGAGATGTTTACTTTTGGATAATCTTCGATTTATTGCAACTTGACCTATTACGTAACTTAAGAGGCAGAATCGTTTTGAATGGGGCAGCCAAGATTGGATTATTTTGTTATATATATATATATATATATTTAAGAAACAGAGACTATGACTGTGATTTAAAAAATTATTATGTTTTGCGTTAATTTATATTTTATGTGATCAGTCTCACCAGTTTTGAGCAGCATCTTTAAAGCTCCCATTTGAGCTACAGAAACCTTTTTAGAAATTCTTGCCTGACTGGACGACAGCCTTATGTGGGGATCAAACCCACAAACACTTAGACATGAGTTGAACGCTGTACGGATTGTACTACTAATCCCCATTTGTCAAATTTATTTGTCAAGTCTGTGTTTGTTCAATTTTTAAGAATAAAAAATTTATGACATGGTACAGTACAGTCCAGATGTAAGCGTACGCGTACGCTCAAGTTTCACACCTTTTTCTCGGAGGCGGTAGTTGTTTGTCTTTTGTTCTTATTAATTATCTTATTATAACTGCTCGTAACTATTGTTAAATAGTGTTAACATAACTATTCCCAATAGCATAATTGCAAATGTTATCAACTCTATCAATGTGACAGGAAGAGCCATTGTTTAATATTTTTATTAAACAAAAGTTTTGCATGGAAACTAAATAAACTAGAGAGAAGGCATTGTTGGTTGCTCGGGTTAAATAAAGCTTTTAAGCGATAGAAATTAAATTAAAAACGGCGATAGAAATGTTTTTTTAGATCGCATTATAAATGTTTAAAAACGAAAAACAGCGATAGAAATGTTTTTTTTTTAGATTGCATTTTAAAAGTTTAAAAACGAAAAGCGGCGATAGAAATGTTTTCTTAGATCGCATTTTAAAAGTTTAAAAACGAAAAACGGCGATAGAAATGTTTTTTTAGATCGCATTTTAAAAGTTTAAAAACGAAAAAAGGCGATAGAAATGCTTTTTTAGATCGCTTTTTGAAAATTAAAAATGAAAAACCACTATAGAAAAGCTTTTTTAAATCGCATTTTAAAAGTTTAAAAACGAAATGCGGCAACAGAAATGTTTTTTTAGATCGCATTTTAAAAGTTTAAGAACGAAGAACGGCAATAGAAAAGCTTCGTTATATCACATTTTAAAAGTTTAATAACAAAGAGCGGCAATAGAAATGGTTTTTTAGAAAGTTAAAGATTGAAGAACGGCGATAGGAAAGCTTCGTTAGATAGCGTTTTAAGTATTTAAAATGTTATCAACTCTATCAATGTGACACGGCGAGCCATTGTTTGATAGTTTTATAAAATAAAAGATTTGTGCGAAAACTAAATAGACAGCAAGATGCATTGTTTAAATCTTTTAAGAGATAGAGCTGTTGCTCACTAGAAAAAACAAAGACAATGTTTTTAACAATAAAATGTAGCGTGATACTATAAAACGACAAAAGTTAGATTTTTTCTTTCTTTGGTATTAAAATTTAATTTGTTATCGAAATCTTATCGCGAAGGAAAAAGTCCTGAACGTAGGGTTTTTCTGTTTGCGTTGCTAAACGTTGCTTTTTATAAAAAGAACTTTTAAAAATTTCACATGTTAAAAAATATGTTTCGATGATAAAGAAATATTACTAAAAGTTTTAAAAGTAGCATTAGTTTTTTTTAAAATATTTAGATCATTGGATTTGTTGTTTTTTAAAAGAGCTTGTGTTTTTTAAATAAATCGAGATTAAAATCGCGTTACTATAATTAGTTTTGTTGTTAAAAAAAATAAAAATTCAATGGCCTTCGCGTTTAATTTATTCTCGCGCAGAGTATTGTTTTTAAACAATGTTTCTTGCTATGCTTTTGTTTTTAACCCGAAGCAATTATTTTCGCGCAATTTGAAAGGAACTCGCTATCCTATTGTTTTTTTAATGAAAGCAATTATTTTTGCAAGTTGAGCGTATGCGTACGCTTACATCTGGACTGTACTGTATTTGTATTGCTCATTACTTTAGCTATATTTGTAATAGATTATATTTAGAGAATACATGATTTATTCTCCTCCGTATATTTTTTCTCTTTAGTCCTCTCCTATAGAAACTGCATTTGTCCACAGTTGCACTAGGTCTGTCTTCAATTTTTTTTAAATTCGTAACAGTGTGTTGCCCATGTTACAAGGTTTAACTTTATTCTGGGAGTCTTCAGACTGGCCCATGTTGTGGCTGATTTTTAAAAAGTGTCAATAGTTAGGCCTGTTCCTTTTTTTTGTACAATTTTTGAAAGGACAAGTCCTTTGTCAATAGTTTGGCTTGTCCCATCCCATCTTATGACACAGTCTTTTAAAAGCATGGGAATTGTTTCTCAATAGTTAGTTCATCCCATCTTATGACACATTTTCTCAATTTGCAATAGTCCTTTATGTACAGTTGAGTTTGTCCAATCTGATGACACGATTTTTAAAGCAGGGGATTCCTTTGTCAATAGTTAGACCCGTCTTTTGACGGGCGGTCCTGTCTAAAGGACAGGCCAGTCCTGCGTCCAAAGTTGGGCCGGTGCCCGTAGTTGGGTCAGAACAGCACTTTTGTAACTTACATCAAAATATACAATTTCTCTTTTTTTCTGTTGCATTAAAAAAAAAATTAAGACCTACTTTCTAATGATTTTAATAAGTTCCTACACTCCTTGATGAGTGACTTTATTGCATCATTGGTCTGATCAAGTTCTTTTTCATGATCGTAAATACTGTCTCTGAAATATGGACTGTCAAGTAAACAATCACTAAATTCTAAAGGCTTTAAACCCATGATTTACTTTATTAAATTTCGAAAATATGATTTAAGATCCAATTGTGCCAGCTACCAAGACTGCCAGCAAGTATTTCAGCATTTGCAACAAACACCACTCCCCCTTAACACAACACTGAGGTACTAGCTATAGCTTCTTTAATGTTTGGTACATAAAACTTCCAGCTTGCTATCGAAAAATCACGAATTTACACATTCTCTAATTTTGCAGCTATGATCGTATTCAGCATAAAATTGCCAGATATAATTGATACTTAATGTAACAGGTATTCGACTGTCTTTTCGCCTGCTTCCCTGCTATGTTTTTACTGGTGCAGGTAATCCGTTTTTTGCAGAACGTCAAGATCGGGATAAGCGGAAAGTCTACATCCTATCCGGATCAAATATGGTAGCTGCACATGTGCCAATAATAGGGCAAATGAGTTGAGGTCATGCTTTTGCTTGTTATCTGGCTAAAAATAATGCATGATACCTTTTATGTCTTTTTTGCTAGCTGGTTATTTTGATCCGTTTCAATTTAACTACATCTAGCTTCTGTGATTTTACAATTTCTTTTGACATTGAATATTTTTTGTGGATTAACTAGCTACATAACAAGCTATATTCTAATTTCAAGATCAAAAGATGCCTTCACCTGAGAATAAAGTTTGGAATGGACTGATCCATTGCTTACCGCCTGCATTAGTTTGCCTGTCGATTTGCATAAGAGGTCTGTGTGGGGATTATAAACAACACACGTCACAATGAAAATTGTCTATATAACTAACTAGCTATACTCTAGGAGAGAACAATGTGAAATAAATTTTATAGGGGCTGTTTAAATTTGTGAACCCCGAAGACTGGGCTGATAAGTCTCTGAGCTAGAAACTCTTGGCATCTCTGATAGTCCAATTTCTTCTTGCTAGAAAGTCACGTGGCTTTGTTTTTTAACCAATAGGATTATTGCATGTTTAGGGACAAACAACACTGGCCAAATGTTCCTAAAATATTCCTTTGAAAGTCATATAATAAATTCAGGTAAGTGTATCAGGGTTTGAAAAATGTAAAGTTGGTTCGCCAAAAAATTGGCACTCTGTAATGAAGTAAACCACCATCTAGATGTGGCCTGGGAACGTCGTAGATCATTTACCATTGGCTTGTTCATTAGTAGCTACTTGTTTTTCGACATGAATTTGTATTTTTTGTGACCTGTGAGCTTTACTTTTCCTGCATTATTATTTTTTGTGTTGGAGACAAGTGGGGGATGTTTAAACTTGTGAACCCCCAAACACGAGAACTGAGCGTCTAAACTAGCGACTCTCTTAATTTCAACGTTCTTGTGTCCGATAGCCAAAATAATGTTGCAAAAATGAAATAAGTTTATTTTTATAGCATGCTGTAAAAAAATATTTAAAATATAATTATTGTTTCAGAGCTTCTTACTGTAACCAGTTTTTGTGAACATTACAACACAAGTTAAATACAGTATACTGATGATTAAAGTTGTTTTCACAAAAAATATGTTAGTTTCAAACATGAGTCTTCTAGTTAAATGCTGTTTCTTATTTTCTTTGTTTGAATTTGACGAAAACAAAGTTTAGGTAAAACAAAGTTTGTTTAAAAAAGATGCAATGGGACGAATTTAAACAATATGACACCAGCGGGTCATTGATATCGTTCAGAAGAAAATGCTAATTGCTAATTGTGTGTGCTTGTCTGAAAAAAACAAAAAGAACACTGTACGTAGGTACAAAAAAAAATTTAAAAAATAAACATTGTTTCAAAAATAACAAGAAGCCCTGGGTGCTCTAAGAATTTCCGCGCGCTACCAAAATATTTGATGAAAACCTGCTAATTCGTTGTGTTATTGTGCCAAACATTCAAAGGGGTTTGGTGCATGAACCTCTGAAGATAAAGCACACCAGTGACATTATATCTTACAACAAACGCAAACAAAACGAAACGTGTCATTAAACTCACACTTTAAAAGAAATTGCTAACAAAAAATACAGCCTATCATTCATGGTTGAAAGTCTTGCAATTGAATGTTGATGGTCTTAAACGGCATTAGTTGACATAAAATCAAAATTTTGATGTGACCATCATTTTCAGCATACTTTTTTTATTAACTGTGTCAATTTTTGTCGAAAATAAAGCAGCTTTAATTTTTGGATAAATTTTGGTCTGAAATGACATTTAGGTGACAAAAAATCAAAGTTTTGTACCATAATCATTTTCAGCATACTTTATTTGTTAACTGTGCCAGATTTAGCCGAAAATGAAGTGGTTTTAATTTTTGGACCAATTTTGGCCTAAAATGGCATTTAGGTGACAAAAATCAAAATTTTGATGTCACCATTATGTTCAGCATACTTTTTTTGTTAACTTTGCCAATTTTTGTTGAAAATGAAGTAGTTTTAATTTTTGGACCAATTTTGGCCTAAAATGACATTTAAGGTGACAAAAAACCAAAATTTTGATGTCACCATCATGTTCAGCATACTTTATTTGTTAACTGTGCCAAATTTTGTTGAAAATAAAGTGGTTCTAATTTTTGGACCAATTTTGGCCTAAAATGACATTTAGGTGACTAAAATCAAAATTATTAGGTGACCAATGTTTAGCATATTTTTTTTGTTAAATGTGCCAAATTTTGTCGAAAACAAATGCCAATTTTAGCCTGAAACGTCAATACGAGACTTCCCAGTAGTTAAGGAGCTTGGGTACGAAGTTTACATCTGTGACGGAGCAACGTGAAATCCCAGGGTCGATTTTTTCTCAAAAAATGCTCCGAAAGAAAAAAACGACGGTTTTAAAGAATTTCCTATGCCTTCGGGCGCGGAAATTCAATTAGATATTTTTTATTAAATATTTATTAAATCTTTTTCTAATAAGCAATTAACTCAGTCTGCCATTTATATATTTACTGTTTTTAACAAGGCTGTAAATTCTGACATTTTTCTGCCTTTCAAAGCTAACTGCGCTGAAAACAAGAACACTGATTTTCTGTAGAAAAGCACTTTCGATCTTAAAAACGGCTTTTCAGAAGCAAATGTTAGGAAACTTGCTCACATATTTTCAGTCGAAACTTCATTAAGTATGTACAAGTGAAATACGCTAACGGAAAGGGTTATTATTTTTTCTCCTGGCATAAAATAATCAAGCAAAACATGAGAATTAAATGGAAACACAGCAAACAAAAAGAATGAATGATTAATTTTTAATATCACAAAAAAAGACAACAAATACAAAAATATTACATTCACAATTTTACCATTTTTTTGCGAAGTGATTCGCAAAAATGGCATTTCAATTCGCAAATCGCGAATTGTGAACTGCTAATTCTAACCCTGTGTATTGTTTGTCCCCAGATGTGATGTCACCCTTCATACACAAGAATAATGTTCAGGGAAATTTTATTGCAGTTTCACATCTGCCAACCCGATTGCATGTGCTCAAGTACCCATGCGAAATTAATTATTTCCAAAGTCTTTATTGTATAAATTTTGCATTTTATGGAAACAATAACTAATAAATAATCATTTTATCATTAATTTCTTCAATGTAATGTTTTTTAGCAAACTGCTCAACAAATCCAAGAATTGAATGACCCTTTTGCTGTTTCAAGCCTCTTATACTTCATACCCTTTACTTTTTCTAAACTCTTTTTTTAAATTATTTTACAACAAACGCTGGCATTAAATCTTTAATGAAAATCAACTCCCCTATATGAAGATAAAAACATTGCTATGTAACTTTTACTAAATTTTAGGCATATTAATGTTCGCACAGCAAAAATTTTTTGCATGTAATGTACATAAATTTCCAACAAGTAAAGGGAAAGAGGTGTGTATATACATTTTTGAGCAAAATGTTTTGTGTACAATTTTTGTACTAATAAGATATATTATATATACTTGTTGCTAGTCAGTCTCTTTCTGCATTTTGCTTGCTTATGTGTCCAGTTTGTCAAAATATACAAAATAAGAAAACAATAAAGCAGTATCTGCACCGTCATATCAGTTGAACACATAAACATCAGAAAAACTGAGTAAAAATTCAATGTATATATATTGCAATTACCTTCAGCAAATTTTTTTTAGCAGATATCTCCTCATATTATGTTCAACAAGCATATGTTTGGCAGAAATCATAAAAATAAAATGAACTTTTGCAAAACCACTATTGGATTTAAAGTGTGTACTCAAGACCTAAAAACAGCATGCCCTGTTTTGTGCCCTTTGATATATATATAAATGTATATAGTTTTCTTCTACATTGTAGCACTTATAATGATGAAATAAAATCCATTTTTTATCTTTATGCTTGTAGATCATTAGTACAGTTATGGCTGGTTTCTTTTTAAAAGGAGGTAAAAATAGAAAGAGGAAAAATGCTGGAAAAACTCCAATAGCAGTATGTATTGAGTTGTTTTAACCTTAAGCATTCTCAGGTTTTAATGTTTTAATGTATTTACTGGTTCAAATAATATTTTTTGCTTTTTTTATTTTATTTTGCAAAGGTACGACAAAAGAAGAAAAGTAAAGAAGTTGTCAGTGACAATGATGATTCAGATTTGTCTGGGTATATTTTATTTTATTATTACTGTTATATTTTCTTAATTTTAATTTTAGTTTGTTAAACTTCATAATGTAAGTATTTTAATCTTTTCAGTGCTGAAGAACTTGAATCTAACCAATCAGAATCAGAAGATGAAACAGCTCAAGAGAAACGATTAAGACTGGCAAAAGAATATATAAGTAAACTTGAACATGAAGGTATGGGCTTATAAACAACAATTTATTTTTGTTTATTAACGGGCTTACCACTCTCTTAGAAATTCCTAAAAAAACACTTATCTTCTTTATAAGAATAAAGTCATTCCGTTTCGCATATCAAATAGGGTTAGTTATTTGTGGACAGACACACTATTTAATATTAGATCTTTATCTGCAACCTGTGAACATGGTCTAAGTTGTCCCTCGATTTTATAGAGGCGAACCAAAGAAGGCTATGCAAAATTTTGGAACTTTTACTGTCGCAAAGGCCTGAGATAGATAATACAGCAAATATCAATCATCCATAGATTTGAAGCTGTTTCTTTTAACTACAAAACCTACCTTGTGGTTGAACGCCTTAATAATTTGAGCATGCTGTAAATCACATGTCTTATGTTGGTAAATTAATGCTTAGGCATGAGAACCACCACTTGCCTATAATATATATTTAAATTCCTTAGTTTTCTGAAAATTTTATAGCTTAAAGTAAAGCTTTCAATCTTACAGTCAGCTGTAAATAGTCTATCTTCATTTTCACAATGCTGGCATTGTTGTTGTGTGTCTTAAGACATTGATATTCTAAAAAATTTAATTGTGTACATATATTTGAATTACTTCAGATTTATTAGGTTGGCATCGGTTTGAAAATAATTTTACCATTTACGCAGTCCATTTTGAAACCATGTAATCCATAAAGGAGATATTATATCATCCCCCAACTCCCACTTCCTCCTTTCTTCTAAAACGACTTTGCTTCATACTGATCTGGTTTAAATATTTTTTATGAGGCTCCTTAATATACTCATGTTTTTAAGCAAAAATCTATCCTCAAAATATTCTAAAATGTTGAACAAAAATTCACTAAAAATAATGGAAAAATTTCAAAATTGAATTTCTCCCAAATATATTTGAAGAAACATTCTGGGATCTCCAGAAATCTCCTTGAATTCCTTTTTTCAAAAGGTCAGACAATCCTAATTTAGTGGGGGAGGCTAAAGTGAATTATTTTTTTAGAAACGGATAAACAGCTTGATAAAGACATTGACAAGGAAGCCATTGCTCATCGATTGCAAGAAGATGTTGTATGTGAATTTTTTTGTATCAAACCCCTAATTTTTGCAACAAGGTAATCTGTAATAAGTTTTAAAAAAAAAATTTTTATAGCTAGAAGATGCTGGCCATCTTGAAAAATTCATTGCTGATACAGTAAGTAAAAAAGTAATTTTAATAGAACAACGGTAAAAATATGCAAGTAGTAAATATAGGTAAATTTGTAAACTTTGTGAATCCGAATTACTAAAAGTCAGCAGGAGATGAGGTTGGCAACACTGATTAGAGGCATTTCAGGGGTTGGTTATATTCTCCTTCCTTCAGGAATTTAACTCAATTTAACTCAATAACTTTTGCAGACGTATTATTCTTCCTATTCATTGGCAACTTTTACCTTGTTTCCCTTAGTGCGGCAAAGTTTTTGAGATTTCAAGTTCAAGAAATAACTTAAGATGTGGATTCTACGTAACATATCAAAATGGAGAGAATTGGTTTTCTATTTCTACAAAAAACGATGAATTAAAGACTCAACTTTAATTTTTTTCTCACGATTTTTAGCCTAATTCTTTTCACATTCTTCAAAACAAAGTTGGTTCTGTTGCATTATAAAGGCGTTTTCTCGACATGCCCACCTTGGAACATATATAGACATCATAAAAAAGCTGTCCTTAAATCAATGTAGCTCAACTTTCATGTCAGCAATGCAAAATGCCCACGTGAATACACAGGACTGCTTAAACCCACGACTTCGTGCTTGCTGCATGCCAGTCTTACTTCACCCTCCCTCTTTGCACTGCTTGCAGGGCTGATGTGCAGATTAACTTAACTTGAAAAGGAATGTTTTATTGCTTAATGAAGTTTCAATTTGAGAATATTTTTAACCTAGATAAAACCCAACATGGAAAACATAAAGATTCTGCGTGGACACCAGCTACCTGTGACATGTGTTGTTGTGTCACATGATAATAAATACATTTTTTCTGCATCAAAAGATGGAACTATAATAAAATGTATGTATAAAAGTGATTGGCTTTGGGAGGGGGTATGTTCTTTTAAATACGAGAATTCCATTGCAGTAAAAAAAAATATTGGACTACAATTTTTTTTAACATTTGAATATTTAGTACCATAAAGGCTGAAATACAGTATCATTTTTCAATGATCACTTTTCAATGATACATTACAATGACGTTAAAATGACAAATCAAACGTAGAAAAAGAAAGTACAGAAGTGTATGGGTGAAGCCATGGTTAAATAGGCAAACTGAACTTGGCATCTACAATACTACAATACCAAGAGTATACGCAATTTTTAAGAAGCCGCTGAATATTTTTTTTAAGCTCCTTAATCTCATAAAAGTTGACATTGAGAAAAAAACAACACATTAACGAGACCCAATTCGTGTTCAAGTCAAACTAGCCGCAACTTTGAAGTTTTTATCATGTGGGATATCCCACAAACTGGGCTGGCTTCTGCAAATCTCAATAAAATTTTCAATCGCTTCTTGCGTCTTCATTATCTTGTTCAAATCTTTGTTTTTAACTATGTTTACGCCCTAATTACATCGCGTGCAACAAACACGTGTGCGAAAACAATAGATTCGATTTAAAACAATAGAAAAAAAATGTCATTAAAAAATTAAAAGTTAAACATGTTTAACTTTTAATTTTTAAGGATCATTGGAAATGAGAATGTAAAAAATGACATTTTTTCCTGTATACACTGTCATTTTTGAATGATAATTGGAAAATGATCATTGAAAAACAATAGTGTATTCCAGCCTTAAGAAAGAGCTTAATTTACATAATTCTGAATGAATTTGAATTGACGGAATGGCAATCTAGATCTAGCCAAACATGAATTATGTGTTACTAATTGAAAAACACTGTCCGGCGAACTTGTGTTTAAAAATTCCATGTATTTCTACTCAAATAGATTGTGTGTCCAGGTCTTTTTATTTAAAGAGCATTTATTCTAACACGAGCTTAGCTCTAGCTTTTACAAAATGAAAGAAAAAGAGGTTAGTTAAAAATAAATTTAGCCTCTTTTTAGGGGATGTAACATCCGGTGTTAAATTGGGGAAAATATTGAACAAAGCAAAAACAAAAGATCCAAAAAGCGAATGCCACTCCGGACAAGTGCTGTGTTTAGCATTAACCACTGATTTTAAATTTCTAGTAAGTTGCAGTGTATTAATTTTAAATTAGCTGATCTGTTTTGATTACTATTTCTGACTCGTTAGTAATGATTTAGGCCAGTGGTGGACAAGATATGTTAGTACTCATATGGAATCCTGACACTCTTGCTTGGTTACACACATTTAAAGGTCACCGTGATAATATTTCTGTAAGTGTTGTTCCTACTTCATATGGTTGCGCTGCTTAATGTGGTGTTTTTGCTTAGGTGAAACATAAATAATTATTTTTCTTGAAGGGTTTGGCATTTCAACATAGAAAGCATCAACTCTTCAGTGCTTCTAACGACAAAACAATCAAAGTGTGGAGTTTAGATGAGATGGCATATGTAGAGACACTGTATGTGGATATTATGTTTGTTTCTCCAAGGATACTGTGTGTAGGGTTTAACATCTCTAGCTATTCACAGGTATGGGCATGAAGATGCTGTTCTGGGGATTGATAGTCTGTATCGTGATCACGCTGTTAGTTGTGGAGGAAGAGATAGATCAGTTCATCTTTGGAAAATACCAGAAGAATCCCAACTTGTCTTCCAATCGTCGAAGTAAGAAGCATATACCTTAAGGGGACAATTTTTTGCGGATATTTTATTTTTCCCGAAATTTGTAAATTAATTTTTGGGCGACGCTGAAGAAATTTTGCGACAGAAATTAATGTGGATATAAGAAATAGAAAATTTTGCAGAAGAAATTTTTGTTGATAACAAATTTTAAAAAATTTGCGGATTTGAGCTAAATCTGCAAAACTAAGTCCGCAAAAATAAATTTTGCAAAAAAAATTTTCCGCACATAATTTGTTCCCTTGATAAGGTAGCTTGTCGTGTTTGATGTTATTTGAAGCTAATCTTTCTATGTTTACAGTTGTGAAAACGTACTGTTGTTTAAGCTATGCTTCTTCTTTCGACAGCGAGAATAATAATATATTTTGTGTATGGAGTAGCGGAAGATTTTTTGTGTATCAATTGTCAATATATACTTTAGGGGTTCATCATTTGATTGCATCACAATGCTAAATGAAGAATATTTTTTAACTGGTGGTGACGATGGGTAAGTTCTTCTCGTTTACACTTTGATACATGCTTTCATGCTCTCCTTTTTTTATTTGTATTTTAGCTTACACTTTTCTTTATAGATCACTGTCAGTATTTTTCGTGCGTAAGAAAAAACCAATCACGTTAAGAATGAACGCACATCAAAAGAAATCAGAATCACCACGCACTTGTTGTGACGAATCGTGGATCACAGCTGTCACTTGTCTTCCGTATACAGACTTAGTGGCGTCAGGTAATTACTTTTAGTTTTCCAATAAAAATTTTGTTAATTTCTTTTAAATTAAACAATTGGTTCTTCAGTTAATCCTTTTAGTTTAAAAATCTTTCAAATTATTTTTGAAGTTACAAAAATTGCAAGAATTTTTAATGATGTCTAAATTAAAACCAGTTTGCATAGAATTATTATAGGAACAACTTCATATATGCGATACTTAAGTAAGTATAAGTAAACCTGCACATAAGCTTACCAAGTGCTGCAAAAATGATGGATTGAGTGGGAGTTGAACCAACTGAGCTACCCGATGGTTATTATCTGGAAACAAAACAAGAAAGATTTCGTTTCTAGAATACTGTAATATATTATCAAATAAGAGAATGATATAGAAATGAAAGCAAATATGTAACCTCGAAACAGAAAGAAAGCTTATTAAATGACTCCAGGTTTTTAAACACTGCTTTTATGAAACCTAAATGAAAAGTAAAAAGCAATAAAAAAAAACAATTTTTGATTTATTTTGTTTTTTAAAACGAATTTTAGCCTGTTGAAACTTGTTGCACGAAATACGAATCTAGCTTGGTTAAATTCCGCAGAACGTAGAAGAAAGAAAGAAAGAAATCGTAGAGCAAAAAGAATAAAGAAGGTTACATATAGCATAAAAAACACGAATTTAAGAAACACGTGTCTCAAAATGCCTAAAAACTTAAGAAACATTTCAGGCTCAAATGGATGATTTTTACAAAACTAGTTTCTTAAAGACAAATGACGGGTATTTTAATTTAGACGAACATTTTGTTCTTCATGCTTGTTCTTTACTTATTTTTTGTCCGTAAATGTGATTGAGCTATTTTTGAGTTGTCTTTGTTAGCAGGTTCATGTGATGGGTGCATCAAATTATGGAGATGTGAAAAATCATTCCGAGCAGTGAAAGAAATTCATTCGATCCCAATGGTAAGTCAGTAATTCAAGGACAATGTTTTTGTAAGCACTCAGTAAGCTAACGAAGATTATGTCGTAACCAGTCAGTAAGTGAATGAAGATTTTGTCGTATGCAGTCAGTAAATAAACAAAAATGTTTTCATAAGTCTTGTCGTAAACACTGCGTTGTTTAAAATTTCGATTTATTCTTAGCTTGGGTTTGTCAACTCTCTAAAATTTTCAAGCAATGGTGATTTTTTGGTGGCTGGAGTGGGCCAAGAACACAGACTTGGACGCTGGTGGAAGATCAAAGAAGCTCGAAATTCAATATGCATTATACCGCTAGATAAAATAAGTTCTGAAGAAAAGATTAATAGACAGCAGACTGGAGATAAAAAGAACAACAACAACAACAATACATAACTACTGACTTTGCGTGAACTGAATTATCGGAATATTTGTGAAGACACAGTGGTTTCCAGTTATAGAAACACTTAGTGTGCAAGAAACTGTCATCATCATAAACTGATTAATAATAATATCGAAAATAATTACCAAATTTTTACGATTTTGTATTATTGTGCACGTTGAAAAGCAGTGGAAATTTATTACAGCCAACGGAATGACAAAAAGCGTATTCTGTTGGACCATTTTCCAAAAAATAAAAAGTTTTTTGCAGAAAGTCGAACAATTTCAACTCAAACTAAACGTTTCTTTATCACGTTTACACGCACGATCTTTTTTTCGCGAATTTTAAAAGTAACCTATTTTTCATTTTCGAAATAACAGAATTGTATTCCCTATTAAGGTACAGTATAACTCCGTCAAGTTAAACTTTTTTAATTTTCTTGTCCCTTTTTTCCTTATCCGCTTACTGAAAAAACTTCGTTTAACTGGATTTAAAACGTAAACAAGATACAAAACTTCACATAAAAACCTTTTTCTTTTTTTTGCCAAGACTTACGTAAAATATGTTAAAATGTTTAAATGATGATTCATTATTAAGCCTGCCGCTATGAAGAGATAATTCTGATAGGTAATGTAACTTGAGACCGTAAAATAACTTTCGCTATTGCGGGGCGTGTCTGCCACACGAGACTTTGTTCTGATATTTTGACCGCTATTTTATCTATTCCTCGGAAGTATTCGTTGTAGAAAGGTGTCCGGTATAAGTAGGTTCCAATGTATGACCCCTCAATAAAAATTCCCGCTTACTTTTAAAAATCTCTCTTTTATCTAATTAAAGGAATTAATTTTAGTTATAGCTAATTTTGGCACACAAGTCAAATATTTCGCGGAAAAGGTATTTGATGACATAAACATGGTACAAAATCCAGTGAACATTTTTTTATTTTAGAGTGTGATATGCATTCAGTGAAATAAAATAGTGTTCAGCCAACAACATTCAGCGAAAATTTTTATATTCAGTAATTTTTTTTTATATTCAGTGAATATACATGTTTTCAGCACTTTGTTCTTTAGTTTTGATAGCCCCTATTCTAACTATCCCCCTATATGTTTTCTTCAGAGACATCAGGTACAGGCATATTTTCGTTTGTGTTGCCTGCCATCTTTGTCTCGAAATCGAAGCAAATATCTTAAAATGATAAGCAAATAAGCAAAACCAAATAAGCAGAACCGAGAACTAGGATCTGAACTAACTCGTTTCTTTTACTTGACTAATTATATATGACACTTGAATATATATGGTGGCCGATGAGTGTCAACGCATAAAATGAATTCGAGAAGGAAAAATGTAAATTGAAATTTATTCTATAACGCAACTGATGACATTTGTCGGCCAACATTGTGGCCGATTAGTGTCACAATTTTTTTCGGTACCGTCAAATTTTATTTCGAAGTAAAAACAAAATTTGAAATGATTTTAATTTTAAAACTTGAAACTCAACTGATGACACTGCTCGGCCAACGTCGTGGCGGATGAGTGTCGCAATATTTTTCGGTACCGTCAAATTTTTTACAATAACAATTTTTTTCATGTTACCATTTCCAGCTGTCCTCGTGCTTTCGGTTTTTCACACCAGCTGACCTCGTGGTATAAATAAGAATAAATAAACACTGGGTAGGGAGGGAGTAGTAATTTTTTATTGTTTTGTTTTTACTGAAAATAGTAAGCATGTTCTATATATTACAGTTACAACAGTTGAAATTGGATAGTTAAACCTAAACATTTTTACTTTTTTTTCAAACCTTCAGCATCTTCACGTATATTCTCCAAGACTCGACTTCAATACAATACCAGGGCTTTTGTAATATCTTTTGAAATTACGGCAACAACAATTTTTTTCATTGCGAACTTATTAGACGATAAATTTGTATTTTCACTTTTTTTGGACCATGACACGTCGCTGGCCGAATAGTGTCATCAGTTTATAATGACTTTTACTTTGAACTTATGTTTGAATTTTGTTTTTATTTCTAACTTAACTTTGACATTTATTTTAGATTTAAATTCATCTTTGCAAAATTTATTTTACGGGTTGACACGGGTTTTTATTTAAGAAAACCGTTTTTCGACTCGAGCCTCAATTTTCTTAGCAAAATACTTGAATACCTTAGGTGTACTAATTTTTGCGGGTACATTGTTCGCGAATTTCGCGTTTTTTGACCATTCGCGAAATTAAATGCCCGCGAAATATTTCGCGTTGTTAAATTCGCGAAAAATAATACCAGCGAATTTCTTTTTCAATTGAAATTTGCGAAAATTATTACTCGCGAAAAAAGCTAAATTCATCAGGTAGAGATGATAAACAAGACAACCTTAAAAATACCACGCATATATTCCCAAAACCTAATCGACTACAACTTTATCACATCGTTTGTTTTCTTCCCAAACATGTCTCGAATGTCTCTTGACCGAACTTCCGCCTTCTTTTTATTTTTCGTGCTTGACGAAGACACACACAGCGTACAATTAATTCCCGCGAAAACTCGAATTACGAACAATTCGTTAAAATTAATACTCGCAAAAAATCAAAATTTCTTCGTTTCGCGAAAATTAATACCGGCGAAGTAAAACTTTTTTGACTCCCGAAAATAAATAGCCGTGAAAATTAGTACTCCTAAGGTAGGCTGAAATTTTCATAAATATTTTCTTAATGTTTATTCCTCTATTTTGACTTTCTCGAATTGAACTATTTTCATGCTGTTACAGTTATGTATTTTATTTACCGTAAATGACAGATTAAGCGCCCCGTACCTAATAAGCGCTCCAGGGTTTGGGAGATATTTTGAAATAAATGCCCCGGGTTATTTACGGTATTCGACTAGAAAAAAGAAATTTGATATTGCAGTGTTTTGAAATTATGGTGATTTTAGAACTGTAGATAATCTCCAAAAATTGGATCTAACATACTGAGGCTGGGGATTTTCTTAAGATTTTTGGGTTTTCGAGACTCATTTTCTATGAAATAATAAAAAAACGCGTATATATAAATTGACTGAATCTATGAAATACTTCACTGAAAACGGCACTGAACATGTAAATTATTTGCCTGGATATATAAATACGGGACTGAATATATAAAAGTAATTGCTCTGAATGTCGCAAAATCTGAGCAACCTTTAACATTTTGTTTCTCAATTTATACCGTTCTTCAATGGTGTTTACGTAGGAAAAAACAAAGACTCCTTAAAGTTGAAAGTCTAAGTAAATCAAAAGAAATTAATGTCATCATTTCTTAAAAAGAAAAAGGAAATTTTGCAAATAGGGAGTTTTTCAATAAATTTCAGGGCAACCAATTTTCGCGAAATTGACAAAAACTCGTTAAAATTCGCATAAATTAATTCCCTTAGTATATTAAAACTCGAACAAATTCTAATTTTCGGTGGGTGTTCAAGTTATAGAATGTCTACTGCCAAATAATCAATTTAAAAGTTCCATAATGAGTTTTTTTGAACAGCAGAGATAAATTTGGTTAACGCCCTAAGACAGAAAACTATAATAAGTTTTGTGTAACAATAACCGTATTTGTTAGAAAACTTTCGCTTTTTTCGTTAAAAAATAAAGATTCTATTGTTATTTTTCCACAACTCCTATACACGCTGTTCCTTTTATACGAATAAGAATGCTTCAAGACTAGGATTTTAGGGTAAAAACAATGGGTTTAGTTACAGAGAAATATGAATATTAACCACAGCAATAAAAAAATGTCCTCAGAAAATTTGTGAGAGCCACATTTTAGTTGGGTGAAACAAAGTAAAATTGAAAAGGTCTATTTAATCCAAAAGAGAAAGTCACGTTTGCAAACAGATCCGGCTTTAACTTTGCAAAGTGTAGTTCATTAGTTCAGATTTAGCAAATTACCTTGAGCCTTTCCCTTTCTATTTATGATGAGAATTTGCGCTTGTAAAAATATTTTTTATGTGATATATATAACTTTGTGTATGCATCCATTTGCTGTTTTTTAAACTTGAGGTAGTCTATGTCGAAAAAGAAGAAGAATCAAGCAAAATCACAATAAGTCTTAGCACAAAGTTTAACGAGTAATAAAATATTTTTTAAAGTAGTTGTTACCAAGTTATCTAACAAGCTTTACTATAACAACCTTTTGCTGGAAAAAAATTACACAGTAAAACCTTTAGAATACTGAATTTAATCTTGACTTTCTAGAGCTCTAGAAGTTTTTTTGACAAAAATTCCCCAAAAGAGCAAAATTTCTCCGACTTTGGAAACAATCTTTTGCAATGGATAAAATGATAGCTAGCTATACAGCCTGTAACAGTTTGGGAGATGACACTAAAAGGGAAACGGTTGGGAAACCGTTTTAAGGGAAATTCCCATGTCATATAGGAAAATGGTTTTTCATATAGGAAACTGTTTTCTAAACTAATTTTTTGAATTTCCGCGCCCGAAGGCGTAGGAAATTCTTTAAAACCGTCGTTTTTTTCTTTCGGAGCATTTTTTGAGAAAAAATCGACCATGGGATTTCACTTTGCTCAGTCACAGATGTAAACTTCGTACCCAAGCTCCTTAACTACTGGGAAGTCTCGTATTGACGTTTCAGGCCAAAATTGGTATTTGTTTTCGACAAAATTTGGCACAGTTAACAAAAAGAGTATGCTAAACATAATGGTGACATAATAATTTTGATTTTTGTCACCTAAATGTCATTTTAGGCCAAAATTGGTCCAAAAATTAAAACTACTTTATTTTCAACAAAAATTGGCAAAGTTAACAAAAAAAGTATGCTGAACATAATGGTGACATCAAAATTTTGATTTTTGTCACCTAAATTCTATTTTAGGCCAAAATTGGTCCAAAAATTAAAACCACTTCATTTTCGGCTAAATCTGGCACAGTTAACAAATAAAGTATGCTGAAAATGATGATGGTACAAAAGTTTGATTTTTTGTCACCTAAATGTCATTTCAGGCCAAATTTATCCAAAAATTAAAACTGCTTTATTTTCGACAAAAATTGACACAGTTAATAAAAAAAGTATGCTGAAAATGATGGTCACATCAAAATTTTGATTTTTTGTCAACTAATGCCGTTTAAGACCATAAACGTTTCAATCGCAAGACTGTCAACCATGAATGATAGGCTGTATTTTTTGTTAGCAATTTCTTTTAAAATGTGAGTTTAATGACACGTTTCGATTTGTTTGCGTTTGTTGTAAGATATAATGTCAGTGGTGTGCTTTATCTTCAGAGGTTCATGCACCGAACCCCTTCGAATGTTTGGCACAATAACACAACGAATTAGCAGGTTTTCATCAAATATTTTGGTAGCGCGCGGAAATTCTTGGAGCCCCCAGGGCTTCTTGTTTGATTTTAATTTGGGTTTCCCTTTTGGGAAACCGTTACCCATTCTCAGAACCATTTCAGGGAATTGCGAAAAGAGGCTACGATAATTTTTTTTCCTTTGGTGAAAATTTGCGGGAAAATATT
Source organism: Hydractinia symbiolongicarpus (assembly GCF_029227915.1). Lineage (NCBI taxonomy): Eukaryota > Metazoa > Cnidaria > Hydrozoa > Anthoathecata > Hydractiniidae > Hydractinia > Hydractinia symbiolongicarpus. Next base: position 25,479,283 of record NC_079882.1, on the reverse strand, counting down.
CCCTTTCTATTGGTTAAAAATTTTTAGTGCGCTTCTTAACCAGCTTGTGCGCAGATTCCTTTTTATTTTGGTGGTTTCCCTAATGAGAAGCCATTACCGTATTTCTGGCCTATTTAGGGTAACAGTTTCCCAAATGGCAAACCGTTTCCCAGATGTGTAGTGGTTTCCCTTTTTGACTCAACTTCTGAAATGGTTAAAGCAAAAGTTCCATATGTGTTTTAAATAAATCTTGATGTACACAAGAACATAGATACATATCCTAAGTAGCATTTACACATAAAGCTAGCTACTCACTAGCCAGCTGAAAAAAGTGTCACAGTCACAAAATAAGGAATGATTTACAAAAGTCACATCTCCAAAAAAGTCTCATGCACATTTGTTACCAAACTTCATAAAATACTATTAATTCGAAAGTAGAACGTTTTATATTCAATTGGTAGCTAGTCGTTTTAAAAAACCAGCTAGCTAGATAACTTATAAAATTCAAAAAGTTCTACGGTAAAAAAAGCTATGAAAAAATAAAGTTAGCCAAACTAAAATAAATTTTAATATTTAACCTCCTTTCTGTGATAATCGGTTTAAAATGAAATTTGAAGTATCAATAAATCTTTCGACACAGTTACTCAAGCAAGACTGCTGTCTAGATTCTAATTTTGCTCCAGTTTTATCGATGCATTTTTCCCAACACATTTCAGTTAGATTGTGCACATGCTGTTGAAATTTAGCTTTTTGTCCCTCAACTGCTAGAAATCTCTGTAGTTCAGGATCAGCTTGATCTGGTGATGCCATTTAGGTAGCAAGATAACTGATGTGATAAAGTATTTGATATGGAAACCGGTTTTCTTTTTACGGGCACTGTTGCAAATTGCTGGAAATTGTTAGACGAACTCTCTATGTTCACGTGAAAGGGATACCATTATGAATCTGTCTTTCTGATATGACCCTCCTCCTTATGTATTGCGCATGCGCTTCTTCTTTCAGCTTAACGAATGAAAGTGAAAGTAACCGTGGTGAATAATGACCAGGCAACCAGCAGGGAAAGGACGATAGCCAATAACAGGTATTTAAGTACAATTGTCATTATAACTGTACAAATGCCATTTGTTTAGGCCAACTTAGATACAATTTAAATATATTCCGACTCGTATATCCATATATATAGTAAGGCCTTAGTGATAATTGCAGCCAAGATTGCAGTAAACAGTTTCATTTAGGTGTACATATCGTCAGGTACATATTCTTTAATTCATTTATCCCATCATTTTCTACAATGGCCCCTATGGCTTACTTCTCTTCCAATTTAAAAACACTTCTCTTCTATGATCTAAACAGTTCTCAAACTCGTCCCCAGCGCCTTTTGTCTCTTTTTTTTTACTGAACGTAAAAAGACAAAAGGCGCTGGGGACGAGTTTGAACAGTTCTCTTCTGCATTTTGACACTTATGCACCTAACACTTCTGTGCATGTGGCCCTAAACCTTGTCTTCACAACTGAATTGTAAAATCTGGTCAGAAATTTTACACCCATAGTTTTCGCAAGAAGTATGTTTGGCTAACACGATTTATAAACAGCTTATTGTAGCAGGTTCCAAAGCATGTGCATAAATAAAATAATACCACGAATCAATTTAGACCAATAGCAGAGTAATTAATTTGATAACAATACAATACGATAAAGACACAATAAATGGCAAAAAAATGGCTGCCCATAGTCCTCAAAATCAACCAAGCAAATCACATGTTTTTTCTTTATTTATTATAATGAATGTGCTTTATAAAAATATCAAGCTAGAATTTTAGGTTAAAAACAATAGTTCATTAGTTTAGGATGATATAAAAATGTACGGATGACAAAGTAAATCTTTTTAAACATTTTTTTACAAAACAGCATGATCCATTATATTTCGAAAAGGCAAAAATGCCTGGGGACGAGGGTTGTCATTTATTTAAAAACTTGAGTTATCAAAATTCAGCTCAATCAATATTCCTGACCAAAATTTGATCTGAGAATTTTTTGAGTTTATGGAAGAGAAGTGCTTCTCACTTTGAAAGAGAGAATTTGGGAGGAAAGAAGAAAAGTGTTCAACTAAATCCTTTGGCTTGAACTCTATTCGAAGTCAGTCCATTTATTCATGGAATTTTGTGCAAAACTCCTTTTCTTCAACTCAAATAGTCTCTCTCACCTCTCCTAAACTAACTTCTTCTCCGATCCAGTTCCTTTTCTCATTGTACTGCTGAGTTTGTCATCATTTGTTTTTCTTTTAATATGTTACTGCGTTGTGCATATGTTTTTGTTTGTTTGTTTTGTTGTTTTGTTTTTGTATATTAAGGGTGGCCAGCATCTTGTAATAGCTGTAGGCTAATAATGCTGGTCTCCTTACAGTGATAGCCTAATTTTCTTCGTAAATTTGATATTTATTTGACTTTTACCTTATGTATGCTATTGCTGTAGAATAAATACTTCTTCTTCTTCTTTATATTAAGAAGAGAAGTGAGCCATAGGGACCACCTTATAAAATATATATTTGACAGACCATGATAGTTGATCCACAAGAATGTGTACAAAGTCTATCCATGAGAAAGGAATCCAATAAAATTAGGATCATTATTCAATATATGACACGCGTTATAATGCAAGGAAAAGCATTTTTCACCATTTTTGATAACAAGATCAGGTAAAATCAACGCAGGATTGGTGTAAACCAGAGATTGCAGGATATAGCCAGGACATGCAGAATTATTTTTTCAATATTTAATAACTCAGGTTTAGTATTAGTTCCACCAAAAACAAAGTTATGGAAATAGGAAACATACAAAGTATAGATTTACAAAGTATAGATTTACCACAAATCTGTTCGCCTGAACTATGTGGCGCTGTATATTAGTGGTTAAAGCTCTCGTACTCTGTGCGGGAGACCGGTGTTTGATTCCTCTTGACGGCTATTCAACGTGGGCGAGTGAATGTTACTATAGCCCTGGGTTAACCCAAGCCATGTGAGGGGGGAGATGACACACTGTGGGCTGTTGGATGTTGCCGGGAGTTGTCTAGTAGAGCGCAGGCCCCACTAATTGGGTCTGCATAGCTCAAAAGAAGCAATAAATGCTCTAGGACTCTCCATCTAAGCCCAGGCCCCTCCTGAAAATAACAGACAGGGTATATCCCTTGATAATTGTGAGACTAGCCATGTAAAATATGCACATCTATCTATCTATCTAACAGACCTGTTATAAACAACTTAATTTTTACATTTTTTTAATTGGAATTTTAATTGTTTATTTAAAATTGTTGTAGTAAGAGCCTACTCACTGCTTTGTAGTGAAAATATCGGAGACCATAGGTAGGGTACAAATTTGACAGAAATATACAGCAATCTTGCATACGATAATAGAGTAAATAGAGCTAAACTTTTTTGAAAACTCTATAGGTTAATAAACATGTTTGGTTCTGGAACTGCAGTTTAAGGAGTCTTCAAAAAAATTTCCTTGTATTGTTAAGAGGATATTCTTGGTTGACCCTTTCCTAAACAGAATTTATACTGACCTGCATTTTTTGCCTAGTCTTTCATCAAAATTTCAACAAAAAGGTAATCACATCTTAAATTCAAACCTAACTGTGATATATTTCTTATGGCCACTATTTTGAGGGATCAGCAATATGCATGCACTTCAAGAGCAATTTCCCCCTTTGCTCCTCGGTTGCTATGGGCCTTATCAGCTGACTTCCCATTGGTTCTTGCAATGGGTAATGACTAGTTTCTGAATTACTAAATTAAATTAAATGATTGCTGTATTTTTTACCTAAAAAGTATTAACAACCAACATTCTAATTTGGTTGTTCAATCGGCAAATCCATTCCTCAATCTATTAAATCTTTTAAACTATGCTTCTACTTCTTAATGAACTATGAGATTCTAACTGGTTGTACACCCAATTTTACTAATCTGTCATTGAATGTAAAAGAAAGATTCTCTCTATTGTTTAACTATACGTTTATATATTTTTAGAAATAGAGTTTGAATGGCTTCTTTTGATGATTATGACAAATATATTCGTCTTCTTGTGCTTGTTCACCATGGAGGGCTTAAAATTTGCAGAGAAATTATACTCAACCCAACGTATTGTGGCTTACCCAAGAATGAGAATGATTTGTACAATGAATTAAAAAAAAAATTACCAAAAAACTTTTGCAAGTTTCATGATCAAAAAGCAATTTTATTCCCAAAAGACAAAAAGACAAAGATCGCGCGTTTCGACATAACCCTTATTACGGATGTCATCCTTGAATGTTTGAAAAACAAACAAACACCAGATATGGAAAAATGGCTAAAGAAACTAAAAAAAGAAAGAAACGATTTATCACATGCCGGAGAAAATGCAGTTACCATGTCTGATTCTGAGTTTGAGACTAAGTGGAAGGATTTGACAACCCTTTTGTCAAATCTAGGGTTAATTATTTCAACTGTTGCTGATCTTAAGACAAAAAGTTTGGATGATTCGACAGAAATTAAGCTAGCTCATATGCAATCCCAACTTGATATTTTTGGTAAACAAAGTGATAAGAATAAAAAGAATTTACAACAGTTGCAGCTATCGATATGGGCAATCTCAGATGCGATGGAAAAACAACCTAAAATTGTAGAAGAAGCGTTAGAAATTATGGAGAAATCTATTAATGTATTGAGAGAAGACATGGAAGAGTCGATAGAAGAGTCGATGAAGGACCTGATGTCACTGATTAAACAATCTAATGAAGAATTGTATGAGCGTATGCTTGGATATCAAACCAGGACTGACCAAAGGCTCGATTCATTGGAGGAAGATGTCGCTGAGCACAAAATTAAATTGGAAGAAATAGAAGAAACGAAAGGTGTGATTTTGTTGTTGCAATATGATCATTTTTTTCTATTATGGAATGTGCCTTAGAATTTATACGACATATCAAAGAGTAACATTGCATTCCTTCCATACGAACCTCCCTTCACCTCTGTGTCAACCATGCTTTCTGCTTTTCCATTTAACATATCAGTAAGTACCAAACATAAAAACTTCTACCTTTAAATTTAACTTTTCCGTTAATCTGCATTCTTTAGAAAACTTATATTCTATATTTGAATCCGAAAATTATTTTATAATCAAGTTCTTTCTTTCTGTAATATTGCTATTGGTCCATCACTTTGTTTTGAGTAATTTCTTTAATTTGGACTAAACTTTCTGCCTAGAGAGGTCAAATTAATTCAAATTCTTTTATAATACGCCTAATTTGAAATGTTATGTACGGAATGTCTAGACGAACGGCCCGTATTAATATCTACAGTTTTCATATTTAGCGGAATACTTTGTGGAATACGCCAAAAGTAGTCAATCCCAGTGTAATCACTGTTATAGAAAAATATCGTCCTATGAAATCAGATTGGGAATTGAAGTTGAGCAGCACACAAGAAATGGAAAGAGACCTACAAAAAGATGGTATGGTTTATACCTATTCTTTTAGAGTACCCTAAACGATGAAGAAAAATGAATTTAGAATAGATTCTCTTTCATCCCTCCACTATTTTTTCCCAACATCATTTAAATTGTTGTCTATTTTTTGTAACTTAGATTTATTTCATCTTCTACACCTTCTTAGAAGGGAAAGAGAATACTGTGATCGAAGTTGCTAAGAACTTTTTTTAATAGGTACCATCAGGACTGTTTCTTAAAAGGATTTAAAAAAGTGTCATTTAGCAACTTTTCTGGTACGGAGAAGATTAAGATAGAAGATCTTGAACCAATCTACGACTTAATAAATGGCGCCAAGATGCCTGAACATATTCGCATTGAGTGCATAAAACGTTACGATGAAAGCCCAACAAAGGGAGCATGAGTTGGCTGAGGAAGGGGCGTACTTGAAAAAGGGTGTGGATGGTAAGTTAATACTTTTCATATTAATTATTTGAATAAGTGAAATATAAAACAAAAATGACTTGAAGCTTTTCGCACGGTGTGTACGTTATTAACGAAAAAGATTCAATAATCCTCGTTCTCAGACCTTTTGCCGTATCATAAAGGCAAAATGCCTTTGGAAACAGGGTTGACTTGACTGTTAATACTTTAATTAGAAGAAAAAATTATGGAATGTATTGATTAACCTGTTTGTGTTATAGTCATCGTAAATACGTTACTAAAGAAAAAGCTTGAAGAAAAGACTGTCAAACAACTAAGAGATATACTCAGACCACTGCCTGGATTTTCGACATTGAAAAAAGAGGCCCTTGTAGAAGCTGTAATGAAAAATGGGATAAAACATGGACCTGTTCGAAATATTGCTAAAGAAGGTGTGGTATTTTTTCATCAACTCACTTATGTTTAATGTTGTTTCCTATTTTCTATTCTATTATAGGTAGCTAGAGTGGGCGGAAGGAGTCTTAAATAAAGTAAACCCCAAACACCCATGGTGACCTCATAAGTCCAAAATGATTAAATTACACCCTATCCTGTGTAATGGTTTCCACAAAATATACAGGTTTTTTTTTTAACTTCGCAAAAAAACTTCAGTGACAAAACATTACTTTTTTTAACATGATACAAGCAGTAACTTAGACAACATTTCTTCCTTTTGTCTTTTTTCAATGAAAAACGGTAAAAATTTTCAGGGGAAGTAAAAGGTACCTTCAAGTAAGAAATTATTGCGGGAGAGAAGATTGCGGATTAAGGAACAAATTAAGGAATTTGCAATATTTTCTTCCGCAATTTCCAGAAAAAAAATAAAATTCGCAATATAATCTCATCGATTTCCAAGAAAGAAGAGCTATTTTTGTTATGAAGGTTTACAGGGGAAACCCTCGTTATTTGCATCAAAAGAAAGTTTTAAGGGAAGATAGCTTAATGAGCAAGATGAAAAATATTTATTAATCGACTTCGTGGAAAAATTCATGGATCATTTTGGTAAATTCGCAATTTTAAATTTCATGATTGTGTCACCAATTCGCAATCTTTAGTTCCACAATTTACGATATTGTTGACCATGAATTCGCAATCTTTTCTGGCGCATATTTTTTTCTTCCCTAAGGTAATTCTTCTGACATTTTATTGTCAGATGTCCGAGGGTTACTTATGGAGTAAATCCTTGAAATCTATTAATAATAATAAAAAAATGGTTTAGACCATCTGATAGCTCTTCCTCTAGCTCTTCTTACATGTATCTCCTAAATTGATTTTGCAGAATTATTCAACATTATTTTTCTTTTTGAAAGAAGGAGACTACGTAATTAATGTGCGCGATAGCTGACTGTGCAAAATAGGTTATACGAATAAATCTGGTCAGCAAATTATCACACTTTGACTTTAATAAAGTTTGAGCAAAATAAACAACAACAAAATGGAGGAAGGAGAAGCAGAAAGCATGGTTGAAACAGAGGTGAAGGGTGGTCCGGGAGAACATCACGATGAAGTTCTTGTAATAGTACAGTGGAATCACTCTAAAGCGGACACTATTGGTGCAAAAAATGTGTCCGTCTTATAGAGGTGTCCGCGTTATAGAGATTGTATCCAAAAATCACTTTCAGAGCAAAATTTGACGTTTTTTCTTTGTTTTATACTTTTCAAATCAAGGAAATGTGACATATAATTTGATGAATGTGAACTTGTATTATTCATACGCTCTACTTTTATACAAACAAAAGCAATAATCAACTAACAAATTACATTGTATCTTTTATTTTATATACAAATTATAAACAAATACATTGTATTTTATAATCTACTGGAAGAAATCTCAGATTGAAGTTTGTTTTCTTTTTGATATTTGGAGATCCTCCACTTTTTTCGTAACTAATGACAGCATGTCTTGACTTTTCTCGTCAACAATACTTGAACGTTTTCGTCGAAATTAGCATACTCTGCAGCAGATATTTCAGATGTGAACTCTCGTACAAGAGCTTCAAATTCACGATCATCTTCTTCGACCACAGTCAATTCTTCATCGGATATTGGAGATGAAAACTTTTCATTTATTCACAAAGAAGGCAACGTGCACGACGAATTTGCATTGGCGATTACTTCTAAGGGACGTGCAGTTGGACATGTCCCTAAAAATCTCAGTAAAATCCTCCGCCGACTTTCAAAAATTGCCAATTGCAAAATAACATGTGGAGTCACATGGAAGCGTATAAACAGAGGGGCTGGTTATGGTCTGGAAATTCCAGTTCTATACGAGATTTTAGAAATTGTAAGTAAAAAAGTTAAAAAATGTACGAAATCAAGATGAAAAATTTAAGTGTTTTTTTTATGTGTCCGCTTTACACGGAACTTTTTCAAGGAAAAATGTCATTTGGTGCGAAAAAAGTGTCCGTTATACAGAGGTGTCCGCTTTAGACTATGTCCGCTTTAGAGTGATTCCACTGTACCTTAATAGTACTAATTTTCGCGGGTATTTATATCCCTGAAATTATTCACCCGCATAACCCTTTTCCATCGTTAAAATGTATGCTGTAAAGTATTCTATTTTTAAATGTAAAAAGAAAGTGTCAATTAAAAATCGTTTGGTCCAACCTTAATAATTTTACGATAATTTTACGTCAATCACGGCAACTTATACCCGAGATTTTTTCGCAAATCCGCGGAAATAACTACCGTGAAAATTAGTACCATTAAGGTAATTGTATATTGTTCAATATTTTTTCTAAATATGTAACAAGAAAATTTACCTGTTATTATTATTATTCCGATTATTTATATATCAATGCAGGTTCTGTGTTCTGCGGCATTGCTACCCAATTTCCCCCCACATGGCATGGCGTAACCCGTAGTTGTGATAAAGACACTTGCTAAACATGCCCGCTATGTAGACCCCAAACCACGGACTCGTCGTTGAACGTGAACATGCCTGTAAATTTTTTAATGCGAATCAATATCAACACAAACTTAAATTAAGAAAACAGCTACGAAAATACAAATACACAAAATTGTATCAAAAGACTTTACTGAATAAAAATATGAATTGTTACACTTTGCATGATGTAAGCTTTATTTTTTTTTGTTTTAGCCATAGAAAAAGAGTTTAAAATGGACAAGTTAAAGGAAATACTGGCTAACTACAAGTTGAAGGTGACAGGGAAAGCAAATAAATCAGTTCTTATTGATCGTCTGTTAGATGCTGCTGCTACAGAGCAAGGACCATCGAGTTCATAAAGAGGTAGCGCAAAATATAAGAAACTGTGCATGGACAAGTGGGACTTCTTTTTCTGTTCTGTAGGCCATATGGTAACCACAATAATTAGAAACGTAACTTTCAGGTCAAGAAATTTTAGTCATGTTTTTCCTAGTTAAACTATTGTTTAAATACACCCTCTAGAGTAACATTTACTGTGAGAGTTTTAAAATTTTCAGGTTCTTTTTCACCACAGGGCTTTATATTATTTTAAATTTTACGCTATAATTTTTAGATTTTTTAGATTTTTTTTTCTTTAGAATATAATAATTACACATGATAAAATAATTATACGGTTTATTTCATGTTACATGTTGCCCAAACATCACTGTTGTGATTAACATCTCTGTGTCTCCTAAAAACAACACATGTTGAATAAGTTTCGATGCATACATGTATTTCGCTGTCATCTCACCATGTCAGGACGGGTGCTAAACCCATTCTTTTACTGGTTTGCTGTTATACGTCTTCTTCATATCTTGACTGAAATAAAAAAAAACTGGTTTATAAATAATAAAGAAAGCTGAAAAACATCGTATTACCTTAAAAATAATTACATAGTACTCAAGACCTGACTATCGCGAAAGTTAATTCTCAAAGAAATCCTTGAAATGAATGACTATTTTAAAAAGGATATACTCCGAAAGTTATTTCCCTTGGAATTTAAACTTCAACAAACTTTATTTTATGTCTACCTTACGAGAATAATTATCATGAATTTTGCAAATTTTATTTATATTCGAAAAAAAAAATGTCTGCGTAAAACTCCCAAACAGTTTAATTCACGAAAATAAATTTTCGCGGAATTACTAGACATTTTTTACTCGCTAAAATGAACTCGCTCGAAACTTTTGGAAAAGCAATATGATTTTTTCTTACATTTTTTTCTCTCTAGTTTTTTGTGGTTGGTAAAAAAAATACTTCATAATATGATTAAGGTCAATTAATGGCTGCCTTTCTCAATAAATAACCCTAAAATAAAAATTGCGAAAATATACATTCGTGAAAATAGTTCCCTGAGGAAAAACCTTGAAATTGGTTCATTCGCGAAATGTATTTATTAGACCTCACAAAAAAAAATCTCTTTGCGTAAATTAGCTTAACTTTTAAGGTAAATACTTTTACCCGTTTCTTTTCTTATGGGAAAACGGGGAGGGGACAAAGGAAAATGGAAAGTACGAACGCTTGTGGAAGTGGAGATTTTGACCATTGAAATTTTTTGGAAATTTTCTTATATAAATTTCGCGGATCACATAATACACCTTTCCCGAATTAGTTTTCTTTGATGTACCACTGCTATTTCTAAACTTTTTCAACTGAAATTTGATAGAAGGTGAAATCCGAGGCTTTAAGTATAAATAGAAAATTAACAAGATTTTGACCGTAACACATTTTCACTTGTTGGATTAACTTAAAAATGTATACACACACAAATTTAATGATGTTGAATATGATCCTAAAGTCAAACATCAAAATTCTAAAATTTTAAAAACAATGTATTTCGGGAACGGGTATTATTCAAAAAATTCGCGGGGACAAATTTTCGCGGATGGTCACTTTTCAGATTTTTGAGGTCGTACAAATATAAAAAATCCTAAGAAGTCCTAAGAAGTCCTGGAAACGAGGTTGCAAAATGACATACCTAGCTTGGTCTTGCTCTTTTTTATACAGTTCGTATTTTCCATTTTCTGATTGTTTTCGTCCAAAAAACTCTTCATGCAATCTTGAGGCAGTTAAGTTTATATGATTGGTCCATATTGACAATAAGGAAGATTTTGGTTGAAGGGTAGCTAAAAGTCATAAACATAAACAAGAACTTGAAACAAGTGGATCTTACCAAGAACACTCAACAAACTTATATATAATTTTTCGTCGAAGCGCAAGTCGTCCATTTTAGGCGCACAAGCATAGTCTATAACTATATGAACTCGATAATAAATTTAAAAACAGTGCATTAACCAAGTGAAATACTTTACATGCGTGCACTTGTAAAAATCACTAACCTATCCCTGCCTGGTCCAAAATTTATTTCTGTAGTACATGAAATACGTAACAATTCACGTTTCGCGCTGAACCGCAAAAAAATTTTCCATACCGGGGATGTTCGTCACATTCGTCCGTGACGTGTTCATGCGTCGTACTTTACTCGACGGCTCGTCTTGACGTGGCGATTTTTTTGTCGGTTGTGGTTGTGCATCGATTTGTTTGGTTGAGGAACCCTCACTTGTTCTCCGTCTTCTTCTTGGATCACTAGGAGCTTCGTTATACGCTTTCTTTTCACGCTCTGTCATTTGCTGATAGCGGTCTAGATCATTCCACGATGCGTCAGTCGCGCTTTTCTCCACTGACTTTTTATCTGAGATAACAAAAGCTTGAGTAGGTGCACACATAAGAAATCATTTAAAATGAAATTCCAAAAAATTTAACTACCTTCTCCGGCTTTAGTTTCACTTGGGCTTTCTTGAGTACCTCGAATACAATCTAAAACCTGAAAAAATAAAAATGCTTATATTTCATTTGTCATACCTTCAGCGTGTTTACTTAACGGTAGAAACTTTTGCAGGCAGAAACTTTGCGTATCAAAAACCGGCAAAATTTATGGAATAAACTTTCACGTTTCGTGGTTTTTGAAACAAATTTAGAGAAAAAAACTTTCGCGAATTGAAAAAAAAAAAAGATTTGTTCGCGTTTTTCAAACTTTCGCGTTTTTTAAACTGGCTATGATGTCGCGTGAAAAAACTTTTGCATTTTGCTGTTTTGAAATTTCTAAAGGCAAAAATTTCGCGAAAAAGGGCCAAAAACGCGAAAGTTTCAGTACGCGAAAGTTTATACCCTTAAGGTAGAATTCCACCAGTGCGAATCTTCCTATCGCTCTAAAATTACACAAAATTTCAGTGCGACAGGAGTTCTACTCTGCCAATGAGTTTTGCGATAGCATGCCAATACAAATTATTATTTGTGCGAAATTTTCTAATGTGAATACACATATTTCAAGATGGCAGACAGGAGAAGAAGCTGTAGATGCCTTAATAGTCATTAGAAGTATAAGGAGAAGGAGACGAAGAAAATCGACATTTTCTTGGGTTCGTCAATATTATGGAGAAAGAGAATTGAAAGGGGTGTATAATCAACTGCTTCAAGAAATGAAATTGTACTATAGAAAATTTTACTTTAGGTATAGGCGAAGGCAAACCAGTCCAACATTTCATCCAACATTTTTGTCCATGTTGGATGAAATGTTGGACTGGTTTGTTTGCCCCCGTCTTATCTAGTAAGTTTTAGTTTCAAGTTTGCTTCCTTTTTGATAGTGATGGAGAGCATTTCTGTTTTTTTTTCTTTGCAACTTTATATAATATTATTTCATAGATTTCTTCGAATGTCTCCTGATAGATTCGAACATTTATTGTCTCTGGTAGGTCCATCAATCCAAAAAAGAGAAACAAATTTTTGAAAGTCAATTCCTGCAGCTGAACGCTGGCTCTTACTTTACGTTATCTTGCTTCAGGAGATTCTTAACAATCTCTAACATTCAACTTTTATCGTACAGACATAAAAAAAATTTGAAGAGCCTTTGCTAAATATTTATCTCCCCTTAAGTGTTTTTGTTATTCCCATTTTATAAAAACTTTTTTTACGACACTGCTCAGTTCACAACAATTATGAAACTATGTCTTGTGTTCAACACGTGTAAGCATGTGCTGAAGTTACATTTCAATTGCACCTATTCAATTTTTTTAAAAGGACATTCGGTATTTCTTTAGAGTTGCACTTTTGGGCGGAAAAAACTTTTTGATAATTGTCGCTCTGACTATCGCACTGGAATTTGGTGATAAGAGCAAAAAAAGTGTCGCTCTGCAATTTCCACCAGTGCGAGAAAAGATCAATGGGTCAAAAGCCAGAGAGATAAGAGAATTCGCACTGATGGAAATCAATTTTAAACTAAATTGTGTTACACCAACCTTTTTATGCATAAAAGAGGTCGCTGATGCACCTTCGATAAACATATCTAGCTCCGACCATACTTGTTTATATTGCTCCTCTCTGTGGAAATAAAATTAATATAAAAATAATTCACGACAAGAACGTACAATATTTAGACAACTATTTTCGAGTATAAACTAATTTTCTCCGTTAAAGTATATTCACATGGAGTACGGACAATATATGTTTTATAAGCATAACGTTTATAAGTATATGCAGGCTCAGGTTTAGTAAAAAAATAACCATATGATAAGAATACCATCGAGCTTTTCCCAAGTTGCCCGAATCGCTATTTTCCGCATTTCTTTCCGACGATTGAGCACTTGAATTTTTATTGAAAAAATTAAGCATACACGAGTTTGGTTTCGAAAATTATGTATGCTTATAAAAAACAACAACAAGATGTATTGTCGTTGGTTCAAAACATCAACGCGGGTCACGGATAAAGCATTAGACATTATCTGCCAGCTCACCAATCGTTTAATAGTAACAACACAAAATTAAGGTGGCAGAATAATAACAATAATAAAAACGTTAGTTTTTGTACACTTCAACACGCTATAACTATAAGGTGTAGTAAGCGTAAAGAAATGTAGAAGTGTAGTAGGTAAATAGAAATCACAGGCTTTCACAAGACTACAAATCATCCTCAGTGTAAATGACAACCGATAAATAAGTAAATATGATTTTACATTATCTGAAATACATAATGAGATTAAACAAATACTCTTAAATGTGCAGATTCCAAAGCGGGCGTGAAACATAGTAAGTGCAAAAATAACACTCCACGAATTAAATACTTCTATCTAAGAAAAACATCTTAAATCCCGAAAAACAATAGTTTGTATAAAAAAAACAAGTTCTTTACTTTTTGGTTCCTTTCCCTTTTAAGGTTACGATTGGTAACGGTAGGGCCTCGCTTCTGCTTTCCATGGCTTGCAATCGATATATAACCTTAAATAACATTTAAAAAATCTTACATAGAAAACAAAAAAAAGGGAAAATTTTAATGTCAAACAGCCATCACCTTTTTACAATCTTGTACTTCTTCTTCTGTCAAGGTAGGTTTTAAAAGCAGTGGGAGAAGCGGATCTAAATTCTATGAAATAAAAATATACAATCAGTAGCTGGTCTATTTTACCCGAGATCTCGGCAAGTGGGCTGGATAAAACTCCATATGAACAGTAACAAAGCGGGCTAGCCCACTCAGCTCAGATAGTTTATTATACTCACGTAATTGAATTTTTTTGTTATGAAAATTATTTCTTTTGTTCTGCATTATTAAACGTTTTCATTTTTCAGAGACAGCCAGCCAACTGAGGTAGTTTTTTATGCCGAGCCAGCCAGCCTAATCGAGATTTTTTTGCTAGCCTCCATATAAACAGCCCTTAAATATAGTTTTTTGCGGAGAGAAGCGGAGGGCGCGTCAGCGCCCGGAGCGTAGCGGAGCCCATTTCCTCATTAAATAAGCCAAATATAAGGGACGGAGGAGAGTGTATAGGATTTCCGCCCCCACTATACATCAAAATCATTGAATTTTCGTGCCACTTTTTTTTTGGACTGGGTTGCCCAGTACTTTAATCCGGTCATTCTCTTATATAATTGCTAAATTAAGCGAGACAAGGTGTTTTTTTATTGACACAACGAGGGAGTGCTTTTGTTTATTTAAAGATGGCCTAGCGTAATTTGTATATTGTATATATATATAAGGTCATTTTCAAGAAACGAAGAAAGGGTATGTTTAGCTAGCTAGTATATCACTATTTTTTTTTTACATGTAATGAACCCCTTCTTAGCCTTAGATAGGATATAGTGTATAGCTAGCTAACTTTAAAAGAGTAATAGCTAGCTAGCATAAAAAGAGCAACAAGTGCCTTTATATAGCTAGCAAAAAGACTAGCATAAAATTAACCACTTAGCTGGGATAAAACTACCAATATAGCTATACATGTACTACACAATAATTATATTTTGTCCCATCACATAGCTTGTTTCTAGCTACAATTGTGCACAAAATTGTTGGCCCTGACAATTTTATATATCAAAAACCAAAAAGTTTAGATAGATAGATAGATATAGATAGATAGATGTGCATATTTTACATGACTAGCCTCACAAATATCGAGGGATATACCCTGTCTATTATTTCCAGGAGGGGCCATGGCTTGATGGAGAGTCCTAGAGTATTTAATGCTCATTTTGAGCTACGCAGACCCAATTAGGGCCCGCGCTCTACTAGACAACTCCCGGCAACATCCAACGGCCCACACAGTGTGCCATCTTCCCAATTTCCCTCACATGGCTTGGGTTAACCCGGGGGTATGGTAACATTCACTCGCCCATGTTGAATCGCCGTCAAGAGGAATCGAACCCCGGTCTCCCGCACAGAGTACGAGAGCTATAACCACTAATCTATGGCGCGACATTACTATTTTAGAAAAGTCAGCAACACAAAATTTGTTGGCTCTGACAGTTTTATATATGAAAAACCAAGAACCAAAAAGTTTAGAAAAGTCAGCAAAAAAACATAGCTAGCTATAGTCACATATTCTGCAAATAGTACGTTCGGTCCCCACTGATGATCAATGTTTATGTAAAGGTATGTCACGTGTAATCGTTTACGTTGGTCAGCCACAAAGGGCAGTAGTTTTCAACATTGAGGGGGAATGGAAAGCCATATTTTTGTGGACGATTGTAGCTATATTGTACACAGGTCAGGAAATAAATTTTTTTAACCCTGCCAGTGAGCATACACCAGTACGGCTCAAGTTACAGAAACGGAAATTATTGCAATATAAATATATATATCGGGAAACTTTTTGAACATGTATATACATTTGTTATTTGTTTGAGACGTTTTAAATTCTGATGCTTACATCCAACACCTGCATTTTTTATTACCAGGGCAAATTCTGACGAACGGTTATCATGCAATCGTCAACACCTATAGCTATACTGAAAATATTTAAATATATGTATATATGGATTTGACGATATTGGTTGTTAATAACTCTAACAATATTAACAGTCAAGGTACAGAAGAAAGCTTAGTAAGTTTCTGAGTATAATGTGAAACTGTTAAAATTCTGTATGCCATGTATATATTATGTATTATGCCCTGTTGGTCTAATGGCTATGACACTCATTTATGGAAATGGGAGATCTGGGTTCGAATCCTGGACAGGGCTAGGAAAAACATAACTATAATGCACGCCTTGGTAATCCGTAATTAAGCTTGCTTTTTCTATTGTTGTCTTATCAGGGAAGTTGTTTACTGTATTTTCTATTAAATTATACTATTTGATACATGTAATGAACAACTTTTTAGCCTTTAGCTAGCTACCTAGCTAATGCAAAGCCATGTAAAAAGATCATCACTAGCTACCTAACTAAAGCTAGTGAACATATAGCTGGCTAGTATAAAAGTAGCTGGAAAAAAAGAATTGTTCTTGACAGGCTCATATCTTTTGACTACACATATTATATTCAGTCGGGTAATTTTGCCCTGATTAGGAATATCTATAGGATTAAAACTGGCTAGCTAGTATAGTATCCTAAATGAAACCGACCCTTCTTTGACCCACCGGTAGGTAAACGGACACCGGATACCATGTTTATTTACATCTTAGCACTTTCTGATTGGTTAGATTATAAACAAAAAGTAATGTCATTGGCCCGTGATATATTTTTTCAACATATTTATATGCGATATATTGCGTCCGGAACAAACTGCGAACTTGCTAATGCAGACGCAGGTAACTACATTCTCGACCCCAGAGCTCTTTGAGATAAATTTGAAAGGGCTCTGGGGACGAGAATGAGGTAACTATAGTTTTTCCAAAAACAAACATTTTTTCCATTGATTTATTGGACAAAATGGAACACGTAGATTTTTCCAAACACAAAAATTCTTCGCTTTGATTGGATAAAGTAGAACACGTGGTTTAAGCGATGGAAATATACTTTTCTGGCGCCACTTTTTTCAAACCCTCTGGAAATTTACCGGAGTGTGTTGTGTTTGTTTGCTGGAACGAAATTGATACTTCCTGGATTATTGGATAAGTATTATTTCATAATTTTGTCCGTCTCTTTTGTGTTAGTAAACAAAACACATTTAGCTAGGTGTAAACTGCAGCTTGGTGCATCTTTATATCTGATTTTTGTCCCCAGCTGTGTCCTTGCATTTTGGCTATTATATACCTGGCTAGATAGCTATTAATCGTAGAAATTGTAGCTTACTGTTTAAATCTTATTTTTTGTTCCCTGCTCCTGTATTTTGATTCAAGGACTACATTGCCACAGTCACCAAAGTAAGAAGATATACGTTTATGTTTATATCTGATTTAGGTGCTAACTGCAGCTAGGAAGCAACCGTAGCATCATAAAATTGTGTCACATTGTAGCTAATTGTAGCATCGTAGAATAATCAAGACAAATTAATCATGATATCTGTCCAAGCATATCGTGCCACCATTGGTTCTTTTTATAATGTAGCTGCTAGTTGCTCCAATAACATTAGGAATGAAACAACAAATTTTTACAGCCGTTCTGAAATGTTTTTTGACCAGATCGATGGTAACAACAACTTCATTCATTTCTTGAAACTTTTTATTTCAATAATTTTCATGTGTTGTCTGAGCTGTAATATAAATCTTGCGTCTTTGAAATTACTGTTACTGTTATCTGGCGATATTGAAAGCAATCCTGGGCCTTTTAATAACAATGATATCGACTTCCAAATAGCACTACAGGATTCCTATGCTACGCATCTTCTTAATCAGTCAACTTCTGCTGATCAAATAGTCGCTTACGCTAGAAGTATTGGTTTGTCAAATATAACATATCGAGAAGTGACCAAAGGGGATGGCAACTGCTTTTATAGAGCAGTAGTACAGCAACTTAATCGCCCTGAGATCAGACAAATTGTGCCCCTTGGACTACATTTCCAGAATCATCTTCAACTACGAGCAGCTGTGGTCAAATTTGTTCGAGAAAATAGTAATCTAGAAATTTTTCAAAATAACAGAATCTTTTTAACCATAAAGCCGGAAGAGTGGGAACGCGACATACAAACTCAGTCAAGACCTACTGTTGATGTTGAAGAGATTTTCATACGGGCTACTGCAATAATTTTGGGCGTAAACATTTTGATAACAGCCGATACCAGTACTGCAACACGCCCATATACCCTCATTAGTCCTACTCATGACGAAACACATGATATTCCTGGTGAACAACAAGTGGCACATCTATTGACTGATGGTACCACTGCAGGTGCTTTCATTTTGCTTGGCAGGGTTAATCAAAATCACTATCAATCGTTGATCTTTGATGATAATGTGAGCGTTACTCCTGTTACATCATCCACATCACTCAGTCCACCTAAAAAAATTCCTTGTTTGTCATCAAAATATCCTGAAAATATAACTAATGAAAAACCTGGTGAAAAGGAAGTTACTACTTTGAATCAAAATCAAGACCTCCTAGTAGAGAAAATAATGAAATCTTATATGTCTGCTGCTATAATACCAAAAAAAGTTAAGCCTAAACATAAGCCTAAATCCAAGCCTAAACCCAAACCTACACCTAAACCTACAACCAAACCTACAACCAAGCGTAAACGCAAGCCAAATTATAATAAAGAACCTGCTTTAAAGCTAAAGTGTCTTCAGTTAAATATTAAATATGAAGAACCTAAAGTTAATGAAACAAGTATGGAAACATTCAACAGACACAGGCGAATAATTTATAGCTGCAAAAAAAACATTTCTAAAACAGCCGTAAGTAATCAGGAAAATGGTAGTTTGAAAAAACCGCCTGCCTCCAAACATACATATTCCCTGCCACACCTTACACTTCCAATTACTACACACAATCTAGTAAATATTTTACCAACCACTCAGTCCATACAAACCACACAGTCAGTTCCGACAATTGTCACAGACAACCAGACCAGTGATCAAATTTATGGAAATGAAACCTCCTCTATTCATCAAAATCCTGATGTTGTTGCAGCTGTAATACAGTTCGAAGAAGGTGAGAAGTTGCATAGTTTGGCAACCTGTAAAACTTGTCGTGAAACCCGACCAGTATTTCATGCTACTCCCCCTATCAGTCCTACTGCAGAAAACGAAACAAAACCAATTGCCGTTAAGCCTTGGAAAATTTTCAGCGATGGAAGGTGTGACAGGTGTCATCGGGAAAGCCTTAGTCGTTTTAAAAAGAATGTAACAACACCTGCTAGATTTTCCGGTATACTGTCAGTTGATGATGATGATTTGGGCCCATTACACGATAACATCCGCCATAATGATATGCATTTTTTACCGGTACCACCATATCTTCAAAATTTGACCATACTGGAAGTAGCATTGATTCGTCGTATCACTGTTATCATGAATATACACCTCCTGCGATATGGCATGCTTGCATCAAAAGGACATTGTATCAGTTTTCCTCAGAGAATGCAAATTGCTAAAGAATTGCCATCGTTACCATCTCAGGTTGGAATAGTGGTTATTAAAAAGAAAGGAAGTCGAAATTCAGTTCAACAGTATACTGTGCAAAGGGGTAAAGTTGAAAATGCATTACGAGGGCTGTGTTTTGGATACCCAGAAGGTGGCACTGAATATCCAGATACTAATAGTGAACATCTATACAATGGCTCTGATCACATTGACAAACCTTTAAAAGGACGCTACTTTCAGTTCCTACCGAATGAGTACTATAAGGATGTTTCGATAAAATATGACCGCATTCAAAATTTACCAGAGATGCGTTCTGAATTACCTGGCTTGCCTGTTGTTGAAATGCCACATATTATACCAGAGGAAGACAAGGGTCCTGCTGAAAATCAATTTCTGGAAAACTTACCTCAAGATGACGAAAGTATAACCCGTTCTGGTTTAGTTTGTCCACTTGAATCTAAAGATGCTGACAAAGAGTTGCGAACAATACTGCAGAAGCTCTTGGGCTCTGAAGATGCAGTTAATCAAGCTCTTGAACATGGCACAATTGCGAATGCAAATTTGGAATATACACGAGAGCAGCCTATTCGAGAATTAAAAACTCCTGGTTTTTTTACTATGGCATACCCAACTGTTTTTATTAATGGAAATTGTGACTTAACGGTTCCAAGGTTGAGTAAAATTAACTTTGAAGAATACATCGAACATATATATTATTGTTCTGATAATCGTGTAGCGCGTCATCCATACTTAAAATTTTTCTTATTGAATATGCGTTTACGAATGCAAGCACTACAGCAGGGTAGCTTTCTTGTTTCCCAACAATAAAATGATGCGCATCTCACAATTGCTGAACTGAGAGATAATTTACAAAATGACGATGATTCAGTTCCACGAAAAATTATTAGTATTGGAAAAAACCTGGTGAATACCGATCCATACTGGAGAGACCAAAAAAAAAAAGTGGATGCTCTGTTGTTTTTCAGACGAAATGAGTTTGGCGATTTACCGGCCTATTTTGATACCAACAGTTGTGCAGAATTTCATTGGAAACCATTACATGAATTACTTATTAAGTATCATGCCTTAATAAACAATTTAAACGAAGATACTGTGCGGCAACAAATGGAAAACGACAGCAAATTCAAGCGGGAAATGATTCTACAAAATCTTCATATCGTCACACAGTATTTTGATGCAAGGACTATAAATTACTTTGCCACAGTCAACAAGAAAGTGTTTCAATATAATGATAGTTGGTGGCGATATGAATTCGCTAAAGGTCGAGGTGAGATACATGGTCACGCAATTATATCGTCCTCTAAACACGCTCAAAAGGTCAAAACAATCATGGATGGATTGTCGAATGATGTACCTGACTCACAAGCATCCCAAACTGCTGCACAAGAACTTCAAAATTGGTTGCAAACCACAAATGAAGACAGTGATGACATTTTTTCACCCATATTTACTTCACTGCATCCTGCTGGGGGAAATGAAATTATAGATACCTCTGGAATTAGAACTTGGGTTCCAAACAAAAATCAATGGCCAACACCAGAAGGGAGTCAAGCTCCTCCAGACCATAACCCATTGGCGCAAGAACTTGCAGATGTCGCTAACCATGAAGGTGGTATAAGAGAGCAACATACTTATCTTGTTAATAGAATAGGTCTCCATAATTGTAATTCCAGTTGTTTGTGTTATCGTCGTAAGAATAATAAGGAAAAGGATACCGCTCCAAAAAAGTACTGTCGTTTTCATTTTGGTGATCTTGATCCACAAACCAAAAAAACAAGTGGCAAAGAGATTCATCCTTTTCATGCTGTCATAACAAAAGGGGAACATCCTAGATATGAGGGACCACGCGATCATCCTCGCCTAATGATGCATGTTAAAACACGTCTGCTTAGTTGGCTAGCAAATTGTGACAGTCAAGTCATTATCGATCAGGATCTTCTGGCTCTTCAAAAATACATTGCTGGTTATGCTTGCAAGGGGGCAGCCTCAACTGAAGATTTGGTACATGTTTATCGGCATCTCATTGAAAACACTGCTGATGGAAGCACTGTTAAAAATTTGGCTCAACGACTACTTCAAAAAATTGCTGGTCTGGTAGATGTACCAGGTGCTGCGGCAGATTTTATTAATAGTGGTGGCCGTTTGACTAGATGTACCAGGAATTTTCGATACATTGGTATCAGTGGCTTCCGAGCATTGGATACGTCTGGTGAAGATGGAACCGTTACAAAGAATAGCACATTGGATAAATACTTGAGCGATAAGCGTAGAGAAACTGAGCCAGAAATATCATTATGGAACTGGAGCAAGAAATGTAATTGTACCTGCAAAGTAGATCACGTGCCAGTTTTTACAGGAATATCTACAAAACCTGTTTGGCCTGTTACTGAGGACTATGCAAAAGCTATGCTCGTTATATTTTCTGTTGGAACGTGGCATAATACTGAAGAATTGAAGGGACAACATGAGTCATTTGCTGCTGCTTTGGCTTCCTTTGTTCAAACTGAAAACTGTCCCCCTATATTAATAGATGCATTGAAGGAGGCTAAACAATCATTCGATAAAAAGAGTGAGAGAAAACAAAGTCACACTCGTGTAATCAATAATGAAACCGATAATCAGTCTTCATGTCAATCATCACAATATACAGATGCAAGTTCTCAAAGTTCCCAAAATTCAGTCATTGCACAAATGAACATAGGCAGAGCGATAATGAGAGATATTGCAAGGCATCACGTTGCTGATATCAATGAGCCGGATGTACAACAAGTTCTTCCCAATGGAGGGCCTACATTTGATTGGAATAATTATGCAATTCAAAGTTTTGGTAGTCAATGGCCAATTAATGCTGACACATGGTTACAATCTATATCTGAAGAAGCAGAAAGAAATGAATTGCATCTGGCTGATGATTGTACCTTACCCCAAATAAACATCTTAAATGCTAATGAATTACAGAGAACAGTCATTGGTATAAATCTTCAGCATTTATTGCAAGTTGCAAAAGGAACTTTGCCAACAGGTACCCAGCCATTACGTTTATTAATACAAGGAACAGCTGGTGTTGGGAAAACATTCATCATTACTGCGCTCACCAGAATCGTTCGGCGTATTTTTAAGCGAAATTCTGCTGTTATGAACTTGGCCCCAACTGGTGCAGCATCAGTCCTCATACCTAATGGTCGCACTATACATTCAATGACTCCACCACCACACAAACTGAAAAAAGATAAGAATTTAAATTCTGTCCAGCTTTCTGACTATCCGTTGGGTGATGTATCTCTAAGAAAGCTGAGAAAGTATACAGGTATGCATGAAAACAATGAGCTGAAATTATTTCAACTTAATATTGATGAACGTAGCATGCAGTCGAAGCTTCTTGTGGCCTGGTGCAGCCAAAGATTATGCGAGGCTACGGGAGACTTTGATAATTATTATGGTGGTGTACCAGCTGTCAATTTCTTTGGTGACCTTGGTCAGCTTGGACCAATTCGTGCTTTGGATCTACATCAGCCACCAAAACACGATGATTCGACAATCAACTTTGCTGGCTATGCAATCTATCGCTCGTTTCAAGATGTTATTGTTCTTACAGAAACAATGCGTCAAGGCCCAGATCAGTTAGCTCTTTTGCAGCGACTTCTTAGAATACGTAATGGATCGATCACTCAACAAGACTGGCAAGATATAAATAGTCGTTACGAAGATGGTTTGCCACAAACCGAAAAATGTAACTTTTCGCATGGTCGCGTCCTTACATTGATGGAAACATGGAATGAAGTTAATGAGGAAAATCACAATAAATTAGCTAGCCTCGGTGTGCCTGTTGCTGTAATTCCATCAAGAGGCAGTGGTAAACACCACTCTTTGACTGATAAGCAACTGGGTCAAATACCGCTGAGATCTTTAATGGCAGTTGGTGCAACTGTAATACTCACTAAGAACCAAAAAGGTCTTACGGGCCTCGGTCTTAATAATGGTGCGATGGGAAAAGTAATTGCAATCCTTTATTCGCCAAATATGTCACCACCTGAATTTCCTATAGCTGTCATTGTCGATTTCCCAAATTATAAAGGCCCAATATGGATTCCAGAACATCCAACATGGATACCAATTACTGCTGTTGAAGGTCGATGTGAATCTAATTGTTGCAGCAGAAATGGCCTGCCATTGATGCCAGGATATGCGATAACAATTGCTAAAAGTCAGGGTATGTCGATTGGAGATGGTAAAACTGCCACCCACATGCGTATCAAGTTACAACAATCAATTCAGATGGAAAAAAATAACCTTGGTACAGCTTACACTGCATTTTCAAGATGCGAAAAAGAAAGGAATTGGGCACTTGTCGAGCCAATTACTCAAGAACGTCTCTTGTACGTTAATACACATCCTCGTATGAAAGCCAGACAAGAGGAAGAGCAACGACTGAAAGCATTATCGAATGAAACCATCAAAAAATTTGATATCACTATAGTAAAGTATATTAACTTGCTGAAAGACCTTGACGAGTTTTGCGATGATGATATTGAAGATGCAGTTTGTCCTTCACCATCTGCAGATTGCTCATGTATTATATGCACATCTCAATCATAATGATAATCACAACTGAAATTAACCTATGTTGCAGATAATATACATTAAAAAACATTGTATATGTTCATATATTTGTTGTGAAATCAATATGCGAAGTAAAATTTTGATTTAGAAAATAAACAAAATAAAAACCGTCTGACCATGAATTCGTAATTATTGGATGTAATAAGCCGAAGTCAAATACTTGATTTAATATCAATGTATAGTAAGCTGTATCCAAGAATCATGGTAAACATTTTTAATTCAACAGACAGAATAGTTGTTTCTCAAAACAACCGTCTGCCCATGAATTCGTAATTATTGGATGTAATAAGCCGAAGTCAAATACTTGATTATAATATCAATGTATAGTAAGCTGTATCCAAGAATCATGGTAAACATTTTTAGTTCGACAGACAGAATAGTTGTTTCTCAAAACAACCGTCTGCCCATGAATTCGTAATTATTGGATGTAATAAGCCGAAGTCAAACACTTGATCTAATATCAATGTGTAGTAAGCTGTATCCAAGAATCATGGTAAACATTTTTAGTTCAACAGACAGAATAGTTGTTTCTCAAAACAACCGTCTGCCCATGAATTCGTAATTATTGGATGTAATAAGCCGAAGTCAGATACTTGATTTAATATCAATGTATAGTAAGCTGTATCCAAGAATCATGGTTAAAATAAAGTAAAAATACTCTGCCTAACATCAGGCATCACGATGTGTGATTATTATCAACAAACTCAATTTAAAGGCAAATTAATCCTCGTTTTTTGTAAGAAGCCTAAGCATTTGTGTGCACTCAAAGTTTATTAAAGTTTTGATAATCAAATTTAAATTGTCCTTATTTAACACTGAAAAATCTTTTATTTACAAGGCTTTTTGTCTAAAATGCATGCTCATTAACACATACCAAGTCTTAAGTTACTGAAGGCCCTAATATAATCAAGTTTGTAACCTGACTTTTGGGTTGATTTACCTTCTTGTCTTTTTTCCTTCTAAGAATGTAAAACAAAAGGTTTTTAACATTAAGCTAAGTCAATTTAAAAGTGGGTCACTTCTTGGTTTCCTCCCCTTTTTTTGTAAAATTTTATGTGTTAATAAAAGCATACAGTGTATGACATTCTAAAAATTTAGTTACATATATTGCGTATGTATATATACTTAAAATTATGCCAGGGGTTCATATAACTTAATTTATGGAAACGTTACTGAGAGAAAGCGTTTAAGCCAAAAAAGAAATGTTTTTTTGCATAAAATGAAATTTAACATTGTGATTGACTTTACTAAGTTTCAAGTTTTACTAAGTTAACACAAAAATTAGATTTGAACTTTTTGTGTTTATTTTGCAAAAGTTTTTACAAATTAAGTATGATCCATCATTGAGTATGGTAACTATTGAAACCAATGTCAGTAAATCCTGAAATGTAAAATCTGACACTTTAATGTTCCTCAAAATGAGTATATTATGAAAAGATTTTATTATATGATAATTTTTAACTGGCCATGATGATACTTAAGATATCACACAGTCTTGATTTTAAACCACGAAGGAAAAAAATTAAAAATTATGTGAGGACATTAAAGAGATATATCGGTGAGGATAGGTCCGGTTGTAAGGGGATGGAGGAGACCGGCAATTAATACCTTATAAAAAGGAATTGAATTTGCACTAAATATGTGAAAGTTAATGTATTTTGTAATTTGAATGATACTGTACAGTTTCAGTTCCTTTGTTGCTCTCTTTTGTCTTTTTCCTGTTTTCAGGTACTATAATAAACTTTCAAGGAATTTGTAGAAGACGTTAGCAAGTTTTTTCAAATTCTACTGGAAGATATAACATGGCAGTTATTTTAAATGAAAAACAATCAGATAAGTACCTCTTATTAATTAATTTTATATTTAAATGTGTACTATACATAAAGGCGAGACCATTTTCATTGTGTAATGTAATTTTTAAGTTATTTTAACAATTTTGAAACCACACCCTTTTTAAATTTCCTTCTGTATAAAATTTGACATGATTATGTCATTGTACCACCAGTAAAATCTTTGCTAATTTTTCACATCAGTATTTTTCATGACTACTCTGTCACAGTTAGTTTGGACAGCCAAATGATCATGTCATTTGATTTTTTGACTGCTTAATTCATAATGCAGTTACTTTAGTACGAAAATTAACATTCTAGTTGTAAATCATTTAGGAAATTTCTTTACATTAACAATGGCAATTGATCACATATGAGAAAAAAGTAGAGGATGAGACATACTAGAGGATTTATTTGGTAAGCATATACTTTACAAGCTTTTTTCTGAAATCGTAGCATTAAGGGTGGGGAGTGGTAGAGCCTTAGTTCTAGCCTGTGTTTGGAAATTTGATTGTTCTAACTTTATTTTTAAGAGTTACACAATTTTCTAATCATCATAATCCTCAAATAATTCCCCTTGTTTATATCAGTTATTAGTATAGTATCTTACTGTTATAGGACCCCTCATAGTTGCTAGTGACAACAAGGTTGCAAAGTGAGAAAAATGATTAGAAGTTTACCAGTATTGCAGTTAATAGACAGATTGAACTTGTTTGTTAGGTCTACTTTTATACGGTAGCAGTAACGTCACGTAGAATTCAAATCAAGATTTTAAATTACCTGTGAAGCTACTTACGTTAAACGTCTTCTGGATACGTATGGCCGTATATAGTAGGCGAGATATGTTGCTACATTTACTTGTTATATAAAACCATTTGGCACTGAATATTTCCTTTGATATTGTTTTGTTCCATAGCATAGATTATTTGTGAGTTTAGTCAGTAAATTTTAGCTACCACAAGGGAATTAATTTAGCAAGCTTTTGTCCATTTGGCGAAAATTCATTTTTTTCTTGGTATTTTTGGGAAAAATTAATAATAAATATATATATTAGTATACATATAGAAAATTGTTCTGAAGTATTTCATTATATCGTCTGCACCAGACAGTTAGGGACCGTTCACATATTACGTAATAAATTTTTTATAAATATCCAAATAAATATCCAAATAAATATGTACAAAATTGACTACTGTATTTTTTTGTCACTATGTAGCACCTTGTAGATTTTTTGACCATTCTTTAATTTTATTATTAAACATTCATAAATAATAAGATTCTTTCTAAGCATCCGAAAATATATACAGTACACTCCCGATAACTCGAACGCCCAATAACTCGAACTTCCAGTAACTTGAACTGTTTTTGAATTCCCGTTGAACCTTCACTAATACTTTCTCACAAAAATCACTCGATAACTCGAACCCCCGATAACTCGAACATTTGTTAAGTCGAACCTGGACAGAAATTCCCCCGATAACTCGAACTTCAGAGGAAAAATGAAAACAATCTCGGTAAAAAGTGACTACTTTTCTTTCAATAATATAAATTGTTCTTCCAAAGTTGACAAAAACTTTTTTCTCCTGTATTTTAATTGACAGAGAGAGACGTTACCGCTACAGTGAAACAGAGTCACATTAGAACTTTTTTCAGTGATGTATAACTATGACTGTATTCTTGTTAGAATAGAAAAGAAAAAAAAATTTTAATAACTCGAACTATTTTCACTTATCGGCCAAAGTTCGAGTTATCGAATGCCCCGGTAAGTCGAACATTCGATAACTCGAACTATTTTTTTGGTCCCTTGAGGTTCGAGTTATCGGGAGTGTACTGTACTGATAATCTAGAAATAATTTGTGATGTTTTACAACTGATTTATTTGTGTTTTTTAGCAAATATAGAGAAAAAAATGGCGGCACAAATTAACTTAGAACTTGGTAAGTATATTATTGATTTTGTTACTATTAGTGGTATTAATAAATAAAAAAATTATACCTGTTATTATATATTATACCGTTTTTTATAGTTTCACTTTATGCTAAATTCGTGGAGCACAGGATACAACATCCTGGCTCCATGAATTATCGGTCGTTTGGCCGATGGCTAAAGCAGGGTGGGGTCGAGTGGACCAATGAAGAAGACCCCACCGAAACAGCTCCCAACATGGAATTGAGTAAGAAATCACTTTTCATGTATTCAAAATTTTGTTAGGATCTAAAACTTTGGTATACCTTAGGTATTATCTATGTTACTTATTGTATTAACCTTTACATTATTTTTTCTTTAAGTGCAAGTATGGACAAAATTTTTACAGTACAGACTTAGACATAGCGGGTCAATGGACCTAGAAGTGTTTGGACGTTGGGTGCATAATGGCGGGGTTGAGTTTTGTGGTGGGCGACGGGATCGTGGTAGAAGTAGCAGTCGTGGTTGGAGACGCGGTCGTGGTGGGAGACGCGGTCGTGGTGGGCCGTATAAGCCACAATATTAAAATGTATTTTTATTACTAACCCTTTGTAAAACGAGGTGCACTTTTTTTTAATAAAATATCCTAAATTTAAAATGGGCCTAAATATTGCCAAAATTCAAACAATTGCTAAACTATTTTTCAGGCTGAATTTAAAATAAATACTTTGAAAAAAACAACATTTTTTCCATTGAAAAAAATAAATACTTTGAAAAAAACAACATTTTTTCCATTGAAATTAACTAGATAAACAAATATTTTGTCTACCTTGTTTTACGAAGGGTTAGATGTTATTAAATTTGTTAATTATCTTAACTCTATATTGAAGAATTTTTTTATTCCCTTGATAGATTCAAAATTTTAATGTCAACTGATGGACACCATCATAAATTAAGCTATTCCAAAACGAATATCAAATGAGATATATTTTTATCCACCTTGTTGCGACGGGTAAACGTAAAGGACGGGCGATCCCGTGGATTTTTACACGGGCAGGCGTCGTCTGTCTGTTCGTGCCTCTGTTTGTCTTTTTGTTACGGAAATGTGATATATAAAGGATGGGCGACCCCTTGTTTTTTCAAAGGGCTACCAACTAGTCTCTATAATAATAGCCGTCGTCTGGCTGTGTGTTCAAAAGGGTTACCGCGTCCTGTTACGGAAACACGAAATGTGATATATAAAGGACGGGCGACCCCGTGGATTTCTCCACGGGTTAACGACTAGTCTCTTTAATAATAGCCGTATTTTGTCGGTCTGTCCGCGAGGAATACGTCGTGTTACGGAAACACGAAATGAGTTACATAAAGGACGGACGACTCCGTGGAATCTTCCACGAGTAACCGACTATCTCTTTAATAATAGCCGTCGTCTGTCTGTGTGTCCGCGAAAGCCGCGTCCTGTTACGGAAACACGAAATGCGATATATAAAGGACGGGCGACCCCGTGGATTTTTCCACGGGTTAACGACTAGTCTCTATTATAATAGCCGTATTTTGTCTGTGTGTTCAAAAGGGTGACCGCGTCCCGTAACGGAAACACGAAATGTGATATATAAAGGACGGGCGACCCCGTGGATTTTTCCACGGGCTAACGACTAGTCTCTTTTTAATAATAGCAGTATTCTGTCTGTCTCTACGCAAGATGGTAACCACAGTAGCATGACATGAAATGCAGTATATAGCTAAAGGACGGGTAAACTAATTGCCTACCCTTTTCATGCCTTTTCTTATGCTGTTGCCTGTGCCTCCCATGCCTTGCTTACCCCTGCCTTGCTGTTTCCTATTCCAGTTTCCCTACCTGCCTTTGTCGTGTCTTTGAATTGCCGTCCTTCCTATGTCTTTCCTGGTGCCTGCCTACTATGCCCTTGCCTGTGCCTTCCATGCCTTGCCTACCCCTGCCATGCTGATTCCTTGCCATCCTTCCTATGCCTTTCCTGGTGCCTGCCTACTATGCCGTTGCCTGTGCCTTCCATGTCTTGCCTACCCCCCTGCCTTGCCGATTCCCTGCCTGCCTTAGGCCGTGCCCTTTCCTTGCCGTGCTTAATGCCTTTGCCTTGGCAACCTCTCCGCAACACTTTCTATACTGGTTTCACAAGATCTGATATTAATTAAAAAATTTTACAATTGTCACTCACACTCTGCATGTTGAAGATCAAAGTGTCGCTGATAACCATTGGCCAATGTTTTGAAAATCTTTCCAATCGAGATATAGCTAAAAAAATGATATAAACCAATGAACTGCCACCGATAAAGAAAAGGAGAAGATTTCTTTGACATGATGTATACATAACGTGATATTCATCAGATAAACCCCGGATTTATCTAATTTCATAAAACTTTTTTGATTGGGCCTATACGGAATCAGTGCTACACGCAAGCAGGCTTTTTTCTGCGATAAAACATTTCGTGGAACGGATTCATCTTTAAACAATAAAATTTTCTTCGCAAACTCTCTCAAACCTACGTTCATTTTATATAAATAACAAGGCCAACAAGGTCAACAAGGGTTGGGCTTTAGGTTGCTAAGTGTGGACGGCGTTTAACACAGTGCTGGGTTCTCCCGCAAGTGACTTAAAGAACAGGCACGGTGGGTTATCCAAAGGTGGTTGCATCAACGAATAAAAAAAATGTATGGACTACACGTGGGTGAGCTTATTGTCATGTTGCATGTCTGCAAATGGAGCTATCAACGAGATAAAAAAGAACTTAATGAAACTATAATCTTGTTCAAAAATTATCAGAATAAAGGTCAAACTTTGAAGATCGTACACACAGCCAACTGTATACGCCGAACTTAGATTATTTGGTTAGATCCAAAACCTCAACCTATACTAATTCTTGTTCACGTCAGCATAGACTATATTCGCTATTTCCCGGACCTTCACGGGTCATCACATTGATTGTACTATAATGTTGATATCTCCGAAATTGCAGCTAGTGCCTTTCCAACATTCTTTATCTGCCTAGCCTAAATGTCCAAAAAACTGTCATTTCTCAAAAAAAAAAAAGATTGTAGTGGGATTGAGCGACTGAGTTTAAACGTAAAATAAAAACAACAACATAATCTAAAATCATTAAGTAAGTTTGGTACGTTTGTCTCCGGTAGCTAAAAGTTTCACCAGTCTAGTTGTATCAGAAGTAGTTTAAAATGGGCTTTGATCAGTGGTATGAAAATTAGTTAGTAAAATCAGTACACATTTATATTTGTTTTAAAATTGTTATTCCTTCCTACTTACCTTTTTTATTCGCTTCCACAGCATCTTCTTCAGAGTAAGGAGCCAATCTGTTTTCTTTCATGAGTTTCCCAAAATCCTGTATAAAAATTGTAGTATATTATAGAAGCTATTTCGATCTTTTTAGGGTTGTCAGTGAGGTCCTAAAAAAATTCTGAAAAGATTTCTTTAAAATTTATCCAATCTTCATTCAAGTTTGTAAAAAAAACTTTTAGTTAAGATTTTTTAAAAGAACTTAGTCAAAAAGTTGGTGGACACACTGACCAATGACAAGATTCATCCTTTCTTTCGATTTCCTCAGGACTTAGCCAAAATTTGCCCAATTTTCTGATCAGATTCAAGATCCCTTTTTGCTTAAAATACAGCAGTAAGCCAAAAAACTTAGATAACAAAGAATTCTTACTAACGTTGACTCGATAATCTGTAACTCGTCCTCCAATACCTTCAGTGATGGAGGGTGGGTCATCCAACGGACTTCTTCCAGCCACGAGCACGTGAATATAAATATCCCCTTAAAATTAGGAAGAAAGTGAGAGGAAATGAAAGATCAAATAAAAATCAGGAGCATTTTTAAAGAAATAATACCTCCATGGCTTTGTAACATGTGGGTGAGAACTTTCGCGCCAGATTTTTTTGGTTCTTCTAACATCACTGTTCTCCCTACAACACAAGACAACGTCTGCAACCGTGAGAAAAGTCTTATTACCACAAGTCTACCAATTGTCACGTGTGTTATTTTGGGGGGGGGGGGGGGCAACAAAATTGTGTTTGCAAACAAATGACACATTTTTAGAAATTTCACGATTACAAAAAAATTGAAAGCCTTCTACAAACGAAACAGAACGCAATAACCCTGTTTGTTTCTTGCCATCCTCCACGACTCAAAAGACAAATATTGCGTGTATTTTCCTTACCCATTCAGATACAACGTTTAACAAGAAAATAAATGTGTTTAGTTAGGTGTAAAAAACTCTAAAATTAGATGAAGTTTGCCTTTTGATATTTACATCTATCAATTTCTGCATTATTCATACCTTGTAATAAAAACATAACAAGACAAGCAGCAGGTCTGGAATTTACCTGCAGTGAAAAAAAAATACATAAGTTAAACACAGTATATATATAGTAACTATTCTACAGGAAAATATATGATATATCAGCAAACAAACTTCAGCTGGTGTAATTCTGTATGCTCCCACACACGGCTGCAAATCTAAACAAAAGGAGATAGAGTAAACAACACTAAAAAAAAACGAAACAACTACTCAATATCAGATTCAGAGTAGTGTATCAACATATGAACAGCAATAAAAAAGTAAACCTCAAAGGAAACTCAAGGTATAAAATGATGTTGGACTTTTATTAATAGAGTTTAAAAAGTTGATTAACAAGTCAACATTTTAAAAAGCTCTATTCGTTCTCAAGATATTCACATTTAAAGAATTTTAGATTTAATTATGCTGCATAAATTATGACGTCATATTTAATTTTAAAATTTTTTGTCATCAGTAATTTTAGACCTGTGCATTCAAACTTTATAAATGAATAGATGTTATAAAGATAATAACTCGGGTAAAATCAAAAAATGTGGCTGTATTGAGTTAGCACCAATTGTTAACAAATAAAAGAAAGGTCCCTGTGTTTTTGATGTTTCAAAAGGTACCTTTTCCATGTTTCCAGATACAATCTAAATCCTGTATATGATGAGTATGCTGGTTAGAAAAAGAAAAATCACACAACGAACCTTGCAATGTGCTTGCTTTTGGAGTGCACCATTTCAGTGTTACTGGTGGTTTACAAAACACATCTTCCCCAGATAGGTTTATCAATGGCGCTGAAAAATTGAAATTATTTAAAAACAGCACCATAAATAACTGACTAATAACTAAAATAAGTTTCCCATGCTTACTTAAACCATCTACTTCGTGATGAGCAGCAGCTGAATGAATGAGTTCCACATCATAGTTTGCAGAAGTTCCTGCGTTTTGTTCTTCCTGAAAAACAAACACTTGTAAAATTTTAAATAAATAAGTCCTGTTGTGGCAGGAATAACTTGGAAAGTAATTTTGTTGGTCTAGCAGTCGTTTTCCAGTGTTCGAGAATATTTATCACAACAATGTGGAACCGAGGAGGCTGTGTCAACCAATCATAAATAAAATATTCAGAATTATTTTAATGTATTTATACCTTCATTGGGATTCCAGTGATGATAGTCGATCTTAAGTTGTAATGTTGACGAGTTAACATGGAAAGTTTATTTGAACACTGTAAATGTTTGAAGGTGATTGTTTTAACATTTAGATAAGTAGAAACCTAAGCATAATAAGAAGTAAATTAATTTTAACATTCTGCATTTGCAATCACTAATGCTTCGAAATCT
Source organism: Hydractinia symbiolongicarpus (assembly GCF_029227915.1). NCBI lineage: Eukaryota > Metazoa > Cnidaria > Hydrozoa > Anthoathecata > Hydractiniidae > Hydractinia > Hydractinia symbiolongicarpus. Next base: position 25,445,602 of record NC_079882.1, on the reverse strand, counting down.
TAGGTTCGTGTTGGCAGCATTTTTTTCCAAATACAGAAATTGGTGGCAAAAAAAAGAAGATTAACAGAAAATTAACATCGTTATTGTTGATGCAATAATATATAGGGAGTTATTTGGTAACACAAATTCAAATAAATAATAAATGAGAAAGGTAAAAAAGAGACAGGAACAAGGAAATGAGTTTACCTGCCGGCTTGCTTTAAATACGTTATCATCTCTCATGGATATGTTTACTACAACCAATTCAATATGGCAAATACTAAAAGAAAATATATAAATAAAATTAAAGGAAAAATCAGTCTAACTTTTATCCCCTTTTCCTAGAATCTGTAAAATCTCAGTCTCCCATATTTTAAATTCAGACGAAATTTTAGCCTAATTGGACTTTTCTGAGATTTATGGCGACGGAAAGGACAGCAGAGCAGTTGAATGTCACAAATACGCAGCTAAAATCTAAAGTTTAATGGACATCATCCTAGGCTTAGATATTTTGTAACTTAATAATTTTGATAAGGCAAATAAAAACGATTTTTACATAGGTATGCCCTAATAAACTATGCATATAATAAATATATTTGATGTACATTAAGGAATCTTATGTCCCTAATGTACAATTTATACATTCTTTTTCATTTGAGCATTTACATATCCACAAACTAAAACCACACCTTCCCTTGTCTTGTTGATTCTGTATCTCCCAAACTACATTGCTGATTGAATTTGAATCACTTTCACTATGACAAAAAAGGGTCACATAATAATAACCATATAAAGATAAATGTTACCTGAAATAATAAAAAAAAACCTACTCTTCTAATGGCGTAATCACTATCAATCTTCTAGTACATGCTGAATTTTCTTTCACACCTTTCAGCAGCCTTTCGGCAGCCTGTGCAACACCTGGGTAGATCGAAACAGCACTTTCCCAATACTCGGGTTCTTTTGGTGGCCCAATGTCACCAAATCCTTTCAATACCTAAAAACATACAATCAAATCTTTATAAAATGAATTAGTGGAAGTAAAGACCTTTCAGCATTGGAAAATAGTGAGATTTGTAAGATGAAATGTTTTTTATATCTACCTGCTGTATGCATTGATTATCTAATGCAAAGGTATTTACATCAGTAACAACTTCATCAGAGCAGCACACTGAAATCTAAATTTAAAATCACAACATCACAACTGACCTTGTATTCTTTAACCCTATTCGGTCCGGGGTTTTTCGAACATACTATGACCGGGGGGGCGGATTCCGCCCCCCCCTCAATAACTTTTCATAGGGTTGTTCAAATTGAATCAAACTTGGCACACTTATAGTACGTCATAAAAGGAACAAAATGGCGCCAAAAAAAATTTGCTTGCGTCAGCACATTTTCTGTGACGTCATCAAAAGCTTGAAAATTGTTAAAAATGCCACTATCTGCTTAAAATATAATTACTTTTGTTCTAGAGCGAATTTTTACATTCTGTTTGAAGTTTCTGAAAGCTAAATAAAAGTTATTTAACATATCTTCCGGTTTTTACATGGATCGGATGAAAAATTGCCAAAAATTGTCCGAAAATCCGTTTTTTTCCGATTTTCGGGTAAAATCCGACAAAATCGGGAAATCGGATTAGTCACGTGTTCAAATTATTCCAAATGATTCTTCTTGATGAAACAAAGTTGTGTTGCAAGTTTCAAGTTCTAAGGATAATCCTAACAGGAGTTATTATATTTTCCCCATTATAAGGATTTCATAGAGATTTTTAGGGGTAGTTTCGAGTAATGGCCAATATCAAAGCCTCTGAAAGGTATGGGACCTAAAAAATTAGCAAGCAGGTGTCTAATAGATAAATGTTGAAACTCAGTAAGTATCATAGCCATATAACAAAGCAATCAGGAGTTATTAAAAAAAAACCGTCTGGGGGGGCGGAATCCGAATAGGGTTAAGGATATGGCAACCCCTTAAAGTAAGTTTTATTATAAAAGTATATTTTCCAAGTACTTTTTCGTTTTCAGCCATATTTCACATCATTACTTTTCAATGTTTAAATTCCATCAGAGATTGTCATGTTGTGTATCAGAAAATCTAAATTTATTTTCGTTAAAATATCTGCTGCTGAGGTTTAGGTTTCAACAAAAATTAACACAGTGAGCAAAAAAAAAAGTATTTCAAACAAGGTGACATTAAAAAAGTTTTTATTGCATTATTATCCTGGTTGGCCCTAAAAATAAAAATGCTCCCTTTTGTGACCAATTATGATTTTTAGATCAAATTGGTCCTAAAATTTAAACAAAAATGGATAAAGGAAACAAAACCATACCAAACCAGACAGTGGCAATAATTCTGAGCTAACAAGGTTGGTTCATTTGCTGCTGAAAATTCGCTTTCTCAATGACAAACTCCATTCTTGGTGCACAATATTATGTGCTAGATTAAGCATGAGCAAATTTACTCATCGACCCAAATAAGTATTGTTTAAGTATAGTTAAAAGATTACACACCTTAAATGAGGGTGGAAATATATCATATACAATTCGACAATATTCAACGACGCCTTCCACAACGCATGTCCATGTTGTTTTATAAAGATCAGAAAGAAAAGATAGTGATCCTCGACTTTTCGAATTTTGTTCTATGTCTAATTTCGATCCAGAAGTTTCCAGAAACTTTGATGATCTGTCAACAACAATACATGTCTCCTTGCAAATTTCATTTCTTAACGACATGTTGATATAGACATTTTTCTTGCTACTTTACCTATCATTAAAGCAAAATTTAAATAGAATGCTTGTCCAGGGGAAAATGTGATTGCCTTATGTAATTAAAAATATAGATGACCTAAACCTAATCGAAACCTTATTAACTAAAATTAATAGTTGTAGCTTGTTTAAAATGGTGCAATAATCTTCATTAGACGTAAAAATACTTGACATAAAACCTCAATCAGATTTTTGGCGTGAATTAGCTTCAGTAAATCAAATTGTTCTCCAGTTTTGCTAAACTTTCTCTACATCAATGTTGGCTGAAGAAGGTAGAGGAGAAAAATTTTTTTGCTTCACTATTTTTCGTTTCTTGCATTTATAAGAATTACTGCTCTCTGAATATTGTAAACAAAAGCACTACAAACTAACTCTGATAATTTTGAATTTAATTTTTATGTACACTTCTGCAAGGGGGAATCAGGGAGTACATTTATCCTATAAGGAGGTCATGCATGAATAAATAAATAAAAAAATAAAAAAAAAGTTTTTAACTGATTGCTTACAATTGGGCAACGGTATATTGGTTAATTTCAGCAATTATAACCAGATATAAAAGAATTATAACTACCTAATATTTTTCTTACAAAACAACAATATAATGAAGGACAAAGTCTAGAGTACAAAAAATAGGCAACTAACTTTACTGAACAAGGAAGATGAGATCAAAAGTTATGCATATTTAAAAAAAAATTAATTCAGGAAAAAATCTGCATTCCTAAAATTAAAACTGAAAATCAGTAATATCAACATGTTAAAAATAATGTCTTTAAAACAACTTATAGCTTTTAATGCAAAATAATAAACCGTCTGCATTGTCAAACGTAGATTCTTGGAATTGTATTGTCGAATGACTTTTCAAAGACTTTTGTATTGTCTATGAAAGCTCTTAAATTTTCCTTTACTTTAAAACAATGTTTATCACCAGTCATTGTCATTGTAGCTTCCACGTTTGCTTTAATTTTATTGCCATCTTTTAAATGAAATACTGACGTGTTTGTCCGAACAGCTGAGATATTGCTGCATGTGACCTTTTCATCTGTCACATATGTTTCTTTTACATTTTCGCCATATTCAAATTCCATCAATGGAAAAATGGTTACACCAGAATCCTCATGAATCTCAAAGGAATACTTTCCATCATCTACTGATCTTTGTGTGGAATAAAACCCCGCTTTTATTTCATTACATGGAAGTTCAAGCAGGGGTTTGGGAGGTGGGAAGGAGAAAGAATCTTTCAAAATGGTTTCATCAGCTGTCTGAAATACCACTTGACATTTTGATGGGAATACTGCAAGGGTTTCATTATCAATGGCAGGATATAGCAAAGGAAAACATGTTGGTGTAATAGCAACACTTAATTTGTGACCTTTTCTAATTTTTTGACCAATGCCATTTAATTTTACACAGGCAATAATCTCTCTGTCAGCTCGAATCTTTGTTACCCAGCCATCACTTGAAACACATAAATTTTGACAACCTCTGGAAATTAACGTACTTTCACCACTTGGAAACTCATCAGTTACGCGTACATTTATTGCATATTTACCGGATGCACCAGCTTGAAGGCAAACATACATTTTACCAAGACCAGAAAATACAATATCTTTTTCCAAAGTATGTGAAGTCCAGCAACAACTATATTGATTAGCTACAGTTTGATCATCAGCAAATCCAGAATCTATACTGAACCATGAGCCGGAGCCAGCTCCTTGTAGAGCATGGGGTACCAACTTAACAGGAGGAACAGAAGTTAAATGTCTATTAAATTGCAAGCTCATCGAAGGACCAAAATAAAAGCATACTAAATCATCTGGCCATGTCTGAAAGTGAGAGTATTTAACAAAATTATTGAATCTGTTGTTCCAGTTATCAATTTTAACCCATGTACCAGTTGGAGAACCAATAATTTCATCTGGCTTCATAGAGTCACGTATATAGAGTGCTAGACGTGGCCAGCTTGTAACATTTTCATCTTTTTCATCTTTTAAATGATAGTTCCATCATTTTAAGCATAAACCAAGGTAATCTATATTTGGTCCAGCAACTGAAACATCTGGCCATTGGTGAGCCCATGGACCAATTACAACTTTTGAATCCTGGTTTAATGTAGCAGCCATCCTATATGCTGCATTACTGTATCCATCAGCATGTCCTCCTATAACAAGTACAGGACACTGGATTTTATTTTCACATTTAGACACAGAACCATGCATCCAATATGGATCCTCTTTGTGTTGATGTTGCATCCAAGTTGTCAAGAATGAATTCCCACTGGATTCTAAGCGTGTTAGCCAAAAGTTCTCCCAAGAGGAAGTATCAGGGAAATACCTGGGGTGAGGTGGTCTTGCATTGTAAGCAAACATAACAGATGCCCATGATAACATTTGGTCACCTACAATACAGTCTCCTTGATAATGAACATCATCTGCAAATCGATCATCAGTGGAATATAAAGTAATGACAGTTTTTAATGCTTCTGGTTGCTTGCATGAAACTTGTAGACCATTAAATCCACCCCAACTTTTGCCATACATGCCAACTCTACCATTTGACCAAGTTTGCAAAGATAGCCACTCTATGAGCTCCACAGCATCAGCCAATTCTTGCTCTGTATATTCGTCATAATAGGAGCCACTCGATGCACCAGAACCTCGAATGTCAACACGTATATCAATAAAACCATGTGAGCAAAACCATGGATGACGGCTGTGATCCCGTTTTAATGTTATTGTAGAATCCTTTCCATATGGAATATATTCCAGTATGGTTGGATATGAAATATTCTTATCATTTTCATGCTTGTTGGATCCTGGATATATTTCAGTGGTCCATTTAAAAGCATTTTCTTCGCCAAACATTGGAAAAATAGTCAAAATGTCTTGTTTTGCACATGGAAGCCATATTTTTAAAGCTATCTCTGTCCCATCTTTTAATACATGGATAAAGTGTGCAATTTCTGAAACTGGACATGGGCCAAAGTTCATTTTTTCCCAAGACATTCTAAAAATATTCAAATAACTTGTAAATATCATTAATTTGTGAACATCAGCATCAATTGTTTCTTATTTAATGCATGTTTCTCCTTTTTTCTTTATTTTGCCCAGTTTCCATATCGTTTACCCCTGTTTTCCTGTGGTTTCCCTGTCGTTTGTGAGAGTTTCCCCCTTTTGGTATGTTTAACATTTAGTAGTTACGATTTAAAACCAATTCTCTTCTATAATGCAATTTAGCAACAGCTTTATATTGTAGCAGGCTCTTGTGCATGCACATGAATAAAATAATATTACAAATCAATTTATCTCTGTAGCAGAGTAATTAATTTTATTTATCAATAGACACAACAAATGGCAAAGTGGCTGCCCAGAGTACTCAAAATTATGGCAGTGCCCACCAAGCAAACTATGTGAAGGCTTTAACTATAAGGCTTTATAACAATATCAGACTGGAATTTTAAGTCTTTTGTTTAGAACAATAAAAAGAAAGAAAAACATCATGGTCCACCACACAATTTTTCGAGAATTATTTAAGAGTTACTAAGAACGCTTAATCTTTTTCATGGCCATGAACAGGTAAGTCATTTCATTTAAAAACAGGAGTTATCAAAATACAGCTTAATCAAAATTGCTGACTAGAATTTGGGTCTGGAAATCTTTTGAGTTTATGGAAGAGAGGTGTTTAAACTTTGGAAGAGAAGTATTTCAAACGGAAGAGAACTTTTCCAGGGGAAAAAAGAGAACTGTTTTGACTGAGAAGAGAAGTGCTTTATGAAGAAATAAAGTGAGCCATAAGGGACGGTTTTGTTCTGGTGAGTCTGCTGTTTTAGTAAAAGTATGTTTTTTTTTTAAAGTGATATGGGAAAGGGCTAAAACATGACTACATGCTGTTTTTTACTCCTGTTCCTAACTAATATCATTCCTTTTTTATGATTCAACATAGGTTTCTACCTTTAACTCGTTGACACACAGCAGGAATACAGGAGAGAATTTTGTTTACAACCCGCGCATGTGTTCTTTCACTGGTAAATGTGCTAAGTACAGGAATCTACAGATACTTAAGCGTAAACGACAAGAAACTGACGTCATTATTACACTCCTTTTTTTTATGCTTTTAATTTTAGCTAGCTATCCTCTTTACTAACAAAAAAACGGTGAAACTATACTAAGCTTACGGTGAATATGAAATTTACCATAAAAATAAAAGCAGTCTTGAATGAATTCAGAGAATACAAAGATATACGTCTCCTTTGATTGATCTCTTTTAAAAAATAATGTCATAGCGCAAAATCCGGTAAATAAATCAGTGTGCTTGGGCTGGTTATTTATTCAACTGGTATTGCTAATTAACGGTCTTATGGAGTCCTGCTTTTCCCAAAAACATTGAAAGCCCCGGGGGGCAACTTGTCTTGTGGGTGGTTGGAAAAAACCCGGAGAGCCTCAGAACGAAGACATATATGGTCACGTCACGTCTTTATTATTCTCTGTTTTTCAATTCTAAAAGAGGATAAATTTAAAAAAAATACATTCTGTAAGTATATATTATTATTTTGCTTTCAGTGTAACCATAGTTAATAGAAATTATTAACTATGGTGTAACACACATTTCGTCGCCAATTTTTTCACATTATCGATGGTACCACAAAGAGCACATATCGCCTTTTGCCATGTGCATATCCTTGGATTGTGATACCATAACCAAGGTAGCTTGCAACTGTAGTAAAGGCTGACGCGAAGGTAGCTTCGCTTCAACTTCGTCCCCAGGTTTTTTTGCCTTTTTGACATCGAGAAGCGCTAGCGGCCCCTAGGCAACAAACCCTGGGGATGCGGATGGCTTCGCTTGTAACACACTTGCTCTTTGTCTTAACAACGATAGACAACATTAAGAGCTTGTTCCTTAGACATAACCCTCATTCTTATTTCCCCTAGGGTTTGTTGCCTGATTATAAAACTGCTAGTGCTTTCTTAACTGTTAACACGCTTCTTCGTCGCCTGCTTTAAATGTCAAAAAGGCAAGGGGACGAGGTTCACATTTTTACTCTGCAACTTAATAAATGAAATGAAAAAATAGAAGACATTAACTCTGTATTCGCCACAAAAAGAAAGAAAACAATATTATCCTCGCCAGTGGAACCACACGCTGTTACTATAATTTTTCACCAGTTCACCCCAAGAGATATTGTAGCATGGGTTTGCGGTATGATATTCTTCATTAACCCTTTTAAACGTACCTGTACATAATGTTAACCAGTCAAAACAAACGAACTGACCCTCAATGAAAGGCCGCAATGAATGGACGAAGTAGAGAAATTTCAAAACATGAGTTACGAAATTGAACGAAATGATATTTTAAAAGAGGGATTCTTGGTTAAAAAGGTATAATAAAATTTACTATTTAAGCGTTAAAATTTTCCTCCTCTGATAAACTAGGTAATTTTGAAGGAGCTTGGAAAATGTAGCCAGCTAGAAATTTGTGTATAGCTAGCTAGCTTCCACTAATTATGTAGCTCTGAGTAGTAAGGTGTTGTATTTAGCTAACTATATATGTTTTTGTCATTATTTTTGGTGTTTTGGACACTCCAGGCATTTTAATATTAAATTATTGTATATAATTAGCTAGATACACTCTTTGTGGGAGAAATAGTTTAAAATAAATTAGGAGGACGTGGCTAGTGCACCGGTACCGATTCTTTAAGTTCAAAATCCCTTAAAGAACCAGTAAATTTAAAAATGGCATGTGCCCAACGATATGTAAGAAATTGACATGGTATTTGTTAACTGAACGAAGTATTACACCTTTTGGATCTAAACAATGCAGTTTATTGCTAAAGAATCAACGTAAATGGCATGTAAGAGGTAGCGATGCCTAAACTGAAAATTACTTAAAGAGATGGTACCGGTACTTTAAGCGTTTTGAAGCCTAAAGTGCCAGGTTTTTTCGTAAGAGACAGTAGACTTAAAGTGCCAGGTTTTTTTGCAGTGATACTTAGAGAACCGGGTTGTTTTCGTAAAAGACAGTGAAATAAGAGTGCAGGTAGTTTTATGAGATACTTAGAGTGCCAGGTTTTTTCGTAAGCGACTCATTAGACTTAAAGCACTGGTTTTTTCAGATATACTTAGTGTGCTGGTTTTTGCGTATAGATTTGAGCACTGTTTTTTTCAAGAGATTTTAGAGTGCAGGTTTTTTCATACAATCAGTGAACTTGAGTGACGGTTTTTATTTTGCAGACATTAGAGCACCCATTTTTTTGAAGGAGATACTTAGAGTACTGGTTAAATTTTTTTTAAAGAAGACAAGTAATCAGTAGTTTATGAAATAAAAGTGGATATTGGAGTAGTATTTGATCAAATATGCAATGGAAAGAGAACATTTTAAAATTAGAATTATAAAAACTTTAAAAATTTATATTTATTCACTTGTCATGCCAAATTTCCAAATACTGCTTGTGCACACTGTAGCTGCAGAAACGAAAGTAGCGTGACCAAAGAGAGGGATTACCTTTGGCTCTATTAACTCCTCCCAGAATTTGAACCTGTATCTCTTATGAAATTCTCTCTCAAACTGACAAGTATTGCGTAAACTATGAATTATACTTATTCATAGCTGCCTTTAGAAAGGAAACTTTTTTGTGGTTTTATTTATATTATTATACTCAACTGAAGCTAATGATGGTAGCTGCAAGGGCAGATGTAATATTTGGTGTTGAGTCACCTAACTGACTTTTTAGTTTGCAATTTTAACATTAATTTGGTAGAACTAGAGCAACAAAAAGTTTTCTGCTCGTTGTCTTCCCACAGCCAGTACCGCCATTATTGTGCTTAACTTTAAAATTCTGGTCGTGAATGGCAAGGGTCATGAGAACAAGTTAAAACAGCACACAGTTCTTACTAAGTGTAATGGCAAGAATTTATTGATGGATAGTTAGACACTTTTATATTTTATTTGCCTACCAACCCTATTTCAGCCCTCGAAATTAGCCTGAAAACCCGTCGGAAATAGTCGTTTGCAGCGGCAATTCCTCGGAAATAATTTAAAAATATTATTTTTTAAGCTTCGTTAGTCTTACTTACCTTTTAAATATCACTCTCGATCATCGTGTTTGACGTCCCCCACTTTTCTACCGCAACAAAGATTAGCCTTGACAGTTTTTTGCCGTCGCAGAATAAAACTGCGCTAGCAATTGCGACGGCAATTGCCGATTGCCAACGCTAATTTCAAGGGTTGCTATTTTAAGGACTCAAATGACTCCACCAAGAAAATTCCTGTTTTTTCTGATGGGTGAATTACGACGGATTTACAGGCTTATGATGACAATCACTAAAAATGTATGCAATTTATACGCCCTATGCTGTTTACTGGCACCCCTGTTTGTATATCTTACCAGGAGCAATGTCAGCTCTAGGGGTGCCTCCAATACTTCATACTTGTCACATTATTTAAATGTCATTTTTTAAAAACTCCTGCCTTGTCAGAAATACTAAAACAAGAGCCACAACCTTAGAATTACTTGTTATAGAGCAAAAAGCACAGGACCCATATGTTGAAACCAATATTATATTCCATAAACTTCAAGTTTGGCACAAACATTTAGCGCAATAACAGCCCTAACTATTAAATCCTGTGGTATGTGATTTTTCACGGTCATAAACTCCACCTCAAAACATCCAACGTTATGTATGGCAGAATGAATATGAAAGGAATCTCTTAGCTCGATACCCGACTGACTAAAACAGAGAAATATGGGTCTGGTCTTTTTATTTGAACTATCCATCTTGATCGAGTTTTTCCTGAAAAGCATTGGAAACGAAAATAAAAGAGACAACACTTAAAACCTCCTTAGTAAAAAACACTCACGATGATGATTCTCGAGATTGACTCATAATAATTAAGATCAGAATTTATATTTCTGCTAAGCTAAATTGAGTAGTAAAAAAGAGCACAACGACCTTTCTCAATCAGAGCCATTTTGAAAAGAAAGTGCCCACATGTGCAGCATAATATAGTCAAACTTAAATCATGTGACCAAATAATTTACTGATTCTTTAGTTAAAGAGACAGTACCGGTTCTTTAACTAAAGCAGACTAAACTAGGGTATTTATTGTGCCGGCAGTTAACTACGGGCAAAGTATTTCTGCGATTTATTCTTGCATTAGTATAGGACCATTTATTTTGGTGACAGGTAACTTTGGCTATGGATTTGGGAGCAGAAATATGAAAGGGGAGAGATTGCTTGAGTTTGGAATGGCAACGGACATAGTGGTTTGCAACACATCATTCAGTAAGAGAGAGAGTAGGCTGATAACATATGAGTTAGGTGGCTGTACGACACAGATTACTTCCTGGTTAGAAAGTCAAACAAGAAAGTGGTGAAAGACGTGAAAGTTATATCGGGGAAGAGTGTGTTTCCCAGCATAGGTTGCTAGGTTTGTGATATTATCTTGAAGAGTGTTAAAGCAGCCAAGGGAAAGTACAGGCCTCATCGTAAAGTCTGGAAGCTGAAGGAAGAGATTGTAGCAAGACAATTTAGTGCAAAACTTCAGGATTTAGCCAACAATGGTCAATGTGATAGTGACAATGTTGAAAGTACTTGGACTACTTTGAAGAATTGTCTTCTAGAAGCTTCTGATGATACCTGTGGGTGGACGAAAGGACCAGCTAGACATAGACAGACCTGGTGGTGGAATAATGAGGTTGACCAGTGTATAAAGGTAAAGAGGAAACTTTGGAAAGAGTGGAAGTCAGGTGGTAGTAAAAGTATTTACTTAAGCTAAGCGCCGTTCTCGTACAGCAGTGTATAAGGCAAAATCAGAAGCAGAGAGAAACAGATTTACAGATGTGTTAGGAAGGTAAGACCAGCACAATGAGATATTCAAGATAGCAAAGCAAATGAAGAAGACTAATCAAGATGTTGTAGGTGAGAAGTGTATACGTAATGATAAAGGTGTTTTGGCTAGCACATCGGAGGAGAAAAGGCTAGCTTGGAAGAATTATTATCAGAGGTTGCTTAACACTGAGTTTGAATGGGATGAGGACAATTTGTCTGATGATGATGTTGTAGAAGGGCCAGCTATGCAGTTCAAGACAGAATGGGTAGTGGAGGCTATTAGGAAATTGAAGATTGGCAAGGCTGCAGGAGTATCAGGTATTGTTGCAGAGATGGTAAAAGCATCTGGATATATTGAGGTTGAGCTTATTACCAGTCTTGCCAATCAGATATAAAGGATGGTGCTATTCCGAGTGAGTGGCATTTGAGTGTAATAGTGAATTGTTTCAAGGGAAAGGGTGATGCATTAGAAGGAGGTAACTAAGAGGTTTGAATTTGGTTGATCAAGTAATAAAAGTTATTGAAAGAATGATTGATAGGTTAGTTAGAGAAAGAATTGATATAGATAAGATGTAATTTGGTTTTGTTCCAAGGCGTGGCACTACAGATGCAATATTTTTACTCAGACAGCTTCAGGAAAAGTATTTAGGAAAGAGAAAAAATCTCTATTTTGCGTTTGTAGATTTAGAGAAGGCTTTTGATAGAGTGCCACGTAAAGTTATAGAGAATGAAGTATGACTTCAATCGTGTTGCAGACTGGCTCGAAATGAACGATGCAAAGAAAGTGTCATATCTTCATTACTGAATCGTGCCAACAGCGTAGTCAGTGACAAACAGGAGAGGAAAGAAGAAATTCGACGTGTAAGAAATGCATTAATCGCAAATGGATACAGTCATAAAGTCATCACGCAAGTAGAAAATAAAATGAAGAGAAGATGCAACGGAGACAACAAGGAAACATCAGAAGATTTCATTGCATCAGCATTCCTACCCTTTGTACCAGATACTAGCGAGATCCTTCGTCGAGTTTTAAGGCAACACAAGATCAAATGCATTCTTAACTCTAAAGACACCCTAAGAAGCACTTTGTCTAAAAGACAAAATAAACCTGGAAGAACAATGCAATATTGTTTACGAAATCCTATGTAAAGATTGTGATGCAGTTTAATTGGGATGAGAAGAAAATCATTGACAGAGAATCCAGAACAACGGCCAGAAAAATTAAAGAAACCATCAACAGTGTAGCATGTAACAAACACATAAACAGCATCTCGTATCAACTTCCTGAGATTTGGTTACCAGCCCTACAGAAGAAGTAGTTACCTACATCTAGGTCCGAAAATGTTAATTACTGTAATTATCAGCTCGTTTCTGATTGGTTTATTTTATGAATTTCGATCCTCCGCAATTATATAAATATATGCTCAACACCATTTTACTTTGCCCGATGATGGGAGAAGGATCTCCCGAAACGTCGCCTACTAAACTATCATGTTCAAGAAATGATAAACTTTCCACAGTAATATGAATACTGAACAGACAAACCGAAATAATATCTTCAATAATGAACGATCTTGTTATAAATATGAAAAAAGGGAAAACGGAATGCATGCTCTTTGGCACTACTCAACGTATCAAAAATAAGACCTTGGATATAGATTATCATCATCAATCTCTTTCACCAACTCCTGCAAGTATCTTGGCGCAAAATTGGACCAAACTCTTTCACTATGTGAGCACATCGAGTCGACATACAAGAAAGTTACAGGGAGGTTATACTTGCTTCAGAGAATCAGACCTCAGTTAACCATCGAGACTGCATCTACAATTTACAAGACCATGTTGATACCAGTTTTCACGTATTGTTCAATCATTACATGTTATTCTACCAAGACATATCAGCTAAAGTTGGAAAATTTAGAAAAGCGAGCAAATCGTATTATATTCAAGAATAACGTGCCAAGAAAATCTAAACCAGCATTAATTAAAGATCTGTTAAGGAAACATCTTTGCTTTCAAGTTTTCAGGTGTGTTCATGGAGACATGTGTGAAATCTTTGTAAATTATTTCGAAAAAATGACAAACAACACAAAAAATAAAAATCATTTCCTACGACTTCATAAGAATAAGCTGGAATCAAGTAGAAAAAGTTTCTTTTTTAATGGTGCAAAAACTTTAAATGAGCTTCCTCTGAAAATACGTGCTTCGACATCAATAGAAGATTTTTTAAAATTATATGAAGAGTTTTTTTAATTTGTAAATATTAATTTTTACTAACACATTTTTAGTTATTATTTTAAATTTTATTACTATTTGGGGGGGGGGGGCTGGGAAACAGGACACATGGAAAAACAGAAATTTTGTAATTATTTATATTTTGTATATTTTACTAATTTTTGAATGGAGAAATCCTTTATAAATATTCGTTATAAATGAATAAATAAATAAAAAAAAAAATATTTCCAGCTTTTATGATGTACAACAGTGGCTTCTGTTACTTAGGTGATATGTTGGGCGGTGAAGGGGGTGTTGGAAGAAGTGTTACTTGCAGGATAGGTTCTGCTTTCCTTTGTTGACTAGCAGAGTCATGTCAATTGAAGTAAAAGGTAGGTTGTATGAGGCCTGTGTAAGAAGTGTTATGTTGTACGGTAGTGAGACCTGGGCAGTGAAGCAGGAAGATCTTGACCGTTTAGAAAGGAATGATATGAGAATGGTTAGGTGGATGTGTAACGCCAGTCTGAGAGACAGAAAAAGTTTAAATGAGCTAAGAAGCAGGCTAAGTATCCGTAGAATTAAAAATGTTATCCAGATAAGAAGATTGAATAGGCTGGGGCACTTGGAAAGAATGGAGGGAGATAATTGGGTAAGAAAGTGTAGAGACTGGATAGTTCCTGGGGCAAAGCCCAGAGGCAGACCGAGAAAGACTTGGCAGGAGGTTATAAGGACAGACTTGATACAGAGGAAGTTGAATTTAGACCTAACACAGTCTAGATCAGATATGAAGAGGGTCATTAATATATATTAATGTCCAACCCATGCTAGCATGGAAAATGGACGTTAATCCGAGAATGATGATGATGAATGATGTATCAGTCTTTTTAATTCACATTGTGACGCTATGCTTTGTTTTTCATTTTTGTTAAGTCACATAATATTCTATTGTGAAGAAAAAGTAGGATAAAAATGATTTCTTTATATTTAGAATGTATATGATTTTTCTTCCAGGGACACATTAGACATAATTGGAAATCTAGATGGTTTGTGTTACTTCCAAATGTCTTATGTTATTTCAAATCTAAAGGGGTAAGCTAACTACTTTTCATTATGATGCGGAAATGTTTTTTTAGTTCAGATATATTCAAAATGTGTTCAGATTTTTAAATCTTGTGTCTGCCATTTTATTAATATACATTTTTTAGTCAAAATATGGCTGCCTTTAGGGACACTTATTCATCTTTTAGGAAAGTGTGCCAAAGGGAATAATAAATCTAAAAGGTTGTTCTGTTATCTCACCAGATCCAGAATACGTTAAAAAGGAGGTACAGTATTATAGTTTTGATATTAGGATGGTTATTTCTCTTGTTATCCCCAGCCATCTTGTAAATGCCT
The DNA here is from genome assembly GCF_029227915.1 of Hydractinia symbiolongicarpus. NCBI lineage: Eukaryota > Metazoa > Cnidaria > Hydrozoa > Anthoathecata > Hydractiniidae > Hydractinia > Hydractinia symbiolongicarpus. The sequence continues at coordinate 25,430,427 of NC_079882.1, read as the reverse complement.
TTCTGTTGTAAGTGCAGTACCTACCGCAACGGTATTTACTAGAAATCGTGAATCTCTCAAGCCACATTAATGGCTTATTAGCTTTTTTTCTGAATTATAAATCATGTATTTATAGACCCTTTTGTTTCTTTTGTTTCTGTTATTAACTAGCCTAGTTAACCAAGCTTTCTTCAAGGCTATTAAAATGAGTTTTTTCTCATACAAAAGCTTAGACACGAAAGAATATAACTGAGCAAATCCTTAAATTCAAATCCAACAATAAACACAAAATAAATTCTCAGAGCAAGCTCTAAATCAAAATCAATCGAGTTGCATAAAGCCAGTGGGGCCACATCTTACCCTCTTAAATAATATGAGAGTTATCATGTTTGTTTGGGCAAATGCGGCCAAACATTAAAGAAGCCTTCCTTCTTTTTTAATGGGAATAATGAGAAAATCATTTGAGCAAAAATCAACAAAAGTAATCAATCAAACAGCGTGGTCAATATTTTAACTGCAGAAAATACGTTTGCAACCAACCGTAATTTTTCTTACCCTAACTATTCCTCTTTCCTGACTGGTAGCCTTGTAGTAGAGCGTTTGTTTCCAATACAAGAGGTTCAAACCCAGGCTAACTAATGCCAGAGACTATAAGAGTGTGAATCTATCCTTTCTGCTCATCGTTCAGCATGAGCATAGGATTAATACCTTATGCGGTTGTCTAGTTAAGTGATTGCTGTTTTACATGACTTTCATAGCCCAAATGGGAGTTTTAAATGCACTAGGAGCCTCTTTGCTGGACCCTCGTTGATAGCGGTACCAATAGGAACTGAGGATGCTACCCTGGGTAAACAATTTTGATAATAATAATAAAAATTATGTTGATTAATATTATAAGGGCAAGGTACATTAAAGTAGTAGTCGTTTAAAACAAGTTGTAATTAAGCCATTGCGATGAAAATGAAATGAAAAAAAAATTAGTTTCCAGTGGTATACCTATAGTTATTGATTTGTTGTCAAACTATTCAAAGCGGGCAATAAATGTGCTAAACATTCATGATATTAAAAAAACATGTTTTTTTATGTCTAGTATGTGTTTCGTTTGATTGAAATACTTGGAACAGAATATTTGCTTCAAGGGAGTAATGAAACAGAACGAGATAGCTGGGTTCAAGAAATTGGTGCTGCCATTAGAAAATTAGATACTCTTACAAAAACGAATTCTATTAAGGTAGGCACAAGTGATATAAGTAATACGTGGATGTTTTTTAAAATATCTTGTAAACATAGTGGATATATTTTTCGCATTTAGGTGTCCAATCGTGAAACGCTAGATTCTCCAGCACCTGACTTCGTTCGAAAATCTACAAATTCACCCATACTAGTTATTTTACAGAACAGAGTGACTCATTCGTAAGCATTACATTAAGTTTTTTCAGTTCTTTTTTTATCTTACCTAACTACCTAACTTTCCATCCATGAGCCAAAGATAGTAACCACTGGCGAATTTGTTTTGATTTGTTGACAGTTATTTATTAAAATTTTACAATTTTATTTCTGTCATAGTGATTTAATGGTAGCAATGCAAGATAACGAAGCTGGTATAACTTTAAGAAATCATCAACTTGGTGCAGAAGTTTACAAATTATGTTTCTCAGGTTCGCAAATAATTTTAAAATACTCACTGATTAGTCCTTGTCCTGAAAACTTTGGTTAAAATGTCTGTTATGTTAAAGTATTTTAATTTTTTTTTTACTAATTTTTATTTTTCACAAGTGATGGCAAAGTGACCTATGAATTAGAGTCTGTATGTCTGTGTGTCAAAGCTTTTCTTTGGATCTGCTTACTAGTTTTTTCTGATTTTTCCACACTGTTACTTGACATTATGTATTTTAAAAAAAAAACGTAACAGATCCATTTTAGAAAAATATGCCCCCAAATAAGTTTTTTTTTATTATTTGTTAGAAAAATTATCCTTATTTCTTTCTAAAATGGTTTAAAATGTTAGTACAGATTATTATCTGCAAATTTTATTTGATCCCTTATTGCGGGGTCTGGTTGCTAAGCGTTACCTGAATTAGCTAAATATAGGTTTTCCATTTTCAGCAAAATTAGCTAAAAATAGTTTTTTGCATCCTTATCTATGGTTGTAAAAGGTCATGTCTAGATCTGTTCATTGGTTTCTTTTTTGATTTTTTAGACTAAGTTAATTATTAGTAAAACTTTAAACAATTGGTTGAGTGTGTAATGATATTTAAAAAAAAACCCAAAAAAGAACAACTCTTTTTTTGTGAAATATTTCTTAACGACGTTTCGGCCGTACAAAGTTCAAACACCGCAAAATTCGATATATATACAACGTATGGCGTTTGTCCTTAGGGACACCGTTATGCATTAGTATCGGAAAATAAATACATTGATGCAATGTTTCTATTGATTATAGGTTTGATCCTACGGATTAACAAGCTCTCTTCAGTTCTAAATCAAAATTAGTCACATCTATTGAAAAACACAAGTTTCGGACAAATAATTTAAAGCAGAATTTTTTGTAGGAGAAGCCCTCATATCATGGTTACTTTCCTGGGCTTTCGTAAAATCGCGAGAAGAAGGTCGCATAATAGCTGGAGAATTAATGGAAGAAGCATTCATACACCCTGTTGGTCCTGTCAGTGAAACATCCGTTAAAAGGAAAGCAGCTAGAAAAGCTTTTTGTGACACAAATGATGCTCTTTATAGATTTGTAAGTAATTGTGCAAATCGTGCAAATCTCTTGATTAATCGAGTAAAATCTTTAATACTAGTCGTTAGTCCATTGAAGAATCTTCGGGTGCTTGTCCACCGCTACTCGCAGCTACTATATTTGCCCTCCAGACGAAAAGTGAGATGTTATAATATAGTTAACCAGTGGAAAACCCACTGAATCGCCCATCCTTTAAATACTTTATTTTGTGTGCCTGCAGCACAACGTTTTTCCTAAAGTAGCTCGTGGGTTCGCCTGTCCTTTTTATATCGCATATTGTATTTCCATAACACGTTTTTCTTGCGGATAGGTATTATTTTTATTCATGTAAAGATATAAAAATATATTTATTTTTAAATTTTTATAGTCTTCAATAACACCAAATAGTGGACTGGATATTGATTTTGATCTCTCTGATTCATCTGAGGGTTCAGATGAAGATTCTGTAAGTATGTTGATTTTAAGATTAGGTTTGATGCGCATAATCAATAATTTTAATTAAATTTTAATCAGAAAATTACAGCTTTATTATAAACATGTTTTTAAGAACAGTCACTGGTAACTCGCATCGTTCTGTATTTAAATTTATAGATAATTGAAGACTTACAAGCAACTGTGTTGAAGCAAGGATTTTTAGTTAAAAAGGTAAGATTTGTTCAAATTCTTTTAATTTTTTTCTATTTTAAACATTTTTCTACATGTTACTTATCATCTTTTAGGGTCATGTTCGTCATAATTGGAAAGTTCGAAAATTCATACTTTTTGACGAACCAGCAAGACTTTCTTATTATAATCCAACGAAAGTAAGATGTTATCTTTTACGGTACAGCACCCCACCCCTACCCCTAGGAGGTGGGGTGGGCGGGTTCCCTCTATTCATGGTTAATACAAGGATGCATTTCTGCCCAATTCAGGAGATTAAAATCCAAAAATATTATTTTTTAAAAATTCAATTCTGAGTGAGTCTGTTGAGATTTGCTCGTGATATATTTCCTTTGTCATTCTTTTCATTGCTTGTTAATATTTTAATAACAGAAGAACCTATTCATTGGACTTTAGTGAAAAAATTGGATCAATTTCAACTTGCAGTACAATTTTACGTGTACAATGTCAACATCTTTTTGGCCGTATAAAACTTGTTTCTATGTATAATAATTGTTCTGACATTTTTTGTAGGATAAAAAGAGCAAAAAAGGACGAATAAAGATACTCGGTGCTGAAGTCAAAGCTCTCGTTGACGAGGAAGATAAAAGTGATACATCATGCGCCAGAGGTGAGTTGTTTCCTCAAAAAATTATTTTTTATTAAATTTCGATTTTCGAAATAATTTTTTGGGAAAAATAATTTTCGGGGGGAAATAATTGTTTGTCCATTGTTTTTTTTTTCAGGAGCGAAGAATGTTGTACGTGAGCATTGTTTCTTAATACAAACTAGAAAAGGAGTAAAATATATACTACAAGCTCCCTCAGAAGATGAAGTGAATAATTGGGTTAAACTATTACAAAAAGTTATACAGAAATATCAAGAACCTGAATAGATATAAAAAAAATTAATAAAGAATAGTTTAACAAAAGTTAGATATAATATTTAAAGTTTATTGCAACGTAAAACGATTTGTGCGCCCTTAGTACTTCCTAAAATTATCCAATTATCTTAGTGGCCTTATTACAAAATATTCGCACGGTATAATTGAAACAGGTTAGGAAATTGAGCGTTCCAAACTTTTGCTCTGGCTTGTTTAAGTAAATACTGATTAATACATATTTTAATTGTAAAATGCGAAATGCTAGTTTCTTTGATATTATGATATTATTACAAATTTCACATTCAACTGAACTAGAACGTAGCGGAAATATTTAGATTGTCATTTTATGTAGTGCCGTGTAAATGTGTTCATTGTAGAGAATCTAAAATCCTTTGAAATCGAAGCAAACATTTCTGCAGGGAACATTCACCCCCAAAAAAAAACACTTGTGGATATTTATGAAGCTTAGTGAAAATCTTTAAGTAACAGCAAAAATGTTGTTTTTTAAACAAACAAAACAAAAATTCTCGGTAATTTGCCTCAATATACGTACTCCCGTCCTGAATTTCAAGGCTGATCACCCTACACTATGTTGCATTTTCGTTGAAACATACGTAAGAATCAACGTTAAAAAGACACACTCCAAAAATTTTAGCAAAAACACATCCTGAAGCTTTTTATGTGACATGCGTAATTTTTTTATAGAGATAAACTTATGAAATATAATATGTTGTAGACTAAAAATGTTTTTATATATTTTTCATAGTTTATCATGATATATTTTTATAGTTATACATATATAATACCTGAACCTCATGGACGTTAGTTCTGCCAATCTAACGACATTGATTTTATGGAATATTTTGTAATTTTTGATTGTTCGTGTATATATTGTATATTTATTTTGGGTTAATTTTGGGATTATTAATATAATTCTTAAAATCGACATTAACAGGATCAAATTTTAACTTACCCTTGAATATTTGATTTTTTTGATGCAGCAAAAAATTTTTTTGGTGTTGCTGAAGAGGTAAAGTAAACGTTAAAATGAAACTAAAGATGATTTTTCGTTTTGTCTAACACAGGTTTTTTTCTGTATATCTAAAAATATAATTACCTACTTGGATTAACTACGCCCCCTCTCCGCCTTCTATAACCCTTACTCAAAAAATATCTGTTGAACCTCGACACGCAAATAAACCCCTACTTTAAAACTTATTAGGCTTTATAGATAAATTTAAATTCTAAAGTTTGATTCTGCAAAACAGAAATTTCAGTTCCACGAAAAACAATCATTCTTCATAACGCAGGCACAAAACTTGATTAAATGCAAATTTACAAATCTGGAACGGAAAAACATACATTCACAAAAACGTTCAAGTAGCTACTAACTGATAACCATTCCGCACAAATTGACTGACAACAATTTCGTTCAGCAAATTTAAAAATTTGGGCAAGTTTTTATTAAATCGTCCTTGTTGTGATCGGCCTTAACGTTATGAATCTAAATATGCTGATAAACGTTATGCTTATAAAAAACATCTATATGGCTTGATAAAATATTTACTGTAAGTAAAGGCTCGTGTTAAAGCCAAAAACAGTTCGAATTACTGGGAATATACCGTTTATCAAAAATGTCGGATGAACAGACAAAAGTTTGAAAGTGTTAAATCCTCGCAAACTTCCCATTTCTGCGTAAACGCAATTCGTTACAGACTAGGTATTAAATTGGATAATAGTAAATTCAAAAATTGTTTACATCAAAGATTTTATTCAACACCATGACCAGGTAAACAGCTCTCATGTTTGCATCGAGAAAGGTTTTGTTGTAGGCGGCCAAATCAAGAAAAGCTTAGATAGAATTCAACCCAAAAGGCAACTTTAAAAATCGCTAATCCTAAGACGAATATTGAGATGCTTGTATTTTTGTATTTCAGGGCTCCTCTACGCCTATGATATTTGGAGGGAAGGGGATTTTTAAAAGTTCTTTTCAATATTCCAAACTCGGTTTGAAATTTCAATACAACCTTGTTATCGAACTTAAAGATTTTTGGGTCTGTGCAGGACAGCATAGGTTTACTTAGAGTCAACGTTGTTCGCCGTGGTTTTATGTTGTAGAATCGTTGGGCGGATTTGTTTTGGGTTGGTTTCCAAATATTTTTTGCGCAAAATTAATTGACCGCGAAACTAAACCACCGAGAAAATTTGTTTAACGTCATGTAAGAATAAAAACAACACTTTAGCATTCTTTTTTCTCTCTAATAATATTTTACAATAACAAAAGAATAATTTTTTCATAATAACAATAAATCTTTTTTTTTTAGCATAGATGGCCACAGATCAGGAAGAATCTAGGCACAGTAGTTAACTTGAATCTAACGGCCAGCATTAGAAAACAAGTGTTTCGAGCCTGTGGCTGTGTACCGTCAACGCCCTTTTCTGAACAACCATCCATACTTGACTGTCTTAATAGATTTTATCTAATTACAAAACGATTAACTAAAAACTCAATCTTTGTATAAAATTTATAATATCTTACTTGAGGAAAAAAAACTCGAAAAAAGTTTCAAATTCACCAATAAAAACTTCGTTAAAAACAACTACATCACGTGATCTCATCGTGGGGGGGGGGGGGGGGGTATTAAAATACGCACCTCTATGTGCGCAAGTAAAACTGTATGAACAGCATAAAAATAACTAATATGAACGTTTAACTTTCACTCGAAACGGTTAACAACATCGTAGCGTCTTTACCCAAAGATTTCAAAGATGAAGAATCAGAGCTTGATGTCAATTCATTACAAACTCCATTTTTTATTGAGCTACTCCCTATCGAATCTGTCTCACCGTTCCTACAGAACTCATTATCTGACATTTCAGACGCTTCTAACGGACTCAGCATTTTCTCCGTATTTTGCATTTTATTAACCATTTCTGCACCTACACTATCTGGACTGGGCACTAGTTCCCAATTTTGTTCGCCATTTGTAACTCTTTTTTTATCAAAAATACTTGCAACTTCTTCTGAAGAACTAATACCATCGGTTTCATTTCGTAATTCTGCCACCGTCAACCTAAGTTTGTCTCGCTCATTCTGAACAGCTTGTAACTTTACTTGATAACTGTTGACTTGATCGTTCGAACTTTCTACCGACATTTTCAATGACATAATCGTTTCATTCGCACTTTTAAGTTCTTTCTTCAATTGCGCAACTTGCAAAATGAGTTGATTATGAGCAACTTCTTGTTTCTCTAACTTCTCTTTGTTCTGTCGAATATCGATCATTTCATCATTCAACAACTGGTACTCCACTTCATACAAATTAAGCTGTTGCTTAATATCCATATTCAATGCTCGTGTGCATATGTCGTCGGTTTCATCAACAACTTCCTCCGGTAGACTCGTTTTCATGTACTCAACAATACTTTCGAAACAATCACACTTCAAGATTTCATCTGCATGATTTCCAACTAAGATTAGAGCAACCTATAAAATAATCGATGACGTAATCTTTTATTTTTAGAGAACTAATAATAAAGTCAACAAAAAATATTCACACACAGAGAGAAAAAATCCTCCCAACAAACACTGACCTTAAAAATAACTTCAAGTCCTTGCAACAACAACAAATCCATCACACGCGCGACAAAACCAATGGGATATTGTGAAGCGTATAACGTCAGAAACCATGGTGCAGCATATAATGTCGGCGTTACGTCGTGAACGTTAAGGTGTTCATACAACGTTGGATGATAGTCGTGAAGAAGACGCGACAGTTGATACAATTGTTGCTGGAGAAAATATTAAAGACTTTGTAATTCTTGTAGAATATGTGAACATAAAGAAGAACATGTTTTCTGCCAATTTCTTATTAATTTGTGAGTTTTTTTAAGGCCGGCTAAAGCGGCAGATCAAAGAAACTATTTACCTGTACAGCCTCCATGTCTGGTTTATATTGATTACGAATTTGTAGATCGAACATTACGTGACAAAATGATTTGTATGCATCTTCTTCATTCATCTGTACAAAAAAAAATTATAAACAATCATGAAAGAATCAGTCTTTTTTTTATTCAAATTACAAAAACGGTTACTTACATGCATCAGTAAAAGACCAGCAACAAAGCTCAATCCTTGACAGTAACCCACTTCCTTATCAAGGATAGAATACGCTTTCAAATTATTGAACAAACTTAATTGCCCGGAACCGAGTCGAGGTATGAAATGAGCATGCGTCGGAAACGTTCGTCCTAACATAGGAAAAATTAAAAATTAAAAATCCTGCAGTTTGGTAACATTGCGATACAACAAAGAAATCGTTGCGCAACAGTTTTAATTGAATCGAATCACCTACCTAAATCTATGAGAATGGCGTGTTGATGTGTGGTATGTTCTTGTATCAGACTTCTATACGAACTCTCCTTCCAGTATTGCTCGTCAGGTCTTTCAGGTGTCTTGATGATGTATTGTTTTATCAAGAATTGCCAAATTTCTCCACGACGCATGCGCGGTACACCACCGCGTACAGCTTCAAGTAAAACATGATCGTCAACTTTTTCGTTATTTTTTCGGATTAACAAATCATCCCAAGTACTTGCTGACTCAGCAGAATAACTGCATAATTCCTTATAGGAGAGCTTTTGTCGCCGTGTTTCTGTCGCAGAAATGTTAGCTGAAAATCAAATGTAATAAATATAATGAAGTGAAAAAAATATGTTGAATAATGGATTGTATAAACGCGTTAGCAAACATACCAGCCAGCTTTTTATTTTCTTTATTCATACGGATCAAGAGAATCTGGTTCATAATGGCGCTCTGCCATCGCTCACGTGCTCTCAAACTGCGATCGACAGGCTCTCTGGGTTGCAATTCCTCAGCTTCGATTGGAATCGTTGCTACGAAGAAAAAAAAATAACATATACACATTTTTTTTATTATAAGAAACCAGTTTACAAGAAATCTACATGTAGAATTTCAAAAAATTAAGAAACTTTTACAACCACATTGTTTTAACTATTTTTTAAATGAGTGTTTTCATTTTTTAGGTTAAATAAAAATTAAACGATCTTAAAAACTACAAAATATTTTTGAAAATAAAGCAAGCGATTTTGTATATATTTGGAGACACAAAAAATATTGAACATCGCGGAAAAAAAGTTCAATTATCTGGAAAAAATTAAAAACCAAATAAGAAACTTTTAGAAATAGACACTTCATCAGTGTCTTATAAAAATAACAACGCGTATTCTAAATTTAATGAGTGAGTCACTATAAGTAAAATCTAAAAAATAACTCGTTCACTAACAATTTTGGTTAAAATTATTAATGAAAGATTTAATTGCTGCGTAGGAAAGTAATATGTAATAAAACATGAAGGTTTTCAGTAATGTAAAACCACAGAAAAGAAAAAAGCTGTAAACGACAAAGGAAGATCGAAATTACACATACAACCACCAACTTAGCATAGGAAACATTTTCCGTTCTTACAAACGCAACTAATTTTTCGTTTTATTGAATCACCGACAAACGTCATCATAGCTAACTTCGAGATATAGAATAGTCAAACGTTTTGGTACCGGCAAAACCGTCCAATATTTCAGTAAAAATTAGGGGTAAACTAAATCCGCGTACTGTAAGGGTGAGTGAGTGCAAAGTAGAGTGACATGAATTAACAACAAAATTTTTCTCTAACTAAACGAAAGTAAGTACTTGCACATACAGCTTACGAACTGTTTTATCACGTCAGCTTTGGAATCTCTAGTTATCTTAGAAAATCTTTGAAGAACATTATTCTTTCGATCAAGCAACGCCTGTTTTGTTTTTGTTAACATAACCATCTTGTCAGCACAAGCATTCCAACAAACTAATCTTTTTACAAAAACAGTTAAGTCACTGATGTATTTTTATACACAATGCCAGCAACAAACCGAAACTCTTTTTTTTTCTCATCCAAAATACACCTTCTACATGTGTTCACTTCACAATACTGACTTCATATGCACACCGCGACCAATTTAATTTCAAACACAGTAATGACTTCCTTTTGTCTCGATTACTTCAGTATTGTTATCAAAAAATTACGTCATAGAAGGAAACCAATAAAACGTTCACCATATGAAGCACACACCAACCCGAATACCTTGTTTTAAAGGTTTGTACTAAGCTATACTTTAAGTTGAATACAATGAGATAATTATAACAATATGGTTGTCCTCGCGATTATAAGCGATATGATGACTAAAAATTTGAATACGTATGTGACATCAAATCACATATTACAATTAATAGATATATAATATAAACAAATGACGAATTCTGATTTATTTAGTTAATTTTAATCTAAGCATTTCCGTTATGTTTATTCGATTTTTTAAGACAGTACAAAGTAAGCTGTAATTAGTTGTCTTGTTTTCATGAAAAGAAATTATAAAATCCTCCTTCATTGTAGATCAAATAAAGATTAGAAATATTGACATTTCAAATTCTGTCCGTGTCAATATGAAAGGAATAAGATTTATCTGTTAGAACACATTTTAGCTAATGTCAGACAAGGGTCGTTTATATCACTCGACATTTGAAGCAGGGGGGAAAATTAACTGTGTTACAGGAAATATTGTTTTTAACGAGATTGTGATCGAGATTTCCTTTTAAGGATATTTCACCATACTATCAAGGAACATTATTTCATTATGACATCATCAAAGGAGTGCACATTTTCCCTAACGCGCGATAGAAATAAATAAAAAAGTAATAATAATAATAACCAATAAAAACAAATATGATAGTAAACAACAAAATTAATAAGGATGTGGAAAAAGAATTACTAAAATCTATTCTTACAAACAGATGAGCAGGAACTTTTTCTTGATGGTGTAACCACACTTTGATATATCGCCTAACAGAAACAGAAAAAAACTTGAACACATACGAGTAAAGGGGATAAGTGAGGTACCGCAGTAGTACTAATTTTTGCGCGCACTGATTTCGCGCAGCAGATAAAAATCTATTTCGCGTGTATTTTTTCCCAATAGCAATACGAACGTATTTCACGCGTAATAATTCTCGCGCAACTTTTAATTCCCCCGCAAATAACAAGGAAAACACTAAAAAAATAGTAAAATTCTAGGTTTTAGGCAAAATATAAATGCGTTTCTTCCATGTAAAATATAGTATTATGTTTTCGCACGTAATTTTAGCGCATAATGCTTTGCACGTAATTTCGGTACTGAATTTCGCACAATAACTTTATGCGCTAACGCGTTAATAAGGTACATTTAAAAATTTACCTGCCGCCAAGATCCTTTTCGACCCAACTTTTCTTTCTTAACTTCATTTAATTCTTTAACATCCTCATTTTCATCTTCATCATCGGCTATACTTCCGCTTCTTGAAGATTTACCACTTTGATCAAATGTAAACTGAAGACGACGGGAAGCAAATTCTGGTGTTGTTGGACAACTATTTGGAGTTTCATACGATTTACTTCGAGGTTTCATATTTTCTGAACTTTGGATACGTGCAATGTGAGGATTGGGAGACTTGGAACCATTTGACTAACAAAAAAAAATAAGATAACATTCGAGACATCTTAACTACACCTTAATTGGTATGCGGCTGGTTATGAAGATGGGAAAACAAAAAAAAATTAATTATGGATAGTGTATTAATGGGTTATGGTCGAACGACTTCATACCCGTACAGACAACTTACCCCTTCTGATGAATGGTTGTCATACATGCTGGGGGAGAGAGTTTTGGATCTGACCTGAAAAATGGTGGTTATTGTCACTGATTATGAAAACATTGTAGAATATGTGTGCGTGCGTGAGTGTGCTAAATGTGTGCATGCAACAACAGTATTTCAAATATATGTTGCTGACTGATGAATAACATGCTCCCCCCACACAGCATGCCTTAAAGCAATTGCTGTCTAGGTTTCATTGCAGATTCACAATGCGATGGAATACGTAAATAAAAGACAGGTTTAAAGTACAATATGTTTATAAATTTAATTATAACTTGTCTTACCTTTTTAATATTTAAGTTTTGGAATGAAGTCGTTAATGACTTTTTGGCTTTTTCAAATATCGTAGAAGATTTTGAACGGTCTCTGTTGTCATAATCTGACAGATTGTTCTAAAGTATTTTTAAAAAAAGAAGTTTATTTCTAAAAATGTTATGATATACTGTTTCTATAGGTTGTTACAGTGTACCTGAAGCTTGTGAGAATGCTTATGGGATTTCTGTTGTTCATCAAATATTTTGCGCAGGATGTCAACAGTTATATCGAGCCTTTCCTCATCATTTGATGGTGCAACTTCCTATGATGCACAGTAAAATAGTAGAGACATGAATAGATCCTAATAAAAATATTTTGAAAAACTATTTAAAATTTCTTACATTTACTTGATTCAGTACGACAAGCTTATCATAATCTGAAATCAGATCTAAAGTTTCTTGCAGAACAAGAAGTCTTTCTCGAATCATTGAAGAAGCTACAAAAATTAAAATAATAAAGAAAAATTGCTACGAACCAGGTACAAAAATTTCCAAATTAGATGCAACTGTAAGATATTTTTACCTTCAAGTTTGGTGCAAAGTCTATGTAGGTACTGTAGGGGACAGGATTCACATAATGTTAAATGTGCTGTTGCTTCTAGTGCTTCAGTAAATGCAAGCTTCATCGATTTCATGATTGCATCAACCTATAGTTTTTATTATGACTTTAACGAATTACTTGGAGGTTATTTGAAAAAAAAATTTAAATAAACATTTAAATTGTTTTCAGATTTAAAAGTTTATTTTAATAAAATAATTTACCTTGTGTTCAGATTCACCTTGAAATATGTAACACGTATGATTTCCATTTTCTCGACATATAAAACCAAAATGGTCTTTTCTAATTTCACCCTATAATAAAATTAGAATGAAATAAACCATAACTGGAAAATTTTACTTACAAATAAATCAAAAACAAGCACTAGATTTCTGATTCCGATTTCACGCTATAAAGATCATAAAAACATGACTAACAATTTTACCTTTGTACAAAAAGAAATACTTTTAATTTTTTTTTCCAATAAGAGTGTTTTTGAACCAACACTAAACAGCATAAGTGATGTTTTTGATATCTGCAATGTAACAAGTCGGGACTGTACTTCCTCTTGTATGTCACCAAGTGTAAATGAGTCACTCTCCAAGGGGGCTTCCCTATCTATTCTGTCATTTTCCAATCCCGATGCTTCTTGATGGTCACTGTTACAACTTATTGATCTCCCTCGTGAGATAAATTGTATCTCTGCTTTTGAAGCACTTAACAACATACCCGTATCTAAAGCAAAACCTTAGTTTAAAAAAACATAACTTTTGAAATGATTTTTAAAATAACACATCAGTAAGCATACTTTCTCTGTGTGCATTTGCATCAAGACTGAATCTTTTCGCAAACAAGTTGCCACTCACGTTCCTTTTAAAACGAGGATGTTCTGATGATTGATTCTTCTTTAGCTGCACTAAAACTTCATCAATAAATTTAGGTGGAGCCTGCGGTTGCGATATTGTAACTTTTCCAATGTAATACACAGAATCTCGATATACAGCATCTGACTTGCTGGGTGAAACAAGGATTGCACCTGATGAAACCCCTCGCCTGTGTGTCGGCTTGGTGGGCAGTTTGTTAGGTATTGCTGCATGATCACCAGTGAAGGATTTTTGAAATCCAAGAACTCGTGTTTTCAAAGAATTCAAAAATTGATCTTTCTAAAAACACAAAGTAATAAACAATGACCAATAAAACATGTGCCATCATCACATGCCTACCTTTTGTAACATATAGCCGGTTCAAATGATATGTTCAAATGATAGCATGAAGTAATGAGATTTACTTGGACAGTGATTTTTACTATTACAGGTGCAATTATAACGACATTATAGATTACAAAACCCCTGTTTTTTTAAATTGTAATATTGACTTATGGAAAAAGCCACTTAGGCAGAAGAAGAATTCTAAATTGCTGTAATTTGAATTTTAATGATAACAGGAATGGCCCTCTGATACACAACATTTTTTATTACAAATTTTTTAACCCATGATATAGAGCCTGAAATGTAGATCAAGAAAATATATCAATCCGTGTCCTTTTAATAAAAGATTAAAGAGATATTGATGTTTTAAAATTGACATAATCAACCTGTCTGTTTGGAAACAAGTGGATTGACCCAGCTTCAGGAAATTGGTCCTATTTTGGGGTCCCAGGTGGTCCTTAGTTACTCACGCAGAATATGGCATTAGTTATTTTAGCGTGTTTTCAAGTTTGGTCTCAAACTCAAGAGTGCAATGGTTTCACCAATCTTATTTAATGTATTGACAGCAACTTAATGTGCAAGCCTTAAAGTTTTGTAAATGACAGATAAGTTTCATAGCCAAAGTTTTATAAATCGATACAGAGTATTTTTTAAAGTATGTTCCCCATCTCCCTATTTTTCAATTAGAAACTGCAAAAATTGCTGTGTGTCAAGAAACCTGGTATTTTGCATTGCACTTAGCCATTGCTAACATGATTAACTAATCTTTTTTGATCACAGTATTCCAATGTTGACATAGTTAGGCACTGCTAAGAAGGAAAATTTGATCTTTTAAAGTTAAGTGGTCACAGGTTATATTGTGTGTTGCTATTTTAGGCTTACTTTGACGCAAATTTGAGTCTCTCTTAGTCAAAGGGTCAATGTGATTTTCATTTTTTTTCTTAAGACGACCTGATTACTGATAAAGAGTCACAAAAAAATATGTTCAAAAATGTCAATTATGTATATCCTTTTTGAAGATAAGGTATTTTTTGACTATTGTCTATGGAGAGGCAGTACCACTCCACTTGAAATTGATTTGTGCATACTTTTTTGTTTGTATTCTAAAAGTATGCAGCTAAAGAATGCAAAAAGGAAAGTAAACATATAAATAAGGAGAAGAAAAATTATATACAACGTTTGAAGGCTTTCAGATAATTTTCACGGTTCATAGATATAGAAGTGCATACATAGTTTCACTTAACAACCACAAAAAAATCTCCTCATATTTCAAAAGTATCACAGTTTATTCATGCTTACACAAATAAACATAAAAAATTTTATACTCTTTTCAAAAACACTAACAGTCACTAAAAAAAAATTTAAATTCCAATGTTAACATTACCATGAATTTATAACTCTCATTTTAAAACTAGAAGCTTCTCCAGGAAAGCAATGCAACAACATGTTGAGATGCCCACACAATGATTTAGGAGTGCTACTAATAGAATGTCAATATTGACAAGCAGTTAAGCACATGGTTAAATGGCTAAATTTCCAGGGTCTGTCTAAACCCTGGAAAAAGAAACAATAATTTTTATATAAAATATTTTATTTTTATATAAATAAGAAAAAATTAAATCTTACTTCAGTAGCGAGTCATTTTAACAACAACTATAAACATGATAACCAATTATTCTGCACTATAATTAATTTTACTTTAGATCTTTCGCAGAGTTATTTTTAGCAAAATTTACAATTATTTAATTTATTAATGGCAGAGAATAATAGCAAGCACAGTTTAAGAAAAGTATTAAACTAATAAAAGGATGCCTCCATAAATCAACAAATCAGCAATTTTTTGTGACTTAGAGATATTATTTGTCTAATATATAATGACACAATCAGCTGTCAAGTCACATGGTATATGGCCATGGGACCCACAGTTTCAAAATACAAACCCACCCTGTATAAACATATAACCTTCTAATTTAAATAATGTTGAACTATCATTTGAGGTAAGTCTAAGCACATAATCACCATTATCAAAAAAATTAACATATACATTTTTTTTTTAATCATTTCAAAGTTCCGACGGAGTTATGACTTTCCTGAACGATCTTGTTGATCTCTTATTCCCGTCCAATAAGCGGGCCGTTGCAAAATGTTCCTGTGAAACCGTAGGTAAACAAACAGCTTTAACTTTAAATGAGCATGAGATGGAGTTTGATAAAATCCCCATTATGGTAGGCTTTCACCACATAGATTTACATTTCTCTTTACTCTATTGGCATTGTTTTTGGAGACCAGAAAAAACAAAACAGAAAGAAGAAATCACAGCATTGTCTTGTGGTTATTATAATAATTAATGATTATCACACTCTTTCTTTTTTTGTTAGCATGACCAGGATTATTGCACATTATAAGCAAAAAAAACAACAGGGGAGAATGCTCAATGTGATAGTTGAAGCACTATGAAGATAATTAAATTTAGAACATTAAAGGGGAAGATCCGAAAATTTAGGTATTCTAATTTTCTACATATGATTCTGTCTTTATAAGAAAATGACTAACTGTTTGAATAAAGGAAAATAATCAAAAAGTAAGACAGCTAGCAAGGCTGTCTTCAGAGAAACAACAACAAGAAGAGGTTGGTGTTGCAAAGAGGTCTGATTTAGTAAGTTAAATCGTTTAAATAATAAAGAATAACACAGAAACTTTGATTAATCTATCTTATTTATCATGTTCGGAACTTTGTTGATACATTTATAAATGCTTTACGATGGAAACACAGCTACAGATGCTCTCCCTCATTGATCATTTTTTTGTAATGGCATGAATCCAGCAAAAATGTGCATTCATTATCGCATGATTCGTGCAATGGAATTCAATGGCGGTGAAGAGAAATTGGGGTGAGTTTTTTATTTCTATGAAACATTTGAACATGTTCTGGTTGTCAGTTTTCAATAAAATTTTCAGGATAGTTTTTTCATGTATATCTTTTAATTTTTTACAATAGAATAGGCACCTCAAACAAATTTGCCAACAGGGTGATTACAGGCCTTTTGTCTTCTAAAAGTTGATTGCTTCTCGCACTCCACAAATTAGACTGCAAGAAAACAAAAAGAGCTCTGCAATGAAGTTGAATCATGAATTTAGACCTTTCGTGCATCTTTTTATACAAAAACAGCAATCCATAGACAAAGCATTGGCATGGATCCCATGTTTTCTTTTTTGTAGCAATATTAGGATGGTGGTGATAATACCGCCCGTATATGCTACATTATGTTTATTATAATTGAATAATTGGTTTTCTTGATTTAAACTTTCTTATGGTTTTTGTATCAATTGTGCATGCAATTTGGGAGTTCTCATGTGAATTCAAAGGGCTGAAAAGGCGTGATTGCCTGCAACTCTTGTTTAGTCATTGTTAACATAAATTTTGTGTTTTTCTAACTTTGTAAGTTCTGAGGTATAGCAAGGATGCTGTACTACAACCAAAAACCTATGTTTGTTTGGTTTTTTTTTTAATGACTGCAGGATTTGTCAGGCGAAATTTTACATTTTCTATACACATTAACCTTGCACGATAAACCTTGCTTTTTGTACTGTTTTTTAGCGAGTTGTGACACCCTTGTCAAAAAGTTAGAAAGAAGGATGAGCATATTTTATTGATGGTCCCTTAGCCAGAGGAAAGTAGGTTGAAAAGCAACACAATAAACCTTAAACATAATTAAATGTCTTACCATTTCTACGCTTTCACATTCCAAAATATAAAATCCACAACAATTTGTATCATTTTTACCAACAGTAATAAATGCTAAAAAATTGTTCAGGTTACAATGTCTTAACCTTGAAAGACGATAAATACTATCAAATGTATGTTCCATAAATATTGATTGTTTATTGTCACTTTTCAAAAACTTTAAAGAAGATTTCGTCAAACATGCTTTCATTGTCATATTCACATCACCTTTTCGAACAATTTGCTTAGCAATCCAATGGAAAACTGGAGGAACATAACGCCTATCAATACTTATATGACCATGGTACACGACATTAAATGTCTCGTTTTCTTCCACAGTAGGCTCATCTTCACTCTGTGCTGGAGTAACAACAACACTGACTGACCCTTTCATAATTAGCTACTTTTGTTGTCAAAACAGTGGTGTAAAAATGTCGGATTAGTTCACTTCATATTAACCAATAATATATTATTTCACATCCTGAAAGCCCATGCAGGTAATATTGAACCAATTAATAATTTGTAGTGATTTTTCACTGTGTTTCGATACAGAACTTGGTGTTTATTTACAGGAGAAAATAAAAAAGTAAACAAATTTCGCCTTGTACAGCATGTTCGATCCATCTGAGCAATCTTACCAAAATTTTTACCACGCTGGATGAGATTTACCAAGCTAGCGTATCACACTATTGCTAGTGTTCTCCATCGCAATGCTTTATTTTTTTTACAGCGATGCACAAAAATTTGCACAAAAAAAACTCGTTTTTTGACCAAAACAAGGCTTTAAGGTGGGAAACTACGGATCTCTATTTCGAAAATAAATAATTAAAATGTAGACTTAATTCTTGTTAAGAATAAATGAAGAAACTTGATAGAAGACTTCAATAGTCTCTCAAAGTCTAGGATCTCTAACTACGATACTTTAGGGGCCACGAACCGGTTAAAATTCTCACTTTCCGTATATCCCGGGCACATATTAAAAATCCGCCAAACGCGTTTTGCGCAATGAACAGACCAGCGCACTTTACTCGGAAAAGTATATTACAAAGAAGTATTTCAGCGAGCTCATTCTGGATGAAAACATGACCAAGGCTGGAGAAGATAAAAATTCTAGATATATCTATATGTTCCAGTCTGTAAATTACATACATGCCGGAAAAACAGCTCGACTTTCGTGTATGTAAGTCACTGAAGTCGAAAACCAACAGCCGTTCCGTAGCTCCTTAAACACAAAAATAAAGCTTAGGACAAGTAAACCACACAAAAGATCAATATATGTCTTTTAACGTCTACGTAGAGACAAATAGCTACAGGACCACTGTTACTTTTAGAAACCGATATGCTAAACCAAGTAGTGGGATTTGACTTATTAGTGGGCAGAAAACTGTCGCGTTTTTCTCGGTTTTTTGACACTTTTCGCAAAAGTTTATTCTTTTGGAAATAGAAAATCAATAAAAGAAAATTTTTTCAACGCGAAATTTCGGGTTATTCTTAAAATGCAAAAAATTTTTCAGTTAAAAAAAATAATTTAAATAATTTTTTGAATCGCATGCAAGACCAAATATCCATTCATTTATTCTTTCCAGCATTGAACATCTACCTAATATCTTGATTTATCCTTTCACTTGAGAAAACAAGCAAAAAGTTTGTAAAGGACGCTGTGATGATGGGGCTAAAACATAAAAATATTTAAACTTCAAAAACGATAAAACAAGAGGAAATTAGGAACAATCGAAGAAGCTTCAAATTCTAAAAGCCTTCTAAGAACATTCGAGGACTTCCTTCAAGTTGAGTATTCTTAAATAGAAAAAACGGGTATATCTTTTACATTATATATTTTTTGTTATTGTTTTGAAAGTGTCCGAATTATCAACAGACTTGAACTTTAATCTCTTTTATTTATCTTTCACTTCATGGAGTTTTTATTCTTCGCATCACAGTAAGTATTATATTAAATTTTGAGCATAATGTTCCCTTTTCTCCTTCACGATTTCTTACATTTTGTTCTTTGATATACTCTTTTTATCACAGCTTATATTTTGAATACAGTATTCTCTTCAATTAACGGACACTCCAAAAAGCGGATACCTATGATTAGCAGACACTGTGGTCATACACCAGCCATTTTCTAGTCAAAGTCTCATAAAAAACTTTCCAAATAGCGAACACTTAATTACCGGACACTCTAATTAGCGGAAAATATTTTCAGCACGAAAGAGCAAATGTGGCTTTTTTTTCTTCCCAATAAGCGGACAGTCCAAAAAATTAAAAGCAAACATTTTTTTTAAACATTTTACAACTTTTGTATCCAGTCAATTCATCTTATCAACAACTTTACCAGGGTAAAGACTTTTTAAAATAAAATCAATTGTCCAAAATTTGTTAAAATTTGTTTGAAAAACTTTAAAGATCTGTAAAGATTGAAAGTTTGGTTCGTTATCATTATGTTATTATTATATTATCATTTGTTATTTTTCCTTTGTGATACAAAAATCGGCTTCATTTTTCAATTTGCGGCTTAAAATGTAAAACTTTCCAAAATGCGGACACTTCTGCTTTTTACAGACATTTCTGATATGCCTACATTCTTTAAGATCGGACGTTTGCTTATTTTGCAAATCCGATCACGAGATACTTCTTGTAGTGATGATAAGTATATAGTCGTAAAAAATTAATTAATCCACAGAATTCATTAGATTAACATATTTTACTACAATAACAGGGGGAGGACGGGGAGGACGGCGTTGAGGGTAGGGAACTGGAACGTTAAGTAGCCAGGCAATCTAGATTGTACCTCAAATTTATTATTCATTTCAGTTGCTTGGCTGCTAAATGTTGGGAGAACATACAGGCGATATTAAACGCAGACTTCTGTATGCAACATTCATTGTATTAAGGCTAATCGAGCTTAATCGCGAACCTCCAGTTAATTTTGTGATATGATACGGTGGTGGATGACACAGAATTCCTAAGTATTCATTATACCTATTCTTTATGTGTCTTTGAAGTTGCGTTTTGCTTTTCTATATTTCTTATTTTGATTTTCTATACATCATTCATTAAGAAGATAGGGTTAAGCACAAAAATTGAAAAACAACAACTTTGAATCAAGAACTTGTAGAGTTTGGTCTCGATTGTATTTTTACACGATCAGAAAAACACTTTTAAACAAGAATTTTAACATCCGTGGCTGTGTCTAGGTCCTTAAGAAATGAAAAGAGTAGTCTGCATGTATAATTGAACTAAACATTTTTGTTGTATATATATATATGTTATATATATTATGTTAAATATATTTTAATTAAAAATATATACATATATTCATTGAGATTTTGTTTAAATTATATATACTAGTCGTTAGTCCGTGGAAAAATCCACGGGTTCGCCCGTCGCAGCTAAGCTACCATTTTGCGTGACAGACAGACGGACGGACGGACAGACGTATACGGGCATTATAATATAGATATATCTACTTTAAACAAAATCTGGGTGCACATGTGTATATATTTTCGGTTCGAAAAGTATTAGCTTGATGTTCTTTTAATCTCTGAAACTAAAATTGATAGCTCTTTTCCTACCGCTCAATTTAAAATTGACGGTTACACAAAGCCTTTTCGTCTGGATCGTAATAGTAAAGGTGGAGGTATGCTCTTATATGTACGTCAAGATATTCCATCAAAACAGTTGCATCCAACTAGTACTAGTACGGACAATTTTGAAGGATTTTTTGTCGAACTAAACCTGCGAAAAAAAAAATGGCTGCTCTGTTGCTCATACAACCACCACAAAAATGCTATATCTGAACATCTAAAAAATATTGGTAACGGTCTTGATGTTTTGTCTGCAAATTATGACAACATATTACTATTAGGAGATTTTAATGCGGAAATTAACGAAAATAGCATGACAGAATTTGCTGAACTCTACAACCTTAAGTGCCTCGTGAAGGGCCCCACATGCTTTAAAAACCCTGATAACCCATCGTGTATTGATCTTTTTCTCACAAATCGATATAACTATTTCCAAAGCACCAGCACATTGGAAACAGGTCTCTCCGATTTCCATAAAATGGCCATCACTGTAATGAAAATATATTTTCAGAAACAAAAATCTCATATCATCAAATATAGGAATTACAAAAACTTTTCAAATGAACGTTTTTGTTATGAGCTAACATGTCGACTTCAAAATATAGAAAAATCGAAAAAAAAGATAGATGATGAGTTAGAAAACTTTCATGAATGTGCAAAATCAGTCCTTAACAAAATTGCGCCATTAAAAAAAAAATACGTAAGAGCAAACCAATCACCGTTCATGAATAGGACCCTGCATAAGGCTGTTATGAAAAGAAGTAGGCTTAGAAATAAATACTTAAAAAATAGAACAGAAGAAAATAGATTAGCTTTTAATCAACAAAGAAATATTTGTGTCACACTATTTCGAAAAGAAAAATATGATTATTACAACAATCTAAATGTTAAAAAAATTACCGATAATAAGACATTTTGGAAAACTATAAAACCTTTCTTGTCCGATAAAGGACCATCGACCCAAATTATAACACTGATAGAAAAAGAAGAAATCATATCGGATGATGAAAAGGTTGCAAACATTTTCAACACTTTCTTCACGAATATTGTAAAAAATCTGGATCTTACAATATCTGACACAATCCTTGTAATTTGCTCAAACGTAGATGACCCTGTTTTGAAGGCTATTAAACGATATGAAAACCATCCAAGTATACTGAATATAAAAAAAAACATTGGTGATTACAATCCTGGTTTTTCCTTCAATCATGTAGAAAAAGCTGAAATCAGGAGAGAGATACGAAATTTGAATATTCATAAGGCATGCCAAGAAACCGATATACCAACAAAAATAATTAAGGAAAACGAAGATCAGTATTTAGAAATTTTACATTTCTCTGTTAACTCTGCAATTGATCTGTGTAAATACCCAGAATTTTTGAAAAGGGCAGATGTGACACCACTTTTTAAAGAAAAAGACAGATCTAACAAATCAAACTACAGACCTATAAGCATTCTTAGTAACCTTTCAAAAATCTTTGAGAGATGTCTGTATCGTCAGATTGAAGATTATTTTAACCGATACTTAAGTAAGTTTCAGTGTGGATTTAGGAAAGGCTACAGTGCTCAGCACTGTCTCACTGTTATGCTTGAAAAATGGAAAAAGGCTGTTGATTATCCTTTATCGGTTACAAAATATGGCAACAAATTCCAGTAAGAATCAAAGAAATGTCATCCTTGCAATCCTTTAAATCCCAAATTAAAAAGTGGGTACCAAACTGCTCCTGCAGACTATGTAAAAAATACATCCCACAAATTGGTTTTATATGACTCGCGGATGTACTCTCGCTAATTTCATATTTGCTTATACACTCACTTAATTTATACAACCACAAATGTTTAAAAAATTGTATATATCTAAAAATATTTTATGCCTTATATTTATACTGTATATTTTAAAATCTTTCTTTTCAAGTTGACATTAACTAGCTTTTATTAGCTATATATGTATTTATACTTAGTCAACTATAAATAAATGAATAATAATGTGAATATAAATAGAGTTCGCATAAACAAAATTTGTGTACAGCACTTTTTAATTAACATATATTTAATACGCACAATGAGTTATATTATATTCTTTTATTAGAAACCTACTTTTGAGGCTCAGTTTTGGGCCTGGTTCTGTGTTAGTTTTACAGAGGATTTCTGAAAATTTATGGTCTAGATGGTTGGTGGGCCCCATACTAAGTTTCTTTAATTGAATTTCCGCGCCAGAAAGCGTAGGAAATTCTTTAAAACCGTCGTTTTTTTCTTTTGGAGCATTTTTTGAGAAAAAATCGACCCTGGGATTACACGTTCCTCCGTCAAAGATGTAAACTTCGTACCCAAGCTCCCTAACTACTGGGAGGTCATCTAAATGACTTTTCAGGACAAAATTGGTATTTGTTTTCGACAAAATTTGGCACAGTTAACAAAAAAAGTATGCTGAACATAATGGTTACATAATAATTTTAATTTTTGTCACCTAAATGCCATTAGGCCAAAATTGATTCAAAAATTAAAACCACTTCATTTTCGGTTAAATCTGGCACAGTTAACAAATAAAGTATGCTGAAAATGATGATGGTACAAAAGTTTGATTTTTTGTCACCTTAATGTCATTTTAGGCCAAAATTTATTCAAAAATTAAAACTACTTCATTTTCAACAAAAATTGGCAAAGTTAACAAAAAAAGTATGCTGAAAATGATGGTCACATCAAAATTTTAATTCTTCGAAACTAAATGCCGTTTAAGACCATAAACGTTTCAATCGCAAAACTTTCAACCATGAATGATTGGCTGTATTTTTTGTTAGCAATTTCTTTTAAAATGTAAGTTTATTATGACACGTTTCGTTTTGTTTGCGTTTGTTGTAAGATATAATATCACTTGTGTGCTTTACCTTCAGAGCTTCATGCACCAAACCTCTTCGAATGTTTGGCACAACAACACAAAGAATTAGCATGTTTTCATCAAAAATTTTGGTAGCGAGCTGAAATTCTTAGAGCCCCCAGGGCTTCTTGTTAACATACGATCGGGACATTATTTTAGTCTTGACTTAAGTAATATACATATATTATTTATTTTATTTTTATTAGGCTAATCGAGCTTAATCGTGTACCTGTAGTTAATTTTGTGTTTAGTTGTAAGCGACGCACAGCATTAAATCTTCATACCTGTTCAATTTCTATGTTTTCTATGTTTCTGTATTTCTATGTTCTGTATCAGCTTTTCTATATGCTATTTTTATTTTTCATATAGGATTGAGGACCACTACAAAGAAATTTATAAAAAAGGAAGACGGTTAACTTTATCATATATATCTCAGCAGCACATTAGCGGGGCAATTATGCAGGAGAAGTGTCCTGTCACTCACTATTTTGCCGTGGTGACGTCATTAACGACAGGATGATGTCTTTCATACGTACACTTTCAGTATTTTCATGCAATCTTGTTCTCATTTTTTAAGACCTTCGTCTCTTTTATATCTTAAAATAAAAAACGCATGAGAACGAGGAAGTCTTGACTTAAGTTTCTCAGCAAAGATAGTCTAGGATGTCTTAAATAATATAATCAATTTTTGTAATTTTGTTTATAATTTTTGGACTCAGGAACAAAAACTACTTTTTTGCGCTATCAGACATATCAAAAAGCTAAAAAGAAGCTCTGCGGACGAGATTATCGAGACTCGTTTGATGATGAGTATATTGATACTGACTGGGAACGAACAAGATAACCGAGATTCTTGAATTGCAACTCTCTATAATTCCAGTATTTCTTATTATTTTTTTTCCTTCAATCCGAAAAAACACCGAAGCTCACCCATGACTTCTTGTCCCTAAATCTCTTTGAAAATAGCTCTGCACACGGGAATAGCATTTTTGACGATCGCAGAATAGATACTTAATTATTTCCAGCTGGACAATAGCAAATACACTTCAATTTGGTCTCTACACATCACACAAAATGAGATTTTCCAATAAGCTCTTCTCTTGACTTATGCATAGCAACACACGCTAAAAGTTAAAATTTTAAATAAGCGCACAGGGCTCTTAATCCAGTGTTACCGCTGAGGTAACGACTCTTTTGCAAAGAAAGAATACTTTTGTTCCCTGTCTCGGATTAAAAGAACGTGAAACTGTATAAAAAAATTCTTTATGCGCATGTACGTAGTATGTGCTGAGTATGTACTAATTATCGAAATAGCTTATATTTTTGACATATCGGAAAAGTCGGACTCACCACTCGGGACCCGACATGTGGGACTCTGGAGTCGGGACCCTGAAATTTACAATATGTAAAATACTGACCGAACTATGTTTCAGCATGGTTTTGTCACCCTGTTGCCATTACAGAGTTACAATAGAGAGTTATAATGAAATTACTTTCAGGTATTGTTTGTGGATAATTATTATTATAAATATTATTTATTACGCGCAATAACAGTACCCTTATCTTTCACACCTTGGAAGAAATAATAATTAAATAAGAAATTTTAAAGATTCCAGAAAATGTCTGGAACCATCGAAGGCAAATTCATAACAAAGTTGAAAAGGTTGCTAACTAATCTATCCTCTGCAAGTTCGATGTAGAGACCCTTAACCAGATCTAGTAGATAGCGTGCAATCAAGCTTGATTAAAGCATAGTTGCTCATGACGCCACATTTAGATTTCTGAAACAAATTTGCCGAATATGATCAAGGCAAGCCAAAGCTCAATTGGATGATGGCTTAAATTATCAAATGTTTAAATTTGTTTACAGCTGAGTAAGCTAAAGCGCTGGTTGGATAGTGGAGTTCAACCACATCACCGTTACCAAACGTAAAGAGATAAATGAAAGTGAATAGAAAGCTGTTGAAATTTTTGATGCGCTCGGTTCAACAAAGTTGCCACCAATCGATCCTTGTCACGACATTGACAAAATGTTGGATGGCGATGCAGGTTAATCTGACGATAACAGTCATTTATTACCCGTTTGCGATACAGTGGAATCCAATTAAAGCGGGTACTGGCTAGAGCGGGCATTTTTTTAAGACAAAGAGTGATACTTGGAATGGATATATCTTAGGCTACACTCTTATCAAAGAGTCTTTATAAAATGCACAGTAATAAAGCGGTCACTGGTGACAATTTTTACACTAAATCACATGACGACAAAAAATATTCTTCAATATTTTTTTTATTTCAGACATTTTTTATTTACACTATCAAATACTCTTTTTATATGTTTCTTCTGCCTGTTCGACAGCAAAGATATATTTTCAACAATCAAAAGAAAGGATGATAGAGGATAGTCTTCAATCAACGAATACTTTTTTCATAGTATATTTTTATTATAAATAATGCTTTGTGCCCAAATACAGTCTCTTAGTGCAATCCTCGTAAAATAAATCTTGAAAAACAATTTGGCCTAAAACTATAGTTTTAAAAAAATCGGACATCTCTATAAAACAGACACATTTTTGCACTGACAGTGTCTGCTTTAGACAGATTCTACCGTGCTTCAGTTCAGCGATGGTAAAATTCGGCTCAATGAAGAATGTGATTAAGCTGACTCTACGAGGGAAGAAGATTTTTTTAATTATAACGAAAAATTGTAAATTGTATTTTAATTTTAAAAGAAGAGAATCTGTCTGATGTTGAAAAATGAGTTATTTCTAGAAATTTTTTTTCGATCTGCGAAATTGGCCCGAAAACCACAAAACGCAAAAGATTTTTTTAAAATTTTCCGTTCGCAAAAGTATTTGCTTTCACTAGCTTTACTCCTGAAAAACATCAAAGTGTTATAAAATGCAAATGCAGAGACTGTGTAACAGTAAATTCTCCAAAAGAAAAACATGAAAAAGATAGACAGCAACTAATTCAAGAATACAAAAGATAAGATATGGTGAACAAGTTAGAGAAAAGAAACAAATGAAAAATAGATATGGTTATGAAAAGAAGAAACTAAAAAAATATATATCCCAAGAATTTCTAGAAGAAAAACTACAGATACAGTTAATATGATAAATTGCAACAACGCTAAAAAATCACATAATTTTACGTCAACTCAAAAAAAAAATAAACTTTCGCAATGAATTCTTTTCAAAAACGCAATAATCGCGAAAATTTTATTAGAAGAAGTTTCTTCCTTTAAAGTAACATTAAAAAAACAGGTTTAACATTAACATAATAATCATATCATACCAAAACACTTGAGCAAACACAAAAAATTCAGAGGAAAAACTTGATTGGTGTTGCTGCAAAGACGATATGTCGAATGACCTTAAATCAAATTCAACTGACAATCTAGACAAGCATCTGCTGATAGAACCAATCAAAATGGTTTCAGGCATGAAAGATCGACAACCTCACAAAAAGCAGCTTTATGAAGAGTTCTAGAAGGAGTAACAGGAAAAATCTGATAGCAGTTATAACAAACCCCTTTTGTCCCGAGGGATTTTTGCCTTTTTGATATGAGAGATTATTATCTGATTATCTCTCATCTCGAAAATGCAGAAATCCCTCGGGACAAGGGTGTTATAACAATTATAGATTTCAAAACAGCACTCGACAGTGTTAACGTAGAAAATATCTTATTCGCATTTAAAATACCAACATAACTGTTAACGCACACTAGATGCGAGGTTTCCACTATCGCAAATTGCTGGAAACTAAGTTTCTTTTCAGATTCTGTACGGCAATGCTTTGCAGGTCTGACTGCACATGCGCAGTGAGTTAGTATTTCAGGCGATTCTCGCAAAGGTTCTTCCTCTATCGTCAGTTGGCCTTGGCGTCGCAAATAAGGCGGACGAAGAAATCCAGAAGATTGTCGAAGCAACACTTGCCAAGCATCAGGAATCAACTTTAGAAGCTGCTTCTACCGTTGCAAAAACAATTGCCAAAAGGTTCCTAGAAAAGCACGAAAAGAAGGTAGAAGCTACTATAGAAGAACAACGCAACTTACAGTCAACTAACTTAAAAGGGCGAGGTAACCAAAAACAGATGGAATTCTGCACCAAACTGCTTACTACATTAGACAGAGCGCAGGAGAGCATCGCTGAAAATAAAGTTAATGCCACTAAAGAACACCTTGAAGAAGGTAAGAAGTTAATACGGAAACGTTTCAAACTTATAAGGTTAGCGGATAGTGAAGATTGGCAAGCTGCTAACGATTATGAGAGCGATGATCTAGCCTCTAATTCTGAGGACGAACGCGCTATAAACAGAGCAAAAAGAACAGCAAATGCTAAAAAGGAAAAAATTAAAAAAGCAAAGTACGATTTAAGCCTGCGGAAACTCGCAGAAGATACTTTTAATTATCACAGTCAAAATACTACGTTTGTTCCCAACGTACGAAACCCCACATCTACATGGTCTAATCCGCGATTATGTTGGATTTGTCAAAAGCAAGGAATCTTTCGGCGTATTGTTCTACCAAAAAACATCCAAAGTAGCGACAGAAGATAAAAGTTTTTTCAGACAGTCCGATTTGTGTTAAATCTCTAATTTTTACGTTTATTTTAATTTTCTCGTTGTAGCCAGTCAAAATTGGGAATTCGAGTCAGGCAGTACAAATGAGATGTCCGTGGTTGGTAACCTAAAAAAGAACAAAACATTTTGGAAAAACGAATTAGAATGTAAAACTTTTGTCAAGGACAGTATTGAGGAGCTTCTTTTGCAAGGTTATATCGAGGAAGTCGAAACTATGCCATACTGCTGCAACCCGCTCACTGTAGCCGAAGGAAAAAAGTTAAGGCTTTTTTTAGACTTAAGACATGTGAATAATGTTATTGAATTTCCGAAGTTTAAATACGAAGACCTTAAAGTTGCGTCACAGCATTTAGAGAAGGAATATGTTCTTTGCCAAGCCAACAAGGCGAGAATACCAATATCACCATATTGAGTTGTTATTTATTCATAATCATCCATTGCTGGAAAGAAGTGAAAAGAAATACCCACTCCACCATATCTGTGTATCTTCGACTTCAAAATAAAATGTAAGCTCTGTCAATTGATGGCACATACGTTTTGACAACAGGTTCATCTAGATAGTCTTCCGAGGTAGTTATCTTTCGTTCTTTTTTTTGAACTTCTTCCGGTTCTCCCAGTTGACAGTTTAGGCATAAAGTTATCACGTGCATGAAGCTTATCTAAAACAATCGAGTCTATACCATATTAGCAAGATATATAGTCCCTTGAAAACAGACCCAGCTTACTTTCACTTTTACCAGCCTCTTCAGCCTTTGGGAAAAGAAATAATTGCTAGACACATCCTAAAAAATACTTCGTCGATGTTCCTTACTCTCCCATAAACCTCACTGGAAACCGAAGTTGTTAGCAAAAGGGTAAACCGTGGAGAATGATACAGACTTGAAACCAAATTCAGTATCGTCTTGTGCCCCAACAAAAGTCATAAATTTGTTGGTAAAAAAGCTAGAAACAAAGCATAAAAGGAGCTAAAATGTACTATTTCTAAATGTTTAAATTAGCAATAGAAATAAAAATCCTAGTAAAAACACTTTTTTTCCTGTTTGTTATCTCTCTTCTATCGGCGCTTAAATGTTATTTGATGTCAACCTGATGTTCGATAAGAAATAATAATATTTACTCTTGGTAATCATTCTCATCCCCAGAGCTCTTTGAGATAAAACCTTGAAACTTTTGAGATTTTATTCAAAGAGCTCTGGGGACGAGAATGCTTGGTAACCTAAATGTAGGTGGGATTTATTAAGTATGGAGTAGAAGATTAATCTTTTTAAACCAATAGTTTGAAAATGCTGCTGATTTTTTTTCAGGCCGTCCAAATATAAAAAGACTAACAGGCCCTGGGGACGAGGATGAAATTATGCCATATTATTGCATCGCATTTTTACATCTTCGCCGGATCGTGCAAGTTTATCATCATATGATCAATACTTCATGTTTTTTTTGTTGCTGCTTCCCAATGTCAAAACAACAAAAAAATACTTGGTGGTTGCATTAAAAACGTGTAATAATTTTGAAAATTTTTAATGAAATTAGTTTTCGAGCAACTGAGCTTTTTTTTACGCCTAATGATGATCGGACGAGATGCATTTACGGAAACCCATTCTGCCAGACTTTCATAGGTGTAGAGAGCCCTGGGGACGATGTTGGCCGTCCTGCCGATGTCAGAAAAGATACAAGATGCCCTGGCGATGAGGTTGAATGTACCAAATGTTTGGTGGACGTTGCACGAAGTAGCTTGCGTTAACACAATTATAAATAAGAAATTTGAATGTGTTGACGAACAGCAGCAACATTGTCCCTAGGGCTTTTTGTCTTCCACCGTGCTGCGCTTATTGACAGATTGGATGTACAAAAAGAGACAACAGGCCCTGGGATCATTTGATTGACACAAGCAGTTACTGCGTACGCCCTATGTAAGAAAAAACCCAGGGTGTACAACCAAATTAATTAACACGACGAAGGAGCGTGCCTAGTTCCCAGGACCGAATTCCTTGCTGGGGGTCTCGTGCACATGTTTCTGAAGCGGCCAGTTGTTCTTTCTTCTTGTTTCCTGCGTCGGAAAGGTAGGTCGCCCTAGATTTTGTATTTGTGCGATGTACGAGTTACATTTGATAGAAAGAGACTTCTATGTTTGGTAAAGTCATTTTCCGTAGCACATCTTCTGAATCAAAAGATGACTGTGCTGCACTAACAACAGGAAAGCCGTAACACTGAGTATAATTAGAAAATAGGGAAAAGAATTATGAATCTCCAAAATACCGTTTGGGCGTGTTTTTTAGTTTATACTTCACATATTTAAAAGATGATGCGAAAAAATGTTCATTTTACTGATTTGATAAGTTTTATTTGTGCGAACGTTTTTTAGTTGGCTATAAATTAAATTTTGCAGTCACACTGTAGTCTCATGAGACCATCTGCATTTGATCAGACTCGTACTTTCAAACGAAGTTGTTTTTGGATATAACCTTAGCTTAGTGGTTATGGCTCTCACTTTATGGGGGAGAACAGGATCGGTTCCCCTCCTGGCAACGATTTAATATGGGCAAGTGAATGTGGCCACTGCCTCGTGTTAACCCAAGCCATGTGAAGGAAATTGGTGAGACGGCACAGTGTGGGCCCTGAGAATGCTGCAAGGAAATGTCTGTGGAGCGTGGACCCTAAAATTTTAAGCTCCTAAGTCATGGCCCTGTTCTGCCCAATCTTGAAACGTGCCCCGTCTTAAGACTGGCCAGGCCAATCTTCTGACAGTGACTAATGGGTAGCCAGTCTTTAGACTGGACTGCCCAATCTATAGACATGCATGTCCAATCTTGGAACAATTGTGAAAAACAAAGAGAACAGTGACAATTCTAGACTGCACCTCTTAAAAGGAACCTTGAATTACTACTTTTCTCAGCAAATCAAAAGGCGAAAAAATTATACCATTTATATAAATAGTGTATAAAAAAATTGAAAGTATTTAACCATATATAGCTGACGATTGCGTAAGGTTATTATTTGTTAAAAAGACAAATAGGCTGTAAAAAATAGCTAGAAATTGTTAGAAATTTTACTTAAAAATTTCCTGAATGTCAAAAAATTGTTCCTGCCATAAGCTGTTTTAATGTTAACAATTGCTGTTTTTTATCAATCAATAGTGTTTTTTTACCCTGTTTGTGACAGGTCATTGACTTGATAGAATTCCCACCATAGTGATAATCAACGTTTTCAGATGTTATTAAATTTTAATCGAGTGAAAAGAACTAGTCTACACAGAATGCCAAAAAAATGGAAGTATAATTAGCTGAGGAAATTAGTCACTAAATGTTCTTTTAAACAAATATACAGCCCTGCATGTGGTACTATATTTTGTGATTAGCTAAGTTGCACCAGGCACTTAATATTTAATGTTATCACCACTTGTTTAGAATGGAGGAGTCAGAAGTCGGAGAACCTCCAACTGTTGCTACTGCTTCAGTTGCTGTTGTTGTTAAATATATTCAAAGTGTATCTTCAGTTATTTTCGAAGAGGATAATCCTTCTGCATTAAATCAAGTAAGTTTTGTTAATTTTCTTGCCAAATGTCTACTAAACCATGAACCAACCTTGAAAACCCTAGATTATAAATATTTCCAAGTCAGTTTTGGTACAGACTTGCAAGTGCCAAATAAGGGCTCAGATGCCAGACAAATGATACTCATTTGTCTGGCGTCTGAATTGAGAAGTTTCCTTCAAAGCTTATATTGACAAAACCTGTAAATTAATTCATTCGTTATCTCCTAGAAACAAAAGTCAAAATTGAGACATTTTTGCTAAAAAGTAACAAAATTAATAATGATTCCTTATTTTATTTTTAAATGAAAGTAGCCTACAAATCTTTCGATAAATACAATAAACACAAAGCAACAAACAAACTAAAACTGCATCGATTTGTGTCTTTTTATCTTAATTTTGCCTTGTGTTTAAGTGTAGAAGAATTTTAAATTAAAGTATTCAATTTATCTTCATAATATCTACACATTGATGAAGTTAATTAATACACTTTCCTTAACAGACACAGAATTATTCGCAGAAAATGTCAATATTTGCTAATTTATTCAGCATAATCTTATAATGTGAAAGAACCAACATTTAATATTTTACGGTTTTACTGTATTTTTGGGTATATAACCCACACATCATATAACCCGCAGCTCAGCTTTTTTAGTGAGTTATAAACTAGATGCTATCAGATAGCCCACACCTTCGTATAACCCGCATAAAATTTCAATCAATGTGTTTTAGTAACCAGCACATTTGCATAACCTGCATCATGTTAAGAAAAATATTCGCGTATTTTTACTTAACCTAATCATTTTATAAACATGTGCATGTGTTCTGTTTTTTCATGCTGGAGACAAGTGGCGAATCTTTTATTTTAGTCTTAACTTCCTTGTGTCCGATTGCCGAAATAATGAATTAAAATTAATTTGACAAGTCAATCTTCTGCTATTGCCGACAGTACTAAATTAGTTTCAGCCAATAATAACTCTTGCTTCCTGCGATTAAACAAACAAATAAAAAACCATTCTATCAGGTTATAAACCTAAAGTAAAATCTCCGTTTTCTATGTATATTTAAGTTTTTTTGGCATATAATTATCACGGATTGTCTGTAACAGCGATGTACGGAACATTCTTTTCTAATGTTAATAGAATTTTGTTATCTATTTATATCTCAGCAATCACAGTTTGCATAATAAAATGAATGGTGGCAATAAGGAGAAGATAGTTGCGTGTGTCTTAATAATTGTATTTTATATTTATTTGCTCGAAGGTAGTGAAGATAAAAAAATAAAATTATATCTAATATTAATGTATGCATTTTATCCGGTTGGTACTAATTTCTTCATTGAATGTATAAACTTTAAATTTCACAATAAATGACAAAACTTATCACATAACCCGCACCACAATATAACCCGCACCAACAGTGAAACTCGTAAAAATCAACTTATAACTCACTGCTTATATACCGGAAAATACGATATAGCTAAATATATAAATAAGGGGATATTCATTTTATACAAAAGTGTAGATATTTAATCTAAAAATGTTTTAGGTATTTGCTGGTGCAAAAGAACAAGACACTGTCAAGAGTTTTATAACAGATCCTCAGGTGAAATCTATTATTGTATATCGGTCTTCGTCTTTGGAGGATGATGTTAGTGACACAGAATCTGTTCCTGTTGTGGTTACATATGGAGTCCAACTGGCTGTACAGTACATAACACCAAAGGAAACTGCAATTGCATTTATCAAAAGAGGAGTTGTAGTGGAGGGGGACAAAAAAATTAACAAACAGATTTATGTAATCAATTTGGAAAATGCTACACCATTTGACACCCTTCATTCCTATGTTAGCAATGCTATCTCACCTTTCTTCAAAACCTATGTAAAAATATCTGGAAAATCTGACAGGGAAGGTGACAAAATGGTGCCATCTGTTGAAAAAAAGATAGCTGAACTGGAGATGGGTTTATTACATCTGCAACAAAATATTGACATTCCTGAAATCACCCTTCAAATTCATCCTTATGTGCAAACACTGATTAAAAAAGCAGAATCTGAGAAACGTAAGGTTACACCAGATGATTATGCTGACAAAGTAGAAGATTCTTCTTTCTTAAATGCCTTACAAAATGGTGTTAACAGATGGATTCGTGAAATACAAAAGGTATTTTTTTATATTTTTCCTTGTACTTTAAGCAGAGCAATGATGATGCACAATTATTATAAAGTAACATTTACATGATTATGTTTATATATACGCTAATCTGAGCTACTGTTTTGTCATTCTTGGGTAAATTTTTTGTAGTTTTCATTCATTTTTGTAAAATTATTTGTAGGTCACCAAACTTGAGAGAGATCCAACATCTGGGAACGCATTGCAAGAAATAAGTTTTTGGTTAAATCTAGAAAAAGCACTGCTCCGCATTGAGGAAAAGCAAAAAAGTCCTGAAGTGAAGCTGACCTTAGATATGCTAAAATGTGGAAAACGATTTCATGCTATTATTAGCTTTGGAAATGATCCTGGTGAGTGTTCTTCATTTTTATTCAAAGTTCTAATTATAATTTTTAATTTTTTAGAATCTTAACATCACTGAATTGTGGTAAACCTGTGTGTTAATTTTTTTTCTACTTCAAATAGGTTTAAAAGAAGGTTTACAAACTGTGGCAAATTACAATCCATTAATGAAAGATTTTCCATTGGAGCAACTTCTCTCTGCTACAGAACTGGGCAGAATACGAGATGCATTAATTGCAATATTTACACATCTAAAGAAAATTAAGTCATCTCAATATCCAATCCAACGATGTTTGAGACTCATTGAAGCCATATCAAAAGATTTAATGTCACAAATGTTAAAAGTCTTAAGTACCAGAAAATTAATGTTGATGAACTATGAAGATTTTGAAAAGGTACAATTACTGTTTGTTTGAAAGCTGGTGATGACTTATCTTGCTGTTGATGAACTCTTTTATCATCTTTCGGGGCTGAACTCATGATGATAAAGTGTATCTGAAGCTTGAATTTTACTTAATATTTTTAACACTTATAATTATGTAATTGCATTACATGTTTTACCATTTAGGTTATGACCAGCACATTTGCAGTTTTCGTGTCTTGGGATGATGAATATGACCGTTTGCAACAAATACTACGTGACATGGCGAAAAAAAAAAGAGATGATAGCTTAAAAACAATGTGGCGTGTAAATCCAAGTCACAAAAAGCTGCAAGCAAGATTGGACAACATGAGGAAGTATGAAAATAAGCTTAGATTAATTTTTGTTTATGATGAATTAGTTTTAATCATCTTTCGGGGCTGAATTCCATGATGGATAAAACTTATATCTGAAACGCAAAAATTGTCACTGATTTTATATCTGCTATATGTAAAATAACATGCGTTGTTTCTAGGTTTCGAAAGCAACATGAGCAACTTCGAGCTGTAATATTACGCGTATTAAGGCCAGCTGCCACAAAAGCTATTGACACACCAGATGGTGGAAAAGATAAACCTGGAACAGCTGAACATCAAATGATTGACATGGCTGATGCAAATGCTGTGCAAGAAGTAGACCTGGCCTATGAAAATTTCAAAGAAATCGACCCATTAGATGTGACTAAAGATGGTGTGGAATCTTGGGAAACAGCCTTAAAAAGGTATAATTTGTTACAGGAGGGAAGTCTTTTTTAGGTAATAATTTCAGTGATGAGAAAGATGACGAGGCTGATTAAACTTTTTTATGGAAGGTTTTCTTCTGTATCAGAGTTGACCTAGTGATGTCAGCTGAGGCATTTGTCTGAGTTAAATTTGCAGTAAAAAGCAGTAGGTTAAAGTTCAAATTTATTCTAAATTTAAAAAAAGTTGTACTGCTTTAGATATTCTGAAAGGATTGATCGTGTTGAGACTCGTATTACTGCAAGATTGAGGGACCAGCTTGGGACAGCTAAAAATGCAAATGAAATGTTCAGAATCTTTTCAAGATTCAATGCATTGTTTGTCCGTCCAAGAATTAGAGGAGCTATTCGGGAGTATCAAAAGTTGCTGATTGGTTTAGTAAAGGAAGATATAGAGTCATTACATGACAAGTTTAAAGTTCAATATCCATACAGTAAGGCATCCAAAATGAGCAAAGTTCGGGATTTGCCACCTCTTTCTGGTTCAATCATTTGGGCTAAGGAGGTTGGTTAAAGTTTTTTTTAAGTGAACTTACCATTGTGGGTAAGATAATTTAAAGTGTAATAGATATTGTGACTCAATGATCTGTGATTTAGATTGAGAGGCAGCTTCGTACATATTTGAGAAGAGTTGAAGATGTATTAGGAAAGGACTGGGAAAATCATATCGAAGGCCAAGGGTTAAAAGCAGATGGAGATAGTTTTCGTCAGAAGTTAAATACACAGGAAATATTTGATGATTGGTCACAACAAGTTCAAAAAAGAGCCCTATTAGTTACTGGCAGAATATTTGCTATTGATACTCAAAAGGCACGTGGCAGTAATAAAACTAACCTCAAGATTAGAGTTAATTTTACCAGAGATGTGATCACTTTAGCTAAAGAGGTAATTTAATTTGTTCTCAAACATTTTAACAGACATACAAATTTGAATTATATTACATGATTTGTTATTGTAAAATTTAGGTACGTAACCTTAAGTGGCTTGGCTTCCGGGTTAATCTTGCTATTGTACGTCAAGCAAATGATGCAAACCAGTATTACCCATTTGCCATTTCTTTGATTGAAAGCATCAAGACGTATGAAATGACAAATGAAAAGGTATTTCCGTTGTTTCTTATGTAACCAACGTTCTTGGACCGACTGTGCCAGCTTCAAATTTCATTGTGAAGAAGGTAGATGTCAACTCCATACAGCAAATTTCTAAATAATCTGGCACACAGCTTGAAGAATTCAGCTTGTGTGTTTGTTCCATTAAATACATACATCAGTAGTACTTGTTTAACAATTGTGTTTTTTTGTAGGTTTTCAATCGCATGTCAATTGCCCCTCTTGTAGCTGGTGTAAGACGAGATATACAATCATTAATTTCTGAGGTTTGTATTTAATACATGTAAAATGCACACACTTAAAAAATAGTTATGTTAAGATGATTTTTGCAACTTTAGGGCATGGGACTTGAATGGCAATCTTACAAGTTAATGCCTTACGTGATGAGACTTTCAGAAGCTGTCACGGGTTACCAGGAAAAGGTAATAATTATTTATTTTGTAGTCCACACCTAGTCAGCGTTACGTCATTATACTGGATGTAATGTGTTACAGGCGTGGTAGAGAAAAACTATTCTCTGCATTTCTATTACAATAACATTGTTTTAATGATATTTTGTAGAATTAGTTTTGAATGCATGTCTTTCTGAGAGTTGGTCATGTAAACTATTATGTGATCATAGTATGAAAGGCAACATAAATATATTTTTGCTGCTGAAAATTCAAATTGCACAGTGATGTAAATAGAATAGGGACATATGAGTTAAAAACCTTGATTATTTATTTGATAGGAAGAGACTGAGTGCAATTGTTGAACATAATTTATTATTTTTTGCATTGTTAAAGGTGGTGATAAATGCAAGTTTTTCCCCTCTAGGTTGATGAGTTGATGTCAAGTATTCAAAAAATTGATATTGAAGTGCAGTCATTAGCAACATGTGCTTACAAACGAGAAACCTTTGAGGAAATTCTTTCGCGGATCCAAAAAGCTGTTGATGAATTGAATCTTCATAGCTACTCAAACTTAGGTGCATGGGTTAAAAGTTTGGATGAACAGGTAGGACATTTCAAATGTTTAGTGTGGAAGTATTTTGATCATGTGATGAATGCAATTGACTGATATTTTGAAGAAAGCAATTGCTGCTTTCCTACTGATGGTTGTAAGAAATTCATTGTTATTGATATTAAAGGGAATGTGTAAGTCTAAATCATCATGATTTACGTCTAGGTTGAGGTGAAACTTGCTGCAAGATTGCAAGCAGGGTTGAAGGAATGGAAGAAAGCTTTAAATCAAGAAAATGAATTTATTGAAGACGTTGATGTAGCTTCTCACCGTCCTGGTGGCTTGGCAGAAATAAAACCAATACGAATTGAATTTAACATCAGAAATCAGGTCATTGATGTACACCCTCCTATGGAAAAAGCCAGAGAACACTTATATAACGAATTTGCTTCCTGGGTATCCATTATCACTGGGCTTCAGAAAATTCAAAGCTCCAGATATCAAGTAAAATTTATCAATACACTTTCTTTTGTTCATTTATAAAGTTCATTATCAATTTACTTTATGAATTCATTTTCACTTAAAGGTTGGTGTTGATAAAGGGGAAGGTGCTACTGACAACACCTACCAAAAGTTGTTGACAAAACTTCCTGATGTCAATGGTGCTTCTCCATATGAAGTATATGGTTCCATTGAAGATACTATGGCTTCTGTTGAAAAATATTGTCAGGAGTGGCTTAGTTTTCAATCCTTGTGGGATTTAGAAATGAATAATGTGCTTCCAAAGTTAGAAACGTTAGAGATATGGATGAACCTATTAAATGAAATTAAGTAAGTCTTGCTGCTTATGATTATCATCAGGACCAATTGATGAATGCAAATGGCTTAGTATTTATACAATGCTGATAACCATTGCTGCCTTCCTACTGATGGTTGTTAAAATTTTCAATCAGTTACTATAAAAGGCTGATTAGTTCTGACTTTATGCTATGGTTTATGAATTTTTGTGTTATAGAGCCAGCAGGTCAACATTTGACACAACTGAAACCCATAGACAGTTTGGACCAGTATATGTGGATTTCACTGCAATTCAGACTAAAGTCAACCTAAAATACGATACCCTGCAGAAATCCATCGTGCAGCAGTTTGGAACACGTCTAGGTGAAGACATGTCAGATTTCTTTACCAATGTATCAAAAGCAAGAAGTGATTTAGAGCAGCAATCTCTTGATGTGGCAACAACTGCTGAAGCAGTCACGTTCATAACTTATGTACAGGGATTGAAAAGAAAGATTAAAGCATGGGAACGTAGTGTTGATATTTACCGTGATGGGCAGAAAATTTTAGAAAGACAGCGTTATCAGTTCCCAACAAATTGGTTATACACTGATAACATTGATGGTGAGTGGAGTGCCTTCAATGAAATTCTAAAGCGAAAAGATGGTGCTATGAGAACCCAAGTAGGTATTATTCCATCTATTCTTTTTTAACTGGAAATGGAAAGATCTAACCATTGTTTATTTTTTAGGTGACAACTCTACAACACAAGATTGTTGCAGAAGATCAAACAGTAGAAGAACGTACATACAATTTGCTTGCAGAATGGGATAAAGGAAAGCCCCTTGGCGGAAACACTAAACCAGATGTGGCCCTTAGCACATTAGCTATTTTTGAAGGAAACTTCTCAAGATTAAAAGATGACCGTGACAATATCCAAAAAGCCAAAGAAGCATTGGGTCTAATTGAAGCTGGTATGGTATAATAGTTTTTGGAATTTGACATCAGGGAACAATTCTAACTAAGTAATATATATTCAGGGGTATAATCAGCTTGTAATTTAATAGGAATTGTGCCTCCATCAGATGAGCGAGTTCAAGTGGCTTTGGAAGAGTTAGCAGATTTTAAGAGTGTTTGGGCTGAGCTAGAAAAAGTTTGGACACAAATAGATCAATTAAAAGAACAGCCATGGATTTCAATTCAACCCCGAAAGGTGAGTTTACAAGAGTTTAATTACAATCTTCCAACTTAAGTTTTGAAAGCGATTAAGCTCTTAATATAATTTTTTTTAGTTGAGACAATCACTTGATGCTATTGCAAACAATCTAAAAGCCATGCCAGCAAGAATGCGACAATATGCAGCATTTGATTATGTTCAAAAAATGATCAAAGGTTACTTAAAGATAAATGTTTTGATTGTGGAATTAAAATCAGAAGCACTGAAGGAACGTCATTGGAAACAGCTAATGAGGAAACTTAGTGTTAAGTGGATGCTAAATGACTTGACATTGGGTCAAATTTGGGACTGTAACTTGCAAAAAAACGAAAACGTTGTAAAAGATGTGATCAACATTGCTCAAGGTGAAATGGCACTAGAAGAATTTTTAAAGCAGGTATGTACAACAACATTTCTAAATAAAACGAGTTTATCATTCAGAAAACTATAGTTAAAAATGATGGAACTTATGTTTTTCTTTAGGTTCGAGAAGCTTGGCAAACATATGAGCTAGAATTAGTGAATTACCAGAATCGTTGCAAATTAATTCGTGGTTGGGATGAACTTTTTGAGAAAGTGCATGAACACATCAACAGTGTGTCAGCAATGAAGTTGTCACCATATTACAAGGTATTTCATATAAATAGTTGTTTTTAATTGATTTGGCACAGTGATGTAAATAGAATAGGGACATATGAGTTAAATAACCTTGATTATTTATTTGATAGGAAGAGACTGAGTGCCACATTAATTTTTTTAAAACAGCGAACTCCTTGTGTGAAAAAAGCTACGTTAGTAATGTTTTATCTGCAGGTGTTTGAGGAAGATGCAATGCAATGGGAGGACAAATTAAATCGCATCCTGACTTTATTTGATGTTTGGATTGATGTGCAGAGACGTTGGGTGTACCTTGATGGCATATTTTCTGGCAGCGGCGATATACAGCATTTACTACCAATTGAAACTCAAAGATTTCAGAGGTTAATAATTTTTTGTTTTATATATGGACTAATGATTAAAAATTGCTGTTCACATTCTGAAAATTTCTTGTGGATAATAACTTCCATGGCTATGAAGTCCATATACATTTTTACAATATATTTATTTAATACTTTTTGCAGTTGAAGTTTATCTTAATCTGTTTTTGTTTACTTTTAGCATCAGTACAGAGTTTTTAACTATGATGCGTAAAGTTGCAAAACAGCCTCTCGTTATTGATGTGTTAAACATACAAGGTGTTCAGCGTT
This sequence comes from Hydractinia symbiolongicarpus, assembly GCF_029227915.1. Taxonomy (NCBI): domain Eukaryota; kingdom Metazoa; phylum Cnidaria; class Hydrozoa; order Anthoathecata; family Hydractiniidae; genus Hydractinia; species Hydractinia symbiolongicarpus. Next base: position 25,389,116 of record NC_079882.1, on the reverse strand, counting down.
CATTAGAAAGATTGGCTGATTTACTTGGAAAGATTCAGAAGGCCTTAGGAGAGTATTTAGAAAGGGAACGAGCATCTTTCCCAAGATTTTACTTTGTTGGAGATGAAGATTTGCTAGAGATAATTGGCAACAGCAAAAATGTGACACGATTGCAGAAGCATTTTAAGAAAATGTTTGCTGGAATTCACACTATTGCTTTAAATGATGATGCAACACTTATCACAGGAATATGCAGTAAAGAAGGAGAAGAGGTGAAAACATAATTAAATGTGAATTAGAATGTTCCTCAGACTAATGATTATAACTTTGCTGTTCACATTCTGAAAAATATGTGGATAAACACTTCCATGGCTATGAAGTCCTGTCTTCATCAACCTAAAATTTGACCTATAAATTTTCTGGAGTTCACAAATTAGTTTTTTAATTGTAGGTGAAATTTATTGCCCCTGTTAATCTCATTGAAAACCCAAAGATAAATGTTTGGCTTACAATGGTTGAGCAGCAAATGAGACTGACTTTGGCAACATTGTTGGCACAGTCTGTAAAGGAGATTCAGGCCTTCAGTGGCGAACAAATTGATCCTGCTGCCTATATTAATTGGGTTGATCAGTATCAGGCACAGCTGGTTGTGCTTTCGGCTCAAATTGTTTGGTCAGAATTATGTGAGAATGCACTTGTGTCAACTGCTACTGGTAACATGGACAGTGTAAAAAAAGTATTGAGTATTGTTGAAGCAACTTTAAATGTACTGGCAGATTCAGTGTTACAAGAACAACCACCTGTACGAAGGCAGAAACTGGAGCACTTAGTTAGTTTTCTCTTTTCTATTTTTTCTAATTTGTTTTGTATAGGGAAATGGACCCTCTGTATTTTTTCTGTAGCTTTTCCAACATTAATATTCACTTTAATAGCAGTGATGATGAAAATAATACCTTGTGATATTTTGTCACATAGATTACTGAACTTGTCCATCAACGTGATGTCACCAGGCTTTTGATAAAGCAAACTTGTTCTGGACCAAAATCTTTCCAGTGGCTGTCTCAAATGCGATTTTACTTTGATCCGAAACAGAAAGATGTATTGCAGCAATTATCCATTCACATGGCGAATGCCAAATTTAACTATGGCTTTGAATATCTTGGAGTACAAGATAAATTAGTTCAAACACCGTTAACAGATAGGTGTTATCTAACTATGACACAAGCTTTAGAAGGAAGGCTTGGGGGGTCTCCATTTGGTAAGCATATTTCTGTCAACCTGATGCATAACAAACCAAATGATGATTGAAAGCATAGTTCAGCAGAATTATTATGTTGACTTATCATTTTCGCCCCTATTTGATGGTTTGTTTTGTTTGAGTACTTTGAAGGAAGAAAGTTTTGCGGTTTTAAGGGACATTCCGTGAAATTTTCTAAAATGTGTTGTCCACGAAAGTTTTTTCCCGCAAATTTTTTTGTAAATTTAGTTCCCAGTGAAGGCTTTTTATTTAAATTGTATTTAACTACTCAGTAAAAGCAAAAAACAAGCTGAGTTTATAGAAATGATGTTGAGAGACAAGGCTTAAAAACTATAACAACAGTGATAAAGAAACAGAACTATAATTTTTCTAATTTTTGTCAACGAAGATTGCGAAGACATTATAATCATAGACTAAGATAATACTTCATTATCATTGATCCGTGAAAGTTTTTTCCCGCGAAATGCAAAATTTTCGCTGTTCTTCCGAACCGTGAAACTTTCTTCCTTTAAAGTAAAGATTGGTTCCCAATCATAACTTCTTCTGTTACATTGATGCTTTTTTTTAGGACCTGCTGGTACAGGTAAAACAGAATCTGTTAAAGCATTAGGAAATCAGCTTGGAAGATTTGTCTTAGTGTTTAATTGTGATGAAACCTTCGACTTCCAAGCCATGGGTAGAATTTTTGTTGGTTTATGTCAAGTAGGAGCATGGGGCTGCTTTGATGAATTTAACAGATTAGAGGAGCGCATCTTATCCGCTGTTTCACAACAAGTACAAACTATTCAACTTGCTCTTCAAAAAGGGCCAAAAGAAGCAGGTAAAGAATAGTTTAATGTAGAAATTGTTTTTCAGCCTGTGATGATACCCTTGACCTCATGAAGACTTTGTCTTATGAGCAAGCGTGCGGCATAATGCCTGAGGCTCCACTGTTAAAATTTGAACTTAACAAGTAATCTTATGTGATTTCTTCTATATAATTTATGAAAACTGTATATGTGCTCCTGTGACAACAAGAACTTGTTATAACTTAACCCTAAATTTGTTATATATACACCCTAAAAATTTTCTACCCCATACTTTCAAAAGTCATAAATATTTACTAGTACGTAAACTGAAATTATGAAAAAATTACAGGGGCATTCCTTTTATAATATTTACCTTACCACCTTGCCAAGTTTAAGGTGTTGGGTAAAAAATCAGTTCCACAACCCTTACTAATAAGCCAAATAAAAACCCAGTATAGTTAGGAGCCTGTGATGATATCCTTGACCTCATGAAGACTTTGTCTTATGAGCAAGCGTGCGGCATAATGCCTGAGGCTTTACTGTTAAAATTTTAACCTGCAAGTTTGCTTAGTCTGATATTACTTCTAAATAATTTATAAAAAGTGACAAAACTAAAGGTTATGAACAAGAAAAACCCATGGCATCAAAAATTACTTAGAAAAATTGAAATTTTAGCTATTCTCCTTAATTTCTCCTTAATTTTTCTGATCGTAACTTTTTTGGAGATGTGTTCATGGATTGTTCATCACCAGTGAAATAACACATTTCTCGTAACATTAAAGATAGAGAACTTGGTTTTCTCCTTAGTTATCCTTGTTTTTTTATTTTTTTATTCTCGTTTACAGCAAAATATCCTTAAAAATTTTTCTCCTTAATTCTCCTTAATATCCTTACTTTTGTTCTCATTTTATTAGTGGTAACCCTGTAAAACAAAATCCCAGTATAATTTGGGCTTAGTCTATGATGATACCCTTGACTTTGTGAAGACTGTCTCATGAGCAAGTGTGCGGCATAATGCCCAAGGCAAAATGTGGAAATTAGGCATTATGGTTGGCCTGACAGCCAACTTTTTTTGTTTTATTACTATTACTTTTAACCATTGCTTGCTATACCTCCAATAAAAAAAAAACAATTTTTTTTTGTTTTCGTGTTTTCTTGCTTTTATGATTTTTTTTAAAAATGTTCTACTGCTGCAAAATTCCAGATAGAAACCTATGATGATTTTCCTTCTGATTAATAATGACGATTTTATACCCTCTAAGAAGTACTGAGGTTTCATTAAATATCTGGAAGGTTTTAGTGCACATCTACATAAAAATGTAAGGACTGTTTTTATTGCTTAATTTGTTCTTGCTCTTCATCGATCTCCTAAAAATAATATTTTGTTAAGGTTTTCATTTTCCTGCCACATTAGAAATCTACTTTAAAAGATTTACCATAATAAATTTTAAGTGTCTTGTGATGATTGAAAAGCATAGTTCAACAGAATAAATAATGTTGATCGAAATTTTCGCCCCTATCTGAAGACCTAGCTTCCACAAAATGATTTTTCGCCATATCTCTCCAAAATAATATTTCTCTAGGCTTTAATTAATTTTGCTTAAATTATTTTTGATATGCTTACAACTGCTTCATGAATTATAAATCTACTTCCTATCATAAGATTATAAGCCTATTTTATCACAAAGTCTTTATTTTATCTTTTAAGTGTTTTTTTCTTTTTTACTGTAAATTGTAAGAAACAGAACATTGATTTCCATGTGAGATGAAATGATATTGCTCAGTCAGAAAACTTTTTTTGGAATTAGGGGAGCAATTAATGGCTCAGCTAGTTTTTCAGAATTGGGCGAGCCTTTGTGTGAGCAAGAGCAATTGCTCTCTCCTTATTGATAGGCCTGCTGTCTTATGATGATTGAAAAGCATAGTTCAACAGAATAAATGATGTTGATCGAAATTTTCGCCCCTATCTGAAGACCTAGCTTTGATGATTTTTAGAGCATTACATTTTATTGTTAGAGCTATACAATTGACATGTCATTGCAAATTGTCCCGACTATAACTGTTTTATATCAGTTGTCAGTCTATATTTTATTTGCATATATAAACTTGTGGACTCTGACTTGTTGTTTCTTCCCAGTGAATCTACAAGACGAAAATCCTTTCAAACAATTCTTCATAATTGTAATTATTCTGTTAGCACCTTTTTACATTATTTTTCATTTCTTTTTTTTTTCATTTTTAGGAATGCCTATTCAAATTGAGTTAATAGGCAAGGAAGTCAAGGTCAGCGAAGACATGGCTATTTTTATTACCATGAATCCAGGTTATGCTGGCAGATCACCACTTCCAGACAACTTAAAGAAACTTTTTAGAGGACTTGCAATGACTGCTCCAGACACCCAACTGATCTCACAAGTCAAGCTTTACTCTCAGGGATTTAGAAGTGCAGAGGTTCTAGCTGGAAAAGTTGTTCCGTTTTTTAAGTATGTATACCTTTTTTTATTCATTCCCAATGATGATACATCCTAGCTCACTTTGATGACTATTTGAAAAGTATTTGTATTCTGAGGGAATTCTTTATGCCATAGCAGTATTGTAGAAATAAAAGAAGTTAGTTAGTAGTATTTGTAATGATTTTATATTTTAGGCTTTGTCTTGAACAGCTATCCTCACAATCGCATTATGATTTTGGTTTGAGAGCATTAAAAAGTGTATTAGAAAGTGCTGGTAATGTAAAGCGAGAAAAAATTTTAAATATCAAAAAAAATTTGCTTGCTCAAAATGCTGGTGCAGATGAAGCAGAAATAACAAAGGGTTTAAACGAGCAAGAGGTTAATACATCTCTTACACCATACTTAAAAATATGTTTCCAAAGTATGGCAATAATGAATTAAATTTCATAATTGCTGTTTTATTTGTTTTAGATTTTAATTCAAAGTATTTATGAAACAATGGTACCAAAGTTAGTTGCTGAAGATATTCCTTTGCTTCACAGTTTATTGAATGATGTATTTCCTGGAGTGTCTTACATTAGCCCAGAAATGACACAGTTGCGTGGTGAATTAAAAAAGGTTTGTGATGAGATGCAGCTTGTTTATGGGGAGAATCTGGAATCAGGAGCTCAGTGGGTTGAAAAGGTCTGTATTTTTATACATTTCTTATTAAATTTAAATTTGTGGAATGTGGTTGTTAACATTCTCTAAATAAAAAACTTTTTAATAGGTATTACAAGTTTATCAAATATCTTGCCTTCATCATGGGTTGATGATGGTTGGTCCAAGTGGATCTGGAAAATCACTTGCTTGGAGAGTGTTGCTTAAAGCTCTTGGTCGGATTGAAGGCGTTGAAGGTGTAGCTCATGTTATAGACCCAAAAGTAAGGATAACATTTATTATTAGTGATCCTCAATGATGAAATACTTTGGAATTACCGTATGAATAACTTGATTATAAATATGGCTGTATCTGAGAGGGATCTTTTTAATATGAATCCAGATTCATTCATGATCTATTTTTTTAATCCATTCTTGATTAAAAATATTTTTAGGCCCTGTCAAAAGAAAAATTATATGGCGTGCTGGATCCCAATACACGTGAATGGACAGATGGTTTATTTACATACATTTTAAGAAAGTATGTAATTATTTTTCCTGTTACTGCTTTAAAATGATAAATTTTAAAACTGTTTTTTATCCGTTTTTTAACAGAATCATTGACAATGTAAGGGGTGAATTAGGGAAACGACAGTGGATTGTGTTTGATGGAGATGTTGATCCTGAATGGGTTGAGAACTTAAACAGTGTGCTTGACAACAACAAGCTCTTAACTTTACCAAATGGTGAAAGATTGAGTATTCCACCAAATGTAAGTTACAGAACTTATATATGCATATGTTGCTCATTATGATACTTCGAAACTTACATATTTTAAATCTTCTTAGGTGCGCATTATGTTTGAAGTCCAAGATTTAAAATATGCAACATTGGCTACTGTTAGTCGTTGTGGTATGGTTTGGTTCTCTGACGATGTTGTTTCACCTGAAATGATCATAAATAATTTCTTAAAGAAATTACGTGATATTCCTTTGGAAGAATCTGAGGAAGATATACGTAGCATGCAAACAAAAGTTGTGTCTGAAACTAAAGATGTAGATCACATTTCACCAACACTACAGGTGACAAAACAAAACATGCAACACTTACTTTCACATGTACCTTGTATTCTATGACGATATCTTAAATTACCATCTTTCGTTTGAATAAGATGAAAAAAAAAATTGTCTGAGAATACTGACTTTATTTATTATGTAAGGTTTTCTGATGCAAACTGACTTTCTCATGGTATGAGTTGTATTTAGGTACAGAGAGATTTTAGTGATATCTTATTCCCATATATGGCATCAGATGGTTTGGTTCTGAAGACAATGGAGTTTGCCAGTACCCAAGACCATATTATGGATTTTACAAGAATGAGAGCACTAAGTTCATTGTTTGCATTATTGAATCAGGGAGTGCGAAATGTTTTACTATACAATCAACAACATCAAGATTTTCCCATGAGTCAAAATCACGTGGAAGCTTATGTACCTAGGTATCTGGTCTATTCGTTGTTGTGGTGCATGTCAGGTGATGGTAAAATGAGCAGTCGGGAGGAAGTTAGCAACTATATCCGAAACATTACAACAATTCCCTTACCTCCTTCATCAAGTTTAATCATTGATTATGAGGTAATTTTCATTATTTAGGCCACATATTCTAAATTATAACAAACATGTCACTAAATGTTTAAAACATTCTAAATTACAGGTAAACATGCAAGGGGAATGGGTGCCATGGAGCAACAAGGTTCCACAAATCGAAGTTGAAACTCACAAAGTTGCATCACCTGATGTTGTAGTACCAACGTTAGACACTGTTCGGCATGAGTCACTGCTTTATACCTGGCTAGCTGAACACAAGCCTTTAGTGCTTTGTGGCCCTCCTGGGTCTGGAAAAACAATGACATTATTTGCTGCCCTACGTGCTTTGCCTGACATGGAGGTAAATATAGTGATTGTTTATAACATTTATTTTGTGGGATTTCAGTTCAGGGTTAGGGTTGGATTAGGGTTCAGTCTAAAAATTAACTTTCATCAATGCAATTTGTCTTGTTCAATTCTTGTGATATTTTTGTTCCTCCACACTTTTTCTCAGGTTGTGGGGTTAAACTTTTCAAGTGCTACTACACCAGAATTAATAATGAAGACATTTGATCATTATTGTGAATACAGAAGAACACCAGGTGGTATCGTGCTTGCCCCGGTTCAAATTGGAAAGTGGCTCATCTTATTCTGTGATGAAATTAACTTACCAGATATGGATAAGTATGGCACTCAAAGAGTTATTTCATTCTTACGTCAATTGGTTGAACATAATGGATTTTACAGAAATTCTGATCAGCAATGGGTGCACCTGGAGCGTATTCAGTTTGTCGGTGCATGTAATCCACCAACAGATCCTGGAAGAAAACCACTTTCACATAGGTACAAAAAATTATGGAGAATGTAACTGATGATAAAAAGACGGGCGGACAGAAGAGCTTTGTGCTTTTAATGCTGCATAGTCTTTTTCTGATACATTGATTCAAGTTCTAATTATTTCAGTTGAATTTTTCCAATTAAAACACAGTTACATAATTATTATGAATACCTTAGGTTTTTGCGACATGTTCCAGTTGTATATGTTGATTATCCTGGACCATCATCTTTAACCCAGATTTATGGTACATTCAACAGAGCAATGCTCAGATTAATTCCATCTTTACGAAGTTTTGCACAACCACTCACAGATGCAATGGTAGAGTTTTACAGCTTATCACAGGTATACATTTTCATCTCTTTAGGAAGTGAGAATATTTGTTCTTTATGTAACACATTTTTCTTATGCTTAGACTCGATTCACTCAAGAAATGCAACCTCATTACATCTACTCCCCAAGAGAGATGACAAGATGGGTTCGGGGCATTTTAGAAGCTATAAAACCTCTGGATGGTCTAGCTGTGGAAGGTCTTGTTCGTTTGTGGGCTCATGAAGCATTAAGATTGTTTCATGACAGGTAACTATTTCCAAATTTAATCAAAAGCAAAAAGGAATGATGAACTTAGGTGGCTGATGATTATGTGCTGACTATTGCCTACCATCACCCATAAACTGACCTGTATTTTTGATGTTTCATTCTTGTTTCCTTGTTGACAAGCTTAAACAAATGTGAATTTTAGGTTAATTAGTGATGAGGAACGTAGATGGACCAACAAAAACATTGATACAGTTGCTATGAAGCACTTTCCCAACATTGATTCACAAACTGCCCTTAATCGACCAATTTTGTATAGCAACTGGTTATCAAAAGATTATTTGCCAGTTGAAAGAGAAGAATTACGTTCCTTCACACGGGCCAGATTAAAGGTGTTTTATGAAGAAGAACTAGATGTGCCTCTTGTTTTGTTTAATGAAGTGTTGGACCATGTCTTGAGAATAGATCGAATATTTAGACAACCACAGGGACATTTGTTGCTTATTGGTGTGTCTGGTGCTGGCAAAACCACATTGTCACGTTTTGTCGCATGGATGAATGGGTTGTCGGTAGTTCAAGTAAAGGTATGCAGCTTCAAATGTTATAGTTATCATTCGCAAGGCAGGAGAAAGTTTACCTTTTTCTAATTTTTTACTTCTTTAATTTTAGGTCCACCGGAAATACACAGGAGAGGATTTTGATGAAGATCTCCGCAGAGTTTTAAGAAGAGCTGGTTGTAAGAATGAGAAAATTGCCTTCATAATGGATGAGTCCAATATTTTAGACTCATCTTTCCTTGAAAGAATGAATACATTACTTGCTAATGGCGAAGTACCTGGTCTTTTTGAAGGTTAGTCACACATTTGTATTATTTTGTGCACACCTTTTGAAGGCAAGCTGAATTTTCAGAATTGTATTTACAACTATTATTGTTTTTGCTGTATTAGGTGATGAGTACACAACATTAATGACACAGTGTAAGGAAGGCTCGCAGCGGGCTGGATTAATGTTAGATTCCACAGAAGAACTATACAAGTGGTTTACTCAACAAGTAATGACTAATTTACATGTTGTTCTCACTATGAATCCTTCAACGGAAGGTTTAAAAGACAGAGCTGCAACATCACCAGCTCTTTTCAACAGATGTGTTCTCAATTGGTTTGGTGATTGGTCTACTGGAGCATTATTTCAAGTTGGACAATCATTTACAAGCAAAGTTGATTTGGAAAGAAGTAATGTAAGTTGCCTGAAATAACACTTTGCATTAAATATATATAGAAACCATTACATATAGGTACATAACCTTCCATTTAGTATAAAGCCCCTGACTACCTGCCGAAAGTTTATGAAGATTTGCCAATGCCTCCAACCCACCGAGATGTTATTGTCAATGCAATGGTATTTGTACATCAAACATTACACACTGCAAGTGATAGAGTTGTTGCAAGAGGTGGTAGAAGTGTAGCAATCACTCCAAGAAGTTATTTGGATTTCATAAACCATTATGTAAGTGTTACATATCAAGGTTAATAATATGGAATTTCCTATTAGTGGAACATATCTAATTAAGATTCATTTTATATATTAGATGAATTTATTTAATGAAAAACGTTCTGATCTTGAAGAACAGCAACTTCATTTGAATATTGGTTTGCAGAAGATTCGTGATACAGTCCAACAAGTGGAAGAACTACAAAAAAGTTTATCAATGAAGAGCCAGGAATTGGAAGCTAAAAACTCTTTAGCTAACCAAAAACTTAAGCAGATGGTCAAAGGTTGGTTTCTCAACTTATACCTGTTAAAAGCATGTATTTTTGTGACTGTTTAAAAATTACCAAGCATAATTTATTTTTAATCGGTTTCAAAAGCCCTGCTATGACTGATGATGATATATAACATTCCGCATCGTGCTGAAACTGAATGTTGATCAATGTTACACACGCTGAAAGTCATAATCCGTGTTAAACAGTATTTTATTGTACACTGGTAATGTTTGTTACTTATTCCTGTGTTAACATATTTAGATCAACAGGAAGCAGAAAAGAAGAGGGTAACATCAACAGAATTGCAAGTTCATTTACAGAAACAGACTGATGCAATCAATATAAAGAAAAAACAGATTATGGACGAGTTAGCTCAAGTCGAACCTGCACTTTTAGATGCTAAAGCAGCTGTAAAATCTATTAAGAAGGCTAATCTTGATGAAATCAGAAAACTAGGCAATCCTCCAGCTTCTATTAAGACAGCATTAGAGTCTGTATGTGTTTTGCTTAATACACCAACCACTGATTGGAAAGAAATTCGTGTACTTGTTAGCAAAACAACATTTATTCCTGGTATTGTTAATTTTCAAACTGAAGATATCAGTGTTGAAACACGTAAGCAAATGATGAAATACCTAAACAATCCTGACTATACTTTTGAAAAGGTAAACAAAGCCAGTGTGGCATGTGGACCACTTGTCAAATGGGCAATTGCGCAAGTGTCGTATGCAGAAATGTTACAAAAGGTCGACCCATTGCGACAAGAGTTACAGAATAATGAAGACGAAATGATGATGAATCAATCAAAGGTAAACATAATGACATACCAGGTTATAAGTTAAAATTCGTTTCTTTTCAATGCTAAAAATATTGTTTTTTTACATTAGTTGGAGGGTGTAGCTGATATGATCAAAGAACTAGAAAAAAGTATTGCTAAATATAAAGAAGAATATGCTCTCTTGATCAGTGAGGCTCAAGCGATTAAGGCTGATCTTGCATCTGTAGAAGCAAAAGTATCAAGAAGTACTGCATTACTACGAAGTTTGGGATCAGAACGTACACGTTGGGAGGAAACCAGTGATGGCTTTCAAACACAAATGGGAACTATTGCAGGTGATGTTCTCCTGAGCTCTGCGTTTTTGGCATATGGTGGTTATTTTGACCAACAAATGCGTTCTAGTTTGTGGTCAATATGGTCAGCACACATGGAACAAGCAGGAATAAATTTTCGAGGTGATTTGGCACGCACTGAGGTATGTAACTACATTATTTGTTAACCCCTTGTGTACACTTATCTGATATGCTCTGGAACATATATTTTCTGAATGCAACTGAAGTGTACAAAACTAAGTCATTGTTTCCATGGCAACTTCTGTTCATCCTTTTAGTTGTTGCTTAAAGGACAATGCACAAATAGTATATATACTCCTAAATGTTTATTTTTTATATGGATATATTGTTGACAATCAAGTCTTGTTATTTTAAGTACCTTTCGAGTGCTGATGACAGATTGTTATGGCAATCACATTCTCTTCCTGCTGATGATTTGTGCACTGAAAATGCAGTCATGTTAAAAAGATACAATCGTTACCCATTAATCATTGATCCTTCTGGTCAGGCCACAGAATTTTTATTAAAAGAATATGCTGGGAAAAAAATCACAAAAACGAGGTATATTGTCACTAATTACAAAGCAGAATTAAAAATCACAAGGATGTCCATTTATCTTTTATTTATCTTTTCTCTTATTTATCTTTTAGTTTCTTGGACGACGCCTTTAGAAAAAATTTAGAAAGTGCATTGCGTTTTGGCAATCCCTTACTTGTGCAAGATGTTGAGAGCTATGACCCAATTTTGAATCCAGTCCTGAACAAAGAAGTCAGAAAAACTGGTGGTCGTGTGCTTATTAGTTTGGGTGATCAAGACATTGATCTCTCTCCTGCCTTTACAATATTTTTGTCAACAAGGGATCCAACGGTACCTATTTATTTGATATTTTAGTCTCACTCTGACAGTACTCCACACTTAAACATAGCAAATTAAGTTAACACTATTTTTAGGTTGAATTTCCACCAGACTTGTGTTCCAGAGTAACATTTGTCAACTTTACAGTAACTAGAAGTAGTTTACAAAGTCAGTGTCTTCATGAAGTCTTGCGTGCAGAAAGACCAGAAGTTGATGAAAAACGATCTGACCTCCTTAAACTACAAGGCGAATTTCATCTTCGTTTACGGCATTTGGAGAAAGAGTTACTGCAAGCATTGAATGATTCCAAGGGAAGCATTTTAGACGATGACAAGTAAGAGTATAGCAACTGCCCGTATTTCAAAACAATAGCACTTAACCTTTCAGAGAATGCAAGTTCAATTGTCTTTTGTGTTTACAAGGTTTTGTGCTAGAGTGATACATATGATAACTGCTGGTTTTATAAGCTCTATAAATGCCAGTTTTAAAGTATTGTTACACTTAGCCTATTTTTTTAAATTATGGATTAACTTTATAATTTGCATAAAATCATCTTTTTTTTTTTTTTGGTTTTTAGAGTTATCACAACCCTGGAAACATTAAAGAATGAAGCTGCGGAGATTACAAAAAAGGTCAAAGAAACAGACACTGTTATGATGGAAGTGGAAGAGGTTTCAGAACAGTATCGAACTCTTGCAACTGCATGCAGTAGCATATATTTTACCTTGGAAGGGTTAAACTCGGTTCATTTCTTGTATCAATATGCACTCCAGTTTTTCTTAGAAATTTTTCAGTCCATATTGTACGACAATAAAAAACTAAAAGATCAGAAAGACCCTGGGATTCGTCTAAATGTCCTCACTGAGTGTCTATTTCAGGTAGATTGCATGTAGCTATTAATTCTAACATCCATTAAAACAAATTTCTGCATGTGTACTGTAGATGTATTAATTTTCTTGCTTGTTGTAGGTTGTCTACAACCGTGTAGCACGTGGTATTTTGCATGATGACCGTGTAGCTTTTGGATGTTTACTGGCAAGAATCAAATTAAAAGGAAGGAAGTAAGTCCATAAGTTGCTTTTTGTTCTCATTTATCAATCAGTTATGGAATTGTTCTGTTACGTTTGTCTGTTTTTTTACAGCGAGCCTCATTACGATGTTGAGTATGATCACATGCTTAGAGGAAAGGAGATAGTGGTTCAAGCTGACACGTTAAATCTTCCAGAATGTACTGTAGAGCAAGTAAGTTCTCCTAAAATCTGACCAGACACATCGTTAGCTTTACAAATTTTCATTAATTCACAACTTCTTTTAGAAAGTTGCATTGCTACGTTTAAGTAAATTGGCTCCTTTTAAGGACATTGCTAAATATGTTGCTTCAAATAAAAATGTAAGTGCGTATTTGTTAATTATTACTACCTGTGATGACAGTTAACATTCCGCATCGTTCTTAAAATGATGATGATATATGTTACACACGCTGAGGTAAACATAAAGAAATTGTATTGTTTCGACTTCTGATTAAAACTTAATTTTTTTGTCTTTAGGAGTTACTTGCATGGATGTCAAGTGTAAACGCTACACAAGCAGTGCCTAAATGTTGGGAAACACCTGAGCCATTAAGTACGTTTATATATTTAAAACATGTTTTGCTGGATTCCTGATATCAATGATGATAACTATTCCGCATCGCTCTGAAAAAAAAATGTGGTCAATAATAGTTACACTGAGATTACCCCTCCCTCTCTCTCTTACCAACGTCATGTTATTTCTAAAAAGTGTTTGTTTGTCATTAGCTTCAATTGGTGAAGTTATGTATGAAACCCTGGTTGTGCAAGCATTTAGGCCAGACAATATTCACACAATGCTGAGACGCTTCACAACAGCTGTTTTAGGAGACTCTTTCCTACATGCTGCAGATCAGGAAATGGATATGGTCACAGTAGTTGAAAAAGAGGTTAGGACTTTAAAGATCAACATTTTTTTGTAATAAAAAATTTAAGGTGCCTCTATTCATGAGATTTATTTTCTTAGATCAAAGCACAAACACCAATGTTACTATGCTCTGCGCCTGGCTATGATGTGAGCAGTCGTGTTGATGATTTGGTAGCAATGACGAATAAACAGATTACATCAATTGCTCTTGGTTCTGCTGAAGGGTTTAGTCTTGCTGAAAAAACCATAAGTGCCTCTGTAAAAGCTGGAAGATGGGTGTTGCTAAAGAACGTACATCTTGCTACACAGTGGTTAGTCTCTTTAGAGAAGCGATTGCATACGTTGCAACCACATCCAAATTTTAGGCTATTTATGACGATGGAGATTAATCCAAAAGTTCCTGTAAATTTATTAAGAGCGTCAAGAATATTTGTATATGAACCGCCTCCTGGAATTAAAGCTAACTTGCTCAGAACATTTAGCACAGTTTCTGCAACTCGCATGTCCCAAGTTCCTGGAGAAAGAGCTAGACTTTACTTCTTGTTAGCCTGGTTCCATGCTATTGTGCAGGAACGTCTTCGTTATGCCCCTCTTGGTTGGTCAAAGACATACGAATTCAACGAGTCTGATTTGAGAGTTGCTTTCGACATGCTCGACACTTGGATTGCTTCTGTAGCTCAAAATAGAGCAAACATCCCTCCTGAGAAATTACCATGGGATGCATTCAGTATGTTGCTTGGTCAATCAATATACGGGGGTCGTATTGACAACGATTTTGATCAGAAGTTGCTTCAATCTTTTATTGATCGATTGTTCACCAAAAAAAGTTTCGAATCTGACTTTCCCCTTGTTACGAACGTAGAAGGTGAGAAAGGAAAATCTGTTGAAATTCCTGATGGTGTACGCCGTGAACAGTTTGTGCAGTGGTGCGAAGGCTTACCTGATTACCAATCGCCTTCATGGCTTGGTTTGCCCAATAATGCTGAGAAAGTTATCCTTACTAACCTTGGTGAGACGACGCTTGTGAAATTAATGAAAATGCGTATGCAATCAGAGGACGATGAATTGGAGTACACTCCAGAGATTGCCACCAAGGAAGAAGGAGGTTTTGGGGTTGATTCAAGACCACAGTGGATGAAAACACTTCAACAATCTGTGCGAAACTGGTTGAATCTGCTTCCTCAGGTGAGCTTCTTTACATGTTGTGTAAACTTAAGGCTGTGATGAGATATTATGCCGCCCCAGTCTTACCATTGGGAATGATGAGTGGCTTTTAACTGAGCAAATAAATTTTAAATTAGTAAACTCATATTTTCTTTCATATATTTATATTTTGAGCTGAGTTTTATTGTTTTTAGGTAATACAACCCGTTAAACGTACCGTGGAGAACATAAAAGATCCTCTTTTCAGGTTTTTTGAAAGAGAAATCAATCTAGGTGTGAAACTTCTCAAGGACATGCGTCACGATCTAAACGAAATTATGGACGTTTGCGAGGGTCAACGAAAACAAACGAATGACCTACGTTTGCTAATAAGCGACTTAGTGACAGGTGTTATACCAAAAACCTGGAACAGGTAGGTCTTTTCAAATTTTTACTTTCATTCATGCTGTGATGAGTTACATGCCGCCCCAGTCATACCATTTCTGGTTTGATGAATGGCTAACTAACTGAGCATAAATTGCGTTTAATGTTATATTTTCGCAGCGCGTGTTTACAACCAAACTTATACCTATTTAGGTACACAACTGTTAAGGATCTAACTGTAATTCAGTGGGTAGTTGATTTGGCGGAAAGAATGAAACAGCTGCAAGCAATCTCCAAGGCTACAAATTCTGCTGGCGCAAAGGAATTAAAGAATGTTAAAGTGTGGCTTGGAGGTTTGTTTATACCCGAAGCTTACATAACCGCGACAAGACAATACGTTGCACAAGCTAACCAATGGTCATTGGAGGAGTTGTATCTAAAAGTCACAGTTGCTGATTCCAATCAACCGCTAAGAAATGTTGATGACTGTAGTTTTGTTGTTTCTGGTAAGTAAAAGTCATTGTTGGTTTTTACTAGTCCTAAGTTCGTGGAAAATTCTCAGGAATGATCCATTGCCGCTTGCAGCTATACTTACGGGCGTACAGCAAGCGTGGTATAATATAAAACAAGTTTATTTGTTTAGGTCTCAAGCTTCAAGGTGCTCTTTGCACACAAAATCAGTTGAGTTTGGTGGATACTATAACCACAGAGTTACCAGAAACCTGTCTACAATGGACTAAGATTGATCCTAGAAATCCTCCTGAGCTTGGTGCGAATGATGTCACGCTTCCTGTGTATTTAAATCAAACTCGCTGTGAATTGTTGTTTACGTTGGATATGACCACTACTGGGGTTGTTCCTGCCCGATCATTTTACGAAAGAGGGGTTGCATTTATTGCGTCATTTTTATCTGGTTAAATGTTGAATCGTATTAATATGTTCTATGTATGTACACATACACCATTAGTGTCATAAGAAAAAAAACATTCACCTTTATGATGAAACCAAGGTCATCAATCGGAAATAGTTCACTTTTAATTTTATTAATTCTGTCTTACTAAGTTATACTTGACACTAGTGTTGCCTTTTATTTTAAGGTGGGTTCACAGCCATTCGTCTTTCGAATAAGGAGAATAAGAATGCTTTTATTTGGCTCCACCAATTAGTTACTTTACTCCATTTCACCACATTTCAGCTGATCTCATTGATTTATAAATTCCTATTCGACGTGGTGGTAGAACTTATACCAACTACTGCAGCAAATGCTGGCAAATGAGAGAAATCGCTTGTGCGACTACAGTGACGTGTGAACCCACCTTTCAGACACGACGTCCTTAATGTAAACTGTAGTTTGTTGAATAAAATGCACTGCTCCAAGTTCTTTTTTTTTTTGTACCCTTTGGAAAGGGCCATGAAAAAAGATTTTAGGCGAGGGAAATATTGAGTAAGTTTCTATCTGTGGTCTCTTTCTGCTAATTTCGCCACGTATGCAAACGAGACATCCAAGGAACGCCATATTCGCCGTATTTATCGTAGATTTGACACGTCTACGGTATAGTTCTTGTGGATTAATTTTCACGGATGCAACGTGGGTGTAGAAGCAATATCTAGTTTATATTCTCAGTCGCGTTTTTTGACATAATTTTTTTGTATTGAGCTGAAAAAATGAGACACAATTGGTGTTTCTTATTTATTTAGAATATTTATACAGCATTTTTCTTCAGTTTGTTATCAATGAAATGGCTGTTCAGGTAAAATAAAATCAAGAATGTAAGATACAATATAAAATATATAAATATCCAAACGTATAGATAGGAGAAAGTCTTTAACAGACGCTAAAGTACGATGATTTAGAATAAAAAAAGCCGCTATGAAATATATATAAACAATAAATCGTTAGCCCGTGGAAAAATCCACCTGTTCGCCCGTTCTTTTTATACCGCATTGCGTGCGTCTCGCTACATGCGCAGCTAAGCTACCATTTTGCGTGACAGTCGGACGGACAGACGTATACAGGCGTCATAATATGGATTCAAGAGTTCAATTGGTAAGTTATTATATAGTCTCGCTACTCCAAAACTGAAAGCTTTTGCACCGAATTCAAGTTTAACTTTAGGTAGACGCACCAGGAAACCATTATTTCGTGTGTTGGCGACGTGGTTTATTACCTCGAAATAACCTTCATAATTTGAGCAGCATTTGTTCAATAACACTCCTTTGACAAATATGCAGGCTTGTTTTCGTATCACGACTTTTGTATTGATTGAGACAGCAATTCTGGAAACTCTTAATTCCAGAGTTCTTAAAGTTTTCAACTGAATGACAGTAAAACTTAACATAGCTGTAGACAAATACGTGAGTACAGGAAGAAACATACATTGATGTATTCTCTTTGACACAGCAGGATCGGTGCGGTTCCTCAATTATTGTCACAGAGCAACTCTTGTACTAGTTTCTTCATAGTTTTGAAGAAGTTCTCAGTCATCGATAAAGTCTTATCCAGAATTACTCCTAAATATTTGTATGAAGTGGTTTCGTGGATTTTGTGATCCCGATATGTAACATCGATCTGATTGGAACGTTTTTTGCTGGTTCCGAACAGCATAACGTCATTGTCACGCAAGTATTTATCGATAGCAGTAAGAACATCAATTTAAACTTTTTCGATATTATCAGTTGTTAGAGGCAGTATAAATTAATGTATCGTCGGCATATTTGATGATTTTAGAGTTTTTCACATGATCATCAATATCATTGAAAAAGATTATGAACAGTAATGATCCCAAAATGGAACCCTGCGGACCCCAATCGGTCGTTCTATGTTAGAATTATAAAGTTCAAAAACTTGTGCTCTTTCAAACAAATAACCTGTAAACCAATCGATATTTTCTACACCATAAGATTTCAACTTCGATAATAACTGGCTGTGACTGATAGTATCAAACGCCTTGCTTAAATCTATGAAATATGCTCCCACAAAATTTCCGCGATCGACATCAAATCTTTTGTCATCAACCAATACTGTTGAGGCATCAGTTGTAGAACAATTCTAGAACTGTTTTTCAGTTAAAAGATTGTTCTCCTCCAAAAATTCTAATAATTGCGAATGCACAGCTTTTTCGAGAATTTTCGAAAAATCGAAAGTATCAATATAGGGCGATAATTGGAAGGGTTACTTGTATCACCAGATTTATACAATGGTTTAATTCGCGCTTTTTTCCAAATTTTAGGCACCTTACCAGATTTAATAGAGAGATTTAAAATGGGACACAATGTTTGAGAAATGTGTTCACAACAGTCTTTTATTAAGTTAAATGGTAAATTGTCCACTCCAGATTTTTTAACTGCTTTATAACAAATACGTTGGAGATGTATCGTAAATTGAATAGTTTGCGTGTTCTCGTTTTAATACGTCTTGGATATCTCCATACAAAATTTGTAAGTAAACTCGATTTTTCTTTAATTCTTTTAATTGCCCCGGCATAAAAGGAACCAAAAGAACTTGCGGTAATTTTATCGGACTGCTGTTTCCATACAAGACGAAATCACTTAGTAAAACTTACTAAGTGATTTCGTCTTGTATGGAAACATACTTTTGATAACATCCCAGAATTTCTTTGGATTACTTGCGTGCTCTTTCACAAGATTTTTATTGTAGTTGCTTTTAGCATTATTAATTTTGTTAGTGCATGAGTTACTACGCGCCTTCCTATATAGCGTCCAATTCGCATCACTTTTTGATTTTCTCGCTTTTCTGTACAGCTTGTCGCGATGAGACATATATTGTTTCACTTTACTGGTAATCCAGTCACTACGTTTACGTCGAATTTTCTTTTCCACAATAGAAGCATGTTTGTTGAAAATTGTTTCTAACACATTAATATTGGTTTAATTATATACGCTTGACCAGTTGGCAGTTTTAAAATCAGCGTTCATTTTTTATGGGTCGTAGTTGTTAAAGTCCTGAGCGATGATTGTACGACAATTAAATTTTTGATGGTTTTTCTTTCGAATACATGAAACCATATGGTGATCACTACTATGAGTTTCGATAAAGTCACATGAAACAATTGTGGTCAAATTGTTTGTAAAGATAAGATCAATTAACGTAACAGAGTTTTTTGTTACTCTATTATCACCTTTAATATTGGATCGATTTGTGAAAATGGGTCAAGAGGGGCAACTTCGATAAACCCAACAGTATCGTGAATACCAGAATCTTTCCAGCCACTTACAATGATGTTAATTCTGTATAAAAATCTGTTAACCATTTTGCAAGAGAAAAAAGCAATAGGGACGAGGTTGATTTACAATGTTTTTTAAATATCGCAGACAATACACACGACAAAAGTATCGTGTCAGTAGTACAAGGGTTCAAAACACCCCTTATTTCAGAGCCAACACAGGCAAAAATAGAGAAAAAATAGAGGTCTTACCGAAACACTTCGATTTTTCTGTTACAAAAAAATTTAAAAAAATCTGTCTTGGAGTCAATTCAGAAAAAAGATTTCTTTGCAATTCCGGTAGATTTAGTGACAATGTCCGTATCTAACAAGGGAAAAAATTACAAAAATACAGAAACAGTGCTAGAAGGCGAGAGAAGACACTATTCTGAAGCTAACTCAATTAATAGGAGTTCTGTCCTCCAATATACCAGCAGTTCTGCCAGCTCATCTAGAGTTTCGTTTTGTACAACAACAAAAAAGTGTTTAAATCTTTTGCTACCCTAGTGCATTTGAATAAGGGGTCTCTGGAAAAACCTTATGGTGGGTAAAAAATCTATACTTATACAATGGGCGTTTCTTTATTCAACCTTAAGCTTAATTTTTGTTACAGACAGATGCTTCCCTGAAAGGCTGGGGAGTAGTTTGTCGAGGGACCAGAAAGGAGGCATGTGGTCCCAGACAGAACATATCCTGCATATAAATGTCTTACTGGCAATCAAATTAGCACTTCTGTCTTTTTACAAAACACATTCAAACAAACAGCATGAAGGCTTTTCCTTACCTCCTTAAAATGGGAGGAACAAAGATTAAACTATAAAAAAAATAGCTAAGGAAATTTAAGATTTTTTATTCCTCTTTAAAAACATGATTACTGCAGAGTACCACCTATGTTGGCTAAATATCAAGGCAGACTGACAGTCTCGACATACCCATGACTCAGTAGGGACGCTTTATCCTGTGGTTTTCAAAATAATTTGTGAGGAATAGATATAGATAAAAGATATCTGAAACTGGATTTGTTTGCCTCCCGTCTATTTCGTCAACTTAAAATGCATTATTTATTTTAAATGTATTTTTCTGTTTTATTTGAAAAAGTCATTTATTGTTTAAGTTTGTGCAATCCTTTAATGTGTAACTTCATACCAAATGATGCCAGCTTTTCATAAATCAAAACACTGGTTTTTACTGTCCATATTGCAGTTGGCCACTGCATCATAAACTCCAAATTTTACTTGGTTAAGCGAGACAAGAAAACGTAAAACATTTTTGCAAAACTTTATCATCATCTTCAAATATTGGTCTGATCTTTTAAGACAATTTCTAAAGCAAGCCAAGCCCTGGTTTGTATGTGTTAGTTCTATTTGCCTTTTCTATGTTAAATGCACCAACTATCAGCACCAGGCAATGAGGGAAGTGCCAATTATTTTTTGAAGAAGATGCAGCATGAAAAAAAAAACTTGCAAGAGTTTCTGCTTTCATTGCCTTTAAATATTCTCTTGTTTTGTTGTATCGCTATACTGAAATAACTCTGTAATCTGTTGATTGCACCACCTGTTATCCTTTTTCTTTTCTTTTCAATTGACGTAAACGTACCAACTCTTTTGTGGTAATGGCCAAAACATTTAAGCTTGTTTACCTTATTTCTTTGATAGGTCTTTTTCACTGTAGCAAAGCTATCGCTGCCACTATCTAAAAAATTCACATAACGAAATTTTCGTTTTTCTATTGATCGTTCCAACGTGCGTTTGGCACCCCCATGCCTCCATTTCTCCCACGGAACCTTGGTAACTAAATTTCCCCAGTTGGCATGACGGTCACAACTTCGTTTACAGATAAGAACTTCCATGACTGCGTCGGTCTTTGTTTCTTCTGACACTTCTTTTGTAGCACTAATATTTGTATGAACTAATTTATTGTAATTTTTATGTGTCATAGATTTCGGCATATTCTTAAGACATGTGTATTTTTTTCATTGAGAAATTTTTCTCAAAGCACGCATTGTGTACACTATTCGTTTGTTTACATCTAACCCTCTTCCAAAGGGCATAGAGGTAAAAAAAACTCTGAAAGAAACCACAGTTCAAAGATTTAACGTAAAGTAGGGAAAAAAGTACTCGTTTCTTAAAAGCCCTTTCACGAAGTACCAAGTTCTGGTTTTTACAATCCAGACAACACAACAGCTTAAAGATGTAAAGAATTAGAGAGCTATCAATATTCTGTATCCACTAATTTTATCTTTTTTCTTTGGCGTGGATGCATTTATGTCTTTCAAGTCAATGGTAGCAATGCTGGAAGAGGCCAATCTGGTGTCTGCTGAAAGAACTTTGGGTGTCTATTGTAGCGGATTTATTTCCTTCCTTATTTACATTATTTACACAGAGTCGCTAGTAATATTTAAAGTTTCTTCATTTTTACAAAATTCTCTTTTTTTCCTTTCTTTACTACGTGCAATGCTTGATTTTAATTTTTCCCTTTTTCAAGCATCATTTGCAGTAGCTGTGAAGCTATATCTTTCTGGGTTGCGCTTTTACAGACAGATAATTCGCTTGTTGTTGCGTTTTTCAAACTATATAATCGCAAGATGGAATTTACCTAAAAAATCCCAGCGTAAGAATGTCATAGTTAGGGTCTTTACAAGCAAGTATAAACCTGCGTTGGTAAAGTGGGCCAGATGGTCGCAATCTTTTTAGGGAAGTTCAAAAGCAAACCAGCACATCCGTTTTTGTGTCTTTTAACTCAGTGCACTCATATCAGCATCCTTTGGCATTCGCTGAGGTCAATTTACGCAGGAATACCTAGTCAAACTGATCAATGCGCTACCAGGCAAGCTTCGAAATTGTCAAACTGAAATAAAAACGAACCTTCAACTCTAAAAATACTCACCGAAATAGTTAAACTATACTAGTATGCTAACAATTTATTACATCTTAGAATATGCAATTTTGGATTCGCAGGATTCTTTAGAATTGGGGAATTAAAAGAACTAAAGCTAAAAGACAACCAGCAAGACGATGACGGTAAGTTAAACTTTGTTCGAACTAAAACGGGTCAGCATCGAGAAGGTGACATCATATGCATTAGTAAAACCAGTTTAGTTTCTTGTCCAATTTTTCGGTTAAATAAATATAAAGTACAACACGTCAGTGCAAAGTTACAGCAAAACATGAACCAGAATTATACCTTATGTGAAGACTTTCAAAGGCTAGCTGAAATTTCGCACAGACACTTAGAATATATGTTTGAACACCAATGAAAAACAATAGTTCTTGGGGAAAATGATCTAAAGGCGTGATCAAGAAACTACATGCAAAAATATTGTACAAGACGATGTTATTCTGCGCGTGAAACCTCCGACAAGAATGAATTTTTGAAAGACACTTCACTACTATTTTCAGAGTTTGACATTGTTTTTATTGAGGTTCTTAGGCTTGCTTTTCCAACACGCCTTATCTAAGAGAAGTTGAGTTACATTTAAACGAATTGCGCTTTGCAAAATGTTGTCACTAGTGGATGACATTAAAAAAAATTAGTTTAATGTAGTTTTTATTTTAAAGTTAGTAGAAGTAGATATAAAGTTGTATTTTTAGCACATATTTCTACATATTCATTTTTACAGTTGATTATTTTTTATTTTTAAATAGATCTACACCTTTCGTCCACATTCCAGCTTGAGAGAGTTCATCCGTGCCTGTTTCACCAGCTGCACCTTTCGTAGTCATATGCTGCAAGTAGTTGGTGGATTTCTTTCCAGTAAGGTTGTAATAATCAGGAGATACGCGCAAATAAAATCCTTTTCGGAGATATTCAATGAATTCCCATCTTGTCTGGCCGAAATCTTCGATGAATTTTTCGGGGCTTGTTTCTCTGTACTCAATTTTCTTTCCAAGAACTTCAGACAATACATCGGCCACATCATACATACTTTGGGGTTCGGGACCAGTGATATCATAAAATTTATCACCGTGAATACTCGGACCTTCAACTAATGCCTTTGCTGCTATTTCACCAAGATCATTGGTTGACACAAACGAATTTCTGCAATCAGATAACGGAAAGGTGAAAAAACCATGTTCCATAATGTTTTGAAGATCAGGCTTTACCAAATGCGTCATGAAAAAATTTGCACGTACAACTGTGACGGGAATACCAGTTTCAATCAAGTATTTCTCAGCAAGCCAGTACCCTTCTAGCATATGAGGAATTTTAGCACCTTTGGTGAACGCGTGCCCACTGTAAGAAGCAGTATTTTGTTCTGCACCCATGCAAGATAAACGTACTGCATGTTTGATACCATGCTTGTTATTCTTTAAAAACGTGCAAAATTCTTGATGACCTTTAAGAGCTGGATCAGGAGATGATGAATATATAGCATTCATGCCTTTGACGGCAGCTTCGAAAGTAGAAGGATCAGAGTACTCAAACTGAACAAGTTCGTCTACACCCAAGTCTTTCAGAAATTCCGATCTTTCTGGTCGCCTACAACAAGCTCTGATGAAGACATTACGTCCACTTTGTTTTAACCGCGCACAAATCTCCTTTCCAACTCTTCCTCCTGCACTTGTCACGACAACTCGCAATTGTTCGGCCATTTTTGAAAATAAACAAGTATCGAAGGATCACAGCTAAGAAAAATAACGAAAATATCGTGTCAATGTGTGCAATGCAGCAAGAGAAATTGTAAATTTAGGTTTCTTGAGGTCGACACATAAACTCATAAGGAACTGTAAATGTAAGATTTGGACCTCAAATAGCGCGCGCAAACCGGTAGAGAGGGTTATCCGCAGCTCTTCAGCATTTCACTTTTTACACGATCAGTTGATAAATGAACTGCAGTGGATACTTCAACGAAATCAGCGCTTTCACAAGCAATCTTTTCTATATAGGTAAAAAAATGCTTGTTTTTTTCGCTTTACGTAAAAATTAATGAGGGATGGTTTCATTTATTCTAAGTATATAAACAAGGAGGAATTCTTTCGCGTTGCAGGAAAGGTGAAAATGGCGTCATATCCCCAATATCATTTTGAATTTCAGAAAAGGAAAATGAAGCCTTGGGTTGTTTTTCACAAAAACAAATTTTCTTTCATGACGCGTGTGGGGCTGGGGAGACCCTATTCGTAGTACCTTTGTTGATATCAGTATCAGTAGGAAATGCAGTGGCGGATTTAGGGTATGTCAAGCTAGTCGGGTGGACGTACTTAATTTTTCACCAAAAGTCTTGTTTTTGCGATTTCAAACGCGTATATTGCGTATAAACAAAGACACAGAAGTGTTCACATGAAGTTTTTCATATCGGAGTTGTGTGAGCTGCACATGCTCCATAATGTTGTACACATGCGCGATAGCTATTTGTGCATGCACAATAGCTTTATAAACATGCGCAATAGTTTCATTTCGGGCAAATCGTGTTTACAGAGTATTTTTAGGAGGAAATAAAATTTATTTTGTTTTTTCAGACCTGATGAAATCATTTAAACATTTTTTAAGACCACACAAAAGACCGAAGTGTAATTTTCATTTCACCCCTGAATTAAAACTTTATGTAAAGTCTACCTAAATCTCAGTATAAAAGTGGCTAATATATATAACTAGCCCTGATGGGCCCTTTAACGTCTTGTGTAGTTTGAACGCTAATTTCTTACCGACTTTGTAAAAACAATGGACTAATTTGCTTAAATTTCTGTATCCGCCCTGACAGGTCAAATTTCTGTGATAAATAAATACTTGGTTCAAAATCACAAATATCAAAAGGTTTTACAGTTACGGAAATTTTTGACACATACATCCGCATGTGTTTTCGCCATCTCGTGTACTTTAAAAAAAGATCTGCGCTCAACATTTGTCGCAAACACGGAAATCAAACACATCTACATAGTCTGGTAGGTATATTGTCATCACTTAAAGTTAAATTGTCGGAAATAATTTTTGGATATAGAAACTAAACACTTTCTTGTAGAAAATTTAAAAAACAAAACAAATCCAACTACCTTTTTTCTGCACAACACGACGTAGTTCCAGCTTTTAGACAGAGGAACAATCGGTTCAAAATTACTCAAATAAATAATATATGAACTCCTCCACAGTGTTTGGTTAGCACTATAGAATTTATCTCTTCCTCGTTGTTGCAAAACACAGCTTGTGTACTTTCAATTAAACTTTGTGTGTAATGTTTACATGATTGTCTGACTTAAACACGTGTCTTAAAAGGGTTTAAAAGGAAACTTTAGGAATTAATAAATAGAGTGTTTACATACGAATTGCGGAGAAAAAAAAAAGAAAGCTAGCGGCTAAAGAACTGTGGAACAACTCTCAATCAATCTCTTAAGGGGAAAAAAGTTAAATAACAGCATTAAGAAGGAATGCAAAAATTGAATTAAAAACTTTAAGTTGACTTTTTTATAAACATGGCGCCTAAGGGCATGTTAAAAGTTAAAAAACTGTAAATTTGACTACCGGCGGAGAGCATGCAAATCAAAATAACGAAGAAAATGTGTTCAAAAATTGTTCGCAAAAACGTAAACGAACTTTCTGATTTCTTATTTTCGCCACTCTGGAGAGAAAGATGAGAAAAACCTGTTTTACTAATTTAATTTTTGAGCATATGGTCCGATCTTTTAGCCCAACCAATCAGGCATGCATAAACAAAAGAAATCCAAAATGGTCAAGAAAAATACTCCAGCAAGGGTGAACGCGCGCCAATCAAAACGTGTATTCCACAAAAATACAAAATCAATAAGATATATGCAATTTTCTATTTTTCTTTCCGGCATTCTTGTATTCTTTTGAATCCATCTTTACACATCCCTAAATGAGTATTAATAATAATATAATAGGTTCAGTAACTATAGTAAGGATTAGAAAAATTACTTCATTATTATTATTGTGCAATTCGATAAACCAGTTTCAAAAACTAAACTTTACTAGTAAAAACACATTATATCTTTCTAGATACGTGTGGGTTGGAAAAAGGCTTGCTAAAGTAAAGCCTAATTTCCTCCAGCGCTTGATATTTTTTGATAAGTTTTGAGGTTTTTGTGCGAATTGTAAATGTTTTAATCGGGGGAAATTGCCGACGATTGCAAAAAAGTTATGACCGTTTAAATCTTGTATATCGAGCGCTAGATTGCTAAGCCAATCAGAACACGGATTTCCTGATTTTTTTGCAAACGTCATCATTTTACCAAAGAAACAATATACCAGATTTTCTTTTTTTTAAGGAAAAGTAAACA
Source organism: Hydractinia symbiolongicarpus (assembly GCF_029227915.1). Classification (NCBI taxonomy): domain Eukaryota; kingdom Metazoa; phylum Cnidaria; class Hydrozoa; order Anthoathecata; family Hydractiniidae; genus Hydractinia; species Hydractinia symbiolongicarpus. The sequence continues at coordinate 25,362,400 of NC_079882.1, read as the reverse complement.
AATCTTAAATCTCAGTAATTCTGAGCACAATAAAGATAAAGAAAAAGAAAAGGAAACATTAAATTTTGATACAGAAATATTTATTGACTTCGTTAGGGATGAAGCTAACCCGTCAAAGAGCTGGATATCCTTTACCAGCAGATGAAATTCACCCATCTTTTCTTTTTCCTGAAACAACCTTCTGATCCAACTTAAATTTCCTTCGCACTGTTCTTCTTCTCAAGCGCAATAACAATAATAATTTCAAGTTAGTTTGTTGAAATGCTAGGACCAACTTTCTCTTAGTCGAGGGTGCCATGTTTGTTTTTCATTATCCATCAAATCGCGCGATGTGGTGGAAATCAGCAACTATCAATCGCCAGTGGGATTTCAATGAATGGAAATTAGGCTTAACGTTTTTAGTGCACACATATTTGGTGCATAAAATCTCGTCCTCGGAGTCTGTATGGTTTTAATAGAACTGCACAGTGAAAACTCCCATTGAGAAAAAACTACCAGAGATTAGGCTGAGCGAAAGAAAAAACATGATTGGAGAAAAATGTTTGTACCCTTTCTGTGTACTATCGAAATTCCTCCTGTATAATAAAAATCTAAATACACAAGCAATGTTTCTTTTATCCTGTTAAAATTCAACGTACCTAGTGTTCCATAATAATGATGAACAACGTCATTTCGAATCCATCGGTTTATTCGAAAGACGTACAACGTGTCGTCGACTTCTACAGTTAACTAAAAAGATACACAGAGAAAAAGTGTTTTACAAAAGGATTTATTTTGTTTCAAGATCTCTTTGAGATAAACCACAAAACTTTATCTTAAAAAGTCTTAGATTGTGGCATGTATCTAGTTATATGTTCAATAATAGGAAACAAAATTAAAGCTAGCTTAGATATATGTCTAGCTAAGCATAAAATATGCTTCCAATGTCTTGTAAACGTTAGCTAGCTGAAAACCCATTTGAAAATATTAGATTTAAATTTGGGTCAAAATTAACATAATGCTTAGCAACCTTTATTTCTTATATCTATTTTATCGATATGATCGCCGCCCGCCTCGTTGTCAAAAAGGCAAAAAACCCTGAAGACGAGGTTGCAATTTCGCCGCTATCAACTTCATCAACAAGGCAAAATGCCCTGGGAACAAGGTTGGATCCGGCAGAATTTTGATGTTTGATAATGTTACCTTTGTAACTGCAACTAGTAGTTGTGGAGAAACAAATATCTTAAAGGTATAAATCATTTCGGGGCGCTCTTTAAAAACATTGACAAGAATGTAATAAAATTTGTCAACACTTAAACGTCCCTACTTTAGTCCACCGAGCGCCTTATTTTTTTTTATTTATGTCATGCGGTCTCATATCAACAAAACGATGAATAACAGTCGTGTAATTATTCAAAATTTTACCCAATGAATGTACCAATCCGCGCTCCATCCTTTTTTCTGCACACGTTGTAAGTTCATTCGATCTATTGAATAAACTTTATCGCCATTAAAGATGAAATCGTCCCTTCTAAAAAAAACAAAAAAGTATCTTTTGTTCATTATTTTGGTGACGCAAAAAAGATATTGCGTACCGTGATGCTTCAATTTAACGCCCTTTTTCTTTTAAACACGCCCAATAGGGAGCATTTATTTGAAATCATAGTCTCTCTTAGTGAGGAACTATTTGAAAGTTAGCAGAAGAATTTATATTGACTATCGCGGTTCTTATCATACATATAAATATTAAACAATTTATAATCTAAAAAATTACACCCCTAATAACGCCTTCCTCAAATAAACACAAAAGTTACAAATTTTCACCCCGGGCGTTTAATTAATTATGGATGTTCTAAATTCTACAAAATTTTGCATACTTTGATGTTTCCAGCTTCTCTCCCTCACCATCCAACAAAAAAGTTACATTTTCTCCATCAGCGCCAATGAAAGTTAAGTTAAATGAAGAGTCTGTTCCACATCCTGCTCCATTACCAGTTTTAACACGTATATTGTACTCTAAAACACGTTAAATTATTCATAATTAGAACGGAAACTTCTCTGCAGTGTCCCCCATTACAACTTCTTTACCAAAGTATTGCCGTCTCGACATTCAAAGATTCAAGATGCCTTAAAAACGAGGTTGAACATTACGCGCCCGTCTAAAAGTACATAAGATTGATTAGGCGGTATAAAAAAAGAAAACGTGAACAAGTGATTATCAAGTAAAAACTTTGCATGCAGTATTGTTTTATTTCTCGCATTTCTTTTGATACCTTAGACCAGTGACACCCTCCTCAATCAAATCTGATAAAACCTTATTAGGGATATGAAACCTCAGAGGGTCAGAGGGAGCTTCTTTCTTTCTTTGGCTGAGAAGATATATGGAGGTAACATTTCACACAAATCAATCAACTTCAAGTTTCTGGAATTCAAGTATTTGAGAGAATCAAATTCGAAAGGTTTTCTTTTTCTGTTTAAATTTTATCGTCAGATAAAAAAAAATAATAATAATAAAAAAAAATTAAATGGCCACGTTCCAAGCGTATTATCTGCTTTTATAGGTAACACCCTGACAATGACGTTACTCGATTTGTAAACATTATAACTTAGTGTGATTTTACATTTTCACGTTCTTAACAAAATAATTAAACTGTAAATAGCTCAACTATTAACGGGACTTGATGATAAGACAATTTGCGTCTTCTACTTCCTCTGGCCAATGTATTTTTAACTTTTAGTAGCCTTTTACTTTTATTCTTATTTTAGCGGCGAAATATATCTTATAAGAAAAGAAATGAAGGGACTAAATTAGATGCAACCAAGATCAAATTTTGTGTTGTTAGAAAGACACTGGTATTTATATAACAACAATATATTGGATGAACTTGCACTGAAAATTGTGCTTTACCATAATAAAAACACTGATCCTCGCCGCTGTAACAGACCCTAAATATAAAAAGCTCTGTTTTATTTGCGCAAAGAACAATAAATGCTCTACAAATTTACAGAAGTTCAACAACATTTAGAAGAACAGCTCGCCGTACACATGTTTTTATAAGCAACACCAAATATTAAGACTGAAATCCCGCATGTAGGTAGGTTTCGTAATGTGTGCAAGACAGAACCAAATTAAAAAAAAAAAACTTTTATTAACCGCGACTGGTGTTTCATGAAATGTTAACGAAGGTTACAAAATGATGGCACTACGATAATATTTGCGCTTAAATTGAGTTGAAGATCTTGTTTTGATAATTATTCGAAAGTGCATCTCAAATTTATTTTTTTTGCCCCACACAGCCATGAAAACTTTATAAAAATGTTGCTAGAGGATGGAATATGGATATTTACTTATGAAAAAATCATAGTTATTTCTGTGCTGTTGTAGAAGTTCATTAATTTTTGTTCGCCTCTCGTTTTGCGGTCACCATTTTTGTTACGCGTTTTGTTACGCAGGGCGCATTACGAAAAGCGTTAAGGACTCGTTTTGATTCGATTGCATTTTTTGTTATAACAGAAAGAACTCACGAGCTTATTTATAAGTGAGTGCGCACTTGACAAAATAAAAAAATGCAGTCCAGTGGAAACAAGCTTTTATGGTACCATAGTGGCTTTAACGCCTGGGATTGCGGGTTGCGCTTGTTAAGAAGAGGGCAGGGGAAGAAAAAATGTGCGAGGATAAAAAAATTAATTTGAGTATTTTATAATAATATTCAATAGTTTATAAAACAAAATTTTAACAAATCTAGCTCACATCTGACCGCCATTTTTTTAACTTAAATTTGTAATATTCGATGATCAAATTACAATACTTTATTCTCGTGTGTATTCAAAAAAAACTATTTACATAATAACAATAACCTTAGCAACAATAATTAAAAAAATGAACACAAAAGTAGTTTTAAAAATATGGCAGATGTAAAAGTAAAAAAAGAAAGATGAAACCCTTGCATGGCTACTAACTTCGTTCGAATCTTTTAAAAGTATTCCGAACAAAATATTAAAAAGAAAACACAAAACATAATGGGTTTACTAGCGAAGGAAGATCCGTCTTCTGAGAAAGGTATTGCCGAAATTTTAATAAACTTTTCCACTGAGAAACTTATATTTGATAATATACCTTTGTACAGCGATAGTCGTAAAGTAATTTTTTTGACGAATACTTCAACAGAACATGTGGCGTCTTTTCGCTGGCAGCTTGAATCAACAGAATCTATTATATCCATACAACCTGCGTTTGGGGAGTTACAACCTAACGAAAAAATCGCATGCAAAGTCAAAGCTTTCTCGAAGGTGAAGCCATCTAAGCATGAATTTCAAATTAGCTGCCAGATAATTGACGAAACACTAATGAGGAAGTTCGAAGAAGATTTGCGAATATGGGAACTCAAACAAGAAGAGTTAAAGCAGTTGTTTACTATCAGGGACGTCCCTGAAATATTATTTAATAAAGGTATTTCGGATTCGACTTCTAAGAAGTCGAAAATGAAAACAACTTCTTTTAAGTATGACACACTACCACCTATAAATAACAGTAAAAAGAAGCGTGTTATAATCGAAGAGCGGCCATCAAATATCGGCGAAGACAAACCCATACCCCCGTCTTTAATGTGCAAGACGCTTGAAGTTTTTGTCGAAACTCATTATATTCAAAACTTTGAAGAAAATTATCCTGACCGATTTTATTCTTATTTTATTCAAAAGCACTCCTTTCAAAGTCAAGAAAGAACATCGACGAAGCTTGCTACACGTGACGAATTAAACATCGTCAAGGATGTCTTGCAAATGCTTATTAAAGACCAACTTATCGACAAAAACTTTTTCCATTCTCTTGATGATATGAAACACGAACCAATTCCATATTTTGAAACGTTTAGATGCACCGCTGAAACAAACGAGATTGCTCTGACTTCAAAACAACTCTTAACCGACAGACAAAATTTAAAACAAAATAACGAATTATGTCATGTCATCGAAGAGGTTGTCGAGAATACGTTATATAACATACTTTGTGAGGCTAGCTATGATGGCGTCAGTCTAACTAGTCGTCCAAGATGGCTGATTTCGAGAAAAAATGTACGATCTCAAGAAAATATTGACGAGAGTAGTTAGTTTGAATTGGTCTTGTTAAGGAATAAAGGTTTTAATTTTCATTATGATATTCTATAAATTGGAATTCATAGATAATTTAAAAGTTTGATATTGTTGAGATGTTTGTCTTCTGGTCCGCCATTACAATGCCTTTTGTACATACCTTCACGGTACCAACGGGTATTTATTTCCCGCTAGAAATCACAAAATTTCTAACTTTTATTTTATTTTGAACAAAATTTATTGAGATTAAACAGATGAAAACTACCCCTCCATCCCACCAAAATAGGGTTAAGGTATGAAGACTTACAAGTTGATATCGTTGAATACAGAACTGCAGGACCAACCCGTCGTCTACAATGTCCTCTATAAGCAAATACGTGCAAGATAATATCTTGGGCGTGTTCAAGAATCCATTCAATTTTTCGGAAATGTCTTTCTAACAACTTACGATGTGACAAAAAATGTTATATTTGAACAACTGATGATAAAAATTAGACTCTGCTAAATTACGTGCCTGCGATGCAATTTTAATTTCTTAACATTTCTTTATATGGTTTTTTTGAGGCAATAAGTGTAAAATTTCTGAAAGAGCAGAACTCCAAACATTACCCTTTATTTCGATTTCTGGAACTACGTCCCGTCCGAATATTATAGGCTTAGAAAAGGCCTGGGGGGGGGGCGATGTTGTAAAATACTAAAATTTTGAAAAATATAATGTTATTGTTCAAAATTTATCCCAGAGAAAAACAATTACGACTATTTCTTAAACTACACAGATGCAGTAAACCACTAGCGCGTTGTTTCGTTGACTCCTTGCAATAGTTTTTAGTCACATATCCTGCCTTGTTCTTATCTTTATTCTTTTATGGGTAGTGTAGTTTCGCCCTTGGCTTTTATCAAAGAAAACAGTAATTGTGTTCGACGTGAGTACATATCATGAAAATATAATTTATACTTATAATCATAAAGAACTTAGTAGAAAGAACTTGTCAAAATTCACAAATTAGATTGACCTTCTAGACTTCTAAATTTCACAGACGAACCAACTTGCAATTTTACGGAATTTCAATTTTACGGAATTAAGAGGGTTTTATCAGACTTTTCAAGTAGTCAAAATTCGGCGAAAGAAAACGTCAAAGATTGTTAAGTTATTTAAAAGAAAAAACGAAAACGGAAAATCTTAAACCAATTAACTTTTATTTAAGTGTAAATTTAGAGTTTACCACTTTATGAGGGCTTCCATGATTCGCTTATTTAAATATGGCCTTTAGGAGGAGTCTGACTTAGTTTTAAAAGTCAATTTTTCATAGACGTTAACCATTTTCAAGTTCTCTCTTTCTCTCTGCTCTCTCTGAGATTTGAGAGTTATGGGACTAAATAGAAGTTCCAAATTACAGTCATTTTAGGGGTTCAGGGTCCAGATATGCCTTTGAATAGGAGTCTCAAACTAGGAACTGTTTGAGAGATTCATGGCCCAAATCTGGGCTAGTCGACCCAACATATTTTGCAACCTTTTGAGTCCTAAAATTCTGTTATATAGTGCTGGAGTGAATTTTTTTTTTCGGGATGGAGAGTTTTCGAGATAAAAAAGATTTAAGAATGAAACTTTGGCAAAACTGCGGGGTGGTAGATCCGCATCCCCACTTGCACAGAGTTATGGGATGAGATGAATGAAATTGACCGAACATGAAGCTTAGAATTGGTGATTGCAAAAAAAGGATGGTTTATACTTACCAACGGTGGTGGTGTTTTTTGCTGCTAATCCAGCGACGAGAAAGTAAAAAGATACTAAAAAAGTTATTTTTTCCATGCTTTCTTCACTTTCGAAATTTTTCAAAAGCTAACAAGAAAACAGTTTAGTCAGAACGCAACAGAAAACAAAATGTTGATAGTTCAGTTGAACAGCTAAAACAACAAGAACAATATAAACACGAAATGTAAAATTAACATAATAACAACAAATCAAGAAAAGTTCGAATGACATTGTTAAAAGTAACCGCATCTGGATGAAGAAAAAATGTGATTGGATAAATATTTAGTGAAAATATAAAGGGGTGGAAATTTTCATACTTTTTTCAAAAATATGCTTACTCAGGGGTCTGGTTTTAAAATCTAACATATTTTTGGCGTGAATAAAAATTGTACTGTTATTACTAAACTTTTCTTTTCTAGTCTGCACAGTTTTAACAAACTTTGTTATAGCCAAATTTATAAAAAAAAACGTTTGGTGTTACTTTGTTAGATTTATTAAAATATCACTGACTCGGTCATAGTGTCGCGTTGTACATAAAGAAAGAAGATAGCGGCATAAAAAAGTAGACTGCTAAAATATGAAAAGTGTTACTTAACTAGCTAGCTAACAAGATAGTTTGTGTTGAGCACGTGGTAGGTGATTAAGCACGTGGTAGGTTATTAAAACCCTAATGTAGACGTGTTGATGACAGCTAGCTTTATATATTTTAGCTTGGTATTTTGTTTACATTTAGCTATCGCCTAGGTAGCTTAACTTTTTCAAAGTAAAATTTGCAAAGTAAAATTTTGTTTCTTTATTCCTCAATGAAATTTCTCTCAAAGACTTGCAATATTTGTTTAATGAGATCGGATTTACAAGAATAAATCTCACAAATACGTTTACTTTGGGACCCTATTTGCAAGAATTTACCAAATATTAACTTAAAATTGATCAATTTATTTAAGAAAAGAGAATGTAATTGATAAAACTTGGGGAAGGGGTAATTTAGTGTCTCTGAGAATAAATACCTTACCGTATTCATGCAGGCGCGGGCAAAATCAACCTGCCCGCCGTTTAAACATTGCATGTTAAAAATTGGACTATTCAAATTGACATTTGTTGACTTTTCTTTTATGGGTATCCTGCAACAAAATTTTACAACACGATTATGGAAGATTTTTTTATTGCACTTTGGTTCCTTGCGTTTAAAATAATAGCAAATATAAAAACTGGATTGCCCCAAGCAAACATGACATATTTATTTAGACCCTAACATAACCATTACACTCTGTTTTTTGCAAATGTAGTTTTGTCAAAATTGATAAATATGCACTTTCAAAAACCGTTTATCGGTGTGCCGTAAACGGTTAAAATTAGGAAGTGAGGAACTATGGTAGTGAAAATATTTTGTGAATTAATTTTATCAAACCAGCCTAAAAATATGTCATACCAAGTGTCAAATCTTTATTTCAATTTTATTTTTTGCGAAAGAGATGTGTTTTTTCTAGCACACTTTTTAAAGATGTTTCTTCCCTCGATCCCATAATGCCGTTATTATGAATGGATTGATAACGGCATTATGCTTCTTTCAATACTGTTCTTTTATCCTTTGTGTAATAAACAATTACCTTATACGTTTCAAATCGTATATAAGCTTTATTTTAGGCTTTTCATTTTACTGTGTCTTGATGATTTAGTAATAAATTGAAATACTGACTTATAAAAAATTACATGTTATCTTCTTTTGACTTTGATTTTAAGTTTGAGAAGACATGCATATATTCAGAATTGCTTTCATTTTATATATTTTGAATGTAAAAACTATTTTGAAAGTTTATATTTCTGACATTTTCATAAAAAGCTATATTTTCCTAAAATTTTACCAATAGTTTCACTCGAAATTCAACGAATCTTGTTGCTGTCTGTGCAAAGATTTAACGTGAAATTATTTGTTAATAGATAAAAAACAAAGAGTTTTTTTGTAAAGTTATATTCAAAGTAAAATAAATTAAGTCCATACACATATTTATAATCTAACATTTCAAGCAAGGTTTAAAAAATTGTTTGCCACAGAAAATATAAACTGAAACTGAATAAGAGTATTGTATTTTCTTGAAAAAGACATTGCATAGCCGTAGCATCCGCATCGTATTACTTGTTAAAATGTATATACAATGTTACAGGTACACGCTCAAAATAGCGTACTTTGACTTCAGCCAGAACAGGAGAGACAAGCTTCTTTGTTATCGAGTGAACACATCATATCGGATTCATTTTTCGAGTTATTCTTTAATTTGTTTTGATCGACAGTAAATTGAATGGCGTCTGCAGCTGGTTTAGTACGCAGATAATACATACCCGTCTTCAAACCCTAAAACAATTAAGCTAGAATGTCAACCCTAATATCCAGAAAATGAACACCGCGATGGTCCTACAGAGTCAGTAACAAATGGATAAATTAATAAACTACATACCTTTTTCCACCCGTAGAAATGAACGGTAGTAAGTTTGGCAAAGTTTGGTTCTCCCATAAATACATTGAAAGACTGACTTTGATCAATAAAAGCACCTCGGTCTGCAGCCATATTGATCAAAACTTTCTGCTTAATTTCCCAGGCAGTTTTGTATAAAATTTTGATATCGTTAGGAATTCCATCAATATTCTAAAAATAATTCGTTTTTATAAAACAGACATATTCGCGTAACATTGCGGTTGAAGTAGTCGACAACAAACATACCTGAACGGATCCTTTGTGAGCTATGAGTGTATTTTTCATGTTTTCGTCCCATAAATTTAAAGCAGTTAAATCTTTCAGCAAATGCTTATTTACAACTTGGAATTCACCGGAAAGAACCCTCCTTGAGTAAATGTTGCTAGTATAAGGCTCGAAAGATTCGTTATTGCCAAGAATTTGGGCAGTTGAAGCTGTAGGCATAGGCGCCAGCAGTAGGCTATTTCGAATACCATGCCTAAAAGAAAAAGTGGATAAAATTCGATGTTTTATTAGATAATGTAGAGTAAAAGTAGAGAATTGAAAATTTAACATACTTGGCAATTTTTTCTTTTAAGGCGCTCCAATCCCACAGGTCTGTTGGTGTGACTCCCCACATATCATATTGCAGGATGTTCTTACTTACAGGTGAACCCTCGTAAGTTGAATATGGACCATTTACCTCTGCCAGTTCACAAGAGGCCTCTAAAGCACCATAATATATGGTTTCGAAAACTTGTTTGTTTAATAGAATCGCTTCGTCTGATTCAAAGGGATATCGCATGAGAATAAATGCATCAGCAAGACCCTAAAGGGAATAGCCATTTAAGTTAGTATTGTACATATTGCAGGTCAAATAAAATTATAATTGTCTAGATCAATGACATCAGATTACTAAAATTTACATCACAAACAGCATACTATAATCATCTTTTGTTGCAATGCCCTTGTGAATATTAGCTGACTGGACACTACTTTAAAATGTGATATATCAGTACCTTCAATAATCACTTAAATTTGCAAGTAGTACACTACTATATGTTCCCCTTTACAGCCATTACAAGTTGCTAGATGTAACGACCAAGATAAGAACAACAAGGAATTGCAACAAATTTTGAAATGAAAGTAAAATCTGTTAAGTCGCACAAAATCATCATCTGTCAACAAGCAACCATAACAAACATCAAAAAACAAATAAAATGCCCCTACCTGGATACCAATTCCTATTGGTCGATGTCTCATATTTGAATTCTTTGCTTCCTCACATGGATAAAAGTTCCGATCAATAACTTTATTTAAATTTCTGGTGCACACCTTTGCAATCTCTTTTAATCTTTTGAAATCGAAACCATATTTCTTTTGTACTTCAGTCTCTCCACTGGGCAATGTTATATTTTCCTCATCCACAGTGACAAATTTGTTCATTGCAATTGATGCTAAGTTACAAACAGCAACCTGAAAAAATGTGACATCACAATTCAAAGCTGTTTTGAAAAAACAACTTTTTATAAAAAAATAGGATTGTACAATAGCAGCAGCTTACCTCATCAGGAGCAGTATATTCCATAATTTCTGTACATAAGTTGCTACATTTAATAGTACCTAAATTCTAAATAAAAATATTGTTATTACTCTCAACACCTTGCCCTGTATTAATAATTCACAATAGCATATATATAAAAATATGAAAACACAAAGGAGTAGGAACACAAGGAAGGTAAAAGGAGTCAAAAAATCAATATTTCCAATAAAACACATCCAGGTTTCAATTTTAGCAGTCAAAATTTTACCTGTTGGTTGCTTTTTCTGTTGCATGCATCCTTGTAAAGCATGTATGGTGTACCAGTTTCAGTTTGAGATTCTAAAATTGCAAACCAAAGTTTGTGTGCTGGTATTTGCTTTCGGAACTTTCCTTCTGATTCATAACGGGTGTACAAGGCTTCAAAATCATCTCCCCAGCAGTCAGATAGACCAGGGCATTCATGAGGGCACATTAAACTCCAGACTCCCTTCTGCTCAACACGTTTCATAAACAGATCAGGAACCCACAATGCGTAAAAAAGATCTCGAGCACGCTATAAGATTACACATTAATGTTAAGCAATGTGAAATTAATTTATTAACAGTCAGAAACTAGCTTGGTACAGAACAAAATATAAAATTTTCTTTTACGGCTTAATGTATATTTTATAAGAGATTTACAAATCTAAAGCCTATGTAAATTTGAAACAAATATTAGGAGCTGCAAATAAATATGCAAAAAAGCTTTTCATTTCCTTTTTGGCAAACTACATTTAATGCTATTTTATTTATATATTAAATACCTGTTCTTCTTTACCAGTATTTTTTTTGAGGTCCAAAAAGTCAAAGATATCAGCATGCCATGGCTCAAGATATACAGCAATTGAACCTGGTCTTTTATTACCTCCTTGGTCAACATAACGAGCAGCATTATTGAAAACACGCAGCATAGGTATAATTCCATTGGAGTGGCCATTTGTCTGTGTAAAGACAATTATTAGTTATAATAAAGATGAATTGAGATACATTTTAACAAATATGATATGTTGATACTTACCCCAGCGATATAACTACCGGAACATCTGATACAATGAACATGCAAGCCTATGCCACCAGCCCATTTGGAAATAACAGCACATTGCTTAAGTGTATCAAAAATACCCTCAATGCTATCTGATTGCATTGCTAGCAGGAAACAGCTTGACATTTGAGGACGAGGAGTACCTGAATTAAACAGGGTAGGAGAGGCATGCGTGAACCATTTTTCTGACAATAGGTTGTATGTTTCAACAACAGCATCAATATCATCACCATGTATACCAACAGCTACTCTCATTAACATGTGTTGAGGTCTCTCAGCAGTCTTTCCATTAATTTTCAAAAGATAGGAGCGTTCTAAAGTCTATTAATGAAATAAAAAATTGACAGTTCTAATTCAGAGTTATTTTCACATTATGTGCAGCTACTCATAAGAGCTTCTTACCTTGAATCCAAAAAAATTATACTCAAAATCCCGACCAGAAATAATGGCCCCATCAAGTCTCTATGATGAATACAATTAAATTAGTTTGCACAGGAATTTCACAATGCATGCAATTATACACATTTTAGGGTTCGAATTATCAGGTCCAAAATGTCGTTTTTGAATCCAATTTTTTCAACGATCATTTGCATCTGGTTTTTTTATGTTGTTGCAACAAAATAATCATCAGCAAAGGATTAATGCAAAGGGATTATCTTATCTACAGCTGCCATATGGACAAAAAAGATCCAGGTTATGTGAATTATTAGATGTGCTAGATAAAAAGTGAAAAGTCTATGACATCAAAAAAAGAGAGAAGTTTCTTAATACATTCGACAGAGTTTCCTCATTGAATTTCCGCGCCCGAAGGCGTAGGAAATTCTTTAAAACCACCGTTTTCTTCTTTTGGAGCATTTTTTGAGAAAAATCAACCCTGGGATCTCACGTTCCTCTGAGAGGAGGATAATATTGGTTTCCAACTGCTAACTGATTAACTAACTAACCCTGTCCCAAATGGTCAATTGCAGGCCAAAATTGGATTTGTTTTCGACCAAATTTGGTACAGTTAACAAAAAAAGTATGTTGAACATGACGGCAACATTGAAATTTTGATTTTTTGCCACCTGAATGTCATTTTAGGCCAAAATTGGTCCAAAAATTAAAACTACTTTATTTTCGACAAAATTTGGCACAGATCACAAAAAAAGTATGCTGAACATGATAGTGACATTAAAATTTGATATTGTTCCACCTTAAATGTCATTTTAGGTCAAAATTGGTCCAAAATTTAAAACTACTCTATTTTCAAGAAAATTTGGCACAGTTAACAAAAAACGCATGCTGAACATAATGGAGACATCAAAATTTTGATTTTTGTCACCTAAATGTCATTTAAGACCATAAACGTTTCAATCGCAAGACTTTCAACCATGAATGATAAGCTGTATTTTTGTTAGCAATTTCTTTTAAAATGTGAGTTTATTATGACACGTTTCGTTTTGGTTGCGTTTGTTGTAAGATATAATGTCACTTGTGTGCTTTATCTTCAGAGCTTCATGCACCAAACCTCTTTGAATGTTTGGCACGATAACACAACAAATTAGCAGGTTGTCATCAAATATTTTGGTAGCAAGCAGAAATTCTTAGAGCACCCAGGGCTTCTTGTTTAACTTAATTAATTTTACCTCCTTGTTTGCCATTACAATATCATAAGTTTCTTGAGAAACCATTGGACAACATTTGTTTATTTCTGGATTAATATACTGAAATAAATCTTCGATAACATCTAAATTGAAATAAAATTGAATTATCATTTCTTTGTGAGACAAAGTTATTTTCCTCCAATTTGGGAGCCTTTTTGAAGTTTTTCACTACTATTTTTAAATACTTCACGGGTTTAAAGCACATAAAAAAGATATATTGGTACAAAATAAGGTAATGTTAATACCCAAAAATAGTTTGTGTTGAACATTAAACCTATAAGTTAAGTTAGTGGAAACAGCAAGTCAAAGTTTCATAACTAAACAGGAATCCTTTTGGAAACATTTAAATTTCAAGGTTGTCAAAGTTTTTAAGAGAAAAATGCAAGTTCTGCAAACCCTGAGGCATGTCATTTGGTCTATAGCAAAGTTCTAAAACCACCCCCTGGCCAAAAAAAATTAATATAAGGGATTGAATCTTACCACTAAATTTCTTCTTAGTCTCCTTGTGCAAATTTGAAATAGCAATTCTTGCTGCAAGTATTCCATAATCACAATGCTTTGTTGTCATTGCTGCTGCTATCTCAGCAGCCAGGGTATCTAACTCAACTGTTGTAATTCCTGCATACATGCCATGGATTACTTTTTTGGTAATAGCATACTAAAAAAAAAAAAGACATAATACAATATTCATACACTTACATGTTTTCAGCTTCTCCAAATGAAAATGTCATACCGGAGAAACATATTTTAGATCCAATCCAAAACACAGTTTTTTAATCCTTGATGTTATCTTGTCAAAATGACATTCCTCTTTCCGACCACCTGAAAAAAAATGTAAATTTTATTGAACAAAAAATCAGAGGATTGAAATTAATAAGAATTATGCAATCAGATCACACAAATTAAGTTGATTATGCTAAGTTATAAGCATATATTTTTGTATTTTTTTGTATTTTGTCTTTTATACCTTACAATGGTACAATTTTACCACATTTTAAGAAAACTTAGTATTTACCTTGCGTTTTGCATTACGTTGCCCAGTTATGGCTTATTTTGAAGATTTATGTTGCCCAGTTATGGTTTATTTTGAAGATCAAACATCAGCAGCAGAAACCGACAATTTACAATAAAGTTATTCAGTTAGGGACAACTAATAAATAGGCTATGATAGACAAATTAGACAACATTTATCTAGGCTGTCAACATTAAATTTGCTTATTACAGCCTTCTGGTCGGTGGTCGCACCGATCTTTAAGGTTAAAATGATCTAACAAACATCTCTCGGATGTAGAAGTATTATTTTCGTAAATGTTATGGTGCGTTTGGCAGTGATCCACAGCAAATTTGCCCCACTTATTTATACATTGTTTTGTTTTATGTAAGTACAAACGCTTCATGGTGGCCTGGATGTTATTTTCTTAGCTTTATATTTTGTGATTTTTTGGATCAAATAAACCAGAAAATAAATTTCTTGGTTGATAAGTGGTATGGCTAATATAGAGCTACGTAATAACAAACCTCTTTTCAACACAAACATGTTTCCATCGAGTTCGGGACTTGGTGGTGCTTGAGTATTAGCCATTATTTCTCAAAGTAAAGATCTACAATTAAGAAGTTGACAACGGAACGAGCAGTTGTTGTTATTAAAGTTTTGGCGCGGAAACAGTATTTACAGTGGACGCGCAAAATAGAGGACTGTGGATGAGTTCTCAACCATGGGTTCTTTTGGGTACATGCATACTTTATATAGAAAAGTTATGTTTGTTAACAAAAAGCATCGTGACGAAGAACAATAGACAAAAAATTAGCGCTTAATGCAAGATAGATATTTTTGCACAAAATGAAAATAGAAAATAGAATCATTATATAGCCACAATGTCGAAATAAAATGTTCTTACAAATAATTTTCTTTTGTCATCATCACAAGAAATATTGGTCCCAGTTAAAAAAAATACTAATTTAAAATAACCAATAAATAAGAATATACAATAGAACTTTTTGACTCACTTATCCCATACAGCATGACAAATGTTTGACATCAAAACAAGATTTTGCCAACAAGATTGAAAAAAAAATTGGAAAAGTGGATTTCAATGCAAGTTTTTTTACTTGACTGAATTTCTCTTTATTTTGACACAAAAGTTTGTAGATTTCTGTGGACGTTGTGTACAGGGGGAAGGATAGTCAGCTGATTACAGCAAAATTATATGAAACATACAGTATAATTAAAGCTGCTCATATGACGTTATACTGCATTTACTAAAATCTTCATAAACGAGTTTCATTTTGAAGCATGTTGTTTATAATCCCAGACCTCTAACGCAAATCAACAGCCAAAATAATGAGCCCTCACACTTTATTTTCAGGTAAAAGCATCTTTTGGTCCTGAAATTAAAATATAGTTTGTATGTAGTTTAGATTTAGCACATATTTCAGTAAAGAGAAAGAGAGCTTGTCTAAACCCATCTGCAAGGAATGTATTAACTGTTTAAACTGATAAAAGGGCTAGGTAACTAGCATCATATCAAATTTGCTGGCACTACATAGCTTTGCATTGTATATTTTAACAAAAAATTATACTGGGTGTGAAAAACATGAGAATGGCCTAAACTACAGTCAATATTAAAGAGAATTGGAAATTTAAGTGATTTACGTTTATGGAGCCTTATTAGGGTGTAGAAGGAAGCCAAGTTACAGCATTAGTTGCTGACGTTCTAGTGGCATAAAGATAAGGTAAATGGCCTGTGGCATTGTGTGCAATTGAAACTTAAAGGGCAATATGAGACCATACAATTTACATCCAGAGACCATATTAGGGTAGCTGGAAAGCGTTAACTGTATTTACTCTATTATTCCTGCATCTCTACTATTCCGAATCCTCTAGTAAACCCGCCTTTTTAGCACAAGTTGAAAAAATAATCCTGCATACTGGAATTGCTGTAATTTCTATTGAATCTGTATGTTCCCCAATATTTGGGCGACTGATAGTGTAATAGCAATGTACAACAATTTTGAATCATTACAAGTTAGAATTTCAATGAGTTTGATTTGTTCTAAATTTATTTGTGTTTTTATGCCTCATAATTTTTTAAAATTTTTCATTAAAATTGATTACTAAACAAATTTCAATGCTTTGAAAAAGTCATTCTGCCTCTCTTATATTTCAGCTTCTTTCTTAAAGCTGCCTGCCTGGTTAAAACGCTAACCCTATAACAGGAATATTAGTGTTAAAATATGGTATACTGACAGCATTTTAAGGCATTTGGACTGGATTATAGTAGATTCACAGACAGTATTGTTAGTATACATTTTTTTAACATCTAAAAGGCAGCTAATATGGCTTGTTTTAAAATATATTTAAAATAAAGTAAATCATTTGTGGCTAAGCAATTATTAAATGAATCTCTGTTTTGTTATCACAAATTTTATGTATATTACCATTAGATTTATAACGATAGTCATTGTCTCCTAATGTGGAGACTCTCCCTTAAAGGGAATCCAAGGTATACTTTAAAAAGCTCCTTTCGTTCTCAAGATATTCAAGTTTAAAAAAATTCAGATTTAATTATGCTGCATAGAACATGTAATATTTAAGTAATATCAAATTTTTTTAAGTAATATCAAATTTATGTTTACTCACAAAATTTGATAGCAAACGGATATGCAGATTCTGAATCATCCCTTTATTATGAAGACCAGAATTGCTGCCGAATCTCCATATTAGGGGACAATATACGTCACACTGTATCTTGTCAATGGTAGTGAATAAAACTGTTATCTGTGTGATAAATCATAAGGCACATTCAACAAACATCTCAATCCTGTTTTTTTCAATAGAATATATTTAGAACAAACGAACAAACCCAACCAGCTCATACAATGTGTTAGTACATGTATCCAATCTAAATATAAACATAGAATATAAAGCATGTGAACCCTCCCAATCTAATCAGGGTGCTTTCTGATTAGGGATAAGTTGCTCTACTCTTCAAGACCATCAGAAATCTCCTGGTACAGAAAATATTGCCAACTGGTGTTGGTTTAACAATATGATATGGCAATCTCTGACAAGAAGATTATTTTATTGTTATACAAACTTTGCCACCTCAAAGTAGATGTGATTTTCAGTCAGTATCCTACTCAAAGCTGTAAAGGGCTAACTTTTTAAATTTTTTTAGACCAACAATTGTTAACAAAAAACACATGTGATCCAACTATTATTAAATCAATATGTCATCTTGGCAAAATTACAATAATCAAAACCAAGAAATGGTTGATAAATTTACAAGGCTAGCCATCATTACATCCAAGGAAGTAGAAAATGCCTTTCGTTGTGTCAGTCGTGCTGCTTTTGTTTCAAAAGGTATGCTTGCAGAAGCATTTGTGGATGCTCCAATACGGGGTGTACCACATATCCACATGTCTGCACCTCATATGTATGCAGCTGTTCTGGAAGATCTTGAACTTGAACCAGGTATTCTTATTTTACTTTTTTTCAAAAAAGAATGATAATAAATTCAAGTTATTAGAATTTTTTTATATTTTTATTCATCATCAATTTCAAAAGTTGTAATATTATATAAACATTACTTTAATGTAAGGTAATTATACAGACACAGGCCTCACCAGAAATGTGCACTCAATTTGCACGCAAAAACATCCGTAAAATACCACCCATAAAAACTGAAAATTAATTCTATAAATTAAGTATATTTCTGATAAAGGTTTCTAGCTAGTAGTTCCGAAAATGATTTAATTCGTGGTTAGCAAATAAAGCTAGTCTGAACCTATCCATTAATCCACAACATTTTTTAACATGTGTCACATTTACCATATTGATTTTTTTAAGAATATCTAGGACTGTGTAATTAAAAGATCATGAACCTACTTCAAGCTCGTATCACTTCGGAAAAAAAAACTTTGCTTGGATTTTAATAAATCGAAAAATAAAAAAATGGTTGTACTTTTAAGATTATATTATACTTTATATTAACCTAAAACATATTTTAAAATTACCCACATGGGTAGTAAAATAAAATAAAGATGGCACAGATGGAGATGGCACACTGTGTGGGCCGTTGGATGTTGCCGGGAGTTGTCTAGTAGAGCGTGGGCCCTACTAATTAGGTCTGCGTAGCTCAAAATGAGCATTAAATACTCTAGGACTCTCCATCTAAGCCATGGCCCCTCCTGGAAATAATAGACAGGGTATATCCCTCGATATTTGTGAGGCTAGCCATGTAAAATATGCACATCTATCTATCTATCTATCTATCTATCTATCTAAAAGTTAAACACACATGTGGCTTTTGTTTTTAATTTTATTTCATGAAAAGTTCAGAAACTTTCCTGCTGGTGTTTTTTTTACAATGCTTCCAGCAGATAGTGAATAAAACTATTTTTTTATTTACATATGTTGAAAGGTAAGATAGTTGACTTGTGTTTAGAAAGATTATTTACAATAAGATCAAGATATAAGTTATTTTCATTTGAACATTATTTTGGCTATCGGAAACAAGGAAGTTAAGACTAAATAAGTCGCTAGCTTAGGTGCTTAGTTCTTGTGTTTGGGGTTTCAAATTTTAGGCTTTCCCCACTTGTAAAAAATAAATAATGACACAGAAGTAGCAAAAAAATACAACCACTTGCCACTTCTTGACAAGCCAAATTATTTTGGAATTAGTTTGGCGTACAAACAACTGCACAACATAGGTTTTCATTTCTCTCTTGGGTGAATACATCAATTATAGTTATTTACGCAAATTATCAAATATGCTATTGTGAAAGCAACCGGTTATCTTTCAAGTTTTGCTTTGTGATGGTTTGTTATGAGCTCTAATTTCTTTTGTTGTTTTTTAACTAAAATTGAATTATATTTGGGGCAACATTATCATAGTCCAGGAGCTCATAACAGAACTTTGGGTCCTATTTTCTACAAGAGGTTTGACCCTCTAAATACGTTGGTAGTATCCTTCAAAGACCGTATTTAGGACTTTAATTTGTCCCCATAAGCTATAAAACTCCAAATTTTGCACAAAAATTTCTTAACATAGTGTAATGTCACTGGTCTTTTGGCCTAGTCAGACCGTGTCATGCCATAAATCCCTATTTTAAACAACTTTTAGACAGTAAAAAAAACCCTAATAATTACAAATCCCAAATTCAATATTTGTGTTCTACACTAACTGTGTAATACATAAATGGTCTAGCTTACCAAAAAATGTGGTCCTATCAGCAGGTCAGACAAAGATCTGAACAGGGACTCAAATTAGACCTCATAAGGTACAAACGTAAAATTTTGTAAGACTGTTGTGATTTGGCAAAAAGCAAACCAAAAATTAGGGTCTCTCGATCGGGTCAGACAATAGTTAGCAGTATCAAATTAAAAAAGAAATGTTCTGATACCATCTAATAATCATGAATTTTTGAACGGGTTAAAGGGACAGCTTTAGTTACTTTGTTATCGTTGGGGTGATTTCTTCTCTGTGTTTCAGACAATGCTATCTTTTGCATTGTCTAAATCTTTTGTAACAATTTAAATGGAATCCTGGTATTTTATTCATAAAATCAAGAAGTTGCGTATCCTTGTACTTTTGATTTCCATTTTTAGGTGTAACTATGATAGATTTACACTTTCCTAGGGATTCCATATTAAAGAGATTTATTTTGCCAACTTTGTATCCATCACCAACATGCAGCACACAACATCGTTCTAAAAGTTACAAAATTGACAAAAACAGTTTTCATTGTCATGAAAAGAAGGTTTTACAGAAATTTAGGTGTCCTGATTAAGTGGTGATTTCAGAAACATTAAATATATTGTATAAATATACAATACGTCATGTCACATAAATATAATATACAAAACAACAAAACGTTAAAATGAAGATTATTGTAATTCTTCCTTAAATAGCGTAAAATATCAGGTAATATAATTAAAATGTAAAAATGTACAAAGGAATTAACATTTACAAGGCTTCAATATAATCTAACAGGTTTGTAAATCAAAGAGGGTCTCATTTACATTAAAGCATCTTTATAACTTACCATCACTGTCAGTATTTCCATTTGCATTTAAATTGTCATCTACAGTAGCTACAACATCTGCAAAATATCACAGTAACTTGCTATTGGTTATCTTAAATTAATATATTCTAATTAATTATGTTTTTCTCTTACCATTGATCTTATTGAATATTCCTTTGTTCGAAAATTCTACGAAATGAGAAATTAAATCAATTAAGTAAAAATTGACAAAATATATGTTTAAAAAATTTAGTTTAACAAAAGACTATTAAAACTTTTTCTGACGTATCAGCCGAAACTGACTACAACATGCAGTAACTAAAAACTTGAAATAATTACATATATCTTTACCTGTCATGTCTTCAATCTATCACATCGTATCTACAGTTTCTAATTTTCTATTTCTTATAGTCTATGAATATGCAAATATCCCATTAATTTATTCACGTTTTTACTTCAATTGTTTCTCTTAACTTATGGAGTTTGTAGCTTATGGGAACAAATTAAAGTCCTAAATATGGTCTTTGAGGGGGTGTGTGGCCCAGTCTTAAGACCCAATTTTTCGGTAAGTTTTATCATTTTTCAGATTCTCTCATTTAATGACACATGTTGCCAACTTTTAAGCTTTGAGAATTATCGGACCAAATAGGAGTCTCGAATTAGGGACCCAAACACCCCCAAATTGGGTCAGCTGACCATGTGATTTTTATTGTCCATGATACTACCAACCTATTTAGAGGGTCAAACCTTTTGTAGAAAATGGGACATAAAGTTCTGTTATGAGCTCCTGGACTATCATTAAATTAAATGAAATTGCATTTAATGTCTATACAATCAGCAAAATATAAAACTAGATCCAATATATTACGAATTTCCTCAATATCAATATACACTCCTTGCACACTCCTAAATCGTTTCAGGCGTGTGATTAATTGCACGCCTGAAAAATAGAGTTTTTAAAATCAACCTATAAAATCCATTTTGTAGCGTGAGATGGCCTCGAAATAATTTTTGGAGACTCGTCAAACAAAATTTCCGCCACATTTCGTCGGACAAAACGTCCGATAGATTTTCGTCTTGGTCGAAAACGTTTTGTCTTTGAATTATTGAATAGTCCTGTCCTTTTAATCCACGAGCAAGCCTATTCATAGCCAACCTGACCATCCTAGCTAATTCACCGACTCCTGAGTTAGTTAAAAGAACTACGTAGACCTAAATCTCTGTGACCTGGCCCCTTCGTCGTTGGTAACCAGGTCTTACACAAGAAATCCAGCCATGCGGTCCTTAACTAATGCGGAGGTGAACCCTGACGGAGCACGGATGAATTAAGTTTGCAAAACTGGACTTACAGGCGGAACAGACATTTTATCGTGGATTTAATTGTAGATAATTTCTTCATTTGACAATGCAATTGGAAACCATAGCTGGTCCGAATTTAGTGGATTTTCTTTATGCCGCAATTGTTATTTAAGCAACTTTAAAAACGAAACCCATGTGCGGTAAAAACATTTGTTTGCAAGTGTTGTTAAAATGTAGCTGATGGATAAAGATTTTTTGTAATTTGAAAACATTAAGTTTATAAAAATGACAGTATAGTCATGCATACTGTTTTGGATATGTAGAAAAGGAAGTTAAGATTGAGAGAGTCGCTATACGTAGACGCTCGATCATTGTATTTGGGGTTCACGAATCAAAATGTCCCCCACTTTTCTACCACAAAATTAGCGCACAGCAAAGATTAGCCTCGGCAGTTTTTTGCCGTCACGAAATGAAACCGCGTCAGCAATTGCGACGGCAATTGCCGATTGCCGATGCTAATTTCGAGGGCTGTTAAACTTATTTACAATAAAGAAAGCAAACAAAACAAATTTTGGCCCATGCATCAGAAATTTCGCTACCACAAAGATTGGATTTAGAGGAGTTAGTAACATTTTAACATTCTTCATAGTAAACTTTATGCATTTCACTACATTGGATATGTACTGTTTTATATATTTTTTTACATAATATAATTTTTTGTGTGGATTCAATTTGGCAGAGAACACCAAATTCACACGAATAAAAATTCAAGTCAGATATTATTTTTTAAGGCTATTATGTGTTTTTTTAAGGCATGTCGTTTTTGAACATTGGAAGTGGTACAGGTTATTTTTCTTGTCTCGCTGGATACATAATTAAACATCATGGCATAAACCATGGTATTGAATTGCATGAAGACCTTTTCGAGTTTTCAAAGGAACGCATCAACGATTTTTTATCAAATGGTCCAGTGGATGCCAAGGAAATTTGCCCTCCTGTTCTTCTTACTGGAAATTGTTTCCAGCTTGATCCTGGTCAACTTAAATATGACAGGTAATAATTTTTTGTTTTGATGTTTTTTAAGGAAGATAAAAAATACTGCTTTCTATAATTCTTAAAATATAGACTATCTTTTGTATTAGTTGTTATTGCCCACTACAACTTGCATAGTTTAGTTAATTATTCCTGTTGTAGACAAAAAGAAGTTGCAGTATTTCTGGTGCATGTTTAGAGCTGTATAGAACAAAATTTAAACTGACCAGTCTTATCTAATTTAATATGACTTTATTATTTCCACGCCAGTTATCATATTTAATGTTACTCTTTAGACTGTACTGTGGAGGGGCTTGTTCTCAATCAACAATAACTTTTTTTCTGGAATTTTTGAAAGTTGGAGGTTTCTTAATAGCACCAGTTGGGACAAAGGTAAAAAAAATATATTCTCACATGGAAGTAAAACTGTATTTGGTGGTATATTTTGGATATAACTTTATTTTTAATATTTTTCAGTTAATCAAACTGGAACGTGTTTCTCATAAGGAAGGCGTAAAAACTGTCATAAGTGATGTATGTTTTGCGTATTTGACTCGCATGGAGCCAAAGGATGTAACCAAACTTCGACATGGACTGTTACCACTTATCCAGTTCCCTATTAAGCTGAAAAAACCAAAAACTAAGGTCAGTTCTAAAATGTTTGTGGTTTTAATTAGGTCTCAAATAAGTCTTCTAATTTTTAAAAAGTTTAATTGCAATTAATTTTTTTATCTCTAGAAAACAATATTTTTAAAACCGAATTTCTCAGTGAGCAATAGCCCTGCTAGGAAGAAATTGTCGCGACTAAGAGCAATTCAGCACATACTGGGTATTTCTTTTGTTTTTTCCAGGTATCAAGAAAAAATGCTTTGCCCTGTTGAGTTGATGAGAATTTGTGTTTGTAAATTTTACAATAATTGACACCTTCAATAACCATTACTGATGGCTTTGTTTGTAATGTGTAACTATAGTAAAAACAAAATGAAAGACAACATATTTTTTATACCTGTTAAAATATTTCATGCTTCAAACCTGTTTTTTTTCTATTTATTACAAGCTTTCAACATTAAAATGCAACTACTTAATCTGTTTTGACTGTTTTTAGACTGTTTAGAAGAAGACGGCCATATACCTCCTGCTTTATGTTATGTTCCACAGCGTGATCAAATAAATGCATACAAACAGTACAAGAGAGTTATAGACTGTCAAACTCTTGCGATGATTCCTACTGAAAATGAAAGCCCAAACAAAACAAATGTTTCAGCCTCAAACCCTATTTCTCCTGTTCAAACTATTGAGGAATCAACACAACTTTTATCTTCTTTATCAAGAACTGCTCCAAACCCACTTATGACAATACAAGAGTTTCTTTTAGCTGCATCCCCACCTACCGTGTTTAACGAACTCTTTGGAATGTCACGAACTGAGTCATCGACTCGCAATGAGAACAGAGAGGAGGGAACATTTCTAGGTCCTAGATTGACTTCAAGAGATCATAATTTAGACCACACTGCAAGGTTAAATGAAAGTGTCTTGGATATTTTATCTCAGCAAGCAATACCTTCAGCCAGAGATAAAATGCATATTAATGAATTTGAAATTGGTGAAAAAATTGCCAATAATATTTGGGAGCATTTATGTTTTGACAAACTTTGGGAGAGTGTTGTGGATTATTATTATTCTGTTTGTTCGACGACAAATGAGCGTCGAAAAAAGTGCTTTGAGCTAAAAGGTGTGGAAATTGTAAATCCTAATGCTGCTAAAAAACTTGTAAAGATGTTTAAGTTGAAAACGAAAAAGGTTAAAATTAATAAAAAGCATGATACATTGAATACAAATGACAATAATATAAACATATTTCCAGAAGTATTGGGAGGTTGTCAATTAAACATTCCTGCGGATGAAAAAATGTGTAAGAATCAAATTGAAAAGTACGTTATTAGCACGGAAGCGTCTATTTGTGAAGATGTCAAGAAATGTGTGGACGGTTTGATTGATAAAATTTGTGCAACAGAAGAAAATTGTGATAATTCGGTACATACTTTAAGTGGGAGTACTGATAACATATATTCTTCTTCCACCAGTTTGGAAGATACAACTTTTGATGACTCTTTGCAAAGTTCACCATTGAAATCTTCATGTGAAAATAAATCAAGTCGATATGTTGATATCCAAACTGATGACGAAACGTCAAGTCTTTTATCTCATGTTGGAAGTAAAGATTGGACAATTGATCACGATGTTCAGTTAATTTCGTTCTTAGTAAGCTATGATAAAGAAAAAGAAAATTTATCACTGGTTTGTAGTTGTTTTTCATTATCTTCTATGGAAAATGCAGCCTCATATTGTCCCTCTTTTTTTAAGATTTGATTGATAAAATTTGTGCAACAGAAAAAATATTAAATAATTCATGAAATACTTCAAATTGGAGCATTAATATAAAAAAGGCTCTAAATTTCATAAAATCAAAGAAGTGGAAAAGAAAAAAAAGCGGGGTGTTGGGGAGGAGGAGGAATGATGGAAGAGAGGGGTGGGGCCAACATTTTTACCCAGATTTCATAATTGTAAGGATTCCCCATGTCTATTTTTAGAGGGATTGTGTACCAAAAGTTATCACCTTGGATATTTTTGAAAAAGGGAAATTGCTAAAATTTCCTCTTCTTTCATCATTTCAACCAACGACACTTGGATACCGAAGTATAGCACTCCTTAGAGTCGCCAAAATACTGGACAATGTTTTAGATGCGTTAGTTGGGCCTACGCTGGAGAGAAATCAGTTCCACAATCCTTTTGTAGTAAGTAAATTATCACGGTAATGTAATTTTTAAAAACGACATTTTAAAGTTGTGTTCATTTTATTGTGTTTTTTCAGACGACCTTTGACGACTTTTTTTCTTTCCAGTTTATTCATAGCTATTTCGTAACTAGGTATCGTCTTTATTTCGTAATAATCTTTTTGTGTGTTAAATTTTTTTGTGTTAAGTTTTTGTGTGTGCATTTGAGGCTTTTGCTCCAGTTAGTGCAATCGCAACAAGACGACTATATAGGGCAGCTATCATACAGAATCAGAGGAGGTTTGAACCTGTGACTTTCTGCATTGGAAGTGACGCTATCCCAACTAAAAGGCATGACAAATCTTTATGATGAGAACACTGATAAACTGGAACACCTTTTTTAAACATGATTTGCAATATGTTATTCACAACTTAATTTTCTTGCTTACGTTTTTTTCAGGAACGTTATCCACTGCCTTCCTTCACTGCCGCGTCGTTTGAAGTGTCTGACAGTCAGTTGAATGTATTGGAAGCGCAAAGCTACAAAAAGGCAGCTTCTTTGAAAGAAGACGAAGATGACGAGATAGTGTACTTGAAGGCAAAAACTTCACAAGACGAAGGTTTGTTTGTACCGACATTTTAAAAGATGAAAATTAAACAAGTTGTGAAGACTTGAGTAATGTTTTTAGAGTTGTTAAAAGAAGTGAATTCCATGATCTGTTACGAAATGAGCAACATTAAAGACCAACAATTGATACTAACTCGTAAACTTGAATTGATTGATAATATTGATGAACAGTACAAAGAACAAATAAAACTGCTGAATCAGCAGGTGAGTTTTGTGTGAGCTTTTTTGTGTCTGGAGATGATAGTACCAAACCAATTTTTGCATGTTGAGGTGTATTTTGCACTTTCATATCCGTTTTTTGTCAAGATAAAGGGATTAATCATAATTTAAAGTTTTAAACACGAGTTCTTGTGAAAGATATGATACTATTTGTTGGCAGCGGACTGCAAATTAACCCTACGACATTAATTGGAAGTAGACTTAAAGCTGACTTTTTTGCTTGCTGTGCCGATTTGACGCTGTTGTCGTACTGCGATTACTGCAATTGATGGTTAAGGGAGGAAAGAAGAAAGGAATGCCTCTATACATCTGAAATATAAACTCTGTTAATTTTAGTTTTCTAATAATTTCTTTTCCTTCAGGTTGATTTGATAGAAGAACAACAAAGACTTTTGTTTGAGGTGAATATCAGTTGTAACGAGCATATTTCTAATCAACTTTCTCGTTCACAACAAATTGTAGCTGAACGAAAGCAGCAACGACAATCGCTGCTGGCTAAACGAGACAAAATATCTACGGATAGGTCCTTTCAATTAGCAGAAAGAAAAGAACTGCTAAGCATGCTGGAGCAACTTTTATCTTTAGAAACAAGGTAAAGGATTTGACGTTTTTTTTGGTACTTTCTTTCCTAGCAAAGAAATAAATTTTTGTTGTAGTAGTGCAATAGAGAAGGTTGTTACTGTTCTACGTATTTAGACTAAAGAATGAACTTCAGATGTTGGGCAAAAAAGGAATGGGATATTTGCGTGGGCACGGGAGTGAACTGTCCCATTTTTCTTCATTTGTACGAAGAGCTGAAAGCATCTTGCAGCGATTAAAAGCTACCAACTCGAATATGAACAATATTATGAACAATAAAGATACAATTGACACTGAAAAACCTATAGACGATAAAAATAAGACATTTTCCAGGTTGGTTATTTTCCCGACATAAGATTTCACTCAAACATAGCAACTACACATTCAATTATCTTTGATTCGATTCCATTCGAACTTTGTAACATTTACTAACGTTGTAATATATTCCATTTTCTCCCGTTCTGCTGTTTAGATATCAACCTGAAACAATCCTTCCAAGGTGTCGATTTTTACTGCCCCTATCAAAAAAGAGGTACGCTTACATCAAGGAAATGTTGAGGACGACGGAACGTCCATCTCCACGTCATATGCCCGTCATCAGTGTAGATCGACGAACTCCACTATCAGAACGAAATGCACATGACATCGACGACACTGTGTTCATGCAAGTTTATCATGGCTTGAAGAAGAAAGATCTTCATTATAGGTATGTTTAGACTTCAAATACTTTATTGTTTTACTTTAAACCTTCTTACAAGTTGATTTTCATCAAGATTACTTTTTAAAGACGTCCGATGTTTGGACATACAAAAGGACAGAAAAACATATCACCAATGTAAATCGCGTTTAACTTCGCCCTTTTTTATAAGTAGCGTAGAAATCAAAATAAACCTATAAAAAATTTCAAACTGATAACCATGCCAATATGGCACAAGACAGACTTTCTTATTCATGTCGTCAGTCGGAAATTGCGGTGGCGAATGTCGACGTGCAACAATTCTTGATTCACATTGTCATGTTTTTGCCGAAGTTGATTTAACTGTTGCTGAACTTACAACCGTTCTGCTCTCCTCTCTTCATTTAACTGTTGTTCGTGTATGGAAGCGTGCCATAGCGAAATATTATAAAATACCGACATGAAACAAGTCGCCAAAGGTAGAAACACATATAAAGTTCAATTTTTAGATTTCACGATAGGTATTTGCGAAACAAATGTTTTCTTGTTAAATAATGATATGAACGTTACAAGATTTACGAATTCGAAGCACATTCCCAAACTATTCCAAATTTTGCTTCTACATTCATTTTCAAATATGCTTTGTGAAAAAATCTGTCCAAACAAAACTGTAGTCGAGCTTAGAAGTCGTATTTACAAGTTGAGTCGAAAGGAGTTGACGGGAATGTTCTCGCAGTTCGTCTGAATAGCTCTGCTTTATTTTGGTAGTGATATTAGCATCCTCAAATCTTCAAAAACTTCGTAGGTGAAGATTAATTATTTATTGTTTACTAATTTATTTTTTAGATGGAATAAAAAGTCATATGAGCAGTGGTGGGAAGTGAAGTTCATAGGCGAGGGTATAATTGACCAAGGTGGAGGATTTCGAGACAGTCTGACAGAAATGTCAGATGAACTCTGTCCTGCAGATTCAAGCGTAAAAGACTGTCTACATTTGTTTATCAAGACACCAAATCAAAAAACAAAAATTGGAGAATACCTGGACTGTTATACCTTGAACCCTCAATGCAAAGACTTTTATCTTTATCACTGGTAAGTGCGAATCATTGAAAATGAGCCGGCACAAGACGTCTTTAAGACATTTTTTTAAATCTTCTGTTAAAGATGCTCGTAAGATGTCTGAAATACATCATCTTAAAAACGTCTTTCAAAGACATCTTTTATACGTCTTTTAGAAGTTAATAAATTTGAATTTATTTGAATTTAGAAAATCTTTAGAATGAGTTTTTTAAAAGATATCTGATTAAAATATATCTTTTCTAAGGACGTCTTTCTCTTCTTGTTATAACGCATTTAAAACGCGTTTTTTAAAAAACGTTTTTCCGTACTTCCAGAAGTGATCTAAAATGCGTCTTTTAAAAGACGTTTGTTTTTATATGAAAAATTCGATATTAAAAAACTGCGATGACTCCTATGGCTCACTTCTCTTCCAATTTAAAAGCACTTCCGTTCTATTATTCAAACAATTCTTTTTTGTATTTTGACAATTCTTTTCTGCACTTGACACTTCCTGAAACTTTCTTTTTACAACTACATTTAAAAATCTAGTCCGCAATTTTACACCCATGGTCTGTAATTTTTTTCACTTTTCGCGAAAAGTATACTTGGCTAACACGTGCTCGATTTACCAACAGCTTTATATTACAGCAGGTCCCTGTGCATGTGCATGAATAAAATAATATCATGAATCAATTTAGCTCAGTAGCAGAGAAGAGTTATTTTTACTTATCAATAGACACAATAAATGGCAAAATGGCTGTCCAGACTTCTAAAAATTACAGTAGTGTCCACCAAGCAAACTACATGATTTTTTTATATAAGAATGTGCTTTATAAGAATGTCAAACTGAAATTGTCTGTCATTAGAGCTCTTTGTGACGGTTGGGTATATTCGGTTGGCGTTATACTGTGAAACTAGTGTATCTTTCAGGTTAGGTCAACTCATGGGAGCTTGCTTTCGGACAGATGAAACTTTACCTCTATCTCTGTCTCCGCTAATCTGGAAGATGTTAGTTGGCGAACAAGTCTACTGGAAGAAAGATTTCATTCAAATTGATGAAGTAGCTGTCAGAAATATCGGTTTGTTTTTATACATCATGCCTTCGTGCTTTTTTGCCATTTTAATTTTTTTTAAGAAAACATCAGTGAATTTTTCTTTAGATGGTTTGGAAAATTTGGATCCTGATGCATACATGGGTTTAAATGTTGAGCAAACATACTCCACTGTACTTAGTGATTCTTCACAAGTTGAATTAATTGAGGGTGGGTCGAACATCGTGGTCAAGTGTGATGAACGCGCTAAATATTCGCTGTTGGTTCGAAAAGCAAGATTGATGGAATGCTGTGAACAGGTGGGCAATTCTCATCTTTTAGGCTATGTTCAGTTTTTGATTTCAGGTTGCAGTGTATTAAGTTGAATTTGATCGCTACCTCAAATTATCCCGAATTTGATTACATTTTATTGCATACTTCGTTTTTTACTCGTAGCAAATAAGTAAAAATTTGAAAATAAAAATGTAAATCGACTGAATCGTAGAAATGTGCTTTTAAGGAAATGAGTTGGTTTCAATCTCATACGCGTTGGAAACGCAAATGTGATTGAAACGCAGAGATTGATGGAGGTTTGAATTTATTGCAGAGTAAAAGATGACATATTTTATCTGAGTTAAGGTGGCAGTAACCCTTTTTTAGCTGTCCAAATAGCTGAATTATTTACTCAGTGTTTTATTTATTCCATTTTTTTACTATTTCCTGAAAATATAGACCTTAATAAATAATAAAATGATTTTAACTTAACACTAAAATTGCTGAGTCAGCAGAAACTTCTATTTAAAAATGTATCATAAACAAGAAAAATATCGGCTTCTACAAGCTCCAACTTTTTACAATCTCGTTATTTTTCATCAGCTTCTGTTTTTAAATGAACCT
This sequence comes from Hydractinia symbiolongicarpus, assembly GCF_029227915.1. NCBI lineage: Eukaryota > Metazoa > Cnidaria > Hydrozoa > Anthoathecata > Hydractiniidae > Hydractinia > Hydractinia symbiolongicarpus. The sequence goes on along the minus strand of NC_079882.1, from coordinate 25,331,641 downwards.
TGGGTTAACCCTTTTAAAACGTTGTGCGGATTTTTTTTGTTCGTTCTTATTTTTTTAACAATAGCCTTTTGTTTTTTTCAAAAGATTCTTTGTTAGGATCCCCTGCTGCACACCGTATCATGGCTGCATGGTTCACCAAGCATGTCTGAAAATTTTTAAGTAAAACGAAAATTCTATCGCAAGTTAAAGCTCGTGCAGTGTAGCATGATGAAGATCGTCTTAAATTTATACATAATGCGCCATCTTTGTTGTTTTCTTTTTAATAATTACGTCATTTCTTTCTGTACAATTTCGCAAGCATGTAGACTTAAACTATATTCGGCATAACTAATTAATTATTCATGAATTTTATTTAAGGAGGAATTTTCGAGGGTGAATATTTTTGGTAAAAGATAATAGTATTTTAGTCAAAAAATCATGAGTGTGTTACAACAGAAAAAGTATGGATATATAGTCTGAAATAAACCTTTCGTAAACTCATTATGTAAAAAAGAAATTTCCGATTTTTAAAAGGGTTGCTGCCACCTTAAACTCTAGAAAAAAATTATCTGTTGCAGGTGAAGGCGTTACGCAATGGATTGTTGCTTGTAATTCCAGAAGCGGTGCTTTCATGTTTGACGTGGAGAAATTTAGAAAGAGGAATTTGCGGTGACAATTTAATTAGTGTTGCTGACCTAAAAGCAAACTGTAAGTATGCGATATTGTCTCGATATTTTTTAAAAAGTTTTTATCTCCATTTTAAATCATAACGTCATTGTTAGGTCGTTATGGTGACAACTTGCAGTCTTCGAGTCAATGCGTTTTACACATGTGGACTGCGTTGGCTAGTTTTACAGATGAAGAAAGGAGTAGATTTATCCGATTTGTGACTGGTCGTAAACGCCTTCCAAGTGCGTTTGTTGTGTCGCGCTCATCTGTTGATAAAGACAGCCTACCAAGTGCAACGACGTGTGGTAGCAATTTATTCTTACCAGACTATTCAAGTAGTCAAATAGCGAAGGAAAAATTAAGGTAAAACTCTCATTGTTTATTTGCTGCTCTATTCGTATCTGTTCATGTGGAGAGGCGCCTTCTTTAAACGAGAACTTGCTCTTTTGCTGGAGGTGGGCTGATTCAAAAACAAGAAGCAAGCGCTGACTTGTTAAAAACATACCTTTACCGCGCTGAGTCTGATATATCAGTTGATGGCGGGTTTTTTAAATGGCTTTCTTTCCAGTTTTTTATATCACAGTATAGAAAAAAGTGATATCTATCTTTTCTCAATAAAGACCCTGAGCTTACTGTTACTGATCAATGATTAATGGGAAGTACTCTTTCTTTCTGTTTAGATACGCCATTTACAATTGTGTTTCCATAGATACAGATACAAGCCCGTGGTAATATTTCATGTTGTGTTTTTCTTCAAACGTTTGTTTCATGAGGGCTTGGACATCTGCGTTTCGCGCAACTTCATAGGATACAGGCTTGGACATGTGCGTTTCGCGCAAATTCATAGGATGCAGGCTTGAACATGTGCGTTTCGCGCAACTTCATAGGATGCAGGCTTGGACATCTGCGTTTCGCGCAACTTCATAGGATACAGGCTTGGACATCTGCGTTTCGCGCAACTTCATAGCATGCAGGCTTGGACATCTGCGTTTCGCGCAACTTCATAGCATGCAGGCTTGGACATCTGCGTTTCGCGCAACTTATAGTGTAATTACTTTACCAACAAGCGAAGGTGTAATATATAGGAGTCAGATTAAATTGTTATTTTATTACGATCAGATTTTTTTTTAAATTTTTGTTTCTTTAAAAATTTATTACAATTATATCATTGTAATTATAAAATCGTTAATATTATTTTATTATATATTATATAATATACATTATGTGCTTTTGTTATGTTCGTCATAAGAATGGGCCTTGTTGTTCAACTGTGTAGCCTAGTGATTAAAGACAAGAGAAGAGGATTTATAAAATTCTTTGTAGTCTTTCTTATAAAAAAAAAACATTCGTTTGCGGAACAGTATTAAATTTAAATATAAACCAGCCGTTTTTGGCAGGAAAGTCTACGGCGTATTACTGATTTAGTGGTTTTCTACGGGGGAGTATTTGCTTTAGTTAATTGTGCAGAAAAATACTCACGGTATTAATAATTAATTAATTTCAACTGGCGCAGCAAAAGAAGAATGAAAAATATGAAAGTAGAAAAATGAGTTCAAATTTGTAAACACTGCTTTGTTAAAACCTAGACTTAAAAAGCGGTAAAAACAACTACTTTTGATTTATTTCGTTTTTCAAAACGAATTTTGGCCTGGTGGAACTCGTACGAAATACAAATCTACAACCATCCACATAATCTTTGAGACAAACTAGAAATTCTATCAAAAAACCAGAAATGGCCGTTGACGCAAATGTCCATTTTTCAAACTGACACGGTTTAAACATGTAAAAAGCTATAACTAGCCTATAGCAGCACTGTAAGGCTTCGTTCTAGTGAACTTTTCTTAAGTCGAAGCTAAAGCTAAAGTTCCGTGAGCCTGCAGGCAGTACGTGGAGTTTGAGAAGACTTGTGGTGCGAGTTTGTGAAATTTTTTTTGTCAAAAATCGAAAATTCTCAATATTTATGTGGGTGATTGTAGCTTCTTAAAAATTCTAGGTACTAGCGAAACCAACTGTACATAAACAATAATGCAAAATGAATAACCAGGTTTTTGTACCTTGTGCAACAAAGTAGTCTGGTGTAACACTCAAAAACTAATAATTTCCGTAACGCTACACTAGACTGATATCCTGCCGTGCTACACTATTCTCGGTACTAAAAACGGCTACAAAAAAAGGAGCCCATATTAAAGTTCTATTGGCTAAAACCGTAGAACAATAAGTGTGAGTTATTTACAAATGTGTTCAAAGAAATTTCAACAAAAAATAACATTACCACACGTGTTCGGCACAAATCAACGATGAATAGCCGGTTAATTAATTACATGTTCCAAATTTTAGACAGTGGAAGATTTTGATGGCATCACTCTGATAGCTCTCGAAATAATTTTCTTGCCTCTTTTCCATTTTGTGACGGTACTCATTCTATTTAATGCATTTTCTTTTTGCAGGTCGTGAAACATGATTTCTTGGTAACGAATATCTTTCTTCAAAATCTCCTCTGTCATGGTTTTCTGTTTAAACCAGGCATCGATACCAAATGAATAACCTATCGTATTGTCAGTTGTTAGACACGTGTACTCGTTTTATTTTCAACCTTAAACATTCTTACCCCAATGGCTATAAACTTTTGGAGGTGAATTTCCAACCTTTATTTATTAGGTCCCTCGAATATTTTTATTAGCCTGGTGGCTTGCACTAATATCAAATTAGTTAAAAAGAGCTCGTGGAAAAATCCACTTGGCAAGAAGGACAAAAGAAAAAATAGGTGTTAAGAATTTTGATGACATCAGCAATGAATCATTGTAACACAAGATATTTTTTTTAACAATTTGTTTACTCATCTCTATTGTGTAGAGGTTGAAGCGCAGACCAAGAAAATGTACTTGAACATGTGCTTTTGACAAACCGTTAAAAAGTTATTGAAGTTTAAAAGGCTTTTTTGATGACATCAACAACCCGCCTCTTCCAAAACGGGTGGGTTGACCAAACTTTAGGAAATTGGTCTTATTTTAGTTTTTCGTTACCCACGCAGGAGATAAAGTCAGTATTTTCTACTAGTTGTCAAGTTATTTGGCCTCCAACTTAAATTTGCACTGTAATGGTTCACCAACTTTAATAATATCATTGACGACAATTACGCAATGTTTAAATATGCGATAAACAAATTAGACTTATTTTTCGCATCTGGGCATTTTGCAGGGAAAAGAAACATCTTCTTTGGAAAGCCGAATTATGACCTAGTACAGTATTTTCAGTACAAAACAAAACTTTTCGTATTAACATAAGAGATCCGTCACTACTAGTAAAAATCCTTTGTGATTGATTTTCAACGTCTAAAAAATATATACCTTAACGGAATTTAATTTCAAGATTTAATCAAATTTTTGAAAATGTTAGATTTCGCGAGAATTTAATTTCGTAAATGGTGATAGATGCAATCAAAGCAATTCGCGAAACAAACAAAAATTTGCGAAATCGCAAAATTTAATTCTCGCAAAAATTTATTCCATTTTCCCAACCCCCGGCTATTAATTTTGTAAAAACATTTTCCATCCACCGTTTATTCTAACCCGCTTTTTTTTAGAAAGCAAAGAGTAAGAAAAAAGTTTTAAAAGAATTCAGCTGTGTTTACCTTTTTTCCAAAAAAATCTTTTGAGTTCAGACTCATGATTAGCGCTTGTGTCTTTGATCATCTTCATTGTCTGCAAACAGAACTTTTGCATCATACCGGACAAGTCGTTTTCAAGCAACTCACGATGCTCTTGACCTATGGAAAAAGTCCGAAATTGTTTCAACAAGTAATTTTCTGTGTGTGGTTTACGAAAGGTTAGGCGAGTCTGTAGGAATAATTACAATGTTCAATTCGAACAAATTTTTCTGCGCTACGTACCTTTTAAATAATTTTAAAATTTATCTCCGATTGTTCATTTCTCTGTTCTTAGCAGCTGGTTATTTTTGATAAGAAACTTTTCCTACATGTTCTTACAAATGAAAGAAAATAACGAAAAAGAGATACCTTATCAAGGAAAAATTCATTGAGGAATGTAACGAGAATGAATGATTTCCCCACTGACTATACCTTATTCTCTGACAAAAATTGTGGAAGGAAAGGGGGAGGGGACAACATTTAAAATATGGTTCCAGATCGTCAATCATCGTCGTTGCCATTTTTGTCCTTCTATAGCAAACATTTCTAAATTCATTTATAACAAAAAAGTAACCATGGTTTCACCGGCCTTGACTTTTCCTAATGATTAAACTAATTAGTATAACAAAAAATTTAAAAAAAGGCAGGGAAAATTTTTGGCGGGAAAATTGACGAAAGTATTCCCGAGTTAAGATACATAAAATGGCTACTCACTAAATGGAACAATTTTTCTTCGGCGCATTTTCAAGTAACCATATGAGTATGTTAATCCGAAAATGGAGAGAACGATAAGTGCTACCAAACCATAATAAACGAAATCTTTGAATATTTTAGAATTTGGATCCACGATACCAGTGGTGAGGTTAGATGGTGGTTTGGATTTTACCTAAATATTGAAAGTAATTCCTCGAAATCTTGTTTTAAGTGCAGAAATATGCTGGCACGTTTGAAAGCGCCCCTTGTGCCCAGAGTTTGTTTCCTGATGTTAAAGCCGCTAGCGCGTCAAAAAGGCAAGAACCCATGGGGACGAGGTTGTATTCTTTAATCATCAATAACATTTGGTGTTTTCATTCTTCTTTTGTGCTATGAACATTTCTCGATGTCCCTTTTCCTTAAAACAGTAATGGATGCAAACTTTAATTAAATAATTTCTGCGATGTTGACCTTTTGCGAAAGTTTTTCCGTGAAATTTGTTCCAGATATCGTCTTACGCGAAAGTTTTTGCCCGCAAAAGTTTCTGCCCTTAGAGTAGATGGGGAAAAAAGAGGTAAAAGGTGACAAGAGAATACAAAAAATTGCATGCATTGTTTCTTTTTTATCTCGAATATAGTCTAAATTTAACCTGTGCTTACTAGCAACATATTTAGAACTGGTTTCGCCTGACTTCACTGTACTCTGGAGAAACCTGCAATTACTTATTAAAATTAAAAACGTACCGTTAATTTACCCTCCGTTCGGTTGGCTACCAATTCCTTCATTTCGCTCTCGTGTGCTTTTACATATGTCCGAATATCTGGTTCTAATTTGATCATTTCTGCAGAGAGTATGACACCCCACCCTGAAGCTTCTGGAATAATCTTGGACAGTTTTAGATTTCGCTTGCCCATTTCGTCAGCTTTATCAGCAGCTACCAAGGAATCTATTAAAATTCCATCAATCTTTCTAGCCACGATATCATCAAATAACTCGGATGTGTTCAAATAATTTTTTCCTAAAAAAAATTGAAGCTCAATTTACAACCTCTTTAAAAAATACCTTAAAAGCCCCGAGAAGTAGGTTGCTCTATTTCTAAACAGTACGAACGATTAAGTTCACACTGTGATTTTAATGATACCCACCTGTCGTATTCATTTTAGCGTTTCTTCGGACACCCAGGTTGTATTCGAACGACCCTGCAAGAGCACCCACCTAAGAAATTTTGAAAAAAAACAAATCAGCAAATAACCATGCAGCGTTTTTCATAACACACAATGAAGAGTTTTTATTACCACGCTCCCGTAAATCTTTGGATCACTTTCCAGGTTGATCGTTGTCAAGGAGGTTGTTATGGCGCCGATAACAATACCGTTGATGATGGGTCCCATCAGCATCCAAACAATCGCAACTGACTGTGCCATACAACTTCGTGGGGTTTTGTCACCGTACCTGAATAATTATAGTCATCAGCAAACAAATTTTTTACTGATATTAAATAAGAATCTATGACTAGTAGGGAGTAACACTTACCCAATCGTTGTCATGCTAACAAAGGCCCAGTATGTACCGTGGTAGATGCCTCTGATAAAGCTTTCGTTTGGAAAATCCTCCGCGTTACTCTCACAATCCTGCACATGAATCAGAACAACTCTCATACATTAGATAAAATATTAACATCAAGAATTTTAAAGTAAGAAAAATTTTTATTCTTCTTTTTTATTGTGATCATCTAAAAATATCATATCGCTGTTGTTATCTATTTTACAGGCTTACAAATCTGTTGATTTAAGTTCGTAAATTTCATCGAAATTGAAATTTAGCAGTGCCAGTGGATAAAATTATTTAAGTAGATTAAAATATATGCTCCTGTGTATAAAAAAGGGTATTGAAATCACTGCTGATTTCGCGGGCAAAGATTGATTTTTCATTTCGTAAAATATTTATAGAAAGTACGACGCTTATTAGTATATTTTGGGCAAAATTTTCCTGAAATCAAGAATACCAATACACCTTTCCCGAATTTCATAAATTATAATAATTATGACTTCATCCAAAATTTTATGATGGTTCTATTCTCTTTAAATAAGAATAGTCAGATAGAATATTAAATATGAAAAAATGTAGTGTTTAGAGCAATATAATATTCTGGTTGGATTTTATTTAGATTTGAGGAAAATAATTACTTTGAAAAACGAGGCTATTCTTAGAAAACTCGGCTATATAAAGGGTTTGACCGTAACTTTCAGCTCGGAATTGAGGCACTTAACGAACAGAAACATCTACGAAATTAGGTAATTTGTTCTATATTTTGCTAAGGAACTTAGGGAAAAGAATCATTTTTAGTATCGACCGCTTTCATTGAGTTTGGCATAATTAGGAAATTCGGGAAAGGTCTATTGACTTGAAAAATTTTGTCTTAATTATGTTGTGTAGAAGGTCTTTACTACAAAAATATCAGAACATGCACCAACAATGAGTTTGTTTTAAAAAGATCGTATTAAATAGTGAGGAAAAATGTTAGAAGATGTACCAATAACCAGACAACAATTCCTGCCACCATGGATAAAACTATGATGATAATAACAGCTGGCCAACAACTAAACAAAGAAGACATAATGGCGGCAGTTTTATCCAGTTCACCCATCGGGTCGCGCACTATAAATGCTGACCCAGGACTGTTAATAATTGAAACAAATTTGTAACTGGATTGGAAATTCTCGATCTCTGAACGACCAAACATGGCGACGTGAAAGTGAACGTTGTTTCCTACTTTTTCTTTCAAATCTTTCTCATCTAAAACACAAGAATATAAATAAATATTATTGGTTTTTTGTTAAGTGGTATCAACACAAATATTTTTTGGTACTTCACCTTTTCTTTTCGGGTTTTTACCATCTTTGGTCCTGTCCCAATAGAGCGTGGACGGTGTCTGAGAGTTGTGGCGTCTAAGACCATGGCACCCTGCGCATAGTTGGTTGACCATTTTGTTTAAGTAATCGGGAAAGATACCAATGGTATCATTCTCATCCTGATTTTTGTAAACGTAAGGCTTGTTAGAAAACCATGCTGTATAGATAGAAATCGGACATGTGCATGTTTCTAAAGACAATGTAAAAAATAATTGCTTGTCTTTGAAAACAAAATCTCTGCGAGGAAGTGCAAATATGTCATAACGTTAATCGTTTTCCTAGTAAACTTTGAGATTTTACGAACCGACATAAACAGGTCTACTTCGCTCTCCTTCTCCAATTTTTGTCAAGCCAGCTATTTCCACTGTTAACTCCATTGATGGTTCCAAGTTTTCTTTTAATACAACTTCAAATGTGAATTGGTCAACCTTAACAATAATAATAATAAAAAACGAAATTATTTGTTTGTTTGTTTTGAAAAATATTTTTTATGTTAGTGCTCTTTTCTACATACTTACTTTTATAAATTTCATGTCAGGATATTCAATTCTAATTTTTCCATTTCTTGATACACCGTAGTAAATCTTGTATCCACTAAGTCGACCGTTAATTTTCTCCTCAGGAATAGGATCCCATCGAACCAGCGCCTCTAATGGTCGGGTTGGAGTAAGTTCCCAGTAAATTATTTTAGGTCCAACAGACGGTACTATATATATAAAAAAATAATACAATAATGCAACAACAGTTTTATGGATGATTTATTTTTGTCACGTGACCTACCTCCTTCTGCCGTATCAATAACGCACCAGGCTTTTGGTCCACTCCCCACTCGCGTTTGTGCTGCAAGATATATTTCATACTTAGTGTATTGCTTCAGTTCATCTAGCACACCCGTTCGAGCTGATGCTGAAAATGTAATATTGTTAAGCTCTGTCCCGGAGTTGTACACCCTATACCAAGCTATGTATCCTTTTGCATCACCATTCCACGCTGTGCTGTTATAAATAAGCCACGATAAGCTAATCGTTGATGGATTTTCAGACACGCAGGTGAATTTCTCCGGTTTAGATTCAGGAACTAAAGATGATATGAAGAATAAAAACAATTGAGACGTCACAAAGTAACAACTTTTGCCCTAGGTCGTATAAAAATTAAAAGTCTGAGTTGAATGATTTCTAAAATATAATAGAATCAAGGATAATTTGATCGAGATAAATTTAGTCTATGATAAAAAGGTAAAATCTTCGGTTGAAGGATCCGTATTCTTTCCTCCAAGGTGACAGAGAGACAACAACTTAAAATAATATACCTCCTTCCAACGTTTTCTCGTCGAAAAATTGAGACGCAATTCCATTTCCTTGACGGTGAAAAGCCACCACTCGGATTGTGTAAGTTGTATGTGGCATCAAGTTAACCAATATTAACGATCTGTTCCAATGCTAAAAACATAATCATGAAAGAGAAAAATTTCTCAGGTGAAAATTTTGTTCATGAATTTATTCCGCTTCCATGAAAAGAATTATCGAATTAGAAACTTTAGGAAAATTTGAAAAAAATAACTATACCATTGTTGTCAATCTCTGCCATGTATCACCCGGGTCAAGAACGCGCTTGTAGAATGCTGTGTATCCAACAATAGTCAAGTTTGGTGAGGTAAAATTAACTGGAGTCCATGTAACCTTGATTTCCGACTTTGACAAAGCTGTTGCTGACACATTTAACGGTGGAGGAGGAACTGTAAAAAAAGTCAATTTAAATAAAATAATTCAATAGTCATTTTTATTATCTATATCGTGAAATGTTTTTATTGTAATTTTTTTCTAATGGCATCTCTGGACGACTATACATTTTAAAAACAGTAGTCAACCCATAAATTTTTACTGAATTTTGCGTAACTTATAATTTGAAAACATAGTAGTTAATTTTGGAGAGTTCATAGGAAATAAAAGTATATAAGGAGAAAACGATATAAAAGAAGAAGAAGATGTAAAAAATGATGTAGAAGAAAAAAAAGATGCAATAGAACAGTATAAAAGAAGAAGACAATGAAACAACAGACAAAGTTGAAGAAGAAGATGCAACAGAAGAAGTTGAAAGAGAAGAAGATGCAACAGAAGAAGTTGAAAGAGAAGAAGATGCAACAGAAGAAGTTGAAAGAGAAGAAGATGCAACAGAAGAAGTTGAAAGAGAAGAAGATGGAACAGAAGAAGTTGAAAGAGAAGAAGATGCAACAGAAGAAGTTAAAAGAGAAGAAGATGCAACAGAAGAAGTTGAAAGAGAAGAAGATGCAACAGAAGAAGTTGAAAGAGAAGAAGATGTAACAGAAGAAGTTGAAAGAGAAGAAGATGCAACAGAAGAAGTAATATATTTCTGAAATAGAAAATATAATGCAAATGATATTGATTGTTAATTTTTTTTAAGGCTCGACTGTGAGTGACGTTAGGTCAAATTTGGGGAATGACGGAATAAGATGCAAAATACAAATGTTAAATGCAAAAATTAAAGTTTAGTAGCAAACCATGTTACTGGATTGTTTAACTGGCCTTTTCAAAAGTTGGTTTTTAAGATACTCTGTTATACCAAGAAATATTTCTTCTTGTCGTCAGAAAGAAAAGAAAAGGCCTTGGGACGAGGTTGTCTTTTTGATTTTGAATTCTTTTAACTTTTAGCATGCATTCTGATTAAAAAAAACGAATTTTATAATTTCCTGGGATTTCCCGCCATTTTATTGCCAATACATAACAGTAAATGTATATAATGCAGACCAAGGTTGTTATATTATCGGAATCAGAATATTCCATTTTGCAGATCACGTGTATGGCGTCATTAGTGGCACTGATGACGTCATTCTTCCATTTTTTTTAATGTGTTTGTATGAAGTCGTTCTACTAACGCTACATCATTACAGCAAGCTTCAACTTAAATAGCATTTTAATTTTAGGAATTATTAACCTCGGATGTTTTATTTTTTCGCAATTTACAGAATGTAATATCCTTAGCGACATTTCGCGAAAATAGTCAAAAATACCAAAAAATTTACTTTATAAGATTTCATTAAAAACTGTTAGAGATCTATATCTTACCGTCTGGACTGTGTATGCTGTACGGTACAACGGGCATAGATGAGATGGCACCAATATCCTCGATAGCATTTTGCAGAATAACAATCTCATCGCTTGATACATAATCGTATATTACGGTGAAGTTCGCGACGATGCCTCCTAAATGAAAAAGTAATAAAAAAAATTCGCGACCAACTCATGTGACTATATATTTTTCAAAATATTACGAAACAATTCTTACCATTGCAGACAGACACAAAACTGACCACATGCAGAATCTAAAACAAAAGTTAGTAAGGAAATGACGTCAGCATTTTTTTGTCAGCAAAAATATAACATAAAGGATACGATTTCCTAACTAAATTTCCCGCCAAGATTTTGGTAAAGTAAAAAGAAAATAACTTACGTAAATAAAGAACTGTGCACAGATCATTACGTTTTCTTGATTCTGTTTTGGTGTAATTTTTCAGAAGGGAGAAAACTCGACGAGATAGAGACCTTGTGAATTTAAATTTTATTTTTAACTTGGAGAAAATTTAATATTCTCATGAAGCATTGTTACAAAATGAGGAAAATTATATTGGAATTGAAACGATAAATAAAATATTAAAAAGCGAAATGTAGCGAACAGGGGGGTTCGTTTTAAAAATTACTTTTCTACGACTACAGCTGTAGAAAATGTATCACGTCCTTCAAATAAGTTGATTGGACGACAGAAAATACTTAAAATATATTTGCGAAATTTTTTTACGATACATATAAAATTCTCCTCTTCCGTCTTTTTATTTTTTATTTTATTACAACCGGTATACCTCCATCCATTATTTCGCTGAGTTTCATTTTATTCAATAATTTATCTTTTACGAAGGTACGGTCAAAAATTCTATATTCGTGTTTATCGTTTCATTTTGTGTTGAATGTTATTATTGTTTGCGTTTCCAAGTGAACAGATTCAATACAGGATTGAAATGGGTCGTCTTTTATTGAATAGGGTATTTTCACTTACACCAAACTCTTGTACGTGCTTAATATTTTTCGCACGATATTTTGTTTTCGCTTACTCTTCAAGGTAGCTTTATAAAAGTGTGAATTTACTATTTTAGTGTATTTACTGTTTTTTTGCCGATATAATATTACGGGTATAAAACTTACAGCGCTTTTTATCTCGCCCAACCCAACTGATATAGATAGCAGCCCTTGTCACCTAGATTGCATGTATCCAACATTTTTAAACGATAAATTGAATAGGCGAGGTAAAATCTTAATTACATGCAGATCTATATACAGGCATAATATCATTTTCGTCCCCAGAGCTCTTTTTAATAAACCTCTTGGTTAATCTTAAAGAGCTCTGGGAGCGAGAATGATATAATAGCGTATTTCTTTTCTTTATATATTTTTTTCAAAATGGGCACCATTAAAAGGGCAGTGCTAAATAAGTTCTAAATTTGGAAAACAAATAATATCAAAAGATCTATAGTAACTTCGTACCAAGGACTTTCTCCTCTTTTTGACACAACGGCGGCCTAGTAAAGCTTAATTTATATTCAACAGCAACATAAAATGGAACAGAACAAGAAAAATTTAGATTTGATTGACTATTTGCAAATTATTCTTTTGTTTATAAGTTTTTTTCCGTTCATGCCTGCAAGAAAGGTTGAAATGATTTCAATTTTCAGTTTAGACTGAAACAGTTTTGAGCGGAAAAGTTCTTTGACCAATTAGACTCCAGAAACCACAACAGTCTGTTCCGTTCCATTTCGTTTTTGGGTGGAAATTCACCTTTAAGAAGTTATATCTAGGAACATGGATTTCATTAGCGTTTGTTGATCTGTATAAAGGAACCTTATAAAATTGCTGTTTTAATAGACGCCTGCCCTAATTAGAATCTGGACATCTCATAAAAGTGAATGTTTGGCAGTTTTTTTCAGATTTACCAGCCAAAATTCACCTTTTTTAACTCTCTCCCACAAAAATCAAATATTCTGATGCTGAAGGCTGACCTTGTTTAGCAGATAGCTGCAGGCATCTTCGTCCTTAGGGTTTGTTACCTGATGTCAAGCCGCTAGCGGTTAGAAAAGGCAAAAACCGATAAAGACGAGGTTGTACAAACTCGTTCCCAGCGCCTTACATTTCAAGTCTCAGATTGATTAATTTTCAAAAAACTGGAGAGACTTTTAATTGGGTTAGATAAAATTTCCGCCTGTACAAAAAAGCGTGCAGTCTATTTCCCATAGAACGTTTCATCCTCATAGAGCAAAAATAGAAAAACACAATCTTAATCTCATAATCCTTTTTGTAATGTAATTTTACCGCCCATGATTACGTCACGTCATTTAGCAACCTCATCCCAATGTCTCTTCTACGCCTATGCTATTCTGGACGGATCGGCTCGTAATATTACGAAGTCATCCCGTCAGATTATCATAGACGTAGAAGACGCTTTGAGGCGAGGTTGATGGTTTTCAGTTATGTATGTAGATTTTCAGTTCGTTAATTAATCTTTCTCGAAATAATTTGAGAAAGTTAAGAAACATTTCATCTCCACCGAATTTGTACGAGTATTTGAGGAAAAGGCCACACACACTCAAGTTAAAAACGAAGTTTTATCATTAACAGTTACCGGGAAGATAAAAGCAACATTATTTACTATTATAAGTTTTATTTTGATGATAAAATTTATTTATTTATTCATTTTCTTTTTTTTCTGTACTCCATGCAAATTTCTAAGACTTGTCTACATGTACGTTGGATTGGATGTTCCTAAAATTAAGAAGAAAAAAAGAAATATTAAATTTTGTAAAACTTCACGGTTATTCTATGGGTGCGTCTAAAATTCAGAGACTGGATATCCTCATGTCCGTACCTTTTTGCCTCTTTCTTATCTGCGTTTTTCCACAGTTAGTTATGAATTTAGATTTTTCCACAATAGGGAAGCATATGATCAGATTATGGATTGCAATAAATTTTTTATAAAATTAAAACAAATTATCCTATTATAAACAGACACATGAATTTTAAAGAGGGAAAGAGGAAAAACTGTTCAAAAATATTTTTCTTAGAAATCTAGACTGACATTGCTTTTTATTTAGCTACGAATAAATTCAGGCTTATAAACTAGGTTCTTATAAAAAACGTATTCTTTAAAAATTTAAAAATACGAACCTGGCCGTAACTCCTTTTTCCGATTCTTGTAAAATCTCCAATGCCAGCTCCTGTAAAGGCGTAAGATAGTTGCAATATGGCAAAAATAAGTAAGGCTACTTTCATATATGTCGCTCCTCTCATCTTTTCAAACACGCTTTAGAAATCACGTCTTCAACAGCTTTAATTTCACTGTAGAATGTTTTCTAACTCAATATCTTCTATACACTGCAGAGTGTTGAAAACATTCGCAACAACAAGGAAGTGAGGTCCTTTGTTGATATATTTTTCATGGAAAATTAGATTAAAACTGATGACGTCATATCCAGTCACGCGTTACAAATTCACATGTTTTTTTGTTCACGTACCAAAACATTTTTTACCCACAACAACCTATCACGTATTCTTTCTTTTTTGTTTTGTTGTCATTTTGATTAAAATCTTTTATTTGTATGTTTAATTTAAACTCAATGGGGGTCGATTGAAATCCAGCGGGGTGAAGTAACATACCGCAGAGACTTTTTTTAACATACCATGGGGCAATACATACTTTTAATTGTAAGGGTTTAACTAACTTTCTGTTAGAAAGAATGCACATGTTTTTTTATACAAAACCTGTTTATAACAGACTCGATACTACGAGCTATATTATTTTAAGAAAAACTAGATTTGTTTTTATATATAGATTATAAACTGTCTAATACCGCAATTTTCTTACGACGCATGTTAACATGTACGGAGAATTTCAGTTGTTCACTACTTGTTTGTGAGATCGCACAAATTTTTAAAAATATAACACTGGAAGGCTCAATATTAATGTTTGATAAATTACCTCTTTGTTCTTAAGAAACCACAGAAGAAACTTTTGATACTAAAATCATGAAATAATTAAGAAACCTAGGCTTTACTGAATTATTGAAATCGTTTACCCAGTGTAGCCTTCTCAGTTTCTATTAGTGCTGCTATCAACGAAGGTGCTGCAAAGAGGCAAATACGGAAATCGCTTAAGTATACAACAGCCTAAGATATCAATCCTATTATCATGCTGAACGCTAAGCAGGAAGGCTAAATCACACTTTTATAGTCTTTGGTATGACTCGACTAGGGTTTGAACCTAAGACCACCTGCACTGTAAGCGAACGCTCTACCACTAGGCTATCAGGCAACTAGGATATTTGTTGATTTACATTAAAATAACGTCTCGAACGAAACAAACAAATAAATTACCTAACATTTACATATATTTTCTCTTTTTATAAAGCTCCTATGCTTATAAAAAAATATTCTTACAGTTAGAAATCATTCGAATATAAAAAAGTAAAAAGTAGAACGAGTTACTTCTCATCAGAAACGAAAAATATATCGAAGTACTAAATATAATACCATATACATATAATATATATATTGTATATTATTGTACCTAAAAAACGTTCTTCATTATCTTGTTATTTATCAATTATTATCACTGTGGGTGAATTTAACCTGGCGATGACAAAAAAATCAACATTTTAAACATCCAGGCTGTCCACTTAATGTTAACTCTTTATTTTTCCTATATTTTATCTACATGTCAGGAATTCTAGTTATTTTAACTAGAATTCCTGACATGTAGATAAATGTAGATTTAAATATGATAGCCTTCAGAAGGTAATTAATACCTCTAACAATATTTTAAAATCATTGTTGTTGATTTGACTAGTTATATATGCGATGGTAAAAGAAGTTGAAAGTTTCTTTGACCACAACACTTGATTTAAAAGCAAGGCTTATGGATATTGAATATTTGTATAGTACTTTTTGTCGTTTGCAGTTATATTTAGGCGTCAATATGACATCCCTGAAGATTTAAGAAGTTTTCATTGCTCGTAAAGATTTTTCCTGCCAAAAGACTTTTGTGTAAGTCACTGAAGTAAAAAATCAATAGCTCGTTTTGTAGACCCTTTAACAATGTTGAAAATTTCCGACAATTCTTCACTTTCCTGACAGAGTGGATACCTCTGTCAAGTGTTACTCTTAGCTACAACATTATTCTTGAAAATCTCCACCAATCAATACTGGCCTCTAGTTCAAATTTACGAAGCTTTTACCTAAGGTTTCAACTTTCCTTCAATTTTCACTAAAGCACGTTACTAAAATAAACTTCGGAGGAAAGAAAAACTGTTTTTTACTCATCCAAGGAACAACCTAATAACCTAGATACGGATAATGCTTCTCTAATATAGTAAAATGTTTAAAATTTTCAGAACAGCTCATTTATGACATTCGTTCAACTCGTTCTACATTCGCAAAAGAGATATTAAAAAAATATACAGTAATCTATCTTTATAAAAATGCGTATCTGATATAAAAGTTCCATATAATTCATATATCTGTAATAAAAAAAAAATTTTTAAATTATCCTTTAGACACAATTGTGTATATGTTTCCATGATAACATGAAAAACATTCGTATGATTAATAAACAAAAAAATAAACAAACAAACAAATCAAAAAATTTATAATATAATCATTATCTCCAATATACAAAATATACTATTTACTATTTCAATGTCATGTCGAATAAGAAGCAATAATAAGAGCAGGATGAAGTACTTTATAAACTCTCTATAAGATGTTAAAAACTAAAGAATACAGATTCTCAAACTAAAATTATTATCATAGAGTAAAAAAACAACTCGTCTATCATTTTTAAAATAATATATTCTTGTCTTCACAAGGAAACCAAAGCGGTGCCACCTGAAATTGCTGATCAACATAATGAACCAATAACAATCTTCATTGTTTTATCATAAGTGACCTAATTCTAAAGCTTGTTGCAAATTTATTAAATCTCCGTGGTTTGTTATCCTCCAAAACGGGAAGCCAAGCTAAAAACATTTTCTGTATTTTTAGACAGACAGAAAGACAGATAGATGTGAGAAAAGAAACTAAAAATCACCTGCTTGCTTGATACTTCTTCCTCCCTTCCATTCCCAACGACAACATAGGTACACTTTCGACCAAATCTACTTTGCACACGTTGAAAGCACGATTCTTTTCCTACAGAATTGCAAGAGAATAAATGCAACAGAAATCCTGCTACTAGATGTCTTAACTTCGTACAGCTAGGTGCTTCATACAAGAACGGGCTTTTAGTTTGTTTTTTTGCGAAGCCCTATTTCCTGTTGTTCCTTCTTGTTACTAATCTGCCTTCCGGATGTTACAAAACCCCACCCCGAAATGTTAGTAAACCGCCCCAAAAATGTTACTTAAGCACTCACAAATGTTACAAAACCACCCACAAAATGTTATCAAACCGCCCCACAAATGTTACTAAACTGCCCCACAAATGCTACTAAACCACCCAACAAATGCTACTAAACCGCCCACAAATGCTACTAAACCACCCAACAAATGCTACTAAACCGCCCCACAAATGCTACTAAACCGCCCCACAAATGTTACTTAACCACCCCACAAATGCTACTAAACCGCCCCACAAATATTACTAAATCACCCCACAAATGTTACTTAACCACCCCACAAATACTACTTAATCACCCCACAAATTTTACTAAACCACCTCACTGATCTTAACAGTCCACTATATTACTAACATTTTAGTAAATCGCCCCTTGTTCAGCATTGTATTCCAATTTCTCTATTATTGAGACCACCTAAACACACCAAATTTTCATTGCATGTTTCTCTAAGATAAATAAAAGGTTCTTACCAACTTTTGCAGCTGAATAAATATTTTCGATGGGAAATAAGCTACCAAGACCATACAGCATGCTCTTCGCAAGCGTAGGAATTAGATGACTTGATGAGACCAAAATATTCACGCAGTTACTTCTAAAAGTTAAAAAAACTTACTATTAATTAACACCATCTTACAATTTTTAAACTATAAAATATAAAAAAGGATGCCACGTGTTTTCAAAAATTCTCAATTTAGAAAGTCTTTCGTAAATCTCCTCTAAAAGAAGCATTTTTAGGACTAAAATTTAATTTTGCAGAGCTATTTTAAGATTAATACTTGAAACACAGTAGTCAAGCTTGTTTAATCTTTTAGGTTGCATCCATTATACTTTATAAAAAATAACATTAGTTTTCTCTTCTCTCAGGGTATTAGTTTAAAAATCTTTCTTTTTCTTGATTTCCTTAAAAAAATAGAAATATCTCCTGAAATCGGAGTGTAATTTTTTAGCAAATTACATTGATTTATTTAAAAATAGTTGAAAATTCTCCTCAAAAGTCCTTAAATCTTTACAAATTTGCCCCTAAAAAAATGGCAACCCTAACAATAGGAGAGAATATCTCAATACCGTCGATTAATAGCACTTAAACACTTGTTAGCCAACGTGTGCCATGAATCAGAAAGTTGTTCCAGCTCAACCTGCAGTGAAATCCATTGGTCTTTTTTGCTGGTTCCAAGAAATTCTAAAAAATATAAATCATGTTAAAAATAAATTCAATAAAAATATCAGAGTGTTAACAAATTGACACTGGTGGTAACATTTCTCGAAATAGCCTGTTGTACCCTGCTACAATTAGTTTACCAAGAGCACAGCATTATGTGCACTAACAAAACAAAAAACATTGTACCATCAACATTGCTGCGATACAAGCTGTACAGTTCCTTCACACGTCGATATCTGAAAGCTAGTTTGCGCATCCAATCAACACCCCGCCTACCAGCAGCGGGAAAGTGTAACATGTTAGAAGAAGAGCCACTATTAAAACCATCAGACTCAAAGTTGTAGTCGCTGAAAAAGTAAAGGTTTGTGATGCAAGAAATAATAACAAGGATTATTAAATTGGTGGAGAAAAGTTAACGTACCTCAAATCTTGTCCGTTGTCATCAGCAGAAACATCATCGATGTGAATTTGGATATACTCCTGAGCAGAAGTATATATCATGTACTAACAGAAATGTTAATGTTAAAATGACGACATCATTATTAAGAACAACGACCACAACAGAGAAATGGCAACAAGGCAAAAAAGGCAACAGCAATGCTAAAAACAACGACTATAACGGACAAAACGGCAACATAAATGCCGACAAGTAAAAACAACGGCATCAATGCTAAAAACGACCACAATGTAACAAAAATGATAATGCCATAAATAATGACGAGTAAAAATAACCTCTAAATCAGAGAAAAACAAATGTGATGCAGCTATATGGTAAACAAGTTCTTCGATTCGCAAACCTAGTGAAGCGGTGGAAGGGACATCCTAAAAAAAAATATTAACTTAAAAAAATATACATAAAAAGTTTAGAATGTAAAATTAATAAACAGAATACCTTTCCAAATTTGGAAGCATACTCTCCAGTGATCAAAGAATGAAAAATTATAATTGTCTCGTCTAAATCCCAAATGAAGATTCTCTAAAATTAACAAGAAAGTCATTTTAATAGATCAATTTTTCTTTATTTTAAGCTACTGAGATTTTTGTGAAACTTGTTTTTGCGATTGATTTTGCCAATCGTATTCTTGCAATTTGCTCTAAATAATGCAATTTTGCGAAACTAAATTTTGCGAAAAGGGTTGAAAATAACTTTTGCCAATCGCATTCTTGCAATTTTCTCTAAATAATGCAATTTTGCGAAACTAAATTTTGCGAATAAGGTCCAAAATAACAAAAAAAAGTCCCATAAAATTAAGTGTTAAATATTTTTTTCTTAGGCACCAAATCAAAAAGAGGGAATATAAGAAAACAGATAAAATAATGCTGTCAAACAATCCAAGTGATACTATTGAGATTTGAACTCTTACTTCTAGACCATGATCAGGTTCAAGTTGTAAAGACTTTTTGGACTTTGTAGTAACTTTCTTCACATTTTGTGGTAATTTATGTTTTCTGCGTCCATACTTTTCAGGATTATCGTACGAAATATTTTGTTGTTGTTGATTTATATCACAGTAAACATTATTATAAGCAGAGTCATTCTGAAAAAAAAAGAATAATAAATCATCACCATTAGACAAATAGTTTTTAACAGATGGAGAGGTTTTGGCATGGAAGTATGACTAGATAAAAGTGAGTAACAACTGCTAGCAGATTAAAAAAAAAGCCTTTTGCATTCATGTATAGAAAAAATTGGAAGAAAAATTCATTTAAACTTTACGATGATGCATACTTGGTAATTCAGTCGTGCATCAAAACCAGAATTTTGATTTGATGGCATTGCATTAGCTGAAGAACCCATCAACGGAATTGTTGGGGAAAATGGCGAAGCTAAAAGAAGTTAAATTACA
Organism: Hydractinia symbiolongicarpus; assembly: GCF_029227915.1. Classification (NCBI taxonomy): domain Eukaryota; kingdom Metazoa; phylum Cnidaria; class Hydrozoa; order Anthoathecata; family Hydractiniidae; genus Hydractinia; species Hydractinia symbiolongicarpus. The sequence goes on along the minus strand of NC_079882.1, from coordinate 25,311,288 downwards.
CTTCCCAATACATACAAATTAAAAATAATTCACACAGATTTTATTTGGGGGAAGCTAAATAATTTAACCTCTACTTTGGAGATGATTGCAAAAAAAACCTGCCAATATCAACAGCTATTAATGGTAGATCACCAGAGTGAACTATAACAACAAATTCCCTGAACAAACTGAAACTATATTTTGAAAACTCAATCAATAAACCAATTTGATTGTTGCACATTGCATTAAAAAACCAGATGTGGTACAGAATGCACATGTATATAAATATATCCGGGAAATTTGTAAATCAAGTGAATTCCTGTGGATTTTTACTTGGATTGACAACTAGTATGGAACTGAAGTATATAAATAAATTACATGAATTATAGCCCTCAATAAAATATATGCACTTACTTGGAGAATGTAATCCAACTGGAATTGATTCAGTTGTGTTTGCACTTTGTGTATTGTTCCCACTACTGTGTAACATTGGTGATTGGTTATAATTTGACACATTGTTATCAGGTTCTGTTACGGTAGAGCCTAACAAAGGCGAGTTAACAACACCTGTTTGAAATAAACTATTGTTTCCATAAGGAGGATAAATTTGAGTTGAACTTTGAGATTGTGTATATGGTGGCAACTTGCTGTTGTTGAACAAACTTGCAGGATATAAATAGTTGTTGTTTACAGTGTCTGATGTAGTAAGTTTCGAATTGAAATATGGTACATTAAAAGCAGAAGAATAACTGTTTGAACCTAACGTTGAAAAAGAACTTGTTGTTAATGTCTGAAACCCAGCAGAGAATTGTTGAAAAGATGATTTCGAACCAATAATGTTTTGTGGAGGTGCAAATCCAGATATATTGTTGGGAATAAATGGGTAACTAGATGTTGATACAGAATTTTTTGTTAGGAGACTACTAAAATCAGATGCCTGTCCAGTAAAATATTTATTGTCAAAATACTTCCCAGTATTATCAATGTATTTTCCTGCATTGTCAAAGTATGCTCGACTGGCTGAAAAATTTTGCAACAAGCTACTTGCGTTATGGTATTGTTTTGTTAAACTGCTACATGGATCAAATGCATCCAGTGAATAGCTGTGCTGTCCGCCGTTGATAAAAGATGGTAATACTATTGAACTGCTAGTTGTTACTGCCATATTTGGAGCTGTGTTTAGTCCACCGATCAGTCCTTTTACATTAGTTTCGTGATATCCTGCACTGTTTTCTGAGCCGCTCTTTTTAGGTGAAATGCTTTGAGATATAGATTCACTTGAAGAAGATTTATGACTAAAATAGAGATAAACTTTGCATTAGGTTATAGGATTTTAGTTGGTTTAAATATTACACACACTCAATTGGATATGTAGGCGAGGCTTATAAAAAGTAAACAAAAACAAATCATTGAAAAACCTTACTATGCATTGGTAAATACATCATCAATACTCTCACTGTCAAGCCGAGAATGCTTTTCCTACAATATATAACACATTTAAAATCCAAGTAACTTTTTATAGCACTAAATGTCCCCTTTTTTCCACACTATTTTGTAGGGAATCTAGAAAATTTAGCAACAGTGTTTGGTTTTCAGAAATTGCTACTGTGAATTTGATTTGTGTCAGCAAAATAATAGTTGCAACACCAAAAAAAAAAATCAAAGCCTTTTTTTCACTATATAAAACGTACCTTTCTGTTAAAAGACATGGCAGTTGTTTAGCAATGTTGTATATAAAAAAGGTAGTTAAGAACACATTTCCAATTTTAGGGAGTATATCATCCTGGACCTCTTTATGATACCACATACAATGATAGATTTGCGTTTCTATTTTTTTAGTTTCACTTAGTAATAGTGGTATAACCTATCCAGGGATGATGAGAAGAAAAGTAAGGATATTAAGGAGATTTAAGGAGACAAATTGACATTTTTTAAGGATATTTTGCTACGAACGAGAATAAAAAAATAAAAAAATAAGGATAATTAAGGAGAAAACCAATTTTAGTTCTCTATCTTTAATGTTACATCATACTATGTTCTATGATACATATTATAGAAATACAAGAAATAAAAGACCCTGGGAACGAGTTTGGATTAAACTTCGTTTATGTAGGCGATTTGTGCAACGCTGAAACAGATTTGTGTCTAGTGAATGTTGAGATAGTATGGCAGACAAAATTATTGAAATCCCTGGTTACCTTCCACATCTAATCTAACAACTCCTAGAAAAGAAGCAGCAGGAAACCTTTAAATTAAATATTACTAGTTATTTAAAATTGTGGAGAATCCACTTAAATTTATTCTGCTTTTTATCAGAAAAGGTTTGTGAATAATTCATTAAAAAGGAGGCTAAAAAACATTTTAACTAAGCAGAATCCTCTGGAGTTTTTCCGCTCCAAAACTTATCGCGAAATGATTTGTTGTGAATTTCATTTGAAAGACATAAACAATAAATTAAAACTTTTAAACGAAATGGACCACAACAACAACCACATTAATTAATTCGTCACATTAAATTTAAATTAGCATGTGCAATAAAATTCTGAACTAAATGAAATCATTTATTTTATCACATGATTTGTTTTAGCTAACCAAAATCATCAACAAAACGTTTATAAAAACAGAACCTTTTTATAGGGGATACATTATAGACGCTTTTAAAGCAAATTGTGAAAAATATAATCCACTCTGCCTGTTACAGACACACAGACACACACACACACTTAGCGTATTATTATATAGATACATATTATATGCCCTAAACGATAGAAAATATAGGATTTCAGGTAACAGAGAATATGTCTTATTTTACTGGTAATGAACAATCCATGAACACATTTCCAAAAAAGTTACGATAAAAAAAATAATAAATAGGGAGAAATTAAGGAGAATAGCTAAAATTTCAATTTTTTTAAGTATATTTAAGTACTTTTAAGGAGATTTTCTTTTTCTAAGGTTATTTAAGGAGGAGTGGTCACTCTGCTATCTAATATATCTTCAGACAAACCCAGTGAGTGTATTCCATTCAACAACATACATTGCTGGGTAGTTTTTTCATGTTGGCAACTTTATTGGCATTGCCTTGTTGACATATGACAGAAATTACGACAGCATTGCCAAATTTGCTGATACATGAATTAAATTTTTCCTACTGTAGTCCGTAAAGCACAAACAGGGCTTTAAAAATTAGATACACGCTCGTAAGTGTGCACCTAAACTTTGCTCAAGGTGCATGGAAATCTGTGACGGTAAAAATAAAAGTGAATTTTACAAAGTTCAATGGTTAAATCAGATTTCTATTTATTCATGATCCTGTATCTTTTCTTGTCTTCTCATCATTGATAAACCAGATATAAACTTCCACTGAAATGTGCGTAATTCCCATTTTCAAAAGGGATTGTATGTAAACAACATGTAAACTCAAGGGCAGGCACCAGACTATGAAAAAGCCTATAACGTGAAGTCAATAACTTGAAAAAAATTCCTTGGTCAATTTACCCTAGACAAAAAATTGTGAAACTGTTTCCTTATCTTGTGCTTATATCATTAATCAAAATTTAATTCATATATTCCTATATTCGTTTTATTACAGACAAAAATTAATACAACTGATATTGAGGCGTACGGTGAGGTGCACGAATTGCGTACACGCGTGTGCACACAAGGTTTTAATGTGCATAAATCAATCTACGAGGTACATAAAAAGACGTGTAACAAGTTTTGAAAAATGCACAAAACAATTTTAGATACCTAACCTTTTCGTTTGAAAACTTCAGGCAAATGCCTATACTAATTATGTTAGAATTTAGTACAACACCTATGATTGAACCCCTGGCTACCAGATTATTAGAAGAATACACTATTTACCCTTGGAGTGAGAAGTTCATCATCATCTTCTTCCCCATCATCTTCTGCATGTAAAGATGTTCTTTCAACTTCTGTCATTGTCATGTTTATTTTTCTATTTTATAAGCACTACAAGATATGCAAAATATAAATATTTGTAAACCCTTATTATTTGATGATATAAAGATTTAAAACTTGGTTTATCCCAGTATGACTATATTTAAATCAATTGCAATCCATTTAAATGCACACCACAAAAAAAATTATTTTCAGAAAACTGTTTAAACAATGATTACAAAATAAAACAATAAAACAATAAAAAGATAGTTAAATAATGCAGACCTTGATAATATTTTATACAATGTATCTAACATGTCTATTTCTGAGGTGAATTTGGATAACAGTAATTATGAGGCAATGCAGTAACAATAATTAAAAAAAGTAATAATAATAGAAATACCTTGATAAATTTGTTATGCAAGCAACTAAGAAAATAACCCGGCTTAGTACCATTATTGACCAAAATGTTGTTTGTATCATATAATGTTTCCTTAACGTTTTTAAGCTCGGACAAGAAGAAAGAAATTTTAAAAACTTTTTTAAAAATGGCCAGACCAGACCTGGAAAATCAGAAAGTCAGACTATTTAGTCTAGTTAGCTCAAAATAAGAAATAATGCAATTCTCAGGCATTTTAATCTCTATTTTTGGCACCCTATTTAGATATCCACAAAATAGCCCCTGGCAAGTATCATTCTGTCATTCATGGCCGGGTCTTTTTCACCGAAAAAACCAACACCTATAGCTGACCCCTTTCCATGTGACTGTTTTAATTTTGTGCTGGAGAAAATATAAAAAAAACGACCACTGCATTCTACTGTAATTTAAAATAACGAGTCAAAATAACTTTTATACTTTTATTTTCATTAATTTATTAAACAAGCCTCAATTTTTTACGTTTCAAAATTCCCAGAGCCTTAAATATAAACCATCACTCAATACCCGTTAAATATCAATAAAATCAGCATAAACTGTAAAATATAGTAGCTCCCCTAGGGATCGTCTCCGAGATTGTTCTTAAATTTTTAAAATGCGATCTAAAAAAGCATTTCTATTGCCACTTTTCGTTCTTAAATTTTTAAAATGCGATCTGAAAAAGCATTTTTATCGCCGCATTTTGTTCTTAAATTTTTAAAATGCGATCTGAAAAAGCATTTTTATCGCCGCATTTTGTTCTTACATTTTAAAAATGGGATGTAAAAAGGCATTTCTATCGCCGCTTTTTGTTCTTAAACTTTCAAAATGCGATCTCAAAAAAGCATTCCTATCACCGCTTTTTGTTCTTAAACTTTTAAAATACGAACTAACGAAACTTTTCTATCGCCGTTCTTCATTCTTAAATTTTTAAAATGCGGTCTAAAAAAGCATTTCTATCACTGCTTTTCGTTCTTAAACTTTTAAAATGCAATCTGAAAAAGCTTTTCTATCGCCGCTCTTCGTTCTTAAATTTTTAAAATGCGATCTGAAAATGCATTTTTATTGCCGCATTTCGTTCTTACATTTTAAAATACAATCTCAAAAAGCTTTTCTATCACCGTTCTTCGTTCTTAAATTTTTAAAATGCGCTCTAACAAAGCTTTTCTATCGCCGTTCTTCGTTCTTAAATTTTTTTCATCGCAATATTTTCCATTTTAAAGAAAATTGTTTTAGTTTTAAGAAAAACTGTCTATTTTTAGTTTTGAAAAACTGTTTTACAATATTTACGATAAAAGATGTTGTTGATGATGTCAATGTTGTGTTGAATAAAAGAGGAACAATAATTTTACATTTATACACAAGTTTAATTGGTTTTTAATTAGTTCAATATCATTTCAAAATTCGTTTCAATAACTTCAAAGACTTTTACATCGTATAACAAATAATATTTTGACAATCGTATCGAATCGTTTCAGAATTTTTTCTAATCGTTTCAAAATAGTTTCACAATCGTTTCATTTTTACATAGTTTATACAAAATCGTTTTGAAAATAAAATATAAATTCGTTTCATGATACAATTATAAAACGATGTAAAAAATCATATGGAAGTCGTTTTTTTAACATTCAGAATCTTAAAACCATAGTGACAAGAAATAATTTTATGCTTTTTGTCCCCATAGAGCGGAAGCAGTAGCTTGGTTATAACTCTCATACTTTATGTGGGAAACCAGGGTTTGATTCCCCTTGGTGGTGATTCAATATGAGCGACTAAATGTTACCATAGCCCAACACAAGCCATGTGAGGGAAATTGGGGAGAGGGTACAATGTGAGGGCTCTTTAATGTTGCAGGGAGTTGTATGGTAGAGCGCAAACCTAATTGGGTCTGCGTAGCTCAAAAAGAGTATTAAATGCTCTAGGACTCCCCATCGAAGCTATGGCTCTATCTATTTATCATGCTGTCTTTTTTTTTAAAGTTTGGTTGCTCCTTAAAGGTTACCTCCTGCGAAAAATCAAGTTGACCTCATATAAAAGATCTTTGAAAGTTCTCTAGAAATCTTATTTTTTTGAAAAATATTTATCCGTTCTCGAGATATTTGTCTTAAAAGTTGCACTAATTATGGGAAATTATGACATCATGAGTTAGCATTAAGCATAATTATGGTAATTAAATATTCAAATTTATGTAAATTGTTCAAAATGCGTGAAAGAAAACAGCCTGAAAACATTTTTAACTCTATATGGCTTGTCAAAGATGTTAAATATACCTAACACGCTTGCACAGCATACTCATGACATCATGCATAGTTCGTGAATTTTCTTAGTCCAAATTCTAAAGAACCAATCAAGAGTAATTTGCTTTGCAAAAATAAAAATTGTCAAAAGTAATTATGCTAGGAATAGACTATTCAGGCTATGCGAAGTCATATTAAAATTTTTTTACAGGAAATTTAGCCCTTTTTTGTCACTTCATAAAACAAAGGAGATGTAGCTAACCTCTGGCATGCATTCTAAAATCAAAACAAACTATAAACACTATACAGCACAATATGACAGCACAAATAATAAAAAATATATATTTGGATCATCAAAGGAGGCTTGATAGAATATTTTTAGCTAATAAAATCATTGTGACAATGCAATAGAACAGCAAAAAAACATGTTGATAGCCTAATTAAGAACTAGGCCACCATCAAAAATGTTGTGTTCGCGTCCTGAAGACCCCGCAAAAATGAGTTGGTCGGGTGGTCGGGCGTATTTTTCCCCGGGATTTTCAGATCGGAGCAAGCAAATTTGTTCCCAGGGCAAAGACATTATAGCGCCACTTGACATCGTTTGTAGACCATTTTTCGCCGTCCTGTAAACTGTCAGTAGCCACAGGAGTGCCTAAAGAAATTAATTTTTACCGAAATTAATTTTAACGAGTTTTTGTCAATTTTAAATAAATTAATTCTGTCGAAAAAAAATTTTTTTTTTAAAAAATATTTCACGAAATTTTTTCCCGGTCTTTTTCCGACTTACCGACTCGGGTTTTTATTACCAAAGTGAGTCGGTCGGAGGACGCGAACACAACATATTTTTGATGAAGGCCCTAGCTATAGGAAAGATTAATTGCCTAAAAATCAGAAACAATAAATTAATGTTTATTACAATATAATATATACCTATTGCGTATTAAACTGGAAAACTGTTACTACCAATTATCTCCAAAACAAATCAATATATTGGCAATAGTCAACTTAACCTTCACCCTGATACAAGTCAAGCTCTTACATCTAGCTAGCATATCAAGCTTGTCTTACTTAGTAAAAAATACAAGTTGGGCATGGCATATAACTGGTTACATTGCTAACAAGTTGGTACACCTAATAATTATGACAACTAATTTAGCTATAGGTTAGTCATTTAAATCGTCTAGCTTAACTCAGAAACTGACCCTTTTTCCCTGTTTGATTTCCATATTGCTGCACGCAGTCAGACGAGATTTTGTCAACAATAAATTCTGCACCTCTATTGGTGAATAAATGATTGAATGCGGGTATTCGTAAAAAGCTTACCCCGTTGAGTTTTTTTTATCAATTTTGTGGCTCACTGATTGGGGAAAACAAAGTGGCTAGTTTTGCAATCCTTTGGTATTTTTGTGTTTTTAAATTGTTTTTCTTATTCAATTTCTTGTTATCTTTAATATTTTTTTAATTTACCACAGTCCTAAATATCTTTCTGTAAACAAACTGTTTGTTTGTATTAGCCTCTCCTTCGCTTTGCTTTTTTCGCCAAATATTGACACGAAACATTGTGTTATATCCTCTACTTTTTTGCTACAATAATAGATAATTTTGGCTACTAACCCTAAAACTACTTGACCATGATATGATTTTCCGTAAACTTTTGTTTAAAATGGATAAATTTGCGCCGCCCTCTTATGAACCACTCTCAAATGCGACATTAACGCCACCTTAGTACAATTATCCGGAAAAAACATTTTTGCTAAGCGAAAATTTTGGATAAAGTTGTTGCTAATATAAATGTTTGATTAATGTCTCAGCATTTTCCCTGATTCGATAGGAACATAAAAACTAACCCTACCGCATCAATTTTTAGAGAATATATCCAAAATAATATTTGCGCTACTATTTGGAAAACCTTGTTAAACACCGAGTCTCCACAAAACAATTGATGTTTCTCATGGTTGTTGTGATTACGACCTTTTTCGAGTGAAAATGACTTTGGAAGATGAAGATTTAAAAATAACCAGATTAAAGCAGCAGAAAGGAGCAGGGACATCCAGAGACACTATAAAACTCCGCTTAGAATGTTGACCTCCTTCCACCACAAGGCTACTAAATGCTTATAAAAGTTTGGATTATCGCAATCATGAATGCAACAACCAGTTCCTTCCTAAAAAAACAATATCGATGCTTGAAAATTAAAAGTTTATCATGGCAAATCAATCTAGTCATTCTAACTTAAGAATAGTTTACCCCGATTAAAACTTATATCATGACGCATATCATGATATGAGTGGTTTTGCCCTGTACATCATATGCCGGGCGGTAAGCATGATTTGATCCACCACTGCTAGATGTGACATCCTCAAACGAAATCTATTTTTTGTGCTATTCTAAATACACAAAAATGCACGAAAGTCCAACTTATCCACCTTCGTCCCTAGGGTATCTTGTATCTTTTCTGACATCCGGACGGTGATGCAGCTATAAGAACACCTCTACTTATCCCGACATAAAAAAGACAACAGGCGAGGAAACAAGGTTGATAATTATCCGGAATCCAAGCTAAATCATGTTTTTTTATCTAAAGAGGGTGGGGGAATCCAAGGGTAGAGAGTTCATCTTCTTCGCGAATAAGGTATAACAAACAAATTTCGAAATCTAATCTTACCCTAAAAGACCTAGGCACGCCGTGTTTATGTTATCCCTACGTCGATGAACATGAAAAATGGTTAAATTCATCAAATTTTTGTTCCCACTGAAACTTAATATCGTGTCAATGCAAATAAACTTCAAATTCTACGTTTGTTATGTCATCTTCTTTGGAAACTTCTTTTCACAAAAAAAATATTTTGTCATGCTTTGTGAAAAAATTGTACTTGAATAACCTCTCTTTGGTTATTACGATACAACTGTAATTGTAAAAAAACGGGGGTGCAATAAAATAATTTACAAGGTAAAGTAAAGCAGAAATGACATAAGGTTTTGTTATTTGAAAAGCAAAAAAGTTCAAGAACAGGGAAAAGAATTTCAAAAAAGTGCATTTACTTTCTTGTTTGTGCACAACTCAACCTAGATGCAAGGGCTTGTTAGATTTATACCGTCTGAATATAAAAGGAAAACCTAAGGAGTCCTGGGACGAGGTTGTGCACCACTAGCTGCGTCTGGCTAATTCTTTTTGTGCATTATTACGGTACTAATATTGGCACCCTCTCCCCTATGTCTGGTCATGTGGCATACAGATGACGTCGTTGCAAGTTATTTTGCAGAAGCTTGATATAAATCATTAGTGATTGGTTCGAAAATCCATTATAGGCAGCGAAAACCACAAAAAAAAATTTCTCCACAAATGAAATTTTTGACACATACAGTTACACTTCTTCATAGTGGACACCTCCTTACAACGGACACGTTCATCTCTCAACATAACTTCCATATAGCCATGATATAACGGACACTTTACATTTTACAGAAATGGTTTTTCCGGAGTTAAAATTGTCTGATGTTATTGTTATGTATTTTAGTCAAAAATTACGTAAAGAGCTCTGTTATCACAAAAAACACAACAGAAATGTTCCGGGAATCATGGAGTTATATACTGCAATGTATCAATCAAAATCCCCTTTTAAAAAAACTGGGATGAGGTTGCCTAAAACCAAGAATTCCGCTAAAAAATTTTATGTTGAGAAGACTGTCAATCAAAACTGACACACTTTTAAAAGTCAGCAAATGATTTCTTCGAAAACGAAACAGTAACACATATCTCCATAACAATGACGTCACAAAACGATTTTGTTACATTTTATGTAATGTTAAAACGGTGAGCTGTAAAACCCTGTAAATTTGCGTCACAATCTCACCTACAATCCCTGACAAAAAATACTTTCACATGACCGTAAATTTTAAATTCCGTTCTCACAGGTACTAATTTAGCCTGTATCTATGTCAGAATCACACAATTTGAGCTAGTGACTAGCTCGCTTGTGAATTACTTGGTACTTGGTTAATCCTAACTCTACGTTGTTTCAATTGTTGCTGACGCTAGCATGACTTCTTTTCCTGATATTTCGTGACCTTCGTGGAATCTGACATGAATAAACCGTCATTTTGACAAGTTCAACCTCGTCCCCAGGACCTCTTTTCGCTTTTTTGATATCGGGGACAGCGCGAAGAAGGCCCTGGACCCGGCCGCTTTCTGCACCCAGAAATCTTGGGTGAAGACTGCAGCGTCAGCACGTTTGCTAAATGTCGACAGTTCTTTATATGAATTTGTGACATCCACCAACTTCGATCCCAGGGCCTGTAGCGTTTTGATATGAGAATCGTTTGTAGATACTCATTATATTCCGTTTTAATGTAGTTCACGAGATTGGATGTTTGCTAAAGATTTCTTATTCCTTATTTTTTAGGTTTTTTGCTCCTGTCAAATTTCAAGGTTTTTTAAAAAAAGAGTACAAATAAAAAAAATGTGTAAAAAGTGCCAAATATGTTATTGACGCCGTCATCTCTTATATCGGAAAAGCAAAATTCCCTGTGGACGAGGGTTGGGAGAGAAGTAAGACAATCTCGGCGCCAGAGCTACTTTTTCGCATTTTGATACGTGTGCTCGCGCCAGCCCTATATTAGAACGCGGAGAAGTTCTGGGAACGAGATTGGTATAAGGGTACAACCACAAGGAGTTTCTAACAAGGGAGAACTGTTTTTGAAAATTTTATATTTCAATGTTTTTAAGGACTGACAGATACCATGTAAGAGTAAATCTGTAATGAGTGTTTAACAACAACCTTAGGCGGGTTTTATCCTCACATCATTAAAACGGTATAGGGGCCGGGAACGAGGCTGTGTCAAACAATATAACGACATATGGACAGGACAAAATTATGAAAATTAACAAATATAAGTAATTGCGTAAAAAGTTTTGTTTTTCGGATTCAACCATGACATTCGCTCGTGTTTTAACGTGCTGTTGCGGTGATTATCAACAATTTTCTGATAAAAAAAACCCTGGTGGATTCCCCAGATTTCAACGATGACAACTACATTTGTAAATAAGAATTTATTAAAATATAAAAAAATTGCGAGACAAAACTACTAACAGCCTCATCCTAAGACTTGGTGGGCCTTTTATATTTGGACGGCCTAAACAAAGTGCTGGCCGGTCACGTGACGAATTTAATTGGCCGTAAAAATCACATAATTCAACGGGCTACGAATTGTTGAGGCCGTCCAAATATAAAAAGCGTAACAAGTCCTGGGGAAAAGGTTGAACTACTACCACAATTTTTCAATTTTATCAACAGTTCTAAAAAACAAATTACGGTGACAATTCACGAATCAAGAACTTCTCCAACGATGGCCATCGCTTTAATTTCTACTTTACCAAACTAAAAAAAGTTAACAAAGCATTTATAAATTCTTATTTTATGAAAGTAGTTAGCAACTGGAATTCTAAAGGAAGGTAGTTTCTGTTAGTTAATTAAGGTGTCACGAAGCAAAAAAATAGTGGTTAATATGTCACATGAGAAAGATAACCCAGGAGATGGTTGCAGTAGCAGCAACATAATAATTGCAGTACATGTAAGACTGAAAATCAAAATTAATAATTAAGTTTGAAGGTTTTTTGACGTTTTGCCACATAAATTTGCACGAAATTGCTTTCCAGGTGGATTTCATAGAAACGACGATTTTTAGAAGTGCCAAGTCGCATCTTTATTTTTTTTATTTTACACTATAGGTAAAAACAACAACAACAAAAAAAATCCGAAAAATCAAAACATTTTGAAATCCACGGATATTCCAAATCTTTTTGCACGATATTTTAGACTTCTATATCCCAACTTTTTTTCCGCGATCTTTTAGCCCGCTTGTATTAAAGTTCAAGTGATAAGTACAGACATCATGTGGTGTTTTTTTAATAGTAATGTGCTGTGGAGGTGATCGTTAGTGGATTTAAGATGATGCTATGAAAAATATTATTGCTGTAACCATAAAAAGGGGACACGTACCAACTATAACTTAGATGACAATTCAATATCCTCCAGTGGTCCGACAATCGCTTTAGCACGAATTTCAACTTTACCGCGCTATGTAGAGAAGAATCCCTGTTTGCAAGTTGCCTAGCAACTAATGATTTGTCACTCTGACATGTTTATAAACCGTAAAGTACATAAGAGATCTTAACATATTACGGACCTATCTTAACGCTTACGACTCCTAGGATAATCACTTTATACTATACTTGAGTTGTGGGATTCTCAAGGAATCGAAAAAATCTGTCTATGGGTACACTTGCAACAACATGTCAACGTCCTGCGATTATTCCACGTAAAAACACAGAAAAGAACAATTTGTTTAACGCATTTACACATTCTTGTGTCCAATCATTAAAGTCATTGCAGCAAAGTGTCACTTTAAGCGAAATTTTCTGGTTGATAGAACCAAATACTTAGTCCTAATACGTCCAAATTAAGTTTTTTTTGATTGAATTTAGTAAGGGGAAGTTCATGAGACTGAAATATGACAAATATCCCGGATCTCACTTAATCCGAGTATATTGTAAATAAAATGTGTTCTGATGAATACTGAAATATCATTACCTTGGGAAGATTAGCACATTCAAATGCAGCTCTCGCTGGAAAAGGTGCTTTAAAAACTAGAAAGTAAATGGATGAATTTAAGACACGAATTTGAAAATATACTAAATTGCATAGTAAGATGTTTGTTGGCTTACATGTGGCGTAGACATCGTTCACCGCTTTATAATCGTTTATATCAGCAAGCAATATTGTCGTCTCCACAACTAGAAACAAAGAAAAAAACAGATCAGAAATTCAAAAAACCAATGTACGACATGTAAAATCAGTAATATTTTCGTAAGCTTAATCAATCTTTTTAAAAATTCTAGGCGCCTACCATTTGCAAATGAAGAGCCTGCTGCTTCAAGGATTGCTTTCATGTTAGTTAAAGCCTAAAAAAGAAAAATATTCAGATTTTTGCTTTTTTTATTGAAAAATATGTGAGTAATAGGTGTGGGTTTTTCCAAATTGTTTCAAGAAACCCGACTTTTTTTTGTGGATTGCAGGGATTATTCAAAATTATTCTAAAAAACCCTCAAATTTGAAACACTTAAACATCAAATCTTTTACAGCGCAAAAACTTGCATTTTTCTGGTCTTTCTTTTAGTTCAGATTTTTAAGAATGCACTGATCTACCTGTGTCTAATGACAACAAAAGTAATGAACAGAAGTCACCCTTCCACTATGAAGTATTTTTACTTTTATTATAAATATTTGCAGGATGTTACAGCGACAAGACTTGATCTTGAAACATCAGTTTCTGTGGAAACTGTGCTCCTTAAATAACATTAGCTTTTGGTCCTATGGGATATAAGGACATAAAAGTTAGGCCCAAATTTTTAATGTTGTTGCATTTAGCATAGCAGTCTTCAAAAGCAAAATCTGAGTGAGGACAATTTCCCTTTTTAGCCCTTAGAAAGTGCCTTTTAAATCACCCTTTACTACTAAAACAAGCACCGCACTTATTGAGCACTCATGGCATCTAAATGAAAAATTCGACAGGAAAAGCGAGTGCTTATTTTGAATCATTCCCGTTTTTTAGCAAAGGTTAGTTGTAATTATTTGAACATGTCTTTTCTTGCAGACATCCTTAGTTTTTTTAACATCATAGTTTAAAATTCTTTTGATATATAAAAAATATTGTACACATGGCAGGTGACATAGCTTTCGAAGTTGGCAAAGAGAGCGCAAGATACAAAAAAGTGAATGTATACCTGTTTTGTTTGCTCTTGTACATCATTGCTTACAAAATCCATTGTCTGAAACATTAACCATACATAAACAATTCCAAAATCCCTTGAAGAAATTTAATATATAACATAAAAATGTTTAAAGCATACCTCCCGTGAAAAGAAAAGTTGTTTTCATATGAAAACGCTTTGATAAAGGTCTATGAACCTTTTTACCTTTTTGAAAAATCTTCAATGGTTTCCAAGATGATGTAGGCTTTAAAATGTACCATAGACAGCTCTTAAATCTATTTCCTAAAATCCAATTTTTTTTGAGAGAGGTAAGCTTTAAGTTGAAAAAAATGCACACGCAAGTAATTACCTCTGGATTTAGTCCCAATTGACCAGAGATGTGTAACATGTGATTTACCTGCACAGCCTGACTGAAAATAGAAAAAAGCCAACAAGTACATAGTTTTTATTCTAACACTGGTTTAGTCATACTGTTTCATGAACTAAGGTAATATCTAGAAATTGGAAAAGTTCATTTTCCCTAACTTTTTGACTCAGTTTTAAAATTCTTTGACTTTTCCAGGTTCTCCTGGTATTCTGGAGTGGTGGCTAACCTGACTTTTAGGTCAATCTGAATAAAAAGCCATGGGCTATAAGTGGATTTTTATGATTTCCAACATAGGTGCAGGTTATAATCATGTGCTGGTTATAATGTGGTGCAGGTTATTTGATGTTATACATTTTTGTCATTTTTATTGTGAAATTCACAAAAATTGCTCCTGGATTCTTGCAAACATAAAATAATTCAGACAAACAAAAACAGACATTGTAACTTAACATTATTATTGCAGATAAGTTATTTAGTTGATGTTCATAACTTATCGATTAGAGAAAACTAGAAAAAGAAACAAGAGCATTTATTTTTGTCACCATCAGTGCCAGGTACAAAGACAGTTACAAACGCATTGCAAAAACTCCCATGGCTGGGATTTTTTACATGTGAACATTGAGTGCAAATGCACGTGTTTTCTTTCTAACTTTTTACAACTTATAAAACAATTTAATTCAATATTTTGTTTTAGTTTATGCAATGGTGCAGGTAAGTATAAAACGCATTGAATGGAAATTTTTTAGCCAATCTGATAGTATTTGTTTTATAGCACTCTCACAAATTTGGGTTGTGGCTTATACAATGTGTGAGTGATATATAAACCAGCAAATATAGTAAATAATGCAGTTCAGTAGCAGTGAAATCAGATTGTTGATAGGTCCTTAACATGCAGGTCCTTAACATGCCAACCATGATTTATCAAGCTATATATAGAGGCAAATTCAGAATTACTTTTTAGAAGTTTCTGTGTATGGTGCTTGTTCAACCAAAAGTAATTTATACATCTTTACTACACTGGTGTTCACAGTTGAAATTGGAATTATCGAAAGTGCAGCACAAGTACAGAGATTGTCTCACTTTATTGAAACTGAAACCACTGGAAATAGGAAAATGTTTCTCGTTTTGGAAATGATTTCCTAAAATAGACACATTAATCTAAATGGTATCTGTGCCATACTGATTAAGAAGAAGTCACATTAACATGGAAAAGGTGTAACAATGGCTTTGAGAAGTAAAGTATATAGACACAGTCTGTGTTTAAGTAGAAAATTGGAAATATTTATAATGCCTATGGTCAAAGCCTCATTAAATTCACTCTGTTTAATTTCTTTTTTCAACACAGAAAATGAGCCAACAACTTAACTGCGTAGAGAGGTGTATTGCTCAAATAAGTAATTAAGGTTACAAAAAATAGTTTCTGTGGGCTGTTTACAAATGAGGTAAACGGCTTAGAAACAGCCGCCCACTGAACATGTTTTTTTACCAGGTGCCTTATTTTTCTCTTCCTATTTGACTGACCCCTGCTGTCTTAATGCATATAATCTAATCCCAGGCAGCTGTGTTTAACTAGGGCGCTTAGCTACACATAGATTTAAAGAAATGTAATATATTGCTAAGTAGAGGTCTTACCTATATGGTCCAATAGCTTTTGGAGCTTTAACAGTGCTGATAACTTTTCTGATGATTTTACTCATGATTCTTGTTGTTGTGAATCGTACTATTCGGACTATGTGTACACACCGCTCGCTTCTTACGAGCGAAGCTTTTTGCAAATCCGAGGGGAGTCCAACCCCGATCCCAGGGCTCTTTTCTCTTTTTCATATCAGAACGGCGAGAGATGAAATAGTCTCGTCACGCCGTCCCGGTAAAAAAACAAATAACCCTGGGAACGAGGCTGGAGGGAGGGAAGCAAGCATAGCGTGTACGTAATAATTGCGTATATTTGCATTAGTAAATAGTAATTGCACCGTAATGTATCGATTAGAAAGCCGGAATGTTTATCAAATATTTGACATTTTGAATACCGCTTGGTAAACAACCCCAAGCTTCAGGTATATAGTTAAAAAAAATCCATATGGAATGAGAATTGATAAGGACAGAATAGTTGTACAAGGGGTACTGATACTATTTCCCAATATCTATAATAAGATTCCCCCAGTTGTAACCAGGCCTGTAATACTAGTAAAAATATTGGAAGAAATATCATCATTTTTGCACAACAAAAAGTAAGCAGAAACTTTCTATGATAACTGAAGAACTATGATGAAGTTGATAGCGACATTAGTTATCTAATTTTGTAATAAACAGCCCAAGGGCCACAAGACCCTGGGCGCGAGATTGTATGGCAGTCATTTAGGAAACACCCCCATGACAGGCTGAAGAAAAAGTCGACCTTTAATATACCATTTTAGTCACAGAATCTTTCTCTTCTCTCTTGCTCCTGGGTAAACCCTGGGTTTTCTATTTTTAAACTTCCTTGCTTACAAATATTTGGAAAAAGATATATAGATAAGAAATGTAGATAATAATTACGATAAACCATCCCAATGTTAGAAAACATTCAAGAGGTTTTAAGATATGCTTATAAACGGAAAACGAAAGAATCATCCCTCCGGCTTACATTTAAATGTTTAGTTTAACCTATCTGTGTTGAACATTTGAAATAGCAGTTATCTTATACAACTGATGACAGTCAACAAAATAAATCTGCAACACTTATTTTTTTATGCTTTGATGTTTCCTGCAACAGTTTCTGCCACAAAATCTTTTGTTTCTTCGCACTTCGATGTAATATGTGAAAATACTATTCCTTTATTTCAGAAAGAGACTAATTCAATTATTAATGAATCTTCAGCATCCGAAAAAGTTAATTTTGCAGACTTTGGGAAAGTATATTCATCCGCAAAATGTATTTCCAAGAAGAATAGAATATTTCGGGGCCACTCATCCGCAAAAAAAGGATCCGGATTCAATTTGTTAGTCAGAAGATATCAGAAAGCTAAGCGTCAGGACTCCTGGAACGAAGATCGCATACAAAAAGCCTTATTTCATGTTTCTTTCATATAGGACAATCTCGTTCCCGGGGCATATTGCCTTTTTGATTACTTTCATGGCATTGTTGCTCCATAATAAAGGTTTCGGGGGCCAAGAGACCCTGGAGACGAGGATGGGGATACGCAGAAAGAGAAAGTTCTTGGAATTTGTTTAACAAAAACTTGCTGCAGTAAGTAAGTTTTTGTCAATGGTTTTGTGAAGGGATTATTAAAGACTTGTCAATGGTTTTTGTAAGGAGTAAGAATTCTGCCTACACTAATGCAGATAAAAAGATTACTACAGACTTAACACTGATCAAAGATGTCTGATTATATTATTTCCGATCATAATAAGATATCTTTAATTACTAGACACCGTAAAAGCATAATATTAGTTAATGTATACTGGCTTTTGATCGACAGATGAAAAATCACACAATTCGGTTGCACTGCTTAACATATGGTAAATGTGTATGTTTGCAATATTAACTAATTTCAGCTGTAATTTTCTCAAACCAAATCTCATAACCGCTGATAAATAAAATGAAATAAATTTTGTTATCAGAGGGTATTTAAAATTTGTTATCATAACGGTAGAGCGCGGATGGATGAATCAAGGTATTCGTTTTGTGGTAAGATTTTGCTTGATTATCATTATTTTAGTGTTTAAACTGATTAAAGTAAATGTTTATCTGGTAACAACAATATTTACATGTTAAATTCCTGCAATAAAGTTGAGATTAAACACATCGTCGTTCACCATGATTTATGTTATTTACCAGAAAACTTATATCTTAAAATTAATCTTAGATCTTAAACAGTTTACCGTTTGGCTCATTTCCATTTTACTGCATTTCCCGCTAAAAGCAAAAAGCTCAGGAGTTTATCTGTTAGCGCGTGCGCACTTAAAAGGGATCTCGTTAAAGTGCGCACACGCTAACGAAGAAACTTTTTAAGCTTTATGCGTTATAGCGGAAGATGCAAGCCAAATAGAAACGATCCTTATCAGAAAAATCCATTGTTTATCACACTTTAGGGTAGTACTCACTCAGATGTTTATCACAATAGAGGGACTTTAAAGTGGGGGTTTGGAATTCCTTTTTTTTCAAAAACTAATAAACGGAAAAACACGAAGTGGGATGTCTTACAGAAGAAAGAATTTAAAAATTCTCCGCATTCGTTTTGCGTATTCACTAAAAATCAAATCCTAATAAAGCAAATAGTTTTTTTATCAAGCGAGAAAAGGCCTTCTAAAAACTAAATTAGGAACAGCTGTTGTTATCTGTAAAAAAACAAAGCGCTTAAAAACCAGAACCATCTGTCCTACACACGTAATTTTTTTCATCGTTTCCCCGATTATGTGTCAGTATATGTGTGGGTACTTTTCGCATCCAATCTATCCTAACTTGGTACGCAAAAAAAGTTTATTTTAATTACATACAAAGACGGTCTGAATAATTGTTCGCAAATACTTCCTTACTGTGAATCGCAAATGATATAATCCAAACCGCAACATTTGGGCGTTGAGTAACATTTGGGCGTTGAGAAACATTTGGGCGTTAAGTAACATTCGGGCGTTGAGAAGATTAAGGAGATATCTATGCGTCGCGAGATTCATTATTGGTTGTTTAACATCCACTGGTATATTGATAAAAACAGACGCTGTCGCAAAAGTTTTCCTTCATAAACACATTCCCTTTTATTACTTTTATTGTTCTGTTTTACGAAACAAAGAAAATATTAAAATCTAAAAGGTGTATGCTATTTTCAATAGCTGATTTGACGTTATTTTTATATTTTTGAGCTTAGAAACGTGGGCAAAGTTTTTTCTAGAAGAACCCAAAACACCTTTTTTTATTAAATATTCATGATGGTGCTTTGAATTTCATTTGGAGATAAACAATATGAACCATGTGGGAAAATCGAGAACACGGAAATCTGACAGCAGATTGTTCGCACGTTTATTTTGTCGAAATGTGAAATTAAATATCTCCCCCGTTTTTGTTGTAAGCGGAGCAATATATTAAAATCAATACAATTGACTTTACGAATATCAACGGGGGTATTTTTTAAAAAATGTGAAAATTACTCTTTCGTAAACATTATGAAGAAAAGGTTTTTGCAGGTTCATGAAGATATTAAAAAAAAATAGATTTAAAAAAGTTAGGTAGAAAATTGTTTAAGCACATTTTTTACTTTATAGATAAACTTATTTTGGTAAGTTATACAAAGGTTTTGAGGAAAGAGGTCATGATAATATACTCCTGCAGAAATACATCGGAGCTTTCAACTTGATGGTTAAAATACTAATGCTTCAGCTTTATTTTTATACTTTAGGTTCAATTTACAATCTTGACGAGTTAAACTCTGTATCTGGAAGTACTATTTCCATGAAAAGAGAAAAGACGAAACTTTTACGAGAAGCTGTCCGTGTGCGAAGTATGACGACTAAGTGCCGTGCATCGTGCCGTACAAATTGCTTTCGATTGAAACCTGAGACAAATTTGGCTTTGATGTTATGTTTAGTATTTTACTTGTATATTTGTCTCGGAGGTGCTTTATTCCTGTTGCTAGAAGGACGAGCTGAAGCACCAGACAAAACGTTGAAGGAAAGAGAAAGACTCTTGGTACTTTCTTTTGTTTCAAGCGTTTTTTGTTCTTACCCGAAAAACAAAATTTTTAGTTTGGTAGATAACCTGGTATTACTTTTTTTATAGAGGGAATTCAGTCCCAGGCAACAAGTAACGATTCATCAATTTTGTGATACTGTTAATCGAATTGAAAGAGGAAAAAGACCAGATCATGTCTTATGGAGTTTTATGGAATCCACGGATTTTGCTTACCAAGTTGTCACTGCGCAAGGAACAAGTAAGTCATTAAACTTTAATAAACACATTTTTTCTACAGGGACCCCAGGCTGTGCCGAATTTTTAAGGTACTTAAAATTGGTCCTGGAAACAGTAACCTCATCCTATATTTTTCGATCGCAGCAAAAATAGGTAATTGTAAGGCTCAAAATTGTCACTTTTTAACGAAAGTGCGAAACTGCTCAAAGAATTTGAGTTTTTAAAAACCTTTCTTAATTAACATTTAATTAAAAAAAACAACTAGAAATCGGCTTAATCAACATTCTTTTTCATTTCAGTGCAAACGACCAGACTACTCCGAACAACAGGTGCAAAGATTTCGTATATAATTTTTGTCTTTCTTGGAATCCCTCTCACCGTATTAACACTTCGAGCCACTGGTCAAAGATTAAACATCTTAGTGTATTCAACCATACGTTTTGTAAACGTTAAAGTCTTCCACAGACAGTTGACTCCAAACATTCACATCAAAGCTGTGTTATTCAACACCGCTATTTTAATTACTACGTTATTGATGGGAATGACCATGTACTCACTTACCCAAGATTGGACTCTCTTAGACAGTATGTTTTACACAATCAGTGCAGTTTTCACTATAAGTAATAGCAGAGAACAAGTGGTGAATAAAGACATCGAGAATAATTCAGACAAAGATATAATATATCGCTTTTTATTTAACTTATTTACCTTTTTTGCATACACCGTATTATCAAGTGCTGCTTGGAGCGCGCACCACTTCACCCGTCATATGAGGTTTAAAGCACAAAATCAGCGATCGGCTAAAAATGGTTCAACTTGTCCATGGGTTGAAATAACTAGTCAAGCTGTTTCACCAAGCAAAAGTACCAGAGACAGAGAAACTGATCGAGAATCAGTATGTTAGCTTGGCAATGGCAGCATTAACTTATACTAGCTAGGGAATGAAATTTAAGGACACCAAAAAACTTTTTATCAAGAAAAAACGTTTGTTATTTTCATTTTTCTTTCGCAAATAATATGCTGACATCAGCAAATTCGTTCTGTTAAAAAAAAGAACTGTAAATATAAGTTTTGTGTACATGAAAAATAATTTAAATTACCTATATACATCTCTTGCATATATACATTTTAATATATATATATATATAAGATAACATGTTTTTTTTATAAGTGAAAAGTCGTAGTCTGTGTCTGCGTGTAATTAAAATACCCATGACCCAGGATTCAAGTATATGCCTAAAAAATTCCCTCATCTATGCTTGAATTCTTGAAGGTGTTGTTCTTATAAAAAAAACATGTATTCAACGCTGTTCGATAGTCTACTATACAACAACTGCAGTGCGAATGGAATGACGTTGTCATGGATATTTGAATCAGGATTCAACGCACAAAACAACATAACATGTTGAACTTAAATCATAAAATGAAAAGGAAGTTGCGCTACAATTTTCCGGCGCTTTTTAAACAAAAAAATTAACGATGTTGATAGCTATATAAAATTATAAAATCTGTAAAAAAGATAGATATAAAAAACAACAAAAAGAAACATAAAAAGTTGTGTTCTCGTCCTTAACTTTGATCCCCTTCGTTATCGTCATCATTCGAGCCTATGGTAAACAAAGATCAAATATTTTATATTGCATTATTTGTATGTTACATGGTCATGCAACAGCGTTCCAGCATCTTCAAACAAATGTTGCACTTGTTTGACTATGTGGCGTCTTTTTAAAAAACATTTTTTTAAGATACGATGCGATATAAATACTGTAGACAAAGCTAAATGACAGTTTGTGATTTTGAGGTATTATACAACTTAATGTTGTTATCTGGTCTCCACTAGTCAAAATCTGTTCAAATTCTACAAATTAATGTTGGTATCTGGTTTCTACAAAATAATGTTTGTACTTGCGCATTCTGAAACTCAAAGTTTGTACCTGGTTTACACCAAAATTCATGCAACGAAGATATACCGACATTATTATCATGACATAGAATGGATAAATTATCCAAAGCTAAATGAAAAAAATATTTCATATTAAACTCTTTTACTTTAAGGAAACTGTATTTAAAGAGTAAAGATGATGAAATGTACCTGACATTGTATTTGATTGTAATGGTTGTGACAGAGCGTGTTGTTCAATTAATGATTGGCCTTCCAAACTTTGAAGTTCATCTAATCCGTGGACGTGAATTAAGCTGGGCCCTCCTTCATTATTCTAAACAAAAAAGGTTAATAGGTTGTCTAGCATGTCACTCTCAGCATGAGTAAAGTCGTGTTTAAAGTGATCAACATCTTTAGCGAAAGAAGAATCCATTCTTATTGGTCGTCTAGTATACTTAATCGCATATTTGTAATATTCCACATGTTCGTTTAAAATATTGCACTAACTACAGTTAAAAATTCACTTGCGGCAGAAGTTATGAACAAGTGATGAAATACTTCAGGAGTGACAAAAACATTTTTCTTACCTGCAAGTCGGATAAGTTGAGAGCGACAACTGTAGTACCGTCTGGCTGAACAATTTGATTATGTTGGAGTTGAGTAAACTGTCCAGTTGATAGCTGTGTTAGAATTACTGGATTGTCGCTGTTTAAAACAGATTCCAGTTCTGAAGTATTAACAGCTGCCACATCACCAATCTAGCAAGGATAAATTAGGGATTGCGATAATTTTAAAGAAGACATAAAGAAGTGTCTGTAGCAGAGCGCTAACGAAAATTATGTTAGATTACCTGCCCGTGAGAAGCATCACCGCTTGTAATATTTGTAATAATTGGCAGTTCTGTCATGTGTCGTTTTCTTGCCACCATATTATCTTCTTCATCACATTCGTTGTGTTTTCGTTTAAGCACGTTCTGGATTGTTTTTAATAACTAAACACAAATAGAAATAGTGTATTACATAATAGATTCGATTGAATCTTTACAACTTTACAAGCGCAATTTCATAACTCAAGTTATCTATTATTCTCGCCACGGGATTATTTTTTCGAAGAATAAAAATAAATAGTATTATTTCAAACGACAGTAATTCAGCAAGTTTTTTTAAAAGTTTACAAAGTTTAGCACAGATTAGTTAGATTTAGCACAAATTTTGAAATTCTAAAATGTATATGTTCGAAAATCATTTAAGATCATGCTCACAATGGGATGTGGCGGGAATTTTTGGAGAACGTAGATAAGGTATGAATTCGATATATATATACAGCAAACATCCGTGTTAAAGAATAATTTTTTAACACATATAAAAAAGGCGGGTTTATTAGACCAGCGGAATGAAAATACGTTACCAAATGCTTAACACAAATTCCGGATTTATATAAAACATAGTCTAAGCAATTCGTGACAAGTTCACGCTCTAAAAATGTCCTAAGAAAGTTTAGAAAAATGCTTACTTGTAGATTATTAGCATCTAACTGTATAACCTGTTGTGTATTAACTAATCCAGTATCACCAAAATTTGGTTCACCAAAATTATTATCATTATCATCTTCAACAGTTTGCAAAGAGGCGTCTCCTATACCATGGACACGCAGATGTTGGCGCAATCCAGCTTTCCTTGAAAATTCTTTCGGGCATTTATGACACTTGTGCGGCTTCTCACCCGTGTGGGTACGTAAATGCATGTTGTAGTGGGAGCGGTGATTGAATTCTTTCTCACAAACATTACACTTGAAAGGGAATTGTCCTAAAATGGAATTTAAAAGCAAGTGAAAAATGCCAGTACATAGTTCTTGATAAAAAAAATATTGCACGGTTAAAAAGGTATAGAAAAATCGAACTTGTTGGTGCAGAATGGGCCTGAAATAAGAAATGCTTCGTTTTCGACAAAATCATAAGCAGGTGTGAATACACCAAGAGGCTTACGAAACAAGGACGAGGTACTTCGGTTTATTTTTTTACATCGCATGTGCAGATTAGAGTACACCCCTAAAAACCACCGTTCTCCTTTTGACTCGAAAAGAACCATTTAAGGTTGTGAAAAATACTACTAATGAAAGAAAAACAAATGTAAGCCGTTCTTGTAAATTCCCTGTGTTCAACGCTTTTTTATCATTCTTTCTTTGCAAGTTCCCAATTTTTGCAGATTTGGTAGCCATAATCGGGTTATTTCGTAACCAATTTATGGACAACACTGTTGCAGTTACAGATAGCCCCCGATCAAGTCTTGAATAATATAAATATATCACCCTCTCACATATGGAATACGCAGAAAGTGATAAATGCAACCAAACGTTGACAACAACCACAACAACAGATATACCTGTATGAAACCGTAAATGTTCTTTCAAAGTACTGTATCGAGTAAACATTTTTGAGCATTGATCACATTTGAATGGTTTGTCTTCATCATGTACCAAAGTATGGACCTTTAAATCGCTTGCTCTGGCAAATTTTCTTTTACATATGCTGCATTCATGCGGTTTCTCACCTGTATGGTACAAATCATATTAAATCCCAATTCTTACTTTTTATTACCATATTTACTCTCTCAATGAGATCTTTGTAATAAATAAGAAATATTGTTTACAAGAACACGAACAGTGAGGAAATTGATTTTTCCAATATCAAATGTTTTTCTAAAAAAAATTATCTCTCATATTTCATTTATCGAAATATGTGGTATATTTCGAAATATTGGTAGATTGTACCAATAAACTTTTATTGAAGGAGTGTAAAATATAATAAAGGAAATAACCAATAACAATCAGGCTTACCTGTATGGACAATTGCATGTCTTTTTAAAGTTTTTGAAGAAACAAAATCTTTATTACATAACGAGCAGTGAAATGGCTTGACACCCAAATGTGTATTAACATGTGAACGTAGTTCTGCTGCAGAAGAAAATGTTTTGGTACACGTTTCACAATTAAAGGGTTTCGCAGCTCCATGTGTTAGCTATAAAATTTTGTATAATATTTTGTATATGTGAAATATGATTTTTATGTCAAAATGTTGTTTTTATTCTTAGTACTCGTAAATTTTTTTACCACCATTAGCTCGACTTTCCATGTAAGTCACTAAAGTCAAAAACCAACAGTCCTTTTGTAGCCTTCTTAAGGTATTTGGGTGATAAAATACCACATTTTTACTGAGATAATGACTAAGACACTAATTTCAATCTGTGATTCCTATTTACAAACAAATAGAACCCCCCTAAAAAATATATTAAAAATAGTATTATAGCAGTAATATAATGAGCATATATTTAAGTTTAATTTCCAAGTTAGAGACCCTGCAAGTACAGCTTTCTCAACAATATTAGATAGCGAGCCAACGCTCATAAACAGAGGTTGCTCATTAAATTATTACATTATCAGATCTAATTTAAGACTAACATGGACTGGTTCTACAGACAACTTAACTTGCCTTTTCTGCTATACAGCCTTTTAGTGGGTATGTAGTAATATACAATGCCATTAATTGCAGACTTTGAAGTATAGGTTTAGGTTTAAAATGGTTACCCACCTTATGAGTCTTCAACGAAGTTAACTGTTTAAACGACTTCCCACATTCTTCACAGACGTAGGGTCTCTCACCAGTGTGTAAACGTTGATGTTCCCGTAATCTAGCTGGTCGAGTGAATTGTTTGTTGCAAATATCACATTTGTATGGCTTTTCGCCTCCATGTATGTATTTGTGTTTAACAAGATCGAATGATTGTATGCAAGAAAATTCACACTGGTCGCATTTGAATCGCTTTTGACCTAAACAAAAAAGCTGCACAAATAAAATGACTTACCACAAATTGGCACACTCATCTACAAACTTCCCACAAGAATTTAAAGAAAGGTAAAAATCAACCATATACCTGTATGGATAAAATAGTGTCTCTTTAAATCATCGTTTCGAACAAACGATTTTTCGCATTTGTCACATTTGAAAGGTTTTTCTCCAGTATGACGAAATTCATGGCGAGACAGCTCAGATGTTGTTTTGAAAGCCTTTTCACAACCGGCATGAGCACATTTAAATGGTTTATCATCCTGGTGGACACGTTGGTGTATCCTAAAAGAAGATTTAAACGTGGTAAATTAAAATAATTAGACAACAGTAGTGCTTAGGCCAGTTAAGTGAATACTATAAAAAGCAAAAAAAAATAGTGCAGAAACATATTGCAAAACAACTGGGTTTTTAAAACCCATGTATGAATGCATTGTAAGAGTCCTGATTAAACCTTGCAACTAAAAAAGGACACTAACGTAATCACCTTAACGCTGTTGCATTACCAAATGATTTATCGCAACCCTCAATTTTGCATGGATATAACTTTTCAGTGACATGCGTCATTTGGTGATTTCGTAGCGAACTGGCACTACTAAATGATTTATTGCAAACAGAACAAAAGAAATCCTTTTGACCTGCAGAAAATGTAAAGTTGATTAAATTATACTGGTAAACAAATATGGTATGCATATACGGGACTTATACAGTTTGCAAAATGTGAAAAACTTGTTAAAATCCCTGAATTCACAAAATTTCTAATGTTCTTTTTTGTAAGAACTCTTTGAATTTTAGTATCATTTTAAGACCCCACTTTTTCAACAATTAAAATAAATCATTGAACTTTTTACAGATTTCAAATTTACTAAATTCCCGATGTGAGTAGTCACCTAGCATCAATTGTTTTCAGGTCGAAACAAAATCTATAATTACACTCGCATACATTACATTGCAATTCAAAAATATGGTTTTTGTGTAAGAAAATGATTGTTGCATCTTGCAAATAAAAGTAAAATAACCTGAATGAACTTGCAGATGTTGTTTCAGTCCAGCAATAGTTGTAAATACTTTATGACACATGTAGCACTTGTGTTCTTTAGGACCCCCAGCATGTTCACGCAAATGACCGTAATATGACCAGCTCCGAATATATGATTTGTTGCATATTTCACAAGTATATCTTTGCTTGGAAGCTAGGTTAAATTATGAAAATAACACTAACTGATATACAAGTTTATCTGCAGGGGCTGATCCAGGTCAATTTGGACATTGATATACTGATTTTGAGGATATCTAACTTAGGTGCTCAAAATATAATGCAGTTAAAAAATGTTTGAAAAAATGGCTGATTTTTTTTAGGTATTTTCAAGGTGTTAGCTATAAAGAACATATATTTTTATGAAGAAAAACTCATACCTCAATAAAACAATGCATATTTAATCCACATAATTTTGCACAAGGCTTTGGCTAACAGAACAACTAGACAACCGATATCATTAAAAGTAGTGCTCACCCTTAGGGCAACCAACACCCAAGTTTCCAGGGTCAAGCTCTGTTTTTGTATGAGTTTTCTTAATAAATGAAGTCTTTTTTGGCTTTAACATTTTGTCATATTCCATTTTTTAAAGATTTGAAACATTTGGGTTGCAGAGTAAAGAAAATACGTTTTTTATCAATTTTTGTGCTTAATCCACCAATTCATAATCTATCCAAAGTGAACTGTAACACACCTGTTCTTTTAAACCATTAGAGTATGGCAATTACACTGCATAAAATGTGACTTACCTCCCTGTGAACTAGACAAGGTTGAATTAGAAATTGAAATTTTGTCATCTTCCACAAAAGGAAAAGTGTTATCTTGATTTTTAGTTTGTTGATGAGAAGTTAGAGATGTTGTAGCCGATTGGAGTTGAAGTGGTCCATCTGATGTAGGTATGGTGATGGCAGCTAATGGAATACTTTGACCCATTAGTTGTATTGTATATACTGGCTGGCCATCTATCATATTCACATTAATAGCAGCCACTGGCAAGGGATTATTACTATCTTGTTTGCCATTTACTGTGTCTTGCAGAGATGATGAAAGTTCTGTATTTGTATTGAGAAAAGCAGTTGTAGTTTGTGGTTCATTTATGTTCAGTTTTGTTGCATTTTCAAAATTTTCTATAGAGGGCAGACAATTGGTTTGCTTTAATGATTCTTTCATATTCTCAGTAGTTTCATTTACTTCGTCACTGTCGTCCAACATACTTATAAAAGTTTGTGCTTTGCTTGATAGACTTTCTAAAGAAATAAAGAAATAAATAAATTAATAAGTAAATAAATAAATAAATAAAAAAGTACCCATTCATATGATGTACCTGTTGTGTCTTTATCAGCTTGCATATTTTCATTTGTTACATTTAAATTGGGTTGAAGAAGTGCTTTCAATACTTGCTGCGAAGTATAATCCAAGTTGAGTGTTTGATTACTAAATTGGTTGACATTAAATTCAGGCAGAGCCAGAAAAAGAGTTTGTGAGGAATGCATGCTATTACTAGCATCAGATGTTTGACTATCAGCGAATGACGTAACATTCAGCGTTGATTCTAAATTCTTATTTTTATCATCCATAGACAGCAGTGAAGGATTGCAATTCTCTTCCTGGATGGTGGGTAGGTATTTAAGTGGTGATACATCTGCACGAAATTCTTTGTCAGAAAAAGTATTGCAAGTATTTAACGATACATTAAGTTCTGTTGACACACAAGAAAGTCCTTTTTTATGTTTTTTTTCAATTCCAAAAGGTTTTAATTTTGGTGCATTGGTTGTTTGTATAGTGTTATTTCCAGTCCTTGAAATGGATGAGAAAGAATGATTACTTGGGTTACCACTCAATTGAGATATATTACTTGATTTATGTACATGTCTTGCGGCAGAAATTTGTGTTAGCTGTTTTAAGCTGATTGGTTCAGTTATTTCGGTGGTTGTAATAGGTCTAGTTAATGTATGACTGGAGGAAAATGAGAGTGGTTTCCCTCCAGTACCAGTGGTTGAATTTTGTTTAGCATTATACTTATTAGAAGAAACAACATGAGTAAAAGCAGACTGTTCAGACTTCTCTAAAATATTTTGAGTCCTCTTCAGTTCATTGAAGTGCAATACTTGAGTAAAATTGTAGTTTGATGAATTTGTAGATGAAGAATAAGTATTCAATGTCTGCTTAGTTGTAGCAGTTGTGTTCAGTTGCTGTATTCTTTTTAATGTGTTGCTAATAGTTGAACCTTCGTCCGTGTCCATTTTCATTAGTTCAATAACAGATGCAGTACAGCATGGAGGCATTTTAATATTATCAACTGTGATAGTGTCATCATCAGTTCTTTTCAAATTAGGTTTCTTCGTTTTACTTAATCCCTTTAAACATCCATATGCAATATTGTGTAATCCACCAGACTGTATTGGTTCTGATATGGATTTTCCAACATTTGTTATCTAAACATCAATCATTAGTAAATGAAATCCCAAAATTTTAACCATAAAGAAAAAAATACTAATAAAATACTATTAAACACAATTTAGTTTTATCCTGTTATAAATCCTAAAAAGGGCAAAGAGTGCCGAATTTAGTGAAACATGGAATTTGTATGCTTAACACTTTTCCACAAAGAGGTTTTCCCTCTAAAGCACCTTTTTAATAAAAAAATGATTTATTAACAAAAAATTGCAGACGTAAAATGTTATTTTCCTGCCTGCTTTAACATGTTGGTATTGGTGCTTAAAAATAACAAACAAAAACAAACAAGGGAAGGGAGTATATTTGTTTTGTGCATATTCACTTTTTAAAAAATGTACAATCAGGGGGGTATGAAAAAGTGAATTTAAGCAATGAAGGGCAGGCCATTTCGTAAGGATTTAGGCAGGCGTGCGGTAGATCACACGCCTCAAAAATTCTGCGCGTGCGATCAAAAATTTTTTACAAAAACATTTCCTTTACCCCTGTACACCGCACAGGGGCTGCTGTTTTGGCGTAAGGAACATACAAAGTGCAAGTTCCAACAATGTACAGCAAGGAATTTAACCCGAATACGAAGAAGTCCTAAGCAGACTCGTTAATTAAACTTTGTTATTACTTGTGGGGCAAACAGATATTTAAATTAAATTAAATTACGGAAAGTCGATCGGCCGCTAATAATAATATTTAATAAACCTTTGATGAATCATAAAAATTATTATCTAAAAGAATATTTCGTTATTAAAGAAGTTTTTTTTTCTTATTAATGATATTATCTTTTAGTTATTTTAACTTAAATAATGCTGAATTTCTTTTAAATTCTTCAAAAGGCGACCTTACAAAGATTAAAATACTGTTGCATTTTTTTATAAAAAAGCCTTAATATAGCCTGGTAGCTGGTAAATGGTAGCAATTAAATTGTGCGATTTATTGTGAGTTCAGTAAAAGAATGATTGTTTATTTTTAGAGTTCAGTAAAAGAATGATAGTTTATTTTTAAGGTTTATTTAATAAATGTGTTTGTTATAAATACAATAATTTTTAATTACAGCAACGTTTTGCGCGTGCGATGAATCGCACGCCTAAACAAATCTGCATGTGTGTAGGGGTGTGCGCGTGTGATCGCACGCCTCTCACGAAATGGCCTGGAAGGGTGAATGATATTTTAAAAATGATATGAGAAAACACCCTTTTTTGAATGCCACCTAAGCTTGATTTCAATAGATAGAGGGTGTTAGAATTTACCCTATTTCTAAGTGCTTTTTATAAGCTTTTTTTGCTAAAATAAGTAATATTATCTGGTATTCACAGGCTAAAATTAAACTGTTTTGTAGCCTAGTTATTGTAAAGTAATATGATTCCCAGGCAATATTGTTAAAATAATTAGAAAACACGTATAAAGTTAAAAATGGCTAAAGCCATATAGATCTAAGTGTGTATATCCAGACCTCAATATCTTCCCTTCTCCACAATTTGAGTCAGTCATAAATCTCAACTTCAACTAAAATCATGTTAGAAAACAATAAGGAAAGAACAGCAAGTACACTATTTGAGTTATTTATTTACTTTGGTGAGCATAGGCTAGAAAAATATTAACAACAAACTCAAATCTGCTGCTTGGACACAATGCTGAGAGATATTAACATGGAATAACAACTATGCAATTATTATAGATCTAATTTTACTCCTATCTAAAGAACTGTTCCTAAAGAACTGCTCCTAAAAGAAAAGTATTTGATAGATAGTTGTATACTAATGAGGAAGTGTTGTATTATTAAGCAACTGTCCAAAAACGTACATGAAAGAACAATTATATGTAGCAAAGCATACCATCTCTACAAAAGAAGCAATATCTTCATTAAATACTTTGCACAGAAGCAAAGTAGGCAAAGTCCAGGTTGTAACCATGTTAAGTTGACAATGCAATGATTAACTGGTACTGTTCCTGTTATGACAGATTTTGCAATTACTATCAATGATATAATCAAAGCAATTACCTCCATCTGCCACTTCAGCTGTCAACCTAAATGATGTTCCTGATATATTTCTTAAAAATTGTAAGAATGATATTGCATCTCCATATGTGATTTATTGGTCAAAATGTGTTGACTTAAAAGAGTCTGGAATAGAACAATTCTTTAAACAAATGATAACATGGACTTAGAGCATGTAGTTTCTGTTTATCTCAGCTCTTTTCTCAAAAAATGGTTTAAATGTAGATACAATTAAATTCGAGCAGCCAGAAATTGCGTCAGGATTAACAATACAATATTGTTTTAGTCTTTAAGCGTTGTTGATGAAGTGCAGAACAAGGTGTCCATTGGAGTTATTGTATGCAGATGATTTAGTTCTCATAGTGAAATCAATGGAAAAATTTGTTGAAAAGTTTGAGAAGTGGAAAAAAGGACTAGAAGAGTTAAGACCGAAAGCAACAAAGCTTAAAGTCATGATTAGTAGCATTAAAGTCAAGTAGTTGGAAAGTGGCCTTGTGAAGGAGCAAAAATAAATAGATCAGACGCAATACCCACTATGCGAAAAGAAGAAAAACACTGGGATCTATAAAATTAGATATAGACAACAAAGTTTTTCTAGAATTACCGATGTACAACATGGGTTGTTACAGATTTGAGAACTTGTTACTAGGTGACATGTTCGTTAGTCAAAGGGGTGTTGGAAGAAGTATTAATTGAAGATAGGTTCTTCTTAGAAAAAGACACTTTCTTTGTTAACTAGCAGAGTCTTGTCAATTGAGAAAAAATAAGTTGTATGAGGCCTGTATAAGAATTGTTATTTTGTATGGTAGTGAGATATAGCATTGAAGCAAGACATCTTGACCACTTGGAAAGGAAGGTTTGCGAGGTGTAACACCAGCAAAAAAGCAGGCTAAGTATTTGTAGCATTAGAGATGTTATCTACATAGGAAGATTGATTTGGTTGGGACATTTTAAAAGAATAGGGAAGAATAATTAGGTAAGAATATTTAGAGACTTAATAGTTCTTGGTTAAAAGCCCAGAGGTAGACTAAAAAAACTTGGCAGGAGGTAATAAGGACAGACTTGATGCAAAGGAATTTGAGTTTAGAACTAACACGGTATAGACTGATCAGATTGGAAGAATACCGAAGGTATTTTTTAGAAAAACTTTTGGTTGCAGTTACATTTATCAGGAAGATGGAAATAAATGATTTTTTTTATCATGTATATATTAAATTTATTATACTTTATGAAGAGATTATTTTTGTAAATTTCATGATCCGGAAATCTCATACTTTCTACATGGGGAAATAATTTCCTGGTATACAAATAATTTCTTAATAAGGAAATAACTTCCATTTCTGCAAATTGACCTCAACTGTAATGCGCTAATGTCGTGAACCATTCTTCTTTCGTTTTACATTTTGTAGCCGTTTCTAATACACCAGGTTCTGAATAAAATGTGTCACTGAACCATGGAATATTGCATCTGGAATAGACTGCGGTTTTGCTACTACAGAAGTTACACCTAAAATCAAACCTTTTCAACTTTTGCGAAAAGGTTTAATTTGAGGTAAAAACTCTCCGTATTTTGTATTACCAGGCACCATAGGTTAGTGGTTTTAACTCTCCCACTTTGTGCCCAAGGTTCTATTGCCCTAGGCAGCAATACATTATGGGCAAATAAATGCTACCATAGCCTTGGGTTAACCCAAGTCATGTGAGGGAAATTGGGGAGATGCCACACTGTGTGATTCGTTGGATGTTGCACGGAGTTGCCTAGTAGAGTGCGGACCTAATAGGGTCCGCATAGCTAAAATGAGCATTAAATACGTTAGGACTCCCCATCTAAGCCATGGCCCCTTATGGTAATAATAGATAGAATATCCCTGAATATTTGTTTAGCTGTTGTGATCAATATTGGAATATTGGAGTATAAAAGGCAAGCTGTACTGTTCATCTTGCCATGTCTCAAGGCATCTTTTCAGTAAGATTTACTACAAAATTTCCCTTGCGAACCTAGAGAACCCTGCCCCCTGTATTCACAACTTATTAAATGTAATTGGGGCAGAAAAAATAGAGTGAACTGAAATAGTGCAAAGAAGGCAATGGATTAGAACTGAATGCGATGATTTTGTTAGAACTTAAATGAATAAAACCTGGTATCAGGTATATAATATGTACAGCAGTTAAAACTTCAAAGAATACACATCTTTCCATATAAAGGTTCCTTACTAAATAATTCCAACAAAAAATATATATACATATAATAAACTGACCTACCGTGGTTGGCAGACTTTTACTGTTTATTAGTAACTCTACAGCAGTAGTGACTAAAAAAATAATAAAATCAAAGTCAAATATTACTATTTACAAAAAAAGTCCAATAATTTTTATCACCAAACAATTTCTGTTTATTTGAATGAATTTGCAGTTTTTTATGAATTGCGCCACACTTTTTGGGTTGGGATCAATTTTTTTTGATAAAATTCTGCTTGCTAGCATTTTATGCAACACAAAGACATAATATTCAACAAAATATAGCAAAATTTAAAGGCTGTTTTTACACTGGATCAGCTAGGTTGCACAGACAATCTATTTCTTGTGCTCATATATTTTTTATCTCGCTTAACCAGGCTAGAAGCTCATTTACATGACACGATATGCCTTGTTTTCACATTAAACATGCACCAGGTATGTAAACTTTTCAGATTTGGTGCAAGATTGTTAAAATTACACATTTTAAACAAGAACCTCTATTTAACATCCTTCTTCTCGGATCTCTGCACAATAAAGAAAATCAATTTCAATTTTCAAAAATCTTTTCTACAATGCCAACCAATGTCGGCTTTAGATATATCGAAAAAGTTTCTTGTAAAGTCATTGGCATTTTCGCATGCGCGCTAATTTCATCTTAGCCCCTCATTATGACAAAATAAGGAATGTGACTAAGCAAGCCTGTCTGGTTAACTGAACCAGCTAACCTATAAAACCTCAAATTCCTTTTTTTGGAGGATGGGGCGAGTAGCTACATAATTATCAATAAGGCCCTTTCTTTATTTTAAGCAAAGCAATGCAGGTTCCACAGCCATGTCATTCTACCGTTTGCAATTACACTTGTATGCCTCAAACAGAATTGGGTGTGCTGTTTTTGGGTCTTAAAGGCTTTGTGTAATACCGATATCATTCACACAATTTTATTTTTAATCAGACTAATTAGGGAATTAAAATTGCATGCCTAGACTTTATAAAAACAATTTTGGGTGGGCAATTTGCTGCACGCACGCCTAGTCAATTTTTCATTGACAACACTGTTCTTTCAAGATATTTAAAATAGGATTTCCAGGATTAACCACCAGATTTAGAAAAATAAATACGAGGAAAGGATCTATTTTTAAAGTGTTGCTTTTAAAAAAAACATGTCAGGATAAATTTTTTGTAGGTTGTTTAGCTGGAGAAGATTCTAGGATAGCTAGCTATATATTTGTTTTTTTTTAGACAGGATAACATGGCAAGTGGTAGGCATATTTAAAATGCTTATTTAAAATGTAGTAATATATATAATGATAAACAAAAATGCAACATCTAAATAGGCATATTGTGGCACACCCACCTTTCCCGAGCGATTCCAGGAAAACGCACCCAAGCAGTATTGAACAGAGGTGGAACAATCTCAGGCACGTGCAGAAAATTCGATTTTTCCCGCGTGTGATGGAACGATGACCCTGGTCAGCGGAAAGTAAATTTTGTAAACAAATTTTTTTTCAGTATTTTACTCTTGGCAGCAGAAAAAGAGCCAAAGCGAATAGTCAAATAGAGCGTCAGTATTTATGTCGACTGCAACTCGCTTAAAATAGAATTAGAAATTGTATCTAGGCATCAACTAAAACTGACTGAAAAAATGGGATATAATGACTAAAATAGGCGTACTCATACTTCAAACTTCTTGTATTTAAAAAAGTGATCGAAATATTCATATAAATTCATTTCTAGCTGAATGCATATATCACTGTGCTGTCTAGTTATTTAATAGCCTAGCGGGACATACAAGGACGTTTGTTGATCTCACCTGGTGTAGTTTCTGTCATCCTATGTTTATATCTATCTCGCCCTCGAACTTCAGCAACAGCGGCTTCAACTAAACATTTTTTAACCGCTGATCCTACAATATTATTTTAAATCTTCACGGGGGTTTTAGTCATATTTATATAACAAATACACAAGTCAAGCTTTATAAAATTATTTTAAGTACTTTATATAGCTTGCAAATTTATAGTTAAAACAAGTTTTAAATAATGATGTGTGGTAACTGTATTATATTTATTAACACCATGACGTATAAGGAATATTTTACCCCCTGAATATTCGTGTTCAGGATGTGTTAAAAATTATTCACAAAGATGTTAATCTATTCAAAATAAAAAAAACGTAAACACACAAAGAAATTTGAAATTGCGCGGGTGTTTTGAATTTTTAAATTCGTCACCAGCGGTTACTAGGTAGCAAGATTCAGAGAAAAAGCATGGGTTTGATATTTTTATTACGAATGGTCATTTTTTCGCTCTATGTGGTATGTATCAAAATAAAGAATTTTTTTTTCTTTTGAAAAAAAAATTGGAAAAAATGAACATTTGTGCATTCATTCAAAAGAACAGTTTTTAAAAGCTCTGGGTACAAAGTATAACTGTAACAAAAGATCAGGCTTGCGATTACACGGTCAAAGTAAGACACGTGCGTAGCCTAATTTGCAGATCAATTGATTGATCGCAGCTATAAAAAGATCGACAATAAAAAGATCGAGAATGGAAAGATCGACCCTAGACTTTTGAGGACAAACCATGTTCTGTTAAAAATTACCGGGAATTATTCTACGAGTTTAATTTATTAACAATATTTAATCTAAAAAAACAAATTTAAATCCTTTTATTAAATAGATTTAAACAGTTTATGAGGAAAAAGTGATTGTTCTTTTAGTCGTATGGTGAGAAAAATAGATATTAGCAAACAGAATAACTTGACAAAGCATTGTAAAAAATGTGGGGACGAGAAAGGAGATTTTGACAAATGAAAATGCTAGCCGGCTCGTTGCAACCTTGTTTCAACGAACCTGGGACAGAGGAGGGGCAGGCGTTGTTGCGTTAGTTTTGTTGACGATTGTAGTAATCTTGTTTTAATTTTTGGACCAACTACAGAGTTTCATACCGCGCAGGTCTGGGCACTAGCGAAGCGCTTCTGTAGGGACAAATTCTGATACCCCCGCAGAGCGTAAGGCATTTGCTAGGGAAAACATGCAGCACGCTGAGTTATAGTCACATCCTCGTCCCCAGGCTCTTGTGGCCCCTGAGGCGTTATTTCGGAGTGCCCAACAATGATAACAATTTCGCCGCTATCAGCTTTATCAACAAGGCAAAATGCCCTGGGAACGAGGTTGTTATAGTCACTTTTTCCTTTGTATTTTCACTTTTTAAACTGAGTTTAAATGCTTCAACTGTGTTGTCTTTTTACTTAGACAAAGAAGAACATAGCAGTGCAGAAATAATATTGGTTTTGCGCCTGACATTGTTTTTGTAATTTTTTTCCAGAGTGGTCAATCAATTACAAAGACTTACGATTGATTTTTCGCACTTTTCCCCAAACAACAGCTGTTTGGGGGAAAACGCCCCAAAACACCTACCTGGGTAAATTCATAGAAACAAAACCTCGTCCTCAGGGCTCTTTTACGTATTTCATTTCATTTATACTATTATTCATCACTTGTCGCCCTAGTTTGTTTGGGATTGATTTAAAAATAGGTGTAATTTCGTTCGACGGAAACAAAAAAAACAAACAAGGAAGCGCTGCACTTATGAACAATCGCGAAGGTAAAAGCATCAGTGTTTCTTTTTCAGTTAAGTAAACAGAGATCGGGAATTAAAAGTGATTGGCTGAAACCATATTTTATTCGTCGAATAAGATATGAGCCAGAGCCGAAATTAAACCCGAAGCTGACTTTCTGCAACGTGCACGCTTTCAAACTGATACAACAGAAACATCGAGAAAGCACCAACGTCTTTTATTAATAACGAACGGTTTTTATCTGGTTTAAAAGACCAAAATCCAATCATGGTAGCATGTATTTACAGAACCAAATTTTCCAATAAAGTAAATGCAAGTAATTTTTCATTAGCGTTTAGACAAAATAATGAAAGGATTTTCTTGTATTTAGTCACAAAATGAGTACAAATTGTGTTTCTCCTATTCTAAAACAGGGTATTATGGGCAAGTGAGTATGATCACGGAAACCGGACCACAAAACCACCGCTTTTTCCACGTGTTCTAGATTTTGCCTTTATGTGGAAAGATATAGCTTGTACGAAGTGTCTTCTTCTTACAGCCGTTATACAAAAAGATTAAAATCCCTGGTAAGGAAGTTGTACTAAGGATATTACGACAGAGTTATTCTACAGCTGGGATGTTTTAAAATTCATATTTACACTGTCATCAATATTTTACTTATAAATATTACGCGACGGTTGTTTACGCGGTAAAAAAGTAAGCGTTTCTACATCACTATACTTCGTGGTAAACCGACCAGAATAAAATTTCATAGTTTCTCATGTACCGTTTACATGGAGAACTTGAGGCTGCGGAGAGAGGTATTACACGATGGAATGGAATTTATGCAGTAACTTTCTCTTCTTCGTTGGGTTCCGTGGGCGATTTTGCATCAGCAGCAACGGCATCTGCTGATGGTGTATCATCTGAAAGAATTAAAGCCCGACATCATAATTATTTCAGATTACAAGTAGAAATTTATAAAAAAATTTAACGAACCAGTTTTTTGTTTAGTGTCCTCTTCTGCTTTCGCTGGTTCTTCAGTTTTACTAAAATATACCCAGAAATATCATGATGTTTAACATTTTACATCAAAAGGTTACCCTTAAACCTGCTTTCATAGCAGTGGCATTAAGCAGCCCATTGCTCGTGCATTGTACTTTAAAATATCGAGAACAAAAAACCTCTCGAATGTAATCCTTATGCATGTCTTTCTTTTTTGATGAATTTCCACCAGATCTGGCCTCCAAACCAGAGTGTCTATTAAACACAATTCTCACAGCTCAATTACCTTTTCCCAGCAGAGTCATCCACATCCATCGGTTCAGCTGGTTTACTAGGTTGTTCCGTCTCTGTTTTCGATGCAGTAGAATTAGAAGTTGGGCTAAAACATTAAGAAAAGATTTTGTTTCAGACAGATGGTAAATAATACTCGAAATAAAATATGTCGAAAAC
Organism: Hydractinia symbiolongicarpus; assembly: GCF_029227915.1. Classification (NCBI taxonomy): domain Eukaryota; kingdom Metazoa; phylum Cnidaria; class Hydrozoa; order Anthoathecata; family Hydractiniidae; genus Hydractinia; species Hydractinia symbiolongicarpus. The sequence continues at coordinate 25,272,281 of NC_079882.1, read as the reverse complement.
AAAAACCAATAACCTACGTTTTATTCTCAGTAGGAGCAGAGTCTGTTGTTGTTTCTTTGTTTTCAGGTTCAACTTCGGATTTAGGTAACCTAAACAGGACATGAAAGTAGACATATTGTTTCCTTTGAAATAAACAGAAAAGTCAATATAAAATTCCCCTGACTAAAACCTGTTACCCCTGACTCTGTAAAAAACTCGGGTTCGCCACTGACGTTTTGCCTGACTATTTAAGAAACAGTTTACAAAATTATTTTTTTCGACTTTTTTCTTCTTTATGAGTTGTGATGGAAACAAATTTGAAATTAACCTACTGTTCTCCCTTTTCTTTCTTAGATTCTTCAGTTTCAACTGCGCCATTCTCGGTTTTTTCTTTCTTATCTCCTGACTTCGTAGCATCGGCTACCATATTAGCTATAGGACTTCCGGGTTTCACCTTCTTACGCGGACTTTTGTAACTTTTCTCGTTTCGTCTTCCCTCGCCTTCATCTTCAGAGTCTGAATATTCTCCTTCGTTTGCAACTCGTTTGTCGGATGCACAAACTAACAAATAAATAAATAAATAAAACAAGAAATACAAATAACATATTCAGCAAGCAAGTGGTTAAGAATCACGATAGATATTTACTCGAGATTTTCTGGTCAGCGGCTTTAGGGTTGTCGTCTTCGTCGTCGCTTTCTTCAGGAATGGCATCTTCAGGTATTGCTGAAAGAGAAAATTATTTCTTATCTAATCAGGTCTAAACAACATACGTTTAAGCTAATGGCGATCCATACTGTGAACCAGTGACTTACGAGCCATTTGAACGCCAGGTGCGTGAGGTAACATTCGTAGATTTTCAAATAAACGGCTCCTAGTATTGAAAAAAATATTTAAACAGTAGGGCATTAGAATACATAAAATGATAAATCTATATTACCATGCTACCTACTTGATTTTATCTAAATAGTCTTGTGTATTCTGGTTTTGCATGTTAGATGGTTGAATGTGGAGTTTGAAATCCGGTCCAAAATATTCAAAATAATCATTATACGGTAGTTCTAGAATTATTAGATAAATAAATTAATCAATTCCATCAAGAGAGAGTCAAACAAAAAGAAATAAACAATGCGCACCGTTAGGAATATCGCATTCCAAAGCTACGGATGTTTCATACGTCCAACAACGAGCAACATTACGAATGGTGTAACCACCTCCACCAAGCATCAACAGTGGAAGGTTGAACTTTTTTATGAAGTCCACACATTGTGCGTGTCCTAAAAAACATTGTCCTTACTGTAAAACTGTTGGTGGTAGTGCTAAAGATTTACAATATTATATAAATAAATTAATTATACCTTTCAACGATAGGTTAAAACATCCCAATCTGTCACCAGATAAAGAATCAGCACCACATTGCAACACAACTGCGCTTGGTTGATACATTTCCATAACTCTTGAAATACACTATCAAGTTAAACAAAAAAAATAAACTTAACATATAAAAACCCATTTGAAACCCCTTGAAATAAAGAACAGACACATTTAAGTGGCATTACAACATAAAATATGCCTAAGATTACAATATCTTGTCCTGAAAAAAAGCTTGGTTAGTACGATCTTGCTATTACATTTTATTGTAAACTGATCATTACCTTATTCCATGAACTTAACAAGTCAAGAAATTAACGCGAATTAAATTATCGGTCATGAAATTATGGCGGTGCAAAAAAATTAGTTTGAAAAAGACATTTAAGTAACACGGTTAAGCAAGGTTGTTTTCAAAAATGCATTTAAGGCGAATTTTAGATTATGTGATACCACACGAAGCAAAACTTACGGCAACAATCGAATTCACCGTAATGAAGCGATCTCATTTATTACAAGGCGATTTGGAGATCGAAATGAAAGTTTTCGTTGTTTGGAAAGACAATGTTATATATTCAAAAATTTGGAAAAAAAAGTGCTTTCAGTTAATTTTCCACTTGGATCAGAGTATGAAGATGATACAAAAGCTATTTTAAAAAAGATAGGTTTAAAAAGATAACACCGTTGAGCTATCGTCCGATGAGAAGGAAATAATAGAAAATTTGTAAAACAAATTGATGCTTTTTAGGATTTTATATATTATGAAAGTGACACCAAATTACCAGTATTTTAATTAACGAGTCATGAAATTAACAGTCTTTAAATTAACACTACATTTAATTACCGGTCATTAAATTAACGCGAATTTTGAAAAACCGCGTAAATTTCATGACTCGTTAATTTCATGGAATAAAGTAACTATTGTAAACATATAAAAAGTAGAAATACTCAACATACAGGTTTGAATATCCTCTCATAAGCATCGTCATCTATGCCATCACGTAATGGAAAGTTTACTGCATAATATTTACCTTTTCCTGCACCTATGTCCTAAAAACACATTCTAAAATTACTTAGATGGTTAACACCCACAAAGTAAATAAAGAAGATACCAATACTTACCCGCAAATCACCAGTACCAGGGAAATACTCTCCATATTTATGAAACGAAACAGTCATGACACGGTCTGTTGTGTAAAACGCTTCTTCAACACCGTCTCCATGATGAATATCAATATCAACATATAAAACACGCTGATGGTACTTCAGCAATTCCAAAATGGCTAATACAATGTCATTAACATAACAAAACCCAGATGCTTCAGATTTTTTCGCGTGATGCAATCCACCAGCCCAATTAATAGCAACATCGGCTTGCTGTTTGTTTAATTTCACAGCACCAGCTAAAACAAATTGAAATTGGCGTAATAAGTAGGGGGAAAATTTGAGCATTATGTTACAGAGACAGTTGTATACACTTCAAACAAGTATATGTTACTGTTAAAACTCACCCACAGATCCTCCAGTGGAAATTTGACAAAATTCATACAATCCATCAAACACAGGACAATCTTCTCCAACATTAACTAAAATAACAAATATTTTAATTAAATCAGTAAAATAAACAATCTGAATTATTACAAGCAAGAGATGTGGCATTATAAACTGATCTATATATATTTTAGGTATTCCAGGAGTATGAATAATGCATTACACGTTGTTTATCAGTGACCTCTTTTTCCTTTAGCCTCAAAATTTTGATTTCAGTTGTTAAGTTTAATATTCAAATATTATAAGATAAAAAATTTACAAAAATTTTTTTTTATTATATAAAATTTATCAGAACAATAATCTTCATTCTCTTAAAAAACTGTTTCATTCTTTTCTTCGTAGATTGTCAAGTTTTAAGCCTCAGTTGTTTATTTCGGAATCATATTTGAATACATATAGAACTTACATCTCTGCATTTGCTTATTGAATTCGGAAGTATTTTCTGGTCGTATGGTTCTTAGAAACTTTATATAATCGTCTGAATGGTACTTGGTCATTTCTTCAAAGACAGCTTTGTGTGGTCTCTAAAAAAAACAGTATGAATCACGGTTAACAAGGTACATAAGTAAGTCAACCAAACAATTTTGAGCCCTAAAATGGAAACAAGACGGAACCATAGAATTAGGAGTATTTCTCCATTAAGCTCAAGTAGACCTACTTTGAAACCAAATTTTGCGATTTATAACTTAGTTGGCCAAATTTATATTATTTCTATTTGAAAAAGGCAGTATTTAGGTAAAACAATGTTCATAAATTGTAGGACATTGTGAAGACACTAGATAAAGAAGAAGACACTAAGAAAAAATTAATCCATCCAACTCATTGTTGCATTGGATTGAGAAAGTTTTAGAGGGAACCTGAGGTGTAAAATCATGTTGGACTTATGTTATAGAGTTTAAAAAGTCAGCAAAAAATTAAAAAGCCTGGGGCAAGCAAACAAGTGTCATTTTAGCAAAAAAATTATGTTAATCAATTCGACTTTATAATATCTATGCATTGATAAAGTTTAAATGTACGCACACCCCTTAACAGGTCTAAAATTACTGATGACAGAAAAAGTCCAAATTTGCTATTACTGAAATATGACATCATAATTTATGCAGCATAATTAAATCTGAAATTCTTTAAACGTGAATACCTTAAGAAGGAAAAGAGCTTTTTAAAAAATTTAAAAAGACTTGTCAACTAACTTTTCAAGCTCTATAAAATAAGTCCAACATCATTTTATACCTCAGGTTCCCTATAATTGTAATAACTTTCACAATATCCAAGCAAGTACACACAAAAAAGTAAAACTCACATATATTTCCATTTTTCTATACAGTCCATAATTAAGCAGAAGATTGTGGGTCATTCTTATTCTGTGAGGTTTCATTGGATGTCCCTGACCATAATAATAATTACCAACATCTCCTAAAACAAAGTCAAAATGACAATAAATACTACCTAATTGCTCTGGTTGGAATAATCAACAGAACATACAAATATAAACAACGAACAACCAGATTTAAACCACACACGAGGTCTAAACCAGAAGCTGTTTGTTAATTTGAAGTGGTTGGAATAATCAACAGAACATACAAATATAAACAACGAACAACCAGATTTAAACCACACACGAGGTCTAAACCAGAAGCTGTTTGTTAATTTGAATTGGATAGTCATAGAAAACCTAGGGTTGACAATTAGCAAGTATTTAAAGGAAAATGTGAATATACATCAGTGTTTAGATTAAATATTTAAATAGATCTGCGAAAATTGGGATAAATTTTTTCTCAAATTTTTTCCCACGAGGCTGGAGATGATCAAACTTTATTGCAAACCAATTTGCAGAACCCGAGTTAATGGTTCTTCAGCAAAAAAATAAGAGGCCTGAGATGAGCAAATGAGTGTCAATTTAGCAAAACAAATTAGGTCAATCAATTTACCTTTATAATATCTTTGAATTGATAAAGTTTGAATGCACATCACTTAACAGGTCTAAATTTACTGATGACAGAAAATGTCTAAATTTGCTATTACTGAAATATGACATCATAATTTTTGCAGCATAATTAAATCTGAAATTTTTTAAACGTGAATATCTTAAGAAGGAAAAGAGCTTTTTAAAAAATCATTAAAGTCATCATCGAAGGAAAACTATTTACTACTATACACTATTCATAACTAGTCGATAAGACCCATGGGAAAATCCACTTAGGTAGGAGAACAGAAAATTATTAGGATCTGATCATAACTTTTGGCAACAGTTACAAAGATATTGATGTTTAAGGTTCTTTAATGACATTATCAACCCATTTGTTCCAAAACCAGTATTAGGAAATTGGTTCTATTTTGGTCCCAGGTAACATCATCTCCATGCAGGAGATGGTGTCATTTATTTCCAATCGTTTCCAGTTATTCAGCCTTGAACTTAAAAGTGCAATGCAATGGTTTCACTATTTTTATTTAATAAATTGATGTTAGTCTAAATACATTGACGTCATGCAGTAACGTCTAGGTGGTTAACCAATAACTTGGTTACTGTGGAAAGTTTATTATTTGCTTGAACATGATAGTTTAGTAGGCGACGTTTCGTAATATGTATTTCTGTATTGTTAGTGTGAATATGAGCTGTGTATTTTTATGTTTCACAGAAGTGGCGTTCTTGGGAAGAAATTTAAAAAACTTAGATGTTTTTTTTTGTGCCAAACAGACAGGTTGACTTAGATTTAATTTGTGCACGAACAAAACAAGTATATTTGGGATTACCACAAAAAATACAAATATTTACAGTATATCTGAATACAGAATTTAGTACAAAACCAGAAAATGTGTATACCGTCATAGTAATAACAAATTTTCTTCTTATTTCCACCATGCGTGTATGCCATTATAAAGATTTGTCAAAACACAGGCTTGCTCCCGCCGACCAGTACGCAGGCAATAAAAGTTGTGGCAAAAGTTGTGAATATGAATGGCTTCAAATCCAGTGCAGTGGTTGTTCCGTGAACTGTACTAATAAAATTAAAAACTACAATTTTTTTAGGAAGGGTTGGCCAGGAAAAACAATTTAAGGATCAATAAAGATCAATAAGATCCAGCGGGAATATCGCTGAAAATCTTTTTCGGCTTCATAAAAATAAAAACCTTTACATATATATACATATATCTGAATACTTTACTTTATGGTTTCATCAAATTATGAACTATAAATATGTACTTTTTTATGTTGCATACGAGTAATGGAGATGTAATTTTTATATCAATTGGGCTTAAAATAGAAATTAGCTAATGGCAATTAACTATTACTGAATATTTTTTTAATCTGACCAAGGAATGTTTAAAAGCTTAAATGTGGAATAGTTGTAATAAAGTTAATAAGGATAAAAAAACCAGGTCAATGAAAATGCCCCGTCCCTCGCTCAATGAATTTTTCACACTATAGTTTTCAGTGCCAGCCTGCGTTGGACATTCCAAGCAAGATGGCGAAAATGGAGGCGGAGGAAGAGACAAACACTTCAACTAAAGAAGTTGAAAGCTCACAGCCAACTGATGTGAACAAAGCTACCTCAGAAACGCCTGAGCAAAAAGAAGCTAATAAAGAAAATGGTTTCACCAACAATATAAATACAACAGAGAACAAGATGTCCTATAAGAAACTTAGCGGAGAACATTGTTATGTTCAGAAGCCTGATGGTGAATGGCGTAAGTGTTGTGTTTAGTTAGTTAAAAATTTTGTTTTTGTATACATATTAGCATCTAGCAGTATGTAGGGATAACGGTTAAGGATAACTCCATGATCTGTGATTTTTAATGGGCATGATAGATAAGTATAGCTAGCTAGATAGATGTGCATGTGCATATTTTACACAGCTAGCTAGCTAGTCTCGCAAGTATTGATGGGATATCAAACCACTTTCGTGTGTGCAATTCAGGATCAGGTTCAGATATATATGTAAATGTTCTTTACATGTTACAGTTTCTGTAATCAAAAACATTTTAGTGCAAAAATCTGAAATATTTTCTGTCTCTTGGAAGCTACTTTGGGTGAGAGGGAGATGTACATATTTTGCATGGCTAGCCTCAAATGTTGCGTAATATACTCTGGCTAATATTTTCAGGATGGGGCCATGGCTTCACAGCTGTTTCGGAGCGAACAAAAATGCTACGAAAAAATAATTCAATTTACCCTCTCAGTTAAAACAGGATATCTCAAGAACAAAATAAGATTTTTATATTCTGTAAAAAGAAAAATAATCTTAGATAAATTGTGCATATTATTAAAAAAAAATTTTTTTGGACACCTGTCCGAAATTGGTAAATTTAGGCCAAAATGTCTAAAAATGACTTAAAAATTATCATTTAGATAAATGTCTTCCATAAAATCTCTGGAATAAAGTTAAGAAAACATGTTTTTTATGGTCCACAGGTTAGGTAAAATATCTGGAATGAAAATTACTTAATTTTATTACTGTCCGAAATTGTCCATAGGGTTATATTTGGGCCAAATGTGAGAACTATGTGAAAAACAGCCTATGGAACCTTAATGTATGCTTAAAGTTCGTTTATTAACTAAATAAAAAACATTACTTTGGATTCTAAGACCATTAAAGATGATGTAGATGAAATATTAGTCTGTCCGAAATTGTCCAAAGGGTTATTTTTGGGCCAAATGTGTGAAATATGTGAAAAACAGCCTATGGAGCCTTAATGTATGCTTAAAGTTCGTTTATTAACTAAATAAAAAACATTACTTTGGATTCTAAGACCATTAAAGATGATGTAGATGAAATATTAGTCTGTCCGAAATTGTCCAAAGGGTCACTTTTGGTCCTAAGGTTTTTTGGGCCAAATATGTGACATCTATATATTAAATAAAACGTCATTCAGAGTCGACGGTTTCAACATTTTAGTTTATCATGCTAGAAGAAAATACCTCAAGTTGTGCATAAATATTTTATTTATTATATATATACAAAGCAATCATTTTGTGTTTCTTTATAAATTGTATAAAATAGCACTCAATCTTGTGATAAAGCCAAGATTAGCTAGCTAGGTAGCTAAAAACATCTTTGAATTCAACAATTTCATCTTGAGAAAGCCCACCAAAGTCTCAACTAAATATAAAAAAGAAGTATTAAGTTACTTCGCTACAAAATGCAAAACTGTAGGACCAAAAAATAGCTACTCTTTACAGAAAAATATAAAACGGGAGAAGCAAGATTAAAAAAGATAACAATTAGCCATGCTTAAAGTTTTACAAGCTGTAAAACAATTTCTTAAACTTAAGGGTGCTCTAATAGCACAAAAATAATAATAAAATCCCTGCAAAATAAAATAGTTTACTGTTTTGTCCCTTACCTCCTGTTCTGCCAAACTTTGGCTAGCTAAAAATTTGCAAAGACACCGTTGTCTCGCTTATTCAAACATTTTCGAAAAATTCTGGTTTCGAACCAGGATTTCCGGGTCGAACAATCAAGTACAAGGTAAACACCACGCCGTTGTAGTTTTTTTGAGAAAAACCATATGTAACAAAACATTAAATAGCATCGCTATGACTCTCTTAGAAGTTTAGATACTTATTTAATTAGACAGAAAAGGGATCACACTAACCAAATTCCCTTGCACCACTTTGGGAACTTTTTCTTCTCTTTTTTAGCGCCTGAAGAAGACTTTAACTTAAAATTTAAGTAGTTTATAGTTTGTGAGACGAACGGTGCTCGGTACTGGGGAACCTTGTTTCCAGGCCCCCTATACCAACTGTCAAGTCCGTAGCTAGTAGCGCGGCATTGCCAAGAGGTTGGAAAGATGGTATACTTTCACCAAGAATAATGTTTTTTTTTAATTTGTGTGTTTTGTTCGACGAAATAACTCGAAATCCATAACACACATGTATAGCATATTTATATATTTAAAAGTAGAAAAGTAGATCGTTTTAATACTTTTTATTTCAGTAAAATTAAAACAATACAAAAAAAGTTTCAATAACTTAAAAAATGATACAAATACAAAATTTCAAAAAAATTGTGGAAGCCATTTTAATTTTGTCCGCGGTTTGACCGTAGCGAAACAGTCGTGGCTTAGAAGGGGAGTGCTAGAGTATTTAACAACTCCCCAATTTCCCCACATGGCTTGGGTTAATCTGGAGCTGTGGTAAGGCCACCATGAAAAATATTTTGTGTTCGCATCCTGAAGACCCCGCAAAAATGAGTCGGTCGGGTGTATTTTTTCCTGGGATTTTCAGATCGGAGCAAGCAAATTCGTTCCCAGGGCCAAGACAGTATAGCGCCACTCGACATCGTTTGTAGACCATTTTTTGCTGGCCTGTAAACTGTCGGTAGCCAAAGGAGATTAATTTTTGCGAGTTTTTGTCAATTTTGCATAAGTTAGTTCTGGCGAAAAATATTTCTTTTTGAAAAATATCTCGCGAAATTTTTTCCCGGTCTTTTCCCGACTTACCGACTCAGGTTTTTATTACCAAAAGTGAGTCGGTCGGATGACACGAACACAACATATTTTTGATGACAGCCTAACATTCACTTGCCCATATTGAATTGCTGCCAAGGGGCATTGAACCCTAGTCTCCTGCGAAAAGTGCAAGAATTATAATCGCTAAGGCTATGGCACATTTTACTTTATTGACCTATAGTTATCCCAACTAATAAACTTGAAAATATTATATGGAACCAGTGGTCAAATTAGCATTTCTTGTAGTAACTTAGTATAGATGCTGCCACTAGTAAACCGATCATTACTTAAAAACTCCCATATGAGTTAATTTAAAATTTTTTTAACATATTAGTATTGAACAAAATAGTATCTGTATTATGTATTGCAAAAACTAGAAATTTAACCTTAAAAAAGAGACAGAAGTTGAGACACTTCAATCACTTCTACTTCACCATATTGAAATGGTTTTTTATTCAAACTTATTTCACATTATTCTAATTATGATGTCATTACATTGCTCTGTGGTTAGATATTTATACAAAAGTGCCATATTTCCACTGATTTAATTTTGGACGGGGGAACAAATGTAACATCTAAATTCCAGATTTTACTAACTTTGTTGATAACATGCAAAAAAATTCTATATGACTCCTTTATATATTGCCATTAAACCTGTTCAGTTGAAGCCATGAGGCTGGAGTTCAAGTTGGAAAAGGGTAAGGTTTCAAGAGGCTTTTGTAGAAAGGCTAAGGTGATATTGGTTGAAATAATCAAACCATAGGCAAGTCAGTTTTTTTCTCCATCTAATCTTTCAAAATAATAAAGGTGAGAGATTTATCATCTGTAAAAAATAAACATATAGGTGAATATTTATCATAGCACATCCGTATTTCATTCTCAACAGAGAATGGTTCACCCCGATCAGACCTCTGATCATGACGGGCGAGTATAATGCGTGTAAGTCATATTGAAGAAGAACTACTTTGTTCATCACTAACACACTGCCAAGCAGTGAGCGGGATTCGATCCGCGGTCCCCAGAACTGGGAGCCGCAAACGAACCCACTACACTACACTACATTTTGTACCATAACTACATTGATGTTATTTCATTTCAGAATTGTGTGAAATAATTCACAGCAGAAAACAGGCTGACGGCAGCTTAGATTATTATGTTCATTATCATGGCTGTAAGTTTTTTTTCTATTTATTTTAAACACTTTTAAAAATAGTAACATATTTTGGTCTGGTGTTTTTGGTACACTTATGACCAATGGGCTTCACACTTGCCAGATTTCCCTAATTAATCTAAACTTTCTAGTATTCAATAAATGTTTAAAATGGTAGCACTAATTTTTTGCTGATGTTATCCTAAACCGACTTTCTATGTCATAAAATGTTTAAAATTGTCATCAGAACCTTGAAATTTGTCCAAAATAAAATTTATTTATTCAATCCTAGAATGAAAAAAATTAATGATAAGTGAAGAATGATCACCAAAGCAAGCTTCGACAAATTTATAATTATTTGTGAATTTTAAAAGCTAAGAAATGTATGCCTTGTCATTGTTTACATTGTAGCTAACAGACGTCTGGATGAATGGGTGCCACATAACAGGGTGGACAGAACTCGGCCAGTCCCTGAACTGGATAACAAACCTACTGTTGACTTGGATGGAGAAAGTGAAAGAAAAATCACACGGAATCAGAAACGAAAACATGATGAGATTAACCATGTTCAAAAAGTATCCGAGATTTATTTTATTTGTAAAGTCACCTTCTTTATGAACATAATTAGAAACCATATATAATTTAAAGCAAACCTGTACAACCTAAAAATTAAAGGCCTATTTTTTGCTGTTACTTACTGTTGGAACAAATTTTTTTTCAGACCTATGATGAAATGGATCCAACTACAGCTGCATTAGAAAAAGAACATGAAGCTATTACTAGAGTAAAATATGTTGATTCCATTGAAATGGGAAAATATGAAATCGATACTTGGTACTACAGTCCATATCCCGATGAGTATTCAAAACAAAAGAAATTGTTTATATGTGAATATTGCATCAAGTATATGAAGTTTGAGTCAACTTATCGAAGACATACTGTAAGTTAAAAAAAAAATTCTTTTTTTACGATCCATCACAAAATGCAATACATTCTGTGATGGATTGATTGTACAAGGTGGCAAAGTTAGAAGTTTGCTCCCACAAGTAGTAATGTAGGATATTTCTAAAGTTCATTTGCACATGGGATCTTAAGTTATTAGTTTAGATTCTAACCCTCAAAACGTGCTAATTGTTGTTGACATCAGCATGGCCTTTTTTCTTAAAATTCAGGGACTTTGTGGACCCTGACTTGGATTATTCCATAAAGTAATTTTAATGTTGCTTAGCTAACCTACCTTTTAAAAACACTCTTGATACTTCTTGTCTTCTTTGCGAAACAGCTGAAAAAGTGCTATTGTCTCAATATTTAGTTTGTAACTTACACTTTTTTAGGGAATTTGGCTTCACCCTGAGATAGGACATAGGATATCATTTTTTTCGGGAATTTGGCTTTAACCCGAGATATCCTTATATATATTTTTCTTCACATATTTAGCCTGAATTTTTTTTTCTAGTAGTAGATAGAATATCAGTAAAAATTCAACCTTGCCATTGTCTTTATTTTAGCTAGCCATTTCCAGTTTCACAGTTTTTATAAAATTGTTCTAATAAAAAAGTGTAACTGTGAAATACAATGACAAGGAAGTGTAAAAACTTCAAATATGTGTTTATTCTTTGTTAATTCTAGGGAAAATGCAAGTTACGCCAACCTCCTGGCCGTGAAATATATCGCAAGGGTCCTCTGTCTGTATATGAAGTAGATGGCAAAGATCAAAAGGTAGAAGCTGTTACTTAATTTTGTTTTGTCTAAAGTGTAATCAAGTGTAAAGGGAGAGGTTCGCATAATAATATTTTGGATTCTTTTTAGATTTATTGCCAGAATATTTGTCTTCTTGCTAAACTATTTCTTGACCATAAGACGTTATACTTTGACGTGGAGCCATTTTTATTTTACGTTCTTACTTATGTTGACCGAGAAGGAGCTCATATGGTTGGCTATTTCTCAAAGGTATGGTGTTATTCCGTATAATAGTGCCAGTTTAGAGACAAGGAACACTTAGCACTCGTGTTTTGCACCTTTCAGAAAAATTAAAAAAGGTTATACCTAAGCAAGGAAAAAATAGAGGGTAGTCTACAATAAATACGCGATTTCAGATTTCAAATACTATTTAAATTACATATTGCATAGGCAGTGGGCCGAGTTGCCCTTTACGATAAAATAATTATATTTTAAAATATCTATTAGGAAAAAGATTCACCTGAAGGAAACAACGTAGCTTGCATCTTAACGCTACCTCCTTACCAAAGAAAAGGATATGGGAAATTTCTTATTGCGTTCAGTAAGTTTAGTTAGAACATTTTCTTATAAAAAAGCAGGCACAGCAGACGGTTTAACTTAAATATGACGTCTTTTATATAGGTTATGAACTGTCCAAAATTGAAGGGATGATCAGTTCACCCGAGAAACCATTATCGGACTTAGGTAAACTCAGCTACAGAAGTTATTGGTCTTTTGTGTTATTGGATGTGCTAAAGAACTCATCAGGGACTTTATCTATCAAAGATTTAAGGTGTGCAAAAAAGTAGATTTTAACATTTCGTTGACTTTAGTTTGTTAATATAGTACTGTAGTTTTAAGGAAGAAATTTTTGCAGAAGTTAAATTTTGCATATTTTTTTTTTTAAATTAACATAAGATTTAGCCATGAGTTCTTATCAAGATAAAATAAAACGAACTAATAGCTTTTCTAAGTGTTGCCAAGATGATGGATCGAGTGCGCCATATTGTAAAACACAAGTTTGAAAACAAACATTTTTTAAATCGTTATATTTTCTGAACAGCAATTATTTTTTTTTTTTAATTTTTAAAATTTTTTCTTTAAACTTTTGAAAATTTTTGCCAAACATTTGCGTGTTTTTCTGCGAAATTCTCTGCTAAATTTGTCCTTACCAAGGTATCAAGGTATTAGAATTTTGCTGGCAATCATCTCTTTACATTTCAGTGCATTGACAAGTATCACCATAGAAGACATCATAGGGACCTTACAATCCTTAAATATGGTCAAGTATTGGAAAGGTCAGCATGTAATTTGCGTAACGCCTAAACTTGTCGAAGATCATTTGAAAGCGTATCCGCTGAAACAACCTGCAATCAATATTGATCGATCTTGCCTTCGATGGTCACCACCTTATAAAAAAATTAAGGTGAAAAAGTAAATCGTTTATTAGTTTACAACTAGTTCTCGTGTTTTCCAAGCTATTAACGTTTCGCCGGCGGTAACGTTGTGTTAGCTCTGTTCTAAACATTGATGAATCCTTTCGAAATGCGGGCGGAAGAGAAGTCATTGACCATGTCAACGTAATTTATCAAACACAAAAGATACATCTCCCATAAAGGACCACCCTAATGTAAAAGATATATCGACTTATGAAGTAGATTTGACACCGGTATTTCAGATTGACTTATGTGCGTTATCCAAAGTTTGATGAAGTCAGACATTCTTTCTCGTGCAAACTGAAGCTTATTGAAATTATCGCTACTTTTTGTTTTCATTATTCTAAATACGAGAAGGAAGCTAACTGTATTGATCAGAATTCCTCTTTAACATCCCTCATGGCGTTGTATTTTTCACAAGAAAGAGAACAATACAAAATTGATGACAAATAAAGTGTTTTTTTTATATTTGACGTAATGCGCTGTTGTTTGATCTGGCGCAGGCTGCTATTGTTAACGCGTAGATTATCCTAAATTATACTGTGCTTGTAGTTTTAAGTTTACTTTCTATCCAATTCGCCTTTAATTATATATTTAAATCGATTGTTAACGAGCGACTTTATCCACTTCTTTAGCGGCCTACACAGTCACAGGGAGTGATAGAAGTGAAGGAGTAAAATCCCTGTCAGATGGTTTAAGTTCTTTGTGAAGAAGTAATTATGTCATAAACCACGTGTGAAAGTTTCTACCAGTGATTCTGTTCCAGTGATATTAGGCTGGGTGAAGGTAACCTTTTAGATTGACATGATTTGGGTGTTTGAGTATAATTTAGATATGTTTCCGTACAAATCGTGACTTGATTAAATTATTGGGATCACGAAATTTTGCAAGTTGTTGTTATTGAAAATTGTTCGAATTTATTTTGAGTCCTTTTTGTCCTGAATTTTTGCGTACATGACGTTACATGGTGCAGAGTGTAATGTACGATTAGACCATCTAGGATTAAGAGTTCCGTACCGAATGGAGTGCCTGTACAAACGAAACGGAGCATATCCGATGTACGAAACAGAGTGATACATTTCGATGCAAAAAGTGAAATAATTTTACTTCGATACTGAAACGGCATCGTGTGAACAAAAGCTTCTAAAAAATAGCAACATTAAACGGTAAGCAAACTCTCAATTCTACACTTGATGTATTAACTACAATATGATAAATTGCAGTCTGCGCCACATAATGACGAGCTAAATAGTTTATAAAAGGGCGGAAGAAATAAAGATCGAAATATAGAAATAAAGTAATAATAAATAAATAATATAGAAAAAAAGGTAAAATTCTCTTTTAAGCGCTGCAGTGCTTATTAGACCCTTCTGCTATCAAAAGCAGCACGTATCAAAAAGGACGGCGCTTATTTCAAAGTTTCAGTTTAGAGTATATTATTAAAGAGCGTAAAAATCGTAGGTTTATGCTCAGGTAACAATTATACGATGTATCAGGGTCCTATCCGCAAACGTGTGTAATTGATGTATAAAAAAACATAAGTTTTTAGTCCTGTGTATTTTGATTTTTCGAAAAGGTATAAGATTATTAGTTTTAAATATCGATGTCTTACCACTCACAATATACACGGTTCTATATATATACGGAAACGGTTCATTCGCTTCTTATATATCAAGTTCCTTAATAAAATGGATTCTTCTCAGAGAAATTAGCTTTTTTCACTTTAAATAGAAAAAAAAATAAGGAAGCTTGGTGTGTTTGTTGAAGCATTGTATAAGTAAACGATGCTAGAAAGAACTTTTGTAGGGGAGCCTGATGAAAACTTGATTTATAAGCCCAACTATAAATAATGATTTCACGTGTCTTTATACTTGTTAACAAAATCTTTTTCACACCAACAAAGGTAGATGGAACAACCTTACCTTAAATCAGAAAAAAATTATTTAAGGACAATAGATGCTTGTCATGTACCAAGCATTTGCTAAACGAACATAGATTGGAATTGATAGGATCCTAAAACATCTCCCTGCTTAACGTTTAGTTTTTAGTACACATAAAATTAGTACGTTTCAAGTAATCCCACCAGCTTCTGCCTCCTCTTGAAATAGAGGCAACAACTCCAATGGAATAAAAAATGAAAATAAATACAAATAATAAAACGCAAGGGATATATATTCGATTAAAAAAAAAAAAAAACTAGAAAAGTTATATAAACATATACATAAATATTTGTTTAAAAAATGTAGAAAATTGTGTTTACATTACGGATTTTTTCTGCTACTTTCTAAAAATACAGATTTGATTTTGTCTCGATAAACCAAACCTGCATCACTGTTGTAAAATTCTTTAAATTTGTCAAAAAATTCTTTATGTTCAGTTTTAGGTATGTTTGACAGCTCAATTGGAAGTTTTAAACGTCCAACAATATCTTCAAATGTTCTTCTTCGTTCATAGAGTTCTGTATCCAACGTATGATCTGCCACCATCAGCTTCTCAGTTCTATGTGTTACTACTGTCTGCTTTGCTTTTATTCTTTTCAACTTCAGTTTCATGTTGGGTAGCTGATACTTGATTTCGTCGTTATTTCGTTGCAACAATTTCACCTCATTATATAGAGAAGGAAATTCCACTAGCATGTCTAAAATGTTGTAAATCAGTTATCGCAGAGTTACAAAAATGATTACAAAATGCGAGGTTTTAAATCAACTGAAAAGCGACTTACCTTTTACCGAATAAACCTTTGGAATATTTTCAGATACAGAAGTACTGTCGCATTTAGACCTAAAAATCAATTTACTCTTGTGGTAAAAGGAACACGTTTTTAACAGGATATTTAAAACTTTTTTTCTACTCAGTGAATTAACTGTCTTTTCTCTCGTACTTGCAAGGGACTAGAAAATTAGTTCCAGATAAAGGAAGTTTGAACAAAGAAGGGATACAAGAGGAAATACTCCAGGAAGTATTTGTTCGAGATAGGAAGATGCTCGGGCTAGATGCTAAAGTTTCGAGATACAACCGGTGTACTGTATTTCCACTGATCTAGTCCTAATTGGTCCACACAGCGAGAAAACGAAAACATAAAGTCAAATGCCGGAACAGACACTAGGGTAACTTCTGTCATAAAATTGAAACGTTGGTAGGATGTTATAAAATGTTCTAGAAAGATACTTAAAAATTGTGAAATAAAGTGCTCCAAGTTTTTTTTTTGTTTTTTTTTTTTGGTCTTCGAAAAGCTTCGTTTCCAATAAAACCTTGAATTGTTGTGCGATTGTTGTAGAGATGAAATAATTCTATCTCTACAATATGTGTATATCTTTGTGCAGCTCTCTTGTGTCGTCACTTTGTTCAATACGCGTTAAAAACCATATCATATGGAAGAGAAAAGGACAACAACAACGTCGGCAACAACACACGAAAACCGCAACAGCAGATGCACTAAATAAACAACGACAACAACAACAACAAAAAGCGCAAAAAAAAACACAACAAGACAAAGACAACGGCAAAAGAAAACAAACAAACACACGGAAACCACGGAAACCAAATAAACAACAACAGCAAATTCACCGATAAAAACAACAACAACAACCGCAGCATACAAACTTCTTAAACTATGTTTACTTACTGTGGTGCATTATTTTGCTGGTTTCTATTGGAATTCGAAGTATGAAATCCAGAATCTATAAGGTGTGTTTTAAAGTTTAAAATAGGGAGAATCAAGTTTTGACAATTTGAAATGTGTTAATAAAACAAGTATGTACCTGTTTGAGCGCTAACTGAAATTCCTGGACAAGTCAACACACTAAAAACAATTATCAACCATTTTTACGTTTTTATATTGTACTTTTTCTATAAAATTTCACGAATAGCGAAATTCGCGAAAATTTCTGACATTAAAGCGCCTTAGTAAAGTAAATTTGAAAAAAAAAGCAATAAATAAGTAACAGGCCTGGATCGACCTGTCCAAAAGACATAAAGCTTAAAGATTAGACTTTTTGCAAACACCAATTCAGGCAAAGTTTGCGGAAAACTTAAGTAAAAATCTAATTGAAAATAAAATTAAAAGAATGCTCGATGAAATATAAAGGCACAAAAACAGAAATTCGTTACCTCCGATGAGTCGTGTATTTTCCGGACTTGTGACCCTTTCCGTCACAACCTTGAACAGGACATTGTTTTTCTTGATCTTTAGAAAGTTTTGGACATGTTAAAAGAGAATCATGCGTTTTTTGATCGGTAAGTACACTGCCAGAACTATCGCAACCCGGTACAGGACATTTATTTGACCCAGCTGCCTCTTTTTTTAAACGGTCTGCAAGTGGACATGCAAACAAACTAAAAATACACAATAGATGGGATTAAAAAGTATATTTTAAGCACCAGGTACTAACAATGTTGCTAAGAACCTTACGTTAAAATAAATCATACAGTTGGGACGATAGGAAAATATTATTCTGTTGGGAAAGAATTAAAAATAACCTTCTATGTCTAGGGAATTTCTTATTGTTATGTCCTTTGCCATCGCATCCAGGAAACGGACATCTGGTCTTCTCTCGTTTCGCAGATCGGCTAGAATTTTCAGGTATAACACAATTCTCTTCTTTAGTATTACACCGATCTATAGAATTTTGTTCCGTTGGTTGAATTGGAAATTCGGGTGATAGTGGAAATTTGAAGACACTTTCCGTTGAAGGAGACGAGCACAGAGAAGAAGGCTCACTTTTTACTTCCCTTTTTACGTTCTTCTGAGCTTTTGGACAACCGTGAATACTAAAACAAGAAAAGGAAAAGACATAATCGTTAAAGTTTTATCTATTTTTCTTATATCAAGAGATCCCAGTTTATAGAGA
Organism: Hydractinia symbiolongicarpus; assembly: GCF_029227915.1. Taxonomy (NCBI): domain Eukaryota; kingdom Metazoa; phylum Cnidaria; class Hydrozoa; order Anthoathecata; family Hydractiniidae; genus Hydractinia; species Hydractinia symbiolongicarpus. Next base: position 25,253,780 of record NC_079882.1, on the reverse strand, counting down.
CTTTGTTGCCTTTCTATTCTGGTCTGTAAATTGTACAAAAATCTAAAAAAAATTGACACACTATTTTTTATCACATAGATTTAAAAAATGTTAAATATTTTTATCTATAAATTCGAGCGAATTTCACATTCCGCTTGTACTATTATGAAGGCGTAGGCCCAACCTATACATTATGAAAAAATAAAAAAAACCGTCCCTATGTAGGCAACCAACCTCCTGTGGTGTAAATATCTCCCATTAACATGCCCCTTGCCATCACAGTCAGGTGTTGTGCAATGAACCTCATTGATCGAATCCATTGCTGCATAATTTTTAGGTGACTTTCTCTCCCTTCTTTCTCTTCTATTGCGTGCTGTTACACTTTCGTGACAATGCTTGATGATAGTACCCTAAATAAAAAGAAACAAATAATAATTTATACTGAAGATGTAAGTATACTTACGAAAAGCTTCGTTTTTAAATTTAATAAATACATATATTTTAAACATTTCGTATTAATAAATATTTACTATGGCAAAGAAGAAACTACTCAAATAATAACTTAAATGACATAAACTGAATAAATTATGGAATTTAGTCAGTTGTAGTAAAAATTAACTTGGGAAAGCCGATGCATATGCTCCAGATATGCTTATATACAGTAAATGGGTCAAATTCTAAGTTGCAAGAGCAGGAATTTTTTGAAAAAAAAGACGAAAACTTTTTTTTTCAGAGAAAAACTTAAATAATTTCTGCTTTTACAAATAAACAAAACATTCAGTCAGAGAAACGAATTTCAAATATTTAAAACGATTGGTGCAGTTTTTAGAAATGATTTTTTGTCATTGTTAGCTGATTTTTCTCTGCCATTACTTTAGTTCACACATGTTTAAAGTAATCATTGTGAAAATCATCTTCTTTGAGATTGTTTTTCTTACACATCGAAACTACATCTTCATGATTTTATGATTTAATCGAGTTCGTATTTTCACAACAGAAATACGAATTGTTTCAACACAAATAAGATTCTAACATACATGAGCATACATGGCGTGAAAAAAGGACAAAATTATAAAATGGGTATTGAATGATAAAAGTGTAAAATTTTAAAAGAAAAGCCAGTCATTCCTAAAGATTTTAAAGCAAGAAATTATCCAGTATATTTTAAAAGGAAGACCAACAACTCAAAATTAAGTTGTCAACCTTATTTTTTTAACTAATAAAAAATATAAGACGTCTGATTTTAAACCCAAAATTCTTTACCAAGTTTTTAAAGACTACAGGGGGTATTCCAGTATAAACACAGCTATTGTAAAATATACCAACGTGAAACTTGATTAAATCATATTGCTAATTTTGTTTATACTGTTGGTAATAAGAACAGATGCTTGTGTCACTCACAAACCGAAATTGGTTATAAGGTCATGTTAGCTGATTTTAATCGGTGTTCTTCCCGAGTGATGGAGAGAAAACTGTTCAGTTATCTAAGGACGCTTTAATGTGTTTTAATTGGTTTCTAAGATTGGAAGTTTAGCCTGTCAATAAATTATTAATTAACGACAAACAAAGGCTGATATATAAAGATAAAGCAAAAAAATGAACTTTCTTACCAATCTCATTTCTCTTGTAGTTTCAGATGGTAAGCATTCTCTGCAACAGTAAAATTTTTGTGTAAATATTATTGCATATCTTGTTTGAAATATGCTACCACATTTGAAACAAGGCATTGTCGAACCAAGTTTAGCCAGTGCTGATTTAGAAGGGGACAGATTATCAATTAATTCAGCATTAATTCCTCCGACATCACTCTGATTTTGCTCAAGGTATGTGTTTTCACATGGAGTGGAAGTTTCTCCATTTGTATCTCCCAATAAGGAGGAATCTAAATCTGGTTTTGATTCTTGTGTATCACTCACAAAGGAAGTATCTAGGGATTCACCACAAGGCTCCTCTTGGCAAGCAGATTTTTTTCGTTTATAGGGCTCGTCATTTTTAAGTTTAGCAAGTCGTTTTCTCTTACTTCTTCTTACATCATTATCTCCATCAATGTTATTAGATAAACTACTTGATGTATCAAAAACTTGCTCCTGTTTCTTATCTGGCATTGTTTCAATCCACTTTACAGAAGCAATATCATTGTTTCTTGTTGGTTTATGATTATTAGTTTTAACATGCTCTGTGTTTTTATTGTTTAGATTTTGATCTTGTTTGACAGGTGTACATCTGACAGCAGAAACAGTCAAAGCATTTGATAACGTTGCTGATGGTCTAGTAACTGATGTTTTTATGTTAGGAAGGTTCAACAATTGAACAACTCGGACATTACTAAGCGGTATTGCTTTTTGATTCTCACAAATATTACCAACAGAAACTTTTGTAAGAGAAACTAAATTTACTGGTCGTACCACGATGGAATTGTTGATGTTACCATTTGGTTTAGTAGGATCTTTCTCAATAAAATTTTGCAACGACTTGAATATATTTCTATTTGCAGGTTGAACATTGATAGAAAATAGTTGGTCAGCTACTTTTAACACTCTTTGTGATTCCTAAAACAAATTTAATTTATATACTTTGAAACAGTTTGACTAGATTAAGGAAATAAAATTGAGCTTCATGAAGTTAAAAGAACAGCGTATTAATTATATCCTGCAACTTTTATTTTTGTGGAACGAAATTAAGAAAATAGCACAAAGTAGGCTTATTTATGAAGATACATGTGAAAAAAGGTGAGTATATAACAGGGGTGCATAACAATTAAATGCACAATCTTTAAGGATTTTTCTTATACCTAACTAGGTGTTAAAATGATGTTACTACATTAACGACAAACCTTTTCATCGACAACAATCTTGCTTTTTCTAGATGACATGTTTCTCTACAAACAAAACACCAGAATCAACTAGAATTTAATTTTTTGTATCTTTTTCTATTTATTCTTAAACAGAAACAATTAAAATATTAGTGACTTATAAATATATATTTATGAGTGTTTAAATGCACACATATATAGATCTTCTTCCTACAGTACTCTGGTTTGTATTGCCCATAGTTAGTTCACCATTTACCTATGTGCCTTTTCTGGTCAGCAGCATATTTTTTGGTCAGCAGTCTTGCTAGTATTTAAGCTGCAGTTGCCTCATGGTTTTCCTTTTCAGTTCTAGCAGTTTATATATACCTCTATGTTTTCACATATTTTACGTTGTGAGCTATGCTATGTATATATATATTTTGTTCACGCTTATTAATATTATATAGAGATGTGTTATTACCTTGGCTTTGTTGTTGCTTATATTATATATGTGTTCTACTTTCATTTCATGCTTGTATATATTTTCAGCTATTACTATATATAAATGTTTTGTAACTTTTGTCCTATCTACAGCAATAGAACTGTACTCTACAATGATGAGTTTTTATGTGTGAGTTTAAATACAATATAAACTGTTTTGTCTATCTATACCAAGAAATATGACCCAAGATTGTAAGGTCGATACACTGATTAAGGGTAATAATTCTCGGAAAAGAAAGATAAAACAGTGTATATTGTATTTATTAACTGATAGGTATTTTGTTTTGGTTTGTAGAAACCAGAATTATTATCTAAAAACTTAGTTGCAAAAAGGTTGTAAAAACCAGGTTTTGATAAAGAGAGAAAACGTTCAAACGTTGAATTCCATTGTATCAATTTTTTAAATACACGTACCGAAATTTGGTTGCTATGCGGTTAAAGGTTGTATCATGCTGTATAAAGCCTGTAGTGAAGGCTTTTTAGCTAACCAAAGTGGGTATTAGAAAGGAGTGGTTATGTTTATTAAATTTAAATATAAGCACCTGGTGATTTCTCAAAAAAAAAATTTTCTTTATGTTATCAAATGATTTTTAAAATAATATTCTACACCTAATCCGTGCAATTTATCAATGCAGTATAAGTAAATACAAATTTATACTCTCCACAGATAATACACAAATATCTTTGGAATTCTATGAAATTTCTCAAGCAAAAGTATTAGTAAATACTAAGTGAGTTAAAATTGTCCAAAATAATAAAACCAATGTTAAAGTTAGCTTCATTGGATCAACTGTAACTTATATTAAAAATAACAGTCTATTTCTTCTTCTACTTATACTTTGTCAGTTATAGGTGTATTCTTATTAAAATGCTTATTTCTAGAATACTATTTAAATTATATAACAAGTGCACCAATGGGAATAAAAAATAAGGTAATGTCATTTTCAATTTAATTTTTGAAGCCACTTTGATGTAATCCAATGGCATTACAACGTTATAATTTGGCCCTCACTGAAATGAAGTACAACAACAATTTTGACCGTATAAAAATATAATTTGTAAGCTAATTCCTATGCTTTAAATACACGAACGTAATGAAAGTATCAACACATTACAAAACTAACACTGAAGAACATTTCTAGCAACCCTTCATTTTTATGTATTATTTCAATAACATTGAACAACATCAAAATATCACAATAATATTTCCAGTACTGTCAGGTTTTTTATAAATACTTCAAGTTAATAATATACTTTTAGGTCCATCAACCTGCTACCTGGAAAAGCTACCTAAAAGTTCTGTAGCTAGCTAAAATATTGTAATATTATGAAATTTACACATGAAATTCCAGGACATCTTTAATACAATTTAACATTGGCTTGGGTAAGTTAATAGGGGGTAAATTGTTCATTTTTACAGTCAACTGTTGCATAACCGATATTAGATTTATACATGTGAATTAGAACTAGAAAAATAAAACACCCACTTCTGCTTCAAGCATGCATGGAGATGAGCAAGTGTGATTGCAAAGCCAGAAAAACAGGACAGGTCTGGAAATGACCTTTTTAAATAAAAACTGCAATTACTTGTTCCATCACTATAACTTATTATTACTTATGCAAAAATAATAATTAACAACAGTAATTAATCCAAAAATTAAACTAAAGATATATAATACTTATAAATATATGAATAGTGCAAAGAAACTAACCATGTTTTTTTCATCTTTATTTTTTTGTTTATTATTGGCCATAATGGATTCTTCACAATTCGTTATGGAGGTTTTATCGTAACTATCTAGTATTTTTTTAACAAACTAAAATACCAAACAATACCAAAGTGGTTATAACAAATTAAATATGCAATAAAATTATCAAATACAAAAAGGTCACAATCATACCTCTTTCCGCTCAATTTTTTCAGAATTTAACACACTTTCGGGAGTTCTTCCATCCATGTTGATTTCGTCGAATATTTTGTGTTCAAATATTGTAGGCACAGCACCTGGCACCAATGTTTTCCTACGTTGTTCTATACCAAGTAGTTTTGCTTGCGAGTTTTTTTCAAAACATAGTGGATGAAAGTGGTCTTCACAAAGTGTTTTACTTGCAGTAAACTTAAAATCTTTAAACTCAAAATCTCTACCAATATTATGGAGCCATCTAATACTACGTTGCAACTCTTCTTCATTTATTGGTTTTGGGATTTGAAAAAAACTTTTTTTAATTGGCAATTTCCCAGTTGTTTGATGACATCCACGTGCTAAACAAGTGGGCATTCTAAAAAGGAATTAATTATAATTATTATTAAGGACCGGATACACTTGTATAATATCACTGAAATATACCTTATAATATCAATATAATTTCTTAAAATATGTTTAAAATATGGTTATAATTTCTTATAATATAGCTATAAATGTATAATTTCAACATCTGGCATGTGTATCATAACCCCGTAATTTGCTGCATGGCTATAATATCTGAATGTGCTTATAACTGTTAAATACTGGAATTTTTTTCACTGTTCATAATTTTTATGACTATTAATTCCCTAAATTTATTAGAATGGCTCTAAAACTCAGGGGTGACATTTTTTTTAAAAGAACTGGTATGTTGTAAGGCTTCCGATTCAAAATACATGGAAGAACAATAACATGTAAAAACAGAAGAAATGAAACAACTCTTGTTAAATAAAATTAGCACAGCAACATTATAGACAACTAATTGTGCTACTCGTCATAAAAAATTAATTTGTGTTACAGTTAATGAAGATGTTTTTCAGTTTCATTGGTATCAAGAAACAAGATTATTATGTTGTCCTTGCTGGAAAGCTAATATTTTTAGATTTCAGAAAATCTATGTAGGAAAGTCTAAAGTCACAGGGTACTTCTTGGTGCTAAAAATCATGGGACAAAGTCATGGGACAAAGCACTGTTCATTATTTCTGTTTGTTGCGTGAAATGAATCTAAACTTTGTCTGTGCCAGCATTTTTTTTTATTATGAAAAAATGTTAATATGGAAACTTTTATCCTGTAATGTTGAAGTTTTTATTTGTTTTTTTCCGTAAACAAACCAAATCCTGTTTTCTAATTTTCACTTGGCTTGTAAAAAAACATTTCACAATTGAAATAATTCTAAGAATTTCTTGACACCAAAATAGGTATATATTGTTTATATCAAGGAAATAATACTATAAACAATGCAAGTTTCAAATGTACCAATTCGTTAAGCATAATTACCTTTGTGGGGGCACTTAATAGATCAGAGTATATTACAACAGAAATAAAAAGCTGACTTTCCAACAGGATACATCCACAGGGTCATAAAACCTAGAAAGAAAATAATCGTTTTGATCCCTCCCAAATTTTTCGAAAAGAAAAGAAGTCCTGTTTTTTGGTCAAAATTCCATGTTGTGAATGAAATGAACAAAATATATGGATCAAGCAAAACTACTTTCATAAACAATATTCTCTGTACTCATCAAATTTTCAATATATATTTTAGTAATTTAATAACTTTTAAAGAAATTTGCAGAACTTACCCCATAGTGCAATTTTACAGAAATTAATTTTGCAAATATTATATGCATTTTTAAAATAATAATTTTATAATAACACAAACCTCAGATTTTGCTAAAAAACAGCTTCAGGCTTAAATTGTTGTTTTTGAAACTAAGAACAAACCAAGTAAGAAATTTTGCCACAAAATAAGAAAAATCCAACATGTAAACTCTTTTGTAGTTTTTTTCAAAATAACAATTATTGGCTTGATTGGTAATGAACACAAATATAGAGCTTTATTAGTATCAAAGACACTCATTCTTAAAATAAACACATTAAATTCAGAGAAATTTTTAGAAAAAATCATAAATAACAAAATGAGGCTGAATAAAAGTGTGGAGTTGTGCTTTTACTATTAAGAACTAAATAAGAAAAAATCAGGCTGAAAAAGGCCAGCCTTAGGCCGGATGTTATTAGTTGTTATTAAAAAAAAAGTGTGTAGAGTATAAAATCACAAAACATTCTGCATTTTTGTCCTAAAGCACAACCTGTCACTGAGTAAAATTGCCTAAAAATTGTTGCCACACTTTTTTTTGAAAACTTGGACCTTCTTAAACAATTTCATGGATAAAAAGGAACCAGGGTGTATTGCTGGTTTAAAAAAGTGTTTAAAAATGTGTCCTGGGGGGATAGCTAGTGCCAGCTTGGATTTGCCTTGTAATAGTTTCAGCTAAATCTCATGTGAAAAAGGATGATTGATTGGAAAATTTTTATGATGATTAAGATAGAGAAGAAAGTAGCTCCCCTTTTTTGTGGCCTGTTCACATTTGTAGCTTCTGTAGTAACTTCCAACTACCTTTAGCCTTAGACTTAAAGGGTTAAAGGATTTTAAAAAGACTGTAAGGAATATTTTGGGGTCTGGAAACTAAATGGGTCTGGGTATAGCTATTTTAGGTGCTTCTCAATAATTCTAAAAGAAAAAAACGAAAGAAAATAGCCAAAAAAGAGCATTTGCACAGTTTTGCATAGTTTTTCATAATGCATTTAGTTTTTTATAACCATTCCTTCAAACATATATAGCTAAAAGCATGTAACCAACCTGATATACAAATGCAGATTTTTTACTGTTGTTATTTAGCATACAACTAACCAGTTGCATCACTATGTGTCTGCATAATCTATCGTGATAAAAATAAAATGAATTTTAACCTGAATGTAATAACAATTAATGATGGAATAAAATCTTAGGCACAACAAAACAAACCTTGTGCCTCACAGCCTCACTATTTTGCATTTCATATTAAAAAAGGCCTGATGGTGGAGAGTTGTAAATCTAAACACAACAACATGGCGGGAGCATGCGGCCACGAGCATCACAAGCATGATCATGAAAGTGCAGATTTGGGATCTTTATACACACTTTATACAAAAATTGATTTAGAAAAAGTGCAATGTCTTAATGAAGCAGAGGAGAGTTCTGGAAAAACAGTGTTTAAACCATGGGATAAACGGCTTGATATTGACCAGGTGAATTGAAACTTTTCCAGCCAAATCTAAAAGGATGAAATATTATTATCAGGTATTATGGTGCTTCCCCCAAACTATAGCTCGGTGCAAAAGAATTTGAGAAAATTCAACCATGGTATTGGGTAGCTTCATCAATGTCATCTGATGAATTGAATCATCTAAATAGGTAGTCAAATCAAAGAATAAGAGTGCCTATATAAGAACCTTTATTTGTATTTGTATATTTGAACATTTCATGTTTAAAATTTAGTTAACTTCAAGCTAGCTACCTATAATGCTAGCTAAATATAGAATACATAATTCTAGCTATAATTTCTTACTGTGTCTAAAGTTCAGCCTGCCCAATTTTAGAACAGTACTGGCAAATTTGCTATTGGTTTATAAACCTGAAATATTACTATAAGAATTTTTGTCTGGTGTTGCAAATGATAGAGCTCCTACGCTTACATTGCTTTAAAAAATCTAAAAAAGGTGTTTTAAGATAGGCCTGATTTTTGAGTCCAAAGATTGGTCAGTGTCCTAATATTGGGCAGAACACAGCCACACAACACTTGCGTTGTTGGTGACCAAAAGTTTGGAAGAAGCTAGGGATACTACCAACATCACCACCATCTATATGCGGATGATACAATAATTATTTCGTCCCATAAAAACTTGGATAAAAATGCAATATGAAGAGCACATTAATAGAAAAATACTAATTAAATATTTTAAAATTAGAACCATTGCATCCTGTTTAACACCTCGCACAAAAAACCTTTTAGTTAATGCACTTGTCATGCCATATTTCAACTACTGCTCCTCGGTATGGGCTTGTGCCACCTAATTGATTGGGAAAACTAGAAAAACGATTAAAATGTGTCCATACCTTGCTTGGGAAAGAGAGGGAATATTCAATGAATAATTTACTCATCAAAAATGATGCAATATTAGTTTTTAAAACCATGAATCACATTGCTCCTGATTGCATGCGCTCAAAATTCCTTTTGACAAAAAACTGTTATAATCATCAAACAAGAGGAGCTTCAAAAAAAAGGTTCACACTTCCTTGGCCAACACGGAATTTGGCAAAAAGCCTTCCCACTTAGAGCTGCAAAAGTGTAGAATAGACTAAGTGACCTGTGATGGAAGTCTGCTTTCGTTTAAGACTTCCATCTCTAATGTATTTGGCAAATTCTAATGGAGATCACGTTTTAATTTTTTAATTTTTGTTTTTTATTCTTTCTTTTTTTCAATTTTCACAGATTATAAATGTTACTATGTTTGATTGAACTGAGGCAGTCTAAGGTTTATCATTTTTTGTTTCTTTTTTGTTCTAGTGGCCCCCAGTGGAAACAATCCACTAACTATAGGTTTTTGTGATTTTCTGGGCTAGACACTTTAAATATTTATTATTATTATCATCATCATCCATCATCATCATCATCATCATTATTACTACTACCTGTTTCTCTTTCTTGTGCTTGTGCTCCGATTTCTGTCATGCTTTTTGTAACCCTGCTAGCTAAGTTTAGTTCACTAGACTAGGGAGAAGCTGAATATGCAATATCCAAAAGGCATTGAGATTGACTTACAAAATTATTTCAGAAAATTGATTGAGTTTATTCGTTAGAAAAGGAAGTAAACAGATTTGATAAAAAAAACACAAATTATTTGAGAAAATTGGTTCAGTTATTTCTTGAAAATATTTGAAGGAGTGGCACATTAAAAAGCAGGTTTATACTCTATTGATTTTGCTATTGTCTACCACTTACAGGGCATCATTATGATAAATACCACAATTGCAGGATCCTGCGTTAGCGGTTTTTGCCTTACTGTAAAATTATTATGCCTTATAATGCTCCTTTTTATTTTTACCAGTCATGGAAAACTGTTATGCAAGGGATGCTGCAATGCAATCGTATATACAGGCCTATCATTAAGGGAAAAACCATCACTCTTGTACACGAAAAGACACACACAATTCTGAGAAATGGAATAATAGCTGAGCCATTAACTGCTCCCCCAGTTCCACAAAAAGTTTGACTAGCTGAGCAGTTATGATTTCAGAACTTGGTACTCTGAGTTGAATGGCATAATGGGATGTATTTATATATCTAGTCTACGTAATTCTTATCTGGGTTTAGAAGTTGGTGGGTTAGCTAGGATGTACAAGTTGGCTTTGAATAGGTTTTTTGTGGGTTAATGTAATAGCAATAGAACAAAAAGGATCATTTTTCCCAGGGTGTGTGGTCATTATGTTTCTTAGGAAAGTATAATCACTGTCAAAATTTGATTATTTGTGTGTGATTTGTTTAGGTTTAAAGGTTTAAAAGGATTCTTTTATTTTTCATTTTTTAATCTTAGCAATCACACAGGTTTGCACGTAAATATAAAACAAATGAAGTTGAAATATTTTAAATAAAAGTGGGTAATGGGAATATGTTATGTACATGCCATCTTTTTATACTAATTATTAACTGTCTCTGATAAAATAGATTGGAGAGAATTTGTTATGAAACAAATGATTTCTGAAATCTGATTATTTGATAATATTTCCCATTCTGATTCCAACTGTAATTACTTCAACTATTCTTGGAGACAGAATAGCTAATCAAATTAAAGCCTTTCCATTTTTTCCCAATCCGATTTGTTCTTGGGCAAAATTTACCCTTAGTTCTAATTTTTTTTAAACAACTATCCATGTGTCTCATCATCATCATCATTCATCATTCTCGGCTTAACGTCCGTTTTCCATGCTAGCATGGGTTCGACGGGGTATATTAATGACCCTCTTCCAATCTGATCTAGACTGTGTTAGATCTAAACTCAACTTCCTCTCTATCAAGTCTGTCCTTTCTCGGTCTGCCTCTGGGCTTTGCCCCAGGAACTATCAAGTCTCTACTATCAAGTCTGTTGTATTATAAATAATCATTTTTATTTTTTAGTTTGTACAAAGTGACTGTGATGAAGAATTGCTGTTTAATATTTTGTAAGTTGATTATTTATATTTTCTTTTCCTCTACAACTTTAAAGGTACTGTCCGGTAAAAAATTAAAACTTGATATTAGTTACATCTTGGCACAAAAGTAAAGAAAAAAGTATTAAAATACAACCAAAATTGTCTTTCATAAGTTTAAACTGAATTTGTTTACTTGACCATGTCATGGTCTCAATCGCCATCTTTACCGAACTTCGAACGCGGAAAAGGACTGGGAAAAAACATTAATATGCGCAATTTATGCAATGACGTATTCTTTGGGTTACCCCCGTGTAGAGACTGGCGCATGCAGAAAGAAAAATAAAGAAAAAAAAGTTAATGATATTCCCAACAGAATTTTTTTTACGTTTATCAATCATGTTCACAAGCAGAATGCAATTAATCGCAAGCCTGAAAAATAAATATTGAGTTTTTAAAATCAACCTATAAAATCCCATTTTATAGAGTGCGATGACAGCCCTCGAAATAATTTTTGGACTCTCGTCAGACAAAATGCCTGCCACATTTCCAGTTTGGTCGGACATGTCCTTAACTCGCTTAGAACTTTCATCGGACAAAACGTTGATAGATTTCCGTTTTGGTCGGACACCTTTAGATCTCAGAATTATTGAATGGTCCTGATCCTTTTCATCCACGAGCAAGCCTATTGATAGCCAACCTGACCATGCTAGCTAGTTCACCGACTACTGACTTAGTTAAAAGAACTACATGGACATGAATCTCTTTTGCCTTGCCCCTTCGTCGTTGGTAACCAGGTCTTACACAAAAAATCCAGCCATGCGGTTTATGCGGAGGTGAACGCCGACGAAGCACGGATGAATCAAGTCTGCACTTACAGGCGGAACAGACATTTTATCATGGATTTAATTGTATATAATTTCTTCATTTGGCAAAACAATTGGAAACCATAGCAGGTCCGAATTTAGGGGGTTTTTTCTTCATACCCCAAGTGTTATTTAAACAATTTTGCGGTATAATCTTTTTTCTGGGGGCGTTTAATGGGCGTTTATTCGAAGCATTATGGTATAAAAATTATAAATATGAATAACCTTGAACCAAGTATTTCTTTTTGTTCGCTAATTGAGGTAGCTTTGGTAATAGAATAGGGGTAATGGGATCGAGGCTTATAATTGTCGAGGAAGTATAATTTTGTTTTTTGTACCTTACAGTAAAAGGTACAAAAAACAAAATTTATTTAATGCGTTTGTATTTTCTATAATTTCTTCTTTTGCTGGTCGAATTTCTGGAGTACGATATATGTATGATATGACAACAACAGTTGATAGATTGGCATATTACAAAATATGATTCATATTCATCAAGGAATTTAACTTGTAATGTCGCGTTAAATTTTTTCATTTCATCATCACAAGATGCTGTCTGTGTTTGAGCATCGGCCACTCCAACGGATGTCTGCGTAGATATACTTTAACGTAAATTATCTTACCCACGTCTGGTCTCAGTATCGGCACAAAAAGTGAAGCAGCTTTAAAATAATCTACTTTAATTTGTGTAGAGACAGACATTCTGTTTGTGTGGACAGGGACATAAAGTCTCTGGAAGTGAGTTGCATGCTTTGAAATTAAATATTCATAAATTGCTACATTTTTTTTAAAAAGGGGTAAAATATTAAAAAAAAAAATTAAATTTAATCTGGTAATATTGTTCAGAGTAAAACAATCATTTTCCATTTACAATGTTTTGATTCGCCAAGAACCCAATGCTTACGTCATAACAAAAATATTATTTTAGCCTCCCTTTCATGTAGAATGGCTTCGGTATAAATTTGCTTTCAACAACGTGCTATATGAAAAATTTGTGAACATAAAGGAAATGTTATTCGAGTTGTAAAACTTTAGAAATATAAACCCTTATATTTTCGCAAAAAAAAGAAAAGTGCAATTCAGTTCAGGCTACTTTTTTATTATTATATTTTTACTGGATAGTACCTTTAAGCCCTTTAAAAACAGATAAAAGTATCTGGTCAAGAATTAATGTCACATTTTAAGATTTTGTATTTTAGTTTTACGGGAAGCGTGAAACTGAAGGGTATCATTGTGATCGGGGGTGAAGAAAACTTTCATCCTTCTAAAATGAGATTGTTTAAAAATAGACCCCACATGACATTTGATGATGCTTCATGTAAAGCAGACCAGGAGTTTGATTTGCAACCTGATCACGCTGGAACATTAGAATATTTACCAAAAATTGCCAGGTTTTCAAACACAGAAACGCTAAGCATTCATTTTCCCAGTAATTTTGGTGAAGAAACAACGAAAGTTTATTATATTGGTTTAAAAGGGGATTTTATGCAGGCACATAAACACGGTGTAACCATATGTACATATGAAGCAAAACCCAATCCTGCAGATCACACTGTAAAAGAATTTAATCCAACTTCACATTCAGTCCAGTAACTTCTGAACAGAAGTATTTATTAAATGGAAAAGTAACTTCTTTAAATTATAATGTTGTCATTACTATTTTAAATATACTTAAATGTATATGTATTTATTTTAACACCAATTCTCTTTTTTGATTGGTTTCCTTTATTTTTGAAGCTACTAGGATACTATAGGACACAAGACAATTATTTTGCTGTCTATAATAGCAAGTTCAATTTTATTGCAATCAACATACACATTTAGCCACATTTCTGTGTTTTGTTGGCTGTATGCATAAGTGCTGTGTTAGATTTGTTGCTAAAAATGACAACACAAAATAGGTATAACACAACTTTTTTTTGCCACTTACATACAAAATTCAGTAACAAAAAAAAAATTGTCAGTTAGCAAGACTGCTAACCAAAGTTAACATTTTTAGGCAATTATTAATTAACATAAATTTGTTATATACTTCATATTTTTTAAGTAGGTAAAAGGTATGCAAGCAAAAAAATAGGCATATTATTGAGCATGACTCTAGAAGTGTTTCAAATTTTTATCAAAAAGGGATGCAATCTATGCATCGCATAGTGGACAATAGAAAATCAATTTGAACAAACTTTTAAATTCAAAAGATCATAACGTCATTCAATTGCATAAAGTAACAAATATCTCATCTATGACGAAGCGTATAAATATTTGACAAGCATATCAAGTACGTAGACTTTTTGCATTTTGTCATAAACATATCCCAGCCTATCTTGGAAATTTGATATTCTTGTAAAAAGCATGCATTGCCTAAAAAAGTTGCCTTTAACCCTTGTGTTGTTATTTTTTATTTATTCTGTTGTGCCATTTGTGTCATCATCTGTCATACTGTTAGGTCATACATAAAGGATAAACAGTAAGAAAAGTATTTTAAAACTGCTTTATTAATAGAACTAAACTAATACAACAAAATGGATGAAATTGATACTGACACAAGAACTTATTTAAAAGAAATCATTGCATCTTTTTCGCCAGGTATTCGATATGCATGTGCATATGGTTCTGGTGTCTTTAAGCAAAGTGGACATAAATCTATAAAGGATAATATGATTGACTTTATATTTGTTGTCAATGATTCGTTTACATGGCATCAACAAAACTTACGCAGACATCCACATCACTATTCCTTTTTCAAATATTTCTCACCACATACCATATCAAATATTCAAACAGACTTTGGTGCATCAGTATACTTTAATACTAGAATAGATTTCAATGGGAGGTTAATCAAATATGGCGTCATTGAGCAGAGAGACTTTGTAGATGATTTGTTAAAATGGGAAACATTGTACATTAGTGGCAGGTTGCATAAGCCAGTTGTAACATTGAAAGGTCTTGACAATCCAACTATCTACAACGCTATTGAATCTAATTTAAATGCTGCTTTCGAAACAAGTTTGCTGATCTTACCAGAGCAATTTACAGAAGAAGAACTTTTTGTGACCATTGCTGGTCTGTCGTATACTGGAGACTTTCGAATGATAGTTGGGGAAGATAAAAATAAGGTAATCAACATTGTAAAGCCCAACATAACAAGATTCCAACATCTGTACAAGGATATCTTAGAACGAAATCAGCATATTTTTCAGCGTGAGAAGATGTTTGAACAAGACAAAAGTTACAGTGTTCTAGTGAAGTACTTGAAAGGATTACCAGCGAATCTTTTAAAGCTATCTTTTAATGATAGACGCATTTCTTCTAATAGGGATATGAATGCTGTTATTGAAGATGTTGCACGTAATCATGTAAAATGTAAAACAGTTGTATTTAAAGGAATTAACAAAATTGTCAAGAGATCTAGCATAAGTCAAAGTGCAAAGGGAGTGTTTACAGCGGGTTTTAATAAAACCATTGCATACAGTGGTGCAAAACTTGTTAAAATGATTAGAGGTTTAGTGAAGTGATTACGAAAAATAGCGATATGAACCATAGGCTTTTTTGTTTTTTTTAAAAAATCTATTTTTAAATATTTAAAAGGGTTAATAATCTTAGTGCGCACTATCATGTTTGCTTGGGCGCACCAAAGTCGTTTGCTAGTGTGCAATAGGTTATTATCTACTGCGCACTAGTACTTTTTTCTAGTGTGCACTAATGAAGTTACTAGTTTTTAGTGCACACTAAAATTCTAAGTCAACTGCTATGAAAAATGGCAGATATGAGCCACCGTAAACATTAATTAATATTATAAGTTGAGCACTTGTAAAACTTTTGTATTCTCAGAGCCGGGTTACAATCAAAAGTGGAAAAGATATCCCCCCAGTGTAAATCATATAGTAAATGATGACCTTTCTTTTTTTCTCTGTGATGCAACATATTTTTAACATTGTATTTTACCATTTATTAAAAGCAGTATGTGTTGGATTGGAAGTAACATTGTACAAAAGGAAATAGAAAGAGGAATTGTATCAATAATATAAAGTTAGCAAACCTAATTTGCAAATTATCAAGCAATGTATTTATACATTACATTTTATAACATAACCAACTCAACGAAGCAAACACACCCAAATATGTACATCTTTCTTCAGGCTTTAATAAATTTTTTAAAAAAAGTGGTGTTTCTATATATTCCAAAATTTCATCCTCAGTCTTTCTTTTAAACACCATTCCTTTTGAACGTCTTTTTCAATTAACGTTGCTTTTTAAGGTCTACATTTATCAGTGGACACACCTAAAACCCCTTATAGTTGATCAATACCCTTTTAATAAAATGACTGAATGTATAATCATCAAAAAAGAGTTATGTTGTGAAGTTTATTTTCACAGATGAAAATGCCAGAAAAACAAATTCTGTTTTTTAAATTTTACTACTGAATGAACCAAAAAAAATTAGAAATTGTGTAAGAATTTAATTCCAATGGTGTACTAAATTTCCACAGATTTCATTTTTTTTGTAAATTTGTGCCATTTGTTTTTGTGAAAGTTTTATTGGAACAGTTAGTTACCAGATCTATTGCTACAACCCCTAAATATCTTTAGTTCCACTTCAATGGCCATTTTAACATAGGTTGTGTTAATCATACTAACTTATATATATATTGTAAGAATTATCATTATTTTTTCAGATCTGTTTTTCTTTTTTTTAAAAAAAAATTGGTCAAATTTTAGTTCAATAAACTGTTTTAAGGTGATGAGTTCAAACTTGTGTGCTAATTTTTTTTTCTTGAAATGGATCATAGTTAAAAATACAATGGTTCATGTAGATGTGTGTGGTATTGATGTTGATTTTCCATTCGAACCATATGAATGTCAAATGAGGTATATGGAAAAAGTTATCACATGCTTACAGAAAGTATGTAGCTTTTTTTGTTTCTGAAAGTTTATTTTATTTCTGAAATTTTTTGTACCATTTGTTTAATCCAGTTTTAAAAACACAATGTAGTTGTTATCATTAGGGTATACATGGCGTACTCGAATCCCCGACTGGCACCGGAAAAACACTTTGTCTTTTATGTGCAACTTTAGCTTGGCGTGAGACATATGCTGCAAGATTACAGTATGAACGTTATGGTCAAAAACAAAACACTGATTTTTCTGAGCAACTTGGTGATGCATTAAATAGCGTTTCTGGTAGTTTAAACCCTGGTGGCTCATGGGAAAGAGGTTATAAACACATTCTTCACATCTGTAATAACTCTGCTAGATTCTACTTGAAATCGGTTGTTATCTGTGCTGTGTTTTTAGGATTTGTTGAAGCACCACAGATTATATATGCATCACGGACCCATTCACAACTCTCACAAGCTGTGAATGAATTAAAAAATACACGCTATAGGTATGATAAAAGAAAATTTCAACATTGATTCTATTTTATCTATATTTATAATGCTCACTATCTGTGTGAATCAAAGATGGTAGCTTCAAGAAGCGACAAGTTAATTACTGTGGGTTTTCCACAGGGTTATCGATAGTTTGTCTTTGATACTGTATTTTACAAAGTTTCGCAATAGCCTTTTTTAGACTTATTATCTGCTTTGAATTTTTATTTCTATTTGCAGCCCAAAAATATGTGTTTTGGGTTCTCGTGAACAAATGTGCATTAATTCAGAAGTCATGAAAGAAGAGACTAATAACGGAAAGGTGTGGTCAAAATAATCTTCGCTTTTATAAATTTACTTTATAAATCCTGACCATCAATAAGTGATCTTTTTAATATTATTTTAGGTTCATATGTGTCGTATTAAAGTTGCAGGAAAGCAATGTTTTTATCACAATAATTTAGAGGGTAATTTTTTTATATATATTTCTTCTCAGTAAATATTGTTTGTATTTTTAACGTAACTGTCCTATATAGCTAGCAAAGCCTCTGTTCCAAC
Organism: Hydractinia symbiolongicarpus; assembly: GCF_029227915.1. Taxonomy (NCBI): domain Eukaryota; kingdom Metazoa; phylum Cnidaria; class Hydrozoa; order Anthoathecata; family Hydractiniidae; genus Hydractinia; species Hydractinia symbiolongicarpus. Next base: position 25,235,750 of record NC_079882.1, on the reverse strand, counting down.
TGGAGTACTTGACATTGAAGATCTTGTTGCTGCTGGCACTGAAAAAAAGTAAGGCTGAGATGCAAATAATACTTCTTGTAACCACCAATAGAAGTTCTAATATTCAGATCTATTTTAGATTCTGTCCATATTATATGGCAAGAGAGATGCGAAAAGAAGCGGATTTGATTTTTATGCCGTATAACTATGTTCTTGATGTCAAGGTGATGTTTGTATTATTGCATGACTACAGTGTCCATCATGAAGAAGTTTGATTGCACCTCTCAACTCACTATTCTAATTGGTTCATAATTATGTTGAATGTCTCTATCTAGCAGGAAAAACTTAGGAAAGTTAACAAATTTAACAAGCAAGTAGCCACACATTTAAGAATTTTTGCTGTGCCCAAGCAAACATGCTTTAGTGTATTTAACCTTTTTCAACTTTGGATTAAAGAAAAAAGATTTGAGTCTTTTTTCTAACTAATGAAGCAAGCAATGATTTTAAATGCTAACCATTATTATTGTTTATGTTTTTTTCATCTTCTATCGCCTCTCACTCCTTAACAACTTCCAAGTTCATGTTTCTGTAGAACTATGAAACATATCTCTTTATTGGTGTTACTTTGTGATCGGTGAATATTATGTCTAGTAATGGGATAACAATTATTAAAATGTAGCAAATTTACATTGAGTTAAGGTGATAAGTTGACAAACTTAAAAAAATAACGATTTTGCTGACATGGTATATGAACGTTTTAAGCTTTTTGAAATTGACAAAATATTGCCAAGTGATTTTCATTAGCCTGTTTTATTAACATTTGTTGGTTTTCACGTCTGGCATTGCCGAATTAGAAAGGCTGATTCGTTTTTGAGGATAACCTGATGTATTGTTTTGGTTTGTATTTAGGCTCGCAATGCACACAGTATTGACTTAAATAATACTGTAATATTACTAGATGAAGCACACAACGTGGTAACTTTTTTATGTATATTAAAGCCAGCGTAAACTTTTTATAAACATTACAAAAATTTAAAGAAACATATTCTTTTTAGGAGAGTGTATGTGAAGAGAATTCATCTTTTGATTTGACATCATTCGATTTGGCTTCCTGCATTGAGGACTGTCAACAATGTATCGAAACGTTGTTACAACAAGAAGAAGATGGCACGATGCAAGATGAAGGTACAAAACACAATTCTTAGAGATCTTTTGTCGGGGGTTATATTTTGAGGTAAAATAGTATACAAAATTTTATTTTTTAGCATCACCTGGTGATTTGACAGCTGAGGATACCTCTCTGATGAAAAGTAAGTCAATTTTGTTTTAAACAAGTGACAGGTATAGTATGGGTTTGACATCTATCACTTTTCTCTTTAGCATTATTTTTAAAACTTGAAGCAGCCATTAGTGAAGTAGAGTTAGATAAAAATGAAAGTGTCACGAAGCCTGCTAGGTAAGTTTTCTGCAAGATGACATGTTAAGGGTAAGGTAGCCAGGTTGCTGCATGCTTTTTATGCATAAAAACATAACACTTTAAGTATTCTACATTTAAATAGTTTAAAAACATTGTCGGTTTAAAAATGGCTTTTATTTAAATATCTCTATCTTTCTTGGTAAATTCAAACGTCTTTAACACACATTTCACCAATTCCCTTTCATCCAAAAGGGATAAAATTATAACAGTAAAAAAATTTGGCATATTTAAAAAAAAAACTAATAAACCAAATTAAGTTACTGCCAGACGAGGTCCATCCAATTGAATTCTTGCCAATAATAATGTTTTTAATCACACTCTATTAAATTCCTGTCATTTTTTTTATTTTCACTGTGCATCAAATTAAATTTAACCAATTCTGCCAAGTTTTTTTTTATTCTTTGGAATCAATTAGCACTGCTGTGGTGGTGAAACTTTTCCTAAGCTGTTTTAAGGAATACGTTTGTGATAAATGTAAGAATGTATGATGACTTTTGTAGCTTGATGTTCGTTTAAAAATGTTTCTTATTTTTTATTTTTAGTTTTCTCCTTGATTTGTTAAACCAATTAAATGTAAACTCACAGTCCAAAGATCAGATAATGGATACTCTTGAAAAAATGAGTGGCTTGATTGCTGGATCAAGTAATTCGCGTTTGTTTGTCTTTTGTTGTCTTTTGTTTGTTCGTCCGTCCGTCCGTCCGTCTGTCTGTTCGTTCGTTTGTTGATTTTTCCAATAAGCATATAAAGTGCAGAAACGTGAACTTATTTAGGTCGGAAAGTTTTCAAGGCAAGGAATTATGCTCTCGATAAATTTGCCACTATTCTCAAAGTATGTATTCTTAATTTCACACTATTCTCAAAGTATGTATTCTTAATTTCACACTATTCTCAAAGTATGTATTATTGTTATGTTTGGAAACTCCTCTTTTTGGTAAATGATAAAAAACGCAATATCCATACAGTGGCCACTCTCACATTTTTTGAGAAAGAGAAAAGATATGTATAGAAAACAAACTGCATTGAACCAAAAAAAAATGTCTACTGTAATGTATTCATTATCGATTAATAAGTCAACATAACTCTCGCTTTTACAATTATTTTCTCCGAAAGAAATATTAAGCTCTTCATCTTGGACATTACGAATAATGTGCTAAAAATAAGTTTACCTTGCGAATCTTGTCAACTTTCGCCAAGGCGCCTTAGCTAGTTTATGTTTGATTTTTTCCTAGACCATGTTTTCAAGGAATGCAGACAGTTCTTCCTCCCTGTCATCAAATCTACCGATACAAAAGTACTACAAGGTGGGTATTTCATATACGCAGCTTATTACTTAATACTTTCTTCTCACTTAACTCACTTAAGTTGTTTACAATATTCTAGGTACATATCCAGGCTGAACTAAATGATCAAAAAAACAAGAAAAGATTAGATGTATGGACAAGCAAGTCCAGTTCTTCAAAAGAAGGTATGTTTTTTTTTCTCGTGAATTTAACATAGCTGTCGAGCGGTGCAATGGTGTCCATAGGTTGAATATCATCGGCAAATGTTTATTTTCCTATGAGCTTTACTTGAATCTTAAATTTCTAACACACCAATTTATCATAGCTCCAAGGACATTGAGTTACTGGTGTTTTAACCCTGGTCTAACTATGCAGGAACTGGTGGCACATGGAGTTAGATCTTTAATTTTAACAAGTGGAACTTTGTCTCCGTTGTCGTCTTTTAAAGCAGAACTTAGCATGTAAGCGTTTTAAGTATATTCCGTTTAATTCATTTGTGCAAATGCAACAGAGCAGGTAGCTTATTCAAATGAATTTTCGAATCAAGTAGCATTCGATGCGTACATTATAGTTTTCTGTTATCTTAGCGCGTTTGATGTTGAGTTAGAGAACTCACATGTGATAGAACGACACCAAGTATTTGTTGGTATACTACCTCAAGGACCTGATGGAAAGCCTTTAAATTCATCCTATAAATTTCGATCAACCCCGGAGTACCAAGTCAGTCTTGGTAATACGATCGTCAACCTGGCGAGGATCATTCCGCATGGTTTGTTGGTATTTTTTCCTTCATACCCCGTCATGGATATGGTGATTGCAAAATGGCAGGTTAGTTGTGTAGTGCCATTTGCTAACTTATAATTCAATGATGACAACAGATTTAATATTTTATATTTTATATTGTAAAGTTATGACATAAATAGTAAAAATATACAGTACAATAAGTAATATTTTCTGCCTTAGTAAAATCTCTAAAGCAAAGCATATCTAAATAACTTAGAAACATAATAAAATATTCTGAATAATTTAATATTAAAATCTTATATATTAGATATATTTAATATAATACAGTATTTTGTTGTCGTGTATTATAAGAGTTTCGTAAAAGTAACTTTTTTCTTCCAAGTCTTCCTAGAACGTTATCAATGAGTAAAATAAATCTCTATCGAAGTATGAACACTAGGTTCATACTTCGAACTTTTGTATATTGCTTAAGCTGTATGTACTAGTCGTCATTGAAGATAAGACGCTATCTCTGTCTCTTACGCTGTCTCTAACAGTAGTAGCGTTTGTAGGAGGAGGAGGGACTGGACGCTTGCAGGATGGGTCGACTTTTTTTGTCCTGTTCCATGGCATGAGTCGTCTGATAACATGAGGTGTTTTGTATAAGAATACTTCGGATTCAATAGTGAACATGGTGGTGAAGATCAGACGTAGGATCCAGATGGTAATGATATGGACATATTGATCGTCTTTGTATAGATTATCGATGACAGTGACGATTATTCCAATAATCAAATAAATCGCATGTGCGGTGACGGTTGCTTTGACCAGAAATTGTGCTTTATTAAAACCCTTTTCAGATGCTGATCTTTGCGCGTTTTCTGTCATCTTCTGAGCAAGTCCTAAGTATCTTGTGAGTAGTATGTTGCATATAATGGATCCAGTGAGCGGGATCACGCTAATCGCCACGCAGATCAAAAACCTTGAGTAGCCATAATATTTTTGCACAAAAAACGCAGCAATGGAAATACCAATTGCGCCCAGCCATGCTGGTATTGTGTATTGGAGTAGGATTTGTTTGTGGCTTGGAAATCCTCGTTGGCTGTTCACACGCATAATCTTGAGTCTTTGGTACCTCACGTAGGTATTCATGACAAGCACTATCATATTTGCGCTGACACCCAAATACAGCAAGATGTAACGATCAAATCCATCCATGCAAGTTAATGAAGAAATGTTCATCTTCCAAGCCACAATATCATTACCTAATAACGAGATACCTCCCAAGATGTTCCCTATATAGCTGGACATGAACACGCGTCTGATTTGGCACTCGATATCACAGGTGGCTGTTCCTACCAACGTCATCAGGTTCATAAATATGATGAACAACAAGAAGAGCACCAGCACACATGTCTGTATAATAAAATATGTCGTTTTTCCTTCTAAGATCGGTATCAACGTGCAATTCATCATTTTGACTCTCTACATGTACAACACTGAATCCTGTTTCTTCTTCTTCTCACTCCTTTGTAAACTGTCTTCCCATTCCTTTACGCTCGTTTATATACTGCTTGTCCATACAGAGCGGATATCTTGTGGTCATGTAATTGCCAATTTCGCATGAAGCTTTTTCCCACACATGTCCGTCTCGTTTCGATATATGTACATGTACAGGATATTATGTATACTTGTGCTTTGATGATTTGGCGATTGCTGTGACCAGTATTGTGACGTATTAATGTGTAATATATATACTGATTCTCAATGTTGTTGTAATTTATAAATATTTCATGTATGCATAGACAACTTGATGTTAGGGTTTGATTGAGTGGTCACTTTCTGTCAAACTGCAAAGTCACGTTTACGCAATACTGTATATTTATAGCGTAAAATTTTATGATTTTGTGAACTTAAAAATTTTTCGATGTCGTGATGTAATTAAAAAAAGAAGTTAGTTTTATTTGTAATTGCAATTAACTATTTAAATTATTTTTTTATTACTTAATCACTTCTTCGTCTTCTAAGAAAGATACAATAAGAGCTTCATTAAATCTACACACTATATTTTAGGGATGCGGTATATGGGACAGGCTTAGTCAAAACAAAGGCTTGTTTGTAGAACCGAGACGTAAAAGCGGACTTGCTGAAACTATGGAACAATTTTATGAAAAAGTACACGATCCAAATTTTAAAGGCGCTGTATTTTTCGCCGTTTGTAGAGGGAAGGTAAAATACTATCCCTACTATCATGCGATCGCTACTATTGATACCTTGATTTTATCAACAATAAAAAAATTTAATTTAAGTTTTCTAAATTATAGGTGAGCGAAGGCTTAGATTTTGCTGACACAAATGGCCGAGCCGTAGTTATCACTGGTCTACCATTTCCACCGTCATTCGATCCGAGGGTATGACTTTGTATTATGTGACAGCGTGTATTAAGATCACTTCATTTGTCAGTTTTTTAACATGGACAGGCAACGAATCACTTTTGGCGTTTGGAGATGAAGGCCTTCACGTCAACATTTTTTCTTAATAAGCAACTGAGCTGCTAAGGATTGAGGATGAAATTTGAGTCAAAATTAAGCAACTGCTAAGCAACTAACCACGCCGAAAATTAAAAAAATTGAACAAAACAAGCAATCCACAAAAAAAATCTTTAAAAGAAAGATAAGTCTAATAAGAAATTTGAATTTGAACATCACGCTTAGCAATTTTTAACAACTCTGAGGCTGATATCAAAATTTCACCCTTGGAAAATCAAGCTAAGACAAGTTGCTTATAGAAAAAAACGTAATGGTATAGATGTGTTTTAGTTGATTGCTTCATGCATTTCCTATGTGGTTTATTTCCTGTGTCACATCGACAGATCAATATCCTGACGAAAAGGAAATCAAAAATTACAGAGGATGTGATTCGCTTTACTTCTTCCGATAAATTCCATTGCTGAAAACAAAACGTAAAATGACATGACACAAATTAATGTGGGGAAAATTTTTTAGCAAAATTTTGTGAAGTATTTACTGGTTAAATACGAAATGAATATAGAAATGTAGGTTGATAGATAATATTTAGATTTTGTTTGTAATGTTAGGTTATCTTAAAGAAACAATATCTTGATGAACAAAAGAATAAAGTAAGCATCAGTGGAAAGGACTGGTACCGACAACAAGCTTCCCGAGCTGTCAATCAAGCCATTGGCCGTGTTATTCGACACAAAAATGATTTTGGCGCTATTTTACTGTGTGACGAAAGGTGGGAATGTTTCGTTTTGTTTTGTTTTGGTTTTTTGTTTGTTTTATTTGTTTGTTTTGTATCTATATCAATAATGTCTTTTTAATTGCGGTTTCGTTGCGATTGCAGGTTCCGTAACTCCGATGCAAAAAGCCATCTTCCAGTATGGATCAAACAACAGATCAAAGAATATAAAGATTTTGGACAAGCTCAACGCGATCTTGCCATATTCTTCAAAGAAACGCAACAAAAAGTTTGTAAGCCACGATATTTTTTTATTCTATTTTATGACAGTCTTTAAAGAAATGTTTTATATTATAGATGGGTGTGGTTGAACCTAAACAAAAGAGGAAGTTTGACACAATATCGAATGAGTCTGACCAATTGAGCACGAAAAGGAAAGCGTTAAAGACATATTACTCAGCTTCTGTACACATCAACAACAACAACAACAACAACAACAACAAATTGTCTTTTGGCAGCAACACGATGTCGAACAGCGCTGCGAAAAATTCTTTGTTTGTTTTAAATGCTGACAAACAGGCGAAAGGTAGCATATTTGAGTCTTTGCGCAGAAATGAAGGTGCGGCAGAGAAAAGTGGAGGTTTACAATGTTCTTCTCTTTCTTCGACGATTCTTGGAAACAATGTTGGTAATCCGCAACCGAAAACCAAAAAATACAGACTTGTGACGTCTGCTAATGTCGAGAAAAAAATGGGAGTAGGCGGAAAGGTAAAAATCTGAACAGTGCTCGTTCCTCTTTCTGTTGATTTATATTTAGTATTTATTTATTTGTTTATTTGTTTGTTGATTATTGTTTCTATTGACATTCAGAAGTTAAAAGTCCAAAACGCAAAAGAATACCTTTCAAAGGTAACGTTTTTTATTCTAGTTTTTACATCAAAGTTTTATTATCATAATTTTTTTAACTGTCAAAAAAAAAACGTTGCGAGTACATCCGGTCATCTTTGACAGGGGAAGTTGTCAACAATTATTATCTTGTCAACCGCAATCAGCACGTCTTTTGTTTCCTAGGTGAAAAAAACGTTACCGAAAAATAAATATGAGAAGTTCGGACAGGTCATGAAAATGTTTAAACAGGTAAACAATGTATGTAAATTTACAGGGCATAAACCAGGTCTGTATGCAGGAAAGTCAAACCAGGTGCATTTAATGAGGTAATACCAGAACTTAAGCTGACGTTTCGACTCGCTTTACCTTATCTGTATTATTCTTAGAGTGGAAATATAAAAACCTTGATGAAAGAATTTGAAGATGTTTTTGACCGTACTGACTTAGAACATATATCATTACTAGAAGGTACGTTGTTTAATTTACAAGCATTTTGATATTTTAAGCATTAGATGTAAGCCCTTAATTTAATAAAAGTTACCCTCCGTTCTTGAATTGCATATTAAAAGGAGGGATCTAAAAGGGTACCTATTGGAGGGGATTGGAGGGGAGTTTATTGGAAGCATTACATTTTTGGAAATGATCTCAGCCTCTTCATGCTTAATAAATATTTAAGTTGATTAATTTGCGCAAAGGTCAACTCGCATTATTATAAAAATTTTTGCTAAAATAAACTTCGCGAAACGTTTTTGTAAAAACAAGTATTTTTTCGTTTCTTCTCTTTTTTTTGTAGTTGATAAAAAATCTCTGTGAAATGAGCTAATTCAATTATAGACTACCTTATCTCATTAACTATGCCTGAAATAATACTTTATTGGTTAAAATTGTTCTTCGCGGAAAAAACTTAATAGTTCATTCGCGAAATATAATCTTCGCGAAATATAATCTTTAATAAGTCAAAAATAAGCAAGAAAATTAATCAACTTAAAGTTTGTTATAAAAACAATTATGGTTCAAACCATTTATTTTTATTTTTTAGGATTTTCATTTTTTATTGGTAAAGAAAGTGATAAAAAATACTTTGAAGAAGCTTGTGAAAAATTCTCAGGTATAACGTGAATGCCAATTTTTTAGAGTAATAAAAATGAAATTGTAATTTTTATTTATATTGTAATTTTATAAAATATCTCTTCCGTTTACACCATGTCTTTTTCTTGTCGTCCGCCCATTTTTGATTAGTTCTTTAAGTACTATGTGATTTCCTATCGGTCCTTTTATAAATATATGAACTTTGATTGGTGAATAACGTATTTGGTTGGTGAGTGGCGTGTTTATATTTCAGCAACACAATGCATCATATGTTTGGAAGAAGCGTATAAGCCTCACGCTCCTCCTTGTTGTCATTTTGCATGTTATGCATGTTGGGTCTCTTCCAAGAAGGTAGGTGTTGTTGCAGTAAGTATTCGATAATTTCTAACCACCAGGGGAAGAACAGGATTGCTTGAATTCGTATATACGAACAGGATGTCTGCTCTGTCTGCAATGTTAGGAATTGTCAGAAATTTTAAGAATATAGGCAAAATGTCAAAATTTAGTCTTTTTATGAAATGTCAGGAAAGGATTAGAAATATTAGGTTTAAATGGTCAATCAGAACTATTTTCATTTTCCAAAAAACTGGCAAGGCTTAAATTTTTATTGTTCTAAAAAAACAGCATTAATTTGTACTATCAAACGCTTTATATTTTTAAAATAATCCAATGTTTCAAAAGAAAAGTCAGGAATGTCTTGTATGTCAAGAGTTATTGAGTGGGCACCCTGACGAAGTATAAATTGTATAAATATTAAGTTAGGTTCTACAACCATCGTTGAGCTTCTGTGCAGCTTTTTTTGTTCAAATTTATTTTAGCCAGGATTGTTGAAGTGCCCAAAGTGTGATTTATCCTTTAAATGGAAACAACTTCAAAAATCCTACATTGATGGCCAACTTGGATTGTATGGTTATGATTTTAGCAAATTCATGTAATACATCGCTCGTAAGGTATAATATCATGCAGTATGCACCCGTAGACGGGTTATACTCTGTACCACTGAGCTTGCAAGATCTGTAGCATTAATCAAAGGTTTTGAATTTTCGTAAGCGTGATATCGCTCGCAATCCGTTATATTACATGACTGCATTTGATTTAAAAATATTAATAATTCAACAAATATATGAAAGTTTTTGAGTTATTGTTCCCAAGTAACCGAGACTGGAAATTAGTTTTTAAACGATAGACTGTGCGCTTATTTCAGATGGAATTCGAAAAGTATAAGAAACTTTATTAACAAAAATAAAAATTTCAGATAAACCTTTTTGATAACGTATTTTTAAATAAACGGACCCTTTGTTAGAGATGCACGCGTAATGACAAAAGCTTATTTCAAATTTAAAGTTATAATCATAGAGCAGCTAAAGAAACTGGGTTACTATTCAAATCATCAGGGTATTTAAGCTAGATCATGCTCAAATTTGTGTTTTAATAATGCCGAAAATTTCGTTCAAATCTAAATTTGCTTTGCGACTGTGCGCCTGCCTCTCTGCACAACATATTTTAAAATTTTATTAATTTTTTGGAAGAATATTGTAATAATAATTTGGATATGCGTAAATATCAAAATTATATTCGGAATGTCAGAAAAGCGACATTCTTTTGTTTACGGGCGTATTCACAACGACGCATTCAAGTGGAACCAATCATAGCATTAAACCTTTATATTTAATTTGTTCACTGAACCGTAGTAATGTTATTCAGCTTTCGAAGTTAAGCATAACGAAAAAAAAATAAACGGCCAGAAAAAAAAAGAAGAACAAATTTTTGTTTACAATAATTTTTATTAGAATACTTTCTGATATTTTTATTTACTCGTGATGAAGTTGATTCGAACGTGGTAACGTAAGTTTTCAATTTTATCGTGTGTTTATCGTGTGTCTGTTTGATAATGTAACGTATTATTTTAAGCAAACTTTTGACTTTTTTTAGAGTTCGTGAGTAAACGAATCGTCAGAAAATATGCTCAGCCATGAACTTTTCCTTTATATTGTATTTCTACTGCTACCGCTTACGACGCAAGTGAAAACTTCACAAGAAACCACCCAGAATGCCGTTAAAAGGTTCACTCTACAAGACTTGTTGTCGTCAAGCGACAAGGCTGCAGCCGTTTCTCCGGTTCAGCAAGATGCATCGAAAACCCAAACAGTTGATATAAACTCGTTATTAGCAGCTGCACGGAGAGCTTCTACAGCTCAACAAACTTCTCAGTTCTCTAGTAGTAATAAACCAATAGATATAGATGTAGCACCAGATAAAAATGGTAATATAAATTTAGAAGACCTACCAGGACTTGTTAACAATGCTATGACTAGCAGTAGTGCGAATAATAACCAAGACATAAGTATGGCAAATTTACAATCGTTACTATCTGCAAAAGCGGGACAAATGGTTGCTCCTCCTACTGACAATAAAGTGGTCAAAGAAGAACTTAATATAGGTAAAGAAAAAATAGAACTTGAAGCTGCAGGGAAGCGTGCAACACGATATGCGTTAGCTAAAGGACCAGATGGGGGACTGAATTTAGTCCCTGTGGTTGAGGGTGCTCAGCAAACTGATGGTAACAAATTTCAGGTTTTACAACCTAAAGGATATGAAGAGAAGGGGAGCAGCCGACAGCAGATGCAGTTGACGACTTTGGTAACTTTACTTTATGTTTGTTCTATAAAACAGATGTTTCTTGAAGTTGTGATTCTTAGCTGAAGGCGAATTTCCACTCAACGATGGAACAGAACAGATCGGGTCGGGTAGGGTAGGGTAGGGTTGGGTCGGACAATTGTGATTCCTATAATCTGATTGGTTGATAATTTTTTTGCTCCGATCTGTTTCGATCCGAACGGAAAGTTGAAACCTTTAAACTTTTTTTTGGACAAAAACGAAAAAAAAAAACATCCAACAGCCATCTTATTTTCTATTCTTTTTTTAGTCTCAAGCAATGTATAGTCCGTTTCCATCTGATCAAAACACATTACATCTGCATCTGAAAGGAAAAGATGGGAAAGATGGTAAACCAGGATTGAAGGTATATTTTTTGATGCGTCTTGTAAATATTATTCTGAGAAACTTTCGACCAAGTGGATACTTGATCAAAAATTTCTTTGTTTTTTTTGGTTATTCCCTTATGCAACTTTCATTCGCGAATCTTTTGAATTTTTAGACTACCGAAGTTTTCTCTAAACAAAGTAATCATGTTTCTTTTAGGGTCCGATGGGACCTTTAGGTCCAAAAGGCCCCGAAGGTCCACATGGGCCAAAGGGAGATCCAGGAACTTGTTCAAGTCAGGTAATTGCTCAAAGCTTTTGAGTTTTTTTTCGCATTTGTTTTGGCGCTTCTGGAATTTCTTAATTTATATCTGGTTATTTCAGATCAATGGTTTGTTCGAGTGCACACCCGATGAGTTGGATAGTTTGTCGAATCGTGTGGATTACTTGGAAAAGATTTGCCACAAGGTAGAGAGTGGTGCTAAAAAGCACAAAATTCGCGCTAACATAACTAAATTTTCTTCTAAGGAGGAGAGCAAAGATAGTGATGAAGTCGAACACAAAGAAGTTAATGCAAAAGAAAAAGTGATGGAGAGTATAACACCCGAGGAGAAGAAAGATGATAAACAAAATGCATCGGTCGAGAAGGACCAAACCCTGAAAGAGAACGCAAAGAATACTGATGATAAAATTGATACCACTGGCGATAAGAAAAACTTTAAGGGTACTTTCGAAACCAATAGCCAAAAAATGCAGCCCAGAAGTGATTTCCGTGATCCTGTAACTGCTGCCTTAAAATCGATGATCGATGTTCGAGCAAAATTAAAGATTTCTGAACTCGATATCCTGGATCGTATAAAACAAGCTAAAGAGGGTGTTATGAAAACCCTCTAAAATATATATTTTTTCTAGAGAAAGACTAATATTGACTCTCCACTTCATACTTCAAACACAATCTGTTGGAATCAGTGAGGCGTAGCGCGCCTTTGTTTTCTATTTTTTACCTTTTGTTGTTTCTGTAGATTTGTATATTACCTAGCAAAAGTTATGACGCACATCAACTGACCTTTCCTTTAACTTCTTTATGTCTGAATTATTATTGTGTTTTTTTTATGGTAGTCTCAGCTAGTCTGGAAATGCTGCGGCCTTGTGGATATATAGTGTGGTTTGTGTTCTGGCGTATTTATTGATCAGATGTGCCCAGTATTTCCGGTCTGTAAAATATACTAAATTTTGACGAGGAAGAAAATTAAAAGAAAGGTCGAGAGTGATAACACTTTTTTGAACAGCCGGAAAATACAAAAGGGCACAACTAATGGTTTCTTTTCTTGTTTTTTTAGAAAGCTCCGCCACCGCCGTTTAAACCTGTCGGTGAAGCTGGCACGTAAGTAGATGTTTGTGGTTACCATCTTGTTTACGTCATTGCTACGAACATAACACTTTTATGTTTATATTCGATATCTTTTCTGCTCGTTATAGCGAAGGAAATCCGCTTCCGAGTTGTCAGGCTGTGTATGAGAAAAACACAAACTCGAAGAGCGGTGCATACTGGCTGATGACGAAAGGTGTTCGTTTTAAGGTACGTAAAACGACGATTTTCATACCTTTTTATTTTGTTTCCAGTTTGATTCTTTCTACCTTGGCACTGACTGCGTTTTCCTTAGACTTACTGTGATTTTGACGCATCTGGTCGCCGTGGGTGGACCCTGGTAGCCCGAGTAAATGGTACCAGCAACGATTTTAACGGCGTTAGTAACGCATGGGCTGATGATAGCGTATTTAATCAAGAAACCGCAGCCGATCTTAATTTAAGATCTGCCATGAAAAATCACGGTTGGTTTCTTGTGAAAACCAACGCTATTAAAGTTTGCTTTGACGGCCCCGGGAAAGATTGCGCAGTGTTTACTCACAACCTGGGAATGAGATTAGATCAGCTGTTCGCGCAAGAGTATGGTATAACAGTCGAACAGCGTTGGAAATTTGACGATTTAATGGCAGCGCTCGGTAAAAGTTGCGACACTAAGGACTTAAAAAAGCAGTGGTGTGGACTAAACCTTGCGAATATTTGTCATCCAGAGGACATGAATCCAAACTTAAACCCAACCAATCATATCGTACGTATTGGCTGCATTGGCGCGAAATCTAATACATGCACACCATCCGACTATGCAATAGGTTTAGGTGTAACCAGTTGCAATGATGGTTATGGTTGCGACCGAGTTGGCCCTAAAACTGAAAGTATGCACTGGAGTTGTCCACCAAACTACGGCGCTTTTGATCAAACTGGATACATCTACGTCAATTAAACATCTCATCAGTCGTTGCTTGTATCATTGCTCGGGCTACCAGAAATCAAAGTGTGCGCTGCGGTAATCGTAACAACTTTTTTGTTTTGATCTAGACATGGTGTGAATTTATGAAGGGAGGTGGGAAAGGTGACGATGAAAGGCCTGATTTAACAGGCGGTTGGACACTGGTAGCCCGGGTCAAGGGACAAGCTACTGACTGGTCGCCTATTTCTGATCTTTGGGCTAATAATGAAACTTTGAATGAGGGTACTGCAGGAGACACTAAAAGTACAATATCTATGAAAAACGTAGGTTACAACCTAATAAAAAGTGATGTTCTGTTGCTGTGTTTTACTGGACGCAATACAGGCTGTGCCAAATTCACACACAACAAGAACATGCCGCTACAAAGACTTTTTGCTAATCAGTACGGTGTTGTACCGGATGAACAATACACTATTGCGCCCTTTATGAAGGCGATAGGAAAGTCTTGCGATTTGTCGATATTACGTCAAAGTTGGTGCGGTATGAATTTAGCGAATGTTTGCGATGCTAAAAAAGCAAACCCAAACGAGAAGCCACCACGTACAACCCATATAGTCCGAATTGGTTGTATCGGAGATCGTACGGCTACGTGTTTTCCTGACGATTACGCTGTGGGTATTGGTGTTACGAGTTGTAAAGATGGTTTCGGTTGTAGCAACGTAGGTGCATCGAAAAATATGCATTATAGATGTGATTATGTGTACGGCGCATTTTCGCAAACAGCTTTTATATACGTTTTGTAAATAATTTTTCCATAGTCATTTTTTAATAAACTGAACATTTAACCAATGTCTACTGTTTTTTGTGAATATTGACTGGGCACCAAATACAGTCCACAGCTTGAGTCTGCCAATTCCTAATAATTTTTACGCATAATAACTTTCACTAAAGGGCATTTTACATAAAATATTTTTTACGAATTCTATGGTTTATTATGTTTCTTGAAGTGCGGTAATTTAGCAGTCTCTATATTAATGGATTTGAGATATTGCGTCAATTATCCTATCTGAGATTACTGTAAATTAAGAAGCACGGAGTTAGTTAAGACTTAAGTATTCTGCCTGTGCACGAGAAAATAGACTTTGTTGAGACGGGTCAATTTTCGTAAGACCTAAAGGACTGTTGAACCCGTAAATTTTTTCTGCTAACTAAGCTGCTTCTTAAAAAATGGTGCACTTGTTGTGCGTCTAATAAATCTAAATTTTTGGATTTTTTAAAGTTACTTTAAAAGATTTTACTAAAGTTATCGCTGAAAAGAATAACATTGTCATAAAAAGTTTAACTATTTTAATAAATAAAATCTACAAGTATTTAACTACTGCTGTTTACTCCAGTAAGGGTGGATTTGCTCGATCTGCCATTTTTGGTGGATGTCGTTCTCGTCACATTGTGTAAATACTAATTTTAATGTTTTTACATGAATACTTAAACATTGTCTGTCTTCAGGCAGCGATGTCAATCGCAACAATCCAGTAGTTTCTGTAAACATCCAATTACCGGTTGCTGATCCTGATGCGCACCAAGCCATAGCAACCTCATCCTCCTCGTTTTTTGGGTTTGACGGTTTGTACTCAGCACACCATTCACCTGATGCTAGCTGACCTGCTGTATTTAACCTCCACAACTGACCGCCTCCCCAGTTATGGCAACTAGACATTCCAATTCTTGTAGAGGGACTTGCTCCGAATGTATCCATACACATTCCAGATTTTTTGTTCTTTATTGTTCCCCAATATGCATTTGGTGGCAGTTCCGGATATTTATCGAATACATCGTAGGCTATTTCCTTCATGAACCAAGAAAATGGTTTGCAATTTAATTTTTTCTTTAAAGCCACTTGTTCAGATATGTCTCCCATATCGATAAAACTTGCAAGAGGTTCTCTCGTGTAAAAAAATTCTTTGTACTTAGCGTCAAACCAAGTCTCGATTAATCGTTTGTAATTACGTAACGCAAGAGGCACTCCTCCCCACTTTGCTTCAGCTCCACCGGAGTGACAAGACGAACAGCTGTGTCCGCGATAAACATGGCCAATGCGCGAGCATGGAACCCAAACAGATCTGCCTCCACACTGCCATAACTTGAATGATAATTCATAATTTTCGCCTCCCCAAATCTGTAAACCTGTGATAGACAATTATGTTACAAACGAAGATTTAGTTGAAAAAAATTACTCTGAAATTTGTACATACCTGGGTCATACCATCCAAGTTTTTTAAACCAGCTTCTTTTGATGGCGAATAAGCCACCCGCATGGGTGGGTGAGTTGTACGGTTCACTGTGGTATTTTCTTTTTGAAGCTTCTTTCTCAGGTAGTGCTGTCTCTTTGTATAACATCCCCCATTCAAATATACCTAAATAAAAGGATTTATCTAAACCTTTTATTTTCTTGGTAATAACATCAATAACAAGTCTAAGTGAACTAATTTTCGCGGAAAAAATTTCTTTATTTGTTTTTGCGTCCATTTTGCGTAGTTCAGGGCACTTGATTCGCGCACATAAATTCCTGCGAACACACATTTTTTGACTCCTGAAAATTAATTTCGACAAAAAAGTTTTTAAACCATGATATTTCATTAATTGTGAGATTTAAATTCTTGCCAATTTTTAATTTTTTAGGCCAAAATTGGCCTACAAATAAAAACATGTGTCAACATGTTTCAATATTCCGATATATTGTCTCGTTTTTTATTTGCTTGAAATTGCTATTCGCAGGAAAGGATACATCACAACGTTTTCTTTAAGAAACCATGGAGTCACACGGATCAGGTGCATTTTTGCTTTCATTGCAACAATATATATATATCAAATTTCATCTAATGCACAACATCTAACTTTAGTTTCAAAATAAAAAAACAATGGCGTACCTCGCGAATGAGTACCCTCGGCGTAAACAGGTTTGATGGAAAAGTCATCCCACTCAATTCCGTCGATAACAGGTACAGTTAGTGTGGTTGGATCTTCATGAATGGGTGCTAACAATGGTGGCAACCAGTTAGGGCCAACTTCACAATGTGCATCCAAAAATACAACCACGTCACCTGAAAAGTAAAAAAGGAAAATCAAACGTAAAAATAATTTCCTTAATTGTACCGAAATCTATTTTTAATATTGGGTTTATTTTCTGCTTTAACGTTAACGCTATTTCATGTAGTTGCCAAACCCTCTCAACTTCGCAATGTGCATCCAAAAATACAACCAGACATTAAAATAGAGGGGGTAGTTTGAAAAATAGAATCAAATCTAGAACTGCATGATGATTTAATTTTCAACGTTTTTAATCATCGTCCAGACAAATCTGACTCTCACTCAGTGTTTAGTTTGCGTTGAGTTATTTAGGTTTTACAAATCTTTATTTTTAAAAAATCTTTGGAGGAAGGTTCGTTTCAAAATAAACCCTAATAAAGATCTCAAGGATTATCTTTCGAGAATGCTACGTAGTCATGGTTCCCACACATTTTACAACCAATTTTTATTTTTAGGAAATTTTTTAGGATTATTTACGGGGATTTTGTTTTATTTAGATTTTCAGGAGGCGTGTGTGAACCCTGGTTTATAGGAGGGGGAGGCACTATGCCCAAGATTAATGATCATACTGCCGATTATTTTAATCAAAGTAAGGTAAAAATAACCTGTAGCTGCTACGGCTCCGATATTTCTCGCTCTTATCAATCCTTCTCTTTCTTTATTTCTGACAAGTTTCACTTTCCCTTCATAATATGGTTTTTTTATTTCATCATCTAAACGTTCGTGTAAATGCTCCAGTTCTGATTTATCGTCAACTAAAACTATTTCGTGCAACAAATGCGATGGAGATCTAAAATAAAAGGAGAGTGAACGAATTGTCATGACTATTTTGTGTTTAGAAACACTTGTGGGTGGATAATCTCGCGAATTTTGACCAAATTTGTGACTAAGAAATTGCTAATTTTCGCAAAACATCGTGTATTTGATAATAATGTGTACTTAATGCATTATCAAAGCATGTGGTGATGTAAACATGTTTTTATATCTAGTTTGTTAAATGGAAAATATTCACAAGAATGATCACAGCAATTGTTTCCATTTGTGAAGAATGTGTTTACGAGACAAAAATAGCTGTACAACTTCGATTCTAAGGACTTTCTTGATGAGGATCAAACGCGCGAAGGATTTTCTTTCTTGTATTAAAAAATCCTACAGGCCCTAAAATCTATTTTGATAAGTGCATACAAAAACAAGAATTTTTTTTTATGTCGCATATTCAAGCTGATTCGGGTATAGAGGTCGTTTTAAAAAAAGATTTCTGTCCGCGCTCAATAATTACCTTTAGCAAGAAAATAAATCACCATATACCTATTAATGACACTATGTACAGATCTAAACAATGTACTCCATCCTTCATTGTGAAATATAAAAACAACAGAAGCTGTTGGAAGATTTTCAGGATAATCCCAATGTTTACATTCTGTTTCTCTCATATCAGGAACAGTACGATCTAATGAAATTTCGTCGGATACCAACTGATTGAAACCATATATATCTAAACAGTTAGGATGTCGGAATTTATGTATGCAATTTTTTTCCACAAAATTGTTGAAAGATAAATATTTTTGATAGAGACGGGGGGGGGGGGGTTGGGGGCGTGCAAGTTCAGTGAAAATTGAAGAAAATGTCTTTAGGATATAGGGGTGGGCAGATTTTCTTCACATACAAGTTAGTTCGCAAAACGAATACAATACAAAATTTTAATACATAAAAAGGGTTCAGGCTGCAAAGACTAACTTCAAAGTTAAGAAACATTGAGGTTAAGTTCAAAAATCACATTTTTATAGAAGAAAAAGAAGACTTTCATTGCTAAATGTAAAATAAGGGGCTAGGGCCTCGACATAGGGTCTATGGTCCCAGTTATCTCATACAGTATATAAAAAATTCGCGTATTTGGAGACATTTGTAATTTGGGCATATTTGTATTCTGATATAAAGTTGTTGGAAAGACAATACTTGTAAGAAAATGTTTTAACTGGTTAAATAGATAACTGAATTGTTATGGTGAAAAGCTACGATACAACAACCAACTATAGATTACCTTTTAATCTGTTTTCTTCATCAACTTGATTTGGTCTAACGTGATGTGATAACCCTTTCTCACCTGGACCTTCTCTTTGTCGTTCAACGGTTTCATAATTACCTAAACTTTTATCAGTTCGAAACGTAGCTGTTTGTATTTGCGGTGATTTCGCACGAGAAGCTATTTTTGGTAAAATAACATAAGCCAAAAACAACAATATGAAAAGAAATATTAATACGGCTTTTCGTGATATTCGTATCGTGTTCATAGTTTTCTTTTCTACAAAATATAAAAATCTTTATAATATTATGGTTATTGGTTTCGTTACTTCTCTTACTGAACTCATACTCAGCTTAGATTTACACTCGTAGTTTATCTGTTGTTTCCGTTTTCCGAAGCTCTTCTTCGATGAAATAATTTATACTGATTGTGCGAAGGATCTAAAGAAAATTTAAACAACACGGAGGAGAGTCGTAATAACTTTACATGGAAGCAATCAGATTTAATGTCTGCCATTACCTTAATTAAAGGCTGACAATGTCACTTAAACAAAAACTCTCCAGCTTACATATATGCATGCGTTTCTCGTAAGCAATTATCTTTCTAAATACGGTCTTTTTTTGCCTTCAAGTAAGAGTGCCCTACGAAAGTGCGTAATGCCGACATGACATAACAAAGAACGACATCGTATGTGTTCATCAACCTTCCACTCTATCGTAACAGCGTTTTAAACAAAGTGGGCACGCCTCGCTAACTGATAAAATCCAAGCATATTAATTCTTCATAATAGCATAGATAGACGTTTATCAATGGTAACAGACAAAAAACACGAAAAGGAGCGAATTTTTCCATTATATGAGATGATGCAATCTTCCCAAATGCTTCGTCAGGGGCTCGCCCTAAACTTAACGAGCACAATATACCATTTAAATGCTAAAAGAAAAGAAAAATCGCATAAAAAGGTTAACGTGTTAAGAAAAACCACATTTCCTGATATATATCCCATTTCTTGATTCTCCCGAGCATACAAATATTTGCGAGAAATTTATTTCGCAAATGCTTTAGACGTGGAGATTCGAAATACTGATAAAACATTCTGCAATGTCAGCGAAAATTACATCATGAATGAACTTTTTGTAATCGTAAAATCCAATAAAAATACATTTTCGTATTCTACAAAAACTAAACACATACTAAAATCAATCAACTTTGCATGCGACGAAAATACCACTAAAACGTATTAATTTGTTAGTCGCAACAGGTAGTTTTATAAGCAACATTTCGACCTGGTGCTCAAGTTGTTAAACAAAATGTCTTAATAAAAAAAATTGTCGAAAGCTTATTTAGCAGCAAGTAAAAAAAAATCCAAGCTTATCAAAGCTTAGTTTAAACGGTGAACACCAGATGGACTGAAACAATACGAAAATTTTAAAACTTTATTTAAGAAATAATTTGGTTGTATGTATCCATATTGTTTATAATGAAGTCGCTTGGATTCTTAGTACGGTTGCTTATAAAATGGATGCTTGTAAAAAAAAGGTGTTGTTCTTTTTCATCTGCGGGGATTCTATCCAACACCGATACTTAGGAGTATTACATTTTCACGAGTATTAAATTTTTCGCGAGCATTAAATTTTCGCAAATTTTATACGAGTTTACTTTGCGAACATTATGTGTGCGAAAAAAAATTTACGAAAATTAAAGCTTGCGATCTTTAAGAATAAATAAATAAAAAATATGTTTTCTTATGCTTATTATGGCACGAGTGTTTTTGTTGCAATATGAAGAAATTGAGTCCTCAAAACAATTGAGATAGCTGGCGTGTTAGTACAGCTTCAGGCGAAAAGAAAAAGTGCTACAATCTGCGAAATGCTTTTCAACACACTGACGACACTATAGCTGAAGTCGAGCAGTTTTTTATGGAATGTATATTCAAAAAACTACGCGAGTCAATTCATAAAAAACGTCAATAAATATACTAGGTGAATACAAAACACATGAAATAAATTAATGGCGCGCCCAATGAGGAGTAATTTTATTGAATCCCCACTGATGATGCTTACTGTCTTCTTTACACTCTGTTAAAACTATTTTTAGACTCCTTGGATGTATTATCATGCATTTACCAGAATCTCTATGTTTAAATAGTTTAGAATTTTCATTAAATTCCCACGGTCCTGAGACTGAATTTGTTTTACACCATTCCATAATCAATTCGTTGTCTTGATCATTTTCCGCGGGTTTGTATTCAACACACCACTCGCCAGAGGCTAATTGACCTTGCTTATTCAAACGCCATAACTGATTCCCACCGAAACCATGGCAACCGGATGTACCAATTCGTCTCGGAGGAGATCTACTCATAGTATCAATGCACAAATTTGTGGCTAAGTTTCGGATTTCACCCCAGTATGCATTTGGCGGAGGCTCCGGATATTTATCGAACACATCATAAGCTATTTCTTCCATAAACCAAGTAAAAGATTTGCAATTTAATCGTTTTTTCAAAGCCACTTGTTCAGATATATCTCCCATATCGATAAATCTCGCAAGAGGTTCTCTCGTGTAAAAAAATTCTTTGTACTTATCATCAAACCATGTCTCGATTAATCGTTTGTAATTACGTAATGCAAGAGGCACTCCTCCCCATTTCTTGTCCACTCCACCAGAGTGACAAGACGAACAACTGTGACCACGATAAACATGACCTATGCGCGAGCATGGAACCCAAACAGATCTGCCTCCACACTGCCATAACTTGAACGATAATTCATAATTTTCGCCTCCCCAAATCTGTAAACCTAAAATGTACAAAATAAACCGTCAGTAAACACTTTTGAAAACCATTTGCTTCTCAACACAGCTAAAGCTAAAACTAAAACAAAACATGTAATTGGAGCAAACCTTTTTTTCTAAATACGAAGAATCAAAAAATATTAATGTACCTGGAAAACAGATTCAAAGTAACTATACATCATAGCCACAGAAGGGCCAAACACGAAGGGTACACTAAACTTTACTTCCCTTGATTTTATGTTTTTCCAAAATTAAAATCAAGGGAATTAAAATGCCCTTTCTACTTGCTATGATTTGTATTCTACTAGGTCATAAAAATCGAACTATTTTTAGTCTATCTTTTTGAAAAACCCTACTTCCCCTACAATTTTTTTTGACATTTCACCACGTGATGTTTGCAATGACAGCATTAAAATTTCAGATTTTGCTATCTATGGATACGACCAAATAAAGCAACGTAAAAAAAGTATTGTAATTTTTTCTGGTGATCCAAAAGTGTAAAAGATTAATAAAATTTCTTAAACAACTTTGAATGCTATGGTTTATTTTAAAGTTCTCAAAGATATTTTTAGAGTAACAGAAAGAACATGACCATTATTCAGCTTAAATCTTATTTAACAGTATCCTCAATGCAAGAAGTAACGAGGTTAATAGTTTTGAACATACCTGGGTCATACCATCCAAGTTTTTCAAACCAACTCCTCTTGATGGCGAATAAGCCACCCGCATGTGTGGGTGCATTGTACGGTTCACTATGGTATTTTCTTTTTAAAGCTTCTTTCTCAGGTAATGCTGTCTCTTTGTACAACATCCCCCATTCAAATATACCTAAATAAAAAAATAGTTTCATCTTAATTAGAAAAGTATTTGTAGTATTTGGCGAGAAACTGAGTTTGCACAAACGCACACGAAGAAGCACAAGTTGATTAAGTTTTATACCTCGTGAGTGTGTTCCTTTAGCGTAAACCGGATTGATTCCGAAGTCATCCCAATTTATTCCGTCGATAACAGGTACAGTTAGTGTGGTTGGGTCTTCATGGATGGGTGCTAACAAGGGTGGCAACCAGTTTGGGCCGACTTCACAATGTGCATCCAAAAATACAACCACGTCACCTGAAGAGTAAGAAAGAAAATCAAACGTAAAAATAATTTCCTTAATTTCCCTGAAAGTTATATTTAATATTGGTTTTTTTTCTGCTTTAACGAAAACGCTATTGCATGTAGTTGCAACACTCTCGTTAAGGCCGGTTTCCATTAGAACGTGTTTTGTTTTAGTTGGTCGGTCGACGCTCAATAAACTCACTAAGCACGGCAACGTTTCAAAATTTCGATTTGTTGCTGATATAGTCTAAGGTGCCAAAAAAATGCCCCTCCGCCCCCTTCCCCTTCATGCTCAGATATTGACTTTGGCACCTGCGGTTAAAAACGCTGTTATAGATATTCTAATCCCAATGTTTCTATATAAACAGAACTAACCCCCTAAACTAACCCCAGAACTAAATAAAGAAAGTGGTAAGTGAAAATTTAAGGAAAAGCGAGTACGCGCTTTAAAACACAATACATTGGAATCTCTCTATCTCGACTACTCTCTATCTCAAACTAAAGTCTCGGTCCCTTTCTGGTTTAAAGGTATTTTCCTTTCTTTATCTTGAACTTTCTCTATCTCGAACAAATTTTTTGACCCCTTGCCAGTTCGAGATAGAGAGATTCCACCGTATATAAACTATTTTCTATTCTTAAAAACAACATAGCAAAGAAAGAAACAGTGAATAACAAAGTAAAAAGATGCTTAAATTTAATATTTTAGAACCTTGCATCACAATAACTGTTTCAAGAAAGAAGTATATTTTCGTGAAAAGACTCTCCCATTGACAAGGAGTAGATTCAACTGCCTTCAGCATGTGTATCTTCATCTTCAGTATAAGTATCGCCAGTTGTGTTTTTTTTGATCGTCTAAACCAACTAGAATGTTATTTTTCAAACTGACTATAATACATAACATTCTACCTGTAGCTGCTACGGCTCCGATATTTCTCGCTCTTATCAATCCTTCTCTTTCCTTATTTCTGACAAGTTTCACTTTCCCTTCATAATATGGTTTTTTTATTTCTTCATCTAAACGTTCGTGTAAATGCTCCAGTTCTGATTTATCGTCAACTAAAACTATTTCGTGCAACAAATGCGATGGAGATCTAAAATAAGAGGAGAGTGTGCATGTTTTTAACCTGTTCCCTTTAAATGTACTAATCCCAGAATCAAGTACAAAATTGCTTGGTTTAAAAAACGGAATCACGATTTTTTCGTAGAATAAGTCGTGGGGAGACTTTATTTTCTTTGTATTCCGTAAATTGGCAAAAAAATTGAAGAAAAAATATTACTATTAATCTTTTAAAAAAAAACAAAAATACTCAGAATAGCGAGTTTCACAAACATTTTCACAATAACTAATTTTTGCAAAATTCATAAAAACTCGCAAAATTCGAAAAATTAATTCCCCTAAGATAGATAAAATTATGATCTACCTGAAAGAAATTTTTCTTGAATTATTCTGACGAAAATTGTCAGAGAAAAAAATCCTACTACTAAAAAATACTTAAGACAGCTCGATAAATATTGTTCTAAGTATTTAGGGAAAAACTAAAAAAATCACCAAATACCTATTAATGACACTGTGTACAGATCTAAACAATGTACTCCATCCTTCATTGTGAAATATAAAAACAACAGAAGCTGTTGGAAGATTTTCAGGATAATCCCAATGTTTACATTCTGTTTCTCTCATATCAGGAACAGTACGATCTAATGAAATCTCGTCAGATACTAACTGATTGAAACCATATATATCTAAATACATCACAAAAAGTTCAGTCCTGGTCAGAATGCTTATAAATGTCATGTTTTTTATAAACATGACATTTATAAGCATCTGTAGGCTTAAATTTGGTTATTTTTTAAGCATATGATAAGCATTATGTAAGGGCTAAGAAAATGTTGTAAAATTGTAGATGTTTTTTTTTATTCTTTATGTCTGAATTAACCAGTATGTAGTTAGGTTTAAGTTGTAATTACTGATGTTCAAAATTCGAAATAAGCATATTTTGTGCCTGTTCATGTGTTGTGTTTTTTCATAAGAATATAAATCTTTTTGCCATTAAGATTAACCTAAGCATATTTTGAGCCTGCAAAAGTACTTTTCATAAGCATAATGAAGTATTAATTTGGAATTTCAATTGCTTATAGAAATATGTAGCACAATTTGAACTATTGATAAGGAACACACTTTTCAATCTTTCTTCCTCTTCACGCTGTTCTTCTTTTAAACGATGAGCTTTCCCTTTTTCACCAGGACCAATCCTTTCTTTTTCATGAATTTCATAGTTACCCAGCGATCCATCATCATGAAAAATCGGTCTCTTTATCACGTCGGTTCTGGCATTTTTTACCGATTGAATACGAAATCCAACATGTGGTAGAATTAAATACAAACACAGGATAGCCAATGATCCAAAAATAACAATTTTTTGCCAGGATATTCGAATTGTTCTCATTTTCTAACCTAAAAGAATAATCTGGTATTTTTTTATATATTAATTGTTTTTACTTCTGATCGTTTGTTTTACTTTACTAACCTTTATTTGTTTATCCTAAGCCAAAAAAACAAACAATAGAATTTGAGTTCCACTGACAAATGGAAAAAACACAATCCAACTAAAATTTAAATTTTTTGACAGAATTGTTTCATGATTTTTAATTTCTTAATGTCTATATACACAATTTTTTTTAAATAATATAAATTTTTTGCTTAATCTCATTAAAGCCTTTTTCTTTTTTTTTTTTTTTTAAAATGTCATCTTGATTTGCTGTCCAGTTCAAAAAACATGCTGTTGTATACCCTCGTATATCAAAAGAAGTGCAAGAAAATACAGAGAATTCCAACTACGAAAAAAATACATTTGTATAATTGTCGATTAAAAACACAGGAGTTGATGGCGGATATATTGTATTTATTTTTTGCAAGAAACACTATAAACATTTTTTCTTCATCCATCATACGTTCCCCATGCCATCTAAAAAGAAGATAATAAAAAAATTCAAACCAAATAACATTATTACCATCTTTTCTTTGAAATTTATTGTAAATATATGGACTTACAGCAAATGGTTCTGAATATGGTTGTTTTTGTAGTGATGCAAGTTTTTTATCAATACTGGCTGATACCATTTGAGTTCTATACATTAACCCTTTTGTGCGCTCTATCACCTGTTGGTGTACCGCTGCTGCTTGTGTTCCCATGACAACATGACCCTAAAAGTAAACATTGCAGTTGGTAATAATACTGAAACAAAGGTATAATCCTGATAACCTCATACTTTACTAGCCTAGTTAACTTGTAGCTTTCATCGTGGATATTAAAATTGACTTTTTCTCATACAAAAGCTTAACTTAAAAAACTGTTTCAGAGCAAACCTTGGATTCAAATCAACTAATAAACAAATAATTTTTCTAAGCAAATCCCGAATTCAAATCAACCAACAAAGAAATTAATTTGTCAAAGCAAATCCCAAATTCAAATTGATTAATAAGCACTAGGTCTGTACAGTCACATCTTCATTCTTTCCACCTTACTCTTCCGATTTCCCAGTGATAAAAAAAATCACGTTGAGTCTCCAGGCTAATACTAACCTGTTTAGAATCAATTTTAGCATCCAGTCTAGCATTTCGAATTAAATTGACTATCCATCTCTCAGCTTCTTCTGGAGACATGTTTAACTTTTCTGCCAACATATTTATACTGATACATTGGTGTATTCTGCAGAACGTCTCGAATATAAACAGACGTGCATTTTCAATAAAATCGTCCAAACAAGCTATCAGGAAAAAATCATTTAACAGTACCTAGAAAATGAAAATAAAATTTGTACATGAGAAGTTAACTAACTTATTGCTTTAAGTAATTTTTAAACACACTTCACATCAAGGTGATATGTTAGAAACAGTTTGCACAGGTGCTTCAGATCTCATATACCATCTACAATATAAACAAACCATAATTCAAATTGTATGTAAAATATTTTGCACAAAAAAAATCAGCTAAAGTTTTTTTCATGTTAACAATTTTCCAGGGCCTGGTTGTATTCAACAATAGCCAGTCATATAATCAGTCAACAAAAACAAGTCATAGTTAAAGTAGAGATACATACAGTTTCACATTCCACAAGTTTTTTCTGTGCTCCATCAAAATCAAAATTAACATAAAGACATTCCAAAAACTCTGTTATGGGGTCCCTGTATGTATACGATTCCTGTTGAATAACTCGAACTAAATCTTTCAGGATTTGTTTTCTACGCTTATTTGTTATAACTGCAGTCGTCAAGTAACGCAGAATATGAGGACATGTTGTCTGAATAGCGTTCAAGTAACTAAAAATAAACGCCAAATATTATTTTTCGCTAAAAAAATAAATTTAAAATGAGAAGTAGATTTTCAATTTGCACATGTTTTTTTGGTAAAGAAGTTAAAATTCAGAATCAGAATGGGATATGATTATTCGAACAAAAACACAACCAGGATTGCAGATAGAAAAATTAAAAACTTAAACGTTCCGTTGTGAGCTATATAGCTGAAAACAAAAAACATGGACTTGAGCTCAGACAGTATAATAGTGTAAATTATTAAGTTTTTGTGTAAGAGAAAAAACACATTAAGACTGAGCAACATGCATAGTATATGCTTAAAAAAAATGAAATTTAAATATGCTTATATATGTTATGTTTATGAAAGACACATTAAGTTTTACTTACTTTGGTTGGTAAAGAAACATGTCTATCAATAGATCTCTTCCTTTTGCATGATTAAAGAATACAAACAGACTCCAGTGTATTAACCATGTTCTTTGTTGCAGAAGTTGAAGTGGATGCGAATAAAGCTAATGGGAAAGGTATTAAATAAATTTGCATATGTCTTACAAACAGACAACTTATGTCATACTTATGATATTATTTATTCCTGTTGAAAGTACCAATAAGATTTTTTTTTAGGTTAGAGTTGCATTCAAAAAATGTATACGTCTACTTGTTAAGTCTAGTACAAATTCACAAGAAATTTTTTTGAAAAATCTGAAAGCTAAATAAAACGTGACATTTGTATTGTGCCTAAAGGTGGGCTGACAAAAAAAGGGTACAACTCTGAACAGAAATTGAGAAGTATTACATCTTACATCGCCGTCAATTATTTCCTTTAAACGGTTAATATCTTCCAGTGCTGCATCCCAGTTCTGCGTGAGAATCTCACAAGCCAACTTTCCCCAAATTGCTGATGCAGCATTTTTATCATCATCGTGTACCAAGACACGATAAAAATAAAGGTACTGTGATGCACCAGAATAGTTTCCACATTCATACTGAAATTTTGCGTATTGATATAATGTGGCAAGATTTTCTGATGTTATTCCAAAGTTGTCATTTAAATATTTAAATAACACCACACCATCTCTGGGAAAAACAATAAAAATTGAACAAATTACATCGTAAGTTATAATCAAATACACCAAAAATTATATAAAGGCATAATTGGTACCTAGCATTGGCAGCCTCATTTTGAAAATCTGGATCGTCAAACGCAGCTGTGGTAGTTTCAGTCGCAGCTTCTAGTTCTTTCATTTGACGAATTACTTCTTGTCTCCTTTCCATTAATTCTACAAATACATATAACTTTGTAATACAGAGTTCTTTGAGACAAAACTTTACACCAGGGTTTGCTACATGTTACCTTCAGGGACTTCTTCTGTTTGGTGTAATCTTTGATATTCATCTTTTACAAAATCCAACTAAAAATTGAATTTAATTCTCATAAATTACAGAAATTATGGCTGGAAAAAAAAACCTATACTCCATAACTTTTTCATCAGTTTAAGTTTTCCTACAACTTTATTCAAAGACAGGAAAACTTGGCTAAAACAGAACAGACCAAAAAATGGTTAAATAACAAGATTTTCTGATAAAAAAAGGCTGTAAAAAGCTTGTGTTATTATTTTAGCACTTAATATTAATTAACTACCTATTTCTAAAATGACACTGCAGTCAAAAAAAAGTAACAATAAAAACAAGTAAAGACAGCGTACTAGGCAGTAAAATATATTGCTGCAATCACAGCATTTTATCATTGTAAATTCAAACATTAACATCTATACATTAGATATCATATAGCAAATGTTAAAAAATGTGTATTAAATGCTTTGGGTAAACAACCCTCTTCTTTTAGACGTTTCCAAGATTAAACGCCCCTTTAAGTCAACACTGCGGTTCTTATTATAATTGAAGATGATGATATTGATGATGATGTAGATATTATGTGAAAGATAAATGTATTTCATTAGCAAAAGAAAAACATACAAAAATTTCTCATCCCCCCCCCCCCCCCCCTATAAACATTGAACAATTTAAAAGAACCATTTTAGGGTGGCTTAAATTTCATGGATAACTGAATCACATATCTTGTTAATGCACACACAGTTATAGCTCACTGTACTCTGATTGGTCAAGGATATATTTTAAAATAATAGTTTAGATATAAAATAAATTAATTTTTTTTTTGCTTTTTCCTTGCTGTTAAGAGGAAAATTAAAGAATCTTTTTCTAAATAGCAAAAACAGAAGCCTTACTAAAGAATAATCAGGGTGTGTGAGTGATCAAGTAAGCATGCCTAAAATAAATTTTGGTGTGGGTGGAAAGAAGGTGCATGTGCAATTGCACACCCTAAAATGAAAAAACTGAAACTGTTTATGCTTATTATAATTTATATTAACATATTCTGAAAATTAGATTGGGAATCATGCAAAAAGTTGAAGTTACATCAACCTTAATGTTCAGAACATTTGTGAAAGTGCCTTACCATATTCGTTCCCTGTAACAGTTCCAGTCTGCCTTTAAGCAATTCTGTTTCATCGTATATCTAAAGTAAAACAAAGCCAGCTAAATAATAATAGTACTATTACCATAATAGTAATAGTATCAAACATTTTTATGCTTCTAAAAAACATGTTAAAATGACAAAGAAGAGTGATATCATCAGGAGCATGTAATTTTTGGTGGTTGGTTGGAAAAACTAAAGATAATATAATGCTTTTGTGTCTGATCTTGAAATTAAAATTAGAACAATATTCAATAATCCCTGTACACCTCATATGGGATGCTGTTTTGGCGTGAAAAACGAATTATGGTCTATCCATTATTCTAATTGAGCTTTACTTTAAAAATGCTGCATAACTGTGAAGGAACTGGGTAACTCTTTCATAATGGCACCTGAAAACTAAACAGGACGTGCAAGTTATTATTAAATATTGGTGTTTAACAGCATTTAGTTCTGGCTGGATGGTTAGACATAATTTTCGAGATTAGATTTGGCAATCAGCAAACCCTATTTTTATATGCCAATTTACAGCATCAACTTCATTATAAATTTCCTGGTTTATTTTATAAAAAAAAACAGAATATTTAGAAAATTGTTTCAGTTAGTTATTAAAACTTTTTAAAGATTTAGTTCATTAAAAAGTAATAGAAGTAGGCTGTGAATGTTTTACTTTGGCTGTGCTGTCCCAAGTTAACAATGTTAAAATTGTGCTAGGTGCACTTTCTGCAATGTCTGCATTATGGCACAATCAGTGCAAATTGCAATTGCAGGATATCATTTTTATAAATATGTTTCCCATATCCCATATTTGCAGGATATAAAACTGGACAAAGTAGAAATAAAACAATTATTACAATTGTTAATTTATTTAATTCTAAAAAAATACAATCACTATTTTTTGTGTTCTTTCCAAAAAAACATACCATGTGTTTTCCAGTTAGTTAACATTCTTCTAGTTTTAGGTGAGTTTTTGTTCGTTTAGCTTGTTTAATCAAAGCTTGTGAGAGTTTGACTGTGAAAAGTTCTTGTTCTCCCTCAGCTTAAAGCAACACC
This sequence comes from Hydractinia symbiolongicarpus, assembly GCF_029227915.1. Lineage (NCBI taxonomy): Eukaryota > Metazoa > Cnidaria > Hydrozoa > Anthoathecata > Hydractiniidae > Hydractinia > Hydractinia symbiolongicarpus. The sequence goes on along the minus strand of NC_079882.1, from coordinate 25,204,989 downwards.
CAGGGTTAACCTTCTGGACAAATTCCCAGGAGCATGGAGTATTCCTGTGTTTTCCCGGGTATTACACAAGTTCACAGTTTTAGCTAACCATTGTTTAATTTTTTGTTCTTTTTTGTTACAATGCTCATATTGAGATTTGAAAAAAGGAAGTAAACTGTTATAAATTAAGAATGCTCTGACCATGAAGAAAGCGAAATATTTTTTTGTAGAATATTTTGAAAAGAAAAGTTACAGTTCCTTCACATATCTTTTAAGTAGGGTTACTGACAATAACATACTAAATTTTTATGCCATGAGAATAATTATCTCTTCAGAAAATGAAAAATATTCATAGTATTCATGATCAAAGCCTTATTAAATTCATTCTGTTTACTTCCTTTTTTAATACAGAATACAACTTAAACTGTGAAGAGGTGTAATCATTTTAAATCTGATTTCACCCTGCCAGATTGTTCCAGGGTAAAAAAACATAATTAAAAAGGATTAGACTATAGCTTTAAGTGTTCCTTAAACCTGTATGTAAAAGATTATTACAGCCTAAAGTCTATTTTATTTCCAATTTATATTAACGTATCGATTACTATACCTTAATAGGTTTTATTGTCGTTAAAAAACTAATATATGAATAATCTCTTTGATAATAGCCGTATTCAGTCTGTCTGTTTGTCCGCGAAAGGCACGTCCTGTTACGAAAACACGAAATGCGATATAAAAAGGACGGGCAACCTCATTTATATTATAATAACCGGATACGTTTGTCCATCACGTTATATATTTACCCACTTCAGGACTACAGGTATTTGTCAGAGTTTATCCACCCTTGATTGTATTTTGGGTGCATATTCAATGTTGTCAACCATAACGTCAGTCAGCTGGGTGGGGGTGCCGGTGTAATGTGATAATTGAAAAGTTGTAATGTGTTAAGCTTTCATAGGGCCACCATCAAAAAAATGTTACGTTCGCGTCCTATAGACTCTGCAAAAATGAGTCAGTCAGTCAGGCGTATTTTTTCCTGGGATTTTCAGATCAGAGCAAGTAAACCTGTTTCCAGGGCAAAAAAACACTCAACATTGTTTGTAGACACTTTTTCATCCGCCGTCCTGTAAACTGTCAGTTGCCGCAGAAGTACCTTAAAGGAATTTATTTTTACGGATATTAGTTCTTGCAAATTTTTTTTGTTGTTGAAAAATTTGCTGGTTTTTTTCTTACTTACCCACTCCGGTTTTTATTATCAAAGTCAGTCGGGCGGAAGACGCGAACATAACATATTTTTGATGGCGGCCTAGTGAGTTGGTTGGGCATACTTAACCAATCAAATTTGGGGGGCCTAATTGGCTTTCACAATAACTACTTAACATTCCTCACAGTTCAGTCATCTGTAAATATGTGTCCATTTATACTTATGAAAAATGCTGTATATACCTCTTTACTTGACAAAAATTCAAGCAGCGGAAAAACCAAGTGTCTATCCAAATAAGCACCAACACGCGAAGTTAGATCGTATTTTTCCGCCATCTTGAAAGAGCTCACTCGTGTGTTTTCGACCTCGTAATTATGTGGAACGTTTGTCGTAAAGAAGATCCATGGTCACACATTCTAGTCAAAATAGTGGGTGAATAGTGTTCTTGGAACTCCTGCGTTGTACGACTACGACCAAAGTGCTGACAGTGCAAAAACAACCAAAATAAAAACAAGAAGACTTGAAATATGTGGTGTGCAAAGTAAGAAATCTAAAATAAATATGGAAGAAACTGAGGAGAATAATGTAAAAAAAGATGAACCTAAAGAAACGCACAAGTAAATGCATTCCTACTTTTTATACTGATAGTTTAAATTTTTGATTTTCTGTAGCTAGCTTTATTTAGATAAGCAAACCTGAATAAACATAATTTTTGCTAGAGCTAGCCACCCACTAACTTTTCCAGATCTTTCTCGTACTGTCATATAGCAAAAGCATTATTGTCTTCTTTTAACATGCAATATTAGTCTGGGATAACTGCAAATTAGGCTATGATTGTATGTATAATTGAGCTATGTCTATAAAGCAGTTATACCACAGTTTACTGTTGGCTGCATGCATGTATGTAACGAATGTAGCTATATATTTAAACTGCAATTAAAAATCTTAAGTTATGTTTGTGTCCTAAAGATGAGTTGATCAGTCAGATTGGTTGGTCTGGTTTTTTTCCTGAGATTTTCCGATTCCCGCAGAAAAACCCACAATTAAATTTAATAGACCCAGACAAATACCCTAGAGTTTGGCAGGGCATTCTGGTGCTTTTCTGAGGGTATCATTTAATTATGATTTTACCTTGACCATTTTTTCGGCTCAAAAAACATAATTACCATAATTCCATTTTATAGATGACTTGCCAATGTTTATACAAAAGTTAAAAAGTTTTCATTTTTTACACAAACACAAGTATTCCTGTACGTAGAAAATATAAACAACAGATCACAGTAATCATAGAAATCCATCCAAAAAAAGAAATATTTACTTAAAATTAGTGAATTTTTTTAAAAAAAAAATTAAAAGAATATAGTTAAAATTTAATTCTAGTTCCTCTTGGATGTTATACTAGCTAGAAAAACTTGATTCTTCATTAATAGCCTTTTTACCCTGTGTGCTTTTTTACCTAGTGTGCACATGCTTATTGTTCCAAACTAATTTTAAAACTACCACGTCATGCAGAGACATATGTATCGGCTTCGCAGAGACATATGTATCGACCTTATTCTATTAGCTAATGGCAATAAACAAAAACCTTAGCTATGCCGGTCAAATCAACGAAGCATGACTTTTCTTCTATCACTAGTTGGTGGTCTGTGGATAAATCCACAGGCTTGCATGTCCTTTATTATACTGCATTTCTTGTGTCTTGATACTTACAGTACTTTTTTTTACAGATATAGATCAACGATGGAAATTAAAAAAATATATATATTTTTTTCTGAATCTTAAATGTTTTTACAAATTACCCTGGATTTAATAATGTCATTGGCCCAACTGCTGACAACATATTTTTAACCAAATTTTTCCTTAAGGCCTAGGCAACACAATTGGCAACAATTAAGCCTCCGAAGGGTTGAGGGATATTAAAGTTTTGCTTTTTCAGTAAAGCCATGCAAAAACTATTTAACAAGGTTGTTATCATTTTAGCAAACCATCTGAAGAAGCCTCATGGTGGGGTAGTTGGGGACAGGGATGGATTGATACCGTAAAGGAAAAGGTTATATATGTTATAATTAAAATGTAAATATTTAAAGGCATACCTTCTTACTCATTAGCAGTTTCATTTAAAATTATATGCAAAGTTAATAAAATAATAAATAGAATTAGGCATTAATTATTTTTCTATCTAGTCGGCTGTAACATTGGAAATGGTGAAAAAAGATTTAAATGAGTTTGTCGATGTTATACAAGGTGATACATCCACAGCCATATCAGAAACAGCAACAAAGCTTGAAGAGAATGTAGATGTGAGTGTCTCTTATTTAAAAAATAAAACAGGTAGAAATATTTTCCAATGCACATTTGTCAGAGTTGTCAGCAGAGTAACGAAATTGAAATATTACCCCTTGAAAACTACACGGAAGGTAATAATGTGCATAGGTATATTTAACAACACAATCATAGCAAAGTATCAAGCATGAAATAACTTACTTGCGGATTAAAATTAATCTCTAACATTTTGTTAAACTTGTAAAAAGTATAACTCTAATAATATACATTTTAATTATTACAAAATTAAAATACTTACACACTAAAATTTGTAAAACTTTATGTTTCGATTTCATTGTGTGTCCAGTTTTGTAAATGCTACTCTCTTAAGAAAGGTGTGTTGCAAAGGTTTGTTGGTTCTTAGTTCAGTGAGATACTGTTTATATTCAGGACACAAAAAGTACTCATGATGCCACAGCAAAAGTTGTAAAGAAGGGCATGGAAGGTAGTGTATTTGTCCTTATTTTTTTTTAATTAATAACATAATTTTTAACGTTGTTTTTATACGATGCATTTGCTTATTGCATTCAGGAGCATAAAACAGTCAGGAGCATAAACAGTCAATGTAAATAATTCAAAAATATGTTTTTTAATATAACTTTGAAAATGATTCCTGCGTTTAAAACGTGTTGCCACGCCTCCTCTAAAAGTGGATTTTTAACAACCCCTCAAACCTCCTCAATTTTATTTTATGAACTGTTGCATGTTTTTATTTTTGAAATAGATAGAAATGCTACATTATAATATGTTCTTAAGTCTTCTCAATTTGGTATATAAAAGCACCATCATCTTCTTCAAAAATGTTGAAAATTCTCATTAAAAGTCCTCAAATCTTCTTAAATTTGACCATACAAAAATAAAGTAGCAAAAATAATATCCTTATGGAAGTGGAAGCATAATAAATCTTTCTCTGTTAAGGATGATATCTATATAAAAAGTTAGAGCAAGGTAAATACAAGCGAAAAAAAATTTAGTACTGTGCAGTATAGCTTGTCACACCAATAGGGAGATAAAAAAATTATACAAATAACAAACTTTGGATAAATTTCTCACTTTGTCCTAACCTAGCTACAACAAATTTGGATGTTCACTTTTTAGTTCTGCCTAATAACAATTTATTATTTTATTTATAGCATCAAACTATGATAAAGTATTGTTTTGCTTTTCTTTAGGCCTGTCAAAACTTTTGCACTCTGTATCAGAACTTATGGCGATTGATCCAGATGATTCAAAAGATGAGTTTATTACACTGACAGATGACAGATTTTCTTTACAAACATACAACCGAAAACAGGTAAGAAATTTTTTAATGTGCATGTTATTTTCTGCAAGTTAAAGCTGCCTCAAATAATTAGGAAGAAGTCGTGTGTCATTACTTTTCATAAGTTTTGTGGAAATATCAGTACAGTATTCAGGTTTAGGTTGATTCACAAAATTAAAAACCTTGAACCTCATGACAAAAAATGTGAGCTGGTGTAATAATTGACAGCTTTATATTTTTATTAATAATTCACATTTTTGTCTTAAGGAAAAGTTACACATTATTCAAACTGATCCAGGAACATACTGCAATGAGCCTGAGGGTAAGATCTTATTTTACTTTTGTAATAAATAAATATGTAGCATTTCAAAAAATTATTCAACTTTTTTACCCCTGTTTCAGGTTTGTTTCGTGAGTGGTTGGAGGTGTTTAACCTAGATGATCATAAGACAGAAATGTCTGAACTTTTAGTTCAAAATCCTGCTGTCAGAGCAATTTATACACAGCTGGTAATATACCTAAAGAATATGGTTAAATTTTGTCAACAGCCACATGTACCCCTAATTTCTCCTAAAAATACTGGTGTAGAATTTATACTCATTTTATAAACATATTTTCTCAGTTAAACAAAGAAAGTCAGCTCTACTATGATTAATCAAAGGATGCTGGTCTGGTGTCTAAATAGTAGTGGTATAACGTCTTTTTAACTGTAATGCTAATCTCACATCTCTCTAAAAGAGATTAAGGTAATAAAACATATAGTTGGTCTCAAATTTAAAAAAGGGTCTCTGTTTTGCAGTTGTGAGTAGTTCTTATCGTAAAATACGGTTTGCTTAACAGATCTTATTTGAAAAAAAGGATGAATTCAAAGTTTGCCGTAATCAAATTGATATTTCATTTGGAAATTTGTGTCATTTCTTATGATTCATGTTCATTTAGGTTTTTGTAAGGAGTTATAAACCTTTCGTTACTTAATTTTGTAGTTCTCCATGAATCCAAATATTTGGTTTTCCAGTTCTTATAAAACAGAATCACATTTGATTTTTCAGGTGCCAACAGCTGTGTCACATACAGTATTTTGGCAACGATACTTCTACCAAGTTTTTCAACTGGACGCAGAAGAAAGAAAACGCGAAGAGTTGCTAGCAAGAGCGAACAAAGAAACAACGAAAGAAGATGATACTGATGGTGGTTGGGGTGATGATGACGATGATGATGGTAAGCTACTTTAGTATAACATTATTTTTGTTGTTATTTCAAAAGTTGTTCATGTACCTTTATCAAAATCATAGATATAGAAGTGTTGGCATCACCCTTTGTTCCAGCATCTGCACAAGCAGAAAATACACCCAACAAAGTTGAGGCAATTTCCAATGAAGATCCTGTTGATAGTATCCAGGATGCCTTAAAAAACACTGACAAGGAATCTGACAATATTGAGACTAGTATGCCATTAAGCGAAATTTCTGATAATGTTGACAAAAATAAAGAACTAATAACTGAAACCCTAAATGTTCCAATGGATGAACCACTTGGTAATTCGATAATGAGAACAGATCTGCCTACATCTTCAACTTTGGAATATGAAATAAACGAACTTTCTTCAAAAACAAGAGATACTCATCTGAACTCTCAGCCTACAAAAAGTGAAGATGTTTTGGCTAAATCTTTTGATACTATAAGAACAGACTCAGAATTGGAAGATAAATTGAATAGTACTGATTCGCATAGTGAAACAAAAATTACTGCAGAGAAAAATGACTCGCCTAATCATTCTCGTGTAAAACAGGAATTTTCCGAGACTTCAAGTGTTAGCTCATGGATAAGTATTGATGATGACATTAAGGTGAAAAAAGTTAAAGGGGAACAAGAAGTCAAGCCAGACAGTAATGGTGGTTCAGGTATGCAACTTCTCTTTCTGTTGTTTTTTTACCTGTCTGTATCAAAAGATCTCTTTTAAATATTTTTGACTTAACTGTATGTAACTTGATTTTCCTTATGAGAATTTATATTAAAAAACTTCACTTAAATATGTATTTTATTTAATTCTTCTATATTCTGCATCTAAATGGGTGGTGGAAAATAGAAAGCTAAAAACATAAAGCTATATGCTTCTTACCACTCTTTAAAATGGGAAAAATAATTACAAATAATTCAGAATTGAAGTCCTTTTAAGAAGCAAACAATTAGACATAACATGAACAGTAAGCAGTAAGCCAGTCTGGCTTGGTTTACTGAACTGAAATCTTTTTACTATCACAAAAAGTCACAAAACTAGGTTAAATTTTCTAGAGCGCACTGAAGTAAATTTAAATTACAACAAGTTTCTTTCAAAATCTACGTGAAAAAAGCACTAGGATTTATTTTGTCAAAGAATTGCTAAAAACATTCACCATAGCAATTTATGATTATTTTTAATTATGCACATTACCATTGTTATTTTCATACAATGCTTTTAAAAGTCACAAAAACTAGTTGATAAAAAAGATTGTTCTTTGATATTTTCCCAATTTACTGAAAAGACATACTCTCTGCAATTGAGATAACTTCAGTCATGCATAAAAAAAATCAAAAATCGTAAATAAAGGTTCAACAAAGAAAGATTTCATGAGACACATCCGTGTTGTTTTTTATGTGATAGTATTTTTTATAAGAAATTTTTAATTCTCTTATAGAAGCAAACTCGTGTGACTCTGCACACAAATGTATGGTGTAACTGTCTTAGAAAAAACTTTAAAACACGAACACGGATATGGGAAAAACATTTTCAAGCTCCAAATCATCCTTTGTAAAGCAAACACGCTTAACGTTCCAAGTCGTTTTCTTTGGGGCCAAGCTCTTACAACACAGTCAACTGGACACACAGCCAACTCTTAATATCTCTGTATTTCTATTTCAAAGCCTTTCTGGTTCGATTAACTTGCTCTAGTATTCATAATTCCCATACCCAAGGACTTTGCATTTATTGGTTTAGAATAGTCAAAAGAGCATCGTAAATATTTAAGTTCTGCAATAAAAATATGCTTTATAGAAAAGTTCTTAAAAAGTTTGCAAAATCAATTTTTTTTGTAAATTATATCACGGTAATTGAATTTAATAATTTTTGTTAAAAATCTTTTTTTAGAAGGCAAGTCTTCCAGTAACTCAAGTGCAGTCATTGTAAACAAAAGCGAAGCAGATGATATCGATGAAGATTTTGACTTGGATCTTGATGATGATGACGTCAATGAAGAAGAACTTGCAAAAATGGTTGAAGATATTAAAAACAAGAGTGCAGCAGGAACATTGCAGGTATTTTCAAAGCTACTTTTATGCACATGATAATCCTTTCCATCAACTAACTAGATATTGATGCAAACAATAAAAAAATTATATTTTTGTTTTTTCATAGGATGAGGATGACGACGATTGGGAGAATTGGGAATAATTTATTATCATCCTTAAACCTATATTTTTTAACCATTATTCATTTATCAGTATTTTAGTAGTACTAATTGTTATTTTGAATATCACTTGTAATTTTTTTTGTGTTTTGTTTGGTGATTTTTGGCAAATGTTGGTAGTTGGTTGAAATGTTCTGCTATACCATTTCCTTTTTTACTGGTGGTGTTAGAACATGTGTTAAAAAAATTTCTGAATATAATATACGTCCGTAAACAATATTGTATCAGTCCGCAATTACTGGCATGTAACTGGAGGTGGTGTTGGGCAGGGGGCGGGTTAATGGGCAATTCCTGTCCTTTCTACAATTATTTTTAAAAAATTATATAGTATAAATAAAAAAATAATTACAACCAATAATAACACGTTAAGTGATCAAAAATGTCAATTTGCAATACTATTATACCCTTCGCCACCAACCATTAAAATAACCTAAGTAGACACTATTATTATTGGCCTTCTTCTCCAAAAACATTTTGAACTACAATATAAATGTTTAAATATCAGGATTATGTATCAGTTTATTATTTGTAACATATGTTAAAATATTGTTTTCATACAATGTTGTTTTTATTACAATGACTATCTAACCCTTTCTATATTTTGTTACTATTTTACCATGTTATAAATATTTTTAATATTATATAATCAAAAATAATATTTTTAATGTTGTATTCCCATCTATGACAATGCATTTTTAGATGTAACAGGATTGAATATAAACAAATGGATGTATAGGTATGAAAGATAATGATTAAGAATGTGGAACAGCGAAGACGAAGGTATTTCACTTTATTATTAAGCACTAAGCTTGCTAGATTTTGGGTTAGTAGTTTATTTTATGTAGTAAAAATATTTTTAGATAATGAAGCTGGCGAAAGAGTGTCATTACACCAAAATGACAATCGTGAGAGGCCAAGGTTAGTAACTATAAAGGATTTGAAATTCGCTTTTATTTATCTATTTATCTGAGCATGCGTGTAGGATTTTTTTTTCATGCTGTAGTGTTTGTATTTTCGCAGCTTGAAGGTTAACACAGCTCAACATTTAAGTGTTTACAAACCGACAGCCTTAGCTTTTTAACTACCAATGAAAATTTCGAAAACACTACCATCTTGAATGTAATGGATATTGAACCCATTGAGAGCTGACATTTAAATGCGCCCATAAGAACTATAATAGAAAGCAAACTTCTGAGAGTATTTATTGAGAACATAATCATTTTTTATTTAGATCACCATGGTTTTTGCTTCCTGCTGCTTCATGTGTTGCTTCTTTGGGTGGAATTTTATTTGGATACGACATAGGTATGGCATTTCTTTCCTATGAGGACTGCATTGGTGTAAAATATGTTGTTTTAAAAACATGTTTCAACTACCATTTTGAGATTTTTAAAAAGCCATGAAATTCTGTATATAAGTTTTTTGGCGATTCGGTACTAATAAATTTAATTACTGGTGAAGGAAAAAGATGAAACAAATGATCCGTTTTTTTTAAGTTCAAAAAACGTTCACTACCTCAATAAAGGCCTCAGAATCCACTGTGCCCCCTTTTTTTATCTTTTAAAAACTCTCAAGAATTAAATATTATCATCAATTGAAATGTGCGATCTTTTTTTAAATCTTTTTTTACTTCCATGGTATAAAACTATCCGTTCGATCAGTATAAAATTTTCTTCAATGTGTTTGACAGGAATTATATCTGGTGCAATGCTGCTACTAAAGACGGAATTTCAGTTGTCATGTCAGCAACAAGAACTGATTGTCACATCACTATTGATAGGTGGTTTGATTGCTTCTATAGTTGGAGGTAAGATAGTTTCATTTGGAACGAACAAAAAGTTATACACATCAACTATCTCGTTCTATCTAGACTAAGGCGTCTATTGGACCTGAAAGAACCTTAAAATGAAACTATGTGGCCTTGAAAACCTTAAATTTCCATAATTCTCTGATGAAAAACCTTGAAAATCTTAAAAGATTGTATACTTTCCAAACAGTTTCTGTGTGATGTTTGGTAGCAGTATTTTTGAGCCTTTATTCGCCTTAGTTGTTCATATATTTCTCCTACTCCTACGTGTTTAAGAACCATAAACTACGCCAAAAAAACAAATTGAGAAACAGCTAAAATCCTTGACAACCATTTATTCTTATTAAGCAGGTGTAGATTGGATAGATAGATAATAATATTTACCCAAGATAGCCTCTTCAGGCCCTCATGCTATCGTTATCAATAAGGGTACTGCAAAAGGAGTCCTAGAATAAAACTGCCTAAAATATCATTTCTATTCTCATACTAAACGTTAAGCAGAAAAGATCGATTTACACTTTCATAGTCTTTGGCATGACTCAGTCCCTAAAGACAGATTTTTAAAGTTTTACAGTAGTTTTTATTCTATTCTTAAATAACACACATTTCGAGATGCAAACAAGACGTAAATTTATACTCCTATTTTTTTTCATGTTCTGTATCACTTTCAGGACAGTTATTGGATAGGTATGGTCGAAAAATCACCATCATCATAAATGCTGGTCTATTTTTCGCTGGAGCACTTGTGTTAACATTTTCCAAATCCTTTCCTGTATTTGTGAGTGTTTTATCATAATATTATTTTTACTTTTTGGTGCTCAGAAGACTGGATTTTTGTGATTTCGTCTTCTGTAAATTACTGTTTAGATCATCGGAAGAGTTGTTGTTGGTTTTGCTGTTTCTTTATCTGCAATAGGAGACTGTGTTTACATTTCTGAAATTGCGCCTGCGGTAATATATATTTATATATATAGTTAAAGTCGAACAATTCATTCACTTTTATTCCAAAAAAATTATATTTGAGGTTTTACGTTTTGTAATTTTTTATCTATTTAGAACAAAAGAGGTCTTCTCGTTTCATTGAACGAACTCGGGATCACAATTGGTCTTCTTTTTGCTTACTTAGTCAACTTTCTACTGATAAACGTTTCGCAGGGTTGGTAAGTAGGTTACGATTTGACTTGACTACTCAATCCAGTTGTTACACATAGTAAAGGAAAACGAGTACTTGTTCGCCAAATACTGTTGCGCCAGCTTGGAATACAAAATTTGTCTGCTTTGTTTATAAACTTCTACTTATTGGTTTAACCATAATCCAAAACTTTTTTGCTTTTAGCATTTCTATTGGTTATGTGCTTTAGCAATCAAATTATTTTAGAAAATTAGAACTTGCACAAGTTCTTGTCAAGTTTATCCGCAATACGTAATAGCAGTTGTTATACATAATATTGCATTGCATAAGTAATCGTACACACACTTGTACTTTAGTTCCTATTCCAAATCTGAGAAGGCCCTTTAACAATTGCCATGTGTTTATTATAACTTTGATTTGTTTTCATAATATCGACAGTAAAGTTTATATTTCTTAAATTTGTATTTTATTTAACAGGAAGTATATGTTTGGGATATCTGCTATTCCTGCTGCTTTTCAAGCATTAGGGATGTTATTTCTTCCAGCAAGTCCACGCTGGCTTGTAACAATGGGGGAAGAGGCTAGGGTAAATTGTTCTGCTTTTCTATGGGTTTAATATATTATTTTCATTTCGTCCCCCTCCCCTCTTCCCACTATATAATTATTTTGTTTTTTAGGCAAAAACCTTGATTGCGTCATTGTGGCCTGAGAAGGATGTCAACAAAGAGATGTCACGCCTTAAAGCGTCATTGTCATCAGAAAAGGTGATTGTAAATTTTCTAATTGCTGAAGATACAGAGTTCCCACGCCTCCTAAAATCCTAAAGATTTCTGATTTGAAACCCCCTCGCTTTTTTTAGAGTTACAGTTTTACAGATTTATTCAGAAAAAAAGAAAATTTGCGAATGCGGATGTTTGTTGGTTGTGGAATTGTCCTGTTCCAGCAGGTGGGAATTTGCTTTGTGTTGGCAAGCTAATAAAAAGAGTTTCAGTTAACTTGATTATTCTATTTTTTTCAGTTGACTGGCCAACCCACTGTTTTATACTATGCTCCAGTTTTGTTTAAAACTCTTGGTTTTAACAAGAATGCTTCTGCAACGTTAGCCACTGTTGGTCTAGGCGTGGTCAAGGTTGGTCTCACTTCATAATGTTGCTTTTAAAAACATGTATAGATAATTGAGGTTTTTAGGTAGTTCATTCGCATTGTGTATTTATTTATTTATTGTTTTATAGGTTGTGTTTACCCTTCTTACTTTATGCACCGTTGATAAATTAGGTAAAATCCATTTTCACTGCCATGTTAGAGTACTTCCTATAAACGTACACGTTTTTTGTTAAGGCAATAGGCCTTAAAATTGTCCCAAATATTAAACAACTGAATTAGCAACCTTCAGGGCTCAATAGCCAACCTCTCGAATTGGACCAGGCACGATTTTCTTAGGAGCAGCACTTGTGCGCTTCTGAGTATTTTGTGTATGTGGGTCTGTGTGAGTTGACTTTGTACTGATGAAGGGTCAGGGTAGGGTTCACAATAAGTGCTAAGCAACTACCTAAGCAACTTGAAGGTCAAAAATTCCCTTTCTCCACTCAAGTCTAACCCTATAAAAACTTGCAATATTTGCTATTTATGAAAATATAAGCACCGTCTTTCACAGGACACGTGTTAATTAAAGTTAATGACATGTTAAATTGTAAATAATGTAATAATAATAATAATAATAATAATAATAATAATAATAATAATAATAATAATACTATTATGTTTGTAGGTCGGAGAACGTTTCTACTTCTTGGTGCTATCATTATGACAATCAGCGTGGTCATACTTGCTGCTGTTACTGAACCTTTAAATAAAATAGAAAAAGGTCCACAATGTGGTGAAATGGCTGGCACACAAAAACTTCATTTTCACTTATTACATCCAAAGGTTTGCACCAACGCGACGCAGATTAATTCGACTAGTAATTTAAATATTGACATTAAAAATAAAAATACTTTTTCTACTTCTGTTTCAATAAAGAATGAAAACTGTTCTGCTACAGAGAACGATGAAACGATAAAAACACAGATACCTGGTGCAGTAAAATATACATGTTTCATTGCTCTGATGTTGTTTGTGATTGGTTATGCGGTTGGGTACGGTCCAAGTATGTTAATTTCCGTTTCTTTGCAACTACCTCTTTTATCTGTATTCTGTATTTATTTTTTCATTTGATAGATGATAGGGCTGCCCAGGACAGATGATAAGGTCATCTGTCTTGGGCAGGTTTGTCAATTTTTCTCTGTCTTCTCTGTGTCGATTTCTTTTTATATTATCTTTCTCTGATCATTTTTTGTCGTCGGGCTTTAAAGGCGGTTCAAGTATGTAGTAATATCTTAGTTATCCTTCAAAATCCCAAGATCGCCATTCGCATTTGAAAAGGAAACAATTTACCACGGTTTTTTATAAAAACATTTCATTTTGCGACGTCATTCCTCCGAGATTGGGAGAAAGTAGTAAATCATGGCTGCTAAAAGACTACAAGGGATTCGAAAAAAGCTCCAATGAGGAAGACGAAGAATTAAAAATATTATACACACTCCTCGCTTTGTCCTTTGTCCTTAATACATAGCAAGTGACATAGCTAATCTTTTTTTTATTTTATAAAAGATCTGTCCACCAACCTTTCCACTTACCGCTGTTTTTAGTGAGCTGGCTTCTTTTAACTGAAATATTTCCTACTGGAATAAAAGGTCGAGCTGTAGCTGCTGCTAGTATTGTAAATTGGGGAACAAATATTGTTGTATCAATGACGTTTCTAGAAGTTATCGGTAATACTTCATTCTTTTCATTCTTTGTAAATGTAAAACTGATCGCTATTTAGCGAGTGTTTGGCGAGTTTTTAATTTATATTTATATATTAATTTATATATATACATGGTATTCATGATTATTATTTATATTTTTTATTACTTAGGATCAATTGGACCATTTTGGACCTTTCTAACATACGCTTTGATTGGAGTGGTGGCTATATTTTTTCTTTGCCATTTTGTTCCTGAAACTAAAGGAAAATCGTTAGAACTCGTCAGTGCTGAACTCAATCAAGGGTATGTATTCACAGCTATTATAATTAATGAAGATATAAGTTTGTTGTAGGAGTGCAGGGTCACAATAGACCCTTGAGATAATTTTAAGTGTGACCAGACCTCCTAAATTCTGAAAAAAGTTGCACAAAATATTCATAAGTCCCTTAAAATTACTTCTTCTAAAATATAGAATATTTTTATATATTTTATAGTTTGTTATTCTAAAGTTTAACTCCGAAACCTCTTAAATTCTCCTAAGATTTTAAAATTTTAATGATGTGACCACCGTGATCTTTTACCAAGCAAACATTTTTTGCAGCACATTTCATTGCACCGTGATCAGATGTTGTGCGGAAGGTCACGTGTTACTGGTTGAAGATGACGAGCAAGATATTTTGCTGCATGGCGACGATTGGATCACTAATGACGTAGAAGATGCTCTATGACCGCTCTCCTAATTTCGAGTCTAAATATTTTTTAATTTTATACTTTTGGTTTGAGCCAGTAACATTTTAACATTTTTGTATATATATGTTTTTTATATTTGTATTAGTTTTTTCTTTTTCCCTGAAAATTTGTTTATTGGACCATACTTGTGTCTTCTATACTGTTACAAAAATACGTACCTTAAGGCGACTTTCCACTATAACAATAGCCGCTTATAAGTCCGCTCCTAATGTTATTTTTTGATTTCCACTTGTCAAAAGCAGCAGAAAGAGCGCGTAAACTTTTAAACGACAAAAATATGTAAACATGAACGTCCGACGTGGGAAATTATTGCTGACTAAGAAAATAAATCTTCTCAAACTATTGTTGTTGCTGTATGAAAAAAAAAAGAAAACAAACCAATGAAGTATGCAAAAAAGTTTTGAATAAGACAGCTATATCAAGAAGGAAAACTAAAAGGAGAATTTAATCTTCTCGTTTAAGATATGAAATTGCGTGACTGTCATCTTTTTTTCAGTATCTTCGTATCTTGGGTTGCTCTTTTAATTACAATCTTGAATTGAAAATGATAGATTTGATAGCTCTTGCAAAAAGTTATTTATATCATGTGGTCTTGGAGCATTTTAATTGCATAGCGCTTTGAAAACGCGTAAAAGTCAAAGTAGAGTCGACTTTAAAAACTGGAAATTCGGCTTTAAGCGAATTTACTTTTGTGCGTACTTTTTCCGAGGAAAGGAATCCACATTTTGCGTGTTGGTACAAGTTAGCAAAATTCAAATGTTGCGCAAATGGGTTAATTAAAAGAAATTACACGGATAAACTCTCGTTAATTGTAAAATAACAAAAAAAGTTCCTTCAAGTAATTGTATGATTAGTTAATAGAACGCGAAATCATCATAAACAATTGCATTTAACATGTTTTTGTTTTTTTCGCTGGCCTTAGATTTTTTTTGATTTTATTTTGATTTTTTTGTACACCTTAGACTATACAAATTAGCCTGGTAATAATTTAACTTGTGAAAAAATCATAACATTTTTAGATGATTGGCGGTAGTCATTCTTTGTTTAAAAAAGCAAGTTATTATGTCAAATCAAAAGCAACATACGCGCGGCTGGACCTGCTTCACTGTGTTCATTTCACCGATACAAACTAGCCATCACCGTCAAGAACTCACACCTACGTAGCGAATGATGGAGATGGTCATCTGAAACAATAAAAAGATAAAATGGCACCAAAGTTAAACTCCATATAAAAAACTCGGTAAAAATATCGTGTCCTAGCCGACTTATTTTTGGGTGTCAGCTAGGATCTTGTGTAAGGCCCAATGCGGTCAATTGGTTAGACGAATGCTACAATACTTAAATTAAGCAACAATTTGTCTAAGATATGGAGGATATGGATACAACACACACCACTGTTCCCCGCTGCATTGCACGTTAGCGAAGCAAGCGTCGTTGAATTGCATTAAATTAACAAAGATTTAAAACAAATACAAACTTGGGCGACGGTGACGATTCGTTTGAGCTACTAAACTTTCTATTCAGAGGAAGTCATTGCTGCTGTGAACACTGATTTATAATTATATCAGTTTAACTGGAAGAAGATGTTGTCTCTGACAAAGTATAGATATTATGTACGAAGACAATGAAAACGACGACGGTTAGATCTATGATTACCCTGTTGTTAGGCAAATGTTGTAATAATAACGCATTTCCCTTTAACGCGACAGATCATAAGATGGAACGTTTTTTTCGATATTCTTTTTAAAGTTTAGAAGGCACACTAATAATATGTCATTTATTAAGAAAAATAAAATAGTAGCTAGCAGCACAATCTCGTACCCAAGTCATTTTGTATCTTTTTTACATCTATTCGTATCGAATGGATGTAAAATGGATGGATGTCCCGAAAGATACACAACAAACTACTTGCCTTCAGGTTGTTGTTTTCTAGAAAAAGTTAAATTGGGTTAATATAATTTCTTGTCCATTTAAAAATGTTAATCATGATTTCTTGAATTAAAGCCGCTGGCCGCAAATGTCTGAAATACTTTTTTTGGACTCTCCTGGTTGTTCGAGGTACCGGGTGTTGTATATATGTACTTGTAGATGTATTTCCCATAAGAAGGTATAGTTTCCATAGACATATAATATACGTAAAATTGTAATTATACCTTATTAAGGATAGTTGCATATATTCCATAGTATCGTATTCATACTCGCAGAAAGCAAAAGTAGTCCAATCACCGAAAACCTGTTACTTCTACGCAAAGCGTTCCTGTTTTTAAGAAAGAAGCTATTTACTGTTTACCGTTACAAACAAGTTTATTAACAACAAATATATCCTAATTAATATAGCTATAAATACAAAAAGTATAATGAAATTGAAAATGAGAAATAAATTGACTGCGTTAAGGTAAAATTTAGGTAAAATGTCTCATGATTGTAAAATTTTCTGCATGATACCTTAGAAATACGATATTTCTATAATGACACCAACATCAGTTTTCTCATTCGGCTTATTGGAATTTAAAGAATGTTTGTATTATATTGGTAGATTTTATTGAGTAATTGTTTCAGCGAATTAGAACACATTTACTTTTTTGAAGTTACAAAGTGGTAAGATTTGTCTGCGAATTTATAATCGTGACTAATCAAAACGATGACGAATTGACGCGCATTGATGTCATCTGCTATAAATGCAATTAGTTGAATGACAGTAACAACGGCGGATGTGACCTAAAAGGCTTGAGAAGTATGAAACACTGTGCTAAAGAAATACAGCAAAAAAAATTACGGAAAGATTTAAAAACTATTTAAATTTGTTTGCTGCTGCCCTGTAAAAAAAATTTAATTCTGGAAATTTATGGATATTTCATTTCATCTGCACTTATAAATATATCAAAGAAAAAGAAACCCTAAAATTCATGTTCTGTTTACATTCCAAAAGCATCTTAGGTGACTCACACCTCTAGATTTTATACGAGTTAAATACCTAGATTACTTCGGCTACAAGACTTGGGAAAATGGCCAAAAATGACAGGATACTAAAAACCTTTTACTATAATTTCAAAGTTAACCAACACGAAAAAATATTTCATGTGGTGTTTTATGGTCACGAACAAGACGAAGGAGACTGTCGTATTACGTAAGACGGTGGAGGGTTGGGTAAATGGTCAATGAACTAGACCCCAGTTTCATTGTAACTATGCTTAATACTTCAATGATGTAGAGTTTTTTTGGTTTTTTATATATTTGAAGTCCTCCAGAGAGAAACACGTGTTTTTATGTTGTTTCAACCTTGTTACTTTATACGGCAATTACATTAGTAGGATTTTAAGTTTTTATGATGTTAAGATGTGATGAGGAAGCGTGATTGTAAAATAACCTACAAACAGCCAAAATGATAGTTGCCAACAACGACGATATCTGTCTAGGTAGGTAGGTTGAGATAATAATATGGCTTCGACGTTTTGCGTACCAACATGAAATACGAACGTGACCTTCTAAAACACTTTTTTTTTCGAAGATAAACAAAGAATCTTACATATTTTCAAAAACGACGGTTTTTGCTTCGAGTAAGACTTTCTATTAGTAGCTTCAAAATGTCAAAATATATTCATACTATGAATCTTTATTTATATCGAGGTCAAGGGAAATTCTAAATTCGCCAGTATAATATAGCAAAATCGGCTTTGGCCGAGTAATTTTTGATCTTACACTGTGCCTTTTGAAGTAATATTTTCACTTGTCGGAATAGTTAAGCTGGATCTTTACTAGGCGGAAAATGTCAAGGTGGACTTTTTTTTCAGCAGATATTACGCAATATTTTCAAGGTAGCTAATGTGGAGGTGCAAATAGTAGGATCTGTTTCTACTATTCGCGTCTACTTTAAAAATCGCTAAAATCATTTCTTTAGTGAAGTAAGGTTATTACACTTAATAGTAAAAAAGTGTAAACTATCTATACTTACACACTTCTTAATTGTGAATGGCTGAAACCATTTGATGTGAAATTGAATAGAAATGAGCAATAGAAGTATGAGTCTTCCATACCCTTCCCTCACTAACAACAAAGCAAGGGAAGACACTGAGCTGCTCTGCTAGATTGTTAATTTACAGGCTGTAAAATTTAAAACAAGAAATCTACCTAAGGGTAAAAACTCTAGTGCTAATCTTTTAACTTTTAGGCAGCTTTTTACTAGTTACTTAAAAGCACTTGTAAATCTTGCCAGTTTTTTTACATTTTTTTCTAATTACTCCTTCCATCTCCCAGGTTTTTTCTAGTAAATTATTCCATCTTTCAGGTTTTTCTAATAACACCTACCATCATCCTGGGTTTTCCTAAGTCCATATCCCAGGTTCTTTTTAATAACCCCTTCCATATCCCAGGTTCTTTTTAATAACCCCTTCCATCTCCCTGGTTTTTTCTAATCCCCTTCCATCTCCCGGTTTTTTTTAATAACTCTTTCAACTATCAGACACCATCTTGCCAAATTAAAAGACCTCTCAAGATCTTATTTATTAGTTATTACTCGAGACTATCTGTAAAGTTAGTACATGTTATTAACTTCTACTTTAATTATGACTGAAATTTGACACTTTCCTTAACAGTTGCCAATTTCTCATACGAAGTATGTGAAACCAGGAAAATCTATTAAAAAGCTTTTATCTATTTATTGGAAACTTCAATCAAACTTTAGCGGATAGATAGCCGCACAACGAAAGCGTTTAAACAAAACTTTATTGCCACTATATTTTGTTCTATTGATGCTATACTTCAATTGCAGAAAATTTTATTCCATTTAGAAAAGTCTATCAGGAGTTATACAGGAAGGAAGGAGAGCAAAGACAGTGTAATCTCTCTAAAGCGAATATGGCTAAACTAATTTTGAGGATGGAAGATTTCTCAACTTTGGGTGAAATGATTTGTGTGAAGAAAGGAACTTAACTTTCTGTTAACCAACTGTGGTATCACAAGAAACAAGGAGAAAAAATGGTGAGTAAGACCAAGTCTCACAAACAAGAAGCTCCTCTTTAGCAGAATTTTTTAAGCTTACCACGTATTTAAGTAATTTAAGGCTGAATATGTCCAAACGCAACGCTAAAACACATATTTAGAAGGTACATTATTATAGGTCGGGAAAAGACCTCTCTTCTCCACACCAAAGGTACGAAAAAAATTTATGGGGCGGGGTTGTTCAAGCGCTTATTTAAATTTGTTTTTTCTGTCTTCTTTATCTTTACTAAACAAAATGTTTCTCAATTATTCTGCAAACCTATTTTTGTTTTGGTTGATGTTGTCAAAAGATAAAATGATGTCTCGAAGACTTTGGAAATAAGTATTCTGAATTGAATATACGAAATAAAAATATTTTTAAGCTACCAGGAATTACACGAAAAAATGCCACCAGGCGGGAGTAGTGATAATTGCTTCTAGGGCGTGGTTGTTTATGATAGTCATTAAGAATAACTTTAATGTGCTTAAAATAAGTTAATATTCACTTTCTATCATCTAATATACAAAAAAATGATAACTCACAAAAAAAAAATCCTCAAAAGCTAGTCACAAGGAGAAAAGCATGCCATAATAAAATCGAAGTGCGGTCAACACGAGCGAATAGTCTTCTGTTTTCTTTGATATTCATAAAAATGCAAAAAGAGGCGTGTGAATGAAATGTTAATGAATAAGTCAAATTGCTTTAACGAAACATCCACACTAAAGAAAGTCGAAGTCGAGTCATAATTTCCTATATAGAAGATACTAAATTTCTTTGACATCAGTGTTTTCCACAGTATAGTAAATAAAATTGAAAAGAAAATTTGAAGTAAAAAAGTATACATAACGAATAAATACAAAATCTTCCCGACAATTTTCTTCTCTACTTGTTTCAAAATAATATTAAGAAGTTTTTAAAATCTTTTTAAATTTCTTTTGTAACATTTTCGTTCTCGCCAGAGAACACTTCATTCTGCAAACGATTCTCGCTTCGATACACATCATCTGTTCGTCTATAGTGAGTGTCATGGGCACACACATCTCATAAATGTCCGCACAATTCACTTTACACGAATGTCCCACCGTGTGATCATGCTTGCCTAATTCTCCACCAATATTTCCATCTAACCCACGAAATGATTGAAGATAAACTTGTTTTGTCAGTAATAGAATCCAAAAGTAGTATCGTAACACGAACACTATCGTCATTTTAACGCACTTATGCTCGTGCCAAGAAAAGTGGACAGAATACGCCTTTACATTAATGCAACTGATATAAATCTGTTAAGAATCATACGGCATTGTCTTTTTGATTAATGACAAATTCCGGTTGCCAGGCCTAAGAAGGCGCGATGACGTCAGAGCGATTTTAACTACATTAAGAGCTTATTCCACACTGAAAGGGATCATATTCCATTTTCCGGAAAAGAAAGAAAAGATCTCGATTCGAATTTTTATGTTGCACGAACTTCGTAAAACATTAAGTTGTTATGCATTGTACAATATAACAAGAGTCAGATAAATTTTGTCGATAGCTACCTTAAAATATTTTTTTAAGAAAATGAGTAGAAAAAAAGTTAAAAGTTAGAATATGAGTTAAAACAAATTTAAATTTTCCTTTAATAGAGAACAGTTTAGGGGTCTGTAAAAACTTACATTAGAACAGCTAAGCAGAGATAATTGACAAGGGGGTGGGAGACAGGGGGATTGCCCTGCGATTGCGATAATTCTGGTAATTTATTGCATCGTGTCAAATTGTTCCTTCAATTGTCTATTAACTAATAGCAAAAACCATCCCCCCTTCCTTCTAATTTTTGCTTTGGTTTTCGGAATCATTCACAAATTGTATGAAAAATTAAGATAGATATAAAAATAAGTAGAGTGAGTATAATCTATTGTTTTTTAGTTCTTATTTTTCTTCAACGATATTCATAGAATGGTCATATGGCCGTGGGAAAAACAAAGGTAGTTCAATCTGTTGGAAAAATCTAAAAATTCGCCCGTTGCTACAAATTTCGGGTTACTTGGGACTCAGCAACAATTTCTGTTACTGAAAGGTAGGTATTTTACAAGAGTCTAGTTTACAAGAACATTGTGGCTGAGATTTTGACAAAAATTAAGAACGTACTAAC
This sequence comes from Hydractinia symbiolongicarpus, assembly GCF_029227915.1. NCBI lineage: Eukaryota > Metazoa > Cnidaria > Hydrozoa > Anthoathecata > Hydractiniidae > Hydractinia > Hydractinia symbiolongicarpus. The sequence continues at coordinate 25,183,199 of NC_079882.1, read as the reverse complement.
GGCGTACTCAGCCTAAAATTCATTCACAACTTCACATTCACAACTCACTTTATAATACATACTTTTACAACAGGATAACTTCAACAACATCTATTTCTTTCAATCCCTATAAAATGTTCATCTACATGGTAAATCTGGCCGAAAAACACAAATCTTGAGACTTCAAAAATGTAAAAAAAGCACATCCAGCCATAGTTGAAACTTAAACTGAAAAAAACTATCGCATTTTCCCTTATCTTCCAACATGTATGTATTTCATAATCATTAATCCAAATATTTTTCTCTCGCAGTATTTCTTTTTTACTTTGTAACATTTTTGTGCATTCTCGTCCCCAGAGCTCTTTCAGATTAAAACCTCGAAGTACTACTTTTAAGGTTTATCTCAAAGAGCTCTGGGGTCGAAAATGATTTTCGTGTTACCTCCAATTTTCATGGCAAGCCTTTTCTTTTCTTCAGGATTACACTAGCAGCGTCAATTAAAAAATCTTTTTTAGTAAATATCTTCCAGCGGAGCGCAAACTTTTATGAGATCAAGTAATGACGTCAATAGTCTGTGGTATGCAGTTTAGAAGACTAACAATTCGATTAGGTTTAAAGTCTAGATTCCTTACCAGGAGAATTACAGCATACTTAAAATGTCCAAAATGACCGTGCGGGCCTTTTATTTGGTTTGTGCTCTATTCCCTTGGACCATGTTTCCCTTTGCAAGTTATCTCCTTCCCCAGGTTCGCATGGCCCTGGTCTTTTATTACGGAGCGGCTATTATAAATTAATGAAAAAATCAAATACCCTGGGATCGAGGTTGGGTAAAAGCTCTAGATTTTACAGTTCGACAAACTTCTGTCGTTATACCGTCCGTTTATTTGTAAGCCCTTTTCCTGATATACGCAGTACATAGCGAAAAAGAAGCTCTAGGGACAAGATGAATTTCAAACAAACAATATATTTAGGGAGGAAAAGTTGTTTAAAGGACTTTTTCAGAGAGAAAAAATGGCTTAAGGCGCTAATGCAGTAAAGGACAACGCAAGGACCGAATACAATATTATTTTATAACGGAATTTTAAAATTTAAGTTTTACTTACTTATAACCTACCCGAATCAAAACTACTCTTGGTTGAGAGTATTGATACAGATGAGCAACAACTTTTTATATCACACTTATTTATGGAGAAATTCAGTAAAAGAAACATGGAATTCATTAACTTTCCTTGGGACAAACAAAGGCAGTTTCATTGTCATTTTTTAGAAAAGGTTAAAACCGCGAACGGCAAGGCATCTGACACGCTGTAAAGTCGCTACTCTCGCACACACGTATGTCAGGCCAGGCAGGGCTTTAAATTAAGGTGTGCTAATCGCATTCTCTAGCACAGTCCCACACATATATCGAGGCCTACAAAGGCGTCGAAATTGGTAGAAAATAGCTATGTTGACGTCAGCAACAAATAGCCTATTTTCAGAGTTTTGCTTTAACCAAATAGCCTAAGCGGACATTGTCAAGTATGAAGTTTGAGAAATTCAAAATGCGTACTAATATATTCTTATATCTATATTTTTATCCAACATCGTTCTCAGGGGGTTCTTGCTTTTTTTAATTTTGAGGGTCGGTGACAACCCCGTCCCTGGGCTCTCCTACGCTTATGATATTTTGACGCGACGGCTCCCGAATATATCATAGGCGTAAATAAGCACTGGGCACGAGGTTGAACCGGGGACAAAAAAACTTGTTAGCAATTAAGTAACCGCTAGCGGCGACGACGTCAGGGCATGATCCTATGGAACGAGGATGTTTTCGACCGCGTGCGCATGCTCGTTCTCCTCAATGCAAAATCAAAGTTTTTTTATTGAGAGTTTGGTTGCACCATGTATGTGTAAACAAGACAAAGGTATGTTCGTGAAACCTGAACATACTTGTGCATGTGTGTGTGATTTCAAGTCATTATCCATACAACAATCAAAGTGGTGTCCTACTGCTTTGAGTATCAAGATTCTATGAGTATCAAAATTCTACACATAGTGTCTGTAACGTCATGCTCTTACGATGGAGTGCAACACAGTGTGTATGGACAGACTGTTCTTCTACAATGACCGCTAATGGGTCATTTCTCTTCCAATTTAAAAGCGCTTCCGTTCTGTTATTCAAACAGTTCTTTTCTGTATTCTCCCACTTCTCTTCTGTATTTTGACACTTCTTTTCTTCACTTAAAACTTCTTTGTATGTGGCCCGAAACTTTCTCTTTACTACTAAATTCTAAAATCTGATCGACAATTTTACACCCCGTGGTCTGTATATTTTTCAGTTTTCGTGAGAAGTATATTTGACCAATAATATCACGAATCAACTTAGCTCAATAGCAGAGAAGTTAATTTTTACTTACAATAGACATGATTTTTTTTTCTCTATAAGAATAAATGTGCTTTATAAAATATCAGACTGAGATTTTGGGTTAAAAATAACAGGTTTTTTGTTTAGAGCAACTACTAGAAAAAATAAGCAAAATAAACTGGTCTATTACACATACAACTTTTAGGAAGTTATTAATTACTAAGAACACTTGATCTTTTTCATGGCCGGGATCAAACAAAAATTATCAAAATCTCACTTTCCAATGATCAAACGGACCACCAAAATTAGGTCTGGGAATTTTTGTATTTATGGAAAGAGAAGTGTTTTACATTTTGAAAAGAAGTATTACGAACGGAAGAGAAAACTTCAGAGGAAAAAAGATAAGTGCTTTGACTAAAAATAAAAGTGTTTTTTTATTGAAGAGAAGTACATTCCGCCCGGGCGTTCTAGATCCGCCCTAGTAGAAAAACGATGCTGCGCAATAATCTTTTTGTTGACTCCCTATTATTGCCGCCAGCTTTGCAATGATTGGTTGAAAATTTTTTGCCATACTTTTTCAAACGTCAATATAGGAAAAAATTAAAATGGCGTTTTAGTGAGTGAGCTTTGTTTTTCATCAAAGATTTATTGCATATATTTTAGAAGCCCTGAGAATGAATTCAAGACTAACTCCTGCTTGTGTATTGACTGTTTTCGAGGCTGCATCGTTGAAAATAAATCATTTTAGCAATGGCACTTTTCAAGAGAATATGGATTGGATCGAAGAGATCCAAGCTGCTGCTAAAAAAGCCTTTGGAAGGTATGTTATTATTAAGACTAATATTTACGTTATAAATTATTTTTTCAGTGCAGTTAAGTTAAAACATGTGAATAAGCGCCAATTATTATAATATAGCTATACTGTGACAAATGAAATATATATATATATATATATATATATATATGTATGATATATTATATCTATGCGTGCATCTCCTTGATAAAAAATGAAAACATTACGTTACTGCAACTAAAAAACTGTTTGTTCTAGACATGCTTTTCCTAATCAGTCAGGAATAACCACAAATTAGACTAGGCTATTTAGGCAATTTGTCTCTTTTAATTAGGCAGCAAGTCTTTTAATACACCTTTACGATAATTCGGGAAAACTAACACTCCATCGCAGCTTATTTTGCGATCAGAGGAGGTAAACATAAGAGTTTATTAAGGAGAAAACACGTTTTTTCGTGATAACTTTTCTTGCCGCATTTTGTTTTTAATAAAAAGTACACATAAGTTGTATCTTATTATTATTAACATTTCCTAAAAATTTGAAAAAAAGTTGATACGACGGAAGTTAAAAAACTGGAGAAAACACGCTTTCGTCTCTAACAAACTCTCATAACAACACAATTTTTACCTCCTTTTTTCCAATATTGTAAAACGATGGAAAGCCGTAGGAACGCATGTACAATTGAATTATCGTGTATTATCAACAGGGTTATCGCAATTTTGTTGCATAGTTCTATTAGCAAGAAACATTCTATCAAACCTACTATATTTTTCTTTATTATGTGTGCTGTTAGTGGTTAGAGAATATGTTTAGTTTGTTTTGATTTAAGAACAAATGTGCTGTATTTGGGCTCCTTAGTTTTTCAGGCCACATTTATGCTGAAAAAGGGCTAAACTTCCCACAGGATATTTTCAATATAAACCTAAATAGTCTATTCCTAGTGTAATTACAGTGACTAGCCGATCCAAACTTTTGACATAAAAAATTTTAATGCCACAAAACTTTGCTTAAACAAAGGTGTGTAAAGGCTACTCAAAAAGGAAACCAGCATGATTTTTGAAATTGTATAGTGTAGGACAATGCACACAAAAAAACACTGAAAAAGTCTTTTAATTTTTTTAAAAAGATCATGACTATTAAGCATAATATGTTTACAATATTAAAAAATTATAGCCGAATTCCTGTGAAAGAATCCACTGAATCTCTCATTAAACCGATGTAAGGGATTCCAATCAAAAACATACAACACAGTAATTTGATTTTTTAAAACTCCATTTCAACCTCGACCCTGGGCTCTTTGTCTGTTTTATAACAGGATGGGAAAAGAGAAAAAAATCCCTGGGATCAAGGTTTCTTACAAACTGCATTATTTTATTTTTATAACTGCTGAAACAAGATGTCTAAAAATATAAGCATGTGCAACAAAAAAATAATAAAAAAATTATGAAGTAAAAATGGAAAATGTCTTAAAAAAAATTTGTGCATCATACAAATGTTCTATTAAAAACAAACTATTAAGTTTAGACATATTCCTTAAATATTCTAAACTTCTGACCCATTTTTCAGAGTATATATTCTTACAAAATAAATGCTTAGAAAGAAAACATTTTCCAGCTCAAGACACAACAACAAACTTAATATTTCAGGAAAAATTTTGTTCTAAAAGAAACGGCTAAAAAATTGTTATACACCCAAATTCATTTCTCTATCAAATAATTTAGACAACCTGCTTTTCTTTCGCTTTCTCAGTAGGTCACAAGCTAGCTAGGCTGAATAAAAGTTCAATCAGTTTTTTTACTTCGATTACTAAATTTCGCTTCATGTATGGCCACGTCAAAAGAAAGTGATCCGTGAGTTGCGTGTAGTGGACTCACAATTTTACTCACACAAGGGATATAATATATAAGATTAAAATATTAATTGCAAAATGTGAGGGGAAAAAAACTCAATTTTTTTCATTTTGATTATTGATTTTTATCGGATTGTGACGTTGTTTTTACATTTTTAAAGAACAGTAATTTTTAAGCTGATGGAAAAAAAACATTCATTGTATATTTCAAATGAGTTATTATACTCAAGAGAGTGATGTTTTTTTTTAAATCACTGATATTTTAGAAAGTGTGAAAGATCAATGGAAATCGAGATCTATTAAATGTCTAGTTATTATCCTTTAAAAATCATATTTACTGCTGGAAAAGTGAGAAAAAAAATAGTTTTACCATAAAAAAGATATCAGCTTTTATTTTTTTGCATTTTGTTTATAGTAGCCTTAGCTGAACTAAAAAGACGTGGTTGTCAAGATAGAGACTCTTGAACTCCCCATCTAAGCCATTGTTTAGATGGGGAGTCCAAGAGTATTTAATGCTCATTTATAGCACACAGATCCAATTAGGGGACGCGCTCTACCAATGCTAACATTAACATGTGTGACAAAAAGATTAATAATAAAATAAAGCATTCAGATTTTTAAAACTATATAGTTTAGAAACATGGAGAACCAACTTTGTGAATTTTAAATTGTGGGTTATAAAAATGAAAACAATATAAACAAATCTTTAAATTTTACATTAGTAGCTTTTTGACAAACACAACTGCGATGTTGATTTTAAGGACTGTAAAGTGGTTTAATTTTTTTTCTTAAACAACACAAACAACAAACGTTCTGTTTACTTATATAAATCGTTACTTTTTTTTATTTGTTTAATAAAAATGCATAATGTAATTTGACCAATGTTGTTCACCCAACAGCATGCCTAGAACATGAGCGTTTTTGACTAAATGAAAATCACGTCAATAAATGTGACACATGCTATGCATTTTTTTAACTTCCTTGTAAATAAATTCAAATAAATTTTTCTTAATTTATATACTTTTTCCTTTTTAGCACATCCATAACATTGCTACCAAAAACACCAAGTATGAAAAGAAAACGACCAAACATTAAAAAAGCCAATGAATCTGAAAGTGTTAGTCCAGATAAGCATGCATCAACATTTGTTGATGGATGCAAAACAAAGAAACTTAAAATTGATATGTCTGCCATTGTTGAAAATGGTGTGATAGCTGAAGACAGTGTATTAGAAGAATCGAATGCAAGTACTTTAAAATACCCTCTTCGTTCTAAGCATGCTAAGAAAAAGAAAACTTCAACACAGCCAATTAAACGATCGAAACGGCTCGCTGCAAAAAGTAGTAGTACTAGTTTTATGGAAAGCCCAATGGACCTTGAATCCAATTCAACACGGTTGTCACCTAAAAAATCAAGAACAGTGGTGATAGAGGACACACCTAGTCCAGGTGAAGAAACAATGATGTACAACAAATCAGCGTTTGTTGCATCACAAAATACTATAATATCCCCCACATCGAATACAGTAATTTCTCCTGTACCACATAATGTACAGCCAAGGGTTGCAGCAATTATAGAACAGTTGAAATTGACTGCACAAAAAAGTAACAAGAAAGAAATTTCTCCTAAAAGTCCTCTTGAAGTTATGGATGAAATTCGTATGGAATTATTTGTAAATGAAAGTGAAGAGAAGGCATGTTTATCACCTGACTCAAAGGTTAAACAAAGGTTAGTTGCATTTCGTAAGAATTACAATTTTTGTAAAGGCCTTGCTATGAAAGATTGAATTTCAAAAGTGGATAAGTTTGTGAGTTTAGATTTGTTGGTTTCGATTTAAAATACAATAAAAGCAGACTTCTCAAACTATTCATTGTTGCAATTAATTTTGTTTTATTTTTTTGTTTTAGTCAACAGGGGGGGTCCACTAGTGTGCAGGGTCATCATCTTTGATATATGATAATAAGTCATCCTTTGTTTTCATTACGTCATTGTTATGTGGTCTGAAGTCAGTATAGCTTTATGAAATTTTACAATACTAGTCGTTAGACCGTGGAAAAATCCACGGGTTCGCCCATCCTTTTTATACCGCATTGCGTGCGTCTCGCTACCTGCGTAGCTAAGCTACCATTTTGCGACAGACAGACGGACGGACGGACAGACGTATACGGATATTATAATATAGATAATAGAAAATATATAATCAAGATTTATGTGAGTACTTACTTACCCAATCAACCAGTAGTTTTAAAACTGTGGAATGACTCTTCTAACCTTAGTTTTCCTTTAGTTATAGCGCTGATCAGTCATCAAGTATGACTGCTGTCAAGAAGTGTTCAGTAAGTATTGAGCCACTACCACCTGCCATGGTACCAAATGCATCAGATAATATATACTCATCTCCCAGTATAGCACCTAGAAGCTTAACAGCAACACCCATAGAGACTGTCTCTTCAACATCTGTAGTTGTTTCTAAAAATCAAAGTACTCCAAACATTTCTGTAAATGGACCTGGACAAAGTACGCCTGTATCGACTTACAGTTCACCAATGATGAACACGCCAGTTGGTGGTAAAACAACAGAAGAATTACTGAAAAATAAGAACTTTTCTAATACATTTGGGGCAGGCGTAATTTTGGAGCCAGAAAAGTCTGAAAAACTATTTACCAAAGTACAATCCAAAACTTCTGATCAGGACTCTGGGGTGTCGTCATCAGATGAACAAGCCCAACCAGGTAGGAAGCATCTGTTTCATCTGTGTTAAATGATAAATCTATTTAAAGTTACATGCATACAACAGCATTTTATAAAAGTTTTTGCATATTGCAATATCATGGTTGTTTGGTGGGATGTTTAGTTTTAAGCAAAAAGTGACACTTTTGGCTATCTTTTAGGCTAAATTGATCAAAGAATAAAGAGTAAAGTGTCCTACATTTAATTTAATCCAACAAGCAACCTGCAAAAAGTTTCAAAATAATAACAACAGAAACAGTACTTTGAAATGCTTAAAGTGAAAAACCAGCTGCATGTACGAATGTATATTGTGTGAAGTTTTGTATGTATTCTTTATGAAAGTTGTGTTCTTCCTAATTATGACTTTAAAAAGCGTTACTATTTTTTTGCAGGTACAGGTGTTTCTACAAATGCATCTGATGACTTCAAAATGTCAAAAGAACGCAGAGAGACCTACAAAGTGACAGTAACTGAAAAAGAATTACCTCAAAAATCCACCCCACAGAGGATAGAAAGTAATGTCATTGCAGCGAAAGCAGATGATGTCAACACAGAATCCAAGGTAGCTTAGTGTACATTTTTCTTTCTTGTGATTTTTGATTTTTGTTACATTGAGATTTATAGAAATCTATAAATATTAATGCATATAGCCTGTTTTGGCGTAACGAAAACTGGTACTACATAGAGAATTTTTTGCCAATTTTTTTTCCCCGATAATTTTGTACCTTTTGTACCTTTGTAACGAATTACATTTGTAAGGAATATTATTTTTAATTCTTTTTTTTTGTTGAAAAAAGTTGTTGGTAGCATTAAAGTTAATTTAGCTAAAATTTAACTTTACTTGAGTCAAAGTGATCTCTTATTTTAATTTGTTTACCAGTATAATACTGTTGAAGAACATACGAGAGTTGATCTAGTTGAAAGAGACAAAGGCATTGAAGCACAAGAAATACATAAAGGCCCAAGAATAATTAAAGTAAGTTTTCGGAGCTACCACTTCCTTCTTTACTTGCCACCTTGTAGAAAATTAATTAATGTCTGACTAATGTTTAGCCGATGAAAGGCGGAAATATTGTTGCTGGGATAAAATCATTTATAAAACGTCAGGATACGCCCAAGAAAGAAACTGAAGAGGTATGCTATAATATTTTTTTCAGAATGGGTGTTAGGGTATTTCTAAAGCGTGACTGCAAGTTTAATCAGAGGACGCCAGACCGTGAACATTTTTAAAACAGCTAATCATGCAGGTAATATAAAGAGAAAGTACAATTTTCATTGTGGTTTTTAGGTTGCTAGGTACTATCTACGGTTTTTAAACTGAGGTGGCCTTTTGCTGCAATTTACAGTCCGGAATATTTGAAAACGACTTTATGTACTCCCCTGTACAAGTGAAAATTTAAAAGTCGGGTAATTAAAAAATTTAGCAGAGAAAAAGATAGTTTCTCAAATTTACATGTTTTGTTAGAGTCATAGTCCGTTAATTGCTAAAACGAACTAAATTTTACATTTTTATTTAAGCATTGTAAGTTAGCATTTCTAAGCTGAATGTTATACTTAAAATTTGTTTTAAAGATGTATTAATTGCATATCGCACAATTTAGGAAAAGCAGATGAAAAAAGCTGCAGAGCTTGAAAGAAAAGAACTTCTACGTCAGAAAGTAATGGAGGAGGCGCATTTAAAGAAGCAAAAAATGTTGGATCAAAGAAAACGGTATTTTTATTTGTATCAAAGTACTCATTAATATACTCCGTCCAACCCATGCTAGCATGGAAAACGATGATGACTTATTTGAAAACAATTTTTTTGTTTCTGTATTTACCCCTATAAAACGAGTTTTAACGTCTTATGACATTTGTGTGAGGAAAAGCCCTACTATGTATTTCCTCCTTATTATTTATAATGCTCTTTTTTTAGGCAACGTGAGGAACGTGAGAAAAGGTTTGCAGAACAACAAGCTAGAAGACAACAAGAGGAAGAACGCAAAAGGCAGCAGTTAGAAATTAAGGCTCGGCAAATGTCTAAAAAGCGCGAGGAGATCACAAAACAAAGAGAAATTGAAGAAAAAAGAAAACGCGAGATCCGCGAAGCTAAAAGAGCCGATGCAGATGCTCGCAGAATGAAAGATGAGGAGGGTCAGAAACGTAGAGTTCTCGAACAAGTAGAAGAAGAAAGAAGAAGGTATGATTTTGACTTTTACAATAAGTGTTGTAGTTTTACAACTTTAGTCAACTTTAGCAAATTTTTCTTGGTTTAGACAAGAGTTGTTGCAACGCAAAGCCGAGTATGAAGACCAAGAAAGACTAAGGAGAAAACTCGAGCATGAAAAAGCCGAAAAGGAGCGATTAAAACATGTCGAAGAAGACAGAATTCTTTATGAAGAAAGAAAAAAGAGAGAATTCGCAGAAAAAGAACTCCATCGACTTGAAGTTGAGCGTAAATTAAAAGAGGATAGGGAAAAAGAAAGGTAAAACATTTATCTCTCTATTTTCTTGTGTTTCTGAGTTAATGCAGAGTATATAGAGTCAACAATTGTTCTAGGCTGGAGAAACAAAAGCGCGAGGAAAGGTTAAAACAAGCTGAAAGTGAGATAGAAGCAGCAAGAAAATTAGAGCAAGAACGCGAGCGTGCGAAAGACAAATTACGAGAAGAAATCAAAAAGCAAATACATCAGGATAAACAGGTCAAAGGTGGTCAATTTAATGGTAAAGTACTGGTGAACGCTCAGAATGCGTTAAGAAGTTCACCAAGGGCAGCGCTTAAAAACAACTTTAAGCCCCCTAGTGTTAACGCTCTTTCTGTGAAATCGCCAGCAGCTTACAATGTTAAAAAAGCTTTGTCGTCGTACAATCCACCCTGCGTTCCTCTGATGATTCGAGAGTCTACTTATACCTCCTATGGCATCGACGATTTGTCGAGCGACGATTCAACGGATGACGAATGTGAACCTTCGAAGAGGATACCTTCATGGGCACAAGGAATGAATTTAAAAACTCAGCTAATGCAGCAATTTTACACAAACATTGATCCAGACTTGATATTTATAAATTGTATGGAACCGTGTCGCCTTGATAAAATATTTCAGAAAAAAAAGGAGAGATACTTTAAAAGAACTAGTTCCGCGCATTGGACGTCACCAATTTTAAAAAATAGTAGTTATCAGGTGAAATAGACGGGACATTTACTCGATTTTAACATTATTGTATATAGGACGTTTTATACCGCACAGCTCCATTGCATTAACTGGATATTTTTTTAGAAAGTCGCGGAAAACAATAAAGCCAGATAGATCAGATTTAATGTGTGAACTTTCTAACGTACCATGTATCTGTTCATTCTCTACTTTCATTTAATCGTGTCTGTTGTGTGTTACAGTGCGCTTTTTTTGTCAGTAAGCAGGTAATAAGTAGAATTGCTGATCAATTTAATCAACCTTGTTACCAGGACCTTTAATCAATTTTTTTTGTGTCGGAGACAGGTGGAAGAAGTGATTCTAAGTTAAACTAGTTAAAATTTGCACAATATTACCTTTTTTTAAAATTTATTCAAATGTTAGTCGTTTTGTTCGCGCTGTCTTCGACATCAAAAAAGTTCCTGGGAACGAGGCTGTTGATTTAATGTATTTTTTGTTAGAACGTGGAACATCTGTATATAATCATTGTGTTCTTTTATTGTAACTATAGCAAGATTATACAATAACAGTCTTGCCATGCTTTCTGTTTTTGCCTTCATGAATTTCTCATGTGAAATCGGTCAGAATTTGTTTATTTGCGACTGTTTTCTGGTAACAAAAATATTTATCAATGTTTAAAGATTATCTCAGACCGTCAAGCTTTGTCGCTTTTTTCCTTTGATTGAAACTAAAACCTACAAAAAAAAAATAGCCGTGACGGTAATTTGTTCCCCTGATGCTCTAATCTCTCTGATTGTGAGAGTGTTCAGCATTTTTAAACTGTGTTCTAAAACTGTAACAACATTTTGGTATAATCTTTTTGCGCTATATCAGCTAATCAAGTAAAAAGTGCACAGTGCAAGATAAATTTACAATCCGGACAAAATATATTGGAACTTTTCACATTTTCCATGTTTTTACCCTGGTCACACCCACTTCCCCCTATTTCAATGCTGCAATGTGCTTATAACCAGTCTACAGACCGGTAACATTGAAATAGGGGGAAGGGGGCGGAAGAGGATTTTTCTCAAAAGTTCCTAATATATTGTCCCGGATTGTACTTATGTTTTTTCTTTGTGGCTTCAAGGAACTTATATCGGCGGTATATCTTTGTTGATAACGCAACTAAAAATAAGCACGCATTACACTCCAACCTTCATTAATAATAATCATTTGGAAATAACAAAAATTAATCGCGAACTATCGTCTTTTGAAAGTTCAGTTTTATCTAAAAAATCCTTGAAACAATTCAAATGATGGAAATCCATGTAAACATCATTATAAGGGGTGACTCACTACACGATTTTTTTTTTGTATAAGAAACCAGTTTTGGCTACTGAGGCTCAAGTTTCTTTTTTTTCTTCCTATTTTTTTCCTATTTTCTTTAAGTCATTAATCCCCTGTACAGTGATATATACTAGTGCTGTGTTAGTAGTATGAGTATTGCTTTCTGATAATTCATATCGCTTTTGGGAATGAAGGGTTGTTTCTTTGTTAATATATAGTTCTAGTTTTGTCTGCTATTTGACGAACTAAAAAAAATGCCAAGAGCTCACTGTAAAATATTCTGTAATAGTTTATGGTCTGGAGGAGCTTTAGAAACTGAGCATAGCTAAGTTTCTTAATATTTTCAAATGTTGAGCCTCAGGTTCTAAGCCTTTTCTTGTATAAAAAAGCGTGTAATCGAAAAGTGTCCTTCGTCTTACTGAAACGTGCATGAGTTTTTCTAATTCTTTTTTATCTTCTCCAATAAAAAAAAATCCAAGAAAGTTTTATTTTTGGAAAGGTTAAGCTAGAGTAGGGATGGAATATAACCACACTTTTTAAAAACACGGTCAAACTCTCATAAAAACATCATACACAATTTCACTTATGACGTCACAACTTTTCGTCACGCCTTATTGCATAAAAATCTATTAATATGCATGAAAAATCCCTAACATGCGGTGGTGAGTCATGGAATTCAAGGTTAAGTCTCTATCATACAAAAATGAGTAGGGGAAATTCCCTAAAAAGCGATGAAAATTAACGAATGCGCAGTAAAAAGGGGAATAACTGTGTTAGTTGGGCAGAATGAAATCCTCTGAATTTGTTGAAATGTGTATATAATAAAGATGAGTTGGTTTAAGAATGCCATCAGTAAACTATATAGCACCTTGTCAGCACCAGTGGCAGCAACTCGCGACGCCCTTGCCGATCGATCGATTACAACAATGCAAAGGAACAAGTTTCGGGAGGTACAACGCTTCACGATGAGATTGAACAGGAAGCAAGGGAGGACTACGTGGAGGATATTGAATGTCAAGGCCCCGAGGACGATATCCAGATGTTGGAGGATGGAAATAGGATCAAAAGACGGCGTTTCAACAAGCATCTAAACCAACCTATAAAGGTCGCGATTATCCAAAAAATTACACCACACGTGGAAATGCGCGTTAAGGTTGTATACAGCTTTGGCTGTCATATTTACAAGGGTGGGGGCGATGTGTCTGAAATAGGAACAAAACATGGCGTTTCAACAAGCATCTAAACCAACCTCTAAAGGACGCGATTATCCAAAACATTACACCACACGTGGACATGCGCGTTAAGGTTGTGTACAGCTTCGGCTGTCATATTTACAAGGGTGGGGGCGATGTGTCTGATTACCACAAAACTAAGAGCTCCAGGTCGCTGTCAAGTAAAGCGGAAATCGAAGCGTTCGTAGAAGAATGCGAAATGAAGCGCCTCGATCTGCAGGATCACGAGTTTTGGACTAAGGCTTATTTACCACCTGTTAGGACCACCAAGACCCCGGGAGCATATGAGGGAAAAATTGTTTTTGATAACGTACAGATCAATGTGATAAGTACGCATGAACCTCTTTTGGAATGCGGCCCTCTGTACATCTACGCCATGGATGGTGAAGATGCCAGAACGGACAACCTATGCTTCTGGGGATGTCTTGCGGTAAAGGAGAGGGAAGATGTAGCACGGGAACGGAACAACAAAAATAGCCCTTGCCCTGGCCCGAGATTACTACGAGAACCCCAATCCCGGGTGTAAGGACGTGCGCCCCACAAGGCTGGTGGATTTTAAGGGCGTTGCAAAACAATTCAAGGTCAATATTAGGGTCTTTGCGACTCGTCTATGGTCAAAAGCAACACAAAAAAGGTTTGGATGGCATCAATCTTGGTATGCTGGACGGGCACTGTTTTTACATCAAAGATTTAGATGTGCTGACCCAACACTGGGAATGCGAGGTATGTAAACAGAAGTTTAATTACGCCTTTTCTCTTACACGACATAAAAGGAACGAATGCGAGGGTGTTAAGACGACAATCATTTGCAAAGGGGGGAAGGTCAAACGTATGCCGGGTAGGACTGAGAAGGCCTTTTCCGATGAGGGTTTTAGCTATGATGCATGAAAATGGATAGAATATGTGGCAAAACAAACCGGAAGGCATATCCATCATGCCTTATGCGGTCATCGTGGTGAGCGTGTTATCCGTGATGGCAAAAGGGAGTGGAAAATGGATGGGTATGAGCCTATTTCAAACACCGTTTACGAGTACAACGGCTGCAGGTGGCACGGCTGTCCCTGTCTGCCCAAGAGAACCAAAGCGGACAGGGCTCATTACATCGCAACCCTGTCTAAAGAAAGGATGATACGGGAAAAGGGCTACGGCCTCGTCACGGCTTGGGAATGCGAGAAACCACCCAAAATCAAGAGGTACTTTCAGAAGGAATTTAGACCATATCCTCACTACCTGGTATTTGATTTTGAGGCCCTCCTATTACCTTTAAATTACCAGCAAACATCCGATCTAACATAACATTCGAGACATGTTCCGATAAGTGTTGGCATTGTCGATAATTTGAATGAGGACCCGACGTTCATCAAGCACGAAAATCCCAAGGTCTTGATCAAACAGGTTGTGAAAGAGCTGCAAAAGAGGCATACCCTGATTGTGAAAGAGGTTGAGAGAATGTACCCGAAGCCCGACGACTTTGACATGCTCTCCAAAAAGAACCAGGGGCTGTAAAACGAGTAGGTAATTCAAGTAGCAGTTATAGGGTATAATTCTGGCAAGTATGACATCAACCTGATCAAGCGGTATTTTGTCGAAGAGATCGCGCAAGCCGATAAGATCAAGGTGGCGAAAAAAGATAACGGCTACATGCTCCTCACCACCTCAAGGTTTTTAATTTCTAGATATCAAAAATTTCCTTGCTCCTGGTCTAAGCTATGAAGGTTGGTGCAAGTCGTTGGAATGTAAGCTTGAAAAGCTTGTGTTTCCGTATGAATGGTTGACGAGCCACGAGAAGTTGAACCATGGTGGACCTGTGGCTCACGGTCGACCTTTATAGCCAGCTAAGTGGGAAAACACAAACTATCTCGCAAAGAGTACAAGACATTCCGCGCTGAGTTTTACAGGCGAGGGTGCGTCACGATGATGGACTGGTTGCGTGAATACAACCTGGCCGATGTGAAACCGCTCATTAAAGCCGTTGACAAGACGAAGTTGCAGTAATACGATGACAAGATAGATATTTTGTAGGACGCGGTCGGTATTCCAGGCGTGTTGATGCGGTACGTATTGAACAAGTCTCTACGGCTGAACCCAAAGTTAGAGCTATACGCTCTGGGAGAACCATGCAGGGATAGGTGTAAGGACTCTTGTTATAGCAAGACTTGTAAGGCCTGCAAGGAGGTACGGAAAACATGTAAAAAATGTACAAGGAATGAAGCCTACGAGATCCTACGGAGGGGGATGGTGGGGGGTCCCGCGATCGTATTCTGTAGATACCACGAACGAGACGTGACGAGTATCAGATCTCAGGTGTACAGCGATCCCCACAAATGCAAGACCATTCTAGGGTATAGTGCAAACATGCACTACTCGAGTACCCTGATGCTAGACTTTTCTTGTGGAAAGGAATAGCTGATCAAGGTGGCCACACCGACATCAGCACATAACTTAGAGATACTAGCGCGTGGTAGATGGATCGTTGTTTAGGTTTGCCCAGGTTGATATTGAGGTACCCAAAAATCTGCGCAAAAAGTTTAGTGAAATGGCTCCCCTGTTTGTCGTCAAGGAGATACCTGATGATCAAATACTTAAAAACTACGGGTCACAAGCGTGTTCCGGGTACACGTAAGCTTCTGGGGTTGATGAGGGCTGAAAAAATCCTACTGTATACCCCTGCGCTAAAATGGTACCTTGACCATGGGATGAAAGTGACTGCCTTTTACCAGTTTCTCAAGTATGCTAGAGGTGGGCCCTTTGAATGCTTCCCAGAAGAGATTGCTGATGTACGACGACAGGCTGATAAAGACCCCAACAAACGTATTGCGGGAGATACGGCCAAGCTGAAAGGGAAGAGCTTCTACGGCAAGATAATTGAAGATTTGGCGAGGCACGCAATTACTACGTTTACGAGGGGTGAAAAGGAGGTTGATGCAGCCCTGCAAAGCCCGTACCTCGAAGACCTTGAAGAGATTGGAAATGCGTATGAGCTTAGAAGGGGCAAACACAAGTGTACTATCGATAGACCTTACCAGTGTGGTATCGCGGTATATCAATTGGCCAAACTCCGCATGCTCGAATTTTACTATGATTTTCTGGACAAATACGTGAATTGTCGAGACTTTGAGTACATTTACATGGACACTGACAGTGCGTATTTTGCCATCTTTCGGAGAAGAGTTGAGAGATGTTGTTCGACCCAAACTGCTTGGCGTGTACGACAAAGACGTAAAAAACTGACTCGTCACCGATAAGACTCGAGTCGAGCAGGAGGGTTATTTAAAGCGGAATTTATTGGGTTTCGGATGATTGCCCTGACAGCCAAGTGCTACTTTGTTGAAGGTAAAAAGGGTACTAAATTTTCCTATAAGGGCATGTGAAAGAGACAGAATGCTGTGACAGTAGATACATGAGTGCGCTGAGGGGGGTTTAGATATGGCCAAAAATGTAGGCTTCCGGGTACACAATCAGGGTATAGTTACGTACGAGCAAAACAACCTACTACTCAAAAAATATACAGGGCTCCATTGACAAGGCTACCGATGAAGAAATCGACAAGGTCCATACCGATTACGTACAACGAGAACTCCGCGAGAAGGGGGAGAAAACAGCTAGGGCACTGTCTACCCATGTTATAAGCCTGTATGTTAGCATGGCCTCAAACTTTGTAGATATAGACAGTGTGGATGAATTACGTCGAGATATCAAAGAAAACCCTATTATCTGGGACCCTATTATCCATGACCGATCTGGGAATACTAGTATACTGTACCATCGGGAGGTGTTTAGTACCACTTCTCGTGGTGGGTCATACGGTCCATATGAGTAAAAAGAAGAAGGATGCGGAGAAGGAGGTGGAGGAGGCGGAGACAGTGCTATAATATAAATGAGTGAAGAAGTTCATAAAGAACAAAAGGAGAGGGTTAAAACAAAACCACCGAAGAACGAGGGTCGTGTTGCGGGTGGCAAGAGACTTGCGGAATGGAATAGGAAGAATAAGGTCGACTTAAAGAAGAACGTGGGCAAAGAACCTTCACAGGATGATCAAGAACCTGCGGTAGGTTCTAGCAAGTCAACGGATGTATACCTTTATGGAGTAGGGACTTTTACTGTGCTTGCCATAGGCGTCTGGTATATGTTTAGTAGGGGTAAAAATGAATCTCAAAACCCCGCACCAGAGCCTCATCAGGGGAAACAAGGCAAAACTCAGTCTCAGATCGATATTTTCAAAAAGCAGCAATAATAAATGAGTGCAAGCAACGTAACACCAAAGGAAAAGGAGATTTTGGACATGCTCTATGAGACAGTGGTAGACCTTGGATTCACCTTCGCCTATGCCATGGCAAGTAAGAAATTTTTGGACATAACAAGGCTATCTACAAAAATGGATACCAACAACGTCATTAAGATGGTGGCCTATTTTGCAGCAGGCCGGGCTAGTCGTGAAATGGCCATCAAAAAAGGGTGGTTACCTGCAAGTATCGTGCCGAAGCCTAAATAAGTGTCCAGTAAAAACTCCTGTTTGTCTCAAGGACAAAAACGAGTCAATATATGGATAAGAGCTGCTCGAGATGCAAACACTATCTTTCTTTGGACAAGTTTAGGATCAAAGGAAATGGTCAACTAACGAGGACATGTATCAAATGCTTGAACGTGTCCAAGGCGTCAAAGAAAAGCAACAGGTGCCCACATCAAAGGCAGTGATCCAAGTGTAAAGAGTACGGGGGAAGTGAAATATGCCACCATCAAAGGATGAGGAAACAATGTAAAGAATGCGGCGGTAGAGATATATGCCGCCATCAAAAAATAGGGCATAATGCAAGGATTGTGGAGGAAGTCAAATCTGCCCCATCAAAGGGTGAGGGCCGAATGTAAGGACTGTAAGGGAAGTGGGATTCGTAAACATGAAACACAGAGGGCCTATTGCAAAGAATGTAGGGGAAGTCAGTATTACCACCATCAAAGGATGAGGAAACAATGTAAAGAGTGCAAAGGCAGCCAGATTTGCAAAAATGGTGGGATAAGATCAACGTGCAAGGACTGCGGGGGTGGAAGTGTCTGCCACTATGAAAAACGAAGGCGATGTTGCCCCATTTGCAACCCTCCGGGACATCTCGCCCATAATGTACGATGTCGAACCCACAAAGCTCTGAAGTGAAACAAGGAGCTTAGTTTTCAGGACTATCGTGGATGCGACATGGCTACGCTGCGGACCCATATTGAGGTCCAGTTTGTTGAGGTATGACCTGGGAAAATTATGGTAAGGGGTGACACATTGATCACAAGATGCCTATCTAGTATCAAAAAAATGGTGATGCCCCATCGCTTGATGAGGTAGCGAAAAGACTACACTATACCAACACTCAACCTATGTGGGTGAGTGATAACATTTCAAAAGGCAACCGAAAAGTCTCGGAATAGTCACCAAACAATAAATGATCGATCCCAAAACTAAGAGCTGCTCAAAATGCAAGCTCTCTCTATCCTTAGAAAATTTCAGGCTCAGGGGGGGATAATCGAACGAAAAGCTGCACAGACTGCCTGCATAGACTGCCTGGCCAAAGCGAGGAAGAGGCAGGGTGTCAAAAGGAAAGACCATATTATCGAACACAAAGTAGACCTTCTTGCTATTGATATGGAAATTAGAGGGTTTTAACAGGATGAATTTTACCTACTTTTGTATACCTTATTGACATACGACATCATACCCAGGCATATTGAGCTCATCGGAGAGAGCCCTGAGAAGGCAAGGCTCGTCGAGAGGTACCGTAAGGAAATGACCTGTTTGAATGGATATCGAAATTATCCTTATTGTTGGCAGGAGAGGACACGCTGTTTGTGATTGACGACGTCATAACTAATAAAAGTCTCGACAAAAAAGGCAATACCTGCTTGAATTGGCTATTTTAGGTAGACACAGAAAGCACAGTTTATGGCTACTCACGCAGTCATATACCGGCTTGCCCAAAAATCTGAGACGACAGAAGAAGGCCTTGTTCCTCTGGTTTCATCGTGAGCGGTCGGATATGAAAATGATAGACAAGGAGACTAATATGATTTTGGACTGGGATGACATCAAGGACGAGCTGAAAAAATCCAAGCATACATACTTGTACGTGACATTGGAACATCCTAGGACTTGGAGGGTATTAAAATGACCATGGCGAAAACCTCTGGCCAAGCATTGGTATATAGAAAATATCTTCACAGCTAGCCCTATTCAACGCAATACCCGCAGGAGCCATTGAGACCTTGTTCGATAAGCAAGGTCAGCCTCTGTTTAGGCGTGCCGATCTCGAGAGATTCCTCTGTATTCAAAATGCTAGCAAGTATGGCCTTAATCGTCATATGACAATATCAAGGGTAGAAATAGAGGGTATACCGGCTGTACCCACCGGGTACAACTGATCGGGTATGCTAGGAGGATGGAAAAGTCCCCATGATGTATTTGTCACGTTGGACGGGGCGTTGGAAATTACCGTCAGGTCAAGGAAGCCTAAGGCCGTAGCTTGGACAAAATGGTTGGCCGGGAAGGGGGTGGAAAAATTACAGGATAAACTCAAGGAGCTGCGTCAAGCCCTTGGAGATAAGGAGAATGTTATGACCTTTCTCAATGATGAGATTGAGGACAGGGATAGTCAGCCCGTGATGTTGGGGATGAAATTGAGGAGCTACAGCAACGTGCCGTGCCCCACCTTGAAGATCCCGGCAAGGATAACAGCATGGTCATTATACAAAAGAACAACGACGATCCATTCCAATACCTTGTCAACAGGGGTATGTAGCTATACCTATGTATGTAGCTGTAAGCTCGTCGACTACCCTAAGGGTGAGATTGTGGTACTAGCAGAGACTCCAAATGCTATCGTCCATTACCATTGGCTCCGGGAACGTGGAAGTATCGAGGTAAACCCGGAGAGGGTAACACATTTTAGGCTTGGTGAGCATTACACGCATGAGCGCCTCTTGGAACTCGCGAAACAGATGGGCATGATTTTAACTACTCTTGTGGGTAGTTAAAATTGTATTCAAAAGTGGTGGATTCCAAACCCCTCCTCTATTGACCAGTTTGGCTGTATGTTAAAAGGTATTGAATATCAAAAAGATGGAATATCAAAACATGGAAGAGGCTAGGAAATGTTCAAAATGTAAACACTTTTTAAATGTTGCATCAAATGCCTTGATATAAAGAGGGCTTCACGGGAACGTACAAAGGGTCCCCATCAAAAGATTGGATCAAGGTGCCGGGACTGCCGGGGTGGAGAAATCTGCAGTAAGCTTGGTAGGCGAAGATCAGAGTGCAAAGACTGTGGGGGAAGCCAAATTTGCCACCATCAAAGGCAGAGATCCACTTGCAAAGAGTGTGGGGGGTGGAAGCGTCTGCAAACATGAAAGGATGAGATCTCACTGTAAGGACTGCGGGGGTGGAAGCATTTGCAGCGAACATGGTAGGATAAGATCCCGTTGTCCTATTTGCAATTTTCCTTGCTATCTCGCTTCTGTTGTACGCTGCCAAACCTACCATGCCCTGAAGGGAAACAAGGAGCTTAGTTCTCAGAAGTACCTCGGGTGCGATATGGCTAAGCAGCGGGCCCATATTGAAGCCCAGTTTTCTGAGGGGATGACATAGGATAATTACGGAGAGTGGCACATTGATCACAAGGTGCCAATTAAATATAAGGAATATGGGGATGCCCCATCGCTTGATGAGGTAGCGAAAAGGCTACACTATTCCAACACTCAACCCATGTGGGCGAGTGACAACATGTCAAAAGGCAACCAATGTGTCTTAGAATAGGAATGTTATTTTTTGTGGCCTTGATAAACCCCAAACATATTACCACTCTTTGATATATTGTAAAGGCACTTCGACATCCTCTGGAATAAGCATGAGTTCTTCCGACACAAAGCTTCTTTCAGGACCGTCTTTCAGATAGTATAAATCACGACTACCTGCTACTATACAGTCCAGTCTGTACGTCTTTTTATTCCACCGGGCGTCAGTGGCACGTCGTCTCGCATCACCGTGTTCCTCCCCAGGTTGTAACAGATAAAGGTACAATCCATCCTCAAGCAGGGGCTTCTCTTCGGGATATTATTCGCTTTTTACAAGTGGTATTTCATCGAGTTTGATCGCCTTGTTAGGTTTCATGCCGATCATGGTAGTCTTGGTATTGTTAAGGCTTTTGACGATGGTAAACAGGTGCTTGACCCAAGTGCTACTAGTCTCGTTGAAGACCAGGTATTGCGCATCTTAAGGCTTAAAGAGCCTTTCCGCAAGGACCTTGTTGTAGGATTCCACGAAGGCCGTGAATGTACTTAATAGTGGCCCGCCTAATTTCTACACCCTTGTTCTCTAACAGTTAAGTCACATTCGATTTAAATTCAGAACCATTGTCACACTGAAAAATATTAGGGTAGTGTAAAGGTCCTGCCTTGTATATATCTTTCAACATATCCGCTACCTCACTGGCTTAGGGGCTTAGCTACCTCATACTTTGAAGCCCATCAATCTCCGTGAGAATGTATTTATATGTGTTACCGTACAAACGATCGTGGGGCATGTACAGTAGATCGAATTGGTGCATCTCATTCGGTGTCGTAATGGTGAAATGCGGATAATCGATCTTTTTCGGACCTCGAATGTGTCTTAGACACAAGAAGAGTTGCCTGGATAGCCTTCCGCCTGATCCACAAGTTCTCAGGAGTGTAGTAGATATCGCTCAGCTTTTCCGTTTCTTCTTCGGTAACAATATGTGGTGATTTTTCTGACAAGTCTTTATTATATGTCGGAAAAAACGCACGTTGTTACAGATACTTGTAGGCAATAAACCCTAATAGGGATAAGGAGCCAAGGACAAACGTTAACTGACTTCGAGGGTGCATAAAAATCTTTCAATTGGGGAGCCTTCTCGTTTGAAGCGATGAAATACTGATACATACTATCGGCCAATTCACGAAGGCTTTTGCCGGCTTTTAGCTGCATCTCCCGCTGGGTACTAAACCAGTCAAGCTTGGCCTGCCTTTTCCGTATCCAATCTGCCTGTGTTGCATTTAATCGTTCTATTGCTCCGCCTAGCCATGCCCTGCAAGCTTGCTGAATAGATAATTTGATCCAGTGAATGCGAGGGCGTTGATTAGCGCGCCCCCGCCATGATCATAAGAGTAGCCATTTTATTTCAATACTCCACACGATCGAGCCTACCATCCAAGATGTTCATTTGCGCGTGTTGCAGGAGGTATACATAGCACCTAAAATCTCCAGTTCCATCTGCTTTCTTTGTGATATGCAACGTGATGCCATCACTTGGGCGTTGCAGAGGTCTTCCGCTACCATGCAAAGTATCGTCGGCGATGCTCGAAAATCCACAAACAGAGCATACCTCTTATTGAAGAATTGCCCAATGGTCACATTCGAGTCATGGCTACCGAATATGTTGACAATTTGTTCCAAATGATCTTTTGGAAGCATGGCA
The DNA here is from genome assembly GCF_029227915.1 of Hydractinia symbiolongicarpus. NCBI lineage: Eukaryota > Metazoa > Cnidaria > Hydrozoa > Anthoathecata > Hydractiniidae > Hydractinia > Hydractinia symbiolongicarpus. Next base: position 25,160,347 of record NC_079882.1, on the reverse strand, counting down.
TGGCTATAGAATTCATTAGGCTCACCCTCGACAGTGATATTAATACTCTCGATCTTATGGTTGTTGAATACCTCATTGATACCAGCATAGGGCTTCACTTTTCCCGGGTCTATAAACAATAGCAAGACACCCTTGAAGGACTTAGCAGGAACGTCAATCTGGAGGTTATATGAGGTATTGGCTTTTTTCATTGTAACTACTTTCATCCTCAAGATACGTTCATATAGGCAAGCAAATTTCACATACCGTGACATCATGGCACTCGCGAGGCCCTCATGAGTGATCTTGTCGAACTCCAACTTGATATTGGTGATCTTGTACGCAGCCTCGGGGAGCACGGCAGCCAAGGCGGCTGCCGTACCTCCATCTTCAATAACCTCCTGATATGCTGAGAGATGTATGGCAAACTGCAACCTATCGTAGAGGACCGCCAGGTAGGATAGGAGGTCCCGAGTCAATTCAAACATCTTACCGAAAGGGATAAAAACCGTGTTGCCGTAGGCTGCCACGATGGCCTTCTCTTCATCAGTCCCCACGTGGTCACTGGCCTTCACTTGTAGGGCTCTGATGATTATTCTGAACCTCTTTGCCCTTTAGGGTAATACGTAGGCTTTTTACCAGACTTTTGCCTATATTGCTGACAATGGTGCGCTTGGTATTTGTTCCCGTTAGCGATATTTGGACGCGTTGACGACGTCCTTTCATACCTAGGTGCGCTTGGTCTTCGCATAGGGATCTAATAGATTTCCAAATAAACTCACATTTATTATATAGAGGAATATGTTGTAATAAATGGCTGATAATCCGAGATAAGATTTTACACCTGAGGATGATATTGGTAGAGATGATAGGGGTGATAAAGAAGGTACCCCATCGACGCAACAACTCCCTGGAACATCGGGTACTTTAACGCCAGGACAGCAGCACGGAGGTGCACTTGATAGAATGATGAAACTAAACTAAAAAAAGAGGTAAGTGATTTCTACATACATCTTAGGAATTTGAACCTGGGACCTCTGGATGAAACCCGAGTAGATATAAACGTAATTAATGGTAACTTCGAGGTTAAAGGGGATCAGCTTTTTTGCAAAGATATAAGGGTTACGAAGGAAAACGGGAAATTGGCAGGCGTTATTAAAATGTTGTTGTTATACCCTTCAATTTTGCCTATGCGCAAGTTCATGTCAGAAGGCAGCATGTACACACATTGCATAAGCGCAAAATTTACCGGGGTTCGGGCATATTGCAGCACCTTCTAAAATTCGGTGATGTCATGGCTTACATTCTTTTGACGCTGTACCACGGCCTCAAATTTTTGCAATAGGATTTGCCTTGCTGTGTAGTTGTCTGCACCCGACCCGACTGAGGATGCCTTGGCCCCTGCTTGAGACCCCAGCAATAAGACCACGTAAACCCTGATACTCTCGCTTAGCTTTGTCAACCCTTCAGATGTAAGGCCTTGGCTTGTCGGCATGATAAATTTTGCCCAATCCCCATCAACCTGCGGCCACCATCTACCATTCGTCAACGACGACATGACAGACTTGAATTTTGTACAGACTATTAGGATCTGCGCCATACTCGCGGCATACCTGTGCATACCCGGAGGTTGAATAGGGGTTTTTATACCGAGAAAAACCATCATCATACGGCGTGGGTACCTTCATTCTTGCCAGAATACGACGCATGTGATAATATACCTGGAATTTAAAGATCGAGTTTATAAGGGGTACGGAGTCAGTCATGTGCTTGATACAGATGCCTAGGGCTGTTGTGGCGCAATGGGTAGCGAAATTTACTTGGATATTCAAATAGTCCAGCGCCTGTCCTGCCCACCCCAATTGAACGGGGTCATCAAGGTAGGTTGTTGGAACTTGTATGGCTTATTTGTAAACTCGGGGAATACTACAGAAATATGCCATGATAGGTCAAGCAGGTCTCCGGAACGCTTCAAAAAGGCTCCGTGTCAAAAAAACATGAGGTTATCAGGCTACTCGCGGAAAGTAAATTGAACTCTACCGTCGACCTGACCAGTAAGGCAATGGAGAATGGTGTAATCAGTGATTACGAGTATAGCCTGATCTCTCGAGAGAAGGAAAAGTATATGCTGCTGAAAGGACAGATGCGGCAGCGTTTTAACAGGATCGTGAATGCCATCAATGAACAGGAACTTGCTCAGTTAGTTGCTAAAGGCCGGAAAGAGGGGAGGCAAGATGTTTTAAAAAAACTTCAGTCTGTGCAATATGCAAGCGCTACCTAGAGTCTCCAACTGAGTATAAACCTTAATTTTGTATATTTTATAGGTCTTGTATGGCCTATAAAATGTATGGTTTTAATCCTCACTCAGTAATTATTCCTTTTTGAAGTCTTTGTATCGGCATTCTGTAATATGTACCTGGGGTAGTAGTTTTTGCCTTGCACGTACACCGATGAAATAGCTAGGATGGCACTGACTCGGCATGGTTCATCGTAGGGTACTGGCATACCGTAAAATTTAGTGGTAATTGTATCCTTGTAGCATTTAAGTTTAGCGTTTACATATCGGTCTTTCTTCACAGGCTCTGTCGTTAATTGCTCAGATATCAACTCTTCGATTTTGGACCAAATTGGACGATATTTCGCAACCCAGTCAGGGTACTCTTCAAAATTGTGGCTCATTGCCGGTACTGCATTGGCGTTGTACCGGGTCACCCTATGTGCGGACCAGATTTTAGGCGTTTTCATCCTCAGGGGAACCACGAGATCTTGTGTATGGTACCCTATAATATACCGTTGATCCTTACCTCCATTGGCAGGTATGGGGTCCGACACTGTTAGATATTCTACATTGATATCGTTGATGTTTGTAAAGGTAGCAGCAAATGAGTAGAATAGTTTTGGGTTGACAAGTTCGTTCTCAAATTTCAGCATCTTCTTTATTGTATACTTCGAACGACTGCAGAGAATTGCATGTCATTGTACATGCGCAACCACCTCCGGTATCCGTAATATATTCATGGTAGCAGTACCAGCACAGCATTTTATCCTTTACCACGAACCTCCGACCACAGGTGCATCTATCATACTCGTCAAGTTCCCCTTCAAAGTCGTTCCATTGTTCCATTTTACTTATCACAATTACAAGGACGATAATCACAACGGACGATCATCCTCTAGGTCATTAAGGTGATCCCATAGGTCTTGAATCCTCTGCTTATTATACTTCTCCCTCTCCGATTCCTGTACGCATGCTAAGGCTATAAGGGGCAGAGAGAGACCAATGCCGGTCAGGAAGGTCATGAATACTAAAGTTCTAAGGCTATTAAATTTTGATTGACAGTTGACGCACATTTATTAGTAGTATTTTTGATTACTTCCCTCTTTACTGCGCATGCGTTAACTTTCATCACTTTTTTACGGAATTCCCCCTACTCCTTTTTGAATGATAGGGACTTACCCTTGATATGCATGACTAAGCACCGCACGATGGGGATTTTTTCATGCATATCAATAGATTTTTGTGCAATGAGGCGTGACGATAAGTTGTGACGTCACAAGCAAAATTGTGTATGATAATTTTTATAAGAGTTTGACCGTGTTATTTAAAAAGTGTGGTTTATATTCCATCCCTACTCTAGCTGGTTATTTAGTACAATTTCTATTGTTATTGATATAGGAACTAAAAAATGTTGGCTTGAATTTTTTTAAAAAAATCGAAAACATGGTACCAAACTTTGGGGTTAGGGAACTGCGATTGCAAGGATCACATGGTACGCTATTGATCGTTTCGGTCAAAGTGTGCTGTTCCTGATGTGAAGAAAGGGCCATTTTAAGATTCCTTGTGCAAGCTTGACGCCTTCTTCTTTCATATCAAAAAGGCAAAACCCTGGGGGCAGAGGGTGGTTCTCACACACATAACTTACTTCAAAGTATTCAAAGTAGGAAGTATGCATGGCGACGGCCATTAGCAAAATAGACGCTCTGTGAAAATGTAAAAAAGTTCTTATGGTATGATATATAAAAAGGTCAATTTCGACCCAAGAGGACATTTTGTATCTTTTCGCTAAAAAAAAGCCCTGGGCACGGAAAATAATGCTGCCTCCGGTTTCCGTTAACCTTGAATGGTCACATGGTCTTTCCTGAAAGTGAAAGTGAAAAGCAAGATGTAGTTGTTTGTAAACATTTGACTGACCTTGCTTTATAACCACAATAAGTATTGTTGTTTGTCACGAATTTTTTACCTGACTAGCTAGCTGACTAGCTATAGTATAATAAGTTTTAAGTACTTGGTGTTGCGTTTGATAACAGGCTAAGATTTAATGGACACAGAAAAAGCTTTGTAAAAGTGTTAAGAAAACTGAATGCATTGGTCAGGTTGGGACTCTACCTAAACAATTCGTGACTAAATTCCTTTGGTCACATCCCAGAGTAACTATTGTCCTCTTATTTGTTTTATGGTCAAAAGGCAAATAATACACAATTTTGGAATTAGGATATCTTTAATTTTACTATCATGGTGGGGCAAGTTGGACTTTAAACTTGCCAATCTCGGTAGCAAAGAAGAGGATATTTTGATAAGTTTATCACCCGCCTTAGCATGTTTTTGTTTACATTTGGGCACTACTATTAAATCCTTAACCCCTGGACCTTGTATAGACGAGACTTCCCAATGCCTATAAAATTTAGGAAGTTTGCATTTTTTTTGCACATGCGCAAGCATTTCTGTATGTAGAAAATATAAACAATGGACAGTAATTAAAGAAATGTACCCCCAAAAAATATTCACTAAAAATTAGTGAGTTTTTTTAAAAAGAAATAAAAATATATAGTTAAAATTTAATTTCAGTTCCTCTTGTATATATCTTATGCTACACAAAAAAAATACCCATTTTACCCTGTGTAAGTCCTGGTTTTTTACTAACACAAAAGTACGCATGCCCATTGCTCCCAAAAATGAAAAAAAAAAACTACGTCGAACGTGGTCTGTTGCATTAAAATTTGCGAATTTTCAAATCGCCTTGATATGTTTAGGAATGTCATAAATTTTTGCTACAAAATAAGACCTGAGAGCCTTTAAATAACACATAAAATGACATAAAAATAGCTAAGCAAAAACATCCCATAAAAAGAAGCAAATTTCTCAAAGAGCCTACACATTCTAGCGATCTTTGTAAGCTTTGCTACTGAGAACGGAAGATTCAAAGTCCAACTTGCCCCACTAATAAAAAATTGAAGATGGTACCCTAAGTCTGAAATTGTGTATAGAATATTGCATATTCATGTAAGAGCTTGAGACTTATTATTAAATTTTAATTGTAAAATTCTTTTGATTGTTTTCAACAAAAATGCAAAACTATTCTCACCAAATTACTCTACTAAAGGTTTGTTTTGCGTCGTGCCCAAAACTATTTAAACCATCTTAGTGCATCTAGAGCAGAGTGTGCTTAGAATACACCAGTACTTTAAACACGCTTAGTTTGCAATATTGCTTCATTGAACGCATAATTACTTGATGTAAATTATTTAAATGCATAACCAAAACAAATAACTTTTGCTGTCCTGCGATATTTAAAAACCTTAAAAATACATTATACAATACACACTTGACAACAATACACTACTCTAATGGTATACCGATACTGAAATACTAAACAATACAATATATACAACATATATAGCATTTACCAACTTAACCAAAGGGTTTATAAACCTAATTATTTATACATTAACATTAAATGTTAACATTATATAACATTCTGCCTTTTATAAATGAAGTGGACAAACTGAACGCAACAAATAGAACAATTCAAACTCAACACGTTTATACTCTATGTAGAAATAAATTTTACAAAACTGTAATACAAAATTTTGTGAAAATCAACATGATTTGAAAAAATTTGAAAACACAACAGACATCCAATTTAAATTTGCATTGAAATTTTTAATGCTTCGAGAACATCAAACAATTTACAGGCCTTGTCAGGAATGGCGTGCGATCGCACACGCACATGCGCACACACGCTATGTTTGAATGTTCCTGTGTGATCTTTGCACGCAAAAAAAAACACTAAATACCTCAGGTGTGCGCTAACCGCACACCAAAATAAATAAAATTTTCTTCAATGAAGGTGTACGGGAATAATATACAGTGCCGATCGCAAGTAAAGCTACACATCTTTGAGAGTACGAATACAAATAAATGCAAGTAAAATAATTTAGAGTGAGAGTACAATGCGAGTGCGAGTAAAATAAATAAGAGTAATCAATAATTAAACTACTCGCAAGTAAATCTTTAAAATAATTTATCATGTTACTCGCGAGTTATATTAAAGAGAAACATAAGTCATTATTTTAATTCACCATTTAATTTTTTTTTAATTTAGTTGCTATTTTGAAATTAATAAATAAATTTTAAAGTTCAACTTTTCCGTCTTTTACTTCTTTGAATGCTTTCGCTACTTTCGTTATATGAAATCACTTCCAGCATGTTCTTTCGCAAGCACAGAGTCAGCATGATATCTAATTATAGTTATGGTGATCAATTGCCACATGCAGACTTTGCTTTCTAATTTTTTTTAACAAACATTGCTTTATAACTCAAACAACAATCTTTATAATTTTAAAACATTGCCATAGAAACAGGACTTCAAAAAGCTTGTTATTGTTTTGTTTAGGGGGGAATGTTTTAAGATCGAAGCAAGAATGATAACATGAGGGATTTTTTTTTATAAAAAAAAGCAGTTTAATGTTTAATGATATATTTTTTTGAAAAATATAAAAATAAAAAATATTTACCTCTAAAAAAATATTTACAAAAAAGTTATTAACTGAAAGAGTTTTATGACTGTATCATGCATGTTTTATACTTTTTCTTCGTTCTGTTGCTACGTTGTATATTTTTTTTTCAAAAATAATGAATAATGAACGCATCACACATTTCGTCGCAACAAATTACCTGCTTTTCAAAACATGGCAAAATTAGTGTTGCTGTACGTGAGTTCTATGATTACTCGAGAAAAAAATGGAACAAAAATGAGCACACACCATCGCACACCATTGAAAATTATGCCGTGCGAACATCGCACGCCTCAAAATGATTAAAAAGTATCATGACGTGCGAAGCTCGCACACCAGCATTTTTCTTCCTGACGAGGCCTGATTTACTTGAACATTCCCTACATTTGTCATACAATTTGCAAGTTGATTACTTCAATCACCCATCTAACTGGAATCTCATTGTCTTCAACCGTCTTAGGAATCATCTGCAAAATTGGCATAAATTGATGTCTAATTGATTGTTCATTTTTTGTTTACAAGAACTAAACAAGGGTTTTACTTACTGAATCTTTTCTAAATTTGTGAAATCCTCTTTAAACCCTCTATCAACTAATCTGGCCTCTATTATTTTCTTTCCATCCTAACATTTTTTAGCAATAACACATTTTGTTGTTACTTGAAGCTTCAAAAGCTTCTTTGCTTTTAACACCCACTACACCTTGCATAAGCACTCTGTACCACACAAAAAAGTTGTTTTCCCTGGTGATTCAATTTCTGAACATCACCTAGTCTTTATGCTGCTGTGATTCCAACTGAAAGTTTATCTGACTATTTTTTTTAGGTTTACTTTGATTAGTCTTTTCTGTATTGTTATTATCAAGGGAAAACTGACTCTTTTAATAATCTCTATATCACCATTCTAGTGTAATGATATCTTTAATGCTGTTCTTGACAGTACCTTTACTGTTTGTGCTGTCTGCTAAATGTTCCTCTTGTTTTATATTTATCTTAACAGTTGGCAGCTTCCATACCGTACTCGAAATTCTTTTTGACTTGTAATTATCTATTGTTCTGTATCTTAATCCATCTTAGCAAGTTAAGTACCATTCCAAGTACATCAAAAAACAATGAATGGCAAAGAATTGAATTTTTTTTTAAAGAAAGTACGATGGTTCTCATTACCACATTATGAGCAACATAATGATAATGATCACACTATTTGAAAGGTGAAGGTATGGTATCCTATAAGTCGCCATTTTTCATTCTAAAATGACAAGAACATGTTTTTGCGAAGCTTGAATATCGTAAGTTTTCGTTGAAAACTAAAAAGAATGTGTCTCTTTGAAGTTTAATTTTTAAAAGATGATGCTACAAAACTTAATGTAGCAGTATTTTATTCTAAATTAAAAGGAACAAGTCTTTTCAAAGTTTAAGTATCACCGTATTTCGTTATAAAATCATGAAAAAGTGACTCTATGGAGCTTCAATGTTGCCGTAATTTATTCTAAAATGATAAGAAAATGTCCGTGCAAATCATAAAGACCTTGTTCTAAAATGACGAGGAAACCCCCTAAAACATAAAATTGCCCTATTTTGTTATAAAAGGAGAGTAACCAAAACTGCTATTTTAATTGGTAAAGAAGGTTCCAAATGCAGTTGATGTAAAATATATTTGTTTCCGTAAGCATGTGCTTTTTACGTGTGAATACATTCAATTACGTGTTGGATAATTTTTTTTACTATTCTTTAACACCCTGAAACGATTTTGAAACAATATGAAATGGCGAAACGAATTATGCTGTGTAAAACAATTACACATATAAATATAATCATAATAATAATCAAAATAATTTTATAAGCATAATTAAACGATTTAAAACGAATCAGAAGATATTATAATTTGAAACGATTTTATTAAAACAAACGTTATTTCAAATTTGTATTGCAAATCATGTTAATTATTTCTTATTTGCGATATTTTAATTACTTTAGGGATAGAGACTTTCCTGAGCAGACGCTTTTGTGTTGATGTTTCTGACAATTTTTCCAGAAAAAATTTCATGAATTCACAATAAGGTTCATTTTCGCTCAAAAAAATTTGGCCAAAGGTCACAATTCAAGAAATGAATTTATTCAGTAAAATGCATCTAATATATTCACAGTAATTAAAAGTTTGCATCCATTACTATTTTAAGGAATCAACATGTCTGAGAATTGTTTGTAGCACCTAAGATGAAGATGACAATGTTATTGTACTTGATGATTAAAGAAGAATTAAACCACTAAGATTTCCCTGTTTTTATGATTTTTTTAGAATAAAAAAAACTTTTATGTTTTGAAAAATATATTTATGACTTTGTATTAATAAAATTAAAAACAAAAGAAAAAATATCTCAAGGATTGTTTTATAGAGTTATGTTTTTCTATTATTTTTTTGATATATAGTTATTTTTGTAACTGGCTCAAGGACAATTTTGCCGTTTTTTAACCTCCTCTCCCTTGTTCATGCCTGTCTTCCCTTCCCAAGTTCGAGTGGACACAATTGATGCCATCTTCAATTCTTGAGGCTTAATATATCTTGGCAGTGAGAACTAAACATGTCTGCTATGTCTATGTAAGGATATCCAGCGACAAAACAACTGCTAAAGATTCTTTATAAAAATGCTTTATTCAAAATACTTATTATGCACAAATGCTCTCTTCTCTCTAAACAGACAAACTATAAGAACAAGAAATAGAAGAAAAAAATTCTCTGTAAAATATGTCTACTTATGGCTGAGCACCCTGTCTATGCAGCTAAGACAGGCTAACATGATATTATTTTTAGATATTTAATAATTTTTTAGAATCCAATTAACAAACTGCTGACATTAACTATATTATGCTGTTATAAGGAATTCCAGGTAAATAAATCCTTTTACCTCTTTTTGAAATATTTATTTTTGCATATTTCCTTAAAATGCGAAAACCAACTCCCAAGAGCATCAAAACATTTTTTTTAATTGTTCACAACCCTTATAATTAGTGCGCTGTTGCAATTGCTTGTATAGTTTCATTTCGTTATGGCAAAAAACAAAGCTGTTTTGGCGATTTTTATCTGATATTAAAGGGATCCCGAGGAACTTCTACAAGTGGGACTCACCTGAAAGATTTGCATTAGAAATTCTAAATGATATATTCACTTTTTGTTAATACTTAAAGAAACTCCATGTATAAAATGATGTTAAACTTATATTAGAGTTTAAAAAGATGGTTAACAAGTCTAATTTTTTGAAAAAAAGCTTTTTTTGCTCTCAAGATATTTCATTTAAAGAATTTCAGATTAAATTATGATGTCATGTTAAAGTTATAGCAAATTTTGACATTTCTGTCATCAGTAATTTTAAACCTGTTAAGGGATGTTCATTCAAACTTTATTAATGCATAGATATTATAAAAGTTAATTAATTAACATATTCTTTTTCCAAAATGACAATTGTTTGCTTGCTCTTAATTCTTTGCTAACGATCCCATAACTTGGGATCTGCACGTCGGTTTGCAATTAAATTTTGTGAGTAAACATAGGGCCTATACATGCTTAGCCAGAAAATTTGTTGGCATACCGACGTGTATATCCCAAGTTATGGGGGAAAGCTAAACCAATTTCTTCTTTGTTAAGTCTGAAAATTACATCAACTAAATTTTGCTGACCTAAGTTAAAAACTGCTGCAGTATTCTTATAAGTGCAGTAATTGCCACAGCAGTTATTTGCAACACTAAAAATATAAAATTATGAAGTGTTATGGCAACTTAGCGGTAGCGAGTAAGGGAAGGGTTTACTGACAGGAAGTGGCTTTATTAACATTTATTCCACACTTTTGCGACGCTACAAACAAAAACAAAAAAAATAAGTTACAAACTATGTATAAAATAACAGAAATTAAACCTAACTACAAAATGCCTGATGCCGAACGGCCAATACATACGATGGCCCTGAAGGGTCAGCTGCTACGCGCATTTATTTTATGCAACGTGCATTTATATTTTTGCAATGCGCATTTTATATATATATATATATATATATATATATATATATATATATATATATATATATATATATATATATATATATATATATATATATATATATATATATATATATATATATATATATATATATATATATATATATATATATATATATATATATATATATATATATATATATATATATATATATATATATATATATATATATATATATATATATATATATATATATATATATATATATATATAAATTCCTTAAAACAATGTAAACATTAATAACAAATTGTACTCTGCAGATCTGCAGGAACAGTCTTCTATCACGGAAGAGGGTTAAACTGCAATGATTTTCTTGTTGAATATTCAAATTCTTTTAATTGTAGATAATTCCTTTAATCACAATTGAAGTATGTTGCTTTTACCATGGTTTGCATTAATATGGAGTTGGTCCATGTTTTCAAAAGTTTCATTAAAAGGTATTTATTATAATCTCAAAATTTATCGCACTCTTGTAACACACTAGATATATTATAATCACATCTTTTTCTTGAAGGGTCCGTTCTTCTGAAGAAATAAGTACTACTAGTCACAAGTTTATAAAGTTTAAAAAAAGTTGGGATAAATTCACTTTTTTTAAAATTTTGAATCCTCCCAAGTAAAAGGGGAGTAAAGCGAGATGTTAAAAAATGAACAAGGTTATTTATCCTAAAATTTCATTTCTAATTCCTGGTTAAATACAATAATGTAATATAAGTCCTCAAGAAACAGACAAGGCTAATTATATAAGAACTAGCTAGGACCTGGTGTCATGCATGTTTGCACAGAATAACTATCAATTTGGAAAAGTCCTAGTATCGCTGTTGGGCAATGAGAGTGTTATTTCTATGTAAATGGAATGCACCCTTAATTATATTCACATTCACAATTTTTTTTTTCGTTCTATTTTTGGATGGCATTTTTCCCATAAATTTAGCATGAAAATTAGTTTAGGATATAAACAAAAACAAAATAGCTTTTTGAGCTTACCATTCACACTTTCTTTACGTTTATCAACATGATGACTATTGTAATATTAATGTTCTAACTATTTTTTTAATATGTTTACATATAAAAAAATTAAAACATTTTTAGTCTATATTATCTTTTAATAGCATTAGTTTTTTGTGAGGTTGTTATTACTGTTAACAAGATGCCAGAGGGCTAGTAACTTCAAAAAATGTGGTTTATAGTGTGTATATGTGAGGAATGTTTAGTCTCTCATAACTTTGTTTCTTCAGAGTTTAGCTAATCAAATTAGTTAATCTCTTTTTGCATGATAGTCAATTTGGTCAGACTTTGGGTACCACAAAAGAGGGCCCTTTTTCTACATTTTTGAATGCTGTATGAAAAATTTGAACATTATATTTTAACTATGTTAACTATGGTAAAATATTGTAATTACTGTATTGTAGGTTGTACTGATCTTACTCCTTTGGGAATGTCTAATGGTTTCATTAAATCAAGTCAACTTTTAGCTTCATCCCATTATAATAACAAAAAAGTTAAGTCACAAGGAAGGCTTTATGTGCAATCAGCTTGGTGTTCACAAGACGGTGATGATTTTAAAAACGAATGGTTCCAAGTTAGTATATTTTTATCTTTTTTTAGACATTGTGTAACAAGCTTAATGTTGTTTCAAAAAAACTAGGGTAGAATTATTTACAGGATAGGTCTTGATTAATAAAAAAAAAAACTGTAAGCAAAAAAAATGTTTTTAGATTATGCCTCACACTAGTAAATATTTTCTAAATAATAATTTCTAAATAGTTTTATTAAGGTCAAGGTGTCATTGGAATGGTAAATATATTTTAATATTTTTTCACAATTTCGAACCTCTGCACTCCATTTTGACTTGTAATAACCAGATCTTTTTTTTAGTTTAAATAAAATTATAATATTCTATAGACTTTTATATTTATATATATAATAAATGTTATTGTAATAAACTACATAAGCTAAAGTATTTCTAGGTCAACTTGACAAAAGTGACAGTAATAAATGGCATTGCAATTCAAGGTGATCCAGCAAGCAGGTTTGATTACATCCAAAAGTTCATCTTAAAATCATCAAATGACACTAAAACATGGCATCCCTTTGGAAATGTAAGTTTATTTTCTTATTCTATTATTTCATGAAAGTTTAAGATAAATTGATTATAAAATTTGCAAATTTTAATTCTTTAATTAAACCAAAAAAAGCAAGAAAAAATTTTTTTTCTTCATTTGGCACAAATCTAAAAAAAAAAAAATTTTCACCAAAATTACTTTCATTAAGGTAAATTGTTTTCTTTTGAAATGAAAGTATAAACCATTCTTTAAAAAATATTTTAAATAAAAAGAAAATGTCCCATTTATGTGTAAATACTATAAAAGACAATAAAATAAACTGGCCATTGATCAGTCTGGAAATCCTCAGGAATTTGACTGTCACTACTTGCAGCTACTATGTTTGGTTCACGGACATATGTCAGGTAATAGATTTGACCAACGAATTTTTAATAAAAATAAAAATTTATCAGGGCTAACTTATACTATCTTATAGGAATTGCTACGCGTTAAGTAAACAAGTTGACCAAAATAATGTCGTTGAAATTTGATTTTTCAAACGTTTTTTAATTCATTATCTAAACATACTTTAATTGTTATTATTAACTTCTTAACGATTGCAGAACATGAACTGGTACATTTTGCATTCCTCTATAAGACAGTTAACTTTCTACTGTGGCCACTACTTATCTCCTGCATTTTTTCAGTACAAATGCTACTTTGTAAAGTTCAAAATAAAGCATTGAAAAGTTTAAAGGTACTTTACATAAGAACTTTTTGCTGTATTAACTTGTTTCAAAAAGTATCATTTATATACCTATTTATTTACAAATTTTTTTCAACATATATTTGGCATTTACAACCATATTAAAAATTGTTGTCCAGTTTTTTTTATCTTGCACGACTTGTGATGTATTATTAAGGTTGACTTTTACTTTAAACTTCACAACTTCACAACTTCACATTGCATCCACTTGAACATTTTTCTTTTTGTTCAATAATAAAAAATATCTCTAACTCAGGTGATACATGATTCAATTAATCGGATTTGATTTATTTCCGCCAGGGCAGTGATATATGATTTAATTAATCAAATTTAATTTGTCAAATTCAACAAATTGGATCGTTTATCACACAAAAATCGAATGTTTTGAGCATGCTCGGGGCCCATTTTTTCATACCTTAAAATCTGCCTACCATTATCACGGATACCAACAAAACCTGTGTCTGAAAAAAATAGGAGCAATATTGATACTCGGCGGAAAAGAAAAATACTATCTTTGTTGTGTTATTCTTTGGAGGAAAACATGTTAGTAATGATGAAAATGATATATGTCTGTTACAACAAACACAAAGTAGTGGTGACACAGTCTGTTTTGTGTATGATGACTAATAAAATGATTAAATGTCAAAAAAGAAGTGAAGTGATAGAAATAGTAGAGGGATTCTGAGAAATGAATGGAATGGATGGCGTAAACACAGTAATTGATGGATGCCACATAACGATTAACGAGAGGAAAACTCACAACAAGGCATTCATAAACAGAAAAGGTTTTCAATCAGTTTTTTGCAAGCATTCTGTGATCATCGAAAAAGATTTGCCGATGTATTTACAGGTTTTCTCGGATCAGTACATGATGCTTGTGTGTTTGCAAACTCAAAACTAAAATCACACATAAAACTTTTTTAACTGGAGATTCAGCCTATAAGCATGAAACATACATGATGGTTTCTTTCGTTGATTTTGGTGAATTTGATTTCTTTCAACAAAAATATGTACAATTTACTACTAGAAATGTTTTTGAAAGAGCTTTTGCACTCTTAAAATCCAAATTTTCAAGGTTTCAAGGTTGAATACCGAATTCAATAATTGATGAAAATCTGCGAAACAATGAAGATTTTTTAATTGATTAACATAATAATTTATGTGAAATGTTACAAAAATAAGAAGTTTAAGTTTGTCAATAATCTATCCATTCTTTTCATCCTCTATGTTGTTTTGCACAGGTTTGCTCTGTCGCTCTTCCCCTCTCTTCTCTTCTTATTCCATAAAATTCCAGCCACAATATCATTCTGTCAGTACCTTGTTTTGTACTTCGATCTTTTTCTTTTTTTCCTTTTCCTATCATTGGAACTTTGTTTTCCTTCTCTTCTTCACTATCCTCCTCTTCGATATTGGCTGTAATAACTTCAACTTGAATTCTTTTCTTCTTTTTGAGGTTTGTTGTTGATAAGTGCCTCTAAGTAGTCGTCATATTCGCATGTTTTTGTATCATTTCCTGATTTGTTATTGTGGTCCTTTACTTTTTTGCATTGCTTTACCATTGTTTGCGAAATCAAAATCCGTTCATTACAGTCTGAATAACATGTAATGACTTGTTAAGAAAATGTCTCCTTCACTGGAACACTGTTACACAACCTATCAAAATTTGTTGCTTCTATTCTCAGCAATTTTACAGCAAGTGATCACAGCAAAAACTCAAAAGAATGTCACATCACTCTACACAAATGTTCCCATAAAAGACACCTTAAACATCATTAAAGACCTTATCAAAAACGATGCTGCATTCGGTGATAAGACGAAGATTCCAGTACTGGATTTTCTGCGTTTGGTCGAACTTGTTCTAACCAAAATATGGTATCTGTTTAATAAGAACTTCTTCACTCAAACAGACAGAGTTGCCTTGGGAGGCCCTGCATCATCAGTAGTCGCAGAAATATACATGCAAGCACACAAGACAACAGCATAACTCACATCAGACGGACGTCCAAAGGTTTGGAAAAGATTTTTTGACGATGTATTTGTCATAATCAAAAGATCTCATTTAGAAGAGTTCCATCAACACATCAATTGCCTACATCGACAAATCAAATTCACTGTTGAGCTTGAACACGATTAAAGTATCGCTTTCCGGGACACTTTGGTCAAACGCAAGAATGTTTCCATTTCAGTTTCAGTGTATCGTAAACCAACACACAATGACCAGTACCTAAACTTCGAATCAAACCATCAGAAGTCTTGCAAAGAAAGTGTCATATCTTCATTACTGAATCGTGCCAACAGCATAGACACTGACAAACAGGAGAGGAAAGAAGAAATTTGATTTGTAATAAATGCATTAATCGCAACTAGATACAGTCACAAACTGATGACGCAAGTAGAAAATAAAATGAAGAGAAGATGCAACGAAGACAACAAGGAAACATCAGAGGAATTTATCGCATCAGCATTCCTACCCTTCGTACCAGGTACCAGCGGGATCCTTCGTCGAGTTTTAAGGCAACACAAGATCAAATGCATTCTTAACTCTAAAGACACCCTAAGAAGCACTTTGTCTAAACCAAAAGACAAAAAAAACCTGGAAGAACAAAGCAATGTTGTTTACGAAATCCCATGTAAAGATTGTAATGCAGTGTACATAGGCGAAACAAAAAAAAAAGTTAAAGCAGTTTTAAGAAATTGCGGACCACAGCTAGAGCAGAAGTCATCAGTTTAATTGGGATGAGAAGAAAATCATTGACAGAGAATCCAGAACAACTGCCAGGAAGATTAAAGAAACCATCAACAGTGTAACAGGTAACAAACACATAAACAGCATCTCATATCAACTTCCTGAGATTTGGTTACCAACCCTACAGAAGAAGTAGTTACCTACATCCAGGTCCAAAAATGTTAATTACTGTAATTAACTGTAATTATCAGCTCGTTTCTGATTGGTTAATTTTTATGAATTTCGATCCTCTGCAATTATATAAATACATGCTCAACATCATTTTACTTTGCCGGATGATGGGAGAAGGATCTCCCAAAACGTGGCCTTCTAAACTATCATGTTCAAGAAATGATAAACTTTCCACAGTAACATGTATATATTTTGTTTCTTTAGCCATCCTGTTTGTTTACATTTTGGAATAAATAAATTATGTTGTTTTGTGAATTGCATAAATTATGCAGATATATGATGAAACATGTTACATAAATTACTGTAGCG
This sequence comes from Hydractinia symbiolongicarpus, assembly GCF_029227915.1. Taxonomy (NCBI): domain Eukaryota; kingdom Metazoa; phylum Cnidaria; class Hydrozoa; order Anthoathecata; family Hydractiniidae; genus Hydractinia; species Hydractinia symbiolongicarpus. Next base: position 25,143,489 of record NC_079882.1, on the reverse strand, counting down.
TGTAGTAAAAAAAAAAAGTAAAATAGTAGCAATGTCAGCAACAGTGGTCTGACTGTGAAAGGTAGGAAATTTTACTGTGTGTACCCTTAATACCCTCAATTCTTACCTCTTAGCCAGTGGCAAAATTATTCAGCTGCCAGTACCACAAACATGTGAAAAAAACAGGAAATAGTATTTTTTGTGGGTACTGGAGGCACTGATAGGCATATTTTAACCTGAAAAAATGGGCTTTAGGGGTCAAATTCGATTTTTAGGGTCGATTTCTTTCATCAAGAAGATTCAAAACTCTAAATGCTCCAAATGCTCCTTTTACCATTTCTTTGATAATCTGGGCAGTAAGAGTCGAATCTGAATGAACTCCTCAAGGAAAAGTTAACTTGTAGCATTTAGAGCGCTCAGAATTAATGATTGCACTTACTATGGTTAATGACTTGCTCTAAAATCCCATTTCTTTGGTCACATTTTTTATCTGTTGATGAAATCCTTGCAGTAAGAACCATTTTAAAAAATTTGCCTTAATTAAAAAAGCATAAAGGATAACTAATGCAAAAAGTTGAACTAAATTTACAGAACAGTTAAATCTACTTTGGTTTCAAAATTATGCAAAAAAATTAGGCATTATCTTTAAATATGCAACAAATTTTGGATCACTTGGATTTGAATTTGTGCTGATTTGTGGGTCACTGGATCACTTGGAGCAGTTGGACCATACAGATTTGAATCTCAGGCACAAGAAATAGCCCCTAAAAGCCAATAAAATTGCTTGCTTTTGTAAATCAATGTGTGTGACGTTTACAAACATGTCCTTAAAAAAAGAAAAGGCAGAATTTAACAAATCCTTTTGTAAGGGAATTTGGAATGCCCAATTCAATGTTAGCAGGCAATGATGCTCTTTTTACTGTGTCATGTTTTAAAATATCTCCTTCTGTAAGCCCAAGTACGTAGTCAAAGCAGAAGACACCCGGAAAAAACTAAAATAGTCTTATTCCAATCTTATCGAAATTCTTTAGCTTATCCCCTGTGAGTATTAGGTTTTCTTTAAACATAACAACTCCTGGTACAAAGGTTGTAGATAATACGAATTTATACCTATTATACTCATTTGAAAAAGCATGCCCAGTGCACAGATCAATATATTTCACAACCGGTTTCTCAAAATAAAATAAAATTTTTAATCGTGCACATGTGTACTTATATAATTTAATTTTTAGTTTTATTGCTCAGCTATGTGAGCAAGTCGATGTTGAATTAGTTTGTGAAAAAGTGACTTGTGCAGAACTTTTTTCTAGTTTTGTTTCAAAGAAATATATTTGCTTGACTATGTCATTTCAAGCAAACCTTAAATAATACAAAATTGGGTTACATGCTACAAAAAAAACTGAAACTGATTAGAAACAATAAAAAAAGGTTGTAATGCTGGTTAAGGAGGAAAAAATTAAAATGCAATATCTGCAGTCGCAGGAACATCTGAAAGAATTGGTTCCACGAAAATCAAAAAAAAAATCATCTTATTTTATTAGAAATGTTTTATTTATTAACATAAAAATTTTTTTTTAAAAAAAAAAATTTTTTTGCTCTTATTCGGCCCAATCATGTTCTCTGTTATTTGAATAGCTGTGACGTCATAGTTGGCAAATGGATTTTTTGTGTGTTAAGAAAAATCAGCAAATAGAAAGTATTTTCAGATTTTTTAAAGATGTGAAGAGAAATTTTTTTAAGATAAGAAGGATTTTTTAAATGCTTGCAGTCTTCGTTCTACTAAAAGATTGGTGTTAAATACTACACGTGCACTATGCATGTCTTTGTATTTACATGTTTTTTAAACAAGGTCATTTGTCACCTGAACAAGGTTCTGGAAGCACCTCACCAGCAAGGGATTATAATGTGTCTACCCAAAGAATCATGTAGTTGATAAAAATTTTGATTTTGGTACAGAAATTGTCAATATTTCCCACTATTTAACAATTGACTCACCTTAGATATTTCAATTTCAATTTCCAGTCGTTTCAAATCGAACTTCGAAATTTTGGAATTTTAGATTTTTTTTAATTTTAGATTTTCAATCTTTCAATTTTGAATTTAAAATTTTTTCAATTTTAGGTTTCTTAATTTTTGACTTTTTTGATTTTTAACTATGAATCAATTATCGCTTAAGATTTCTCAAACTACAATCAGGGTTTAAATTTTCTGCCCTTAAGTTACTTCTTTGTGTACCAACTAAGATGGAGAGTGTTCCACCCAGCAGTAAATATGACTATATGACTATATGACTGCATGTGGTTGCACATGCAGTCATATGCACATACATATATCTTTTAATCGATGACTATTGTTCTTGTACTGGATATCTACCAGCATTTTGAAAAATCTTTGCACCCTTTAGATTTTTCAGATTTCTTAGTTGCCAAAGTTGTCTTTTTCTTTCTCAGACTAGGCTCGTCTTTACTCTGTACTATTTGTTCTAACAAACTTCCCATATTCACTCCTTCTTTCAGAGTACAAAACAGTTCTTCCACCATTTGCTGATAACGTTGAATCAACATATAACCCTTGATGCTTTTAGGAGTAGTTACAGTAACTAGGCAACGCATTTCAAGTCCTTTTAAGAAAAGATGTGATCTTCTATAATGTGTTCTTGTTAACTGAGCTGTAACTTTAGCTCCTATATCCAATACTTTAATTGGAGAAACTTTCTCGAGAGAAACTTTCGCGAATTCGCCATTTTTCGCCATTTTTGTGAAAGTTTATCTTGTGAATACGTGCAAGTTTCTCCATTCGCGAAACTTTATCCCACGAATTTCTTTATTCGCAAAAGTTTATCCAGTAAGCTATTTTATCATTTTTCACCAAAAACGCACAAAATACTTATAAATCTTATTTCAAGAAGAAAATTTATAACATTTTCAATTATGCTGAGAATTTTGAAGTTTTTTCTAACTGAAAATTTCTTGTTCGCGAAAGTTTATCTAGCAAAAATTTGCGGGTTTCTTTATTCGCGGAAGTTTCTCCCCAAAATTTTCTCCAATTAAAGTAGCATTTTTTTTGGCTGTGAAATTTCTCTAAGCAAGTGGCCAACAATCTGTCCATCCTCTAAACAACACGTTTTAATTGTAAATATGTTAAATTGGCAGTGTTTTTCAAAAAGGCATTCCAGTTCTTTATTTTCAAAAGGGCTCCAGACATCCAGTTTTTAGCAATAAAACCTCAATTTAGAGGTTTCATTATTTCAGAAACATTATGCAACTATTTATGTCTTCTTGATTCTTTTTTAAAAAATATTACTGTCCCTACTCTTAGGAAAATAAATCCTCACAAAAAATTGAGAAAAATGTTAATTCGTGAAATTAAATCCTTGCTGAAAATTTAAAAAAAAAATTGATTGACGCAATACAATTTTTGTTGGCCTCGTAAAATTAAGTCCAAGTGAATATTAAGGGGATTTTTGAAAAAGTTAATAAACTGTCATCAAAACATTTCAAACCATTTGCAGCTGCAATATCAATTAATTCTCTGCAATTCCTTAGACCCAACATATTGCAGGATCGTCCCTGGCAAACACTTCCATTCTGATTTCCAAGAACTCATTGGCTCAAAGTACTATCTACACATTATAATAGATCAATACTTGAAATATCAGTAGATAGACATTGTCAATTCTACAGCTACTCTTCCCTACCTAATGGAATAGATAGAGGGATAGAGACAACAGTAAAAATCCATAGTTTGGGGGGTTGTATTAGTTGGGAGGGGTGAAGATACTGTCAATTATCATCTTGTCTTGAAAGAACCAATGGTGCAGGAGGAAAATGAGGAACGATAGGGCAAAGCATAACGAGGAACTAGATTGAAATATATTTTCTAATTTCTGATAAGCTATTGCTTCAAGATGTATTACTGCAGTATATACACACTGTTTTCCTTGCTTTTTCCTTTTGTTTACATAGTTTCAAAAATTGTTGAGTCTCCGTAGATTCACAATACAATGGTTTTATGAAATAATATTACATCTCTCTGCAAATTCCTCCACGTGGTGGTAGTAGAAGGTAGGGGACCAAAAAAAACAGTTTCAGAAGTATTTTATGACGTACCAAGCAACTCTACACAACAAGACTGGAAAATCATCCGCTCAAATTCTAAGTTGTTTCAAAAATAAAAAAAGCGTCCTTAACCATTTTCTAAGAATAAGAAAAATACAAGAAAACAGGGGAAAGAAAAGGGAGACATAACCAGTCGCTACTCAAGTAATAACAATGCATTAAACAAGGCTGTGAACGAAAGTGATAAATCCAGATCAAACAAAGATAAGCCACAACAAAGCCACCTTTAAAACCCAATTTCCTACAAAGTCACCAAGGTATCAGGAAACCAAGTCACGGCAGAGAGGAATCAACAAAAAAGATTGAAGACAAAAGTTAAATAAAACAACTACTTCAGAGGTGGAGCTTCACAAGAACAAGAACAAAAAGGAGTTTACTACAAATTACAACGTTTTTACAATTAAGGGTAAATTTAGGTCCCATTAATCTTCACGTGGTGACACACTTTACAACTTACATGTCAAATTACATAGTGCTACCTTACACAGTAAAATACGATGTATGGATGCTACTTCTACGTATAGGGATGCACCTAAAGTTGCGGATGTTGCTCTAAGACCCTGTGATGTGGTACAGGCTACAGCTGCTACTGCTGTAAACATTGATTATGCTCAAGCTATGGATGTTATTGCTTCTAACATTGATGCATTTCAATCTATCAATGCCACTTCTTCACAGATGTTGCACCTTGAGTTATAAAGGATACTATTACAACTCAGGTCACAAATACCACTGCTTCACACGTTGAAACTCTAGAAATTACAATCTATGTCAAAAAAAAAAGAAGAGATAAAGTAGCTAATGGAAAAAGTGCTTATCACACCACCAAGCTGTTAATTTAAAAACTGTTTCAGCAATTGCTAAAAATTAGTTTTCACAGTGCCATGAAAAGAGACCTAAGAGGATAGATCATACATTTGTTTGTTGGTCTCTACAACTTTTAAAAGATTTAAAAATGTTCCATAAAAACATTACCACTATGTAAGTACTCTATTGCAGTCAAAGTTCCTTTTTTTTAAATTTACTGTTTTTTTTTTAATCTTTATATTTGTGCACAAAGTACACACAATACAGAAGAAAAAAAAAACAGTTTCAAATACAACTAAAGATGTATAAGCTAAAAATGTTCTTTTCAAAATATTTTTTTGATTAAGTGAAATGGGGATCAATATGTGTTATTAAATTAATGTTAACTTTCAACACAAATCTTACTGTGTTAACCTTTTTTTTCAGCATAAACATGTACTTACATTTTAAAAATAATCACATAAAAAATATGCAGGAGAATGGGATTAATGTTCCATAAGAGAATATTTGAACTTGTGAGTTAAAATAATGATAAAGCTGTTACGAATAAAGCAAGAAAAGCTAAATGAAGAAACTTTCAGAAGAAAACGAATATTAGCATGAAATGTGATTGAACATTTTTCTATATCAGAAGCATTTTATTGGAGTTCCCATTTAAAACTCCCAAAGATCTTTTTTGATTTTTTTAGGTAATATTTTATTTTTAGGAATTTGTTGGTAATAATAACAATAACGATATATCATACATCTGGTTTCATCAATCAATGATTGCTACATATGTTCGCATTTATGCAACAGATATATATAGAAATTGGTACGATTATTCATGTTTGCGATTAGAGCTATATGGATGTCTGGACAATCAGGGTGAGATGAATATTGATGTATTAATTTTGTTGTATTGTTTTTTATTTTTTATGAAATGCTTGATGTATGGAGGTTAGGAAATAGATCTGCATATTACAAGCCTATTAATATTAAAATTGAAAATAATTAAATAAAAAAGAATTTAAAATCCATAAATCAATTGAAAACACAATTTTATTTTATTTATTTTATGTGGCAGTTTTCGGCCACCATAGATCTGTATATTATCTGTATATTATAAGTGTAATAATAGTGTAATGGTAAAGTGTAATATTAAAGTACAATATAATTAACTGTGGTATTTGTATCTGTAATTGGCACATGCCATCTCAATTCCTTTTTTGATAAATCTAGTTATAAAGTTAAAAGCAGACAAAGTATTTCTTTATTAAAGTATAAGTAGTAAAAGTAAATCAGCATGTTTTTTGGTCATCTGTTCTGCATCCATTGTAATTGCAAAATTTTTTATTGAAATAATACTTGGGGATTCCTTCTTCACTTATAAAACTCATGCAAAAGTCATGGCATTTTCCTTACGACTACTGTGCTCACCTATACAGCCAGTGTATATTTTATAAAAAGTTCTTGGCAAATTGTAATGCTTTATAGTTGTTGAGTTACAGCTTCCATTATATGGCCCTGTATTAATCTTTGTAATGTATGTTGTGGTACCTTATATGCCAAGTTTTATTTTTTAAACGTAGAAACTACTAAAATAATATACAACGTTGGTTGTATAAAACTTTTTTTTACTTTTATTGTTTCAGAGCAATATCAACCTCTTGGAATGCAACTTAAAATTATATCAGATGCACAACTTTCTTCTCAAGGAGAAGGTACTCGATATGCAAGACTGTATAATAGAAAAATGGGTGTGTATAGATATGAAACTGGTGGTTTATATCTTAAGATTGACTTTAAACAAGATATAACTTTGACAGCTGTTGCAATGCAGGGTCATTCAAATCAAGATTATGGAAATAATGGTATTGTACAAACGTACAATATATATGCATCAAATGACTCTATGAAATTCAATATACTTAATCAGGTAAAATCGTTTTTTCGTTTTGCTGAAAAGAGTTTACTCACTTATAACTAGCAACCTTAAGGTACTTTGAAACGATCAATCACATTTTTTTATTTATTTAGCAAAGTTATATTATGTTGGTAATGTAATGCATGACATTTTTGGTGCAGCCTTCACATGAAATAGGGTCCACCGTGTTTTCACACATATTCTGATGTTAATGGTCTTAATAAAACAAAGACTTTGTGTTAATTAAATGTTATTTACATAAATTACATAGTTGTGCCCCTGTCTTCTTAATGAAAAGGCTAAAAATATTTTTGATTATCTTAGCTAAATGTAAGCAGAGACAACATAACAAAACTGCAGTATTTCGGTGATTATGAGAGATATCTAAATGTGTTTCAAGTTAATAAATTTAATTTAATGTTGCTCTCAACTAAATCCAGTTCAACAAGGTTATTTTTCGGAACAAATGCAATAGCACTCTTTAAACCTGCTTTTAATACCTCTCAATTATTATAACTAGTTGCCCTACTCAGAAAAGTTTAATTTTTTACCTGTAAGTCAAAACTATTACACCACATGCTTTTTGGGCAAGACTAGTGGTCAAATGACAATTGAATGACAACCACTGCACCTAATTAAAAGCAATGAATAATTACTAACTCATGAACATTTTATCAGAAAAAAGTTGTTGTTTTTTCACAAAACTTTGGGTCCTCATTAACTTCCTCTTATCGATAAGAATGTTTAAAATTAGAAAACAGTGGTTGAAACCTCACATGCCAATTCAAGTAATCCTGCTTAAACCTGTTATACAAATGTAATGCTACAATTCTTTGAGCTAATCAAGATCCTATAATGTTGGTAAAAATGGTAGACGAGATACAAGTTACATAACTACATTTTAGACATTTAAAGGTAATGACGTGTATGGAACGGATCCTGTACTTGCTATTCTTTCACACCCTATAACTGCAAGAGTTTTCAAGATCGAGAGAAAAACATTTTTAACACGTGGATGCTGTTACTACATGAAAGTAGAGCTGTATGGAAAAAGAGCAGGTATTCTATTGTCATGGCTGCAGCAGATGTAATTTATTGTGTGATTTTATTTATAAGAAGTAAATATTTATTAGTTATGTAAGATAGTATCAATTTTATAGCGTACAAATTATCATAAATCAAACTTCATTGTGTGTAGTATGAATAATAATACATGCCTTGTTACTAATACAGAGGTGAACCTGTATACAAATTTATTTATCTGAACATTTGTCTAAAAAGTAGAATTTCGGTTACATGAACATACATGTAATCTGTCCCACGTCCCAGCTATATAACTTACATCGGTACACACTCTACTCATAGTACTGTTAGGGGAAAAAACCTTTGTGGGAACTTGCAGGCTTAGGCTTGTTTTGTGGAAAAAACATTTGCACAAAATGAGGTAAAATTACCGCAGAAGTTTTTTTTTAAGAAAGCACCTTGATAAAGAACGAACTGGTGGCATGGTTTTAATTGATCTGTGGTCTTTTGCTTCAGTATCAATGTAATTGATCAGCCAAACATAAGAGTGGCACTATTTATGGCAGCTGACATTAATCTTCCATGCTTTTAAAAACTGTTACCATTAAGAAGAAGCAAATAGGACAACGGGCAACAGTTGACATACTCTAATTTCACAACTAGTTACCTCATTCTTTTATTATCTAAATGTAACAACATTAAGATAGAAACACGCAGTGGTATTTTTCACAGTACATATTGGAAAATACCATAAGAAAAGGAATTTAATCAGGCACTAATTTCTGTCTCACTGTGTTCCACAATGCATTGAAGCAATGTTCTACAAAATGCTTCAAACTTGCTTCTGCAATTCTTTTCTATTCTTTTTTTTTTAATCATTAATGTCAGCTACTTTTTTATCGCTGGCTAGCGTAGAGAAGACATTGTCGCCAAGTTATGTTAAGTTTTTTGTGTATATAACAACCCCTGGGAACGAGGTTGATGAGGATACAGACATTTCTGTAAACTTACCCCGTCCAGTACGACAGGTTTTAGATCAGGTAATTTGCACAACATGTTTCTTTAAACAAATCCTTCTCAATTCCAGACAAAAGATTTTTATTGCTTCATGTGAGTATATCATGTTGAATTATTATTTTTAAACAAAAATCATTCCTACAGAGACTAATGTGTGATTATTTTTGTTTTAAAAAAATTTGTACAGAACTTTTTAACTTTTGTAGTGAAGGCAAATTATTTTTTTTTGGCTTTGAAAGTCATTTATTCAAGTGCAACTGTAAATCTGATGTCATGGGGTCACATGCTGCAAAGAAAAACTGTTTAGCTAGCTTAAAATTTTTTAACAAAGAAAAAGTACCCATTGAGTGGCAGAAAAATAAATATTTAAAATGCAATATCTGGAGTTAGATTAACTTTTAACTTTTTAATGGATATATCATTAGGAATCTCTTATGCAAATCTTTGTAAAAGTACCTCAGGATCTATTTAAGGATTCACAAATATTTAGTATGTCAGACAATACCTGAATTATACTTCTACAAAATTTACTGTAAATGCTTGTCTCAAAGGCTTAATTAAAATTTGACTTTTACAGTGGGTACTTATTCACCCTTACAAAAAAATCATTTTTGTGTTTAGTCATAAAATGTAAAACAGAACATATACATGAGCATAAATTTTTATGGCTAAACTTTCTCAAGTCCAGAACGAAAAGATATATAAAAATAAAATTTAATGCTATAGATGAGGTAAAAAAAACTCTTCGGCTTTAGTAATAATATTCAAATAACTGCCACTGAGCGCTTATTAAAGAGGGCATTTATAAAAAAAATTCAAAAAAGGGTGTGCCTTGTTCGAGAGGAGCGCTTACTTCAGAATAGGCACTTGATCAAACATGGCATTTACGGTAAGATCAGCACAGTAAAGATACTGAATACATACAAATAAATTTACGAAAAAAAAATTACGAAACTCTATAAATCAAACAAGGTCCAACTTTGTTGTGGTTACTACAATCCTGTTGATAAACTGTGGGAAATGTTTTTAATAAAATGATACTGTTACTGTTCACCATAAAAATGTGAATAAGTTTTTATAAGGTGCAGATTAAGAGACTTCAGTTTATACCTGAATGGAATTATTTTTAGCTGATTTACCATACCCAAATTGATTTCTTGCTTAAATCCAACATTTATCTAACATTTTGAATTTCTTGTGTGGTGACTGAAGTCAAATTTTTATAAAATTTATATGTTACTTTTTCTTCTTCAAGGAAAAGGCTCTCAAAAATTCATACTTATATTGGTTTTATATTAACATTTTGAAACTCCAGCTTTTGTGATTATTTTGTATTGTTTCCTGAATTTTCAATATATTTTGGTTCAGGCTGAAAAGGGTTAAAGTTTATGTTGGCATTTTAACAGTACTATTTGTTTTATACTTGATCTTCTATAACACACTCTTTGGAATTAGGGAAATTGAAAAGCCTGATGGAACTTCCATCTTATTAAAAGTAGGAAAAAAAGTTTGATTATATAACCAGGTAGAAAATTGGTGTGCATTGATAACTTAATTACCATCCCCAACTTCATGTGTTTTCATATGTAAACAAAAAAACATGCTAATTTTGTTTTACATAACTTTAAGTATGCAAATATTAAAATAGTACCATAACCAACGCTGAGAAAGAAAGTCACATTGATCCCAAAATAACATATTTGCATAATTTTTTTTGTTATTTGTAAATTTTAAATATAAATGCTGTTGGTTTAGTTTAATATGCAATTTCAGCTTTTACTCCAAAATGTGTCTAATGTTTTGATAAAACTTTGAAAATTTATTGGATGCAGGATTTTCTTTTTGTGTCGCTACTGCGAACAGTTAAAATGTTTTTTAGTGGTTAAGAAGCCAATGATAATGATCAAAGTGTTTAAATAGTAATTTTATTTTATATTTTACCATTGGTTGATGCAAAGCAAAAATATCCGAAAAACTGTGTACTAACTTGTTTTCTATTATCAATCATACAATATTTTTAGTTTGTGGTAACACACTACACAAGTTTACTGCCTTTCCAAATTCGTCTCGAAATCCATTACACACTCCAGCAGATGCCTACATTAATAGTCCGATCACATGGTGCACAAATTCTTGGGACAACAAATATATTCATGTCAAATTTAAGAACCCTGTGATAGTTGGTGGCATTGTGTTGCAGGGAGATTCTAGAGCTAACAACTGGGTTACAAAGTTTAAAGTTACAACAAGTTTTAGTAAGAGTAAGCAAGTCTATTATGAGGTAACTTTACATTCTGTTTCTACAAAACTTTCTCTTTCCAACTTAAATGGAACTTTAAAGTTTATTTTCTTTATTTAAGAAGTTGTTTCACGTTATTTTTAGAACCTAAAAGGAAACATTGATAGAATTTTTCCTCTTGCTGTTCATTGGTTTTCTAAGATGTCTCTTGCTTCAGACCTGTGGATTAATCCTTTAGATCAAAAGAATAAATGTTGTTTAAGATTTGCTATTAAAGGCTGTACTAAAGGTTCCTAGTTACAAATAATTAAATTTCTTAACTTTGTTTTTACTCTTGTTAATTTGTAATTTGTAGTTCTTCTCTAATAAGTTGTGATAACACAGTGTTGTGTGGTTATTATTACAAAATTTGTTATTTTAGTTATGTCTAAACCACATTCACTGAACATATCACAAGATGATAGACAACTATTAATATCCTGGCAATCTCCCGAATACTCACCACTTGCTATAACAAAATACTTGGTACGTTTAATCTTAAAATTGTCAAAAATTGTCCTTAATAACCCTGACAGTTTTTTATGAGTTAATTTTATCAGTATATACCAAAGAAACTCTTGCTTTTCCACGGTCCATCAAGTTAGAGTACAAGCTGTTTAATATGTTTTTTGATTTCCAGCATGAAGTGTAATGTACAAAGAACTAACTGTCTGTCTATATTACTGAAAAGGCATACTGGTTGACAAGCCTTAATCTTTTTAAACAATCTTCCCTTGTATCACGAGGCTCTTGACAATCGGCTCATGACAATGGACAAACCTCTGCATATATAAGGGAGAGTTTGGGCAGCTTTTTATTTAAAATTTCTGCTTCTCTCCTGAATACTTTCCCACTTTCTAAACTTGCATCAAACAAAACCTTTTCAAAAATTCCATGCAAGAACAATGTCAACAAAGTTTGTTTATTCGTGGCACTATTTGCAATATGTCTGCCATTATGCTATTCATCAAAGTTATATGCAGTACCTTTGGGATACAAGGTTGGATTAATATCTCACCTTTAACATATATTTAGAAGGTGTCACCAGTATTTTCATTTACTAGTTACTATAAAATAATAATATAAAAATTAACATTCCACTATCTTTCAAATGGAGTGGACAAACTGAACACAACATATAGAAGATAAATTCAAACCCAACAAGTTTACACTGTATCTAGAAATAAATTTTTTAAAACAGCAACACAAAATTCTTGTGAAAGTCAACACGACTTAAAAAATTTAGAAACAACGAATATGCAATTTATATTTGCATTGAAATTTTTGAGGATTCCAGAACATGAAACAATTTACTTAAAGACCCCCTGAGTTCAACCATTTGTCTTAAACAGGCTACTCTCTGTGTCTGTCTACTCTCTTTGTATGTCTACTCTCTTTTGATGAAATTACTTGTGTTTAAAGTTTTAAGAAGAGATTTACTATCAGTAAAGCAGGTTATTTTAGGTACTTTTGAAAGGAGAAATATTTCCTGCATGGTTGATGCTAACAAATACAGCATATCAGCTCAATCTCCCAATGCCATTGTTTATGAAGTTAATGGACTTTTAGTCACTCTGGATAGTTTCTAATACTACCACATCACAGAAAAAAACGTTTTAACTACCACTTAGGAATATAATGGATGCTGCCTGAAAAGAGCCACATTTCAAACTTGCATGAGTTGCATCTGCAAAACACAATTTACAACTTTCTATGTTAGAAACAGCAGGAACTTTCAGCGACACCGCTTTTAACTTCTAAAATCTTTATTCACCAGCCTATTTCAGAATTTACCAGACCACAAATCTCAAATTACATATCAGGGCGAGCTTGACTAGTTATTGACTTTTAATTTGACTTTCCTAACAGAATTAATAACCATTTCTGTGCTGACTGATATTCAGACATAAATGTTTAATACAAAAACTTGCTTCAGAACAGATTTTAATTTTTTTTAACTTCTTATTCACCTGGTCATAAATCATCAACAAGATATACTAAACAATGCTGGAGTATGTGCACTCATTAGCAACCAAATCCAATAAGGTGCTTATAACTGTAGTGTACAATGCAATCAGAGAATCATTGAAATGATACGAACATCTTTTTAGTTTCTATAGCACTTTTTCTGAAACAGTGTTTGTGCATCCAGAGTCAAGGATGCCCTTGGAGAACACTTCACCCATAAAGCATTATTCCATTCTTGGTTTATCAGGTGTAATGTATACTTCATCTGCACTATTATTGTATATGTCATCCTATTTACTCATACCATCTTTTTTGTAAGAACATTTATTTGCAAAATGCTGACAGATTCACAAATTTGACATTTCATATTATTGCCATCTTTATTGATTGCGTTCACCATCATTTCTTTCTGCATTACTTGTTCTTATATAACTTCGTGATGTTTTTTTTATTACTCCTACCAAATGTAGAACCAGTACAACCACCCTCTACTACGATGTTGATATGAAAATACTAATATCTCACCTTTAACATAAGAAGACTTCACCAGTATTGTCATTTACTAGTTCTATAAAATAATAATATAAACAATAACATGGATATTGTACCTTTGACTGGGAAAGACAAGTTCGGCTCACACAGTTAAAAATTTAAGTGATGTTGACATTGAGAAGTTTTGTGTTTCTCTCACTTTCTCATAGCGTCCCAAGGTACACTGTGTTAAAATGCTTTTTATATTCCTCAATTAAACTTTATTATTAGAAAAAACTTGTACTTTTAGCGGGGATGTAAACTTGCCATACGAAAAGTTCAAAAAAATAATTAGTGTGTCACATTGTAAAACTGGTACCATTTCTGAAGACTGGGCTAGATCAAATTTTAAAATTTTCAAATTGTTTTGAACACACCCAGAAACCCCTATTGGGTGTTTCAAGTAGAAAATTCAGGTTTAGTTATAGCTTTACACAAGTATAAAATATAGATTTAATAAAAAAATTTAACTAGATATAAACTACAAAACTCTATCTACATTTGTGTGCAAAGCTCCAGAAAATGTATCTAATCAACTAACCTAAAATTCTAAGTCCTAATTATGTATGCGAGAATTGGTCCAAAGTGTGTGTTTGATATAAAAAGAGTGTACAATCTTCGAAAATTGACCTTTTTCCAAAAACACTTTGAGCACAACTGTAGATATTGGCATGCAAAATGTATGAAAACAGGGTGTAATCCACTGTTCTCGGTAGCCATTAAACGGCTATTCCCAATGTATTAGAGGAGCTAATTATATTCACTACAAAATATGGGAATATAGCCCATTTAATGCAAGTTGTGAAGGAATAATATGTAAGACAACTTTGATGAAATTCTTATTTGGGATTTAGCGACCCTTACTTTACATTTCTGGATTAGACCCTGGAAAAGTTTTTTTTTTACATATTCTTATGTTGGAGTAATAACACATTCATTTACATTTAAATGTACAATAATATTGACTACAAAAGGTGTACTTTTAAACTGTTTGGCATAGAAAAACGATTGTTTAAACCAGCTGTTTTATAAACTATGGTTTTGAGAGTACAAAAATGATATAATCTATTTAATAATATAGAGATTGTGTTTGTGTCTGTCTCACTGTAACAGCCAAAGTGAATGTGTTTTCATTTTCCTTTGATGTGGCTGAAAAAGTTATGTCTCAAATGTTAAATCTTCTGACGTTAGAGCAAGACGTTAATAAAATGAATGTAACATAAATACCTAATGTAAATTATAAAGCCTTTACAATGCACTTAAAAATTTGAGGCCAAATAACTTGGAAACAAGGTGGTGAAGTCTCATTTTTAACCACAGGTAACTACAGACCACCTGGAACTAAATTGGGTAAGTTTCCAAACATGAGTCCTGAATCTGTTTTGTAATAGACGGGTTGATGACATCATCAAAAAACTTAATCCCCAATATCTCTGTAATTATTCATCAAAAGTACACGATCCTATAACATTTTCTTAATCAGTGTTACAAGATCTTTACGATTAGGGGAATGGGTATATAAATTTATAAAAAAAAAATTGGTTCTTTGGGGGCTTTACTGACGTCAGCAAAATTTTAAATCCTTATATCTTCTTATGGTTTTATCAAAACCCCATGATCCTATATTTTTCATCATCAGCATTTCAAGCTGTACACATTAAAGTCAATGGGTTAAAAAATTTCTTCAAAAGATTATTTGTATATGCACTGCTGACATAACCTATATTTTACCACTGTTGTCCTGCCTAAGTGGATTTTTTCACGGGCCTTATTGACTAGTATTCTTAGCTGACATCATTAAAAACAATAGTGAAATGTGATTGGAGCAGAAAAAGTGAATCCGAAAAGAATTCAAAACTTACACAGGACTTTTGACATATAGATCATTTAACTAATTTTATATTTTTTTTTATGATTTACATGAAGTTCCAACTATAGATTAAACTGTCACTAGGAACTCCATGGTGTATTTTAGGCTTTTAGCAGCATAATAAATTCGTATTTTCGCATAGAAACTCTTACATTTGCCTTCATATTTGTGTTTAAGGTTTCTATATCTGTAACAAAGCCATATAACAAAACGTTTCAATATTACGAAATGAATGAAGTAGACCCATCCATCAAAAGCACAGACATTCTGTTACTATTTGGTGGAGCCATGGTGAAGACAACAGTCAAAGCTCATATTGGCGAATATTTTCAGAAGGTGGAGACTACGTTTAATTTTTTCTGTCAAGGTTAGTTAGTTAGTTTTAATTATGATAGATGAAAAGTTGCCAACAATGAATGGTTGTTACATTTTTATGTTTTTACAGAAAACAAAAGAAGGAATATCAGCCATGCAATGCATGATTCAAAAATTAAGCCATGTAATCATTAACTAAGATCCCACCCTTATCACGTGGTTGTATAAACAATATTGTTTTCATGTTTAGATCCTCCTGCACCAGTGATTACTATTGACAATTGGTTTGATGGATTTTCTGATTGCAAAAATATTTCTATATTTCCTGTAGGTGATATTAATGGTCCGATTAGGTAACTATGTCTGTTTTCTCACCTTTTTTTGGTAAAAATAGTCAGATATATTTTTTAAGTTTGGAGAGCAAATAAAACCTGATAATGTATTTTTCAGTATTTATCAAGTTATAATATCAACAAAGAAGCTAGCAGAAGATAGCTTTAAAACATTAGCACTATATGATCAGAAAGAATCTTTAAGGAAGAAAATGCCTTATTTCCTCGCTGCAACTTTTCCCGCCTCGCACATCACTGCCAATTCGCATAGGATTGTGATAATCAAGGAGGGAGAGGAAGAAATCAATAGCATAAATGCTAGCTTGTTAACAATTGGCACGTACCATTTATACACCAGAGCTGTTATTTTGGCAAAGGTTTGAAACTTTTATTTCAACCTATAGTTCAATAAAATATTTTTTGTTTTCTTTTTATGATTTCTTAATGATTATGTCAACTTTTTAGCTATCTTTGTGCGACAGGGACGTTCTGATAGATGACTTTAAAATTTTGCGCTGCTAAAAGCGAATATTTTGATTTTTTTTTTATATTACAACAGGACGTAAATTGCATTTGTTCTTATAACTTTAAGAAAAATAACTTGGAAACAAGGTGGTGGCATCAGTTATTTATCCCTGTTTTTGGTTACTAGGGACCCCTAAGCTAGACCAAGCCATCTGTTTCTATTTTAAGCTCCACACAAAAGCAACAACAAAACAAATTTCAGAGCTTTTTAACAAACTAGTGGTTATTATTGTGATATGTTATATACATTAACACAATTAATGCAAGGAAGTAATTTTTTTAAGCAAACCACCTGATTAAAATAATAGAAACTCTACAGTAGTTTGTGTATAATACAAATACTGCTCAATTCTTAATTAACAATTAAATTGCGTTATTCAGGATATCTCACCTCATTTTGGTACTTCTACATATTTTGGAAAGTCTCAACATGTAGTGATAGGTATTTATATTATAAATAATTCTAAAAAAGACACATTTAATGGAGAATATTGGAAAAGCGGAGTAGTGAACCTTAATACAAAATTTTTATTTTTTAGAGCGAAAAAGTTTAAAAAATCCAAGTTTTAAACCAAATGGTTCCTATGAAAAAAAAATTATTGTGGATTTAGTTGAAGGTCCGCAAGAGACTATGTAAGTCAATTCTAAGTTGTAATGTTTAAAAATTATTTACTTATACAATAATAATTGTTTATTTACAATAGATCATATCAAGTTGTTGTTATGAAGATCAATAAAACAACAGTTGTAAGAAGGTCCACCTCTTCTTACACAGTGTTTAAATCATACTTAGATGCTGGATATAACGAACCATACATTACTGCTGAATTTAATATGTCTATGTTTAACAAGCTTAAAACATTTGAAATTGGTAAGTTTAATTTCTTTTGTAATGATATGGCAAATAGATAATGTAATGATATGGTTAATTTTATGCCACTATTTATGCTCAATATTTCGAAAAGGAAACATTCTAAGTAGGTGCATTGGTAATTTCTAATTTTCCTCTCAAATATTTTTCCCTTTCTGCTTGTTCAAGAGCATGTAGAAATATTTTAACTCAATTTTAGTCCAAAAAGAAAGCATATAAATTTATGTATAAGTGAAACAAATCTTAAAAGATAGGGTCCCTGTCCATACTGTGACACGTCTACTGCAGAAACTTAGAAAGTACAAATTTATCTTGTTTTTTGTTTTCACTTGCAAGTAAAAGTGTTTTTTATGGAATTTCTCTTTAAAATTATTTTCTAATATAATTTTTTTTACACTAATTTTTTAACCGAAATTTTAGTTGTGGAATTAGCCATATACATTGAGTGATGTAATTTGTGTTCAAACATATAGGTGATGATCTCTATTATACTTCTCAAAGTAATACTCGCAAAAGACGCTCAATCGATGAGCCTCATTACAAAAATATACCACTAGTTGCAAATGAAACGTATGCTTTTTATCAAAGAGTAATTCTCCCAGGGGTGAGTGCATTTGATCAAATAGCACTTTCTTGTAAAACTTGTCACTCATGTCTTTATAATAATACGCTGTATGTTACAAAGATGATTTTACTGTAAAATAACTGTTTTACAGGATACATGCTAATAACAATTTAAGGATATTGAAATGCATGGCTTGTATATCATGTATAAAATTTTGTAAATAATAGTGATGATAATGATATAAGAACTATTGTTACATAACAACGTCAACAAAGCAGGACATTAATCCTTTGTCAGATTATTAAAGCCATAGCATTGCACTAAAAACTGGAGGGCAAATAACTTAAAATGGTTAAAATAACTGATATGTCGTTCTACATGAATTTTTAGGGGACATCTGAGACCAAAATTAATCAAATTTTCCAAAGCAGTGCTAACCCACTTAATTTGGAACTGACAATCATCAAAAAATAATAAAACCATTTCTTTCGACGTTATCAAAATCCATTTTTATGTTTTCCTTTGAATGCAGTTAATATTTCAATAAGCTAACTAGTTGTCACCATCTTATATAGAATAAATATATCACTAAAAATTTATTACAGGGTAATTACTATACAAGTCCTTGGTCACAAGCGTTCATTGCATCAGATCGCCCAGGTATGCACTACTAATTACGAACTGTCTTTAACAAACCTAATTACACTTAAAGATGGT
The DNA here is from genome assembly GCF_029227915.1 of Hydractinia symbiolongicarpus. NCBI lineage: Eukaryota > Metazoa > Cnidaria > Hydrozoa > Anthoathecata > Hydractiniidae > Hydractinia > Hydractinia symbiolongicarpus. The sequence goes on along the minus strand of NC_079882.1, from coordinate 25,124,667 downwards.
AATATGATAAAATCTTGTTCATTCAACAGCTCCAACCAATGCTCCTAAAGTAGAGAATCAATCAAGTAATACATCGTTAATTGTTGGTATCATTTGTGGTCTTATTGTGATTGCTCTTGTGGTGGTATTGTTTATTATAATCAGAAGGTAAACAATTAAGTTGTCTTTTTAATTCTATTATAAACGACTTACATAGAGTGATGTTTTAATGAGGCTAACCAGTACAGCAGTAGATACAAAAGATAAACAAATCTCTGATATCCTTGAAGTGTGATTTTATAAGAGAAATGTTTTTTTTTTAAATATTTATTTTTAAAGCAAAAAAATTTTTGTTGATACAATGAGAGATGAAAAAACCTGCACATAGAAAAATGATAGGTCTATAAATTCAACATAAAGTTGGAAAAATACTATCCAATTAGTCTGTAAAAATGTTAAACAATAATTAATTTTTAGTTAAGCTCTTTCTCACTGATCTGATTTGCCTTTACAGCACTTGCAGTTGTGGCTGACAAGAAGTTCATTCAATCTAACTTTTCTTAACTTATAGATGTGCAATTTTTTTAAATTACCTCAATTTTCAATCTTTGTCATGCTTTTTACTGGGTCAGGAGTGGTGACAGTTTGCCATACTATTTTTGAAACTAAACTCTCATTTTTTCCTCTAGTGAATTATTTGATGATTCAGTTGAGGATGAATGTTTTACGTAAATCTAAATTTATTTACTTATACTAATTTATTTTTAAATATCTCTTGATAAATATAAATAAAATTTGTTACTTGTCAAAAAAGGAGACAAGCACTTTCACCTTTAGACAAAACTTTAAATGTTCTTTAAAATTGTAAGTAGAAAGGCCTTGTTTGGACTTGATTTCCTTTTTTTAAAATACATTTTTACTTGCCCTTGCTTTTGCTTACCCTTATAAAACTATATAAAACTGCACTGCAGTTTCATATATCAACTGTATAAAAGCTGTTGTATAAAGCCTAAACATTGCCACTGTAAAAGTCAAACCTCCAAGAGATATTGATACTAGCGTTGATTCACTTGATAATTGTTTCGAATAAAAACAATGCCTTGTTGGGGGCATTTTACCAGGATTAACATTGGTGGCAAAAGTAACCTTGCTTTCTTGTGGTTCAGCTAGTTTAGCATGACTTTATAATGTAGTAGTGGCAGCCTTTAGAGGTCGTAAGAAGATTAAAAGAATTCAGAAACCATGGGTTGACCAAGATAAGAATGTCAAATTATTTTTCTCAGAATCACTATTATAAAGTAACTAACTGTTTTCCGTGGAAAAATCCACTGATTCCTCATTTAATTCATGTAACAGATATACCTCCATCAAAAAACAAACAATACAGTGTGAATCTTAAATCTGCATTATTATATAAATGACCAAAAAAATTGAAGATGTCAAAAATATGCTGTATAATGTGACATTTCAAATCTAAATCTACTAAGATTACTTGCCCTGACCCTCTGACAATGCAAAAACTATTAGGAAAGAAGTTTACCAAAGCATTTCAAACTACATCTCACCCATAGAATTTAAATCATTCATACAAAAAAAGCTGATGAATGTCAAACACAAATCTTTGTCAATGTATATATTAAAGTTAGTTTATTACAAACCCTACCAAAGTTGACACAAAATGTGGAAAATAAACACTAAATTGTGCCTCTGCAAGAAATTTTTATTTAGGTGTAAAAATGGATTGCAAGGTTAAAATTTAAAATCTCACATAGTTTTCTGTCACGAATGTTCACATAAAATATATATAAGAATTAAGAGCTTGTATAGTGTGACACTAAACTACGTAAACTACGTAAATTTTCCCCATAATGTCAAAAACCTCTGTCAAGTTAGAATTAAAAAAAAGCACAAGTTACCATGTATATGTACAGTACTCCCTCAAAAAAGTTTATATAAACTTTTCTTAAATTACACGAAATGTCATAAACAAAAACATTTGAGTCAGAACATCTAGAACAACAAAAATTAGTACACTTAAGCTACCAGAATTACTACATGTTAAATAAAAATCGTTTTGTCATGTTGCATGCAACCGATGTAAGTTTAGTTACACAAAATGTGAAAAATGTTATTTGCATAAAAAAGTAGCTAATAGGTGGTCAGTTAAATATAAACTAGGTAGCTAGGTATAAAGAACATGGCTACATATTTATAAATGCCTAGCTAGCTAGTGGTTGTTGATGTGATTGTTGGCTTTATGATGCTAGCTAACAAACATGTGTCGCATCAATATTATCATCAAAACTAAAAAAAAGCATAAACAAACTTTACAGAAGCCTTTCTATACTTTATTTTTACACCTGTATTATATATATTTATGCTCCTTTTTAAATGTTTTAGTAAAAATTTATTTTGAAGGAAAGAGTAGACAATGCCTAAAAGAACAGCCATCTTTTTTGCAAACACAATTTTCGTTACTTTGTGTTTTAACAAACTTTTTACGTTTGTTTTGATCGTCAGTGGAAACTTGGAATTTTCAGCAAATAAAATTGCTTTATTTTGATCACGTGGTTTGATTCATCCAATTAAATTTTTTATTTTGATCACATGATTTTTAAACACAAACAAACAAACACAATCACAAACTTGCGGCATTTCTTGACAAAGAAGACATATTTTTTTCGGCGACATCAAAGAAAAATAAGCACATCCACTCTGCTTGTCACAGAGACACGGAACTGGCATATTATTATATACATTTCTAAATTGCTGAACAATTTAGAAATGGAGCACTCATTGGGTACATAGGAAGTGCAGCTGTATTGAAGGAAGGTTAAGAGCTGACTTTCAGTTTGTATGCAAGTGTTGCGAAGGTAAGATTATGAACAATAAAGTATTTCCAGCTTTAATGATGTACAACGGTTGCTCATTAGAGATAGTTGTACTTCTGTTATTTAGATATTATGTTGAGTAGTCAACGGGGTGTTGGAAGAAGTGTTCTTGCAGGATAGGTTTTGCTTGTAAAACGTTCAGAGAGTTAATTCCTTTATTGACTAGCAAAGTCTTGTCAATAGACGGCTTGCGTTGTGACGTCATTTGTTTACATTTCTCGGACCTTGTGGAAGCTGGCAGGATAAAAAACAGCGAGCGCCTGCGCACGTATAGAGCTTTTCTAATTCATAGGCCACCAAATTCACATCTTCCAAGGTTTACAAAAAGATACGTTCGCCGAAATTAACCGGCCTGTTGGTCGTTGCTGCTGAAATAACTAGGACGCCATGTGGTCAGATTCAAGTTTTTTTCTTTCGCTTGATAAAGATGAGAAAACTTCTTATATAAAAAAGCTCACCCTAGCCAATGATGAGGTATTACCAGATCCTTATACCTTAAAAAGAGACTGGCAAAACGATCCAAAGTTTTCACCAGATATAACATTATCCATATGTACTTAGTGAAAAGTCCTAGTAGTGGTATCACTCACGAGTCAATGAAGGCTTTTAAATCATTGGATTCATACAACTTTTTTTTATGTGGTCATGTACAAGACGTCTATTATCATAACATTGATGCAAAAAGCGAATTTTGTTACATTAAAACAGAGGTTTGTTTGCCTTTGCTATATTGTTAGCTTTTTATTTTTTATGACTGCTCCCCTTAATGCTTTACTTGCATTTTAAAGGTTTTACCAAGTCAAAGACAAGGCAAAAAACAAAAACTATATGAAGTATGGGTTGCATTACATAAGAAGGGTGGCTGGGTCCTTACTGCAAACTGCACATGCATGGCTGGGTAAGCAGGTTATTAAACATTGTGTATATACCTTATTAGGCAACCTAGCTCTAATACACTACATTTTGTTTAGACTTGGTTCAGCATGCAGCCATGTTGGGGCTCTATTATTTAAGCTGCAAGCCGGTGCATTATTAGGAATAAACAAAATTGCATGTACAAGTAAACTTTGCGCTTGGAAACGCTCTAGACGATTCGCAGAACCAGCTCTTATGACTGAGATAGACTTCAGCAGACCAAAGCAGAAGCAAACAGTACCCAAAGAAAAAAAAGTTGTGTCGGATAGAATGAAGAAGCCTTTTTCTTTCAGGGATCCCACACATTTAAATAATGAGTTTCATAAGCAAAAATTAAAAGAACTTTATACAGTAAATCCAGATGCTGCAATTCTTACTAGCCTATACGACAATGATCCAGAAGATTTTACAGTTACCAATAGTGAAACTGACACTGCTGACGAAACCGAATTATATAGCATTCCTGAACCTTTAACAAGCCTTTTTAAGCCACAATTAATTAATAATAATCCTGAAGAAATTCAATCAGAGTGAAGAGAGCTTTATTACGAAAACAAAAATGGCTACTGTGACAGTCAGTACAAAAATTTAACGAAATTTACAAGAGAACAGCGCTTGTCAACAGCATGGCAAATTCATAGAGCAGGTAGAATCACAGCATCTGTCTCAAAAAGAGCATATAGTTTAAACCTAAATAATGAAAATTCTAAAAAAAAATTTACAGAATAAATCATGCAATATTCTACAAATATAACTGTAAGAGTACAACAATACGGTATTGACATGGAAGCAACTGCTAGAAAAAAATTTGTTGAGGTGTTCACAAAAAATCATGAAAACGTTATTGTAAAAGAAACTGGTTTACATGTGTCAGAAGAATACCCATTTATGGGAGCATCACCTGATGCTCTTGTTTTGTGTAAATGTCACAGCTTAGGTGTTTTAGAAATAAAATGTCCTTAGAAATACAGCTCAGGTTTGGATGATGTTGAGTGTGATAAAACATTCCCTATTGATTCGGATGGCAACATGAAAACAAATCATCAGTATTATTTCCAAATCCAACAGCAAATGATTGTTACAAACACAAAATTTGGTTACTTTTTTGTGTGGAGTGATAAAAATTATAAACTATCCAATGTTCCTCAAGACACAAAAATTTTGTAAAAAATTAATATCAAAAATTGAGCACGTTTTTTTCACAATGATTTTGTCAGAAATTGTGACACGAAGCATGGATCAAGAAAGTAACAAGACAGAAAAGCTGTATTGTATTTGCAAAAGACCAAGCTTCCTACCAATGATTGCATGCGATGGCAAAAATTGTGCAATAGAATGGTATCATTATTGCTGTGTAAATTTACTCCGTGCACCTTCTGGAAAATGGTTTTGCGAAACATGCAAAAACAAAAAAACATTACAATAAAGAACCTATTGTGCAACAACACTTTTGTTAATGTTTACTAACACACATATAACTGACATAACAGAATCTATTAAGTCAATTTGCGATATTGGAATAATTGACTGCAGGATACGAAACTTTCGAAGTCTTCCAATAACACGTTCTACATGTATACGAACATTGGAAATTTTCCGGGATATCGCCACATCACTTGCACTCATTTGTGCTTTCCCACATGCAAATTTAGGTATTTTCAAGTAAGCACCCCTAGTAGCAAGATCTTGTGCTATCGTAAAACCACAATCAGCCAGTATACAATCGACATGCTGCAACTTATCAAGAAATCCACTTTGTGTTGTTATTTCCTTATCAGAAATTCGACCACCATAACCACGTGACAAAAAGCTAACAGCCCCAGCTGGTGTTATTCTGATAAGATATTTCATTGTGCAAGTATTTTTGTAGTTGGACCATGTTTGTGCACGTGCATTATATTATATGGTCGTTCAGCAAAAATTTCAGTGCAGTCAATTATGCATGTACAATTCTGAAAATTTTTTTTAAAGCTGTTTGGCAAATGACGTCGCAAGGCTTCTCTATCAGGCCATATTATTAAATGGCATGTCTCTCTAGATGTGATAGGGACCCATCTACGATATATTCGAGAAGCTACTGTCTCGCTCAAGCCAAAACGATAAGCTAAATCTTTGTTTAATAGACCCAGTTTTAGCTTCATAAGCACCAGCAACAAATGATCATTATGAGAAAGTTTCTCGCTAAAATATCTCACTTTTCTAACAAAAAATGACAGAAACCATTCAAATAAAGCAGGCGTGGTAATCCCAGTATAAAAATTCAACATATTTTCAGCAACCACAGTATCATAAGAAAATTTGGTGCTTGAAGCATTTTCTAAAGGTTGAACCACATCATTCTTAAGTTCTAATAATTCCACCCTAGCTGCAGATAACTCTTTTTTAATGCCTTCTTTTTCCTTTTGGAGACTAAAAATTTCTTGCTGCAATTTTTCCAATGTAACTTCAGTCTGTGAAGATTTTGTACACAGCTCTGCATCATTTTCAACATTGTCTACACCTGTATCAAAGTCAGCATCAGTGTCAGTGTGACTAGATGTAGAAGACATCCTTCTTTTTTGTACTCACTCAAATCTGTGTAGCTTTTGCTGCTGAAACACTTCTTTTTTGTATCCGAACTTTGATGGCACGTTATCTGGATGGTGTGGGTCTTTAGATTTTTCTCCTGGAATATAAAAAAAATTTGCTAAGACTTTTTTGTGGCTCATTTAGTTATTATAGATACTAAATAGCTAGCTAGGTTAGCTAACATTAAAGAGTTTAATTTTATATATCTAGCAGCTACATCTAAATAACTAGCTGGCTATATGGATAACATTACTTTTGTTGTTAAAAATTATGTTTTATATAAAAAGGTATTTTTATTTACCAGATATAAAATGCTCACTGCAAATTCTTGAGTTATCTATTTGTTTTCTGTCCATTTTTCTCTCTTTATTGCTTGTACCCAAAGTTGACGTAGTTTCTTGCTTTCTTCGTTGTGACTGAACGGTATGCGATAAAATTTTAATTTTCCACCTTTTTTTCTTTTATTGGAGCAGCCTACTGCACAACAAGAACCAGGCATTTCTTCAAATATAAGTACAAATAACAACCAGAACCTCTTGTTTTCACTGGTGCTACTATCCTGCCACCTAGTGCGCATGCGTTCGGTTCCGTAAACACGCAATCCATCTATTGAGCTTAAAGTTAGGTTGTATGAGGCCTGTGTAAAAAAGTGTCATGTTGTACGGTACATGGGCAGTGAAGCATGAAGATTGATCTGTAGTGTCAGTCTGAGAGACAGAAACAGTTCAGATGAGCTAAACACCAGGCTAGGTATCTGTATCATTAAAGGTGTTATCTAGATAAGAAGATTGAATTCATTGCAACACTTGAAAAGAATGGAGGGAATAATTGGTAAGAAAGTGTAGACTTAATAGGGGGCAAAGCCCCACCTAGAAAGAAAGGAGATAATAAGTACAGACATGATGCAGAGGAATGTAAGTTTAAATCTAACACAGTCTAGATCAGATTGGAAGAATGTTATTATTATACCCCATCCAACGTTAGGCTGAGAATGATGATGATGATGATGACTCTGATCTGGTAAAAAATATGTTATAAACAAATAATTCTAATTCTTGTATGCCTTATATCAAAGTAGAGCCGGGGATAGAAAAAAAACACTTAGATTTTTAATAGTATTTGAAAAAATGAATAATTTGCTTCTGCTATTTTTAGGTAGCAACTTTTAGCCTATCAACTTTATAGTTCTTATGTGAATCCTGACCACCTAAAACTTTTTTTCTGATTTATTTTTAAACATGTAGGACGGTGGAATGTTGATTGTTTATTTTATTGCAAATTGAAGAACTTCTCTAAAATTAAAACTAAATTGGTTTTGTTGTGTTTTATTTCGATTTACAACTTGTACACATTACAATTGTTTCAGATGGCGAAGGAAGTCTGATCAACAAACACCACAAGTATTGGATCATTTGCCTATGACTTGCTTTGATGAAGTGGCAGAAAATGCATACTCAACTATCAAAAACAATGAATCTGGTCCTAAGAAAGGTATTCATTGGTGGTTTTATAGTAGTTGTTTTACATGCTTCCTAGATGTAAGTGAAGAAAAATTGAATATGTTTTAGGCATAGTTGTGGAGTCAGAGTCTTATTACAATCTGCCGGCAAAGCCTAAGTTTTCACCAATACCAGTCGCTGATTTTTCATCATTTTATTTACAAAATAAAGATGATAAAAATTCAGATATTGTGAAGCAATTTAAAAGCGTTCCTCTTGGTCAAATACATGCATGTGAAGAAGCATTGCGTAACAAAGCCAAAAACAGATATCAAAATATTATTGCATATGATCATACAAGAGTGGAGCTTCCACCAATGAAAAATGAGAAATCAAATTACATTAATGCAAATTTCATTCAAGGTTACTCTGGAAAAGTTACGTATATTGCTGCTCAAGCACCTAAAAATGAAACGATATTTGACTTTTGGAGAATGATTCTTGATCAAAAACCTTCGGCAGTTATCATGTTGACCAATTTAAAGGAGGGTGATAAACCCAAGTGTGCGCAATATTGGCCAGAAAAAAAGAGTGAAAATTATCATGGAATCATAGTTGAAGTTACAGATAAGCAAGAATTTGCTGACTATGTTATTCGTAAAATGGCAGTGACGCATTCTGAAGTGCAACACAACTTCTTCCACATGCACTTTACATCGTGGCCTGATCATGGCTGCCCAGAATTCCCTACCATGTTGTTAAATTTTTGTCACCGTTTTAGAAATATTGTTTCATACGATGATCCATCACAAGTTGTTGTTCATTGTAGTGCTGGTGTTGGTCGAACTGGAACGTTTATTGTTATTGATGCGATGATCAAGTTAATTAAAGAGCAGCAAGTAGTAGACATCTACAACTATTTTGAAAACATTCGTCAAGATCGTTATCAAATGATTCAGACTGCTGATCAATATTTGTTTACCTATCATGCTATTTACGAAGTCATCAGTTGTGGGTATACAGGAGCTTCTGTAGCATCTTTTCCATTGTACTTGAAAGATTTGCTTACCAAAAAGACTTCTGCTGGAAAATTTTTAATGGAGGAAGAATTTCTCAGATTAAACAGCGTTACTCCTGTTTTTCCAGAAAGCTATTATGCCACTGCTGTGAAAAACAATAACGCTGATAAAAACAGAACAAATATTTTACCTCGTATGTTATTATGTTTTTGTTAACTTTACATTACTTCCTAACGTTGCATTATATGTTAATAAAGTTCTGTTTTGACATTTCATTCTTTGCTTTTGCTGCTAAAAGTTAATGTAAAAGCATTCGCAATAATGAAAAAAATATAATAATGTTTTTGTAATCTGTTAGTTTGGTTTCTATCTAATGTTACTTCCAAACAAGCAGATGCACTTTTAGGAGTGAATGCCATTTCTACAAACATTTTTTTAACAAACAGCAGGCAAAAAAGTTTATTTATAACAGACATATCTCCTTCGTTTTACAAAAAAAATATGGACCTTAAATCTGGACCACTCCTTTTCCAATTTTGCCTTATTCTTTTTATTTGCGTTATAAAAATCATAATAAAATTTTCTTCTCAATGTTATTATACATATTTCATCAACAAAATGAATTAAATCAGCGTTAGTTTACCTGTAATGAAAACGTCCTCGCACTAAATACTCAATATGAAAATGCAATTTAATGCCAGTTTTCTATTTTTTTTAGGTGAAAGTGCCTTGCTTCATACTTCAAGGTATATCAATGCTGTTTATATCAATGGATATAAAGCAAAAAATGCCTTGATAGCTACACAAGCTCCATTTGATGACACAGTGCAAGATTTATGGCAGATGGTGTTAGAGTGTAACGTTACCACAATAGTCATGCTTCATGAACTTAATGAGAATGGCTCTATTTACCCGAAGTACTGGCCAGCAGATAAGGAATTAAAGTTCAATAACTTAACAGTAGAACTGGTCACAGAGGTTGAAATAGGTGATATTTCTCAAAGACGTTTTGTTGTACAGGGGAAAAAGGTTAGATCAGTAATTTTTCTTAATTTCTTTTATACTCTTTTTTTTTAAGATGTTGAATATAAATAATCAATTGCATGTAACCTTTTTATTACCATTCAACAAAATATAATTTTGTTTTGTTGCAATAGGGGAAAGGCAATTTGTTTAGTTGTTCTACAGGCCTGACTCACCATATTTTTCCAAAAAATTATGGAGTGATAATCCATGACCTATTTTTATCAACCAAAGTTAATATTAAATATCTTTATTTGTGGTTGTTCTACATCCCATAATTTCCTTTTGTTTAATTATTTGTGTTTCACAAATACTTATAAAGTTTAATTAAACACTGCTTAACACTTCTTCCGAGATCATATTCCCTGCCTGTAGAATAACAAATTAATTTATCTTTGCCTATGTAGAACTTCTTGTAATGGTCTAGTGCTGGCCTGTGATGCTTGTAACACTAAAGAGCCTGATACTAATCCCTTTACTGCAATACTTTTATGAGTTTAATTTTTCTTTAGTTAAAAGCAACAGTTAATTTTTTGCATCTGAGAAATTGGAAAAATCATGATATTCCAAACACTAATGTAATTATTACTTTGATTGGAGAGGTTCTGAAATCACAACAGGCTTTTGGAAATGGAAAAATATTGGTAATATGCAGGTAAAAGTAGAAGCATACTGTATTGATGCAGTTTTTCAATATTTTCTTGTTGCAGTTTTTGGAGTTTTAAAATTGATGAAAGTATATCAAATTTTCCTTGTTTATCATAAGTTTATAATCTTGTTTAGTGATGGTGCAAGTCGCAGTGGGACGTTGATAGCTTGCATGAACGCATTAGATCAACTGAAAGTTGAACAAGATATTGATGTGTTCCAAACTGTACGAAGAATGAGATTGGTCAGACCAGAATTTGTTGAAAATCTTGTAAGTATAATACTTCGTAATGCGTATTAGACTACAAACTAATTTTCTAATAGTTTAGTTCTTATCTATCTAGAGGCAGTATCAGTTTATTTACACAGTGCTAAATCAGTATTTGGACTCATTTGCTACATATTCCAACTTCAACTGATATGTGATGATTATTCAAATTGTTCTTAATTTTGAATTTATTCGTTTTTAGTGTATTATTTTAATTTCTTATTTGTCTAAGTGAATATCAAAATTGGATAAGAGAAAAACTGGAGGTTTTTTTTTAGGGAAAAATACTGTTTTAAATAATATTTTAATGGTAACCCATTGTTTACTTATCAAGCTTAACAATGCCTGATTGCAGGAGTTTAACTAGTATTTGCATTCTTGTTTGTTGATCACAATAAGTTGGTTGAATTTTTTTTAGCAGTATGTTTTGTAGCATTGATGTTACCATAAGGCAGTAAAGCAAACTTCGATTCCATCACGTTAGAACAAGATAAAATCATTTTACTTCTATTTTATTTTAGTAATTATTTTTAATATGAACGTTGATGCTTCAGTATTCATTTTTGTGATGTCTATTTCCTATTCTGTAGCCAATGTTACTATATTTTTTACAGATAATAAATTTTTATGCAACTATTTTTATAAAATTTTATAATTTGTTCATATTTTAATTAATATATTGTAATTTCATTGGAAAAGATCTAATTTTTTTAAAAACCACAAGGATTGTCTTTATATTTGTGTGAATGCAGTTGATTTTTATTGTTTTATCTATATCTATCTGTATATCTGTTATTTTATATCCTTTTAATGATTTTTTTCTAGCATCTATAAATCCAGCATAATATTTTGTGCGAATGGCTACTTTTTTGTTATTTTTCCTACAATTTGACAAACTGCAAGGGGTTTACGTGTAGATCAAGTAAACACCATTAAAAATGGACTAAAGACACTTTCTATTTTACAATCTGCATAATGGCCCAGGAAAATTTAAAACAGAAAAATGAGTCGCGTTGACATAATCTAAATAAATACCGTTAAAGGTTTTGGATGTAACCCAAAAAATAAGTTTTAAATCCTCTATAAACATTGACAAGTTAAGAGTGTGTGGCTAATATCTTTAAAGTTTAGTCCTCCTGTCTATATTATGTCAGTAATTGGAGACTACTGGATTTCAAGAAACAACTTTGTGATTTTTTTATATTGTTTTTAGTAACAATTTATTCACTATACAGGCCTATCAATCAGGGGAGAGCAATTGCTCTTGCTCATGCAAAGGCTCTCCCAATTCTGAGAAATAAGAAACTAACTGAGCCATTAATTGCTCCCTCAATTCCTAAAACGTTTTTCTGGCTGAGCAATATCAATTCATCTCACATGGAAATCAATGTTATCTTTCTTATTATTTACAGTAAAAAAGAACCAAAATAGATAAATAAAAATAAAATAAAATAGATTAAAAAGACTTTGTGAAAATATGTGTTTATAAACTTATTCTATTTATTCAGCCCAATGTAAATTATTGTAACCTTGGGGGAGCGATTTATTGCTCGGGTGTTATTTTCTTATTGATAAGCCTGACTATCATTAAGCAGTTTACTACTTTCTATAATATTTACTGTTTATAGTTCAATATTTTGCTGTTTGTCAAAATTTGTAATTACTTTGATAAATTTTACTTTATTAAAATAATAAATACATAAATAAATTCGAGTTTCCTGATACAATTTTGGGGATCCAAAGTTTTAACCATATTAGCACCAGGGAAGGGGGAGAAATGGCACTTAAAGTGGCTGTCACCTCTTTGACTGAGCATAACATTCTTTTATCATGCAAGTGAGCACTAAAATTTTGTGAGTTTTCCTAATTTTGTAAGGGCTTGTTTTGAAATTTCAAAAAGTACTGACATGCATGTATGAGTGTTGTAAGATGTTGTATTGGTTATACAATTATTTGTTACATATATGTTGGTAACCAGCTGGTTACTAAGGTTTTGCTAAGGAGATATATGAATCCTATGGATAAAATACAAACCAGATTTGAAAGAAATATCGATCAAGCAAAATACTGTGATTTGTGATCCCAGTGACGTCATTATATTGTTTTCCTTACCCCAGACATCTTTAAATGCTACTAATGACATAAACATCAATATTCCTGGAAAAATTAATCTTTTTACTTTTAATTGTTAAATTTTGAAACATTAAAATTGATTTTTTATATGAAATCAACTTTTTGATATTCAGTCATTAAATCGCATCAGTAATCCCTTATTATTCAAATTTATTGTAAAATTAGGAATATGGCCTATGTTAGGAATGTGCGACGTTGTTTTTGATCCGTGTGATATCATAAAATTAATTTTTTTCATTAAATCTGTTTGTATTAATACTTCGTACAAGTATGCCAAATTTTATTATTTCTAGACTTGTTGCCTGCAGGCACTTTATGCTTGTGCTACACTAGACCAAAAAAGCTCGGTATTGATTGGGTTAACAAATCTACATTTTTTGCTATAGTGATCAAATAAGTTTGATTAATAGTAAAAAAGATTTTCGAATTTTAGTGTTTTTCCTTTTAAGCAGAAAATTTAAGAGGTGTGGATAAACACAAGTATATAAGGTCAGTAATCATGTGACTCAATTTGAATATATGCCCTGTACTATGGTGAATATGCATTGTACCTAAATTCAGTTGTTCTTTTAATCTGGAAAAGAACTTTTGTGACATTTCAATTCAATTTTGTTGATTGGTTTAAAGTACTTTCATTTTAACCATTAAAGGATTTTGATATCAAAAAGAATATTTTTAATTATACTTAATATTAAATGCTTTTTTAGTAGAAAAGTCTGGTGTAAACAAAGCATTACATGGACAAAAGTAAAGTATATATTTTATTATATTTTGTGTCTAAAGATCCTTGAACCGTAACAGTAGAAAGAAGAAGTTATCAAAAGACTGTACTTTCTCTTTGTTTTTTTTTTCTTTAAGATGTATTTGCCAATGTTTGTCATGTTCTCCTTTATTTTATCTTTTTTCAGGTAAATTACATATGGCAAATAAATTGGTTATAATAATAGCTAAGTATAAAGCCTATCTGCCATAAAAAAGTTGATTTCAATAAAAAAGATTCCTTGACAACTTTTCAAGCTCTTTCATGTGAAATCAACTTGTTTATTAACTACAGATAAACTATATGAAACTTAATGAGTCATGCCATTTAAATAAACTTCTATTTTTTAACCACAAATTATCTCATCAGTAGATTGGCAATTGCTTTGCATTTTTTAAATGACTTAACCTTAAATTATGATGTATTTTCCATGCATCATATTCCTAATTGCTTTTTAATGCATCAAAGTTTTACTTGTGTGTTGAAGTTTAATGAAGACACAACAATAAGAGTACCATAGGTTGATCAATGTATAGTTTTTTGTTTATGTAAAAAAACAAGGTTTTCTTACAGGCTATGTAAATAATTTTTGGTTGGGAATAAGATTTATTGTTTTGAAGACTCATTGCAAATTGATGAAGGTAGATATGCTTGTAGATTTAATATTTTGTCAAAGAGATACTTTCTTTAAAAACTTGTTTTCTTTTAGCTGTGAAGTTGTATACAATGTATGTTGTCACGGAGATTAATATGTATTATCAGACTGAAGGCATCATGCTGGTTTTTAACTTCCTTCTATGAGTATTTACAAGAACTAATGTTGTTGTTTGTGTTTGGCTGTTGTTGATACTGGGATAAGCATGGCATGTTATCAAAGAAAATCATGAGGTAATTATGTTTCCACAAGTGAACTTTTGACTTGGTTAAGAATAATAGTCTACAATGTTCTTTCTATTATACTTTTTAAAATGTATTGTATAGGAATTTAAATAACTTTTATGTTTGACAGTTATCCTCAGACATAAAATCTAGGTTGTTGTTGAAATTTTTTAATATTTTGTTTTACTGGAGTAGTGTTAATGTCTTAATTTTTTTACATTGAAAAGAATCGTAATAAAAAAAAAAACGAAAGTGATACTTGTCAGGTTTGTTTACATTATTATGTGTATTTAAGATAAGTATTCAGTTTAAGAACTGTCATGCCACTCAGTTAAGCAAGCTTTAATGTTTTTAAAAAGAATGTATAAAATATAAAGTTTTTTTTATCTGGCGATATTACTTGGTATACATTTTTATAAGATAAAATAATAACACACCATTATTAAAGTAAAATACCAAGCATAGATGGTAAAAAATCAAAAGATTAAAATATGAGAGAAGCTTTTCGTAAAAACTATTTACATCATCAGTCTCTATGTACAACTAATCTATTTTACCGTCTATGCTTGGTATTTTATTTTTATAAGAAATTGATGATTTTTTTCTTATAGCATAAATGTTTATGTGATGTGGTATAATCAATGAAACTTATGATTTTTAAAAGGAATTTTATATTTGAGATAAGAATTCGAAGCTTAAAACTCAGTTGCTTCTAACACATAATAAATTTGTTTTCTTGTTAAGTGCAAGCAACTACAATCTACAGTATTTCCATGCAGAATAAGTAAAGTGTATTGTTATTGAAATTCTTTCACTCGGAGAAAGCTTTTTAGAATGACTCGATATTTTATACTTCTTTTTTTTAAAATTTGAACTTCACTTCTCCAGCTGACCTATTTTTAAAACGAAATTAATTCAGGGATATAAGTGGCTGTTAAAAACTTTTGATTTTGGATAGTTATAAGATATTGTTGTCCTTTATAATGATCAAAAAGTTTTTAATAGCTTGATTTTAATTAATTGGATATTTTCAGTCTAGCCAATTATTAACACCCTGCACAACTTTTATCTTAGAAAGCCATTTAAAGTTTGTAGAACTGTGTTTTGAAACCATAACAATATAACATTTAAAATATATTTGTAAAGGTCAACTGATTAGCATTTTTCTTGTTGAACGCAAGGACAAGAAAAATGTTAATCAGTTGGCCTTGATGCGAAAGCTGATTAACCATTTCCTTTCTAAAAACAATATACTTTTTTATAACTTGTATAATACACTAACAACTTGTAATATGCACAAATAACTTGTAACATACACAAAGCTTACTCTACTTCAAACCATGTAGTTTGTTTTACATTGTGGTATTTTATGTTAGTTTCGTTGATACCACTTGATCAGAAAACAGCTCATTAATTTTTTTGAAGCATCCCCTGTATATTGAATGGTTTCTCTAGAATGTGTCTTCATCTTCAAATACACTGTATAAGTTATAAAAGTAGCCCTTATCAAATTATCCAACTACCTATGCATAAACTTTAATTAATCACGGTTGTAAAAACAGCATGGAAATCTCCTGTTGGCAGCTACTTTTTGGCTTTAAAATATAAAGAAATTTTGTTTTATGGCAAGGCTCGAAATTAAAAAAAGGCATTTTTAATTAATTTGGAAAAAAATGTACAAAAAACCTATACTTTAATACAGAGTTTGCAGTTTCACCTTACTTTTTTTACCGCAATGTAATATTTTGTCCCATACAATAACAAAAACTTGCCACTGAACACTGGTTTCACTTTTACGGATTTGAAAGGAACTTTAAAAGTTTAATCAAACATTCAACTAACACTCTTTTGGTAAAAACATGGAAAATAGCTTTCAACTTGCAGAACTGAATCACATCCATTGGGTAACGTATAAAAAAAGCTTACCAGTATTGATTTTGTATTCCTTTCTTTTCATAGCCCTCAGGTGTTCTTGATTCTTAATAGTTGTAGAATGGATCTTAAGATGTGCTGAAACAATATAAAATTAAGTTTAAACAGACATTGATGATTTGCATCTTTTTTTCTTCTAAACCTCCTTGTATAAATTTGCTGTTTTTTAGGTCAATAATGATTTTTGTTTTTAAGATTCTACTTTGTTGGAATTATGTTTTACTTCTATCAAACGGTAAGCAGAATTTTACTCACTGTTGTGGGACATTTTGAAAATTTTGTTCCACAAACTTCAACAAGAAGCAATTTCTGCTATCCAACGCACATGAATTTTCTTGTTTATAATCTGTCCGCATATGCCGATGACATGATCACGGGATGTGTAATCTATTAAAAGGCCTAGATACACTTGTATAATAACATTAGAATATTTTCTACAGTATAGTTATAATCACATTATAAACTTATTTTAAGAAATTATATTGGTATTAAGATATATTTAATAATATAATTATGATTATATTATAACTTTTTAAATAAAAACTGGGGTGATGACATCAGTATTTTTTTACCGCATGGGTAACTAGGTACAACCTGCGACCAGACCACATGATCTTATGCATTATTTTGATTAGCATTTCAGGTGCTATATAACAGAGGCAGCTGGTTTTTAGAAAACATTGTTGTATTTTAATGGATTTTTGTTGGCACTAGTAAAATAACTGTTCATTAAAACCTCATGACCCTGTACATTTGTATAAACAGATTTTCATACTATACACAATGGATGCAATAGGTAAATAAATTTTGGATAACGTTTTGGTGCACATGACAGGGCTTTTGCTGATGTTAGCAAAAATTTTAAAACCCTTAAATTTTTTTTAAGCATTCGGGAAAAGCATGTGATCATATATATTGGTCAGCGTTTTAAATTACACAATAGAGGCAACAAACTCCTAATTTTTTTGTTATTTGGACAGGTCATTGCTGATGTCATCAAAATTCAAATTTTCATTGTTATCCTACCCCAGTGGATATTTGATTATAGATTTTACACAAGTGCATTCCGGCCTTTAGGAAAAACAGGCGACAGGTGTGTCTGAGCTATTTATTATCCGCTTCTGTTCTTGTTACACGAAATTTTCAAACTTTCTCTAACATGCAAAGTAAATCGTAAAGAATTTTTTAAGAATAATGGCATATTAATTTAATATGAGATTATGAATTGACCAAAATATTAAAGTCAAAATAGTATTTTTCTTCAACTTTCAGAATAAATATCGAAAAATGCTTTTCATTATTAACTTCTCATGTGCACTTCAACATTTTAAAGAAAACAAGAATGTAGAACATTAAGGTCAACAGGAAAATCTAGTACTTACACATTAGTTTTGTTCTTGATTATTTACAACTGTAGTCCAGTAAGCAGTCAAATTGCCCAAAGTTATCAGTAGATAAATAGACAATGGAAGTCAGACAATTTAAGATTGCATTCTTTTTTTTGTGGCAATCTGCTGCAAAAATTTTAGTAAGAATCAAACAACTTTACTTACCCATCTACATATTAAATTCATTTTGTTGTTTTTATTGATTATTGTGCAAAATATTATACCATTTTGTGTTCTTTTTATACAGCATGTTTGGATCGTATTCCCCTGGGAATGTCTAATGGTTATATTAATTCCAACCAGATTACTGCGCATTCATCATTCAACGATGTTTATTTACCTTTCCATGGAAGATTATTTTCTTCAGTGGCATGGTGTGGGGAGAGTGGGACATATTTAGAAGAGTATAAATTACAATGGTTTCAGGTCTGTCTTTAACTGTTCACAAGTTAAGTTTATAATTTTGATGTCAACAAATTTGCAGAGTGGAGCTTTTAACCTACCAGGAGTAATTTAAAAGACAATATTCTCTTATCTTTATTCACATTCTTTGGGTCAGTAAATGGCATGTGATACTTTCAAACCAATTATAGGTTTATTTTTAAGGATAAGCATTATGATTTGAGGGAAAACATGTTGTTCACGCTGTCAGCTCTTCACAAATAGCGGTCGAATCTTCATTGTCTAATTTAAAAACCTGATATATTGTGTGGTTTTAGGTGCATATTTCCTAATATAGCTTAACTTTAATACAAATATTGTAGTTCTTGTTTAAGAGAGTTTGACTGTGAAACACTCGTGTTTTCCTTCAACTGAAAGTTGTACCACTTGACATTCCAAAACGGAAGAATATAAATATTTCTTTTTAAATCTACATGCATTCAGTGAGTTTTTTTTAAGCATCTGAAAACTAATTTGTCTCCTATTGGGTGACAATAGTACTGTACTAAGCTAGTTAAATGTTTTAGAAATAAAGAATAAGGTTTTTATTTTAGGTTCGTTTTACCCAAAACACAAGAATCAATGGGATGGCTATCCAAGGTGATCCAAATTATTACCAAAATTTTATCAGAAGATTTAAGCTTCAGTTTTCGACCAATGGAACTAATTGGCATAAATTTGACTATGGCAAGGTTAGCTATTTATTTTTCAAAATTATAATGAAAGATCATTGTTTAATTTAATACTTGAAAGACAACAGATAAGTTACAGTTATGGACTTAAAAGAATTATATCGTCAGTCTTACTTTTGTGGTATGTTAACTTTTGTTTGTATGTCAGAATCATATTTTAGGAATTTACAGCAAACGTTGATAACATTAATGTTGTATACAACTGGTTTACTACACCAATGATTGCTACATATGTTCGTTTGTATGCAACACTTATAGAGAGACATAATGATTCTATAGCTCAACCGTGTTTAAGAGTGGAATTTTTTGGGTGTTCAAAGAGCAGTAAGTTGGTCATCATTTTGTTATTTCTCTTTATGTGTAAAGGTTTAGCTTACTTTCTCATCTTCATGCATACCAGACTGGCAAAGTCCTGTATGTCTTTTATAAAACGTGCAGATATAACGATAGATTGAGGTCTTATTTGATCCAATAAATTCGTACACAGGTTGCAGTTATAGATATTATTTTATTGACAACATTAATGATCCATTTACATCGAAAAAAATCACAAATTTGTTAAACCCCAGCCTTTTGTGTAGAGCTTGAAATGCTGACCAAAATTATGCTTTTGCTGAACCGTTAAGGAGATATACCCCTATATCTTAAGAGAGTTGGATAATGTCATCAGCCTATTCATACACTAAACCTCATTGACCTTAAGGAATTTGCCTCTGGAACATTAAGTCTTTTAATTGCTTCAGCTGTCCTATTTCACATTTCCCTAATTTCTACCATTCCTCTTAGACACTTTTTTGCCACTGGGTATGTCAACTAGCATCATAAAGAATTCACAACTAACACAAAGTACTGGAGCTAACGCAACAGCAGCAAGATTATTTTATCCTGGAATAGGGTTGTATAAACAGTCAACCTTTCCAATGTATTTGCAAGTTGATTTTGTGACAATTAAAGCTGTGACTGGTATATCCATGGAAGGTGTATATCAAGCTTTTAAAAAGCATTTTGTTAAAACGTACAAATTGAGCTACTCAAATGATAGCATAAACTTTATCAGATCTAATCAGGTTAGTGTCAATTATCTAATCCTATTGGGTTTTGACCTATTAAAAATGCAGCTAAGTGTGTAAAAATTTCAATAACATGTTACTGCGCAGAATAAGAAACAGACTAGGAGTTTTGTTTATGGCTAGACTAAAGGGGCATACAGTGACTTCCTGTAACACTTTTTATTTTGTTAATTCACTTTAGGTTTTTAAGGAAAATACAGAGGTATCTGCAGTTTTTATTCCTTTATGGCAACCAACACTAATGAAAAATATGAGAATAACAGCAATTAGCTGTGCAGGACATTGTAGTATGAAGGTTGAAATTTATGGTTATGATTTAGGTATGAATTTTATTTTATGTTTGTACAACCCTTAAATGTTCTAATAATTATGGAATTTTCTTTTTGTTTTAATTTAGAATGTTCACAGATTATGAATTTGAGTATATCTGTGAATAATGGTGCATCTAGAACAAATATGAATATTGACAGTCCAACTACATGGTGTTTAAAAGGCATTTCAGATTATGTTAATGTTACGTTTAACAAACCAATAGTGATCTCTGGAATTGTTTTGCAAGGAGATTCAAATACAGATGGCTGGGTGAAAACCTACAAAGTACAATATGGTGTGCGTAAAAATCGATTCCTTGAGGTAATGGTTTGTGCTATAATACACTATTAAGAATAATCATATATGATTTGTCATATATTTATCAAACCTATGATATTTGGTCATTATGATTAATCTTATACAAATTTTTAAAAACTCGCACATGTTTAACTTATATGATTAATTAGAATTCAAAATACCAACTCCAGAAAGTGAGCAATACAAAAAATGAAACTTTTAGCGTATCTTTATATTCGTTGCTATAAGTTTTGAGGAATTTGCAAGTAAAAATATATCAAAACTATATAGGAATAGCAAATTTTATTTCAGAAATTATTGTATCAAATAAGCATGCTTATTGTTGTATATTTGTTGCTTTTCTCTAAACACATCTCACTAGCAAAACAAAGCTTTCTCTGCTTTATAGCCAGCATGCAACCTTTTTCTTTTGTTTTAATTTCTTTTTTGCCATAAACTACAATAACCATCACTGCAAGAACCGCCTTTTTGTCCAAGGTTGTTTATTTTTGGCTTTCCTCAGGTATGTCAGATATGATTAATTATATAGTGTATATGAAAGAAAGTTTGTGATTTTTTCTTAATTTCCATTTTAGTATCAATGCTAACCTTAATGAGGGCCAAATTCTGCTGCCAAACATGTTTCCTAATGCAGATGTCTGTGTTTTGATAGCTGCTACAAAATAATTATTTGACATATTTTAATGGTGGCTAAAAGAAACAGTAAAGAAAATTTTTCTTGAAAGGTTAATGAAAAAGGAATATTCAAAGCTTTCCATATTTAAGATTTTATATGTTATACTTTAGAATCTAATTGGTGTATCTGAACGAATATTTCCATTATCTGTAAACTGGTTAAATCCTCACGTCGTAACCAGTTACTTGTATATCATTGCGACATCTTGTAACCATAATAAATGCTGTTTGAGATTCCAATTGAAAGGATGTCAATTAGGTATAAGAAATTTTATTAGTGGGGGCTGTTAGCACATTTATACTTCAGTTTTTGATAAAAGCATGAAACTTTCGACAACATACTATTTATCACACATGAAAAGGATTTTCTGAGGAAGACACACTCAAATGTCATGTGATTGCTGACGTCAGCATTTTTTATCTTTGTAAGGAAAATTTTTTAAACTTAGACTTATAATATGCCAATTGATAGGATATTAAGTGGTGATTAATTTGGAATAGAAAACATGGGTTGAAAAAAGCCTGGAAACGAGTTATATACAATATAAGTCATGTTGTCGACAGATTTTTTTTGGGAAAAATATAACAAGAAAAAATTATTTTAGCAAAAATAAATCAATGCATGAACATTTAACATAGCTATAAAACTGTTAAACAATCTCCTCTACAGAAACATGACTCTGTGCAGTTTAAACTCAAGCTTTTGCAGTAACATTTGTTAGATGTACATTTCTTCTTGCAACAGTATTTGATTGGCTCTTTGCAACCATTCGATACTTTCCCGATGGTGATCCAGTATGGTGTAATACTGGAAAGCTGCAAAAATAAGAAATAAAATTAAAAAAAGAATCTTGTCTCTTTCCAGTGTTTATAAACTGCCTATTTTATTTAAAACTCTTTGAAAAGTGAATATAATAAGCAGAGTATATAAACAAGCATATAAAACATCATAATGTCATTTTAAGTCTTAAAATATTGTTTTTATACATGGCCAATGCTTCCGTTACTCCTATATTTTTTATGCAGTTTTTGTTTCCTTTACCAGCAAATACAGCAACAGTGTTCACATCCAGTAACAGCATACCAAAACTTGAAGTATTAACACTTTTTATGTGCTAACAGCCCCCACTAATAAAATGTTTAGTCTAGCAAAAACAAAAATTATCACAATTTTAACTTACGCTGCTGTAAGTAATGTAATTTTTTTTTATTTTATCTAATTTTCTGTAGATCTCAAAAAGCCTCATTCCATAAAAGCAAGTTTGTCTTCATCTACAATCACATTTACTTGGAAGGCATCGACTTCACAACCTCTCTCAGTCAAATATCATGTATGTATTTGGTATATGTTGTATGTAATTTCTGTTTCAAGACCAATATTGTTTAATGTATAAAATGGCAGAATTTATAATTTTTAATTGACTGAATTCAGATAAGTATTTATTGAATACGTCTTCTTGTAACTAGCTTTTGATTCCGAGTTGGTGTATGTCGGGAGAGTTAATTTTAGCAACAACAAAAAAGGAATTTGCAAACCAGCTAAAGAAACTTTTTTGCAAGAATTTAATTTTACAGATCTGTATCATTCCAAATATTTCTGTTCTAAAAAAAATCTGATATTTAAGTACAATAATTAAAGGTGGTGTATTGTTTTTTCAAAGGACTTTATGTATGGATTCTATATAGTTGATTTTTTTTCTTAGCTTGCAATATCAGCATCTAAGGATTATGAACATAAACACAACTTTTCTTTTCAAACTATCAACACTACCACATCTGCTTTAAGTTTCAACGTTTTTAATGTTAACGTTGCAGCAGCTCGTGTTCAGATTAATATTACAGCAGATATTCAAGGCGTTACAGAATCTGCCGCACCGTTCAACTTTTACATTCAACCAAAAAGTAAGTTAGTAAAAATTAGCAGATTAAAAACATCTTGAACATATAACTTATTTCATTATTTTGTTTTGTTTTGTTTATTTTGTAGTTGTTACTTTTCCTGCCTACCTAATTTTGCAATTTAGTTATGACAGAGAAAAATTTATATTTAAGATTGTTTCTTTTAATATTGGCTTTACTAGAACCACCACCACCTGGATTTACTAAGATTAATTGTTTAAATGAAACTAACAACATTACGAGTATCACATTATATCGCAACATTACGTGTATAACATTGACTTCTTCGTCAGATAGTAATGGACCAATCAGGTAAGTTAGTTACAACCTCATTACGTTACAAAACTAGTGTGTAGATTTATCAAGATTTGTATTGTATATAGATTTGTATATAGTCTTATATAGTCTTATATAGTCACCCTAATGTTTTCAGTATGCCTAATATAGCTTTTATTAACTAAATTAATCAATCTGTGTGCATATATGAGGAACTAAACAACTAGCTTAGTATTTTAATATTTGCGCTACCTATAATTCTTTCTTTTGACTCACAAAAAAGATTTGTTTCGTATTTTCAAAGTCATTTGCCATATTTGCTTTTTGGAACCCGCCTATGCAATTCATGGTACATCATTATGAAAAACTTAAGGTTAAGTGTTTTGATGGAAATCATGTTTGTTTATTTTTAAATGAATTTTGTATTTGTCTTTCGAACATTTGCTTACATTTTCAGTCACTGTTTTTGTTTTGTTTTAACCTGTGAGTTTTGGTTAAATTATTTTTTTATTATTGAGTTGGATACCAAATGACTTATTAACCGTTAGCTTATCTGTACGAGAAAATATAGACCTTTGTTACTCAAACCAGAGTTTGATCCATATGTCATAAACTCTTTCTATATTCTCCAATATAAACTGGCTATATGGTTAATAAGCCATTAAAATAACAGTATTTTGACTATAACGACTGATGATACAACATTGATTTGTGTAGCTATTACGAAATTGTGATATCAACTACGAGAAAGTCTAATCTACCAACTCAGCTAAAAAAACAAAAAGAATCAGAGTTAAAGAATCTTGATTATTTTCTTGCTGCTATGGTGTATGCTGATGATCTGTCACCAGATGGTATAAAATATTACTTTGTGGAAGGCAAAGAGTACGTTGATGGCTTAAATGCAAGAATATCAACCATGGAGAAGTATTACCTGTATGCTCGAGCTGTAATATATGGAAATGTGAGATTTGTTTTTTTTATATCAGCAGTGTTGCTTCGCATATTAACTATTGTAATTATTTTTTTAATAGGATATCTCAAAACATGGATTTGACAATATCAGCTACTTTGGAAATTTAACTCAAGTTACAATTGGTAATTTTCTCTTTATAATTTCACAGAGAAATTACTATGTAATTGCACCTTTAGATGTTTTATTAGGATCTTTAGCAATTAGTCTGAGAAGTTACTTTCTGATTTCTTGTATTATTTTTTCTCATTAATCAAAGTGTGCATAATAAAACAAATTGCCGCAATGAGAATGATATAGTTGCATCTGGCTTATAATTTTTTTATTGTTTCTTTTGTTTATATTTTGGGTTACCACCTGTTGTTTTGAAAATAAAAAAAGGCAAAAAAAACCGAATAGATGTATCAGGATTTAATTTTTGGTCAATATTTTTCTGGGATTCGCCCCCCCCCCCCCCCCCCCCCACCCCTCCCTCAATAAGTTTTCATTGGGAATTTCAAATTGAATCAAACTTGGCAACTTATAGTGCATCACACAAGAAATAAAATGGCAGCAATAAATTGCCCGAAAATTCGTTTTTTTCCGATTTTCAGTTAAAATCGGTAAAAATCGGGAATCGGATTAATCACGCATCAAAAACATGGAAAATTATTCTCCTTTATGAAACAAAGTTGTATTGTAAGTTTCAAGTTTTAAGGATAATCCTAACAAGAGTTATTATATTTGCTCCATTATAAGTGTTTAAAAGTAGCGATTTTTCATTCTGCTATTTGTGAAAATAGACATTTTATCCCTATTTAAGAAATGACGAGAACAAACATGTCAACATTTCTGAAAAATATTGGTATTAACTTAATATTAATATGGTATTGGTATTGAAAGAAAATCAATTTTTTTTCAGAACTTAACATTAAAACTTCAACATTTTCACCCTTGTTAAAATTAAAGCAAGCAAGTTTAAATGGTACAAGACATCACTACTGTTACTCATCTCAGATTTTCAATTCCGATGCACGAATTACGCTACATGTTTTATGTTTTTTAAATGCTTCTGTTGCTATCTCTTACTGCAATATGTCAATATCTGTTTAAGAACAATAGAGGGAAAAAGAAGAAAGTGACCATCCACTATTTTTGTGACTTGTGGCTTTGTGGTAGAGAAAGTTGCTTTGAGTGCAGAAGGTCTTGGGTCCAAATCGCGACAAAGTCATGCCAGAGTGATAAATTAATCCTTTCTGCTGAAAGTTAAGCATGGGAATGATCACAGGCGGTTGTCTAGTGGAGTTGCTGTTGTGCTTGCACACTTTCATGATATAAATAAGAGGATAGTTCATGAAGAACAAATGGAGACTATCCTGGGTTAATTATAAGAATAATAGACAAGTGACTTTTATAAAAAAATGCTTCTATAACAGCCACAGTCTAAATCTTGCACTTTTGCTGTCTTGACCAGTGTATTTATATTTCACTACAGCGAAATAATTTGTGTGCAGTAACTGAAAGCCATCGTCATTAACCAGATATTAGATAAATGTGTATCAGCATTGAAAATCCACCTTTTGTATTTCTTTATTGGTTTTTTTTTGCAACTACCATGCAAGCACATTACATTAAAGTTCAGTCAGTGAGTCAAATAATAAATTTTAAATATGATTTCAATTACCAGATGGTTAGCTATTCTAAAAAAATATGAATATGAAACTAATTTACTTAAAATCGAGTTTAACATTTTTTTTTAGAACGCGATTCCTTAAAGTTACTTGTGCCAGAGATATTTGTCAGAAACAAGACTTCAGTTAAGCTGGTCAAAGGACCGTCAAATTTAAGGTAGATATTTATGTTCTATTCTTCTTCCAATCTGTAAAAAATTCAGCATATTGCAGATAATATTTTGCATTTCAACGTTATTTTTCCTAACTAGAAGCAATGTACTTTCATTTTATGATTGTGATTTTAGGTATATGTATATTGTCATCATGAAAATTAACAGGACAGTATGGCAGGAAAAGGAACCATTGTTGTATAAACAAATTAACTTGAAGACATATGAAACAGCAGATTATGACGAACCATACATAGCTGGTGTATTCAACAAAAGACAGTTGCTTACTGTTGGTGATTTTGTGTTAGGTCAGTTAATATTTACCGTTATTAGACCTTCTTGAGTTTTAAATAATATTAAAATATAACTATAACCCAAAATCAAAAATAAGAATAGTCATTTGCTTCAAAAATTAAAGCAAACTGAAAACATCAATGACTTAAATTTTAAAACTAAAATGTTCCTGTCTGCCTCCATCTTTACCTTCCCACTCAACACTATGTCTTGAAATATATTGACAATATATTCACATTGTACTCTATACAAATTTTTAGGCCTAAACAAAAATGCGTGTTTGGGATTATTTTGAATTGGTATTTCAGCTTTGAGCTTAAGAATTTTCTGAAA
Organism: Hydractinia symbiolongicarpus; assembly: GCF_029227915.1. Classification (NCBI taxonomy): domain Eukaryota; kingdom Metazoa; phylum Cnidaria; class Hydrozoa; order Anthoathecata; family Hydractiniidae; genus Hydractinia; species Hydractinia symbiolongicarpus. Next base: position 25,097,720 of record NC_079882.1, on the reverse strand, counting down.
TTTTCTCTTATAGACTTACATAAGCCCCTTCAGACACAACCCATCTCTTCCTATTTAAATTTCAAAATAACTAATACTTGTATTAAAATTTATTATTGTTTTCTTGTGTTACTTTTGCATCAAAACATCTAGAAAGACAACATGTGCTTGATTTAGTTTGCTAGTTTTTAAAAACAAAAGTTTATGCGGAATAAAGTATACTGGAAGTGATTTTGTTTTTATTTCTTTACCTTTCGCATTTGGTAAATTCTGGGAAATTATTTTCTATGAAAATGTAGCTTCTTTATTGCTCAAACCTTGGGACAAATCAACAAAATATGTACAAACCAAGTTGGCTTTTGTTTGACAATGGCAGTGACAGTGTCGTTTTGGGGGACAAAAAACAGAAAACTTTCTTGAAGTGGAAAACAGCCTTTACTATAGCATCACCAATTTAAAAAGCTCCACAGCAAATTTAGGGAAGTTCTGTAGTGCTGCGAAATAGAAATCATAACAACAGCCAAAATACTACCTCATAACAAGCTATTTGAGCATTTTTATTTTGTTCTATTTGACTGCTTAATTTCCATTTTTAATTTAAACGTCTGCATTATGCCATTTTTAGTGTTTTTTTTTCTTTAATTTCGTGATCTAGCGATAGCTTACAAATTCTAAAATTTTTAGGAGATAATTCAACCTATACGGTATCCACAAGTCATGCTTGGAAAACGAATTTGGTAACGGAGTATAGAAATGGTCCTTTAGTTGATGGAGAAACGTATGCTGTATTTCAGCGAATACAAGTGAAGGTAATATGAATACTTTTTCATTAAAAATTTTAATTAATAAAAATATATCAAACTTTCTTGTTTGTATTGATTTTTAAACGAGAAGTTTACCTAAAAATTTAAGTCAAAATTTGAAGTTTCATTTCGCACTTTTAACAAGAAAAGCTAAAACTTTGCTTATCATTGAAAATTCAGTCAAAATCTCCAGCCCCTTAAATAAAAAAAGCTGCCTCAAACATGATTTATGACGTCAGTGTATTCAGATAGTTGTTCCTGTAAAAAGAAAACTGCAAGATTCAGTCCGAATAAACCAGGTGAGAACGCGGCTAATGTTCGAAGAAAACACAACATTCAGGAAGTGAATTATTTTTTTTTGAGATTTTATTGAAAAATATTTTTTGGGTAACTTCACCTTTATCATTATTATAAAACTGTTTATGCAGGATAGCCTCTGCAGTTCTATTGGTATTGCTATAAACGAGGGTCATGCGAAGAGGGTCCGTAGTGCAAGTAGACGACTGTCTAAGATATCAATCTTATTTCCATGCTGAACGCTAAGCAGAAAGGATATATTCACACTTTCATAGTTTCTGGCATGACTTAACAAAGACCTCCCACACAGTAGACCTGTAAACCTACAATTCAAAAGCCTAACAGAAAAATAAGCATAACAAACGCTAATTCAGTCTCAGTTTATTACTTTTTATTACTTCTTATTTCTAAACAAATTTCCTCTTTTAAATGTTTTTCTGCCACAATTGCCAACTTGGAATAAACAATGCACTTAGTAAGTAAGTGTACCCATAGGTAAATCTGTCAAGTAATTCATAATATTTCATCACCTCTTGTGAAGGGGGGTTAAGTCTTTTTTCTGAATTGGAATCTATTCAAATAAGGGAGATAGGGACCACTATGGATTACAGTGTTTTCTCCAAGGAACGAAAAAGCCATGTTATACTGGATTAATATCGTATTTGCACATCATAACCTAATTGTAAACAACTAAAAAGTTAAACTATTTTTGCTAACTGTTTATTCCCTATCACTTTCACTATTGTCACTTCCTCTGACTGTTATTATAATAACAATATCTACTTTACTAAGTACATTTAAGGTAAGCAAAGATGATGTTCTTGCTCCTTATTCCCTGTCACTTTTACTATCTATTGGGATCAATATTATTGAGATTGTTGAGAATTATTCCTTCAGTTGACAACTTTACTTGATATTGTAGGGACATGGTTTTGGAAGCACAAAGGCTGGTCAATCTCTTTTTAGTTAGAAAAAGCAACCAACATTGAACCTGAACGATTTTTTCTCTATCATTTATTTCTTCATGACATTCTGCTAACTTCTAAACAGTACTAAATACTTCATTTTGTATATTTGGGGAAAGTGCTCTGGGTACTGATGAAGTCCCATGCTGTTGATTTTTTTTTTAATTTGACTTGATTGAAGCATTGTTATGTGTTTTGAAAGGGTACTGTTAAGTCATTTAAAGCATTTTAACCTTCTCTTCTTTTGGTTTCACTACGCTGGTGATGCTGACAAAAGAACTTTATGATGGAACTTTCTGGTTACATAAACATTTTTAAGGTTATTGTTTGTTAGCCTCTAAATAGATTTACCAAAGAAAAGTTTTAAAGTCACAAGATTCATAGTTGACCATTACTTTCACCGTGGCGTTTAACTATCAGACATTAAAAAGATGAAAACAAATCATTTTTTATAGTGTCAGTTTGGGCTACTAATTTGTCTTTTCACTGTGCTAGTTATTTTCATGTAGAAATGGAACAATTTCGTTTTAAAAGGAAACTAATCAGCAACCAATTTTATCCTGCAGAATATGACTTTGATATGAATCTATTTATAAATTGTAAAACAAAAATATTGATTTACCTGAAAAATACTAACTCAATTTGGACATATAGAGAGATCAGCCTTTTTTTATTCTGAAATAGTAATATGAAAGTGTAAACCATTTTCATTTTGATCTATGGTGTTTGCAGCACTTGGGAAGCTAATGTGCAGGTTGCATTATACCAATACACCACTGTTTCTATAGTATAAGCTGAAACCAGTTTCGTTAGGCAATGGCCTCTCCCAGGTGTAAAGAGTTTAACAAGTGCAACACACTAGATTGTTTGGTTGGTACTTAACCTCTGTGCATCATTTGGTAATATCTCGTTGATACATGTTAGTAGAAAGGTGAGTTGCAAGGGAAATACACCTTGCCTTCCAAGTATGTTTCAAAGGCGTGGTATCCTTGCCTTGTTTACAACATGTGCTAGGAAGATTACATCGGATAGGGCAGTCGGCGGAGCAATTTCCCAGCAAGTAAGAGGTGGTGGGTTAAGTCCCACTCAATCTGTCATCCTTGCAGCACTTGGGCAGTTGATTCGCAGGTTTACTTATACTGATTTGTGCTTTTCATTGTTTCTTTTCTCACTTAAAATAACTGTGAAGAGTATTCACATTAACTTGATTGTTCTTGAATACAATTATAGTGCTCCATTATAAACAAACAAAACATTTGTTGATTGGGAGAAATTTGTGAAAAAAACCATGAAAATAAGAACAAAATGAGCCTTAATTTTAAAGTCGTGTTCTTACTACTAAAGGTGAATTGATTAACATAATGACACTTGTTTGCTCGTCCCAGGCCTCTTAATTTTTGGCTGTTGACCCCATAACTTGGGATCTGCCTTACAATTCACCTTCATAATATCTATGCGTTGATAAAGTTTGAATGCACGTCCCTCCACAGGTTTAAAATTACTGATGACAAAAAATGTCAAAAATTGCTATTACTTAAATATAACATCATAATTTATGCAACATAATTAAATCTAAAATTATTTAAACGTGAATATCTATAATAAAGAATATCGAGAACGAAAAAAGCTTTTTAAAAAATTTAAAAAGACTTGTTAACCAACTTTTTAAGCTCCATAATATAAGCCGAACATCATTTTATACCTCAGGTTCCCTTTAAAACAGCACACAGTTATTACTAAATATCTGTGTAATGGCACGCATTTATTGATGGATAGTTAGACACTTTTATATTTTATTTGCCTACCAACCCTATTTTAAGGACTCAAATGACTCCACCAAGTGAATTCCTGTTTTTTCTGATGGGTGAATTACCACGGATTTACAGGCTTAGCATGACAATCACTAACAATGTATGCAATTTCTACGCCCTATGCTGTTTACTGGCACCCCTGTTTGTATATTTTACCAGGAGCAATGTCAGCTCTAGGGGTGCCTTCCATACTTCATACTTGTCACATATTATTTAAACGTCATTTTTAAAAAACTCCTGCCCACACAACCCCCCCCCCCCTCCCATCCCTTCACAAATTCTAAAACTAGAGCCACAACCTTAGAATTACTTGTTATAGAGCAAAAAGCACAGGACCCATGTGTTGAAACCAGTCAATAATATATCCCATAAACTTCAAGTTTGGCAAAAACATTTAGCACAATAACATCCCTAACTATTAAATCCTGTGGTATGTTATTTTTCACAGTCATAAACTCCACCTTGAAACATCCGTCGTTATGTATGGCAGAATGAGTATGAAAGGAATCAGCTCACTACCAGACTGACTAAAACAGAAAAATATGCCTCTTGTTTTTTATTTGAACTATCCATCTTGTTCGAATTTTTCCTGAAAAGCATTGGAAACGAAAATAAGAGACAACACTTAAAATCTCCTTTAGTAAAAAACACTCTTGATGATGATTCTTGAGATTAACTGATAATAATTATGATCAACCCTTCTTGCGCTGCCTTTATGCGCCTGTTGAATCTTGAATTACCTTCTTAATATAATAAATATATTTCGGCTAAGCTAAATTGAGTAGTAAGAGCAGTCAGCCTCAGAATTTTTTTGGTTCTTGTAAAAAACGTGTAATAATTTTAATTAATATTTATTGAAACAATGCATAAACCTTTGTGTTTTAAAAACGAGATAAAGTTGAACATATTGGTCTTTATGTGCTCAACTCCATGATGATATATTTTTGCTAAAAGTATATCAGGAAAACGTTAACATGCGTTTATGCTCCAGGGTAGATTTTTTTGGGGTGTTTTTTTATTAAAGTCTATTAACTGTGAATCCGAAAATGCGTTGATGCCTTATTAATGGCAAATTTATCAGTATTTCTGATAGCATTTTATTGAGATTATTCAGCTCTGCAGTTTAAGAGTTATAGTGTGTTCAATTGATATAATAAAGGTGTACTCTTAAAAAAAGTTTACTTTGCGTATATAGAAATCGGATATTAATTATTAATTTGTTTTGACAATTTACTAAAGGTAATTGCAGAAATCATTGTTTTACTTTAGGATGTGTTGTCTTCTACAAGATGGTCTAGATTATTCGTTTACCATAGCAATTGTAGGTACTTTGTTTGTTGCAGGTCTGTTGTACAAAAAAGAATTCCGAAACAAAACAAAGAATGAATGACAATAGGCTTAATAATATAAGAAACATGTTAATATATGAAATAATTTCGTACTCTAATTTATGTGAGGTGTAATACCATGCCGACAGTACCTATGGATATGCAACTTTTCTTCTTGAATTGTTTTTCTCCCAGAACAACATATTTAATCTTTGGCTTTGACTTATAAGGCATTCACTAAAGTCAAGGAAGTGTCCTAGTCAATTACAGTGTGAAAAATTACTTGTTAGTTGAATGTTATAATACAAATATCAATTGCTTTTGTCTATCAGTTAGCGTTTACAAGTATGCATGAAATGCAAACTTTATTTTTAGCTCCAACAAATTACTCTCCTCCTTCTTCAAATCTCTTATTGATTATTGGCATTTCAGTGGGTGCGGTTACTGTATTAGTCATATTGGCAATAGTAGTTTTCGTTAGGTAATGGTTATTTTTAGCTTTTGCATTTAAAAAAGAAGATCAAAAAGTAAAGAGTCTTGTTTTTTTGCTTGATTTTATATGAGTTACTAGAATAGCATCACAATTCACTATTGGGAGAGTTCTGTGTAAGGGTTAGGTACAACATCCTGCATTTAGGCTATTGATTATTTTGTCTCATCTAATTTTAGGTTTAGGAAATATACTATTTCAAATATAGAAGAGATTGATAGTGATAGTAAAGGGAACAGTATTCAGAGTAAACATAAAAACGACATAGTTTTGAATTACCGGAATCTTGTAAAAAACGACCAAGACAAACTTCAAGAATGCTGTAAAGGTATTGAATTAAAAATTTTCTCATTAAATTAGGATGAAAGTCAGTATGTATGATGTGCTCTGTTTTTATTATTTTTAGAAGTTGATGTTGATGTCAAAAATTACATATATTACCAAGACATGGAAATAAAAGTTCAAGATTGCAATCACCAAAATCATGACAATGCTGATTTACAAAAGCATGGAGATTATTATGAAGGTATTAGGTTACATTTTTTTTAAGGTCGACATGTAGCATTTAGGGTCCATTTTTTTCAACTTAGGAAACAGTTACCACATGTACCAACAACACTTATCAGAGCTGATAAAAAGGACTGATATCTGGCCACAAACACTGCCACATTAGTTCGCCATTTTAAAAATGGACAGTTCAAAAATAAAATAATTATTTTGTTGTTATTTGCATAAATTATCTGAATACATTAGTTTGTAAACAAACATGGCCGAGTTGCGCACGAAAAAATGGATTTGTGGTACTTGTAGCCAGATATTTTGTGGAAAAAAATGGACCCTTACTATTATACTATTATTACTTTAAGAAGTCAAGAATGTTGACCAAAGTAACATTTATGAAAATGCGGTTATGGAAGTTGAATATGAAAGTTGTGAAGATTTTGTCAGCCATAGTCTAACCAATAAAGAATGTTACGAAGGTACTAGTCATTTTACATGTCTTAGGCTTGCATCCTTAGCAAAAGTAAAAATTTTGACTATTTATCATGCATCCTTAGCATAAGGTGTATTACATTTGTCTTTTCTAACTTTAACTTTCTGCGCTTTCTGTGTCACAACTTGGTTTAGCATTACCAACTGACAAGATATAGGTATTATGAAGTTTTTTAGCTCTGTTAAGACCAGATTTTTTGATATTGGATAATCCTTTTTTATTAAGGGACTTTCGCCACATTTAAAGAAGAACTTCACGCTTATTCCAAAAATGTATTACACACCTCCAAATACATTTTGAGGTGCAAAATATTATATGTTGGGATTGTTTGGATTTACTAAATTACTAAATTTTCTTGAAATAAGCCATTTAATTGCAATAAATTTTAGGAACATTTTAGACCAAGTCAACCTGTCTTCATATTTTAGGTTACACGGTTAAATTTAACCTTGTACATTGTTATATTATAGTTCTCAAAATAGGTTTGCTGCGAAACAGTGCCTACTGTAAACCTGTAGGTTAGATAAAAGTAATTTTGAGGTCTACAAATTAGTCTAAAAGAAAATCTGCAATATTTTGTCCATGTCTTTAACTAAAAATTTTCAGAACCCCTTTTTGTATGTAAGCAGGGCAAAACATGTATGGATTCCTTTTGACTCTTTTTGAAAAATCCGCTACTTGTTTTCCTGATCATGATTTACATTACATGCGAACAGACAAAATATGACTATTATTACAAGAATTTTCTGTTTCCAATAAAAAGTCTTGTTTTTTAAAAGTCACTCAACGATCACTTTAGAAGTGAAAAAGTCAGAAGTCAGAAAATTTAGCTATTTTAGCTAGCTACTGATGTAGCGTAATGTCACTCCATTAATCCATATACCATCTGATATACTATATCTGTGTTTTGTACAATATTTGCAATGATTGTTGATAAATTAAAGATATTATTTCGGTTTTTCTGTTCAGTATTCATATTATTGTGGAAATTTTATCATTTCTTAAACATAATAGTTTCGTAGGCGCCCACTAAACTATCAAGAAAAATGATTTTCCACAATAATATTGTTGATAAAGGTTGTTAGTGATGAATTTTTGACCTAAAAAATTAAGGGAGTGTTTATGTCCATTATATTTTTGTTTTTAGTACAAAAAGTGTGAAGATTTTGTTATTACCCATTCCTTAAAATCAATAAAATTAACATATTTTTTAGAAGTTGATATTGCTGATAAAAGTGATGTTTATTATCAACACATGAATATTCAAGATGGGGAGTATCAAGATCTTATAGCCAGTGATTTGAACAATCAAGAATATTATAAAGGTCTAAAATTATGTCTTTTGAAAATTGTTAATCTAATAATTTCCAAGATAGCACATGCACATGTTTGGATGCACAAACAATAGTATAAGCAATAGCAAAGCATTATTCATTATTATTATTAAACATATATTTGGCATCCATCAATATACGATAAAAAATCTACAAATCTATAAAGACTGAAGAAATGCTAGTGGCAAACAAATAGAGTAGGATCGGAAGGAACTAAGCTCAAATTAAAAAACAAAGTGCACAAGTAAGCGGAGATAAACTAAGAGAAGCAATGAGGGAAAACAAACAAAATGAGAAAATAGAAAATCTTCATTATGAAAAGTTGATTTCATTATGAAATGTCAACCTAATGTGACTATGAATTATGTTGCTATATTTTTCTTTTTTCTGATAATTTTTTTGTTTTATTAATTGTGTCTTTTTAAAGAAAACAACACAAAAAAGTTAAAAATTAAGGTGGCATTCTTCTTGACTTTAAATCATCAAGCTTCAGTGAAATCTCTCTATAGAGGACACCATCAGGACGTCATAGTGTCTGCTATAGGGAAGGTGTTCGCTACATAGATGTTTGCTTCAAATTGGCCTATATTGCCTCGAAACCCTGCTCTGCAGTGTTAATGTATAGTAAAGTCGACCGTAAAGTGTGCCATTGTTAGATTGTTTTTGGGAGACAAAGACGCCGAAAGACTATATATATTTCAACGATGCCATCTTTGATTTATAAAAATAAAACAAAATCAGACTTTACAAAAAAATTCAGATTCTGGTTTATCTTAGTGCAGACAGTTAATATTTTAAAATTGTAACAAATTGTATAGACAGACTTCTTACAAGACTTTTATATAACCTATTGTTGGGCATGTCTGCTATAGAGAAGTGAGATTTGAGAGAGGTGGTTAAAACAAATTGGGACATTGAAACGACGGCCAATGTAGAAAAGAATGCTACGCTGTGGTCATTAAAAAGAACAAAAACTATATAACAATCGTAAACGTGTGCAAAAAATTAAATTAAATAAATATAATGGAAATCTCATTGCGTTCTTGTTAAGAATCACAAGACTCTCCTTTATTTCGAGTATATAGTCATGTGGTTCTTTAAGAACAATAGAGGAGTCGTTAAAGTTAGCGAGGCGATCACACTCCATCATAATGTAGAGTGTTTTTGCCAGCCATGTTTTTAGTAAAAAAACCTGTAGAAATTTCGTTGTTTGTTCCTTAAACTGAATCGTGTAAAATCAGTAAATAGCCTTTATGTTTTTAGAATTTCATCTTGCTGAAAAACATGATAATTATTATCAAGACATGGGCATAAAAATTCAAGAAGCCCAGTATCAAGATCTTGTGGACAGTGATCTAAACAATCAAGAAAGTTATAAAGGTATTAAATTGAGTATATTTTTTGAAAACAAATGTCAATGTAATAATTCTGACTTAATATTTAAGAGAAACTTAACCCTTCAATTAAATTTTCTAATGGTAATACTGCAGTAAAAATACCATTTTCTCATCATCATTTAAAAACAAGAAGTGATAAAAAAGTTCTACTTAATTTCTATCAGTTATGTAATAGATGTACAATTATTAAATTCAAAATGGTGCAAAATGAGATGAAATGTGATGTTGTAGTTTATCTTTTTAATAAAAAAATTGGCACTTAGAAGTAAAAATGTGAAGATATGTTACGGCTATTTATAAAAAGTTTGGCATTTTCTGCACATAAATGCAAAGTCTGCAGTTAAATAACATGCAACATTGGAACAACAGCACATTTTTGTAGAGCCAGAAATTTCCATTATTTTTCACTGACAACCATTAAACTTTGAATCTGATTTCAGGCTACCTGCTACAGTAGCGTTGATAAACTTGAACACTTCTGGATAGAAATTTTTTTGTTTCATATGTATTCGGATTTCTCAAGCTGATCACGAGTTATGGCAAATAGACAGAATTTTAGCATTTTGACCTTGCTGTAATTCTAATTTGCCTCCGACAGAGTCTAAACTTTTTACTGAATATCATATGTGAAGTAAACAAACAGAAATGAAAATTTAACTGACCTTTTTTGCCGGCTTTTTTACCGGTAAAAAACTAACTATTAGGACTCGAATGTGCAGGGTGACATTTACCAGTAGGATTTAAAACAATCACATATATATTGTGAAGGTTATATATTTTTTCTGTATGTTAACGGTATGCGTTTTAAATTTACATTTAATGCTTATGATATCTTTAGAACTTGAAAATTGTAAAAATCGCGTGCATTATGAAGACATGACTCTAACAGCCCAGCATGAACCTATGGATAAGGTGGAGTTTTCAAAATTTTTTACCATGCAGTCAAACTGTGACTTCGAAGAGATTAAAAAACAAATAGATTTGTCAATAAAGAATTATGAGTATTTTTACTTCCAAGATGATGCTACAGCTGTGAATGAAGTAACTGAAATTCCATCGGATGATGGTCAAATTGGTTACAGTATATTTCAACATGTACAGACAGATAATTCACCTGATATGTGGAAAATTGTTTTCCAAAAGAAGTTTCAAATTGTTGTTCTTATCAAACCATATGATGTTTTACGATCACGGAAAATCCTTGATTTCTCAGTAGGAGAGTCAAGAAAACATGGAAATTATAATATATATTTGCATGAAACGAAGGTACTATCAGATCACACAATTGAAGAGGTAGAAATCCTCTATGGAAAGCTGAAACATAGATTTTGTTTATATGAAATTATGGCATTGCCGTTGAAGGAGTATATTGATGCGACAGAATATTTAATGAACATATGCAGATCCTTAAAGCAAACAGCTCTAACCTCAAGCAAAACAAAAATTTCTTTTATTGACATTTCTGGTTGTGGATTTGACATTATTCTGATTATTGTCATTCAAAATTTGATAAGAATGAAAAAAGAAGAAAACATTGATATTTATAACACCTTCAATATGATTATCCGTAAAGTTCCTTTATTGAATGTCTGCTTTGAACAGTATCTACTGATACATAAGGTGGTTTGGGAAATCATAACACATGGTAACAAATATGTGTTACTTAGAAAGTTGAAAGAAGAATGTAATAAAGGTAAGAAGGATATAAAAGGAAGATGTGTCATTGAAAAAGAATTTAAAGAGTTAATTGATTTACAAAAGTCAATCAAAACAACTCTTATTGCTTCCTCAAGTCCTTCTAATGTCTCAAAAAACCGTTTTCCAGAAATAGTTGCATGTAAGTATTTAAGTATTTGACATTATTTTTGTTTCGTTTTTTATATTCAATTTGAAACCACAAAAAGTTCTGTATTACTGGTTTAAAAAATATATTACTTTCTTTAGGTGACAGAAAACGTGTTATTCTATCACAAAGATCAGATTACATAAATGCTGTGTATGTTGATAGTTATGAAAAAAGGAATGCTTTTATTGCAACACAAGCTCCATTAAAAGAAACCGTTCTGGATTTTTGGAACATGGTTGCAAAGGAGAATGTCACAAGCATTGTAATGTTGTATAATTTCAACGAAGGAAAGGATGCCGAGTATCCTGTGATTTGGTTAGTTCCAAATGATAATCTCGAAGGAATCTCAGTTAAATTGGTTTCTGAAGCATCACATGGTGTTATATTACTCAGATATTTTCTTTTAACACTAAAACAAGTATGTAATTTTCTTTTCGGTAAAACTTTCAGTTTTAATTTTGAATGCTGCTCAATGTAAAACCTCTTAAGAAATGCTATTTTAGCAAAAAGAATTTTTCTTAATTTTTACAAGAAAATTTTATTTAATATTGTATCTATCTCTAAAAGGTCATTCTTTACTTTAATTTGCGCAAGTAATTTATAAAAATAAAATTTAATTTTTGCAAGAACTACATTTCGTTAATTTGGCGGAAAATAAGTTTCATTACCTTATTCCTCTTTACAGCCCGTTGTAAAAAAAAAACACATAGATATTTTGCAAACAAAACTTGGGGAGAAAAAATTAAAGCTGCAGCATATGGATATCGTTGTATATTACTTTAAGTCAACAAATAATATCGAATTTCTTTGAGTACTTTTACTTTTTTATTTTCTTTATTTTTTTTTTTTTGGGGGGGGGGGAGTGGGAGAGGGGGGCTATATAAAAGGAGGGGGTTGAATAACTTTTTAAGTCGCTGGAGGAGGGCTAAATACAGGGAGCAGGCTAAAAAGAGGAATAAAGGTAATTAATTTCTCAAATAGCAAGTTTCCTAATAGTTTTCGCAGTAGCCAATTTTTGCAAAATTGCTGAAAATTCACAAAACTTCCCATGAAAATTAATTTCCTTAAGGTAATTTGAGGCACACAAAAATAAAAGTTGTTGCACTGATAAATGTAAATTGGCTGGCTGTAAGTAATGGCGAGTATGGTATTGACTTTGAAGTTTAACTTTCCACAGATAATATACTTTGAAGTATTTCTTGAACTTATGCATGAGAATGTTAGTAAATACTGCCAGTAAAATATAACATTAACTTACTAATGACAAGCTACTAACCACAACTATCTTAAAAAGATGAATCACTATTTATTTATTTTGCATGGCCCTTCTTGTGTGGATATAAATTTATTTTTTAAAACGATGCAAACCATCAACAAAAACCTGAAGAAATCATATTTGGTGACGTTTATAAAGTAATTCCGAAATAAAATTTCCAATTTTTTTTTTTTTTTTTTGGGGGGGGGGGGGTGATTTTGCATGCTGTAAGAACTCTAAGATGTTACATGAATTGGATTTTGACTCTTGGCTTAAACTCACATATCAGAAAGATTCAAGCTAATGCAAGTTAGGGTGAATACTGTATGTTAAAGTTAATATAAATTACTAGATTGAAACTAGGATTTTGAGACAGCTAATAATATTACCAACTTATCAAAACATTAATTGTATTTTTTAGGTTATTAACTAATAATAGTAATATGCTAATAAAGAAAGGAAAAATTTAACAAAGGCCTTATTATTAAAGGTATAGTAATAGGTTTAGCATTTAATGTGATTATTAATTCACATGAACATGTGAGTCAAAGAATAACAGTAAGTATTAGAAAACTTATTTATGCTTTACAATCTTAGAAAGAATTGTTGAGACAAGTGGCTTTTTGTCATTTTTTAAATATAGACAAGCTGTCAAATACTTGATATTTAGCACAGGCGGATAGCTAAATCTGCTAGTCACATTTTTTGGCACTGCTGTACAACAAAATAATCCACATCAGGGCGTACAAGGCCTCGTCTTAACATCTATATTATAATACCCGTATACGTCTGTCTGTCTGTCACGCAAAATGGTAGCTTAGCTGCGTACATAGCGAGATGCACGCAATGCTGTATAAAAAATACGGGAAAACCCATGGATTTTTCCACGGTCTAACGACTAGTATTTTCACACTGTTGTATGTTACACTGGTTGTACATTGTAAAATTTCCCTTTACCCCAACCCATGTAAGTTTGATGGCAATTACACACTCATATGAACATTTCGTTTTATGTGTTAATTATAATTTAGACAGGTTAGAAAATTGTATATTGTTTACATGTATGATATATCTAACAGAACGTGATATTCACTATTACACTTATTACAGCTTTTTGCAAAAATAAGAAAAAAACCTTGTCATTGTACTGTATCAAACATGTAACATTCTGTTGACTAGAATATGCATTGATAAAAGTATTGTCACTTGGGACATGTTTTTTCTCTTAATATTTTGTATCCTGTGTAATGAACGAGATACTAATTAAAGAATTCTATTTTCTTGAGTTTGTGCTAAAAGACACAGAGTCATCAGTCTGTATAAACACCTAGCAATCTTTATTTTCACTTTAAATTTCGGGATGTCTAATTTGTGTCATACAAAAATTATTCAGTAGAAATTTAAATGTTGCACAAATTATAATAATCCTATTATTTGTATGTCAACTAGGTAAAACGTTACGTCAACATTTTCCAACTTACAAATTGGTCTCTTACCAAACTTCCAAGCGTTAAAAATGTTATATCGCTAATTGGTGAACTTGAAAAGTCTCAGGAAAGACTTGGTGGTGGTACCGTCGTAGTAACATGCAGGTATAGTGCTTTTGCTTAACAAATTGCATGTCCTTCTTTTTTGCTGAAAAATCTTGCAAATCTTTTATTTCCTCTTTTTTAATATAACTATTGTATTTCTAAACTAGACATCATTCATCTTATTTTGCTGTAATGTTTATTTTGTTATATTTACAAATTTCAACAATGTATCACAACATTCACAAAAGTCACGCATTGTCATTTTATATTACTTTTGTGTATAGTGATGGTGCATACCGAACTGGAACATTTATCGCTTGCAAGAATGCACTGGATCAATTGAAATTGGAGAAAGGTGTTGATGTGTTCAATATATTAAGATGTATAAGGCAAAGCCGACCAGAATTTGTGCTGAATAAGGTATGAAATAATAAAAGTACTTTTAAAACTTTAAGAATTGATTGCGTGAAACAGTCGTAAATAGTTTTCAATAAATCTGATAAGACGTAGGCAAATGGAGCGTTATCTTATAAAGAAAAAGGGGAAAAAATAAGACAATTACTTTAGTTGTTGAGTTATAATTGTTTATGCTTTGTACAATATGGTTTGACGTAAATAGTCTAAATGACGAAAACGTGCAGGATGATCTGCTACTTATATATAAATGTTTAAAATGAAAAAACAATGCTTAAGATCTCACACTGAAGTGTTTAAAGGTAATAAATTTTACCTGTATGTGTTTGTGCAAATAATTTTTTTAAGGTGAAGATATAATTTGGGTTTTTATGTATTCAGTATTCATATTAATATTGGAGATTTATCATTTCTTAAGCATAATAGTTTAGTAGGCGATGTTTTGGAAGATACTTCTCCCATTACCAGGCAAAGTATAATGATGTTGGACATGTATTTGTTTATATTCTCTATAAATGGATGTCCAACATAATTTTACCTTGCCAGATGATGGAAAAAGGATCTCCTGAATTGTTACCTAGTAAACTATCATATTTAAGATATAATAAACTCTCAACAATAATATTAATTTTTAATTTGTTTGTTTTAGCATCAATATGGCTTTATTTATGAAGTTGTTAGCACAATGTTTTGAAGAGAGTGTTCGTACCAAAAAAGCGACATAATTTTCATAAAATGTTGTATGTTCACGACTCACAAGAAACATAGGTGTTTATATACGTGAGAAAAAGCACGATATTTTTTGTTTCAAATTTTAAGTAATGTTTTAGATAATATTTTGTGATTCGTTTGCGTTGTCAAATTTTACTGAGTAATTATCATAGGAGCATAGTTTCCTACGTGGTTAACTACGGACAAGTATACCTATCTCTAGTTGTAACACTTTTTTTTCCACAGCCTATTATTTTATTGGGAAAGGGTTCAGTTTTTTCTTCAAGCAACGCTGTTGAACATTTCTTCATGAACTAAATATAAGTTCATGTGATATTTAAATTTTACCCCAGAATTTTTTAATCATTCTTTATCACCATTTTTTAGTACATTTACCTTTTCATTATTCTGTAAACTATTGGAAGGAAATTGTATTATTACTTCAAGTTTATCTTAATACATAAAGATTATCTAATGTTCAACTTGAAAAATTGTAAAATCTAGTGGTGTTGGCATCACTGTTTTAAGAATGTAGTTATTAAATATACGTATACGCTTTAGTAAGTTCTAATAGGAAAACGATTTTTAGATCATTTTATAATAGAATTACTTACACATAACATTTTTATGAACTATAATTTTTTACGAGATGCTAGAATTTTTATTTAAAAGTTTGTTTCTTTTTGACCATTGTTGATATGTAATTAAGATGCAACACCCCTTAGTTTTTGTTACACAAGCACTTTTTCGCATTGTAATAAATAGTATGATGGAAATGATATTTCTTCACTTTTAGTGCAAGGTTGTGGTTGCTCTAGTTAAAAATTTTCATTTGCCCTCAAAGATATAACTACAATGCAATGGCTTCACCAATCTTACTTAACTCATTGACGTCAGTCTAATGCATTCACATTGTGCCGCAATGTCAGAAAAATTAACAAATAGGACATATATTTTTCGGCTACATCGAAGGAAAAAATATATCCCCTTTGCTTGTCAAAAACATACGGATAGATAGAATGTATTGCACTTTATATCTCATTACATTGTATACCATCTTGCTTTATTTGTTAAAAAAAATGTGCTACAAAAATTTGTCTTACTGTTAATTGTAAAAATTTATGTAATGCTTAGGGTAGATAGAATTAAGATTTAACATATTTATTTTACAGTATGTATATTAATATTGAAACGTATTATCTTAAATATCAAAATATTTTCAAGATTTTGGTATAACTCGTGAATTACAGGTATTTTGTTTTATTTATCTCATTTTACCGTAAACATGCTCGGATACAATATTCTACAACAAGAATATTATTTAATATGTTTCACTACTGTCAATAACTATACATGCCTTGTTCTTACATATCGCGTTTTTGAATTTTGTTTTATTTGCGTTTTTTAGAGTCATGAAGAATTGTTTCTGTAATATGTGGTTAGTATTATTTTGTTAGTTGCATCACCCTATTTATCACCTGATTCTTAGAAGACCTTTATATTACAACTATTTTTAAATTATTTTGTACATAGTTGTCAAAATGTTTAATAAATTTTTTTGTCAGTATGTGAAGATCGCACCTCTCTTGGCATATGGAATGGTCTAATCAAATCCATCATATAGTACTTATTATAAACCATAAGACTATATTCTGGTAGAGCATGGTATGGAGGTAGAGGGAGTAATGTGGGAGATAACAAACAAATGTAGTTTCAGGTATTATTTAGATTTATTCATTTTGTGGTATTACATCTGGTATTTCATCTGGTATTTTGTTAAAGCCGTGTAAAGCTGTGTAAAATAAGGTTTTTTTTTATTGAAGATAGTGATAGCTAACTAGCTGACTTTCTATCTTAGGTGTATTTTGATAAAAGAACAAGTATTAATAGAATTGCTATCCAAGGTAATATCAAAAAAATTAAACTTTTCATTTTTCAAGACTTTGGTCGGTTTAAGCTAAAAAATATTAAAAAAACATTTCAGCGTAAGCATTCTGGTCAAGAATGGAAGAAAAAATCATTTGCAACTGCTGTGCATGCTTTGTTTGGAACATAAAATTTGTTAACTGTTGACAGTATAGATGTTTCATTCTGTCTAACAAAAATTAAATCACTTTTAAAAGTTCTTGGTAATCGAAATTAGGTTTGATGTGATGAAATATAGGAAATCCTTTTTCCCTTTTATTTTAGCTATTTTTGGCATTCTGTCTTGATGAAATGAAGTCTTTTTTTCCTTTTATTTCAGCTATTTTTGGCATTCTCTCTTTTTTTCATAAGTTCATTAAGAAATGCTGAAGGTAAATAAAAAAAGGCTAATAAATTATAATATATCATAAAGACTTGCAGCCCATTGAAAACAATATTTCAGCTTATCGTAAATTTAATCTGGTTTTTTATTTTATGATCTTAAAAATATTGAACCTATTAACATACATAGCATCAATGTTTGTGAATTCATATTATAATTTTTCCCTTTAATTCTTTTAGTTTCGTAATTACAAAAAACTACACTGCAAATTTAAGTAAAGGGAGAACTATGCATGTGACGCACTGAAAAGATCTCATAAAAGTGAACTTTATGAGTAGCACCTATTTAAGTTAAAAGGCTAAGAAGAATCTTTTTAATGCTTTTTAATGTGAAAGTCATAGAAGAATTTGTTCGTTTTTCATAATTTTATTTAAATAACATCTAATTATTGTTGGTGAGTTTACTTGCAACAATATATAAGCCAAATTAAGACTCCACTTATATGTATATGTGATGCTAATGCTGTTCCTGTTCAATGTTTGAACCATTAAAATGACAAACAGATAAAATATTTAATAAATTTACAGGAAAAAAATCATGCAATTATTGGGTTTTGTAGTTTCTTTTTGAGATTTTAAGAAAAACTGCCAAACATCTTACTAATGTTTTATTATGATACTGAGAAATGCTATTTTAAACTCTTTTTTTATTTCGTTTAGAATTCACATCACATTGTTCATGAACTTGTTGGCACATTGTTTGGAAGACTATTGGCATAGTTGCATAATCATATTATATTTTATATGCAGAACTTCAAAATGACAAGAAACGCAACTGATTTATATATGTGACAGAAAACATTGTAATCTTTTGTTAACATTTGGTATAATTTTACATGACATATTTTGATTTCAACTTCATATTAATTTTACCATCCAGTCTTTCTGACTAAATTTTTACTTAGTTGTCCTGTGCCAAAAGTAATTAATAAAAAATCTCAAAAAATAATGTAAACGTTGAAATTCTGGAAAACCTGAAAATTAATTATATACCTTTCCCATTTTTGTATCTAAACACTGTTGTTATAAAAGTTAGTTTTAAATAATTTTTTAAATAATTCCATTTTTTTTATTTTTTTATTTCGTTTAAAATTCACATCACATTGTTCATGATATTGTTGGCACATTGTTTGGAAGACTATTGGCATAGTTGCATAATCATATTATATTTTATATGCAGAACTTCAAAATGACAAGAAACGCAACTGATTTATATATGTAACAGAAAACATTGTAATCTTTTGTTAACATTTGGTATGATTTTACATGACATTTTTTGATTCCACCTTCATATTAATTTTACTATCCAATCTTTCTGACTAAATTTTTACTTAGTTGTCCTGTGCCAAAAGTAATTAATAAAAAATCTCAAAAAATAATGTAAACGTTGAAATTGTGGAAAACCTGAAAATTAATTATATACCTTTCCCATTTTTATATCTAAAGACTGTTGTTATAAAAGTTAGTTTTAAATAATTTTTAAATAATTCCATTTTCTTAAATTTTTTTTATTAACCTTATTTTCAAGGTATGTCATCCTGGAAATCTATTTTCAAAATTTGAATTTTGATAATCACCGAAATTAATGCTCTACAAAATGTGAAAATTTCACAGAATGTGTCAACTGAAGAATTTAGTCTTCTTAAGCAGTGTGTTGATATGAAATAAAATAACATTTTTTGTTATTTGAAATACTATTTCTCTTATTTATTTATTGTATTTTCTATTGCATTTATTTGTTATTTAAACCCCAGCACATAGTCATTAAATTTTAAGCACGCTTTGTTTTATATTGTAATAAATTGAATTTATTTTATTGAGTAATAGAAGTTAATAGAATTACCCAGTTACAGTGCAGCTACTTTTTGATGCATGGTATCACTGACAATTTTTTATTTTCAGTCCTGGAGCTGACTTGTTTATGTTTTTTGTTACTGTTTTTTGTTTTGGTTCTTGTTTTTGCACTGAATGAATTGGACAACCCCTAAAAGGAAGTTAACACATTATTATAATGACACCTTTATATATTTAGCATTTCAAGTAACTGTTTTTTAATAAGGCTTTATGGGTAGCTATTTTTCAACCAATTAGTCACCATTAGAACCCCAATCGTATTAATCACAAAAGTGAAAAAATGTGCGTAAATTGTCGTAAACTACAATCTTGTAATATGATTGGTTAATTAAAAAAATCAGCTATTTGTTGTGTGTTTTTAAACTAATTTTAGTTAAGTAATTTAAGTACGCAATTTGGTAATTTCTCCCATACTATTTTTCTTTATCATTGAGTGTTGATTTTTTACAAATAATATGCATACTATCAATATTTCAATTCCATTTTTTCTATGTAGTTTGAAACAGCTATAAAAAACATATTTTGATGTATACTACTTTTAGTTAATGGTATGCATGTAAAAATCACAAAATATTTATGCTTTATGCATTGTTTTTCAGCCTATGGCTAACTGTTTTACACATATTTTGCCTGACTGTAATGTATTCAATTGACATTCCTCTGGACAGAAGAAAAATTTCCAAATAGGGAGAAGTTGGTCAATCCTTAACTAGACCAGTTTTTTGGAATTAAAAACAATAGACAATTTAATGCATTAAAATATTCAGGAAGAGGTTGTTTCTCCTTTACTTTTTCTTTTTCTAAGAACAGACCTGAACACAAGTATTTAAACTTCCACTATAATAATTTTGTAATCATCGGTATGTTTTTATACATCGTTCATAACCAATCTGTTTTATTTATTTTTTCAAAAAGATATGCGAAACATGTTACGTTGTATTATGCAGTATGGTGATAGACAATATAAAATAAACCCTTTTTGTCTATATTATAGTATGTATATTAATATCAAGATGTGGTGCAACATTTAAAAGACATTCAAACGATTTTTGGTGTTATTACAGGTAAGTTTTCTAACATTGTTTTTTTATATCATATCGCCACGCGTTATGATACAACAAAGAATGTAATTTTATATTGTGGAACATTCGATATATTTATGTGATTTCAACATTAACTTTTGACCACTTAGCATGATTACGACCTTCATGCTTTATGTCTTTTACTTCATTCGCTTCGTTTTAGAGAGATGAAGGACTTTGTATTAACAGTTGTATTCTTTTGGAGTCACATTGGCGCTGTATTATGTGGTTTGTACTATTTGTGTTCTATATTTACAGTAGTTAAATTGTTCATATAAACAAAAAAAGATTGCTTAAAGGAGAACTAACGATTAATAACAGCTTGCGTCGTAAGTCTGCGGGAATGTAAACAAACACATTTTAAATGAAAGAAGCGAAGAAATGCTAAACTGTGCCTCCTGTGATTGTCTAAGAATAACGTTATTTATCGTGTTCTAAAATAAATATCTTTTGCAGAATAAAATAGTGTTTCACCGTTTCACATAAATATAGGTTTTAAGTTTCAGACATGAATTATTACTTGAAAAAAGTATGTATTAGCTACGTGTATTCGAATTTATTATGAATTTTTTATTGTTTTATTTTTGTATCAAAATATTTTGAAAGACCACAGGTGCTTCATTTAATTCATTAAACTTCAAATAATTATGTTCAATAAAGTGTACTGGAAGTAATTTTGTCATAGCAAAACATAACAAAAACGGTCTCAAAGTTTTTCTCTTTGTGTATCTACTTTCTCAATTTTGGAAAATTAATTATTGTTATGATTTTGTTCTACTGGAATTTAGCTTGTCTTCTTTATTGCTCAGACCTCACAATAGATTTTAATCACTCTGAGAAGACCAAGAAGTGAGTGAATCTTTACAAATCCTGTTAAGCTATGCACGCCGTGATATGTTACAAATAAACAAAATATGCACGCAACAAGTTGACTTTCGTTCGATAATGGCGGCGACCGTTGATGTTTTGGGGGGACAAAATTTGAACCGAAAAAATAAAATAATAAAAAAAATTGATGCCATGTTGTTTCCATGATATGTAAGGAATGTTTTTATTACAAAAAAACATATATGCAACTTTTTTCGTTAGTTCTCTTTTAATATTTAAACATATAGAGATAATATACGTTTCTTTTAAAGTGTGGTTTCCTTTGTGTATTCCTCATGCTGAAACTACATGCAATGTTTTCTAACTCTCCATTTCCAATTGTTATTATTCGGCTAATATTCTCACAGACACGTCACGCAACTTGTTGGATAAAAAGGAAATAAAATAATATTGACACGCCGTTACGAGAACATATTACAACCATTGGCAATTAGTAATTTTTTTAGGCAATTGTAACAACTATATAAGAAGTTGCTTTTATTGATAAGTTCTTCCTGTATGCCTGATGATCGTGAAGACGTAAAAAAATTTGGTTGTATACTTGGTTGTATTGTTTTCAAACCAACCAAAGCTTATGATTGTATAAGTTATGCCACCTGTTGCCTTCATTATGTAGATCCTTGAACGCTGATCAAAAAATGTATAGAATTATGTGCTTTTGACGAACTGTTGAAGAGAGATATTGAATTTTACCCGTCCGTTTCAAACTGGATGGGTTAATCTAATTTTGGTCCCTGGTGATTCCTAGTCTCCCACGCAGGAGATGACGTCAGTTATTTCCCCACATTTCCAAGCTATTTGGCCTCAAAGTTAAAAAATGCCCTGCAATGGCTTCACTAATAATAGTTGAATGTTATTGACGTCAAACCAATGTATTAAATTCAACATATATCTAATTTGTTGGCAAACAAATAATACATAAAAAATCCACTTTGCCTGTCACAGACAGACAGGACTAATGTATTATTATAATAAGCTAGTTGTCTACCTGTGACAAAAATTCACATATAGACACTGAAGTATTAAGAATCCCTGTGGTGATTTCAATAAAAGCCTGGATTCTTTTTCTCATAATATAAACAACTTTTTACTTTTTGCTAACATTTGTGAATTTTTGTAATTTATCTAAACTTCGTACCCATGACTTGCATAAGTAAATTTTTTAATTATATAATTATAACATTCCCTGTGATTTTAAAACTTGACATTATAAATTAGAATACAATCGGCAAATTCTTAGCCAATGAAATTATTTCATTTTATCGCATAACATGTTCCAGCTGATTAAGATTGTAAAAAAAGTTTTTTAAAGTACAGAACATTAGGCACTTTTAAAAACTGGAGAATTACTATAATAGACTAGTTATCTAACCAATGGAAAAATCCGATGAGACTGAAGTCTCAAAAATCTATTTGTTAATTTGATCTTTATAACAACATTACTGTCGGTAACTTTTCCCGTGAATTTATTGATAACAAGGAAAAAAAGAAGTTAAAGAACAATAAATGTTAATTACCCGTGTATATAATATATTTTTCAATTAAACAAAGGATTTTTTAAATAAAAATAAAAGTTTATCAAATGTGACATTTTAAATGCTTGTCAAACGCAGACATAGAGTGTATAAGATATTACTTTGCATGCAATTAGTAGTATTTACTTGGAAAGGTAAAAAATAACAAAATCATCAAGACGTTTAAAAAAATTTTTACTGTTTATTTTTGTCAGTTTGTAAAGACCGTACCCCTCTTGGCATGTGGAATGGCTTGATAAAATCAAATCAAATTTCTGCTGAATCATCATATAGTCGGGATTATAATCCAGCTCAAGCAAGAATATATTCTTCTAAAGCATGGTGTGGAGGTACAGGGAGTAGGATAGGAGATTATAAAACAAAGTGGTTTCAGGTACCTTTCAAATTGATTTATATTTAATATTACGTTTTACCATTCTTGATAATGTGGTGGAAAACCTTGCAACATAAAAGGTATTTTAAGAAAAAAGTCGCATTGATTAACTTCCACCTATTTTAGGTCCATTTTAATACAAGGACAACAGTTAATGGAATTGCTATTCGAGGTGATCCAGGTGGTTCTAGTAATTACGTAACAAAATTTAAACTTCAATACTCAATTGATGGAAACACTTTTCAAGACTTTGGCGATGTGGGTTTTTTTTTTTCAAAATAAAGCCTTTTCATAGTGATTTAATATTAATCTTTTAATCATCTGGGACAAACATGCTTTCTTGTTAGGAATTTGCAGGAAACAGTGACAATAAAAATGTGGTGTACAACTGGTTTACTACATCGATGAGTGCTACACATGTTCGTTTGTATGCAACACAGATATTTAGAAGTTGGGATGATCAAGCTCATCCATGCATGCGAATAGAACTTTATGGTTGTTTACAAAACAGTAAGTAAACTTGATATTAAAAGCCAGAGTGTGTATAGATGGGTTGTTCTTGTATAAATTGCCTTTTCTCCAAATTTTAAAAAACTATGTATATTTGAATTTTTGTATTAATTTCATCTAATAATAAAATATTGCATCTAAACTAATAAAACTGCAAATTAACTATTCACATCTAAAATGTTTTGGTTTTTACGTCATACACTCTTTTTTTCTGTATATTCTCTGATCTTATTATGCTCGTTTGCACAATTATAACTTTTTGTAAAATACAAGTAAAGTTGTTTGTCGATTCGTCAAGGTTTTAAGTATGTTAAGTATGATTCAAAACTTGCTAAGCAAAGATTTAATTGAGATTATGGTTCTGTGGAATTAAGGTTACTTCTTATATTTTGGTCTTACTGGATCTTGTTAAATGTCAAAGCTGAACGAAGCAAAGATGTAATTGACATTATAATTCTGTGGAATTAAGGTTACTTCTTATATTTTGGTGTTACTGGATCTTGTTAAATGTCAAAGCTGAACGAAGCAAAGATTTAATTGACATTATAATTCTGTGGAATTAAGGTTACTTCTTATATTTTGGTCTTACTGGATCTTGTTAAATGTCAAAGCTGAACAAAGTGGAAAATTTTAGACTCAACATAAAATAATTTAAACATTTCATTGTTTCTAAACTTCGACTTATCAAATAAATATGGTTGTTAAAGTCATGTCATAATAAAAAGTGTGATGGGTGTAATTTATTTATTTAGACATTCATTTACCACTCGGTATGGCACGCACTATCATAACAAATTCGCAATTATCAAGAAGTACAGGTTATAATAAAGAAAATGCAAGATTATTTCATCCTGGAACTGGGATGTATAGACCGGATAACAATCCAGTGTACTTGCAAATTGATTTTTTTAAACAAAAAACTATCACTGGTATATCCATACAGGGTTCATTTGGAAATGGTATAAGTAACCAGAACTTTGTGAAAAAATACAAACTGAGTTATTCATATTATGGTACACAGTTTAGCCAATTAAATCAGGTTTGTATTAGTAAAACGTGAATTAACTTTCTGATGCATGTCATGAGGTAATTTTTAGTTCGGTTGGGTTAAATCAATTATTCTCACCTAATATTGAAATTTGTTCAGTATTTCTGGGTGCTACAGATGTTTCCTTGCTTCTTTAAAGTTTTTGTTGCCCACGTTAGCACATTGTAGAAATTTAAGCTAACTAGAAGTTAACATGGAAAATATGAGAATAACCAACCAATGAAAATTTGTTTCTTAAAAAATTCATGCCAGCCAAAACAACCTAATATAGTCTTCTAGTGGCTAAGCTAAATAAATTATTGAAAGCTATACTGGTCTGTCATTATTTAATCTATCAAGCAATCGATCAACCAACAGGAGCACTTGAAGTACACATAAACCTCAATCTATTTTTAATTTTGCAGAATAAATCGAAAGTTTCAATGGCAAATGCATAAAAATTCATATGATGATGCGTTCTTACTTTAATAATCATGTATTAAACAAACTCGCACTAATCAACTCATATAACTTATAGAAGATTGCAAGCCCTACGTCTTTTCCAATAATTTTATATTGCAGAATTAATGTGATGTTAGTTTATATTTAGGTTAATATTTAAATTACCGTGCTACCTTATTTAACTGATTGTGACCACCCATTTCGTTGCCAGATTTTTTTCCTAAAGAATCCAAGTCTTTTAGACAACTAACTGTACTTACACTTTCCCATCATATAATATGACCTACTTTTTATGCAACATTTATCAAGTGTTTTTTTTTGGCAGACTTTTCCCCAAAAAATCCTCATTATTGACCTGTTTTCGAGTAGTCCGTCAGGTATGTATATTTTTCTGCTTATCAACAAAGGACTTAAATTGCCTATGTTCTTTTAAAACCAACTGTTATTGTCCTTCGAAGTTTGCAATATAGCATTGTTTAACCAGTCCAACTAATTTTCGAGATTTTTAATAGAAGTAGGTATATTTTCACAAGATTTTTTTTATGATAAAGCCATCGTAAAAGCAAATACGCTTGGTTTTTATGATGTTGAAGCAAGTGAAAAGGCTGTTCTCTGGGTGATTTTTTTCATATTTTCTTTTCTGTACAAAAATTGAGAGAAAAAATGAGGTTTTCAAAGTAATAATTGTTTTCATGCAGTGGTAAATCAGTTTTGTTGGCCTCGCAGATTTTTTGCTGTGGTGTTTTTTTTACATTTGTTAAATTTGATTCAATAACACTTGTTGACTTTAAGCACACAATAAACAAAACACAAATAATAATATTTTCTTGCGTTAAACTTTTCAACACACATCGTTTAGACATTTTTGATGTTCAGAAATTTAAATTTCACCCACTTGTCTCCAACATAACAAGAATATAAATAGCTTGGTCGAGTAAAATGCAACCACACGTGGGTATATTATGGAAGGGCGAAGCTAAGGAAAAAACACAATACAGTATTATCACAATACAATTATAAACCAGAAAACTAATGGTCAGGGTAAGTTTTAAAAATTTATTTACATTAAAACTTGTTTTGGTTTATTTTAAGGAAATTCAAGTAGATGCTAGTTTTGGCGAGGAAATAGTCTTTAACACGTTATCACAACTCACGTTCATCAAAAGTCTCAGGATTCGGCCAACATCTTGTGAAGGAAATTGTGGTATGAAAGTCGAAGTTTATGGTTATGATGCAGGTAAAAATAAAACAGCAGGAATTGCAATAGGGTCCCCTTCAGTTTGTAAGTGACCTCTACTGTACACAAGGAAATAAAAGTGTTTAGTTAAAATAGAATCATTGTATGGTGTAATAATAAATTTTTGTGCTTTGTAGCAGAATAAAGATTTCGTAGCACGATAATAAATTCGACTGGAAAATTTATGTTGCTCCTTTTCGTAAATATTGTAAAAGTAATTTAAGCAAAGTTAATCATATCAAGTGTTGCAAATATTTAATAATTTGATTATTGTGTTGTATGTAATTTTTAATAATATAAATGTTAACACGCCTGCTGAAATTTTAGAAACTCCTTAATTGTTATATTAAATCCCTATATTAACTAATATTTTTTATTATGCTACCCTCTTAACTAAACTTAGAACTGCTGGCATTATTTAAGAAAAGAAATATTGGTTGTAGTTAGTGGTGCTGTCCACGTTAAATTTTTTGAATCAATCGTAAACCAGCAAGTTTTATTAGCCTATAAAACATTTTGTGTAGATATTAAAATTTTGCGTCAATTTTATTTTGAGAAATAACAGTACAATAGCTAAGTGAGAACAACTTTTATATGAACAATTTTTTCTTTAGTATGTTCAAACACTCTGACACAAATGACTATAACTGGTGCATCTGGAAAGAATATTACTATTGACAGTCCAACTGCATGGTGTAAAACACAAGCTTCAACTTACCTTTATGTTGCATTCAAAAGTAAAATAGTGGTTTCTGGTATAATTTTACAAGGAGATTCGAATAATAACGGCTGGGTAAAGACCTACAAGATACAACATGGATCTCCAGCGCACCTTCGCCAGGTTAAAATTGATTTTTTTTTCATTTCAATCTACTGGATATCTTTTTTTTTAAATTCTAGTTACAATGAATTACAAATATAAAGGAGCTATAGAAACACCAAAAAAAAGTCAATATAGATACATTTTAGAATGACAGAAAAATATATGGAATTTTATGTCAGAATATCAATTAAGCTCAAGATGTGATTTCAACAATTCTCTCCTCCACGCAAAAGTTAAAGTTCAAATTGTTATTTAATCTCAAAATTATCTCTAGGGACTGATAATATGAGATAAGCCATCCTTGATTAGCCATTTTTGTTAATAAATTCAATTATTTTGTGAATTTATGTATACGACCCAGCCAGCAAACAGGCTGGCTCAACACAGGTTTTTTTTCATATAATTACATCACAATAGGACTGGCCTTGGTAGCCACGAGGAAACTGCAGAAACACCTTTCCTTAAATAAAATAAAGGTGACGGGAAATGGTGTGTCTCCTAAGTCCAAATTCCAAGGCCTGTATGGAATACAATTGATTGGATTTTAACTTAGCTACATTTGCAGCAGTACAAAGTGAGAAAAAAACTTCGAAAAAGTTTTGCTGCTCAATGATTTGGTCCAAATGTTGCTTCAGATGATTATATAATGCTGAATTGTTGTTACTGAAAAGTTGTCAAAACTTTGTTATAAGAGGGTTTTGGGGGAACAAAAGAATTTAGACAAAAAATTTCTTATGCTGTCCCCCAAGGTACAATAAGTGGAAAATTAGGTTTGGAGTTTTTGATGAGCTATCTTTCATATGAGAAGAATATGCTTCTATAAAATCACTACCGTTTGATTGTCTTATGACGTAACAAAAACAATCTTAAACATTGTGCAGATGGTAATCTTTATTGCGCTGTATCTAAAAATTTAAGATAAATAACTAATTTTTTTACTGTGGTACCAATCCTGGCGTAAGAAATGAAGACAGTTTCAAAAATTACAGTAACAACAATGATGATGAACGTAATTGAGACATGGATAATGAGGAATGCATATAACCAGTTAAACGAAGAAATATAAAGGCAGTTCTGTTCCGCTTATTGATTACGCAAATTATATGTAAAAGAAAAGATAATTTACTTTTCAAAGAATTTAGAAATAATGCTCGAGAGCTATGTGAAACAATAAATGAATCAAATACTTTATTTGCTACAGCTATTAATTTAATGAGTCACGCGTTGTCTCAAATGACAAACTGGTTGAGAAAAAGCAAGTAATAGTCAATCATTCTTCACACTATCATGTCCACTTTAAGAAATTCTCCCCGGAGTATCCACCCCCTGCTTATTCGACCCCTGCCCCTACAATTAAGCACAAAAAGGTACACTTACTCTCAGTTTGACTTTTAATTGGAGCTTAATATTTTGTGACTGTTTTGTTTTTGTTATTTAAGAATTTGAAGTGTTTTTTCTGTTCTTTATTTACATAGAAAACTGTTACTCTTAAAATGTAACTAAATATTAGTAATGATTTTATTTCTTTTCTTTTTATACAAACATTAACCAATATTGTCAAATCATTCTAAGTTTAAAGAAGAAAAAAATTATAGAGAGAAAAGGAGAAGATATTTCGAGGTTATAAAAGCTTTATTTAAGGACAACATCTAACTCATGATTTTGCAATAAAATATACCTGAAAATATTATAATTGTCCAGCCTAAACTAAAAAGATCTTTTGTCCTGATTGCTGACACCTACACAATGATTTCGTCAATGACTTGACTGGTGGCCAATTTGTTCTATTCAGTTTTTTTGAAATAATAACCCACAATTATTTTTTAGTCTAGCCTGCTGTTAAACAGAACTTAAATGTATGTATTAAACATTTTTGAAACAAAACAAGACAAAGTGGAACAGAAGGTCAAAATTTGAGTTAGTATACAAACAGCATAGTCCACAGCATAATCTTAATGTAAACATAGTTATCATGTAAATATCTTTGCACATAGGTTTTTAATATTTCACGAACAGCAAGTTTGGGAATACACTGGGTCACGAAAATGTTTGTTGAAGGTTTCTTTTGACCTATTGCACTCAATTTTAGCAATTATTTCTTCATCCCTGTAACTATTGTTACTCTCGCAAAAATTAAGTGTAATTAATAACGTACACAATGGAACACAATGTCGACTTAAATCGCTTTTTCTTGTCAGGATTTTCCATCTAGCTTTTACAATTTTATACTTTCTTCTTGGGTCAAAGTGATTTTTTGTAAGAATTCTAACTCATCTTCTGAATAATTCAAGGAACTGTTCCTTCCAAAAATTTAGCAGGGAAATTAGAGACTGTTGATGTGTCAGCTTTTTCAGGAATTTTCCAAAGTATAATGAAATCCCTTTCAACAGGCAAAAGTTGATATGAAGGTGGGGAACCTACAAATTGCGCACCAAATCCTGTCACTTCAGAATCAGAAGAAGTAGTGTTAGGTATCACATGTGCATATCCAATATTTTTGTTGAGTGCTTGTAGATCTGCTTGTAGCTTTTTGATAGCGTGTATGTTGTTTAAAACATTGTAATTTAGTCTAGCTTCATAAATTGTAGGTGATATACCTTTTTTCATAACACTGCTATGGGGAACAGTTTTCATAACTGGGTATTTAACTGTCTCTTTATTTCTTGGAACATTTCTTAAAACACTAGTGCAGGTTTTTTCTGTTGGAACTCGTTTTAAATTATTGAGGGAATATTTAGCTAATTCTAGCCATGAGGGATGACATGATTGCAGTAGCCACTCATGCCTGCTGGACAGTTGCATTTTGCATCGTCCACCTCACCATTTCGTCGATTTAAATTACTTCCACAACTCTATGGACTTTTTTCATACTATTATTATTATTATTAATTATTATTATTATTATTATTCTGAATAGTTATACAGGGTATAACCACTTCAGTGTTAAGACACTGTTATTAATGTGGGTCCTGTGTTCGTAATGTATACATTAACTATACACCTACCCAATTTCCCTCACATGGCATGGGTTGACCCGTAGCTGTAGTAAAGACACTTGGTAAGCATGCCCGCGATGTGAACCGAACCACGGACCTTATGATTACGAAGCGAACTCCATAACCACAAGGCCACGCACCACACTAGCCCGATAATGAGCCTTAGCTAAAAATATTTCAATGTCTGAGGTGCAAATAAACTTTCCGAAGAAATGTATCTTTCCTCCTTAAATTTGAGCCCTCTTTCTAATGTCTTTTGTATGTGTAATTTCTTTAATTTACCACATTTGCCGACATGTTGATCAATTTCTCGTCTAGTAAATAATGGCAAAAAATCCAGGGATTTACCCCAACATAATTCTTCTTCAGCGTTTAATTTTACTTCAACATCAACATCTATGTTTTGTAACAACAATTTATGAATATTTTGATTCGTAGGCGTTCAGAGATATTTCTAATTTTGTCAGGCTTCTTGATAACTTGCAGAGTTTGCAAATCCACCTCGCTTGCCGCCATCTTGTTTACAATTCTGTCCATACGGACCTCATTTTGAAACCAAGATAACGACTACATCATTGAATTAGAGAAAGCCGTATTGCTACACGAGTGCCATTAATACAACCAAAAACTTGCACCATTTCAATTTTCAGTTTGACGTAAGAAAATTGTTTCTGCATTTCATTTACATTTGCTGGCAGCGTGATATAGTTTAGTTGACAAGAGGTTGCCTATGGTTGTTTTTAACACTGTACGTTGATCGATATCAAAGCTGTATGCAATCATCCACAGAGATCTTGTGTCCTTTAAAGATGTGGTGTTACAATAACTTTTTTTGCAAGATCCTAAACTACAAGGCGAAACATAAGATTAAAACCTAAATAAGGTTATGTCGAAACATAAGTCAAAATAACATTCAATTATAATACAGAGCTCGATAGTAGAATAAACAAATCAATCATAAAAGCATAGAAAAATATCATTCATATTTTGCCCTTGAATAGGATTCTGCTGTCATTTAATTATTTGATTATAAATTTAGTTTACATTATTTATCCTTATTGCTGGCAATAAAAAAAGAGAGAAAATGTTTATTTTAGAATTTAATTGGTGTCTCTGAACGAATATCTCCATTATCTGTAAATTGGTTAAATCCTTACATTGTCACAAATCATTTGTATATCATTCCAACATCGTGCAGCCATGACAGATGCTGCATGAGACTCCAACTAAAAGGCTGTCAAATAGGTATGATTATGATTAAGAACTCGTTTGTGCAAAAAATATTTCTTTAAATAGATCTTTTAATGCACAAAAATTATTTTAGTTCTTGCAAAGCCTCATTCAATAAAAGCAAGTTTATCTTCATCCGAAATCAGATTTACATGGAAAGCACCAGTGTCTCATCCTCTTTCAGTCTCCAAATACCATGTATGTATTTCAATAAATATTATCTTGCAGAGTGCCTAATTATGCCTAATTATTAGCCATGGGATTTTGAAAGTTTGAATGATGAATTGTTAAATAATGTAAGCCGGTCATTCTAAAACTACCTACTCTATTCGGAGAAAATTTCGCGAGAGAAACTTTCGCGAGTCAAAAAACTCGCGAAATTTTTTGGATAAATTTTCGCGAATCTACAAATTAAAAAATTTTCGCAAGATCAACTTTCGCGAAATCTGAAATTGGAAAGTTTTGGCGAGATAAACTTTCGCGATTCGTGATTTTTTATGTTCTTATAAAAAATGACCTATATTTCTTATGATAGAAAAGTGCTTTTTAACGATGTAATTTTCTTTTTAATGTTATGTAAAAACTTTTATTTACAAATTGGGTTCTATGACAAATTCACAAAACAGATCAAACACATTAGGCTCGTCTTCTTCTAGCTCCCACGCATCGTCGTCATCGTCTTCTTCGCCAGTAACTCGGTTATAAGCCATACATACATTTGAAACATCATCGCTTTTGCTTATTTCTAAGTTTATTCCAATCTCGTTCCCATCACCAGTTGTGCCAAGTGTGGACGAGACAAGAAATTTTCTCGAATCGACAATTTAGAAAGTTTGTACTGAATAAATTTTCGCGAATGGCCAGACAAAGTTTCGCGAAAAAAACCAAAAAATGCGAAATTCGCGAAAGATTCTCTCGCGAAAGTTTCTCCTAATAAAGTATTTTAAATGCACTGTGGTGGCCTTAAATTATTTATTCTTTTTAGATTAAAATTACAGCTTCAAAGGATTTTCCACATACGCATAGTTTGTTCTTCAACACAATTTATACTACTACGTACATATTGAGTTATATACTAGAATATGTAACCTTTGCTGCAGCTCGTGTTCGAATTGTTATTACAGCAGATATTCATGATATAACAAAATCTTCTGAACCGTTTGACTTTTATGTGCAACCAAAAGGTAAGTTGCATTGATTAATAAATAACTCTTCTCACTTAGATTTGTTGTTTTCACTTACTCTGTTATTTTCTGCAGGTTCCTTGTATTAGGGGCTGATCGCATAAAGAGCAATGGTGTAAAATTAATAAATACATAACTCTTAAGACAAATAAGGAATTTTAAATTTTAATATAATATAGTTGTATAACGTGGTTTGTAAAAATTTAAAATTACTATTGACCGCTATTATGCGACTGTTAAAAAAACGCCAGCTAACGTAACCAACAGGCCTGGTTAGATAGGACAGCTCTCTTTATGTGTTTAGCTCCTTATAGCAGTTTTTTCTTGGATGGTTCTAGAATCTCATGAAAAGAAAAAAGGTAAAAGTGCTAGAATATCGTTGAATTTAGATTTTATTATTTTGTTTAGCGATTTAAGATATTGTCTGATTACTTATTAGTGCAAATAAGAATCATTAAAAACACTTGAAAGTTCTAATAATTTAAAGAGATGAAGCAGGGAAATGAAGTAACAAAATACAGTCTTTTTTGTTCATCTTTTAAATATTGATAATCATACATCTCTGTGCAATGAAAACGTTTTAGAAATATACATTTAACATTTTATTATAGTTTTAATCAATGTCCATGTCCGTCAAGGTGTAGTAAAAGCAATTCTTTCTCTCAACTCAAAAAAACGTTAACAAACTGACCCCAGCACCAAATTTGTAGGTTCCAAAATTGTATTAGTCTCAGCATTTTGGCCACATTATAAGTATTCACATTTTAAGGGCATATTTTACACAATGATCAGCAATTAACTCAGAAGTAGACTTTTTAGCAAAATTCGAATCCTGTTAAAACCTTTGATTGGTATTCTTGATAACGAAAAGTTTGTTTCTGTTTTGAATGAAGAAAATTGTTCTGTCACTAGATCCGCCACCACCTGGGCTAGCTACAAGTAGTAATGGAGAAAACACAACGATTGTCACATTAACTTCTTCATCAGATATTCACGGACCAATAAGGTTAGTAGTAATGTTGTATATACGTTGCAATGAATAAAGGGTGTAGCAATATTTGATACTTCCTGGAATAATTTAAATTAACATTTTAATTGCAGTAAAAGAGCACTGTATTTAAATGAAAATGTAGTTTGCTATTTTGTAGCTATCACACAATGCCAGTTTTAATTTTCTTTTTTTTTTTTTTGCTTAAAAAAATCTCTCTTGAATATTTAAAAACATTTTGATGGAGATTTAAAAAAATACTGTACAATCCGAGATTGCGTCTGCAAATACGTTTGATATTGAGCAAACAGCCATCTATCTTACTCCATAAATGTTTCTAATTTTTGAAGAATATTTTAGATTATATACCTGGTTACAAAAAAATTTTCTGTGTTATTTTTTCTTGTTTTTTTTTTGTTTTTTTTTGTTCAATGCGTGTGTGTAACCTTATTCAGTTCTGAAGAAAAAAACATTTAGATCACTTTTTATACAGATTATACTTCTAAACATTTGTTTAAAAAAAGACCACATTTATTTGTGTAGCTATTACGAAATTGTGATATCAACTACGAGAAAGTCAAATCTACCAACTCTGATAAACAATCAAAAAGAATCAGAGTTAAAGAATCTGGATTATTTTCTTGCTGCTACAGTTAAGGACCTTCCAGCAGATGGTATTAAATATTATTTTGTGGAAGGCCAGGAAAATATTGATGGTTTAAATGCAAAAATATCAGTTATTGGAAAATATTATATTTATGCTAGAGCTGTTATAAATGGAAAGGTAAATTTATATATGTTGTTTTATTATTATTATTATTGAAATTATTTACCCAGGATAGCCTCTTCAGTTCCTATTGATACTATCAACGAGAGTTTTATGGAGGGGTCCCAGTTCATCTAAAACTCACATTTCAACTACGGAAGTCGTGAAAGCACAGAAATATCTCAACTAGACAACTGCTTAAGATATCAACCCTATTCTCATGCTGAGCGCTAAGCAGAAAGGATAGATTCACATTTTTCTAGTCTCTGGCATTACTTGACCGGGGTTTAAACCAAGACCTCTCGCACTGGAAGCGAACGTTCTACCATGAGGCTACCAGTTGGTGAAAGTACTAGCGTATTTAAATCGTATATTCATTTACAACAGGACATTACAAAGTATGGTTTCCAAAACATCAATTATAATGGAGTTTTATCTCAAAATGTTGTTATTGGTAGGTTTTATTTTTTTAATTATTTTATAACCCTTACTTTGGACTGAAAACCTTGCCACTTTTAAAAAAAATTGGGTTAATTGCATGTCAAAACTTACTAAATGTTTTAAGTTTCAAGCTCAAAGCAAAATCCTAAGGGAAGTTATTGTGTTTTACTGATTGTGAGGATTGTATAGAAATTTAAAGAGGTAGTTTCCAGTAATGGCTGATATCTTAGGCTCAAGCAGGTGTCTAATAGATAAATATGTAAACTCGGTAAATATCATAGCTATGCAACTTAGCAGTAACATTTGGTTTTATTGATTTTTTTTTCTAATTATTAGAACGCAATGCATTAAAGACGCTTGTTCCTGAAGTTTTGAACCGGACGAAGACATCTGTTGCATTAGTAAAAGGACCTTTAAATTTGAAGTAAATTTTATTTTTATTTTTAGTTGATTTAACTCCACACGGTTCCCGACAAAATATATTGGGATAAGGTGGCAAATTTCGACGTTTGTTTCCACAAGTCGATATGTAGCTGTTTTATACTAGGTTCACGCAATTTAAACTTGTCAAATTTCACTTGTCAATGCTTACGGCGGACTTAAGAGATTATTTGATTAGATCCAAACTCCTTATATATGCTTGTTGTTGCTGACGTCAGCATGACTATTTGTCTCAAATTGTGAGACCCTGGCGTGGATTATGTATTAGAAAGTGAGTGTAGAGTACTCGCTGTTGCATCTGAACAAGTAGCACCAGCGCAGCCTAGTGGCTGCAGAAAATTTAAAATTGATACATTTCATCAATTCCTTATAATGATCAAATTAGTGCCATTGTCTTATATTTTAGTGAGTGTTTCTATCTTGTTAGTAAAATGATAAAAAAATTCTTTAAATAAGATTTTTCTTTAAAAAAAAGTTAAAATCTAAATTTGTATGTTTATAAATGTTCAAAATCCTTTTCTATCCAGTTGTACTTTTTTTATCAGAATTGTTGAAACTTGGTTTCTTTCTTTTTCTACAAAGTATTTAAAAAGCTGTGGTGAAATAAAACAGTGGAATATTGGCAAGGTACTGTGAAACTAGGAGCATGGCTATGGTAGACTAACAATACTAGAAAAATATCTTAAGGGTTAGGGTCAGGGTTAGTTTTTTCCTCTACCTTTCACCCGTAAAATCTTTCTTTTTCTTTATTCTTGAAAATTTTGCATTAAGATGTTGGCGAATAGTGTACACATCTTAAATTTGACCCTTCAGAAATAGTTTTTATTGCACAGTGTAACGGATGTTTAAAATACGTGAATGGAGCTGTAATAATAAAAGATTACTTGTTTATTCACGTTTATTTTGTTTTGAAGAAAAATATTTTTTCGTTGCAACATGAATATTTCAACTTTCGGGCAAAAATCATCTTGATATATTCTTAGCACGGTTGATTGGAAGATTTGAGAATGTAATGGTAGGATACATGTTTATATAAGTTACCAAAGAATAAAGAAACAAACGTTTGCTTATATTCCATTTAGGATGCAAGTAAAATTTCAAGTGAGCATATTCTTAAGGATACTTTTCGTTTGATTTTATCTTGAATAGTCTTACAGAGTAGATTCTTATAAAATAAAAACGCGTGCCAATGTTTACAAAATTTTCAAAACTTTGCGAATTTTGTTGCATGAACACATTTTGCAGTTAAAAAAACAGGACCATATCAGGAATGATGATTATTATTGTAATTCATACAAATATTTGAAAGCACAAATTCGAAAAGGCACTGAAATTAATTAGTTTTTTTAATTATAGTCTCTTATTATATAAAAAAGATGGTTCACTAATTTTGCCAGGTTAAATGGATTATTTGACTTCTGCAATCTGTTATATACATATGTGTAATTTTTTCCTATTGAAAAGATACGTCTCAGAGAAACTCTTCAATTAGTAAGAAAAAAATAGCAATGTATAATGAAAGGGAATAAGCCCTCCAAAACGATAGTAATCTGTGTAACCTGTTACCAACACATTTCTTTAAACTGCTTTATTGTGGAAAGTCATTCTAGTCCACTTTTATCTATTTTAATTCACTTTTTAGATATCATTATATTATAATGATGAAAGTTAACAAAACAACCTGGCAGAAAAAAGAACCAAAATTTTACCAGCAGAACGACTTGAAGACATATGAAACTGCTGATTATAATCAGCCTTACATAGCTGGTGTATTTAACAAAACACAATTACTCAATGTTAGTGAGTTTGTGCTAGGTAATGTGAATAACTTGTCACTGTTGTGATTGAACCTTTGAAGGGGACTGTATTAGTTTTGTGTGTGTTAGAAAAAGGATTTCAAGTAAATGTAGTATAGCCTACGACTCTTTTGTATGCCAAGTTAATTAATTGTGAAGAATTTTATCAATTATATATTCTTAAATTCTTTTATCTGAAAAAAGAAACGATTTCCCTGGAAAATGTACAACTCAAAAATCAAAATCATGACTACTTTTATCAAAGGAAGCATCTTTCGAAAAGTTCAATAATTTTAACTCTATTTCTCGTACATCATGTTGCGGTTTTTCGTATATATAAACCTTCTCGTAGCATGTGAATATTATTGCTTATTATGTACCAAACATGGGAGTGAGTAAAAGAGAGTAAAAACACAAAACACTAAACATAACATCTTACGTTATCAAAATGCTAGAATTATATCAAAAAATTTACATGTTTGCTTAACGCAACGAAAAGAATTAGCATTTTGTGTTTTATGCTCCTCATCACATCCATATTGAATTACAATAAGCAATGTCTAACATAATAAGACACATTGATTTAGGTAATAATATTACATACACATTACCGTCAAAGTCTGGTAGAAGAAGAAGAAGATCCATAATAGAGTATAGAAATGGACCCTTAGTTGGAGGTGAAACATATGCTGTATTTCAAAGGCTTAATGTACAGGTACTGTGAGCTATATATAGGAATTTTTCCATGTAATCATTGATGAATTGATAATGAAAAGACGTGAGAAGTATGTATTTTTCTTCGCTAGGATGATTTGTATTCTACATTATGGTCAAAAGAGTTTGTTGCTCCCAAAGATGGTAAGTTTTGTTTTAATGTTTTAATGCTGTGATTGAAGTGTGCAAAATTAACTACATTCAATCTAAATAACTAAAGTTATCCGAGACCTGGCATTACACGCTGAATGTAGCCCTACAGGATAACTATATTTGCACTCTTTTGGTTGGTCACTGTCTGTTCTACGAAAATTTGTAACCTTAAATATTAGTCAATCGGTTTAAATAATGTATAAATGACAGACAAAAATTCCATTGGATAAACCATGCTTGTCATATAGCTGTGATTAACCTACTTTTATCTGAACATATAGAATAGGTACTTTTTGTTAAAAATAGTGGGATCAAAGGTTGTGCTCATGGTGAAAAAATTTCAGAGTAACTGAACTTTTCATTATGTTTTAGGCCAAATGTTATTTAAGCTTTACCAACATGCAGCACAATTTATCG
The DNA here is from genome assembly GCF_029227915.1 of Hydractinia symbiolongicarpus. Lineage (NCBI taxonomy): Eukaryota > Metazoa > Cnidaria > Hydrozoa > Anthoathecata > Hydractiniidae > Hydractinia > Hydractinia symbiolongicarpus. The sequence goes on along the minus strand of NC_079882.1, from coordinate 25,059,340 downwards.
TGAATCTTAGTTTTAAACATATATCACAATAAAGGCCTTCCAAAAATCAAGAATTGTGTGACTTCTAGCTAAAATGAGAAATAAAGAAAAATGACATGTAGCGTAGTATGTTAGCTAGGGTAATTCCTGGATTTTAGGTCCATTTCTAGGTTCATTTAAGAAGAAGAAAATAAAAGATATTGAAATATCATTATATTTTCAAAAGTATACTGATAGTTTGTATTTACGTGGAAAAAATGTTAGCTGTAGATCCAATTAAACTATAAAAATATAAGATTTAAATTAAAAAATGTATACAGATGGGCAGGTAGACGCACAGAACATACTGGGAATATTACAATTAGGTAGAGCGATTTCGAAAATCCTTATCTATATAGTTTATGTAGTTAACTTTCTATTTTTCTATCTCAACACATGATCTACCAAAAAGGTATTCAACAGTTAAAAAATAAGCTCACACACACGTGCAGCTCTTTTGAAATTTCCGTTTTTAAAACTTTCGATTTTTCATGTCAAATATGTATTTACTTTTCAAATTTAGTTATGTTAGCTAGATATGGTAAAGGTGACCCTACAAGGTGTACTGCATTACCAAGCTGCATGTGGAGTGTTTTTTATTATGGGGGACTGAAGAAGAATTTAAAAGTGCTTAAAACGAGTCAGTAGGACTAACATTTAACCAACGATCATGTTTAGATGGTCTAATGAGCACTTTTAAGTTTTCAGATTCGCTGCTTACATATCAGTTCGATATATGTATTGTTATCCTAGATACACAGGCTGCACCGAAGCCTGGAAAACAAAATCCAACATCATCCAATATTGGGTTAATAGCAGGCATTGCAGCTGCTGGTGTTATTGTCTTAATTGCAATTATTGTTGTCATCATCTTCATAAAAAGGTATTTTCGTTATTTAACTTATTTTAAAACAGGACACACACACACACAAAAAAGTAGAATCTTTCAGTCTTGTTTAGTTTTGGGAGTCTTTACAACAACATACATAATGTATTAGGATAGTATTACCAATACATATATTGGTGTCTTTAATCATTTTATGAAATAACGTGAATTTGACATCAAAATTTTGTTGATAGATGTATTTGAATTGTAGGGTACGTACAAGTGTGTAAATGATTACAACCTGAAAATGGTTTGGAAAGTTAAATATAATTGTAAACATTTAGTGTTTTAGTTATTTTGTAACCTGTGTGTTGATGAAATTTTCATGTTATACACAGTGTATCTTATAACCAGTCAATTATCCATTATTATTTTTTTATGTGAATCACAATCTCACTCTTCATTCAGATAATTCCTAAAACACAGAAAGTAGAGATGTTTTTATTGCAGCCTTTGATTACCAGAAAACAGGCTAATTTAAAATCTAAAAAAAATTTTTGTTGTATAATCGATGCATTCCGGTGCTTGCAGAAAAAAGACAGAGGATGATATTCTATCGAATTTATCCTGGCGTTATTTTAGTTTTAAAATTTTGGTTTAGACGGCGTAAACCCTTGAAGCGTTCTGGTGACGATCGCGATTCTGCAACTTCCATAAAGCTGAAAAGTCAAGATGAGTTTAAAATGCAAGAAAACAATTATGACGAGATTAATGCAGGTTTGTTGCAACTTTTTTTGTCATTTATTGCTAAAAATCTATTTGACTTTGTATCTATCTTTCTTTCCTTTTGAAGGACCGTCAAACGAATCTTACTACAATATTCCTTTGAAACCTAAATTTCCGCCACTTTCCATTCAAGAATTTTTGTCATTTTATTTGGAACAAAAAGATAATGTTAGCTCAGACATTGTGAAACAATACAAAAGTGTTCCAATGGAGCGTTTGCATGACTGCGAAGTTGGTTTGATGTCTCAAAATAAAGATAAAAATCGTTACTTGAACGTCACTGCATATGACCATACTCGTGTTGTCTTGCAGGAAATTACTGGTGAAGAGACTAGTGATTACATTAATGCAAACTATATTCAGAACTACTCTGGAGAAGTTGAATATATTGCAGCTCAAGGACCGAAAAAAGAAACAATTTTTGATTTTTGGCGCATGGTGCTTGGTGAAAAACCTGCAGCTGTTATCATGCTTACAAATATAGTAGAGGATGGTAAGCCAAAATGTGCGCAGTATTGGCCAAAGAATAACGGGAAGCGAGTTTATAATGGTATTGAAGTGGAAGTGATGGAAGTACAAGTATATGCTGACTATGTAATTCGTAAAATGAAAGTGAGTTACGAATATAACAAACATCAATTTATGCATTTGCACTTCACTTCCTGGCCTGACCATGGCTGTCCAGAATACCCCACATTGCTGCTAAATTTCTGCTATAGAGTGAGACAACTCATTCCATATGAAAGTGGAAAGCAACTTCTTGTGCATTGTAGTGCTGGTGTTGGCAGAACTGGATCATATATTATCATTGACGCGATGCTGCATTTGATGAAAACAAAACATCTCGTTGACATATACAACTACTTTGAAAGTATTCGACAAAATCGCGTCCAAATGGTGCAAACAGTTGAGCAGTACAAATTCGTTCACAGTGCGATTTACGAAGCCTTGTGTTGTGGTTATACTGGTGTAGCCGCATCAATATTCCCAGAGACTTTCCGAAATTTAATATCAAAGAAGCAAGGCGGAAAGTTTCTTTTGGAAATAGAATTTGAGCGTTTAAATAGCGTAAATATACCTTTTGGTGAAGGTAACTTCAAAACGGCAATGTTGGAAGAAAATGCCAGTAAGAACAGATACCCAGATATATTAGCAGGTGGGCATTTTGATATTTGCTGTTTGTTACTTAGTACGCTACCGTAAATTACCGATTGAGTGTCCTCAATGTACTTTTGGCACGTATTTGGTTACAGGGTGATGATAGAGTTGTTTTTTGCAAATTAAAGATAGCGTAATAAAAATAACAAATAACAGAATACCAAAGTAATAATGCCAGCGCATTGTGCCTAACCCTTCTTTCCCATTACCTTCTACTTTACATTTTGATTTAAAAATCGCACGAAATGCTATTGTAAAAGTTCAAAAATAACACGTTTGGTTTGCCAATTTATCAAATAAACACGCAGGGTCACGCCCGCCAGGTGTTTGATTATTGGACGCCTAATCGGTGATTTATGGCATTCTAGATTAATGCTAACCACCCTATACGGAAGATAGCATTTGCATGGGATTGTCATTTTTAAGATATTATTGACGAGTGACAACATGAAAAGTTGAAAGCCTTATATTTCTAATGAGAGATGTGCTGCTGTAGATTTCAAGATAGTCCCTAAATTTCCGTTTGTGCCAGCAGAGTTCTCTAAGATTGTGTTTGTTATGGGCAAAATTGACTTCCCTTGCTTTCATAAGATTTTCTTTATAAACAACTTAACTTTTGATCTGGTACTAACTTGATATGCTGAAAATTTATGTTAAATTTGATAAAAAATTTGCTTAATAGTTGCTTAGGAGAGAATGGAAAAAATTTAAGATTATCAAAACCCTGGTCAATAATTACCAATTTTCATCAACAATGTTTGATTTAATATCAACCTTTTACTTAATATCCAAACTGCGTAATTATTCGGTTCAGTATCAGGAAATAGGTGCTGTTCCATAAGTGAGTATCACATCTTATATATATATAAGGATTGTCAACATCAATGTAAGCCCGGTAATGCATTTTCGACACCGCAGCCAGAACATAAATAGTTGCTTGTATGTGATGTTGTTTATACTTGCTTAGAAATCTTGGAGATTTTAGTACAGTTACTGATAAACTGGTTGCTTACAAAACAGCATAACGATTTTCTAGGTGACTTCTTACGTGTATTCTTACCACAAACACCAAATTCTACCGATTATATCAATGCTGTTTTTGTAAACGGTTATAAAAAGAAAGATGGTATCATAGCTACACAGGCCCCGTTAGTTGGAACATTGAATGACTTCTGGGTTGTTGTTATGGAGCGCGATGTGACTACTATTGTTATGTTGAATAGCACAGACGAGAACTATCATAACTTTCCATCATTCTGTCCAGTCCAAGGCTCCGAAGACTTTGGTGCTGTTACAGTGAGGGTAGAATCAAACGCGCGAGTTGGAAATATCAACATGCAGTCTTTCATTGTATCCGATAACACGGTTTGTATTCTTTCGTCTCTATTGTACTTTGTTTTGCCAGGAGAAATTTTCGCGAATCAGGTGTTTACAAATATTTGCGGGAATTAATTTTCGCAAATAAAAGGAAAGAAATGCACAAACTACTGGCAAGACCAAAAATGTAACAGTGTGAATAGTGCGAGTGTAATTGATGATGATTAAAGGGAAGTGTTATTTATTTATTTTAGAGGGTGTTATTTCCCCATCTCTACTCCATTTAACCAGTTTATGCGGACAATATTTTATACCCTAATCCTAGAAATGCGTTGCGGCAAGGCTGCTGAATAAAATTTCCTGATGCCAGTATCGATATTGAAGACCAGACTGACTTTCTATTATTTAAAAAGTCCTGTACAAAATCTAAGAATGTTTTAATATTAAAAATATTTGTAGAGTAATAAAAATTGGATTTTTTCACAAAAACATGAACGATGAATTTTCCTTTAAAAACTTTTCAGAAGTACTACACAGTAGACCCAAAAGATAAATCAGTAAATTTTCTTCTGCTTACATTGAATTGTTAGCTATGGAAATAAAAGCAATCATTTGTCAGAGCATAGTGTCTTTGCTGGAATATTAAAACAAATATTTTCCACAGATTATAATTTGCCACCTAACCCATGCTTCATCTATTTTTTGAGTTTAGACAGAGCGCAAAGTTAATAAGTTGCAACTGAACTGGCCGAATCATGATATTCCTGATTCCAACTCGTTATTAACTTTAATTGGAGAAGTCTTGAAGTCGCAACAATTTTATGGAGATGGGACTATTTTGGTTACGTGCAGGTTTGTTTGTTTATTTGTTTTTGTGCTTCATGTTTGTTTGTTTGAAACATTGAAAACATGTTCATCAATTTTAAAAATTTTTGTGGCCTTCTTGTTTTCATGTTCCATCATGTTTTTTGTTGTATGTACTTTAAGTTTGAAAACTTTCGCTGGCAGAAACTTTCAGTCAAATTCGCAACAATCATGTCGTGAAATTTTTCATATACTTTGACTCGCAAGTCTATGTATGGGAAAAAGTATTCGCGAACTGTAATGTTTCCGAAAAAAAAATGCAATTTTTATTTCTTTCCAAGGAGACAAATTGATTACGCAATTCTTTTAAAACTTTTATAGTTATAAATTGTTAATTTCAATGTTATGCTTAGATAATCAAGGAATGCGTTTTGTGATTAGTGAAAATTAATGCTCGCAAAATGTATTTAAAAGTTCGCAAATCTTTTAATATTGCTTTTTTTCTAGAATGTTCGCAAAATGCAAATTTTTCGTGAATTTTTTAATTTGCAAACATTTCCGCCCGAAACATTTTTTTCCCTTAAAGTATAATAACTCCATTATAAAGAAGGGCTAGACTTTTAGTCTTGCATAAACTGCCTTTTTGGAATTGTTTCCAACGACAAATCATGACATAGCGCTGTCGTGAAAAAAATAAGCACAGTTCATTATTTACCAAACATGTCTTATGATTCTGACTGTGTTCGCTGGATAATAATTGTTGTATTGAAAGACGTCATAATATGTATTTCAGTGATGGTGCCAATCGCAGTGGAACTTTCATAGCGTGTATGAACGCATTAGATCAATTGAAAGTTGAACAACATATTGATGTGTTCCAAACTGTTCGAAGAATGAGGTTGGTCAGACCAGAATTTGTCGAAAACTTAGTAAGCATTTTTTATTTTTCTTATACTAAATTTAATAACAACATCTGGAAGGCCCAATGGATAAAAAATAGAAAACGCAAGCAGTGTTTCCAGTAAGGATTTTTATGAATATTATCAGCAATCGTGAGAAACAATTGTGAGCTTTGTGAGCTCTCTACTGCTTTCATTCTTCAAGTGGATTTTATCATTTTTTTCACAGGGCGTGTACAATAATCTTAATATTTCGTCACATCTTTTGTGAAGTCCCTTACTGCTTCTTTTGGCCCTTCCAAGAGTATTTATCCGCTGCAATCTCTGTCTTTTTTCCAACAATGTACAAGTGCGAAAATACACCTTTTCCGAATTAGTTTTCTTTGATTTACCGCTGCTATTTCTCGACTTTTTTAAACAAAATGAATGTGATTTTTGAAATCCTCACCTAAAACTTATATTTACAAACAAGCTGGTAAAAATTTTGTTCTTGTTGACCTCTGCTTGAAACAGAAGCTTATTAGTATAAATCGAAAATTAAAAAGACTTTGACCGTAACATTACACCACCAAAACAGCATTTAACCCTAACCCTAACAAACATTAAATTCTAAAAATTTTAAAAACATGCAATTCGAGAAACGTGTATTAAACACGATTTTTCCTGCAAATAAAATCTTCGTCTTTTGCGAGAAGACTTTACGCTATTTGACGCCATAATTTGTTTTTTGGTGTAGTTGTTAAAAAAACAATGTTATCCTTCCACTACCACTGTTGAACGCATTGTTCAAAATACGCAAAAGCAGCAGTATAAGTATTGGATTAATAATTGTAATAAATTTGACACTTTCCATGGCAATGTACACCAAGAACTTTTATTGAAGTTTGCGTGGAAATCTTTTAGAGTTCGAAAAAAAGAGTCGCCATCCTGTGTGATAGCTACTGCGCATGTACAATAATTCTCCTTAAAACACAATTTAAATATTGATTGTAAATTGATTGCGATTTCTTTTCTGTTCCACCTTTAAGGAAAGAAAAACAGCTCTTGCCGAAAGTTGGCAGCTATATTATATTATAAATTGAACGAGTTTAAGTATTACAGATGTAAAGATAATTGGATACTAATTACATTACCTTTGTCTTTCTTTCAGCGACAATATCAACTTATTTACACAGTATTAAATACGTATTTGGATTCGTTTTCAACATATTCAAATTTTAATTGACTGTAAAGAAGATATTATGATTGCCCTGTTGCCTTATTTAACTTGACATATCTATATATCAGCAATATCAATGTGGACAGAAATTATTATTAATGTGGACACAAATTATTGTCTTAGTGTTTCGAGAAGGTATTGTATTAATGTCTCTGCCCAGCAAGGCATTTTTCCACCCTGGGCTAGGATATATTTTTAAATATTATTTTTAAAGTAATTTATGTAAAGTTTTGAACTTTTTATTTTTTTCAAATGCATTCGTAACAAACATTTTGTAGGAATTTGAATTGATTGTATTTTTTTAAATCCTTTTAAAAAAAATTACCATTCAATGTTACTTCAGGAAGATTTTTCGAAAAAAACTTTTGCGGCTTTTGCAGTTTCTTGAAAATTCGTAAAATTTTATTTCCGCAAAAACTAAGGTTAGTCGCAAGCCACAAAAGTGTTTCAAATACAAATGGTTTCACGGAATTTCGCCAACACAAAATTCTTAAAAACTAGTGGAAATTAGAGGGAAAATTTTATAGAACCACAAACTGCAAAATTATTACGGTAAAAATTAACCGCAGAAGTTTTTCCCCGCAAATTTGTTTTCTTTGAAATATTATTAACCGTGCTATCCAAAATGATCATTTCCTATTCACGAACTTTTAACAAAATCATAACGTCTGGTAAATTTGAATTTGTAAAATCTCTTGTATTGGCCTGGCCTACACTTTGACAAAACAGATAATAAAAAATTGGCTGGAATTTTTGTCTTCTTTCCATGTCTGGTTCTTGTCATAGTAAAGGGTTAAAGATTTACTAATAATTTTCTTTGAAAGCTGTAACTTTTTTACATTATTTAAAATACTTTATATTAAGTTTTATTTTTTAACAATTTTTAATTTTTTTATACACTCTACAGTTCCATATTTTGTAAAGTAATTATTTAATATTAATAGTTAAAAAATTTTTTCTGTAACGTAAATAAATATTTTTTCTAACTTTGGAGTTTTTTATGTCTTTTTGTGTGTTAAAATTTACGGAAATGAAAATACATACTTGTCTATGGCATCGCATGTTTGAGGTGGCAGTAACCCTTTTTTTAGCTGCCCAAACAACTCCATTAAGTATAAAAAGTTTCTTTACTATTCCTTGATAATATGTACCGTATGAGTTAATCTTCTAATGTTCATGTCATATTAGTATTCGTTTTGCAAATATTTATTGCAAAAACCAGAAATTTGACCTTAAAGATTGTGTTTTCCCCCACTTCAGTCACTTCTCAATTGCAATATTAAAATATTTTTCAATTTAAACGTAGCTCGGATTTAATCCGATTTTGGCCTTATCAGGTTGCTCAGGGGTGCGCTAGTTATATGACAGGGCCGAGCAGTCGGGGTAATTAATGTCTTTAATATTTTTAAAGTAATTTTTATATAGTTTTTAACTACTTATTTTTTTTCAAATACATTCTTAACAAGCATTTTAAATTGGCTGAGCGACAGGGTTTCACAGCCGCTATGCCCCTGTTTATGTTTCCAGCGACTTAATTTCAGATTAAGCAATAAATCTCACGTCAAAACTTTAAAATTAACTGATGTTGATATATACAAAAAATTTCCCTAGAGTCCCCTATTAACACAGATTGACGGAGGAGGAGGAAGAGTCTTCAAAAAAAAGTATTGACGCCAGTTGTGAAAAATCCCTTATTAAATGTCTGGCGGGTTTTACATCTATTTTTGTTTTTCTTCAAATAACTACGTAGATAACTAATTGAATTCTTTTCTCCACGAAAGAAGTAGTCTATCTCGATTTTTTTTTTCACGTCGTGAAGATCCGGCCTTAAATCCTTACGTAAAACCTCCCAATTTATCCTCCCTCTCTCCTACCAAAAAAGGGTTATCAAAAAAAGAAGAAAAACATGAAATCTTGAATTGTCAATCACTGTATTCATCGATTTTGTACTACTGCTGTATTATCTTTGTCAGCTTGTTCATTTATATAAATGTTCAGAGAACAAAGAACGTTAATTTGAGATTGGGAATAATCTTGAATAATCAATGCTTACAGCGTTATTAAAAAGTCTCTTGCTAAAACGATCTCTTTTAACTTCCACAAAGAAAAGAATAAAATACGGAAAACGTGTGTGATATATAAAATGCTTTTGTTGTGTAGACTAGCGCAGTGTGGCTTTGTGTAGTGTATATGTCAACAAAGGGATTTCGCAGTAGAAAAAAAGTGTTATGTCTTCAATATGAGCGTCTAACAGTTATTGATTTCTCCTTTTTTTTAAATCTTTTTATGGATGATATCATCCTTTTAAAAAATTTTCATTTGCATTTTACAAATAAGATTCGTAAAATCAAGAATTTTACATATTATCCAAATTATGATGTCAATGCAGCGCATGACAATTTATTTAAAGGGTATTTTTGTATGCGATATGAAAAACAAAGCAGATTAACATTGTGGCCATAAAGATATAGACTTCCTCGAAAGCAACAGGGCAGCTAACAATACTCCAACTGTCTCATATTTTGAGTTTTTCAAACAAGGCTAAAATAAATCCACTGAACACTACTCGCGAATGATTATCAACTATCTCTTCAGTTTGATGCCTCTACATTTTTCGTTCATTTCTGCTTAATTTCAACAGTCGCTAATTTAATTTTACAACCACCCCCACCAAAAGTATATTTTAGAACCCTCAGAATAGAACTATAATGGTTTTATCATGTTCGAAAAGAAGTTCTTTACCTTCAGTTGATCGAATATTTACATTGTCCAAAAACGTGGTTTCTACATAAACACGTCGTATTTTGATTTCGTGACTTAAAGACTTAGATCTACTCAATTCCTCTGTTTTAGCCTAGCAGGTATAAATGGCTTATAAATTGAAAACAGCAACCTCGGTTATTTGCATGGACCTCACTGCGTTCAATTAATGACGTCACAACCTGGGCCGCTATTTCCCGTAGCGCCTGACTAAACGGTTGATAAGTCATCCATTCTGATATTAAAGTGTCTTGACTATGCACAGCTGTGACGTTTATTCGTGAGGTTTGCTTATACAAATTATTTTTTGAGTGCCGTGGAGATTATGGAGGTTTTATAACAAATACCCTTGGGAAGTTCCGTCAATTATTAAAAAATCAATTAATATTTAGAAAGATAATAGATACTCATTTAATGTTTGATTTGGGAGTTCAAATCTGTTAATTAAATGCCCATTGGAAATAATTAATTTTATATATATATTAATAGCAGTGGGGAATATGGCCAAAAATAATGCTGTGAAGAAATATATGTCGAACTTCGGTAGAAATAGAGACTCTTTATAATTTTTTTGTGAAGCTATAAGAGATGGAAATCCTCAAGATTATAATATTAACATATTCTGTCGCAGCCTTAATTATAGCAGTCCAAAGTGGAGTGATTAAAGTTTCTAACGTTGCTTTAATAAAAGACCAACATCTGCCAGTAACTCACCTTACTAAACAGTTGGAACTGGAAAAAGACGAGTCTGAAAAATCAGAAGTTAAAAAGTTTCAACTAATGATGTACTTACCAAACACGCAAGAGAAAAATTACTGCAAAGCAACTTTAAAAGCAATTCAAAAAAATGTTAAGCTGGAGGGTATCGAAAAGATTCATTTGTTTCGACATAATAAATCCTGCATAGGCAATCAGTATTTACCTCTATCTTCAAAAATTCAACTCCATCAAATTTACGATGATGAAGTTAACATGACTTTTATTTATATCATGAAGTTTATCGCTAAAGAATGTGAAAATAAGAATGTAATTCTTGCAAAGGCGAATATATATTTTACCAATGACATCAATGTTTTTGTCCACGCTGGTATCCATAAAGGTGAAGTGCACATTTTAAAGAGTGAACATCTGGTCATAAATCACCAAACAGATGGATATTACGGGACAAACTACGCATTTATCTTCAAAGGACAGTGGGATCTCACGGACGATTATCCTCGGCATTTAGAAGGATCAATCTTCGAGTTAGATTCACGAAAACTTGATAATGAAGAAGTACTAAAAAAGATGTTTGAGATAAATTTGGGAATGATCTTACATTCATCTGATGTCAAAGCTATTTGCTTGCATTGAAACAAAAGCTTTTTGATTTCCACAGGAAGCATAGCATAAAGGGGTTTAGTCGATAATCGTGAATATCATTTCGCAGAATGAATGTTCGAGATATTTAACATTTCAAAACAAAATAAATTTTTCTTCTATGGAATAATGGCAAAATAAAAACTTTTTCAAAAATATTTTTTAAGAAGGTCCGTTTTTAACGCGAACTATTTTATCTTGTAATCTATTTTATTAAAGCGAGTTGCTTTGAAAAATTTTGTTTGTAAAACATTTTATAGGTTGTACAAACTTAAAATGTAAATAAAAATAATTTTTAAGGTATGATAATTTGAGTTGTTGCGGTCATGTTATTTCGATATTACTTTAGACGTGAATGCATTTGTGCAAAGCGTCTTTTATATATCAAGTACCCTTAGCTGTTTTAGAGATCTGACTTAAATGGAGTTTTCGTAAAAATCTTAAAAAAAAGCAAGCTGAACATAATACAACACAATCATAATTTTTTTGTTACCTGAATGCCAAAAATGGCTTAAAAATTTAAAAGTTTCTGCGCCTTCGACAAAAATGGCATAGTGAAGCGTACAGAAAATAATGCTGGCGTCAAAATTTAATTTTATTTCTACAATATTTGGAATATTAAGGAAAAAAATACATGTTAAAAACGATAAACAAAATGTTGATTTTGTGTCATGTTACCATTTTAGACCAAATTTTTCATAATTTTACACTCAGAACATTGTTTCTCTAAACTGGGTAAACAAACTAAAGCTATGTTCTTTCATGTATATTTTTCCTGTAGTTGCGATAGACAGTGGTAACAAAGTGATGCGAAGTCCCTCATATTTTTGTATATTAACCCAGCGTGTGCTTATTAACCTATGGTTATTTCATTGTACAAGGATTTGACCGTAGTATAAAAACTTTGGTATGTTAATCATTTAATAAAAGAACAAAGTGGTATTTCCAACCATATTCGCATACCAGATTGCAAAAGTTTGAACATACCTATTTCACGCTCGCACGCCAATATTTAAGAAACAGATTGAATCTTACCCCTGGATTTTATTTTTCGCTTTTTGAGGGAGCATAGTTTAAAATTTTTAATTTGTCATAACTTTCCTCCAAGGTCATAAGGAGTATTCAGTCCAAATAAGAAACAAAGGAGTCTATGAAACTTTTTGAATATTCTCCAGTTTTACGGTTTAAGAAATCGTTTGTTGACATGTCCCCACGTTGTAGACCTTACTTATTAGCTATTTAAACTCGAAGAATGTTTTTACATGTTGATCATCCTGTGCATCCTATCCTGTTCATCATTTCTCTATCATGATTTTCATTCCCGGTGAGGTTATTTATTACTTCGTGAAATTACTAGAGACGTTTTATATTGGCTAAAATCAATCTTCGCGAATTGTTTTCTTAGTAAATTTGCTTTCTTATATTTGGTAAAAATAAGACCAGCTTAAATAAATTGGTTAAAAAAATTAGAATTACGAAAAAGCCCGTAATTTCGAGAAACATAAACCTTCACATGGTTCAATCGCGAAATATAAAAAAACCTGACTATATCAGCATGTATGTTCTTTTGACGTCGCGAACATAAGTCGCCGCGAAAATATGTCGTCGCGAAAATTTACCAACATAAGGTACAAACATAATTGTAATCCTTTGGTGTGAAATAAAAAAAAATTGCGTAATAATAATTTGTTAGGTGCTGTTCGGACAATATCTAAGTAGATATTGTAGAAAAAACCGATTTAGAACTATTTGATAAATTATACATCAAGTGTAATAAAAATAGAATTCTTAACAGAATAGTTAATAATGTATTGTTTCAAAAATTATTTAAAAAAATTTTACCACAAGTAAAAAAAATAATTTAGTTTAGCTACGAATAAAATCAAAACGTTTTAATTTTATTCAACAATAGTTTAGGAAGGATAAAAAATACAGACATGCGATTGGCTTCAAATTTAGCAACTTGTTAAATTTTCATGCTCTAAATTTTCACTTTTAAATAGAATGAGTGAGGCTTTGATGCAACAAACTCAACAGACGAGGACACCCTCGTCCCCAGGCTTTGTTGATTCTCTCATATCAAAAAGGAAAAAAAACCGGGAGCGGGGGTGCAGACGAGGAATAATTTATTGAAAAACTCATAGTGCATTTATCCCTTTTGTGTATTTATCTCTCAAATTAATTATGACTTGCAAGTTGAAGATATTAGAATTGTCAGGGTTGTGCATTTGTTGCCAATACAAAACTAAATATATTTTTTTGCTTTAATCAATCACCAACCAATCAAATTTTATTTATATTTTAATCGGTTCGGACGACACCGTTGGGTCATTTATCTTTTTGTATATAAGTATAAAAAATTAATTTTATTTTTATATGTATTTTAATATACTGAAATCATAAAATTAATTAATTTAAAAAATATATATCAACGCTTCTAATTAACTAAAGGTTAGTTTATTTCAATTTTGGCATCTGATTGTATTTATATTATTACATTTATATATGTATATATATATTTATATATATATTTATATATATATTTATATATATATTTATATATATATTTATATATATATTTATATATATATATTTATATATATTTATATATATTTTGTATTTTTTGTTTGTTTGTTAGCTTTTTGAATTATAATTTCTTAATTTGAGCAATAATATCTAAAAGCATCAAGTTTCAAACTCATTTACTTTAAATTTTGTGTAAGAGGAATTCTAACACAGCTTTATTTTTGTTCTTAAGAAAGACAATCAATTTCTTTGTCTTTGAAGTGCCACCCAGAAATCAATGTGACTGGTAGTTTCCTTTAGCATTTGACTTGTTTTTCCGGCCTATGAACAGGAGAATATCCTTACAAGTTTTTTCATCAAAATTTAAATTAATTTAATCAGATGAAATATATTTTGTTATTAAATTTTTTGCCGGTCCAAAAATGTTTTCATAAAATATAAAAGTTAAGTTTAAAATCAGGAAAAGCTTTTCATATATAATATCATCATCAGTGCTATACAAATGTGAAATTGTTTGCACAAGTAAAAGTAATAAAAAGAGAGAAAAATCAATGAAAATGCAGTAATCGTCATAGAAACAACGGTGTCAAGGATGCACACGTTATCATTGTACCAGTGGTAATTAAATTCTACTTAAGTTACTCGATTTCTAAAAAGCTGCAATAATTTTGTCTCGAGCTTATTGTTAAATAAAGGCTTTTTAAGAACAATTAGGGACGCTTTCAAGCTTTTTCGTTCTCTGTTGTTTGTCCGTGCAAACATTGCTTATAGCACTTTTGCTGATTTTTAAACTTGTTTTTAACTTTTATGAAATAAATATATTTTGTTTAAAATGTTTTTTTGTAATCATTTATGGCATAATTTCCCGATCACAATCTGGTTTCGGTTGCCTTATTTGATATTTAAGTTTGTAGTAAATATGTAATATGCGTTGTAGGAAATAATACACAATAACATCCACATTGTATGTGTCACACACAGACAAAATTAGCGTATTATCACACGGAATAAAATATAGGACGTTTTTGATCAATGTAGCAAAAGTTGGAACTTCATGGAAGATTATTTTGCAAAAAAGACTATCATCACAGCACAATTAATCGATAATGTTGACTCATCTAGAAATTTTAAGTTAGTACTTAGCAATATTCATAATTTTCATACCTTTTTGGACATCTTGACATAGGTTATTTCGTTAAAGTAAAAGTAAACTCTTTCCTTTCTACCAGCGAAACAATTAAACAAGTTTAAATTTTTCCGCAGCAAAAGGTTTTCGGTACAAAATAATACTTAGTCTGTGATATTGCTGATTTGCTTCGATCATTTATTTGCTGAGTGAAAATATCATTCGCTCATCAGAGAAACAATGACTTTAAGCGCCAGAACTTCAAATTAGTTACAAAGATCGAGCTTTTGCTCTAAAATTTGAACAAGAAAAAGGAAACGCAATTTCAGCCAGTCAGAGAAAAATATAAGCTTTGTTTTGCACTAAAGACTTGACAAATAATTAAATATTGTACCTATTTCTCGGTAGAAATTTTAAATATAGCATATGTGCGAATTAGCCTGCAGCCTGAGGCTAGTGTGCATAAATATCTAGCACTCTGTTGATTAGCGTCAGAATGTGTTTCTTTTCACATAAAACAGGCATATTATTATGTAGTCTTTTTTAAATATTCCAAACAGCATACATTTCGTGCAGATTAGCCACTCACAGTGCGGAAACCTCAAACACAAGTCCAAACAGCATACATTTCGTGCAGATTAGCCACTCACGGTGCGAAAACCTCAAACACAAGAGAAATATCTCTACAACTATATAACCCTTTGTGAAATAAAATAATCACTGTTCGATAACCAAATGTATTTTCTTTATTTAGTACATTATGCTCTTCCTGTTGTTGTGCAGCGTTGCACTTATCAAAGTATCAAATGCTAGCATAGGTACGTGGTACATTTACACGAATTTTTTTATAAAAAACTTGTTTATACAAAACCGAGTAGACTAGGAGCTCCAAAATTATTAGTAACTATAGCAGTTTTTTTACTCAAGAAAAAATGATAGTGTTGCATAGGTAAGTAAGTAAGAAAGTAACGGGAGGTTAAACGTCCTTGGAGATTCCATCCTAACAGCCGCTTCCTATTGTAAATTTGTAACATTACCGCCAGAGATACGTACAGCATTACTCTAATTTGCTTGCCACACAAGCTGGTTCGCCGTCAGTAGATGGCTCCAAACGGGCTGACAACACTACATTTAAAGTGCGCTAGATCCTTATGATTACAAGTCGAGTGTGCTACCACTGTTACCACTGTTTGTCATAACTTAATTTTTCCCTAGTTTATCTGGAGTTAATTTCCACAATTCACTGTCTTTTTCCAGATCTTATTCGTATGTTTTTCAGTATTCTTACCTATTTTACCCTTTAATTTACCATTTTAGTCTTTTCTACCTTTATACTGTTTATGTTTTAACAGGACAAAAACTGATAACAGTTTCTTTATATATAAGTTTTTTATCCTGTATAAATTTTCGCAAATAAATAAATAAATAAACTACCCTGGTTTAATCCGGAAGCAATGTAATAGACTGAATTATACGAAAGCTGACTTAATATATCCCCCATCCCCCTCTCCTCTCCCCCTAGCTATAAACCTGAGTTTACCAAACCTTGAAGCTTTTCTATAATGCATTCTTTAATCTTTAGGAAATCAAAAAGAAGCTACAGAGACAATATATATAAAGATTCTGGCTGACACAAGTGAAATACTGGTTGCATGGAATGATACAGTATTTAATAATGGGCGCAAGTTTTCGTCATTCGAATCAGTTGAAATATCTTATCAAGACGCGGAAGACGACGATGCTGTGCAGACCAAATTGGTGATACCTCGAGAAGATCATGGAACTAAAATTTCTGTTGATACTTCTAAAGTTTACATATTTTTCATAAGATATATGACTCCTAGTTCCAAAAGATGCTTTCCAATACTGGTTGTGTCAGAAATTGGAAACAGTAAGTAACTTTTTTTTGTGAATCGGTTAAGCTGAATGAACAGGGAAATTTGTGAATTACATTTTTAAAAACTTTGTATCTGTATTATTATGAAAACAATTTAGTTATTGTAACAAATGATTCCACCACTACCAGTTTTTTTTTTACAACTCCTACTCCCGAAATGCTGCTCCAAACGCCTTAAAAATTGGTGGCTTTTTCTATTTTACTATTTGGGAACTTTCTATAACAACAATTTTTGAAACACATATATTTGGATTACTTTTTGCATAGTCCAAAAAGGTATTATTATAAAAAGGTGATAACATTTAGCAAACAAAATTCAGGGGCAAAGGAATTTCAGAAGAACAATGATTTCATAGTAAAATTGCTAAAGTAAGCAGATTTTATCCCAACAAATCAATTTCTTTTATGGTATAATACATTCCTGTCAAGTTTTTCCAAAACATACCTCAAATGTTAACTCCAGCAAAAAAATAAGTTCTCAAGATTTTTGACTTGTCGTGATGCTAATTAATGTATGACATCATGTATTAGAAAAAAATAGGTATTTTTTATTTCAAGGTATATGGTGATGTGAATATGTCTTCAACTATCCAGTTTGATATTTTGAACATATTTACATAAATATTAATATTTAGTTACCCTTATTATCATTCATAGCATCAAATTGATAATGTCATAATTCCCAATACTTAGCTAAACAAAAGAAATAAAACTCCAGCAAAAGATAACTACGATACCTCATTATTGCACAGTTTTTATTGCACACTTTTTTTATATCATATATATGACTATTCTTTTCTTTTCCAGTCTTACATAAATTACCAAAATTGGTTAAAAAAAATTAAGCAACCCTTAAGCAACCTTAGATCTAGACATTGACTAAAAATATTAAGAGACGGCATCTTATTGTCATAAACGTATTTTAGATAAGCGCCGTGATATTGGAGTGTATGATCTTCTTATAAAGGCAAAGCCAAACGTAGTAAGTTATAACCTTCATTTATTGTTGAAATATTCTCATATAACAAACACACACGCGCGCATCCCATCTCTTCAGTTTCCATCAAGAAATTAAAAAAGTTGGTGTATTTTTTGCGCATGTTTTAAACTTAAGACTTACCTCACACTTGAAAATAAGTTGATTTCGTATGAAAAAACGTGAAAAGTTGTGCAGGAAATGTTTATTTTTTTTGAAGAATCTTTATTGGATCTCAAGATTTTTAACTTAAGTGTATTAATTACCTTTTTACGGCTACACGGCTTAACAAATACAATCCCTCGTGTTTCTTCTGCTTCCTATCCAAAACAAACTTTCGATTTTACTGCCATGTTTTATAATTTGCAGACCAGAGTTAAAAAAAGCATACAGAAAATATATACATGTATACATGTATATATATATGTAGCAAATCATAAAAACGTAATTATTTATTACCAAGTTGTCTACTTTGGTGCAATAAAGTGGGTATAATTTTTTGTACTTTGACCTCCTGGGTGGTTTTGTTATTACACAAATTGAAATAAAATGTGAGAAGATAGAGCGCAACATCAATTTACTTGACCCTTTAACATTTTTACATGGCTGGAATGCATGACAAGATATTTATCTTAGCTTGTAAAAACATATAAAAACAAATAAAATTAATAAATTGCCTCTGGAAGACAAAAAGTTTAACAAGGTATCTACAAACCTCTTTCCCAATAGCCACAGCTCATTGAGACCGTCCACTAGGCATGCTTCCTTTGCTAGAACTTCACGTTGTACTCAACAAAGGAACCGCTAGGCGTATTCGAAATGATGTAGTCGAACTTTACGGCTTTTAGTTTTTTAGTTTCTTGTATTTTAATACTTATTAATTTTTTTAAAGATTTTGATTATTATTACTCTTTTAAGCCTGTGGATAAATCCATCCGGTCCGCCTGCCTCCTATATATCTCATTTCGTGTTTCTGTAACACAAATTTCGTTGCGCTTAAACAGACAGACGGAATACGACTACTATTACAGGGAATTTTAAAATTTAACTAACTACTTACTTTTTATTGTCTTGTAGGACTGGGGATACCATGGGGACAGAGTTAATCAAGGGGAAACAGTTTACACTGGGATAGCTTCAGGATTAGACGATCAAGAGTTATTATCGGTATTTAGTTACCACAAAAGGTACAAAGCCTTTTTAGTGGGTATGAAACGGACTACAGCTGGATCCCCTGTACTGTGGGATATGCTCCATAAAGAATGCAGCACATTTCAAGCATGTTATTCCAACCAATGGAAAAAAGAAAATCCTATCAAATCGATAAATAACTTTTTAGAGTTATATGGAGAAGGTAAAATTATGCTTACTCCATATAATAATAGTAAGAATGATTTTTAACGTACACCTTAAGTAGTAACAGCTTATAAATAAATTTCTCCAATCCTTCTACCTAAACGGCGAAGAAATTGTCGCAAAATCTAACCATTGTTATTTTAGACAAAAAATAAACAAGAAATATACATGGCGGTAAAAGATGACTAAATTAAAAATAATAAAATAATATATGCATTAATTTATATACTATATATATACTATCGCTGGGAGAGAGAGGGGGGGGGGGGGTAATCGGGGACAAAATAATTTGTTTAAAAAAAAAAATTTCACCGACAAATCTTTCTCTGGTAAGGTTTAGTTGTAGTTTATTTTCCTTTGTTAGGTGTGAGAATTTTAATGATACAATTTTTTTTATTCGAATATAGCTTTTATCAATTATAATTAACAAAAATATTCCTAATACTTATTTTCTTATTTTTAATAGATGTTCCCGATAAGCAACATTACAAAGATGGCAAAGTATTTGGTTTTGCAGCTGGTAAGAAATCTTTTTTTTGTTAGGAGAAGTGGGAAAAAGGAAAGCTATGCCGTCCTTAAGTCCTTATCTATTATATTTCCTAATAGATTGAAAAAAGGTATGTTCTTAAAAAATGTAAGTTAATAGGTATCAAACATACGATGGCCCCTATGGCTCACTTCTCTTCTCAATAAAAACACTTCTCTTCCTAGTCAAAACACTTCTCTTCTGTATAAAAACACTCCTCTTCTGTAAAAAACTTCTCTACTTTGATACCCAAAGTTCTCTTCCGTTCGAAACACTTCTCTTCCAAGTGCGAAACACTTCTCTTCCATAAGCTCAAAAATTTCCCAGACTGAATCTGGTCCTTAATATATGAATTTATCCAGATCTTGTGTATGAATAAATGACACACCCCGGGCCCTGCGCATAGGAAATTTTGGACCCAGTAAAGTTTGCATAAATTCTTACGGGGGCATATTAACGTTTCTACAAAATTAGATTTTTCGCGGGAAAAAACTTTGCGAAATTTCAAGCTATATTCTTATAAGGTCCCAGAAGCGTAATACGAGATTGCTTTTTTTTTATCTAGTTTCCACTAACTTTGAACTTTTATAATTGCGATTCGGCGAAACTAGAAATTGACCCTACTTTATCCGGGAATAAACATTGATTGTGATGTCTGTTAGGCACAGAACTCGTGGTTTACAAAAACCAAGATATTTTTTTTGCAGCAACAAACATTGTGATCTTTGTTGGGAAAAGAACTCGTGGTTTTCAAAAAACAAGATATATTTCTAAAATCCAAGCATTTTACATTGTTACACGTGTTGTATTACATATATCTTTCTACTGCACAAATCAAGGCGATATAATAATCAATAGCTTCATAAGCTGTATCTGGCTTAAGTTTGGAGAAACCCTCCATTGGAAGAACTGTTTCCGCAAATTCAATAAATTCAGGCTCATTATCGTGATCTGGTACAGATAGTTCGCTAAACTCTTCTAGCTCATTAAGATCTAAAGTTTTTTTTAAAAGACTCGCAACCATATAATTCTGGAACAAAGTACAATGTATCAGGCCTTTCACAGGAAGCAGTAGCACCTTCGCATGGGGCTAACAGATGTTGATTCCAATAAATCGCAAATTCATTAAGGTCCTTTCTGATCAAATCAATAAAGCAGTAGCGTACACATTCAGCAATGAGTGCATCACCAGCAGGGACTGGTCCCGTGTAATAAACCTCACAAAAGGTTAAAACTACGGACCAATGATGTAAAATTGCGGACCAGATTTTAAAATTCAAGTTGTAAAGAGGTACATGCAGAGAAGTGTTAAGTGCAGAAGAGAAGTGTCAAAATACTGAAGAGAAGTGTCAAAATACAGAAGAGAAATGTTTCGTTGTATAAAAGAGAAGTGTTTTTGATTTGGAAGAGAAGTGAGCCATAAGGGCCATCGTACAAACATTTACGACAATGCCATTAGCAAATATAGTTAAACAAAAAAGAAAGACATTTGATTTTTTACTTTCAAATAAAATGTATTATGCTGATCTTTACTTTAAATAAACGTTCCATTGATAAATAATACATCATAAAATCTCTAAAAAGTGTGCAGCTTAAATATTCTTGTTAATTTTCTAACTTTCCAGTTCCCGTTCCATATAATAGTGTTTCATACAAAGCCCTCGGTCGTTCTTGATGACTCGTATCTGTTTTAGTAGCTCGTGGTCGCTCGTGGTCGCTCGTGTTTCGTATATGTGGCTCGTATTTAGCTCGTGCTAGATCGTATAAACTTTATGTGGCTCGTAGTCGCTTGAAAGTTTGATTTAACGAGAACTACAAGTACTTAAATTGAAATGAAGCTAAACTAGCAAAAACTCATCGAAAACTACATGATATGACAGGTTTAAAGTTAGTAAACAAACATTTTACAAAAAATTTAACCTGCATTTATGAAACGTTGACTGCATAAACTGTGTATTTTCCGTCAAATCATATTGGCTACCCTGAAAAATGCGGAGATGTAATTGGTTTAAAGAAGTCACGTGACATTTGCCGCACGGGAGAATGTGTGTTTTCAAACAATCGCACTTTTTTTGTAAGAAACCTAAATTTCAATTAGGCTGAGCGTGCTTTAACACTTTATTGCCTCCAATTATCCTTATTTTCTTCCAAAAGTAGAAATTTACGGATGGTGATAAAGATTTTATAGAACCGGAAGTATATTACTTCACGCAAAATGGTACTACAGGTAGCGAGACGCACGCAATGCGGTTTAAAAAAACAGACGAACCCGTGGATTTTTCATGGGTCACCGACTAGTTTGTATAAATTTATGGTGATTAGAATTGGGTCTGGCAAAGACTTTTTATGACTGAAAATTTTAATATTTCATACCCACGGTAATCTCTGTCGCTTATTAGTACATCTTCTCCCGCAACAAGATAGGCGACGTGCGACCTAACGTTTTTAGATGTTCCACCGAATATCAATAAAAAGTGTGGTCTAAAAACTTGAATGCAATGAAAAGGCTTTATCAAAAAATAAAATTAGGTTAAAAAACAAAATAATTCATTGAAAAATAAAAAGGTCTGTGTTTTATCGAGTTTTGCCAAAAATAATGGACGGATATGATTCGCATATCCGTCCATTAATGTTCCCTCGCTGAGCGGGCGAAAACTACATAAGTATATAGATTACACAATTACACAATGCGTCAGTTTTAAAAATACCAAATTTTAGCATAACGACTCTAAAAAATCTTACAATTGCGCTCAAATTTTTATTATTGCTAACCTTTATTTAGACAATAGAATTCGATATGGTACGTATTCAAGGAAAGGAGGAGCTTATTTATATTTTGGATTTGGAATACATAGATCCCCGTATGTTGGTTTTTGGGGTGACAAAAATGATGACAGCACTCCGTTTTATGGTTACTTTTTAGGTAGGAAATTATTAAAAAATTGGGTATTTTAACCCGTGGAAGAATCCACAAATTTATTATGCTTCTTATCACAAAAAGTTTGTTGATAATTTCTTTAAGAAAACTGAAATAGAAACGTTTTGACAAAACCCGTAAGAGGATCAACCTAAAAATATGTTCTTATCACAAAATGATTTGTTGTCAATTTTCTTTAAAAGAAACAAACAATCAATTAAAACTTTTGAACGAAATGGACAACAACAACAACAACATTAATACCTGTGACTTTACCCGCACAGTAATTTATAAAAAAAGCACTCCTTACGATAATTTTAAATTGCCATGCAATAAAATTCCCAACTAATAATATTATTTTATCACGTGAATTATTCTAGCCAATTAAAATTGGACACAAAACGTTTATAAATTACAGAACATTTTTAGTGGGGATTTATTATAGACGTTTGTAAAAAAATTGTAAAAAATACAATGCACTTTTGTAACAGACAGTATTATTATTAAACAAAAATTGCAACACTCCAGATCTTAATTTTTTCTGACACTATATACCGTCTTTTTTAGGACAACGAGAAACAGATTTCATAGTATCAACATCTAACGAATGCATATTTACAGTGTGTGGTATAGGATTTCAAATGCTTGTGCATGAATGCAAGATTTCACATGTGCCTTGGAATGAAATATTTTGCCCACCTGAGATGACTGATATGACATGCATCGAAAAAGAATGCCCATGTAAGTACACTTTTACACATTATAATCATTATAAAATCAGTCCTTTATGGAAATCCACTCTACTCACGCCTGCAAAAGAAAACATGTGACAATACTCTTTGATATCTAGATGACCTGTAGACAGCGATTTTTTCCAATGACAATAAATTATTTAATTATTTTAAAATTTTAAAATTTTAACCAGAAGCAATTTTAAGTGAGAGAGAAAGGAATTTAACGAAAATAGAAATCAAAGAATGTCAAAGCCTGCGTTTTTGAATGAATAAAATGAAACATATTGTACCTGAAATATTATACCTGATCCAAACAGAAAAAATGTACACCTGTGCAGAAAAAAGAGAAAAGTAGGCAAGGAGGGACTTGAAAATATCAAACCACAAATATTATATATTGTGGATTAAGTTTTTGTGGATAATTTTCAACTTCTAAAAAATGTATTAAACAAACACATACATTAAAACCATAACCCCTAGCAATACACCTTACAATACACCCGAAGTTCATAAATTATAATAATTATGACGTCATCCAAAATTTTATAATGGTTTTGTGCTCTTCAAATAAGGATATTCAAATAGAATTTTAAATTATCATGACAAAAAAATGAAGTTCTTAGGGCAATATAATATTCTAGTTGGATTATATTTAGATTTGAAGAAAATAATTCGATATATTTATATATACTTTATATATACTTCTATTGTTCTTAAATTAAAATAATATATATGGTCAGACCTTTTTAACCAACTGTTAAGGAAATATTAGGATTTAAAGCTTTTTTGATGACGTCATAAACCCGGAGGTTCCACACCAGGCGGGTTTGCGTTGTAGACTAGTTATCCGTTTTACCACGCTATTTAAACCGTGTTCACACAATGCGGATAGAGAACTAATTTCGTGCTGCATAGCGTGTCTGTCCTTAGGAAACTGAATCTATCCGATATGCGAGACGGAATGATTCCCTTCCCATGCAAAAAAGTGAAATAATTTCGCTCCGACCCTGGAACAGCATCGTGTGAACAAAACCATTGAAAACAAGGGCGAAATTAAAAAAGTAAACAAACATGTCAAGTTTGTAATAGAAGTATTAGGTGATTGACTTTTTATGTCAGTTTTTTCCTGCTTACCTGGTATCTATCTGCAACGTCTGTACATGGCCTTAGTCTTGTTTTGCATACTATCGTCAATGGAATTCGTTTTTCTTGGTTAAAAATGCAGAACCATTCAGTATTACCACACATACCAAGATTAAGGGTATTAATACAAACGTTTTACTGATTGGTGAAAAATACTGCCCGTCCAGCTTTTTCTGTGTTTTGTGTTATAATTTCTTTCACTCTAAACTTACGCACTTCCAGGAGGTTTGGATGAATTTTTTTTTATTCTTCAGTCAGCAGTAAATGCATTTTTTTGTTTACTAAATTTATGAAACTCAACCTAAAAAATTTCTTATTTGTTTATTTATTTTTTATCTATCTGAAGTTCGAAGTTTGGATTGCGTTTCATCCTGATAAAAGTTGTTATGCTATCTGTTTGGTTACTGAAATAATTGTTTATTATTATTATAGTTGACACCCCTCAGAATTTTCGTATTGAAGCCCGTGAGCCAACATCTATTCACCTTAAGTGGGATGCTTATGATCTGAGCGGTTTGCATGCACCAGAAAATTTCATATTCAAAATAAAAGTATATGGCATTAACGATGTGCATCTTCAGACTCATGATAGAACAAGAGATTACACTGGAATAATCATTTACAACCTCAATCCGTTCTCAAACTATACTTTTAGTATAGAAGGATTTTCTACCATGGGAAATGTTAAAGGGAATTCAACATCGATTTCCTCAAGCACTAAAGAAGGAGGTGAGTTAATTAGTTTTTTTTTTGTTAATTATGAACAAATGTTAAAAATTACTAAATTTTTGTCTTATAATTGTTTAATTTATCGAACTTCCTCTGTGTATAATCGCTCGAATGAATCTTTTCCCCTAAAAATAGGTTTTTAAAATTACATATTATTAATTACCCTTCTACATGCGTCAACAATTCTTCTCTTCTTTCCCACATTAACTTTCTATGATTGTCATTTGCGGTCATAACTTGTTTAAAAGATCCTGGATCTTTGAGCTTGTATGCAGAAACTGATTTTTGACATTAGCTATATTCTTTTTTGAGTTTATTTATTTTTTGATAAAGAGATGGAAAAGAAAAACACGAAAATCAATGTGGAAATATTGTTTACAAATAAAGTTTGCAAAATGAAATTGGTCTGAAAACAGATCTGGAAATTGTCTGCTTATATTTGTTTGAATGGTATATCATAACTCAAAATAAATTTCGTTTTTGTTTGATGTTTTTGCGGTAATTCTTTTAGTTCCAAATGGCGCTGCATCATTTACCACAGCAGAGTCAATTAATTCGTCATGCATGGAACTAAGATGGGACCACATTCCAGAAGTTAATGTTTTGGGTAACCTGCGAGGTTATGAACTAACATATTACATTACAACGGACTCTTTAAATAAGGTGGATGTTGAGACGGGATTGGTTACAGAGTATATGGTTTGTGGTTTAGATCCTTTCACCGAATACGGATTTAAATTACGAGCAAGAAATAGTGATTATCTTTCAGATAAACACGACTACATTCAAAATAGAACAGCAGAATCAGGTATGTAACTGCGCCCGTAGATTTATGAATAAGAAACGCTTTTGCAACAAGAACAATTCTTTTAAACTTGTCAGGCCGGAACCTTTCAGGCCTAACATCAATACCAACGTGCTCTCTGATAAAATGTTTGAACGCTATAACACAATCACCGAATTGCATTACCATCGAGATCACATAGTGTGTGGTGTTGGCCTAGAAAACAATGCATACGGGTCGAAAAAAAATATCAAATTACATCCAATACAACACATTTGAATAAATAATCAAAATAAAACATGGAAAAATATGAATGTCTGATAAAGCGATCTGATTACCACTCTTTGTCTAAAATATGTCTTTGTTGTTAATTTTTTGGAATCTATATCCCCTCTTTTTGTAGCACCTGAGAGCTGCAACTGCATTGAGACCCTTTTGCAGGACCCTCAATGATACCAGTTCCTTAAGGACCCGAAGCGGCTATAATGGTCAAATATTGTTATTTAAAATAAACACTTCGGGGGAAAATCTGAATATTTTGCCACTTTCTGCTTTGTAATAATTTCTTGATTTCATTTAAAGTTCGAGAAGGATGAAAGGGTATAGATAAATATAAAAGACTAACATAATATGTTTATTTTATTAGTTCCTCTGAAGTTTGAAAGAGATGTATGGGGAAGCGAGACTGGTTCATATTCTCTCAAAGTTGAATGGCAAGAGTTAAAAAATACAAGACAATGGCTTGGTTACCCTTACCGATATCATATATACTATCGTCGTGCTGGAGTGTCTGAATTTACAAAAGAAGTAGTTGTCAATGCAAGTACATTTGAAGTTGAAATTGATGGTTTGGAAGGATACAGAGAGTATGAAGTAGCTGTAGCTGCTGCTACAACAATTGGTGTTGGACCATACAGTGACGTTGAGGTGATAAAAACTGGTGAAGCACGTAAGGATGGAAATAAATATTTGTCCTTAATAAATGAACGTTGGTGCCAGTTTTTTCAACAGTTTTATTTGTTTTTAGCGCCGACGGGACCACCCCAAAATGTTACAGGCGCGTATAATGACTCTCGCAGTATTCACGTGAACTGGACTGAGCTGATTGAGGAAGATAGACGAGGAATAATAACTAAATATCTTGTTGTTTGTACCACACTTGATCTTGTAGAAATGGAACGTCGAAACGTGTCAAGTGACGACATTCGAACAACCATATTTGGAGGACTCGAAATCTACACACCATATTTAGCTACCGTGGCTGGATACACTGTTGCTGGACTTGGACCATTTAGTGGGCCAATCACTATATGGACAGATGCTGAAGGTATAATATTTTTTAGCGTTTCTTCTTTATCTATATCTACAATGTAAAGTTGACATTTCATAATATAATTCATAACGGGAAGGGGCTTTAACTTTTTACTTGATTCTGTATTGTTTGTGGTGAAATGCAAATATCTGTTATAGGCCACGCAATACAATATTCACCAGTTTGCGTTGCCTAAAAGTAAAATACATATCGAAATGCTTTTATTTTTATTAATACCTTACCACACCTTTTAGCACCATTCAGAGGACCTTACAATCTTACTGGTTACAACACAAGTTCCACATCGATATACATTGAATGGGATGACATATCTGAAATGGAATGGGCTGGTGTTATTGGGCATTTTCGTCTAACTATTCAATCGCTTGAAGATCCAAAGGATAAAAATATAACAAACATTACACGTAAAGGGTTGGTTAACATTTTTGCCAACTGATTCATGTTTTTTTAATCCTCTTTAAATTTAGTCGACTGATAAAATTGCGAAAACCGTTTTCTTTCAGTGCGAAGACAGGGAGTTCAGATACTTAGTAAATCATGCCAGACACTACCTTAGGCTATTGCTTAATTAATCGATTGTTATACTCTATTGGCTTTCGTAGCTCAATCAGGAGCTATTAGTGCTCCCGGTTCTTCTTTATAAGACCCTTATTACCAACAGTACCAATATACACTGAAAAGTCTGGGTAAATCATTGTTTTTAAAAAAGTACAGATAGAAGGTAGGATATCTGAAATTAAAGAAATAAAATACAACTTTCCCGAATTAGTTTTCTTTGATGTACCGCTGCTATTTCTCAACTTTTTTTAAACAAAATGAATGTGATTTTTGAAATTCTGACCTGAAACTTGATAAAGGGAACATCTTCAGATTCATGCAAGAACCAAACAACCTGTTACAACAGAGTTTTAAAATTGTGTTAATTGATCTTTGCTCAAAATTGAGTTTTTTTTAATACAATACATTCGATCAATATCTTCAACTTATTTTTTAGGAGCGAAAATTTTTTTACCTACGAAGCAAAAGATTTGATATATTTTACCGTCTATCAGATTGAAGTCGTCTGTTTCAACACTAAAGGAGTATCGCCTGTTTCAAATATTACTGTTATTACAGAAGAATCGTGTAAGAGGACAGTATTTAATTCTCATTCTATTATTTCTAATATATTACTTTTGTTTCAAAGTGTTACTTTGTAATCTATTTAGGGTCAGTCATCCCTCCTCCAAGTATTCATGCTGTTGCAACAGGTTTTAACAATGTAAGCATTTCATGGGAATATCCTGATGAGAAAAAAATCCCTGGAACCATAAGGGGCTACACAATAAGATTGCTGCCAATATATACCGTGGAAGACCTAACCATTGGAACATATTCAACACGGCAACGGAGATCGACCTCCAATGAACTGTGTGCTGATGGACAATATTGTGCTGGCTTACAGCTGCAAATGTAGGTTCTTGTTCTTTTTTGTTAACACTAATTGTGTATTATATTTGACAAGTGATAATAATCGCTATAACACAAACATAAAGACCAAAATGAATTCAATTATTTTTTTTCTTTGAAATACTGATTAAAATTTCAATTAACTTGTTTATTTGAAGACAGTTAAAGAAGAAGACCACAAATTAAGGACAATTTGTTGTAATAGATTATCTGAATATATGCTTTGTATTTTACGTAGGGATAACATTACAGTTTCCGGTTCTGGTACGGTTAGCTTTAATACCAGTGGACTTAGAGGGTATACACATTATAATATCAGTATTTCTGTAGACACCAAGTTTGTTGGCTTAGCTAGTTCACCTATACAAATTTTCACGCCTGAAGGAAGTATGTATAACCAACATTTGTTTCTAAACAATATTTTTTATGTTATATTTTTAAATTATTTCAGTTCAAGATAAATATAAGAGGTTGAAATTTTATGTAAATAATTGCTTTTTTCTAGCACCTTCAATGTCGGCGTTCAATTTCACCTGCGAAGGAGTGAGTTACAGTTCTCTCTTATTACAATGGAAACACTCTCCTCCTGCCTATCTGGAAGGTATTCGAACAAAGTATATGATTTATTACCAATTTGAGAATAAAATAGTGAATGAAACCCATGAGCCATATAAAAGAAGAATGGAGTTGTTTTTCTTAAAGGCGAACACAGAATATACAGTATGGATGACTGCTTTTACCAGTGCTGGAGAAGGAGCGTCTACTGAAAAGTTGAACTGTTCCACATTCGAAACTGGTAGGTATAAAAATGTTTGCTAGGGTGCGTGAAATTAGCAAAAAAGATAGGGAAAAAAGATCTTAAAACACACTGACCAACCGTTTAAACTTATACCTTCTTATATAATCTACATATAACTTCTTATGTTACTCTTTTAATTTTAATTTAGAACCAACTGCAGCTCCAACCAACGTAACTGCAACAAGTTTTCACTATCCATATGCGAGTTTAATTCAATGGGAACACATACCAGATGATCAATGGCAAGGATCTAAACAGGGCTACACTGTCTTTTATGAGAAGTTATCCACTGGTGAAGTCGATGTTGGGGATGGATGGATAAAAACTACAAGAGTCGATGTCCCTTTAACAACTTCTTATTTTCTCGAAGGTTTAGAATTGTATAGTGTTTACAGAGTACGCGTAGCTGCAAGAAGTAAATCAGGTGTTGGGTTCAAAAGCGATCCAGTTCAACTTGGTGCGTTACAAATGTATTAAAAAAGGGTTCATTTGATTATCTGAATAAAGTTTATTGACTTTTACAATTTATTATATTTAGAAACATGCCATGTTCCACAAGCAAAGTTGATACTCAATTACATGATATATCCACCCTATGTTGATTATCCAAAAGGTAACAGTTTACGTCCAGAGGGTATTTTAATGGATTTAACTGAACAAATGCTGCTAACATGTGCTCACACTTGCATTTCATTCAATGAAAGTGTTTACATCTCTTACAATCGCGTTGATTTGGATTCATTCAGCGATATAAAGAATTTTACTATAAACGGTACTGGATTGCAAGTTCCCAGAATGGATACCGGCAAATTTACTCCTGATTATTCTCTTGTTACAACCACAACCAGTCCAGGATTTATTCTTCTTGAAACCCCTGACAGCCCCGTACAGGCAGCTACGAAAGTTGAAGATGGTTTACTTGATGGAGTCTTTTCAACATTGCCTATTTGTGCCCTTTATTTTGTCATAAACTGGTTGTTCGGTGCAATGTTTTGGTTTTGCGTGAGTATATATTCCCATAGTTCTTTAAAGTTACTCTGATTCAAGGCTTAAGGCGCCTCTAATAACGTAGCTACTACTATATATATATATACGTCAAATTCCATATCATGTATTTTACTCTTAACTTTCTCAATAACCCTACCTTCACCTGTTCTTATAGCTCTGTAAATCTGTGATAGAGTCATTGTATAACCTCTCACAACGTCTCTTCAGGTTGTTCATAACGTGACATTTGTAACAAAATAAGATTATTCATTAGCATATTCGTACGAACTAACGACTTTGTCATTGTGTGTAGCTGACTCTGTAGTTGCAATGCGAACGTCTTTTTTTATATGAGCTCTTCCAGATTAACTATCGTAACAGTTTAGCAAAAAATATCGTGTAAGATAAAGTAGAAAAAAATAATTACAAAAATCCCATTCCGTTAGTTACAAATTCAGTTAACTATTCTATAAAAATGTCACAAAGTAACACACAACAAATATGTTTTCAGATACATTTTTCTAAATGTAGGTTCTACAAGATAAGAATAAAATCTAAATATATTCGGCATGGAAAATTACTACAATAACTTTAAACAATGCTAAAAATTAATTACATCTTTCATCCATCGGTTCTCACAGTTGCTGTGTCAACATCTAAACTATGCGAGTGTGGCAGAAATACGTGGCGTACAATATCAACATTTCGATTACTTTTTTTGTCTTAGCGCATTTTTTATAAAATACGCAATACAATTGCGTATGGCTAATCGGTCGAAAAAAAATACAAGTTAACAATATTTTAAAAATTTTGTCAAGTTATCATAAGTCGTCTTTAGTTTTTTGTTAATGTATAATAAAAAATTATAAACCCGTTTCTCATGTTTTATTTTGCCACAACGCAAATTTTTGAAATTTCTGCTGAATGGTACATAAAGTACCAACAGAAAAGTGTTGCAAGAAGGCGAAAAAAGCAACAGACAGTGTGTCGCTTTATATACACAGAAAACTGTCTTAGAAAGAGGATGATTTGAGCTATCTAAAACATCGTTAACCTTCTTAGGTCTTACTTTGGCACTAACAGCGCTTATAAATTTGGAAAGTTAATTATTTTTTGAGCTTTTTCAATTCACATTCTAACAGTTAAAATACGTCTTTCCTCAATTGACCAACCAAATGCTTTTAAATCGTTCTTTCGAACTAATGTTTTCTGTATTGTTCTTCTCTACAATTTTCTGTTCTGTGAATACTTCGTCGGTTCTCAAATCCTACTTTCCACCATACGCGCTCCACCAACATCAACTTTTATACGATATTATGGTTATCTATTCATTTATTAAAAACTATTCACATAGGAACCAACAAAGGTAGAACATCGAGGCCGTGGAATGTCGTTGGCCGGCATATTTGAAGGATTGTATTTGGCTATCATGACAAGCACTACTGTTGGGTAAGTTCAGTTCTATTTGAAAATATATCTTTTCACAATTAGAATCTATTTCAGTTTCTACGCTTAATATTGTTCATTACGACCTCACTGAAACGACTTTACAATTTTAGACCAAATCAATTTCTTTATTATGACAGACACAATGTATAGGTTAATTTAGGCTTAAATCATATTTAGGTACGGTGACAAGATACCTGAAACCACATCCGGACGTATATACATCGTTTTTTGGACACTTCTGGGTTTGGTGTTAACTGGAATCGTAACTGGCAGTCTTTCATCAGCTTTGTCAGTTGCGTCCATTAATTCAATGAAGCAACAGCTTCCTGATGACAAGGTTCGATTATTTCAGCCTATAGATGCTTTTAAATTTTACTGTTAAATACTTAGTAAATCGTGTAGAAGAAGTATAATCGTTAGTGAATGTTCTCCTTTAACTTTTTATATTCTGTCGTTTGGCTTTGTTGTTTGTTTTCTCGTTTTTATTATTGTTGTAGGCGTTCCCAATATTGTTGCTTTCTAATTGTTAATTTTCTATTGATTAATTAAGGTATGTTAAAATCGTCAATGTGTCTTACAATGTAATCAAGGACTTTTCATGTACTATTTAGGTGTTGGCATTGTATGGCTCCGCAGAGTACACATATGGCAAGAAAAAAATGAAGAAGTTCGATACAAGTAGCTGTTTTTCTTTTCTTTTTTCTTTCATAAAGTTTCGTTTATTATTTACTTCGTTTATTGCTAGTATTACTTTTTTTTGTTAGACGTGACATACTACTCATACGAAGAGCTGTTTGAACCACTGAGAAATAAAAGTGTTAAATTTGCATTGCTTGATCGATATGTTGCTGAAATACTGAAAACCAATTTATCTGAGTATGGATTGATTGTTAATAAAGCATTTGATGTACCAACTGATTTTGGCGTGGCTGCGTTTGGTGAAATGGAGAAATTAAAAGTTTGTGGAGTAAAATTTGCAAAGGAAAACACGGATATTACATCTAAAGCTATCTCTAAACTTCTAGAGGTAAATGAGATTGAAAATTAGTATTCAAATTTTGTCACACGCCAAATACTTCTGTTTAAGTAACGTGTGTGTTGTTATAGGAGCTGGCGAAGGCGAAATCTGGTAAGAATTCATCAAGTTCTTCATCAAGTTCCTCTACCTCGGCAACTACTGAGGGGAGTGTTGACTTGATTAGTTTTCAAGCGCCGCTGTATCAAAAAACATTTAAAATCGTGTTGATTATATGGGCGGTATTTATTATGATCGGTTTGATATATGAAATTTTCAGAAGAAGACGTGTTAATTTCATCAAGAACAAAATCCACACGGAAAGAGGTATGTTGCTGTTTCGCAAAAACTTTATTTGCACTTGCCGTTATAAATTTTAATTCTTTTTTACGAGCGTAAAATGCTGCGCAAACATAATTGTTTATTAATAAAATTGTGAATTAATATATCGTGTTTCCATCACAAAAACCATCGCTTCTCCGCCATAAAAAACATTTTAATTTTCATTTTATTCCGTAGAGCTAAATCTGCTACGGCTAGCAGATTTGCAAAGTTTGGTTAGAGAAAGCAGAAAAGAGTTTCAGGAGATGATTACTAGTGTTGAAGATAAAATTGAAAAGTTAAATTACAAACATGGGAAACAATTGCTAAAGATGCGAACAGAAATATCGAAAAGGTATGGCGTTAACTTTAAATATATAAAACCCAGTGAACTCGGCGTACCGTTGGAAAAGATTCTGGAGTACAAGGAGGATCTCAAAAATAAACCAAAAGACCCCTTCTCGGTGAAGTTTCGAAAGTTCCGAGTGAGCGTGGCAAGTGCCTTTGTGACAATCATCAGATTTTTTAGAGGTAAGAATTTTTCGTGATGACTCAATCCAGTTACCTGATAAAGGTGAAGCGTTATTTATATGTATTGTAAATATTTAAATGAAATTAATGTAATATAATATAAAAAAATCTAAAATAAGTTGGTATATGTATATGCATATACGAGGTACAGTTTAAAGATAACAGAAACAAAATAATTTCAATAGTTCAGTTTCGAACATCTTACAAACCACAAAGAGTTTAAAAAAGATATTCGTAAAGCGTTTATTCTTATCTTATTTGTGGAAGGATCACAGTAAAAAGTCACCAAATTCTGGCCCAGTGACTGATACTTTGCACCCATCACAATTTTTTTGGACTTTGTTTCTTTGCTGAGTAACCTATTTTCTGTCCATTTTTGCTTTTTCTTTTTTTAGTGCATTAAAAAGCAAAACGTCTATAAAAACAGATTACCGATGTTGTATATTTTTAGTTTGTAGTTTGAGTTTTGAAAAAATGTGGTCCCCGATATGCACTCCTTTGAAAAATCCACAACGCATTTTTTGATGCACAAGTTTCGTCAAATTTTAAAGTAATTATTTTGACTTATTATTAGTTATCTATTACAATTTTAATTGATAATATGCATTTGACGACTTTTATTGCACATTTGTAATATAAATAACCAGCGTCAATATAAAATTGACGGCAGTTCTTTTTCTTTTTGTGTTCACATATTATTCCGGATAAATTCAAGTTTCTTGTTTTTCGGTTCATATCTACAGTAGACGTCCGTTAATTCGAACACGCAAGGGACTAAATTATTTGTTCGAATTAACGAATATTTGGATTATCGGAAGTTCAGAAAAAACAAGAAATTTAATAAACGTTTAAAGGTTTTATGCTAATACAACTTTATTACAACTTTACTACAACTTTTTATAAAAATCTTTTTAACGTTGTTTGTTTGGCGATAGGCAAGGCATCCAAATTCCTTGTAAACTTCATTTGATTGGAAATGCCAATTTAATTGATAAATTGAAAGAAATTTTGCCACCATTGATGCAAAAATAATGAATAAAAATAAAAACGTTTTTTTATTTTCTCTTAAGATTTTATTTATCGATACTCGATACACAAAATCTCGAATTAACGAGCATAATGCAGCTTTGGGACTAAAAAATTGTTCGAATTAGCGAAATGTTCGAATTAGCGGAGTTCGAATTAAGCAGCTCAAAATATAAGACTTTATTAAACCAAACTCCAGGGACTTGGCAATTTGTTCGAAATAACGGAAAGTTCGAATTAAGCGGCATTCGAATTAACGGACGTCTACTGTAGATCTAAAGTTGCTTAATGGTCGCGATTAAATTTTGGACAAAATACGAAGAAAGTCACTGTTTTGAAGCCAAGAAACAACGGCTTAATTAAAAAGAACGAAGAAAAAAATTTTTTCTAACTTCTCTTTCTTCGTCGAAGAAGTCATTGCAGTTTTATTTTCTTGGAAGTTCTAATTATTTCTTTTCAAATGTTTTTTTTTTATTTTAAAGACTTGCTTATACCCACAATTGTACAGAACTGAAGTTGCTTGATAATTTTTCAAATCGCGTTCAGTTGCTTATAGACGAGTTGCTTATATATAAAAAACGTGTGCATAAATGTTATTCAACATTTCCTGGTATTTTTGGAACTCGATTTTGGGCATGGCATATTACAAATTTACATTTGAACAAATGGAAGAACAAACAATGAAAATCCTTGATAAAACAACTTTCTTATTGGTAATTTTTTCAGAAATTAAGAAAAGAATAATTTAAAATCTACCATATTCAAAATTGAAAAGAGCTGTAAAAGGCATGGTTGCTGTATTTCAAATGCTTCTTGTTGCATTCAAAAGCATTCGTTTGGTTTCTGACAAAACCATCATCGCTTGGGAATGGTTATTGTAGTGTGGAAAGAAAGTACATGTCAGGCCCCCTAAAGCTAGAAGTCGCAGTTACTTAAAGATTTGCGTGACAAGGTAAGGTTTACTTGGAATAAAATTGCAAAGATTTTTTGTATGTGGAGATGGAGATTATATCGACATGCTAATGACTTCTATTTGGTAAATTAAAGTGGATTTTTTGACATAAATGGTAAAGATTTAGATTAAATCTTATGAGAATGTAATTAAAATCACGTGCAACAGCTTAGCAGACATTTCTTATGGGTTACTTGAGTAGACCTAGATACGTGATCAGAGAAAACGAGTACGAGAGCAGTTGATACGGATCGATTTAAGAAACAACGCATATGGGAAGTGTATGGTCACACACGGAGAATGTACTCTGTGCCGTAGCCTAAATCTCTATGGCATCATGGCCATCACCGACCGACACGTTGGGGTTTAGCCATTTATGGGTATGTAGATAGTAGTACAGACGTGTGATTTTTTGCAGTAACATTTTTACTACATAATTGATAGCAAAAACGTAAAACAACAGCCATAACTTAATTGGTTTGCGGCTCAATAAAATAAGGCTTTGTATGGAACCATACTAATTAAATTGGGAAGCAATTAATAAAATAGTACCATGAAAACGTGAGCAAATAAAAAATAGATTTCCCTAGCACGAAAGAAAATACAAAAGTTGCTCACGTCAAAAAATCTTTTCGTTTTAATTCAAATTTACAAATGATTTGACTTTGCTTTGTGTACTTAAGCTTTACTCCCACTCCACGTGCTATTATGTTGTTAGCCAACGCTCCCAAAAGCTTAATACCCTAGAGTTACTGTGGGAACATAATGCGGTAAAAGCATTAAATCCTAAACGTGTTACGTTAAGCTTTACAACTCCTTAACTTACTGGGAAAAAAGAACGAAAAGTTATTAATTCTTAGCTTGGTTCTCACTGAGCGCCTTTTCTTAACATCCCCTTACCCTTTTTAGCACCTAACACTGAAGTATTAAGCGTTCAGTCTCTTTTCGGATTTTTTTAAGGCTAAATCGACACGGGTTATTCTGTCCTTAATATGTCGTATTTCGTGTGTCCATGTGCAGACACAAAACGACACAAAACGGGTATTATTATTATACTAGTCGGTGGCCCCTGGAAAATCCACGGCTTCGCGCGTCCTTTATACTTACTCGTCGCAACAAAGTGGATAGAAATACATGGCATTTGATATTCGTGTTTCCGTAACATCATTCTCTTACTCATCGGGGGTCCGTGCAGAGACAGACAGGGGGAATACGGGTATTATTAAAGAGACTAGCCATTGAACCCGGCGTCGAAACGCCTGGTTACATCACAAGTAACTGTGTGATCTGCAGTTGAACTCCCAGTTGAGCGCTTAATAAGAACCGCAAACTGTGTCGAACATTCAGGCTGAGCGCTTTAGTACAGTACATTACAGTGTTTCGGGTTAATGTATTTTTCAAAATATAACTTTACTGCAACTTTAACCGAAATAAAAATAGTTTACAACCCATTGCGCCCAGTCAAATATTATTTTATTTTGCAGAAGTTTTGGTAAGCATTACCAAATTAATCGCGGCACTAGACTGAGTGCTTAGTACAGGTAAAACGAGTCGCACATACTGCATTACAGCTTTAGTTTAAAAAACATTGTGTTAAAACGCTGGGTTAAGCAAGTAAGTAACTGTGTTACCGAGATTGAACCCCCGGATAAGTGATTAATAAGAACCGTCAACTGTGCCACACATTCAATTAAAGCGCACACAACTGTATGGTGTTTCTAGTGTATATTTTTTAATATATTTTTTTCAAAAAATAAAATTCCACAACTTAAACTGAACTAAAAACATCGTTTACAATTCGTTGATACCCCGTCATAGCAAAAACCTTTTATTTTTCGGAGAATGTTTCCAGTGAAAATTCGAAAACGAATGTTACTTCAAGCAATGCGCTTAGTTACAGGTAAAACAATGTCGCATATCCATATAAATGTAATACCCTTTTCCGCGAGAAATTTTATGGAAACTTAAAACAGCTCGCTGTTAACACCGGACTGAGCGCTTATTCCAGGTAAACCGTGTCACACATGCGTTTGACGTAATACCCTTTTTTTAAGATGCCATTTGCCTAAAGGAAACCGCCTATTTCTACCACATTTTAAAAGATATCCTACTGAAGGGCATGTAATGTTTGTTTACTATAGATACAATAGATATATAATGTTAGATATATTAAACAAACTCCTTATCACCTTCTTCAATGCCTTAACAGATGTTAATACAAATAGAAGACAAGTCATTTCAGGAGCATTTTTCTTGTTGAAATAAATCACCGTTTACTTGTAATAAATTCTGCTGCAGTATTTTTCCGTACGACTGTACAAATTATTCGGTCTGCAAGACGAGTTATGATGACAGCATCTGAAAAATAACAAAAACTTAAGTCATATATACAAAAAATAAAATTGGTGTGAGGAAGTTAATGGGCAGATTACACGCTACAGTAAGCATGCTAGTCCTGTACACGAACAGTCTAAATATTCAACAAATTGCGCAATTACGATCATTCAACTGGGCTCACTAAAGCTAGAGATAACGACTTGTTAGATGGAAGGATTCGAGACAAGTTCATTGGCTAAATTAATTATCTTATACAAACTGCTGTGTTATATAATTGTCTTACTTGTTGCAATCATTGGTGCAGAATATTGATTTTTTTCTAATGCAACTCCATCTTCCGTTGTTTCTGTCAAAGGAGCGTTTCCCATAAAGATATTGAAAGGTGTTTCTTATGGTGCATCTAGGGAATTCTAAAGAAAAACAAATAACAAGTGTTGAAAAAAAGATATCACTAAGTCTCAGATAAAAGAAAGACCTGATAAAGTTTACAACAGTGAATACATCGATAACACATTATTTCTCTTTTTTTACAAAAAAAAAAAAATATTAAATATGTTTTAAAACAGAAAACTTACTGCGGCATTTGCAGGTTGCGCAACCAAATTTGTCCAATATGTTTCCATGTTGACAATAAATTGCGCACACTGGTCCACCTATACAAATTACAAAGAAAGACTAACAGCAGGATTGAATACAGAACACTCGTTTATTCAAGCACGCAAGAGACAGGAACACTACGCCTGTGACTTCCGTTATTGTAATTTACAAACGAAAGAACCTTCTGGGTGTATTAGCCTTGCAGCTATATAAGGCGTAAAAATTCAGATAGCTAAGAGTAGGAAGCCAGATTTATTCAAAATTTCAGGTTTTTTAAATATCGAGAGTCAAATCTAATGCAGATGACGTCATACTGATTACGACAGTAGTTTCGACATTTTTCTTACAATAGATTTCAAACTCGATTTACTTACATGAACAAATGCGACGACCATAATGTGGATAGTTTCTGCACACTAAACCCTTTTCACAAACGCCAGCGTAGCCACCGCATGTTTCTCCTTTTTGTTTAGCACATACGTCACAACAGCCACAATTATCTTTTACGATACCTCCTAAAATATTTCGCAGAATTTATTCCAAAGCTTATTAGTGCTACCTACCATTACTGAATTTTAAGGCTAAAAGATTCATTTAAAGATTGAGCAAAAGCAGAGCTTAAAAAACTTTTAATTAAAAGGGATTTTTCGTTTTGTCTTAAGACCAAGGTTTCTGCTTTAGAATTGAACTCCCATGCACTCATCCAACTGTCTTTGATCTATTTTTGTTGTTGTTGTTGTTAACTTTACAGTTTATTCCTGCTTTAATGAACAAACCTCTTCATCAAAATAGAAATAAATTTTATAGATTGTTTAGCTCTTTAAATTTAATTTTTTTCACGGGATAGTCTTCTCTATAATAATAGCCGTATTCTGTATGTAAACTGTGTTTTTATTTCACGTAAGTGCGGGATAAAGTTATTTTTTGAAAAATATATTATGTCCAAACCAGTAAAATGGTGTGTACACTTCACTGCATAAGTGCACTAGAGCGCTCCACCCGAATGTATGTCACAGTTTACCGCTTTATTAAGTGCTTTATTAAGCACTCAACGTGAAATTAAACACCTTGTCGCACAGTTACTTGTAGTTTAACCCAGCGTTTTGACGCCGGGTACCCCGGCTAGTTAAAAATAATACGCATATTTCGTGTGTCTGTAGCAGGCAAAGTAGTTTGTTTTTTCAGAACTATATGCAGTGATCTGTGACATTTGTTAATCGATTATTTAATTCTACTTCCGTTGTAAAAGGGCGAAGTTCAATTCCACTAATTTATTGATGCGCCACTGCCTTACGTAAATCCACAGAGTTTATTAGTCGCAATGAAGCACAAACAAGAAGGTCCTTAAAAAGGTATAACGGGCGAGGGATGGAGTGGGGCAAATTGTTCGCGTTAGTTTTCAAATTGACTGATGATAGTCAGTTAAGCAATAAAAGCTAGGCACTAAACAACGCTATCATCTTTTCTATTCTATTTCTATTTGTATGCCTAATATTGAGAAAAACTTTGTTTTATTTATAATTTTAATATACCAACGTCACGAGTAATTAACGTTTATTGTCCCCTCAAGGTATTTGCCTTGTGATAAATAACGAAGAAAATTATGGGCAAAGTTATTAAAGGTTTCTTTTAAGGTTAAATGTCGTTTAACCCAACTGTTGTAGAGATAGAGATAAAAATAAACATTTGTTGTGCAACAGCTCTTGCATTGCTTTGTTGTTCAACATGTATTTCCAATGACGTCGTCACGGCGACTGGTACAACTGTTGCTCAGCACTTAATGTTAATAGAAACCGGCCTTAACAATACCAGTGTTATCATAACCGTTGTCTATTTCGGTTTAAAAGTTTTTCGCGCCAAATTTATAATGGGAAGAACAATAAATTTCAGTAAGTGGATTTTTTGTTTGTTGTCTATTTTATTCTGGCGCTTTGATTAACAAATATAAATAATTACTGACATCGGAATTTATTACAAGAATTGCTAGATCTTTAACAGTTTTAACTGGAATTACTACATGTTTGTTTTTTTAAAGGAATTAAGAATAAAATTGCTTTTAATATGTTCTTCTATCCACAGCCTCTCATTTTTACCTCATATTGGACAACTCAAATGCGCTAATTATTGTCACATGTGCTTTAAGAAACAGCGCAAAACAAAACTTCGATAGTTTTATCAGTTGAAAGATTCGGTTGTGGCTCAACAAACACTTTAAAGTGTTCTTAAATTTTTTCCAAATCCCAAGTAATTTCTTTTATAAACTAGATTCTAATAATCAAAACTGTAGTTTTTAATACTTTATTTTCTACATCTAATTTACACAATGCATTTAAAAAAAAATATCAGGCTCTGTGTGTTGCCATACCAAAGAAGATAGCTTTCGTTTTAACTCAGAATGTCTTATTAGAAACGTAAATAAACAGATATACTTTTAATTTTTACTACCTTTACAGTTTGTCGGTCTTCCACAATATCGCAATTCACAACGACATCTTGATGATGCAGTAGTTTGTTTTATATTCCACAACACCACCACAACAACAAACAAACAAACCAAAGGTGAACGAAAAGAACCCATCCTTACCAGCGAAGTATTAGAAATGTAAGTTGGTCACTGCTTTGTTTTATTTAATGCTATTATCGCGTTTTTAAGAGGCCATGAATTGGTAAGACACATGATGAATATACCAACACACGTGGATCAATTTCATTTTAAAACTGCTTAACCATGCATAATGTAGTTTAAGTAATTTAATCTATAATTTTATTGCTTCAATACACCAATACACTGAAAGTTCTATAGTGTCATCTAACGAGATGGAAAAGTTAACAAAATTAGGGTAGCTACCCGGGAATTGAAGATGAAAAATATAAAAATACTAGTCGTTAGCCCGTGGAAAAATCCACGGTTTCGCCTGACCTTTTTATACCGCATTGCGTGCGTCAACAGACGGACGGACGGACGGACGGACGGACGGACGGACGGACGGACGGACGGACGGACGGACGGACGGACGGACGGGCGGGTAGGCAGGCAGGCAGGCAGGCAGGCAGGCAGGCAGGCAGGCAGGCAGGCAGGCAGGCAGGCAGGCAGGCAGGCAGGCAGACAGGACGAACGAGCTTGCATTTTACGTTATAATGTGCTGAAACGCAGGTACAGCATTCATAGTAATCATGACAATGATGGCGGTAAGGGTGTGACATTGAAAGCGGTAAGGGTGTGACATTGAAAGCGGTAAAGGTGTGACAATGATGGCGGTAAGAGTGTGACATTAAAAGCGGTAAAGGTGTGACAATGATGGCGGTAAGGGTGTGACATTGAAAGCGGTAAAGGTGTGACAATGATGGTGGTAAGGGTGTGACATTGATAGCGGTAAAGGTGTGACATTGGTGGCGGTAAGGGTGTGACATTGATAGCGGTAAAGGTGTGACAATGATGGTGGTAAGGGTGTGACATTGATAGCGGTAAAGGTGTGACAATGATGGCGGTAAGGGTGTGACATTGATAGCGGTAAAGGTGTGACAATGATGGTGGTGGGGTGTAACAATGATGGTGGTGGGGTCTGACGATGACGCCGGTGGGGGTGTGACTATGACGGCGGTTGGGGTGTGACGATGATGGTGGTGGGGGCTGGGAAGACCTTGATATTGGTAGCGGTAGTAGATGATAATTGATAATGTTTGATAGTAATGGGAATGGTATAGACGACAATGTTTGATGCAATGTTTATGGCCATGGCAGCTAAAAGTA
Source organism: Hydractinia symbiolongicarpus (assembly GCF_029227915.1). Classification (NCBI taxonomy): domain Eukaryota; kingdom Metazoa; phylum Cnidaria; class Hydrozoa; order Anthoathecata; family Hydractiniidae; genus Hydractinia; species Hydractinia symbiolongicarpus. The sequence goes on along the minus strand of NC_079882.1, from coordinate 25,016,933 downwards.
CACTCGATAGAGATAAAAGCAAATCACATCTATCAGCTATACAAAATTTGTTGATACTACGACATCCAAAGTCGTAGGTAAAGAAAACTATTTAAAGGCAAAAAATTGGTTTTACTTTATTGTTTTTGATTGTGATTTTGATTTATGACAAAAGTTAAAAATGGAAGCAGTGATTGATATAAACATCAAAAAGAAACATCCTTGTATTTACTGAAAAGCTTTTGGAGTTACGCTGCACCCCATGATAAAATTGATAAAATAAGAAACAATAGAAATTACACACTAGAATGACTCTAGAGACATGGATTGAATGGTCCTTTTCAACACTGGTTTGGCACGGTCAACGAAATCGTTAGAAGAAGTATTGACACAATACAACATATATTGGTTTATTGATATAATACATCTAGGGATTGAAAGCACGACTTAATAATAGTGACTCAAATAAAATCAATTCATGCTTTTGCATCAACTAGTTCTAAGCTTGTTCTTGGTAAACACTTTCAGGGCGAATATTTTTGGAACTTTGTCTTTAAAGGCATGGGTCACGCGATATTCGATTGAAATAGATAAAATGAATTGTAATTCTCAACCATTGCAGTACTTTCAGGCGCAGATTTAGACTAGGTCAACCCTGTCACGCGACCTAGTAAAAAAATGCCGAAGATCGAAATCGAATTCTATCAAATTTGCCCGGAATGTAAATATCGAAATATTCGGCCTTGTTTTCTCATAACGCGAATCGGATCAACCTATGTTGACCTGACCTGGGTTAGCCAGTCTTGCTCTAGGTTATCCCGCGAGGCTTTCACCGTGGACTAGAATCAACCTATGTGGACCTGACCTATTTTTAGTCAGAAATTTTGAAGCCAGCAAGTCTTGGCTCTAGGTTATCCCGTGAGGCTGTCACTGTGGACTAGAATTAACCGTGGGCCTCACCTATTTTTAGTCAGACAGTCTTGAACAAACCTGTGAAAATAGTTTCTATGTATTGATATGGCTTGTAGGAGTTTTGGTATAAATATCAGTAGGGCAAGCGGAAGATTCTTTCTGTTCTCAACATGGCTTGTGAGAGCTTGAGAGAGCGTGTGAAGTTAGTTATTAAAAACGAGGATTTTGATGAGCTACCTCAAATTTACGCTGAATTAATTAAAAAAGGTTAAATGTAATTCTGTTTTGCCATCTAAAACAACTTACTTTTGATTTTATCCGAAGAAATTGCCATGGAGAATGCTACCTGGTTGCCTACCTATGTAAAATCAAAGAAGGATAGTTGTGCAATTACGCTGAAGTGAGTTGTTTATGTTTATCTTTTGTTGTTTCTATAATAGCTATGCGTTTTTGTTACTCTGACCACTAACTATGTCGTAGTAACTTTATTGATGTAGCTAGCTAGGGACCTAAATACTATGTTTTTAAAATTCATGTACTTTATCAGGTAAGAATTATTTTATAAGTGGAAAAAGTGTGCTTGCTAGCTAGCTAGCTATCCCAATTTTTCTTTTTGATTGGTGCTGACTTTCACTAGCTATGAAGCTAGCAAGCTACACAAAATAGTGCTCTGATTAGAGTGCTTTTTTCGCCAGCAACAAAAAACCTTTGTCCTGTTTTGTGAAATTTTTTCATGAGGGGCTGGACACTCAACTCCTGTTCTTTTAGGAAAAGGAGGACTAAAATAACTTCATTTAGATAAAAAGATATTCCTGACACGATTTTTTAATATCCCTTGCAGAGAAGTTGTCAAAAATTTATTGTTGCTTGCACCAAATAGTCAGGGTGAACTGATGTTCAACTTTTTGGATTTGTCACACAACAACGACCAATTATTTTCTTCAAAATGAAAAACTGGAACTAATCAGACTCTCCAAAAAGAAATTTAAATTCAAGAAATTGGATAATAAACAATAAAATTTGTTGAATTAAATATTAATTGATTTCGACAAAATGCATCCTGTATATATCGTCTACAGGTTTTAAAGGTGTTAATTATGGTTAAACTGTGAGAATTAGTATACTCAACGATTTGTTTTCCCCATTCTCCCTTTTCAAGGTCTACTCCAAATTTTAGAATCTTCCAGGCTACGATGGATATCTTCATGCCGCAGGGCTTCTTGTTATCTATTTGAAGTGTTTCTGTGGTGCTTGGGCGTTTATGAGAATTTTTTGTTTCTAAGGTCTAAAACGTGTGCATACGAGGTTGTTTTTTGTCCCCGTATCATGACCTGTTAAGAAAATTTCCTAGATCCACCCCTGACTTTAATATTATCGAAGTGTGTCTTTCAAAATATGATTAACCAAAGTCTAAAACATGATTTTTTTTGGGGGGGAAACACATGTCGTATGTTTAAATCGAATAGCTTTTGCATGAAATAAAAGACATTTGCAAGAAACTTCAAAGAAAAATAGATAACAATATTACATTAAAATTTTTAAACAAAAACTATTTGTACTATACTAAACAGGGGCGATTGATTAGTTATCCTTGATACGTATAGCATAAATGCAAAACAAGATAAGGTATGCCCACGGCAAGGTATTGTTTAACGATTGAGTAATTAAGCTTCCATTATTACATCTTGCAGGAGTAACTGTTGGTATTGGTGTTGTTGTTGTATTTCTGTTGCACATATTGAATCCGCAGCACGTTGCCTGAATATTTAAAAATTAAAAGTTAAATAGGAAAAAGCCCTTAAAAGTCAGTACAGTGAACTTTTAGGCAAATTTGTAAATTAAAGCGATCATGGTCGCAGCTTCCCGGGTTTGAACGTCATCGCTCAATATGCTAAAATTTCCACTACATTAAAAATGGCAGCCTTTTTTTATTTTATACCTTGTCTGTCTGATTATATTTGAATGTTTACTTGCATAAATTTCTAAAGCTGCTGTAACACAGGTGTTGCAACCAGAAAAAGGTTGTGCCTTTTTCTGAATACTAAGCGCTGGAAGCTGTGGCTATGAACAGCTTAATGAAAGTAACTTTTAATTGGGTCTAAATGTGAGTACAAAGGGGTGCGTTGCTACCAGTGAGATTTTTTGTCAGTGCATTGGTATTTTTGTTTAGTCGGGTCTGCGCGTATGGAAAATTGCTTTCATATTTCAAATATTCTAGCAATCATTTTCAATTCGAAACTATCAAATCATTTATACATACACAATAACTAAAATTAAGGCTATTTGATGGAAAGCTATAATTTGACTGACTTGACTTAAAACAAGATTGTATGTTAAAATTTTGAAGTATTTCATGCTAAAGTTTCATTGAATGGTAATTTAAACTTACCGTGCAGTTTTTACCAATGAAATCAGAATTTGTTTTACAGATATCACAATTCTTTTTAGCTATGCCACATCCCTTGAAAGAGGTGGAATTGATTGATGTGTCCGTAACGCTTGCATTATAACAAATATTTTCGGTTGAATTACAATCTTTAACTGTATAGCTGTCTGCAGCACCAAAAGCACATTTTAATCCTGGTTCTAAAATAAGAGAAATGGAATGAAAAAGTCAGGACAAAATGTTTTATAGCCAAAAGTTAATATATGAGAGTTGGCTCTGCCAAAAACAATGCTACGCATTATGGTAAAGTGCAATTCGTCGAAAGGCAGATATTCTATTTTGCATGCTTTAAATATTCCGTAAAGGGGACCTGTTAAAAATTGCGCCTAACGAAATTTAAACGCTGCTTTTGAAGCGAAAACTGCAATTCTGATGAGGCCCGAGTAGATATAAGCGCCAGAGGTGTTTGCATAACAAGCCAATTAGCATGACGTAAGGGTTTTTAACCCAACCGCTAAAAGGTATGTTAGCCAAAAGCTTCTGAAAACTTATGAAGTTAACGAAAACGAAAAGAAGAGATCTTATAATGAGAGAGTAAAATGCAGGTCGAGCATGGATCTTTTACGCCCTTATTCATATCAGCAACGGCCGGTATGGCACGCGAATGTAAGAGGTTTTATGCTCGTCTTGCTGAAATGGTGGCAAAAAAGTAACATTATTTCCTTATTTCTGCGTGGATTAGGCGGAAGATCTGCTTCGTTTTTCTTTCATCAATTTGTATTTGTTTACTTGGCAACAAAACACTGTTCTACAATGAGAAGTTGAAAGATTCCATTTCTTCCAACGCTCTAGTTAGTGAGGTACCATCATGTTTCTAATGATGTTACATTCTAAATCTATTCGATTTAGTCACAGTCTGTTATTCTTAGCCTTTCGTACATGAGCGTTTGTGAAATATCAAGCGTCAACATGCAAAGTGGTCGCCTTTTATCCCTCTTCAGAAAAGATGGAATAACTGACACAGTACGACAGGCACAAACTCTCGTGCACCCTCGGAAAATTCGTTTTTGAAGACTTAGCTCTTAAACGGTGTGAAAGTAAAAAAGTACAACCACGAAGGTTAGAAATAGTGATTTTTGGTTTATATGAAAATAGGTGATTTTGTTTTTAATGAACTACTAAAGAAATATACTATTTTGTATTGGTAGTGGCAAGATAATTTACATTCTGGATTTTTGCTATTTTGTGGCAAGATAATTTACATTCTGGATTTTTGCTATTTTGTGGCAAGATAATTTGCATTCTAGATTTTTGCTATTTTGTGGCAAAAGTCGTACTCTAGTTCTTAGTTCTAGGCCAAAATCATTCTTACTTTGTTCTTATTTTTTGTAAAATCTTAGCCTCATGTTCCTATAAAATTGTTCTCATAAAAAAAGCATGCATATCTTCCAGGTGAATAAAATTTAGTAGGTAGCTACGCAAACAAGAATTTTACTGTGGTACGAGCTACTTTTTTGTAGCTATATAACCTTATAAATAAACTTTTTTTGTAAATATATAGCAACAAATGAAAATGAAAGGATATTTTAGAAAAGAGTTTCTAGAAGATAATGTATATTCTAGTAAATTTTATGAGAGATATTAAGATTTATCAAACATTAAAACAGGTCTATCCGTTGTACCATAAAATTTTATTGACCATAATTTTCGTCGTAACTCTTTCTTATCTTTTTCAGGGACATCGTTTACACAACTATCGAAGTTAGTTAATACGAACAATTTTCGCATGACTTAAGAAGCATTACTTTATCGCAGGACGAATATTGTAAAGATTGGCAAGAAAGACTTTTAGCAAATATTATTCAGAAATAAAGAAACAGTTTTGCTTTTTTTCCCTAATTCTAGAGGAGCACGAAAAACAACTTTTCGATGTAAATTCGGAACTAGACAATAAAAAGCAAAACTGAGACACCATTTTAGTACTAAATTGGACTAGATTTAAATAATGTGATTTTTATGCGATAAGTTTAATGGCCTGCCAATGTTCAGACTCGAGAGACGGACTTGAAAAAAAGTGTTCGGTATTTTTTTCCTAGTTTATTATTTTATGACAAGATAAAACAATTCGATATTAAATTTATCTGACTGAAATATAAACTTTTATATACGTTTAATCGCATTGTAGGAAATATAGACAGTCAGTACTCTCAACATGGGTAATAGATATTAGATGCGAAAGGTGAATGCAAACTATTCATAATTTATCCAACCTGAACAAGTTAAAGACACCAGAGTCATAAAAAAAGTAATTAAAAAAAATTGTACCTGCAAAAATTAAGTAAATTCAGATGAGGAAGTTATAATGACGAAGACTAAGATCATCTTTATCAAAAATAAAGTTGTCATAAGCAAGTCCTTACCAGCGCAGAAACCAGCGCTGTTTACAGCACCGTCTCCGTATGGTTCCTTCCTTTGGCAGTGTAAGCCCGTATCACACTCATGCCCTCCAAATGGGCCACCACACCGCTCTCCTTTGAGTTTGGCACACACATCGCAACAATTGCATGCATCCTTTACTAAACCGCCTATGACAAAAAATATTATGCAATATGCAGCATTGTGATGTTAGCTAGCTTGTTAAAGTTTTCATCAGTCGAAGCCTTTGTTTTTCCTGTTGCTTTTAACCACAATTGAAAAATTGTTGTATCGCTTTTATGTAAAAATAAAAATTTGTTAAATTTTTCTGATACTAAACCATGATGCTGGCTGGAAACTTTATTTTCACGAAACAGGTTTTTTTAATTTAAACTGATTGAGGAAGGAACATTGTTTTTTATGACGGTCGCATTTGTAGTTTCAAATTTTTCGAGGAGTTTCTCTTAAAAATGTTAAATAAAGTACTCTTGCATACCTTCACAACAAGGCTTTGGACATTCCCTTCGGTTGCAAAGTGGACATGACAGACCATGTAAAATGTCAACTTGTAACGTTAAAAAAAATATAAAAATATACACACACTTGTGGATCAACATACTTTTGTGCGGTTTATTTTTTGTTAATTATTTAAACGTCTTTTTTAGAACGTTTCTAATCAGATTCTGTTCAATGAAATAATTGATTTGTTTTAAAACACCCTTCTCCGCAATGATTTCAACAGCGCTCCATTCATAAAACTTAAAATATTTTTCTTAGTTATCCTTTGGGGCTATAAGCTACAATGAGTATGAAATATGTTGGCACATGGCCGCAAAGTTTGACAACATTGTCAGAACTAATAATTTCGTCTGCTCTATATTAGATTTACACAATTTGAATTTGTCAACCGTAGGACTTAGGATATTAGATCATTTGATTAAATCCAAACCGATAAGCTATGCCAATTACTGACATGACACTTTTTTCCCGATGTTTCGCCATTTTGTGGGACCTAACGTCGACCATTCTGTAATTTCAGAATGTTAGAAAAAAAGTCTCTTTTTATTTTTTATAGTTGATAAATTACAAACCTGAGCTACTTAAAAATTTGTCATCCCAGCAGTCGGGTTATATTGGTTGATCGCTTATTAATGAGAATATAGTATTGAATAATAATATTACTGGTTTGCTGCCTAATGCCAGAGTCGCTATCACTTACTTGACGGTCGCCTACATCAATATAAAAAGGCAAGAACCCCTGGAAACGAGATTGGTTACGACCACGAACCATAGAGAGCAGACTGTTAATACACCTTATAACTTTTCACCGCAACTTGATTAATTGTCGGATTAAAGATGAACGATTTATAGATGTGGTTGTTAATAGTGCTTCTATTTTTGGCTATGATGTAACCAGAAACAAAAGAGAGGTCTCAATCATCTTACGTTGAAAAATTAACTTTTTTTTGCTCTAACTGCAGCTTGACACCTGTTTGCTGGGATGAAGAGTTTAATTAAGTCATTTAAAAATAGGGGAAGATTGTTCAAAGCCGAATCTCCTTTAGCGACTCTTTTTTTATGTCGCCGTCTCGATGTAAGAAAAGATACAAGATGTCTTGGGGACGAGGTTAGTCAAAGCTTTTTTTGTGACCAAACATAGTACCACAAGATACTTGTTATTTGGTTCAAATTATCTACAACTCTATGCATGTAGATCGGATGCACTTTTTTCAGGTTTTTACAAGCATTGCCAACAGCATAAGACTTATCGTCCGGTAATTCACAAAATTCAGGTAATCGAGATTAGTAGCCATTGTAGAAAGCTTGTGTAAACTGTCTCTTTACCAATTCAGACGTCATAATATATAAGTATGCACTCAGCTAACAAGATGTTCCTTCCTCATATCAAATATTCTATCGACCTATTGTCGGCGTATTTTCTAGGCCAGGAAATATAAAAACACTTTTTTAAAAATTTGCAATTAAAATAAACATGGGTATGATTTTCAATGTAAACAAACTATAATCTATACTAATCCTTTGGAATTTCTACGCCTTTCAGAGTTGCTATGTTTACGAGTTCCATATGACAAGAGTGGTTAGTGACTATATATGTGTGCACGATATCCATTCAAAACCAAATTCTCTAAACTAACAAATCTATATTCCAAAGTCCATTTTTTTAAAGTTCGTATAAAAAATTAGTAAAAAAGGCTTTCTTTTTCTTTAACTTTGCGTCAGGATACTGGTCTTGTATGGGTTTCTGTGTGTACTTTCTGTGAGAATATTTTGACAGGAAAATTTTATTACATAAGATTTTGTGCGATGTGTTTTTTAAAACCATGCCAAATTAAACCGGTATTGTTTCCATTACCAAACAAAATAATCTTTTCAACTTGCTGCAATAATCCAAGATAAAAAACTTTTCAAATATTTTCGTTTTCTCTATTTCTTTATTTAATTATTATTCTAGTCGCCAGCCCGTCCTTTTTTCTATCACATTTCGTGTGCCTATAGGACGCCTATAAAATTGCGCCGAGACAGAATGCGGGTAATTAATATAACAAAAGAAAAGAAAGAATCGAAGATAAGATTGAATAAACTTTTTGCAACTAACTACACGCTTTTTATTTTTTATTTTATAAGAATATGCTTTATAAAAATACCAGTCTGTGATTTCAGGTTAAAAACCATAGGTGTATTGTTAAAAAAAATAGAGAAACAAAAATAATGACCCAGCTTGGTTATATTTCCATATTATTATAAAAAAACGTGAAAAGGCTTGTTTCCATTTGACTGCATTTGCACGAGCAGACTTTGACAAAATATCAAGTTATTGGAAACTAGCCTTGTCAATCTTTTCGGCATTCACCTTTCTCGGACCTAAACCAGATAATTCCCTTTTTTTCTCTAACAAGTCCTTAACTTAAAGTGTCAGCTTTCTATCTACTTTCAATCTGCATTTATATTCATTTTTTAAGTAAGTGGTACTTAACGACTCTTGTTTCTTTTATCCGTTTTTTTTTACCTAAGTAGATTTTTTATTTTATAACGCCATGATTTTGTTAAAATATTGATTGTGTGATCATGCTCGCATGAACTTGTCGCCAACATGAGCTTGTCGCAAACATGAACTTGTGGCAAACATGAACTTGTCGCAAGCATGAACTTGTCGCCAACATGAACTTGTCGCAAACATAAACTTGTCGCAAACATAAACTTGTCGCCAACATGAACTTGTCGCAAACATGAACTTGTCGCAAACATTATTTTCTCGCAAACATTATTTTGTCACAAACATTATTTTGTCGCAAACATAAACTTGTCGCAAACATAAACTTGTCGCAAACATGAACTTGTCGCAAACATGAACTTGTCGCAAACATGAACTTGTCGCCAACATGAACTTGTCGCCAACATGAACTTGTCGCCAACATGAACTTGTCGCAAACATAAACTTGTCGCCAACTTGAACTTGTCGCAAACATGAACTTGTCGCAAACATTATTTTCTCGCAAACATTATTTTGTCGCAAGCATGAACTTGTCGCCAACATGAACTTGTCGCAAACATAAACTTGTCGCCAACATGAACTTGTCGCAAACATGAACTTGTCGCAAACATTATTTTCTCGCAAACATTATTTTGTCACAAACATTATTTTGTCGCAAACATAAACTTGTCGCAAACATAAACTTGTCGCAAACATGAACTTGTCGCAAACATGAACTTGTCGCCAACATGAACTTGTCGCCAACATGAACTTGTCGCCAACATGAACTTGTCGCAAACATAAACTTGTCGCCAACTTGAACTTGTCGCAAACATGAACTTGTCGCAAACATTATTTTCTCGCAAACATTATTTTGTCACAAACATTATTTTGTCGCAAACATAAACTTGTCGCAAACATAAACTTGTCGCAAAATTAAGCTTGTCGCAAACATGAGCTTTTTTTTCAATCACAAATATGTATTGTGTGAAAACACCATTTTCCTGTTATGACAGATATTTCCTTTTTTTAAAACTGGAAAAACAACTTTCAAAAAAAACGACCGCCGTGTAAGAATCTATTTTCATCGTGTACATTTGTTGCTAGTAGTTACTCCATCTTGACGCGAATCTAAAAACTAATTTTTCAAGCATTCTGTCCTTAACTTTGTTTTACTTTAGAAGACTATGATGGGTTTATATCCACCGTGTTTTACAAACTTTAAGAAGTATATTTTGATATTGTCCTTTTACGCTCCAGCATCGAGTTTAATTAATTCTCTAAAAAAATTAAGAATTATAACTTGCGAATTCAAACAGGCTTCGAGTTTTAAAAAGACTAGATTTAAATATATTTCCCATACATACAGAGTCATCGAATCTGTCCTTAGTTTTAGGGGCAAGACAATAAATAATAATTCTCAAATCGTCACTCATGGTTGATTTCTGCCTCAACTTTGCTAAGTGTATTATTTAATTTATTTATAGCTTTACAATATTTTTGCATCTTAAATATTGTCCGCTCGGATGGTTTAGAAAAAGGTTTTTTTCTAATCAGGAAATAAGTTGTTGACCTAAAAGTTTCGGAGCAAGTATAAAAGTCATTTATGTTAACAAGAAAAAGAATAGGTTAAAGAATTGAACCTTGTGGCAGCTCACATGCTTATGTTATTCTATCTACTTACTACCAACGAAATACATTGTTTTCTGTTGGTAGTCTTTAAGGTAGTAGAGTATTGGAACTAGAGATATATCAAAATGATCTCCCTCTTTCCAACTTATTTGATCACAGGCAGAATGCAATATTAACATGATTTTTTGATACAAATCGACGTCCTGAAAACAGATGGGTGGTTGATGCAAGAAACATCACAAAAAAAGGAACCATTTTTGGACAAAATAAACTTAAATAAAATGGTTTATAATAGACAATTTTTGGCACATATATACACCGTACCAATGTGTACAATTCTTCGAAATATATAATTGCGAAGCAGTTATAACAGTTGAACAGTAAAAAACGGGTTCAAAGATTCTCTGTGGTCTGCACCACTTTTTGATTAATCACAGGAGTACGAAAACACTCTGTTGATCAGCCCCTTAAGTGCGCGAAGTGTCTTTTTTGAAAGCCAAATTATTTGTTCTTCTCTTTAATAATAGCCGTATTTTGTCTGTCCCTGCGCATATCCCCCGTTGAGTTAAAAAAACGTGCTACGGTAAAACGAATATCAAATGCAATATATTTCTATCCACTTTGTTGCGACGGGTGAATTTAAAGGACGGGTGAACCCGTGGATTTTTGTCTGTCTGTCAACCTAAACCGGATCATGCTAAACTACGCACGAAATATTCAAGCTACAAATAACTAGTGTGATATAGTTTTATTGACATTGTTGTGACTGGCAAAATACTGTGGATTTTCCACAGACTAACGACAAGATACATATATTATCACTTTCCAATAAAAGCCGGTCTAATTATAACCGGTCGAACATTTTAATTATTAAAATTGTTTAGCCTTTATTGGTACTGCTATTAACGACGGTCCTGCGAAGGGGGTACTAGTGCATTTGAAGCTCCCATTTGAGCTACGAAAATCATGTAAACACAGCAATCGCTCAACTATACAACTGCCTGAGATATCAATCCTATTCTCATGCTAAACGATAAGCAGAAGGGATACAGTCACCACTTTTATAGTCACAGGCATGACTAGACAGGGGTTTAAACGGAGCAGCAAATAATAAAATAGGCTCTACATAAAAAACCGGAAAATATTTCTGCATGTAGATTTATTTCGTTCACTCTTGTCAAAAGCATTAGCTTCTAGTTTACATTAGGCTTCTGAAAAAAAATGTTTTGTGAAATTTTTACTTTACACATAATTATTCTTAATAACTTGGAATTTCTATTAGATAATGTTAGTCTATTTCCATATTACTCTTTAGATTCATCGTTAATTTTTTAAAAGAAATTCCTATACCTTTTATATTCTGTTTTTATTGCTGAGAGATTTTCAAGAAGTGTCTATACGACTTCTATTTCATTTAGATGGTTTAGTCATCTATGGATTTAAAACACATTTTGGTTTTCTTTTTACACATTTTGGTTTTCTTTGCTGGCAGCACTGTATTTTTTACAAATGGTGTTAACCCTATTCGGTCCGGGGTTTTTCGAACATACTATGACCGGGGGGGGGGGGGGGGGCGGATTCCGCCCCCCCCCTCAATAACTTTTCATAAGGTTGTTCAAATTGAATCAAACTTGGCACACTTATAGTACGTCATAAAAGGAACAAAATAGCGCCAAAAAAAATTTGCTTGCGTCAGCACATTTTCTGTGACGTCATCAAAAGCTTAAAAATTGTTAAAAATGCCACTATCTGCTTAAAATATAATTACTTTTGTTCTAGAGCGAATTTTTACATTCTGTTTGAAGTTTCTGAAAGCTAAATAAAAGTTATTTAACATATCTTCCGGTTTTTACATGGATCTGATAAAAAAGTGCCAAAAATTGCCCGAAAATCCGTTTTTTTCCGATTTTCGGGTAAAATCCGACAAAATCGGGAAATCGAATTAGTCACGTGTTCAAATTAATCAAAATGATTTTTCTTAATGAAACAAAGTTGTGTTGCAAGTTTCAAGTTCTAAGGATAATCCTAACAGGAGTTATTATATTTTCTCCATTATAAGGATTTCATAGAGATTTTTAGGGGTAGTTTCGAGTAATGGCCAATATCAAAGCCTCTGAAAGGTATGGGACCTAAAAAATTTGCATGCAGGTGTCTGATAGATAAATGTTGAAACTCAGTAAGTATCATAGCCATATAACAAAGCAATCAGGAGTTATTAAAAAAAAACCGGACCGAATAGGGTTAAAATGAATTCATATTCATCACTGTGCAAGTTACAAGAAAATTGAAAAAATTTAAATTTCTTTATGGATGTGTTATTTCTGTTGCATTGGTAAATAGTTGCTTTTTGCAAGATACATCTAGTGCTAACTATGCTGTTATAACAACAGTCTGTAAACAGATAAAGGAGCTAATGTGCCGGTCTAAATGTCAAGTAAAAATGTTGGTTTCCAGGCTAGTCTTGGTTACTATTTAAATCTTTCTTGATGTCTGTTAACTCTACTATGTTTATAGATTGTTGTCAATCTCGTCCCTAGAGATTCCTTTTCGCATTCTGATGGCGCGGTCAGAAAGCGAATAAGAATGCTTGGGTACGAGGTTGTATTGTTGTTTCAAACCACGTTTTTGTTTCACCTGAGCCTGGATGTACTTTTTTACCTTTAAATGTTCTTATTTTGTGTTCTACGAAAATATACGGTCAGATTTAACGATGATGATGATGATGATGATGAATATTTTTAGGATTGCAAAAAAAAGATGATGTTAAAATATTGTCTCATAGTAAAGCCTGCAAGTATACTAATATAAAGAAAATTCGGAAACACTGTTTCTCAGTAATTCTAGACTTAATTATTTTATTCTTATAATCTATGAAAGAATTTAGACTGAGTACGTTGTTAATATGTTCTTAATTTCTGGCAAAATCTCAGCCTGGACGTTGTTATTATTAACTAGGTTTTATAGTTAATCGTGTATCAAAATGTATTAGTCCGAATGTAATGTTTTCATGGAGCAGCTAAAATAAACTTTTCCAATTTTTTATATATAAATGACAATTTTTTTTCAATAAAATTTTACACTTTCCAATATTTTCTACTATTTATATTTAACAACTTTTTATCTATGCACTAGAGTTGCAAGTATTATGTTTCTAAGGGTGTGTTACTATTTGTGAGTTGCCAGGACGATGTTCCGGGTGTACATACAGTTTCATGTCGGGCTACATCCGGCGTGAAGCCAGTATAATAAAAAACGTCGCAAAACCGCGACTACCTCTCAGGTAAACATTCCTCCCCCGCCCCCCTCCCAAGCAAGAATAAAAATTAAATAATCATTACTATCCGAGGGTCAAGGTTTGCCTACCGCAAAATAAATAAAGATGGGGTAAAAAATATATGTCACCATAGTCTCTATGATGGATTTCATTATTTAACTGTACATAAACAGGAAGCTTTCGGTAAGATTGCTTCAAAAAGTGCTTTTGGTTTTGATAATTGTTTTTAGTTCACCAAAAAAACTTTAGTGAAAAAATGTGGTATCATAATGGTTTAAATTAACGACCAACACTTTCTCTAAGCAACCCTTACGAATAGAAGCTCCCATGTAATTATTTTAAAGTATCCATACTATAACAAAGTAAACTAGCATGACTTTGTTGAATCGTTTATAACCTTCTTTGTAGCGACTTTGTTAATTGAGCTGTTTAGGGACAGTGTTGCTTTCAGAACGAAACACCTTATTTAAGCATCAAGCTTACTTTACTAAACAAGGCCAAAGTCGACTTTACTGGACAAGACAATCCAAATATGGTGGATTTTAAATCAAAAAATCAACGTTAAAGCATTGAATTGCCAACAATTCTTGGTTGAAAAGGGAAGCTGTGGATAGCTTTTAAAAATGTCTAAAGTAGTTTGATCTCCTCCAATGTTCAATTGAAAAAGTAATAATTACAATTTTGAGTTAATTTAGTAATTTTAGGTTTATGTCAAAAACAAAATTGCGTTATTTTTATTAAAAAATATGACAGATTACATACAAGACAAACACACTGACATTTTACGCAGCTGGTATTTGGTAAACAAATCAGAGTAAACAAACAACAAGTTTTGTTAAATCCACACTGACATAGAGAGATCCTTAATGTTAATAAGTCGTTATAACTAACTGCATTATTGCGGTTATCACAAATAGGTTCACCCTTAGCTGGCTCTTTCTGAATTGATGTGAAAAGCTTCTTCACTGGATGTTTAAACACTTGTTTATTGCGCCATTTTGTACTCCACTTGTTGTTATTTTTTCCTGTTTCTAATCTGAATACAAACGTTTCTTTCAAGTTAAGCCAAACTTCGACGGGCGAAGATTTAAACAAGGCCTTTGTTAAGTTAAGATTCTTCAAAAGACTTGCATTGTTCATTGACCTGTCATACACTATTAAAAAAATTGGGTGCCTTCGGCGAAGTTTCAGTTTATATAAACGCTTACAAATATAGTTTCTTACAAATATATATTCTCCCAATCTTAAACTCGCAAGGGACCAAAATCATTCTTCGAGATAGAAAGATGTCCAGGATTAAGATACAGGCAATTCCCTTTTATGTTCTTTTTATTACTTGTGTAATAATATCTCTCTTTTCACGAGAACAATAGACTTTGAAAATTGACAAGATCTTTCACACCAGGTTCGAATTACAATTCAAAATAAACAACGGCTGACTGAGAGTTTGTATAAAAAAGCGGGATAGAAGTTCATTGGATAAACAACACAAGTAGACAATACAAGGTGTAAATCATCAAAAGTGGCATAAAATATTTTGTTGAATTTTGTAGAAATGTATACTTTTCTTTGGGCTTGTTTCATCTATTTGTTTGTTTGGTGTGCAGCTGACAAGGTACGGTGCATTTTTGTATGTTGAGGCTGAAATTTTTCGTTGAAAGCGAAATTTAAGGATACTTAGAGTTTAATTGTTTGATGTCAGAGTGTAGAATTATCTTATCTGGAAGTTTCTATAAAATTTTGTTTAAATTGTTTCATCAAATAAACAAAATCTTAAATGTTTTAAATGGTTACAAAGTGAAAATCATACGACGACGTGTAATGTATGGTTGAAAAGAATATTTTATCCTTCATTGTTTGAGTCTCTAAAAGTAGCTAGCAAAAATTATGTTATGTAACTCCATCATTACATTTTAAGAAGCCTCTTGAATGTCATCTTATTTTGGTTTAGGATCCAATTACACATGATCTGACTGGAAATGGTGAGCTTATTTGTTTATTTGTTTATTTGTGTATATCGAACATGAGGAACACACATTTCTCATATTATTTCAAGTTACTTTTTCTTTTAGAATCAATATGTGACAAAAGCTATTTTATCTCCAACTATGTCAATAAAAGTAAGAAGATTATATGATTCGCCCTGTTTTAAATAGCGCCAATTTTGCGCCTTTCGTTGTGAATTCTTACAGGCGATGCAGCTTATCATTTTATTCGATTTGTATAGCCTTGATCAAGTTAGCTAACAGCTTTGATGATTGCATTGAACCATATGAAGTGTTTTTAATTTTCCTAGTTTTACGCCTTTCTTAGGGCGCTTTAGATATAACATAACTTATATTTTTGGTATTTTTACTTTAAATGCAAAATGGAGAGTGTAATTCATTTGGCTAGCTTTGCAAATCATTAATGATGAAAAAATGTTAACCAATTTTAGGGCAATGTTTTCTTTATTCAAGACACAACTTAACTAGAGGAATTCTAAACTGTTTTTTAAAAATAGATAGATACAGAAATAAGTTGGTGTTAAGGGTCATCTAGTAACAACGACATAAAACTCAACTAATAAGCCCACCCGCAGATAATACCAATCGCGTTAAGTCCAACCTTGTCACTAACTAACATTTTCTATCTCACATATGAGCCTTTCTGTGGATAAATACTCTTAGTATCAACTCACTTTTTTTAAAAAAAATGTATTAGATCAAGAAATAACTTGAGTTCGGACTGTTTAATGATATGCGTCTAAATATGTTTTATTCATTTTGTCTTCGAATAAAAAGGAGGTGGAAGAAAAAACATTCAAACCAAAAGATTTTTAAGAAAGAATAAATACTGATCTGATTTGAAATTGTGTGCTTTAGAGTGTCATCAAGTCCACTTACGTATAAGCTTGCTTGTTCCCCTTTTTTTCATCCAATAAATGTGTCCAACCTCGTTCCCAGGGTTTGCTTTTTTAATGAATTTTATAGCAGCGAATAATTAGCTACTCCGTAATAACGGCTCAAGGGTCACAAGACCTTCGGACGAGGTTGGGATGCGTCCACAGTTTTTTTATCTTTTTTTTATTTTATTTTTTTTAATTTAGCACTATTCTCACTTTCGGTTCTATTCACGTTTAACATTCTGTTTTAAACTTTAGTAGTTATTTGTTAACCGGGTATTCAACAAAAGCGTAACCGAAATGTTTTTCCACAAGTAAAGTAGCTATGCAAAATTAAATATAATTTGTGCTCTTCTTTAGGTCTCCCTTTTACGATGAATTTGTTCCATAAACTTGGAAATTGTTTTCCTTACAATGGAACAGGAGCAAATTCCAATCTGCTCAAGGCTATGTACATACAACAAGAAGCAACGAAGTTATTCTATTTTTACGTGGAAGTTGTTCGATTGATGGAATTCACTTATCCAGGTAAAAATCTCAACATGGATTCAAGTTTTAAAGCCATATGGGGCCGGTTAACTCAATCAGTAGAACATTCGTCTGGCAATCACACGTTTCTAGGTGACAGTCCGATTACCTTTTACTCATCTCATGAATACCGCATATTGTGCAGTAGGATTTGTAAAATGACGATAAGCGTGGTCTAGCACTATTAAAAAGAAGATATAGGTGCCATAAAGGCTCCGCTGATATTGATAAAGCCACCTGTTTACTCTTTCATTGTTGGTAATGAATTGCCATTAATGAAATAAAACCATCAGTATCAATCTTAAGGCAATTTTTTCTTAATTTAAAACGCAACTGGAAGAAAAATAGACAGATAGTGATACTGTCGAGTGTTCGTACTACAGACAAAATACACAATGTATAAATTCTGTTTAACGTCACTCAGATCTCAAATGGTACAAGAGTTGGTAAACTATTCTGCCAAACTCGTTTAATACATTTTAAACGTTGTAACTCCGACTGAATTCACGTACTTATTGTTTTGTAACTAAAAGCTTCCAACACAAGCCTTAATGAGGCACTGTCGAGCACTTAAACGTTCCTGAAATGCGGTATGGAAGTTGAGAGCTAGAAAACTAGAATAATATATTGTTTCGTTGATCTTGTGTTTTTTATTATTTCAGGTGAATTCTACTGGGGAAATATATTGATAGTGAATGATAATAACAGTACCCGTACAAATTATTACAATTTTTATAATGAAAAGGTATTTCTTCATATTTTGATGTAGCTACTGTAATGATAAATCTTCGCGTTAACTGATTGTTTAGTTGAGTAATCTATTAGAGCTTTAATAGGAGCTAAAAATTCACTGAAAGCTTCTTAGCAGAACCTTTGATTGCAAAGTCGTAGAAGCTGAAAGAATTATCCTGGTATTAAATCGTTCGGAAACAAAAAAAATATTATTATATAACCGTCTTATGGAGTAAAACCTCACGCTGATTTAACTTTTGTTTTGCTTTAACTTGTGATCAATTTCATGTTAATTTCAATAATTCAAATCGTCCGCAAACATTTTTATTTGTTTGTTTTAAGTTTAATTACTGTATATGATTGGTTAAAAAATATTCGAAAAATGGTTGAAGCGGCAACACGTTATTGAATACTGGAAGCACATAACGTTAAGGCAACAAACAAAAATCAATCGGATGTATAAAGAAAAAACAGATATTGTATGGCATATCCATTCTCGTTAAGGATATATCGCTTTCCCCCTAGTGGATAAATCTTCATATTCAACGAGTGATCATGTAATATCTGCTTATTACTAAGATGCAAATCTGAAATATCTCGAGCATTCAAAGTGACTTTAACTAGCACACCAAATATTATTTTATTTGTCAGAAAATTCGTTTTGAGAAGAATTAGAAAATTAAAAAAAGTATATTCTTTTGAAATTTTTTCTTGTAAGGAAGGTCAAAATACATGACAGGCGTTGCCATAACAAAATCAAAACAAAAATATGATAAACTTGCCAGAAATGTTGTATGGCAAACAATAAATATTGTAACTATGGCACGTCAAAATGACTTAAAAACGAACTTACAATACAACAAACAATATATGTCGTACGGCGAATAATAAATAAAAGTGTCAAACGCCGTACGAACAATAAATATAAGACGAATAATAATGTCGTGCGACGAATTATAAATCTTGCAGTTAGCCGCCATTATCTTAAGTCTAAAGTTTAATAAACCATTTTTTTTTCTTTCTGTTATAGAAAAACTCATTCTCGTTGCTCATACCGGCCGTTATTGACTTCACATACAATATCACACTCCTATCTGTTCCGTATAGTACCTCTCCACTGAGAATATCATTGAAAGCTCCGTGTAAGGAATTTTATTCGATGCATTGTGATGTAATCTCAATTTTTGTTTAGGGTGTTTGTTAGATACAAATTTCTTTCCTTTGTCCCAACCTCCAAGAATTTTTATGTTTCCAGTATTTTTCCAATATGTTTTCTATTTGGAATACTTCTGATAATAACTGCAGCATTTTATTCTTTATCAGTTTGGACTAGAAAAGTTTGCCACATTTATTTTTAAAGATACTGTTCCATTTTTCTATGGTTTTATATGTAGTAGTAGCACTTCTTGTGTTGAAGTATTTATATATCAAATTTTTGATTAAAATTGTTGAGATATATACACAATCTACGCCTGTGGGTATAATTTAACCATTTATGCCCTCTTTAAATTTTTTTCGTTTATTTTCCCGTGTATTTTAATTAGCGGACGAATTTATGGCTCAGGGAGAGCCCCAATTCTGTCCCCAGGTACTATTAAGCTTTTTCATAGTTGAACTGAACCTGTCTAAATATAAAAAAACCTATCAAGCACAGGGAAAGAGGTTTTACCTTAAAGGTTCTAAGTTTCTAGGTTTTCTAGTTAATTGGGGAGTCTATCCTAAACATTTGAAAGACAAAAAATATGAATTGGCATACATAAATAAATATAATTGGAAAGCACCAAATAAAAGATATTAACCCAAAACAAGGTGGTAGCTGGATTGTTTCTGGTTAAGTTAACTAGAAACCAAAATATAGTACTTTAAAAATGTTAGAAAAAAATGCCGATTTAAATAAAAATCATTCGAGACATTAATTGTGTCTTTTCAGGCACTATTGAGACCAAATCTTATATAATCCCCAATTATGCGAGCAGGACTAGGAATTATTTTTTAGCCTGTCCTTTAAACACGAAAATTTTTTTTCAGCTAAATGTGGAAATTTTCTCCTCAAGGTTATCACCAACAGTAAGTAATTTTTAATCTGGTCACCTTTCGGATTTTATGCTATTTTGAATTTAACGTTGCCACCACTATTGAAAGGGTTAAAATTAGCAATATTTTAATTAGTTTTCGTTTTGTCTTAGAAATCCAGAATGAAAAAATGTTTAGAAATTGTCTAAACGATCCAGGTACGTCATTGTTAATTTTGTCGTCGTTACTTTTCGTTGTTGTTGTCGTCGTTGTTATTTTTTGTCGTTGTCGTTATTTTTTATCGTCGTCGTTGTTTTTATTCACCTTTACTACGGCCGACACTAAAGCAAATTGATGTTTAAAAAAATTCTAAATAAAATACTGGTATTCTTTTAGGATTTGCGGAAAGAGCAACAATGGCTAATGAGGTTTGCCAAATGCATCCCGGAAACCAAGAAAAACAAATCGGATTTGTAAAGAAATACATCATCAACAAAAACTGTGAATTATATGCCGACACTCCTTCGCAGGAGGAAAAAGATTCTGAAATAACGCCTCTTATTATAATGTCTGTTGTGTCAGGTGTATCACTGCTAGTTATATTCGTTGGTGTTATAACATATTATCTGCGGTGGAGGGCAAAGAAAGTTCCAGAGGAACCAGTACTTCCCCACAGAAGTAATTACGATCATCTTCTTCATTTAAAGGACATTAAACTACATGTATATAATCAATAGATCAAACATTTACGCCTGAAATTGACGAAAAGGCGTACCAAATTTTAGTGATTAGTTGAGATGCGACGTCATCAAAGAGTAGTAGTTCAAACAGAATGTACAAATGAGTCAAAGAAACATGTTTAAAAAGTTTGTAAACAAACGGTGATAGCTATCCACCAGGTTTCATTTATTTAAGAAAGAGAAAAAAATGTTGTCTGCTCAGCTAGACAAATCAGATAATCATAAAATTTAAGTTAGAAAGCTTTAAAATTATGAATATATATTATCTCATTTTATATTATTTTTATTTATTTATGACTGTCTTTTATTTTAACATTAAAAATTGAAAAACTTTAAATAAACATTCTGCCTTTATTAGGTATAGCACCTTTTCATTTACAATTATCGAGATATTCTTGATGAGTTCTTTTCTTAAACATATCAAAAAATACCATTTGACAACAGTGAACACAAATCTCAACAAACCATTTTAATTGATCTTTTTGTTATAAGTGTAAATACAGCTTTAAAAAAAGTTTTTGGATCTGATTGTAACTTAATTCCTTCTAAAAAACTACTTTGAATCACTGAATCTTGCTATTTCTGTAATTTATGTTACAATTTATTAGAAAAAAAAGATTTATTTTTTAAATAACTGTTTTAAAGATTCCTTGTCAGGTTACGTAGACTTAAGCCTTGGTTAACTTTTCAAATTTTCTGCTGATATTTTTGGTTCCTTTATATCCATCAATACCTTTTAATGTAATATTTTGCAATTTTGTGATGAAACAAAAAATCTTTTAGGAGTAGACAATTCTATATATATGTCCATATACAGTACAAAATAGTTTGTCTTTTACACGTGTGTTGTAATTATTTACAAATGGTAAGAAAACTAATGTAAAAATTATGAATAAAATTACAGATGGAAAAAATCCTGTAAGGCTTGGTTTTAAGTTAGTTCAGTCAAGCCTGTTATATTTGGTGGCTATTTCCTCTTCGTGATATCTTGTTAAGCAATCATTTCCTTATCGCCATATTAAGGATGCCATACTCCTTTTTAAATTTAACTCTTTTTCTTCTGATACCACTTATGTGTAATAAGTCTCTGTAATACAATCATTAAATTGTTTTATTCTCTATATTCTCATTACCATATGTGGTCTGGCAATGGAAAAGATTCTTCGTCGTTCCTGTCTACTTTGATACCGTTATAGCCTCCAAGTTTTGCATTCAAGTATCTTTTCACTAGTACAACAGCTAATGTAGTTCCTACAATAATACCAGCGACAGAACAACCAATTGCGACAGCCACTGCTGAATGACCCTTTGTTCGTTTGTCAAGAAAGTTACGAAGAGTACTGGATTTCTAAGAAAAGGAATTAAAAAAAAAATTAATATCCCTACATAGTTGCAAGTTTACAAACCGGTTAAAAAATAAGAAACTTACTTCCTTGTCATAATTTGGGTTTTCAACAATCACGCTTTTTTCTTGCTCAAACGAGTCATCAATTGTACTGTTGCGACAAAATGTGCCGTGTTTACCACAAATACCTGTATGAAGAAAATAAGACGAACTTGAAGATTAAATACTCGTGAAAACTTTAAAAACAGTTAAGACTTTACAACAATAATCGAAGAGTGGAAACTACACGGTAAAGTTTCGTTACTACAATATTTTTAGAAGCACTCTTTTAGTTGTTTAGAAGTTGAACATCTCCTTCCTTTAGACACAATGTTAAAAATCATCACCCAGGGAAAATTAAATCGTCGGATGACGACCTTGCTATGTCCAAAAGACGTTGTTTGCCTTTCATTGGGGCTATTATTCCCGGATCATGTGTCTTTTATAAAATTTAATTTTTTGGTTCTAATTTTTAGTTTCAATTAGTGAGATATATCGTCGGTAAAACTGCACTCCATCAACATCGGGTTTGATGGACCTAAGGCAGATTCTAAGATGATTGCAATAGACAATAACAAATCCATTAGCATCTTTTTTATGTTGCTTCATTAAGAAACAAATCTTACCAGTATCGTAATAGCAGTAAAAAATTCTTGTATTCCAGGAATCTAACTCAACTCCATATGGAACGAATTTACTATGTGCGTTTGTATTCCCTCTATCTTCATCATCCCATTGCACGTACTCTGATGTCACTTTTGCTCCCTTCACTTGCTGACACTCTGCCGATCTGTAAGCCAAAAGGTAAAACTGATTGTTTAATGGCAATTCAATAGGTTTGGATTTAAGGCCTTTATTATTGCAACAAAAATATATCAAAGTGTCTTTTTCATAAACTCCTTCTGGTACAACTCCTTGCACCATATTTCCACCATCGAGTTCTTCGATATTTTCGTCATCCCAGAATACCCAACCTACATATAAGGATAAATTAGAATCATATTTTTTTGTCTATTTACGCAAGCACCAATAGCTATTCGTTATTTTACTTGCTGCAAACGCGCATATCAATTCTATCGCACGATTTCATAAGCTTTCTAGACTTCTTTTCAAAGCGAAGATCGAACATAAAATTGAAAATTGAAATTAATGTCATTTCCGAAGCAATATAGAGCTGTTTAAAATCTATCTATATGATGGAAAGTTAATTTATTTTTAATTACCTTCATGAAGTCCTTCTGGACATTCACTACCGTATTTAAATATGCAGTATTGACCGTCTGGCCACTGTAAGTCAACTTCATCAAATACGCTGTCTTCTTTTATACAAAATTCTTGGCGAACGCCATGTCTGTTAACAGAACCAGATAAGTGATACGATCCAGATTTTTTATTGTTGCTATGTTCATCTTCTGTATCTTGGTAGCGAACACCTTCTTTCCAATAATTAGGACACCCTGTTATTGGTCTTGGTAGGCCGTATGAGCCGGATGGCCAACTCAAGCCGTCTATGAATAAAAGAAAAACGTATATAAAAGATATTTCGTTGAATATTTATTCGATTTTCACTTTTTCTCTCTCTATTTTTTTGTCAAGTGAAGAAATCTATTCGGTTTCATGTTTATGGCACCTTTCACTTATGATCATTCGCGCAAAGTGAAGTCAATCAGTGCAAATTGGAGACTTTATAGATGAACAGTTTGACTACATGTATATGTTTATTGCAATAAGGAAATGCAAGACCGAATGTGTTATGTGAACCAAATCAATTAGCCGCTCTCTAACATTTTATTATTTTGAATATAACACCACATCTAGGCAATATAAACTTTGTAGAGTTCCCTAAAATACGCTTCGAGGCAGAGCAACAAAGGACAATTGATTTATGTTGTACCTGCGTAATATTTAAATCTTGTTGTCAACATGATGAGAAGATAGCTGATCACATTTATTTGCATTCTTTGTGTAATATCATAATGAATGTATGTGTGTGTAAAAGAATGTCCATGCACTTTAACATCTGTCACGATCACCACCACCTATATTTCATTGTCATCATGAAGATATATGAAGATTAATTTAAAACATTGCACTCCGTTCTTGAATCAAGCGACTTTCAAAGTTACACTTACTGATATTGTTAAGTTTTAACATGGTTTATGATTTTGCCAGTGATTGATAAAGGTTGAGTTGCGAATACGGTTATTTGCGGCATTTCATGCTCAATATGTTTCTTGTTTCTGCAAACTCTAGTTATGCTGCGTGCACGAAGCTAACAGCTTGAATGCTATAAAACGTCGTATGTTATGATACGCGGAAAACAAATCACTATAATCAAAATGCCACAGGATTTTGGCAAAAAGAAAAGATATTTTTTGGTTTTTATCATGATTGTCACTTTAGTTGCAATAGTGGTGTTTATTTTGAAGAAGATTTTAGCATACCGGGAAGAATATTTAAAACGGTTGCAATTAGAAAACGAAGAACGACATGCTGAAACTGCAATACTTGAAGAACAAGAAGATCAAAAAATACGAGATGAAACAAACGAAAAAAACATGCATGTAGATTTATGCCAATATAATTTGTACCAACAATTTAATCCTGAACGTTTGTGGAGCACTCTTGTTATACCGGATATAGCTCGCCTCAAAACATTGGGGCATGCTACTGATCACTCTGCAAAAGTTGAAATCATGCTGTACTACCAATCTTTTGTCAAATTATTCACACTTAAGATTATTTCTATAAAGAATTTACATTGCTATAAAGGAAATGATAGTAATTTAGTGAAAATAAAAGTCTTACTTTGCCAACCAAATGGCAGTATAAGAAATACGGAAGTCAGTAAAACTTATGAAATAAATGATGAGATTAGTATAGACGAAAGGTTTACATTTAAAATGCTAGAACATCAATGTCGAGAAAGTTTTCTTTATTTATGTTTGTGGAATATTGATGCATTTTATCAAGAAACGCTGCTAGGAGCAATTTCCATTGATATGAGTTTGTATAATCACGCTATAAAAACAACAATAATAGAAGATTTTCTTCCTGTCAGAAAGGTATTGATTAGTTTTTCAAAAATAAAGACATACATTGACTTCGTGTGCTTAGAAAGATTAATGTCTGCATTTGCAGATTCAACTGGTTCTTTTTTTTTGATTGGATGTCCCTACTCTCCAGTGGAGTTTTAGAAGTATCGTTCGTAGAGAAAGGATGTTGTGTGGGTAAAGGGATGACCTAAGAAACAAGGGCTTCATCAGACAGGCTTTGTTTCTTATACCGCTTTGGTTTTTTATTCCTATTTTTAGGATACAAATGTTTATGGATATCTCCTGGTCTCTTTATGTCATCTTCCCTTAGTTGAACGTTTAATATGCGTGGTAATGAGTGGCAAAGAATTGCAAGAGGATAAAAAAAATACATCCATTCTTAACAACCGGATAAGTAAGTGTATTCAAAACCAGATTTTAAATTGCAGCATTTTTATTATTATTTAGCCAGGATAGCCTCTTCAGATTTTATAGGAACTGTTATCAACGAGGGTCCTGCGAAGGGGTACCTAGTGCATTTAAAGCTCCCATTTGAGTTAAGGAAGGCGTGCAGGCACAACAACCGTTTCTAGACAACTGCATAAGATATCAATCCTATTCTCAAGCTGGATGTTAAGCAGAAAGGCTAGATTCACAATTTTATAATCTCTGGAATAACTCGGTAGGGGTTTCAACCTAAGACCTTCCGCACTGGAGGCGAACGCTCTATTGCAATGCCATGAATTGGCATAGTGAGTGTGATGCAACTCCGACCATAGCCTTTCTTATACGTTTTTGACATTGTAATATCAAATTAGGCCTAAATTAGACGATCTAGGGTGTTTCCAGAGTGGGAAAACAGCCTTAAAAGATAACCATCTAAAGCTAACAATGCTGTGAGTTAGCTAAGCATTATCAAAATTTTGTGTAAGAAAGAGATATAACTATTATTATTTTAACCTACTCTGAAATAAAATATAAACTGATGTACTTTGTTATTTATATCAACAATTTGAATTTATCCCTTTAAGGAAAAGTTAGGAAAGCTGTCTAAAACAGCATTTTCGTTATGCAGACCAAAGAAAACTATTCCCTGCACTGTAAAAAGACTTTAGAAAAAATTACTTTGCCACGCTCGTGCTTAACTTTATTTCTATCCGTCCATCAGTATACTCCATCTTACCTGAATTTTCGTTTCTTTAGATCCTTATGTTAAAATCTCTTTACTGAACGATGGAAAGTTAATTCGAAAATATAAATCCAACATTATACAGGATACGTGTAATCCTTTTTTCAATGAAATGATTGAATTTTACATTCCAACAGACCAATTGCAAACAGCTGATATCTTGCTCATGGTGATGCACAAAGACTCGAATAAATTAAGCAAAGTGATTGGTAAACTCTTGTTAGGTAGCCATTCATGTGGAACTTTTCATCAACACTGGAGCGAAGCTATTGAAAATACAGAACAATCTGTTGCAAAATGGCATCCTTTAACGAGATGAGCTATCGTGGTGATTAGGTTTTTTGCATTGTTGTTTGCACGTTTTTTCATGTTGACGATTTTTATTTGTTTTTTTTTTAACTTGTTATGTTTGTTATTATTATTATTGTTGTATTTTTTTAATGTTCATGCTTTTGTTGGTTCTGATGCTTTGAAAAATTTATCTGAAAGTATAAATCCAAAACTTTGTAACTGTCATTGTTATTCTTTATTTGTGATTGCTCTTGTTGTTTCATTTGTTTTTTATTTTTTGCTGTGTCGTTACTATGTTGTTGATGTTTTTGTAAAATCATAATAATCTATGCTTCTATATTTTTGTATCATAAGTAAATAAAGAAAAGAACACAGACAGACACCGTTTATTTGTTGCCATGCCGAGGTCTTCTCTACACCTAAGTATGTTGACAAGTAAAACTAATCATGATACATTTTCAAACGTATTATTGCAATTCCCTCTCTCCGTGGGACTTTAAACAGTCTTTCAGAAAAAATTAAAGAACTAAGCTTTAAAAGACATACTTTTATGTGGAACTTGACCCCTGTGGAGTTCTTTCAGACATGCTGTATCAGACATGCTGTGTCAGAGGGGTGTGACTTGTATAAAAATTAAACCAGATATACAAATAAACAAAAATTGAAACAGATTAGTGTCTTAATTACATGAGTCCAGTTAGCTAGACCGGAATTAGCGCGCCTTATAGGGGCTGATAAAATAGTAATATAAAAATAGGAACATTTAAACTGAGTTTTTTATATTATTTTAGACGAGATCTCGGCAGTTCGAGCTGGCAGATTTTTTTTTCATGTCCAATTTTTTTGCCTTTTAGTCAAATTGGTTTGCAAACCAATGCAATTGACAAAACGATCAATGGTCGAGAGGTTTTTCAGATTCATATTGCGCTAGCAGACCTCCTTTGAAAACAATATGCGATTTTGGAATTTGGAAACGATCTTGGAAAGTTGGACATTAAACCCTCAATTCTCGGTAGCGAAGCATACAAAAAAGTGTTGTAAAGAAAAGGCTGTTTTGAGAGATTGTCATCTATCCTTGCACGTTTTTGTATTTATTTGGGCACTATTATTAAATCTTGAACCCTAGGACTTGTACTGTGTTATAATTCGCGAATTTCATCGCCTTGGATTTGACATTAGAACTTCATAAGATTTTGCTACAAAACAAGGCTAAGATGCCTAAAATATGATGATCTCATGTAAACAGAATCCAAAACGACCCAAGAAAAGCCGCAAAGCTCTCTAAAGAGCCTTTACAATTTAGCACTTTTTATAGGGCTTCGCTACTGAGAACAGGAAATCCAAAGCCCAACTTGAACTACCGCGAAAAAACATTAAAAATGGTATCCTAGTATTGAAATTGAGTATACTCTTGATTTATTCCGACTTATTACTGTGGAAAGTTTATCATTTCTTGAACATGATAGTTTAGTAGGCGACGTTTCGGGAGATCCTTCTCCCATCATCGGCAAAGTAAAATG
Organism: Hydractinia symbiolongicarpus; assembly: GCF_029227915.1. Lineage (NCBI taxonomy): Eukaryota > Metazoa > Cnidaria > Hydrozoa > Anthoathecata > Hydractiniidae > Hydractinia > Hydractinia symbiolongicarpus. The sequence continues at coordinate 24,989,027 of NC_079882.1, read as the reverse complement.
ATGTTGAGCATGTATTTATATAATTGCAGATGATCGAAATTCATAAAAATTAACCAATCAGAAACGAGCTGAAAATTACAGTTAATTACGGTAATTAACATTTTCGGACCTTGATATAGGTATTTACTTCTTCTGTAGGGCTGGTAACCAAATCTCAGGAAGTTGATACAAGATGCTGTTTATGTGTTTGTTACGTTCTACACTGTTGATTGTTTTCTTTAATCTTCCTGGCCGTTGTTCTTGATTCTCTGTCAATGATTTTCTTCTCATCCCAATTAAACTGATGACTTCTGCTCCAGCTGTGGTCCGCAATTTCGTTTTTCTTCACATCTCCGTTTCTCACTGCGCACATATGTTCTTGTACTCGTTGCTTAAACTTTTTTTTTGTTTCGCCTATGTACACTGCATTACAATCTTTACACGGGATTTCGTAAACAATATTTGCTTTGTTCTTCCAGGTTTATTTTGTCTTTTGGGTTAGACAAAGTGCTTCTTAGGGTGTCTTTAGAGTTAAGAATGCATTTGATCTTATGGTGCCTTAAAACTCGACGAAGGATCTCGCTGGTACCTGGTATGAAGGGTAGGAATGCTGATGCGATAAATTCCTCTGATGTTTCCTTGTTGTCTCCGCTGCATCTTCTCTTCATTTTATTTTCTACTTGCGTGATGACTTTATGACTGTATCCATTTGCGATTAATGCATTTCTTACACGTCGAATTTCTATTTTCCTCTCCTGTTTGTTACTGACTAACAGCATCTCGTATCAACTTCCTGAGATTTGGTTACCAGCCCTACAGAAGAAGTAGATACCTACATCTAGGTCCGATAATGTTAATTAACCGTAATTAACTGTAATTATCAGCTCGTTTCTGATTGGTTAATTTTTATGAATTTCGATCCTCTGCAATTATATAAATACATGCGCAACATCATTTTACTTTGCCCGATGATGGGAGAAGGATCTCCCGAGACGTCGCCTACTAAACTATCATGTTCAAGAAATGATAAACTTTCCACAGTAATTATGAATACTGAACAGACAAACCGAAATAATATCTTCAATAATATTCCAACTTCTTTGACAGAAAGCTGAATTTCCTATAGTTTTGTGAGTGGATGGATTTCCTATTTTTTTTAAAAAAAACAGAACGGAAGAAAGACGTGTATAAAACAAACAAGTTTTTATTGATGTTCTCATTTGCTTAAGAGAAAATTTTTATTGTTTTTGTTTGTTGGACCAAATATTTAAAGAAAAACAAACTCTTTTTAAACACAAACAGTCTTTTTAAAAAGGGTGTTATTTTTTCTTAATTCGACAAGTATTTGTATCTAAATACTTCTTTGCAAATTGGATGCTAAACCGGTAAGACTTTTCTTCGTATATTTAGATTCTTCTGTGTAAGGTTCGTGCAACAGTGGGGAAAAAGGAATTAATAATTAAAAATTGAAAATATAACTTCAAGTTTCACGACATTGATCGTTTCGTGTACAAATATTGTTTTTATCTATCAACATGTGGTCGTGACAAAAACGCATTGCATCGATTATAAGTTGTTGAAACATATAAGGTCAAGGAAGTAGAAACAAACGTAATGAGTATGTGAGAATATAATATATTCACGGATTCAAAGGGGACTTTAAACGAAGTTGGGAATGTATGCTTTAACATTTAATTAAAAAGAAGTAACTAAGACAACCTCGACCCCCTGGCTTTTTGTCTCTTTTTTTATCGGGACGGCGTGTCTTATATCAAAAAGAAAAAAATTAAAAGATTTTAAAAGACAAAAATTCTCTGACTGACGGCTTTTTTAAAAAATCGTAAGAGAAAAGCCCTGCATAACACATGAATCAGTTATTGGGCTAAATAACAATATGTTTTTTTGTAGACAGAATATGTAGGAGTCTTTTAAAAAACTAATTTTAGAGTTGTTAAGTCGTGGTAGTCTTCCTTTTCTATTCTCCTCAGAAATATTTTAATTTAGTGCCGCATGTATTTATAAAGAGGGTCGCGTATTAAGAAGAAAATTCTAAATTCAGGCCGTCATTTTAGAGAGCATATTATTGTATCAAATTGTTGTGTTTCTTATACAAGCTTTCCTTGTAAGTCGAATTTCAATCTGTTTTATTATAGTTTATTAACCTATTTTTGCGGAACGAAATGTCACAAATTCTTATTTCAACGAAATTTTCGTTCCTAAGTTGAAGTCGGTTGAACCTTGCGCTACCACATTTTTCAGCTTCGGATGGAACGTATTCCAATCATGCGTTATGTTAACGAATGACTCTTGCTATCATAAAGAGACAAAGAGAAATTACAACTGCAAAAATGTCTATTTAATCATTACCATCTTTTTATGTACTGGCTACTTAGTTAATCAAGCGGACAGTGGCCATGCTAAATAAAAGTGTTTGCACTTAACTATTTTGTCTTACTGCAACTGAGGAAAAAATAGAAAAGAATGAGAATTCCAGTAATTTAAGCGCTGGGTAGATATTGCACGCTGCAACTAATAAAAGAATAGCTTTCTTTCAGCAAATAATTGCAAATAACCAATCAAGAAAATGGACCACTGTTGATTGAAAAATCGTAAGTTCTTGGCAGCTAACGCGCTCAGAAAAACATTGGTTTACAAAAATCTTTTACCCGCTTCTTCACGAGTTTCACAAGCTTTATCAACCTCGTCCCCAGGGGCTTTTGCTTTTTTTACGGTTGAACCGTCAAGGCATAGGCAACAAACCTTGGGGACGAAGATGCAGTGGAGGTAGATATTTTCGCGTTTCGATAAAAAATGCATTTCGCAGGTATTAATTTTCGTGCATGATAGAAAGCAAAGATTTTCGAAAAAAAGGAGATCATAGATTGCATGAAGCAGTTATAGATTTTGTGCCTTGTTCAGGGGAAAAGTTTTATTTGTGTCTGTAAAATTACAGCCTGCAATTACGACCTGGATTTACCCCGACCCGCGCAGGTGTTCGCGGAGTTGCGCCGCAGCATGACAAGCTGCAAGCAGCAAGGAAAAACATCATAAATGGGGAAGCCCTCAAATAAAGATCTTAGAGAGATGTTTTAAGACTACTTATTTTTTTTAATTTGCAACTCTCTATCATTGTTACATCCCACATAACATTGTCTGTAGTACACTCAGTATGAAATAAAACAAAGGGAGGGATAGTAGTGTACCGTTTACATCACCCTCTTTCTTGCACTTAAAGAATACTACAAATCGATTTCTTTCCGTTTGTTCTGTGCAACATATAATACCTTAATTTAGTGTTAAAAACAATGAACATGTATGTCATTCACTGTGCGGTAGAGAATATAAACAAAAGACTACAAATACAGTCAGGGGCAGCCTCCATACTTACCATGAGAAATGTACTATTTCTGAACACGCCACAAAAGTGGTCTTCACACAACAATCAAAATTCAGAATAAAATTTGCAACCAAAAAACAAAATCATATATAAGGGAGCAAAAGTAACTTCCCCATCATCATTTACTTCAGAGTATTCAGATTAAATAAACTACTTTCATCTTCAATAAGAGCTCTGACAAAAAGCAACAAATATGATATTTTTGATGTCATTATGCTACTCCTTGGCAAAATAGTCCAGATTTTAGTAGCATCATCTGTATATTTTGTGTTTTAAGGTACTATTTGTTGCTCAATATCAATCTATCTATCTATCAAGTTGCTAGAACATGATGTATAGTTACTGTGAAATCCATCAACATAATTAAATCTAAAATTCTTTAAATGTGAAAATCTTGAGAATGAAAAAAGTTTTTTTAAATATCTAAAAAGACTTGATAACCAACTTTTTATGTTCTATAAATATATGTCCAACATTATTTTATACCTCAGGTTTATATGGTGCACCTATACGTTTCAGCTGATTAACAAATTTGTCTGTAACTGAATTCTCATTAGGATTTTTTCCCTTTTCTAGGACTCTCCATCTAAGCCATGTCCCCTCCTGGAAATAATAGACAGGGCATATCCCTCAATATTTGTGAGGCTAGCCATGTAAAATATGCACATCTATCTATCTATCTATCTCCAAATTGCATAGTTCTTATTCCACCTTCTGAAAAATGCTTGGAATTTGTCAGGTCGGGGTGTCATAAGAAAGCCTAAGTTTGAAAAGGAAAAGGGACAATTTAATTTCACCTGCCAAACTTAAAACACCAATTTCCATGACTTCTCCAGACCAAATCATAAAAACCCTTCAAAATCACCGGTTGGAAAATAAAGAATTAAAGAAAGAGTTAAAGAAAATGCAAGATGAGATTTCCACTTGTGCAGTTCCAGGCCAAAAAAGTCCTGGTGATGATTTCATAAAAATTATGTCAACAACTAATTGCAAAATACCACCATTCATGATCTTTTTTGGGAAGAGCAGCAGAAATATTTGTTATCATCGAAAACTGATGTTTGCTATCATCCTATAATCATTCGTTACTGCTTGGGTTTAGCCGCAAATCTCCCGCCTTTTATGATGACATTTGTGTTCACGATAAAAAAGACATTTGTTTCTTGGTACTTCCTAGTAGACGTCGTTTGAGGAGGAAAAATGTGGCATAGAAGTTGTTGGTGTCACAAGTGAAGGAGCATCTCCAAACCAACGAATGTACCATATGCACCTAAACATGACCCATCTAGCTGACATTAATGCAAAAGTGGACGTAACATACCGCACTTTGAATGTCATGGAGGATGAGGAACAATACATCTTCTTTATCTCAGATTCATCACACTTAATTAAAACAGCCCACAATTGCCTGAGTCTCTTCCAGGAAGATGTACCAAAAGTATGTGGAATGATGGAAGTTATATCACCTGGAACCATATTTCAAAGTTATTCCTTGGTGATTTAGACTGTGGATTAAATCTTGTTCCCAAAATAACAAATGACCACATCAAGCTCACTCCATATTCCTTCATGAATGTACGTCTGGCAGCACAAGTGTTAAGCGTATCAGTCTTTAATGCTTTTCAATTGTATGGACCACCAGAACCTAACGCAACTGCCAAATATTGTAATATGTTCGACCCATTTTTTGACTGTCTCAACATCAAGAATACCAAAGAAGCAACAATTAAATGTAAACCATTTCTTAAACCGTACACATCTGTTGATGATGAAAGATTCTTATGGTTGACCGAAACATTTCTAGGATATTTCAAAACATGGAAGGATTCAATTGCTGATAGGTCTGGTAATTTCACAGATAATGTTTATGTCATGGCAAACCTACCAAGGAATCAAAATCACTGTCTATTCTACTGTTGAATTAATCCAGTATTTAATTAATAATGGAGTTCCATATCTACTGACAGAAAGATTTTGTCAAGATTCCCTTGAAAACTACTTTGGTCATCAACATGCAATTGGTCATAGGAAAGATAACCCATCAATCCGTGATTTTGGTTATAATGACAACACAATTAGAACACAAAAGATTTTCCGACCCATAGCTGGTAACTGTCATGAAATTGATATTGAAACTGTGCCATGCTGTAAGAGCAATTAAACACAATTGGAAGAAAGAAGAAACTAAAAATGGTTATTTTTATAGCCGCACATTTATAAAAAACATTAAATTGGCTTAATAAGCAAGAATAAGCATTGTATTTTAAATGATAACAGATAATATCAATTTAAAGCCTTTATCTGCTTAACACAAACATTAATATAAAATATTTTGAAATACCTTATAACCTAAATACACTACCTGGACCTTTTTGTAGATTTCCATAGTTATTTATTAACCATGTGCCAAAATAATATTGTTTTAAAATTTGTTGCTATAAAAATAGCAGTTGCGACAGGTTTATAGTCACTGCTCTGGACTGTTAGTGTCAATATCCATTTGAAAGATTGCTTGAAGATTTCTTGATTTCAGTGCGTAGAGATCAAGGTTTTTTCTGTTTTGATGCAATTTTGTGCAGCTCACATTTATCTTTTACAAATGAAAAAACACAAACACGAACATAAAGAATGATGAGATGCTCAAGTAATTTCATGTTATTTTTTTGTAATTACAAAGCACAACGGGGTTCTCAAGCTGGTCTGAAATAATTTTCTTACTATCAATTGTATGGTGAAAATTAGCAGTTGCAGCATGAACTTCAAGTTATGCACAACAACAAATTCTGAAAACATCATTGGTTACTGACCATAATCCTCCTCTGTCTTTGATAATTACTAAATCAGAATTTTTATCTTCTTCCACAAGACACGACTTTCCTACTAATACGATGTCCAAACTTTGAACTCCAAGCATACTTCTTGATTTTTTTTATGTCCTGATGCGACGATATAGGGTACTAAATACATAACCACTTAGATATTGAATTATAATAATTTTCTTTGGGTGAAAAATTCACATGGAAAGAAAATTCTACAATGTTTTCTTTTACAGTTGAATTAGTGAGATGAGTAAGTACGTGATTAGCCACTTCAACCCAAGAAGAAAGAGCTTTGATTTGATAAATTTCTGAAAACAATATTTTCAGACACAGATTTGTAGAAGGCCGGATAAAACTTTTCAGCATTGTCTTTAAAACTACCGGAATCACCAGACTATCTCTTTTTCTTAGTACACACTCTATCTTTGTCTACACTACTAAACCTTGGTTCCATTTGGGTAGCAACAACATAAAAATTCATAATTAAGCCAGTATCAGTAGTCTTTAATACTAAATTGATCGTAATTTTTTATCTGTATGAATAATAATAAGGCCATGTGTTTGTAAAAGTTTATAAAAGTATGCAAATATACAAAAATATGCATTTTTTTATTCTTTTGTGTATATGTCACTTTTTCCTCATAAAAATATATCTATTGTTGTTATAGCGAAAGCCCTCCTAACAAAAATAAATAAAACATTTTTAAACCCTATTTTGTCCACTATTTTGGTGCCAAAATTAAATGGGCCCAAATTCGGTATACTGATGTCTAACTGACCTGAGTCAGGCATGGGTCTAAATTCCCCATCTCCTTTTTCCTCTCTTAGAAAGCAAAATTAAACATCAATAAAATATGATTCTAGCTTCTTATCGTCTGAATTGATGTCATATATATATTTGAATATGATCACAATTTTTTTTGTCTTAATCATTATTATATTATATTTTTATTTTATCTGTTTGTTGTAGATGATTATAAAATAATGGATTCCAAAATAACTGGACGTTTGATACTAGTGGTGTTTGTGTGTGCTGCGGGATCGTCATTGCAGTTTGGTTATAACTTGTCTGTTATAAATGCCCCTGGCCCAGTAAGTATGCCTATTCTTTATTATATATTTTATAATAATTCAGAGTGTTTATGACAAGCGCAGCGGATATGAACATTTTCCTTTGAAGTTGCCAAAATTTTCTTTGAAGTCACACAAAAAAGTATGTCTTAATTACCTAGACATTGCCGCATGAATTATTTAGACTCACGTCATATTAGCGAAGCCATTACATTGCACTGAACAATGTTCAAGCCTTATATCTTGGAAAAGGCTGGAAATAACTGACACATGGGTAACTAGGGGCCACCGAGGACAAAATTGGGTAAGCTGGGTCATACCACCTGTTTCGGGTTGACTACATCATTGAAATACCTTTAAACTCCAATATTTTCTCAACTGTTCCTCAAAAGTACCTAATCCTATACATTTTCGTGATCAAAATTATTTTTGACATTTGAACATTTGTCTTTGCTGTTGTCAGAAAAAGTTTTTTACCCTTAAACATTGTTTGAAGGTATACAGTCCTATACATTATCTTGATTGGCCTTTCATGTTCTACACATCAGAAGCAACAGCAAAATAAATTTCTGAAAACCCTTTGGGTATCCACAGGCTTTATTGACTAGTGTCTATATGTATAGTATATAATGTCAGTTCCACGTAACATAAATCTCAACGTCAGTAAATTAACTTTCAATCCAAGTCAACCTATGTGTAATACTTTTCAGCACTTGGCATTCACCATAGTACTTGCCAACAAACTTTTCAAATATATGTGTCATTTAGGTAATTATTTGCTGTGGACATTGTAAGCTATTAAGGTGCATTAAAGCTTCTATTTGAGCTAAGAAAGTTGTGCAATCACTTAACTAGACAGCTGCCTCTCAATCCTATTCTCATACTGAATATTAAGTAGAAAGGATTAATTCACACAAGTCTCTGACATGACTCGGCCAGAGTTTAAACTCAGACCTTCTGTACAGGAGACGAATGTTCTACCACAAAACCATCTGTCAGGGAACCGAAACCAAAAACATGTTAGATACAAAAAATAAGAAATGGTTTTGAACCAATTTGCTTCCTGCAGCACAAACCAAAGCAATATATTGCCAGCAATATTATAATATACAGACGTTGTCACTGTTAGCAATATTGTAATATACAATAGAATTTTTTTAAGAATTCTATTAACAATATATTGCAATAAGTTAATTTCAACTACTAAAATGTTTCAGAAAAAAATATATTTTCTTAAAACCTAATGTCTATATATTATACATATATATAGACATGTAGTATGAATGATGTTGTTAAAAGTACCTGGACAAACCATTAAATTTTTTTTCTGTTACCTACTAGAAAAGTATGTGGCATAATTAAATAGTGGTTATCTGTTATATTTTTGTAGCAATTAACCATTTAGCATCTACAGTGCTTGAAACATAGAAACATTTGCAAGTCATATCTAGTCCTATGTTATGCTTATCTCTAATTTTATTATTCTAACGTGAGTAGACAATACAAAGTTTAAGCAATAATTATAAATTCAATTTGTAAAGGTGTCAGTGTATGAACGGCAGCTAGTAAAATGGTGCAAGGCTTTGAAGGTTGCGACGATATTCCTTAAAGGGTTCTTATTAAAAAGATCCTCTAACAATAAATCGTGTCATGCATCTATAAACGTAAATATCTTGAGAATAATCCTTTTTAAAAAAATTTCATAAAAAAACTTTCTTAGCTTTATGTGATATAAGTTTAACATCATTTATGACTTTGAATTCCCTCAAACATGAAGTATGCCACCTTTTTAATGGGCATTAAACCCTTTTCTTTCTACGCTTTTGGGGACGCCTCAGTACTAACAATGAGCAGAATTTTGAGCATAATGTCATATTTGTAAAATCCAAGAAATTTGTAATCAAACAAATTAAATATGTTTGAAATTTTAATTTCCTGTTTGTAAAATGTGTATTACTGTAACCATAGCAACTATATGTTTTCATGAAATTATGGCATACAAATATAAAGAAATATTACCATAGAAAATGTATTAAAGTTTTAAAACACCAGTTATTTATATCATCTAACTTTCATATGTTTAAACAGTTGTGAAGATAAAGAGTAAAATAATATTAGTTTGTTTAAATATTTTTATAATTTTATATGGGCTTGGATTCGATAATTTCTACTTGTATATTTTTTGTGTTAACATAAAAGATATTCAAGACACAGATATGTAAAATGATTTGAAGGAAGTGTTTCCAATCTGTGGTTTTGTGGAGATGTTTTTAAGCAGACATATTTTTTTATCCTTTTTTAAAAGTTATATATGTCTTATATAAGGGAAATTCCTTTTTAACTCAACACTTAGTTTAGTTTATGTTTGTAGCCTGGATACCCAGGATAATTTTTATTACCACCGCGAAATCGGAATAGCTAAGGTGAAAAAAATTACGCCAGGTTGTAAAGGAATTTTCTGCAGTCAGAATACTGATCGCACTTTTTGATTGGTTATTTCTATCGTTCTTTGCTGACGTGATCATTATCCTTCTTTATTGTTTTGAGCGGGAATGGCCTCAGTCACTCACCCGAATGAGCAAAATAAATTTCAATTTTATTCAAGTAGGTAAGATGTGGCCACGCTGGCTTTGTATTCATGGTTTAATTCGAAGTTCGCTCTGTGAAATTATTTTGTGTTAATTGATGGATTTGAATTAGAGATTTGCTTTGACACTTTCGTTTACATCAGAGCTTTTGTATGAGAAAAACTGTCTTTAATATCTAATAAATTTAGTTATTCAATCAGTCTAAACCACTTTGGTTTTTATTTAACCGCAGTTGTTGTGGCTATTCATTTGGAACTTTTTTGTTGTTGTTGCAAATATCTTTTAGGCTCTTTTTTAAGACACACGAATTTTAAATGGTTACCCGTTGGGCTTAATAAAAAAATACATGAATCTAGAAAATAGATAAATCAAATCAAAAAATCAAATTAAAAGTTTTAAAGGGTTAGTTTAAAATGTTGCTAAAAGTGATATAAAGAGATTTTTTTTCTAGAAAATAAAACGCACTGCACAAGATTTTTTTAGCTAGCATGAACACAGAGAATCAAAAATCTGAAATAACTCGAAATAGCCGTATGTTCAAGAACAATTTCGCGCAAAATACACCAATATTTTAGAAGAAGAAGAAGGGGTGCAGTAGTTCTAAACCGAAACTCTGCTGTTTTGCCATTGATTTTGTATTTAATTTTTTCAGTGTAGACTAAGACTGGAAATTTGCCATTTCCAGATTGGGGAATGCATATCCCGGTTTGCTTTAATCAAACATCGAATGAGGACTTTTGATTTCCCAAAACAACACAAAAAAAAAACACAAAAATATTTTTCTTGTCTAAGTTTTTAAATAAATGGCTACGACACGATATTAAACAGTTTTTTAACAAAACATTCGTTAGTCGTGTAAATTAGGGAAAAAGGGAGCTTTCCAAAAACTTGTAAATGCTGCAAAATACAAATGTTTTGTCTCTTGCAACATTCCGTGTCTCATTAAGACATGGCTGTCATACCTTGAGTTCAATAATTTTCCCAAATTTTATTCATATTCGCGAAAATAAATTAAAAAAAAAATTTTCTCTCGAATTTTTCATTTTTTGGAGTTGATATGAGCAATTTAATTCATGCTACCTTATCGTAATAAATAGGCCTGAAATAAATTAAATTTGCCAAATACTAAATTCGTGAAATTATTCGTAAAAAAACTTAAAATGGTTCATTTGTGAAAAAAGACATAACTGATTTGCAAAAATTAACCTTCGTAAAATGTATTTTTTGGACCTTGAAGAAAGAAAGAAAGGAAAGAAAATATATAAGAACTTTATATTCTTTGTTGACTTAACACTATACACGACGATAATACTGCATCAGCATGGAGCCTGTACTAAAATTTGATAGGAGGAAATTAAAGTTGTTGACAAAAATCACTTCAGACAAGGACTCCTACAAATATTTAGAGAAGTGGCGTTACATTTGTAATATTTCAAGAGTCATTTTTGGTTCCGTTTACCCCTAGTGGACTCATTACAGCCAGGCCGAAATCTGTCCACAAGAGATGTTGAAATAAAGTTCTTTAACAATTTTAAACAATTTCAATTTTTGATAATCCGCAATAATAAATTTCTACAAAATTAATCCCGTGAAATTGCAAAATATTCGCTTCATTTTTTAAATTTTTTTTCTAGAATCCTGAAATATAGGTCCCAGCATTAAAGAAATTCAATGTAAGGAAAGCTCTAAAAATATATAATTTGCCTTAATAACGAATCAAAGTTTATAGTTTGACATAAAGGGAGGCAGAACAAAAGAGCCTCGTTTTTTGTGGTTTACAAAATCATAAGGAGTAATTTGTGAATGATTTAATTAGTCATCTTAACACGAGGTTCCGTGAAACACATAGAGAGTTCTAGCAATAGCTTAATTACAGTTTTATCAGTAGATCTTCTTCTATGCTATCTAAAAAATAGTATAAATGTTATTGATTTTATTGCAGAGCTCATGTATATGCTGTTTTCCCAAGCTATTATGTATTTGAGTTTTAAAAATTATGTATGAACTTCTGCAAGCCGACTTTGATGACGATGACACTTCAACGAAAAACAACTTCAAAGGAAGGAATAGGACAGGCTCAAACTTGAAATCATGTCTTTGCGCATTAGTTATTAGTTCTGGTATGCTTCAATTTGGATTTAATTTAGCCAGTGTGAACAATGTTAATCTTGTAAGTAGATATAGCTATTGTTAACTTTACTTGAAACTGCTTTCGTTGTTTATGAGCTGTACTGAGAATAAAAAAGATAAATAGCTCTCTATCGAGCTTTGTCATTCAATAAATTTTAAATAGAGAAATATTGTCTTTTTCACTTTATTTTAAATGAGATGAAGATTGGTAAATTAAAATGTCGCTGAATATTGTCATTCCTAATTTTAATGTAAATAAACAAATTGAAGCAAGTTTATACTCTTAATTTTGAAGGAATAAGCTTTACGATAACACTTTGCTAAAAGTATTAAAAAAAAGTCATTAATCAGTTCTTTTAAACTAGCATACAAACTTTTTTAAAAGACATGGCCTTCTATTTAAACAAAACTCGTTTATTAGATATCAATGCAAACCATCATCTCTTCCTGCTGAAAGTTGTCACAGTTTGAATGTCAAGTTCGTTTTTTAAACTGGTCCGTTCTGACCGATGAAAAACACTAATTTATCTGCTAATTTTTCTTACTTACTGTCAATAGAGAAAGCTGAACTGATGTCCACTTTTTAGTCAATAATCTTTTCACATGCTTACATAATCTCATAACTAACTTGCTCATAACTAACTTGCTCATTTACAGTGTTGTTGTACTTTTTTTCGATACTTGAAAAATGATTTATATAGACTTCAAAGGTTGCCATTAACAACGACGTCGTACTTTTACAAGCATTAGACGGGTATAATGATGCCACAGTTGCTTTTTTGTGTTTTGTTCTCCTCCCTAACGTTTTAAACATGATCCATTCTCGTCACGTAAGCTTTTTGGGTGGTAGGGAAAGTAACGAAAGAGCACACATTTTTGCTAGCGCATCGGGGGAAATAAGCATAAAAAAACTGGAGAAAGGCTAAAACAATGGAATGTAAATTTTGAAATAAGAAAAAGTTTTGCAAACGATTTAGTGTGTACAATTTACTTGATAAAAGCAAAAGATGACTTTGAAACGAAAGACATTCAAAAAAAAAGTTTTACTTTGTTATAGCTGTTTATAATACATTGACTAAAGTGGAATATGAATGGAAGCTGCTGTGTTATGGCAAAAACGAAGTGTTTTTACTGAGGTTTTATCAACTAGGTTCAAAGTGCGAATAACATTCTCAGAAAATTTGCGACATTGACTAATTCGATGGTTCCATTTAAATGCCTAACTAAAGCATATGGTTTCTTTCTTTCAGGTGGTCAAGGATTTCTTCAAAGATGTTGATCATTTTGAAAGTTTTATATGGCCCATGGCCGTTGCTATCTTTGCCATTGGTGGAATGATTGGATCTTATTTTGGTTCGCATGCTGCCAAAAGATTTGGACGGTAATAATGACTTTTTTGGGATTAAAGCTAGCTGGAGATAATCTCAAATTGCGGACTTGTGTTGTTTCAATAACTCTTTTGAGACTAAATATTCACATACGTTTATTATATATAGCTTTTGCAGAAAAAATATTTTGTTGTTATATGTTCCAGCGTCCGACCTCAACATCTAACAATATCCAACGAAAGCTTCGTAAATATCAGACTTTTATAAACTGACTCAATCAGACTTTTATGCACTGACTTATCTGTTTTCTTTTTAGGAAATATTCGTTGCTGATAAATAATTCTTTGGTGATATGTGGCGGCATACTTCTCTTCTGTAGCAAAGAAGCTAACTCTGTTGCATTGTTGATTATTGGTAGAATTCTTGTCGGTTTAAATGCTGGTAAGCTGTTTTGCTTTAGAATTTATGTGGACGTAGACGACGTATATTCTCTGGAGCAGTATCAACCTTTCTCGTTGGGGTGGAAATACCCATATGGAAGGCCGGAACTGTTGGACCAAACCAAAAAATATTACCATTGTTAGGTTGATACTCAATAAAACGTGTTTTTCTTTGCCTTCCTAAACTAAACTACATTTTGTTTTGTTGTACGTGTTTGTCGTGCATTTTCCAACGGAATGGTTTATAAATATGATTTTCGACAAGTAATTATTATATTTGACACTTTTTGTTACATTTTGCTCACCTAGGTGTCAACACCACCATCGCACCCATGTATCTTTCTGAAATTGCTCCCGTTCATTTACGTGGTGCTTTCGGCACTATGAACCAATTTGGTATCGTTTCTGGAATTTTGATTGCTAATATACTCGGCCTACAGCAGGTTCGCTTATTTTTTATTTTTTTTTTTTGTTTCCGTCTTTATTTATTTGTTATCTTTGTTTTTATATTTTAGTTGCTGGGAACGTCTTCAGGCTGGCCTGTTCTGTTTCTAATTACGGCGATAATTGGTGCTTTGCAGCTTATCTTTTTACCCTTCTGTCCTGAAAGTCCTCGCTACTTGCTTGCTATTAAGAAAGACGAACACACGGCAACTAAGAGTATGTTATCACTTTCGTGTGCAAGTCTTGAAAAATATATATTTAAAAAGAGTTTGTTTTTCTCGCTAACTTGAGTAGCTAATTAAAGAATTGTTATACGATTACTTTTTTTCTTGTACGTTATAGATTTAATGTCGCTGCGTGGAACAGACGATGTTTCTGAAGAAATCGAAGAAATAAGGGTTCGTTGTTAGTTTAACGCTAGCCTGTAATACAATGGGTTTTGCAGTTTACAGACAAAAACAGCCATCATTTCTCTACCAGAAATCTAAGCAGGTCGCCTTTGTCGGTAAAGACTGATATTATACCTTATTGGGAAGGAATTTTCGAGGAGAAAATTTTCGTGAGAATAATTTTTTGCGAATTTTGCCCTAATTCGCGAAAACTTATTTTGCAAAATTTACCAATAGTTTCTGATTTTCGAAAATTTCTTTCACGAAATAAATTAAAAGTGCCCATTCGCGAATAATAATTCTCTGAAAATTTAATTTTTTTCAAAGAAATTTTGTATAATCAGAAGCAACTTAAAAAATCAAAACCAACAACTCGAAGTATACTAACATCTGATTTTTTAAAATGTCCACTCTTAATCGATGCTTTATTGGCGAGACATGTAACTGTAGGAAAATCATAAAAGTTGTATAGTAACAACTAATTGTATTTCTCTTTAAACATTTTCTTTTTTTAGGTGGAAGCAGCTCGCGAATCTGAAATAGAAAAAGTCGGCGTCATCGATCTGTTCTCCAATTCCGATTACCATAAACCACTTCTTATTAGCATTGTCATGCAGTTATCCCAACAGCTGTCTGGTATCGGAGGGGTATGACTTTACAAAGAACTTCTAAACGACGATTTTAACTTTTGCCGGTTTAAGAATCTTTTTATACTTCCGCCAGACGTCGATGCAAATGGTCGGCAACGTTTTCTTTGTGTAAAGAATACAAAAAGCCAACAAAAGACGATTTTAAACTTAAATTTTTCCTATTTGTGCCTTTTTTAATTTGTGACCAATCTGTTTTTAGATCCTGTACTATTCAACAGAATTGTTTAAGAGTGTTGGTTTAGCGGAGAAGTACAGCCAAATAGCCACCTGTGGTGTGGGTACTCTCAGTGTTATCATGACTATCATTGTGGTACGATTGACTTTATTCTAAACACCTTAATGGTACTTCCTAAGGGTAGATAATTTCGCGTGTTGAAAAGAGTTACATTTTGGTGGTATTAATTTCGGCGAATGACTTAAAAATGTTATCAAGTATTTTTGGAAATGACCCTTTATGATTTTAGAATTTTTTTTTTTTACTTTTTGTGAATAAAATTGGAAAAACACGAAAAAGGCAAATCTTTGTTGGACAGTAATAAGCGTTTAGGTTGTACCTGGAAAGGAAATGTATAGATATATATATTCTACCAACAACCCTTTTTGATGTGGCAATAACGTGCTGTTTTCTTATTTACAACTCTTTCAATTACCAGTCTACTCTTTAGAAAAACGAAGTAAGCAAAGGCGAGAAGTATAAGGACTACCCGTTGACTCCACGGTATTTTGGTTTAAAGTCTCTTTAGTTAATATAATGATTTTTCATATTTAGGTGTTTTTAGTGGAAAAGAGTGGTCGTCGTATATTGATGCTGATTGGTTTAGGTGGAATGACTGTGTTGTTTGTCGTTATCACCATAGCATTAAAATACGCGGTAATAATTTGTAACCTTGCCTTACAGTTCAGTGGGACGTAAATTTAATTAAACCGATTTGTCATCCGTGACTGAACAATAACAAGCTTCACTGGATGTAATGAAAATGGTACCTTAACAGTGCTATAAAACAAGCGAAAAATTTTTTTTAATTGTTCCCACGATACTAGTGGTTGCAACAAAATTTTAAATACCACCTGCATAATTTTCATACCCCTTAGCATAATTAAATAATGGCTATATCCACGCCTGTTGTGATCTGTACTGAAAAAAATAAGGTTCCCGCAGGGTCCTGGGATTGCGAAATTTTACTGGGAATTTAATAATGCGGAGGGAGATCAAAGTTTGGATATTAAAACCGCGAGTGTTTGTGCTGTACTATATAAGTTATCCCGATCCTGCATAGGGTGTTAATGTTATGTCTCTTGTTGTTTTTACAATTGCTTTGTTTCTTATTAACTATTATTTACTTTTTGTTTTATTTTTAGGCTACAGAAAGATGGGCGCAAGTTTTAAGCATTGTGGCCACCTTGTTAAGTGTTGCATTCTTTCAAATTGGACCAGGTAGGAGACGTAACAAATATTTTTCGTCTTGTCGACTTTTTGCGACATTTGCAATACCTTCTTAAGGTTGCAGTGTGGACGAATACCCCTTTGATTTAAATCAACGTACTGTTATAGGACCTATACCTTGGTTTATCGTTGCTGAGCTGTTTACTCAGTCCAGCATATCTGCTGCTGTCAGTATAGCTGGTCCAACTAACTGGCTTGGTAATTTTGTGGTGGGTCTCCTATTTCCAATTATCAAGGTAGGTTTCGGTTCACTAAGCGACATGTGTTTTTCTGTTTTAAAATATGTTTAAGAAATTCTGAAAAAAATTGTCAGTCAGTTAAATGAAAATTTTCATTTTTTTTATTTGCGAAATTTTTAATTTTGGTGATGTAGTACTCAAGTTTGTGATAAAGTTTATACGCGGTAAAACGCTGCCTGGTTTAATTATTTTTTCAAGCATTTCTATTTTACTAATCATGCCGAGTCGGGAAGCAGAAATTTGTTTAAAACAACGGATGAATATTGCGTATTCGTTTCGTCTCCTTGTGGTTCCATTATTTTCACATTTTCTTTGTTTTTTTTTTAGAAAAACATTCATCCGTACACGTTTCTACCGTTTATAGTTTTGTTAATAATTTTCTTCATTTTCACATCCTTCGTTGTTCCAGAGACTAAAGGACTGACTGTATCAGAAATAAATGAAAAACTTCGTGATGAAGAGCCGAAATTGTCACAAGAAATACAGGGTTTGTTGGATAAATAAAAATTTCGACACAGACATGGGGTACTAATCTTTTACTGACATACATAATATCATTTAATTTTTTCACGACCACATTCTTTTCTAAACTGGTAAAAATAACTAATTCACACGAAAGATTAAAACTTACGGCACTAACAAGTTTTTAGGATTCTTCAAGATGATTTTATATTCAAGAGACAATATAACAAATGATTTAGTGGCGTAGGACTTGAGTTTATTTTCCCTGCTTATTGTTCTATCTTGTATCTTTTTTTTTCTAGATATTTTTTTTTGTTTTACAGATTTGCCCACTTATACGAAATCTAACGAAGACTAAATGAGATATCACAGAGAATGTACATACGTGAAATATTTGCTAGAAAATAGACATCTAAGACTTTAATAGAAATCACAAAGTACGAGATTTTTTACATTATATTCATTGTATGTTACTTTAAATCAAGATGGTTTTTAGATTTAGTTTGAAATTTCGCGAGTTCAAGAATGACAGAAATGTGAAAAGTGTTGTCACCCCAATTCGACCGAGTTTCTTTTACCCCTTCATCGTTCTTACTTTTTGCTCGTGCAAACACCAGTCTGATTGTTATTAAATTTTCGATAATCTGAGGACCGGAATACATACAAAGGACTAGTATATAAATAAATTTTTTATATAATAATAGAGATAAAAGATATTAGTATTAATTTTTATTATAAAGATAGTACTGAAACGTCTAATACGTTACAAAATCTGTTTCTCCGTTAATACTACAAAGTAGAATTCATTGAATTGTACAATTCCGTGAAGCCAAAGATATAATTTAAAATGGAAAAATGTTTTTTTCAAACTCTGGCGTCGTCATTTCCTTTTTTCAATGATTGTGATTACTCGAAAAATTTCATTGATTTTTTTTGGTTTCTGGAAAAGAGCCCCCTCAAAAAAAGTGAATTTCTTCAAAATCCTATTAAATATGTTTAGCAGCTGTCTGTGGCGACTGGTAAAGCAGTTTTACCGCATTGTATACTTGATTTTGTTCTACATCACACGTCCGTATTGTCGTCTATATACCGTCGTGTCGTCGGCGTATTGTTGTCGACATCTACTCGGTTATTTCTATTACGTAAAGGTTAAACAAGACAGGGCCTAATATACTGCCTTTGGGCGCGCCAAATATAACTAAAAATGTCAGAAAAGTTCCCAACGTGTAATTGATCAGAATTAAAAGAAACATTCTCATTGAGCTACGGTCTGAAAATATTATAAATTCAGTAAATCAGAAGTTTTTTTTGAATACACTCGTTACTTTAAATTAGGCAAAGCTTTTGGATCTTAACAGTGTACAGTGACAACACTAAGCGTTATCAATATTATTAGACGAGAAATCTAACTTTGAAATTGTGCATCGTGTGCAATAAAAACAAGTCTTACAAATGTCAAATATTTTTTTTCTGACAATACGTTGTAAAACATTGTAATACTCTTTGTAAAACATAAAAGCAATATACACTACGTTTTTCGTAAGCAAATTAAGTTTTGACCCGGCATTTAGTTGCATAAAACGTTGAAAATGGAAAAAAAATAAAGGCTCTGCCAAAAATTACCAGTTTAATTTAATTATTTAGGGAAAATCAGGTAAAAAAAACTATTTCATGAATGAATGATGAAATGATTACCTTAAGCAGCATAAAAAGAAGTTATTATTGTATCTTGACACACGTGAAAAGAAGTTACACAAAATGTCAAAATCAATTTACGACTATGGTAATGCACTTTTAAAACCGCTACCAAATTTGCTCCTTGTATCAATATTGTTTTAAAGTCCCCAAAAATGTTGCGAATTTGAGTGTTTATAAAATAACGTGTACGTATCTATCTTATTTGTTTTCGAAAATAAACTTTTGCAAAACACGCAGAAATTCTTTAATAACCGATATTTAAATTTAGTTTTTAATGAAAGGATTTTTGTTCGCTTGTCAGCTTCAAAAAACGACCTGGGGCATTTAATACTGATGCTATTTTGGAGGCGTTAAACAGAGAAGGATTTATTAAAATATATTAATCCTAATTAAGCGTCTCCAAAAAAGTCCTTATAAGAAGTCCTTTCCATTGGCAGCTTTCCAGTTAAAAAGTTACACAGAAGTTGTTTTCGAGCCAACCTTACGATACACAATTGCTATTTACGCAAGCTTTTATTCACGTGCAAAAAAACATTTGCCGTGCTATAAGTCATTTTTAACCGAGTCTGTATTTTTTTCTTCTTTTCTTTGTGAGTCAGCTATATCCTTTAACTCAAAGTCTAACCTCTCTTTAGCTCTGAAGACCTAAAATGAAAATAAATTTGGTGGAGTAATAATCCTCAACCGTCAAAAAATTTTATGTAACATATATGGAAATGCAAATAATTTACCTTCGATTGGAGGTAAAACGAACCTCCGGCCTTCTTATCATTAATTTCAAATAAGTATTTATAGCTCTAAAAGAATAAAAAGACGTATCAGTGAAGGATTTCTACGAAGTTTCCTCAAAAAATTATTTTTCACCTTTTCTAGTGTTTTAAATAATTTCTACAAAGTTTCTTTAACAAATTATCTTTTTACCTTTTCAACAACCTCTGGTGTGACATCTTTTATATTTAATATCATTTTGGCTTCCTGAAATAATAACATGACTCATTATATACCATGTATTTTATATCCCTTGGTTCTTATCACAATCAATGCAATCATGCATTTGGAAAGGGGTCAATGCAATGGAAATAAGAGCCCCTAACTAATGTTGGTTATTTATAAATTTTCGTTACACTTTTTTATATAGACTTAATTTTAGATAGACTTACTTTTTTATTAAATTCGAATCACATTGATGAAAGTTTTGAGAAGAACAATGTTAGCATGATTTATAGCACTGAATTTTCATTAAAACATGTTTAAAAAAAAGAACTGAATATCAAAAAAATAAACTATGGACACTTGAGCTTCGTTATATCCTAAAAATTCTATCATTTTTTTAACTTTTGACCCTCCCTTTTTTTAAATCAAAAAACGTCGATTAATTATGTTCCCTGAGATATAATAATAAAAAACACGGGGGTCGATTATTTTGTGTTTATCTTTAAAATTATCTTTAAAACTTTAGAGTTATACAGCTAACTCTTCATTCAATTAGAACAACCTCAGGAACAAAAAATCTGTTTTATAGAGTTCAAATTATAGGAAGTTGGAGCCTCTTTTTTGTATTCGATTCACTGTAGAATACTGCAACATGATGCAGTAAATGCAGAAAAATATCCCAACTATGAAGGGTATTTGAATGATGGAAAAAATTTTCATAGGAAAAAATATTTGTAATTTTTTTTCATTTTCTTTTATTTTACAGGAAGAAATCTTCTAAGAAATAATTTTTAAAATTGACTAATGATAAGAATATTGGCAGCAAGCGAGATGACAGGAGTAGAAAACTACTAAGAAACCAAAGTGCAGTGTTTGTGTGAATGTATTTAATGAGCATGTTTAAAGAAAATAATCTTCCTACATTCACCTCGGTGATATCTTCTTGTTAACATCCTATATAATCACTTTATGCGGACAATACTAAATTTTTATGAATGACGGACTTTGCTGTATTAACAAGAAGAATTTTTTTGAATCTGTATTCACAAATCCACTTGTATGATAAATTAACAATACTAATAAATTTTCTGATTGCCCCTTATGTGATTAGTGTTAATAAAAAAATATTTAGTACCTCAACAGTGATGCCACTGACTGCTGTATGCGGTGCCTTTTTTGCACCCTCAGTTGCAGAACGGGCAGCTTTCTGAGCACCAGCTTCATAAAAGATACCAAACAAAAACACTCAGAATCTTCATACGAAAACCTTATCATAGATGTAAATATAAAAAAAAACGAACCTTGAAATTCCTGTTTGAGGGCTTGTGTAAATGCTTTTCCAACAATTTGTCCACCAAGGACGATAATTTGAGCAAGAAATTTAGCCTGAAAAAACAATAGGCAGTATTGTGCTAAAAGCATCTACATAGTCTACATAGTCTTACGAATACAAATGATAAAAAATGAACCTTGTATATTTTTGTAAGGCTTTTGCACACAGAAAACTGTCTTGACTTGCAATTTAATAATAAAAAACATACCATTATCAGAACATGTTTATGCAAATACACAGATTTTACCAATTAATCCTGTTATGAAATAGCCAGCTATTTTATAATTCTAATAAAAATAAAATAAAATTAGCTAAATAGAAATAAACAGGCCAGAAAAATTTTTGAAAGTTAAAAATTCAATGCAACAGTAAGTACAAAACACACATGCACCATACACACATCCATAACAACATAAATTTGGCCATACTAACTAAATCATCATTCTCATCATTCATGGCTAACGTCCGTTTTCCATGCTAGCATGGGTTGGACGGGGTATATTAATGACCCTCTTCCTATCTGATCTAGACTGTGTTAGATCTAAACTCAACTTCCTCTGTATCAAGTCTGTCCTTATAACCTCCTGCCAAGTCTTTCTCGGTCTGCCTATGGAGACATTTAGCTAACTACTTTAAAGGTAAAAACTTTTGCAAACAATCACAAACAATCATGAAACTTCTGTAATAGAAGAGATTGATAAAAACTTTTGGAAATTTTCAAGAATTTGTTATTTCACACTTTTTAAAGAAAATATGTGTATACAAATGCAAATGAAGTAGAAAACAAATATACCATTGAAAAAAAAATCATTTTTTCAATGGGCCTAACTTTCACAAATAGGCCAAAACAGAGTATAAAAACAGAGACCTTCAGCTTTAATTCTTGACTCAACATTGAAGGAAAATCCTTGCAACAAGAAACAAGGACTATATATTTCTTTACAAAAACCTGATCATAAAGGGAAGGAATTTTCATTTAAAGAAATTTTTATGGTGACCGAAAGCACCAAACATTTTTATAGTTAACTTTTTGGATTCAAGATTTTTTTATATAATTCACAAGCATAAATTGATGGAGATTGGTGCAGTGTGATTTTAATAATTATTAAATTTCTATGCTATATAATTTAGAAAGGTGACTAAACAGACACCTAAAAAATGAAATAATTATTGTTTCTTTATTAAATTGCAGCATTTTCTTAAACACCAAAAAAGAACTCTGGTGAAACAAGTCAGGGGGGATCTAGCGCTGGTGCCATGGTGCCATGGCACCACTTAAAATTTCTAAAGTGACCTCCTTATGGACAAAGAGACCAAATAGCTTTCCCTAAATTATATGTTCAAAGGAGCACTCTGACAGCGGTATACACATTATTCGGTGCGTTTTTACATATATTTTTCTCCAACACATACCTTATTACATAAAATTAACAAGTCAAGAAATTAACGCAAATTTAATTAACAGTCATGAAATTAACACAGTTGAATAAAATTATTTTGAAAAAGGCATTTAATTAACGCGGTTGAGCAAAATTGCATTTAATAAACGCAAATGTAAGAATATGCTACATGATATGATACATAAGCCAATGAAATTTGAGAACATTGGAAACACCTTGCTGGCTTGCCGGCAAAATGTAATTTGGCATCAGCCGGCTCTCAGTGGTGTCCCTGGCACTGGTTGTCTCGTGCTAAATTTTGGATTTAAATGCTAAGGTCTTGCTGAAGAAATTTTCGTCCGGTGCTAAAACTTAAAATGTACGGCCGACGATGTTGCGGAAGAAACAGCCAAGATGAAATGTAAATATTTAGCTTTGTTTGTGCGCTCTCTTCCCTACTTGAGTTTGACAGCTGAAGGAAGTGAAGTGTTGCAGGTTTTGATATCTATCTACATTTCAGGAATCCTAATTAAGTTTTATAAATGCTTTTGGTTTCGATGCTATATTCGACACTCGTTTTCTGGCTTGTAAGTATTTCATTTTTAAATTCTGCTCTCTATTTTTTGAGTTGTAGGAAGGACTTTCTTGCTGAAGTGAAAAGACATTTTCCTTCCTTCACCCAATGATATTTCCATACCAATAATTATCGACACCAGTAGAAAGGAAAATCTTGTCTCTGCCCACAAAAAAATGGTCGCAAAGATTGATCAAGCTGTTGAAAAGAGTGGAAAGTTTTCACTGGATAAATTCAAGGTACTTTAGCAAAAAGTTGTAAAATTTCGACATTTTTAATAGGGATCAAGCTTCAAAATTTCAATGAGTTTTTCTTACATCTTCTAGCGGAATTAACTGTGACTAATTTGATAAACAATGCTGCTTTTATTTACGATCTTCAATTTCGCATTTTCGTATAAAAAATTCAAAAACATTGATTTTATTTTTTAGCCGAAACGGCAAAACTTGAGTACAGTGGTATCAAATATCCATCTACAGCCGACACTGAAGAAACTCAATTCCGTCCAAGATTTCATGTAATATTTAAGATGTAATTGTAAAACTTAATTTGAATAAAAAAACAAGAAAATTTGATGATTGTAATTCTTGTTCAAAGTTGTACAAAAAAAAGTAAAATTTACGTGACTTGAAGTAAGAATGAGAAGTTAGGTGATTTATCAACGATTCGTTCAGGGGTTTTGATTTTTAAGCTGTTTTGACCACCAGAGGGCGTTAAAAAGGGTGGTTGTCTCGTTGGGCGGCTCAAAACGCTCTCTATATCCCCTCCTCGAGACTATTTTGCACTAGTCAAAAAAAAATACTGAATCCGCCCCTGCAGGTCAAGTAAAAAGACAGTCAAAAAAGAAAAAAACAATTATGACATTAGCGTATAATTGTATTATAACTCTAGCTACAGATGATTTTTACTGTGATTGTCCAACCAGTTTTAAGGCTGTGCACTTTTGTATCAACAGATCTTAGGTCAGTGTCCTAAGATTTGGCAGAAAATAGCTAGCTAGCTAGCTAGCTAGCTAGCTACACAAAAGAACGATTTTATAATATTTCACAACTTGTTTTCGAATTAATTAATAAAAAAAAAGAAACATCAACAGCTGCTATTAATTAAATGAAACAATGTACACCAGGAACGTTTGTGTTGTAGAGCTGTACCAGTCTGGCTACAATTTTAAAAACAAACAAAAATTAACAAAATGCTATGAAAATCATTGCACTCACATGCTTCGTGCAAAATTTTGTTACGTCATTAAATACAGGCCACAAAATAGTCACTTGGTTTTGTTCGTGAAGATGCCTGTAATTAACCGTTAAATTTATAAAAAGCCACCTGCACTAATATTATTTAACCAGTCATGGTCGTTTTTATTTATGATACCGATGTATTTCTGCAAGGAATATTTGTTCTTGATAAAACATATATTATTATTTTTCAATTTATATTCTCCATTTTATTTTGCATAGATTCGTCTAAAAAGCATGCACAAGGAAAATTATTATAAAGACAACAATATTATTTCCGCATACGGCTTGTCATACATATTTATTGTCTCACGACGACTCGGACCCGGTGAAGCTGACGTCAGCAATCTTGGTCATCTGACAAAAAATGGCTGCACGCAAATTTCTTTTCTGTTTTTGTTTCTCTGTCTCAGTTTTAGGATTATTTTAGCAGTAATCTCATTGTCTGTTTATGGTTGTAACTACATTAGATTTTTGATCATCTTCTACCCCTGTCTAGGAAAAGTGGAAAGCATATAGCCATTACCCAGTGTGATGGGAAAATGTCTGCCATGTGGGAGGTGGGGAGCAGACTATAGCTAGCTAGCTATAGCTATGATTATTATGTCTATTTTTTTTCATTTCATTCGATATTTCGTAAATAAGTCTACATTATTGATGCTTATAATAAACTCTTTATCATTCATCCCCAGTCTTTTGGGTGATGCATAGCAACTTCGTGTGCATTTTGCCAAAATCTATAGATGACTTGCTAGAATCTTTGTTTACATTTTATTTCGGCAGGCAAATAGTTTTTTAACCAATCAGATCTTCTAAAAAGAATTATTAGCCAATTAAATTGCTTTATTTTGCCTGCCAAAAAATAAAAACAAAAAAATTATCAAGATAGCAAGTCATCTATATTTAAGATTGTGAAGTCCTGTTTGACTAGTTGACCATGTCGTTGGGGGCCTGCCTTTTGGTATTTTAAAAGGCATCTCTGCGTACTGCATTGCTTTTCGTGCGGGAACATTGAAGTTCATTTGCTGGATCTTGCAACCATCTTAACCGTCTTTTGCGTATTTTGTCACTCCATTTCTTTGCTCTTGTGTTGTTGTACGTCTATGTTATAAGTAAAATATATTCACCAGGGAAGACTGCTGATCAAGGAAACCTCTTAACCCTATAACACCTGAGAATGGGGACAGAAAGTACCAGCTTGTATGACTATACATAAACTTTTGTTGGGGATTTTCAAAGTTATATTTTAATTTCAAGATCAAAAGATGCCTCTACGTAAAAAAAGTTTGGAATAGACTGGTCTACCACTTACTGCCTGAATTATTTTGCCTGTCACTTTGTGTAGGAAGTGATAAACTTGTCAATTGCTATAGCGTAACCGTCCTAATTACGTGATTATCTAAACAAACAGCTCTGACGACGATCTGGCAACTCTGCTTGCCATATAACTTCATGTTTTTAACTATCAGCCATCCCTAAAAACAACTTTGCAAAAATGCTATTGAGCAAGGCAGGCGTTTGCGCAGAGCCGAGCAAAAAAGAAACTGTCAAAAACATCCTATTTCCGTGATTTGCATCTTAATTCTGTGATGTGTGTTTTCCAATGTGAGATCGACTGGAATTATTTCTAAAGTCTATTTTATTATTACAATGGTTGCAATACTTGGTGACTTGTCTCAGATGCTTGAAACATTGTCATGTACTTTTCTCTGATGCTCAAAAAACAGACATGACATTTGAAAAACTTGTTATGCGAATTACCAAAGGGAATCTGTGGAGGAGAGCACACGTGGTAATAATTCTTTTTTTCTTATAAATATTCTCCAGCCTGTCTAGTTTCATAATAATATAGTTTGTTTGGTATATATTTAATGAGTAATTACAAAGATAACAATAGATTAAAATGTCATACCCCCACCACACAAAAATTTTCCCATGTGTGATCTACCCCAGAGATGTTTGGGCTGTCTATTCTGTAAAGTGCATTATTTTTCTGTGATGTGAATAGGTGATGTATAATTAAAACTATATAAATGGTTGTTGCTTTTAAATATATCCAACATGGCTAAACCAAATTTTTTGAAAGTCATCATACTTGGAGATGGAGCAGTGGGAAAAAGTGCGTTAATGAACAGATTTGTTAATAATAAATTTGATAGCCAATCGTTTCATACAATTGGTGTAGAGTTTTTGAATAAAGAAGTAAAAGTTAATGGAGAAATGTATACTTTGCAAATATGGGATACTGCTGGACAGGAAAGGTTTAAAAGTCTCAGAACACCCTTCTACAGGTATGAAAAAATATTCTTGTATTATCATGACACATAAGAAAACTATTATTTTGATACATTTTATTGTCAGAATACGCACAGTAAAATAAAAATAATGCTTATGGTATATATTACATTGATAAGGATTTAAGCATAAAAAAAAATTAGTTAATAATTTAATTCTTCTGTCTAATGATTTAAAATAAACTTTTATAGCATAAATTTTTTTGGAAAAATAGGATTTAAAAAAAATTTCCTTTACTATAAAGTAGTAGTTTTGGTTGTTGTTGTTGTTGTTGTTGTTTTTCATGAAAATCATGCAGCAAATTTGTCATAAAAAATTCAATATTTGCAATTTCCGTATGGATGTCTGCGTAAACAAAGTTATAACTTTGTTAACTATTTCTTTAATCCTACTTGTTAAAAGTTATGAAAAGAGAAATTTAAAATGTAAAGAAAAAGTGTTTTGCTTGTTTTTGCCCACTTTTAGAAACCTGGTTCCCTATAAACAGAGGCAAGAATTTACCTAGATATTAAATTATTCACATAAATTCAAAGAATTTCTGTAGATTGTCTACCTAGAAATTCCTGTTGCATTCTAATTTATCTGATGAATTCTATAGGCACCTTTAAAGTTGTTATTTTGTTTAAACTGTAATATTAATTTTATGGATAATCCTGGAAATGCTCTAGAATTCATTCTGGTGACACCACGATATCCTGAAAAGTTATCGAAACTCCAAACTTTTGATTACTTGTTTCTATAACAATTCTCTGTTCTCGTTGCCTTGCCTTTTAATTTTTTTTGTAAATTTGTTGCAAAAGTCTTTTGGTTTTTTAGGGGCTCAGACATTTGTCTCCTGGTGTACTCTGTGGATGATGAACAAAGTTTTTACAATTTGGATACTTGGAAAAGAGAATTTCTGTATTATGCAGATGTGAAGGATGCCGATTTATTTCCATTTGTAGTTTTAGGCAATAAAATAGACTTGCCGAATCATGAAGTTCCTCCCGAACAAGTATCAGCCTGGTGCCATGACAATGGAAAAATGCAATGCTTTGAAACTAGTGCAAAAGACTCAATAAATGTAGAACAAGCGTTTGTAGCCTCGGTAGAAAGATGGTTGCAACAAGAGCAAACTTTTGATAAGCAAATGAAACCAGGTGCTAATTATAATAATCAAATCAATCTGAAAAAGCAAGGCGATCAAAGAAAATCAAATGACGACAAGCTTTGTTGTTGATGTTGCTGCTGGCAAGAAATTAATATAGCTTTATATATTTTGTTGAATTTATCTTCATAACTATTTACACATTGTCACAGAGGAAAAAATATTTTGGGTAAAAATACTTTTTTATTGTGATTAATGATGCACAAGACGAATTTGCTACGTTTAAAATAATTTTAAAAAAGGCAAAAATGGATGCAAATGTAATGTGAAATAACCTCATATAGTATTGTATAGTCAGGGTTGCCATGCCTTCTCAAACCTCCTTATTTCTACTTAATTTTGAAAAGTCTTATCAAAACTCCCCATATCTCTTCTAAAAGTATATTTTTGAACAACTTTCTCAAATCTCCTAAATTTTACAATCTATCCCATCTTTTTATTTTTAAAATTGCTACAAAGTCACAGCAATAATTAGGCTCATATTAACTATAAAAAATTTTTTTGTTACCATAAAATTGTACTGGTAATTTTTTTCATGGTTAGATAAATGGTTATCTCCATAATGGTATGCTAGCATTTATTGGTAACTTGGAAACAGGGTGTGCTCTAAGCAATCGAATTTTTATGAATTTTCTGTCATACTTCTGTGTATACCTGACGCGCACTTTAAAATAAGGAAACTTTTATAACGTATTTTTGTGCAAAGCTATTGCTTGTCTGTTCTTGTTGTTTTTTTTATGTATTTAATACTGTTAATTTGATGTTGCTGTTCGAATTTTTTTTGTGTATTTCACACATGTATAATTGTAGATGCTATCAATCAAAATAAATTGTAACAGATGGAATTTTTTATGGTAGTTCAATCGAGTTTTACAAGAAACGTCTGGTAGAAACAACTGTTTAATGTTGCTGTTTTCTGTTAAAAGAAATAGCAATACTGAAATCTTTCTTTTGGCCCTGATTTTATAGAAGACATCAGTCAACACTTCAATTTCGTAGTTCTTATTTTTGATATTTTTAAGTACGACTAATGTTCAAATTAATACTTACTGTGTCTGTGTCTGTTTATGAAATTTCAATTTTTACGACAGAAAAATTCTTCGGAACTTTTTATTAAAGGAAATTAGAATCTTTGTGATTTAAAAAAAAAACATTAAAGGCTTTTTTAATTGCAGATCTTTTGATGATGAGGTATAAGCTAACTGCCTTTTGCTAGTTTCTTTGTTGCAATTTGAAAACAATCATTTTGTTTAGATTTTTTCTAACATTGTCCCTTTCAGTTAGCAATTTTTGGCGCGTTTTTCATACGACAGTCTTTCATGAATAGTTACAGACAACGCCGTAGCAGATAATTCCGTTATTGTTTCGTAAAGTCCCTGATAAAACTATTTTGACGACGATAACCCGAGAAAAAAAATTATATTTTAATTGATACAAATTTTCTCTAAACCTCTCAAGTCTGCTTTTTGTATTACTTGTTCTTATAAAAGTACAGTATATTTTCGTTCCAAATTTTCTAGAGTTCGTAATTTCCAATATTTTGTATACTCATTATTAACATTTTTTATTTTCTGTCGCAACACTCAGCTAAATCTGTAAAAATATAGAATAAAAAATTTATACATGTGAAAGCGTGACATCTTCTTAGTTTCTAAGGTTTTTTAGAGAATTCGGGAAGCCACCAAAGTTCTTGCTCTGATAAAAGAATTTTAGGCATGAGATTGTTAAATACTCGAAGAGATAACAATAAGTACGACACTTAATTAACTATCTATGGACATGGCTGTTTTCACAGCTATAGGTAGGTAACTTTTATGATGCTGCATGAATTGGTTAAGGTTGTTAATAGTAGCAGTGTGGAAAACCTAAGACCTCGGTGACGCTGGGTGGATTTCAGACAGGTGTCCTTAATGGGGCAGTGGACTTCGTGCTTCAAGTTTCCTGCCTAATCCACTTAAGCAAGAAATGAACTGCATAGAAATCCGAAAAGTACTTTTTTCGGTTGCTATTAAAGCATAATTTTCACAGGGTTTTAACTTGGCGATTCAAAAATTGGATTTTTGCCAATCTTTTAAGAAGTGGAGTTTTTCGAGCTTTTTATTTAACAAAGTCAAGAAATAGGACAACGACTTTTCAAGCTGACTGCGCTCCCCCGCAACTGCGCGCTTGTTTTACTAAGCTTTCATATTTTCTAAAAGTGTTTTATACAGAACAACATCATGACGTGGTGTGACTGTACAACATATTTGTCACGCATGAAAGCGGATAATTAGATAAAATTTGTTCGAATGTCATCTTTTGTCTAAATATCTACATAACTATAACGAGCAGGAAATTATATTTACAATACTACAATCAAATAATTACATGCACGTTATAGTAATTCAGAAGGTTTTGCCAACCAGTTTCAACTACCCTCTCTCACAAAAACCATAGCCCTCCTATGACACACATTCAGTCAAATTAAGCTGCAACTCATCGATATATTTGATAGCTCGTAGCAATACACCAAGCTTTGAAGTGTTTTTTACGGAGCAGAGTGTCACGTGGTTTGGGATAGCATTCGAAAGGCTTTGAAACATGTCATTTATTTCTTTAGTCCGTTTTGATTGCTTCTCATTGACTTTCAGTCGATATCTTTCTAATATAGGATCCATGTATTTCGCATTTTTGTTTGAACTAGTGCAACTTAAGTAGCCAACACATGGAAATAAAATCCGAGTCTTATTCGAAGCGCCGGTTTTTATTTTTAACTTGTTAGCTTTTGGCTTTTTTCTCTGTAACGAACTTCTTTGTTTTCTGTCTACAGTTGGATAGTGTATCTGTGTTTGACTTCGCCGAAAGTGATGTCTGTTTCTTCTGTCAACCATTTCTACTTGATCGTAGTCGTGTATTTTAATTTCGGCGCCAACCCTTGATAACTCAGAACGGTTTGCAATGCCTTTAACGTCTTATAACGAATAAAAAGAGTTTAAGAAATAGTCCCTCCCTCTTTCGTCTTCTGGACTCATTTCAAATTTCTTAACCTTTCAATTTTCACACTATTTTCTTTCAAACTTTGTGTTTTGATTTCTCTTTTAATCAAATGTGTAAAAGACTTGATAAATTAGTATTTAAGCGATTTCACCGAACAAACATCAACTACAATACTAAATCTTTTCTATCTTGCTTTTCAACTTTTGTTTACTTCAGATGAGTGGAGAATTTATAAAATAAAAAACTTCCTCTTTGATTCAGTTTCATGTTGTTACACGAACCGCAATCAAGCCACATGTAATTAAAAATATATTTTCTGTCACATGTAATTAAAAATATATTTTCTGTCGCTGATTTTAATAAAGCTCCCTTCGCAAAGGATTTATGAGAGAATTTTAATTTTGAAATATCACCAGTTTATTAGTGATTACAATCGGTTCTTAAGTCGGGTTTACACTTGATCGGATCAATTGACAAAAGGTAGGAAGCAATCCTACAAAGTATTCGATTCAACCAAATTCTTTTAAGTTGAAAACCGGCTTTAAACGTACATCAATAATCTCCCTCAGTTTTAAATATAAAACATTGGATGGACATATTTAGTTAAATACAACTGCTTCACTAATAAATTAGATTCATTCTATGTTGATTTATAAAATTTAAGAATGCTTGAGCACATATCTTGTTGGTATCTGCTGCATTAAAATAATCTAGTGGATCCTAAAATTTCAGGCTTCGCATAATTTCTCAAATATTCTTAAATGTCAATGCTCAGAATTATATTTTGCAATAAGTCATGACACAGCATTCATAAATCAAAACTAAATATTTCCAATAAAACAAGTTGGATAGGATTTTCTCGCGAAAGAGGACAAAGTTTTCAGTTTTCTTGCTTCATAAAAATGTCCCACTCGAATTTTTGGAGTTATTTTCACATCCGGTTCAAATTAGCTAGCATGTAGTCGCAACTAACCGCTGCCTTGGTAGGCATCTCAAAACTGCGCATTGCTGAGATCTTCTTACACAACTAGAACCATTTTCATGTATCCCACAGGAAAAGTGTGAGCTTACCTGTATCACTATTGCAATTAATTGAAACCTTATTCGAAAAAATAAAAACTTCTAAAAAGCAACATCACACTTAAGTTAATGATGCGTGGAAGAATCTGTGGCGAATCGTTTTGTGTACACGAATTGCGCGCTAATATAATGCTTTTTTGATTGTGTTGTTGAAATTGATAATTTTAGTAAATGACCTGCTGAAAATAATTGTTTTGGTTGGTGATATCGAATGTTCTGCCGATTCTGGCGTCAATGTCCTAGTAAAATCTAGTATTCTTGCGGTTCTCGGGAATCTTTAGTGATTCTGAAGGTGTGTTAAGTTTTAATATACTGGTAAAATAAAATTTTATGGTAACTCTGGTTATTAAATTGTTCAAGTGCATAGTCTTGTGTTTTACCAATTCATACCCTCGCAGCCGTGTTACGTACTTTGAACTCCAACACCTAATTCTAACAACCAAAGCAGTAATATTGTACTAATGTAACATTGTACCCTGGGAAGACACATTATTTTGCTTATTATCAAAATATAAACAAAATCAATGGTCAATATTGACTCAATAGGTTAACAAACAGTTTTTGACCACTCAATGTCCATTATATTTAGGACTTTACTTAGTGACTTTAATACCTCTATTTTCTTACCAAGTTAAAATTAAAAAATATTAAAAACGTGAATCATTACTACTTTAATGCGCTTTAATTGCAAGATCAACTTTTTATTTTATTTTAAAATGAAAAGTAATTTCACTGGAAAGTTTGATTTTACCAGAATATTTATCAGAACCCTCCAATTCACTAGTCATGGTCGTAATCGCCAGAAGCTGATTTCACCTGGACTTTGAGCAGGATCATTGGTTCCAACATTAGAATCACTAAAACATTTGATTTCATCAGGAAACTCACCAAAAAGAAAATTTATTACAAAATAAGCCGTTTTTATTACAAAACGCGTCGTCAGCTTATTCATTACTTAACGAGCCGATAATTTATTACAAAATGCGGTAAATTTATTATTATAAAAAAGTTAACGCATTTTGTATAAAAATACGTATAATGATGCCAATTTCTTGGTATTAATTGAGGAAGATGACTTAAGAATTCTTGACTTTTAAAAGAGTTTTAGATACGCCAACTGTTGGTATCTCGGATACCTTCCATCACAAACTTCTCCCTATCTTGAACACACTCATCGATCCCTTTCTGTAACTTTCAAGCCAATTTTCTCTTTGTCTTCTACTTTTCTCGAAAGTCCCTTGGGAAATGAAGACAACTGTTTGCAATCACCCTGTTATGTTTATTTTTTACTAGAATTAAGATTTCTTGCTGTCTAAAACTTGGTCAAAACCATGCTATAAGAAACAACAGTGCTCTATATTTCAAAATAGAGACTTATCTTATTTCTCTGATGTTTTACAGCTGTTTGCAAATCAATTCATATTGAGGTGAAACCTATACATTGAAAAGAAAAACAGTTAAGCTCATTTTCGGCATATCTAACGCACTATGAAGCTGCAGATTTATGCATCAGTGCTTCAAAAGTGTCTTCAAACGTTGCTCAAATAAAAATCCAGAAAATGAAAAGCATGAATAAATGCTTTTCCAAAAAATTTTAAAGTTTTATAGCTTAGTGCTAACAGCGTTATGGCTAGATATGTTGACCTCTTTGCTTTGTGTAGTATTGTTAACTCTTGGCGTCTCTGGTGGTGATTATCTAAAAGGAGCAACTCAAAAGGGACTTGATTACGGTACGTGTATTTTTTGCATGTTATTTTAAAACACTGTGCAAATCTGTTTTCCTGAACAGAGTCAGTACTTTTCAGGCTAGATGGATCGGAAATAACAAACGATTTCTTTGTTCTCAGCTTTTTTATGCAATGTTGTTGTAGATAAGTCATTCAATTGACGTTATTGCAAGTTATGATTGGGTGCTTCCACAACTCTTTCATTTTAGCGATTTTTTTTAAAAAATACTTTTTCTTTTTCTTTTCATGACATCTCTGTCGTCCTGAGACTAGTTTTCTGACTAGAAGTATATTTCTTCTAAAGAATAACCTTCACGAGCCTTTAAACTTTGGCTTGATTTTCGAAATCTTTTTAGTTACAATGTTGATTTCTAAGCTAACTCCATCTAGTGAGTCAGTGTCGATGCTGAACGTTATAGAAAGCTTCTTCCTTGATATAAAAGACAGATGAATTTCTTTGCGTAGATTGACCAATGATGTTTAAAAGGAATTTATAAGTCGTTTTAAATCCATATGTTTTGCTTCTATCAACTAATGTTTTATGCAAATTGCAATGATTTACGATGCGAGAGTTAATATCCCAACTTAATGATAAGAAAACAAACAAGATAAAAACAGAAAGATGTTCTAAAAATCAATCAGATCGTATGTATGCTAGAGCGTTCTTCTCGTGTGCTGTTCTTTGTTTTTAAGGAACAATCCCTTTATTAACATATACTTTTTGGATTTTCTAGCTCAAAAATTTAGTATATGTTTTTTTTTATAGTTCGACAACTTGGAATACCATTTCTTGAGAAAGAAATTGGTACACTTTCTATACCAGATGTTTTAGGAGAAACAAATACGCCGGTTGGAACCATATCATACGGATTGTCGAAGTAAGTTAACTTTTCTTAAAACATCAATCTATTATTTATATCACAAGAATCCCTTTATCCTACATAAGGCTGTGATAAGTCCAGCATCTAAGTGACATATTTGGTACGTGCGAACGTTAGACTATCTAGCATGTCCGAAGTACAAATATTTGCAATCTGCTTAACCAATTTCGTTCGTACGTTATTAGACTAGAAGTCTACTAAGCGAAAACTTACAATTCGCGGACCTAAATGACGTAATTAAATTTGTTTTAAACAAATGACAAGCAAACTCCTGTTTTTAAATTAGTTTTAAAAAAAATGGTTATTTTGGTGATGCTAAATCACATTTTGAATTTCTAATTGTACAAACTCCGCTGAGCATTAAATAAACGCAGACTTGGTTCGCTCGCGCGTGTAAACGGTTGTAATGGTGAGCCATCCTTTAGATTCTCAACTTTGCTTTTTGACATTAAATTCTTGCATTGTTGAAAGATAACTTGGACTGCATTTATATTGTAGGGTAATGTTAAAAGACGTGTCTATACCAAAATCCAACATGACGATAAACCAAAGGACAGGTTTGACAGTGACATGCAATGATGCAGCATTGGACGTCCATTCAAATTGGCGCTACAAAGAAAAAAGTTGGTAAGAAGTTAGTTATTCTGTCTTGTGACAAATCCATAGAATGCAGTTATAAACTGAACTTACTTAAAAGGAGTCTAATTTTATGTTGACAAATAGAGTTTTTTTATGTCATCGTTTAAATAATTTATTCTACCTAGTATGATAAAATTTTACTATGAGTAAAAAATAGAATCGAACCATTTAAAGGACACTATATTTTTTTTCTACCAGGCCACACATTAAAGATAGTGGAACAGTTAAAATTGAAATGAGAGAAATACATTTAGAAATTACATTTTATATAGGTGAGTAATGAATATAATTATAGCACAGCTCAACCTCGTTCCCAGCGTCTGTTGTCTCTAATTAAACGGGGGACGGCGGGACGAACATGTTCGTATCGCCGCCCCGAAGTTAGAAAATATGCATGATGCCCAGGGGACGAGGTTGAGCACAGCTAACTTGGATGAGACCTAAACATCTGGCAATAACCATGAAACATTCTTTCCCAACCAACTACAAAGAAACAGTTACTGTATACTATTGTAGTTTTCCCTCAAAAAATTATTTTTAATTTTTCCTTAAAAAATTTCTTAAAATTTTATTTAGATTCAACAAACGAAAAACAACCATTAGTAGAGACAAGAAAATGTTTGTTGCAAATTGGTAACTTAAAATTAAGATTTCACGGTGGTGCAAGGTGAGTACTTCATCAAAATTCTTAGACTCTTGCAGCCTGATTCTCTTTGCTCCAATGTAAAGACACCAATTACGCCGATGTAAAAACATTGAAGCAGAATAATACACCCCAGCACAGTTTTCGAGACAGGTGGTGTGAAATTACTTGCTTGTGTTTCTGTTGTCATGTTATTATCTCCATAAGGTAACAACATATTTGCCAAGGACGTTTTGAAGTCTTCATGAGAAGCTTACTTTCCCTGCCGTCCTTCACTGTTTTTGCTAACTAAACTTTGGAGTTTTACAAAAACAAGAAAGTGGGAAGGCCAAACCCCAACATTATATTGACAGCCCTGTTCAGCTATTATAAACATACTTTTTGCTCAGAAATGTTGGCTAAATTTGCATATCAAAACACAAGGCTACCTTAGATTTCGCGTTGTTATTGTTCTTTTAAAATTTGCGTACTGTGACTTTTTCTACACCTTAAGTTTTGTTTTTATTTTAGTTGGTTGTATAATCTATTCGCTAACACAATTGCTTCCGATTTGAAAGGAGTCATCGCAAAAGAGGTAAAGTTATATGAAAGTGTTTTTTTTCTGCAACGACAACCTCGTCCCCAGGTCTTACTAGACTTATTGGCCTATATTTGGCCTAAACAGATATAAAAAGCCTAACAAGTCTTGGGGACAAGGTTGATGCAAGGTTTAACAAAATCCAAAACCAGATCTGCTGATTTTTTTTCTCCTTCACTTTCAGGTTTGTAAAGCCGTTTCTAAAATGATTGACCAAGAAGGCGATAAACTTCTTCAAGAACTGCCAGAAGTTGTCAATTCGATAAAAACGCACATAGCTTTGTATAGCAAAGATGATAACAATAGCTATCAAGATAAAGTTGAACATAATTTGTAAATATAGTTTTTAATAGCATAAATAATGTTTTTAATTTACTTTTTTTTAATAGTTTTGACTATAAGCCTACTAAAGTTAAAAACAATCACAATTAGTTATGGGAATTTAACAGGTGGGGTGGCCGAGCGGTCTAAGGCGCTGGTTTAAGGCACCAGTCATTTCGATGGCGCGGGTTCGAATCCCGCCCCCATCAAATTTTACTTTATCTCTAAATTTGTACGTCCCTTTTTTTTTACCCATTATTTTCAGGGATGTGAAATATGGTAAACAAATTTAAAAAACAAACAGATATCACATTTTTCATGTAGTACTTTTACGTTGTAGCGAGATAGCTAGCTAGTCTCGAGCGAAAAATCATTAAATAACTATATAACTATCCTTATGAATAAAGCATTGTCAGTGCGAAGATAGTAAATATAAAATAAAGAAGGCCACACAAAAGAAGTTTATTTCGCAAAAAAAAAAAACAAGTTTTAAATAAAAAATAAAATGAAAAACTTTGCCCTGTGTGAGGATCGAACTCACGACCTTCAGATTATGAGACTGACGCGCTGCCTACTGCGCTAACAAGGCTGCCTTAGCGATGTTAATTAATAAATATATTTCAAAATATATAGTTTGGAAGCCTAACGGCCGATATACACAGAAGAATAATTAGAAGAATAACTTGAGTATATTAATATTCTTCCATTATTTCCCCGTGTATCTTGTAGAAGAATAAAAAGAAATTGAATATTTTTTCGCTATTCTTCGAATTAAAAACAAGCTGATTATAATCAAATCAGTTTGATCATATTCAGCGAAGAAAGAATATTCAAACAATGAGTTGTGTACAGCATTAGCATACTTCTATTGAACAATGACGTCATTGACTCTTTTTCTTTCGAAACTGCGCTTTTACCCACATGAAATGAGAAGCTGTGAAAGAAACTTCACTTATTGTTGAGTAAAGCCGTAGTAAACACAGCGTTTTTTAAAAAAAAAATGACGAGCAATGATAATCCAAACTCATAATCTACAAGTGGCAATAACACTGTAGAAAAAAAAAACCTTTTATAGTTAAAAAAATCTGATCCACTTTCAGCTGGATGAATAATAGCAACACTATCAGCTACACTAAAGCAATTTGGAAACCGCCAGCGTCGCCTTGTTTCATGTTCGTACTACTCTTCCCACTCTTCCCTGGTACTTTAAACTTTTAAGTAGATTTCTCTCAACTTATTTTATATCTCTGCACAAACAACAGGTATGGACTCCGAAATAGTTGTTTTATGGATCCCAAATTGAAACATTAGGCTTTCATGCAACTCGCCAGTGGCCAAGAAATGAAGATTAATAGCTAGATAGATTAATAATTTTTCTTCAAGTTTCTAGAAGAGGGTGAAAATGTCTGTTACTTATAGCATAATAGAGTTATAGCATAGCATTTTACCCCCCTTCAAACCCACGATGTAACCTCGTTCCCACGGTCCTCCAGGAGCTATACAGCCCTGGGCTCGAGGTTGCCAACAACACGCATTCCTATAATGGAACAATGAGGAACATGGATTCAAGGTTGCAAAAGCAAGTACTAAAAGTGCTGAATGCATTCTTGAATAACGTCGAAAACCATTTTTTACCATAAACTGTGCGCTTTTAACGAGGCCTTTTTTCTTTAACAAATTTTTAATAACGCTATTTCAAGTAGCAATGATAGTAATGCGAAGAGCAGCTTCTTCCTCGAAGTTATCCATAGTTGCACTCTGACTGTAACAATCTTCCGTGTATATGTTTGAGAAATAACGAAAGAATATGAAATTAGTAGGCAGGTGTTACAATATTATTTTGATATTTTTACGTGTATTTACCAAAAAAATATTAGAAGAATATTAAAAGAATATTTAAAAAGTGAATATTCTTCTGTGTATATTGGCCTTAACAATCTTTTTATAATTTTATTTTTTATTTTTTTATCTTTATTTCTGTTTGTTTGTTTTTACTTTTTTCTATTCTAATTTCCCCTTTTTTCCAAATACCTTTTTTTTTCAATACTGTAAAATAATTTTCTCTATCTTGCTTAGTGCTGATATTTGTCTGGTTTAAAATTGTCGCAAAGCGTGGCTGCGCGAAATCGACTTCGCGCGAATTTTGCACTGCGCGAAAATGGTTACCTTAAAGAAAAAATACAATGTTCCACCATAGTCTTAAGAAAAGAGAAACCAATAGAAAACGTTTGGTATTAAAAACAAAAAAAAATTAAGAAACATCGTACCGGGGCTTTTCAATAGTTTCTTATAAATCAGGGAATACAACAAAACACAGGGAAAACATCAAGTTAAAAAATTATTTTACATCATCATTTCTATTTACATTTAGAATCAATTTTTTTTTAAATATTTTTAAAATCTCTAAAAATTCATGTTTAAAAAGTAAAAAGCTATAAACTGTTTTGGGGATTATTCAAGTCTGTTATTAGCCCAGCTAATTAACGTGGCCACATCTTACCCTCTTAAATAGTAAATTTATCATGTTTGTTGGGTAGGAGAGACCATCCGCGCTCAAACAATTAAAGGATAAAGGATTACCCTACAATTATCACGTGATCAAAGAACAAGAAGTTACCAATAAAAAAGCACGCTAGGTATTCTGACCGCGCTATTTAGTGGGTCTCTCTTGGGTGAAATTTCAATATTTTTTACGGATTTCAAAATGAATATGATATTTTTATTTATTTGCAGTAAATAAGACTGAACTCATTGAAACGAGGCTGCATAAAAGGTGCGTAAATAAAAAATTGTTGTTGGGAAATATATCAAATTCTTACAATTTCTCCTAGCGGAAACATCATCTTTTCCGGCCAGTCGATGATTTTTACTCCGTATACGTGATCTTCAACTAAAATTCTCTTTTCAGAGCCAACACCTCGTACTATCAAAATAGCTGGTCCGAAAACACCAACAGGTTGAACTAAATCAGTATTTACTCGTTTACAATTGTAATCTAAACTTTTTCGTTTTATTACTTTCACAACCTCGCCCGGAACATCAAACACGTTCTTCACAATTTTGCAGCTTACAAGTACAGTATCTCCAGACAATGCGCGATTGTTACGTCTTAAACCGTTGATATGAACCTGCACACCATTCTCGATGTAAACAGAGCCATGAATAGTCCTATAGTTGTCTGTTTGTCTATACTCGATCTTACCCTTAAAAATATGATTACGCTGACTCAGCACATTGTCGTCTATGTAAGGCGAATACGGCGGTACCATCATATAATCAGATTCGCCATTGTTTTCTCGCGGGTGCGAAAAGCATTTTTCACGTTCACCGACACACCTTTTTCTTCTGCGCATTCGCCGTCTACATCGTCTAGGTGAATTTTTCTCAGTTGTATTATCCGACGGACTTGGAGAAGGTACCCTTTCTGCTTGTTGTCTTGCATGGGTGGTAACATACTCTTTAACACATGGATCATTTCGACGTCCTTTAAACCATTCTACTAAATCTGGATCTTGATCCTCCACTGTAATCGCTGCCAGTTTATTTTCTAACGCACCAATATCGCAGTCCGTTAAATGTTCACCGAATAACTTCGGCAACACGATAACTTCGTTTCCCACTGCTAAATTCTTTGAAACAGGATCTACTTGTTGGTGGTATTGTGAAGTTTGAACACAAACATCTTTTTCTGTGACCTCTACTCTTTGAACGTTTATTCTTTCTTCCAGTTGATCCCGGTTAGCTTCTAAAACATATAGCTGCTGCTTGATAAATTCTAATTTTCGAGGAAGCAACACTTCTGTTGAGTTTGTATTCATTAAACGAAAGCTGACTTCGAATTCATTCCCGACGAGTTGGATGAGGTAAGAGAACGAAGCGAGTGCATCTCCCAACTCTTTGGTTTCTTTGCACTTGGATAAGGCATCCTTTCTATAATACTCATGTACAAGAAAAACTTCTACGTCGGAAAAACGTGTTTTTAAAACATCGTACTCTTTTTTAAGCTCTCGTGTTTTTAATAAATCAATATTGCCCGTAGCCTTGATGTACTCTATATATTCATTCTCTCTAAACAAGTAGATGTTTTCAATTTGTGATTCAATTTGGCTAAAAGCCATGTGAAGATATGTTGGATCCGACGTGTCCTGATAATCTGATAAAATTTGCGCTTCCGTGGTGACATTTTTGATTCGATTTCTTAGGTGATTTTTGACTTCTAAGCTAGCACCAAAACTGTTCAAGAGATACGTACAGTATTCTTCAATAAAATGAATCTTTTGTTGCAGGTTTACAATGTTAGTCGCACGCGGTAAAAAACGATTGAGATGAGTGAAAGGAGAAATCGTGTTGCCATAAAAAAATTGAAAACGGTTTTCAAATCGATTTTGACAATAATTCATGCGATGCTGTTGGTGCCCAGCTGGGCCAAACATGCCACGGTAAACAGCGAACGGTGCATGGGGGTAGTGAAGTCTAGGGTTAAATGCATGAAAATGTCCGTGATAGAAGGGTCTATTAATCAGCTGATGCCTGGCATGAATAAAAGATCTTGGGGGTATAAAACGGATAGGTGGGACATGTGTGTTCGGATCACCAGAATATCCGAATTGATTATCATAAAATAATGGTGGTTCGTAGGCTGTCTGCATCAACGGAGAAGTGTTATCATCAAGGAAAGGAGACGACAGCAACGGAGGGTGGGATTGCTCACTTTTCAAATCTTGAGAAATCTGTGATGCAGAGCCATGCTGCTCATTCGATGGATCTATCTTATCAGTATCATTCAAAACTTTTTCTGTGGTTTCATCAAAATCATATGATTCACTAACAACACTTCCCTCAACGTTCTCAGCCGTCAACTTCTTTAAACTTACTAGAAACTCTTCGTAAGTATCGGCATACGTAAATGTTAAATTCTCGTTGCAAACTCGAAGAATAGTTTTCCAGCATGGCACGCATTGGCCAAACATACATAAAGCAATTGGATCACCAACCATAATGACCTGGAATCGTGCGCGAGTAATAGCTGTGTTTAGCAACTTTGGATTGCTTAAAAATCCCATGTCCTTCATCATGCTATCATCAAAAATGGTAGCCTCGCAGTGTGTACGCACAGTCGATATAATCAGTACGTCAAATTCGAGCCCTAAAAAGAAGAATTAATTTACTTAAAAGCTGTCCATCTATTTTACAAGCAACATTTTGCAATACCTGGTGAAACTGTCGTGATTCAATTTTAATGACCCGTTTCAGTTTGAGAACCCGTTTCCTCAAATCGAAAGTCCGTATAACTACCACTATTAAAAAAGTATTACCGCAAGTCGAAAAAGCGGATGAACAAAAGCCTTTTCGTCTGTAAGACTAACCTTGAATATTATTTACGCTCTCCACACGAACATGCGCCATTTTGTTTCGACGAAGTGTTTTGCGAACACGACGAACCTACGAATAAAAATAATGGAGCGTTCAGCTACGAACTTAATATTTGAAAATTTAGTTTTCATATAATCAAAAAAATGGTAATTTTGCACAAAAAGGGCGCATAAGAGGTCAATATTAATCATTCCATTTCACTCACTCAAACTGAGAAAACTCCCTGCTTTATTGCTGTACGCATCAAAATATCAAAAGCTCACCTGTCCTGGATAAAAAGAGACGACGCATATTGAAGACAAGTTAAACTGAACATCTTTGTCCGACCAAACTTTGACGATATTACGAATAAGAAGTAATATTTCAGTTGCTTCAGCTACATTCTCGTAAGATGGGTTTTCTTTTGATAAAGTTTCAACTCCTTTCACTCCATGAAATTCCACGGGAAATTTATTATGATCTGGCAAAATAAAAAAATAAAAATAATTACACAAAGAGAATAAAGTTAGGCAT
Organism: Hydractinia symbiolongicarpus; assembly: GCF_029227915.1. Lineage (NCBI taxonomy): Eukaryota > Metazoa > Cnidaria > Hydrozoa > Anthoathecata > Hydractiniidae > Hydractinia > Hydractinia symbiolongicarpus. The sequence goes on along the minus strand of NC_079882.1, from coordinate 24,946,320 downwards.
GCGAAAGCAAGCGAACAAAAAACGAACGAACGAACGAACGAACGAACGAACGAACGAACGAACGAACGAACGAACGAACGAACGAACGAACGAACGAACGAACGAACGAACGAACGAACGAACGAACGAACGAACGAACGAACGAACGAACGAACGAACGAACGAACGAACGAAACAAACGAACGAACGAACGCAAAAAAACAGGACAATGTTACATACCTGCTTTGATCTTATTACTCACTAAAGAATCTTCATAAAACATATGTGAAGCTAGTTCAACAATTTCTTTATAAGAGCGAAAGTTCTCCAACAACTTTAATTTGCATTCAGCATCAAAAGGGTACCGCTGGAACAATCGTTCTAACAAAGACGTTCCAAGGCCGAGATCTTTGGCAACTATGGATGACAACGCCTCACTCATCTGTAGAAATAGATAGGCAAAAACTAATTTTTTTAAAGGTGTGTTTATATGTACAGTAAATAGAAACAAAAAAGAAACAAAAAAAGAGGTTTTTTCCGCATATTGACCAAAAAAGGTTTATCATGAATTCAGCTATAGATAAAGGTTCTAATTTGCGAATTAAGATAATTATTTTTAGATTTTATTAAATGATCTATTAAGCGCCTGGTGTTTAAATAAACGCCCTATTTGAAAATCCGCCATCATTGGAAGAACTAACAAAATACGCTTTAGGATTTAAATCAAGGGGAAATTATGCATTAGAAAGACACATAATAACACGAGTTGTATGATTTTAACAAAACAGAACTTATAAGAACATATATATTTATTAAAATCAGGTAAATTTCAGTACTTTTGTTTCATTAGGACAATTTCATAAGAACGAGGGTAAACAAGAACAAAAATAACAATGACAAGATTGAGAAAGCGAATGCCCTGGGTCGTGTACAAAAAGAGTGTAGAGAATTTGCCACATGGTGAAAACAATGCTCGTTATGTTGGATAAATACTTGATTTATTAAAAACTATTAAAAACTGTTTCAACCCAGACAATAGCTACCACTTAATTTTTGTGATTGCTGTATTAGTATAAGAAGGAATAAAAAGGTATTGCCACTGATAAAATTGATCTCAAACCAGGTTTTAAAATGAAAGAAACGCACCTGCATATGATCACCTGCAAGCACAATTTTTGTAGTTTTCGTCGCCAACAAGAATGGAATGATAGCCTCTACTTCCATAGCTTGTGCGGCTTCATCAATAATAATGTGAGTGAAATATCCTTTCGGGAGTTCCATTTCAGACAACATGTATGAAGTAAACAGGGTTGATATAACAATAGCGTGCTTATCCAAATCTTCTTTACTGGGCATACAGAACAAACCAGTCGATTTATCTTGAGAACAATAAGCTAAAACTGTGTCGGATACTGCTTCAATATACCGATATTCCCAATTAACACGTAGTGGTATTAAACGAGGATCAATGTCATTTACATTTTGACGTAATGACTGAAAGGGGTGGAAATACTCTTCGATATAATGATCAGCAGCACTGTTCGAACGTGTGCAAATTAATACTCGATTTTCAGTTGCTTTATCTTTAATCAATCTCTCAACAACATTAGCTAATGTTCTCGTTTTACCTGCGCCAAAAGGCCCTAAGATTAAAACTGGCGCGTTTTGATTTGGATCAAGACATATGTTTACAGCTCTGCATTGTCCTTTACTTAACAAAGTATCAGTGGTGGATTCCGCGGATGATGGAAGGTTTATAGATGGTGCAACAATGGGAAATAACAGATCAACATCGACCTGATCTATAGTGTAATGCAAAGTCTGAAACGTGTCAACAAGACAAAAGCAGATGTCAACATCCACAGGTATAACAGATTCGTGAACAAGCGTCAACAGTTCCTTATTTAATTCCAGTACTAACTGGCTGTTTAAAATATTCTTTATAATTACTTCATAAACAATTATATCATTGTCCACTCTTCCATCTTTTTCAAAACAGTTCAACCGTACCAAGGCTTTACCTGTTTTTCCAACCAGTCTTACCAGATCTTCCAAGACATGCTCATCGAAAATTATTTCAGCAATCCAAGAATCTGTGTCTTTTGATTTGGGAGTTTTAATACAAACAGCTAAATCTTCCAAATGGAAAGTTATTCTGAAAAGAAAAACATTTAAAGGCATGAAAGCATTTACAACTTCTAAAGAAAGAAAATAAATCCAAGAATCTTAACTTCTGTACTCATGTAAGAAAAAAGAAACACTTTGCTTTGTCATAAGCATCAGTTTTAAACCCAAGTTTTACTTTATCTCTCCATGCACTTCATTTATAGTCAAAATTGTACTTAGTCTTATGCCTAACAGTGGCGGATTGAGCACAGAGAGTTCCTTACAATAATGAAATAACCTTGTCGGCTTTCAAGTTAAACACTTGAAACGTATTCAAAACTGTGTTTGGACAGACTAACTTTTTTTCCACCAATACAAAGATTCTAGACAGCTATTCATTGTGAAATTGTTTTTGTTATTTTTTTAATACACCTTCCCTGAATTACAAGTATAGTAATTTAAAATACTGTTGGTAGCATTTTTGTTGCAGTCAAAACCTTCTTAACCGTTGACTTCTTTTTTTCCAGCAGAGGCCAATTTGTACAATTAAGAAAAAAACTGTTGTAGTAGGTTATTTGTTTGCTGTATTTGCGAAAGGTATATTATTGATTTAAGAACATAAAATTATTTATTAAAAAATGTATTATTTACAAAGCAAAATGTTGAAATTGTCAGGCTTTTCTGTCTGTCACACAAAATGGTAACGCAAGTAGCGAGACATATGTAATGCGGTATAAAGAGGACAGGCAAAGCCTGTGGATATTTTCTGTTTGTTTTTGCCTGCATATAAAGATGTAGCTCTATTGAGGGATGTTTATAAAGAACAAGTATCTCTCTGTATATGAAGTTAATACATTTGTCTTCTGAGGCTTTCAACTTTATTTCCTTCCCCCTGTTTCAACGTTAAAAATAGTGAAAACATCTTTTGGAATCATCAACATTGAGGGCTTGATATGCTATCTGGTTCTCTGTATGTAAAATTATTGTCTCAACAATTTTATCCAAGATTGTATCTTTGTCTCACCTTTGTAAGTTTGCTCTACGTTCGTACTCTTCAATGTAAAGTAATGTATGTAACCTCATGCGGTAATTTTGTTTGGTAAGTTGAGCATCCAGATGTTTGAAAGCATCGAAAACAACGAGATTTTCAATATTGTGTGGAAGTGGATAATTTACGTTGTTTAATCCTAAAAATGTAACAAGGAGTCTCAGAAACATAACATTACAATATAGTAATAATTTGTTTTTAGTGTAAAAAAACTATTGTACCTGGGCTTACTGATCCATCAAAACAAATTACTTTGTGTTTTTCCAACCATGAAAGCTCATTGTTCTCATGCTTTGAAGGATTATATTTCATTGTCTATAAATAAAAAAAGTTTTATTTGCATCATGGCTTTATTGTATAAAAAATATACTTAACCGCCAAATCTGGGTAAATTTCGGATCATTCAAGGGAAGACGCTTTCTAGCTGTACATATTTTTTCTGTTACAAATTATTTGTAGTTCTGCAAATTACATTGATTCCACTTTATCTTCAAACAGGTTTGAACTTCTCTACTGCTATTGTTAATAATTAACCACTTTTTAAAATTTGAATTCAATTTTGAAACAGACCCTAGAATCAACTTAAGCAAATTTACAGCCATTTAAACAGACATATTCTGTTGTGTAAAAAAAAATTGAGTTAATATCAACTTACCTGCTGCAGACTTTCTTCTGTAGCAACTTGAACACCAAGTTTTCGGGTAACTTTCGGATAGCCACCAAAATCAAATATAACTTCTTGCCAGTAGTTGCCATATCTTTTAGCGCAAAACTTCAGGAGGATTTTAATTGACCTGAAATTTCTGTTTTTATTTTTCCATACTTTGCAGCCTGTAGGGAGTTTAATAAAGTCTTTTTGTGTGAAAAATACATATTCCATGGCGAACTCTGGATAATCATTTAAAAAATATATTCTTTCCAATCTTTTTTCTTGATTATCCTATGAAATAAGTTATAGGTATGTGTAGTTTGTGCTATTAAAATCAGTTTCATTATCTCTTAATTTACTACTAACCCGATGACATGTGATGGTGAACACCCAGTTCAATTCTTTATCTTTATCAACATGCATAATAAACATGTTTTCATTGCACAAAATGGAATATCCCCCAATAAGCTCAGCTAACTAAAAAAAAATCAATTTTAGGAAAAAATATATAAAAGTTCATTTTTTGAGGAAAATAGACTGATAACTTTAAAGAGATCTTTCCATGCAAAATTATTACTTTGTACAACAACACCAACTACCTTTCTATATAACAAAATAATAACAATTTGTTCCAAATTTGCAATGGAATAAAGTATTTGGAAATATACTTTTAAACTTACAGTTTCTTTGTCTCTTCCAGGTCTCCTCATCAACCAGAAAAATTATAATGGCACTTGCTGTATGCGTCAATACCAGAATTATTTACAGACCAAATCTGAGTATTATACTCTTGTTAAATAAATTATAAACATGAGCATAAATAATTCTTAGGTGAATATATATAAAGTTATTTTAAGAGAATCTATAAAGATTTTTCTTAAAATATTTAAAAAGTGCTACATTCTCAATTCGAGCAAGGAATAAATTTTATAGACCCAGCAAAGAAGACATCTGAATGGTCTCAATCTATAAAAAGTTAGAATATCAGCGCAAATATTCTGTTTTTTGTGCTTTGTTAAATCAAACTAGACTTTTGCTACCTGATTTAACTGAATTAATTTGAACGGAAAACATTCTCGTTGTTAGAGCTCTTTGAGAAGTTTTATCTTAAAAGGCTCTGAACGCCTCAGTGCCATCTTTCTAGAGGCCTGCATAAAAGATTATACCTAAGCTATCACATAAATTAAATAACTTTGAGTTAACAAAACCTAAATCTTGTTTTCACAGCACATTTCTAGCCCTCTGACATCTAGAAGAACACAAAAAAGTCTTAGAACAAGGTTGAATATATATAAATAATATTAATAACTCAAGTTCTAAGTCTGTTGTGGAAATTAACTTTCACAAGTTCTGAGTATCATACTTTGCAATAATTTCTGGGGTTATTTTTTCATTTCCGACCTATTCAACCCTGTCCACAGGGTATTGTGGCCCCTGAATCATTTTTAATTTATCAAAAATGCAACTACCCTTGTAATGGGATTTACTCACTTTATGCTTTTTTGTGTATTTATCAAACTATAACATCATTATATATATACATTACATTGAGTCTGATTTAATTGATAATGAAGCTTTTCTTTTATTTCATTATTTAATTTAAAACACTGAAGAAAATTGAGTTAAATGTTTATGAGTTCATGTTTTTTTAGATAATAAAGACTAGTTCTTTTTAAAATAGCTTTTCACCCCAAGTGAGTACGTCTGGTCTTGGCTTCAGGTCGTTACATCACAGACATATATCTCATTTGCTCGCGAATTTAAAAGCTGTAATGGCAATTGTTGAAGCACACTCTTGGGTATAATTATAATATTTTTATTTTCAAATATCTATACAGAAATTTTTCTTTCATCGATTTATAATATGAACTCATTCACATTTCTTTGTTTTTGCATGGAAGAATCCCTTTAATACAATAATTTTAAATATATTTTTTCCTGTGAAAAGAATATTAAAAATAATTTTTTGAGGAAAATGGTTGGTCAATAATTTTAATACAGTATTAAATTTATATAATTTGCTTTCCTAACCCTATTAAAAAATTTGTTTGGTAAATATAAACAAAAAAATTACCACACTGTTCCTACTATAATTTTCATCGGTTGCATCCAGTCTTTTTACAATATCCAACCTGAGATTTTCTAAAGAAGGCCCACTGTCTTCACTATATGGTTCAGATTTTGTCTCCATGTTTAATCTACACAGAAGTCAAAAAATAGTTTTTTATGTGGCTAGAATAAAAAAACATTCTTGGTAGTTGGCATTAATTTATTATAAAGACATACCTTGTTTTCCATTCAGCTAACTCACTCTCAGAATGAGCATGTAAACATGAATCTCCAAAAATACACGGTTGTGGCATAATACATAGCATCAGCTGACTTTCCACAGCAGTATCAGGTGGTTTCCTGTGTTTCCAATTATGCTCCATTATTCAGAGGTAAATGGAAATTGGTAAGTCACAGAATTGTATGAAAAACAGCTGAAACAAAAAAAATGGATATTTTTGATCACGGTGGACTGTTGTTTACATTTTCTTAATTAGGTCATCCCTAATTCACATTTACCCCAGACTTACAGGGGTCAGGCTCTATACATCCAGCAAATCACCATTAAAGTTAAGAAGCATCTCTACTAAATTCAAAAAGCAGGGTTTTTTTTCTTATATTACAGTTTTTTTCTACCTGGCTATGTGGATAGCTAGCTAGGTAGCTAAAAATAACTTGTTGCTAATTTACCAACACCAATATTTTTAGCTATACATAGGTGGGAAGATTTTCTACTCTGGTAAGTTGGTAAAACCTGTAGGGCAGATGTCACAAATACATGGCTTTAGGTTTGTTTCAGCTCTAAAAACATGATCATCGATGGGTCAGGGATAAAATAATCAAAAATTCGAAAAAACTGTATTTAGGGGCCGTCAACAAACAATTTTCTTATTCGTTAACAGCAAATTCTAGATTATGGGGGATTTTTGCTGTGGAAACATTTTCTAACTTGTTGAATTTTTTTCATTTTGCCTGAAAGAAATAAAAAAGGTGAGAAAGTGAAATTTGTCTCCATTTTTTTATTTTTAACGGACAATCCATTACCCCCTCCCCCCTAGCAGCCAATTTTCCATTAACGGAGACGAAAAATGTTTGTCAACGGCCCCTTAACCATCTAGCTAGCTATGCTAAATAGTATAAACACTGATATTTATTTGTACATTTCATTTAAAATGGACTTACTCAAGCCATTTTTAACTAGTTCCAGGATGCTGCGCACTCAAACAAAGCACGATAAAATAAAGGTGAATGATGGAAAAAAGGAAAAAGCAACAAGCATATGCCAACGCTTGTTGGTTTTTTCCATATATGGCATATTATGGCATATTATGGCAAGCATATGCCATAATATGCCAATAGAAAAGGTTTAGCTACTAGCTAGCTAGCTAGCTAAATAGTCTAAATAAAACCATGTTTATATTAAAAAAACACTAAGCAGAGTACAAGATGTTTACCCAAAAGATACATAATTACACGCTTTTACCTAACATTGTGCAAAACAAGTGAAGCGGTAGTAGAGCAGGAACTGAAATCGAAACAACATAAGAAGCTAAAAAATATTTTAAAAATGTCATGTAAACTGAACACAAAATCTTAATACCGTATTCCGGGTTTTTTACTTTTTAGATTGTCAGAAAGAGAAAATGCACCCTGGGGACGAGGTTGGTATTGTCTCTCTTTGGTTCCAATTTCACATTTTTTAGAATGCATTGTTTTTTAAGTAAGAAACATTTTTTAGTCAGTTTGGATTTTGAATTTAATAGATAGTTCTTATCGATTGCGCACATAAAAGTTTTAACTTTAAACACAAATTTCTTATCTTTTGTAATGGCACTTCAGTAAGGATTTATTTTAAGGATCAAATAGTGAAGATACTGTTGTTCTTAAGAACAACAGTATCTTCAACAGTATATATACAACTCGACCATGATATGTCAAATAGAGGTTTTGCTATGTAAAATATGTTAACACTTTGTAGGGGTTCTGAAAATTTGTTCTAAAGTTAATGCAGCATAGCTTCGAGGTATAATTTATTTGTTCTTATTCGTACGGTTGTTAACTTTGTCATTAAAATACCCAGGTTTCTTGGTCATCTTTTCTAGAGAAGAACTTTCTCTTTAGAAATTATTTTTACAATCTACCGGCACAGTAATGGAGTCAAGCTTTCTTTACCCTTTAAATAGTTGAATTGTAAAAAACTTTTTTACAAAAAGATTGTACTACACTCTTTATTTTTACTCAAAAAGTAGAATTTAATGTTTTACGTTTTATTTAATGTTTTTTTTGAACTTCAGCGGCCATTTTTGTATAATGGTTGATATGTTTACTGCGTTCATCTCCGCGGGAAACAACGTTACTTGTTTCATTTCCACAGCGTGTTTTCTGAGATAACTTCACGGCTTGTAGTATTATTCAGAAGTGCTCAGGTTTTCAATGCCTAAAACCTTTTCGCAATGAAAAATGGAAAAGAATTATGGATGAAAATGTATTGATAATTAATGGTTTGTTTTATTGGAATAAATTATTTTTTATAATTTATGAAAAGTTTACGTCAGTCACGGCTATTATAAGAGAAATACTTGATTTTGATTGGCTGAATGTTTTTGTTGGTATAAATTTACTTTTTTCTAGCTTAATTTCCATGCACAGAACTTTGGATAGTATAGGTCGCATTATTACACTGTTCTGATTTTGTATTTAAAGTGCTATCGTAAAGATTTCTCTAGCTATCGAAGACGATATTTGCCGCGCACTTCTGAACATGTAATTACGCTTAGAACGAGAAAAAGTTTCTTCAACTTTCAGGAAAAATTATTACTCCTTTAACAATGACGATCCAACTCTTTTTTCTTTAGATGATTGAAATTAGAATTGATAAAATTTATGTTTAACAATGTTAATGTAAAATCCAAAGACAAAATGCACAGCGAAAAAGTGATCCCGTTAGCCATATTGACTGTTATTGCAGTATTGTTACTAGGTGTAACTGGAAGCGATATCCACAATGCTCTTAAAAGCAAAACATATCAAATGGGACGATATCCAAAACCATTTCATAAATCGTTGCAACAGCAACGGCCGTACCAACATGTTATTTTGTTTAAAAATAGCGCCGGCGCGAAGAACACGAAAGTGACTATTCATAAAAGAACGTTCACTCCAATCATGCAACATCAGATCCGTGCAACATCAGATCCGATGGACTGGAATCGCAGGAAGTACTTAGTGTCTCCATTACACCATTCGGAAAACAAAAAGAGTAAAATTATAAATGATACTAATACATATTTTAGGAGTTCTAAAGTTCCAAAAGTAACCAAAAGACTAGACACTCGAAAAAGTTTTGTAATTTCTGCGATAAAAACTGAAAAAGCTTCGAAGAAATCAGGTATTCGAAATGAAACTCATAAAATACCTTTGATGAAACTAAATGTTTCGGAAATAACTGGGAAAAGAAAAGATGAAATTGTTGGGAAATACTATTACGAGCCAATCGATAACGATTATTTTCCTTTTGGCGATAATAAAAGAACGTTTTTATCGGTAGGTAGCAAAAAAGTTATTATTATTTTTTTTTCACACGTGTAAGTTTATATTAACGAACGCGTAACCACAGTGCTATCGGTCGATAATAATGTATCGACGCTGTCTAAAAATAATTGTTTTTTGTATGTTATTATAAAACTGTACATTTTACATCTTTTTGTACTGCGTACTAACTTTGTACCAATCCGTATCATATTATCATTTCATTACATACTAGATATCTAAGTGATAAACATTCTTGCAGGTTGGTGATAAGCAATCCAAAATTGCCGCTCTTCCGAAAGAAGGAAATAAAAATTTCCTGCAAGATAAAGTAATCCAGGGAGCCAATAACAAGGAGATTGTTTATTCAAATAACCAATTGGATGAAAGTAAACCAATGGAGGTACATTGCTGTGAATTTAGTATATACTATTACCACTTTCTTTACCATTGCTGAACGTTAGAAAATTTTACCATTATCTTTAGCTCTACCTTACTGAAAACAACGGAGAAGTGAAGATAGCTGATGGCTCTGCAACTCAGAAGATTCTTGAACATCAACACTACAACCAACAACTTGAAGATTATGTTGCAAATTTGCGACAAAAAAAGGTGGGCCATCCCAGCCAACATAAACTGCAGGTTATATTCATTCATTTATACCTGCAAAATTATAATGATATGTGCGTCCTGAAAATGTTTTTTGCCATACCTTATCGCGATCAAACTTTGTCGGGCCAAAGGAATTGAATTTATTCACGATGGGAGTCAAAACAGACGAATAATTACAGCTGACCAAAATTTAGGCCCACAAAGCATTGAGTGGGAAGATATGCCATAAGATGTCGCGGCGAACAAATTAGTGGTTAGACAATGTCAAACATATTGTCTTTAAACAAAACAGAACCTAATTAAGTATATTTTTGAAGCAATCGTGAGATTAGAAAATATCGTGTGTCCGTTTCCTACTGCAACTTACTTTATCACTTTAGTTTCAAGAAAAGGACAGAAAAGAATATGTCAATGAAATTTTGGGGGCACAAGCAGAAAACGAAGAAAAAGCTAGAGCAGCAGATACAGGTTATAATCCGTCTCAACCTGAAGGTGTTGTTCATTTTGCAGACCCGAATGGACAAGATCAGAGAAATAATCCTGCTCAAAGCGTTCCATTTCAACCCGATGTTGATCACCATGAGGATGCTATAAACCACGTAAGAATATATCTATATAAATTGCCTAGAATTTCCTTTGCGGAATATTATTTTTGCGATCTAGAAAAGTCTTGATTTTTTCTGTGAAATATTATAATAATCAAGTCATTGTAGTGGGAAATAGCGCGAGTTCAAACTCACTTGCAGGACCTTATCGATATCAAAGAAACTGGAGAACGACCTAAATACAAGGCTGAGCTGATGGCGAAGCGGAAACCAATGTCCTCAGATTTCCACCTTTATGTTAAAAGTAGCTAGTTTTAACGAATAAAATTTTAAAATGAGTTTTTCGAAAGACTTTCTCGTGATTTATTTGGATCATGCATTACATCGATCCATCTAGTGTTAGCACAGAGCAGAAAACGAGGGGAGAATTGAGGAAAAATTACAAAAAAAGCGGAAGTCTTTCACTAAAATAGAAAGGGCTGGAATGCATGTTGAATGACGTGATTAAACGCCTTTAAATGATTTCAACACATAGCTATAAAAAAAATCACAACTCTCGGGAGATAGGGTGAAGATTTTTAACTGTCCATCATCTTAATAAAACAAATTTATAAAAATGAAAAAATAAGAAAAAAATCAAAGCAAATAAACAGCCGAAGATAATATTATCACAAATAACGCAATTGTTATTTCTTTATTCTTTATTTCCAGGAAAAAATGCAAGAGCCGCATCTACATGAGATCCATAAAATTCCTCTTCAAGAACAAGGCCTAAATGAAGGAGATAATAAGTACAATGACGGCCGGCCGGAAGAACTGACGTACAGACAAAATTGGGCCAACCAAGTACGAGATTTACAGCAAGATTCCTTATATTTTCATACGTATAGCACATATAAATGCGAAACTGAGATTTTTACTTGTGCAATTATAGGAAAACCAACATCCAGATCAAGAAAATCATGATCCAGTTCTTTCAGAAAAGATACACAACTTCCATCGACTTATGGATAAATTGCATAGAGCAGTCTTAACAGGACGTAAAGAAGAACCGCAAGAGGTAATTTTTTAAACGTACTTTTTATCAACTATCTTAAAACTATCGTAAAATAACCTGTCATCGTTAATTATTCCCGTATTACGTTCAGATAAGTCACAGAGATAAGGGAGAATGGCAACAAAATCAAGCTTTGTTTCATCCAGAAGAAGAACGGTACAATCAAGGAGATGTCCCTCCAGATTACGAAAATAACCACCTAAATGAACGAAAGGAGGAGAGTGAACAGGCAAACATGGAAGAGAGAGAAAGAGAACGTGCAGCCATGGAGCATGAAAACGTTGGCATGCAACAGGAAGGTGGTGGAACTGCAAGCCAGGAAACCGGACAACGTTATCAGACTGCCTTTAAACTAACAAAGGCAATTATCAATAGCGCGAGAGAAGTCGACAGTCCTAGCTATCCCGGTTATGATATTAACGTCAACGGTCAGAACCTTATTCCTGAAGTATTTGAAGCTTTTAGCAAGACGAACAATGATTTGAAACAAAGATATGATGCACTGCAGAGGTGGGCATTAAACACTGCATCCCAAGCTCCAGAAAGTGAACTTCGACAGCAAATTCGAAACTTGAACGAACTTTCCGACATGGTAAGATTGGTAAATAATCTCGAAAAAGACATGTTGAAAACTATTCTTAAGCGTAGAAAGAAGATTCGAGATGATCAGTTGGGATACAAACATGAAGTAATTCCGGACGGCAAAGATAATTTCAAAAATCCTCATCAACGCTTCCATAATCCAAACGATGTTCAAGATCTTCTACAGTATATTTATGATACGTATATTGAGAACAGAACAGCTGATGAAATCCCAGTTGTATTGCAGGCCTTTCAAAAATCTGTCACAGACATAGTCGCTAGGAAAAATATGACTAAAACAATTGATTCGAAAATGGGAAACGTGCGCAATATAACAAGAGATTCTGCTCTTATATCAAAATCAATTGAAATGTTAAATAAAGAAGGAAGCGAAGAAAAAAATGCTGAGATTCCTTATTCATTGGATGATGACCCAACAGGTGACTATGATTACGAAGACAAAACGTCACGACAGGGTTTTTTCCTAGACCATAAGAAAGATGAATCTCAGGATCATTCCCTTAGGGGAGAAAAAAGCGATCGAAAATTGAACAAATTTTTGGATCGCAGAAATGAAATGAATTCCCCTCTAATAACTGTAAAACTGTTAAAGGCCTTAGACTTGTTTTTGGACAGCATCGAAATTGGGAGAAAAATTAAACGTTTCCGATCTAAAGTTGAACAAGCTGCAAATGCTGCTAATGGATCTGTCGTCTTAACCAGCAGTATGAGACATTCGTTGGGAGAATTGAACAAAGAAATTAATGAAACACTTTCAAAGTCTGTTCATTTCAGTAAAGGAAAACTCCAGGATAAGCATGATGAGACAGAAAAACGACCAATGGTAGCGTATGGACCAATTGCAACAAGTGGGCAGAACTGCACAAATAATCCTACGTCTGTATACGATACACCTTGCAGAAAAAGTCCTGACGATAGTGACAATAATGAGGAGAAACCAAAACCTAACTTTAAACTTTCTGAAGAATACAATGGCCGCCCTTATAATGAAAATGGCATCTACTTCGATCAACATAAAGAAGATGGAAAGGATCTAGTAATGGAAAAGGAATGGTATAATCATACCTTTAATCCTTTGAATGACACACAACACCTGTCACTTTCTAACTTTACTCCTACAGTAAATGACTCAATTGGACCCGTTGTCTATTTGGATTCTCCTCATTCTCCTTACCAGCATATTCATGATCTTCATGAAGAAGCACATCATCACGATTATACACAAAGCTCTTGGAATCCTGGAAACATTACAAAACTGAATAAAGAGGCATTAAAAGGACAGAAATATTATAACAAGAGCATACCATACGACAAATTATTTGCTAATGATTCCTACCATTCGTGGAATCCAGCTAATATGACGGAACTGAATAAGGAAGCCGTTAAAGGTGACAAATACTATCATGATCAATACGTGAATGAATCAAACAACTTTGATCAGGAAGTTCAAAAAATCATTGATAGTGCCATTACCGAAGCAAAAAATGTTTCAGAAATTGATAAATATTATTACAAACACGAGACGGATACAAATGACCACTTTGAGAAGGAAAGTCCTGTTGAAAAAAATATCTATCCAACGGTGGTCATGAATAGTCTTGATAACGCACTTGACAAAGGTGATAAACATGTCAACAAAGCATTGGATAATCATAATATAGACAAAGAAACGGTTAATATTACGAATAAATATTTAGACCAGGAAGATAGATACATCAATAATATGTTTTACGAAGAAAACAATGTCAGTAGTGGAAGCTTTCGCAACAATGGAAGTAACACACAACAGAAAAGCTATTTCCATAGGGATATAAATTCAGAGAAAAAGGACCAAACACCGGCTAAAAATTCATCGGCATTAAAAAGTGCATATGACAATAAACCTTTTCAATTCAAAGAGAGTGAAGGCATGATACAAGGCGACTGGGACAAAAGAGACATGGATTTTCACCAAAAAGCTAACAGCACAAAACTAGATGATTCTGATGTTAGTCAGATAGAAAATTTAAGGAAATTGGTCAAACACTTGCAGGATCAAAACACAGGAGCTGAGAATTTATCTTCGAATGAGACTGAGATGCTTAGCACTACTATTAAGCAGGAAAATGAAACCACACCACAAAAGACTGAAGTGAAAGACAGCGTTGAAGCAACGAAAACTAGAGTAGGAGCAGCAGGAGCTGCTATAGTTGAACCAACAATTAACAAAGATGTTTTGATGAGCTTCTATGACCAGAGTCATATCAATGACAAAAATAATGCACTTCAGTTAAAACAAAACACCAGTAGCGACGACACAAATAAAAGTGACGAAGGATATGATTACATCAAGGAACAGGAAGCCAGCAGAGAGGAACAGCAGAAAAATGTACCTGCGGAACCATACTCGGCCATTTCTAAGACGGTGGAGTCATTCGATAAGAGCAACTTCAAGGAGCTTGAACGAGCCATTAATGAAATAAAAAAAAGCAAGAAGAGCTTGAGTCTTGTTCATGAAGTTGTAAATGATGAGAAAACAAACCACGATGTTGAACCAGAGCAGGATAAAAATGGTGATAAAAGAAGTATGAGAGCCAATGAAGATTATAAAAAAGCTCATGATATGATCCAAGAAATAAATGAAATATCCTACGTTGACGACGACGATGAACCAGCGTATCATAGAAATGCAGTACCTGGAAAAAGGCATTCTAAGAAAGCTAAAATTGGAAGAAGAAAAAGGAAATCCAAACATCATAAGCATAAAGCAGTCGTGCAGAAAAGAAGTGTAGGTAGTATTCTGAAAAGAAGTAGGATTGGAAAAGGTTTTAAAATAATGCTGAATAATAAAAAATATAAAAGACATCACGTTCACCATAGATACCACAAAACAAAACGAGCTAGAAAGAAGGCAAAAATTTCAAAGGGCACAAAGAAGAATGAAATTGAAGGAAAAACAGTTCAGAAATCGTTTCTTGACAAACTAACAAAGTCGCAACAAAAATTAGTTTGGCATATTCTCAAGAGAGCATACATCAAGAAAAAAGACAACATAACTCGTGTATCTCAACCAGAAATTATTGCAGGTAATGCAACTGACCCCAACTCTCAGGGGAATAAATCGGAGGAGAGCTTAGATGCTATATTAAAAACATTCCTTAGCGATAATCCTGACAATCTAGAAGGAATAAAAATAAACAAAACTAAAACCATAGAAGGGGATACTAAAAGTAACGTGGATGCAAGCAGCTCGAGTGCATCAAACAAAGATAGCAAAAAAGAGCCAAAGAATCCATATGCAACAATAGAAGAGACTCATGGACCAAAAGATTTTTCATCGACGCATGGATACCCTGCTTTGACAAATCCACAGGGATTACCTATACATCCTCATGATGTTTATGGCATCCAGGTCGGACGACTTGTACCAAATGAAGATAATCCAACAGCACAGGATGGACAAAACATTACACGACAAAACGTTAATCATGAAATCTCCAACAATTACTCAGAGAATAGCACTGTAGAGTCATACGAAGAAGGGAACAAGGAGCAATTCTTTTTTAAAGACGGACCAAGTCAATTGAAGAAAGATAGAAAATTTAAACAAAAAAGTAACTGGAAAACTTCAGAAAACGAAACAGAACTGAGTGAAGATGAAAGTTCACCTGTTTCTCACAATTTACCTGTGATAATGAACCATCTTGACAAAGTTGCTTCTCACAATGGAAATGCAACTGTTCCCATGATTGAAAATAAGGAAACCATTACTAACGAGTTACCAGTAGAAGCAGATGAATCCAATATTGCTGGTTGCAGAAGTCAGAATACAGTTATCACAGATGGGGATGACATTTTTAATCTTCCAGCTGAGAAATGTTCAAACCAAAAACAGAAGAATCCTGTTGAAAGTGAAAAACACCATGAAGGAAAGAAGACAAGTTTAAATAACTGCACACAAAATTTTATAACAATAAAGAAGAATGGCTTTGATTATAAAATACCAACTTTAAAATGTACAAAAATAAACAAGACGGAACCTTTAACTGGAGAGGTCTTACATGTCACTGATTTCCTGGCTGGTAACTACACAACCCCGGAACAAGAAATAACTGCTGATGGGTTTGCCCAACAGGTCAACAAACCTGACTGTGATCCTATCTACAAAACCGTTGTAGATGGGGATACAGCTTATAAAATAAACGTCGGTTGCAAGAAAAATGTGGAACAAGTTTTCAATGCTGCGAAGAATCTTGATGGCAAAAAAGTAATACTAAAAAACGACACAAAACCTGCTAACAAAACAGTCGATGTTATAAGGATAGCCACTCCTGTTCAGAACGAAAAAGTTATTTATAAGGGTAAAAATTTAATGATGACACAAGATGATAAAGGGAGCGAAAAGATTGTAATTAAAGGTCCTAACAAAACAATTGAAATCAGTTATCCTCCTGAGGATGACATTAATGGATTTATCACGTTAAAACAAGGAAGAAGATTATACAAAATACCTTACAAAAATCATACAGATATTGACGCACCAGAAACTCTTCTTGGAAAATCAGCAGTTTCCTGGCTTCCTGATTATCTCAGATCAGAAACAAACAACACTGAAACATTTAAGGTTCGCGACACTGCAATTACAAAGGAAACTCACAAAAATGGTGCCAAAGTAATCAAAATGGAAAAAGAAAAAGCGAGTTTATCAATTTATTATCCTCCAAAGAACAGCTCCTTCAGGTACAACGACAGTGGTTATATGGTTTTACAGGAAAATGGAAAGACCTATAACATCCCATTAGACGGATCGAAAACATTAAAAGCAATTGCAAATAAAACCCATTTTAACAGCAAGGCGTTCAATATGGAAAGATTACAACAGCAGCAGAAAATACAACAACAATCCACTCAACAAGAAAACATACCGGAGTTGGAATATCTCGAACATACATCACCAATAAATATCAGTACAACAAACACAACATTTGCAGTACCAGCAACAGTGAAGCAGGTAGATTTATTCAATGGGCAAGAAGGACAGTCAACAATGAAGCTGACAACTGGTGATGTTCTGAACAACATTCATCTGGTAGTACCTGTTGATGCAGGGCATCTAACATCTATTGGTGAGTCAGGGGGTCCTGCTACCACGGTGAATGAACCAAACAGGGAACTGACAAATATCAAAGAAAGAAGGTATTAATTTATTTTATATTTAATATTCTTATAATTAATATATATATATATATATATTGCATTATAAGTAATTTGCATTGTGCTTATCTAAGTTTCTCAAAGTCTCAAAACGATTTATTGAGATCGAAACTTGTCAAATTTTTGCTTTATATCTTGTACGTAAACCTGTTGTGTCCATACCTGTCTAAAAATAAATTAGGCTTTCTTCATGTAGACGAATGTGAGAAAATGAGGCTGCGAATTGCCGAAAAATAAACACAATATAAAGAAAAATGGCAAGGCTGAAAATGATTGCTAAATTTTCTGTTTCTTATAAGGCATGTATTACTTTTTAGATTCAGGGAAGATAACTTCCGTTATCGACCAAAAGCTTACAAAGCGGATAAATTTAGACATCAAAAACATTTGATTGAAGATCCTGGAATGCGATATAGAAATGAAGATGAACGTGAAGATGGTGATCAGTTTCCACCAAGATTACCACCTTTGGGTTTTGGACGGATTGGTGAACCTGATACGCATCATTTAGAAGTTTTTCCAACCATAGCAAACAGAGGTGTAGACCTGCAAGAATTCGCCGCTCGCCCACAAGAAGATGATGACGAACGTCATGGCGGCAACATGCACGACGACGATCGTCGCGATGATGATTCACGTGAGGATGAACGGCATGAAGATGACAAACATAATGAAGATGATAATGCTAAAGAGTTCCATCACGAACCACGTCCAGATGACGATGAACATGATGACGACCATGGAGAAAGAGAAGGTGACCATGAAGAGGGTCATGCTCACGAAGGAGATGGAGAGGAACATGGGCGCGAACATGAGGACGATCGTGAGCACGGACATGAGGACGAGTACGGGCATGGACACGAAGATGAGCACGAGCATGAAGAGGATCACCACGATGATGAGCATCATGGACACGATGAGGACGAGGAGTTTATGCATAACCATGCAAGAATGGATGATGACGAAAACGAGAAGAGACTGGTTGATGAAGATGAGGGAGAGAGAAGACCCCCAGACACAGAGAGGGAGCCTGAAGATGATCCCTTACATGGAGATGATCAAAGATTCTTTCCATTAAAGGAATCCTTTGCAAATGGAGGTGGTGAAATCGAAAAGCCAGTGCCTTCGTTAATTATTCCACCACAATTGGTTGCAGGGGGAGCAAATCTTCAAAATAACTTGCTCAGTCCATTTGCTCCTAGTAACCCCGCAAACGAAGGAGGCAGTGTATTTGTTACGGGTACAAAAGTTGGTGACAGTGAAAATGTGAGGGTAACTCCAGTTGCCAGTTCACTTAATCCAGACATCAATGATCGTGAACGCTTACGAGATTTCAGCACCTATGCAATTGGAAGAAGTATAAAAAGTTCAAAGAAGAAGACACATGGCATTGATCCAAAAAAGATTAATCAATTTGTCAATCAGATTATAAAAGACACAAGGAGTAAATCAGTTGTCCCAGATGTTCGACAATTCCCTTATTACGCAAAAATACCAGGTTTGGCGCTAAAACAACTTGGTCATGCCTTTAACAGTCTCCAAAGAAATGCTATTCACCACTACATGCGTGCTAATACTGATAAACTTGATAGAAATGACAAGAAGGACCTTAAACGATTAGGATATACTGACGCTGAGTTATCTCACGTTAACAAGCAAGTGATTGGTAAAAAAAGAAGTCCAAACGCTATTGAGAACAATGTTGGAATTGTTGTTAATGGCAAAAAAATGGGAAATGTCCGCTTGATACCCCATTTCCAGTAAATTCGTATCCGTGAAAAAACACACTAAATAACATTCGTGTTGGGTATTAACAGCTTTCTTTTTGTTGACAAGACCATAGAAAGACTACAAAGAAAAATATTTTGATAAAAATAAACTTTTTTTTTCTATATTTGGAAATTTACAATCATAAATTACCGTATTTGCATAATTAATTTTTTATGCGCGAATGTTTGAAAGATAAGCGAGGAAATTTTCAAGCACAGGATAAACAGCTTGTGGAAAGTTCGATTCGTGAGTTTAAAAAAATCTGCTGTTTGCTTATTTTATTTTTTATTTTTTTTTGTTTTATATATATTTGTTTTGTTTTTTCACAATTAATTAATATGGATTCACCTTATCGTCCACCGCGAAGAAAAAAATTTTAAAATGTTTTTAAAATTAATAATATTGAACAACAACGTGAAACAAAAGCGTACGTAATGTATTGACACAATTAATTTCCTCGCCTTTAGTACACTAAGGTATTATATTATTATTTATAAGACCGCCGATTAATACTTTTTATATCCCTATGTTATTGAGAATCGATAAATTTGTACATATGAATTTCTAAAGATGAAATTAATAATTAGTAAAATTTAATTTAATTAAATCTTGGCATCAAATCTTAGACGTCTTTACATTCCCTGAGTTTAAAAATCGACTTAGCTACGTTATGCTAAATACTCTTTTACCATGCATAAAGGCATGGCGCCTCTAACAAGAGAATTAAAAAAAATCACAATATTATTCTATAAAAAATTGTCGTAAAACAGCGCATGCGCCTTGTTTTGTTGACCAATTCAAGACAAATTTTTTAGTTGAAATGTGTATGTTGATGTCGGGAATGTTATACAGAATGTATAAAAAAATTAACAAGCCCTAGAGACTATGTTGCCATGGTAGGTGCTATTTGTGACCCACTTACATCAAAAACATTCTTTGATTTGATGCCTACCTAATACCAAAGTAAATACATAAATAAATATTGAGAATCAAGAACAAAAAGAAGCTGCTACGATGAATATAAACGTTCTACTCGAAAAAAAACACAAAAAGGAGTTAAAATGGGAAGATTAAATTGTTCCTTATATCACATTGCTAAAAACTTATAGATTTTAGTAGATTTTACTTGAAAAGTGGTAATTATACAAAACTCATGTACATTGTCATCTAACTTTAATTCGTGTTAACAAGCCAGTTTACGTCAGCATATAAGAGTGGTTGTATCTTTGACATACTTTCAAAAGATTTGATCAACTTTACGCTAGCTATTAAGGACCACTTACTTAGGGTGATTAAGCACCTTTTTTTTAATTTGTTTAATATCTTTTTCTGGTCCGGAATTACTAACGATAGATAAACTTTAAAATCGAAAGTCCAAACAAGAACCAATATAAATCTATTGAATTTCATTTTCGAGTTAGGACGAGACCCAAACAATTTGATGCCCAGGTCACTAAAGGATATGGCCCAAGGTAAATGTGCCCAAACGTTTATATTTTTAGGCGCATTCTAAACACCACTTATTATCGTTACTAAGCAACTATTGTGTATTTAGCTTGCGAGAAAGTCATTTTTGTTTTTGTCATAAAAATAACTAACTAAACGTGCACAAACGAGAATCGGTCAACAAAGGATATGTTTTGATTAAGTTTAAAGCAAAAAAAGGCATAGATGTACGTTAAATGCAAAGTTATAGGGAAAAAATCGTATCAATTTTTTTGTGATGTCAGAATAAATTATGCTCAGGTTAAAAAAAAAGTTTATATGATAAGAGAGATGTTTTTTATCAACAGAATTGAGATTAATCACAAGAATTAGAGATTATTTACAGATTGTGTTTCTTTTATAAAAGCAAAGCAAACAAACTAACGTTAGAAATGGTTTTAAAACGATTTGTTTACATAAATCTATGACGAGCGAAAGACGGAAAAGCGGATGAGAAAAATATTTACATTTAAAATTGAAAGAAGGGAAGTAATGCTTGTTGTGTGTGGATGATTCAGTTGTAATTTTTATTGTTTTTTTGAAGTGCTGACGTTAACTGGTTGACATTTTGAAAAGAAGCATAAAGTACCTCGGTCTGGATCTATATATTCGTGATAAGGTGTACCACTTTGTCAAATTCAAGTATATTTTTGTGTGACTTTTCTTTAGATAAAAATAGATACGTTATAGAGAACTATTTAGTTGGAAGTAGATTTTACACACGAAAGAAAAGTCGAATTAACGATTTGATGTTTAAAATGACGAATTTAAAATCATTAGAGGATGTATGCACTGTTTTTTTGATTCCCGACGTTAACTGCACGTGTGATAATAAAGACATATCAGCCGCATTGGGTACAAAGTTTACATTCTGTTCTCCCTCTGTGCCACCATCTACAGAATTTGTGGATAGCCAAGATATAATAGCAAGAACCTTAGCAATAGCAACAATAATAGCTTCTTTAATAGGCATTCAGGGTAATTCCTTGGTTCTCATCGTAGCTTGGAAAGGAAGATTTACTTTAATAAGATACCAAAAGTTATTAGTTGGTTTAGCAATATGCGATCTTCTGTTTGCAGTTTTCCAAATGATACTGACACCGTATTTTTGGACACAAAAATGGCAGTATGGACAAGTATTGTGTAAAACATTCCGGAGTGGTGTTGATCTAGGCGCGTTTATTGGTTTGGGATTCATAGTAATAATTAGCGTAGAGAGACACTCGGGTATATCAAATCCAATGTTTAACTCCAAGAAGGTCATTATCATATTGACATGTTTTAATATCATATTCGGCATGATTAACGCAATTCCTTTGTTAGTTTTTTATGACGTTAATGAACACGACCGTTGCTTACCGGAATGGCCGAGTAAAAAGGGTCAATTGGGCTATTCATGGTACAGTTTAATTGTGCTCAATCTATTACCTATATCTGTAGTGACAGTTTTGTATATTAACATCATACGTATTGTGAGAAAGGGTTTACTGGATGCGACGATTCAGGTTTCAATGGAACCCAAACTCCTTGTTAGAAGATTAAAGGAAACGAAACGAATAATGAAAATTGTCGCCGCGCTGTTGTTGGCGTTTATTTGTTTCGTTTTCCCACACAGTGTGATATCCCTGTACTTTTTATTGAGAGAAAAGATTGATAACAAAACCTATGAAGCTCTCTCCATCGTGGGTCTGATTTCACATCCATTTCATGTAGCTATTAATCCTGTTTTATATAGTGTATTCGATTCACGATGGAGAAATGAAATCAAATTGTTATTTAAAGTGAAATCAACATCAAGACCAAGCATGGTTGGAAGCCCTTTCACTATGCGAACACAAGAAATGCCACGGAGGACTGGTACCAATTGTTTAGTCACGCAAGATGACGGTGGTGATTCTATAAGCATGACATCTTAAATAATGTGAATTTAGAAATGTGACGCTCATAAATAGCAATGACAAGCTTCCAGTTCAATGAACCTTTAATAGCAGTGAATATGTAAGAGGAAAATTATTGCTAAAAAACAATTGATTGGAAAGATAATACTACAGTCATCAAGGTTTATCACAAGAGTATTTGTCGAAACCTCTCCATTTGTCAGGATTTATACGATGTAGCCAAACAATGGTATTTTTAGCTAAGTTATGTCACCCTTGATCTGCAGCAAACTAGAGAATTAAAAACATTTTTTTACCAGTAGCTAACAAGAATGTAGAATATTAAAAATAAATAGAATATAGAAACTTATTTAACACAACCTTCTGCTAACCTGCTTTAAGCGCACGGCCTAGACCTTTTAACACGCCACCTTCTTTACAATCCTCGTGCCCAGGCTTTGATAGGCGCAAAAAATTTGGGGCTTCAGGTAGGCGCAAAAAATTTGCTATCTTGAAATAAGCCCTGGTGACAAAGATGCTTCTAGAATTGTTTTAGATTTTAATTGCCTCTGTTTAAAACCGAGATATAATTTTTGGGGTCCGCTGGTTATATCGATACTTAGCATAGTCAATTAATTAATTAAATGTTAATTAACATTGTCTCAGTTAATTATCTCTTTTTTTTACCTAAAGAAAGTGATAGGAGTTTAATCGATTATTCACGACCATAATTTTTGTAATGGTCATGGCCTGAAATTCGTCTGAGTCACTGAATATCCAACTAGTTTTGTATAGGAAAGTGGTTCTTATTCTAAAATTTTTACGCAGTCACTTCTGTGGTACGACGACAGTTCATCAACGGTCGTGAAAGTTTGCAACCTCGTTTCCAGCGCCTGTTGTCTCTTTTTTTATACCCGACTTTGAAAAGGATACAAGACACCCTGGGACGAGGTTGGAGAGTTTGGTGTCAGCTGTTTAATCTACACAAGTCATATCCAAATAGCGTGGGTTGAGCTTTAATATAAATAGTAGTCTTGAATATTTATTAGGAATAAAATTTATACGACTTAAAAAAGTAAAATTAAAAAAAAAGAATTTAAACATTGTTATGATTGTCATGCGACGGAAACAATGTGAGATTATCACAGTTTAAGGACGAATTTCTCAGATAAAATGATGTATTGTTTTAACACAAAATATAGATTTTAAATCATCCTAGTTAAAATGGCTGCTACCTTATTCGGTCTATCCTTTTTAATTTTTATTTTTAATGTGACAGCTGCTAATGGTTTATCACAGTTCACTTAGATGACTAACCATCTTAAGTTATTTGGTTAGATTCGAAATCTTCAACCATAATAATTTTTGCTAACGTCAGCATATACAATTTGTTTAAATTTTCAGACCTTCAAAAGCCACTAGCCAGGGAAGGCCTGGCCCAGTGATCTGTGTAGGTTTTCTTTATTCTTCTATGATAAAAGAAAACTAAACACATTAGAAAATTGTTAAGGAGCCATGTTTCATCGCAAAAAGATACTGAGTGGTGGTCTTAATGAGATTAAAATGGTTCTTATAGGTTCCAACTTTGTTCCTAGGGCTTGTTAGGATTTTTCCAGTTAGGCCATCTAAATATAAACGAAAAGCCCGATGATTTCCACCATCAGCATGGATAATAAATATGGGAGTAAAATATGTCCTATAGTGCGAGACTATCCAGATAGAACAAAAACGCGACGCATGTTATCTGCAACCAAAGTTTAACAAGTTTAAAAACAAAAGAAACAATAAAATAAAGCCAGTGTAAATATCCTTCGTTCTGAGGACGAAATTGATTTGAATTAGCTCTTCTAAAGATTTTGTAAACATCTGTGCTAGAGAAAGTTTAAGCCTGACTGTATGATCACTGAAATAGACATTTTTAACGAGGGTCTCGACGTCAAAGGTGTTTAGAACATTCCTATAGATATAGCTGTGAACCTGATATTGGAGTTGAATAGGGTCTACTTTCACAATATCAAACAACTCTATTTGTATTGTTATGTCCAACTAAAAGGATAGAAAACCTATCCACATCGTTGCTTAAAATGAAATTAAAGAAATCAAAAAGATAAAGAGATTTTCTTCTTTGTTCTATAATTGCAATAAAATTTTCTTGCATTGCGTTTGGATCTGTTCTCATAGTTTTAAGTCTTGTATTTTTGCCTTCCATTTTCAAGTTAATCTTTATTCTCTGCCTCAACGTTCCTGTATACTAGGTTCTTATAAAAAACGTGTACCCAAATAAACCCTGATTATATAAAGCCAAACGCCAGCCTTTCTAATTCAATTTATTTCACGCCGGCAAAAAATTGGCACATGAACTACTTTATCGATAAAAAGAAAGTCGGCAAAAAGTAACTAAATTTTGGCTAGGTGAATAATACTTTTGCTGACCAAAATTTTTTCCGACTTTTTTATTCCCAAACTAAACGTTTTTGCCAACACTTTTTTTTCCGACTTTTTTTCAACTACCTGCCGTTTTTTCATTCTTGTTGCTAGTTTTTATCAGTTTTATGAATTATTCTTTATTAGAATTGGCAAAAAGTGACTAAATTCAAAAATTTAGTTGCCAAAAAGTGACTAAATTTTGTCCATGTGACTAATATTTTTGCCGACTTTTTGTTTTTACCGACTAATTTTTTTACCGACTTTTTTTACCGATAAAATACCATTTGCCTGCTCTACGTCGGCAACAAAATATAAATTGCCGACGTGAAAGACAATTTATATTTTGTTTTGTGATCGTATGCTCCCATACACGAATAACAGTTAAATTTAAGGACTAAAACTAAAATAAAAGCCTTGTCTACGAATACAAGCTAACCTAAATCAAGAATTATATGTTTAGAATTATATGTTATTGTATATATATACGTGATCCGATTTTTATCAGTTTAAGGAAAAACATATATGTACGTGATCCAGAGTCAACGTGCTAAGGTATTATACATCCCAGTTATAATGTAGTTGTAAAAAGCAATTATAAAATAGTATATAAGTATGCAATACACAATTCTTGAAAATAAACTTTAAAATAAACTACTCTATGACTTACCGCCTGCATTTTATTAGCCTGCAATTTGCGTTTGGGATCTGGAAATATAAACACTATCGTGTCACGATGAAATATGTCTAGCCATGGGTATATCTATGGTCTAGCTAGGTAGCTATTATATGATGGGGGTTAAGTGTAGCTAGGGACAAATGATTTATACAGAATTTATGTATATATTTATACAATTGAAGGCTGGAAAAATATTTTGTAAATCTTCTGGTGGATTAGGGAACAGATAATATATTATTAAGTATACTATAATATAAAATACACTGGAATTCTCACCAGCAAGGCAACCCTAAAAGAATTTCCCCACAGCCAAAGGACCTTCAGTTTAACCAGAATTTAAAAGTGCTTTTAGTCATAGCGACTACAATTTGGCCAAGAAACGTAGAACACTGGAAGGTCGTGAAGATCAGATTATTTATAATCTGTATTCTTTTTAGTTGAAAACGAACAAAACTATCACAAGCATGTACGTCCAGTCTAGCTGCGCTGTCTTTATCTATCTCCATCAAAGCTATTTTAGAGATCCTGCCTCGCGTAGTCTGTAAAATTCGACGACAAGTCCAAGCAAAAATAAACTTAAGCGTCACAATTAACCTTTCACTTGGTTTAATCGCTTCACGCTTGATGGAACTTTTTGTGATTGCTAGAGCAACTAATCTGAGTAACTGTTTAAATTTTGTTCCAAATGGCAATGGTAGGTGTCATTCTACAAAAATATTCTTGCTCTTGCAGTCGCATATCGTGAACCAAAAGATTGAACGCGCCTTTCGTTTTCCGATCCTGAAAAGGTTTTCTGACCCATATTTTCTTTTTATATTTGTTATTTCTTTTCTTTTTTAAGTGACACAACAATAATAAATACAAAGTTCTTCGGCTCAACTTTTAAAGAAACCCGCCATATTTGTTTACTTTTTTTTTCTTCCGCGTTTTTTTCATTTCAATGAAAATTAAATTTTTCTGTTCCCGTCTGTCTTTTTCCCGTTCCCGTTCCCGTTAAAAAACTTCGAAGTGGAAATCCGTCTTAAAGCTTCGCATGAGGAAAAAGGCTTCTATATTAAGGGGTCCTCTGCGTATATATTTAACAAAATACCACTAATGAATAGCTGAGTCAGCAGATACATATTTCCATCTTTAAGTAAATGAAAATATTAAATGACCCAGCAATTACAACGGTATGCGTTATCATAACAGAATGCTAAGAAAAGTAATAACTGAGTGATTAAATAATTGCTGGCTGAAGAGTTACTGGCTCATAATCAAAAATGGCGCCAATTTGAATATAAGTCGTTTGATCTGTTAGCGTTGTTGTCGATTAAATCTATTAAATAGTGCGAAGTACTTACAAACGACCGCCCTATAATATTTTTAGTCGCATCTTACTATCTAGCATGTCCTACTATCATAAGTCATATCTATACAACCATCCACAAAATATACTGAGACGAGGTGGCAAAATTTTGAAGTTTGTCCCCACGAGTCATTATGTGGGTCATTCTATACTAGGTTCACGCAATTAAAACTTGTCAAAGTAGACATATCAAAACGTTTACAGCGGATTTTTGGTTATTTGGTTAGATCCAACGTCTTAAAATGTGGCAATTGTTACTGGCGTCAGTGTGGCCATTATTCCCAAATTCGAAATTTGTGGGCGTGGATTCTTCCGTAAACCGGACGTGTTAGAAAGTGCGACTAGCGTAATTTATGGCGTTGTCTGGTAGAGCACGGACTATAAACAACCATTAAATACTCTAGGACTCCCCACCTAAGCCATGGTCCCTCCTGGAAATAATATACAGGGTATATACCTAATCCAAGCATCTGTAGAAGCAGCGGTTTCGCACCTCACAGGCTTCAAGAGTTGATGCGTTTAGCCAACTTTGTAAAATGGCCGAAAAAGTGCCATTACCTCGATATTTCCGTGAGGAGTTGTAGAAACCTATGGTGTGCATCCAAAAATGTGAAAATAAACAGAGGAAACAAAAATTCGTTATATACCCTAACTCTCACCCTAACCCTAATAAATTATAAAGGAAATGGCTTTTTAACCCCTGTATTAGAATATTTCTGAAATAATACAAAACATAGGTTAGCTGCAAGGAAAATTGGAACTGGAATAAAAATTTTTAAATGACTGATTGAAAATGATTATAGTTATGCAGTGAATAAATCTTTTAGAAAAACAGATTTCCACTGGGATTTAGAATAAGGCTTTACATGTTCACTAAATGACATGACCACTAGATGACGTACTAAATTTTTGGGTGGGCCATGATGTTAGCCAGTTTTTACCTTATAGTAACTTACCTTAGGTGATAATTCGACTTACAAGTAAGAACGGAATGACAGTCATCCCATGAGCACCCTTTGGAACATTGGAAAAGAGGTTGGGAATGTTGATAGTGATTTTTAGAATTAAATATAGTCGGATTGACCAAGGATTCCTAGCCCTTTTTTTTAAGAAAACATATCAACGGAAAACAAATGAAAAACAGTATAAAACCATTTGTTTTTTATTTATTTATTTTACTACAAAATAGGAAATGATGATGTTCTAAATTTATCGGTATTTCTAACAGTAGAATCGTGATAAATCTTTTTTTTTGACGTTTTCAATGTAATATGATATGTTATCAATTAAACGTGACAACTGTCCCATTTAGTGGATAGATATGAGCACATCTTGAGAATGAAAATACAACTTGTTGTGAAGATATAAGAGCAACAAACGTTTTTACCACAAATCTTTTTATGTAAAAACAAACCACTGCTAGAAGAAACAATCGGAGAAGTGCGAGAAATAATATCTAAATCAAATTTTTTAACATGAAAAATTTGAATAGTCTTTTATGTTTGTGGTTCGTAATCTTTGTAAATAATATAGCTCAAACAAAAGGGGAATTTGTGTTAAACAATCTTCAAGATTTTTGTAACGCGTTTGAAATCCGTGGTGATAATTGCACGTGTACAAACGAAGAAATTCGTAAGACGTTAGCCGTGTTTCCAAAAGTATGCGAGAGAACGGAGAAACTGTCGAAAAATCAATCTAGCAACCGCACTGAAATACAAGTTATACACGAAGGGAAATATTCAAAGCTATATGCCGCCATTGTATCTCTGATATCCGTGTTTGGAATTACTGGGAATCTATTGGTTATAATAGTGGCTGTTAAAAACAGAAAGACAGCTATAACTTATCAAAAGCTTATAGGACAATTAGCTTTTTGGGATCTAACATTCGCATGTTTGCAGTTAGCAACAGTTCTGCATTTGTTTTGGACAAATACATGGATCTACGGTGAAGGGATGTGTAAGTTTCTTCATAGTTCCCTAACTGTTGGATCCCTCTTGGCTGTTGGCTTGATATTGATAATAACGATAGAGAGATATTTAGCCATTACTCATCCATTTGTTTGGAGAAATGGCACAAAAAATCTAGGCTATATCCTATCTGTTATAAACGCTATCGCTGCTACTGCAAGTGTGATACCACGCGCCATGTATCTCCAGCTTACAGACGATTTAAGTTGTTACGAATCCTGGCCTCTTCATCGCAGTGCTTTTATTTATCAAATGTACCTTCTTGTTGTTTATTTTGCCATTCCAATTATCGCCATATTTTGTTTGCATGTTCATATTATGTATACTTTACGGAACGAAAGATTCACAACGCAATCTCAACTCGACATTCGAGTAAAAAGTATGAATCGCCGAATTATGTATGTCTTGATAAGCGTAGTTATAGCCTTTGTAATTCTCGTCCTACCAAACCGAAGTATTATGCTATATTTTGCTGCTGTGAAGAATGAAGTATATGGCGACGCATACACAATACTCGCTTTCATTGCGCTTCTGCCCTACTCCTTTCATGTAGCGGTAAACCCAATTTTGTATAGTGCGGTCGATAAAGCCTGGCGCAAACAGACGATTGAAATGATAAAACAAGTCTTTCGTACAAAAGCTCAAAGTAAACGCAAAAGCACGATGTCAACACACGCATCACAAAGCTGTACGATGGAGGGTAAGTTGCGTACCTACAGTGTTAAAGATTCCATGCTCAGAACTGGTTCGCCGCACCTACCGCGATCAAGAGGAAACTCTGATGCCTATGGAAGCAGTCCTGGTACGAATAGCTTATATTCACAGGTAATTGGAAGTAGTCCGGCTTATGATCGCAAAGAGTATACAGAATCGCTTCTTAACAGTGATTTTTTACATCCGTCCATGTATACGAGCAGCTGTGACAGAGAAACAATGCTATAGAAAATATGCGGTATACACGACTGCCATAATTGTCCCCTAGGTTTCTTGACCCCTGAGACGTTGAGAAATTCTAAGCAAATTTTCAAAGTTAAAAATTGATGAATTTTAAAATACAATTAACAAGGACGAAAGGAGCGCAAAACTGGACTTCTGTAGTATTCAGTGTTGTTTTGTGTAACAGAACTGAACTTTATCGATTTATTGAGTTAGTCTAAATGTAAAAATACTTCAAATAACATGCATGTTTTAAATTCTCAGACTAACAAAAAGAAAGAGAACGTTGATCGATTAAACAGAAATATAATGACGACCACAAAAAAAACCCATTTCCTCGCAACTAAAACTTCAAAGAAACGCCAAACTGTTCAATTTTAGAAATCAACAATTAAGAATGGGTGTAAATAATATAGTAAAAGAAAACCATAAATTTTGTTAAAAGAAAACCTTTACATTGTTGTAAAACCTCTATTTCCGTGAGAAAAAAATGGTAGCCGAAATCCCGATTATGTAAACGATGCACGATATAGGAAAGCCGAAAACAGCAAAATAACGAAAGTGGACGTTTTGACAGCCGAACAGCTACAAAAAACTCTTAGGAGCTGAGCACGACTCGACAAGAATCATTTGTCATTTTTTTTGTGAAAACATAATGCGGATCTATGTGTAATTCTATTCTCATTCTGCTGGGATACTAAATTTCAGAGCACTGAGTGCGATTCTATTGCATTGCATTTTACACGTATTTTGTATACGTAAATATTACTCTCCCTCGCGGCGCTTATATTTCTGCATTCTAAGACGGCTTAAAATTAGAATGACGGTATTACATTTTATTACAAATAGTAAAAGAATCAGTGTTTACCTGTTTAAAATAAATTAGAACAGAAAGAACATGTATACCATTCAAACATGAAATACACTAACAAACCCTGGGAACGAAGTTGTCCAGATTATTTAATCCAATTTTTAATTCTTTGTTAGAATAAAATGGCAGGATTGTTCTCAAACACATCATCGAATCCCAAGAAATGTAAATAAGAACTGCTTTACTTCATAGAAAAAACAAACTATATTTTAAATGCAATATAAACGGAAAAATTCCACTCAATTTTTTCAAAGTCATGTATGCAAATAATTTGTGCATACCTCTCCATAGCGAACGCTATCAGGACCTCAGAGGCTCATTCTAGGGTTTAGTAAAATTGACCTAGAAATGTGCAAAAAGGGGGGGGGGGGGGGGGTGATTTGGAAGAAGAAAGTGCATAAAGGCATACATTGTGGTTTTAGGCAATGTCTAATAAGTCGTAACGTCATTAACAGGCGAAATGTAAATTTTTGAAAAATCGCAAGTTCAAAATCCGACAAGACGGTTTCTTTATACGCTAAAACTTGAAAAAGTGGACAAACAAGACATGGAAGCAAACGCAAGAACTATTTTACAAATAAATATATATACAATATTTACAATTAACAAAACATAACTTGATTGATTTAAAGCTACCACGTCGTTGATTCTCAGCCATTTAAAATCTGCTCAACAAAGATAACTATTGTGCTCCAAGAAAACCTCAAAAGGAAGATAAACTTCAGTGAACCAGATGGTACCTTGAGGAAAATAATTTTTGAGGGTATTGAGCGAGATCTTGCGAAAATTAGTTTCACGACAATTATCGGGAAACTCGCTATTATTAATTTTCGCGAAATTGGGATTTTTCATCTTTTTTAAAACAAAATTCACACATAATTTAGGCTTGAAGCGTGGCACTAATAAAAAAAAGAATTATTCTTAAACAGTCAAAATTCAACAACACACTGGATATTAAGGATCAAACAATAACAGTATAAACAACCGTTCGTCTAATCTCTATACAAAAACTCCGAAAAATCAACTCGGATTTGCATAGCTGCATTATCACACAACTTAGACCCCTTTATCGATACTCATATCGGTAGATACCTTCAACCCTAGTTGAAATCCACATAATAGTTACACGCCATCAAGCATAAAGAACACCTTCCATATGTTAGGTTACATGAATAATGTACGAAAACAGCTGTATCTATACAGCCACCTCGTCTTCTTCTAACTGTCGAGTTTTATGCGCGCTGCGTTCGATTTCCGGTACAGTCTTCACGAAGATGACACGATTGTATGCTTTTAAACGGCGAAATAAATGAACATATACTTTACATTGCACATACATGAAGACAACACCGCCAACAAAACCAATTGCAACAACTATCAATTTAGTCCAAAACGGCCATCTTAGATTACCGTCTCTAACCTCTTCAGCAGTACGGTCGATCAACACCCATAAAGACCAAATGATGCAAGTAACCGCAATAATATGAAATGCTACGGAACATACAATCTTTCGACGTTCGCTATGTGATAACTCCAAAGTTTGCCACTAAAAATAAAGCCACTAATTCAAATGTGAACAGCAAATACAGAGGTATTTTATCATCAACCTTTTCAAACGCTTTTAAATAAAATTTGGTCAATTTAAATTCCAAAGAAAACACGTAATAGATTCACTTAGTTCAGGTCGGAGTGGCCATAGATATAAAACTTCATAATTTTAAATGAATTAGGTGAATTCAGGAGGTATTGGGGTTAATAAGTAATAACAAAATATATGGATGCCACTATAAACAATTTTGAAAGATTTTAGGAACCAATATTTTAGGTCCAAATTTCAGGTTATTTAGATCCAGTCACCCTTTAATAATAACATTTCAACAGACACTTTCCAAAACATCTTTATTGCACCAAAACGTTTTCTTCATAATCTACATAAAATGTGCCACTATTTGAAATCCTCACGAAATATCTGTCTCAACTTTTCAAAATGATACTGCAAAAGGTACAAGCTGTTTTGTTGAACCAACTAAAAAAATTTGATTAGGTTTAGCTCAGAACAGCTGCTGCACAGCTGACCTTGCTGAGCATGCCTTGGCTCAAATATAAGAAACCAAAAGTCGAGTCTTAGTAATTCCTACAAGAATCATTTTGGCTTGAATCTTGTAAAACAGTGTGTCAAGCTGAGCGAACTAAGGTGTGCTAAAAAATGTGTTGATTTTGCCTTAGCAAAGCACAGTTTATAAAATGGACCTTGACCTTATTATTAGAAGTCGGAAATCAGAAGGGTTTCCAGCATGACATTGTTGTCATTAAAATAATACTGCCTAAAGCCAAGTTGAGCTGTACATGACAATCAAAATCTAGTGATATTAAACTCAAAACTCTCTATAACTCAACTACTTTTCCTCTCTCTCATAAGACAGATTTCTCACAATATGAAAACCTAGTGTTTACCTTATTGAATGGTTTCACTGTTGAATCAATTTTATAACTGTATTGACATAATTCACATGTTTTTGCATCCGTAGCTTTTATCCATTTTTGCACACAGCCTTGATGAACGTACAAGAGCGAACCGGAGCAAAAACACGGTGAGATTAATTCATCGTCTTTCTCCGTTTCGCAATGACATATCTTACAAATGTTGTTTCCACTTGAAATAACAGAATTTGATGATTGACTTCTCTCCTGGATGGGAGACTCTAGCATTTTAATATCCGATTTCTACAAGGTAAAAGAGAGTATGCTTATTGTACTCTACGAAAAAATGTACATGCTACAATAAATACCCTTCCACAAAAATGTATATTTCTTAAAATGTAAGTAAATATACTCCTCAATAAAAAACTCAGGTAGAAAAATAAAAAATTAAATAAACACCCAGAGGAGCAATTTTAACATAAGTTTTTACATAAAAGAACTATTTTAATTGGGATGAATTTTTGGAGAAACTCATATTATTCTAGTCTATTTTGTGAAACAGAATATTTCAGACTCCTTAATTCCCATACATAAAGTCATTTATACTAAAAGTTATGGATTGATGTTTTTTTTAAAAAAAAATGGTGGTTTCCATAAGAACACAATTTGTTTGCGAATTAAGCAACAGTGAAAATTAAGTTCTGCAAAATTTAATTTTTTAACTTGCAAAAATTAATTCCCACAAAAATTAGTTCCCTGAAGGCATCTTCTTTACAAAAAAAAATTCCACAAAAATAATGTATCTTTTTTCGTATTTTCTAAATAAAAGTTACACACAAACCAACCCCATTCACTGAACAAATAACAATGTAAAAAATGAAAACATGGAAAATGGTAGCAAAACTAGCAAAAGATAAAATGTTTACCTTATTATCTTCTTGTGGTATTTTCTCCAGCAAACCAGTTATTGGGGAAACTACAACTTGATGCAATGGCATGTTCCAACTATCAATATTATTGTCTTCAGTCATGTATATAAACTTAAAGATAAAATTATATAGAGTACACTTTTGCAAAATCTACTTTTATATTAGTATGTTTTGCACAGTTTTATTAGTTTACCTTGCTAGGGTGCCATTTTAATAATGGTTTTTAGATAAAATAAGTTATGTGATTTTTCATACTGACAATTTTTTCTACGTGTCAAACATGAGTAAACATCAACCAAATATACACCCATGTCTTTCAAGAAAATCAGCATGTTGTTTGATAAGCAACCAAAGTGCTTAAAGCTGACATTTGAGTAAAAGGTTAGGCAACTGCTTAAGAAACTTTCCAGGATAAAAATGTGTAAAGTTAAGAAACCAAATATTAAACCTAGATTGCATGAAGAAACCTACAAAACAGTTCTTTACAATAATAATTTTTTAAGTGCAAAAATACAAGTTAAGCTAAATCTAAAAATTTAAAATAATACGTTTAGAGCCTTAATTTTTGGCCTTAGGGACTGAGGTTTAAGGAATAAAGGAGTTTAAAAAATGGTTTTCAGTCAGAATTATATATGATGTATATATTTTATTAGGAAAGAGAAGCGACAGAGGTCCACATCAGCTTATGATGACTTTTATTGTAAAACCTACTTTATCAAATAAATTAGGAAATGAATCTAATGTGATGAATCTAATGTGATTTTAAAAAATACTAGGCCTTTTATAAAAATAAACAAAAAGATGATGCCTTATGTAAACACTTACCCATCGAGTGCTAAGAAAAAGAAAGTGTTTGGTTGGTCCCGTAATTAATTGTTAACCAACTGGTTTTAGTTTTTCTAAGACACCAAAACAACATGAAAAGTTACATAAATCATGAAAGTGTCAGAACTTTTTGCTATGCCACAAAAAAACTTTTCTTCTCTTTTTTGTTAATGATTTTTTCTAGGTTTTTGAAATGAAAAAATTCTAAACTCTTTCATATTGCTTATTTACAGGTGGAATTAAGCTGAAATTGTGGTAATACCGTATATATACTTGCAAACAAAATATAATAGGATTTAGGAACTTATTGCTTTATGTTACATTATCCACAAATTTTTTAAAATTCCTGGTATATATAGGTATATAATATATTTCTTTTTAATTTTAAAACTAAAAAGTTGCATTCAGATGCGTTGCGAAGTTCTGTATATGTCTGCCCGTCCTAGTAACAAGCAAGAAAAGAAGGACCACATAAGCAAATTAGATATTTTGGTTAATTTATAGATTTTTTAATGATCTAAGTATGATCTACGAATTGTAAAAATATTTTTTTAATTTTAAAATTCAAGAATGAAAATGCACTGGATCTAAAAATGAAGTTCCTAAGATAATTTTATTATATCAAGCTCTTGGAAATGTTTCTAAAAAGAGAATAGCTTGGGAAATGGATTCCAGTGCCTTTTATTTATATTCTTAAAACATCTATAAATTAAGTATAAATATGAATTAGCCAATGTTTTCCTTTTTCTGCCCCCAAGCATGTAGTGTAGAAAAATATTGAAATTTTGTTTCAGCCAGATTAACAGATAAATAACAATTCTGGAGAACCAATAGTTAGCCTATATAATAGGATAGTTAGTTAATATTTAAATTACATGATACCTACAGCATAATTAGCCGCTTATACTGCTAATTATAAGGTATATATAAGGTACCTGCTGCTGGGCTGCTTATCATACATTGGTTGTCTGTGTGTGTTAGCTAACAAGTGGGTTTTAATGAAAAAGTAAATAACTTCGTTTCATAGCCATCTTTACTAAAATTGGTACCTGCCAAATGTTATCATAATTTGCACACATATCTACCAGGTTAGTGGTTTAATTTGTGGTTATGGTCCACAAGAGGATTTATACACGACATACCAGGCAAAGCGGAGTTAGCCGGAACCCTTAAAGTCCACATAAAGTCGGGTGTTAATATCAAGTTGACTAGAAAAAGTAAGTGTAAGACACTGTTGACCGACTTTGGGCACTCTCTCCTACTAAGGACATGTACTGAATTACTGACCTGATAGAGAAAAGGTATTATAATGAAAGTTCATAAAAAAATAGAAATATATTAAAAAGTTTTAATATTTGCTATTTTGCGCGGGCTTCACACTTTCCGTCTTTTCATCCTCGCTAACACTAAATATAAAAACCCGAAAAAAGTGAAAGAGTGGGGTGAAGAATAATCGTATTTATTATCCAGTTTTAACGTTATAACACGTGCAACAACTCCCGTCTTTCTCACAAGTCTATTAACCACCAGAGCTGTAACAAATTAAAGAGAAAGCACACCCACCTACCCCCTAAAAAGTTGTAAAAAATGATAAGGTAATAATTGCCTTACTTTACAATTTGGCCAGATATGCTTTA
The DNA here is from genome assembly GCF_029227915.1 of Hydractinia symbiolongicarpus. Lineage (NCBI taxonomy): Eukaryota > Metazoa > Cnidaria > Hydrozoa > Anthoathecata > Hydractiniidae > Hydractinia > Hydractinia symbiolongicarpus. The sequence continues at coordinate 24,909,779 of NC_079882.1, read as the reverse complement.
CATTTGTATTTTTACACTCATGTATTTACGAACTTTCACAACTCTAATAACTAAGACGAATACAACCATAACTACTACACTACTAAATACTGCGTTATTATTGTCCCGCATGGAGTTTAAAAAATGAATAAGGTTATTTTCGGTTGAGCAAAGCGAATTAGGAAATAACACTAGGTGACGATGTTTCGAATGGTTTAAATCATCCAAACATACAACCCGTATCCAGTGCTCTTCAACGCTTATAATATTAGTCGTCCCGGCAGAATAATATAAGAGCCCTAGGAAGGAGGGTGCTTTTTCCAAGGACACATAATTAACATCTGGACAAGGGTAAGAGAGTAAGGGTAACCACACTCCCTTGTAGTTATTCGTCAATTTACGTTTGGGTTTTGCTCTGGAAAATTAATTTCTGCTCATTGGGTCGAATTAAATTTGGAGTCTGCTCCCTGAGAAGAAATTCGCGCTTGCGTCTATCTTAACGTTTTTATAAAAGAAACTCAACTTTTAGAGAAAGCTTTTACATTGTTTTTACGCATTTTGCGTAGATAGATGTGAAAAGATATTTTTAAGAATCTGACACACCCAGGGCAACAAACCATCGCGGGACCATAGATAGAATTTGGCCCTGCTTGGGTACTTTCGGCCTACTTAGGCTATTAATTGAAATGATTATCTTGGAGCAAACGTCACACTGTGGGCGGAATTCTACTAGAAGTCGACCGATTATGTGTCTATTCAATCCTTTAACATCTTGGGAAGTTTGGATTTATAAGAAGAGCAATTCGTCTGTGTCTCTGAAAAAAATAAATTTTGTAACCTGGACATCTTATCGGTAAAAATGTCGGTAAAAGAGGAGTCAGTAAATATTTTTGTCGGTAAAAAAATACTCATTGCAGAAAGTGTAATCACCTGTATTACAAACTAATTATTGGAAAGTTAATGGCAATCTCGTCCTCAGGGTTTGTTCGGTTTTTTATATTTGTACGTAACGTCCATGATGCAAATATAAAAAAACATAATTAGCCCTGGAGCGAGGTTGAATATGAAATATAATTTTTTTTTAGAAAAGTAGGGGCTATTTGAGATAAAAAATGGATAATTTAAATAATCATAAAAGTAAGGGAATTTAACAAATTCTCCTTTTTTATAGAAAATCCATCTAAAGATGGTATATTAAACATATCATTATTTGATTATTTTGGTGAGTTTTTTAGTTATAATAAAAAAAGTTCAAATTGACATAAAAAAATTTTAGTTGGTAAAAAATACTATTCATTGAGTAAAATTTAATTACTTTTTACCGACCTTTTCTCTCAATAAGTTCAATAAGTTCATTTTCGTCCCCAGAGCTCTAAGCTCAATGCGATGAGTTAACCAGGAAGTTTAGTTGCAAATATGTTTGAACAGCCGCCGCCTTCATAAAAAAATACTAAATCTCCAGTAAAGGCAAACGCAGAGATTATTTGCAGGTAATTCTATTCTTGTGTTAGTTGATGTTTGTCACATTCATGTGATATCACTAGTCGGTATTTTTTGTACTAATCACGCCGTTATTTCTTTGTGAATGAATTAATTATATTGGAAATATTCTAACCGCAATGTTTGTTTTCTGTGACACAGATATCTTTTTTTAACGTGAGTACTCATCAGATCATCTCGAAAAGGACAGATCGATGCCATAAGCGATACACAAGAGGCTGTAAACTTGGTTAAGACTCTTTGGTTTACTGTGCAGTGGGGCTCATATGCCAGAAGTTGTTTTTTTTAGTTCTAAAAATCTTGATGCACTTAGGGAATCTTGTTTTATCTCGAGACGCGGTATATAAACGACGAGCGAACTCATGGATTTATCCACGGCCATCAACTAGTCACTATAATAATAGCCGTATTTTGTTTATCTGCCCGCGAAAAAATGTTGTTTAATGGGCACACGAAATAACGTGTAATTTAACGACGGACGACCCCATGAATTTTTCCCCGGATTAACGACTAGCCTATATCATAATGCCTGTATACGTCTGTCTGTCGCGCAAAATATGGTAACTGCAGTAGCGAGACACCAGGAACCGAGTAAACAAAACGGGCCACCGACTAGTTCTATTTATTATCCTGAAATCTAATTGTGGTTCTAGTTTATGCCTAATATATTATTGTGAAAAAAAATAATATGTGCAACTGTTGCCAAAAATCCATGAAAAGATAAGACGAAATTTTTTCTTTTGCAAACAATATACAACACAAGGTTGGCGCGTTTCTATAGTGATAACGTCGAGCGAAAACGTCACACGAAGAGTACTCGCGAGTTCATAGATTTGTTTCATTAATGAATATACTTCACAAATTACTGCTTTAAACACACAAACTTCTCAAGTATTTTATGAAGATTTTCTTGAGAAAAAACGCTGTCGCTTTCGGCTTTTGTAGCCATCTTAAGTGTGTGTGTCGTTAAAGATTGCTTTCATGTGACGTCATATGTTAGTCAAGCGTAAAGCAAAATGGCTGCTAATGCAATGAGGCCGATATCACATACTATATAAAGGTTACAGATAGTTGCTCCTTGCGATTGGTTTTTATGTTTGGGTGATTAGAACTGTCGACTTCAATCTTGATAATTTTATTTTCGTAATAGTCTTGTTTCATAATTTCATTCATTGCTATATTTATTTACCAAATAAGAAAAAGATGTCAAAAAATGTCTACGGTAAAATAGTAAGAAAAAAGAGTAGGCACAAAAACAACCTCGATTCCAGGTCCTCCGAGCTAGCCACACATCTATAAAAAGGAAAAAAACGCATGGGAACAAAATTGCTTCCAAAAAACATTAACTTTTACAAACGTAATAAATAAAATCGAAATCAGGTTAAAAATAATAATATTAACTATGTTACAGAGACTTCCCTTTTGTGAATATTTGTAATAAAAAATTTATGTGTAAAAACTCGTTCTTAAAACACCAGGGAGTAAAATAACAATAGCGAAACATCTTGGAGACCTATTTTTTTATTATACTACTACACAAGATGAAATTAAACGTCTTTGATGTTATGATCTCATACGCAGATGTTTTTGCAATCCAACGTTTAAAATTTCTTAAGTTTACACGAGTGTAAATTATAGCGATAAATACATAAATATATTAAAAGAAAAAAAAAACAATGAAAAAGATTTGCTTGGAAATAACAAAAGAAAGTGATCTGAAATGAAATAAAGAAAAAGAAAGAAAGAAAGTAAAGAAAGAAAAATTTTCTTGCAGACTACCAATAACAAAAAGTTGGATAAACATTTTTAAAACAAATATGATAATTTTATCTCTCTTAAAGTTAAACGAATAGTTTGTGGATAAGTAAACAAAAATTCAAGTGCTACAGTTAAGTGCAGAAGAAGAAGAAGAAGAAGAAGAAGAAGAAGAAGAAGAAGAAAAGAAGAAGAAGAAAAAAAAAGTAAAATAGAAGAAGAAGAAGAAGAAGAAGAAGAAGAAGAAGAAGAAGAAAAAGAAGAAGAAGAAGAAGAAGAAGAAGAAGAAGAAGAAGAAGAAGAAGAAGAAGAAGAAGAAGAAGAAGAAGAAGAAGAAGAAGAAGAAGAAGAAGAAGAAGAAGAAGAAGAAGAAGAAGAAGAAGAAGAAGAAGAAGAAGAAGAAGAAGAAGAAGCAAAGAAATGTAAACGCATCTAACTAGTTAATTATTCACCAATTGAAAGAATGATCAAGATAAACAGAAAACAAAAATGCAACAGCCCAAAAGTCAAAGTACCCAAAATAGAAATAAACGAATGTAAAATGAAAACTAAGGACCAGAAAAAATTGGAAAACGAAATGTTCAAGCAAGCTAAAGATGCACAAATTTTGTTAGAGAAACTTTTATTACAAAGTAAGGGAGCTTATAAAATTTTATGTTAATTTTTTTATGTATTAATTTGTGCAACATTTACTTTGTATATTACACGGTTTTGCACAGGACTTTTTTTCCCTGTTGAAATTTAAATTGCTTTTTCGTTATAGCTGTCGAAATATTTTAGCGGCATTTTTTATATGTGTTAATATGTTAACCTTTTACAACTTTTAAAGAAATAATTGTAAAAATTAAAAAAATAAACAATTTTTAAACTAAAACAAATGGTACATAATTTTTGCAGTTTATCAGTGTACCAAAAAGAATCCGAAATAAAGACTGGATAAATTTTTGCCAAATTAGTAAACAAAACTTCTAAATTCATTATAAATTAACAAAATTTTTATTTGTTATAAAGTTTAAAAAGAAGTGAGAATTTTGTTTCTATAAAACACTTAAAATATATTTTCATGCAGGAATTCGAATACAATTACATTGTCACCGTTTATGATATATTATATTGCTTGAGAAAAAAAAAAACACTGCAGATCTATGGAGCGCCAGAAACTCTTCAAGAACACAACACTCTCCACCATGGATATTTAAATGACTGCTAGCAATTTTTTACCCCTTTTTTAATTGCCCTGTGCTGTCTTTTTGTGTAAAAGATAGCTCGATAAAAAACTACTGAAGTTTGGCGAAAAATAACTGTAAAATAACTGTCATTTTTTAAATAACCTTTCATCCATAAAGAAGTGCGAAAGAGTGTTTTTAACAACCATGGTGGAAAACAGTAACTTTTTCAGTGGACACTGATTTTGTAATGTACAATATATGTTAGTTCTTTCGCGGTTTTCCGCCTTGTTTTATGAAGGCTTTAATATTAACACGTGTTGTTTCTAGGGACCTCTGCTTTCCACTTTCTTCTATTTATGTATGTTATTATTTAAACACAGTTAGAGCTTTGATTGTATTATGCTAAAAACACGACAAAAATTTCAACTATTCACTCGAATCGTCTTATTAAAAATCATGGCCCAGTAATTTCACCTTCATGGATTCATAGCAGTAACTAGCTACGCAGTACTTAAGGATTTTAAAAACCCTATGAGAAATTAAAATCCCCTGTGAAAATTGATCTTTTTTAGGTGAAAGCGATGAGGAGTATAGAGAAGGTAGAACACGTTCAAATTCATTAAACGCGACGATGGAGAACTTGTTGTTGACAAGGCATAAAGCTGAGTTGAATATGAAACCAAGAGGGAGTGTTCCAAATATAGCAAATATATCACGTAGGTTTTTCTGCAAAGGTAGTAGAGAGAACAGTCCTCGTCAGCCTTCGTCGCCAGTCTCCTCGCCGGATACGGTTCGATCAACGCGATCAATTATGAATCCAATGAAATACATACGCAAACATGCCGAGGCTGATATTAATACCTCGGACGTTAAATCTCCAAAATATAAAAAAAAGATTGCAGATTCCGTGGAGGAGAATGCGTCATGCACTAGTTTTAAACCAGTAGGAAGTGACGAAATTATTCGAATGGACGAAAATGAACAAGCATGGAAAGAAAAGTTAATTTGACGTCCAAAATAAATTTAATCGTTATCTACTATTATCTTGCCATTTTATTGGAATTGTACATGTTTCTTAAAATCAATTCTAAGCTTAGAGTTACACACAATGAGTAGCGTAGCGTACTATTCAAAATTTTATGCTACGATTACATTGCTAAAATTTTAGCAATATTGTCGGTCAAACCTCGTTGAAATATCAAAACGCCTCAGAAAATTTTGCTAAATGTTGTCCACAATAGAACTCTCCTAAAGTAAAAGTTGAGTCTAGTTGCAACAACATTTTGGATTTTAACTGTAATTCTGTTTTAAAACTTGAATTAAGTAAGGAGGTCGGTGGGGGAAGAACATAGCATCACAACACAGCATCATAGACAAGCGTTCAATTTCATTTATTTGTCGTTGGCCCCTAAATTTTCTGTAGGAATTTCAAAAGAAGCGATTGCTAAAAAAAAAGCCCTACGATCCCTTTCTGTACTCGAGATAGAAGGTATATTTTATTGTGAGTAGATTTCTTCATTAATTTTGTATATCTTAAGAGTTTATATCTGATATTATGTAAAGTAGGTATTTGACAGAAATAAAAATAAAAACTGCTATTAACAGTGTTTTGACAAAACCGAACTAATCCAAGATAAATTTTTTATAAGCAACTTCACGTTTGACCTGGTAGGTACTTGATTTGCTAAAAACATGTCTTTCAATTGATAGAAAGGTTAACAGACAATAGTTGCTCAGAAAATAAAACAGTTTAGAAAAACTGAGTTGTTGCTTCCAATATCACAGTTGCTTTTAAACTCCATTGCTTGTCAAAAAGTACGTGCACACGACTTCCAGTAATTTCCAATGGAGCCAGCTGCAAATATTGAAAACAAGGCAGCAAATCAAATAATTAAAATACATCTGATTAATCCTTGGAGAAAAGAAAGATTAATCTTGAACATCTCACTGGGTGTAAAGAAAAAACAACAAAAGTAATTTTAGTTATAGTTAGGTAGTAAATTTCACCATTTTTTCTTTTGTTGATACTAACTTCTATTCTTTCCTTTCAACCTACAAAATGGCTCACGAATTGGGGTCTTTGTTTTATTTGAATCTTCCAGGCAACCTCAACAACAGGCTTTCTTTCTTGTCTCGCCTAGGAATTTTGATGAAATAAGCTCAAAGCCCTGTAGTCGAGGTTGTATTGCTTTAAGAAAAAACCCGTTTTAACAGTTTAAGCGACATATGACAGATATTAAACTGTAAAGTTCTATCTATTCTAAAAATTATGTTATTCTATGACAATTCATCGTTTCAATTAACGTAAGCGAACAGTGGAGAGTCGTGCATCTTAAGCATGAGAAGTATAAAGAAGGCGAAGTCTAACATCTGGACTTAATAGGAAGAAGCTGGTTGTGTATAATAAGTTTATTTTTAATCCCAGGATAATATTTTAAAAAGATACTAATAAATATACAACCGAACTTAAAACAATTAGTTGTGTGACCTTGGAGGAAAGAATACGGAAGGAGAAACAACTTCATTTCTGTATGCTTTAAATGTATTGAATTTTCTATTGTTTTTAATTTCAAAAGAATCAGTGCGTGAGGTGCTCGACCGAGTCTTTTTCGCAAAAAAATGATCAAATTCCATATTCTCCTTTAATAGGGGCTAACTTTTTTCTTTTAAAATCTGACTGTAACACGCTGCAGGCACGTGATATTTGTATGGAAAGTGTGCCTAATATAAGTCGGTAAACATTGCTGTTAAAAACTTCAACAATACGTTTGGAAATAAGCGTTTAACCATGATATAAACCTATTTTTGCAGGCTTGAGTATACCACTTTGATCATGAAAAACAATATAGAAAGATATGCGCCGGACGAGTGCCGACAAAATGTGTGCTGGAATAATGTTTATTCTAACTAAAGAAATAACTTCTTATAACAGAACGTCGTTTTAAAACGAGATATAAACTTTTTCTTTTTGTTTACAAAAGTGTCGAGCACGTGCTTCTTCGCTAATTATGTTAACATAAGAACAAAAGAAATTTTACCAATTTCAATGTGGCTTCTTGTTTTGGTATTATCATCAAATTCATCATCAAATTATCTAATTGTTTTTATAACCAATCATAGTTGCGAATTGTTATTCACGAATAATTTAGTCACACAACCGCCAAAATTTCAAATTAAGTTTCTATACAGACACCTGCTAGAACCTCACGCAGTGTTTCAATAGAATTAAAAGAGTTGTTTCTCCTTCTGTATTCTTTCCTCCAAGGTGTGACATAGCGTTTCTTCTACGGAAAGAGATCGCCAGGAAGTTGTTTAATGTCCATAAAATCGTTAAGTGATGATTTGTCAGCAAATAAAATCCTACTCTTTATGACGTCATTCAACCACAATTTAATAATTTTCCAACATGCATAAAAAATAAAAGGATAATTTATTATGAATGCTACACCAAGTCTTTCGGGATAATATTCTTTCAAGTATTGCAGAAAAGTTTGGACATATTGGAAATCCATATTTCGCATACTGAAACCATTTAAATCAAACACGAGATCGAAACTTTTAAACTCATTCTCATCAGCTTGTTTACAAAGTTCTTCAAGTTGATAAATGACAAATTTGAACAGACTTTCATAGTTTCCGTGGTTTTTGTCATGTTTACGAACGAAAACCAACATGATGGGACGTCCGCATCGGTCCCGTGTATTACTCACAATAACAGACCGTCCTTGACTCTCTTCGTTTATTATATCCGCATCATGAGGAGAAATATTTTTGCTATCACATTCCAATTTCCAGTCGAAATATACATTTAATTTTCCAACTGCTTTCTCAACATTTGAATTTGCTTTTAAAAATCTTATCAAAAGATTTTCATCACACCAACTTCTTTTCCAAAGTGGATTTTTAGAAAAGTCTTCATCGATATTAGTTTTTAATTTTTTTAAATCTTCTTCGTCATAACATGGACGTTTAATGCCATATTTTTTACTTAAACGCTTTTCCATGTCATTAAAACTTGTAGTAAACTGAGCCGCCATTTTGATTTTTACACGCGTTATCAAAACAAACAAAACAGCACCAACATGTTAATAAAACAAAATAACAATTAAGACGTTTTTAAATAATTTTATGTTGTATGAGCATTACAAAGCATTTTAATAACAAAGCAATTTAATTTCATCCCCGGGTCTTTTTTCTTTCTATCACCATGACCGGTGTCGAGGTTGTTGTTGTTATATTTTGACGATGATGTCATCATTAGAATATGCTTTAATCCTGCGACATGGTTTCCAGCTGTGTTACCCAAAGAAACCAGAACGTAAGAGAGATAGAGTCAACCTCGATCACAGGGCTCTTTGTATCAAAGGGAAATAAGCACTGGGTCAAGGTATAGAGTAAATAACGAACTTACCTTCTGCGAAAAAACAAGTTGGTTTCATATAAAAATGCTTAAAATTTTGTCTTTGAATTTTTTTATCTTTTGAAATTCTCGATCAGTTCTCAAGATTTTTGCTGTTGTTATATATTGACGATGATGATTAGAATATGCTTTTATCCTGCGACGACATGATTTCATATGTTTTCACCTATCCGGTTTGATATTTTAAACATTTTTACATAAATATTAAAACTTAGTTACCCTGATTATTATTCAGACCAGGGTTCTCCAAGATACCTACAATTGTTTTTAAGCGTTTGTCATAATTCCGTATAATTGGCTAAACTTTCAGGACTTTTTTCTCAAACCAAGATGGATTTTTTAAAATAACAAAAAGATTTATAGACAACTTTTTAAGCTTTTTCATATGAAACCAACTTACTTTTTGCTGACCTTTAACTGACCTGTTTATTTGAAATTAAAACCAAAAAAAAAAAAAAAAAATCAGAAACATTTCATAGGGACCACTTTCTGTGCGATGTAGTGTTTTGATATTGCACTTAAAAACTTTAAACAACAGACAACAGAAAAAAATGATAAAACTCGAAATATTTGTCAAAAAATAAGCATGGCCAATTGAACTTTGCCAGATGAATGTAAAAGCATTGACTCCAAATAAATTTGAATAATGATATCTCGAATTAAACTGTGGTACTTTCTTCTTCAAATCAATATGGTAAAATTACTAATTTTTTTCTAAATTTACTGAAAATTTCCATTATCAATGATCCAATCGTCCGAGGCGACGATTTTTAAAAGGTAATAAGCCGTTTTATTGCGCTCTCTTGAGATCCAAGAGGGTCGTAACGTTATAATAAAATTTTAAACAAATGTCAAATATATTAATAGTTAATTTGTGCAAATAAGGTCTTTTGATTCCTACTTCTAAAATTCTCAACAGGTTCACGTTATCTGAACAACATTGGACCGTTTCAGTTTTTGACTGCTAAAAGTTCACATAAGTAGAGCTTCTTATGGTGTAAACTTACCTTGCGCAACAACTTCACTTGACCTTTGGATAATGTATGGCGAATGAGTATCCGCTTTCACTGGCATCTTAATAAACGACCTTAGAAGGTAAATAGGTTTTCTTTATCTTAAATCATTCGCAGAGACAACGTTCTGTTCTCAAAATAATAACTCATCGTCAACTTTTTTAACTTCCAAGGTTGTAGAGACTTCGAGAAAAGTTAGGCAATGATATCTGAAGAAGAACGTGGAAAAGGTTTCAAGCAGTTGGACTTGAGTAATGACGTGTTGTCAATCCAAAAAAACTCTGGCGCAATGGAGTATCAAAATTGAAACACAAGCCAACAGGAAGAAAGGAATTCTGCCAACTGCCAGTTCTGTTTACGATCTTTTAGGATTGGCTGCACCATTTATACTTCAGGGAAGACTTATTCTTCAACAATTGTGAATGGAGAAAAAAGGATGGGGCGAACCCCTGTGTCGTTGTGAAAACGATGGGTACGTGATCTATCAAGGTTTGAATCTATCAAATTTAAACTATGTGTCAAACCAAAGAATTTTGGAACAAATATCAGCTTCTCGATTCACCACTTTTCTGCTGCTTCTAGCACTGCATACGGTCAAGCGAGCTTTCTGCGAGCAGAAAGCGAAAAGAAAGTAACTGTATTGGAAGGTCGAGAGTAGCACCCATCAAACCGACAACAATTCATCGCCTTGAGTTTACCACAGCAACTGTGTCAACTAAAGTTTCATCTTTAGTGAAGAAGGAGTTAGAAATCAAGCATATCCCGGAATATATTCTGGACCGAAAGTGAAGTCGTGTTGGGTTACGTGAAGAATGAGAGAAACGATCTCAAACGAGTCCAATTCAAACACGAAAACTCTTAACCAACTCAATGGTGATTTTTAAAAAGCGAAAATAATTCTGCCGATGATGAGATAAGATTTATCACTATCGACACGTCACCAGAATTTCTAAAGAAGCCCTTGGTAACTAGCGAAAGCATCAAAACGAACTTCCAAATCGACGCATCGGATCCTGAAGTGAAAAAAATTCAATCGAATTACCACCTCACCGCAAAATTTCTATCGACACTAACTGCAACAACATCGTCATCAGAAAGACATATCAATGTTAGTGATTTTGCAAGGCAGAACAATTTTTTTTCGGATTAGCTCAAGAGAAAGCATTCGGTGAAGATATTTAGCCATCAGTGGCAAACAAAGCAAGCAAAAGTCGTCCATCTATAGCTACACTGAATCCCTTCATGGACATTGATGTTATAATCTGGGTGGTAGTAGGTGGTAGACTAAAAATGAATCAGATTATTTCCATAGTTCATCCAGTGATAGTTCTAAAGAAGGGAATCTTCTTACCACTTATTGCAAGATAATGTCATGAAGCCCCTCCCTCGCTTCAGCCAGCCACTTTGGAGGAGCATAAGAACGCCACATATGGACCATTCGTGTGATTTTAAATTCAATTCTGATTACACACCGTACAAGTCCCTATGGGCTACGTTACAAGCGCTCTATATCGAAACTTGCTGAAGTTGATGATGATGATGATTCTTCATCGAAGAACCCACTAATATAGCTTTCTTTGATTTCTTCTTATATATTGACTGTATGTAGTAGTGCATGTTTCTAGATGCGCAAAAGGCATCTCAAGGAAGTTATGATGTTACTGTCGTGAGTAGCCAACAGATTGAAGGGAACATGCACTAACCTTCGAGGTGGTCCTGGCAGAATATAATTAAGATAACTGGTTCTGTTTTCAAGTTCTTGCTCCCCTTGGGAGTATCATCTTTGTGCCGTAGTATTTTCAGTTCTGTGTTGGATCATTCGTATACAGTCACAAAAGTAATTGATAGCTTGAAGGAAAGAATACAGATTCGTATACGTATCCTTTCCAACAATTTTATAATAATTTGTGTGTATTGTTTTTTGTCTTTAGTCCTACGTGCTTTTCTATTGCGCACATTTCGTCGTTTACTAGTTTTATGAGACCTCCTTATATGTTTCACTGCAGAAATAACAATAACTGCAGTTATTTGGTACTTTAGGTTTCTGTTTGTGTTCTTGGTTCTTTGTTCTTATCACTTAGCTTCTTGTATTTATTTAGTCTATGTCTATGTTGAATATAGAGTAAATTAAGTATGTCTGTTTCCCCGTTTAGATATCCGACCCACTATAGGAACATATGCTAAAGGATACTTACAACCTAAAAATTAAAAATTTAAACCTGTTCTTTTTTGGCATAAATGCAGGTGACTAGTATTTTCACCTACTAATAATTTATGCCGACTTCTTTTACCGACAAGGTAAGCATGTTGAAGCTGGAATCATACAAAACAATATGCTTTAAAAAATTAAAAACCTTAAAAAAGCAGGTGCGGCATATGTTGGCCATGCTGGCTAACATATGCCACACCTGAAAAAATTTGTGAGCCAATACCCAAGGAAATCTTACTTGAAAAAAAATAAATACTCTAACATTTTACTCGTTCTAAAGGACTACAGCAAAAATGTCGCACATTAAGGGACAATGTTGTGATGAACAAGAGAAAAAACTTACCGTGAAGTACAAAATCAAACAACTGGCTTATCCTACAGAAAATTTACAAGATATAAGACGTACAATAAACGAATTGCTCTCTCGAAATCCAAAGTGGAAAAAAGAATGGGTAGACGACGCTACTTTGATTAGATTTTTAGCAGCAAATAAAAATGTCAGAGAAGCCGAGAAAAAACTTGTGTCGTATTTTAATTGGAGGTTGGAACAGGCTGTTGATGATATTACTACGGAAGACGAAGACGTGCAACGCGAGGATGCATTGAAGAAGGCCGCTATTTTAGAAATTCTTGATTACTGCGGTCACCCAATTATGATAATGTTCATTCGAAGACATGATAAACATCACAACAATTATCAAAGCGCGTTCAAATTTTTGATCGAAAAATTGGAAACCCTAGGCAAACTAGCTGACCGTTGTTTGGATAAAAAGTTTACGTTGATATTCGACATGAAGGACTTCACAATGAGAAATATGGATTATCAATTCGTGAAAACCTTTCTTCGTTATCTCACTGATTATTACCCCGACAGGCTGTATGCGGCCTTGATTGTTAACTCTCCCGGCATCGTGGAGGGTTGCTGGAAAATCATAAAAGTCTGGTTGAATGATACCATGAGAAGTCGTTTCATTTTCGGTGGTAAGGAATTGATCTCTGATTTTTTAGACGCAGAAAAACTTCCAGTAGCATTGTTCGACTAATATACAAAAAAGAAGTTTACGAGGA